>NC_059078.1:53639531-56039531 GCF_020497125.1 Mauremys mutica | reverse complement strand
GCTTTACAAACTGTTTGAATGTTCCAACACACACCTTCTTGGTTTCAAGTTCTCACAAAACCTGAGAACTAAGCAGTAAATGACACCTGAAATACAATTAGTTTCTGCACTTCCTTTAATATTCTGTAATAATTCTGCTATTAAAAATCCAGTGTTACTTACAATATAAATACTCTTATAGATTCACCTTACCAAACACCGTGCTTTTGTTTTTCCCCCATGTTAGGCACAGCACCGTCCTAGAAGTATTGCTGCAGTGTAGTGGCATAGTAACAGTGCTCTGCATTGCCAACTGGGATACCAGCCTTGAATGTCTCAGTCTCACCCTCCCAGTTAGTTTGAGGCTGGAAGAGTTGTCAAGCTAGGGTGGATCAGCCATTTTGGAGGGCAAGTGGGAAAAGGAAGTGCTTAGTGTCAATCAATGGAGATTATTACAGCCAATTAAAATAAATGTTGTCCGACTCCAAAAAGGATCCGTGCCCAGCCATCCTCTAAAACCTACTGGCATGACAGAGAATGGATAGAGAATCCTTTGAGTTCCAATGAGACAAAAAGAAGCCAGAAAGGATATTTAAAAAGTTACTGCCACAAGGATGCAGACAGTGAAGTTTCAAACAGAAGGATGATGAGCTCGAGCTAAGACAGAAATTAATGCTACTGTAAGAATATAAACATACAGAAGCTGAACAGACTATTAGAGTCTTAAAACGCCTGATGGTATATGACTACTACAACCTAAGGTTTTTGAGGGGAAGTTTTTGAACAGATTAATAGTAACTACTGACAACCACTGTGTCCACTGTACTATAGTGTCTATGTCTACAACTTAGGTCTTTCTAGAAGCTTTCCAGAGGCAAAGATTCAGACTGTGTAGCAAATTCTCCCTACTGTGAAATGTTACATATACTTATTGCATGATAATATGGGAAGACTCTTCCTATGATCAATACTTAAAATCCACCCTAGGAAAAAAATAACTAACTTTAGGTCCCGCACAAAGCAGTGTATTCCCCTTCCACGCAGAAAGGATTTAAAGACAATACAAACAGGTTATAAAAGCCAATGATAAACAGTTTTAATATGGCAGAAATGATTGCTTAATACAGTGGTCACCAACCGGTTGATCACCTTCGACTGGTCAATTCTGGGGACTCTCCCAGTCAATCGCGAACTCCAGCAGTGCAGCTGGGCTGACGCTTGGCCCTACACCACTCCCAGAAGCGGCCTGCATGGCCCTGCACGCGCTGTGTGTTTGTGCGCGTTGCTCCTGCCTGCAACCACTGCCCCCATAGCTCTCATTGCCAGGGAACTGTGGCCAATGGGAGCTGAGGGGGCAGTGCCAGCAGAGAGAGGCATCGTGCAGAGCACCGTGCCCCCCACCCACTCCCCCGGGGCATGTTGTCCCCTTCTGGGAGTGGCGTGGGGCCAGGGCAGGCAGGGAGCCTGCCTTATCCTTGCTGCGCCACCAACCGGGAGCCACTCGTAGTAAGTTCCGCCCAGTGGGAGGCTACCCCCCAGCCCCCTCCCGGAACCAGGACCCCATACCCCACTCCTGTACCCTGAACCCCCTCCTGCACCCCAGCCCTGCACCCCATCCCAGAGCCAGCACCCCACACATCCTCCTGCACCGCAACACACTGCCCCAGCCCAGACCCTCCTCCTGCACCCAAATTCCCTCTCAGAGCTTGGACCCTTCTCCCACTCCTGCACTCCAACCCCCTTCCCCAGGCTCAGCCTCCCTCCCACACTGCAAACCCCTCTGCCCCAACCCAGCGCCCATACGCCCTCCCAACCCCCTGCCCCACCCCAGTGAAAGTGAGTGAGGGTGGGGGAGAGCGAGCAACGGGTGTGTGTGGTGGGAAATGGAGTGTGCAGGGCCTTGGGGAAGGGGCGGGGTAGATCCTGCATTGCCCTTAAATTCAAGAAGTGATTTGGGGCATAGAAAGGCTGGATACCAATGGCTTAATAAAATAAAAGGGGGGGGGGGAGTTACTCCATAAGCTCAGTGATTCACATCTGGTTGATTCAAAGTTTGGACTCCTTCCTACTCACCTGTATTTTAAGCACATGAAATTATTTAAATATGGTCTGCACCCAGGTGTCAATGTTCTCACCTAAAAAACCCAAAGACAATAGCGCTGCTCTCATGAGCAACCCTGACATAGCTAACAAGAGCAGAACGTTTCAGGAAGTATTACAGTTTCAAGCTCATGAGATATTAATCTAAAGGAATAAAAAAAAGGGGGGGGGGGGCACAGCGGCTTCTAGCCTGATTTTCAAAGTGGCTGAGAAACTCCCTGGCCACACTGATGCCAAAGAAACTGGGTGTGCTCAGAATGTCTGGGAAGTCTGCTCATTGAGTTTCATTGATGTTTTGATTGTATTCTTTTCCCTTTTACATTGTTTCACAAGAGGCAGTAAGACAGAAAAAGAAAAAAAACCCTGAAGCCGGTTCAAAACCTCTTTGCTACCGAAAGCACAAGTTAAGAGACCTTAAGTATTTTTGCCCCCCCCCCCCCTTTTTGGGGAGGTGGGTAGTGAGGGAAAGGTGTGAGAGAGAGGAGGAAAGTAATATTGTGCTCCAGTAGCTTGATAGATTTAAGGTGCCCAAAGCCTTTCCTAGGACTTGCTCTTCTCATAAGTACCTTTGCATCTGGACTGCTGAAGTTGCAACCCCATTCTGCACATCTCCTTGCCCAAACTGACTATACACTGGCTGGCCAGCAGGAACAGGTGCACCAGAGGTTGGTGGGGGTGCTCCAGATGTAGGGGGAGCTCTTAACGTACCTAGGAATACACAGAGAGAAATATTAATTGCAGAGATTACCTCACAAATCTACCAGCACTGACCAGGTACCCACAAAACTACGAGAAACAAGACTCCATATGCAAGAGGAGATTAATGATTTGTGAACAAAGGCGGTATCTACACTGACCTTTCACCATTGCTGAAGCATCAGTGCAGGTCCATTTATAGCAACAGTGAAAGCCTTAGCATGAACAGGATGCCAGCACTTTTGGCCACAGTGTTGTCTACTTCCACTCAGAAGAGGTCTCGATGATATTCGGTTAAGTCTCAGCAGTGGAAGTTCACCAGTGGTAGCATTGACCAAAGAGTCAGCTAAAGACAAGGCCCAAATGTCCATCATCCTTTCAGTAACAGTGGTGTGACTCCCTTTATGCTAGTGGCTAAATTATTTTCAAACCCAAGGAAGGGAAATGATCAGGTGGGACCTTATGTCAACATTGGGTCACTTTTCCCCGTACACACTGGCATATGAAAAGCATTTGCTGAAACCATTTACAAAATTGTTTCCTGGAACTATATTTTTTGTAATATAACTGGGAACAACATGTCTAAATTGAAGTTTTTGGAAACTGAATAGTGGTTAACAGACAGTCTCACATTTGTTAGATCAAACTGTTTCAGTTGCAGTGTGGACATAATTGTGCAGCGAAACTAAATCTGTTTTCCCTATCAGTCCTCCAGCACATAGGAAGATGCCAAAGAAGTGTTTGCAGTGTCTACTTCCAAAACAGAATGCACAAGCATAGGTTTGGTATGATCACATTGACAAACACACTTATGGATACTAAATAGCACAATCAAGACAACTAGTCACAAAAAACATGTATTTGTATTATTATACATATGACTAGATGCAGATGACTTAAAACATAAAATTGCTATATCAGATCAGACCACTAGTAGTATCCTGACAGTGGCCAGTACCAGATATTTCATACTATGCTGCTAGTATCCCCATAATGGAGTTATGAAATAAAGTGCCATAGGGGAAGCTATTTTTCAATCCCAGGAAGTTGTTTTTGGCACACAATCAAGACGGGCTTATACTCATACATTTTATTCTGCCTATATAAGCATGATCTTATTTTAATTTACTATGCACCTGGCTTCAGAGATAGCATGGAATAAGTTCTATGAGCTAATTATGACTTATGTGAACAAGTTTTTTCCTTTATAAGTTTTAAATGAGTTGCCAAAATCTCACTGAATGCCCTATTTGCCTTGCCACACAATACCAAGAACAAAGGGACATTTAAATTTACTTTCTATACTATTTGTTTTTTATATACCTCCAATAAGTCACATCTCATTTGTCTCCTCTCTAAACTAAACAGTCCTAACACTTTTTATCTTTTCTTCCCATACAGAAATCCCTCCAGGCCTCTAATTGTTTGAGTTGCTCATTTGAGCCCCTTCTATTTCTGCTATATCTTTTTTTGAGATGGGTGACTATTGTCTTAAAGTTTCTTAAATGAAATTAAGTGCCATTTTTGGAGTCTCCTTCCCATAAGGGAACAGTCTCTTTGCAAAACTGTTAGGAACTGTGGGATACAACCTTACCTTGGGTCTATCCCATGCATCTGAAAAGCATATCTAAACTGATTCCTAGAAGGGGATAGTGGGACTGCTCTAATGTCAGCATAGTTTAAAATGCATAAACTCGTTAAATGAAATTTTCAAAGGTGATTTAACTTTGTTGACAGAACTCAGTCTCTTGCAAATACATCAACGCTAGTTATGAATGTATTTCTTTAATCGTTTCCTTGCAATTGCTCCAAGAAATCACTGGAAAATATTTACTTTAAAATTGCTCTTGGCCAATATTATCTGGAAATATTAGTGTCACCGCTAAAGCCCCTCTGTCCACCATTATCCTCAGCTAAAGACATTACCCTTTTGCAATACAGACCCCATTGGGGCATTTCATTTACTATCTACACTGTCCTGAGACCAAAGATACTTTGACAAAAATCTCAATCTCTCTTTATAGTGAAATTGTTTTAGTGGGTTAGCCCCAATTTTGACCTCATAGTGCCCTAAACTTAGGATAGACAATCAAACATAGCTGTAGTTCAGTCTAAATCAGGCAATCATCAGGAATTTCTGCTAAGACTCTTTCTTTATACCCTGTGTGTGTTTCTGTAGGGCTGCCAGGGAGTAGAACAGTGAGGATACCATCAACCTGCAACCGAGTAGCAAAGTGCATATTCACCACTTCCTTGAAACAAAATGCTCAGATCAAATGTGAATGGAACAGATTTCACAAAGACACTTAGCAGAGAAACTATTTTTTGCTGTATGGACAGCAGGACGCCAACATCACAAACACTCCCCCACAGAAGACACCATTTACCTATGAAGTTAGGTGCAAGAGTAGGAGTGTCAGAGTTGAGAGAAACAGGAGAGCCCTTCGAAGGGAACCCCAAGGAAGAAAAGTAACCTGGAAAGACAAAACACACCATCAAGTAAAGCCTGAGACACAGTACTCAGAAGTGAACTTGACAACGCCAGCTGAAGTCAGTTTGCTTTAGAGCAGAGAAACTCATGGAGATGTAGCATGGTTCTATTTGTTATACCCCACAAATCCTGAAATATTCCCTATACTCTGCTACTCCATATTACTATGCTATTGTCTAGAAAACGTACTACCAATGGGCAACACCTCACCATTGTAGATAGTGCAGGCTTAACTAGTATTGACCCTGGTCAACATCAAGTATTCCAGCAGCAACATGGCATTCAGAGAACTCTGTAGGACTGCTTTTCCCAGGAAAAAACCTTGTCAGAAAAGCAACCATCTCCTATGAAACATTCATACAAGCTCAGCCCATGATAGGTTTATTTCACTAACAAGAACTAGCTATTGCTCAGTCAGTAGCGAGACATCATGTCTTTATCCTACTTACAATGAAAACTAGTGGCATGGCACCTCTTCTACTCTGCTATCAACTGGGACTATCACTACTATAAAAGTCAGATCAGAAAATGGGATTTCTCCTCTAAAAGCATGGCATAGCAGCCACCTTTTTAGATCCTTTGCTACTGTTTTTTAAATGTAGTCCCAACTGCAATTCTGAAGTTACATGGTGCTAAATTTCTGCCAGCCCCTTACGATTCTGGACTGGCCTATGGCCTCTACATCATGCAGAGCAAATGAATCCTACCACCATTATGTGAGATACACCTTTGTATGCGGTAGGGAGGAGAAGAGATGGCCAGACAGCTGGCCGAAAAAAGGAAGAATGAGAGAAGGAAGTTGGCCAGCTCCAGAAGGTAATGCAAGCAGCAGAGCAAGGGAGAGGTTGCTGGGAAAACCAACCCACCTCTTGAATCCTTTTAAAGTTGCCTGCATTTAAAGTCATATATATGGCTGCACTTTTATCAGGTCCCTGATAATAAAATACCAAGTTAAAAAAAAAAATCGATGAAGTACTTAACCCTCAGCTAAAGTTTCAGGAATATGTGTCAGTGCCAGTAGTTTCATGTCCCTCAGACTAAGGATCCGTTCATCTAATTTAAATTCACTATAACTTCATCTGTCCTCCCCTGATGCTGTGTTGCTTGTCTCCCTCCATTATCTCATGTCTGGCAGTTATAGGAACAAATGTCCACTTCTGGATGTTATGTTAATACTCAGAGCATCCTATATTTCTTCTCTCCTCCTCCCCAGTCATATATAAGCTTTTTAAAAGAGCTAGTCAATTTCACGCCAGTGAGAAGTGCTGGACTGATAGATTAAAGGCTTTGGTCCCTGGAACTATCTGCAAAAGTGGTACAGTATACACAATCAGGTAATTCAAGCATCCTTCACATCATCCCACTAATATGCTTCCACTATAACCTGAGAGAACCACCTCTAAGCAGGACATGGAAAGTAGCCCCCATGCCCCATTTAATCACTGGTCTGATCTTTATTGTAAAATGGTATTTTGGGATTTGGGCCTCTGTCCACTGGGAACAGGTCAGACCAAACTCATTGCACTTCGACCAACCAACAGCCATCAGATATTGACTCCTTTCAGTCACTATTGACCTGAGCTGGTTTTGTTCTGGTGATCTAGAGGCAAAAAGGTTCATATTCCATTGCCACCAATTTACTGAGGCATTCAGTATCTTAGATTTTTGCGAATAATATTTCGGCTACATCTGTAATTGAGCAGTGTTTTATTGCTAGTGCAACCAAAACAGAACTCAGCGGAAAGGGGTAAAAATAAAAACAGCCACTGGTCTTGAAAAGAGAAGTACTTTCATGCCTTACAATCACTGTAATATCAGACAGGAAGCCACTTGGCAGTTTCATTTCATAGACATCAAAAGGAGTGAACAGAGAATATGTTATCTTTCCCCCCAGAACTAACTTCCAGACACTGATTACAGTAAAAAGACAAACATTAAAACTTTCCATAGTGGTCCCTAACAAAAATTGAACTACTGTCATCTTAATAGAAGTGATTTCAATCATGCACACAATGTGTTACACTATTAAAAGGTGAAGGGCTGAAGGCTGTCAGTGGTTGATATATTAAGTACCTATGCCCAGGGTGACAGAATTTTAGCCCTAGGAGTCCAACTCTTTACAGACTTAAAAGGTAATATTTTCAAATTGTTTTATGAAAAGCAAATTAAAAACATGAAAATTAAGCTTCTCTTATTCAGTTTCTTCCCCTCTATCATACCATATAGCAGAATTGCTCTTTAGTTGCTTACCTGCTGACACTGAATTATTTTGTTACAACAGCATTTGTTTTGCAGATGGAGAAAAACATTAGACCTGCCTTGCAAACACATGCAAAATAAAAGCAGATCTAATTTTGACTATCCTTAACAGTATCCATTTAAATTGGTAACATTTATTTATTACACATGTGGCCACACTATTACCAGTCATTTCACCAACAATACCACAGACTGCATGCTCTCATCTTTCGGGAGCGAGAGTGAGCCACAGGTTTTTTCTGCAGATGAATATGGAGCTGCCTCAGTCACATGGCCTGTTATCAGTCTATTACTGCTCACAATCCAAGCTTAGCATGGAAACTGTCCTGTGCATTCTTGCTCCTGGAACACATGAGTGGGGAACTATAGAGAACAAGCTGCCATTGGGCCGTCTCAACATTTAATTTGTGGGCTACTAAAAAAGTTTAAGTCCTAATGAGCTGGTCAAATGGCTTCTATGCAACCAAATGATAAGCAACACTGTGAGGCTGCACCACAAGAAAACCCACTTTTTACCTTGACTTCTGAAGAGTTAGCATACAGTATTGTTCATATTAAAGAGAAGTTGTACCATAAAATATTCATTTAGCTAACAGTAGGCCATCAGTTCTGGAAAAGCTTTCCCAATGCACTCAAACTCACAGGCTATTAAGTTCCTAAGTCTTGATTAAGAGTACCTTGTGGAGGGGCTGGCTGCTGATATCCTGGCAGCGGACCATTGTAAGCGCCATACTGAGAATGATGAACTCCAGACATTTGCTGCACTCCATAACCAGACTGTTGGTATCCCTGATATCCAGGCTGAGGCTGCCCATAAGGAAGCCCTGTGTGAGCTTGCTGGTTTACACTCATTGTGTTCACATCCCCAAGCTAGTCTCACCTGCAAGGAAAAAAGAACACAATTAGAAAAAAATAGTCTAAAAAGCATCCCTTGCTATGAAAGCAGCTGAGCGGGAGCTGGCCTGCTAATAACCGTGAGATGCTAGAGAAGGAAATGCATTAGTAAGTGTCTCACTTGCCTTCAGGGTGGATAAAAATCAATGATTTTTTTTTATTTAAATTGGATTTTTTTGATAAAATGCTTTTTGAGGAAAAACCTATCTAAAGATAGTGCTTCGAAATGCCTCAAACAATACTTAGCATTTCTGTAGCACTGTAGAATTATTAAACCTCACACCACCTATAAAGAGAGAGACAGGTATCCACCCATTTCAGACAGAGAAACTAAAGGAATACAGGTGTCATGCCCAAGATTAACTAATCACTAGCAGAAATGGAATCAGTAATCAACAGTTCCTGACTCCCAGCCCTGTGCTCAGTATGTTAGGTCTTGCTTCCTTGACACAAATGGATGTACACTAATTACCTCAGAGTACAAAGGATTCAGAATCCAGAATAGGGTCAAGATGACATTTTAAAATAAACTGGACAGTAATTTAAATCCTAATTATCTCTATAATGAAATAAGTAAATAACATTTAAAATGACAAACGCTCAAGGGAGACCTAAGACTGAAGTTGAATGAACCTCAAGCTAGGAGAGATGCATGAACAGAGTTACATGAGGGCCAGAACCGGAATAGCAGGGAATGACCGGAATAAGAGCACAGTGCTATGATGGAGTTGTGAGAGGAAGCTTGCAGAATGGAGGGACTCTTCATTCCTCGCTTTCACGCACATTAAAAATCCACTAACTTTCTCTTAATACAATACAAAGTAGGCAGCACTTCAATACTCTGGTGACAGACACAATACACAAATCAGAGCCAGACATGCTGGTGAGAACTTGCTCCAGAGAGAGCTTGTGGACCACTTCGTGCTTGGTTCACAGACAACAGACAGCAGAGGACCCCACTGTTATTTTACATTAATATACTGGTCGTGTAACCTTCTTATATATACCATATTTGCTACAGGACCTTGTTTACTGCCTTACAGTTAAGGTTGCAATAACTTAGTAGTATGCTGTTGTAAAAAAAAAAAAAAATACAAGTGCCTGAAAGCCAGAAAATTCAAAGATAAGATCACAGTTATATAAAAATTGTGGAAAGTAGATTTGGGTATACCAAAGAGCTTTAGCTTTGCCCCTCATATCCTTGCCACCCCATACCCCATCTGTGTGAGGGAGTACCATGTGTGGCCACGGCTACACTAGAAAAAGAGATTTAAACACGTTTTAGCTAACGTTAAAAATCTAGACAGATGATGCAGATGTAATTTTAACATGTGTTAGCTGGTTGAGGTAAACTCTAATGGGGAATGTAGGGATTACCTCAACCAGCTAACATGTTGTAACAGCAACTGTTTTGATTACTTTAGGATTTTGACATGTGTTAGCTAATGTGTTTAAATACCTATTATCCTAGTGAAGACAAGGCCTATGACAGCTATCACAGCTTGCTGACATGTTAAATCCAGGGTCCCTAAACTCAACTAGGAAGCCAAGTGACTGGGGAGATCTTAGCTGCCATATGCAAAAATGTTTCCTGAGAAGTAACTGTAGTTCTTTGAGTAGAGCATCTGTATAGATACAAATTCTTAAAGATCCATACAGACCATATGCAAAGGAGAATGGGATATTACATCTGCAGTCAAGCCATGACCACAGTATAGTTAGCCTGATCACAATGCTGTAGTAAATTTTAATGTATTTGTGGCTGCTGGGAGTCCACCACTGAGAATGTTAAAGGGATAAAACATTCCCATTTTAATGCTTGATATGATAAAAACACTAGGTAGCAATTTAAATAGGAAGTTGGCGTAGGAGTTGGAAGGTATTTGGTTTGCATATGAAGTATAAATAATAGTACTATTGTCATGCACCTTTCATTGAAGAAACTCAGTTCTCACTGTAACGTTATATAAATCGTTCCCTCTCCCCACAAAGAATCCATAAAGGCAAAAAATTAGCATGTGCTTTATTATCCTTCATGTTTGAAGGCAGCCTATAGGTTTTTAGGGAAAAAACTGCACTTGTATTTTGTATATTGGAAATCTGCATTAGCAACTTCTGTATCAAAAACACTTAAACATGGCTAATCACTTTACTACTCGCTACTAGCTACACAGAATTCCATTACGCAGCTTTGATGCTAACACTGTCACATCTAAACAGTGGTCATTACTGACAATCACTAGGTTACTTCAGTTTCTTGTAAGACATCCCAATAAATGAGAAGTGGGCTGTAGCCCACGAAAGCTTATCCTCAAATAAATTTGTTAGTCTCTAAGGTGCCACAAGTACTCCTGTTCTTTTTGCGGATACAGACTAACACGGCTGCTACTCTGAAACCAATTAAGCAGATTCCACTATAATAAGTTTGTGCACATTAATCTCTTCCATCCCAAACCTGTAGTTTATACAGTATTGAACTGGCAAAGGCTATAGGATGCAGGGGCAGAAGATAACATGCGTGCACAATATACAATCATGTTGCTGTGTAACAGCAGATGAAGGAGAAATGTAGAGAGACTTGGTGGGCAAATCCCTCTCTCTTACACTTAATCATTGATTCTTTAACATCTGCACAGAGCAGACTGAAATTCAGTTTAAGTTCTTGTCTAAGAAAAATCTACATAGTAAACTGCATGAAACAGTTTTCATCAATGAGTCCCTTACACTGGTTATTGAAAATGGTTTACATATTAGTTGAGAGGAGACAAAACTATTGTCAGTTCCCTTTCAGAACTGAAAATGGACTTGTTCCCACCAGTCTTGATCACCTTTCTGAAAGGGACGGAGGGAAAGGAAATAACAGGAATAAAAGCCCTTCCTTCAGTAAGGTTCTGGCACCATTTCTATTGCTCCCATTTTCAACAGGGACAAGACCTCTACTTCCAGCAGTTTCTTGTGAGAGGGATCCCGGAAAAGGGAAGCAGAGGCTGTATTCTGACATGGCCTTGAACTGAAGGGAGTATCCCCATTCAATCTTCAAGACCCAGCGATCCAAAGAAATTGCTTCCCATGTCTGAAAAAACAGGACCACCGTGTTCTCCAAATGGAAGAAGAGTGAGGATCTGGATCTTCAGTGATTGATTCAGAGCATCTCTTGAGCATTCTCAGGCATGCTTTGGTGCAGCAGTACTTGTTGCTGAAAGAGCCACTGTGAAATATCTTTGCTTCCTCCAAAAAGGTCAGAAAGGATTCTTAGACTGCATATGAATCAGGACTACAGAGGATTATGCCTTCTGGTCAACCATATCAAATTTGACTCCTTGTTTTCAGGGCTGGGTTGACACTTAAGCATTACATATAACACTTGCAATCAAGATCAGGCAGACTTGGGCTAGAAATATAGAAAAACCAACTTAGATACCTCTCTCAGGACCAAATATATAGAATCAAGCTTCCTAGAAACCTGAAGCAGCAATGGCAGAAGGATTTCAGACTTCTCTGGCCAGTTTAAGCAAGTCCTCTGAAAAGACTGAACTACTGCCTCCTTCAGCTCCAAGTTGTCAAATAAATATGCGACTTCCTGGTCAAAGCCATTAGTATAATCGCCAGAGCTACAGTCTACTTCCAGAGCTATGTTCTGGAAAATCTTGGTGTCAATTAGAAGAGAAAATGAAGCAGTTGAGAGCTTTTTCAAGGGATGAGGTAGAATGGGCACTTCCTAGGACTGTCCTACTAGCTCCTCAGTAAGTATCTGACAGCACATCATAACACTACTGATCCAGGAAAAGATCAAGCAATCCATGAAAGAGCCTTCACTTTCTTTGGAGGAAATGATGTGTGTGTCTTGTATTCACCTCTAGTTGTAAAAACTGCTAAAGCAGGTATAAGACAATAAGGCCAAAATATCTCAAGGCAGACCATAACCAGAATGTTCTCCCTCTGGGTATGATTTAAAGTCTAAGGTGGCACCAGAGGATCCAAAAATACTCATGCATGCCTGAACTGAACCACACTTGAGGCAGAGGCATGGCAGAGTGAAGGAACTGGTTTTCCTCAGATCAGAGAAGTCCATGGCATGAATTTTTATCCCATAGAAACAGTGAAATTCACAGATTTGATAACAGCATAAGTCTGCTTCAGAACTGATGTTTCCATGGTGCCAACTGCTCATCTGCAGAAAAGAAAACCTTTCTGGAGAAAATCTTGAGAGAAGCGATCTGACGGATCCTGAAATTCAAGGCTTAACACCAAGGAAGGTTCCAGGTCAGTCCACAATCCTCTCCACTAGAGCCTTGAGAGGGGGTCAGCTCCTATATATGTCTGGTCAGAGAGATCTGACCAGCCCAGATCCATCCGAGGAACCAACTGCATCTTTGTGGCAGTATCTCTTTTTCTTATTGGACAGCTTATTGGAATTGCTGGAATCGCAGATGGTGTTTTCTCTATCCAAAGATTCTGACCCTAAATCAATGGAACTTGTTACTTGTTCTTTTAGAGCAGGGGTTGGCAACCTTTCAGAAGTGGTGTGCCGAGTCTTCGTTTATTCACTCTAATTTAAGGTTTCACGTGCCAGTAACACATTTTAACGTTTTTAGGTCTCTTTCCGTAAGTCTATAATACAGGGGTAGGCAACCTGCGGCACGTGTGCCGAAGGTGGCACGCGAACTGGTTTTCAGTGGCACTCACACTGCCCGGGTCCTGGCCACCAGTCTGGGGGCTCTGCATTTTAATTTAATTTTAAATGAAGCTTCTTAAACATTTTAAAAGCCTTATTTACTTTACATACAACAATAGTTTAGTTATATATTATAGATTTATAGAAAGAGACCTTCTAAAAACATTAAAATGTATTACTGGCATGCGAAACCTTAAATTAGAGTGAATAAATGAAGATTCGGCACACCACTTCTGAAAGGTTGCCGACCCCTGCTATAATATATAACTAAACTATTGTTGTATGTAAAGTAAATAAGGTTTTTAAAACGTTTAAGAAGCTTCATTTAAAATTAAATTAAAATTCAGAGACCCCTGGATTGGTGGCCAGGACCCGGGCACTGTGAGTGCCACTGAAAATCAGCTCGCGTGCTGCCTTTGGCATGTGTGCCATAGGTTGCCTATCCCTGAACTAGAGCTCAACTAATAGATTCTCTCCTGGACTACAACAAAAACAGTAGAGCTGGACAGAATCTCCTTTCCAGGTAAGATACTTGTCTTGTGACTTTGAAAGCTCAGGTGCAGATGAGCCACCAGTGTTTCAAGCACTATGTCAATTACTTATACACCTCTACCCCAATATAACATGGTCTTTGAGAACCAAAAAAATCTTACCGCGTTATAGGTGAAACTGCATTATATCGAACTTGCTTTGGCCTCGAGCATTTCCATTATTAATAGTCAGCAAACATGCCCCATCTGACCCCCACCTACTTCCCACCCCCTTACTGACCCCTCAGAACCCCCACCCCATCCAACCCCCTCCGCAGACCTCCTGCCCCAACCACCCCTCTCAAGACCCCACCCCATCAAAGCCCCCCTGCTCCTTGTCCCCTGACCATCCCTTCCAGAGACCTCCCCTGACCGCCCCCTCCAGAGACCCCCGTCCCTAATCACCCCCAGGACTCCCATGCCCTATCCAATGCCCCCATTACCCGTCCCTTGACTGCCCCGCCCCCAGAACCTCCGAACCATCCAACCCCCCCGCTCCCTTGTCCCCTGACTCCCCCACCTGAGACCCTCTGCTTCTTATCCAACCCTTCAGTCACAGCCCAGCACTCTTAACACACCACTCAGAGCAGCGTGTTCTGCCCCCCAGAGCCCTGCTTTACCGCGTTATATTCAAATTCGTGTTATATCAGAGTACAGGTGTACTCTGAGCAAGTTTGGCTGAGACAATGCTTAAAGCAGCAGCAGGAGCAAGAAGTCCATCTACACTAGGGCACCCAATGTGGCTATCACCAGGGAAGCTGGACTACTGACTGGTGTTAGTAAGAATGGGATGTTTTTGCAAATTTTTCCTAGTGGAGACAAGATTTCTGGAGTTGTGCACACTTTAGAAAACTTGAAATAATTTTTCTGTGCCACTGCTGAAAAATATTTACAAAGCATTCTTCATGCAGATACACCCTATGGCAAAACCAAGTCACAGCAACCTCTTCCCTGACTCAGAAACCAGTTTCAAGGAAGTGAAAGACAAGAGCAACTTAGCAACACAATGCAACCGGATTCCAAGCCCCATTTAAGAGAGAGATTCTCTTCATTCCACACAATCTCCTTCTTAGAGACCACCTTAGTTTTGGGTCACACTTGCATTATCTCTTTTCTCCCTGCTTTTCCAAAATTAGTCTAAAACAAACAACAAGTAAATCCTATTCCCAGATCCGGACAGCTTTAGTCTGGATATCACTTAAAGAATTGCCAGGTCCCTCCCAACCCTAAAAAACCCGGCAGCTGAACGGTGCAATGCAAGTGCCGCAGCAAGAGTCCGGAGGATTACAGGAGATTAAGTGTTTCCGCCTGGGCTCTGGCCTTTGCGGCCGGTGAGACATTTGACAGTGAGCCTGTAACAACAAGGGCAGCAGCCCGGGCTGATGGGGCCGGGCCCGGCCCCCGCATCCGATTGGGGAGCGGGCGGCGCCCCTTTATTCAGCACCAGCGGGGCCTGCGGCCCAGCGGCGCGTCGCAGGGCAGACACCGACCGGCCGGTGCGAGCACAAGGAGGGGCGAGGAAGCGGCTTGGCAAGCGGGGCCCGACGTGAGCCACTGCCGGGGCGCGGCGCCTGTCAGCCCTCGACACAGCCCCGCCAGGCGCTCACGGGGGCCGCCTGGGCGCGGGGAGCCAGGCCCGAGCGCCCCCCCCACCCCCACAGACAGGCCGCACCCAGCCGGCCCCGCGGGAAAGGCCCCCGACCCTGTGCCGGGCTCTGCCCGGAGCCCCAGGCCCGCCCCACTCACCCGGCTGCTCCTGCTCGTCCCTCCCGGCGCCGCTGCCCCGGCTGCTCTCCGCCGCCA
The DNA here is from genome assembly GCF_020497125.1 of Mauremys mutica. Taxonomy (NCBI): domain Eukaryota; kingdom Metazoa; phylum Chordata; order Testudines; family Geoemydidae; genus Mauremys; species Mauremys mutica. The sequence goes on along the minus strand of NC_059078.1, from coordinate 56,024,104 downwards.
GGCCCCGCTTCCGGTTCCCGGCCCTGTCGCTCCCACCGGAAGTGCCCCCTCCTCGGCCTGCTCTCTGCCACGTCCTCACTCGCGGCCAACCCCCGGCGGCCGCGACGCCCAACCTCGCAAGACCCGGATGTTGCACAGGCGCCATGGGGCCGGGAGAGGCCGCGGGGCTTCCGGGTCCCACTCCCTCACATTGACGTCACAGGGCTTACGCGCCTCTGCGTCTGCTGGCTCCTCGGGGAACGCCCATGTCAATGACGTCACGGGAGAATGGAGCGAAACGCAGCCACGCCTGGGGAAGGATGGGGGACCTATGGGTGTCACAAGCTGCTCGCTCATTGGACCACATCGATGGGGTCACTTGCCCAATGAGGGTCACTCACCGTTGGGCCACAAGAACCACCTCATTAGCCACTCATCTAGTTGTCTGCAAGCTGCTCATCCATTGCAACACAAGCTCAATGAGTTCACGAGTCCCAGAGCCAATGGCCTCACTTGCCCAATGGGCCAGAAACCACCCTCTCACTGAATTGGCCATGAACTAACTTGGTGGGGTCACCAGCTGGTTAATAGGCCACACCACCAGTCAACAAGCCCAATGGGGTTACCAGCCTCTTACCCTATGGGACACACAAGTCCAAATGGGGCCATGGTGGCCACAAGCTGCTAGCCCAATGGGGCCAAGGACAGCTGAGAGCCGCTCACCCAATGAAGTGACAGCAGCCATGATCTCAGAGTGGCTGTGATGGTCATGAAAACGGTCACAGCAGCCATTTTTATGGGCTCAATTATATGAACGTTTTTGAGTTTTTGTTGCACTGCTACACAACAGTTCTTTGGTAAGGTGTAGTCCGTTATATGATCACAACACAACATGGCATTGCAGCAAAACATCATTGTGCAACAAAAGGGTGTGCTGATTTTTTGGCAGTATAATGTGTCGGTGGCACATTAAAATATCACACAAAACCACACTGCCAATTTCACATCAAAATGTAATTGCATTGCAAATAAGAGTAATTACATGGCAGCACAGCTTGACATTGTTGCAGCACACAGCAACGCAGTATGGAAAAATCACAGCAAAAGGTGACACAAAGTGATAGTCTTAGCAAAATCTCATCAAATGCCAAAATGTCATCGTACAGAACTGTAAAACAATGACTATTTATTATATGTTGAGAGCTAACAATGTGCTCAGTACTGTCCAGAATACAGATGAGACAAGGTCCCTGCCCCAAGGATCTTGCAGAATTAAAAAGTTCCTGCCAGAGGACTGGGGGAGATTCGCATGGTACTAGAGAGAGACATAGATTATATTTCTCCTTGTTTGTTTTCCCAGGCAGTCTCAGACATGTCCTTCCTTTCATTCCTTCCCCATTCTTCACGTCTCTATAATACTGCTGACAGTTTGGGAAAGCTGCACACATGCACATTTTCCGCCTACTCCACTCTATCAGTCAATCCAAATATCAGCACTCTCCACTCCACCTGAAACCTATGGCCAGAGGGAGGATTTCAGCATGTGTTAAAACAAGGATCCCATCTGCACTTGGGTCCTTATTCTGATTTATAGGTGCAAACACTTGTGGGGAGGGGAAGGAGAAACTGAGGCAACATACTGTCCTCCACACACACTTTTTAATATCCTAGTGATGTCCCTTTCAGAGCAGCCACAGGTCCCTTGCATTCTCATAGCTATGCATAGCTGTAAAGTAAAGGAGAGGAAGAGACTGGAAAATGGCAACAGAAGGCTGTAGCAAGCAGATGAGAGATTAAGAGGTAGCTATTATAAGAATGGGGAAAAAATCCCAGTTAGGAATTGAGGATGCTCTGACCTTGCCAAATCAGACTCCATAAGTGCTTGTAGCTGCACCAATCAGGGACGGCTCCAGACCCCAGCGCGCCAAGCGCGTGCTTGGGGCGGCATGCCGCGGGGGGCGCTCTGCCTGTCGCCGGGAGGGCGGCAGGCGGCTCCGGTGGACCTCCCACAGGCGTGCCTGCGGAAGGTCCACTGGTCCCGCGGCTCCGGTGGACCTCCCGCAGGCATGCCTGCGGATGCTCCACCGGAGCCGCGGGACCAGTGGACCCTCCGCAGGCACGTCTGCAGGAGGTCCACCGGAGCCGCGGGACCGGCGACCACCAGAGGGCCCCCCCCCCCCCCCAGCGTGCCGCCGTGCTTGGGGCGGCAAAATTGCTAGAGCCGCCCCTGGCACCAGTGGTTCAGTAATCCCTTTAGAGAAAAAATCCCCATTGGGCTGCTAACCCTTGTGTGCTCAGCAACCTCCGTATTCTGAAAAACTGCCATATGGATGCTGCATTTCCTGTGTTTTCAGAACCCCCCCCCCCCACCAGCCTCCCTTGTAGGCTTATTCTGGGTCTATCCGGGGGCCCACTTGATCCACGGTGGAGGTCAGAGTAACCTCAGGGTTATTCTTATTTATGATTGGTCTGCCCATGGCCCTCTAGGGACTCTGGGAGTAGGTCTACACTGCAATTAAAAATTCACAGCTGGCCCGTGCCAGCTGATTTGGGCTCACAGGGCTCGGGCTAAGGGGCTGTTTAGTTGCAGTGTAGATGTTTGGGCTCTGCAGCCTGGGCTGTAGGACCCTGCAAGGGGGAGGCCGAGCCCTAACACCTGCGCCACAGTTAAACAGCCCAAGTCAGCTTGCACTGGCCAGCCGTGGGTGTCATATCCCCACAATGGGGGCTGCGAGGGAAGGTGTCGAAGAGCTATTCTGTCAGTTTCATGCCAATCAGGAACCCCTCCACATCAAGGGTATTCCCCAGGAGCCACGGAGAGAAGAATTAGAACCCGATCTATGTGGATAATTATATATAGTGTAGTCACACCATTTAAGAGCAGGAGTAGTAGGAGTGGCTGGCTGTGGAGGGAATGCACTGGCTCTGGGGGAAAGCACAGTAAGAGGAGATCCTGCCAGGGTTCACAGATATAAGGAGAAAGCATTTGTCCAAAAGTGATCACATTCAAATTCTCTGAGCCAAGTGCTACAACTGAGCCTGCTGTGAGGGAGTTTGATCGAGTGTCATATCTCTTCCTGTAACTGTCATTTTAATGACTCCTGAGTGCTGTGTGAACCCAGGAGTTCTTGTGGGAGTGAGAGGTAGAAATATCCATTTTAACTGAAATGCTTAAATGAAATCCCTCCAGCTTTAAGGGCGTGAGACAAAGCTCTAGAGATGGACAGGAGGTGAGCTATTTTCAGCCACACGTCAGTGAGAGATCCATGGTACATGGGGGGGGGGGAGAGGGTGAGATTGACGTGACACATGTGAGGGACAACTCTGGCCCCTTACCAAAAGCAGAATCAAATACCTAATCATAGGCAGCACAGCAGCTGAGAGTGCAGAAGAGCAGGGAGGCTGGGCTCATCGGTCTGAACTCTCCTATCGTGTGTCTGAGCTTGAGGGAGAAAGTGAGGAGAGGGCTTTTCGGGGGACTCCAGAGGAGGTGGATGCCATTTGTGGAGATGGAAGGGGGAGTCGCCACCCCGTAAGAGCTGGGGTTTTGCTTTGAAGAGTGGAAGCGGTTATCAGAGAAGGAAAGAAACCAAAAGTGCTGAAGTCATGGGAGCTGAAGAGGAGGTGCTGGTCACACTGTCTGGAGGGGCCCCCTGGGGCTTCAGGCTGCAGGGGGGCTCTGAGCAGAAAAGACCTCTTCAAGTGTCAAAGGTAGGACTGGAGGATGTTAACTGTCCAGAGCAAGGCTATGCAGTTGATCCCAGATATGATAGGAGAGTCAGGCATCTTCCACTGTCATTAAGGAATGCTCTATTAACCTAGTGGATCTGAAAGGAGATCTTGGGTGGGACGGTCTGGCAGTGCCCAGAGAAGGGTGAGGGTTCTGAAATGTGTGTTACTGAGCTGGAAATAGACAGGCTACTGGCAGGCGAGGATCTCCTTTCTTCCACTGATGCCCATCACTGCTCCCATCACAAGCAGAACCTTGATAATCCAGACACTTTATAATCTGCACAATTCTCCTCACTTGTAAGCAAAGATATAACAGCAGCAACAGTGCAGGAGTGAGAACTCATATTACTGAGGCTTCATGGCTTGTCTAATACATCCAGCGGCATATTATGAAGTGTGAAAATCATTAAAACTATTTGACAGTGGTCAAATGAAAGGAACAAAAGCCATTTTGTGATGCAATGTTCAAGCTTTTTCTTTAGCTATATTTGTCCACTAAATTGAAGAATTCTACCATCACAATGGGTCTCACAGAAATCAGTGCAAATTACTGTGAGTCTCCTGTATTGGCAGAAGATATATAATTGCTTTCTAAGCTGAATGTGAGCAGCAGCTATTGGTTCAGGTTCCAAGAAACTGAGGGGAGGAGAGGGGAGAATAAAACAGGAATCAAGACAAACCTTGAATTGTGTTCTTTCTGATCTGCAGTTCTCTTTTCAAAGTTATCACTGAGGAGTGTTGAAGTATGACAGCTAGAAAAAAAATCCCTCTGCTTTATTAATTCACAACTGCTGCCTTAGCCTTGACCCAAGGATATTGGAGGATGGCAGTGTCACCAGCAGCAAGGGCAGGAAGGTCCTGTAACCAGCCTGTCCCTGTGGAAGAGCATTGGAGAAGGGCATTCTGTAGAAGTTCAGCCAAATGACATAGAATAGCTTAGCTTGGTCCCCAGCTATAAGTCTCTAAAATGGGGAAAGATGATGATCACCAAAGAGAGAACTTCTTCACAAACTCAGTGTGCTGTGGGGAAACAAAGCCAGCACCTGTGGGCCTACCTATCCAGAGGTTCTGTGAGAACAGGATTTTTGGCATCCCCATAAACTATGCAGCCGGGAGTTATTTCTGTTGCCAGTTTTGCACGGCACTTGGGAAGGGGCTCTCAATGCGTCTGGGCCTGTCACATGCAGTCAGGAAGGGAGCTGTCATTAAAGTCAGGCCTGCCCAGGTTGGATGGTATGGCATTCAGATAGTGCGGTGATGAGTGTGGCACAGAAGCATAGATAGTTAGATAGATAGATAGATAGGAAGGAATTGTCAGTGAACTCAGAGCTGACAAAGAAAGGCGCTCTCTGAGAAAGTAGGGTGCCAAGATGAAAATAGAAAAACATTGCATTAGCATACAAGAAATACGATTAGTGTTGTGGCTCACACAGCAGAGACTATTTGGATGGGGAGGGGAAGGATAAAACAAGAATAAAGGTGAACTTTGAGATGGTGCTATAGATGTTACGGATATGACTGTGCTGTAGATACAGACACTCCCCGGGTTACGCAAATCCGACTTACGAAAATCCGGACTTACGGAAAAAGTTCAGTATGTTCCGTAAGCTTTCTTTTCTTTCTTTTTTTTTTTTGCGTAATTGTTGGAGACACATTCCCGACTTACGCAAAATTCGACTTAAGCAAGGCATTCCGGAATGGAATGCTTGCGTAAGTCAGGGAGCTTCTGAACTGGGAAATGTTTGTGCAGATAAAGGGGGAGGACTACAAAAAAGTCCAGTGCTGTGATCATAGAGAATTTCAATGATCAGATACTGATTAGGAAAACCATTGTAGAAACCCTATAGCAGGATGCATACCCATGGAGATAGTACCAGATTGCTTCTGTATACCAGCACACCTTGTAATGAAGTGGCAACCAGGCCAGAGACTAATCTAGGCCTAATAAGTGGAAATGAGCCAAGCATGATAAATGAATGGTGGTTACACAGGGACATAGGAATTGCCATACTGGATCAGGCTGATGGTCAGTCCAGTCGCATATCCTGTTTCTTGCGGTGGCCAATGTTGGATGGTTCACAGGAAGGGTTAAAACGGCCGTAGTGCATCTAATTATCTAATAGTGTACTATGGAGAAAAACTATCTCATCTCAGCTGGTGATCAGCTTATGCCCTGAGGTATGAGAATTGATAGTCCTGGTAACTATACCCTAACTATAAACAGCTGATTATTATGAACATCTAGTCCTTTACTTGTCTGATTAAAACCTTACTTAGTTACAGTATACCTCTACCCCGATAGAACGCTACCCGATATTACACGAATTCGGACATAACGCGGTAAAGCAGCGGGGAGCCCCGAGCCCTTTAAAGGGCCACCTGAGCCCTGCTGCTTTACCGCATTATATCCAAATTTGCGTGGAGCCCCAGGCTCTTTTAATCCCAGTAGGGGCTCTGGCAGCTGGGCTTGGGTGGTGATTTAAAGGGCCAGAGGCTCTGGCCGCTGCGAGGAGCCCCAGGACCTTTAAATCCCCACTGGAGCCCTGCTGCCGAAGCTCCGGTGGTGATTTAAAGGGCCCGGGGCTCCCCACAGCAGCTGGAGCACCGGGCCCTTTAAATCACCGCTGGGGAAGCTGATCCAGTACCGGACTGAACCCGATATAACGCAGTCTCACCTACAAGGCAGTGAGATTTTTTAGCTCTCGAGGACCGCGTTATATTGGGGTAGAGGTGTATTTGTCTCATTAATATCATGCAGCAGGAGGTTTCACACACTAATTAAACATTGCATAAGTAGGTTTCAGAGTGATAGCCATGTTAGTCAGTATCAGCAAAAAGAATGAGGAATACTTGTATCACTTTAGAGACTAACAAATTTATTTGGGCATAAGCTTTCACGGACTAAAACTCACTTCATCAAGTGCATGCAGTGGAAAATACAGTAGGAAGATAGATATACATAAAGAACATGAAAAAATGGGTGTTGCCATACTAACTATAATGAGAGTAATTAATTAAGGTGGGCTATTATCAGCAGGAGAAAAAAAATACTTTTGTAGTGATAATCAGGATGACCCATTTCCAACAGTTGACAAGAAGGTGTGAGTAACAGAAGGGGGAAAAATTAGCATGGGGAAATAGTTTTTACTTTGTGTAATGACCCATCCACTCCCAGTCTTTATTCAAGCCTAATTTAATGGTGTCCAGTTTGCAAATTAATTCCAATTCTACAGTTTCTCGTTGGAGTCTGTTTTTGAAGTTTTTTTGTTGGAGTATTGTGATTTTGAGATCTGTAATTGAGTGACCAGGGAGGTTGAAGTGTTCGCCGACTGGTTTTTGAATGTTATAATTCTTGACATCTGATTTGTGTCCATTTATTCTTTTGCGCAGAGACTGTCCAGTTTGGCCAATGTACATGGCAGAGGGACATTGCTGGCACATGATGGCATATATCACATTGGTAGATGTGCAGGTGAACGAGCCTCTGATAGTGTGGCTGATGTGATTAGGTCCTATGATGGTGTCCCCTGAAAAGATATGTGGACAGAATTGGCAATGGGCTTTGTTGCAAGGATAGGTTCCTGGGTTAGTGTTTTTGTTGTGTGGTGTGTGGTTGCTGGTGAGTATTATCACTTCAAAAGTTTTTTTTCTCCTGCTGATAATAGCCCACCTTAACTGATTACTCTCATTATAGTTAGTATGGCAACACCCATTTTTTCATGTTCTCTGTGTATATATATCTTCCTACTGTATGTTCCACTGCATGCATCCGATGAAGTGGGTTTTAGCCCACGAAAACTTATGTCCAAATACATTTGTTAGTCTCTAAGGTGCCACAAGTATTCCTCGTTCTTATTGCATAAGTAGTATTTCCTTGTAGCCAGTTCCTGTTTAACTTGAGTAGCCTTTTGTTCTTTATAAGGCAAGGTAAATTGGTGTGCCTGGCTGACTTGCACTGCACTGTTCTTTATTTTATATTATAAAAGCACCATTATCATAGTTCCTCTTAATCTTCTCCTTTGTCAAATAAACATCCTAGTTTTTTTTAATGTGCTTTGCATATGGAAGCCCTTGATATGTTTAATCACTTTTATTGCTGTTCCCTGGACCTTTTTTATATTTACTGTGGCTTGAGACAAGATGTAGAAAACTGAATGCAGCCTGTACCAGACATGTATTAAATTTCATTAGAATATTTTTCATATTATTCTCTATCCTTTTCCTAATACATCATACAATCTTATCTGTTTTTTTATTGTTTGTTTGTTCTACCATTGCTGCACTTTGACCCAATATTTTTGTTGAGCTGTTCTCGGTGATGCCAAGAACTTTCTTTAAAGCTGCAGCTAATTTAGAACTCATCAGTGGTTACACTGTCATAGACTCATAGAGTCATAGACTTTAAGGTCAGAAGGGACCATCATGATCATCTAGTCTGACCTCCTGCACAATGCAGGCCACAGAATCTCACCCACCCATTTCTGCAACAAACCCCTAACTTATGTCTGAGCCATTGAAGGCCTCAAATCATGGTTTAAAGACTTCAAGGTGCAGAGAATCTTCCAGCAAGTGACCCATGCCCCATGCTGCAGAAGAAGGTGAAAACCACCCAGGGCTTCTGCCAATCTGCCCTGGAGGAAAATTCCTTCTTGACCCCAAATATGGAGATCAGCTAAACCCTGAGCATGTGGGCAAGACTCACCAGCCAGACACCCAGGAAAGAATTCTCTGTAGTAACTCAGATCCCACCCCATCTAACATCCCATCACAGACCATTGGGCATATTTACTGCTAATAGTCAAAGATCAATTAATTGCCAAAATTAGGCTATCCCATCATACCATCCCCTCCATAAACTTATCAAGCTTAGTCTTGAAGCCAGATATGCCTTTTGCCCCCACCGCTCCCCTTGGAAGGCTGTTCCAGAACTTCACTCCTCTGATGGTTAGAAACCTTCATCTAATTTCAAGTCTAAACTTCCTGATAGCCAGTTTATATCCATTTGTTCTTGTGTCCACATTGGTACTGAGCTTAAATAATTCCTCTCCCTCCCTGGTATTTATCCCTCTGATATATTTATAGAGAGCAATCATATCTCTCCTCAGCCTTCTTTTGGTTAGGCTAAACAAGCCGAGCTCTTTGAGTCTCCTTTCATATGACAGGTTTTCCATTCCTTGGATCATCCTAGTAGCCCTTCTCTGTACCTGTTCCAGTTTGAATTCATCCTTCTTAAACATGAGATACCAGAACTGCACACAATATTCCAGATGAGGTCTCACCAGTGCCTTGTATAACGGTACTAACACCTCCTCATCTTTGCTGGAAATACCTCGCCTGATGCATCCCAAGACCGCATTAGCTTTTTTCACGGCCCTATCACCTTGGTGGCTCATAGTCATCTTGTGATCAACCAATACTCCGAGATCCTTCTCCTCCTTTGTTACTTCCAACTGATGAGTCCCCAGCTTATAACAACATGGTTTTACAAAAGGTAGATCATTCTAAACCAACCTGATCTCCTTCTTTTGTTGTAAACTGTCCTTTCCAACGTGTCATCACTGAGTTTGCCTCAACTGAATAAAGAAACAGGTTAAAAATGGGATTTGAAGCTGCTTCTCCATACAGAAACCAAGTCATCTTACAAGGAGAATACGTAGCTTGAGTAGGTGTTTTAAACCTCGTGGCTACATGAAGGGCTCAGTTGTGAGCCCCACTCCAGGCAGCACAAAGGGGGAGAGAACAGCTGGATCCTCATGCTGGGCCTAGCTGATGCAGAACTGGCATAGCTGGCTTCTATGCCACCCCATCTTCCACAGCCTCTGTTTAAGGGACATGCTCAGAGTGAGCTGCACTCTGGCAATCAGCTCCTGGGCTGATGTAATTTAAAGCAGCCCTGCTCTAAACTACACCAAGGGGCACACCAGGCTGGTCTCAGGATCAGGGAGATGCACATGACTTCCTCTACTCAACTGTGCCCAGGATCCAGTGACCCTAGTACTATCAGCAGGTCTGAAGCACCAATATTAAACTGTGGCTGGGCCAGCTTTAGGGTTGACTCGTACCCTAGATTAACTGGCAGATATGTACGCCTAGCAGCTCACAGCCAAGCACAGAGACACTTAGTAACTATTTTGCTCCACATAGGCAATCAGCTGTAATGTCTGTATGGTAAAGCCATATGTAAGGTATGGCCCTGGCATGGAGGAAGGGCAGCATCACAACTCTCAGACTTGGCAGGAATGAAGAGCGAGTTAAAGGAAATGTAAGAATTCAATAATGCTTGGGAAACCCACAGTCGAAAAGGGTAAATGGTTTAACATACAGCTGGGAAAGCTGCACCAAAAGTCAATCCAGTAATAAATAAGCTAACAGGGCAACAGATTTTATTAACGAGCTAGACAGGCGGATGCCCTAACACACTGTGGCACAAAAACAATGTTGCTGGCAGCATAGTAGATAGAGGCCAGAAGCTCTGGCCTCTGCATGCCCAATACATCTAGGCTGCACCGTGGAAAGGGCCCAGCTGCCCTTACCAGCTTTCAGAGTGCTCCTGAACTTGTTTTATGGCTTTTCCGTAGTTAGGCAGGTGCTGCGGCCACCACTCAGAAGGTATTTAGGAAGCAGTGGTTGTGGAACTCAGTTCATGGTGTAGCTACAGAAAGCTCAGTCAGCCATTCAGGGTGTGTGGTCGCACAGGTATCTTGAGCATGAGAGAGCTGCAAGCTAGGCACCCAGCAGGAGGGTAACACTGAGTAGGATCAGCCCTGCTGCTGACCTTTAGGAACAGAATGGCTTTTCAGGAGACTCCCGGATTAGCTCCCATCCTCCCAGGTGAGGTGAAGAGTTAGGATTGTCAGGCCCAGGGTAGAAGGTGAAGTGTACACGGAGAACCAGATCCTCAGCTGGTGCAAATCTGCATAACCAATTTACATCAACTGATGGTCTGGCTCTCGATTCCCTGGGCATCACCAGTGTTCAGGATTAAGGGCAAGGAAAGAACACGCACATGGACACATCATCTGAAAATGGAATAAAAAGACTAGAGCCATGGTTGGACAAGCATATGCAAAATCAGAGAGAGCTTGTTCCATGCTCTTTGTGTTAGTTTTGCTGTGAAGTCAGGACCAGTTCTTAAATCATATAAATGTGTATTCAGTCTCATGATACAGCTGCTCAGTAACTCCCACTAATTCACCTAGTTAGCGCCTCACAATTTGCCCTCAGCGATAATTCCACTTCCAGGTCTCTTTCTCAAACTCTTCCCTTTTAAATCCTTTCCCCTTCTCTGTAGGATCCAGGCTGACTGTTACTTAGTTTTTGCCCGCTGTCTAAGAACTGTCCCAGCTTTGTGCTGAAGCTGTCTCAGATGGCTCCATCCTTTATAGCCTGTCCACTCACAGCCAGGCAGATGCTACTATCCCCTTGGAGGCCAGAAGTCCCTTTAGTGGATGGCTGTCAGTGATTACAGTGGAAGCCTCCAAAGGCTGATCTGATTTCCTCCATGCATTCATACCTAATGCTGCCAGCCAAAATGTCATGAGGCACCTGAAGGTTCCTGCCAGCTCTGTATACCAGGAGCCATCCTGAGTACTAGAGATGGATGTTGCCTTTGTCTTACCGCCCACCAGGGCCGGCTTTAGGAAGTGCGGGGCCCAATTTGAACAATTTCAACGGAGCCCCGGCAGGGATGAATAAAAAACACACATGTAAAACAACACGTGGGGCTTGTACTCACCGGGTGGTGCTCCGAGTCTTCGGCAGCAGGTCTTCACTCACTCCAGGTCTTTGGCGGCACTGAAGGACCCGCCGCCGAAGTGCTGCCGAAGACCCAGAGCAAGCAAAGTGCTGCTGAAGACCCGGAGCGCTGCCAGGTGAGTAAAAATTAAAACGGTGCCTCTAGCCAGGGAAGGGATTCTCACTGGGCGTGGGGCCCTCTTAGGCGCGGGGCCCGATTCGGGGGAATTGGTGGAATAGGCCTAAAGCCGGCCCTGCCACCCGCATCTGGTAAAGAGTTTTTGATGGGTTCCTCACCACCACTGCGGACTGTGCTACAGATCCACACAGTGTGTGCTCCAATCAAAGCAACCATGTCCCTTCTCAACTGGTTCTTTATTTAGGTTCTCCACTTGGGCCAATTGCACTCTGCATTTTGTTAGCCTTATGGTATACACAGGAGGACTGAGCTTTTGCAAGGTGATTTTACTATGCCTGTGTTCATCTTCATATTCTACTAGTATGATTGGTAGAGATGTTTTCTTCTCAGCCCTCATTGTCTCTCAGACTAAAAGTATTGTGGTGGTAAACTGTGATCCAATCTGCTGTCTGCACTGCTGGTGGATGCCAGCTCAAAGCAATTTTGTTTGCAAGGATTTTTATTTTAAGCTTGCATTTACCTATTTGCTGCAGAATGCTTTTACTATGTGGCACCAGCACTTAGTGCCATATCTGCAGACTAGTTTTTCCTCTCATTGTTGTTCCTGGTCTTATATTAAAAACTGGGGCAGCAAGCTAGTAGTTCTCATGGCATTTCTGAGAAGTGCAGGTTTTGTCTGGGTCCCTGGGCTGGCTTTGGGCACACAGGCATGATTTTACTGTGTTTGGTGTAATCCACCCTGTGCTCTTCTGCCTTTCCCTGCACTGCACCAGCCTGTGCTATTTATAACATGTTGTGTTAATTTAGTGCTGGCAAAACATAACATATTGACAGCTCTGGAGACTGAGGTTACCAGTTTATCCCCAGAATACGTGTGGCATGTGGCAATGTGATGTCCCTCACAATGCTTTATCACCATGCCCCCAGAGGAATCACCCAGAGAGTAATTCAAGCTTAATGACCATTCCAGCTTTGGCCCCTCTACTACCAGCAAGAAGAATCATAAGTGACAATTGTGGTGCCTGTTTCTGCAGTCCTCAGACCCTTGGCTGAAACCACCAGACACTTTCCATGTAGGTCACCAATTAAAGGCCAACATCTTTTGGCCCCTCTTGTCATGGGCCTTGTTACTCCAGTTTTACACCACAGTAACTCCAATGCGTTCAGTGCAGTTATACTGCCATAAAAACTGTAGTAACACAAGGAGCAATCAGGCCCCCGAGCTGCATTCCAACCACCAACTGACAGGTGAAAGGCTGTTATATGAAACTGCTACCAATCCCTCTAGCCATCGAGTTCCTCCAGCTTTCGTCTTCCTGCTGTAAATGTGGCACTGACTCAGAGTGGTCCTGTTTCCCACACTTCTTGCCCATTGGTTGGGCCTTTCCCCCACCACCCCTTCTCATGGCATTCTAGATCTCTCATATTCCTGTGCTCACTTTGCTCTGTCCATCTCAGGTTCAAGTTTCCCTCACCCTCTCTTTCCACAGCAGCAAAGTCTCGCTCCCTATGAAGAGGCATTTGTCTGGGGCTAGATCTGCTTCTCTGAGCAATAGTCCTCTGAGGGCTTGATCCTGCCTCCACTGATGTCAATTGGGAGCAGAATCTGGCCTGCAAGTGAATCTTGGGGATGCCACACATGATTTGGTTTCTGCTCAATGAATCGTTTGTATCCCAAAAGCTGGGGCTCACAGCTTGCTGACATATGCATCTGACTCCAGCCTTCATATAAAAACCTGATATCTTGCTGCTTCATTCTGTTTCAGGTCAAGTACTTATCTAATGTCTTCAGTAGCTATTCTAGTGTAATTGGCATTATTGCTTAGCAACGTTGCTATATCTCACTCAGTTCTCATCTTCTCTCCCCAGTGAAGTAATCGAAAACCTTTATCTTCATAGCTTTCTCTCGATCCTCTGTGGTCAACTCTGTGTACAGATCTGTTTCCAGCCTTGAGCTGAGCTTTTGTCTTAGAAGACTGGAGTTTCTGGTAATCTCAGCCATCCATGCTGTCTGCTCAGAGTGGTCTATGTCTGCTGCTTTCTGTCTGAATGGACTGTCAGATTAAATAAAAATAATGGGACTGATTCTCCTACAGTGATGCCAACCAGTAGAAATCAGGTGTATGTGAGATCAAAGTCAGGCTCTGTATATCACAAAAATTCCCTAGCCCATGTCGCTAATAAGGCCTTCCATTACTGACATGGAAATAACTTCACAAACATAGTTCACTTTTCACCACTGATGGTCCTTGTTTTATTTTTTGCTACCCCTCATCTTGGCTACTGAAAGCAGGCTGATAAGTTTCACTCCCTGGTTTGCCTGCTCTAACACAACCCTATTTGTGTTTCCAGTGCTGTAGGGGAATACGTCAATTTAAACCAATTATATGTTCACTGAAATTTAACACAACCACCTTGTGGCAGGACCCACTCGCTCCTGCCTCTGCTCAAGTCCACAAACTGCTTAGAGACCCTTGTGCTGGTAAAATATCTGGTGCAGTTTATTTACAATGTTGGTTCCCATCACCTTTGTACAATATACAGCTATATTCCTACAGTCTTAGGCAGCCTTCAGCATAGGGTGACCAAATGGCAACTGTGAAAAAATAGGACAGGGGGTGGGGGGAAATAGGCGCCTATATAAAAAAAAGTCCCCAAAAACGGGACTGTCCCTTTAAAAATGGGACATCTGGTCACCCTACCCCACCAGGTCCTGAGGTTGTCAGGTGCCCAGTTTTCGACCAGAAAGTGTCCAGATCTACTGACGACACCACAGGTGCTGGCTTGCTCTTTTTCCTGGGACTGCTCAACCCCTGCCCCAGGTCCCACCCACACTCCACTCCTTCCCCCAAGCCCCACCCCACTCCATCTCTCCCCGCCTTTGCTCTGCCCCTTCCCGCTCAGTTCTGCCCTCTCCCACGAGCGCGCCTCATCCTCACTCCTCCCAAAGGCTCTTACGTAAATTAAGCTGTCATGGGATAAAAGGGAAGGTCCTTTCATGGACTGAGAACTGGTTAAAGGACAGGGAACGAAGGGTAGGAATTAATGGTAAATTTTCAGAATGGAGAGGGGTAACTAGTGGTGTTCCCCAAGGGTCAGTCCTAGGACCAATCCTATTCAATTTATTCATAAATGATCTGGAGAAAGGAGTAAACAGTGAGGTGGCAAAGTTTGCAGATGATACTAAACTGCTCAAGATAGTTAAGACCAAAGCAGATTGTGAAGAACTTCAAAAAGATCTCACAAAACTAAGTGATTGGGCAACAAAATGGCAAATGAAATTTAATGTGGATAAATGTAAAGTAATGCACATTGGAAAAAATAACCCCAACTATACATACAACATGATGGGGGCTAATTTAGCTACAACGAGTCAGGAAAAAGATCTTGGAGTCATCGTGGATAGTTCTCTGAAGATGTCCACGCAGTGTGCAGAGGCGGTCAAAAAAGCAAACAGGATGTTAGGAATCATTAAAAAGGGGATAGAGAATAAGACTGAGAATATATTATTGCCCTTATATAAATCCATGGTACGCCCACATCTCGAATACTGTGTACAGATGTGGTCTCCTCACCTCAAAAAAGATATTCTAGCACTAGAAAAGGTTCAGAAAAGGGCAACTAAAATGATTAGGGGTTTAGAGAGGGTCCCATATGAGGAAAGATTAAAGAGGCTAGGACTCTTCAGTTTGGAAAAGAGAAGACTAAGGGGGGACATGATAGAGGTATATAAAATCATGAGTGATGTTGAGAAAGTGGATAAGGAAAAGTTATTTACTTATTCCCATAATACAAGAACTAGGGGTCACCAAATGAAATTAATAGGCAGCAGGTTTAAAACAAATAAAAGGAAGTTCTTCTTCACACAGCGCACAGTCAACTTGTGGAACTCCTTACCTGAGGAGGTTGTGAAGGCTAGGACTATAACAGTGTTTAAAAGGGGACTGGATAAATTCATGGTGGCTAAGTCCATAAATGGCTATTAACCAGGATGGGTAAGAATGGTGTCCCTAGCCTCTGTTCGTCAGAGGATGGAGATGGATGGCAGGAGAGAGATCACTTGATCATTGCCTGTTAGGTTCACTCCCTCTGGGGCACCTGGCATTGGCCACTGTCGGTAGACAGATACTGGGCTAGATGGACCTTTGGTCTGACCCGGTACGGCCTTTCTTATGTTCTTATGTTCTCCCCCCCCCCCAGCGCCTCCTGCACACCATGGAACAGCTGATTATGGCAGGCAGAAGGGCTGGGAGGAGTTGATTGGCGGGGCCACCTGCAGGCAGGAGGTGCTGGGTGGGAGGTAGGAAACTGGCTACTGGTGGGTGCTAAGCACCTGCTAATTTTTTTCTGTCAGTGCTCCAGTCCTGGAGCACCCATGGAGTCAATGCCTATGCCAGACACCCAAAGTCCAGTTAACACGGGCCAGGAGTAGACGCCAGGTTATGAACCACACCAGCCTCTACTCAGCCAGGGCTGCCTCCTACCTGTGTTGGGCAGCTGCAACTCCCAGCCCGGCTCCACAGGTGAGTCCCTTCCAAACCAGGCATGGGCGGGGGTAGGGGGGGAAAGTGGCAAGCGATGGGGACCAGGGTAAAGAGAAGCAAATGGGGTCGGGGCCTTGGGAAAGAGGCAAGGTGTGGTGGAGCCTTGGAGGAAGAGGCAGGGCAGGGCCTCGGAAGGCAGGGTGGGGCCAGGTAGATTCTGGCACTCCTGCTGGAGTAGGGTGACCATACATCCAGTTTTGGCTGTGACAGTTCCTTTTTTAAGCCCTGTCCCGATTTTTTTTTTGGCAAAAGTGGGCATTTGTCCTATTTTTTCTTGCTAACTTGGTCAGTTGGTAAGAGCAATCGGGAAAAATGCCTACTTTTGTCAAAAAAGTGGGGTGTGGAGGAACATACAGGGGGATGGGGAACAGTGATGCCAGCCTCATGCAGGATGCAGGCAGGGCTCGAGCGAGCAGCAACACCAGCCCTGTGCGAGGAAAGGGGGCAGGGTTCAGGTGTGTGGCTTGGGCCAGGAAAGGGGCTCGGGCAAGTGGCTCAGGCCAGCCTTGCCCGGGGGGGGAGGCCCTCAGGCTAGCCCTACACAGTGTCCCATTTTCCCTTTGAGAAATATGGTCATCCTATGCTGGAGTATCCAGTTTTTAAATATTACAAAGTTGACAACCCTACTTTCTCCCTTTTACTGCCTGCTTCCCTCCTCTTACTGCCTTCCTGTGCCTTTTTGCTCTGCCTAATGGCTTAATTAGCTTTCCAGCTCTCCTCCACCCACTGCTTAGGCACACCTCTTTTTAACCTGGGCTGTGCAGTGTTGGATTGGAGCTGGCTCAGCAGCTGTTGCCCAGGTGCTGTCACACACCTGAAAAGGTTTCACGTTATAGCCAGTTCCATAAATCAGCTTCTCCCCTTCAACTGTAAAACTTTCACTATTAAAATGAAATACAAAGCTAAATAAATAAAACATTAAGATTGTTGGACAGCATCCTTTGTCCAGCACTGCGCAGTGTTCATTACATGTAAAACGCATAGGTATGTGCCCAACACAGTGCCTGCCAGCTGACTGGTCACTAGAGACAAGAATTAGCTCAGTCTCTAGAGACCACGCTATGCATACACCACTGGGCAAATGTTCAGGGGCTGTATAGGATGCATTTTGCAAGCCAGGATTGACTGTTGTCCTCCAGCCCTCCACTGTGTGGCAAGGGAAGCAAGACGGAAGACCAGCCTGGGTCTCCCCACATCTCCTGCTTCACTCCAGTTACTGGTGGCTGCTGGAGAGACTGGCAGGGGTTTAGAGAAGATAACCCTCCCCCACCCCCATTCCACATTGAGTCCCACATATGAGAGTAAGCAGTTACTGCACGAACTGCCCTTTGGTAGGAGAAGCCATAACCTTTACTCCTGAAAGGCACTGCAAATTGCTTGTGATTGTTCACAGCACAATCCCTTTTCTAAGGGAGCTTGGGTGAAAGGCTTCGAGAATGGCCCTTGGCTGGGATCAGACTAGACATGAAGCTGCTGTGTTTTAATCAGGACATCTCCATTATTAGTGCTCCAGCTTGTGTCACCCCACACATACCGCTATCTAAATATAGTTCACACTGAAGGACAGATGCTGCCAATCTACATCTGACTCCCTCCTACCCCCCACTTTCGTTCTGTTCCCAAAGCTCTGCCGAAATCCCCAGCAATTACTTGGTCCTTTCATCTCCCTGGGGCTGTAACAGGAAGATTTTCTTGACTCTCCTCCCTGCCCTACCTCCATGCTCTCTCCTTCTGCTCAATCCCTTCTCCTCTCCTGTCTTCCTCACTTGCTGCCTTCACCTATTTTTCTTTCTTCCCTTACTTTCCCTTCCTTAGAATCATAGGGTTGGAAGAGACCTCAGGAGGTCATCTAGTCCAACCCCCTGCTCAAAGCAGGACCAATCCCCAGATTTTTACCCCCAGTTCCCCAATGGTCCCCTCAAGAATTGAACTCACAACACTGGGTTTAGCAGGCTAATACTCAAACCACTGAGCTAACCCCCTATGTAAGTATGTGTGTCATCCCACAGAAGCAAATGAGTTGATAGCAGCCTTCAACTACCTGAAGGGGGGTTCCAAAGAGGATGGAACTCGGCTGCTCTCAGTGGTGGCAGATGAGAGAACAAGGAGTAATGGTCTCAAGTTGCAGTGGGGGAGGTCTAGGTTGGATATTAGGAAACACTATTTCACTAGGAGGGTGGTGAAGCACTGGAATAGGTTACCTAGGGAGGTGGTGGAATCTCCATCCTTAAGGGTTTTTAAGGCCCGGATTGACAAAGCCCTGGCTGGGATGATTTAGTTGGTGTTAGTCCTGCTTTGAGCAAGGGATTGGACTAGATGACCTTCTGAAGTCTCTTCCGGCCCTAATATTCTATGATTTCTATGAAATGGAGACTGAGAGGAATGAAAAACCACTCCCCTCTGGGTACCTCCAGGTGTCCTCTTGTTTTGGAATCTCCTCACCGTGGTAGCTGCTGGTACCAGAGGGGGCTGAATTAGCTCTTTGGAGGGTGATCCCAGTTCTAACAAAAATGTGAGGTGAATAGGGCAGGGAGAACAGCAGGCCAGGAAGATACATGATGCTCACAGAACTGGCGGGAGGGGAAGATTCTTTGGGGTTTGTTTTTCTCCAAAAGGAGGAACCATGGTGCCAAGCATAGTGGCACCTCAGAGAAGCACCCACACCAAAGGCCCTCAGCATTGAGGCCACCATCCTGGGCTCCCTCCTCAGAGCTCACCAAAGCAGCTTCTGAAATTGACAAGAAAGGGGTTGCAAGGGGCTCACACCCCACAATGCCAGTGCAGGGTGCAGAGAGGTTCCCTCAGGTTCCTTTTAAATTCCACTTTTCATCTCATTTTCCATCTCATTGGTACAGCTGCTGTCCAACACCTTTCTCCCCTAGCCAGGACCATAGGCTAACTCCTTCCAGTTACTGGTGTTGCGGTTCCTGGCTGGCCAGCAGGGAGTGTTATTTTGACAAGGTGAGTAGGTCCTGTAGCCGGCATGGCAGCCTGTGCAGCATGCCTGGGCTGTGATGTCTACTGACCTCCCACTGAGCAAGGTGAGCAGGCTGTGACTTAGCCAGTCTGTGGTCAACGTGTTTGTGCCATTCCCCGTCCAGAGATGGATGTCACTGGCATAGTGCACCACACTGGCCTGGCTGCCAAATAGCCCCATCCTTTCTGCAGGATGTGCATATTTCCTCCTCTCCCCATAATAGCCTCTGCTGTCTTCAGCCCTGGGCTGCGCTCACACAGAACTCCCAGCAGAATCCAGCTGCTCTGTGAATACACTGTTCCTAGCTCTGCTCCGAGAGGGGATTGATACACCCATGTGCAGCTGGATCCAGGAGCACTGACATCTGGGAAGCCTTTCATCCTATTTTTAGGCTCTATATTTCTCCACCTGTAATGGGAATTGGCTTCTTTTTCCAAGGAGAAGGGAGGATGAGAAGGAACTGGAGCCCCCTTGCTGGCCTACACGGGCTAGCACTGAAATACCTGTCTCTTCTGTTTTTCTGTGCACGCCTGTGCGCAGCCCAGGCCATAGTCTCCAGGATCCTGTGCTGGTGGCTGAGTGGAAAGTCCCTCCCAAACACGGCTAAAGTCTGTTATTGAATCATGCCCCTCAGCCTGCTCCTTGCAGATCTCGCTGTCCATACTGCTTCCCCCAAGTCCAAACCTAACTAAAATGAGAGCATGAAATGCACCCAAATCCACACTCACCCCGCCTGGGTGTGCATCCAGCATCCATGCTCACCCACCCTGGCCAGCACACGGATACTCCAGTGAGGGAGGGCCCTGTAGGACCCTAAATAGGCTGACAGATCAATTCATTGGTTCTGCCTGTCTCCACCCCATCCCCACATCCAACTGGCACAAACTGGCATGTAGGAGAACAATGGGATGGGAAGAGCAACCTCTTTGATACTGCTGACAGAGCTTACCCCATGCGCTCTCTCCAACATCAGAAACAACACAGTCTGAGGGCTAGTCCCCACTTGGTGCCGATAGGGTGACCAGCTGTCCCGATTTTATAGGGACAGACCCCGATTCTTGGGTCTTTTTCTTATATAGGCTCCTATTACCCCCCACTGCCTACCCTGATTTTTCATATTTGCTCTATGGTCACCCTAGGTACCAAGCATGGAGCCTCTTGGTCCTCGAGCAATGGGTGGCATTTCTCGAAATGCCCATGGGACTTCCTTGCATCTGTGTCCTGTCTCTGATGTATCTTGTGTCTCAGCTGGGAGATGTGGAGTTTTTTTATTGTCTCTCTGTCTGGCTAACAGCTGCCCGGGAGCAGGAGGGGGTAGGGGGTGGGGCTCTGATAAGAGCAGAGGAGTTGTTCTTTCTCCAGGCAGGGTTTATTATGGGCCCTCACATTCTCATTCCAGGCTGCGGAGGAGAAGGAGGTGAACAGCCAGGGTGAGGAGAGATTGGAGGCTGAACTTATGGATGCGTCAGCTTGGATGAGCCAGCCCCTAGTTTAAGCCTGCAGGCAAAGCACAGGGCTGAGACTCTGAGGCTGTGGCAAGATAAAGACAAACAACTCACAGCACAAACCATCTTCTCACCCCCAGGCTGGGGTGGATGCAGCCTCCCAACTGAATGGGTCCCTGTGGTCGAGGGGGGCACAGACCACTCACAGCAGCACCCTCCACGCCAACACCGCAGCTTGAATCCCGGCCCGGTGTGGAGGGGAGGTCCTGGTGGTGTTGGAGAGCTGCTCAGCACTCCCCACACCGCAGTGACTCCCATCCTGTGGGGCTGGGCCCAGCTCCCCGCTCTGGCCATTGCGACCTGGAACATGAACCTCAGGTCTGGTGCTCTTGGTTCATGATTTCCATGGTGCAGCTAAAGCCAGGAACCCACGCTAAAGCTGCTGCCCCTCTGATGGGACAGCTGGGGGGGGGGTGCTGCTGCTGTGGGTGGTCAGTGCCCCCCTCGACTACAGGCCCACTCCAACTCTGACTGGCAGATGGGAGTCCTTGAAATGCACCTACCAGAGCTGCAGATGGTCTAAGTGGGCATATCAGCCAGTCCCCAAGCCCTCCAGTGGAACCCCCTTCTCTGGGCCCCTACAACTGCCTCCTCCCCAAATGGGAACTCAGCACCTTGTGCAACCCCCTCACATTTCTTAAGGAGTGTGGCTACTGCTAATCTTAGGGAGTCTGGCTGACGAGCAGTGACACACTAGGAGAGGTGGGAGAATGCATCTTTTCAGTGGAGATGGGGGTGACATTAAATGTCCCAGGCCTGTGGCTCTCTGTGGGGTTCCCCCCCACCACAAAGGTGCACTAGATCTGATATAAAATGCTCTGCATGGACTTTGTTTCTCGCTCCCCACCACTGCAGGGCCCGGAGAAATCCATGGGAAACATTTGCAAATTCCACCATTGGCTGTTAGGTTAAAAATCACTGGCCTGAGTCCCCACTGCCCTGCATCTTGTTTTATCATTCACACCTGTGCTAAGGGCGTGCAACATGGCCAGTGCTATCAGACCAGAATTCTCCTCTCACGCCTACCGGTAATAGTTGTTTGGACCATCTTGGCACAGCTGTGTATGTATTTTGCTTGCACAAGCGGATTTGGGGAATGGACCAATTCAGACACAAATAAAGCTGTTTTCATTTTGGTTTTTTGTTTTAATTTCATGGGAAAATGCTATGAGAGAGAGAGGTTTTGTAATAGCTTTTGGGACCTGATTCTCATTTACACTAAGGCCTCTTTACACCACTCTGGCAGCATAAAGTAACTTTAAAATGGGCATTATTGTAATTTACGACAACTGTAGGGCCGCTTTCCACTGCCACTGTGTTGTACATGGGCCCTAGTGTAAATGAGAATCAGTTCCTTTATGTTTCTAACTTTTGGGCCAAACTACCTGGCAGTTTCCATTTAACCGTTCATCCCTGCTTTTAAAGAATGGGCCGCTTTTACAGTCTACAATGCAAGTGAAGCTTCATAGTGTTAAATGAAGAGGTGATAATCCAAATAATGCAACATCAAGTGGCACAGGGAAAGCATGTGCTCAATGATCAGGACTCTTACTTCCACTCCCCAGAGCTGGCCGTGTCAAAGGCTTGTACTCAGCATCTGGAGTAAGGTGTAGCGCTTGTGTCTGCCCAGCACCACTTGCCAGATGGCATGTAGAGCGACTTACAGCCTCTCGCTCATCCTCTTGGCTGAGGGGCGGTGACACATAGTCACAAGCCCCTGTGACTTTATAACTGACACTGCCCACTAATCCACAAGCAACATGCTGCCTAGTAACAGTTATAGCGTTGGAGAAGGCTTGCTAGAGGTAGGAGTGACACAGGAAGGAACGCCGTCGCCACCACAACCACAGGAGAAACCTTTCACTCTGTGGCACAGCAGCCCCCAAGGGAAGGAAGCTTCTGGGCCAAATTCAGCAGTGATGTAAAAGAGATGGTAAACTATCCACTGGGTGTAAGAGAGCCTTAGGCAGCCAGATTCATCCCTGCTGTCATTCTGCTGCAGCCAAGGGACTAGACACCAGCCTCAGTTACATCAGTGTAAATCCAGAGTAGCTCCAATGCCTGCCAAGCGGTTATTCCAGTTTTACATTAGCATAACAAGGCAGCATCTGGCCCAAGGCAGGTCTCAGTGGATGTAAGTGATAAAGTAACTAACTAGCCCAGGTGTGGCCCTCAGGGCCCAACACTAGGTGGGGTTGAAGCCTTCCCCTGGAAGCACTTTGCTTCTCACAATGTGGGGCCCTCCGTGACTCGCACAACGGGTGTAAATTACATGCTTAGGAGGCAGAAGCTGGGGCATGGAGCAGGAAATGCAGCCAGCAGGAGTACAGGAGACCATGCTCCATTCTACTTTAATTCATGCCTGCACCAGCCCCAACACTGCTGGGAGCAATTCAAACCTGGCAGAAGCAGGAGCAGCTCCCACTGATTTCAATGAGTGCTATGTCTCCTTGCCCCGGGGACTGTGTTTGGTCCCACAGAATGCTAGATGGCTGGGAGCTGCACTCATTTTGCATAACCACTGAATGCCATCTCAGCGCAGGTGACACCTGCTAGCAACACCTGCTTGCTAATCAGCTGGCTCCTAGGGCATGGTTCTCCTCTCTCAGTGTTTGGCTGCAGGGGAGTTACTCCTGACTCACGCTAGTGAAAAGGAAGTGAAAAACAGGCCCCCAATGTGTAACTTATCCCACCATGGTATCACCACTATGTTTGGTCCTACCACATGGACATTTCCTTTGGGGCATGTGGCACAGTGGCATAATGGGCAGAGAACAGGATGTCTTATGGTGCAGAGATTTCAGGGACACTTCTGTGAGACTCTCTGCCACCCAAGCATCATGACACAGGCATCCCTGGCTAGGAATGGAGCTCTCCGAAGATATTGTGACCCACCGTGCAATTCATGCTAATAACTATTCAATGCTCTGTGCCTGTCCTGTCTGCATTACAAGTGCCCCTCGCAGGGGTTCTCACAAGAAATTTTTTGGTGGCCTCAGAGTGGCCTATTTTTCCTAAAATACTTAATTAATGTTAGGAAAAACAAATAAATATGCACATATACATGTCCAAATCATTGTAATTTATTTATGTAGGGTTTTTTTTGCAGACTCAGTAATAAAAATAAAATACAGTTGTCGCTATTCTTTACTGAACCTAAACAGAATAGAAACAAAATAAGATGCTTTGCACATTCTTGTCTAGTTTGTTGTTGTTTCTTTTACTTTTTTGGCTGCTTTTGTTTTTAGATTTGCTAGCTAATATGGCTGCTGCTGTGAAAACTAATATATGTATATTTGTATGTATCACTTTTCACAGCAGACTTACTAGCTAGCTGGGAGACAGTGAAAAGTGATATTAACAAGCATACAAATATCGCTTTTCACAGCAGACTTACACAGCCCCAGAAAGCCATGGATGGAGAGGTAGGTAGGGAGGCAGTGAAGGCCAGGGGGAGTGTGGGGGATGAGCCCAGGGCTGGAGCCCAAAGCCCCCTGACTGAGGGATGGAGCCTAAAGCCCTGAGTCTGGAGCCTGGTGCCTGCCACCCCAGGGCTGAAGCTGGAAGCCCAAGCCCCACTACCCCGGGAAGGTCAGGAACTCATACCAGCTGCCTGATCCTTTGGCAGTTGTGGCTGCAAAGGAGGGCAGGGCTGGCCGCCCTGGGGGAGGGGCCACTGCTTCCCCCCCATCACTATCCAGGAGGCTGTGGCCGCAAGAAAGGCCTCTGGTGGCTGGTTGCATGCGGCCACGGTGGCCACATTTGAGAAACACTACCCTACAATGCAGGTGTAATTTCTTCTGGCCCTATCCCAAGGGTCTAGAGGTGAGAAAGGGAAAAGCCACCTATGCATAGTGCACGTTCTATTTGCAAGACCACCGGAGAGACAGCTTCAGCCATCCTAGCTGGGAAAGCTGAGACATAGCCGGATTAACAGCTAATTGGGAAAGTGCCCCCGCTCGCTCCCCACAAGAACAGACACCCTTTGAAACCAGGGGGTGGGAAATGAGAGGCAGGGAGAGGAGCATCCAGGTGTTAATTCACACTAAGGGTATGTCTACACTACGGGACTATTCCGAATTTGCATAAACCGGTTTTGTAAAACAGATTTTATAAAATCGAGTGCGCGCGGCCACACTAAACACATTAAATCGGTGGTGTGCGTCCATGGTCCGAGGCTAGCGTCGATTTCTGGAGCGTTGCACTGTGGGTAGCTATCCCATAGCTATCCCATAGTTCCCGCAGCCTCCCCCGCCCCTTGGCATTTCCGGGTTGAGATCCCAGTGCCTGATGGGGCAAAAATCATTGTCGCGGGTGGTTCTGGGTAAATGTCGTCAGTCACTCCTTCCTCTGGGAAAGCAACGGCAGACAAGCATTTCGCGCCTTTTTTCCCTGGATTGCCCTGGCAGATGCCATAGCATGGCAATCATGGAGCCTGTTTTGCCTTTTGTGCCTGTCACCGTATGTGTACTAGATGCCGCTGACAGAGGCGATTCAGCAGCGCTACACAGCAGCATGCTTTTGCTTTTGCATGACAGCAGAGATGGTTATCAGCCATACTGCACCATCTACCAATCCATAAATTGGTAATAAGATGATCATGGCTACCAGTCCTTTTGCACTGTTCCATTTGCTGCTGTCATAAGTGCCCCTGGCTGCTCTTAGCCAGGGGCGCAAAAGCCAAAATTGGGAATGACTCCCTGAGTCAATCCCTCCTTTTTGGTATCTAAAAATAGAATCAGTCCTGCCTAGAATATGGGCAAGTGTACTAGAGAACCACTGTATCAGAGAACCAGAGAGCACAGCTGCTCTGTGTCAGATCCTGCAGAAATTATGAGCTGTATGCTATTCACAGGGGGTGCTCCTGCAACAACCCCACCTGTTCATTTCATTCTTCCCCCAGCCTTCATGGGCTACCGTAGCATTGTCCCCCCACTTGTGTGATGAAGTAATAAAGAATGCAGGAATAAGACACAGTGACTTGTTAGTGAAGGCAGCCTCCAGCT
This sequence comes from Mauremys mutica, assembly GCF_020497125.1. Lineage (NCBI taxonomy): Eukaryota > Metazoa > Chordata > Testudines > Geoemydidae > Mauremys > Mauremys mutica. Next base: position 55,998,488 of record NC_059078.1, on the reverse strand, counting down.
GCTATGATAGTCCAGACAGGACAGTAAGGAGTGCATCCCTCTGCTAGTTCAGGGGCACTTGAATCTTTTCTTTACACATGAAGGGTGGGGGCTGATGGAGCTCAGCCCCCTGTTGCTATGACGATGATGGATATCAGCCATACTGCACCATCTACCAGGAAAAATTAGGACCAGGCACCCTTGATCGACCTGACAGATGCTAGTACGCATGGTTACCAGTCCTTTTGCACTGCCCCATGTGCCAATAGGCTGATGATGACGATGGGTATCAATCTTATTGTACCATCAGCCACCCATGGCGAGGGGAGCAAGGATGTTGGTGTTGAGTGCTGCACCATCCCGTCTATCTGCAGCATTCAGTAAAGATAGGGTGACATGTAAGAGTCAAGACAGGATTGTTTTCCCTTTCACTTCTGGGGGTGGGTGGGGGGGTGCGTAAATTGCCTAGCTATGCCCTGACCCACCGCGGACACTGTTTTTGACCCTAGAAGCATTTGGCGCTCAGCCAAGAATGCAAATGCTTTTCAGAGACTGCAGGAACTGTGGGATAGCTTGAGTCCTCCAGTCCATGAGCGTCCATTTGATTCTTTGGCTTTCCGTTACGCTTGCCACGCAGCAGTGCGCTGAGTCCCTGCTATGGCGTCTGTCTGGAGATATTTAAAAAATGATTTTGAATTTCGTCTTCTGTAACGGAGCGCTGATAGAACAGATTTGCCTGCCCTTACAGCGATCACGTCCGCATCGTCCATGCTGGAGCTCTTTCTTTATTTTGATTTTTAACTGCATCACCACCCGTGCTGATCGGAGCTCCACGCTGGGCAAACAGGAAATATTCAAAAGTTCGCGGGGCTTTTCCTGTCTACCTGGCCACTGCATCCGAGTTCAGATTGCTGTCCAGAGCGGTCAGTGGTGCACTGTGGGATACCGCCCGGAGGCCAATACCGTCGATCAGTGGCCACACTAACCCTAATCCGATATGGTAATACCGATACTAGCGCTACTCCTCTCGTTAGGGAGGAGTACAGAAACCGGTTTAAAGAGCCATTAAAATCGATATAAGGTGCCTCCTAGTGTGGACGGTTGTGGCGTTAAATCGGTTTTACACTCCTAAAACCGGTTTAAACGCGTAGTGTAGACCAGGCTTAAGAGATTGGAATCTGGCTAATGAAGAGCTCAGCTCTGTGCCTAGCAGATTGGAAGGACCTTTCCTGGACACTGAGATTCATGAGAGTTGACTGAGGTCAGCCAGGATTAGACTCCAGGACCCTCCTAGGAGCCCCTGGTGCTTTGCTATGAGTGAGCAGCACCCCTGCCCTCATGTGGCTTATCTGGGGACAGTTTGCAGAGCAATGAATAAGTCAGTCACTGAAAGTCAACTGAGTTAGACAGTCTCCTTCCCTCACTCCCCATCTCCCTCTGCTTTCCCTCTTCCAGATCCGCAAGAGAAGCAAAGCCTGCCGGGGGGGCCTGTGGGAAAACGACGAGCTGGTGTCCATCAACGGGGAGCTATGTGCTGGCCTTTCCCACGCCAGCGCCATGCACATCATCGACTCTTCCAGCGACACGCTCCACATCTGTGTAAAAAGGTAACAGCCGAGTGCGGGCTCCAGGCAGGGAGCGAACTGCAGGGATACAGCCCCCCTGCAGCGCAGCTTCATTCTCCACAGCAGCTGTCACACAGTTGGATGTGGGGAACACTTTTGCTAACACAAGGCAAGGCAGCCTTGTCGTAGTACACCGGGGCATGAAAGCAAGTCAGAAAAACAGGCCTATGGAGGACTTTGCATTCAACAAATGTATGGCCTCCTAGGGCTTCCTGGTTGTCTCTATGCCGTGCTCCACAGCCAATTAGACTGCACAGCAACAGTGGGGAACAGAACTCAGGTCCTCCTGCTCCTATTGCTTTAGCTAAGAGAATCATTGTTAGCAATACAGGGAATATGACTCATAGACGAGCAATTATGATTCCATTCTGCAGCAGGCAGTGTTTCACACAAGACAGTTCATCACACTCATTAGTAACATCAGTGACATTGCTTTACTTTAAATAAATGAGTATTCTGTACAACTGGGTTTGATTACACATGGGTCAATTACATTAAAGGAAAAATGGCATGGTGCATTAATGACAGCATTTCATAGTAAGGCCAATAATGGGATGGAAACAGAGGCATAAAGAAGTCAGAAGCATACCTCCAGACATGTCCCCCCCTCTGGCCTGTAAGAGGTCCGGCTGGCTAACGTCCTGATCTAGCAAAGCACTGAAGCAGGGGACTAACTTCAAGCACATAAGTAGGCCCATAAACTTCAGTGGGACTATTCTGAGAAGTTAAACAAGTACTTTAGGGTTTGCTGGATTAGGGTCCAGTGCAAGTCGGGAGTAAATCCTGAAGGTTAGAGATAGAAAAGCCCTGGGAGGTCCCAACTCCTCCCTCTCCCTGACAGTGCAGAATTCACCCCTATTGTACCCCGGATTGGACAAAGCACTAGTGAATGTCCCTGTGAGGAGATTTCCACAGCGATAAAGAGCCACACTGGCTGATGGTCTCTGCAGAGTGGGGCCTGAGGGTGACTGTGCTCAGACAGGGAAGAAAAGGGCAGGACGTCCCCACCCACAAGGAATCAGTACCAGGTCTCCATGTAGCGCAGGGGAGGGAAAACTATGGCCCGCGGGCCGGATTTGGCCCATACGGGCTTTCAATCTGGCCCTCGGGATTGCCAACCCCGTGACACAGCAAGGCTAAGGCAGGCTCCCTGGCTGCCCTAGCGCCATGCGGCTCCCGCAAGCAGCTGGCACCACGTCCCTGTGGGCCCCGGTGGAGGGGGGAGGCAGGAGGCTCCGTGCGCTGCCTTCGCCTGCAGGCACCACCCCCCGCAGCTCCCATTGGCCAGGAACAGGGAATGGCGGCCAATGGGAGCTTCGGGGGTAATACCCACCGGCGAGGGCAGCGCGCAGCTGCTGGACATGCTGGCCATTTCCGGGAGTGGTGTGGGGCCAGGGCAGGCAGGGAGCCTGCCTTAGCTCCGCTGCGCACCACTGCCACTCCGGAACTGCTTGAGGTAAGCAGCGCCGGGCTGGAGCCCGCACCCCATACCCATCCTGCAGTCTGCACCCCAACCCCCTGCCTTGAGACCCCTAACCCCCTGATGCATCCCTCCTGCACCCCAACCCCCTGCCCTGAGCCCCCTCCTGCACCCCGCAGCCCTCCTGCACCCCAACCCACTACCCTGAGCCCCTTCCTGCACACCGCACCCCAACCCCCTGCCCCAGCCATACATTCATGGCCCTGCATACAATTTTCCCACCGAAAAAAGTTTGCCCACCCCTGGTCTAGCTGGAGTGAGCCAGTGCACTGAGACATTCTGCTGTGTTCTCCTGTGGTTCTGGGCTCTTACCAGTGATTAAGTGTGACAAGAGAGGCCTGCGGAAGGTCTCCAGAATAGCACGGGCCTTATGTCACCACACCAGAGCCCACCTGCAGGCAGCAGGTGCTGGGACGAATTCCACTGGGACAAAATCAGCACACTTTGAATTAGCGAAGTGACACAGGCAGTCTCCCCACTGGGTGTGTGAATCAGCTGTCCAGAGGCCAGCATTAGACAGCTTTGAAATAACATAACTAGCTGGCCTTACTCTTCAGTGGGGCTTGCCAAATGCTGCTGCCTGTTACATCTCTGCTCCTTGAGCCATATTTATGTTCTCATGCAGCACAACACTCGTTTCCTTCCCGATAGGAGAGTCAGTGTGCTGATTCCGGTGAGTGCATGTGTGCAAGTGAGAGACGGGGCCTAACAGCCAGGACTCCGGGGTACTGTTCCTAGCTCTGACTCTCACAACAATGAATAATGCTAAGTTACTTTTAAAAAAGCAGAAGGGGGAAGAAGGGATTGACACAGGCATCTTTTTATTTTAGGGATTAAGGGACGCTGATAGCAAGAGGGAAGAGTTGGTGTGGGAGGCCATATGAGAGAGGGGATGGTGGCCTGAGCAGCTATGAGTGGGAGCGGAGGTGATCCTAATAACCAGCAGTGGGAAGGGGTGTGTGAATAAGACACCTCTCTGTCAAGATATGCATGTGGCCCACACCACTGCAGTGTTTGAGAAGCTCCAAACTAGCCCATTTCCAACAGAACCAAATTCCAAGTCTGTCCTGCCCCCTCAGCAGTTCACATTTTCATTCAGAGCTCTCTCTTGCATGATTTGCACCCCTGGTGCCCCCCAGGTAAGCGGCTGTAGCAATGGGAATTACCTTGTGAGTTAGCCAGATGGCACTAGAGTGCATCATGTGGTGCTGGAGGCCCTGGGTGCTGGAGTTCCTGGAGTTCCCCGGGCTGGTTAGCTCTATGCTGCTACTGCTGTAGTCTAATTATCGCTTCTTCCCTTCCCCATAGCCCAAATGGAACACAACCCCCTTGCCCACTGCTCTCACATTTTATCCTCTTCCATGTCATTGAGAGGAAGCCAAGTGATACAATTTTCAAACGCACCTAAGACCCAGATTTTTAACAGTATGTAGGTGTTGTTGCGCTCAGCATTGCAACAGCTAACTGACTGAGAAGTCTAAGACTCATCTTCAAAGGGATTTAGGCACTTAGGAGCCAAAATCCCATTGACAGTCAATTGGATTTAGGCTCCTAAGTGCTCCAATCCCTTTTGAAAAAAGGATTTAGGCGCTTGTCAGTTAAATTTTTTTACTATCCAGCCAAGCACCAAATTATCTTTCATAAACCCTTAAATTTAAAAAAAACAAAACAAGGACTCCTCGGTTTTTTTGCTAATACAGACTAACACGGCTACCACTCTGACATGGGCGGCAGGTTATATACATCTGCGGTGCCTGGGCTCCAGGAATATTCAGGGCTGGGGGCCCTGCTCCAGCAATATTTGGAGCTGGGTCTCTCCCCCGGCCCTGCCTGGATCGGGCCCCGGCCCCTGCGGCGTCCCTGCCTGGAGCAGGTCCCAGCCCCCGCCTGCCACCCTTCCCCCACGTGTGTGTCCCCCCCCCCGCCGCCGCCGCCGCCGCCGCCACTGCCGCCGTGCCGCCCGCGCCGCGTCCCTGCCTGACAGAAAGCAGCAGGAGCCTCTTCCTCATGCTGCCGGAGTAGAGCGGCTCCCGGCAGAACTGCTGTCTGCTGCCCCAGGGTCCTAGTGCCTGCCCTCCACTAATGGCAAGGCAGGCTGCCCTTACCCTGCCCTTCCGCCCTCGCCCTGAGCCTCCCCAATGCCCCAAACCCCACATCCCCAGCCAGAGCCTTCATCCCCCCGCACCCTAATCCTCATCCCCAGCCAGAGCCCTCATCCCCTCCGCAGCCTAATCCTCAGCACCAGCCCTGAGCCCCCCCACGCATCATGAACCCCTCATCCCTCTGCACCCTAATCCTCAAACCCAGCCCTGAGCCCCCCCACGCAGCATGAACCCCTCATCCCCCCGCACCCTAATCCTCAGCCCCAGCCAGAGCCCTCACCCCTGCACCCTAATCCTCTGCCCCAGCCCTGAGCCTCCCCCCGCAGGATGAACCCCTCATCCCCAGCCAGAACCCTCATCCTCTCGCACCCTCATCCTCTGCCCCAGCCCTGAGCCCCCCCACATCATGAACCCCTCATCCTCAGCCCCACATCCCTCACCCCATACCCCAACCCTCTGCCCTGAGCCCCCTCCTGCATCATGAACCCCTCAGCACCAGCCAGAGCCCTCATCCTCCCGCACCCTAATCCTCTGCCCCAGCCCTGAGCCCCCTCCTGCATCATGAATCCCTCAAACTCAGCCCCACAGCCCTCACCCCTGTATTCCCTCCTATCCCCAAACTCCCTCCCCACAAGGTGCACCCCTCCCCCTTCCCACACACCCCTTCCCAACCCCAAACTCCGTCCCAAAGCCTGCACCCTTCACCCCCCCTGCACACCCACCCCTGCTCCATCCCAAAGCCTGCACCCTGCACCCCTCCTGCACCCTAATCCCCAGCCCAGGATCTGCACCCCAGACCTCCCCCCCCAAGCCCCCTCCCAGAGCGTTAGGCAGGTGGGGGCGGAGTTTGGGGGGGCGGAGTTGGGGGGCGGGTTCTGGGCACCACCAAAATTTCTACAAACTTGCCACCCATGCATTCTGAAACCTTACATTTAAAAGAGACCCACCTGCTCCAAGCACTTGCAGTACAAGCACACACCCAGCCCCTGCCTCCCTCATAAGGCTCACGGTGAAAGTTTCCCTCGCCGCCATATGAGCTTTTCTTTCTCAAGCGTTTATTGGTTTGAAAGATGAAGCATAACCGCTTCTGAACCACCTTTTCCCAGACCATGTGCCAAACTGTCAAGTCCTGACTCAGTGCGTACATGACTGTGCAGGCGCCGCTACACGTACAGTGGGGTGTAGCGTACCGACACTACACAGCCAGCTAGCACAGGTATACACAGCAGCGGAGACAGTGAGGCACAGTTTAGGTGAGTAGAATGCCCTACATGCCTGAACACCCAGAGATGTACCCTACATGGCTCTCTACTTGCCCAAGCCGTGCCTCCCACATCTAATGCTGCTATTTTTAGCAGTGTAGCATCCTGCTACCTCCCTGCTGCCAGAGGCTTGCACTGCGGCATGTAGCTATGCACCACAGTGCGGATACAGCCTGCCTTCCGCCGCAGGGTGTAGCTACATGTGTAGTGCCTGTACAGTAACTCCTCACTTACAGTCGTCCTGGTTAACGTTGTTTTGTTGTTACGTTGCGGATCAATTAGGGAACATGCTCGTTTAAAGTTGTGCAATGCTCCCTTCTAACGTCGTTTGGCAGCGGCCTAGTTTGTCCACTGTTTGCAGGAAGAGCTAGCTAGTGGGGGCTTGGAACCAGGGTGGACCGGCAGCCCCCCATCAGCTCCCCGCTCCCCTAAGTTCCCTGTGCAGCAGCTGCCCAGCAGGCTACCAATTGCAGGCAGTTCAGCTGTCCCTCCCCCCACTGCCATGTGCTGCTCCTGCCCCTCTGCCTTGGAGCTGCTCCTGGGAGCCTTCTGCTTGCTGTGCGGGGGAGGGAGGAAGAGGGAGGCTAATGTCAGGGTGTTCCCCCCTACTCCTCCCCCCCCCAGCTTACCCCTTTTTCATGTAGAGCAAGGTGGGGACAGGACAGGGTTCAGGACAGAGAGAGCTTGCTGGCAGCAGCTGCTGTCTCAATTTCCTGATTTTTTTAAAGGCAATGTACTCAGAATGGGGTCCGCATACTTAAAGGGGCAATACACATCTCTCTCTTTCTCCACACACAGGATGTGTGTGTCTGTCTCTGTCTGCCATGCTGTCTCCCCTCCCTCCATTCATGCTGCCTTGTAGAGAGTGAGGCTAAATTAACAGCAATGCGTTAATCCTTGAGGGCTCAGCAGAATGATAGTTCATCATTTAGCAGTAAGGCATTCCCTGGGAAATATCCCACCCTCTGACTTCACCACTTCAACCAAGCTTCACAATCATCATTGCTGTGTACAATATTAAATTGTTTGTTTAAAACTTAGATTGTGTGTGTGTGTGTGTGTGTGTGTGTATAATATAGTTTTTTGTCAGGTGAAAAAAATTTCCCTGGAATCTAACCCCTCCCTCCATTTACATTAATTCTTATGGGGAAATTGGATTCGCTTAACATCATTTTGCTTAAAGTTGCATTTTTCACGAACATAACTACAACGTTAAGTGAGGAGTTACTGTACTGTGCATGCCACTGTAAGTGTAGACACAGCCTAGTGGGAGTTCTGACACAGCAGGTTCTGAGTAATAAGAATGGCAGAATTCGGCCCCAGTGTGAACTCAAGGGGCCAAATCATGGAGTCCTGACTCAGCCTTCTGCAAGTAAAATTACCACTGATTTTTTGCCTGTCCAGGACCATCAGGACTGAGCCCATGGGATATAGTCAGAAATCAGAGTACAGGGCTCAGTTACAGCTCTCACCAGCCAAGCTGGGATGGACGGGGGTGCAGGAAGTGCCTTGCCCCTGCTGTGGGGCCTGGAGACAATATGCCTTTGAGAAGCATAGCAGCCCCCAAGGTCTGGGGGAGGGGAAGACGGGGTGCCACTTGCTATTCCTGTGTCACAGGTATAGCCAACACCCTGTCCAGCACAGCCAAGCTAGGAAGCAGAGAAATGTCAGTGATGAATTGGCCCTGATGTAGCCATCTGAGTTGCACCTGCAAATGGTGGGTTTGAATTTGGCCTGTATCATCCCCTATGCTGAGTGCCATCCCCCTGCATCCTAGGAGTTCCTCCACTGACTGAAATTCACTGAGCCACTCCTCCTTCTCTCCACAGGATGGCTGGCAGAGACCGGTCTGGCACTCGGCCTCTGCACTCGCTTTCCCCTGGGCAGCCACGAGTGCTCTCCCCACCCTGCCCAGTCAGCCCAGAGCCAGCTGGTCCCCCAGCCATCACCCCACCTGAGCCACAGCGCAGGCGGCAGCAGCAGCTGGGGAGCCTGACCTCGCCTCCCGACAGTGAGGCGTACTACGGCGAAACGGACAGTGATGCTGACAACATTGCCCAGGAGAAGCACCGGCGGGCCCGCAAGAAGAGCCCTCGCTCTCCACCTGGAGGCTCCAACAACAAGCCAGGCGAGCCACAGGACGAGGTGTCTCTGTCTGAGCTGAGTGGCTATGACAGCACCCCAGAGGCAGCGGCGCAGGCCGGAGAGGGAGGAGAGAACATGAGTGGTGTGGCCGAGAGAGAGATTGTGAAGCAGCCCAGCAGCCGCACGGACACCCCTTTCTCAGAGAGTGAGGTGCTGCTGCAGCCGTCCCCAGCAGAGAACAGGGAGCTCTCCCCAGAGGCCATGCTCCTGCCCCATGCCACCAGGACCATCCGAGCTGAGCGCCACCTCATCCCCATGGTGGGGCCAGTAGAACACCCAGTCGATGAAGATTTAACCACCACCTATGCAGAGAAAGCCAAACTAGCTAGTAAGTGCCCCCTGACCCACCTCTCTACACCTCTGCTGCAACCTGCCTGTGCTAACTCCCCTTCCCAGGCCAAAAGGCCTTCACCCAGCTTCTCTCGTGTGGAAGGAGGCTGGGCCGGGCCAGCCTTGCAGAAACCTGAGCTGGTGGCTTAGGTCACTCAGGGTTTCCTCTGGCAGGCGCTCAGGGAAGATGTTTGCAGTCTAAAATTCAAGCACAAAAAGTGGCAGGACTCCACCCATCCCCACCCTGATTTCTGTTGAAAACAGGAGGGAGATGGCCAGTACTGGAATTGTCCGGGTTCAAGGGAGTGCTGGTAATGCCTGTGCTCCAGGGAAGTGATTCGGGTGTGAGTCCTAAGCCTGGTCTCTCTCTGCCTAGGCTGAGGGCAGCACCTGGGGACAAAGCACCCCCATTCGCTCTATAGCCACCTCTGTGCCCAAGCAAAGGAATAATATGAACGGACTCCAACGGGGTAACACCCAGCCCTCATGGTCAAGGAGAATTACTGTGATAGAGACTTTGAGTTCAGAGAATGGAGACAGTCTCCACTCAGAGCCATGCCAAAATATTGTTACCAATGGCTTACATCTCCTTAAGGCTGATCCTCCCATGCTATGAAGATCAAGGGGTGTGTGTGTTCATTTTCCTCCTCCTTTGGAAGGTGATTTCTCTGCAGTCTTGTTTGCATCAGCAGGAGCGGGTGTGTCTGCATGTGGCACTAGCTGGCCAGCTCCAGTAGAGGAGACTGCTTTCCATGCATGGGCAGCATGGGCATGCCAGTGAGGCGAAGCGAGGGGGGAAATCTCAGCCAACTCTGACAATGCCCTGTGGTGGAAACCCCCTCACTTGAGATATTTAAACTGGGACAAAACACCAGAGAATACACTCTAGGGATACACTGGCCTCTGGGTGATGGACTAGACCAGTGGTTCCCAAACTTGTTCCGCCGCTTGTGCAGGGAAAGCCCCTGGCAGGCTGGGCCGGTTTGTTTATCTGCCGTGTCCACAGGTTCAGCCGATCGCGGCTCCCAGTGGCCGCGGTTCACTCCTACAGGCCAATGGGAGCTGCTGGAAGTGGCACGGGCTGAGGGACGTGCTGGCCGCCCTTCCTGCAGCCCCCATTGGCCTGGAGTGGTGAACCGCGGCCAGTGGGAGCCGTGATCAGCCTAACCTGCGAACTTGGCAGGTAAACAAACCCGCCTGGCCCGCCAGGGGCTTTCTCTGCACAAGCAGCAGAACAAGTTTGGGAACCATTGGACTAGAGGAGTACGTCTGCACTGCAAACTAAGCCTGACTCTGACTCATATTTGAGCCCACGCCCCGTTCCATCCACGCACAAATCAGTGTGAATCAAGTCACCAAGCACTCAGGAACCGGAATCTAGGACCCTGCTGGGGGGTGGGTCAGAGCCTGAGTCCTGATATGAGTTGGGCCCAAGCCCTGTTGGTTTACGGTGTAGACACAGCTCAAGCCACAGACCCTAATCAGAAGGTCTGCTCAGTGCAGTGTGGACATGTTAGTACAGCTGTGAAACCCAGGCCCAGCAATTGTAAACCCAGGTTTAAAATGCAATGTGGATGCTCAAGCACAGGCTTCGATGTCCCCAAGCCTCAGTCCCACAGACCTGAGTTTACAATGCAGTGTAGATATACCCAAAGTGACCTAACAGGACCTTTCTAGCTCTTACTTCTGTGGTTCTATAATTCTGTGTCCACTCAGCCTCCACCTGCTTCGTAGATTAAACTGAGCAATTCTTAGGGTTCATGGAAATCAGAGCTGGAAGAGATGTCTGAAGTAACCAAATCTAATCCTCTTGGGCTGGCTACTCCATCCTCCTTTATTGTTTTTGAACATTTCCATAGGTAACACCTCTGTGATCTCCTTTGATGGCTGCTCCACGAATTGCTCTTACCATGAGGGTGTTTTTCCTTCTATCTAATCTAAACCTGCCTTTATTTATCGTTAGCTTAAGGCCATTAATCCTTGAATTACATTCTTGGCCAACTTTCCCTGCCTATTCCTCTCACCTATCATTTCCTCTCAAGAACTTGTAGCAAGATGTTATGGGGAAGGAGAAAGCTGGGTCCCACCTCTCTTAGTCTTGGACATCTTACCTGCATCCTGCTATCATAGAATCATAGAAGATTAGAATTGGAAGAGACTTCTGATCATCTAGTCCAACCCCCTGCTCAAAGCAGGACCAACACCAACTAAATCATCCCAGTCAGGGCTTTGGCAAGCTGGGCCTTAAAAACCTCTAAGGATGGAGATGCCACCACCTCCCTAGGTAACCCATTCCAGTGCTTCACCACCCTCCTAGTGAAATAGTGTTTCCTAATATCCAGCCTAGACCTCCCCCACTGCAACTTGAGACCAATGCTCCTTGTTCTGTCATCTGCCACCACTGAGAACAGCCAAGCTCCATCCTCTTTGGAACCCCACTTCAGGTAGTTGAAGGCTGCTATCAAATCCCCCTCACTCTTCTCTTCTTCAGACTAAACAATCCCAGATCCCTCAGCCTCTCCTCGTAAGTCATGTGCCCCAGCCCCCTAATCATTTTCATTGCCCTCTGCTGGACTCGCTCCAATTTGTCCACATCCTTTCTGTAGTAGGGGGGACCAAAACTGGACGCAATACTCCAGGTGTGGCCTCACCAGTGCCAAATAGAGGGGAATAATCACTTCCCTCGATCTGCTGGAAATGCTTCTACTAATACAGCCCAATATGCCGTTAGCCTTCTTGGCAACGAGGGCTCACTGCTGACTCAAATCCAACTTCTCGTCCACTGTAATCCCCAGGTCCTTTTCTGAAGAACTGCTGCTTAGCCAGTCGGTCCCCAGCCTGTAGTGGTTCATGGGATTCTTCCTTCCTATGTGCAGGACTCTACACTTGTCCTTGTTGAACCTCATCAGATTTCTTTTGGCCCAACCCTCCAATTTGTCTAGGTCATTCTGGACCCTATCCCTACCCTCCACTGTATCTACCTCTCCCCCCAGCTTAGTGTCATCTGCAAACTTGCTGAGGGTGCAATTCATCCCATCATCCAGATCATTAATAAAGATGTTAAACAAAACTGGCCCCAGGACTGACCCCTGGAGTACTCCGCTTGATACCAGCTGCCAACTAGACATTGAGCCGTTGATCACTGCCTGACAATCTAGCCAGCTTTTTATCCACCCTATAGTCCATTCATCCAATCCATACTTCTTTAACTTGCTGACAAGAATACTGTGGGAGATCATATCAAAAGCTTTGCTAAAGTCAAGATATATCACATCCATCGCTTTCCCAATATCCACAGAGCCAGTTATCTCATCATAGAAGGCAGTCAGGTTGGTCAGGCATGACTTGCCCTTGGTGAATCCATGTTGACTGTTCCTGATCACTTTCCTCTCCTCCAAGTGCTTCAAAATGGATTCCTTGAGGCTGACAGGTCTGTAATTCCCTGGGTTCTCTTTCTTTCCTTTTTTAAATGTGGGAACTATATTTGCCTTTTTCCAATTGTCTGGGACCTCCCCCGATTACCACGAATTTTCAAAGTTAATGGCCAATGGCTCTGCAATCACATCAGCCAACTCCCTCAGCACCCTGGGATGCATTAGATCTGGACCCATGGACTTGTGCATGTCCAGCTTTTCTAAATAGTCTTTAACCTGTTCTTTCACCACTGAGGGCTGCTTACCCCCTCCCAATACTGTGTTGCATAGTGCAGCAGTCTGGGAGCTGACCTTGTCTGTGAAGACTGAGGCAAGAAAAGCTTTGAGTACTTCCACTTTTTCCACATCATGTGTCACTAGGTTGCCTCCCCCATTCAGTAAGGGTCCCACATTTTCCCTGACCTTCTTGTTGCTGACATACCTGTAGACACTCTTCTTGTTACCATTCATGTCCCTTGCTAGCTGCAACTCCAATCGTGCCTTGGCCTTCCTGATTACACCCCTGCATGCTCGAGCAATATTTTTATACACTTCCCTAGTCATCTGTCCAAGTTTCCACTTCTTGTAAGCTTCCTTTTTGAGTTTAAGATCACCGAAGATTTCACTGTTAAGCCAAGCTGGTCGCCTGCTGTATTTGCTATTCTTTCTGCACATTGGGATGGTTTATTCCTGCACCCTCAATAAGGCTTCTTTAAAATACAGCCAGCTCTCCTGGACTCATTCCCCCCTCATATTACCCTCCCAGGGGATCCTTCCCATCAGTTCCCTAATGGAGTCAAAGTCTTCTTTTCTGAAGTCCAGGGTCTGTATTTTGTTACCCTCCTTTCTTCCATTTGTCAGGATCCTGAACTCAACCATCTCATGGTCACTGCTGTCTAGGTTGCTACCCACTTCTACTTCCCCTACCAATTCTTCCCTGTTTGTAAGTAGCAGGTCAAGAGGAGCACAGCTCCTAGTCGGTTCCTCCAGCACTTGCACCAGGAAGTTGTCCCCAACACTCTCCAAAAACTTCCTGGATTGTCTGTGCATTGCTGTATTGCTCTCCCAGCAGATGTCAGGGTGATTGAAGTCCCGCATTAGAACCAGGGCCCATGATCTGGAAACTTCAGTTAGTTGTCCAAAGAAAGCCTCATCTACCTCATCCTTCTGATCCGGTGGTCTATAGCACATGCCCACCACAACATCACCCTTGTTGCTCTCACCTCTAAACTTAACCCAAAGACTCTCAACAGGCTTTTCTCCAGTTTCATACTGGAGCTCTGAGCAATCATACTGCTCTCTTACATACAATGCAACTCCTCCACCTTTCATAGAATCATAGACTTTAAGGTCAGAAGGGACCATGATGATCATCTAGTCTGACCTCCTGCACAATGCAGGTCACAGAATCTCACCCACCCACTCCTGTATCAAACCTGTACCTGAGCCATTGAAGTCCTCAAATCATGGTTTAAAGACTTCAAGGTGCAGAGAATCTTCCAGCAAGTGACCCAAGCCCCACACTGCAGAGGAAGGCGAAAACCCCCCAGGGCTTCTGCCAATCTGCCCTGGAGGAAAATTGCTTCCCGACCCCAAATATGGAGATCAGCTAAATCCTGAGCATGTGGGCAAGACTCACCAGCCAGACACCCAGGAAAGAATTCTCTGTAGTAACTCAGATCCCACCCCATCTAACATCCCATCACAGACCATTGGGCATATTTACCGCTAATAGTCAAAAACCAATTAATTGCCAAAGTTAGGCTATCCCATTATACCATCCCCTCCATAAACTTATCAAGCTTAGTCTTGAAGCCAGATATGCCTTTTGCCCCCACTGCTCCCCTTTGGAAGGCTGTTCCAGAACTTCACTCCTCTGATGGTTAGAAACCTTCATCTAATTTCAAGTCTAAACTTCCTCATACCCAGTTTATATCCATTTCTTCTTGTGTCCACATTGGTACTGAGCTTAAATAATTCCTCTCCCTCCCTGGTATTTATTCCTCTGATATATTTATAGAGAGCAATCATATCTTCCCTCAGCCTTCTTTTGGTTAGGCTAAACAAGCCAAGCTTTGAGTCTCCTTTCATATGATAGGTTTTACATTCCTCGGATCATCCTAGTAGCCCTTCTCTGAACCTATTCTAGTTTGAATTCATCCTTCTTAAACATGAGAGACCAGAACTGCACACAGTATTCCAGGTGAGGTCTTACCAGTGCCTTGTATAATGGTACTAACACAGCCATATCACATTAGTGGCTCATAGTCATCCTGTGATCAACCAATACTCCGAGATCCTTCTCCTTCTCTGTTACTTCCAACTGATGCCTCCCCAGCTTATAACAATAGTTCTTGTTATTAATCCCTAAATGCTTGACCTTGCACTTTTCACTATTAAATTTCATCCTATTACTATTACTCCAGTTTACAAGGTCATCCAGATCTTCCTCTATGATATCCTGGTCCTTCTCTGTATTGGCAATACCTCCCAGTTTTGTGTCATCTGCAAACTTTATTAGCACATTCCCACTTTTTGTGCCAAGGTCAGTAATAAAATGATTAAATAAGATTGGTCCCAAAACCAATCCCTGAGGAACTCCACTAGTAACCTCCCTCCAGCCTGACAATTCACCTTTCAGTCTGACCTGTTGTAGTCTCCCCTTTAACCAGTTCCTTATCCACCTTTCAATTTTCATATTGATCCCCATATTTTCCAATTTAGGTAATAATTCCCCATGTGGAACTGTATCAAATGTCTTACTGAAATCGAGGTAAATTAGATCCCCTGCATTTCCTTTGTCTAAAAAATCCGTTATCTTCTCAAAGAAGGAGATCAGGTTGGTTTGGCACGATCTACCTTTTGTAAAATCATGTTGTATTTTGTCCCAATTACCATTGACCTCAATGTCCTTGACTACTTTTTCCTTCAAATTTTTTTCCAAGACCTTACATACTACAGATGTCAACCTGACAGGCCTGTAGTTGCGTGGATCACTTTTTTCCCCTTTCTTAAAGATAGGAACTATGTTACCAATTCTCCAGTCATACAGTACAACCCCTGAGTTTACAGATTCATTAAAAATTCTTGCTAATGGTCTTGCTCTTCGAGTTTGGCTTCTACCTCGGATGTGGTAATATCTACCTCCATATCCTCATTCCTATTTGTCATCCTACCATTATCCCTAAGCTCCTCATTAGCCTCATGAAAGACTGAGGCAAAGTATTTGTTTAGATATTGGGCCATGCCTAGATTATCCTTAACCTCCACTCCATCCTCAGTGTTTAGCGGTCCCACTTCTTCTTTCTTTGTTTTCTTCTTATTTATATGGCTAAAGAACCTTTTACTATTGGTTTTAATTCCCTTTGCAAGGTCCAACTCTACATGGCTGTTGGCCTTTCTCACTTTATCCCTACATGTTCTGACCTCAATAAGGTAGCTTTCCTTGCTGATCACTCCCATTTTCCATTCCTTGTAGGCTTTCTGCTTTTTCTTAATCACCTCTCTGAGATGCTTGCTCAGCCAGCTTGGTCTACAACTCCTGCCTATGAATTTTTTCCCCTTTCTTGGGATGCAGGCTTCTGATATTTTCTGCAACTTTGACTTGAAGTAATTCCAGGCTTCCTCCACCTTTAGATCGCCAAGTTCTTCAGTCCAATCCACTTCCCTAACTAATTCCCTTAATTCTTGAAAGTTAGCCCTTTTGAAATAAAAAACCTTAGTCCCAGATCTATTTTTGTTTATCCTTCCATTTAGTTTAAACTGAATTAGCTCATGATCACTCGAACCCAGGTTGTCCCCTACAACCATTTCTTCTATGAGGTTCTCACTACTCACCAAAACCAAATCTAAAATGGCATCCCCTCTTGTTGGTTCAGCAACTACTTGGTGAAGGAATCCATCAGCTATCGCATCTAGGAAAATCTGAGCCCTATTATTATTACTAGCACTTGTTCTCCAGTCTATATCTGGGAAGTTAAAGTCTCCCAAGATCACACAATTCCCATTAGTATTTACTTCATTAAAAACATTAAAAAGGTCTTTATCCATATGCAAATCAGATCCCGGCGGTCTGTAGCACACCCCAAGCACTATCTCAGGGGAGGCTCTAGTAGCTTTCTTCCCCAGTGTGATTTTTGCCCAGACAGACTCTGTCTTACCCATTCCATCCCTTCTTATTTCTTTACCGTCTACTTCATAATTGATATACAATGCTACTCCACCACCTTTGCCTTTATTTCTGTCTTTCCTAAACAGCACATATCCTTCAATATCTGTACTCCAGTCATGACTACTATTCCACCATGTTTCTGTTATCCCTATAATATCTGGTTTCACTTCCTGCACCAGTAACTCTAGTTCCTCCATTTTATTACCTAGGCTCCTCGCATTAGTGTACAAACATCTTAATTCTTGCTGTTTGGCTTCACTCACATTCTTTACCCGATTTGGCCCAGACATTCTACTGCCAGTGTCACCTATTAGAATTGTATATACACTACCCTTCCTCCGTATGTCCATTCTCTACCCATTCTTTCTTGCTTCGTTTTCTTCCCTCTCAATGTTAAAATACGGTATGGAGATTACCTGGACATCTCCCAACCATCACCCCGCAATTCCTAGTTTAAAGCTGTCTTAATCAATTGTGCCAGCCTCCATCCTAGAAGTCTATTTTCCTCCCTTCTCAGGTGAAGTCCATCCTGAGAGAACAGTCCTCTGTCCATGAATGCCTCCCAGTGGCCATACATCCGCTCTCCTTATAGCACCACTGCCTGAGCCATCTGTTGATTGCCATAATCTTGTCACACCTTTGTTGCCCTTCTCTAGGAACAGGTAGAATCCCACTGAAGATCACCTGAGCCTCGATTTCCTTAAGTGTCTTCCTCAGCCTGGCATAGTCTCCCTTGATACGTTCCAGCGAGAATCTAGCTGTATCATTCGTTTCCACATAAAGGACAATCAGTGGATTCTTTCCCGCTCCCCTTAGGATCCTTTTCAGCCTCAGGTCCACATCCTGTATCTTAGCACCCGGCAGACAGCACACCCTTCTGTCATCTGGATCAGCTCTGATTACAGGCCTGTCTATTCTTCTCAGTAAGGAGTCCCCAATCACGTAGACCTGCCTTTTCCTGGTGACAGTACGATTCTCCGGTCTATCCCCTGTTCCCTCTGGCTCCAAAACCTCTTGATTTCTATTCACCCTTGCAATCCCCTGCAACCCATCCTGTATCCTCCTGGGGCTCATGTTTGGTGTCATCTCCATTGACTCTTCCCCTCTCCTTATAGGGCTAGCTGCTCTTCTCTTCTTCCTTGCCCTCTCACCTTCAGCGACCACCTGCTGTGCCCCTTCTTCATTTTCCAACTCCGCAAACCTGTTCCTGAGCTCTATTGCTCCTTCACTAGCCCGTCTTTTCCTCTGTCTGGTTCGCTTAGTCACATGCTTCCACCATCCACTTTCCTCACCCAGCAGTCTCCCCTCAGAGTTCTTTTGTCTTGCTTCCATCTGCAAGTCTGAGCTTTTCCCTTCAGCCTCCTCATGTCTTTGCTCCATCATCTGCTCGAACCCCCTTCTAAACTCGACCAGAGTTTCCACCTGCATCTCCAATTCTTGGATCTTTTCTTCCATCAGCTCTATCTGGCGGCACTACATGCAGACGAAACTCTTTTCAGGTACCCCCTCCAGGATCACGTACATGCCGCAGCTTCCACATCCGGTCATCTTCATTGTGTCTTCCACTGCTTGGGTCACTACAACTGCTGCCTCTGTATCTGTCATAGGCTTCCCACCTAAATTCTGTAAATCTGGGAAACACAAACCAACCCAAAACACCACCACCCACAGCAAAACAAACCCCGCCCATACCTGTCCTTCCTGAACAGTTTATACCCATCCATGACAGTGCTCCAGTCATGTGAACTGCCCCACCAAGTTTCTGTTATTCCAATCACATCATAGTTCCTTGATTGTGCCAGGACTTCCAGTTCTTCCTGCTTGTTTCCCCGGCTTCTTGCGTTCGTGTACATGCACCTAAGATAACTAGCCGATTGCCCTACTTTCTCACTATGAATCAGGAGGCTTCCAGTCATGTACCCTACTCCTTTTGTTTCCTGCTACCCAGGCAGTATTTTAACTCCTTACATGATGACAGGGCAAGATCCATCCTTTCTTTAGAGTTGTGACCTATGCAGCTCTATCAATATGTTGTATAATAGTATCTGTCATCCAAGGACCACAAACTGCTGTACAATCAATTAATTCACATTACAGCCCCACTGTGAGGTAGGTCATTCATATTATCCCCATATTACAGATGGGGAACTGATGCACAGAGAAGTTAAAAGACTTGCCTGTGGTCACACAGCAAATTGGGAATAAAGTCCAGGAGTCCTGACTCTCAGTCCCCTGCTGTAACCACTAGACTTGCCTCCTGCTATTAGCAGATATTTCCAATGGCTGGAGATAGGACACGAGTAGGGGAAGGCTCCGAGTTACTACACAGAAATTCTTTCCCATGTGCCTGGCTGCTGGTCTCGCCCACATGCTCAGGGTCTAACTGATCGCCATATTTAAGGTTGGGAAGGCAGATACCCTAGGGTTTTTTGTCTTCCTCTGCAGTGTGGGGCCCAGTTCACTTGCTGGTTTGAATTAGAGCAGGGATGGGCAAACTTTTTGGCCTGAGGGCCACATCTGGGTATGAAAATTGTATGGCAGGCCATGAATGCTCACAAAATTGGCATTGGGGTGTAGGAGGGGGTGAGGGCTCTGGCTGGGGGTGTGGGCCCTGTGGTGGAGCCAGAAATGAGGAGTTCAGGGTGTGGGAAGGGGCTCCAGGCTGGGGCAGGAGTTTTGGGTGTGTGTGTGGGGGGGTGAGGGCTCTGTTGGGGGTGCAGGCTCTGGGGTGGGGCTGAGGATGAGGAGTTTGGGGTGCAGAAGGGTGCTCTGGGTTGGGATTGAGGGGTTCGGAGGGCGGGAGGGGATCAGGGCTGGGGCAGGGGGTTGGGACATGGGGGGAAGGCTCCGGGAGGCGCTTACCTCAAGCAGCTCCCAGAAGCAGCAGCACGTCCCCCCTCCGGCTCCTACACGGAGGCGCAGCCAGGCATGGAGTCTCCTGGTTTCCCCTAAACATAGCAGCTGGTGGTGGGACATGCTGCTGCTGCTGCTGGGAGCCATGCAGAGCAGCAGTACACATGCACGGAGTGGCCCTCGAGCCCACTCCCCGGCTGGAGCGCGGGAGCAGGGCAAGCCCCAGACCCTGCTCCCCAGTGGGAGCTCGAGGGCTGGATTAAATTGGCTGGCAGACCAGATGTGGCCTGCGGGCCATAGTGTGCCCACCCCTGAACTAGATTGAATGGTAAATTCTCTAACTTGACATCTTTAAATTGTGATTGAAGGATTTCATTAACTCAGCCAAAGGTTAGAGGTCTGTTTCAGGAGTAGGTGGGTGAGGTTCTGTGGCCTGTGACATGCAGGAGGTCAGAGTAGATGATCACGATGGTCCATTCTGACTTATGAGTCTGTGAGTCTTGTTGTAAGGCCACTGCTACAGCTGTTTTCCTCCCTTTCTCGGAGAGAATACCACTGTGTCTCCTTGCCCAAAGGAGCTTTGGAGACTGCTTCCAAAGCTAAGCTCGTTCCTCATGGCAGCGCACTGAGCTATTGCTCTGCCCCATGTCACAAGGCAGACTCAATCCAGCAGGTGCTATCTTAAATCAGACCCAGCTTGGCAGTACCGATGATGCAAGGCCAGGCCTTGGCTGGTTCTGTTTGTTCCACAGCCTGTTGAGAATTCACCCCCGCTTAGGACAGCAGCGAAAAGAGCAATTTCCACCTCCCCTAGGCTGAAGCTATTTTTTCTCCTTTGAATAATGTACAAGTATGAGGTGAATGCTGAGAAAGGCATGTCCAGCTGCTCTCTGCCACCTGATAGTCCTAGCACTGGATGAGCAATCGCTTTACATCAGGGCTTATTTCCAAGGACAGAGTCAGCACAGAAGGCTCCCAGGAAAGCCACATATTTAAATCAAAGCATTTCTGATGGCAGAATAATCTCCCATGGCCGGAGGTGACGTAAGGATGTTGCTAGCTAGACGGGGGGTTCCTAGCACCATTGCAGGCTGAGCTAGTACTTTCCTTTCCTGATATACTCCCTTTTGGGTGAGGCTTCTCTCAGCAGGAGCCCTGGTGGAAGAGTTCCCAGTAGCGACTCGCAGGCTGATGGCACTCCATGGCGGTTCACATGGCCTTTTACTAGGCTGCGACTCTCTGATGCTTGCGAGGGTGGAGACAAACTTTTCTGCCCTGGTCAGGCCATAGCACAATGGTCTGGTCCAGTGATGAGCTGCCAAAATCTTAGGAACCGGTTCCCTACTGGGTCTTCGGCGGCACGGCTCCGGCGGCTGAAGGACCAACCACCGAAGACCCGGTAGGGAACCCCCCAGTGAGTACACCCCCCACCCACGTCCTGCCCCCCCTCAGAAACCACAACCCATAACCCCCCCGCCCTGCTCCTTGTCCCCTGACCACTCCTTCCCAATACCCCCAACCCTAACTCCCCCCCAGGACCCCACCCCCTGCCAAACTTGCCCCGCTCCCTGTCCCCTGACTGCCCCGACTCCATTCACCACCATCCCAACAGACCCCAGGAACTCCCCCGCGGTGCCTACCCAACCCCCCCTTCCCCATCCCCTGTCTGCCCCCCCAGAACCTCTGCCCGATCCAACCCCTCCTCCCCCGCCCCAGTCCCGGCCCTGGCCCTGGCCCTGGCCCTGGCCCTGGCCTCTTACCCTTGCCGGGGTCGGGGCCAGGGTCAGAGCCGTGCCGTGCGGCCGGAGTTGGGGCCGGGGCTGGGCAGTGGCTGGAGCAGGGCCGGGCGGCGCCTGGAGTCCTCATCGCGCCCCACCCTGCCCCAGCTCACCTGCAGGAACCGCGCCGCCCGGCTGGGCCCGGCCCAGACTCGGCCAGGACCCGCGCCGCCCAGACCCGCGCCGCCCAGACCCGGCCCGGACCTGCACCGCCCGGACCCGGCCAGGAACCGCGCCGCCCGGACCCGGCCAGGACCCGGCCAGGAACCGCACCCCCCCGGCCAGGAACCGCGCCGCCCGGACCCGGCCGGACCCGGGGGCCGGACCCGGGCAGGAGCTGTGCTGCCCGGCCGAGGTCGCAGCTGGACCCTGGGGGCAGGAGCCCAGCCGCCCGACCCCAGAGTCTCGCGAGCGGCGCGCCGCCTGGAGCCCTCCTCCCGCTGGCATCCCCGCTCACCTGGTGGAAGCGCTGCTTGCTTCTCAGCCCTCCCAGCTTCCCGCGTGAACAGCTGATTCGCGGGAAGCTGGGGAGGGGGAGGAGAAGCCGGAGGAGCTTTAGCAGAGGAGGCGGAGTGAGGTGAGTTGGGGCTGGGGAAGGGTAGGGAGCTGCTAGAGCTTTAGTTAAATTTAAAAGCCCTTTTGGAACTAGTTGTCCCTCCAGGAACAACCGGTTCTAAAGAGGGCTTCTAAATTTAACAACTGGTTCGCGTGATCCGTTGCAAACCGGCTGCAGCTCACCACTGGTCTGGTCAGTGACAAACCAAGGAATAACAGAAAAGAATGGGGGGTGGTGGTAAGAGGAGCAAAGGCGTTCCCATGCTATGGCGAGGAGAGCTAGAGAAACTCCTGCACCTAAATACTCACATTCTGCACTTCATGGCTTTGACTGAACTCTGGGCTATGTTGGCTGCCATGGGAGCCCAGCTGAAGGGACACTAGGGTCATGCAAGGGGCATGCAGTGCATCATACTGCTGGGGGCTCAGGACAGCCAGAGCAGCCCCAAAGGTATGTGGTGCTGGTTTGGAATCCAGGCCCAGTGCTTGGGCCTGGATTCAGCACAGCCTCTGCTGGCTCTGGTGGTGCCTACGCACAATTTAAAGCTGCCCTCTCGTTGAGAAGCCCCTTAGTTCCTCTTGAGCAAACACCACCTGCCCTTTCCTAGTGAGGGATCCCCCTGATCCATGTCCACAGAGATGGTGTGTGTGGGGGGGGTGCCCTCTGGAGTCTCCTGACCCAAAGGGGTGAATCAAGATTGTGGTTCAAAATCAGCTGTTTTTTAAAAAGTGGACTTGATTCTGCACGGGGAATGGATGACTCAGTGGGTCAGTAATGGGAGCACAGTGCTGGATTTTTAGGCCGTGAAACCATTAAAGACCATTTAGATTGTCCAATCAAATCCCTGCTTTTTGCAGAATACCAACCTACCTCATTCCCACTAACACTATATCTAACCTGCCTTTGAATCTTGGCGGCCATGATCCTCCGCCACCTCCCAGGGAATCTGTTCCATGGCTCACTTGCTCTTACAGGGAAGAACTCCATCTACCTCTCCAGAGTGCTTCCATCGTTAGCCTCAGGCCACGGATCCCTGCCCTGCCACCTTTAGTGTGTGAATAACCAACCCCCTTTTTCCACTGAGACTCTGATTCAGAAGGTCCTTCTGAATCTTCTCTTTTCTAGTCTACTTCTCCAGCTCTCTTGTCTCTCCTTCAAAGCTGGAGCAGTTTTGTTGCCTTTCTTTGTATTCTCCCTACTTTTTCCATCTCATTCTTAAACTGCAGAGATACCCAATGACGCAAAGAATTCCAGGTATAGTTGCATCAGGGCTATTTAGAGTGACCCCATTACATTCATAAGAACATAAGAATGGCCCTACTGGGTCAGACCAAAGGTCCTCTAGCCCAGTATCCTGTCTTCCAACAGTGGCCAGTGCCAGGTGCCCCAGAGGGAATGAACAGAACAGGTAATCATCAAGTGATCCACCCCCTGTCGCTCATTCCCAGCTTCTGGCAAACAGAGGCTAGGGACACCATTCCTGCCCATCCTAGCTAATAGCCATTGATTGATCTACCCTCCATGAATTTATCTAGTTCTTTTTTGAACCCTGTTATGGTCTTGGCCTTCATCCTCTGGCAAGGAGTTCCACAGGTTGACTGTGCATTGTGTTAAGAAATACTTCCTTTTTTTTTGTTTTAAACCTGCTGCCTATTAATTTTATTTGGTGACCCCTAGTTCTTGTGTTATGAGAAGTAGTAAACAACACTTTCTTATCTACTTTCTCTACACCAATCATATCTCCTCTTAGCCATCTCTTTTCAAAGCTGAAAAGTCCCAGTCTTCTTAATCTCTCCTCATACAGAAGCCGTTTCATACTCCTAATAATTTTTGTTGCCCTTTTCTGAACCTTTTCCAATTCCAATATATCTTTTTTGAGATGGGGCGACCACATCTGCATGCAGTATTCAAGATGTGGGCGTACCATGGATTCCCTAGATGAATAGGTGAAACCCCTGTCCAAGAACAGGGGACTAGAAGAATCCTTTTCCACAAATGCAAGAATAACACTGGCATTTTCTGTAAGAGTGTTATACTGTGAAGGGCTCATATTAAGGTTGCTATCTCCTATCTGTCCTGGGGCTTTCACAGACTCAGACTTGTAGATGTGCTGTTTATTTCCTTTCCCTAGCGCATGCGTAACACTTTACATCCATGGCCACTCCACTCATTTCATTGCATGCAAACCACTGCAGGTCACTTACAGGTCAATTCACCACTCCAACCCCCACATGTTTACTACCCTTCCAATTTGTTAGTGTTAGCAAATTTGATCACTGTTGAATTTAAACCTTCCTCTAGACCATTGGGGGCACTATTAAATAATAGAGATCCAATGCTCACCCATGTGATGCTCCATTTGGAGGTCTTAAATGAGTAATCTTTGCTCTCTGCTTGTCATCCAATTTCTAATCCAGACTCTTGTAATTTCCATCTGGTTGGTATTTATCCAATGTATACAGTCATTCGTCTGATTCACCGTTGCCTTGCACCTTGTGGTTACTTTTATACCTGTGCAAAGTGGATGTAAAAAGCACAACCATTTTCAGAGATGGTATTGGTTCTACACTCCTTCAGCACAGGTGTAAACCACAGCAGAAGGAGTTTCACCCATTAACACCAGTGGAGGACTTGACCCCTAGCTGTAGGGCAGTGGAGAATCAGACTGTGCTGGGTTCAGTCACAGAGACCCCCTAGGGACTGTCACCTGATGTGCTGAAACTACCTCTGAGCCCGTTTTCCCTGTCGGTTTGGGTCTCCAGAACCCTGTCTTGTTGAGCCAGACATGCTACCCTGCTGCAACACAGACCCAGGGTCTGAATCGCACCCCCTGCAGACTTAACTGAAAACAGCTCAGCAAGTACTCCTGTCTCCAGCACCCAAACATGCAGCTCCCAATGGGATCCAAACCCAAAATAAATCCGTTTTACTCTGTATAAAGCTTATACAGGATAAACTCATAAATTGTCCGCCCTCTATAACACTGATAGAGAGATCTGCACAGCTGTTTGCTCCCCCAGGTATTAATCACTTACTCTGGATTTATTAATAAACAAAAGTGATTTTATTAAGTATAAAAAGTAGGATTTAAGTGGTTTCAAATAATAACAGATGGAACAAATTAACAGGTTTCAGAGTGGTAGCCATGTTAGTCTGTATCAGCAAAAAGAATGAGGAGTACTTGTGGCACCTTAGAGACTAATAAATTTATTTGGGCATACGCTTTTGTGGGCTAAAACCCACTTCATTGGATGCATGGAGTGAAAAATACCGTAGGAAGATATATATACACAGAGAACATGAAAAAATGGGTGTTGCCATACCAACTATAACAAGACTAATCAATTAAGGTGGGTTATTATCAGCAGGAGAAAAAAATACTTTTGTAGTGATAACATTTCCAACAGTTGACAAGAAGGTGTGAGTAACAGTAGGGGAAAAATTAGCATGGGGAAATAGTTTTTACTTTGTGTAATGACCCATCCACTCCCAGTCTTTATTCAAGCCTAATTTAATGGTGTCCAGTTTGCAAATTAATTCCAATTCTGCAGTTTCTCATTGGGTCTGTTTTTGAAGTTTTTGTGTTGGAGTATTGCAATTTTGAGGTCTGTAATCGAGTGACCAGGGAGGCTAGAGTGTTCTCCGACTGGTTTTTGAATGTTATAATTCTTGACGTCTGATTTGTGTCCATTTATTCTTTTGCGTAGAGACTATCCGGTTTGGCCAATGTACATGGCAGAGGGACATTGCTGGCACATGATGGCATATATCACATTGGTAGATGTGCAGGTGAACGAGCCTCTGATAGTGTGGCTAATGTGATTAGGTCCTATGATGGTGTCCCCTGAATAGATATGTGGACAGAGTTGGCAACAGGCTTTGTTGCAAGGATAGGTTCCTGGGTTAGTGTAAGCCAGTCCTCGCTTACAGATAGCCCCCAACCTGAAGCAAATACTCACCAGCAACCACACACCACACAACAAAAACACTAAGCATATTACAGTTACATCATATCCACACTTATAAACATATTTCCATAAAACATATGGAGTGCAATGTCACACAGGCCTGATATGTGGTGAGAAGCACAGTCAATAGGGGGAGTAAGGTTGGGCAATGGATGCATTGCAGTGGTAGCAGAGTCAGGGGATCAGGGGGGACTAAGAAGCAAGGGAAGTCTATAGGGAGCAGAGAATGGGAACAGGATAACAGCTGCTTGCACTAGCAGTCTATAAGGTTCCATGGCTCTCCAAAGTTGTCTGATAGGCAGAACTGGGTGAAATTTTTCAACTAAAAAAATTTTGACAAAAAATGCAGATTCAGTGACACCAAAATGTTTCAAGTATGTGTCATTTTGCCAAATTGTTCATTTTAGAGAAAAAAAATCTGGAAAAAAACCTCCAAAACATTGATATTCTCTAAATGAATGTTTGACAATTTTTCAATTGAAAATGACTTTCTGTTTTGAAATTTCCTTTTTTTTTAAATTTAGTTATATCATTAAAAATGCTGAAAATGGAAAAAAATCAACTTTCTGATCCACTGAAAAACTTGAAAAACGTTTTCAATTTAAGCTGAAATTAATATTTTTTCTATTTTTTCAGAATTGCTAGCAAACTGAAAAATTTGTTATTCACCCAGCTCTAATAGTAGGTCCAGATGGTGTCCCCAAACCACAGGAAACCTCTGCACCATTCTATTCTTTTCTGAAATCCCTTTTTCACCAGGTTTGGTTCCTCTGTCATTTCATCAGAACAGTTTTTTTTATTTTCAGCAACAGTATAGATGGACTCAGATGTGGAACAGGTTCAGACTTTCCCACCCTTCCTCACAGGGGTGCCAACCCCAGGCAGAAGACAGATAAACCAGTTCAGGGCTCTTGTCCCAGCTTGTTATCTTATGGTAGGAATTTAAGTCAGTGCAGAAGTGCTTCAAAATATCTCATTTTAAACTTATCTGCTGGACTATTTTTAGCCCCTGGAACTCGAGTCTTTCTAAATATGGTGTGGAGGAAGAAGGGAGGGGGGAGAATTTCCTCCTCTGCTTGACATGGGCCCAGCTGCCTAAGTGGATGCACCAGAATTACAGCATATTGCACTGGAAAAGGAAACCCTATTATTTTAAGCCATCATTCTGATGTACAGGCCACACCAGTCAGGGTAAGGGGATGCTTATAAATAAATACCTTATACAGTGGAGAGTGTGTAAAATTCCCTCTGGATGCAGTGAGGGTGAGCCTAATAAAGGTGCTATCTGACTGCTGCTGGAGTGTAGGCAGTGCGGGTCATGACAAATATTGACCATCTGATCAGCACTTTGAACTCTGAATCTTTTGCACCATGGTCTGTGCTTCGCTACTTGACCCCCCCGGCTTTGGCAGCCGTGACTCTTAGATGATCACAGTTATATGGTCACTAATAAAACTGAGAAGTGCTGCTACTCACTAGGGGTCTGGAAGACCAATGGGCACAGTTTGGGGGTGGAAGGTGTTAACCAGATATGGTTCCAATCCCTGTCCTGTGGATCTCATCTGAGGTCTGTTCCCTGCCGTGTGGAGCGATGATGAGCAGTGACCTTCAGCCCATGTTGGTCAGTGTGCAGATGGCCACTACTAAGAGAAAACCAACCACCTCCATGATTTAATAATGGTGGAGGTGCCCAGCCTTACTAGAGGCCATGCTCCCAAGGGGATTGTTCCTGTTCCCTTTGGCAAGTCACGATCCCTACCTACTGCCTGTAAGCAAGCTGTAGGTAAGAAACCATCACTTAATATTAGCCATCAGTTTTCACCTTGTCTTGTCTCTCCATGTTTTAGAAGGAGGCTATTGAGAAGATGTCAATGAGATGATTACAGCTATGTGTGGATTTCTATCAGTTGGAGTCTAGGCTTGAGGATGGCACAGAGAGTGCACTTATGTCTGGGCTGATTATCGTTTTCTGACCCTGGGCAGAGGTTATGTGTCTAGTGGAGGGACTCTGTCTCTGGAACTCAGTTACTCACATGCTGACTGATCTTATGCTTACAAAGTCAATGGCAGAACTTTCACTGACTTCACTGCTTCAGGATCAAGCCCATGGTCCTTGCAGCACTCAGCTGTTGTGGTTTTCAAGTGAATGTAATTAATTTAGCGAGTCCCTGATTGGGACATGTATCAAACAGGGGATGTGGTTAGCTGATGGCTGAAGGATAGCATGGTGGAGATGAGTGTGATTAAATTGACTTGTTGCCAATTACTGGCAACATTCCATGATCTATTTGTAACTATGTAATGTGCTCAGGTCTTAAGTTGACAGGAACAATAATTTCCTTAAAATAAACACATACATACACCTCTGAGTCCTTCTCCTCACAGTGAATAGTTTCTTGGCTCCAGGGTCTCCAAGCAATCCCACTGCAGGGTTGAAAGCAATCCCACTGCAAATGGAAAATAGGAATCCCAATCAATGACTCATGTTGTCTCATCAGGGCTGAAAGGAATGTGGAAAGGGAAACTTATAGGGAGATAATAAGGAGGTATAGGAACAAAGTCAAAGATAGGGTCCAAACTGAGGTGCTGTTAACAAAGGCCATAAACGGGAACCAGCAGAAGGTTTATGTAAATCCACTGGAAGTATGAGGATGATGGGGGAGGGGAGGGCTGCTGCTCAACAGGGAAGGGGAGCAGCTAACAGATGGCAAAGAGAAAGCTGATATGCTGACAGCTACTTTGCTTTAGTCTTCTTTAAAACAGACAATAGTAACAGGAGAATAAGTAAGGCCAGGTCCTCCCCTATTGTAATCAGCATAGTTCCATGGAAATAGATGGAGTTACGCTGACTTACATCAGCACAGGATCTGGCCCTTAATGAACAAGGAATGGAAGGATTCACAAGACAGGATCGGGGTGAGCAGATTACAAATAACTTGTGGTAGAAGATGACAGAACAAGGAGTAATGGTCTCAAGTTGCAGAGGGGGAGGTTTAGGTTGGATATTAGGAAAAACTTTTTCACTAGTAGGGTGGTGAAGAACTGGAATGGGTTACCTAGGGAGGTGGTGGAATCTCCTTCCTTAGAGGTTTTTAAGGTCAGGCTTGACAAAGCCCTGGCTGGGATGACTTAGTTGGGTTTGGTCCTGCTTTGAGCAGGGGGTTGGACTAGATGACCTCCTGAGGTCCCTTCCAACCCTGAGATTCTATGATTCTATGATTCTTTTTTACACTGAGTATATTGAAAAGAGCAGGGCTTGGTCACATTCACCCTCAAGGTTTAACCTGAGGAACTAGCCGAAGATGTATCAGACATTATTTCTGAGAGCTCCTGGAGGACTGGAGAGGTCTCTGAGGAAGAGAGCAAACATAGTGCCTATATTTAAGAAAGAGGCATGGAGATACAGAGAATTACAGAGCAGTATGTTTAGCTCCAACAAAGTACTGAGGCAGTCAGTTTGAAAGCACCAGCAGAAAATAAGGTGATAAATAATGAACAACATAGATTAATCACAACCAAAGAGATCAGACAGCCATGTGACAAGATAACAGGCTTAGTCGCTGAAGGAAATACAGTGCACACAGTACACACTGACTTTAGTAAGATACTTGATATGGTTCCACATGACATTCCCATAAGGCAATGAAAGCCATGTGGATTAAGTGGAACCACTGTACGATGCTACACAATTGACTAAGAATAGAATAGAGAGAATAGTTATTAATGGTTCATGATGTCTCACTGGGAGGAGGTTTTGACTGGAGTTCTGCCAGTGTCCATTCTGGGTCCAATAGTACTACTTCTGCCTTGTCTCCCTTGTGGCCAGCAAACACTAATCTATATCAATCACATGCTGCCCTCTCCACCTCCATGTTATGTGACTGCAGAAGAGAGGAGGATTTAAAACAAACAGAACTTTAAGTCAGCATTTCTCCTCTTCTCCCAGCATGTCTTGTCCTATGTGGGTCTCTCTATGGTGGAGCTGGAGGTGTAATTTACAACTCACATAGACATACCCATGCTAGCTCTGATCAAGCTAGCAAGCTAAAAGTAGCAGGTTAGCCATGTTTGCAGAGGCAGCAAGACAGGCTAGCCACCCTAAGTAAGTACCTAGGGTTTCAGAAGGGATCGTACTTGGGGAGGCTGGCTCCTCATGCCGCCTGCGCAATGGCAGCTATGCAGCTATTTTTAGTGCAGTAGCTTGATCAGAGCCAGTGCAGGTACGTCTACCCATGCTGGAAATTACACCTCCAACTCCAGTGTGGATATTTCAATTTCCTCAGGGCAGGGACTAGTTTTATTTGTTTCTTTTGCAGTCCTGTCCTCACTGTGGTTAACAAATAACACTCACTCAATAACACTAATACTCATTTTAATGAATGGCTCGGAGGATGGAGTGGAGATTATGGTGCATTTAGCAATATGCAGCTGATATAAAGAAGGGAAGGAGTTGCACAGTTGGTTCTCCAGAGGATGGGCTATTTAAATGTAGTAGGAGCTTGATAGATGGGAGAAATGGGCTAAAGTCAATCAAATAACAAAGACAAATGTAAAGAAATTCAGGACTAATAAAATGCACAGATACAGATGTGAGTATAGCTGGCTATAGTACAATAGAGTAATTGCTGAGGGTTACAGTGAATGACACCCAAAATATGAGAGCGACAAGGTGGGTGAGGTAATATCTTTAACTGGACCAACTTCTGTTGGTGAAAGAAACAAGCTTTTGAGCTACATAGAGCTCTTCTTCAGACCTTCAGCTTTGTGTAGCTTGAAAGCTTGTCTCTTTCACCAACAGAAGTTGGTCTAATGAGAGATATTCATAGAATCATAGAAGATTAGGGTTAGAGGAGACCTCAGGAGATCATCTAGTCCAACCCTCTGCTCAAAGTAGGACCAACACCAACTAAATCATCCCAGCCAGGGCTTTGTCAAGCAGGGCCTTAAAAACCTCTAAGGATGGAGATGCCACCACCTCCCTAGGTAACCCATTCCAGTGCTTCACCACCCTCCTAGTGAAATAGTGTTTCCTAATATCCAACCTAAACCTCCTCCACTGCAACTTGAGACCATTGCTCCTTGTTCTGTCATCTGCCACCACTGAGAACAGCCTAGCTCCATCCTCTCTGGAACCCCCTTTCAGGTAGTTGAAGGCTGCTGTCAAATCCCCCCTCACTCTTAGAATCATAGAATCTCAGGGTTGGAAGGGACCTCAGGAGGTCATCTAGTCCAACCCCCTGCTCAAAGCAGGACCAAACCCAACTAAATCATCCCAGCCAGGGCTTTGTCAAGCCTGACCTTAAAAACCTCTAAGGAAGGAGATTCCACTACCTCCCTAGGTAACCCATTCCAGTTCTTCACCATCCTACTAGTTAAAAAGTTTTTCCTAATGTCCAACCTAAACCTCCCCCTCTTCTTTTCTGCAGACTAAATAAGTCCAGTTCCCTCAGCCTCTCCTCATAAGTCATGTGCCCCAGCCCTCTAATCATTTTTGTCGCCCTTCGCTGGACTCTCTTCAATTTGTCCACATCCTTTCTGTAGTGGGGGGCCCAAAACTGGACACAATACTCCAGATGTGGCCTCACCAGTGCTGAATAGAGGGGAATAATCACTTCCCTCAATCTGCTGACAGCCCAGTGTGCCATTAGCCTTCTTGGCAACAAGGGCACACTGTTGATTCATATCCAGCTTCTCATCCACTGTAACCCCTAGGTCCTTTTCTGCAGAATTGCTGCTTAGTCGGTCAGTCCCTCGTCTGTAGCAGTGCATGGGATTCTTCCGTCCTAAGTGCAGGATTCTGCACTTGTTCTTGTTGAACATCATCAGATTTCTTTTGGCCCAATCCTCTAATTTGTCTAGGTCCCTCTGTATGCTATCCCTACCCTCCAGCATATCTACTTCTTCCCCCAGCTTAGTGTCATCTGCGAACTTGCTGAGGGTGCAATTAATCCCATCATCCAGATAATTAATGAAGATTTTGAACAAAACCGGCCCCAAGACTGACCCCAGGGGCACTCCGCTTGATAATGGCTGCCAACTAGACTTCGAGCCATTGATCACTACCCTCACCCACCTTGTCTCTCTAATATCTTGGGGCCATGGCTCTAACAACACTGCAAACAATGAGAATATAAAAAATGCAAAAGCCAAACTCACTGGTATGCCCTGGCTGCTTTGTGCTGCTCCAGTGAGCCAAAGCAGCTATGAACTTTGCAAGAAGAAAGTTTCCCCAATTGTAGCCTTGTCCCAGAATGCTACACAGGTGACACTGAGAACGAGGTGTTAGGGAGGCAACACTGGCTACACATGCAGTTTTCCCGAGTACATCTGCCTGGGGAACACTTTGCCATCCAACCCATACAGATGAGCACTTTCTGATGGAAGGGAACTTGCCTGAGGGAACAGCCTCTCCCTCAGATTGTTCAGGGCTCCAGGAGGAAACAGCAAGGCTCACTTGACTTTGCAAAAAGTGGAGATGCCTCCGCCCCTCTCTCCTTGGTAAAACTCTTAACTATTACCGCAGCAGAAGGTCAGCCATGTTTCAAGTCTTCATAACCAAGAGTTTCCAAAGTAAGTAGTAACTTGGGCTATACTTTAAAGAAGCCTGATTTGCAGAAAGGGCTGAGCACCTTGTCCCTGAAAATCAAGGCTCTTTAAACTGGTGTCTCAAATTGGGCTCCCAAAAATCACTAGTCACTTTTGAAAATCTTGGCTCCTGAGAGTATTAAGGACCAGATTCAGCAAAATACTTAAGTATAGATTGAATTTTAAACATGTGCTTAAGTACGACTTCAGTAGGAGTAAGTGCTTTTCTGAATAGGGATGGACCTAAGCACAAACATAAAGTTAAGCATGTGTTTAAATGCTGAATGGGAGCTTACATCAGTAAACCATCTTTCAGAGGTGATGGTTGTATTCCAATTCCTAGGAATGAGGAAAGTGCTTTTTTGGTCCCAAGAGTTATGCCATTAATTTAGAGAAAATAATATATTAATTATTTATAAACTTATTGTTTGCAACTCCAACACTAGTTGTGGGGTGATAAGCTGGCTCTGAATAGGGAAATGCCTTGGAGCCCAGAGGAACCTATTCAAGATCTTATTTTGAAAGGATCTCAAATCTAAAGAACATGAAGTTTCCATAGCCTCTAATGACTGACTGAGTGAGTTATCTGCAACATCAGCTATGGAAAAATGACCTTCTGGAACAGAAATACCTGGAAAAATAGAATTCCACGTGACACCATTTGGAAGAGCGGCATTCCATAATTATTTAATCACATAGGAATATATTCCCATTTATGATCTTAGCAGTTACATTCCTTCTTTTATGGAGATTGCTTCATAATGCTTCTTAGGGCTTGGGTCTTTATTAATAAAAGCTCCCACTAAGCCTAATTGTTCTGTAGCAAACAAATGAGCCCTCAGTATTAGGTATGTGAGTGGCTCAGCTAATTTGTGTGTTCACTTGTTTTTGTTCTTAAGTCCTGATCCTGCAATAATTTCTGTATATGCTTAACTTTCTTACAATAAGTAGTTCCACTCATTTCATGGTAGTAAAGATAAGCCTGTGCATGCGTTTTTCTAGGATCAGTGCCTAATTGCATAAATTACTCCTCATGGATTATTTCTACAGAATGTAATAGGGACAAATCAGCATTCTATAGAAATTAACTAAAAGGTTTCTATAGAAATTACCCTCAATACCTATAGAATTTAGTGGAATTATATCCTTCCTGTAGAATTTTTAAACTGCTTGTTTGAATTTTTAAACTCCTTGTTATTAGAGAGTGATATTCCTGCTATAGACACCCATGGGTTGTTTTAAAATAATTTTAAAAGGTTACCATGTTCTACTATATTCTATAGGACTTTTCCCTAAGGTATCTTATTCCTGAATGTATAAATATTCATAATGGAAGATGATTTAACTCTTTTGTTTTATCACACTCTGAGAGCCCATGCGTGCGAGAGCAGATCTGTTCTTCAGGGATATTACCTGCTGAGCTCCCATTCACTGCAGTAAGGCAGTGACTGTTGGATTTCAGGGGCACTATCAGACCTTCACTGGCTGGCCTCTACTCTAAATATGCTCACCCTAGAGAGGAGTTGCCTGACTCATGGGGCACTGTGTTTCTAAATCTCTGATTGCTGTGAAGGGAGGATCACCTAAGGGCACTTTTAAAAAGTTGGGAGGGTTAATTGAGAGTGACTTTATTGCTCACAGACGAGATGAGCTGTTGGTACAAACCCAGCTAGACACAGTGTAAAGAGGTGCTGTGCAACCCTCCACCACAGAGGTTTGAAAACAAACTCCAGCTCTGCCCCACAAATCACTCCCTGCCCCACCATCACTATTCATTCCCAGGTCCTCACATCATTCTAACATAATTCTGTCTCGCCTCCCCGCTCCTCTCTCCAGTGCTGGGCGTCCACACGACTCTGCCAATACATCCCAGTCTTTGCATCCAGTGCTGGCCTTCTAGTACCATTCCTCAGCCCTTCATATGGATGTGCCAACACACCTTAGCCCTTAGGTAACATCCTCTGCAGTCCAGTTGTGGGTCTCCCATACTCAACTCAACCATGAACGTACAGGCACTCAGTAACCCTGACACACCTCTGTCAATGCAGCCCTGAGTCCCTGTCCTGGATTGGGTCTCCTAGGGTATAGAATAAAAGTGATACATACAGGAAGAGAGAATCTCTCCCCCCATATTTCTTCCTTCTTGTCTTGATCTGAGAACGGCATGGTCTCTAAGTGTTTGTGCTGAATGGACCCCCTCCTTTTGTGTGCATTTCTCTTGCTCCCCCCAGTGGGACAGGAGACAGCAGCAACCCAAGGGTATGGAAAGAAATGAGTACTGTAGCTCTAAATGCTTCACAACGAGGGGCTGGAAATACTGTTCATTCTCTGACGCTTGCACTGCACAAAGATTGCTGGTAGCCAGCATATTTTCTTATTTTTAAACCCAGGCTACAGAGGGAGGAAAGAGGAGGGGGAGAGTGTTTAAGTGACAGGTGACAATGTCCATCACACTGCCCGGTGATGAAGCACAGAGGATAAAAATAGAGATCATGACCTCATGGCTTTTGGTATAGAGATGCCTAAGAGACAAAAGAGAGGCTTTAAAAGGCTTGTGGAGCTGATAGCAAAGGGCTTGGACGCTTGAGAGTTTTGGTTCTGCTCCAGCCGGGAGCTGCTCTGCCTCTCTCTCTATGGAGAGCTGTGAGTTAAATGGACTTTGTGACATGCCCAAGTCTCCAGGCCTGGACGCTGCTTTCAAGAGCTTGGATCAGCCCTATGCAGGTACAGACTTCCTTCCTTCCTCTGCTCTCCTAGCCAAACTTTAACACGCTGCCAGAAGAGCATTTCCCTCTTCCATTTGTCTCAAATTGCTGTTGGCCTTTGTGACTTGAATACTTTGAACATTGTGCTGGGGGTGGGGAAGGGAATTAAAGTGCAAGGAATAAAGTGCTTTCTGTTGGTGAGCTGGGGAGTAGGAACTGGGGGATGGGCAGGAAGCCAGGGTGTCAGGAAGGGGCTTAGCAATCATCTGTGAAGGTCCAAGGAACCTCAAAGCACAGGGAGTCTAGTTCTAATGAACGCCAAGGAGGCTGGAATCTTGGAACGATGCAAGATGCTGGGGGCAGACTTGTGACTGGTGGAGAGCTGTATTTGGATATTGTTACTGAGGCACGGCCCAATGTTGGTGGAATCACACCCTGGCTGCCTTTAAGCCTCCCCTAGTAGGGGCTTGCAAGCCTCAAACTCCAGAGCTAAGACCCTTCACGATGCTCTGCTGCCACCTGTGCCTGCACAGACCTTAGCATTTGAAGGCACCGCTCCTTAGCCACGGCTTTCCAATGCCAGAAGTCTCCCTTCTCACAGCCCACAGGGCGAATGTCTCTGGACAGTGAGGCTGGCTTCACCTCTGGGGCACTGCTTTTAGCCTCAACAGGTTTGGAACCAGAACTTGAGCCAGGCAGGGTTCCTTTGACGGGATGAGTGACTGAGACTAGCCAGTGGGGGTCTGCTCTATGAGGGAAATCTCACTGCTCTCCCCTACTGTGCGCTTGAGATGGACTCAT
The DNA here is from genome assembly GCF_020497125.1 of Mauremys mutica. Lineage (NCBI taxonomy): Eukaryota > Metazoa > Chordata > Testudines > Geoemydidae > Mauremys > Mauremys mutica. The sequence continues at coordinate 55,962,735 of NC_059078.1, read as the reverse complement.
TTCCTGAGAGAAAACTGAGTTGTGACTGTAGCCCTGTGGCCCCACTCCCCCGCAGCTGACTCCAGAAGGGCAAAGCCAGGGGAGCACCAAGACGCAGTGAAAGGATGTGAACTACGAGTCTTGAGTCAATGATGCTGAACTGACCCACTCTGTAAGAGTGGGGGGAGGGGTTCCTAGTTCAGCAAATGCCAGTGCAAAAGGGGCACCCATTCTGTTACTGTTAGCACACTGGCATTTTTGCTCATTATTTCCAGCCCTCTAGGTGCAAGGGGAGAGGGCTGGCTCTTGTGTACGGAGTGAGAAGTTGCTGACCTTTTCCTTGTTGGATCTCTGTCTGGAGCTGCCTCGCTGTAGCTAACCTGGAGACATGATGTTTGTTATGAAATGGCTCCAGGCAAAGCCTGGTGAGGGGACTTTCATTGAATTTATTGAAAGCTTCCTAGCATCACAACCCCTCTGACATTCCAGAGCCTGTTTTAAAAGCCTGGGGTGGGAGTGGATGATATTCCTGAATGGGGTGACCGGGAGCTGCAGGGACCGAATGACTCATGCTACAGCTTTGTGACCTTTGCAGATGGGCTGCTTGAGGGCGGGAAGGGGGAGAGGGAAACTACGGCCCCAGGGGTGATACAGAGGGCCCAAGAGGACTCATTGGTATCATGGTTAGGTAAGCTCTGTGCCCACTGCTGCCCCTCCCCATTGTGGGCTAACTTGGCCACAGCTGTTCTTCCCTGTTGCAACAATGCCTTGGAGTAAAGTGGCCCAAGGTGAGATCTGTGAGGCTGCGCAGTTCACGTCCTGGGGAGAACTAGCAACATTCCAGCAGTATATTGGTGCTCTCTTCTGTCCCCCCCCTCCCCACTAGATCCAGTGGGGGTCGCCTTAGCAGGACTGCGTGTTGTGTCTCTGCCACAGAAATGCTGGGGCTCAAAGGACAGGGGAAGACGCTGTGCAGTGGAAGCTTACTGAGAGCATCTTTGTCCTCTCTCTTGGTGCTGCTTGAAGCACAGAGGCTGCTGTTAAAGGGATGCAGGGCAGATGAGAAGCAGGGAAAGATCTTTTCCCCCAGTGGAAAGGGTCAGGAGCAAGAAAAAGGAATGAGAAATCACTTGGAGATTATTTTTTCTTTCAGGTTTCTGTTGGTTTCAGAGTCTAAGGGTATGTCCATACTTACGGCCGGGTCGACGGGTAGCGTTCGACTTCTCGGAGTTCGAACTATCGCGTCTAATCTAGACGCGATAGTTTGAACTCCGAACGCGCTCCCGTCGACTCCGGAACTCCACCACCGCGAACGGCGGTGGTGGAGTCGACGGGGGAGCCGCGGACTTCGATTCCGCAGCGTCTGGACAGGTAAAAAGTTCGAACTAAGGTAGTTCGACTTCAGCTACGCTATTTGCGTAGCTGAAGTCGCGTACCTTAGTTTGACCCCCCACCCTAGTGTAGACCAGGCCTAAGTCTCTAGTTGTGCCTATGAACTCTTCTCACAGCTGCCCTTGGGTTCACCCTTGACCCTTCCAGAGCTCCCCTCTCACCTTGCACACCGGGCAGAGAACACATTGTCCCATCTCATGGGCTTTGCTGGTCAGCAGGCTGGCAGAGATGGTGGAAAATGATTAGCCTGTGTTTTTCGGCCAAGGCCCCAACAGGTGTTGGCTTTTCCAGCAGTGAAGGCCACGGGAGAGCCTGTGCAAAAGGATTCTTTCTGGCCTGGCTGACCAGTTCTGAAGGGCAGGCAGCTGGGATTCCTGCTCAAGTGCATAGTGACTCTGTCCCGGCTGGGCACAGGCAAGAGGTTATGGGAGAGCGTGAAACATTGCTCTCACGGCTGCAGGTTTTGTACTGTCCTTATTGCACCTTTCAGGGGGCAGTGAAGGTGCGCACACAGTATCGCCATAGCACTCAGCACTGACACTGTCCAGCCCAGTTCACAGGCAGCCCACATGGGGCTAGGGAGGGGGGAGCAAGACGCTTTCCTGCCCTTGCACACCTGGGCGGGGCCTGCTCACCCTAGTGGTTGCTGCATTCTGGGGAGCACTGGGACTGCTTGTTCCCGCTTCTCCCAGGAAGCAGGGCTCTGAAAAGGGAGGGACATGTCTCTGGCCAGCTCTCCCAGCAGGGCTTCCGAGGGGTGATCACAAGCTGCTCCACCCTGGTGCAAATTGCAAAGTGCAGGTTGAAATGTCCTGATGGGTAACAGGAACAATTTTCTGCGGTCACAAATCCACAACACAAGCCCCCAGGACATTCATTCAGACCCTTGGCCATCTCTGTTGAGAGAAAGCACTGGGTCTGAGGAGGTAACAGGGACTGAGCCATCTCTGACCCCTGCCACAGGCTGGCTGTCCGGAAGGTGAGGGTCCCTGGCAGTAGGTGGGGAAGCCCGTCTCACGGTGTGTGCATGGAAAAAGAGAGGGCTGCAATTTTCATTATGTTCAAGTCATTTTTCCCTAACATTCTGGTCAAGGGTGAGGTGGGAGTGACTCTCATTGTATGGACACCAGAAACACTCAGTCCAGTTGTTGCCAAAGCTTTGTAAGCCCAGTCCTCTATGGAGCCCTGAACTTGCCTCCTTTTGTCCCTTGCAGAGCTGCACCGCAGTGAGAGCACACAGGAGAAGAATGTGAAAGAAGCCAAAACTAAATGCAGGACGATTGCGTCCCTGCTGACAGATGCGCCGAACCCCCACTCCAAGGGTGTGCTGATGTTCAAGAAGCGCAGGCAGAGAGCTAAGAAGTACACTCTGGTCAGCTTTGGGAGCGTCGACGAGGACCGCTGTTATGAGGAGGAGGATGGTGTCTTCCCAACCAGTGAGTCAGAATTTGATGAGGAAGGCTTCTCAGATGCCCGAAGCTTAACCAACCACTCGGACTGGGACAACACTTACCTGGACATTGAAAAGCCCAAGCTGGAGTCTGAGCAGCAGCTGGGGCAGACTCAGCAAGGTCTGAGTGAAGCCTCCGGCAGAGGAGCACGGTTATTTGAGCAGCAGAGGGAGAGGGCTGGTCAGTATATGGTGGAGAAAGCCCCAGCTCAGAAGCCAGAGAGCCATCAGCCATCGCCAGGTGTCGTGCCAATGCAGAGCGTGATGAACGGAGAAGTGCCTACTCCACAGAAGGCCAACACGGCCCCACTGAGTATCCACATGGAAGCAGTGCAGTTATCCAGCAAGCTGCCGTCATCTACCTCTGCTCAGGTCCAGTCTCCACTGGGCAGCATTGGAGGAGGTGCTCAGCCATCTCCAGGCACAGAGGGTCTCTTCAACAGATCTGCACGGCCCTTCACTCCCGGCTTTTCGGGGCAGCGTCCTGTGACTTCCTCTGTCATCTTCAGGCCTTTGGCTCCCAAGAAAAGCGGTGGCAGTCTGGGGGGGCAGAGCACCGCTGCTCCACCTTTCTCACCAGGAACTCCTGTGCCACCTCCCGCTGCACCAGTGATGGCACACAATGGTCCAGCAAGCTCCTCAACATCTCTGTATATTCCAGCACCAGGCAGGCCAACACCACCAGGGGTACCACAGCTAGCCACAGGCAGAAGTTCTCCTGAGACTAAGACACTCACAAACCCAGCCATGACCTCCACGGCTTCCATAGTTCTAACCACGCCCTCTAAGCCAGCGGGGGCTACAGCAACACCTCAACTACGAGGGACATCTTCCTCCTTGTATATCAGCCCAGCGCTGCAGCAACCCAGCGTGGTGAGCAGCTCTCTGCTACCAAGCCAGCCATATCCTGTTGTCTCCCCAACTACTCCACGACCTGCTTCTGAGCCCTTAACATCCAGGGAGCAGCGGATTGCAGTGCCAGCCCCCCGAACTGGCATCTTGCAGGAGGCTCGCCGGCGGAGCAGCAAGAAGCCCATGTTCAATACCATAGAAGAGAAGAAGAATTCACCCAACCCTGAGCTTCTGTCTCTGGTGCAGAACCTGGATGAGAAACCCAAAGGCGACCACCCAGGGGCGGGCTTTGAGTCTGGGCCTGAGGAGGACTTCCTCAGCCTAGGAGCCGAGGCCTGCAACTTCATGCAGCCCTCAGGCCGCAAGTTCAAGGCCCCTCCCCCAGTAGCTCCTAAGCCTCAGCAGCAAGGTGCCTCTGCCGGACTAGTAAATGGTGCCCATGACATGCCACAGCTGAAGGGCAAAGGGGCAGAGCTTTTCGCCAAGCGACAGAGCCGCATGGACAAGTTTGTGGTGGAGGCAGCACCGAAGCCAGGCTCCAAGCCCAGGGCCCCCTCACCCACCCCTTCTCTACCATCATCATGGAAGTATTCATCCAACATCCGTGCCCCACCTCCAATAGCTTACAACCCCTTGCATTCCCCCTTTTACCCCTTGGCAGCAAGCAAGTCTCAGGCTAGCAAAGCAGAGAGCAAAGTGAAAAAGGCACCCAGCCAGAAATCGGGGATCAAGGCCATTGATTTCATGCGCCATCAACCCTACCAGCTAAAGTCGGCTATGTTCTGTTTTGGGGAGCCCCCAAGCACTGACACACAGAACCCTCCACCCCAGCCAGCCCAGCAGTCCAGCTTGTCTTTCACCCCAGCCAAGCAGGTTCCTGTGAAAACAGCCAGGACCTACGAGATCCGGCGGTTCTCCACACCTGCTCCCATGCCCACTTTGAGCAGCCTGGCACCCACAGTCCTCACTCCCCGCTCCGCCACCACACTGGATGAGCCAGTGTGGAAGACGAACATGACCTCCTCCGCACCCTCCACCCCTGCCCCTTTCCAGGCCAGTCCCAGCCAGGCCCCGAAGCTGTACCAAAGCTCCCCAGAGCTCAGTCAGGTGGGCCAAGGGACTCCCCCACACCCAGCCTCCTCCTCCGGGTTCCAAGTAGCTAGACCCAGGTTCTCAGCAGCCAAAACTGGGATGCAGGCGCATGTGTGGAGGCCAGGCTCCGGGCACCAGTGAACCAGTAGCTGTCTCCTCTATCCCTCCCCCCATGGGCAAGACAGGGTGTCCGACCAAGATAGTTTCCTTGGGTTTTCTTTAAAGTGAGCTCAATAAATTGGGGTGTGTGAAGCAAAAGGCAGAAAGGGGGGTGGGACTCCCTTCACGGTCCCCCATCCCCCTTTGTTTTCAGCCTGGCAGCATCAATATGAGCTTTCCCAGCTGTAGCTAGAGTCAGAGGACTCAGGAGGAAAGCAGAGACAGGGCGATAGTCTCCAGCCTGCTTCTGTCCACATCTACATGGCAATGAAACCCAGTCTCTGGGGCCAGGGGAATGGGAGGGGCAGACTGTCATGCTAAGAGGTGGGTAGCACTTTTCATCTCCAGTGGGCTTTAGAAACAGGACTCTGTTAACCCTTTCAGTGCCTCAGTAAGGCAGTTGCCATCCCATCGCTGTGGACAACAAGGCACTGTGTGCGCAGAAGGGTCCCACCCAGGCTCACATGGGAAGTGAGTGGCGGAGACATGACTGTAACCCAGGGTTGACCCCACCCCAGTGAAGTGAGAAATGAGACAGTGTTCCCCAGGCCTGCCTGTGCAGGGGAGCAGCAGGTGCTTTAGGGGACACTGGGACAGGAAAGGGATGTGGGCATCTATTCAGAGTCACAGAACCTCTGCTCGGCCTGCTCAGGACAGCCATGGAGTGCTCATGCTCTTCCAGCAGCCAGGGCTGTGTTTGAGAAGCCAGCGGGGTTCCACCCTGGGAATTCTAGCTTCCGAGAGCCCTTCACCCAAGGAGGTGATTCCAGCGGGCTCCAAGCAGCAGAGGGTAGCTTGAAGGGCTGAAAGGTCGATGTGGGCCTGTGGTAAGTCTGGGGGAATGTGAGAGGGAAGGAGGGGTTTCCTGGGAAGCCAGAAGAGCAAAGCGAGGCCCAGCTATTGACTGTGTAGTTCAGATGCTGTATGTGGGAGAGATGGTTCTGTGGGAGAGTGCTGTGCAGGGCTAGCTTGTAATGGAGTTGGAGCTGACTTTAGATTCACATACCAGATTTTTGGGTCAGTCTCCGCTCTGGCAGGCATTTTGGCTGCTGGAGTGGAGGTGATAAGCAATGTGAAGTTCCCCTGAGGACTCTGTGCTCAGCTGGGGAGGTTGGCCCCTCACGTTGGCTGACTAAGCCCAGCTGGAGGCAATGGGGAGAAGAAGAGTAGTGCCTGAGGAGTCACATTAACCCAGTTAGAGCTTCCCCAGAGGTTTTGATAGTTACAGAATAGCCTAAAATCCCCTGGAAAGCATCAGCCACACACCTCCCCCACTGGCACTGAGGGTAGGTGGTTAGTCATTCCTTTCATAACTTGGTTTAGGGCAGGATTGCCTCAGACACCTGAGCTGTGCATGGACTCTTCCCTACACCAAGGACATGTGACAAGGGAGCACTCCCCTCCCCCAGGTAGCCATGCAGGATATCAGCAAGGGCCATGGGTGGGTGGGTGCGTGCTGAGCTCTGGGTTGCACATTTCCTGCAGTCTGCCTTCCTTCTCTTCAACCTTGCCCCCTCCCTCTTGTTTCAGCTGCTTTCCTAGCCTGATCCTGCAGACAGGAGAAAGCATGCACGCTGCTGATGCCAAAGGGGTGGGAGTGGGATCACCACCACTGAATTCACAGCCCTCCCCCGCACCCCCCCGATGACCTCCAAGAAGTGAGACTCTGAGACTAGGGCCATGACTGCACTACAGTGGCCCGGCTACAGCGCTATAGTCATGCCACTGTAACCTCATTGGGTAGATGCAGCCTACCACAGCCAAAGGGGGTTTTCCATTGCTGTAGTAACCTCCCCAAGAAACCAGGGGCGGCTCCAGGCCCCAGCATGCCAAGCGTGTGCTTGGGGCGGCAAGCCACGGAGGGCACTCTGCCGGTGCCAGGAGGGCGGCAGGCAGGCTGCCTCCGGCGGTTTGCCTGCGAAGGGTCCGCTGGTACCGCGGCTTTGGTGGACCTCCTGCAGGCGTGCCTGCGGAGGCAGCCTGCCTGCCGTGCTTGGGGTGGCAAAATCCCTAGAGCTGCCCCTGCAAGCAACGGTAGCTAGGTTGACAGAAACATTCTTCCATCTTTACCAGATGTTAGGCTGCCATAGCTATGGTGCTCAGGAGTCTGGATTTTTCACACCGCTGAGTGCCTCAGCTATGTTAACATATGTGTTAAGTGTAGACCAGGCCTAAGCTATGAACCCCTAGCCCAGGCATGCTCCTTCCTTTGCCCAAGTCAGCAGGCATGCTCCTTCCTTTGAATTCTGATTCGAGATTAAAGGAGACTGATCTAAAGCTTTGGGTCAGCAAAACCAGGTTCGGTTCAGGCAGAGCAGTGAGCTCAGAGGAGAGCACAGAACAGCCCTGTTTCCACTGTCTGACCAAACTGGGTCTGAAAACAGTTTGGCTGGAACAGCACTTAAACCAAACCCAAACTCGCTTTCTACACATGGTCTCAAGCCCAGTGTGGCCAAGCCCTATGATGTAGGTCCCTTTGCAATGAGAGACTAGAGCTCCTGCATGCCCCATTGGTACGTGGTTCTAGAGCTTTCTGGTACCTCATCCCAATGGTCTGCTGGGACAGAGAGAGTGGGGGAACCTAACACAATGAGAGGCAGCTCTATCATTGGGATAGATGGAACAAAATCAAAGTAAAATAAACATATTCTCATGCCAGCTTCATTCACATTTGCCCCAGTCCAGCTGGGCCACTGTGTCCCGGGTCCAGAGCTTGTAGTGCACGTTCCACTGGGAGCTCTGAGGCAGAAGCAACAGGACTGGAGGCAGTGGCAGCCTCTCCAGGCTTCACTCACCAGCCCAGCAGCCACCAGCAGGGCTGAGGGGAACTTCCCAAAGGGTCCTTCGTTAATGAGCCATGGTGCAGCTTAGGTGATTTGTGCCAGGGTCAGAGCCCCCAATATTAGCCTTGGCTGGGTGCGAGCAGCCATGCTGTGAGGCCCTACCTGAGTTAGTGTCCTCACTGGTACTGCACTCTCCCATGTGTGTTGTTAGGACTTCAAGGGCCATAGCTCATGGTTTCTGTACGGCAGTAACCTGAGCTCCTGTGTGATTGTTTCCCAGAGCATTTGAGGAGAACTTGTCTCTCCTTCTGGGCACACAGGAGGAATTGGGGGAAGGTGCTGGAGGACTATTAGCACTCAGATGGTTTGGTCCACACTGCAAAGTGGGTGGGTTACCAGCCCAAGTGAAAGCCTAACCTGGGCTTTAGTTTATAGACCCATGATGAGTTAATTAGCCCCGGTGGGAAGCATCATTAAACTCAGATAACAGCTAGAGTTTTGTGTGTGGACAGGCATGAGGTTGGGGCTGTGAAAAGCTTGAGTTAACTCCCTAGTGAAGACAGACCCTTAGAAAATCAAGTGGTTGCTCTAATACCACTGGCTGTCAGAGAATTATCCAGAAGAGACTGGGCGTGTTCTCAGGGAGTGACTGTGTTGGGAGCTCCAGTTCAGCACATGAGGGTCTCAGGAAGAGGGAGTATCTGAAACTGGGATTAATGGTGATTTAATCTGACCTATCTGGAGTCCTAATATGGAGAAATGTACTAACGTGAGAGTAAGAGGTGAGAACAGGGAGGGTGGGGGTTGTGCATTGGATATGGGATTTCACCCCTAGAAACCTGGAGTCAAATCTGTACTCAGAACCAAGTTAGAGGAGTGTCAGATGGCTCTCAGCCTAGCGTTTTGCTGACATCAGTTCACGTCACATCCTGACCCCACCATTGTCCACCTGTGTTCAGGCAAGGACCAGGACTGGAGCAGCAGGGGAAGCTGCAGGCCAGGACTGAGGGCTGCAATAGACATGAGGTGTGAGTCAGGATTGAGATGCATGCATCAGCTGAGCTGTACCTGGGACTGGGAAGAAGTCTACACAGTGCCTGTCCGCACCATTGCTGGCTTCTGCCACTATTGCCAGCATCTATGCAGGAGAGACCCAGGGGTGTCACAGGACAGAATACAAGAGGTGCATTTTTAGCATGAGGTAGGATTCAGTGCAACTAAAGTGAGCCTCCTCCCAGGACTGCAGCTGAGAACTTACTGCTGTTATTTCACTACCTCACACCAGAGCAGGGAAAAAACTCCCCCAACTAGAACAGGAAGTGGGGAGGAGTGGTTCATGGCTCCATCCCATAACTACTCTGGAGAAGCCAGTTACCCCTCTCATGACCACTTGCTGAAAGTGGGGCAGCTCACTGTCACATGGGAGGCCCTCTGAAAGGCCAGGCACCAGTCTCCCTGTGACAAGCTCTGCTAAGGAGAATGAGCCAACCCAGATCCGCCTGGGGATGGTTAATGGGATGAGTAGCTGGGTGGTAGTTAATTACTACCTGGACACTGGGGCCTGCAAGGGTTAGGAGTGCCCCATTAACAAATTAATGACCACCCAGCTAATCATCCCATTAACCAGCCCTAGGCGGATCTGGGTTGGCTCATTCTCCGTAGTGGAGTTTTTCGCAGGAGGCTGGTGCCTGACCCCTCAGAAGGCCAGCCCCTGTGACTTCTGCCTGGAGCCTACCTTCATTGTAAAATTCACCAGCTGTTTAGGCAGAAAGTTTGTGTAAAGTTCTAGCTCACCACCATGCTTCAGAGACAGTCCCAACCCTCACTGAGCATTTGGACACGTAGTGAGGGGTCCATTATATAGATCCCCATGGTTTTCCCTTCTCTCTCTGGCATGTTTATAGGTTACAAAATTACAGGGATTGCAAGACAGGAAAGGTATTTAGGTCTCCCTGTATTTGGACCAGGAGAGCCCACTGTGGCATCCACCAGCAGAGGTAGTACTAGCCTATTGGGGATCCTAAGCAGGAATAGTTGTGCCCCCCAACACATAATAAAAAGGGAATAGGGGCCCCCCTTGAGCTGCTCCAGGCCCTATGCAATTGCTTAGTCTGCTTATGCCTAGCGCTGGTGGCTCTGAGTAGAAGCTTTGAGCTAATGGGCTGACTGAGGTAGAGATGTCGCATATGAGTCTGGTACGAAGAAGCAGCTGCCTTTGGCCACAGCAGCTGCTCCCCACTCCCCTCCCCTGAGTCTTGATGATAAAGGAGCAGGAACAAGACTAGGGAACAGCTGTGTGTGCCAGTGGGAAAGTGAGGATAAGCTGAGGACAGGCTTCCAAAGGAGGGCACAGGGGCTCCTGCCTACAGATAACTAGGGCCCTACCAAATTCAAGGTCCATTTTGGTCAATTTCATGGTCATAGGATTTTAAAAATTGTAAATTTCATGATGTCAGTTATTTAAATCTGAAATTTCACGGTGTTGTAATTTCAGGGGTCCTGACCCAAAAAGGAGTGGTGGTGGTGGTGGTGGTGGTGGAGAGTTGTGGTATTGCTACTCTTACTTCTGCCTTGCTGCTGGCAGTGTCACTGCCTTCAGAGCTGGGCAGCTGGAAAGTGGCAGCTGCTGTCCAGAAACCCAGCTCTGAAGGCAGAGCTGCCACCAGCAGCAGCGCAGAAATAAGGGTGGCATGGTATGATATTGCCACCCTTACTTCTGCACTGCTGCCTGCAGAGCTTGATCCTCAGTCAGCAGATGCCATTCTCTGGCTGCCCAGCTTTGAAGGCAGCAGAAGTAAGGGTGGCAATACCGCAATCCCCCTAAAATAACCTTATGACACCCTCCCGTGCAACTCCCTTTTGGGCAGGACCCCCAATTTGAGAAACATTGGTCTCCCCAGTGAAATCTGTATAGTATAGGGTAAAAGCACACAAAGACCAGATTTCATGGGGGGAGAGCAGATTTCGTGGGCCGTGACACATTTTTCACAGCCGTGACTTTGGTAGGGCCCTAAAGATAACCCATCACCTGCAGCAGAGCAGGTCTGTTCTCCAGTGGGATTCAGCGTCCCCTCTCTCTCTGCAGCAGGAGTATTTGGGACTAGATAGCTGGAGGACATTGCCATCCCCTCCCCAAACCTCTCTTCAGGGGCCTATGGGGTTTGTAGCTGCTCTTGATGGATAACAACTGAGATGTTGTTAGCTGTGCCCCGAAGGTAAGCAGTGTCATCTCCCTGTCACTTCCACACACCCCTGGCCTAGGCACCACTGCACTAAGGACACCTGTAGGAACACCCCCCTTTTGTTTTCCCATTTGTTTATCACACACTAGTCAGGTACAACCAAGGATTGTTCACTAGCTAGATTTTGCTCCCCTCCTTCTGCAGGGTCTAGCAGTTCCCCTGTGCTCCTGGGAAGAAATTTGTCAGTGCTCAGAGAGGGGGACAGACCTGAGGGGTGGTGACCATGGAAGGAGAACCAGGTTTGGTTTCTATATGTATGGAAATAGTTTTCTTTTGTGATTTTGATTTACAGTCACTTTACACTTGTTTGTGCAGAGGAATAAACTTCTGATATGCACTTTACCCATTGCCTTTGTCACTTGATTTGTTCAGATACTAGAGCGGCCAAATCACGACCTCCTTCCCTGCATATTCCATTTGATCTCACTGTATATAAAAACCACACAATGAAGATGAAATTATATTTTTTATTCCCTTTGATTTATAAAAGTCAAAGAGGTGCCCATTTAACACTCCAAGCAGCACATTTAAAACCGATGAAAGGAAATGTTATGGTTACAGAACCCACAATTAACCTGTGGAAACCATTGCCACAAGATATTGTTGAGGCCAAGAGATTATCAGGAGTCAAGAAAAGGACTGGAGATGTACATGGATGATGAGAACATCCAGTTATAATAGGATTTAATACCTACATACATTTTAAAATAACAAAAATAACGTTGGTTCAGGGTTTTAAAACCAACCACTCACTGCCTGATGGAGGTTGGGAAGAAACTTCCCCACAGGACAGTGTCACAGTGTGGGCTATACTTTAGGAGGAGTTGGAATCAGTCCTACCTGTATCTAGTTATCTTCCAGCTAGGTAATGGGGTTAGGTCAGGCAGCTAGGCTTCATGTGATGGGAGCCTGGAACTGGGGCTTCCTGGGAACCTGGTCCCCCAGAGAGTGGAAAGAGACACCAGAGACTAAGACAAGGACGGGGGCCCCAGAGTGGCAGTGAGATCTGGGAAGTGGGGAGAGCATGTGCTGAGGCCTAAGGTTCTGATATGAGGATAAAGAGGAGAGAGAAATCTTCAGGGAGGCATCTGCAGGAGCTCCGGGGTCAGGGAGGAGCAGGGAAGAAGTTATCACTAGCAGCCCGAGGGAAAGGCCTGGATGGAGCTACCTGCAGGGGGCAAAACCCTTAAGTGGGACTGCTGAGCCAGAGAAGGCAAGGAGATGCTAACTTTGGGCTAATGAACCACATCTCAGAAGGAGATTGCTCTTCAACAGTGTAGCCAATTATTTTAGTTTGGTATCCATTTATTGTGGGATGGTATGATTAATCAATGTTATATTACATATATTCACTGTATGCTAATTAGAATTGATTTGTAGGATTATAAAAGTATAATATTAGTCAGTGTTTAGAGGAACTATGTAGTAGACATGAGTAAGACAAGCTGAAACACAAAAGCCTGTAGGCCAAGGCCTGCAAGACTCTAGCTTAGATATTTTAGGCCTTGGAGACAAGAAATGGCTGAGAAATAACCCAAAAGATGATGGGAAAGAGGTACTAATGGGTAACATTGTGAAAGTATAGCAGGGAAGATTAAAATTAAATCATAAAATGCTATAGCAACAAATATTGTCTCTAACACTTGCCCTAACCGCAGACAAAGGTGGTACGTCAATGTTGACAAGAACCTACCCAGCCTATAGAATTTGGGGTCCCTTGTGTTTCCAGGGGACATAAACCAATAAGAAAGTGAGGGCTGACACTTTCATTTACATGCACAGAATGTGGATATAGAAAGACTCACAGTATAAAAAGGGGTGCCCAGATCAGGGAAATTGGGCTTCCTATGGGAACCTCCAGCAGGAACCACTCCCATATTATATTAATGGTTAATCTGCGAGAGGGCCAACAGACTCTAACACCATCTAGGAGGATGTGAGTATGTCTGTAGGTATAACTAGTTCACCATATGTATCTATAGGAATTGTATATGCTGTGACATTTATAGCTTTGTTGGTAACTTTAATAAAATTACTAAAAGATAGATGCTCTTGTAATTGTATGTGTTATTTGCCTGTAGTTTTATGTGTTCCTATGAACTCTAAATCTAGAACAAAAGAGGTAGCTCTGATGAACTTGAGACTGTAGCCACCAGAGCAGAACCCTCTTAGATATGACTAACATTAAATAGAATAAAAGGCTACAATAGTGCCAGTTATGGAGGTTTGGTTTCCTGGACAAAGAGAGAAACAGAGGCTGAGGCCAGGTCTAATGCTGGATGAGGAAAGATGTTGTTACAGGGAAATTATTCCAGAAGTGCCCATTCTGGGATTTCGGGCATCTTCCTCCAGCAGATCTGGTGGTGGCTACAGTCAGAGAGCAGATACTGAGCTTGATGGCCTTTGGGTCTGCTCTGGCAATTCCTGTGTCCTCTCTGGCTGAGCTCTTGGTCCACACTGCTCCCCATAGTACAGTTGTGGGGTACATTCTTTTCTCCTGTTCCAATATTAAAGGTGACCTGAAAGGGAGTTTTTTAAATGGGGCTTGTGCACTTGTGTGTGTGGGTGTCAAGTCTTTAACAAAGGCTTTCTTCATTCACAAAGTGTACGTAGGCATTGGAGTTAGATGGATATTAGTGAAAACAAACGATCCAGATAGAAATCCCTTCCCCTCTCAATTGCTCAGCTTTCTCTCTCTTGGCTCTTTTGATATCACTCTTTTGCTAATTCTCCGCTTAAATAGGATGTGAATTTCTAGTGTTCAAGGCTGATTTTTTTTAAATATGCCTCTTTCAGCCTCTTAAATCAACCATAAAGAAGCAATCATAAATCATAAATCAACTTTGCAGATCACCTTTCAAGCAACCTCTGAGGGGGTTTTCATGAGCATTTTAGCAAGTTACTGAACATCTCCCTCATCCTATTGTCCCATAGAGTGGAGATGCACAGACAGAAAAGAGCAGAGGTGAACTCGTCTCTGACACATCTCCATGGGGAAGCAAAATGCCTGAAGATTATTATTAATGGTGGCAGCCTCCATGACCCTGGGCAGCCACCTGTGAGCAATGCCTTGTGATGACTGCACATACAGATTAACTCTTATGTGGGTGTTTTAATGAGCCGGGGAACTCAACAGCTGCTATTAGAATGAATGACGAAGGGCGAGGAGTGAGATCAGGCGCTGTATAATAAAAGTAGGTCTTTAGCATAGCAGGGCTGGAATTTTCATTATCTTTCTTTATCTTCCCACCTCCTCAGGTGTGTAGGGCGTCCACCAGTTTCCAGCATTTATTCTGGTCTTGTGATGGTGTGTACAGGCTTCTGAATGTCATGTTGATGGATTTAGCTCCTTTCTCTACTGTTCTGTGTAATGTTTCTCTAGGTTGCCCTCCTCTCTCCAGGGGGTGTCCATATTATCACTTTCTGTGTCAGTTACATTGGTGGTATCCTTATGTCCTAACGATGTTCATTGTTGTTGTCGTCTTATTATATTTGATGCTTTAGGTTGGTTTGCTCTACTTAGAACAGGGGTCAGCAACCTTTCAGAAGTGGTGTGCTGAGTCTTCATTTATTCACTCTGATTTAAGGTTTCATGTGCCAGTAATACATTTTAATGTTTTTAGAAGGTCTCTTTCTATAAGTCTATAATATATAACTAAACTATTGTTGTATGTAAAGTAAATAAGGTTTTTAAAATGTTTAAGAAGCTTCATTTAAAATTAAATTAAAATGCAGAGCTCCCCAGGCTGGTGACCCGGGCAGTATGAGTGCCACTGAAAATCAGTTCGTGCGCCGCCTTCGGCACGCGTACCATAGGTTGCGTACCTCCACTTAGACTTTCTGGTATTGCAAAACCTCTTTCCAATGGACTCCTAGGCCTGGTCTATACTATGATTTTAGGTCAAATTTAGCAGCATTACCTCGATTTAACCCTGGACCCGTCCACACGACAAAGCCCTTTTTTTCAACTTAAAGGGCTCTTAAAATCAATTTCTTTACTCCACCTCCGACGAGGGGATTAGCGCTGAAAACGGCCTTGCTGGGTTGAATTTGGGGTAGCGTGGACACAATTAGACAGTATTGGCCTCTGGGAGCTATCCCAGAGTGCTCCATTGTGACCGCTCCAGACAGCGCGCTCAACTCCGATGCACTGGCCAGGTAGACAGGAAAAGACCCGAGAACTTTTGAATTTCATTTCCTGTTTGGCCAGCGTTGTGAGCTGATCAGCACAGGTGACCATGCAGAGCTCATCAGCACAGGTGACCATGGAGTCCCAGAATCGCAAAAGAGCTCCAGCATGGACCAAACAGGAGGTACGAGATCTGATTGCTGTATGGGGAGATGAATCCGTGCTAGCTGAACTCCATTCCAGTAGACGAAATGCCAAAACATTTGAAAAAAGTCTCCAAGGGCATGAGGGACAGGGGCTATAACAGGAACTCGTGGCAGTGCCGCATGAAAATTAAGGCGCTCAGGTAAGCCTACCAAAAAAACAGAGGCGCAAACGGCCGCTCCAGGTCACAGCCCCAAACATGCTGCTTCTATGATGAGCTACATGCCATTCTAAGGGGTGCAGCCACCAGTATCCCAATCAATGGAGTAGGAAGCAACACGGAAGCGGGTTTTGGGGACGAGGAAGATGATGATGAGGAAGTTGAAGATAGCTCACAGCAAGGAAGCAGAGAAACAGGTTTCCCCAACAGCCAGGATCTGTTTCTCACCCTAGACCTGGAGCCAGTAACCCCTGAACCCACCCAAGGCTGCCTCACGGACCTACCAGGTGGAGAAGGGACCTCTGGTGAGTGTATCTTTGTAAATATTAGACATGGTTTAAAAGCAAGCATGTTTAATGATTAATTTGCCCTGGCATTCACGGCTAGTACAGCTACTGGAAAAGTCTGTTAACATGTCTGGGGATGGAGTGGAAATCCTCCAGGGACATCTCCATAAAGCTCTCCTGGATGTACTCCCAAAGACTTTGCAAAAGGTTTCTGGGGAGGGCAGCCTTATTCCATCCTCCATGGTAGGACACTTTACCATGCCAGGCCAGCAGCACATAGTCAGGAATCATTGCAGAACAAAGCATTACAGCGTATGGTCCCGTCCCAGTGTTTGCTGGCATTCAAACAACATCCATTCTTTATCTCTCTGTGTTATCCTCAGGAGAGTGATATTATTCATGGTCACCTGTTGAAATAGGGTGGTTTTATTAAGCAGACATTCAGAGGTGCCCGTTCCTGCTGGGCTGTTTGCCTGTGGATGAACAGAAATGTTCCCGCTGTTAGCCACGCGGTGGGGAGACGGGTGAAGCCATCAAAATGCAACCTTGTAACGAAAGCACATGTGCTATGTAATGTTAACAGCAAGGTTTACCGTGAAAGAGTGTACCCATTGTTCTATAAAATGTGTCTTTTTAACTACCACTTTCCCTTTTTTCCTCCACCAGCTGCATATGTTTCTCCTTCCCAGAGGCTAGCGAAGATTAGAAGGTGAAAAAAACGCACTTGGGATGAAATGTTCTCTGAGCTCATGCTGTCCTCCCACACTGACAGAGCACAGCTGAATGTGTGGAGGCAGACAATGTCAGAGTGCAGGAAAGCACAATATGAACGTGAGGAGAGGTAGCGGGCTGAAGAGAGTAAGTGGCGGGCTGAAGATGATAGGTGGCATCAGCTTGCTGACAGAAGGCAGGAGTCAATGCTCAGGCTGCTGGAGCATCAAACTCATATGCTCCAGCATATGGTTGAACTGCAGGAAAGGCAGGAGGAGCACAGACCGCTGCTACAGCCCCTGTGTAACCAACCACCCTCCTCCCCAAGTTCCATAGCCTCCTAACCAAGATGCCCAAGAACACAGTGTGGGGGCCTCTGGCCGCCCAGCCACTCCACCCCAGAGGTTTGTCCAAGCAACAGAAGGCTGGCATTCAATAAGTTTTAAAGTTTTAAAGTGCAGTGTGGCCTTGTCCTTCCCTCCTCCCACACCCCACCCGGTGCTTCCCTCCTCCCCCTTCCCTCCCCTACCTTGGCAGTTATCCCTCTATTTGTGTGATGAATTAATAAAGAATGCATGAATGTAAAGCAACAATGACTTTATTGCCTCTGCAAGCAGTGATTGAGGGGGGAGGGGAGGGCAGTTGGCTTACACAGAAGTAGAGTGAACCAAGGAGGGGGTTTCAGAGTAGCAGCCGTGTTAGTCTGTATCCGCAAAAAAAACAGGAGTACTTGTGGCACCTTAAAGACTAACAAATTTATTTTAGCATGAGCTTTCGTGAGCTAAAGCTCACTTCTTCGGATGCATAGAATGGAACACACAGACAGGAGAACACACAGACAAGTTCAGCAGTTTCTCTTTGGAGTCTGTAAAAAAACTTCAAAAACAGACTCCAAAGAGAAACTGCTGAACTTGAATTAATATGCAAACTAGATACTATTAATTGTGGTCTAAACAAAGACTGGGAATGGTTGGGTCATTACACCAATTGAATCTATTTCCCTATGTTAAGTTCTCCTCACACCTTCTATGGGCCATCTTAATTATCACTTCAAAAAGTTTTTTTTCCTCCTGCTAACGATAGCTCATCTCAATTGATTAGACTGTGCCTGTTGGTATGCATACTTCCACCTTTTCATGTTCTCTGTATGTATAAATATCTCCTGTCTGTGTGTTCCATTCTATGCATCCGAAGAAGTGAGCTTTAGCTCACGAAAGCTCATGCTAAAATAAATTTGTTAGTCTTTAAGGTGCCACAAGTACTCCTGTTCAAGGAGGGGGGTTCATCAAGGAGAAACAAAGAGAACTTTCAAACTGTAGCCTGGCCAGTCATGAAACTGGTTTTCAAAGCTTCTCTGATGTGCACCGCATCCTCCTGTACTCATCTAAACACCCTGGTGTCTGGCTGTGCATAATCAGCGGCTAGGCGATTTGCCTCAACCTCCCACCCCACCATAAACGTCTCCCCCTTACGCTCACAGATATTGTGGAGCACACAGCAAGCAGTAATAACAATGGGAATATTGGTTTCGCTGAGGTGTGTCTGTGTCAGTAAACTGCGTCAGCGCGCTTTTAAACATCCAAATGCACATTCTACCACCATTCTGCACTTGCTTAGCCTATAGTTGAACAGCTCCTGACTGCTGTCCAGGCTGCGTGTGTACGGCTTCATGAGCCATGGCTTTAAGGGGTAGGCTGGGTCCCCAAGCAAAACTATAGGCATTTCAACATCCCAAACGTTATTTTCTGGTCTGGGAAGAAAGTTCCTTCCTGCAGCTTTTGAAACAGACCAGAGTTCCTGAAGATGCGAGCATCATGTACCCTTTCTGGCCATCCCACGTTGATGTTGGTGAAACGTCGATGTTGGTGAAACGTCCCTTGTGATCCACCAGTGATTACAGCACCATTGAAAAGTACCCCTTCTGGTTTATGAACTCTCTGGCTTGGTGCTCTGGGGCCAAGATAGGAATATGGGTTCCGTCTATTGCCCCACCACAGTTATTCATAGATTCATAGACTTAAGGTCAGAAGGGACCATTATGGTCATTTAGTCTGACCTCCTGCACAATGCAGGCCACAGAATCTCACCCACCCACTCCTGGAACAAACCCCTAACCCATTTCTGAGTTACTGAAGTCCTCAAATCGTGGTTTAAAGACCTCAAGATGCAGAGAATCCTCCAGCAAGTGACCCATGCCCCATGCTGCAGAGGAAGGCAAAAAAACTCCAGGGCCTCTGCCAATCTTCCCTGGAGGAAAATTCCTTCCCGACCCCAAATATGTCAATCAGTTATACTCTGAGCATGTGGGCAAGACTCACCAGCCAGCACCCAGGAAAGAATTCTCTGTAGTAACTCAGACCCCACCCCATCTAACATCCCATCACAGACCATTGGACATATTTACCTGCTAATAATCAAAGATGAATTAATTGCCAAAATTAGGCTATCCCATCTTACTATCCCCTCCATAAACTTATCAAGCTTAGTCTTGAAGCCAGATATGTCTTTTGTCCCCACTACTCCCCTTGGAAGGCTGTTCCAGAACTTCACTCCTCTGATGGTTAGAAACCTTCATCTAATTTCAAGTCTAAACTTCCTAGTGTCCAGTTTATATCCATTTGTTCTTGTGTCCACATTGGTACTAAGCTTAAATAATGATATTTATCCCTCTGATATATTTATAGAGAGCAATCATATCTCCCCTCAGCCTTCTTTTGGTTAGGCTAAACAAGCCAAGCTCTTTCAGTCTCCTTTCATAAGACAGGTTTTCCATTCCTCGGATCATCCTAGTAGCCCTTCTTTGTACCTGTTCCAGTTTGAATTCATCCTTCTTAAACATGGGAGACCAGAACTGCACACAGTATTCCAGATGAGGTCTCACCAGTGCCTTGTATAATGGTATTAACACCTCCTTATCTTTACTGGAAAAACCTCGCCTGATGCATCCTAAAACTACATTCGCTTTTTTCACAGCCATATCACATTGGCGGCTCATAGTCATCCTGTGATCAACCAATACTCCAAGGTCCTTCTCCTCCTCTGTTACTTCCAACTGATGTGTCCCCAGATTATAACCAAAATTCTTGTTATTAATCCCTAAATGCATGACTTTCACTATTAAATTTCATCCTATTACTATTACTCCTGTTTACTATTACTCCAGTTTACAGATCTTCCCTGTATGATATCCCGGTCCTTCTCTGTGTTAGCAATACCTCCCAGTTTTGTGTCATCCACAAACTTTATTAGCACATTCCCACTTTTTGTGCCAAGGTCAGTAATAAAAAGATTAAATAAGATTGGTCCCAAAACCTCTTTCCAACCTGACAGTTCACCTTTCAGTACAACCCACTGTAGTCTCCCCTTTAACCAGTTCCTTATCCACCTTTCAATTTTCATATTGATCCCCATCTTTTCCAATTTAACTAATAATTCCCCATGTGGAACCATGTCAAATGCCTTACTGAAATTGAGATAAATTAGATCCACTGCATTTCCTTTGTCTAAAAAATCTGTTACCTTCTCAAAGAAGGAGATCAGGTTGGTTTGGCACAATCTACCTTTTGTAAAACCATGTTGTATTTTGTCCCAATTGCCATTGACCTCAATGTCCTTAACTACTTTCTCCTTCAAATTTTTTTCCAAGACCTTACATACTACAGATGTCAAACTAACAAGCCTATAGTTACTTGGATCACGTTTTTTCCCTTTCTTAAAAATAGGAACTATGTTAGCATTTCTTCATTCGTACAGTGCAACCCCTGAGTTTATTGATTCATTAAAAATTCTTGCTAATGGTCTTGCAATTTCATGTGCCAGTTCCTTTAATATTCTTGGATGAAGATTATCTAGGCCCTCCGATTTTGTCCCATTAAGCTGTTTGAGTTTGGCTTCTACCTCGGATGTGGTAATATCTACCTCCATATCCTCATTCCTATTTGTCATCCTACCATTATCTCTAAGCTCCTCATTAGCCTCATTAAAGACTGAGGCAAAGTATTTGTTTAGATATTGGGCCATGCCTAGATTATCCTTAACCTCCATTCCATCCTCAGTGTTTAGAGGTCCCACTTCTTCTTTCTTTGTTTTCTTCTTATTTATATGGCTATAGAACCTTTTACTATTGGTTTTAATTCCCTTTGCAGGGTCCAACTCTACATGGCTTTTGGCCTTTCTCACTTTATCCCTACATGTTCTGACCTCAATAAGGTAGCTTTCCTTGCTAATCCCTCCCATTTTCCACTCCTTGTAGGCTTTCTGCTTTTGCTTAATCACCTCTCTGAGATGCTTGCTCATCCAGCTTGGTCTACAACGTCTGCCTATGATTTTTTTCCCCTTTCTTGGGATGCAGGCTTCTGATAGTTTCTGCAACTTTGACTTGTAGTAATTCCAGGCCTCCTCCACCTTTAGATCCACAAGTTCTTCAGTCCAATCCACTTCCCTAACTAATTCCCTTAATTCTTTAAAGTTAGCCCTTTTGAAATCAAAAACCCTAGTCCCAGATCTTTTTTTGTTTATCCTTCCATCTAGTTTGAACTGAATTAGCTCATGATCACTCGAACCCAGGTTGTCCCCTACAACCATTTCTTCTATGAGGTCCTCACTACTCACCAAAACCAAATCTAAAATGACATCCCCTCTTGTTGGTTCAGCAACTACTTGGTGAAGGAATCCATCAGCTATCGCATCCAGAAAAATCTGAGCCCTATTATTATTACTAGCACTTGTTCTCCAGTCTGTATCTGGGAAGTTAAAGTCTCCTATGATCACACAATTCCCATTAGTGTTTACTTCATTAAAAACATTAAAGAGGTCTCTATCCATATCCAAATCAGATCCCGGCAGTCTATAGCACACCCCAAGCACTATCTCAGGGGAGGCTCTAGTAGCTTTCTTTCCCAATGTGATTTTTGCCCAGACAGACTCTGTTTTATCCATTCCATCCCTTCTTATTTCTTTACAGTCTACCTCATCATTAATATACAATGCTACTCCACCACCTTTGCCTTTATGTCTGTCTTTCCTAAATAGCACATACCCTTCAATACCTGTACTCCAGTCATGACTACTATTCCACCATGTTTCTATTATCCCTATAATATCCAGTTTCATTTCCTGCACCAGTAGCTCTAGTTCCTCCATTTTGTTACCTAGGCTCCTCGCATTAGTGTACAAACATCTTAATTTTTGCTGTTTGGCTTCACTGACATTCTTTACTCGATTAGGCACAGACATTCTACCACCAGTATCACTTATTAGACTGGTATCTACACTACCCTTCCTCCTTATGTCCATTCTCCTACCCACAGCTGTATCCTTTCTTACTTTGTTTTCTTCCCTTTCAATGTTAAATTCCGGTGTAGATATTACCTGGACATCTCCCAACCATCACCCCCAAATTCCTAGTTTAAATCTCTCTTAATCAGTTGTTCCAGCCTCCATCCTAGAAGTCTATTTCCCTCCTTACTCAGGTGAAGTCCACCCCGAGAGAACAGTCCTCTGTCCATGAATGCTTCCCAGTGGCCATACATCCCAAAGTCCTCCTTATAGCACCACTGTCTGAGCCATCTGTTGATTGACATAATCTTGTCACACCTTTGTTGCCCTTCTCTAGGAACAGGCAGAATCCCACTGAAGATCAACTGAGCCTCGATTTCCTTAAGCGTCTTCCCCAGCCTGGCATAGTCTCCCTTGATACGTTCCAGTGAGAATCTAGCTGTATCATTCATTCCCACATGAAGGACAATAAGCGGATTCTTTCCTGCTCCCCTTAGGATCCTTTTCAGCCTCAGGTCCACATCCCGTATCTTAGCACACGGCAGACAGCACACCCTTCTGTTCTCTGGATCAGCTCTAGTTACAGGCCTGTCTATTCTTCTCAGTAAGGAGTCCCCAATCACGTAGACATGCCTTTTCCTGGTGACAGTGCGATTCTCTGGTCTATCCCCTGTTCCCTCTGGCTGCAAGTCCTCTCGATTTCTATTGTCCCTTGCAATCCTCCGCAACCCATCCTGTATCCTCCTGGGGCTCATATTTGGTGTTGTCTCCATTGACTCTTTGCCTCTTCCTATAGGACTAGCTGCTCTTCTCTTCTTCCTTGCCCTCTCACCTTCAGCAACCACCTGCTGTGCCCCTTCTTCATTTTCCAACTCTGCAAACCTGTTCCTGAGCTCTATTTCTTCTTCACTGGCCCGTCTTTTCTTCTAACTGGTTCTCTTAGTCACATGCTTCCACCGTCCACTTTCCTCACACAGCAGTCTCCCCTTAGAATTCTTTGGCCCTGCTTCCATCTGCACGTCTGAGCTTTTCCCTTCAGCCTCCTCATGTCTTTGCTCCATCATCTGCTCGAACCCCCTTCTAAACTCGACCAGAGTTTCCACCTGCATCTCCAGTCCTCGGATCTTTTCTTCCATCAGCTCTATCAGGTGGCACTTCATGCAGACAAAACTCTTTTCAGGTACCCCCTCCAGGATCATGTACATGCCACAGCTTCCACATCCAGCCATCCTCACTGTGTCTTTCACTGCTGCCTCTGTATTGGTCATAGCCTTCCCACCTAAAACCTGTTAGTCCAGGAAACACAAACCAAAGCAAACCACCATCACCTACAGCATAACAAACCCCCAATAGGCACCAGAACACCAGCAGAACACCACCCACTCCCTTCACTAGCCTGGCAATTCCTCTGCCTAGGTCTCTTAGTCTCCCCAGAAAACTCCCCCTGTAAAATCCCCCTGAAACTCCCCTGTTTACAGCTCTGTTTGCTGGCTCCTGTGCCGCTGCAGCCAGTTAGGAGCCAGTTAGGGAATCCCATTGCAGCAAAGCCATCGACTATGACCTGCACATTTCCCAGAGTCACTACCCTTGATATCAGCAGATCTTTTATTGGGTGGGCTACTTGGATCACAGCAGCCCCTACAGTAGATTTGCCCACTCCAAATTGATGCCCGACTGACCGGTAGCTGTCTGGCATTGCAAGCTTCCACAGGGCTATCACCACTTGCTTCTCAACTGTGAGGGCTGCTCTCATCTTGGTATTCTGGTGCTTCAGGGCAGGGGAAAGCAAGTCACAAAGTTCCATGAGAGTGTCCTTACTCATGCAAAAATTTCACAGCCACTGGGAATTGTCCAAGACCTGCAACACTATGCGATCCCACTAGTCTGTGCTTGTTTCCCAGGCCCAGAAGCGGCATTCCACGGCATGAACCTGCCCCATTAACACCATGATGCGCACACTAACGGGGCCTGTACTTTGTGAGAAGTCTATGTCCCTGTCTATGTCCTCATCACTCTCGTCACCGCGCTGCCGTCGCCTCCTCGCCTAGTTTCGCTTTGGCAGGTTCTGGTTCTGCATATATTGCAGGATAATGCACGTGGTGTTTATAGTGCTCATAACTGCCGTGGTGATCTGAGTGGGCTCCATGTTCCCAGTGCTATGGCATCTGCGCTGAAAAAAGGCACAAAACGATTGTCTGCCGTTGCTCTGACGGAGGGAGGGGCGACTGACGGCATGGCTTACAGGGAATTAAAATCAACAAAGGGGGTGGCTTTGCATCAAGGAGAAGCACAAACAACTGTCACACAGAATGGCCCCCTCAAGGATTGAACTCAAACCCCTGGGTTTAGCAGGCCATTGATTTCACGGAGGGAGGGGGGAGCAAATGAATACAAAACAAATCTGGCCTATTTCTTGTTTTGATCCACTCCGTCTATCTTTTACATCTTAGGCTGGCAGCAGATGGGAGAGTACGACTGCTAGCCATCGTCATCTCCTGGCTGCTTGGAAGAAGATGATGCATTACGATTGCTAGCAATTGTCATCTCCTGGCTGCTCGTCAGAAGATGGTACAGTACGACTGCTAGCCATCGTCATCTCCTAGGTGCTTGGCAGAAGATGGGAATGACCTGGCTAAGTCACTCCCATGTCTGCCCAGGTGCCCCTGACCGACCTCACCGAGGTCAGCTAAAAGAGCACCCAGGAGTATGATGACGATGGATACCAGTCATAATGCACCATGTGCTGCCAAAAGGCAATGAGCTGCTGCTGTGTAGCAATGCAGTCCCACGTCTGCCAGCACCCAGGAGACGTATGGTGACAGTGAGCTGAGCGGGCTCCATGCTTGCCATGGTATGGCGTCTGCACAGGTAACCCAGGAAAAAAGGTGTGAAACGATTGTCTGCCGTTGCTTTCATGGAGGGAGGGAGGGCCTGACGACATGTACCCAGAACCACTTGCAACACTGTTTTTGCCACATCAGGCATTGGAATCTCAACCCAGAATTCCAATGGGCAGCAGAGACTGTGGGAACTGTGGGATAGCTACCCACAGCTACCCACAGTGCAATGCTCTGGAAGTCAACCCTAGCCTCGGTACTGTGGATGCAGTCCGCTGACTTAATGCACTTAGAGCATTTTGTGTGGGGACACACACAATCGCCTGTATAAAAACGATTTCTAAAAAGACATCTTCTATAAATTCAACCTAATTTCATAGTGTAGACATACCCTTAGGCTCTTTCATGGGTATTTACTTTGAAATGAATTGATCTTATCAATTTCTGTGGTAGATTTCTGTGACTCTGCTCCATAAAGGAGGACAGACATGATGTTGATATTAACAATTTGTATTTGTGTCAGTGCCAATTATACTGTAATGCCTCCATAGAAATCCCAAAAGGAAAGGTAATATTGAAATGTCTGGCTTCTTTAATACAAGGGGAAAAGGCAAATTCCCAAAACACTGGCCTCCCTTTGCACCACCATGCATGGGCTTCCAAATCTCTGCTTCTTGCATGCTTTGTTGTGTTACTCCTTGCTTCTCAGATGTGTTCCCAGTGCCACTCCATTTCATGTCAGGGCCTGGAGTCGTCTTAACAGCACGAACGTTAGGCCCTTAGGGTTATTACTAGTGATACTATGGTAGCTCCAAGGCCCCAGTTGGGGCTGGGCTCCATTGTGCTGGGTGCATCAGAGACAGACAAGCCATGCACTGAGAGGGAAGAGCGGGAGTTACAACTAAAGATCAGACAAAGGGGATCAGATACAACATACATGCAAATGAACCCATCAATCAGTTAGTAGTTGCAGCAGCTATGGAAGCCAAGAACATATTCTTCTCAGCAGCAGTTAGGGTGCAGCCTTCAGACTAGAGGCTGAAATCACTCCTGACATAAGGAGGTGTAGCTCTAATCTCAGTAGTTCAGAACATGTTTGACTCTTCCTGAATCACACTCCTTTCCCCAGGCCCTTCGCTCCCCACCCTCTGGGTATTCACACAGGGTGTGTCTACACTGCAAACTCACGGCTGGCCCATGCCAGATGACTCAGGCTCTTGAGGCTGGGGCTAAGAGGCTGTTTAATTGCAGTGTAGAAGTTCAGGTTCAGGGTCTAAGATCCTGCAAGGTGGCACGGTCCCAGAGCTTGGGCTACAACCCAAGCTTGAATGTCTATATGGCAAGTAAACAGCGCCTTAGCCCCAGCCCCTCAAGCCCCAGTCAGCTGGCACAGGCCAGCTGTGGATGTCTAATTGCAGAGTAGCCATACCCACAAGGGCCACACACAATCTGGCTGCTGCCTCTCAGATTATGGAGAAGTGTCAATAGTATGGTGTCCAAGGGGCCCAGTTAGTATATTTCTAACTGACTTGTAGGAGGGAGGGTCCAAGGAATGGGTGCAGCTTGCAGATGGCACTAGAAGCTAGAGTCTTCTGTCCTGGCACATGTACAGTCCTTGCTGGAGTCAAAGTTCTGCATATGTGCTGACTGCAAGATGGGGCTGTGACTTGTTTTGCTTAATAAAGCTTAGTGAGGAAGATTATGAGCAACTCCAGATGGCTTTAAACACACTGGAAGCCAGTTGCTATGTCCATGGCTCTGATTAAATTCGCTGTTAACCTTCTCAAATGAGGGTCACAGCAGATCAGGACCCAGACAGACTTTACAAGACTGGGGGATGGGGGGCAGGACCAAGGTAATGAGCCTAAAGCAAAGCCAGGGGATTACTAATGGCTAAGAAGGTAGATGAAGAGGAACCTGAACTCCAGTGTACTGCCTACAAGGGAAATTGAAGACCAGAACGTTTTCTAAAGTGCTTGATGGGAGCATATACCTAAAGCAGCCTAGATCAAAGGAAGAACAATGTAGCATGTCGTAAGATAACTTTATGATGCAGTAAAGTATGGTGTACTTTTCTGTGGTGTGTGATAAACCACAGGCAATATTGAGCTATAATTTAAATAGCCACTAGATGTTGCCACTGTTCTTCTCAACTGTAGCTAGAGATCTCGCATTCATCTGCTGTGGTGTTAAGTCTGGAGGGTTTAAAATCTTATGGCAGATTTATCAAATCCTCCCCTCCTAATCTTTTGCCCGCTGGAGTTCACAGATCACATGTGACAATTACTATGAGCCACATATATGCAGGGAGGGCTGGTCTCATCCCTGAGTTCTGGCAGCAGGTGGTTTTTTACTACTTGAAGAGGGCTCCTGGGATGCCTGCTCACTGGCATGTTGGCCCCTGGGAATAAGGCCTCATGGAGAGTTCTTCCCCCTTCATTAAGCAAATCACTAGAGTCCAGTGGCCCTGGCTTCAGTACATTACAAGTTCACAGTGGCTCTCCAGGGGATAGGAGCCCAGCCTGCCTGTAGCAGGGCCTGTCTGCTCTAGCAAGGTCACCTGCTTCTCCAAAAATGGTTTTGGGAGGTAGCGAGGTTTTGGTTTGCGGTGCACAGTGAGGTCGGGGCAAAATTTTTTTGAAAACAAAGTGGTCAGGAGGGCCTCGAAGTTCCATGCAGGCTGCTCTGTAATCCATTCCAACAAGTGCTATAAATGCACATCAGCTGATCCTTTGCAAGGAGGTGTTCTAACCGTGCAGGACTCAAGGCTCCCCTCATACTCATGTGTGCTGTGCCTGCTGACTTCAGTGAGAGCTCCCTGCACAGACGAAGGGGGTGAATTCAGACCAAACTCTCACTACAGCTCAGAACCCGAGGAAGCAGAAAGTCCAATGCATGTGGACTAGCCAAGCTTGTTACTGGGGATTTCTTGAGTTTCTCCCTTCAAACAGTTCTCACTAGCATGATGCAGGAGGGACAGTGGCAAAACCCCTTTCCTCACTACCTGTTGTCCAGGCTGACTTCATTGTGGTAGTGGATGAAAAGGTGTCAACCTTTGTAAACTATTTTCAGGAGAAAGAGCATTTTACCTTCCGGTGGTACCAATGGGTTAATGGGCCATAGATGGAGTGACAGGCTGGACCCCCCTTCTGGGTGCCATCTGATGTACTGAGATCTCCCTGAGCCTACTCAGTCCACCAGCCTGAGCTCCCTCACCCTGTCCTTCCGCACACACACAGGTAGAGAGACATCCAGCTGTAGAATCACACAGAGTCTGCAATCAGCTCTGTGTGG
The DNA here is from genome assembly GCF_020497125.1 of Mauremys mutica. Lineage (NCBI taxonomy): Eukaryota > Metazoa > Chordata > Testudines > Geoemydidae > Mauremys > Mauremys mutica. The sequence continues at coordinate 55,934,887 of NC_059078.1, read as the reverse complement.
GAAGACTCAGCTCGGGGATTGCCCAGCACTCAAGTGTGCACACCCTCTGAAGTGTAAACCCAAAATTATATTGTCTTGCACTGTATAGAGATCTATTCAGTGTAAACTCATGAAATTCACTCCCTCCCTCAATGTGGAGGAAGATATGCATAGCTTTTTGCCCCCTCTCTCCCAGTTATGAATTACACAAACTGGTTATAGAATAAACAGAAAACAAGTTTATTAACTACAAAAGGTAGATTTTAAGTGCTTATAATGGATAGCAGATCAAAGCAGATTACTGAGCAAATAAAACAAAACATGCAATTTAAGCTTATTACACTAAATTAACTGGTTAATATTAGCAAATTCTCCCCCTAAATGTTGTTTTGTGCAGGTTGCAGAGTTTCTTGAAGCTGCTCTTGGTGGCTCCCTCATCCAGGGCAGGTGGAGGGTACACTGCAGTTCCCCATAGCTTCCCGCACAGCTCAGATCATGGCCGAGCTGTGACTCTGAGGCCCCCTTCCCCCAGCTAGAGCCAGCTCAGGGAGAGCCATGCAGGCAGCTCTGGGGAGCTGTGGAGACTGGGTCCCTGCATCTGACCTGGGTGGGAACACGGGATGGGGGCTGCTTTTGGCCCCTGCCACCCTGGGTGGGTGGAGGGGGGTGGGCTGCCCAGTCCTGCTCCCACCCCAGCTTCCAGCTTGGCTGGTAAGGGGCCTCCAGGAGGAGAGGAGGGGCAGGTGTGGGGTCTCAAGGTGGCAGGCCTTGTGGGGGGGCATTTTGGGGAAGGCTCTGGTGCCCCTGGTCTCAGAGTTTCCTGTCATCCTCAGGAGCGTCCCCACTTCTCTCACTGCCCAGGCCTCTCCTTTATCTCTCCCAGAGGCTGATTGAGTCACATGACCCATCTTCCCCCCTCTCTCCCCTCAAGAAGAGCTGGCTGTGTCAAAGGGAGGGCTTTAAAGTGGCACATCCCTTATTCTCAGAGCCTGGCTTGCAGCACTCAGCTAATGGAATCCCAAATGACCTCTGGGGTTTGCATTCTGCTCACGGACACCCTACACTTTGGTTAGTCGTTTGCAGCTGTGTCAGACTGGGAGTGTTTTACACCTACTTTGCACTACTGTGAACAACTGCACAAGGTGCAAGGCAAAGGGGAAATCAACCCAGGCTAAGGTGCTTCCTCGGCAAGCTTTTGCCATGTCCTAACTCTCCAAGAGACAGCCCCCTGCACAGCCACCTCTCTGCTGCATCCCCAGTTTGTTCCCCATACGAGAGGCTTGTTCTCAGCTGAATCCAGCCAAGTTCTTCCATAACTGGATTGCTCAGCTGCCATGACTTGTCTCTCTCCTGTTCAGAGATCCCCCTGGTCTATGGGGCCAGCACAAAGAGGCCCATGACACACTAAAACAATTCCCCTACCCCTCTCCCCACATTCATGAGGATACCTCACCCCCATCCCCACGTAGCTCCCAGCACCTGTGCCCTTGTAAACCCCCAAGTCCTTCCCATTGCATCCATGTAATTCCCCTGGGTGAGAGGTGACCAGGGAGTTAGCGATGAGGAGAGGTGCAGGAGGGTGATGTGGGGTGGGGAGACAACAGAAGGGATACACAAGCATGATGAGGAGGGTCATGTAGGCATAGAGGTTACTGACCAGTCACAGGGTCATGGGGATTGGGGACAAATGTGGGCATGAGTAGAAGGGAACCAGGGAGTTGAACAGGCATTGGGAAAGCAGGGGATTGGCTGGGCATGGGGAGAGGGAAATCCAGGAAATACACATGCACAGTGGTAGGGGTATGGGGTGTTACATGGGTTACAGGGCTGGGGAGGACAGGACTTCCTCTTTCCCTGCACAGCATCCGGGGCTGTCAGACATAGCCCCAGATTTCTCCCCTGGCTGTAGGAAGTTCTGCAAACTGCCCCACTCCCCATGCTTTCTGCACCCATCGCTCCTCAGCTGCAGGGGGAGAGATCTCTGTACAGGGAGCTGCTCCCCCATGTGCCCAACCTCCATGCATCCAGACCCCTTCAGACCCAGAGTATGAGCTCTGAGCTTCACCCCCCCACACACACCCAGAACCCCCACAACAAGCCCCACTCACCCCACACCAGGACCACCTCAACGACTCCCATCTTCTGCCCCTCCATGGCTCCTCTTCTGCCCCACTCTTCTGTCAGAGCAGTGCTCCAGGACTTCTCCCTGGGATCTCTCACCCAAGAAAGACACAATAAAAGTAACTTCTGACTCTCCCCCAGGTTTGAACTTTTAATCCATTCTGAGTCCTCCACAGTGCTCTGTCTGCAAAACGCTGACTCTCAGAGTTTACCTCCTGTCAACTGGCCCCTAATCTGGAGCCTCCCACTCTTCTCTCAGGGTTTTAAGTAATCTTTTACTCCCAAGGACATTCTGCACCAAAAAATTAAAAATTCTGTGCAAAAAATGTAAAATTTTTGTGCCAAAATTCTGCAAATTTTATATGTCAAATAAATATGGAGGCTGCAGCATGGCATTGGGGAGCACAGGCCACTGGCTGCACAGAGGTGGGAGATCACTGTACAGCTTCCCCCTGGGACACTGTAGTGGGGCAGACTGCCCCACTCCCTGTGAGAATGGGCTGTGGCAGGCCAGGGCGCCTGCGCAGACAGGGAGCCAATCAGAAAAGGGCTTATTGTGAGCCAATCAGGGCCCAGTTTAGAGACAGCCAATCAGGGCCAGGCTCAGACATATATAAAGGCTGCCCAGAGCAGGAGCAGGTAGTCTGTCCCAGGCCTTTGACAGGGGAAGGTCAGTCTCCAAGGGAGGAGACTAGTACCATGGACAGTGCAGTGCTGGCCAGGCTTAGGGAGGCTAGGGAGCTTGAACCCGTAGCCTGCCAGGCTGCAGGCTCTGAAGGGAAGGGCCTAGCGGGTGCAAGGGGCCGTAGGGGAAGTGGCCCAGGGAAACAGACAGTGGAAGGGGAGAGAAGGACAGCGAGGCTGATGCCAGAGGGTCCCTGGGCTGGGACCCAGAGTAGAGGGTGGGCCTGGGTCCCCCCCTTCACTCCTTGCAGTGGACCCAGCCATTGGCCGTAGGGAGCGGCCATATTGCTACACCCGATCCCTGACAAGAGGGATTGGACTCAAGGGTGGTTGGACATAGTGACTGAGGTGTGGGACTGCTGATCACCAACCCCTGGAAGGGGGCGTAGATGGACTAAGGGGCACTGCCGGAGGGCAGTGGCCTTGAAGAGGATGCTGCCGAGCACGCAGCTATGCGGGTCCGGAGACAGCAACGGAGGACAGAATAGTGGATGGGACACCACCAGGAGGAGGCGCTCCACTGGAACGAGCTAATTCCCAGAGTCACCAGCAGGAGGTGCCGCAGGGGTGAGTCCTGACCCGTTACAGACACGGACTCAGCGGTGAGGCTGCACCCAACCCTGACACAGCGCAAGGACTGGGCCTGCCCCAGAAAATGTCCCAGGGTCCTGTGTCAGGTGCACCAGATGTGGGCAGGCAGGCTCAGCAAGGCAGGATCCAAGTGTGGAGGGGCTTAATGTGGGGGGATCCAGGTGTGGGTTGAGAGGGTTCTGTGTGGAGCAATCTGGGTGCAGGCGGCTCAGTGAGGGATCTGGGTGCCAGGGGATCTGGATGCACAGGAGCTTGTTGGAGGGTTGTGGGTGCAACTGTAATGGGACTCTGCAGGGGGGTCCAGGTGAAGGTGGTGGGGGGAGGAGTCTGGGTGTGGGGGGAATAGAGTTTGGCAGGGGGGTCTGGGTGTGGGGAGTTCAGTGGGGTGGTCCAGGTGTGGGAGGGATAGAGCTCAGCAGGTGGTCTGGATGTGGGGAGCTCAGTGGGGGGTCCAGATGTTGGGGGAAGTGGGGCTTGTCAGGGGGGTTCTGGATGCTGAGGGGTTAGGCTCAGAGCTCATACTCTGGGTGTGAGGGGGTCTGGATGCACGCAGGGCCGGCTCCAGCATTTTGGCAACAGCTCTACCGCTGCCGCATCATTCGTCAGTGGCAATTCGGCGGCAGGTCCTTCCCTCTGAGAGGGACCCGCCGCCGAAGAGCTGGACGTGCCACCCTCTCCGTTGGCTACCCCAAGCACTTGCTTGCTGCGCTGGTGCCTGGAGCTGGCCCTGGATGCATGGGGGCTGGGTGGATGGGGCAGCAGCTCCCTGTACAGAGATCACTCCCCCTGCAGCTGAGGAGTGATGCAGGGGAAAAGGAAGTACCGTCCTCCTCAGCCCAGCCAGGACTAGCAGCTGAGCCCAGCACAGGGTAGGAGCCACCAGCCAGGTCTTCCCCAGTCCCATTCCCTGCACTACAGTGATTTACCTCTCTGCTGGCTGCCCTGGGCACCTGAAACATACTGCTGGGGAGAGTCATATGACCAATCTTGTGGCTTCCCTTTCCTTCCCCATCAGAAAGTCATTTTTCTGCAGGGAAGCAAAGAAATCTGTGTGGGACATAAGAACCGGGTCAGACCAAAGGTCCATCTAGCCCAGTATCTGTCTACCAACAGTGGCCAATGCCAGGTGCCCCGGAGGGAGTGAACCTAACAGGCAATGATCAAGTGATCTCTCTCCTGCCATCCATCTTCATCCTCTGACAAACAGAGGCTAGGGACACCATTCTTTACCCATCCTGGCTAATAGCCATTTATGGACTTAACCACCATGAATTTATCCAGTTCTCTTTTAAACACTGTTATAGTTCTAGCCTTCACAACATCCTCAGGTAAGGAGTTCCACAAGTTGACTGTGCGCTGCGTGAAGAAGAACTTCCTTTTATTTGTTTTAAATCTGCTGCCTATTAATTTCATTTGGTGACCCCTAGTTCTTGTATTATGGGAATAAGTAAATAACTTTTCCTTATCCACTTTCTCAACATCACTCATGATTTTATATACCTCTGTCATATCCCCCCTTAGTCTCCTCTTTTCCAAACTGAAGAGTCCTAGCCTCTTTAATCTTTCCTCATATGGGACCCTCTCCAAACCCCTAATCATTTTAGTTGCCCTTTTCTGAACCTTTTCTAGTGCAAGAATCTTTTTTGAGGTGAGGAGACCACATCTGTACACAGTATTCAAGATGTGGGCATATCATGGATTTATATAAGGGCAATAATATAGTCTCAGTCTTATTCTCTATCCCCTTTTTAATGATTCCTCACATCCTGTTTGCTTTTTTGACCGCCTCTGCACACTGCGTGGACATCTTCAGAGAACTATCCACGATGACTCCAAGATCTTTTTCCTGACTCGTTGTAGCTAAATTAGCCCCCATCATATTGTATGTATAGTTGGGGTTATTTTTTCCAATGTGCATTACTTTACATTTATCCACATTAAATTTCATTTGCCATTTTGTTGCCCAATCACTTAGTTTTGTGAGATCTTTTTGAAGTTCTTCACAATCTGCTTTGGTCTTAACTATCTTGAGTAGTTTAGTATCATCTGCAAACTTTGCCACCTCACTGTTTACCCCTTTCTCCAGATCATTTATGAATAAATTGAATAGGATTGGTCCTAGGACTGACCCTTGGGGAACACCACTAGTTACCCCTCTCCATTCTGAGAATTTACCATTAATTCCTACCCTTTGTTCCCTGTCTTTTAACCAGTTCTCAATCCATGAAAGGACCTTCCCTTTTATCCCATGACAGCTTAATTTACGTAAGAGCCTTTGGTGAGGGACCTTGTCAAAGGCTTTCTGGAAATCTAAGTACACTATGTCCACCGGATCCCCCTTGTCCACATGTTTGTTGACCCCTTCAAAGAACTCTAATAGATTAGTAAGACACGATTTCCCTTTACAGAAACCATGTTGACTATTGCTCAACAGTTTGTTTTTCTATGTGTCTGACAATTTTATTCTTAACTATTGTTTTGACTAATTTGCCCGGTACCGACGTTAGACTTACCGGTCTGTAATTGCCGGGATCACCTCTAGAGCCCTTTTTAAATATTGGCGTTACATTAGCTAACTTCCAGTCATTGGGTACCAAAGCCGATTTAAAGGACAGGTTACAAACCTTAGTTAATAGTTCCACAACTTCACATTTGAGTTCTTTCAGAACTCTTGGGTGAATGCCATTGGGTCCCGGTGACTTGTTAATGTTGAGTTTATCAATTAATTCCAAAACCTCCTCTAGTGACACTTTAATTTGTGACAGTTCCTCAGATTTGTCACCTACAAAAGCCAGCTCAGGTTTGGGAATCTCCCTAACATCCTCAGCCGGGAAGACTGAAGCAAAGAATCCATTTAGTTTCTCCGCAATGACTTTATCGTCTTTAAGCGCTCCTTTTGTATTCCGATCGTCAAGGGGCCCCACTGGTGTACTTAAAAAACATTTTGCTATTACCTTTGGAGTTTTTGGCTAGCCGTTCTTCAAACTCCTCTTTGGCTTTTCTTATTACACTCTTGCACTTAATTTGGCAGTGTTTATGCTCCTTTCTATTTGCCTCACTAGGATTTGACTTTCACTTTTTAAAGGAAGTCTTTATCTCTCACTGCTTCTTTTACATGGTTGTTAAGCCATGGTGGCTCTTTTTTAGTTCTTTTACTGTTTCTTAATTTGGGGTATACATTGAAGTTGGGCCTCTATTATGGTGTCTTTAAAAAGCACCCACGCAGCTTGCAGGGATTTCACTTTAGTCACTGTACCTTTTAACTTTTGTTTAACTAACCCCCTCATTTTTGTATAGTTCCCCCTTTTTGAAATTAAATGCCACAGTGTTGGGCTGTTGAGATGTTCTTCCCACCACAGGGATGTTAAATGTTGTTATATTATGGTCACTATTTGCAAGCGGTCCTGCTATAGTTACCTCTTGGACCAGCTCCTGTGCGCCACTCAGGATTAAATCTAGAGTTGCCTCTCCCCTTGTGGGTTCCCATACCAGCTGCTCCATGAAGCAGTCATTTACAGTATCGAGAAATTTTATCTCTGCATTTCGTCCTGAAGTGAAATGTTCCCAATCAATATGGGGATAATTGAAATACCCCACTATTATTGGGTTCTTAATATTGATAGCCTCTCTAATTTCCCTTAGCATTTCATCATCACTATTACTGTCCTGGTCAGGTGGTCGATAATAAATCCCTAATGTTATATTTTTATTAGAGCATGACATTTCTATCCATAGAGATTCTATGGAACATGTGGATTCGCTTAAGATTTTTACTTCATTTGAATCTACATTTTCTTTCACATAGTGCCACTCCTCCCCCTGCACGACCTGTTCTGTCCTTCCGATATATTTTGTACCCCAGAATGATTGTGTCCCATTGATTGCTCTCAGTCCACCAGGTTTCTGTGATGCCTATTATATCCTCCTTTATCACAAGGCACTCTAGTTCACCCATCTTATTATTTAGACTTCTAGCATTTGTGTACAAGCACTTTAAAAACTTGTCCCTGTTTATTTGTCTGCCCTTTTCTGATGTGCCAGATTCTTTTTTATGTGACTGTTTATCATATGATCTGGCCCTTACATTATCCTCTTCCGTCCTCTGCTCCTGACTATAATCTGGAGATTCTCTATCATCAGACTCTCCCCTAAGAGAAGTCTGTGTCCGATCCACATGCTCCTCTGCAGCAGTTGGGTTTCCCCCATCTCCTAGTTTAAAAACTGCTCTACAACCTTTTTAATGTTTAGTGCCAGCAGTTTGGTTCCACTTTGGTTTAGGTGGAGCCCATCTCTCCTGTATAGGCTCCCCACATCCCAAAAGTTTCCCCAGTTCCTAATGAACATAAACCCCTCCTTTCTACACCATCGTCTCATCCACGCATTGAGACTCTGAAGCTCTGCCTGCCTACCTGGCCCTGCACGTGGAACTGGGAGCATTTCTGAGAATGCCATCATAGAGGTCCTGGATTTCAGTCTCTTCTCTAGCAGCCTAAATTTGGCTTCCAGGACATCTCTCCTACCCTTCCCTCTGTCATTGGTACCTACATGTACCATGACCACCGGCTCCTCCCCAGCACTACACATAAGTCTGTCTAGATGCCTTGAGAGATCCGCAACCTTCGCACCAGGCAGGCAAGTCACCATACGGTTCTTCTGGTCATCATAAACCCAGCTATCTACGTTTCTAATGATCGAATGTCCCATTACTAATACCTGCCTTTTCTTAGAAACTGGAGTTCCCTCCCCCGGGGAGGTAACTGTCGGATTGTTTTGCATGAGAGTGTGAGAAACTGACATGCAAGTTTCAAGGTTGAGGCTACTTTTTATCTGCTGGTAGGCAGTAAACAGGATAATAAATTAGAAAGCTGTCTAGGATGATGTTACCCAATGAAGTTACAGCTGCTGCTTGTGTGTACCTTATTAACCAATTAGCAATTGCTTGATTGAATGGCTTTAATTGTATATAAGAGCATGCTGGAGAGAAATAAATGACTTTGCTTTCAATCATATTGATTGTTGAGCTTTGTTCACGCACGCCTGCGCTGCAACAAATGGTGACCCCGACGTGATTCGTATCGAATGAAAGTGTCGGTGGCCTGACCCAGGCGGAGAAGCCCTGAGCCCAGAGGCGAACGGCCAGGAGCCTGAGCCCAGAGGCGGGGAGTGCTTATCCGACGTGATTCGTATCGAATGATAGTGTCGGGAGCTTGAGCCCAGAGGCGAACGGCCAGGAGCCTGAGCCCAGAGGCGGGCGGCTGGGAGCCGCGGCGGGGAGTGCTTGAGAAGCCCCCGGATTCCGACGTGATTCGTATCGAGTGATGATAGTGTCGGGAGCCTGAGCCCAGAGGCGAACGGCCAGGAGCCTGAGCCCAGAGGCGGGCGGCTGGGAGCCGCGACGGGGAGTGCTGGAGAAGCCCCCGGGCGTCCGAAAAGAGAGGCGCACCTGAGCCCTGAGGAGAGCGGCTATAAGCCGTGGCGGAGAAGGGCAGAGCAGCTAACGTGAGTACCGCTGTATCAGCTGAAGAAAAGATAACACAGAAGCCTTTATTTGCACATTATGAACCGACAGGGGGAAAAGATTTCCCCTGCTGCACTGATTCACTTATTAAGAAGAGAGGGGGAGTTGGGGAGGCTCCTCCTGACCGGCCTTCGGGCACAGGACGAGGAGGTGCTCCGCTGGAAGCGAGCCCTGGACGGGAAGACTTTGGAGTGCATGGCGCAGGCAGAGGCTCATGCCGTGGCCCCGGAGGTCGTTCGGACCTACAAGCAAGTAAGTTGTTTTGGCAGAAGCCCGGAGAAGGCATCCTACGCTGGCTGGTCTGAGCCTGGGACAGTGCCGGGAAAACCGTTATGCTTCTCCGGTATGAGCAGCAACAGCTGGGTGTTCTGACACAGGATTTACAGTTTAAAAGAAGCCAAGCAGGGAAAGTAAAAGAACAGCATGAGTTAATCGAAGACAGCTCATTTTTTTTCTTTTTGGCCCCGGTCAAGGACATATTGCTCACAGCTCAGACTAATGAGAGCTGAAAAACCGCCCAAAAAAGCTAATGAGAGCTGCAAAATCCTGCCAGGCACTAATGGAATGTGTTAGCTGTCTCCTTTCACAGGTATGGAAGAGCTGCCCAAAGATCCTAGCAGCCCTGCCAATTTTGCAACCAGGAGACTGACTGCCTGGACCCATGATTTTATTGCAAAAGACCCCTTCACATCAGGAGAATTTTTCTACTGATGATTGGCCTAATTATTTTTTAGTTTTATTGTGCTTTTAAATAGCAGGACAAAAGGACAAGGTAATGTGCTGGCTAATTTCTCCCTCGTCCGCTGCAGCCCCCACGTCCTGATTATTTCCCCCGTAGAAGCTGAACCACGACGGTGGTGGAAAAGAAGAAAAAACACTCATGTTGTTGATATTGCCAAAGTCCAGAAATTCCTGACTAAAAAGACATTGAGAACTGACCCTGGTGAAGAAACGAAGAATTGTACACAGGCAGGAAGAAATTTGGGACTCCTGCTGAAAAATGTGGTATTAATTGGATTTTGGGATTTATTCTACAGGCTGCGCCCTGTGTTTTGGATAAAAATTTTAGCATGTATTGCCCCCCCCAATTGGATTGTAAATGATATTACCCCCCCCATTACTAACCCTAGCATGTGGACCGGTTGGGTTGGGGGGTGAGGGCTCTCACATACCGAACCCCTGCCGGGTTCATGGGGAGGATGATTGTGGAACTAATTACCCCAGCTTTTTAGAGTTTAATTCTTTGTTGTTTTTTAAGTTTGAGGAAACTCAGCCAAAGGGTTTGAGTATTCTCAAGGGGGGAATTGTGGGTTATTTAGGCATAAATTTAGGTAATTTTGGAGAATGGCTTTGAATTTATGTGATCCAAAGTACCTTTATGTAAAGTGCTTTTGTTAGCCTTATTAGATTTTTGTTAATTTTGTGTTATGTGCTGATTATTGGTTGTTGTAGATTGCTTGATACTAGATGTAGCCTATATTTAAAATAGGCTGATTGCAGATGTTGTAATTAAAGTTATGCATGAAAATGTAGCCCCCACGGTGGGAAAGTACTGCAAGCAATTATCTGTAGAGACTAGAAGGGTGGGGGCTAGTTAAGAAGTACACCCTCCTAGCTAAATTGATAGTGGGATAAGTTGGTATTCATGAAAGGAACGGTTTAGCAAGAGGGAAAAAGGACCGGGCCCAGGCAGGCAGGCAATAGACAGAGAACTTGGAGAGGAAAAAAGGATCGGGCCCAAGCAGGCAGGCAATGATTAAGAGATTAGAAAGCAAGTTGGAAACCTTTGAGGGTGCAGAGTAAAAAGTTAATTTTTTAGTTGCTAGAGGGAATAGCAGTTGAATTTTGTAAAGATGCTAAAGAGAAGTTTTTGGTGTTTTTGAAATGTTTGTAAATTTAGGCAAAGAAATTAGTTTGCAATTGTTTGGCCATGAATATTTTGTTGCATTAGTTGAAGATTGTATATTGTGCTATGTAATTGTATTAGGCAAAGGGCATATAAGTGGTGATTTTTTTTAGTGTTTAAAAGTAGAAGTTAATAGTAAGAATTTTTAGGCGGTGAATAGCTTTGAATTTAGAAGTTAGCCAGGATGCAATTGTATTACTGTAAATGATTTAATTGCTGAAGTGATTTCCCTGTTTTGCCTGAAATTAATAAGGACCATGCATTTTTTATGGAGTTTAAATTTATGTTTTATGTTTTATGTTTTGTTGTGGTGTGTGTTTTTTGGCCAGAATTGCTGTGGTGTTAAAATGTTTGTGGTTTATGTTGTGTTTTTTTTTTAGGACCCCACCCTCCCTCAGTGTCAGTTTGATCACCTGACATATGAGGGATGAATTGGTAATAGAAATTTGTCACAATTTGGTGTGCAATAGAGAATGGGGGAATCCTGCAGAATTTTTATTATTTTTTTGTTGTTGTATTTTGATGTTTTATGTTTTGTTTTGTTTGATGTTGTTGGTGTTGTATGTTGAGAATTGCATGGTTACAGGTGAGCCCTATAGCATAAGATAGATTATTTGTTTTTGGTTTTGTTTTGCACGCCTTTTGCTAAAAGTTTGGTGTAGTTTATTGGATGTCTTTAATTTTTTTTGTTTAAGAATAGGGGGGAGATGTCCGGTTGCATCTTCCCTATGCTGCCTTGGTGGAAAATTACAGCAGCGTGGTCACAAGAACAGAGGGATGAGATAAAGTTGTTATGCCAGAGCGAGGCAAATGCCAGGTGGCCTAACTGGGATCAGATAAGTTGCATGGGAAATGGGAATTTAGTAAGCAAGGTGGATTCCGGCGAAGTGGGTCCGGCCTTGGCTGATTTTGGCGCAGAGTGCCATAAATACTACGGCCTTTTGCTTGCCCCATGTTGCTGCAGTGGAAGCCCTTATTGGAAATTTGCTTTGTGGGTGTTTGCACCTTGGTGGGACCCTCCTGGCCCCTTGGGCCACTTGCGTTACCTGGAGGAGGGATGTATAGGTAAAAGTAGGGCACTGCGGAAGATATTGTTACGGTTTAGTTAGGCAGCTGGTGTTTAGATTTGCTTTTAGTTTTGCTGTGTAATAGATTGTAGTAATGTGATGCTATGAGCTGGGAATGTTTTGCTGTGCCTTCCCTTTTTTATTATGAGAAAAGGGGGGAGGTGTCGGATTGTTTTGCATGAGAGTGTGAGAAACTGACATGCAAGTTTCAAGGTTGAGGCTACTTTTTATCTGCTGGTAGGCAGTAAACAGGATAATAAATTAGAAAGCTGTCTAGGATGATGTTACCCAATGAAGTTACAGCTGCTGCTTGTGTGTACCTTATTAACCAATTAGCAATTGCTTGATTGAATGGCTTTAATTGTATATAAGAGCATGCTGGAGAGAAATAAATGACTTTGCTTTCAATCATATTGAATGTTGAGCTTTGTTCACGCACGCCTGCGCTGCAACAGGTAACCTCAGTGCAAGAGGCAACCCCAGCACCATCTGGAAGGAGGGTCCCAAATATGGGAAGGTTTCGCTCTGCTCCCATTGACTGCTCTGCTTCCCTGGGCCTTTCTTCCTCCTCAACAGCGCAGGGGCTGTCTGACCGGAGGTGGGACAATTCTACAGTATCCCGGAAAACCTCATCAACATACCTCTCTGCCTCTCTTAGCTCCTCCAGTTCCGCCACCCTGGCCTCCAAAGTCCGTACATGGTCTCTGAGGGCCAGGAGCTCCTTGCACCGACTGCACACAATCGTCATCCACCCACAGGGCAGGTAATCATACATGCTAAACTCAGTGCAATAAACTGGATAGCCCCCACTCTGCTGCTGGGCTTCTGCCTGCATTGTCTCCTAGTTAATGAAAGGGTGCTTTAAAGAAAGAGGTTTTGAATGTAGTTTGGTTTATAAGTTTTAAGGGGACTAAAGGGGCACAGATAGGACCGACAAGGGACCCCCACTCCCTTGGGAAACTCTCTTGCGAAACTCCCTGTTAGCAGCCCCTGGTCGCTTGTGCATGGCTTTATAAAGCCCTGGCCTGAGTGAATGCCCCACCCACTGATTAAGGCTCAGCCAATTACGAGAGGCTTCTAGCTTTCAAACCTTCCTTTGAAGCTCACAGCCTCCAACTGCCAGCCACAGCACACAGTCCTTCAAACAAACAGACTGACAAACACAAGCTCAGCACACAGCAAGTAACCCCCAAACACAAACACACACACTACAGACAGTCACTTACCCCAAAGATGCTGTATTTGCTCCTCCTTCACCTGGAGAACTCCTTTGCGAAACTCCCTGTTAGCAGCCCCTGGTCAACGTAAATTCTGTGCATGCACAGTGATGCAGAATTCCCCCCAGGAGTAATCTTTATTCCCTGGTATTAGAGGGCTTCACACCACTCTCCCAAGGGTTGGAAGGGGAATCCAGCCCCATACCCTACACTGACTTATAGTCCAGGGATCTTAGAATGAGCAGCCAGTGTCTGCTCCAGTGTCTGCTCCATCAGCCACCTTGCTGCTGCCTCCCTGGGCCACTTCCTACCATTAGCCTTTCTTCAAGCCTTTTCTCCCCACTTCCCATAGCTTTCCCCCTAGACCTGGTTCCTACTCGTGTATGAAGGTCAGCCATAGGAGCTGGTTCCAATCCTGCATCTTCCAGTTATCTTCCCTCCTCTCTGCAGGTAAGAAGTATGCACTCCCCTCTGAGCGTCCCCCTCACCCTGCCAGAGCCTTCCTCTTCCCCTCAGGTCTCTTTAGTGCCAAAAGACAATTGCAAAGTTCATCTCTCTCCCCCCGGTACTTTTCCCCATTTTTGTTCATGGTGAAGCAGACTTGACTGGATGGTCTAACTGCTGCCAACTATAATCCCTAAATACCTAGCTGTTTATATTCTGTCATTCTGCCTTGGGTCTTTCAGGTAATTTAACAACACCTTTCTAATCCTACCCTATTTACCCAATATTTTTACTAAATAACATAATGTAATGTGTTATCATAAGCCATTCCCATTCCTCAGAAAGTTTTTCCCTTTCATTATCAAAGCCCTTATATACCCACAAAAGGTGATCAGCTGTTTCTTCTACCTTACAGTGCACACACAGTACGTCTTGGTATTTGTTTATTCAGAAGAGATTTTCATTTAAACCACAACGGCCAGTTAGCATTCTAAACAAAAATCACTGTTTTTCCTATCCAGGCCCTGAAGTATGTCATTATCTCCAACTCTGGGGCACAGTTCCAAAAATCTTCCTCTTTTTTCATTGATCCAAATATTTTCCCATTCCTCTTTTCAATTCTCCTGTCCTAAGCTTTTGAATTCCTGTTTGCTCCAGGGTATTTGTCAATCCTTCCATTTCTTACAGCACTTTTAGCTGCTTTGTTCACCACTTCATTCCCTGTTATCCCAATATGGGCTGGAGTTCAGGCTAATGCTACTTTAACCCCCATCTGTACTAACTATGTTATTAGACCCCCATCCATTGTCTGCATCCCATCACTTCTTCTCCACAGTCTGCCTGCAACCCCTCTCGCAGCACCAGGAACCACAGCATCCTCTTCGTGGCCCAGCCCTCCGGTTGTGTAACTATCCATGTCCCCCCTTTCTGGAGGAAGTTTAGCTCCTCAATAGACCTGCCACTTCCCCAGTGGCAACTGCAGTCACTTGTCCTGCCACTTGCCCAGTGGTAAGTAGGATGGCAGGGAACCCAGGCCTGTTCACTACTCCAGGTCCCAGCCCGGGATCCTGTGGCTTGCAGACACTTACTGCATTCCTTTGCCTCTACTAGAACTGCATTTCCCTGGGCCACTTCCCCATGACCACAGCACCCTCCTCAATCTCAGCAGCCCATCTGGAGTGCCTTCTCTTCTCCCCAGATTCCTGCCTGCACTACTCTGTCCAAGGTGTTACAGGGTTGCAGCCTACTCTGGACATAGTCCTCCCTCCTCAAGCTCCAGGCAGCTACTGCCTCTGCTCTGCCCTGTGGCTTCTTAGATGGACCTGACTGGCTGCTTGTCACAGCCCCTCTCCTATTGGCTGCTTCTCCCTAGGGATCTATTAACCCTGTACTAGCCAGTGTGGGGCAGACGCCTCATCACAGTCCAATGGTTTGGATTAACACAAAGAGAGAATAAACTGGAGATTAAAAATTTACCACTAGGAAAGAACCAGAGGATCAGGACAAGAGTGAAGAAGAAGGTTCCAAGCTCCTAAAGGATCTACTGATAGTGAGTCCAAAAAAAAATGACTACTGGTGCTGGGCATGCATCACAGATCCAATTTAATGTGAGCATTATTGCTATTAGTTTGCTACTGTCATATCAGCTACAAAATCAGATTGCTTTTAGACATACTAATTCCTAATTGTGGTATACAATATGCCACCCCAACTCTTCCCGTTTTTTTTCTTTTTTGGACCCATCTATATCTAGTCAACAAAAATGACTCTACTTTTCATCTACAGTGTGGTATACTTTATTTTTTTTATACCAATTGTTTCCTTTTTACCCTTAAGTTTACAAAATATATCAAAATCCACCTTTGGCCATGTGGCTTTCCAGCCATAGATAATTTTCCCATGACTGCCATGTGTAACTTTTCCTTGTCCTCCAGCTTCTGCTCCACATTTCCTCTCTTTATAGCACCACTCAGATGGCTGCAACTTTAATTAGGCCTGGCCTACCCTCCAGGTGCAACAAGGTGTGTTACTTGGCCTCTCTGGCTCACATTGACCCTGTCACCACCTGTCTGGAGTGTGAAATGAGGGGTCTGTGCATGCACTAGGGGTGTGAATGGGGGGATGGTATGTAGGCATGGAATGATGGAAGTAATGCAGGGAGGTGACAGAGGTGTAGAGTAGGCAAAGTGACGTGGATGCCTACTCCACGAGGGGCAGTGACAGGTGAATGTGACATGGACTTGGGGGGACAGGGGGGCATGCAATGGGGGAGCTGTGTGGGTGTTGGTGGCAGAGGGAAAGGGACTCGGGCACTGAGGAAAAGTGGAACAGGGAGTGACTTGACCACAGGGGGAAGCAACATGGAGCCGGAGGTGCAAAGACAGGGAGGGAAGTGAATGTGGCAGTGACAGGGGCGTGTCGAATGGAAGGAGGTACTAGAGCACACCGGGTGTTGGGATATACAATAGGGGAATGGAGTGGGAGTAATTGTGAGGAGGCCAGGGGTAGCAGAGTGGGAGGAGTTGTGAGGGTGCAGGAGAAAGACATTGACTCCCTGGGAGGAAAGGGAATGGGGAGTTCCACAGGCATGGCGCCTGCTTGGTTTCTGGCCTGGGACAGAGGGAGCAGCTGAAGGAGTGCTGAGGTGCACTCTTTTCCTTTCCCTCCTCTCCCTTATGCTGGTGCTATCTGAGACCCCTTCGCTTGGTGCCATCTACTATTAATAACCACTGGATGCCTGCGTGAGCAGCCTCCAGGAGTCAAATTCACAGCACTCTGCATCAGCACTTTGTGCTGTGCAGGTCCTGGCTGAGAACGGGTGCCCTAGATCAGCAGGGACTGAGAGCAGAGGGATACGGAGAAAGCAGCCCACCACCATCTCACTGCTGCGGGGCCGGGGCAGAAGGGTTGTATGTTTGTCTGAACCTGGAACAGTGAGCAGAGGTGAGTCCCCCTTGCTGCAGAATAGACCCAGAGGATGGGCAGTGCTTGCAATGGAGCTAGAGATTAGAGACCAGCCTCAAACTGCAGCGAGAACCAGAAAATTAACTTTGAAATGTTTGCAGAAGTGAACAGCAGGTTTGGTGGGAAGGAATTGTGCTGAGGATAGAGCAATCCTGAGGGCAATGTCCTCTTGCAGCCTTGGTCCTGTGCCTGGCATGGCTGGAGGAAGGGGAACCAAAATCCTGCCAGCCTCTCTCTGTCTGGGGTCACTGAATGCTGCCTGGTCTTGACATAGTCCTAGGATCACTGAATGCTGCAGGGTCTCTATCCTGCCTGGAATCATGCAAAGCTGCAGGCTGTCCCATCTCCCCAGAATGCTGCAGGTTCCCCTGGCCCTCACTCGATCAATGACCGATTACAGACCAGTGCAGGCTCCCCCCTCTCCCTCCCTGGGATCAGTGTGTCATAGGGCACAGCCCCCTAATGGGGACATCCCTCCCCACGTGCTGCAGGGAGTTCACAATTCAGGCAGGGAGAAGTTTTCCCTCCATTTTTTCCACACTTCTGACCTATCAATTGTATCCCCTAGAGAATCCCAGCCCCCACCATGAGTCCTGGCAGCATTGTCCCATCCTGTCAAGCAGTACCCTCCTTTTATGTAGCCAAACAGATGGCCAGTTGCTCAGAGGAGAAGGCATGCAGCGTGCTTTATTGGTGCACCTGCTGACACTTGATTTGGGATATACCACGTCTGGCACTCTTATGATGTGAACTTCATAGAGATCATACCAAGCCCAACAGAAAATAAACTGTGGAAATCAAGAAGAAAATCTGGCCCAGTAGAATGCCTGCTGAACTGACTGGACCTGATCTGGTCTGGCTGAAATAAAAATGGAGACATACTGAAAAATATCTGGAGAACAGAATGTCTCGTTTGCAACTGAGACCTAGCACAGATTGATAAGGTCATTTTTAAAAAAGCAGCTCAATTTAGTGCCTACAGTTCTGTACCCATAATTAAAGGTGCAAAATGGTAGGGACCAATTATGGGATTTAGATGTCTAGCTAGCTGATTGGTCCTGAAATTTGAAGTTGAAGTCAATGGAGCTATTCCAATTTACACTAGCTGAGGATTTGGCCCCTAAATGGTGTTTGCATAACTGTGAGGGCGAAATTGGAGGCTGGATTGTGGCCCTGTTAAAACTGTGCTCCTTAACTTCAATGCTGGATTGTGAGAGAGTCTGGAATGGATTTGCAGAACGCTGTTGCTTTCCTCTCGCAGCCTTGCAATGCAGACCTCTCAACCTACCCAGCAACATAGGTGAGAGACAAGGTGTGGAATTAAAGCCCTCAACGAAGGGATGTGTGAAAAGCTAAATAAATAGGACACAAATGCACTTGACTTCAAAGGATTTGGAGGTGTTCCTCGAAATGGCGCCTGATAGCTACTTGCTTCCGTCATAAGAAGGGTCCAACGGGGTCATATCAATGGTCCATCTAACCCAGTATCTTCATCCTCACAGTGACCACTGCCAGATGGTTCTGGTAATTCCAGATTTAGGAACACCTGGAGCATGGGTTGCATCCCTGACCATCTTGGCTAATAGCCATGGATGGAGCTATTGTTCAGCCCTTCAGGAGTAAACCATCTACAGTTATAAGGATCTTTTTGCTTGTCTTGCCATCTGCTCAGTTTTTGAGGGGCTGTTCCAATGTTGATAGGATTAGCCCATGTCACACAATCCAAGCTTGCAGGACATGCAAATGTCCCAAAATATCTCCTGGGCAGACAATATCATTACAGTCGGATGATGATCTATCACAACCTAATGATATTTGCATATTGGTGTTAAGTTGTGATGGAATGACCTTACATACAGCAGGATGTTCTGGCACAGACTCACGGTAGAATGAGCGAGTTGCAGCCTGGTGTCCATTAGCACTGGGAAACTGATGTTGCATGATGGTGGTGTGGTGTAGCAATGTTATGTTGTAACATGGTGATGTCAACTTTGCAGGGCGTTGACATGTGTCATGACATTAAGCCACCACAAAGCTGACATCAGCACTTCCTGATGATAGAACTTTGTCCTGGAGGATTGTTTGCTGGAAGTTACTCTGTAGATGAGGGATGGGTAGGGTTGCCATCTGTCCAGGTTTTACCCAGACTGTCTGATTTTTGGCTTCTGTGTCCAGGTGCCACTTAGGGTTGCCAGGTGCCCAGTTTTCAACTGGAAAGTCCAGTCGAAAAGGAGACCTGGCAACCCTAAATAGCACCCAAACCAAAAGTCCAGTTACTCCAGGGCAGAGGGAGGTGCTGGGTCATTAACCCACATCGGCCCCTGCTCAGCCTGGGCAGCCTCCTACCTGCAGGCAGGCTCCTTGAGATGATCCAGTGAGCAATGGTGGGGGCAGAGGAGAAAGTGACGGGGGCAGGGCCTTGTGGGGAAGAGACGGAGCAGGGGTCAGGTCTTGGCGGGTAGAGGCAGAGAAGGGACCAGGGCCTGGGGGAAGAGGTGGGGCAGAGCTTCCAGGGAAGACGTGGACATGGGGTGGGACCTTAGGGAAAGAACTGGAGCAGGGGCATGGCTTTGGGGATAGAGGCAGAGCAGGGGTGTGGCCTTGGGGGTAGAGGTTGAGAAGGGGCAGGGCCGTGGGGGAAGAGGTAGGGTAGAGGGAAAAGGGTGGGGCTTTGGGGGTCTGGTTACCAGTTAGAAAGGTGGCAACCCTAAGGATGGGGGGAATTCAGGTGAGAAACAAAGGGCTAGGTACAGTACCGTATCATAAAGGAGAGGCAGGAAACTAGTTTCCATTCTCTCACTACAGTTTTCAAGTGTTTCACTCTCCAAACTCCTTGTTTCTCTAAGTTGAAGCAGAGAATCCTTTGTGGTAATGCCCCTTGCAGGAACTCCAGCTCCTATCAAGACGAAAAAGTCCACTAAACTCATTGGGGAACTAACTCGTGAAGGTAAGAAGTATGCACACAACTCCCAGAAATCCCTGGTGGTACATGGCTCACTGTACATTGGGGTGGGCAAACTTTGTGGCCCTTGGGCCACATCTGGGTATGGAAATTGTATGGCGACCCATGAATGCTCTGAAATTGGGGTTGGGGTGTGGGAGGGGGTGAGAGCTCTGGTGTGGGGCCAGAAATGAGGAGTTCAGGGTGTAGGAGGGGGCTCCAGGCTGGGGCAGGAGGTTGGGGGGGTGTATGGGGGGCAGTGAGGGCTCTGGCTGGGGGTGCAGGCTCTGGGATGGGGCTGGGGATGAGGGGTTTGGGGTGCAGGAGGGGTTCAGAGGGAGGGGGATCAGGGCTGGGGCAGGAGGGGGTCAGGGGTGCAGTCTCCGGGAGGCGCTTACCTCAAGCAGCTCCCAAAAGCAGCAGTATATCCCCACTCTGGCTCCTACATGGAGGCACGACCCAGGCGGCTTTGTGTGCTGCCCCATCCGCAGGCGCTGCCCCTGCAGCTCCCATTGTCTGCGGTTCCCAGCTGGCTGCCCCTACACATAGGAGCCAGAAGGGAGACATGCCACTAATTTCAGCAAATGCCCGACCCCACTTCCCAGCTGGAGTGCCAGAGCAGGGCAAGCCCCCAACCCCACTCCCCGGCAGGAGCTTGAGGGCCGGATTAAAATAACTGATGGGCCAGACACAGCCTGCAGGCCGTAGTTTGCCCACTCCTGGTCTACATACCCTGGTCTGTGTAGCTGTATGTGAGTAGAGCTGGGTGAAACATTTTGACTAAAACCTTGTGAATTTGAGTCGGTGTCACCAAATTGTTAGACTTTAAACTTTTGTTTTTAACACTTCATTTCAACATTTTTGAAAAATGTTTTGGGTTTTGATTAAAAATGGCTTTTTCTTTAGAAATTTCCTTCAATTTTAAAAATAATATAAAATGTTTTTAAAATGCTTGATAGCAAAATGAAATGTTTCATTTTGTTTCAAACAATGTTTTGTTCAACCCGAAATGAATTTCTTTTTCCAATTTGACAAATTTGGAAAAATTTCAATTTTGTACTGACCCAAAATTTGATTTTTTTTGGATTTGCCAGAGAACCAGACAGTCAGTTATTCACACAGCTCTGTAGGGGAGCCCATCTCCAAGACACTGGGGTGCATGAATGTGCTGGGCTGGCTAGTGCTGTTACACCTGTGGGCAGATGGAGTCACCCCACTCAGTGATTATTAATTCCAAACTATTCCCATTGTTTGTTGTGTCCCATGGTCAGGGCCGGCTCCAGGGGTTTTGCCGCCCCAAGAAGCCCCTCCGCCGAATTGCCGCCGAATACTTGAAAGTGTCGCCCCGCTCCGGAGTGGCCGCCCCAAGCACCTGCTTGATAAGCTGGTGCCTGGAGCCGGCCCTGCCCATGGTTTCCAGCGCACGTACTGCTGGCCTCTATTTGGTGCCATGCAGGTCTGAATTAGTTATTTGGAGAAGGAACCAGGTTGGCAGGCAATGGGAAGGGAAAGGTCCTGGAAGCATTAAATACGTTTAGAGAAATCAGGAGGAGAGTCTATAATGTATCTAGCCATTCTCTGGCAGTAACATCTGAACACGAGGTGCAGTACACGCACTGCCAATCGGCAAGGTCTTTCAGATAACATCACATACCAGCATATGTGATTGGCTAGTGTTGGCTCACAGGGATTTAGTTTTCTAACATTCCCCACACAGGAGTGGTATAAACACAGTGGGCCAAACTTTGTTCTTGGTTACACAGGTGTAAATCCATTGATTACAGGGGGGTTACTCCAGATTTACACCAGTATAACTGAGCAGAATTTGGCCCTGAATATGTCACTGCTCCGGTGCCTTTAACTAGCTATGCACCAGCATGGATCTGTCTATCATTACCTCCATCTCTAATTTATTTTCCTTCTTAAACAGCAACCCCTTGATTGTCACTCACTAGTCAATGGACCAAGTTCTTCCAGTGGAATTGCAACTGACAGGAGAATTCAGCCCTATGTGTCCTTCCACTGCAGTGCTAGGGACACATTTCCTTCAGCAGCGGATGTTTGTATTGGAGGGGGTGGTTTGTACACAGCTGTGATACCCCTTTTACTCACATTAAATGTAGGGATGAGGAGATTTCCAGAGGTGCTGCAAAGCAGTAAAAAGCTAAATGTTGTTCCCTTCCCAAATCGCCAAGAGGGAACTCAGGAATCTGCTCTGCTCAGGACAGTGGGGATAGGGGCACCTTTATGTAGGTTTTTAGGTTTCCCCCCCAAACCAACTGGAATTGCTAAAACCCTGTTTTCACATCAACAGGCAAATATAACTCCAATATTCTATAGAAAGTCTCTTCCCACTGGGAATAATGCTGTGTGGAACTGGCTAGCTAAAGAGGATTCTTCCAGAGATTTTCCCCATGTGACCAGCTGGGCTGGGGAGGAGAGGGAAACAGTCTCTGCCTACAAGAAGGGCTGTTTCAAACAGATCAATGCTCACTAGGGAACTTTTAATGTGTAGTAACAGGGTTCACATGGCCACTTAGTAGACCCTAACATTATTCCTGCATGTTTATTGCACTGGAAATATCAGGCCATTTGAATTCCCTGTTTTTGCTGGCTTACTCATTGGAGGCTCAGTGGTTCTTGTGGTATCATAAGAGACTGGCAGTAAATGAGAGGGGAAGAGGTTTGTAATCAGAGGGTAGATCCTTGTTTCCAGCTGAGCTGTGTGTAATGTAGGACCTAACATGGAGAAAGGTGGCTATATGCCACCATTATGGCCCTGCCACCCACTCACCATGTTCCAGAGGTTATTTTTGGCAGACATATATTTAACTCAAAGCTCTAACACACACTTGAGAAAAAAGCTCACTCTGTGAAAGATTTGGGATCTATGCCACTTCAACTGAAGACTGAGAAAATCCCCCTCCCCTGCACTCTGGTCCCCTCATTAGTTTTCTAGCAAAAACGGGAGGCAAATCTTGCTCTTCCTGGTGTTTTTAGGGTAAAAAACAAGCAGCAACAAGAAGATCATAAAGAAGCAGAAAAGGGCACAGACACCCCTCCCCACCTTATAGATTCCCTTTAAGATTCCACCACAGAGTTTCAGGGAATGGAAGGAAACATTTCGTCAGTGGCTTTGAGGTTTCTGGTGGCCTCACCAGATTTGTGGCTTGAGGGACTGTTAGTCAGGATGATCACAATGCTAAATAGGTCAGAGGGTCACTGCATTACAATGAATCTCTGTAATTAACTTCAGTGGGGTGTTTTCCATGCACACAGCCAAATTAAACCACAGCCATTTGCGTGGCTGCCGGTAGAGCTTAATCCAATGGTCGCAGATGTTGTCTTTGCTTGTTGCTTGCCAGTGCTGCTAGGTGAGTGATTTCCAGCTGAGCTGACCATAGAGCAGTGGAGTGTAGAAAGGTGACCAGACAGGCCACTGGGGCAGTGTAGGATAGCAATGGGAGGACTGCTTGCACTGATTCATGTACCTCAGAAGTGGGATGTGTCCATGCTAACGCTGCCCTGATGTAACTTCCACCCATGCAGATGCACTTTGGATGGGAACTAGGGTAAATTCCATTCATGGATATCCAGGGGATTGTGTGTATAGAATAATATTTCCATCAGTGAAACCCTGCTAATGCAGAGGAGGCCTTGCTGCTGTGGAGGGCCTGGTGTCTGGGAATAAGGAGGAGGCACCCTGGGACAGAGAGCTTTCTAAGATGCATCTTTTGGTATCTTTTTCCAGTCATGCCACAAGAAGGGTCCAAGCTGAACTTGGGGAAGAAGATCAGCATCCCCAGGGATGTGATGCTAGAAGAACTCTCACTCCTCACCAACAAAGGATCCAAGATGTTCAAACTACGCCAGCTGAGGGTAGAGAAATTCATTTATGAGAATCACCCCGACATCTTCAGTGACAGTTCTGTGGTAGGTCAGAGCATGCAACCACAAGCCGGTTCCTACACACATGGGAATGCGAGGGAAAGTTGCATGTCTCCACTCTCATCACAGGCTAGGGGGATATACCTTGGGTAGGGGAGAGGCCCAAGACTGTGAATGAATATACAGGCTGAACTTCCTTTTCGCGCCAGCATTGGGTTCCTTCAGGGCACTTTTGGGATCCATTGATGGAGCAGTGTCAGGAAAGCTGAACGCTAGGAGAACACTGAGGATCATATGGTTGTGTTGATGTACCAAAGCTAGAAAAGTGCATGACTATTTACCTGTTAAAATAACAACAAAATTTCCCTTCTTGCACTGGGGGCAAATGATTCATTCAGATCTGAGGTCAGCTCACCTGGGCTCTCTTCCATTTTTACTGTAGGATGTGGTATTTTCCCTTCTTGGTGTAGGCCTCAGTTCAGTTTTGAGAGATGATCCATGAAGTAAAATTGAGACAGAGGCCTCTAGCTGCTGATATTGCACTTATTTGGTTTGTTTGCTGGGAACCCATTAGTAGAACTGTAAAGGAAAGAACGTTTTATTACCCTGTCCTGCGCTGGCCTTTATAGTGGATAAAGTCAGGCTTATGCATTTTTTCCTCTCTTCCCCACCTCAGAAAAATGAATTCTGCTTGTTGTTTAACATTAGAATCAGGGCTGGTCTTCCCTGTTTTTGTTGGAAAACCAATTAGAGGATTGGAGTGGGAGCTTTCTCAGCCCTCATACAAAATAACGTTGATATTGAACTTTTCAGAGAGCTTTTCTCTCAGGCGGTTGCCAGCAGTTTGAGTTAAACAAACAGAAGAGATCTCATAATTTTAAACACTGACTCAACATCTTCTCTCCTCTTCTGTCTGCTATTTAAGCTTCCATCTCTTGGCATGCCATCATCCCACTTGTCCTCCCATCCAGGGGAATTTAAGACTTTCTATTTCTAATAAAAGAATCAAGCTGAAAAAATCTTCCACAAAAGAAAAGCTCTGAGGCCTTCCTCGTGATTAAAGCAGCAAATAAGGGATTTTTTTCCCCCTTTGCAGTTCACCTTTAACAAGTACAATTTGGGAAGCCGGGTGTGAAGAAGCCATAAGATAGGCTGGGTTGGAGGAGGAAAAGCAGGGGTGGCTCCAGGCACCAGCACATCAAGCATGTGCCTGGGGCGGCAAGCTGCAGGGGGCGGCCTGTCAGTCGCCATGAGGGCAGCATGCCTGCGGGAGGTCCGCTGGTCCTGCGGCTTCGGCGGCAAGTACGCCAAAGGCGCGGGACCAGGGGACCTCCTGCAGGCGCACCACTGAATCCGCGTTACCAGCAGACCTCCCACAGGCACGCCACCAAAAGCCGCCTGACTGCCATGCTTGGGGCAGCAAAACACATAGAACCTCCCCTGAGGAAAATCCATCAAAATAAGAAGGGGCAGTACTGAGGGGTGGTCTTAATGAGAGCCCAGGGCTGATATTCAGGATATGTTGATTGTATTTCTGGTCCTGTGTCCCCTTGGGCAAGTCTTCATCTCTGATTGTTCATCTGTATAGTTACATTACGTGGCTATCCTGACCTTCCTCCCAGAACATTGTGCCATTAGTATCAGTGCTTTGAAGTTCTTGGATGGAAGGTGCTGGAGAAGTATGTGGTATTGTTATAAATAGTCACCAGTGCAGGAAAGATGTTGAGGAAGAGGGTGAAAAGGACACAGTTAAACCGATAGCCTTAAACAGGTTATGGCTGCTTCCAAACCACTTCTCCACCTGGGGAGCTGAGGCACCTACGGCTCACTTAAGGTTGGAGCAGGGATTGCAAACATGGGAAAAGCTCAGATCCCCCAAATACCTGAGGCCCAAGTTCATGTGTCAGCTTCTGAGGCTGTAGTGAAGATCCAGAAATTACATCTTTTATGTGAGTTCAGAAGGTTGTGAAGGGTTTATGGGAGAGCTGACTTTGGGGGCATATGAGGCCAAGGCCAGATTTTCAAAAGTTGAGGTGTCCAATTTGAGAAATGCAAAATGAATGAATTGTGGCACTTCAAGCAGCTCAAGTTGGGCACCAAGAAACTGAGGCACTGAAAAGTAGAAGGTATTTTTGGAAATGTGGGTCTCTGAACTTGGCGTTGCCAGAAACTGGGGGAAATGATTCTATCCCAGAGTTGGGAGGAACTTACATTGTGTTTTATTCAGTAAATAGTAAGCTTCGCTCCACAGTGCTCCAGCAATGGATCCCAACCACTTTCTGGACAGACACCCATGTTTTCCCATGGTGAGACAGGAATCTGGCCAGGATACTCATTCACTATCATGCAATGTCTTCCTGAAGAGGGTGAAATATTTCAGAGTGACACTGGAAGATGCTTTGCCTTGGGGAAGAGTATTTGGGGTTTTAAAAAGTCCTTAGCAAGCCTGGAATTTCCTGCATGGCCTTGCTGTGGTGAACTATGAGGGTAGCAGGTTGATGAAGCATCTCCAAACAGGAGTTGCTGTTTCCTATTTTAAAATCGTACGTGCCTCCTTTTCAGATCTGCCTTTTTCAAAACAATGGACAATTGTAATTTGTTCCTGTCTTTGGCCTGCCCTACTAGCCCCCATCAGGACTAGACTGACAGGATCAGGAACATAACTTACCATCTGATGGCTACTTAGTGAACTATGTGAAATGGGTCAGTTGCACTCAGTCCATTGCCTTTATTAGTATGTATTTATTGTATTGTGGTAGCATCTAGGAGCCCCAGTCATAGACCAGAATCCCATGGTGCTAGGTGCTGTACAAATACTTAGTCCTGCCTTGAGTGCAGGGGACTGGACTAGATGCCCTCTTGAGGTCCCTTCCAATTCTATGATTCTGTGAAACACAGAAGAAACAGATGATCCCTGCCCCAAGGAGTTTACAAGCTAAGTATAAGACAGAGAGGGAGCACAAGGAAACAATGAGACAGTATTGGCCAAAATGATAGGCAGTGGTCTCAACACACCAGCACCCTATCCCTTGTCAAGTTTTTTGTAGGTCTCACAGCAAAGGAGAACTTTGAACAGGGATTTGGAGGAGGACAATGAGGTAGGTTTGCAGATGTTTACAGGGAGCACCTCTCAAGTGTGTGGGGCAACAAGGGAGAATGCACCAAGGTGTTTGAAAATCTGGCAAGTGGGCAATGGAGGTTGGCATCATGGACTGATCAGAGGTGTGCGTCAACAGCTCTATGGCAAATGAGAGATGATAGGTAGGGTGAGGATTTGTCATGAAGGACTTGGAAAAAGTGAAGTAAAGCAACTTGTATTTGCTGCAATGGAGAAGGAGGAGACAGCACAAGAATGCAAGGAGAGGATTGATGTGCTCAGAGTGACAGGCTAGGAAAGTGATCATAGCAGCAGAATCCTGAACAGATATGAGCAGGGCAAAATTGTATTTGTCAGGGCCACAGAGAAGGATGGTGCTGTAGCTGAGATGAGATGAGACCCTGGCTGAGAGTTTCAGCTGTGTGGATGGACAGGAAAGGTCACATCTTGGAGATGTGATGCATAAAGAATCAGCAAGATTTAGAGCTGGCCTGGAGGTGAGGACCTAGAGAGGAGCCCCAGCAGAAGCTGATGCCCACGTTATGGGCCTGAGTGTCTGGCAGGATGGTAGTGGTGTCTACAGTGTTGAAGAAAGGAGGCTGTGGAGAGAGCTTTGGGGAGGGGGAGATTAGGAGCTCTGTTTTAGCCATGTTGAGCATGGATGGATCATTAAGAGCTGGCATGGAGACAGGCTGAAATTTCGTCTTGAAAAGGAGACAAGTTTGGAGTGAATAAATGTCCTCATCACAAACTATCACCACAGCTGGCCCTAATTAGCACCTCTGCTGGCAACCTGAGCAAAGAGACCAGAGGCCAACTGGGCCACAGAGACTGAACTATCTTCCTCCCAGAGCTGGTTTCTCAGGAGCAGGGAAGCAATGTAAGGACAGCTGCTAGTGCCATCTCTGTGCTGTGGGCTGATTCTTATCTCCAGGGCTGTCAATACAGCACCTGTCACTTGCACCAAATTCAGAATCTTTTTCTGACCCTAAGATTCCCTGTTCCTTGCCATCCCTTCCTTCCTTCATCTCTATTGCATGGAAGGACACAGAAAGAGAACCGCTAACAGGGGGAAATAAGGGAGGGAGCTTGGGGTTTTGTTTAGCAGAGGAGGAAAGCATTTCTACTGCTACTTTAAACTGCTCTCCTCTTACAATTCATGTTAGTATCCCCTAGATCCTAGAATAAAAATTATGGAAGTGGAGAAGTCCAAAACAGAGTAGATGGTTGTATGTGGTAGCGAATAAAATGAGTTTGGTAAGTTCTCAGCCAAGCCAGGAAGGTAGAGCTAATACAACTCCCCCTATCTGGCAGCATGTATTCAAAAGCAGTCTTTAGGGTTGAATAGGCAATGACAAGAAATCTCTGAGAGCTCAGGCCAGGGTGGCCTTTTCAGATCAGGGGGAGGGCCCAGTTGTGAAGCACAATGCGGGGAGCAGGGACTGAGGCACTGGATCATCAGTCTGGTTTCTGTTGTGCCTCCAAAAGAGAACAAACGGCAGTCGGGGCAGGAAGGGAAATGCTACAGCCCCCAGGCTGTGCTAGGCACTTCACACAAGACAGAGGAAGGCAGGGCTAACCATTGAAACTGCCAGATATGACATGGGGGGGGGGGTGTCAGGAAGGAGGGGATGGGATGAGGGTTCCTGCAGTACAATCAAGGGGCTACATCAATACAATCAAAGGCACAACTCGGTGGCTCCCTTGGTCTGTCAATGTATCTAGAGAAAGGAGGATGGAGATAAATAGAGATAAGGGTACTTGTTAAACAGCAACAATATCTTTATATCTTGAAGGCCTGCTCTGCACTGAGCATCAAAGCCTTTGAGCAGAGGTTGGGGAATGACCATCAGTGGAGATACTAAAAGCTGAGACTTGATACCCATCTGTCAGAGATATTCATCTTAGTACAGGTGCATGTCCTGGGATGAAACTGGTCAAGGAAAGTTAGTCCTGCCCTGATGAAGCAGGGTTGGATTAGAAGATCTGCTAGACATCTCTTCCAGTCTATGAATGAGTGTGGAGACTGATACCCCTCTTGCTCCAGGAGAGGTGACGTGGGCGGGGGAGGGTGGGGATGAAACCAGAGTCTCCGCTCAGCAGCTTTGGGGTCTGCTACAGGATGGCTTTTTATATGAAGTGGGTCCAGCTCCCCTGTGTCAGGACTGGTGCAGCCCAGATTGAGCTGATTAATAGGCCAGGGTGGCATTTGGGGCTAATAAATGAGAGGAAGAGAACTGTGAGAATGGAGGAGGGCCTTGGAGTTCTCTGGGGAAAGCTGAAAGCAGGAGAGTAGTGGAGGGGCTAAACCTGCTGAGCTGGAGAGCCAATGCCAGCAGGCTGAAGAGAGTTGAGGCCAGGGGCATAGCTATATTTGAGCTGCAAAGTGTAATTTCCAGCTCAGGGAGCTCTGATCAAGCTAGTGCACTAAAAATAGCATGTAGCCACGGTGGCACAAATGGTGGGAGGAGCTACCCGCCTGAGTGCCTACCTATCTCAAACAGGGTGTACTTGCCACACTAGCCCCTCACGCAGCTGGGACTACACTCTGTCAGTGAATTAACTCAGTTATAGCTAGCACGGGCATGTCTCTGTGAGCTGGGAATTATCTGTCGGAATGATGTAGGAGAGTGTCTGGCAAAACACAAGAGGCCAGAGTGGGTAACCTCAGCCGCCCTGGTGGCCACGATAATGTGTGTCTCCAGCAGTGCAACACACAAACCATTGTTCTCAGCACTGGCCTCGGGAACAACCCTTTTGTAACCAGCCAACTTCCACAAGCTACCCGACCTGCACAAATCCACCCTCCTCTCCAGCCCTGCAGTAGTACACTGGTGTGTGTAATCCATGCCATGTGACCAGCTCTATAACAACAAAACTAGGGGAAAAAGCCAGTGATACTCAGTTGGTTGCTTGGCTGATTGTGTCTCCTGTGGCCATCTATGATTTTGTTCCTCTCCTGCAGGGCTCAGGACAAGGCTGGAGTCCATATTCCCCACCCACAGGACCATGCTGCCTCCCATGGGAGAGTGCAGTTATTTTAATAAATTAGCACGAGATACCTGACTATCTGGGACTATCACCCCCCTCTCTCTTCATACAAGCACATGGCAAAACTCAGCCCTGGTGTAAGGGGTGCAGCTCCAATGTAGGATTTGCAGACACTTCCCTACACTCACTCTCTCTCAGAAAAAATGTGTGCCTGCTCACTTACTCCCTCTCGCTGTTCCATGCCTGTCTGTTTGAACTTTAAATCCCCCTGGCCCAGAATAAAGGAACATACAGCTGGCTGCTCCAGTAACTTCAGAAGTGTTATTAACAACACAGACATCAAGTATTTGGGAACCTCTTAATCAGGGAGGTGGAAATAGAAACACATTTGGTGCTCCCAATCATTCCTTTTAGGGCACAGCAAGGCACCAACACAGAGCTCACAGTGTCCCTTGCCAGGCACTCCCTCTGTGACATCAGGGCCTTGAGATGCTCAGATGGGTGGATCATTTTTCACCAACCGTTTCTCCTGAGGCACATATAGCAGTGCTGGAGGATTAGGAATGGATCCTGGACAGGTGCTCAGCAGCTTACAGGATTAGACTCTTGGTCAGAAAAAGGTTTCACAGACATACAAGTTCTGGTTGTTTATGAATCTTGTGGCCTGTGCCTCTCAGAGTGACCAGACAGCAAGTGTGAAAAATCGGGACGGGGGTGGGGGGTAATAGGAGCCTATATAAGAAAAAGACCCCCATATCAGGACTGTCCCTATAAAATCAGGACATCTGGTCACCTTAGCCTCTCTAGGGTCCAAGCACAAGCAGCAGTTGCTTTCTGGTTAGAATATTTTGTAATGAATTCAGGGCTGCTGGATGGACAGCCCTGGAGACTGAAGGCCTCCATCCCACAGTCCAGTGCTGAGCAGGCAGATGCAGAACAAACTTCCCTACACCTCCTAGGGCAGTCTGTGTTACCCATTCGCTCCTTTGCCTCTCTGCCATAACTGCCAACAAGGGGGCCAATTAATACTGATCCTGGCAGTGCTTTTTGTGATGTGGACATGAACTGGGCTCACTAAACTCCTTTCATGCTGGTCCCCTAGCATATAGCTACACTGCAGCCTCCCAGCCCAGGCAGGCAGACATGTGTTAGCTTCATGTTAGCTAACATGCTAAATGTAGCAGTGCAGACAACGCGGCATGAGCTAGCCACTCGAGTGCAGACCCAGGGGCCTGAGCTGGCTTGGAGTCAGGCAGGTAGCCAATGCTGCGATGTCCACATTGCTATGTTACTACACTTGCTCAAGCAGAGCTAGCCAGCTCTGTCTACCTGGGTTGGGAGGCATGCTCAAGCTGCAGTGTAGATGCACCCCAAATGGCCTCCAGGTGGTAGCAGCTTTTGGCTTACATTCAAGCTGGTAACCTACAGGTGAAAGGTTAGCCACTCAGCCCCTGAGACAGCCCACTGGTAGCCACATTTCCCTTTAAACACCTTTACCTCTGGCATGTAACAAGCAACAGAGACACAGCTTCCCCCTCCCAACTTTGACCAGGTATAGTCTCCTGTCTGGGACTCTCCTTCAGGAGCTGCTGTCTGTTATAGAAAACATTAGGCTGAGACTAGCTTTCTTCACTTGTTGCACAAGGAGGGATGAATGACACAAGACGTACCAGGACACCAGGCCCACTCTGGATGCAGGAACTAGAAAGGTTCTGCAAGAACAATTCTCTTTTCTATATGACCTTTCCCATGAGCAGGTCTCCCTCTGGAGTAGCTGGCCCACCAGCAGTTTTGGTGGAAAGGAGAGAGAACTTTTTAAGTGATAGATGCAGTGCCATGTGTTAGCGCTTTGAGACGACCTCCCTCCCACATCCCCAAACACCTCTTTATTTCAGTCTGCCTTTATACAGCTATGCAGTTCTCCATGTACACCTCTACCCCGATATAACGCTGTCCTCTGCAGCCAAAAAATCTTACTGCATTATAAGTGAAACTGCATTATATTGAACTTGCTTTGATCCGCCGGAGTACGCAGCCCCGCTCCCCCGGAGCGCTGCTTTACCGCATTATATCCGAATTCGTGTTATATCGGGTAGCGTTATATCGGGGTAGAGGTGTATCTCCAAACAGACAGTCTCACCATCTTCTGTGTACAGCCCCAGGTAGAAGAGATGAAACCTCCATGATCACAGTTCTCTCTATCCCCAGTGTTTTCTGACATTCAGGGGAACCTAATCCTCCCTGTTCCTAAAATGGGAAGCCCATTCACGCGGGGATAGGAGAGATGTTCCCAAAGGGTGCCAGTGGCACCAGCTCCATTTGTTTAGCTTGCTGATGGCTGGATGCCTGGACTGCAGCTTGGATGACCTGCTGTAAAGCTCTGGACAATGTCACTGAGGCATGGAGTGGAGGGTTGATAATGCCACACTGAGCCTTGTGGGGTTTTCACTTCTTCTCATCTATTTTTAGCTGAATGAACAGCTGGCCTTGAAAGCCTGTTACAGCTTGGAAAGCTTCTCTTTGCTAAACTGCACTAGGTATAAGAGACATGAAGAATCCGTAACCCTTTAAAGAATCATGGGATTCACATTGCCAATTGGCTGCACCAGGAGAATTTACGCAGGCAGTATAGCATGATGAATGCATCTTTGGTTCATCTTCATCTGACTTTCTCCATTATTGCTTCATGTGCCTATAACCTACCCCTAAATCCAAGTGCAAAGAACATATGTGATACATGTACATGGGTAGTATTACATGTTTTATATGTGATACCTGTGTCTGTGTACAGACTGTAATATTCCAAAGGAGCCACTTTCTTTTAGCTCATATGTGTCAAGATATAATCCCACATACATTCAATATGTAACACATGTAATGTACATGGTACTGCCATATATGTCACTTACATTTTTATTCCTCATAGGTATTTGCTGAAATCACATTGAGGGAATATGGGGTACTGCCATGTCTGGCACCACACCCTTCCCCTTCTGGGGGTTCCATCCCACAATGGGCCATGTGCCCTCTACCCGAAAATAAGTCAAAGGGCATTAAATGTGCTCGGCGCTTTGCAAAATCAAGCCAATATTAGGTGGAACAGAACCTGCTTTTAGGTTATATGAGACTATGTTTGCTAGCCCTTGCTAGGGAGGGCAGAGGACCTCAACAGCAAAGCCAGCTTTGTCTTTTAGACAAATGCAAGTTTCTTCCTCACCATGCTGGCTGGCTAGAGTTGGTTTGCTAATATCCACTAGGCTTATAATAAAAACTTTCATTCCCTTACTTTCCTCTTGCACATGCAGTGGGTCTCATGGAAGCCTTGGGTGTTCTCACAAGCTGCCATGCCTCCAGGTTTTCACAACTTTCATAGAATCATAGAAATGTAGGACTGGAAGGGGACCTTGCTCCTCCTTGTGGCTCATCTGGGGAATCAGCTCTGCCACTTTGTCAGATGCCCCTTCCTGTGGTTACTCAGTCCATCATTCCACTCACTCACTCCATGGCAGCGCTTTCCACTTCATAGCTTAGCCCTCCGACTAAGTCACATTAATGTTCTCCCCCTCTTCTGGGGTATCACAAGTCCTTTGAGGCAAACTGTCCCGGGCACTCCGCTCCCCGGTGCCTGGTCTCTGCCACTCACAGTGGCTAGGAGGGGAACCTGGGTCCGTCCTCTACATGGGGTTCCAGTCCGGGGACCTTCAACCTAGCAGCTCGGGGCTTTTACTCTCCCAGCCCTTACTGCTCCTTCCCTGGACTGCTTCCTAGACTCTCTTTGCAGCTTCCTGCTCTTCCTCCTTGTATTGGGGAATGCCACCACAGGTTTCCTCCCGCAGCCTCCAACTTCCTTTCTTTATAGAGTCTGTCCAGCTTCTGCCCCCAACCAGACTTCATCAGCAGTTAGGCCCTAGCACTTCCTAGGTTTCCTCCAGGTGCAGCCTAAGGTTAATTGGCCTCATTTACCCTTCTGGCCTTGTGTGGGGTGGCCACCCCATCACAGACTTCGAGAAGTCATGAAATCCAGCCCTCTGCACTGAAGCAGGACCAAGTAAACCTAGACCATCCCTGACTGGTGTCTGTCCAACCTGTTCTTAAACACCTCCAGTGATGGGGATTCCACAACCTCCCTTGGAAGCCCATTCCAGTATTTAACTATCCTTATTGTTCGAAAGTTTTTCCTAATGTCTAACCTAAATCTCCCTTGCTGCAGATTAAGCACATTGCTTCTTATCCTACATTCAGTGCACATGGTGAACAATTTGATCACTGTCCCCTTTTTAACCGCCCTTATCATATTTGAAGACTATCAGTTCCCCTTTCAGTCTTATTTTCTCAAGACTAAGCCTGCCCAGTTTTTTAAGCCTTTTCTCAGATGCCAGGTTTCCTAAACCTTTGATCATTTTTGTTGATCTCCTCTGGAGTCTCTCCAGTTTGTCCACCTCTTTCCTAAAGTGTGGCACTCAGAATTGGACACAGCACTCTGCCTGAGGCCTCCCCAGTGCTGAGTAGAGTGGGACAATTACCTCCTGTGTCTTACATGCAACACTCCTGTTAATACACCCCAGAATGATATTAGCCTTTTTTTGCAACTGCTTCAATTTGTGATCCACTATAATCCCGAGATCCCTTTCAGCAGTATCACCACCTAGCCAATTTTCATTTTGTAGCTGTGTATTTGATATTTCCTTCCTAAGTAAAATACTTTGTACTTGTCTTTATTGATTTTCATCCTATTTATTTCAACCAATTCTCTAATTTTTCAAGATTGTGTTGAATTCTAATCCCGTCCTCCAAAGTGCTGCAACCCCTCCCAGCTTGGTGTCATCTGCAAATTTTATAAGCAGACTCTCCGCTACATTATCCAAGTCATTAATAAAAATATTGACTAGTACCAGAGCCAGGACTGACCCCTGTGGGGCACCACAAGTTACGCACTCCCAGTTTAACAATGAACCATTGCTAACTACTCTTTGAGTATAGTCTTTCAATCAGTATTGCACCCACCCTAGAGTCATTTCATCCAGTCTGCACTGACAGTCATGTGGGACTGTCAAAAGCCTTACTAAAATGAAGATATATCACACCCATTGCTTCCCCCTCTTCACTAGGCCAGTCACCCTGTTAAAGAAGAGCCATATAGAGCTGCCTGTAAAAAGAACAAATGCACCGGTGGCCAAAGGAGCAGTCTCATGTTGTCACAAGTCCAGGTATCCCAGCATACTTAGTGGGCTATAGACTCAGTTCTCATTTACCTTACCTTGCCATGCTAGTACATTCCTGCCATGAAGCACTCCCTACTATTCCAGCCCCGTCCACCTCAGCTTAGTCAGTGCACCTCATTTCTGACCTGTATCTCCTTGTGACAGTTTATGCCCCTAGGGGCAGGGCAGCATGGCCTAGCGGCCGGCATCTATAGCCCCACCCTCAGGTGCAGGGCAGCGTGGCCTAGCGGCTGGCATCTATAGCCCCACCCTCAGGTGCAGGGCAGCGTGGCCTAGCGGCCGGCATCTATAGCCCCACCCTCAGGTGCAGGGCAGCGTGGCCTAGCGGCCGGCGTATATAAGAGTGGGGCACCCCCAAGGGGTATGGTGGCCCTGGTGGGGGGCCCGGGCCCTCTCAGCTCCACCAGGCCCAACCCAGGGCTCTAACAGTGGCATAGCAATTTGCCACTGACTCAGTGAGGGGGATCCTACCGAAACACACTGAGGTTTCCCAGGTGGGAGGTACCACACCATCACCCTCCCTGGGTCACTTCCTACCAGTGTCTGTGTTGGGGTCTCCCATGAGAGTTCAGGCTCTCTGTGGTCAGCTGGGCCAATCATCTCCTGTCCTCCTCCAGTCGCCGTTCAAGCAGGCCCAGGGAGGCTCTGATTCCCGGCACAGTCAGGGGCTGTGGCTGGCCCTCCACAGGAACTTCCCGGACAGGTCCTTTCCCCTGCAGCCTCCAGCCCAGAATAAGCTGGGCTTCTTCCCTTTATACTGCTAGAGCATCTGGAGCATACCCAATCCTGCTAGGGAGGCGGGACTTCCACTGTCAATAATATGGGCTTAACCCTGTCTGCGCTACTGCGGGGTAAGCAGACCCTGTCACAATCCTCCTGTTATTCCAGTCCTGCCACAGTCCCAGCTCTACTGGTGCACTTCACTCCTGACCCTGCAGTTCTAGTTCAGAGTACCTGCACAGATCTGCTAATGTGCTTCATCCCTCCCCTCCAGCATCCCCTGCTCTTCCACACCCTGGCCTCTAAAGTAGCCCTGCCAGTGCACCTAAAAAAATGACCTTCAGCATCTCCTGCACTTCCATGCCTGCCCCTGTACTGGATACAGGGAAAATTCCATGCTACATGTTGCAAGTGTTTTTGTAATTTGGACAGATGTCCAGTAGGAACTAGGAGGAGACCCATCAAGCTCCCTTTGAGCTCCACACCAAGAAAATATGAATGGATATGCCCAGTAACAATAACTTCTGCCCTTTTTTCTCTCACTCCAGGATCACTTTCAGAAGTTCATCCCTGCTGTTGGAGGACATTATGGAGGAGAAGCTCATGGTTACTTGCACAGTGGTGGGCGGATGGTGGGTGGAGTAACTGCAGGGCAGTATGGATCTAGTAAGCTGCACTATCCCCCTGCCCCTCCTCCTAAGCCTGGGAGCAAAGGCGGTGCTGGAGGCACTGAAGCTGATCATGCCAGGGGCTCAGCCGGAAGTGGGGGAGGAGTGGATGGTGAAGGAAGTGATGCTGCTGGAAAAGGCAAGTATCTCTCACACACTAAAAGTGAGGATGGGGTAAATGTCAGAATTTGGCCCATTATCATTGTTAGGAATAGGTGTGGCTAAAAGAAAAGATGTGAGCTGAACCTTCCAAACCCAATTCCTTCACAAAGTTTGGAAAAGTTGAATTGACTTTTGTTTCATGGTTTTGCTCACCTCTGCCTGGTGTTGGGAAGACAAAGAAATATCAAAATTTTATCAGAATGTATCTGTCCTAGCTAAATCAAGGAAGTTGTGAAAAACCTGGTAAGAAACCTTGATCTCCCAAGGTTGGTACAGCATTTGCTTATATTACATATTGTCCATTATGGAGTTTTACACCTTCTTCAGAAACATCCATCATTGGCCACAGTTAGAGATGGGTGCTGGTCTCGTTGGACCATTGGTTGGATCTGGTATGTCACTTTCTACGTGCCTATATGTTTGCTTTGTTTTGGGATGGAAGAAGTTCAGCTAAATGCAGAGAAGTTTCAGATAAGCATCAGAACTGAACCATCAAATCTTTTGAGGGTCACTCATCACTAATTACTATTCTGCTGAAGCAATCAAAATCCATTCAATATTTTTATTGATTCTTAATGATGTGTGTATAATACCTTCCGCCTACTTCAGTCCTTGGTTAATTTGATCCTCCATTTACTTTGGCCAGAAACCTCTGGAACTAAATCCCTTGTATGAAATCAACTCAGCATCCTTTCTTCATCAATTCCCATTAATCTCTTAGGGTATGTCTACACTACAAGAGTAGTTCGATTTAACTTAGGTCGAATTTGTAGATTCGACCTTATGAAGTCGAATTTGTGTATCCACACTAAGGACACTAATTCGACTTTGTGAGTCCACACTAACGGGGCAAGCGTCGACATTGGAAGCGGTGCATTCTGGGCAGCTATCCCACAGTTCCCGCAGTCCCCGCTTCCCATTGGAATGCTGGGTAGAGCCCCCAATGCCTGCTGGGGGAAAAATGTGTCGAGGGTGGTTTTGGGTAACTGTCGTCATTCAACCGTCACTCCCGCCCTCCCTCCCTGAAAGCGCCGGCGGGAAATCTGTTAGCGCACTTTTCTGGTCAGTGACAGCGCGGACGCCACAGCACTGCGAGCATGGAGCCCGCTGCAATCATCGCTGCACTTATGGCCGTTGTCAACTCCTCGCACCTTATCATCCACCTCTTCCACAGTCAGCTGCTGAGAAATCGGGCGCGGAGGCTCCGGCAGCGCAGTGAGGACATGAAGTGTGAGAGTGGCACAGACCTCTCACAAAGCACGGGATCCCGCGCCGCGGAGATCATGGTGGCAATGGGTCATATTTATGCTGTGGGATGGCAATTCTGGGCCCCGGAAACAAGCACGGACTGGTGGGACCGCATAGTGCTGCAGGTCTGGGATGAATCACAGTGGCTGCGAAACTTCAGGATGCGTAAGGGCACTTTCCTTGAACTATGTGACTTGCTGGCCCCTGCCCTGAAGCGCCAGGACACCCGGATGCGAGCAGCCCTGAGTGTGCAGAAGCGAGTGGCCATAGCCCTCTGGAAACTTGCAACGCCAGACAGCTACCGGTCAGTAGTGAACCACTTTGGCGTGGGCAAATCTACCGTGGGGGTTGCTGTGATGCAAGTAGCCCACGCAATCGTTGACCTACTGCTCTCAAAGGTAGTGACCCTGGGAAACGTCCAGGTCGTCATAGATGGCTTCGCCGCGATGGGATTCCCAAACTGCGGTGGGGCTATAGATGGCACTCACATCCCTATCCTGGGACCGGCCCACCAGGCCAGCCAGTATATTAACCGAAAGGGCTACTTTTCAATGGTGCTGCAAGCACTGGTGGACCATAGGGGACGTTTTACCAACATCTACGTCGGGTGGCCGGGCAAGGTTCATGACGCGCGTGTTTTCAGGAACTCTTGTCTGTTTAGACGCCTGCAGGAAGGTAGTTTCTTCCCGGACCACAAAATAACTGTTGGGGATGTGGAGATGCCTACAGTGATCCTTGGGGACCCAGCCTACCCGCTAATGCCCTGGCTCATGAAGCCCTATACAGGCGCCCTGGACAGTGACAAGGAGCTCTTCAACTACCGGCTGAGCAAGTGCAGAATGGTGGTGGAGTGTGCTTTCGGACGTCTCAAGGGGAGATGGAGGAGCTTACTGACTCGCTCGGATCTCAGTGAAACCAATATCCCCATTGTTATTGCAGCTTGCTGTGTGCTCCACAATCTCTGTGAGAGCAAGGGGGAGACCTTTATGGCGGGATGGGAGGTTGAGGCAAATCGCCTGGCTGCTGATTACGCTCAGCCAGACACCCGTGCGATTAAAAGAGCCCAGCGGGAAGCGCTGTGCATCCGGGAGGCTTTGAAAGCTAGGTTCCTCAGAGAGCAGGGTAACCTATGACTGTCCAGTCTCTTTACAGAGAAGCTGAACCTGCCCCTGTTTCAGTTACTATTGACTTTTTTCAGCGGTTACATACCCCGTTCACCAGGTTTCCCCCCTTCCAACAGACGTTTAAAAATAAAGTTATTGGAACATTTTTAATTAACAAAGTTTTCTTTACTAACGAATTCGCGTTAAAGGGTTCAAACAGGGACGCAGACTGTGGTGGGTACGGTGTGCAGTGATGTACATACCGCTTCTACACTCGAGGACTGACAGGCTCCTGCTCCTACAGCGGTCTCTGGGGGGAGGACGGTTACAGGAGGGTGTGCAGGAAGGGGTGGGTTTGCAGGAAGGGGTGAGGGGTGTGTGGGAAGGGTGAGTAGGTGTAGGGGGATGATGGCTCTGGCTGGGGCTCAGGGCATCGGAGAGGTTCATGGCTAGGGTGGAAGGGCATGGTAAGGGCAGCCTGCCTTGCCATTTGTGGATGCCAGGCGCTCGGACCCTGGGGCAGCATACACCTCCCAGACTGACCTGGGGCAGCAGACACCTCCCAGAGTGACCCGGGTGCCTAGTGACTGCACTCTGTGTGTGACCTGCTGTTGATCCTGCCCCCATGTCTGTACCCTGGTAATGGTGGCTGTCCTATGCAATTAACAAACCCCTATCTCTCCTTCACACAAAGTCTTCTGCAAAGAAACATGACGGAAACAGTAATGAACAGCAAACTATTTTTAATACTCAACTACACAGTTGGGGGATGAAACTGGGATTTTGGATTGGGTGAGCCAGGAAGGGAAGCAATTCTCATACTTTAGGGAATGAGAGCTGTTTGGTACATGAGCGCTCTGCTGGGGTGGAGTGACAGTTTTCACTGCCCCTAGCACCCCTCCTTCTTGTGATTTTGGGTGAGCGGGGGACAGGACTTTGTGGCGGGGGAGGGCGGTTGCAGATACAGTTCAGGGGGGCTCTCTGCTCCTGCCTGCGGTCCTGCAGAACATCCACAAGGCGCCGGAGCGTGTCCGTTTGCTCCCTCATTAGTCCAAGCAGCGTTTGAGTCGCCTGCTGGTCTTCCTGCCGCCACCTGTCCTCCCGTTCGCTGTGTGAGCGCTGCTGCTGAGAGAGGGTCTCCCTCCACTGGCTCTGCTGGGCCGCCTTGGCTCTGGAGCAGGCCATCAGTTCAGCGAACATCTCGTCCCGAGTCTTTTTCTTTCGCCGCCTAATCTGCGCCAGCCTCTGTGAGGGGGATGCCGGGGCAGTTCGGGAAAGAGCCGCAGCTGTGTGATGGGAAAAAGGAAGTGATTTCCTTGCAAAGATACATGTTTGCGAACACTGAACACAGTCTACTCAGTTTCTGTGAACAAGACCATACAGGGCACCTATCTCATGTGCTCTCAGGACAAGTTCGAATTTTCGGCATTCGCTTTCATTGCCTGGGGTCTTGCACTGGAGATCGGACAAGCGGGGCAGGACAGCAGAATCCGTGTAGCAGCCAGGCCTGGTAAGCCGTAAACTTTAGGCTGCTTAACAGTTAATGGATAGCAGTGCCCTCCTGCTGCAGGCAATCTGGAAAGCATAAAGTCTGACCCTGTTCCAGCCCCTCGCGGCTGTCCCCGGGAAAGATCCCTGTATGCTTTCCCTCTGCAGCCTCCACCACGGGGCTGTTAAACGACGGTCATTGTTATGCAAAGGAAAAGTCAAGCATTCACAATAGTAACATTACAGTAATTCCCCTAATTAGATGCAGCAGTCGCCGAGCGAGATCACCCTGAGGCGGGTCACTAGGAGAGACAGAGAGCGCATGCTGCGTGAATCCCTGCACAGACCAGGGCCCTATGCTGCCATGCTGGTCGAGGCAGTGCTCCCACTGTACCTCAGGATGGCCTGGCGCGGAAGAGTGTGCTTCCACGGAGCACCCAATAAGGCACCTCTCCCCAGGAACCTCCTGCGGAGGCTTTTCGAGTACTTCTACGAGAGCTTCGTGGAAGTGTCCCAAGAGGATTTCTGTTCGATCCCTATATGTATTGACCTTCTTTTCATATAGTTTTTATTCCTGTTTTTAAAAAAATAAATGTTTACATGTTTATAGCACTTACCGACTGATCCTTCCCCTGATTCAGAGTCCGGGTTAATGGCCAGGGAGGGTTGGTAGGGGATCTCTGTGAGGCTGATGAAGAGATCCTGGCTGTCGGGGAAAGCAGTATTGTAAGCGCTGTCGCCTGTCTCGTCCTCCACAAACCCTTCCTCATCTTCCCCATCCGCGAACATCGCCGAGAAACTGCCCGTCGACACTATCCCATCCTCAGAGTCCACGGTCACTGGTGGGACAGTGGTGGCAGACCCACCGAGAATGGCATGCAGTGCCTCGTAGAAGCGGCATGTCTGGGGCTGTGCTCCG
This sequence comes from Mauremys mutica, assembly GCF_020497125.1. Classification (NCBI taxonomy): domain Eukaryota; kingdom Metazoa; phylum Chordata; order Testudines; family Geoemydidae; genus Mauremys; species Mauremys mutica. The sequence continues at coordinate 55,893,949 of NC_059078.1, read as the reverse complement.
GAGCGTCCGTTTGCCGCTTTGATTTTTTGGTAGCCTTGTCTCAGGTCCTTGATTTTCATGCGGCACTGCGTTGCATCCTGGCTGTTTCCTCTGAGTGCCATGGCTTTGGAGACCTTCTCGTAGGTCTTTGCATTCCGTTTTTTGGAGCGCAGCTCCGAAAGCACAGACTCATCGCCCCACACAGCGATCAGATCCAAGACTTCCCGGTCAGTCCATGCTGGGGCCCTCTTTCTACTCTGAGATTGCATGGACTCCTCTGCTGGAGAGCTCTGCATCGCTGCCGGTGCTGCTGAGCTCGCCCCGATGTCCAACCAGGAACTGAGATTCAAAATGGCCAGACAGGAAAAGGAATTCAAATTTTCCCGGGGCTTTTCCTGTATGGCTGATCAGAACATCTGAGCTCGGACTGCTGTCCAGAGCGTCAACACAGTGGTGCACTGTGGGATAGCTCCCGGAGCTACTAAGGTCGATTTCCGTCCACACATAGGCTAACTCGACATAGCCATGTCAAATTTAGCACTACTCCCCTCGTCGGGATGGAGTACCGAATTCGAACTAAAGAGCCCTCTAGGTCGAACTAATTAGCTTCCTGGTGTGGACGGTTGCACGGTTAAATCGAATTAACGCTGCTAAATTCGACATAAACTCCTAGTGTAGACCAGGCCTTAGATGGCTTTGAAAATGTCAGCCTTAATTAATGAGGAAGAATCCACATTTGGAATTAGATCAGAACCAGCCTTAGCGGTTCCAGGTGGGCCTCCCTTCATTGCTGCGAACATGTGTGATTCTTGTCTGTCATTGTCACATTACTGGCAGGGGCTCAGAGGGGATGTGGGCCAACCCTCTGGCTCTTGCTGCAGAAGTGGAGCCCCGTTATTTCTTTCTTTCACCCCTACTGTTCTGTTGCCTTCTAAACTGCTTTACTGACCCCAGGGTCTTCACAAGGAAAAGGGCCAAAGGCCCTGAAGCAGGAAGGCTTGGGGCTGTGGATTTGGCAAGGCCTAAAGGCTGGCTCTGAATGAGAGAGAAAATAAGCGAGCCCAAAGAAGATGGATATGATGGGAAAAAAAGAATACAAAAGCTGTGCTATTTGTACTTTGCTGTTGACATTATAAACACTGCTGTTTTCGGTGCAAACTGCAGTAGACACCCTGATGGTGGGAGGAATAACACAATGCACTTCAGTCTGATCTGATCCAAATCAGAGGAAGGCACTGCTATAAAAATAGTTCCTTGTATGTCTAAGGTGCCTGTCGTCTAAGAATCTTAAAGTGACCTACAAAGCACTGCTGAATTAACGCTGCTGGTAGGTAGGTGTCATTGTGCTCAGCTGAGTAAACTAAGGCACACAGAGTGAAAGTAACTTGTCTAAGGTCACCCACTAAGTTAATGGTTGAACCGGAACTAGAACCTAGAAGTTGTGACTCCCAGGCCACTGATTTAACCCCTTGAAAGTGCAGCTTTGTAGTCCCTAGGATGTGAATTTGCACAGGGAGACCCCAACAAAAGTCTCTAGGCTATTGTTTAGCCATTCTTAGCAGTTTAGAAAAATAATAATGTCTGAAGCAGGCAGCCCAGTGACAATGCAGCCCACAAAATGTGTAATCGGATGGTCTGTTCATGTCACTGGTGCACCCCGATAAAAACATCAACTTATAAAAAGTACTGACCCATGCAGAGGGATGTGGCCAAATCAGACATGTTCAAGAAGAAGTTAGTTGTGACGTCGTTAGAAGGGACAACACTGAGTTGCAAAGATCCTGAAGTTCAAGGGCGTTAGTGTCTGGGATTTGGGTTTGGCCCTTTATAGAGAGAGGAACTAGGTGCAAAGTTTGGCTCTAGGACCAAACTCCCCCATATTTGGTGGTGTTTGGCCCAGGGTTTGTTTGGGCCTCATGTAATGCTGTTGGAATTTACACACCCACATCCCAAATAAGGGAGGAAGGGGTTAATTCAGGGAGTAGGCAGCATTTCAGCTTTTACAAAGGCTTCCCTCTCAGATAGGAAAGGGCTGGCTGGTAGACAGATAGACCTTCCTGGGAAAAGAGCCTGAACATCCAGCTGAGGCTTTGGGGAATGTGACACTTTTTGCCTGCCCCGAAAGAGGAGTCTGCCTAGACCTGGGGCAGGTTGAAGCAAGCCATCCCTGTGATCTTACTGGGGTTTATGTTTGGGCTACAGGCTGTTTATTATAAATGTCTCTTTACCAAGATTAACCTGACAGAGGCCTGACATAGCTTCTTAAAGGTGTGGGACTGGCTGGGCAGTAGCTACCCCAAGCTGGAACGTCCACATTCTGGGTGAAATCCTGGCCCCATTCCAGTCAATGACAAAACTCCTATTGATTCAGTGGGGCCAGGATTTCACCCTCCATCTCCAGTCATCAGTCTGAATGATGTAGGAGCGTGTCCAGCAAAACACAAGGGGCCAGAGTGGGTAACCTCAGTCACCCTTCTCTGGCCTTGGCGGCCAAGATAATGTGTGTCTCCAGCAGTGCAACACACAAACCACTGTTCACAGCACTGCCCTCAGGAACAACCCTTTTGTAACCAGCCAACTTCCACAAGCTACCTGACCAGCACAAATCTGCCCTCTTCTCCAGCCCTGCAGTAGTACACTGGTGTGCATAATCCATGCCATGTGAACAGCTCTATAACAACAAAACTAGGGGGAAAAGCCAGTGATACTCAGTTGGTTGCTTGGCTGATTGTGTCTCCTGTGGCCACCTATGTTGCTCTCCTGCAGGGCTCAGGAAAAGGCTGGAGTCCATCTTCCATGTCATGTCTTCTGCAGTGGGAGAAGCCCACTCTTGTGGATGATGCAAGGCTATGCCGTGGGCCTGACTGCTGTAAAAAAATTAACTTCCCAGCATGTGCTCTGATGAAGCTCCATAGAACAGTGCCTCTCAAACTGTGGTCCACGAAACATGATTGTGAATGGGAAAGGAAGTGGTCCATGAGATAATATCTCTTAAGATATGGCCCATCCTGTGAAAAAGTTTGAGAACCCCTGCCATAGACTCTAGCTTTTAATTTGTGACTTGCAGGGTCAGCTGATAAAATTCAGTTGCTTTTAAGTTTGATGCCTATGACATGAAAAATGCATTTGTTCTGTGCAAATCTCACTTGATTAAAATGTTCTTCTCTTCTCTGTTTGTGTCCAGGTGAAAAGTCAGGAGGTGGGAAAAAAGTCTCTGTCTTTAAGACCTATATCTCTCCATGGGAGCGAGCTATGGGCATAAGCCCTCAGGAGAAAAGTCAATTCACCATTGACTTGTTGTCGTATGGTCCCAAAGCTGAACTCCCCCATTACAAATCTTTTAACAGGTGAGGCCACTTGGAGGTGTAATGCAGGGTACATGAGCTGTAGGACAATGCTGGATGCAGCCACTGCACCCTTAACAATGTCAATGGGTTTTTCACACATGCCATGTTGCAGCCTCTTGTGGGGCTAATTGCTGGAAGCCTACAAAGGGGAGAGAAGTTTTAGGATTAGAGACAACAAATGGGGATTCTTCTTTAGAAGGCTTTGTTCTGGAAGCAGAGGTCCTTAGTTCTATTCCACCTTCCCCAGAATACATTACACATGGTTTAGCTGGCAACAGCAGTGTCTCTAGTCATGTCTGCAGCCATGGATTTATTACCATAATGACCTGTAGAGCCCTGGAAAAATGGCTCTTAAAGACTTGGGGCCCAAGTATCCACCGTACTGCAGTTGAGAACCAGGCCCTTATTGCTCCTTCTTATGAGCAAAAAGTGTCTTACAGATATTTCTAGCACAGCAGCAGCTTTCCAGTGCATTTCTAGATTTTAATCAAACCCTTCCCCATCCATGTTGCTGAAAGAGGCAGTATGTGTTGACTAATCTTCAGTCACAGAATGAAACAAAGGCTCAAGGGGGATTAGAACCCAGCGCTCACCTGACTCCACATCTTTGCTAGAGCTGCTGTACCATTACACCTGGGGGAATTCTGCGCCACTGCACAATGCAGAATTTTACAGAAATTAAATTGTGTGTGCAGAATTTCTTTTCCCCCACAGAAATAGGCTGCAGTGCTGCTAGCTGCCACTAATGACCGCTGGACCTGGCAGAACCCAGCTCACACATAGAAGACACTGCTGTGGGGAGGGGGAGGGAGCTAGAGGGTTCCTGGCAGCTGCAGTTCCCAGCATGTCCTGAGGGAAGGAGAGGGAGGCGTGGAGGAAACTCCATGCAAGCCTGGGACCGAGCATCAGGCTGTTTCTCCCTCTGGATCCCTTGGCTCTGGGAGGGTTGTGGGGGTAGGTGTCTGGGCAAGGGGGAGGCCTGCAGCTGGGCTCTGGGAGGGGAGGGGGCGCATGTCTGGGCAAGGGGGGGTCCCCATGGCTGGGCTCTGGGGAGGAAAAGGGTGGGGGTATCTGGGCCGGGGGGGGCCGCAGCTGGGCTTGGCAGGGGGGAGAAGGGGGCAGAGAAACAGGAACAGGGTTCTCATAGGGGTTTCCTTAACTCTCTACTCCTGTAGGAATTTTCATATGTGTCTGTATTGATTCAGACATACTTGCTGACTGGTATTTTGAAATAAATTACCAAAATAATTGAAACTGGCATGATTATGTAGTGTTATTTTAACAACATTTGCAGAATTTTAAAATACTGTGTGCAGAATTTTTATTTTTTTTGGTGCAGAATTTTTAAATTTTTGGCGCAGAATGCCCCAGGAGTACACCATGAAGCCTCCTTTTTATAAGTTTATGGAGCCACTAGCAGCTGTGGCAGAGGTTGGCCTGGTGTGCTGCTAGAACAGTACGGGGGAAAGTATAGGAAAAGAACTATCAAGCACCTTTTTTAATACTGAAGGCACTGGAGAGGTGTATGTGTATGGTACAATTAGTTTTTGATGTTTGGTAGATTTTGTGGGAGAGCGCCTCCTGCAGCTGGTGACTCTTTTCTTCTCTACTGGAGCCTTCAACTCTTCACTGATAAACATTAGAAATGACAATAACTTTTTTCTTTTCTAAATCATATTGTTTACAAATGCGCTGCTTGCTGATTCCATTTGTCACCTTGTCCCAGGACTGCCATGCCTTATGGTGGGTACGAGAAGGCACGCAAGCTGATGACCTTCCAGATGCCTGAGTTTGATGTTGGTCCTTTAGTGCCAGAACCCATCATTGTCTATAATCAAGAAATCAACACAAGACCCTCCTTCAACAGGACCCCAATCCCCTGGCAGGCATCAGGAGAACCCACGGAGTACAACATCGAGATCAAAGTGCCGATGGACGGTGAAACAGAAGAGCTATAAATCCCATTCTCTTCTTTCCTTCCTTTCTTTGCTCTCAACCCCTCACACTTGCAAGTCTATTGTGGGGAGCTGAGAAATGTGCTGGCAGTCCCAGGGATCCTTCCTCCACTTTGTCCTTAGGACAGACAAGTTCCCAGTAGGTTCTAAGCTGATCTTTGCTGTGGTGTTCATCCATGTCAGAAGCTGACAGAAGGAAAGCACTGAAAAAGAGCAAGAGTGAGTGAGCAAGAGAGATGGCTTATCTTTGTACCCACCAAGGCGAGAAAAGACAAAATTATGGCCTATGTTTAATGTCACTGCATGTTGCCTGGCTGCTCCATATTGAACCTGTCTTGTCACTTGTTAACAATCAATAAAGCACCTAAAGGAAATAAAGCAGTCTTTGTTTGTTTGTTTTTGTGTCAGGTCTGAAAAAAAATGGCTGCTCAGGCTGTATTGGAAACAGTCATAACAAGATTAGGACAATATTAGTCTGTGGGTTGCCAACATACACCAACACCACAGGCACCAATGGGGGAGGAGTGCACATGGATGCCCTTTGCACCAGCTAACCACATGGAGACGACACAAAAGCTGCACCTAGTGCAGAATGTGACTGCTCACCAGCTTAGCAGCATTAGCTTCAAAGAGCATGTTATACCAACTCTGGGGACTTCCGTGCTTCTGATCACAATGCAAGGGACTGCGCAGATCTACACATCTTGCATGGTCTGGTCTTGGCTATCCAAGAGATTGCCTCATTCTCACCATCTACCACCATAGCATCTGAGGTGTTTTGGTGACAGTCCCAGGAGCTGAACGTTTGGAAGCTGGAGACAGGGCAGTCTCTGTGGAGCACCTTAGGCTGTGGAACTCATTTGTTCACCTCCTGGTCCACTAGAGCTTGTAACCATTGACCTTCAGGACACAGTGAAAATCCCATCTGCTTTGTAGGCAACTGTCTGAAGGGGATGGTTGCGGGGGAGCTCCTGGTGTATAATTTAGTGCTGAGTGAGGAGCTCCCATTGCTGGTCACCAAGTTCTTTTGAGTGCTCCGGGCTTTTGTAAGTAAAAATTAAATAGCTACACATCACACTAGGACCTGCTAATCTATTATTTAACTAGTGTGTAGGGCAGAGTGCTTCTCAGAACTAGTAAACTATACACGTGCCAGTAACAACACTTAGCCCAAATACAGGTATTTTCACCAGTCGAACTCAAGGCTTCTCACAGGGCTGGGTAAACATACTTAGCCTCATTTTATAGTTGGGGAACTTGAAACAGAGAAAGGTGAAGAAACTTACCCAAGGTCATGCAATGAGTCAGTGACAAAGCTGGGCCGAGAAGACAGGTTTCCTCACTACTAATCCTATACTTTGTCTACTGGATCACAGTGCCTCCACATGGCAACCGCTACTGGTCATACACCTCTGCCAGTGGACCTTGGTCCTTAACTACAACAATCCTGCTATGCTAGTCCTGAGACCCCACTCTGCTGTGCCACTGCACGTTAGTCACGAGCTGCCACATCCTCTGCTCTTCTGTTCCTGTACTGCTACTCAGATTGCACCCCTGAAGTCAGAACTGCAGTTTCTTCAGCCTTTCCAGTATTTGAGCCCTCTAAGCAAAGACTGCCAAATGGTAGGCCATTTTAAAAGGGACAGTCCTGTATTTAAGCCCTCCTGCAGGTGTCCCAACTTTTTCTTAAAAACAGGCAAATTGTTCTGTATTTTCTGTCTCCTTCACATCAGTACTGGCGGATCCTGCTGCTGGCCAGATCCCTGCTCACCAGCTGCCTGCCCACCAGCAGTGAGTGGGGGGGTCCAGTGACTAACAATAGGGATGGGTGTGCAAGGCTGGTGGCAGGACGAAGATGCAGCGCATGGGGTCAGCCATTCCCTCTGCTGGTCCATCAGCCCAGCCCCTGCTGCGTGCCGGCTCTCAGCCACCAGGGCCCCGCCCCCCCGTCCCATTTCTGGATGGCACTTGGGAAAGCCCAAGACCCTCCAGTCCAGGGTGCTAGCCAGGAGGAGCCAAGCCCTGCATGTTCCAACGCCCCACACAGCACTGGCACAGGGAAGCCTCTCCACCCTGCAGCTAAACTCTGGAGTGGCGGGGGGAGGGGGGAGCGGAGAGGAGCAATTTCCAGCCTGTTCACTCCCTATATCCTACAGGCTCCACAGCAGCTACCGGGGCAGGGGCTTAGCACCCTCTTCACTCCCCGCCCCCCCTCACCACCCTGGGTCCTGCCCCAGCGAGCATGGGACTGCTCCATCCCCTAGGCACCCTCCTCTCCTGTGCCACCTCTCTGGCCAGGTTCGCTGCAGCCCCTGCAGCCAGGTTCCCTGGGCCCTGGTGCACCATGCACCCTTAGTGGGGTTGTCAGTTTTGGTTGTATTCCTGGAGGTTCCATCACATGACAATCTTTAATTCCTGAAGACTTCAGGGCAATCTTGGAGGGTTGACAATGTTAATCCTTAGGGCTTAACCCCTTCCTGCCTGTGCTGCAGCTGGGTTATGTCAGTGGCCAGCAGCAGCCTGGAGGTGTTAGCTGCCTTTCAACACTATGCAGGTAGGAAGGGACAAGCTACTTCCAGCACCAGGATATGGGGGGGCGGTAGGAGTAGGGGGAGAAGATATGAGCTTTGCAAAGACATGGGCCAAGTCATCCCCAGGGGCGGCTCCAGGCACCAGTGCAGCAAGTGCGTGCCTGGGGTGGCAAGCCACAGGAGGTGGCATACAGGTCGCAGTTAGGGCGGCAGTCAGGCAGCCTTCGGTGGCATGACTGTGGGAGGCCCACCATTCCCGCGGCTTCGGTGGCAATTCAGCGGCAGGTACAAAGGCGCAAGACCGGCCGATCACCCGCAGAAACGCCGCCGAATCCGTGTGACCAGTGGACAGCCCACAGGCGTGACACCAAAGGCCACCTAACTGCCGTGCTTGGGGCAGCAAAAAACATAGAGCCGCCCCTGGTCATCCCCACTCCCCGGCAGCTGGAAGCAGCTCCCATCCCTTCCCTTCTCTCATGCAGTGCTGAAAGGCTGCTGCTGGCCACATTCTGGTGTGAACTCTGGCAGAAATCTGGGGCGGGGGCGCAAATGACCCTGCATGTTCCCGCACATGTTGCCTTGGGAAGATGTGACGCCAGGTACCAGGAGAGGCGGATCCATCTCTGGGGTTCAGCCAGGCATGGAGGGCAGAGAGCACCAGGCAGAGAGGGGAGGGTCAGTCAGTCACACACACACACACACACACACTGTGTGTGAGAGAGGGGCAGGGCTGGTGCAACCCATGAGGTGAGCTAGGCGGTTGCCTAGGGCACTAGCATTTGGGGGGCGGCATTTCGGGTCCTTCGGTGGCGACTGTGGCGGCCGAAGATTCGGCCGCCCTGGTCGTCGTCAGCATTTAGGCAGAGGGACCTGCGGCAGGGGGGCGTGGGGAGGGCCACCTGCAGCAAGTAAGTGGGGGGGCCCGGCACACAGGGGAACCGCTCCCCGCCCCAGCTCACCTCTGCTCCGCCTCCTCCCCTGAGCACGCCGCCCCGCTCTGCTTCTCTCCCTCCCAGGCTTGCGGTGCCAAACAGCTTATTGGCACCGCAAGCCTGGGATGTGGGAGAAGTGGAGCGGCGACAGCGTGCTCGGGGAGGAGGCGGAGCAGAGGTGAGCTGGGGGGGGGAGCTGCCGCATGGCTCCCCAGGCCGGGGGGAATAGCTGCAGGGGGGTGCCTCAGGGCGTAGGGGGGGAGCTGCCGTGGGTGGGGGGCACCTTAGGGCGGAGGGCTGCCACAGGGCTCGGGGGGGAGGGGGGCGCAAGGTGGAAGTTTCACCTAGGGCACAAAACATCCTTGCACCTGCCTTGGAGAGGGGTATGTCACCTCTCCCCCCTGTGTGTATGGGGAGTGTATCACCCCTCCCCCTAGTGTGAACCTTAAAGCCTTAAAGATAAGAAGGTAAATAAAAAGAATCCAGCTACACAGTATTTCTTTTAATAGGGGCTCGGTCAACTTGATTTTAATTTGAATGGTTGTACCGCATAGTTCTGATTGATTGCCGTTGAACTAGCTTGTGTATGAGTAATTTTACCAGGTGTCCCATATTCAGGATAGAGAACTATGGTCACCCCACCAAATGAGCTAACTAGTACCTTTTTGTTGTTTCCTAATGTTGACAAATATCCACCAGGATTGCAATGAGTTCACTAAATGCATTTCTGTTGGTGGTTTAGATATGATCTGAACTCAAGTCTCCTCTGCTGGCTTGACTTCAGTGAGCCTAACATGCAACTAATCTCATCCCTGCAAATCCCTCAGTTATGTATAATTTGCTAACTTTTAAATCTGAATAATAAAGAATGTCAGTTTCTTCTGAACTGAGGGGCACAAACCTCAGCATTCACTATTGTTATTCATTCCTTTTTATTTATTTGTGGTACAGTAGCATTTGGGGGCCCCATTGTGTTAAGTGCTGTACCAACTCATGGTGAAAGAGACTCTGGTGTTGTGCTAACCTGTAGACACTGCATGGAACTAACAGGAAGTAGGTTAGAGAGAGAGATGAAAAGAGAGAATTCAGGGATTATCTGAATAAGGGTACGTCTACACTACGGGATTATTCCGATTTTACATAAACCAGTTTAGCAAAACAGATTGTATAAAATCGAGTGCGCGCGGCCACACTAAACACATTAAATCAGTGGTGTGCGTCCACGGTCCGAGGCTAGCATCGATTTCCGGAGCGTTGCACTGTGGGTAGCTATCCCGTAGCTATCCCATAGTTCCCGCAGCCTCCCCCGCCCCTTGGAATTTCCAGGTTGAGATCCCAGTGCCTGATGGGGCAAAAATCATTGTCGCGGGTGGTTCTGGGTACAGCCTCACCCCTCCCTCCCTGAAAGCAGCAGACAACCGTTTCGCGCCTTTTTTGCTTGGTGAACTGTGCAGACGCCATAACACAGCAAGCATGGACCCTGCTCAGCTCAATACCGCAATCGTGGATGTTTTAAACACCTCGCGCACTCTCGTGCAGTATATGGTGAACCAGGACCTTCCAACCGAGGCGAGGAGGAGGCGGATACGGCAGCGCGGCGATGACAGTGATGAGGATGTAGACACAGAATTCTCTCAAACCGCGGGCCCCTGCGCTTTGGCGATCCTGATGGTAATGGGGCAGATTCTATCCATTGAACGCCGATTTTGGGCCCGGGAAACAAGCACTGACTGGTGGGACCGCATTGTGTTGCAGGTGTGGGACGATTCCCAGTGGCTGCGAAACTTTCGCATGCGTAAGGGCACTTTCATGGAACTTTGTGACTTGCTTGCCCCTGCCCTGAAACGCCATAATACCAAGATGAGAGCAGCCCTCACAGTAGAGAAGCGAGTGGCAATAGCCCTGTGGAAGCTTGCAACGCCAGACAGCTACCGGTCAGTCGGGAATCAATTTGGAGTTGGAAAATCTACTGTGGGGGCTGCTGTGATGCAAGTAGCCAAAGCAATCACTAAGCTGCTGCTACGAAAGGTTGTGACTCTGGGAAACGTTCAGGCCATAGTGGATGGCTTTGCTGCACTATTCCCTAACTGTGGGGGGGGGGCGATAGATGGAACCCATATCCCTATCTTGGCACCGGAGCGCCAGGGCACCCAGTACGTAAACCGGAAGGGGTACTTTTCAATGGTGCTGCAAGCACTGGTGGATCACAAGGGACGTTTCACAAACATCCACGTGGGATGGCCAGGGAGGGTTCATGACGCTCGCGTATTCAGAAGCACTACTCTGTTTAAACGGCTGCAGCAAGGGAATTACTTCCCAGACCAGAAAATAACAGTTGGGGATGTTGAAATGCCTGTCGTTATCCTGGGGGACCCAGCCTACCCCTTGATGCCATGGCTCATGAAGCCATACACAGGCAGCCTGGACAGTGGTCAGGATCTGTTCAATTACAGGCTGAGCAAGTGCAGAATGGTGGTGGAATGAGCATTTGGCCGTTTAAAGGCGCGCTGGCGCACATTACTGACTCGCTCAGACCTCAGCCAAACCAATGTCCCCTATGTTATTGCTGCTTGCTGTATTCTCCACAATCTCTGTGAGAGTAAGGGGGAGACCTTTATGGCGGGGTGGGAGGCTGAGGCAAATCACCTGGCCGCTGATTACGCGCAGCCAGACACCAGGGAGATTAGAAGAGCACACCAGGAAGCGGTGCGCATCAGAGAAGCTTTGAAAACGAGCTTCATCAATGGCCAGGGTACAGTGTGACTGCTGTGTTTGTTGATGAACACCCAACCCCCTTGATTGACTCATTCCCTGTAAGCAACTCACCCTCCCCCTTCGAGTACAGCTTACTTATGCAAATAAAGTCACTCTCGTTTAAAAATCATGAATTCTTTATTAATTCATTATAAAAAGAGGGAGAGAAGTAAGGGTGTGGTTTGGGAGGATGATAGGAAGGATGGAGAAGGCCATTAAAAAAATTTCACAGTAACGACAGCCTTCTGGTTGGGCTGTCCACAGGGGTGGAGTGGGCGGGTGCACGGAGCCTCCCCCCATGCGTTCTTACACGTCTGGGTGAGGAGGATATGGAACATGGTGAGGGTTGAGGGTGGTTATACAGGGGCTGCAGCGGCACTCTGTGATCCTGCTGCCATTCCTGAAGCTCCACCAGACGCCGGAGCATGTCAGTTTCATCACGCAGCAGCCCCAGAGTTGCATCCCGCCACCGCTGATCTTCCTGCCACCACCTCTGATTTTCCTGCTGGTCTTCCTGCCGCCACCTCTCATCTCGGGTGTCTCTCCTGTCCTCACGTTCACTGGCATCTTTCCTGTAATTTGATACCACGTCCTTCCACTCATTCAGATGAGCTCTTTCATTGCGTGTAACTTCCATAATATCCGAGAACATTTCATCTCTCGTCTTCTTTTTCCTCCGCCTTATCTGTACTAGCCTTTGGGATGGAGGAGGGACGCTTGAAAAATTTGCAGCTGCATGAGGGAGAGAAATATTTAAAAAGATACATTTTACAGAACAATGGTTATACTCTTTCACAGTGAACAGCACTATTCACCTTACATAGCACATGTGATTTCCCTACAAGGTCGCATTTTTCATCTTAATAGTGAGTGCCTGCAGCTCTGGAGTTACAGATCTCACAGACACAGGTCCAGGCATCAGAATTCAGCTTGCATGCGGCCATGGTAAGCCACTGTCTTTCGGCTTCTGCAGTGATTTACCCCTCCCCCCAATGCATGGCTAATACCATGCTAGCTCCCTGCTAATCAACACCCTTCCCACCCCCCCACCCACTGCGTGGCTGGTAGCTTGGGGAAGATAGCCGGTGACCAAACACAAAAAAGATCATCGGCATTTCACTCCTCCCCTCCCCCCGCTTGGCTACGTGCAGGAAAGGTTTTTTTTTTAAGCTGCTGCAGTCCACGAACCCAGTAGGAAAATGGCCATCCCCCTTACTTAAATTCCTGATTTTTAACCAGGTTATCCTGAACGATATCACTTTGCTGAGGATCACACAGCGAGATAAAGAACGGATGCTTCTTGAATGCCAGCAATCACCGGGATCATACGCTGCTATGCTTTGCCATGCAATGATACCTGATTACTTGCTACATGCATGGCGTGGTAAAGTGTCCTACCATGGTGGGCGGAACAAGGCTGCCTTGCCCAGAAACCTTCTGCAAAGGCTTCTGGAGTACCTACAGGAGCGCTTCATCGAGATGTCCCTGGAGGATTTCCTCTCAATCCCCGGACATGTTAACAAACTTTTCTAAGTAACTATACTGTCTGCGAATGCATCCCAAGTCCTCAGGGCAAATCAATCATTAAAAAACGCTTGCTTAAAAAACAATGTTTGCTATTTGCAAAGGTACACTCACCACAGGTCCCTTCCATGGCGTCATTGTCTGGGATAGTTGCTTGGGAGGGCTGGGAGGAGGGTAATTCCGTCAGGGTGAGAAAAAGCTCCTGGCTGCTGGGGCTCACGGAGTGCTGTGTGCTCTCTGCTAGGTCGTCCTCCTCTTCTTCATCTTCATCTTCCCCGTCTGCATAATCCTCAGACATGGCAGAGATTACAACCCCCACCTCGGAATCCACGGTCAGGGGTGGGGTAGTTGTGGCACAGCCCCCTAAAATTGCATGCAGCTCAGCATAGAAGCGGCATGTTTTTCGACCTGCCCCAGACCTTCCGTTTGCTTCTTTGGTTTTCTGGTAGGCTTGTCTGAGCTCCTTAACTTTCACTCTGCACTGCACTGAGTCCCTGCTGTGGCCTTTATCCGTCATAGCCTTAGAAATTCTTTCAAATACTTTTTCATTTCGTCTTTTGGAACGCAGTTCTGTTAGCACTGAATCCTCTTCCCATATAGCGATCAGATCCAGTACCTCCCGTGCAGTCCATGTTGGGGCTCTTTTTCGATTCTCAGGAGACTGCATTGTTACCTGTGCTGATGAGCTGTGCGTGGTCACCTGTGCTGATGAGCTCTCCACGCTGGGGAAGCAGGAAATGAATTTCAAAAGTTCGCGGGGCTTTTCCTGTCTACCTGGCCAGTGCATCCAAGTTCAGAATGCTGTCCAGAGCGGTCAGTGGTGCACTGTGGGATACCGCCCGGAGGCCAATACCGTCGATTTGCGGCCACACTAACCCTATTCCGATATGTTAATCCCGATATTAGCGCTACTCCTCTCGTCGGGGAGGAGTACAGAAACCGATTTAAAGAGCCATTAAAATCGATATAAGGTGCCTCCTAGTGTGGACGGGTGTGGCATTAAATCGGTTTTACGCTCCTAAAACCGGTTTAAACGCCTAGTGTAGACCAGGCCTAAGACACTGAAGCCAGTTTCACCTCTTATTTGTTGATGTAACTCCCTCCTTGCCCCGCAAAATGAAAAAATTGTCAAAAAAGGACATTTCCCACAGGAATTTCTATTATGATGAAAAAACATTTTTAATTGGAAAACAGTTTCTATTTAAAATTTTTAACCAGCTCTACTGAAATATTCCATGTTTGGTCTTCAACTGGAAGTGTTTGTTTGTTTGTTTGTTTCGGAGGGTGGGGGTGTTGGATATTTTGTTTGTTTGTGTTTGGCCATTGTTTTTTGGAAATTAAGCCAAATCCCTTAAGCTGCTTTGGTGTTTTGTGAAAGTACAAGGTAAATGAAAAAAAAACACTTTTCCAAATGCAAAAAACAAAACAAAACAAACAAACAAAAATTTCTAATCACACTTTAGGGAACAGGGAAAATGGCAAAAGTTTGAAAGTTTAAAGTTGGCATGGACATAGCTTTGGTTAAGGAATAGTGACTATGCTTCTTTTGAAAAAACCTGAGTTTTATGGTACAAAGACAGAACAAATACCCTGCACAATTAGGGTTGTAGTTAAATGAATATTGGTTAGTTCAGGAACTTCCATGCTGCACTGGTGAAGCTGATGGAGATTATTAGAAGATCCACAAGCCAATAAGGAATTTATGTAATTATGTAGCAAGAAGTTTACCAGCTTAGCAAGCTGCTCTGTCTACCTGGATTTTATATCATGCCTAACACTATGGGTTCAAAATATCTCTGGAGTTTTTCTTTCCCTTGTTTTTTCCCTTTTAAATATTTTTTCTCTTCCTTTAAATTTTTTCTTTAAAAATCCCCAAGAAATTAAATGCAGAAAAAAAGTTGCATTGTTGCAAATTTAAGGCTGTCCACTTAAAAACATGAAAAGGCAAAAATTTAAGTTCCGAGATCAGTGTGAACTCAGCCATATTTTACATGTACCATTTCCTACTCCTGTTTTTCTTATTCAGTGTGTAGCTTAGTACATTTCCATTAATGTTGGCAGGGGTGCTGAATCTAGGGATGCTGGGGGTGCAGCAGCATTCCTTGACTTGAAGTGGTTTCCATCATATACAGGGTTTACAGTTGGGTTCAGTAGCTTTCAGCACCCCCACTATACAAATTGTTCCAACACAACTGAATGTTGGAAAATGTGTTGCCCATGATGTGAGTTCATGCTGCTGTTGGAATCAACTTTTGCATTTCCTAACTTTGTCAGTTTCTCTGCACAGCTTCAGTATAACAGTAGCACAGTTCTGTACATTTGAGAATACAGCCCTTAACTTAATTAGGTCTCTGTCCCCAGTTGTTGCTATTTATTATTTGTATTGTGGTAGCATCCAGAGGCCCTAGACTGATTGGGGCTACATTGTGTTAAAATGCTCTTGAAATACACAGTCAGAGACAGTCTATACTGAGAAATGGGATTAAAAAGCAGGAATGTTGCTGAAAACCAGACGTTGACATTAAGCTGAACTCCTCCCCCATCAAAAAGACATATGCTCTTTATTGCCTCTCTATTTCTAAAAAGAGTGTATAGGGTGCTACTGTATAGAAGAACATGGACAGATTAGCTAAACTAGTTTGTGAGCTAAAATACACGACGCTCTCTGGCTAAATATGTCAGGAGCAGCAGAAACGAAATAGCCTGGGACTTGGATGACATGATCTATTTTTAACCAGTCAGCATTCCACAGTGTGCAGGCCTCTCAAATAGGCAGGAATTGCAATCAATTCTGCAGGAGAATGAACTCTTTCCTGGAGACTGCAAGGAGTGTAAATCCACAGGGATATAAAGGAAAATGAAGAACCAGCAAAGAGATCTTCCCTTCCATCCCCTCACCCCAAAAACATTTAAGTTCCTTAGAGAATGGAAAACAGTAGACAAAATAAGAGAAACTTGCTCACAAAAGAGAATACAAATATTGCAGGGAAAATACAGTGCACTTTGCCGGGCTCTTTGCTGCCGTCCTAGTATATGAGAACCGCAGAATGTCCAGTGATTAGATCCCAGGGCTAGATTTTGTTCCTAACTCTGCCGTGGATTCACTATATGATCATAAGCAAGTCACTTCATGTCTCTACACCTTAGTTATCTTATCTATAACATGGGGATAATAATTTGTGAAGTGCTTCAAATATTCAGAAGCATTAAGCAAAAAGTATTATTAATATTACTACAATACCTATTTACAGGCTAGGAAAACCTTTTATTTCAAGTTGGGTAAATCAACGCATAGTATCCCTTTTCTTCTGCCAATACACTTTCAATTTCAGACTCTGGTGATCTGGATCTGCATGTTTCCCGTTCTAGTCTGTATCTAGTTTGCTTGTTAGAACACTTTACACAACTATTTACTATTCTGTTTATCCAGCTTTCAGTTTAGTCATTAATCCAATGCATTTTAAAACTTAGAAAATTCAGTAAGTCAAACTATGCCTTAACTTACACCCTGTACAACTCTGTTGATTTTAGTGGGGTGTTAATCAGGGCAGAATTTGGCCCAATATGCTCAGCTTTTTATAGGGGACTAAATCATTACTTTTTATCTTTGTTTTCCTCCCACCACACTGCCATCTTAGTGGAGCTTCCTATCACAGTGAATTGTTTATAGAGGGTTTAAGAGGATATTGTAAGATTTGATTACAGTGATTATTTCCCCAGTACATTAGCATGCCCTAATTGAAAGATTGGGAACTGAGTTATCTGGTGTTAAGTAGGTTTATAGTAGTAAGAGATAGAAAATACCTGTTAGATTATTAAGTCCATCCTCTTGTAAGGGCAGTATGTAGTCCCCTGATAGAGGATGTATTGGATATTAAAATGATATTGCCCTGGATAATAGCCAAAAGGCTGTGAAGTAGTGATGGGTTGACCAAAGATAAAAGCTTGGGATGGGGTTTTGTGACTATCAAAATCTGTCACTCAGGACATTTTTTTGTATTTTTGGTTATTGTCAGTGATGTTTGCCAGAATATGATCATTTCACAGGGTTCCAGCCATTTACAAAACTTGTTTCTCTCATTTAAGGTGACAAAGATTCCAAACTACTAAAAATAACTAGGTTGAGCTTGATGCAAGAAAGCAATAGCTCTTTTTTAATTTAAAAGAAAGAAAATAAAGTCAGAACCCAAAATAACTAGTGTATCACAGATCTCAGCAATACTTTTCACAGGTGCCTTCTGTGTGTTGGTGCTATTCAACTCTTGTTTATTATACGTGTAACCCTTCTGCCCATCAGAGCTGGCAGTAACAAGGGCTGGGTTCAGTATCTAGGGGTTCGGTTTCAATAACACATTGCAAAACCGTCTTGAGCCCCCACCCAGAGACCTGGGACAATTACATACTACCCCCCTGGGAGCCTCTAAGAGGCAATACTTCTCCTCTCACAAGCACAGAGTCTGAGTGTAGTGAAAGCCTTTTAATAAAGGAGGGAAACATTGCGGCATTATGTTGGGGAAACACCACAAACAAAATTCATAACACAAACCATGAGAAAAAGACCCACCCCCGAGTAAGTTTGTCAGTGTCCTTTTCCCCTCAGGGTCTTAAGTCCAGCAACGCAACAGTCACCCCCAGCCACAGTTTCTGTCCTTGGTCAGTGCAGCCCCCAGAGTTCAGAAGTTCGGCAGAGTTTA
This sequence comes from Mauremys mutica, assembly GCF_020497125.1. Classification (NCBI taxonomy): domain Eukaryota; kingdom Metazoa; phylum Chordata; order Testudines; family Geoemydidae; genus Mauremys; species Mauremys mutica. The sequence continues at coordinate 55,876,233 of NC_059078.1, read as the reverse complement.
TCTCCCAGCCTTGGTGGAAGTGGGTGGAGGTATCGGGGCAGCTTACATGCTCTGCTGCTCAGGTCGACGGCCGATTGCCACGCCTCTCCACAAGGTTCTGCTACAGTCTTCACTGCCAGCCATCCTGCTGGCCGCTCCTCTCTGCTAGCCGTGTCTCTCCACACATCTCCCCCAGCCATCCTGCTAGCCACTCACCAATATGTCTTCAGGCCCTTTCCCTACTTAACACAGCTCTCAGTGATTTCAGCTCTTAGCCCTGGTCTATACTACGAATTCAGGTCAAATTTAGCAGCGTTAGATTGATTTAACTACACGACAAAGCCATTTTTGTCGACTTAAAGGGCTCTTAAAATCCATTTCTGTACTCCTCCCTGATGAGGGGATTAGCAGTGAAATCGACCCTACTGGGTCGAATTTGGGGTAGTGTGGACGCAATTTGATGGTATTGACCTCCGGGAGCTATCCCAGAGTGCTCCATTGTGACTGCTCTGGACAGTGCTCTCAATTCAGATGCACTGGCCAGGTAGACAGGAACAGCCCTGTGAACTTTTGAATTTCATTTCCTGTTTGGCCACCATGGCAAGCTGATCAGCACAGGTAACCATGCAAAGCTCATCAGCACAGGTGACCATGGAGTCCCAAAATCGCAAAAGAGCTCCAGCATGGACTGAATGGGAGGTACTGGATTTGATCGCTGTATGGGGAGACGAATCTGTGCTATCAGAACTCAGTTCTAAAAGACTAAATGATTACGTGCAGTCAGACACCAGGGCGCTGCACATCAGAGAAGCTTTGAAAACCAGTTTCATGACTGGCCAGGCTACGGTTTGAAAGTTCTGTTTGTTTCTCTTTGATGAAAACCCGCCCCCTTGGTTTACTCTACTTCCCCTGTAAGCCAACTGCCCTCCCTTCCCTCCTTTGATCTCCGCTTGCAGAGGCAATAAAGTCATTGTTTCAAATTCATGCATTCTTTATTAATTCATCACACAAATGGAGGGATAACTGCTAAGGTAGCCGGGTAGGGGTGGGGGAAGAGGGAAGCACAGGGGTGGGGTAGTTGTAGGGGCAGCCCTAGAATGGCATGCAGCTCATCATAGAAGCGGGATGTCTGGGGCTCTGACCCGGAGCGGCCCTTTGCCTCTCTGGTTCTTTGGTAGGCTTACTTGATATTCCAGGCAGGACTGAATCTCCATTAGACGAAACGTAAAGAAGGGAATGACCTGGAGTCACTCCCGTTTATGTCCAGGCGCCCCCGACCGACCTCACCGAGGTCAGCCAGGAGCACCCATGTCTGCCCAGGCACCCCCGACCGACCTCACCGAGGCTGGCCAGAAGGAACCAGGAGACAGCAGCAGAAAACCCCAAAATGTTAGTTCCTGGAGAAGATGTAACCCCCTTCCATTGATGCTTCACCAACTGCAATGGCCCCTTAACTTCATGGATGGTAGCATGGAAGCATAAACAAGTTCAAAGAGTGAAAACCCCAAACTAGGATGAGGTACAGCCCTGTAGGCAAAAAGCAACTGCTGCAACACTAGGTCCCAATCATTGGAGTGCTTATTCACAAATTTACGTATCATGGCCCCCAAAGTTCCATTAAACTTCTCCACTAGGCCATTCGTTTGATGGTGGTAAGGGGTGGCAACCAAGTGGTTCACCCCATGAGCTTCCGAAAGATGTTTCGTGGTCCCCGTCAGGAAGTTAGTTCCCGAATCCGTAAGGATGTCGTAGGGCCAACCTATCCTGGCAAAAATGTCTGCCAATGCCTGGCTCACGCTTTTAGCCCTGGCGTTGCTTAGAGCTACTGCTTCCGGCCATCGAGTGGCAAAATCCATTAAGGTCAGTACAGATTTCCTCTGGGTGTCTTCTTAGGGAAAGGACCCAGAATATCCACAGCTACACGCTGAAATGGAACCTCAATTATGGGGAGTGGCTGGAGAGGGGCCATATGGTCTTGGGGCTTTCCCATCCTCTGGCACACCTCACAAGACCGGACATAGGTAGAAATGTCCTTGCCCATTCCCTCCCAGTGGAATGACTTTCCCAGATGGTCTTTTGTCCTATTCACCCAGCATGGCCACTAGGGTGATCGTGGACTAAGCTCAAGAGCTTTTCCCTATACTTAGTTGGGACTACCAACTGTCTCTGAGGATGCCAGTCCTTCTTGTGCCCACTCCTTGTATAAGAGTCCTCCTACAACAAACCTGGATCTATTAGAAGAGCTGAGAGGTGGTGGGTCGTTCCATGCTACCATCCAAGCTCCCTTGAGGCTTTCATCCACTTCCTGCTCTGCCTGGAACTGCTCTCTTGATGCTGGAGACATTAGTTCCTCGCTGGATTGTGGACTTGGGCGTGGTTCCACTGGAAGCAATGCAGGGGATAGGGGTGTCTTCGTCAACTATGAACTGCTCTCCGCTGGTGCACTAGGTTGTATTTCAGGCTCCGGTTGAGCATCTTGCACTGGTATAGCTGCTGCTGCAGGTGCAGGCTCTGTGGCGCCCCTTGGTGCTGGCTCCCTTGACTCTAATGGGGTTGCAAACACGGGCTCTTGTGCTGACTGCTCTACCAGTTCCGATCCTTGGGCTGGTTATGGCTGGGTCCCAGGAACTGGATCTACAACCACTGCAATAGACTCTGGTCTGGGGTCTAGTTCCACCACCTCTGGCTGGGTCACCGGGCCTGTGGTATCCGGGGACACAGACTAGGTCCTTGTAGGAGGCTCAGGAATGGAGTTAGGTGTGGAGGCCTGTTTATCCTGGCTGCAGGTGACCATCCCCACCCTTTTTGTTAGCCTCACATGGATGGCTAAGTCTTCTCCCAGCAGCATGGGAATGAGATAATCGTCATAGACTGCAAAGGTCCATATTCCTGACCAGCCCTTGTACTGGACAGGCAACTTGGCTGTAGGCAAGTTAAAAGAGCTGGCCTTAAAGGGTAGCACTGTCACTTGGGCCTCTGGGTTGATGAATTTGGGGTCCACCAGGGATTGGTGGATAGCTGACACCTGTGCTCCAATGTCTTTCCACACGGTAATCTTCCTCCCGCTCATACTCACAGTTTCCCTTCACTCTGGGGGTATTTGCGAGACATCTGGGCCTGAAGGCTCTTGGTGGGACCCCGGGGTGATGAGTTGCAGTTGGCTGGTGCTCTTGGAGCAATTGGCCTTCACATGCCCCAGCTCATAACATTTAAAGCATCACCCTGATGACTGTGGGCTGGGGCGAGTTGCGTGGTTGGAGAGTAGGTGGTAGGACGAGAGGGCATCTGGGGTCTCCCTGGCTCTGTGGAGGGCTCCTCCTTGTGAGATGGGGCCTTGGGCTGACTCTAATGGTGGGGTGTCGTCTCGGGTTGCCCCTTCTGGTATCCCCACCAACTGCTACTAGCTTTCTTTTTCTCTGCCATCTCCACCCATTTGGCTCCGATTTCCCCCTCCTCAATTACAGTTTTGGGATGTACCTTTCTATTTCCTCAGGAAACCCTCTAAGAACTGCTCCATATGTATTAGGAGAGACAGATCTTCCAGAGACTTAACATTTGCTCCTGATATCCAGGCATCCCAAATTTTTTTACAATGTGGTTGGCGTGTCGGGAAAATGCCACATTTGGTTTCCACCTTAGGGCTCTGAACCACCAACGGGCATGCTCAGATATTAGCCCCATCCTAATTCTGGCCTTTTGTTTAAAAAGTTTGTACTCGTTCATGTGTTCTTTAGGCATTTCAGCTGCCACCTCTGCTAAGGGTCCACCGAGTTGTGGCCTCAGCTCCATCATATACTGATCTGTAGAGATGTTGTATTCAACGCAGGCCCTTTCAAATTTTTCTGAGAAGGTGTCTGTATCATCGCCTACCTTGTATGTGGGGAATTTCTTGGAATGGGGAGTGGTACCTGGAGGAGGACTGTTAAGGCTACTTGACTGACCCAGCTTAGCCCTTTCTAAGTGGCAGCTCTGTCACGGCTTCTAAGCACTTCGCTGCCATTTCCACCTCCAAGCGCTTCACCTCTCTTCTCTCCTCCACCTCCAAGCGCTTCTCTTCTGTGTCTGCCTCCAAGCGCTTCTGTAGGAAGAAATTCCTGTCTTCCGCAGTTAGAACTTGGTCTAGGTTAAGGGCATCCCTCCATCTTGGCACCTGGATCTTGGGTTGGGGAGGACTGACCATTCACTCCGGGGAAATCTCCGGCCCCCAATCCCCTCCCTGCATTTCTGATATGGAGCTGGATGTCTGGGCTTGATCTGGGTCTGTCTTCTCTGTGGTGTGCTGCTTTGGGAAGACTGGTTGCTCTAGGGTTTTGGTGCCCAACCGCAACCTCATGCACAGGGCTGCCCTACTCTAGCCTAGCTACTTTGTTGCCAGGAAGCTAGAAAAAAAAACCTGCTTGTTGGACTCCCTGGCTCTGCAGGCTGAATCCTTTGTGTGTCTGTTCCCCCTCAGGCAGCAAAGAAAAGAAAGGGGGGGGGAAAAAACAACTCCCTGGCTTTGCAGGCTGCCAAAAGGAATAATGTGTTGTTTTAAAATCCTGAGGTCTGTGCCTCTCATTCAAAATGATCGCACCGCTCTGCCACCATGTCAAGGCTGATTCCCCACTCTGGCACTTCGAGTGCAGAAGGTGGGGGCCCACAAGGATTCTAAAAATTAATACTGGTCACTCCAGGCTTGTATTAAACTCCTAAGGTTACAGCTTTTCTCTGACCTTGGATTGGTAGATGATGCCACCACTCAAGTGCAGAACCCCTTTGAGAGCCGAGGAAGGCACACTTTGGAATTCCTTCCTATGGGGTACCCTCAAGTCCTTTCACCCCACTCTGGGGAAGAGCTGAAAAAGAAAGAAAGAAAGAAAGAAAAAAAAGAAATCAGCTGTTGCCACCAGCTAATTAAACAGCATAAACAAACCTCTTAAGACAAAAATTCAATTCCATTCTTAAAAATGGTAAATGTTATTAATAAAATAAAGGAAAAAAATACATCTGGGAATACATTTGGCAATTGCTAGATTTTAAAAGAGCAACTACAAGGATTAAGCACCAAGAATAGCTTTCTTGAGGTCCAGTTTAAAGGTTACAAGCAAAACAAATGCACCTGGGACTAGCACAGAGGAATCCACAAGCCATAACAAAGTAAAAGGGATAAACCTAATTGTGTCTTCCTAGACATTTCCTGATCTATATATCTGGGGTTTTAGGTTAATAGTTTCTAGATATGATACTCATGACTTTTTCATACCTGGCCCAAGCTTCTTACAGGATAGCTGCTGCCCTGTCCACCAGACAGACAAAAGGAGAGGTTTTTTTTTCAATGTTAAAAAGTTCTAGCCTTCCCACTGGCTCTTTTGGCCAGGTGCCCACTCACTTCCTTTTACCTATGCATAGCAATGAGACTTTTTAACCCTTTACAGGTAGAGCAATTAGGGAACAGCTACTAAGAGGGATTTTATAGCTACTGACTGGCTGGGTGTCCATAAAAGGGAGCTTCCCCTCTGCCTCTTTCATTTATCACAACTTCAAACATTTTAATGGAAATGTATCAGTTTTCAGTAAAAACTAGGAACTTGAAATATTTGGTTTGCAAAGTTTTGTTGGAAAATTTTAAAAGAAATAAGCTTTCTATGAACATTTTCATTTTAAAAGTCCATTTCTAATTGAAAAAATATTTTGATTGAAAAATTTTAACTAGCTCTGCTTGGGGGAATGTAAGGGTGAGGCTGTACCAAGAAAAGGCCCACTGCATAAAAAAGTTATGGGAGAAGTTTTGTCACAGGTTGACACTGGCCCTTTAGGAGGGAACTGAGCCATTGCACCTGTTACTGGTCAGCTTTAAAGGCACCTGGGCCTAAGGAGACATGTGACCCTGATTACCTGCTCCCTGGTAACAGGGAGCCTGGGAAACCTAGGATTGCCAGAATCCCCTGGAAGGAGAGGGAAGGAAGCAGGAGCAACAGGTGCCAGAGTGCCAGTAGAAGGAACTGGAGAATTAAAGGGGGACAATAAAGCTCTGGGAGCTGTAGCCCAGGGTGAGCTGAGGAACTGTGTTTTTGTTGATCTGACTGAAGTTTGGACAATAAAATTACATAAAAGAGACTGTGGTTGTGTCAGTAAGTCCTTAGCAAGCTGGAGAGGAGCTGCTACAGGGCAAAACCATGGTTCTGTTGCATTACACTGATGATGCAGAGATGTTGGACCTCTTCTGATCCAGAATACATTAGGTAAAGTATATTTAAAAAGTGGGGTGGGGTGCAATAAGTGTAGGGTCAGTGTTGAGGTGCTTTATGCACAATCCTACTGGGGTCATTACCAGCTGAGGAAAGGGGTGCACTGAGGAATTCTTTGCCTGCACTCAGAGGCACACTGTGGATAACACCACCCTGCACATAAGGGCAAATAAGGAGTCTATGGAGCTCCCATTTCTATTAAGGGTGATGATGAGGTGCCAGCCACAGGCAGCAATCTGCTTACATGACATTCATTGTAGGGAAACCATGGCCATGTCCTCAAAGAGGAGGAGAGACAAAGGGATAAAAAAATCATCTATCTTCTGGCAAGCCTGTGGACAGCCCACAAGCTCCTATGCAAGGACTTCATCTGGACAAGTTACACTGCTTGCAGATGCTATACAAATTCAATTACACTGAATATTAACACAGTGCTTTAGTCAAATTGCACCGTGTCTGTCTCAAATGAGTAATTGCTTCAATATTCTATTATAAACACCCAGCCATATTTCAATGTGCCTGAAGCTAGTTTAGACTTAGCACTGCCTTGTAACTACTCTCCCTAAATGTTTCTCTTAATTATTTTTAGTCCCCCAGACAACCTTGGGGCTTTCTTTCCCCACTCCTGTCTTCTAACCTGGTTGACTTGGTTCCAAAAAGACTGAAAATGAGTTATAATGAATGTATGTTTTTTATTTATGTGTTAACTTAGCGCTGATAAAAGATGTTGCATTAAAATCACCAGAGAGTAACGCCTTTTATATTTAGCCACATAAAAAAGGACAGACTAACCAGTGACACTGCAGCTTGTTGCACGCACATAGACTTCCAATGCACCTTAATTCTATCTGGAACAGCCCCCTTTAGTTCAACACTCCAGGTATTAGCTGTATTTGGTCTTCTCTGACAAGAGCACCAGTTAAGGTAGTGATTTTGGGGATGTGGAAATTTGCCTTGTAGTACACTATCTTGTGGTTGATTCCATCAGTTTTCACATGTAAAGCAGGGCTCAGTACTTGGTTTAGATAGGGACAGCTAAGTGCTACAGGATGTCATTAGTATATTATCAACCTAGACTGGGGACCAAATCTGATTTCAGATGCCATTGATTTTGTTGGGAACAGTATTGCCAATTCCAAGCATTGAAAAAAAAAATCAGGAATCTGCCCCTGCCTCAAAAAATCATGCGTATGGCTTCAAAAACCATGAGACTTCTTAAGAAGAATACATTTTGGGTTATTATTTTCCACCTGGTTTCTGAGCCTTTCATTTTCCAGTTTTTCTTCCACAACCAAGAGGGCTAGAAATTTACTTTTTTTAAAAGTGAAAGCTGAGTGTCTTGTAGAGACCCATGTCTCCAGAAGCTGGGGCTTGAAGAAAAACATCAAATATCACAAGACTTATGATAAAAACATTGAGAGCTAAAATCATCAACACTGTGAGAGAAGGATCAGTCTTTAAATAAACAAACAGAGCACTGCATCCCAATCAGCACACAGCTGTGGCCCATGTGACATCCTCAGGGCCATACAGGCATTGTATATATTGTGTGGCTGTAGTCCACATAACACACAGAGAGGTGCATATGCAGCCACAATGGTAAATAGGTTAAGAACCACTGGTTTAGAGCTAGGGTGATCATACATCCTATTTTGGCTGGGACAGTCCCTTTTCAAAGCCCTGTCCCACCATCCTGACTTTTGTTTTTCCCCAAAAGTGGGCATTTGTCCTGTTTGTTCTTACCAACTGACAAATGCTCACTTTTGTCAAAAAAAGTGGGGTGCAGAGGAACATGCAGGAGGCAAGCAGTGATACCAGCTCCGTGCCAGGAGGGGAGGCAGGCAGGGATCAAGTGACCTGCAATGCCAGCCAGAGTCTCGAGGGGGGGGGTGGGGGGGTAGGCAGGGCTTGGGTGAGCAGCGACGCCAGTCCTGTGATGGGGGGGGCACTCGGGTGAGTGGCTTGGGCCAGCTCTGCACTGGGCGGGAGGGAGTTCTGGTTAACCCCATGCAGGGGAGGGGGAGCACGCACTTGCCCTGAGTGGGGGAAGGGGGCTCATATGAGCAGCTTAGGCCAGCCCCTGGGGGGAAGAGATGGCTTGTGCTAGCCTTATGTGGTGTCCAATTTTCCCTTTGGGAAGTAAGATCACCCTCCTTAAAGCCATATTGAACAAAACAAAATGGAGGGGGCGTGAATAAATTCCAGACTGGAACTTCTCTTGGCAGGGTGCGAAAGGGAGGAGCCTGTTGTGTATTTGGTTGTCATGGGTTTTGTTACTATGGCAACTGAGTTAGACTATTAAGGGATAGCTCAGCCGGTTTCAACCGGCTGAGTGAGCTCTCTGTGTCTGTAAATAAAATGGAGGTTTTGGTTAGCTGTCTGCTCTCTGGCCTCAAGTGATTGCTTCCTACACCGGCTGCCCCTAGGACATAACACTGGCGACAAGGGTGGGATCCTGGTGCTGCTCCAGTAACAGAAGGAAGTAGAAGTCAAGGTAAAGACCAAACAAAGAAAAAAAGCTGCTTGTTTGCACTGACTGTGAAAGTGAAACTAAAAATCATGGCTACTCTGACCAGGCCCCTGGAGCCTTTTGATGAGAATACAGAGCAGTGGCATGTGTATACTGAGCGTTTTGAGCTTTTTGGTATTGCAAATGACATTACAGAAGTGAAGAAGGTGCCAATATTCTTAACTGTTGTAGGGGCTAAAACCTACTCTCTGCTACGCAGCTTACTACACCCTGTTAAGCCTGAGACTAAATCTTACAGTGACATTGTGGAAATCCTGGGGTCTCATTTCTCCCCAAAACCACTGGTAATTGCTGAAAGATATAGGTTCCACAAAAGAGACCAAAAGGAAGATGAAACAGTTGTACAATTTGTAGCCATTTTAAAAAAGCTAGCAGAACACTGTGAATTTAAAGAGATGTTAAATGATGCCCTGCGTGACAGGTTAGTGTGTGGCCTCTGCAGTGAAGCTATACGGAAGCGCCTACTGACAGAGGCTCAGCTTACATTACAGAAGGCTGTTGATATTGCTGTCTCCATGGAACTGGCTACAAGGGAGGCACAATACATCAGTGCACCCCCTAGGGTGCAAAAAGTGTCACAAGAACTGACCCACAAAACTGTGCAGAGTCAAGAATGTTACCGCTGTGGTAAGCCAGGACACCAGGCATCAGAATGCTGGTGTAAGGACCTGGTGTGTCGACACTGTGGCAAAAAGGGACACATTGAGTGTGCCTGTAAACAAAAGAAAAAGAGGCCTGTGGTCTGGCCGACAAAAAGAGGAACCTTGCATACCCTAGAGCAGACCCAGGATGATCAAGGTGACACCTCCTCACAAGAGGAAGTGCCACTGCATGTTTTGTCTTTGGCAGCGGGCTCACATGAATACTGGGTAACCCCCTTATTGGAGGGCATACCTATACGCATGGAACTAGACACCGGTGCAACTGTCTCGCTGGTTCCTGAGACTGTGTATAAGGAAAAGCTACAGCATCTTCCGCTTAAGGCAACAAAAACTGTTCTGAAGACGTATACAGGTGAAGCTGTGCCCATGTTGGGCACTATTGATGTTAAGGTGGAGCTCAATGGACGGGCGGCTAAATTGCCACTGTTTGTGGTGAGAGGTAACTACCCAGCCTTAATGGGTAGGCCTTGGCTTGGGAAGATTCAGCTGAACTGGGCAGAAGTGCACCGGATGACTAAAGAAGAAACCAGTCTAACCCCTTGTAGCGGGCCGGTGTGGCTCCCCTCCTCCCCGGAGAGGGTTGAGCCCCGGACACAGGAAGGGGCGGGGCTACAGCAGGGTGAGCCCGCCCCTCAGAGGGTCAGGCGGCGACCCGGAAGAATAAAAGCCGGGCCTCCCAGCTCAGTCAGCTCTCAGCCACCGGGGAGAGCAGACCTGCCTGAGGGAGCTCCTACCGGAGGAACCACTGGAGCCCCGAGCGACTGCCTGGACTGGACGGAGAGCACCCTACCTCGCTCCTGGGAAGACCAGCCGGAACTCCCCCGCGCCACCTACGACGAGGAGCCCGGGGGAACGCCCCAGCTGCCATGCTGTTACCCCGAGGAGCCCCCGGGGCAGGATTGGCTGGACTTCCCTAAGGACCTACCAGACCTACCCCCCAGCCCGGGTTGGGACGAGCCCATGCAGTGGGACTTCCCGGGGCGAGACGCCGTGGACCAGGTAGGCCAAGAGGGGGATAGTGGAAGTGGCCCGGGGGCAGCTGACCTCAGTCAGGCTGCTGACCAGACTGAACCCATGTCAGTGTGTTGCGGTCAGGATCCCCACTGACCGGCAGCGGTGAGGACCGCTGCCTAGGGCCCCGGGCCGGGACACAGTGGAGTGGGTGGGCCTGTGTCCCCCCCTGCCACCCCACTCACGGGTGGCAGTCGTCCCCCTCTACCTACTGGCTCAGCCTGCCGCAAAAGGCCTGAGCCCCTGTACTGCTTGCTACTGGCTCAGCCTGCCACAAGAGGCCTGAGCCCCTGTACTGCTTGCTACTGGCTCAGCCTGCCACAAGAGGCCTGAGCCCCTGTACTGCTTGCTACTGGCTCAGCCTGCCACAAGAGGCCTGAGCCCCTGTACTGCTTGCTACTGGCTCAGCCTGCCACAAGAGGCCTGAGCCCCTGTACTGCTTGCTACTGGCTCAGCCTGCCACAAGAGGCCTGAGCCCCTGTACTGCTTGCTACTGGCTCAGCCTGCCACAAGAGGCCTGAGCCCCTGTACTGCTTGCTACTGGCTCAGCCTGCCACAAGAGGCCTGAGCCCCTGTACTGTTTGCTACTGGCTCAGCCTGCCACAAGAGGCCTGAGCCCCTGTACTGCTTGCTACTGGCTCAGCCTGCCACAAGAGGCCTGAGCCCCTGTACTGCTTGCTACTGGCTCAGCCTGCCACAAGAGGCCTGAGCCCCTGTACCGTTTGCTACTGGCTCAGCCTGCCACCCAAGGCCTGAGCCCCTGTACTGTTTGTTACTGGCTCAGCCTGCTACCAAAGGCCTGAGACCTATTTAGACTGTTTGTCGCCCAGCCCCTGCACCAGGGGGCCTGGGCCTGTCCTAGCCTTAAAGAGACAGGACAGAACCCCCGTGAGACAAGCGGGCCGGTGTGGCTCCCCTCCTCCCCTCAGAGGGTTGAGCCCCGGACCCACCTGTTACAAGTGGCACCTGACCAGGGACTGTGATCCCTTGCCCCTGTGAGAAGGGGCCGGTGAGAGGGCGGCGGACCGCCCCTCTTAGCCAGGAAGATGGAGACTGACCGGCTGTTCCAGCTGCTGGTGGAAAGCCAGGAGCGGCAACAGACGGCTCAGCTCCTACAACAGCAGCAACAGCATGCCGCCCAGCTGGAACAGCAGCGGCAGCGAGACGCAGCCCAGCTCCAGCAGCAGCAACAGCAACAGGTAGCTCAGCTAGAGCAGCAACAGCAGCTGGTGCAGCAGCTTGGGACCCAGCTGCAGCACCTCCTCGGGCCCGCCCCCCGCCCCGCTGAATGGCCCGCGGGGGAGGGCACGGGGGGGGGTCCGCGTCTGGCGACCCCCCTGCGTCTGACCAAGATGGGCCCAGATGACGACCCGGAAGCCTTCTTGGTCACTTTTGAGCGGGTGGCCCTCGTGGCGGGATGGGCAAGAGACCAGTGGGCCACCTTGCTGGCCCCCTATTTGACCGGGACGGCCCAAGCAGCCTACCGGGGGCTGGCGACCGAAGAAGCCCGCGACTACGACCGCGTGAAGGCTGCAGTCCTAGACGCTTTGGACATTAGCCCGGAGACGTTTAGGCAGCGATTCAGGCGACATACCTACCCGGCGGGAGCCCGTCCCCGGATGGTGGCCCAGACCCTGAAGGAGGCCTGCCGTAGGTGGCTGCAGCCAGACGTCAGGACGGCGGAGGAGGTCACCGAGCAGGTGGTGTTGGAGCAGTTTGTTCACACCCTGCCGGCCAAAGGCAGGGCCTGGGTACTCCGCCACCGACCGAAGACCTTAGCGGACGCCGTCGCGCTCATGGAGGGCTTCCTGGCTGCTGAAGCCTCGATAGGGCCCACCTTCCGGCCACCTACCTCGGGGCCCGAACGACCCCGGGACGAGAAGAGGGCGTCGAACATGCCCCACCCACGAGGCCCAGATCACGGGCCGGGACCCCGACAGGGAACCCTGACTCCAAGCTGGGAAGCAGCCCCCCGGCTGACTACCCCGGCCTTCACCCAGAGAGCGCCCAAGGTCCGGCGGAGCCCCCCCCGAAGTACCAGAACAAGCCTTCCCCGGAGTGGACGCCCTGAGCTCGGTCCCTGCTTTAGATGTGGGAAAGCAGGACATGTACAACGAGACTGTCCTGAGATGGATTGCAGTTTCGGGCAGGTTTACGTAGGGGCCGGCCGGGCCCGCCAGGCGGAGGCCCCCAAGCTGATAATCCCGGTGACGGTTGAGAACCAGACCACACAGGCCCTGATCGATTCAGGGTGCGGCCAGACCCTGGTCCGCCAAACTCTGGGACCACCGGCCGACCCCCGTCTGACGCCGATACAATTACAGTGCATCCATGGAGATGTCCGACCTTACCCGAGTGCCTGGGCCCAGCTAACGGTGGGAGGCATTACCCGGCGGGTAGTCGTCGGTCTGGCGCCCGGCCTGGCCTATCCTGTGATTCTGGGGCGAGATTGGCCCTCATTTGAAGAGGTCCTCAGGGCAACGCCGGGGTTGGCTGCTGAACCCCGGGGACCTCCACCAGAGGCGGGGCAGGCGGGGGAGGAGAGTGAGGGAGGAGACCAAGAAGGTCAGGGGCCGCCGGGACCAACTCCCTCAGCACCTCGCTTCGATACAGACTTTTGCCGCGACCAGCGGTCGGACCCAACGCTTAGCCGGGCCTACCAACAACTTGCGGCCGTCGACGGCTCCGTAGTGGATTCTCATCGGGCCACGCAGTGGCCTCATTTCGAGCTGCGGCGAGATCGGCTCTACCGCATCGATCGAGACCCACGCACCCGGGAACCCTTGACGCAGTTGCTGGTACCCCGTTGTCACCGCAGGGCCGTGATGCAGTTGGCCCACGATGTGCCTGCCGCCGGGCATCTGGGGCAAGAAAAGACCCTCGCCCGAATCCTGGCGCGGTTCTTTTGGCCCGGTATCCATCAAGAGGTGAAGCAATATTGTACCTCCTGTCCCGAGTGCCAGCTGGCCGCACCGCCTAGGGTATCCAAGGCCCCCTTAGTCCCTATGCCAGTCATCGAGACCCCCTTTGAGCGGGTCGCCATGGACCTGATAGGTCCGCTTCCCCGAAGCGCGGCCGGCTTCCAGTATGTTCTCGTCCTCGTGGACTACGCCTCCCGCTTCCCCGAGGCCGTTCCCCTGCGGAGCATCACCGCCCGGACCATTGCGGGGGAACTGATGAAGATTTTTGCCCGAGTAGGGTTGCCTAGGGAGATCCTAACGGATCAGGGCACTAACTTCACGTCCCGGCTGCTCCAACAGGTCTGCAAGCTCCTGGGGGTGAAACAGCTGCATACGTCGGTATACCACCCGCAGACCGACGGGTTGGTAGAGCGGTTTAACCGCACCCTTAAGGACATGCTAAAAAAATTTCCCCCCGAGGAATTGCGGCACTGGGACCAGTTCCTACCGCCCCTGCTGCTGGCCATCCGGGAGGTTCCGCAAGCCTCGACCAAGTTCTCCCCCTTTGAACTGTTGTACGGGCGGAGACCCCGCGGACTTCTAGATTTGATGCGGGAAACATGGGAGGAGTCGGTCTCCCCAACCCAGGGCCTCCTCCAGTACGTCCACCAGTTACGGGAATACCTAACTCAGGCCGGGACAGTAGCCCGGGAGAATTTGCGGGCAGCCCAGGCAAAGCAGGAGCGGAACTATAACCAGGAGGCACGGGCCCGGAGGTTTGCTCCTGGGGACCGGGTCCTACTGCTTCTACCCTCCAGCGAGTCGAAGCTGTTGGCCCGTTGGCAGGGGCCCTATGAGGTGGTGCGGCAAGTGGGACCCGTGACATACGAAATCCGCCAACCCGACCGACGGAAGAAGCTCCAGGTCTACCACATCAACCTGCTAAAGCCATGGTGTGACCGAGAGGGCCTACTGATCGACCCTTGCCCGCCTGAGCCCGAACTGGGCCCGGACACGGCCGAGACAAGGGGTGTGGAGGAACCCCCGATAGGCCCCTCGCTCACGGCAGAGCAGCGTAAGCAGGCTACCTGTCTCCTGCAGGCTTTCCAAAAAACCTTCACGGCAGTCCCGGGGTATACAACCCGGGCCTGTCACACGATTCTGACCGAGCCAGGGAAAACGATCAGGGAAACCACCCGGCCTTTGCCATACCGGATGCGGCAGGAGGTAGAAGAAGAGGTCCGAACCATGTTGGCCTTGGGGGTCATCGAGCCTTCCTGCAGTGAATGGCGCAGTCCGGTGGTGCTGGTCCCCAAACCGGACGGTACGCGCCGATTTTGTATAGACTTCCGTCGGGTGAACGCCATCTCGCGGTTTGACGCCTATCCAATGCCCAGGGTGGACGAACTCCTGGGCCGCCTGGGGGAAGCCCAATTTATTACCACCCTGGACCTGAGCAAAGGATATTGGCAGATCCCACTCGACGAAGCATCCAAAGAGAAAACGGCCTTTGCTACCCCCTCAGGCCTTTATCAATTTAATCGAATGCCGTTCGGCCTCCATGGGGCCCCTGCGACCTTCCAGCGGTTGATGGACCACCTCTTGCGGCCCCATCAGGAGTATGCGGCCGCCTACTTGGATGACGTGGTAATCTACAGCCGCCACTGGGAAGATCACCTCAACCGGGTCGCCACGGTCCTACGAACCTTGCGAGAGGCAGGGTTGACCGCCAACCCTAAGAAATGTAGGATCGCATGGCAGGAGACCACCTATCTGGGCTACACGGTGGGAGGAGGACGAATCAGACCCCTGGTAGGCAAGGTACAGGCCCTTGCGGACTGTCCCACACCCACGACGAAACGCCAAGTGCGGCAGTTCCTGGGGCTCGCCGGGTATTATCGGCGGTTTATTCCGCAATTCGCATCAATTGCCGCACCCCTAACTGAACTCCTCACGAAAAATAGCCCCCGACAGGTGCGCTGGACGGCCGAGTGCGAGGTGGCCTTCCAGACCCTGAAGGACCGCCTTTGCCAGGAACCAGTCCTGTACAGCCCGGACTTCGACAAGCCGTTTGTTCTACAGACAGACGCGTCTAAGACCGGCGTCGGGGCGGTCCTGTCGCAAGAAGCGGATGGGGGGGACCATCCAGTAATATACCTCAGCCGGAAGCTATTCCCCCGCGAGCGCAACTATTCCGTGATCGAGAAAGAAGCCCTAGCGGTGAAGTGGGCCTGTGACGCCCTCCGATTCTTCCTCCTAGGTGCCCCCTTCACCCTCGTCACGGACCATGCACCCCTCCAATGGTTAATGAGGATGAAGGATAACAACCCCCGGATCATGCGGTGGTACCTAGCCCTACAGCCCTATGCCTTTACCATCCGGCATCGGGCGGGCAAGGACCACGCGAATGCCGACTTCCTGTCCCGCCTTGAGGAGATGGAAGGACCTGGCCCCAAGGTATGGGAGCC
The DNA here is from genome assembly GCF_020497125.1 of Mauremys mutica. Classification (NCBI taxonomy): domain Eukaryota; kingdom Metazoa; phylum Chordata; order Testudines; family Geoemydidae; genus Mauremys; species Mauremys mutica. Next base: position 55,860,456 of record NC_059078.1, on the reverse strand, counting down.
AGGCTTGAGGGGGGGGGAATGTAGCGGGCCGGTGTGGCTCCCCTCCTCCCCGGAGAGGGTTGAGCCCCGGACACAGGAAGGGGCGGGGCTACAGCAGGGTGAGCCCGCCCCTCAGAGGGTCAGGCGGCGACCCGGAAGAATAAAAGCCGGGCCTCCCAGCTCAGTCAGCTCTCAGCCACCGGGGAGAGCAGACCTGCCTGAGGGAGCTCCTACCGGAGGAACCACTGGAGCCCCGAGCGACTGCCTGGACTGGACGGAGAGCACCCTACCTCGCTCCTGGGAAGACCAGCCGGAACTCCCCCGCGCCACCTACGACGAGGAGCCCGGGGGAACGCCCCAGCTGCCATGCTGTTACCCCGAGGAGCCCCCGGGGCAGGATTGGCTGGACTTCCCTAAGGACCTACCAGACCTACCCCCCAGCCCGGGTTGGGACGAGCCCATGCAGTGGGACTTCCCGGGGCGAGACGCCGTGGACCAGGTAGGCCAAGAGGGGGATAGTGGAAGTGGCCCGGGGGCAGCTGACCTCAGTCAGGCTGCTGACCAGACTGAACCCATGTCAGTGTGTTGCGGTCAGGATCCCCACTGACCGGCAGCGGTGAGGACCGCTGCCTAGGGCCCCGGGCCGGGACACAGTGGAGTGGGTGGGCCTGTGTCCCCCCCTGCCACCCCACTCACGGGTGGCAGTCGTCCCCCTCTACCTACTGGCTCAGCCTGCCGCAAAAGGCCTGAGCCCCTGTACTGCTTGCTACTGGCTCAGCCTGCCACAAGAGGCCTGAGCCCCTGTACTGCTTGCTACTGGCTCAGCCTGCCACAAGAGGCCTGAGCCCCTGTACTGCTTGCTACTGGCTCAGCCTGCCACAAGAGGCCTGAGCCCCTGTACTGCTTGCTACTGGCTCAGCCTGCCACAAGAGGCCTGAGCCCCTGTACTGCTTGCTACTGGCTCAGCCTGCCACAAGAGGCCTGAGCCCCTGTACTGCTTGCTACTGGCTCAGCCTGCCACAAGAGGCCTGAGCCCCTGTACTGCTTGCTACTGGCTCAGCCTGCCACAAGAGGCCTGAGCCCCTGTACTGTTTGCTACTGGCTCAGCCTGCCACAAGAGGCCTGAGCCCCTGTACTGCTTGCTACTGGCTCAGCCTGCCACAAGAGGCCTGAGCCCCTGTACTGCTTGCTACTGGCTCAGCCTGCCACAAGAGGCCTGAGCCCCTGTACCGTTTGCTACTGGCTCAGCCTGCCACCCAAGGCCTGAGCCCCTGTACTGTTTGTTACTGGCTCAGCCTGCTACCAAAGGCCTGAGACCTATTTAGACTGTTTGTCGCCCAGCCCCTGCACCAGGGGGCCTGGGCCTGTCCTAGCCTTAAAGAGACAGGACAGAACCCCCGTGAGACAAGCGGGCCGGTGTGGCTCCCCTCCTCCCCTCAGAGGGTTGAGCCCCGGACCCACCTGTTACACCCCTATACTAAGGAAACATGCTGCTGTTTTTGGAGATGATTTGGGAAGTATGAAGGGAATCACTGTGACATTGAACATTAAACCTGGCAGTCCACCAAAATATCTGAAAGCCCGAACTGTGCCATATGCCATCAGGCCAAAAGTTGAAGCAGACCTGGAGCGCCTGGTCACCAATGGAGTCCTAATACCAGTTACCCATAGCTCATGGGCCACTCCTATCGTTCCAATAGTGAAGAAAGATGGCTCTCTCTGGATTTGCGGTGATTTTAAAGTCACTGTCAACCCAGTGTTGTGTGCAGAGCAATACCCGCTTCCCCGCATCGATGACCTCTTCGCAGGCCTGGCTGGGGGACAAAAGTTCAGTAAGATTGATCTGAGTCAAGCATATTTACAGATGCACGTCGATGAAAAGTCCCAAGAGCTGTTGACTATTGTGACTCATAAGGGGCTTTATCGATACTGTCGCCTACCCTTCGGAATCACATCGGCTCCCGCCCTGTTCCAGAGGGCTATGGACCAGATCTTGTGTGGCTTGTCAGGAGTTCAGTGCTATCTGGATGATATCCTGGTCACTGGAAGAAATGAAGAGGATCACTTAAAGAATTTAGAGGCTACCCTACAAAGACTGGAAGAGTATGGCCTACGAGTTCGCAAAGACAAGTGTGAATTCTTCAAGCCCTCTGTTGAATATTTGGGACACATCATCGATTCTGCAGGTCTTCATAAGGCCCCTGCAAAAGTTAAAGCTATTGTGGAAGCGCTCATTTCTAGGACTACTGAACTATTATGGAAAGTTCATCTCACAGTTAGCCACACTGCTAAAACCACTTCATGAGCTCCTTGGGCAGAACAAGGCCTGGAAGTGGATTGAAGCCTGTGATGTTGCATTTAACAAAGCTAAGGATGCATTGTTAAATTCTGAAGTTCTAACGCACTTTGATCCATCCTTACCCCTGCAATTGGCCTGCGATGCTTCCCCTTATGGAGTGGGAGCGGTCGTGTCACACATTATGCCTTCGGGAGAAGAAAGACCTATTGCTTTTGCTTCACGCACTCTAAGCAAAGCAGAAACTAACTACGCCCAAATCGAACGTGAGGCATTAGGAATTGTTTTTGGAATTAGGAAGTTTCATCAGTACCTGTTTGGGCGAAAGTTTACTCTTCTTACAGACCATCGACCTCTGACATCAATTTTTGGACCCTACACAGGCATTCCCCCATTAGCTGCTAGTCGTATGCAACGTTGGGCATTGATACTTTCTGCACACACATATGAAATCAAATATCGGAAATCCACTCTGCACGGCAATGCAGATGGCCTCTCAAGGTTGCCTTTACCGGTCAAACATCAAGATAGTGCCCAAAAGGAAATCTTCTACTTTGAACAGGTAGAGAATACACCCATCACTGCTCCTCAGATAAAGAAGGCAACCCACGTTGACCCAGTATTATCCCAAGTTATGGACCTGGTGATGCATGGAAAATCTCGACAAACCTCTCCGGTCTCACCCGACCTTGTTCCCTACATGTCCAGGCAGACGGAGTTATCGGTCCAATCTGGTTGTTTGTTGTGGGGGAGGCGTGTCATTATTCCACCACCCCTGAGATCACAGATGTTAGAACAGCTACATTCTGGTCACTGTGGAATAGTGCGCATGAAGGAAATTGCACAAAGCTATTTTTGGTGGCCTAGATTGGACAGTGCTATTGAAGAGAAGGCAAAAGCTTGTATGTCATGTCAGGGTGTAAGAAATGCACCCCAGTTGGCACCCCTACACCCATGGGACTGGCCTGAAAACCCATGGCAACGTATTCACGTTGACTTTGCTGGCCCCCTTGAAGGAAGCATGTTCTTGGTGGCAGTAGATGCCCATTCTAAATGGCCAGAAGTCTCTATAATGCAGACCACTACTGCAGAGAGTACTATTCAAAAACTACGAGGACTCTTTAGTCGTTTTGGTCTGCCAGAACAACTTGTGAGCGACAACGGACCGCAGTTCGTCTCTCAGGAGTTTCAAAATTTTATGAAGGCAAATGGGATACACCACATCACGTCAGCACCATATCATCCGTCCACCAACGGATTAGCTGAAAGATTTGTGCAGACAATGAAAAACGCTTTGAAATCAGCAAAGGGACAACACTCCATTCAAAAGCGTCTGGATACCTTCTTACTTTCCTATAGAAACACACCTCATGCTACGACCCAGGCTTCCCCAGCCTTTCTAATGATGGGACGACAGCTGCGCACTTGCTTTGATCTGCTGAAACCTTCTGAACCCAGACAAACTGTGCAACATCAGCAGCAATATCAAGTCATCAGACGGGCACCCAGAGCAAAAGACCGAACCTTTAGCCCAGGACAGCCAGTTTTGGCTCGGAATTATACTTCCAGAGCTAAATGGGTCCCGGCCACAGTCATCACTCAAACAGGACCTGTTTCCTATACAGTCCGGACTGCAGAGAATCTTACCTGGCGGCGACATGTAGATCAGCTGTTGCCAGGTCATGCCAGTCTTCAGGACACATCTGCAGTTGAGGGGTCTGACTTCACCCCTTCTGGTGAGACACCGAATCATGAGTCACCTGTTCCTGACTGTTCTCCTCCATTACCGCCGGCAGCTGGGATACCCCTTTGCCCAGCACGAGCTGATACCACCTCCTCACCTATTCGTGCTGCGGACCCTGAGCCCCTAGTACTTTCGGGTGCAACAACACCAGAAGTTCGCCGTAATCCACCTAGAGACAGAAGGCCTCCTTATCGGCTGGATCTTTAGTTAGGGCAAACCCACGATTATGGGGCAAAATAATCCCCAGGGTTTAGCCGGGAATGGAGGCAGTCTACCCTCCTTCTCTAGTTTAGTGTGTGTTTTATTTTGGGGATGTTCTTATTAGGGGGGGAGGAATATGTTGTGTATTTGGTTGTCATGGGTTTTGTTACTATGGCAACTGAGTTAGACTATTAAGGGATAGCTCAGCCGGTTTCAACCGGCTGAGTGAGCTCTCTGTGTCTGTAAATAAAATGGAGGTTTTGGTTAGCTGTCTGCTCTCTGGCCTCAAGTGATTGCTTCCTACACCGGCTGCCCCTAGGACATAACAGAGCCCTGCATGGGCTGGGAAGCATCATCTCTGAGGCCTGGTCTACACTAGGACTTTAATTCGAATTTAGCAGCGTTAATTCGAACTAACCGCTCAACCGTCCACACCAGGAAGCCATTTAATTCGAACTAGAGGGCTCTTTAGTTCGAATTCGGTACTCCACCCCGACAGGTGGAGTAACGCTAAATTCGACATGGCTAGCTCGAATTAGGCTAGGTGTGGATGCAAATCGAACTTAGTAGCTCCGGGAGCTATCCCACAGTGCACCACTCTGTTGACGCTCTGGACAGCAGTCAGAGCTTGGATTCTCTGACCAGCCACACAGGAAATGACCCGGGAAAATTTGAATTCATTTTCCTGTCTGGGCACTTTGAATCTGACGTCCTGGCTGGACATCGGGGCGAGCTCCGCAGCACCTGCAACGATGCAGAGCTCTCCAGCAGAGGAGTCCGGCCAATCCAAGAATAGAAAGAGGTCCCCAGCATGGACAGACCGGGAAGTCCTGGATCTGATCGGTTTGTGGGGCGAGGAGTCTGTGCTGTCGGAGCTGCGCTCCAGCAAGCGGAATGCAAAGACCTTCGAGAAGGTCTCCAAAGCAATGATACAGAAAGGATACAGCCGGGATGCAATGCAGTGCCGCGTGAAAATCAAGGACCTGAGACAAGGCTACCAAAAAGTCAGAGCGGCAAACGGACGCTCCGGAGCCCGGCCCCAGACATGCCGCTTCTACGAGGCACTGCATGCCATTCTAGATGGGTCTGCCACCACTGCCCCACCAGTGACCGTGGACTCAGTGGATGGCATAGTGAACCTGGACAGTTCCTCCTCGATATTCGCCGATGGGGAAGATGAGGAAGGGTCTGTGGAGGACGGCGCAGGCGACAGCGAACACAAAACCGCTTTCCCTGACAGCCAGGATCTCTTCATCACCCTCACAGAGATCCCCTACCAACCCTCCCCGGCCGTTAACCCGGACTCTGAATCAGGGGAAGGATCAGGCGGTAAGTGCTATAAACATGTAAACATTTATTTTTTATAAAACAGGTATAAAAAAATAGAAATGCTATATATAAAATTTTCAATGAAAAACTATACGAAAAGTAGGTCCACACATATAGGGATTGAACAATAATCCTCCAGGGACAATTCAAGAAAGGTCTCATTTAGGTCCTCGAAAAGCCTCCGCAGGAGGTTCCTGGGGAGAGGTGCCTTGTTGGGTGCTCCGTGGAAGCACACTCTTCCGCGCCAGGACATCCTTATGTAGATGGGAATCATCGCCTCCACAAGCATGGCCGCATATGGTCCTGGTCTCTGCAGGGCTTCCCTTAGCATCCGCTCTTTGTGACTCCGAGGGACCCGCCTCAGGGTGATCTTGTTCATGAAATGCTGCATCTAATTAGGGCAATTAGTGTATTGTTACTGTTGTGAATGGTTGACTTTTACTTTGCATAACAATGACCCTCGCTTAACAGCCACGTGTTGTAGGCCACATAGGAAAAGCATACATTGATCTTTCCCGTGCACTGGCGGGAGTGGCTGGAAAAGGGTCAGAGTATATGATTTCCAGATTGCCTTTAGCGGGAGGGCACAGCTATCCATTAACTGATAAGCAGAATGTACTGTAAGGCTTACCAGGACTGTCTGCTAGACGGATTCAGCTGTCTCTCCCCACTTGTCCGCTCTCCTGTGCAATGCCGCAGCCAATGAGAGCGTATTCCGAAATCTCGAACTTGTCCTGAGATCTCGTGAGACTTGTTGCCCTGTATGGTCTTGTTCAAAGAAACTGACTAGACTGTGTTCACTGTTCGCAAACATGTATCTGTTCAAGGAAATCACTTACTTTTCCCATCACACAGCTTCGGCTCTTTCCCGGACTGCCCCGGCATCCCCCTCGCAGAGGCTGGCGCAGATTAGGCGGCGAAAGAAAAAGACTAGGGACGAGATGTTTGCGGAACTGATGGCCTGCTCCAGAGCCGAGGCGGCAGAGCAGAGACAGTGGAGGGAGACCCTATGTCAACAGCATCGCACACACATCGAACGGGAGGATAGGTGGCGGCAGGAAGACCAGCAGGCGACTCAAACGCTGCTTGGGCTAATGAGGGAGCAAACGGACACGCTCCGGCGCCTTGTTGATGTTCTGCAGGACCGCAGGCAGGAGGACAGAGCCCCCCTGCAGTGTATCTGCAACCGCCCTCCCCCGCCAAGAAGTCCTGCCCCCCCCTCACCCAAAAGTACAAGACGGAGGGGCGGTAGGGGCCGTGAGAACTGTCACTGCACCACTGCATAGCGCTAATGTACCACACACCTCTCACACTATACATTTGTAGAAGTGCTTCCCTTACAGGCGCACCCAGTCCCAAATCCAAGTTTCATCCCCCCACTGTGTATTAGATTATTAAAAGCTGTTTGCTGTTATTCACTGTTTCGGTCACGTCTTTCGTGTCAGAGGATTTTTTTGTGTATGGGGGGGGGGATTTATAATTGCACGGTATAGCCTACATTACCAGGGTACAGACTTGGGGGCATGATCAACTGCAGGGCACACACACACTGCAGTCAATAGGCACCAGGGTCACTCTGTGTGGTGTATGCTGGCCCGGGTCATTCTGTGATGTGTATGCTTGTCCAGGGTCCTAGCGCCTGCCACCCCCTTAATGTTAAGGCACGCTGCCCTTACCATGCACTTCCACCGTAGCACCGAGCCTCTCCGCTGCCCTGAGCCCCAACAAGAGCCCTCATCCACGGACAGATACTCACCCTTCCCCCACACCCCTCACCCCTTCCTACGCCCAAACCCGCAGCCCACTGCCGTCATCCAAACCCCTATCCAAAGAAGGCACCACTCGCCCCTTCCTGCAAACCCACCCCTTCCTGCAATCCCTCCCCTTCATGCACAACCACTTGCAACCGTCCCCCACCCCAGAGACCTATGTAGGAGCAGGAGGATGTCATTCCTCTATGGAACAAGCGGTCTGTACATCAGTGCACACTGTGCCCAGCACAGTATGCGTCCATGTTTCAACACCTGAACAGAAATGCAAAGTAAAACAAAGATTTATTAATAATGAGTGTAACAATTAATTTGCTTTAAAACGTGCTTTGGAAGTGGGGGAAACTTGGAGAACGGGGTATGTAACCGCAGATCGAAATCGACACATACAGACACAGGCCCAGGGTCAGTTTCTCTTGAAAGCAAGTGGAGAGTCATAGGTTACCCTGCTCTCCGAGGAAACTTGCTTTCAAAGCCTCCCGGATACACAGCGCTTCCCGCTGGGATATTCTCTCGGCACGGGTGTCTGGCTGAGCGTAAACTGCAGCCAGGCGATTTGCCTCAACCTCCCATCTGGACAAAAAGGTCTCGCCCTTGCTCTCACAGAGATTGTGTAGCACACAGCAAGCAGCAATAACTACGGGGATATTCTTTTCGCTGATGTCCGAGCGAGTCAGTAAGCTCCGCCATCTCCCCTTGAGACGTCCGAAAGCACACTCCACCACCATTCTGCACTTGCTCAGCCGGTAGTTGAAGAGTTCCTTCTCTCTGTCCAAGGCGCCTGTATAGGGCTTCATGAGCCAGGGCATTAGCGGGTAGGCTGGGTCCCCGAGGATCACTGTAGGCATCTGCACATCCCCAACCGTTAGTTTGTGGTCCGGGAAGAAAGTACCTGCCTGGAGGCGTTTAAACAGACCAGAGTTCCTGAACACACGCGCGTCATGAACCTTGCCCGCCCACCCAACGAAGATGTTGGTAAAACGTCCCCTATGGTCTACCAGTGCTTGCAGCACCATTGAAAAGTAGCCCTTTCGGTTAATGTACTGGCTGGCCTGGTGGGCCGATCCCAGGATAGGGATGTGAGTCCCATCTATAGCCCCACCGCAGTTTGGGAATCCCATCGCGGCGAAGCCATCTATGATGTCCTGGACGTTTCCGAGAGTCACTACCTTTGAGAGAAGTTGCTCAACGATTGCGTGGGCTACTTCAATCACAGCAACCCCCACGGTAGATTTGCCCACGCCAAAGTGGTTCGCTACTGACCGGTAGCTGTCTGGCGTTGCAAGTTTCCAGAGGGCTATGGCCACTCGCTTCTGCACACTCAGGGCTGCTCGCATCCGGGTGTCCTGGCGCTTCAGGGCAGGGGCCAGCAAGTCACAGAGTTCAAGGAAAGTGCCCTTATGCATCCTGAAGTTTCGCAGCCACTGTGATTCATCCCAGACCTGCAGCACTATGCGGTCCCACCAGTCCGTGCTTGTTTCCCGGGCCCAGAATCGCCGTTCCACACCATGAACTTGACCCATTGCCACCATGATCTCCATGGCGCGGCGTACCCTGCTTTGTGAGAGGTCTGCGCCACTCTGTGAATTCATGTCCTCACCGCGCTGCCGGAGCCTCCTCGCCCGATTTCTCAGCAGCTGACTGTGGAAGAGGTGGATGATAAGGTGCGAGGAGTTGACAACGGCCATAAGTGCAGCGATGATCGCAGTGGGCTCCATGCTCGCAGTGCTGTGGCGTCCGCGCTGTAACCGACCAGAGAAGGGCGCGAACAGATTTCCCGCCGGAGCTTTCAGGGAGGGAGGGCGTGATTGACGGTTCAATGACAACAGTTACCCAAAAGCACCCTCGACACATTTTTCCCCCAGGAGGCATTGGGGGCTCTACCCAGCATTCCAATGGGCAGCGGGGACTGCGGGAACTGTGGGATAGCTTCCCACAGTGCACCGCTTCCAAAGTCGACGCCAGCCCCGTTACTGTGGACTCAGAAATTCGAATTAGTGTATTTACTGTGGATACACAAATTCGACTTCATAAGGTCGAATCCACAAATTCGACTTAAGTAGATTCGAAATAGTCTTGTAGTGTAGACAAGGCCTGAGGGAGCGAGTGCTGCATCACAGACTGGGAAGCCTGGTCTCTGGGGGAGTGAGGCGCTAGCCCTGCCTGACAAACGGGGTAGCCCGGCACTGCAGGCCAGGGACCGGGGGCACTTGGGAAATCCAGGGTTCCCGACCCCTGCAGCATTGACCAGCAGGCTGGCGCTGTTGATGTTGTGAAGCTCCCACTCCCGGAGGCGTGTGACGCTGCGAACCCCTGGCTGCCTATGAAGCCAGAGGCAGTTCCTGGCCCTCGTGTCTCTGAAGGAGCTGTCAGGGTGCGCGGGGCACGGCGAAGCGCCCAATGATGCTGGGCAGGGGAAGCCCCGCACTGAGGGTGGAAACTGAAAGCCGTCCCCGCTCGCGCGCAACATGCCGGTCCCCCGGCCCCATGGTTTTCACCTCTGCAGCCCCGCCCCGCGCCTCCTTTAGGCCCCGCCCACTGCGCGCTCTGCTCGCCGCCATGTTATGGCTCTACGCACTTGCTTTTCCTCTAGGTCCTCCCCTTTTTGGATCCCTTTTCTCGCGAGAGGCGGGTGCTCGAGCGCGCTCTCCCCCTCCCTTTTTCGGAGCAGGTTCTCGCGGAAGCGATGGCGGTTTTGGGGTAGTTCTCGCGAGATCTGGTTGCCTTGGCTCCCCGTAGCTATAGCAGCGAGGGGGGTGGGACGAAGCGAGCGAGGATGTTGCGGGCTCTGGTGGGACGCGTCTCTGGCGGGTGAGTAGTTACGGCAAGTGCTAACTTCCATGAGCCCGCGCGGGGCGGGGAGCCCCCCTTCGCCTGGGCGCCCCGACGCACCCTGGGAGAGGAGCCTGGTGGACCTAACCCCCCTGTCAGGGGGGAGCCCGTACACCCAGTTACAGGGTGCTGGGCCCGTTCCTCCCCATCCCAGCGCCGGGGAAGACAGCGACCCCCTGCCCCTATCCCCGGGGAGAACTGCCCCAGAGCAACGACCCTGTCCTGGGTGGGAGCCCCCAGGAACAGCTGCCGTCCCAGCAGTGCCGTATCCTAGGGCCCCTCGGGAGAGTGGGGAGAAAGGGGCAAGAGGCGCCGGGAGGGGTTCTTGGGGAGCTGGTGGGCTCGGCCGTGGCGGTACCCCAGGCGGTGAGTGTGTGAGAGGGGTCTAGCGCCCACGGACCACGCAGGGCAAGAGGTCGGTGGGTGCTAGTGCAGTGGGACACTACGGGGGTATCAGTAATATGGGGTGCAAGGGGTGTCAGTAACAGGTGGGGGTTAAGGGCAGTTAGTCTGTAAGCAGGACTGAGAGATGAAGCCGGGAAATGAGTACTGGCACTGGGGTATTGCAGACCGCTGCTGTACAGCAGTTCTTATTCGGTGCTCAGGAGCAATATAATCCCATGTTTTTCTTTTTGTTTTTATTGAGCAGTAAAGATGCTTAGAGTCTGACTTTTACAAGTGAGGGGAAAGCCACTAATAAACTATCAAGCTCTTTAAATCAGTTTCAGCATGACATGGAACCCATTTGCGGGAGTGAATTCAGCCCCTGAATAAGTGGGTGGAAATCAATGGGAGTTGTGTTTATACCAAGTCTGAAATGTTGCATGGCTCTAACCTGCATTCAGACTGCAGGTGAGAAGAGTTATGTGTATGTTTAAGTCACGAATTTGGTGAGCTGCTGGGAGTCAGTAACAAACAAACTAACAAAATAAAGTTCCAGAAGCTAAGAACATCTGCTAGCAGGAGGGAATTTTGACATTAGCATCCCTGCTGTTAAATTTCATTAGTTAGCAATTAATTCTTGATAAATGAAAGAAACAAAACTGCTGAATAAGTTCTAGATTGAAAGAAACTGGTTAAAAACTAGAGGCTTGTTTCCTCCTTTTGCATTGAACCAAGGAATGAGACAAATGTCTTTTCTGAAAGGGAGAAAGCTGTCTGGCTTTGCGGGGTATGATTTTGTTTGAATCTGTTTTTTCTGTGAGAAGATTATGGCTGTTTTCTGATCTTTGGGGATTAGAGTCCTAAGAATAAACCAAAACAATGCACCTCATGCGCTCAAAAAGTTACACACATGGTTTTCTGCTGCCTCAGTGAATGAAGAGAGAAGCTGTTATGGGTATTAAAGGGGTAGAAGTGAGTGGTTGTATATGTAAATTTTCAGGTAGCTTTTGGTATGACAGAGCAAACTAAGGTGCAGTAATTATGAAGATGTATACAAATTAAATGGAAAATATAAAAATTTTCATTATATTGTCTCGGGGCAATTTGAAAGAAATAAATATTTTTAGAATAATTCTGAAAACAAGTTTCTTTAAACATACATTACTGTTCATTCTCAGAAAAGGAACTAAGACTGAAAGATTCCTTGCTGCTATAGATTGGATATGGAATAGCACTTGAATATCATTTGAAAATGATAAATGCAGAATTAACAATGACTGTTTTTCTCTCTAGAAGGAAAATAAATTGTGGCAGTACTGAAAATTAAATTGGTGAAATAATGCATAACTTGAACAAGAAAGTTTAAAAATATAATTGACAAAGAACACACCATGAGCTAAAATAATTTGGAACTGGTCCATGTAGAGCAGCTCTCATTTAGGAGGTTAAACTAGTAATGGACAAGATCTCCAGATTGGACTCTCCAAGAACTCTGCTGCAGTACCTAAATTTGTGTTGCATATTCATTTGTATTGAATTAAATATTTGTCCTCCCGCTCTGTTCACCTCTAGGTGGTGCCTGTCAGGCAGGTTTGGGTCACATTGCTCACTGAATCCTCCCCCACCCCGTCAAACTTGCTTACAGTTACAGTCTTAGTAGAGAGTTGTGTAATTTTGTTTGGTTTACACTAGTGACCAGATGAAGGAGAATCTAGCTCAATACCCTGTAGCCAATTCAGGCAAAAACATGTTATGCCCTCCCTCCTTCTGTTTTGGGTTATGTAATGATGTTAGTCCATTTTGGAGCTAGAGCCACAAGTTCATTAAGATGGATAATGGAAATTTAAATCCTCTTTTATCCAACCCTCATGCTATTGAACATTAAACCTACTTACATGAGTTTTAACGCAGAATACCCTGAATGGAGAAGGTGTTTAGTTCAAGTTGGTAAGTACTAAAAACCTCACTATTACAATTTCAGGCTCTAGTTAACTCTGTTTCCTATGTTGCACTTATTTTTTGTTTTATTACAGTAGCTCCATGTGATCAGGTGCCTGGGATGGGCCACACCGAGAATGCCACACTCAGGGCGCACTGCAAGAAACACAGCAGACAATGTTAGAGTTACCAAACCAATATCAAAAGAGCTTCTGTAGTATCACACTGATTAACAAGAAGCCAAACACAGTCCCAATTAGGCATTCCAGCCCTTGGCACCAATCGAGGCAAACAGGTGTAATATAGTGATTTTTTAAAAAAGGAGAGAGTTATTGAATGGTTAGGAATCATACATACACAAATGATTTTTCAGTGTTCATAAAGCAGATTTGTAGCAGTAATGTTATATCTGCTAACTTGCAAAAGTTTTCTTGGAATTATCCCAACAGGACAGAATACAAAGGCAGCTTAGATGTAAAGTCTGGTAGTCTTTCCATGCATTTTCCCTTTGCTTTCCCATCAGAAAGTCATTTTTCTGCAGAGAAGCAAAGAAATCTGTATGGGACATAAATTCTGTGCATGTGCAGAGATGCAGAATTCCCCCAGGAGTAAAGGGAGCACTCTGATAAACAAAAGAGAAAACTTTGACAAGAACTAGAAGAAAAAGGAAAGCCCTTGCATAGGAGTAGTTTGCAGTTGATAAAGGCATCTGAAAATACTTCCAGCACCCATGAAGAAGTCACTGCAATAACTGGAAGGAGAAATATCTGCAGGCTGAGCAGAAGTTGGTGGGACTGCAGATGACCAAGCCAAGTTCTGAAACGTCCATGTCAGATACATGATTCACTCCTCAAAGACCCAAATAATTTAATGAACAAGCAATACCAAGATTTAACAGAAGAAATTCTTTGTTGTAACTGGGGGTGAATAGGACATTTTCAAAATGATTATGAGAATTCTCCTAACCCAGAGGTGGGCAAACTACGGCCCTGGGGCCAGACCCGGCCCTCCAGACGTTTTAATCTGGTCTTCGAGGTCCCGCCTGGAAGCGAAGTGTGGGGCTTGCCCCACTCCGGTGCACCAGGCAGGGGTCGGGGTTTTGCCCCACTCCACATGGCTCCCGGAAGCAGCGGCACGTCCCCACTCCAGCTCCTTTGTTGTGTGGTGTGTAGTTGCTGGTGAGTATTTGCTTCTGGTTGCTTCAGATTGGGGGGCCGTCTGTAAGCGAGGACTGGCCTGTCTCCCAAGGTCTGTGAGAGTGAAGGATCGTCCTTCAGGATAGCTTGTAGATCCTTGATGATGCGCTGGAGAGGTTTTAGTCTGGGGCTGTAGGTGACGGCTAGTGACAGTCTGTTACTTTCTTTGTTGGGCCTGTCTTATGGTAGGTGACTTCTGGGTACCCTTCTGGCTCTGTCAATCTGTTTCTGCACTTCACCAGCTGGGTATTGTAGTTTTAAGAATGCTTGATAGAGGTCCTGTAGGTGTTTGTCTCTGTCTGAGAGATTGGAGCAAATGCGGTTGTATCTTAGAGCTTGGCTATAGACAATGGATCGTGTGATGTAGTCTGGATGAAAGCTGGAGGCATGTAGGTAAGTATAGTCAGTAGGTTTATGGTATAGGGTGGTGGTTGTGACCATCACTTATTTGCACTGTAGTGTCCAAGTTTAGATTGGATATTAGGAAAAACTTTTCACTAGGAGGGTTGTAAAGCACTTGAATGGGTCACCTAGGGAGGTGGTGGAATCTCCTTCCTTAGAGGTTTTTAAGGTCAGGCTTGACAAAGCCCTTGCTGGGATGTTTTAGTTGGGAATTGGTCCTGCTTTGAGCAGGGGGTTGGACTAGATGACCTCCTGAGGTCCCTTCCATCCCTGATATTCTATGATTCTATGAATGTAGCACAAGTACTGATGGGGCGCTAGGGGACGAGAGCTGAGGAAGCTTTGTTCTAAGTCAGCCATAAAAATGGCATACTGTGGGGCCATGCGGGTACCCATAGCAGTCCTGCTGACTTGAAGGTATAAATTGTCCCCAAATCTGAAATAGTTGTGGGTGAGGATAAAGTCACAAAGTTCAGCCACCAGGTTTGCTGTGACGTTATTTGGGATACTTTTCCTGATGGTTTGTAGTCCATCTTGTGTGGAATGTTGGTGTAGAGAGCTTCTACATCCATAGTGGCTAGCATGGTGTTTTCTGGAAGATCACCAATGGATTGTCTTTTCCTCAGGAAGTCAGTGGTATTTCGAAGATTGCTGGGAGGGCTGGTAGTATAGGGCTTGAGGAGAGAGTCCACATAGCCAGACTATCCTGCTGTTAGGGTGCCAATGCTTGAGATGATGGGGCATCCAGGATTCCCAGGTTTATGGATCTTAGGTAGCAGATAGAATACCCCTGGTTGGGGCTCTAGGAGTGTGTCTGTGTAGATTTCTTCCTGTGCTTCTTCAGAGAGTCTCTTGAGCAGATGGTGTAGTTTCTTTTGGTAACCCTCAGTGGGATCAGAGGGTAATGGCCTGTAGAATGTGGTGTCAAAGAGTTGCCTAGCAGCCTCTCGTTCATATTCCGACCTATTCATGATGACGAAGGGGAGGCTGCTAGGCAACCCTCTGCTCTCAAGCTACATTTCTATGGGAGTTGGGTTATTTAGGCACTGGAGAAAGGCAATGAAGTGAACTCTAGTTCACCCAAAGGTTACACATACACTGTCCCATCACTTTGAAGTTAACATTCTATTTGCTATGTATACACTATTTACTATGCATACACAGATAATCCAGTTACACTGATTAACATAAGGCAACTGGTCATCCATAACATGGATAGGTAAGCTGAAGACAATATATGTAATATTGTTAATTTCATACAGTGTCTCACATCTGTGATCTTAAGATTGACTGAACACAACCACATACATAATATAAAGGTGTGACACAGGACCAGAAAGGGTTACATAACTACCAGGCTATTTGACCCTGATTCAACCTTTAAAGACACATTAAACTATATGTAAATTGTAATTAGGGCCATTTCATGTTAGTTGGACTAGACCTTTGAAATGCAAACCTGTATTGTTAGAGAATTAGGGGTAATACTAATTGTATTTGTTTATATATACAGTATATTGTTAGAGGTTAACAATGTAACTAAACAGTTCCGTCTATCACTGTATGCTGTTAATTCAGAGATCAAAAGGAAATGTTAACATTTAAATGAACTGTGAATGCAGTGATATCATTGTCTTAATTAATCTTTGAAGTATATGATGAACTACCTGTAAATGGAGGGAGATAGGCAATTGCCTTGTGTTAACCCATGTACCTAATTACTGGTGATGCTTAGGAAATAGGAGGTCTACTTCACAGCTAGGGTAATTGCCCATTTTTCACCCAAGGACTGCATGCTGTCAAGAGGCTGCCTGGGAACTGTATAAAGGGCTTTTGGGACCTGATCCTTTCATCTCAAATCTGCTTAAGCTTCATCAGGGGAAGTGTGAGCCGAAAGACAGGTCTTCAATTCCATCTGGATCACCCCAACAATGGACTGAACCCATGGACTAATTCTGAAAGAATTCTTTGCAACTCTAAAGTTCACCATCTCCACTATGAAACTGACTTAAGAACTCTATTCATGTCTGTATGTATAATATTAGAGGGGTAGCCATGTTAGTCTGGATCTGTAAAAGCAGCAAAGAGTCCTGTGGCACCTTATAGACTAACAGACGTATTGGAGCACGAGCTTTCGTGAGTGAATACCCACTTCGTTGGATGCATGGATATGACATGCATCCGACGAAGTGGGTATTCACCCACGAAAGCTCATGCTCCAATACGTCTGTTAGTCTATAAGGTGCCACAGGACTCTTTGCTGCTTGTATGTATAATGATCTTTTAAGCAATACTCTCTTTTCTTTTTTAATAAGTTTTAGTTAATAAGAATTAGCTGTAAGCATGTGTTTGGGTAAGATCTGAAATATTTGTTAACCTGGAGGGTAATGCGTCCGATCCTTTGGGATTGGTATAACTTTTTATATGATGAACAAGATTTTCAGTAATCCTCATCATGTTTGGCTTGGCTGTCTGGGTGGGAGCACAAAGGCTGGGTTGCTTTAAGGCAACTGTATTTTTGGCTTCTGGGTAACCAGTAAGGCATTGTGGAGGCTGTTTTGTTGCTGGCTTGGTGAATCTAAGTATTAGAATAACCACCAGTTTGGGGGATTGTCTGCCCCATTCTTTGCAGTTTGCCCTAATTGAGCAATCTCAGTGTGCACCCCGGGATCCCGTCACAAAAGGCAATTAAGACATGAAAGGGAATTAGCATCTATAAGTTAATTTGGTTACATTGTTACACTGCTAACAGTTACTCCCGGGGGAATTCAGCATCACTGTGCAATGCAGAATTTCGCAGAATTCCCTGTTTGCCCTGCAGAATATCTGGCTGCCACTGGACTATGTAGAGGCCAGCTCACAGTGAGTGGAGTTCCCAGCCTGTTAGGGCTGGAGGCTTCATGCTCTTTGATCCTCATTCTCCCTGGTACAGGAGAGGGCCTGGGAGACTCAGCCAGCTCTGGCAAAGGGTGAGGAAGGGCAGATCTGCACCACATCATGTCCCCCATAAAGAAGTTGGGGGGGAGTAAAATTTCTGGGGTGCTGCTGTCTGGGCTGAGGGCTGCCCTGTAGCTGGGCTCTGTGGGGAAGAGGTGCTTGTGTCTGGGGCCTGCCCCGCAGCTGGGCTCTGAGGGGAAGTGTGTATGGGTGTCTGGGCTCTTGGGGCCCCACATAGCCCCCTCAAACAGCCCCCAACTGGAACTGGGTTGTTGTGGTGATTTCTTTAACCCTTTAGTCCTGGAGGAATCTTTTTGGCTGATGTCTGCATTGTTGACATACATGTTGACAGGTATTTTTAAATAAATTACCAAAATAATTGAAACTGGAGTGCTTATATTGTGTTGTTTTGACAAATAAAATATGCAGAATTATGTAAAATTTTAAAATATTGTGTGCAGAATTTTTAATTTTTTTAGCTCAGAATTCCCCCAGGAGTATAACAGTATATGGGTACATAGACAAACACATTTAGCATCTGTCCTTGATTTCTGTTACTACAAATGAATGGGTTAGGGATTGCTGGTCTAGTACATCTTGAAATTCAAATACAAGTGAATTATCCTGAAACAATTGTAATGCCTCTTGTTAAGTTGTTATGGGCCATACACAAGTTGGCTGCTCTGCCAGTGTCACATGCCCATAGGCCCTCATCAGGATCAAAGCTCTTGTATGCTGGGTGCTGTGTAACCATATCTATAGAGAGAGACCATGTCTGCAATGAAAAGCTTACAGTATAACTAGACATGACACAACAAGTAATGCAAGAAACAGAGCAAGGGAAATGGGGATAAGAGGATGAGGTTATAATGGAAAGGTTACAGTTATTCAGTTTTCTCATGTGCGTGTCTTATGGTTCAAAAATATAAAAACAAGCTCTAGACTCTATTGATCCATTTGTGTCTCTAGAACTATTTATTTTCAACTAATTTTTTTCAATTTTTTTTATTTTTTCCCTCACTTGAAACACTCAGTTCCCTTTTGTCCTCCCTTCACCATTCAACCAGTTTGCCTTCTCTATCCATATCAACCCCAGCCACCATTCCAGAGTCATTCTGCTCTTCCCTCCCCAAAGCCCAGGGGCGGCTGTATGTTTTTTGCCGCCCCAAGCACGGCGGTCAGGCAGCCTTCGGCGGCGTTTCTGCGGGAGGTCCGCCGGTGGTTCTGCGGGTGATCTGCCGGTCCCGTGCCTTTGTCGTACCCTCTGCCGAATTGTGCGGGACCAGTGGACCTCTCGCAGAAATGCCGCTGAAGGTTGCCTGACTGCCACCCTCACAGTGACCAGCAGGCTGCCCCCCCCCCGGCTTGCCGCCCCAGGCATGTGCTTGCTGTGCTGGTGCCTGGAGCCGCCCCTGCCAAAGACCATTCCCAGGTGAAAACTTGCTGTTGTTTGATGTTATAGGGTAGAGTTTTGAGGAGGAGTTAAGCCTCTGCTCAGGGGAAATCCTGCTGTTTATTTTAGGAGGACTGGGAATCTCGGCACAGTTCTCTTCCCCCTGCTGCTGCCACTCAGGTAGCAGCCAGTTCTCACCCCTCCAATATTCCCCATGACTCTGGCTTCATCGCTGGGAGAGGGTGATAATGGTTTTCCTGCATCAAGTGGCTTTAGAGTGTGTGTATGTGTGTGTCATCTGGGTGAAGTACCTGTGGGGCACCATACCTCAAAACTTTAATGGCAGTGTCAGACGCTCTTGTATCATCAGATCAACACACTGTCTGTGCATGTGAATAGGTTGTCTGTTAATGTTACTGAAGTTGTTGCTAGGGTTTTGTGTTAAAGTGCATGTTAGATGACATTGGGGTACATAGTGCTTTTCGGTAAGTGTTGGAGATGGAGGTGAATGCCTTATGAAGTGTTAATGTGTCATTGTCATAGGTCTCACCCCCACTTAGAGCTGTTGGGTTCCAATATGGGGACCTGCATGAATCCTTCTTCTAAACTAAAATCCTAGTTTAGATCTGGTAAAGCTGCCACCACCCAATCAGGTACGTGGATTGGGACACAGTCCTTCCCCAAAATCCTAGGGGATCCCAAGAGCCCCAAATCCATGGAGTTCTTACACCCAGGAGGAATAAACCATTCCCCCCTGCTTCCTCCCCCCTCCCTTTTCCTAGGAGAGACACCGGGATCTAACTACAGAGGGATACCTCCCTCCTCCTCTTTCCCTGAGAATCCACCCAAGGAAAGACCAACCAAGTCCTTAATAGAAAAGAATTTATGAAAGAATAAAAAAGAAAGTCACTGTCTCTGTAACCAAGATGGAACAATATACAGGGTCTAAACTTATCAATCTCTGGAGAGAATTCCCCCTCCCTTCTTTCTCAGTAAAAGCAATCACAGTACAGACTTAAAGAAATTCTATAGCAAAACACAGAATTGCAAATACAGAAATAAAAGTATAAGAATACTAGTTCCTTGCTAATACTCACTAGCTTGAATAGAAGAATTTATTGCAGAAACCTGGGAGGACTTGATTAAGATGTCTGGACTCTCTTAATTCCCAAGAGAGAACTCTCTAACAAAGAACACAGACAAAGGCTTCCCTCCACAGAGATTTGAAATTATCTTGTCTCTGATTGGTCCTCTGGTCAGGTGGTCATCAGGTACTGCATGTTAACCCTTTACAGGTAAAAGAGACCTTAACCCTTAACTATCTGTTTATGACAGTCATCTGTGCTGTTGTAGGCAATATGAACATGGCAAGGAACACAGAAGACTTTTCCCTTCACTTTATTTTGCCATGTTTCCAAGATTTTGGGTTGGTTGAGTGCACCCTGATGTGATCTTAACTGTTGGTAAATGAAGTTTATTTTTGTGTTAATAGAATGTGAAACTTCTAGTAGATCTTGGTCTCTGATGCATGGGAAAAGGAATATGGAGTAAAGGTGAACTTGAAAGGCTAAGCTGACATGCAGATGTCTGTGTATCTTTTGCAACAGTTGATAACTTTGCCTGAAAAGTGCAGGGAGTTGCATTACCTGTATGGGAATTAGTGTGTGTTGTCCCCAAATTTAGTAAGAGCACTGCAGACCTGTGGTGGACTGGATTTATGTTGTGGCGGTAAAAAGCCTTTCTGTTGTTGGCCATGAGTCTTTGTTTTAAATTTTGAAAGCAGTTTGATCGTATTAGGGATGCATCATTAAATGTCACATGACCATACAAAAAAGCATTCCAAATTCATATTTGCTCTCTGATGCATGGGAAAAGGAATATAGAGTAAAGGTGAACTTGAAAGGCTAAGCCCAGGGTGGCCAACCTGTGACTGGAGCCACATGCGGCTCTTCAGAAGTTAATATGCGACTCCTTGTATAGGCACCGACTCCAGGGCTGGAGCTACAGGTGCCAACTTTCCAGTGTGCCAGGGGGTGCTCACTGCTCAACCCCTGGCTCTGCCACAGGTCCTGCCTCCACTCCACCCCCTTCCCTTGAGCCTGCTGTGCCCTTGCTCCTGCCCTCTTTCCCCCCTCCCTCCAGAGCCTTCTGCATGCCACAAAACAGCTGATCCGGAGGTGTGGGGAGGGAGAGGGAGGCGCTGACCGGCAGGGCTGCCAGTGGGTGGGAAGTGCTGGGAGTGGGGGGGAGCTGATGGGGGGGGGGGGCTACTGACGTATTACTGTGGCTCTTTGGTACATTGGCTCCTTCTCAGGCTCAGGTTAGCCACTCCTGGGCTAAGCTGAGACATGTTTGTCAGTGTTTGAGTCACATGACCACACAAAAAAACATTCCAAATTCATAATTTTTGTAATTAGCATTTATATTATTTTTGAATTATGACTTAATCCTTTCCTGAGTTGAGACTGTCTGCAGGAAGTTTTAACTGAAAACAGATTTGTTTCTGTTGTCAGTATTTCTGATTTACAATCTTTTAAACTGTAGCTTTTATACATAGACACTTTGCTTTGTAACATAGGAGATGTTGGTTGTGAAATTCTAATGAGTTAGTATGGGTACCTCCTCCCCACTTTTTTTCTACAAACTTCTGCTTGATGAAATAGATTTATCACTGGATTAAAAACCGTGATAGACACAAATCTGTATATGGTAATGTGAAGTTTGTTTTAAAATCTCCAATCCCCTGTCAGAAGGCAGCCCTGCCTAGAGTGCCCTCTTGCAGCAGGCCACAGCATGACAGACATGCCTGCCTCAGTCTCCTGCCCCTCCCCCCCTCCTTTCAGATTCTCCCAGTAAATCCACTTCAGGCTCTCTTGCCTAAATAATATACCTTCTTGGGGCCAGTTAATTACCAAGCATAGTTCATTGAATCCTCAGCAAAAGTCTCAAATATAGTCCATTTCCCACCTCTATTGTATATAATCCTCAAAACCCTGCTCTTCCCAGCAGGCAACCACACTGGCCCCTCTCCTGGGAGTCCTTCTATACCATACTCTGATGTTTGTCCACCATACTCACGCTCCTCATCAGTCCTCTTCAGTAACACTGCCAGGACAGCCATGCCAGCCCTTCCAGCTAGAGTGCAACCCTGCCCTTCCCACCATGAACCCCACAGCCTCTTTGTTGGGGGAGCATCCCTCACTCCCCTGGCTCTCTCACTGCTCCCTTGGATCCAACTCTTTGGTGTGGAGATTTTGGTGGGTAAGCCCCTCCGTTGCTCCCAGGCTTTCAGCCCTCTCTGGCCCTTGGCTTCAGCTCTCTGGCTTAGAGCCAGCAATCACCTCCCACTGCTGCTGCTGTCCCTCCTGCCTTCAGTTATGGTATGCTCTGTGCACTGTGTGTGCAAAGTCACGCTGACGGGAGCGGTGCAGTGCTCTCTGCAAAATGGCATTTCGTGCATGGCGTGCTCTGCGTGAGCCCTGGTCCCTCTTTCTTTACAGATTATGCACAGCATATTGTCATAGGTCAGCTCCCCCTGGAGCGGGCTCCTGCAGCCGGCTGTAATATGACAAGCATGCCTGTCTCAGTTCTGTAATCTTCTTCATTTGCCCTTGTTGCTTCTCCTCTCTCTTTTTCAGCATCAGCCCTTTGTGTCAGCATTCCTCCTCCAGCTGTACCACTTTCTGTTTTCGGGCCTCCTCGTCTTGTCTGTGCGGGGCCTCAGCATCTCCCATCTTCTTTACCTTCTCTGACACTGTCTCCTCCCACCTCTTCCTACTCTTCTTGTCAAACTGAGCAAATTTCTCTTCATCTGTCTTTTCTTGTCTTCCATCTGCTTCACCAATTTGTGAGTCTGGAGCACCTTCCATTGACACGTCTCCTATTCAATTTGATCTTCTCCAGTCGCCATCTCGTTTTCCTCCTCCAGCTTCTTTTCTGTGTGTTGCTCAGCCTCCTATTTCTTCAAACTGTCCAGCCACTGCTGCTCCTTTTCAACTATCTCACCCTTGGGATTGGTTTGGAGCAGAGTGTGGTGTTTGATGAAAAGTTTCATTAAATCTACTTCGCCCCACGGCACCTTGGGTCATGGGCAACTATTTCTTTAGTACAGTATGTAAAAATGTCTTGAAAGGACAAGCAACCTTGCTGGCTGGGCAGGGAGGTGGGGGTGGATTCTTTTTTCTGGGAAGGGAGAGCCTACCATCCTTTGCTTGCTGCCTATCATACAGCTCATCTTACAGCTTTCTTATAACTTTGGGGCTGTTGCTGAGCCTCATCACTCTGATTAGAATTGCTCTCTTTGCTGCTTCCCTTCTGCTGCAAGGTTGATGATTGGTGTCTTGTTGTCATTTCAAGAGTGAAGGGACACCCTTGAGTTTGGGGAACCTCCTTAGAGGAGGGGGTGCTAAGTCCCAGCTCAGTCCTGACTTTAACTGTTATTTCTTCATCCACAAGCCTCTGTCTGGACAGCTCACGTGGTTGGAGGCTAGAGATGACTTCCGATCTGCCTTCCTCTTGGATATAATCTTGCTGACAGACTTCTGGATTGTGCTTTCCTTTTTGCTGGCCAGTGAGTACTTCTCTGCCAAGGAGGTCCTGTGGCTCATGGAGGTTCAGCCCAACAGTCTGTGGCGCACAGAGTGATAGTTTGATTTGAGCCTGTGGAGGTCCCTATGCTGTCCTTAAAACGAGCTTTCCCAGTATTTACTGGTCTCTGGCTGCCTTTGGCCCCTGAGCTGCAGGCTCCCTGTTTACATTGGCTTTATAGTAGCTGTATTTGCTATTTTTTTCTTTAGCTGGACTCCAGCTTTCTCTTGTCCCTTTGGCCTCAGGAGTTGCAGGGATCACCAGCACAAAGGCTTCCATCCCAGGTTTCTTGGAAGAGATATGTGAGCTAAGGACAGTGACCTTTTGCCCTTTCTCAGGGACACTTCTCTTCACATGTAACTCAGTACTATTTTAATCATTGACAATGATCTCTACTAAGGGGACCCTCCCTTCCACTCGCTGGACAGCTAACTTCTCAGGAAGTACCTTGGTGTGTGTATCAGGTGCTGTAACTTGGGATCTTGTCACTCATTGAGACGGGGATGCCTTCCCTCCCCCCCCCCCCCGGCCCTGATTATTTCAGGTCCTCTTTTTTTCCTCAGAGTCTTTTGGAACATTGCTTAGAAGATGCTGTCTTAATACTCCTCCTCCTCCTTCCAGATGGGGTCTTTGGTCTCGTCCAGAACAGTAGACAATTGCTTCTTCTGGTGATTTCTCTGGGATGGTGTTTTTGTCATTTGCCGTGGTTCATCACTGAAGTTGCTGCTGAATATCTTGGTGGCCTCATCGCAGATCTTGTGCAGCCAGACCAGGTCGGTAATGTCCACCTGCTGCAGGAATTCAGACTGTTTGCAGTTACAGACTGCCAGCAGATGTATGGGACCAGTCGCCTCCACCATGGTTCTATCCATCTGTCTACTGCTAGGCTTGCACTCTCAGGCCAGGCCAGCCCCATGGTCCCTTCCTTGTCCTTGGCTTTGGCTCTCTAGCTTAGAGCCCACAGGCACCTTCTTCTGCAGCTGCTGCTTCTCCTGGCTTCTGCACTTTTCAGCCCTGGCTTGGGGATGTCATCCAGCAAACATCACTTGTTGCTCAGCTTGCTTTCAGCCTTCCTCCAGGAAACACTCTTCCCTTCTCTGGGTTTCCTGCTGCCTCTGATGCTCCCTTATCCTTCATAGCTGCTTCTGATTGGCAAAGTGGAGCTGGCACGGGGGAGCTGGACCTATTTAATTTAATTGGGTCAGCCATCTTGTGACACCCTCTTCTATAACTTTTATAAATGACAAACTCAGTGCATTTGATAGCCCTGGAGACTGAAGACCTCTCTTTACTCACAGAACAAGTATGCCATTGCAGTGGGGATACAAGTTTCGCTACATTGCTCTGACACTGTCTTAGTGCTGGTCTAGAGTTAGGACCAAAGGGGTGAGAGGGTAGTTCTTTTTCTATATCCGTTAAATATGCTGAGATGAAACTGTCAGCAAGGATGCAAATCATGATGCTGGTCTGTGCCCTCTAGGAATTGGGCTGGGACTAACTAATCATTTCACATAAATCACAGCTGTCAGATTTTAATAACTTTCCTTTACTACTGACAGAGGCTGAACCAGTGATCTAGAGGTGAAAAGCTCTGTATTCCATTACTAATCCCCTGAGCCATCCATATGTTCCTTTATCTAAAATCCTTGTTGTCCTCTTAAATAGAGTATGGGGTAAAAATCTGGTGTCACTGGCATTTGAGAATATTCTAACATTGTCCACTCCAATTGTCCACTGTGCGTGTGAGGGCACAGAAGTTAAATATAGCAACAATTTCTTACACGCTAGGGCTTTTCATGAGAAATCCTCAGTGACTGTTGTTGAAATCCAACCATATGGCAAAACCCATTTTTATCTTAAAACCATTAGCTAAGAACCTATTGGTACTATTAATTGGAAAATAAATCCACAGCTCTTGTAAATGGCATGCTGAGAGCTATTAACTTCAGGCTCCTGCTAAAAAAACAAATTTCAATAAAATACTGTTAAGAGCAGCAAAATTGTACTAACACATCTGTCCATCATATCAAGATTTTTTTTTTTACTTATCTCTGGAGGCTTTTGAAATTGTGTTGTCATTTTTATTTGTCATCCATTATTAATGTTTATTGAATACAGTCGAGATGCTTGGTCCTGTAAAAAGTACAGTAGAAGACAGTTTCTGACAGAACAGTTTGGACACACAAACTGGGTTCATCTCAAAGCAGAGTAAATAATAGTATTAACCTTGCAATATGAAGAGTGTTTCAGCAGCTTGCAATATTGGGCACAGATTCCTTTACAAAAAAAGAGGGGGGGAGGGGTTAAACACTTTCATGACCATCTAAAATTTTCATCATTTTTTAGATAAAATTTCTCAGCAAATTGCTTAGCAAAATTCATTGTTCAGAAAAATGTAAATGCTGTACTCTCATATTTATACTAAGTTTTTGGTAAATTTTTAAAAAGTTACCTTTTACATTTACTTTTTTCTTTTTCTTTTTTGTTGTTGGCTTTTTTGCCTTGTACAAACTCCTTACCAGCACCTTCCTCTTTTCTTAGATCATGCCTGTTTTGACATAACAATATTTTCCTCTTTCCCATAACATTTGTTGCTCTCTTTCTTAAGTGTCTGAAGGAGTTTGTCAGTCTTGGTTTTGTCATTTTGCTGCCCATTTTATTTTATACCACTTGTTTCCTAGGGATATTCTTATTAACCTGTATAGGGGTTGAGTCCACATTGATATCCAGAGGTAAAAGAATCCATTTCTCAAAGCTTTTTGGGAGACTAAATATGAAAGTTCTTTTCTCTTGCTCTACTTAATTGTTCAAATCTGAAGTTTTAACATTTTATTTTCTTTAATTGTATATATGATCTGTATAATTTGTGTGTAATTCTGATCTACAATGCTGCCTCTCTGGGGGTGTGTTTTTTATGACTCAAAACATTTAATTCCAGCTATTATCTATCAAATTTAGCACAAAGAAGTTCCATTAACTCCCTGGATGAAATTGCTGTACTTGTACATCGCTTTTAGTGTTTTTAGGCTTAGAATTCACTTCTAGAGAATCGACAGAAAGTAGCTCAAAATGTTTTCAGTGAAAATTAAGAAATAAGGCTACTAAAGATGTCCTGAGTCTTTTTGTCAGTGACGGTGTAAAAGATAGGTGAAAGAAGATATTGGAATGTGCTACTGATGAGACTTGAGTCTCACTGTTGCTGTCTGTTGGGAGCATTTTTCTTCACCTGTATTTGAATTCTTTCTGGTGATGTGATGGCAACTATTCTTTATCTATATATTGCTGTAATTCCTGGCTACCTGAGAGGCTGGTTTTCTTTCTGTATTTTCCCATGATAGATGAGATGTGTGGATTTGATCAACTTTGCAGTCTCCATGTTTGAAAGTCTGGAGGATAATCGCAGAATCACAGAATACCAGGGTTGGAAGGGACCTCAGGAGGTCATCTAGTCCAACCCCTTGCTCAAAGCAGGACCAATCCCCAGACAGATTTTTGCCCCAGATCCCTAAATGGCCCCCTCAAGGATTGAACGCCTTTGCTGTGGATTTTCTCTTTTTACCATGCCTTTGATGAATTGTGAGCCTTGTTTATGGGTGCATTATGTTGTTCTTGTGGAGTGGTACTTTCCTTTTTTTGGGGGTGGGGAGAGTTTAGCCTTAAGAAATTGCATGTGTGCTGACATTAAGGTGCATTTTTATAATTTTTATAATCTTATAAAATAAATATGCATGCCACTGTGGAACGTGCCAAAGAAATAGCAAACCCTTGGCCCAAAGAGTTGATAATCTAAGACCGAAGCAGGTATGATAATGTATGTCAAGGTTCCTTCACCACTCTGGACTTTAGAGTACAGGTATGAGGACCTGCATGTGAACCCCTAAACTGAGTTACCAGCTTAGATTTGGTTTTGGTGTCACCACTCCCAAATACTAACTCCCTTCCCTGGATAGTCTTGAGAGACTTCTTCACCAAGTTCCTGGTGAACACTGATCCAATCCCTTGGATCTTAACATAAGGAGAATTTAACCATCCCTCCTCCTTTCCCCCACCAATTCCTGGTGAGTCCGATCCAATCCCCCTGGATCTTAAAACAAGGAGAAATCAATCAGGTTCTTAAAAATAGGTTCTTTTAATTAAAGAAAGAAAGGTAAAAATCATCTCTGTAAAATCAGGATGGAAAATAACTTTACAGAGTAATCAGATTCATAGAGCCCAGAGGAACCCCCTCTAGCCTTAGGTTCAAAGTACAGCAAACAGAGCTAAATCCTCTTAGCAAAAAGGATCATTTACAAGTTGAGAAAACAAAGATTAAAACTAACACACCTTGCCTGGCTGTTACTTACAAGTTTGAAATATGAGAGACTGGTTCAGAAAGATTTGGAGAGCATGGATTGATCTCTGGTCCCTCTTAGTCCCAAGAGCGAACAACCCCAAAACAAAGAGCACACAAACAAAAGCCTTCCCCCCACCAAGATTTGAAAGTATCTTGTCCCTTTATTGGTCCTTTGGGTCAGGTGTCAGCCAGGTTACCTGAGCTTCTTAACCCTTTACAGGTAAAAGGATTTTGGTGTCTCTGGCCAGGAGGGATCTTATAGTATTGTACACAGGAGGGCTGTTCCCTTCCCTTTATAGTTATGACAATATACAACAAACACCAAGTGAACACAGATTGGTATCTCATAGCTATCATATTTCATGGGGTAGTTGGAGTTTCAGAAAATTTTTCAAAGGTTAGAAGGACTCCCATATGCTTATTGGGAGACAGCCCCAGCCTAATGGGGTGGTGTGGGAAAAAAAGTACAAAATGTGGAGTGAGTGAAAGAGATGGTTGTAATCAGGTGAGAACCCTGTGTGAAATACAGGGAAACCTTACAGATTCACTAAGCTTTCCATATCTACATCAGCCCTTGTTCAACAAGTTAAATTCTTCTAATATCTTGTAAAGTTTGTATTTTGGAAGGTTTGGTTTCTGATCTGTAAATCTCAATGGATATTTGCGGTAGCCAGTATTGGATTGTTGTCCTTGCCTTTTTTTTTTTCCTTCTAGAATTTTGTGAATGACTCTTTTTGCTAAAAAAGAAAAGAATGAATGAACTAAAAATACACAAGTGACTCAGAAATACCAGAGACAGCTTGTAGAGGAATTTTTTTTCTATTAAAATTTTATGGAAATGCCCAAAGATGAAAAATACTTTGGGAAACGGCCAGTAAAGTGTGTGTCAAAGCATGAGATGCCAGGAGACTTTCTGGTGTTCCTCCCGGGATTTCCAATAGAGAAAGTGTATAAAGTGATCAATAAACAACTAGGAATGCATTTGTTAGCATAGCAGTACATGTGCAGTCACTATGACACAGAAACAGGTCAATGCTTTGAATAGATCTGCTTGGCATTGTAGAATATAGGACACTACTGTTGGGGTAAAATGAAGGAAATAACTAGGACAAGAACATGGAAAGGGGTAACAGTGATAATATGGAGTGTATCTGATCACTTTGAAACGTTCTGCAAGATCTGCCTGTTTTCTAAAACTTTTTTTGCCATACTGTAATCAAAGTGTATTAAACTAGCATACAAGCATAGCATCCCAAAATCTGGGAAAGATGAAGTGGAGTATTCTGCATGAAGTCCGCTGTCTCTATGCTAATTTACCTGTCCGGTATTTTATATAATTTGGTAATGGGTACTATAGGAAACTCATAGATAAATATTTCTGGAATGTAGAAAAGAATCACCAAAAGTACATCAGTGTATTTGATGTGGTGATTTTATATATTTAATTTTGTTATTTAAATCCAAAGAGGACTGGAAAAGAATGCTTACACCCCCAAAAAATTTTAGCGGGAACTTAATTGTACCTAAGGATGCATAATAGTTTTCATTCTAACCACTGGTTTTCAGTTGCTCCTAACGTGTTGAAATTTTCCAGACTGAGTCTTTGCCCACAGATGAATCTTTCGGTAAGTTTCAGAGAAAACATATTTAAATGTCTTTGAATAAGACAAGCGTGTGTAAGGGGAAGGAGATGGGGTGGATGGAGAATATGCATTTCTTGTTACAGAAACATTCTGGCAACTTGTCGTCTTTTCTTCTGGACTAGCTGGGATTTAAAAGTTGGCATGGAAAATAGCCCTCATTGTGGAAAAACACACTTTCAAATGGCATTCTTACTTTTTTGAGGAGAAGGTTTTATTTCTGAATTTCTTTCAGCGATCAGTCCTGTTTACTACTGTTAATTACGTGGATAGCTGAAAGAAACTCCTATACTTTTTTTTAAATCCTAAAATTAACCAATTTGCTGATCTTTCTTTTCTCTCTGTTTTGTCACTTTTTGAGCATCATCCGTCCTCCTCTCTGCCTATTTTCCTCTTCCATCACACCTGCAAGGTGAAACTGATGCATAGTCTATTTCTCTCATAGCTCCTGGTGACCCAGCAGAAGCCAGCTGACTCAGAGATGAAAAGCAATAAAGCATCATCATTTTACTAGAACAGAAAGGTTTCCTACAACAGGCGCAAAGTATGAAATTTTCCCTCTGGTGTTACTGTTCTTACCAATGTTTTCTGGGCAGAAGCAGCAGCACTGGCATGATCTTCTCCCGTGGAGTTATCCTGCACAGGAATATGTGAAGTTGGGGGAGAGGAGGTGGAAAATGCAGAATACCTGCAATGACGTGTCCAATTGAGTCCCCTGATTCAACTGTGAAAAATAATATTTACAGGTTCAGGTGCAGAAAGATATCACTGCATTTTTTTCCTCTGCCATGTGATATGTGAAACTTGTAGGTACTATCTAGGCAAGTACTGGTATTGCTCAGCACACATCTTTCTTTCAAGTGTTTTCATTACTCTTATATGCTAAAGCATTTAGTATTTATTGAAAAGATAAATATAAGCAACATAACCGATGAAAAATCGTTCATATCTGAGATGCTCGTTTTTCATACATGCATACAAAGCAAGTTTTATGTGAAACTTTATTTGGAACTCCCTGGCTTTATTTGGAACTTCCGGGAGTCTGAAATTCAAAATACAGAAGAGGATTCTAATTAAACACGGGTTTTTTTATTTAGGAATCCTCAGTTTCTTTGCATTTGGATTTTTACAACAGAGTGTAAAATTTATCATCAATCTAACTGTTTTTAGTTCAAATCAAACTATTTAGTATATATGCTGTTGGCTGAAAATTTATTTGCTGTATTTCAACTTTCTCTTGCTTCCATTCCCTCCTTTTTTTTTTTTTTTTTTTTTTTTTTTGGTGAGGGTATGGAGTAAAAATGTATGCAGTATTTTTACAGCTTCCTAGTCATGGGTTTCCCTTCTTCCAATGGTTACTCAACATGTCAGAATTAATTTGAGTATTGACATGAATGCTAAACACAGGACCCATATTGTTATGGAAAGAAGTGAATAAATTACCATGTTCATGCTGTGCGTAATTGCATAGGTGACAGCCATGTTTATGGTGCCGAGTCAGGGGTCGGCAACGTTTCAGAAGTGGTGTGCCGAGTCTTCATTTATTCACTGTAATTTAAAGTTTTGCATGCCAGTAATACATTTTAACGTTTTTAGAAGGTCTCTTTCTATAAGTCTATGACATGTAACTAAACTATTTGTTGTATGTAAAGTAAATAAGGTTTTTAAAATGTTTAAGAAACTTCATTTAAAATTAAATTAAAATCAGAGCCCCCTGGACCAGTGGCCAGAACCCGGGCAGCGTGAGTGCTACTGAAAATCAGCTCGTGTGCCGCCTTTGGCACATGTGCCATAGGTTGCCTACCCCTGTTCTGAGTGGTCTCAATTGTTTAACACATACACGTTTCCTTATTTGCTTCATTGTAACAATGGAAATGCTGTTCTCATGTTAAAGGAATCATAGAATCATAGAATCTCAGGGTTGGAAGGGACCTCAGGAGGTCATCTAGTCCAACCCCCTGCTCAAAGCAGGACCAAACCCAACTAAATCATCCCAGCCAGGGCTTTGTCAAGCCTGACCTTAAAAACCTCTAAGGAAGGAGATTCCACCACCACCTCCCTAGGTAACCCATTCCAGTTCTTCATCAACCTACTAGTGAAAAAGTTTTTCCTAATAGCCAACCTAAACCTCCCCCTCTGCAACTTGAGACCCTTACTCCTTGTTCTGTCATCTTCTACCACTGAGAACAGTCTAGATCCATCCTCTTTGGAACCCCCTTTCAGGTAGTTGAAAGCAGCTATCAAATCCCCCCTCATTCTTCTCTTCTGCAGGCTAAACAATCTCAGTTCCCTCAGCCTCTCCTCATAAGTCGTGTGCTCCAGCCCCCTAATCATTTTTGTTGCCCTCCGCTGGACTCTCTCCAATTTATCCACATCCTTCTTGTAGTGTGGGGCCCAAAACTGGACACAGTACTCCAAATGAGGCCTCACCAGTGCTGAATAGAGGGGAATGATCACATCCCTCGATCTGCTGGAAATGCCCCTACTTATACAACCCAAAATGCCATTAGCCTTCTTGGCAACAAGGGCACACTGTTGACTCATATTCAGCTTTTCATCCACCGTAACCCCTAGGTCCTTTTCTGCAGAACTGCTGCCCAGCCATTCGGTCCCTAGTCTGTAGCACTGCATGGGATTCTTCCGTCCTAAGTGCAGGACTCTGCACTTGTCCTTGTTGAACCTCATCATATTTCTTTTGGCCCAATCCTCTGATTGGGAAAGCTCTGAGAATTCTTAGCCATAAACTCTGAGTTTTCTGCATTCTAAATGCATGTTGTTTTTTGTGATGTCTTTGCTTATGTGAGTTGAAATTCGGGTGCCAGCAGATGACTGTTGTGAGCCTGTGATCCTTGGCACCCCTTTGTTCACACGTTAAACCAGAGGTTAGCAACCTTTGGCATGTGGCCCATCAGGGTAATCAGCTAGTGGGCCATGAAACATTTTGTTTACGTTGACTGTCCACAGCATGCACCCCCTCCCCCCAGCTTCCAGTGGTCACGGTTTGCTGTTCCTGGCCAATGGGAGCTGCAGGAAGCGGCAGGCAGCATGTCCCTGTGGCTCGCGGCTTCCTGCAGCTCCCATTGGCCGGGAACGGTGAACCGCAGCCACTGGGAGCTGTGGGGGGCTGTGCCTGTGGATGGTCAACGTAAACAAAATGTCTCGCAGCCCGCCAACGGATTACCCCAATGGGCTGCATGCCGAAGGTTGCTGACCCCTGCCCTAAACAGTCCTGCAATGTTTGTACTGCCTTGTAAGTCGTCATTTCAAAAGTAACAATGCACTGGTCAGTGATGTCATTGTGAAATGTATGTGGCAATGCTGTTTGGATACTCACTGATGTTATGCTTTAAAGTCTGAGACTAAAACATGTTTAAACCAGGCATGTCAGGGGAGTTGATAAACAAGTTTTCTCCAGACAAAGGAAAGATGCCAACACCTCAGACCAGTTATGGCTAAACTCACTGTGCTATTCATTTGAATAGAAGATTGCAGAAAGAACATTTACATTGTAAAATTGCAGCAGGAAACATCCTGTGGGAGCAGGCCAGGGAACACCTTAATGAAGATGGAGTTGGCATTGTGGAGGAGACAGGAGACTAAACTCCAGGGGATCAGTTTGACCTTAGAAACAAAGACAAACTTTGAGATATAAAGAGACATTGTGGCTCTCAGATCTGGGTACCCTCAGTAACATGTTACACTGGTGCAGTCAAACAGAATTTAAACACAGCTTACTATTTTAAATGAGGTTTGCACTTCAAGCACTGGTAAAATAATTTTAAGTGATTCTCTAGTGAAGAGATTAGGAAAAGTTAAAGGTTACAGTTTTATTATTTTTTATCTTTTTTTAAATTTTGAGTGAGGAAATAGGGGGAAAAAAGGAAGTGGAAAAATGAGTAGACATGCTAAAGGAAATGAGGGCAAAGACATCGTCCTCAACGAGGCAGCCACACAACTCAAACTGACTGAGATAGAGTTACAGAAGTTGGATGTGGCAGAGTGGACTAAAAGGATGGAAATGGCTAATATAGAGAAGGATAGGGTTGCCAGGCGTCTGGTTTTTGACCGGAATGCCCGGTCGAAAAGGGACCCTGCAGGCTCCGGTCAGCACCACTGACCGGCCCACTAAAAGTACAGTCGGTGGTGCAACGGGGCTAAGGCAGGCTCTTTGCCTACCATGGCTCCTGGAAGCGGTGGCACGTCCCCCTTTGGCTCCTAGGCTCAGGGGCAGCCAGGGAGTTCTGCGTGCTGCCCCTGCCCTGAGCGCTGTCTCCCCAGCTCCTGTTTACCGGGAACTGTGGCTGAGGGCACTGGGACCACGCTGGGGCCAGGGGTGCTCCGGTGGAGCTGCCTGCCTGCCCAGCACTGAGACCATGCTGGGGCTGGGGGCACTCCGGTGGCACCGCCTTCCTAGCACTGGGGCGCTCTGGCCACACTGCCCGCCCGCCCAGTGCTGGGGCTGGGCTGGGGGTGCTCTGGCCGTGCTCTGGCCACACCACCTGCCTAGTGCTGGGCCTGGGAGTACTCCGGCCATGCCGCCCGCCCAGAGCTGGGTCCAAGGGCACGTGGTGGGGGCAGCAGCTGCAGGAGGGCGGTGTGCTCCAGGCACCGGTGGGAGAGCAAAAGGGAAGGGGCCTTGTGCAGAGAGGGAGGGGCCGGAGGCTAGCCTCCCCGAAGGGTGCTTTCACCATGGTTGTATTGCAAAGGTTTCAAATTACAACTGATGTATATAGAGTAAAATTTTAGAGGTCTCAGGATGAATGATAAGTTGAGTCATAGAGAATATGTATATAAATTTTGTGATTTGATGAGAAAAAGTGCCAAAGGGAAGGAGGCAGAGAATTATGACCAGTTGTTTGATCTCTTAATTGAGAAACAGTTCCTCAGTATGAGTTCAAAGGAGATCAGACAAGCTATCTGGGATAAACCCATTGGCTCAGTCCAAAAACTTGCTGATCTAGCTGATACATATATGCAAGATAAAGGATCCAGTGACTGTAAGCCACGTCGGGGGAGGAGGGTGGGCAGAAGCCTGGAGTAAAGTAGGTGCACTTCATTTTACTCCTGGGAAGGAGGAGTGTGGTTAAGAGTCCAGGCATTTACCACCCCAGAACTGATTCCCTGTAGACGAGAATGGTCCAAGAAGGTGTTTCATATGTGGGTCTACTGAACACATGAGAAACAATTGCCCTATGCTAAATGGATCTAAGCCCACACCCTGTCCAGCCCAGGTTAATGTAGCTGTCATTAGCACAGAAGTGCCTCTGGGAACTTCAGTAAATTCCATATACACCTCCAACAGGTCAGACCTCACACAATTAATCGAAGTTGCCACGGCGAATTGCAAAGAATACCTAGGGTGGAGAGAGGCTGGTGTCTGGATTTCTCTGGTCAGGGAAATATAGGTTAAAACAAAACAAAACACCATGTTACCTGGCCAGGAAGAAGATCTCCTAGCACTGGGAAGTGTGAGGGGTGACTACTCCAGCCAGGCCTAACGAGATAAAAAGGGCCAGGTAACCCTGTGACAGGCTGTGCTTGGAGGAGAGTCAGGCTTGATAAAGTTTAATGGCTGATGAAGCCCCGTTACGGGAGGAGCTGGAGTAGGCATAAAGAGAGGAAATTTGTGTTGGGAGGGCTACAGGGGAAGTAGGCTGCAGTTACTTCCCAGGAGAAGGGAAGTGTGTTTGGGGCTACAGCACTGAAGTAGTCTGTGGTTACTCCCTGGGGGGAAAAGAGTTTGGGCTGGTAAACCCAGAGAGAGGAGGGACCAGATGATAGAGCAGAGATACTGCCATGGGGAAGGACAAAGGCTCTGGTAATCCTTACAAGCAACTAGTTGTGCCTGCCCAGCACCATGAGGAATTAATGTTGCTGGCCATTTACTGACCTTTTGCTCATCACTTGGGGTCAGAGCATAGGCATAGTTTGACTGCTGTATTTGGGAGGGCAGCATGTGCCTGCATGCTGAAACCAGTTCCCCTGCCTGGAGTGGTATCTGTGGTGGGGGGAATGGGCTCGCTTAACGGGGAAGCCCCAGCTGCTACTACTGTTTGCTAAGTGTGGGAGCTGCTGCAGTGATGCTGCTGTTCTGGTGCCTCTTGGTGCTACTGTGCCCGCCTTTCTGCTGTGGCTGCTGCCAAAGGGATGCTGCATTCCAGGCTCCCTCTTCTTCCCTGGCCCACCCCTTCCTCTGGCCCACCCCTCCATCCCCTTCTCTTCCCCCTGCCCTATCCCACCCTCCTTTCCAACTGCCTCTTTCCACCCATCCCATTTCTCCCACCTGACCCCTTACCCTGCTCACCTCTGAGTACTCATCATTGTACAGGAAACAGGATTGTAGCCATGCAGGATGCTCAGTACATATAGAAGGCGGCAAAGACAGGCACTAGAACCCAGGAGGCGGCATCCAGTTGCAGAGGCATCAACCCGCAGTGGTCACCCTCACCCAGCAGAAATAGCTCCATTCAGCTCCCCACTCAGCTGCCAAGGAGAGGGGCTGAGTGAGCCAGAAACAGTGTGTGTGTGGGGGGGTAAGACAGAGTTCCCCCTCCCAGCAGGCCTAGTAGAGCAAGTCCTGCAAGAGCAGCTTGGTGCTCGTAGAAATCGGAGGCGGGGGGGGGGGGGGGGGAGGAGCAGCGGCATGTGACTCTGTGTGCTCCCCCCATCCCCTCAAACTACATCCATGGGGCAGAGACCCTACAGTAGGCCAAAGCAGAACTTTTATTGGCCAGGGGTATGCCCCTGTAGAGGCATGCAGAAAAACTTTTTTTTGGGGGGGGAGGGGCATGCAGTGGGCCCAGGCCAGCCTTCATAGGGAGCACCATCCAGCCTTGCCCCACCTGCAGCTCTGCTCCAACCCCAGTCCCCACTACAGCCCAGCTGTGGCTCTGCTCCCAGCCTCAGGCCCTGGCCTAGCCCCCAGCCTCAGCCACCTTACCCCTGTCCATGTTCCCTTCTACCACCCCACCCCCAGTCCTGGCTGGGAGGCGGGTCGTGACCCTGAAAAGTTTGGGGACCACTGCCCTAAAGAGATTGTGGGCCAAATTTCATGTCTCAGCTATTCAGTGAATTATGGGAGTTGTGTGGAGTGAAACAACTAAAGACAAATGGTCCCACAGACAAATGGTTTGGTGGAGAGCTTCAATGGGACACTGAGATCCATGCTGGGGATGTAGGTCAACAAGTGGGCCAAGGCCTGGGATGAAATGTTACCTTATGTGTTTGCTTATAAGCAAGTGGCCCAAGAGTCTTCAAGGATTGCCCCATTTGATCTTCTCTATGAAAGGAAAGTGAGAGGACTCCGAGAGCTCAGAGACTTATTGAAAGGGGATTCTGAGGCAGAGGGGGAGCCAGTGACTGAATATGTACAAAGGTTCTGAAAAGAGTTCAGAGACATGGTGGAGGTGGTTCAAACTAACCTCACTCACAGCTGAGCGGAACAAAAGTAATGGTTTAATAAATGTGCTTTTTTGAAATAGGGGACTTGGTGTTGGTACTTATCTCTGTGGAGAATAACAAAATGCAAAACTCATGGGAGGGACCTGTTGAAGTGTTAGAAGAGGTGAATGAATGTACATATGTTAAAAGGCCTCCCACTAAAGCAGTCCTGCAGCTGGTACATATGAATAGGCTTAAAGCTTACCACAGTCAGCAACCAATAGTAAACATGATGTGTTGAAGGAAAAACTGAGGCATCATACCTCATTGATTTGATGGCTGAATGCCAAAGAGATTGGCTACTTTTAAATATTGAGGTATGCTATGGGTTAATACTAGCTGAAAAGTCGAAGGTAATGTCTATGCTGCAAGCATACAAGCAAGTATTATCCAACAAGGATTCGTGATGATTCATTAAATCATCATGTGCCCAGTCAGACCTACCGTACCACTGGCAAGGTGCAAAAGCAAATTCAAACATGGGGGTGATTAAAGAGTCTGGCAGGCCCTGGACATTGCCAGTTGTCTTGGTCCCTAAGAAAGATAACTTTAACATTTTGTGTTTATTATAGAAAACTGAGTGCTGTCATTGTTCTAGATGCATATCCTGTGCTCAGAATTGATGATATGCTTGATATTTTGAGCAAAGCTAGACTTAGCATGTCTAACCTTGTGAAAGGTTATTGGCAGATCCCTTTAGATAAAGATGCACAGAAAAAACTACTTTTGTTGCTGATATGGGATTGTATGAGTTCAAAATATTACCTTTCAGATTCATTAGTGCAGGAGCTACTTTTCAGAGGCTGGTGAGCTGAGTTTTAAATAGATTGCAGGACTCCACAGAGGGCCTATTTTTATCGCATTGCAATTTTTACCAGCTCTTGGTCAAATCATATGAAACACGCTGGAATTGTACAGTTAAAACTCAGAGATGTAGGTCTGATTGCAAAGGCATCTAAATGTAAAATTTTAGCAGCCAAAGTTCCATACATGGGACAGTGGGTAGGGGGTATCCAGATCTCCCTTGATCCCTTGAAAGGAAAAGCTACTGTTAATTGGCCTGTGCCTCTAACCAAACAGCAGGTCCAGTCTTTCATAGGCTTAGTTAACGACTACCATCAATTTGTGTGTGGGTTTGAAGCTATTGTAGCTGCAATCACAGATTTGTGTAAAAAGACAAAGCCAAACAAAGTTGTGTGGACAATGACCTGTCAAGGGTTTTGATTCCTTGGAGGACAGATTGCTGTGGGACATAGCAAGAACCAATTTAAGGTTGTTAGTAGCATTGTTGGAGTAGCTGCAGATGGTGGAATACTACTTCTGGGCCTGAGAAACAAGCACTGACTGGTGGGATCACATCATAATGCAGGCTTGGGATAACAAGGAGTGGTTCCACAGCTCTCTGGTGTGCATGGCCACATTCCTGTATTGGTGCACTGAGCTCTGCCCAGATTGAGAGGTTCCTTGCTGCTATAGATTGGATATGGAATAGTGTTTGAAAATGATATATGGAGAATTAACAATGATGGTTTCTCTTTCTAGAAGGAAAATAAATTGTTGCAGTTCTGAAAATTAAATTAGTGAAATAATGCAGTAGTTGAACAAGAAAATATTAAAATATAATTGACAAAGAATGCACCATGAGCTACAATAATTTGGAACTGGTCCATGTCAAGCAGCTCTCATGTACGAGGTGAAAAGAATAATGGCAAGATCTCCAGATCGGACTCTCCAAGAACTCTATTGTAGTACCTAATTAAATTTGTATTGCATATTCATTTGTATTGAGCCTTTGCTCAGGGAATAAGGGAAATCCTGCTGTTTGTTCTAAGACGGGTTCTCAAACTGGGGGTCATGAGGTTATTACATGGGGGGTTGCAAGCTGTCAGCCTCAACTCCCAAACCCCACTTCGCCTCCAGCATTTATAATAGTGTTAAATTAAAAACACTTGTTTTATATTTATAATGGAGGTTTCACTCACAGGCTTGATGTGTGAAAGGGGTCACCAATATAAAAGTTTGAGAACCGATGTTCTAGGAGGACGGGGAGTCTCAGCACAATCCTCTCCCCCCTGCTGCTGCCACTTAGGTAGCAGCCAGTTCCCACCTGTCCAATACTTCCTCCCCCCCCAAGACTCTGGCTCCATCTCTGGGCGAGTGTGGTGATGGTTCTCGTGCATCAAGTGTCTTTAGGCTGTGTGTGTGTGGGTCATCTGGGCGAAGTACCTGTGGTGCACCGTACCTCAAAACTTTAATGGCAGTGTCATATGCTCTTGTATTGTCAGATCAGCACATTGAACTAACACACAGTCTGTGTATGTGAATAGGTCGTCTGCGTTAATGTTACTGAAGTTGTTGCTCAGGTTTTGTGTTAAAGTGCATGTTAGATGACATTGGGGTACATAGTGCTTTTCAGTAAGTGTTGGAGATGGAGGTGAATGCCTTATAAAGTGTTAATGTGTCATCTGTGCTGTTGTAGGCAATATGAACATGTCAAGGAATGCAGAAGACTTTTCCCTTCACTTTATTTTGCAATGTTTCCAAGATTTTGGGCTGGTTGAGTGCACCCTGATGTGATCTTAACTGTTGGTAAATGAAGTTTATTTTTGTGTTAATAGAATGTGAAACTTCTAGTAGATCTTGGTCTCTGATGCATGGGAAAAGGAATATGGAGTAAAGGTGAACTTGAAAGGCTAAGCTGACATGCAGATGTCTGTGTATCTTTTGCAACAGTTGATAACTTTGCCTGAAAAGTGCAGGGAGTTGCATTACCTGTATGGGAATTAGTGCGTGTTGTCCCCAAATTTAGTAAGAGCACTGCAGACCTGTGGTGAACTGGACTTATATTGTGGCGGTAAAAAGCCTTTCTGTTGTTGGCCATGAGTCTTTGTTTTAAATACTGAAAGCAGTTTGATCATATTAGGGACTAATAATTAAATGTCAGTGTTTGAGTCACATGACCACACAAAAAAGCATTCCAAATTCATATTTTTTTTAATTACCCTTTATATTATTTTGAATTGTGACTAAATCCTTTCCTGAGTTGAGACTGTCTGCAGGAAGTTTTAACTGAAAACAGATTTGTTTCTGTTGTCAGTATTTCTGATTTACAATCTTTTAAACTGTAGCTTTTATACATAGACACTTTGCTTTGTAACAAAGGAGATGTTGGTTGTGAAATTCTAATGAGTTAGTATGGGTACCTCCTCCCCACTTTTTCCTACAAACTTCTGCTTGATGAAATAGATTGATCACCGAATTAAAAACCGTGATAGACACAAATCTATATATGGTAATGTGAAGTTTGTTTTAAAATCTCTACAGCCCCCGGTCAGAAGGCAGCCCTGCCTAAAATGCCCTCTTGCAGCAGGCCACAGCATGACAGACATGCCTGCCTCAGTTTTCCCCCCCCCCCCTTCAGATTCTCCGAGTAAATCCACTTCAGGCTCTCTTGCTTAAATAATACACCTCTTGGGGCTAGTTAATTACCAAGACATAGTTCATTGAATCCTCAGCAAAAGTCTCAAATATAGTCCATTTCCCACCTCTATTGTATATAATCCTCAAAACCCTGCTCTTCCCAGCAGGCAACCACACTGGCCCCTCTCCTGGGAGTCCTTCTATACCATACTCTGGTGTTTGTCCACCATACCCACGCTCCTCATCAGTCCTCTTCAGTAACACTGCCAGGACAGCCATGCCAGCCCTTCCAGCTAGAGTGCAACCCTGCCCTTCCCACCATGAACCCCACTGCCTCTTTGTTGGGGGAGCATCCCTCACTCCCCTGGCTCTCTCACTGCTCCCTTGGATCCAACTCTTTGGTGTGGAGATTTTGGTGGGTAAGCCCCTCCGTTGCTCCCAGGCTTTCAGCCCTCTCTGGCCCTTGGCTTCAGCTCTCTGGCTTAGAGCCAGCAATCACCTCCCACTGCTGCTGCTGTCCCTCCTGCCTTCAGTTATGGTGTGCTCTGTGCACTGTGTGTGCAAAGTCATGCTGCACTCTCTGCAAAATGGCATTTTGTGCATGGTGGGATCTGTATGATCCCTGGTCTCTCTTTCTTTACAGATTATGCACAGCATATTGTCATAGGTCAGCTCCCCCTGGAGCGGGCTCCTGCAGCCGGCTGTAGCATGACAAGCATGCCTGTCTCAGTTCTGTAATCTTCTTCATTTGCCCTTGTTGCTTCTCCTCTCTCTTTTTTTCAGCATCAGCCCTTTGTGTCAGCATTCCTCCTCTAGCTGTAGCATTTTCTGTTTTCAGGCCTCCTCGTCTTGTCTGTGTGGGGCCTCAGCATCTCCCATCTTCTTTACCTTCTCTGCCACCGTCTCCTCCCACCTCTTCCTACTCTTCTCATCAAACTGAGCAAATTTTTCTTCATCTGTCTTTTCTTGTCTTCCATCTGCTCCACCTATTTGAGAGTCTGGAGCACCTTCCATTGACACGTCTCCTATTCAATTTGATCTCCTTCAGTTGCCATCTCGTTTCCTCCTCAAGCTTCTTTTCTGTGTGCTGCTCAGCCTCCTGTTTCTTCTTCAAACTCTCCAGCCACTGCTGCTCCTTTTCAACTAACTCACCCTTGGGATTGGTTTGGAGCAGAGTGTGGTGTTTGATGAAAAGTTTAATTAAATCTACTTCGCCCCACGGCACCTTGGGTCATGGGCAGCTATTTCTTTAGTACAGTTTGTAAAAATGTCTTGAAAGGACAAGCAACCTTGCTGGCTGGGCAGGGAGGTGGGGGGTGGATTCTTTTTTCTGGGAAGGGAGAGCTTACCATCCTTTGCTTGTTGTCCATCATACAGCTCATCTTACAGCTTTCTTATAACTTTGGGGCTGTTGCTGAGCCTCATCACTCTGATTAGAATTGCTCTCTTTGCTGCTTCCCTCCTGCTGCTCTGCTGCAAGGTTGATGATTGGTGTCTTGTTGTCATTTCAAGAGTGAAGGGACACCCTTGAGTTTGGGGAACCTCCTTAGAGGAGGGGGTGCTAAGTCCCAGCTTAGTCCTGACTTTAACTGTTATTTTGTTGTCCACAAGCCTCTCTGTGGAGCTGTGGTTATTCTTAACGTCCCTTGGAGTGGAGTGGTAGGTGTAGGGATGTGACCCCTGGTACCATATGGAATATTGTAGAGAGGTCTGGGTCATGCTGCAATGGAATTTTTCATGGACTGCAAAGGGAGGCAAGTCCAGGATTGTTGAACCTGTAGGTCCACAAGAGTCTGCAGCATCTGTGATTGCTGCTGTATAAGCCCCAGATGTCCTGGTACATCTCCCTCTCCTTTTCCTACAGGGGCTCTTGGGCTTATCTCCTCTCCACTTTTTCCTTCTCCAGGGTATCTGCAATGTTCACCATCCAGCCCTCTGCTCATGCATGTAGCAGTCGCTTGCAGGATCTCATTGATCATGTCATTATGGATCGTCTTTTTTTGTCTTCTCCTTATCTGACTCAGACATTCCACAGGTATAGGGGCCCTCTAGGCCACAAAGGGAACAGCTACAGATAAGACACAGAAGTACCATTATCAGTATAGTCACAGCAGAAAGCAACAGTTAAGATTCAAAATTCACTTTCCTTGCTCCCCTGCTTATTGACACTTCTACTTCAGAGTGCTCGTGCAGGGCACTGTCATATAGAATCATAGAAGATTAGGGTTGGAAGAGACCTCAGGAGGTCATCTAGTCCAACCCCCTGCTCAAAGTAGGACCAACACCAACTAAATCATCCCAGCTAGGGCTTTGTCAAGCTGAGCCTTATAAACCTCTAAGGAAGGAGATTCCACCACCTCCCTAGGTAACCCATTTCAGTGCTTCACCACCCTCCTAGTGAAATAGTGTTTCCTAATATCCAACCTAGACTTCCCCCACTGCAGCTTTAGACCATTGCTCCTTGTTCTGTCATCTGCCACCACTGAGAACAGCCGAGCTCCATCCTCTTTGGAACTCCCCTTCAGGTAGTTGAAGGCTGCTATCAAATCCCCCCTTCTCTCTTCTCTTCTGCAGACTAAACAAT
This sequence comes from Mauremys mutica, assembly GCF_020497125.1. Classification (NCBI taxonomy): domain Eukaryota; kingdom Metazoa; phylum Chordata; order Testudines; family Geoemydidae; genus Mauremys; species Mauremys mutica. The sequence continues at coordinate 55,818,052 of NC_059078.1, read as the reverse complement.
CCCAGTTCCCTCAGCCTCTCCTCATAAGTCATGTGCCCCAGCCCCCTAATCATTTTTGTTGCCCTCTGCTGGACTCTCTCCAATTTGTCCACATCCTTTCTGTAGTGGGGGGCGCAAAACTGGACGCAATACTCCATATGTGGCCTCACCAGTGCTGAACAGAGGGGAATAATCACTTCCTTTGATCTGCTGGCAATGCTTCTACTAATGCAGCCCAATATGCCTTTAGCCTTCTTGGCAACAAGGGCACACTGCTGACTTGTATCCAGCTTCTCATCCACTGTAATCCCTAGATCCTTTTGTGCAGAACTGTTGCTTAGCCAGTGGGTTTCCAGCCTGTAATGGTGCATGGGATTCTTCCGTCCTAAGTGCAGGACTCTGCACTTGTCCTTGTTGAAACTCATCAGATTTCTTTTGGCCCAATCCTCCAATTTGTCTAGATCACTCTGGACCCTCTCCCTACCCTCCAACATATCTACCTCTCCCCCCAGCCTAGTGTCATTTGTGAACTTGTTGATGGTGCAGTCCATCCTGCCATCCAGATAATTAATTAAGATGTTGAACAAAACTGAGCTCTGGGGTACTCCCCTTGATACCGGCTGCCAACTAGACATCCAGCCATTGATCACTACCCGTGATCACCAGCCATGATGAGTATGGCCCACCCAGAGGTGAGAGAAATGAGGAGGGAATTGCTCAGTTGCACAACACTATGAATATAAGGTAATGGCATTGAATACTGGCACCATTTTCCACAGACAGTGGTGACTTTAGTCGTTGTCTCACTCCTGAGGGTAATGAAGGCAGAGAGAGCACAGCTGCTGCTGGTGTCCCTAAGTTTCCATGGCCCATTTGCTGCTAGACTGCGTGCTGCAAGGTGCCTGCTGAAGTTATCACTGATTGGCATGGTAAAGTGTCCTACCATGGAGCAAGAAACAAGGCTGCCATTCCTAGAAACCTTTGGGAGAGGATTGCAGAGTACTTTCCTTAATGTTTCATCAAGATCTCTCCAGAGGGTTCAAGGGAGATTCCTGCATACATAAACAACCTGCTCCTCATGGTCCCCTTGCTTATCTCTACAGGAGAATGTAAAGCAGATAATAATCGTACCTCTTTGTTGTATTGCTTCCTCTTCTAGTATGAGTAAATTAATGCAAAGTTAATAGCTATGTCCTGGTACGTTGGGGTCACCATCACTGTAATGGGAAATAAATGTACACACTTACCCTAGGAGCCTTCCCCTGCATCAGGCTCACCTGTGCTCAACTGCAAGGACTGACTGGACTGTGGTGGAGTCTCAAACAAGTTCTGGCTTGTGGAATAGATGGACTCCCTGATCTCATGTCCCCCATCCTCATCCTTCTTAACCACCTCCTTGTACCTGCTGTTCAGGCCAGGGGCCTGTGGCTTGGACTTCTCAGAAGTATCCACTGTAGCGTGCGGGATAGTGGTAGGGTCTTCACCAATATGGCATGCAGCTCTTTGTAAAAGCAGCAGGTCTGTAGCTCAGCACCAGATTGACTGTTGGTCTCCTTTGCCTTCTGGTGGTAGCGCTGCTGCTGGTCCTTGTTGTACCCCTTTTCCTGCATCCTCCAAGCAATCTGCTGCTCACAGATTTCAACATTTCTACAGCTGGTCTGCAGCTGTGTTTGCACAGCCTCTTCTCCCCATATGCCCAGAAGATCCAATATCTCTTGTCTACTTCAAGCCAAAGCACATCTGAAGTGTGTAGCCAGCATGGTCAGCTGAGCAGTTGCACACAAGAGAGCTGCTAAGTGTGCTTGCCAAGCTGGGCAATCAGGAAAAGGCATTTCAAAAATGTGTGGGGCTTTAAAGGGGATGGGGAAAACACTTACTTGACCCTCTTCTGAGTCCTAAGGCTAGTCCTGTGCATGGTGGTCTGACCATAGTGGACAAAACTCAGCCACGTCTGGGGCCAGTTCAGAAAAACTTTTTCATGCCCCCTGCTTCCCCCCATAGCCAAAGCTGACTCCAGTAAAGGACTGATCATAGTGACAGTAGCTTATTGAAAAAACTACTGCGCAAACAGATGCAGGCCTTACTTCTTTTTCAAATCTGTGTTCTGTAAACCAAAACAAATGACAAACCTGCAAATTGTAAAGTTGTTGTACCTAACTAGCATGTCAGGTATTTAGAGGCATCAAGTCTCTAATTATCCAGATAGTTTTAGAGAGGGAAGGAGATTTGGTCCTTTCTCTACAACAAACTTTTAAATGGACTTTATATTATGAATTTGGGAAGAAGAAAAAAAAAAGCTGCACAAATGCATGTCTCTGGCATTTGTGCACTCATTGAGAGATGCTGAGACAAATGCTGAGCTTGGCTCAAAGCTTATTTGGACTTAATATCACAATTTATCTTCTTGTCCTTTTTGCCGATTGATGTGTCTGATATATAACAAGGTTTCTAAAACTGTGAGGTTGTAAACTATCCCACTGCCAAATACCTGTTTGGAATTCTGTAAAGAAATTTATTTTCCCCAAGGAAGTTATCCCTCCCTTGGTGTTAATTTCAAAACAGGACTGCTTGAGAGATCTTTATCTGCAGTCATTGGAGCAAATATTGCTCTTACACTGGTGTAAATCTAGAATAACTTTATTGGTGTTAATGGAATTAAACAGAATTTACATAATGAGCAAAATTTTGCTCTAAATAAATTACTTATCTTTTAACCTGTGTTCACTTTCCTCTCTGTCCACCAGCCATAGTAGCCTATGTACTCAAGTCAGAAGTTCATGTCTGGAGTGAATTTCTCAGAATTGGATGTTCTAAGTCAGTGGTTCTCAACCCGGGGTATGCAGAAGTCTTCCAAGGGGTAAATCAATTCATCTAGCTATTTGCCTAGTTTTACAACAGGCTACATAATGTGTAATAGCAAGTCAGTGCAAACTAAAATTTCATACAGACAGTGACTTGTATATACTGTTCTATATACTATGCCAGCGGTTCTCAAACTGTGGGCAAGTTTGTTTTAATGGGGTCGCCAGGGCCAGTGTTAGACTCACTGGGGCCCAGGCCTGAAACAGAGACCCGAGTTTTTAAGTGAGGTGAAACTTGGGGGTGCCCAAGACAAATCCTGAAAGGGGTACGGTAGTCTGGAAAGGTTGAAAACCACTCTTCTAAGTGGACTGAGGCTGGAACCAAAGGCTGGAAAAATAGTCATTTTACGGTAAGTCCTGTGCTCCTATGCTGTTCAAGGTTTAGAACAGGATTCAACAACCTCTGGCATGCGGCTCGCCAGGCTAAGCACCCTGGTGGGCCAGGCCAGTTTGTTTACCTGCCGCATCCGCAGGTAAACATCCCTCGGCCTGCGCCACTTCCCGCCGCCCCCATTGGCCTGGAGTGGCGAACTGTGGTCAGTGGGAGCTGCGATCGGCCGAACCTGCGGACGTGGCAGGAAAACAAACTGGACCAGCCCGCCAAGGTGCTTACCCTGGTGAGCTGCGTGCCAGAGGTTGCCGACCCCAGGTTTAGAACAATAACGTTTATTCTTACAATACTTCAAATTGTAGGAAGTAAACATAGAATCATAGATTATTAGGGTTGGAAGGGACCTCAAGAGATCATCTAGTCCAACCCCCCCTGCACAAAGCAGGACCAATCCCTAAATGGCCCCCTCAAGGATTGAACTCACAACCCTGGGTTTAGGAGGCCAATGCTCAAACCACTGAGCTATCCCTCCCCCCTAAGCACCCTGGTATCTTTCATTCTTGGGTTCACTCTGGTTGCTAGTATTTAAAGCCTGATATCTTGAGTGGTATGGCTTACATGTCACTGGACTACATATTTAGCCATTACATTAGTCAGAAATGTATTTTTCCACCAAGGGCAGAGTTGTAAGCAGGTAAAATTACTAGGTACAAGAATAGCAAGTGTTTGCAAAACATAGCAATAAAGAGCAACAATATCAATTACTTAAATAGTTTGGAGGTAAATTGGTATACATCTGTATACTTTTATATAGGAATTTATCTCCTTTATAAAACGCCAAGAAATAACTAGCTTTCATGCACTCACCCCCACTCTAGCTCTCTTTTTGAGAAGCCTAGAAGAACCTAAAAGTCAACACTTTGTTAATACATAAAATATTTTTCAGTGCCATACTCCAAAGCCTTTGGCTGCAGCCTTGCTCTTTATGTGGGATGCAGCAGGCCAATGCAGGCTGGGAAGTATACTTGTAGCAGTTTAATGATCCCATTGTGTTCCGTGTAAAGGCATAGGGTCTTATAGGGAGATGGTTGCTAGTAAAACAATATGCAGCCTGATTTCTTTTTTACCCTGGGGCCAGGTTACTTCCAACTGTACCTGATTAAATAGGGACAAGAAACTTCTGTGTCTGCAAAAATAACATGGCAGGCATTTTATTTACACTTTTTATTAGACATGTCCACAACTCCATTAAAATGTGTTTTGTAGCATATTATTGTAACAAGATAATCTACTTAAACTTCAGAGCTTCAAAGCAGCCAAGGTTTGAATTGGAAACCTGCTAAGGCATGAGAAAGGAGCTTCACACAAATGGACTGGGTCATTGTGTTCTGTTTGATGAATCAAAAGTTCTGCTTAGGAGTGGGCCATACTAAATAATAATTTCCACTTATATAGTGCCTCTCAGGTCAGATCATCCCATCAGATATTGTCTGTGGAGGCAATAAAACTATAGAAAATGTGATATGTGTAAAATCTGTGGGAGGAAGAGAGTTGAGCCAGCATAGCATTATTTTTCGCCTCCCCAAAAGACATTTGTGCAAAATTTATGCAGTCAAGCATTACTATTCAAGTGTTTGTGCAAGTGTTTGTGCAAGCAGGGGATGGCTGGAGGGTCAGCTACTGTATATGGTATCACTCCATGGCAAACCTGCTGTGATGTACCTACAGGAGTTAAAGCTAACTGTGACAACATCAATTCCCATATGTTCCTGTTCCATACTTTCAACCCCTAGGCAGGGGGCATCTTTGGAACTCCTGCTGAGGAAGTTGTGATGTGGGGGTGGGGGGAAGGGTCCATGGAGGGGCTGGGACTCTGAAGCCTGAAGATCTATGGGATTTCTTTGTGATTCTTGATATCCCCCAGGTTGGAAAACTATGCAGTTCAGTTGCTGCACAAGAGGGCAATTCCTATCCCTCTGACTGCATGAAATTTAAAATTTCATGAATGTGAACTCGGAGTTTTCAGAGTCTCTTTATCTGCCTCATATTTTTCACTCAGAGGGCATGACTGAGCCATTCAATCCAAGGATTTCCAAGTGCTCTACCAACATCAAGAAAGTCTCAAAATCCTGCATAGGTGGTCTGTTTGTTGTTGTTATAGATTGAGGAGCTGAGGCACAGAGACTCTGATTTGTCCAAGGATGTATGATGGATTAGTGACAGAAGCAGGAATAGAATTTAGGAGTTCTAATTTGAATTCCCACTGAACTGTATATGTGGGAGCACTGAAACAATTAGATCTTCTGCAGAATAGAAGGTAGGAGGAACAATTTAGTAACCCACTAATTTCTGCTTGTGAAGGAACTGTTTTAAAGAACATTTTCATAGACACACCGTTATTCTACACCACAATGAATACTGTAGAACCTCAGTTACGAACACCTGGGGAACTGAGGTTGTTCGTAACTGTGAAATGTTTGTAACTCTGAACAAAATGTTATGGATGTTCTTTGAAATGTTTGCAACTGAACATTGATTTACTACAGATTTGAAACTTTACTATGCAGGAGAAAGATGCTGCTTTTTAATGATCTTAATTAAATGAAACAAGCACAAAAACAGTTTCCTTACCTTGTCAAATATTTTTAAACTTTCCCTTTATTTTTTTAGTAGTTTTACACAGTACTGTACTGTATTTGCTGCTTTTTTTTTTTTGTCTCTGCTTCTGCCTGATTGCGTACTTCTGGTTCCAAATAAAGTGTGTGGTTGACCAGTCCATAACTCAGTGGTTCTACTATATATTGTAATGAGGCAGTGAATGATCTTACTAATGTATTACCTGTGCACAAGGAAAAAAGAGGGAGGACTATTTGGTTTAGTCCTGGACTCTTACATGGGAACTAAAGTAGAAGGCATACAAGCAGGATTTCATTTAGCAGGTCACTCACACTGTTCAGTCCCTCCCCAGATGGGGGAAGAGATCAGCTACTTCCTGATATAGGTTCTGAACATATGGGGACTCTCACGCAGTTTGGGGCTACAATGGTGTATAACCAAGGGTTCTAACACAGTTGGGTCTGTCCACACTAATCGTCCAAAACATGCTAGAAACTGGCTTAGCTGAAGTTTGTTCAAACCAAGTACAGAATTGTTTGAACTCCATTGGGGTTGTCGATATAGGGTAGAGCAGTGGCTCTCAAACGTTTTTACTGGTGACCCCTTTCACACAGCAAGCCTCTGAGTGCGATTCCCCCTTATAAATTAAATTAAAATACTTTTTATATATTTAACACCATTATAAATGCTTGAGGCAAAGTGGGGTTTGGGGTGGAGGTTGACAGCTCGTGACCCCCCATGTAAACCTCACGACCCCCTGAGAAGTTCTGACCCCCAGTTTGAGACCCCTGGGGTAGAGTCTGATAACCATATAAGAAATAGTGAGCTGGGAATGAGAGGAAAATGTTTGTAATTTTTTTTCTCCTAGGAGAGGGTAATGTTGCGACCTCACTACATATAGTATTGTATCTACCACATGGTGTCATAACATGTAAGCGGCCTGAGTTGGAAGTTCTGGTGACTCGCAATTCTGGAAATTTCAGGACATGGAACTGACAGGATATAGCTTTAGACAGCAATTCTATTCCCGAGCCACGCCCATCGAACACAGAGTAACTCTTGCTGATAATGCAATGCTTTTCTTTACCAGGATTTCATGTAGGGTCTCTCGGCCAGTGCACTTACCATTCTTGACTCCTGCTAGGAGAGGGTGAAATTGGAGTAACAATGGAATTGTCCCAACAGCTAATGCTCTGTTCTCCCCCTCTTCCCCTGAACATAAATAATGTAGAACTGGCTTTCTATTGGCTATTCCCCACTGGGATATGGTTAGCAAATAATGGCCTCAGTAATTTGCTGTTTTTATAATTCATAGAATCATAGAATCTCAGGGTTGGAAGGGACCTCAGGAGGTCATCTAGTCCAACCCCCTGCTCAAAGCAGGACCAAACCCAACTAAATCATCCCAGCCAGGGCTTTGTCAAGTCTGACCTTAAAAACCTCTAAGGAAGGAGATTCCACTACCTCCCTAGGTAACCCATTCCAGTTCTTCATCACCCTACTAGTGAAAAAGTTTTTCCTAATATCCAACCTAAACCTCCCCCTCTGCAACTTGAGACCCTTACTCCTTGTTCTGTCATCTTCTACCACTGAGAACAGTCTAGATCCATCCTCTTTGGAACCCCCTTTCAGGTAGTTGAAAGCAGCTGTCAAATCCCCCCTCATTCTTCTCTTCTGCAGACTAAACAATCCCAGTTCCCTCAGCCTCTCCTCATAAGTCATGTGCTCCAGCCCCCTAATCATTTTTGTTGCCCTCCGCTGGACTCTCTCCAATTTGTGCACATCCTTCTTGTAGTGTGGGGCCCAAAACTGGACACAGTACTCCAAATGAGGCCTCACCAGTGCTGAGTAGAGGGGAATGATCACATCCCTTGATCTGCTGGAAATGCCCCTACTTATACAACCCAAAATGCCATTAGCCTTCTTGGCAATAAGGGCACACTGTTGACTCATATTCAGCTTTTCGTCCACCGTAACCCCTAGGTCCTTTTCTGCAGAACTGCTGCCCAGCCATTCGGTCCCTAGTCTGTAGCAGTGCATGGGATTCTTCCGTCCTAAGTGCAGGACTCTGCACTTGTCCTTGTCGAACCTCATCATATTTCTTTTGGCCCAATCCTCTAATTTGTCTAGGTCCCTCTGTATCCTATCCCTACCCTCCAGCGTATCAACCACTCCTCCCAGTTTAGTGTCATCTGCAAACTTGCTAAGGGTGCAGTCCACACCATCCTCCAGATCGTTAATGAAGATATTGAATAAAACCGGCCCCAGCACCGACCCTTGGGGCACTCCACTTGATACCGGCTGCCAACTAGACATGGAACCATTGATCACTACCCGTTGAGCCCGACCATCTAGCCAGTTTTCTATCCACCTTACCGTCCATTCATCCAGCCCATACTTCTTTAACTTGCTGGCAAGAATACTGTGGGATACTGTATCAAAAGCTTTGCTAAAGTCCAGAAATAGTACATCCACTGCTTTCCCCTCATCCACAGAGCCGGTTATCTCGTCATAGAAGGCAATTAGGTTAGTCAGGCATGACTTGCCCTTGGTGAATCCATGCTGACTGTTCCTGATCACTTTCCCCTCCTTTAAGTGGTTCAGGATTGATTCCTTGAGGACCTGTTCCATGATTTTTCCTGGGACTGAGGTGAGACTGACTGGCCTGTAGTTCCCTGGATCTTCCTTCTTCCCTTTTTTAAAGATGGGCACTACATTAGCTTTTTTCCAGTCATCCGGGACCTCCCCCGATCGCCATGATTTTTCAAAGATAATGGCCAATGGCTCTGCAATCTCATCGGCCAACTCCTTTAGCACCCTCGGATGCAGCGCATCCGGCCCCATGGACTTGTGCTCGTCCAGCTTTCCTAAATAGCCCCGAACTACTACTTTCTCCACAGAGAGCTGGTCACCTCCTCCCCATACCGTGCTGCAGAGTGCAGCTGTCTGGGAGCTGACCTTGTCTGTGAAGACAGAGGCAAAAAAAGCATTGAGTACACTAGCTTTCTCCACATCCTCTGTCACTAGGTTCCCTCCCTCATTCAGCAAGGGGCCCACACTTTCCTTGACTTTCTTCCTGTTGCTAACATACCTAAAGAAACCCTTCTTGTTACTCCTAACATCTCCGGCTAGCTGCAACTCCAAGTGTGATTTGGCCTTCCTGATTTCACACCTGCATGCCTGAACAATACTTTTATACTCCTCCCTGCTTATTTGTCCAATCTTCCACTTCTTGTAAGCTGTTCTTTTGTGTTTAAGACGAGCAAGGATTTCACTGTTAAGCCAAGCTGGTCGCCTGCCATATTTACTTTTCTTCCTACACATCGGGATGGTTTGTTCCTGCAACCTCAATAAGGTTTCTTTGAAATACAGCCAGCTTTCCTCGACTCCTTTCCCCGTCATGTTATTCTCCCAGGGGACCTTGCCCATCAGTTCCCTGAGGGAGTCGAAGTCTGCTTTTCTGAAGTCCAGGGTCTCTGTTCTACTGCTTTCCCTTTTTCCTTGTGTCAGGATCCTGAACTCGACCATCTCATGGTCACTGCCTCCCAGGTTCCCATCCACTATTGCTTCCTCTACTATTTCTTCCCTGTTTGTGAGCAGCAGGTCAAGAAGAGCTTTTCCCCTAGTTGGTTCCTCCAGCACTTGCACCAGGAAATTGTCCCCTACACTTTCCAGAAACTTCCTAGATTGTCTGTGCACTGCTGTATTGCTCTCCCAGCAGATATCGGGGTGATTAAAGTCACCCATGAGAACCCGGGCCTGTGATCTAGCAACTTCTGTTAGTTGCTGGAAGAAAGCCTCGTCCACCTCATCCCCCTGGTCTGGTGGTCTGTAGCAGACTCCCACCACGACATTACCCTTGTTGTTCATACTTCTAAATTTAATCCAGAGACACTCAGATTTTTCTGCAGTTTCATACTGGAGCTCTGAGCAGTCGTACTGCTCTCTTACGTACAACGCAACTCCCCCACCTTTTCTGCCCTGCCTGTCCTTCCTGAACAGTTTATATCCATCCATGACAGTACTCCAATCATGTGAGTTATCCCACCAAGTCTCTGTTATTCCAATTACATCATAATTCCCTGACTGTGCCAGGACTTCTAGTTCTCCCTGCTTGTTCCCCAGGCTTCTTGCATTTGTGTATAGGCACTTAAGATAAGTCGCTGATTGTCCCGCTTTCTCGGTCTGAGACAGGAGTCCTCCCCTCTTGCAGTCTCCTGCTTGTGCTTCCTCCTGGTATCCCACTTCCCCACTTACCTCGGGGCTTTGGTCTCCATCCCCCGGTGAACCTAGTTTAAAGCCCTCCTCACTAGGTTAGCCAGCCTGATTGCAAAGATGCTCTTCCCTCTCTTCGTGAGGTGGATCCCGTCTCTGCCTAGCAATCCTTCTTCTTGGAAGACCATCCCATTGTCAAAGAATCCAAACCCTTCTCTCCGACACCATCTGCGTAGCCATTCGTTGATTTCCACGATTCGACGGTCTCTACCCTGGCCTTTTCCTGCCACAGGGAGGATAGACGAGAACACCACTTGTGCCTCAAACTCCTTTATCCTTCTTCCCAGAGCCACGTAGTCTGCAGTGATACGCTCAAGGTCATTCTTGGCAGTATCATTGGTGCCCACGTGGAGAAGCAGGAAGGGGTAGCGATCCGAGGGCTTGATGAGTCTCGGCAGTCTCTCCGTCACATCGTGAATCCTAGCCCCTGGCAAGCAGCACACCTCTCAGTTTTCCCGGTCAGGGCGGCAGATAGATGACTCAGTCCCCCTGAGGAAGAGAGTCCCCGACCACCACCACCCTCCTCCTCCTCCTCTTGGGAGTGGTGGTCGTGGAACCCCCATCCCTAGGACGGTACATCTCATGCCTTCCAATCAGTGGAGTCTCCTTCTGCTCTGTTCCCTCAGGTGTATCATCCACTCCACTCTCTGCACTAGTACCTGTGGAGAGAACATGAAAACGGTTGCTCACCTGTATCTGTGTTTCTTCTTCGAGTGATTGCTCCTATGCATTCCAGTTAGGTGTGCGCGCCGTGCGTGCACGGCTCTTCGGAAGATTTTTACCCTAGCAACTCCGGCGGGCCGGCTGGGCGCCCCCTGGAGTGGCGCCACTATAGCGCAGGATATATACCCCAGCCGGCCCGTCCGCTCCTCAGTTCCTTCTTACCGCCCGTGACGGCCGTTGGAACAGTGGAGCGCAGCTTAGCTGACCTCCACTTCCCTAGCTACTCGTAGTTTTCTCTCGTTCTGTTTATAGTTGTAGTTAACTTTGTTTGTTTGTAGAATAGTATAGTGTATTTATTTTACAGGGGTTCGGGGTTTATCCCCTTCCCCTCACCCAGTGCCGGGTCCGATGCCCGGTCCACAGGGTTTTCTAATGCTCGGCCGGCCACAAGCCGCTGCCGACAAGAGATCCTCTCCTAAGTGCCTCGAGGGATCTTACCTCACAGATAAGTGCCGCATTTGTGAGGCCTTTAATCCGTGAACAAAGGGGAGCGGGGCTTTCGTTTTAAACAGCTCCTGAGGGAGGCAGCTCTTGCTCCTCCGCTCTCGGCGCCGAGTGCTAGTTAGTCTTCAAGGCGCGCTCCCTCGGCACCGGATCGCCGGTACCGCCAAGACCTCCTGGCACGACCGTCGCTGGCTCCGACGTACCCTCGGCATGGATCCCTCTCCTGGAGGATGAAGAGACTCAATATCCTTGCTGCGTCCGAGCCTCCGCAGCCGAGCGCTATGCTCAGTCGGATTGTCCGGCACCGGTGTCTGCCGCGGCACCGACAATACCCGCACCATTTACTCCGGCCAGGCAAGAGCCATCGAGTCCGGTGCTGGAAAGCTCCCCGGTACGGACCGTGGTCGAGCTCGCTCTGAAGCTGCGTCCGAGCCGCCTGCTCTGCAACCGAGTGCCATGCTCCGTCGGATCGCCCGGCACCGATGTCTGCCGCGGCACCGGCAATATCCGCACCATTAACTCCGGCCAGGCAAGAGCCGTCGAGTCCGGTGCTGGAAAGCTCCCCGGTACGGACCGTGGTCGAGCTCGCTGGGAAGCTGCGTCCGAGCCGCCTGCTCCGCAGCTGAGCGCGATGCTCAGTCGGATCGCCCGGCACCGATGTCTGCCGCGGCACCGACAGTAACCGCACCAATAACTCCAGCCAGGCAAGAGCCTTCGAGTCCGGTGCTGGAAAGCTCCCCGGTACGGACCGTGGTCGAGCTTGCTGGGAAGCTGCGTCCGAGCCGCCTGCTCCGCAGCCGAGCGCGATGCTCAGTCGGATCGCCCAGCACCGATGTCTGCCGCGGCACCGACAGTAACCACACCAATAACTCCAGCCAGGCAAGAGCCGTCGAGTCCGGTGCTGGAACACTCCCCAGTACAGACCGTGGTCGAGCTCGCTATGAAGCTGCGTCCGTGGTACGAGCTATGGTCGAGCTCACTATTCCCTCCACGCCGGAGACGGTGTCCACGGCGAGGGAGCTGATTGCAATGACAGCGTCTGCGCTGCCTCAACCCCCGGCACCCCCGGTGCGGGTTACATAGTCGATGGGCAAGCCTGCCTTGATCAGACCACCCTCCGTCGGCACCGCAGAGCGGCACCGTTCACGATCGCGGTCCCGCAGATGTTCTCGGTCCCGTCACCGATCTAGGTCCCGACGCTGCTCACAGTCTCGGCACCGTTCTCCATGTTGGTACCAGTAGTACTCGTGGCACCGGTAAGCATCCCGTTTGCCGGTCCGGGACACTCAGCACCGATCCAGCTCCCGGCACCGCCCCAGGCACCGGGACGCCCGTAGCCACTCCTGATCATCGCACCTCGCACCCTCGGTCGACCGCCCGGCACAGCTCCGGTGGCAGGTCCCGTTCTCGGTACCGGTATGTCTACCGGTACCGATCCCCGGTGCTGCATCGAGCGACGTCAGTTAGAGACGGAGACTCTACCAAGGGCTTTTCAGCTCCTCCAGGTCCATCCAGCCACGCATCAGTGTCGTCCTGTGCGGGCACTTCATATGCGTAGTACTCTGTTTTCCGATGTGCCCTCCAGAGTCTTCCAGGAGACCTATCAGTGGTCATTCTGGACGCCTTGGGTGTACTACCATGCCAGAGGCGTATCGGTGATCCCATCTCGCTCCGTTCCCTCGGAGCTCTGGGTGCCAGAGGCGACAATTAGTCGTCCCCCTCCGACCGGTACAGAGCAACCCTCGGTTCGGCACCGGGCTCCCAGATCCCACCGGATCAGGAAGTCGTCCAGGAGCTCGAGCCCACACAGGACCCGCTTGTCCCTGGCCTTTCTTCTTCCTCCTCCCCAGATGAGGCGGGGGCAGGAACATACCCCTCCGGCCCTCCTCTAATCGAAACGCAACCAGCCCTAAATCCACAGAGGCTGGGCGTGTGGTCTTACTGGGCCGTAAGATGTACCCGGAGGGGGCCCTACAACTTCGTGTAGCGAACCAGCAAGCCCGGCTTAGCCGCTACTGTGGGTGGCAGTGGGCAAATTTACAGAGTCGGTTCTTCGGAACTCCCGTCAAGAGTTCGATGCCCTCCTGCAGCAAAGGACGGAGCTGGAGAGAGCTTCCCTCCAGGCCTCGTTGGATGCAGCTGGCTCCGCTGCCATGACTCTGGCCTCGGCTGTTGCCACGCGGCGCGTTTCATGGCTCCAGTTATCGAGCCTTCCCTCGCAGCTGCGGCACGCTATACAGGACTTGCCCTTCAATGGCACAGGCCTGTTCTCTGAAAACACTGGCCCTAGGCTGCAAAGCCTAAAGGGCAGCAGGGTCACTTTGCTCTCTCTCTCTCGGCATGCACACGCTGGTGATTCAGCGCCGACGTTTCCGTCCCCAGCCTCCGCTCTTACCCTGCGCCTTGACAAAGTCAGGACTTGGCCAGCGGGCATGGCTTACACGGTCGTGGCCATCAATCCGGACCCCAAAGGAGCCGAAATTAGGGTCCTTCTGACCACAAATGGGGCAAAAGCCTACCCATCCTCGTCCCTCCTAAGGACCCCTCTCACGAGCGATTCCTCTGGCAAGAGGTGCGGAGCTTATAGTGTATAGGAGTGTATAGCTCCTCTTCATCGGAGCTATACAGGAGGTACCTAAGGGCGAAACCTAATCCCCTAGGCGAAGGGAGGTCTCAGACCTATACTAGACCTGCGGGAACTCAACAAGTCACGATGCAGATGAGTTCCGCATGGTACCCAGGGCGACCATCATCCCATCCTGGGATCCCGGAGACTGGTACGCCGCCCTCGATATGAAGGGCGTGTGTTTTCACCTCGCCATTTCTCCTCCACACAGAAGGTACCCTCGGTTTGGGGCCTACCATCGTTATTCCCAGTATACGGCCCTCCCGGTTGGCCTCTATACAGCCCAGGGGTATTCAAAGTGCATGGCTGTAGTCGCCGCCTTTCTTCGCCACCGTCGGATACACGTTCTCCGTATCTAGACGAGTGGCTCATTCGAAGGACCACCGGGCCCAAGTTACCAGTCATGTGGGCATCGACATGAACCTATTCCTGTGTCTAGGCCTGATGATCAATAGTAAAATCCACTCTGATTCCCACACAGGGAAGGGAATTCATTGGGGCCGTCCTGGACTCCAGACTCGCCAGAGCCTGCTTACCTCAGCCTTGGTTTCAGGCGAGGGTAACAATTGTACAAGGTCTACGGACCTTCCCGCCAACTTGGGCTCGCACTTGCCTCGGTTTCCTGAGTCACATGGCTTTCTGCACGTTTGCAACCAAACATGCCAGGCTTCGCCTCCGTTCACTTCAATTGTGGCTCACCTGGGTGTGCCACCCGGGCAGAGATAGCATACTCGTGGTCATCTCGTTCCCCCCGAGCATCCTAGGCTCCCTCAACCGGGAGTCAGCGCCCTCCCTGGTGTATCCAGGGATGCTGTTCCATTCACCCCTCGGGGTCCCTCACGACAGACACCCCATCTCTCGGCTGGGTGCGCACCTGGCGTAGTTTCGCACTCACGGCCTTTGGTCAGCGCAAGAGCTGGCCTTACATATCAATGTCCGAGAGCTGAGAGCAGTCTGCCTTGTGTACCAGGTGTTTCAGCTGGCGGATCGTCTCAGCAGATCCTTCCTGTCTCACAAGTGGTAGTTTCCTCCGGACTTTATCTATTCCGTTTTCCAGAAGTGGGTCCTTTCCCGCATAGCCCTTCTCGCTCTCGCGAGAACGGAAAGAGAGAAAAATTCTCCTCGTTCCAAGGCCTCTCCCCAGGCTCGGTCTTGGAGGATTTTCCTGAGGCCGTGGATCAGCCATCTGCTGTACGCTTTTCCACTGTTCCCGCTGGTTCACAGGGTCCTGCTAAAACTCCGCAGGGACAGAGCGCCCCTGATCGTGATCGCTCCAGCGTAACCCGGGCAGCACTGGTACACTATGTTGCTACACCTGTCGGTAGCAACCCTCTTGGCCCAGACCCCATGACGCGGGATCACGGCAACCTTCACCACCCGGTCTTGTAATCCCTGCACCTCACAGCAGGGCTCCTGCGTGGCTAAACCGATCCGAGTTACGTTGTTCTGCCTCGGTTCTACAGGATTCTCCGGGGTGGTAGAAAATCTTCCACTCGGTTAAAGTATCTGGCCAAGTGGAAGCGTTTCTCCTGCTGCTCCGAAACACGCAATGTTTCTCCCACCGAGGTCCCGCTCCATTCCATCTGGTTCCTCAGGGCTTGGAGCGTTTATACCCCCCCCCCAGTGGGGCCCCGCCATAAACCTGGCTCTTCAATCTGGTTCTAACCAGTTTTATGACTGCCCTATTCGAGCCAATGTCAACATGCTCATTGATATACCTGTCCTGCAAGACAGTTTTCCTGTAGCCTTTCCTGCGGCCAGACGAGTCTCCGAGCTTCAGGCTCTCACAATAGGCCCAAGGTATACTGTGTTCCTCAAGGACAAGGGTAGTTATTACCACGTCCGACCTGCCTCCCTAAGGAGGTGTCGGCCTTTTATATCTACCAGGATATCTTCCTTCCGGTCTTCTTTCCGAAGCCGCTCTCTTTGCAAGGAGAGCAACAATTGCCCTCCTTCGACATCCGTAGGGTGTCCGCAATCTATATCTAGCGGACAGAGCCCTCTCGTAACGACCCCAAAACCTTCATCGTACCGGCATACCGGACGAAGGGCATACCTGTCTCCTCCTAGAGGATTTCATCTTCAATGACGTTGTGCATCCGCACCTCCTCTGTTTTGGCCCATGTTCCATAGAGCCACCTTACTGCACATTCCACCAGGGCTCACGCTTCTCTGCTGCCTTCCTGGCTCACATACCCTTTCAGGGGATGTGTTGTGCACCTACCTGGTCCTCGGTCCACACCTTTGCCTCATTGGTCCAAGAGTCCAGAGCTGATGCAGCCTTTGGCTTAGCAGTTTGCATTATGCAACATCTAACTCCGACCCCACCGCCTATGTAAGGCTTGGGAATCACCTAACTGGAATGCATAGGAGCAATCACTCGAAGAAGAAAAGACGGTTACTCACCGTAGTAACTGTTGTTCTTCGAGATGTGTTGCTCCTATCCATTCCAGACCCGCCCTCCTTCCCCACTGTCGGAGTAGCCGGCAAGAAGGAACTGAGGAGCGGACGGGCCGGCTGGGGTATATATCCTGCGCTATAGTGGCGCCACTCCAGGGGGCGCCCAGCCGGCCCGCCGGAGTTGCTAGGGTAAAAATCTTCCGAAGAGCCGTGCACGCGCGGCGCGCACACCTAACTGGAATGGATAGGAGCAACACATCTCGAAGAACAACAGTTACTACGGTGAGTAACCGTCTTTTCTGGTACGTGGATGTTTCTGGTACTCTTTCCCCTTCTGGAAGTCACATGCCGCCACTTATCCTCGTTGGCCTTCTGTCCCCGGTGCGTAGCCTGCTCTGAATCTTCAGAACATTGTGCCCGCTGCAGCTGATCCTGACGTCTATCCAGGAAATCCTCATTTTCTTTTATGGAACGCAGGGTTGTTATTCGTTTCTCCAGACCTTGAATCTTCTCTTCCAAGATGGAGATCAGCTTGCACTTTGTACAGACAAAGTCACTTCTATCCTGTGGAAGGAAGACAAACATGGCGTATCCTATGCAGGTCACAACGGCAGATCACTCAGCATCCATAGTCTCTTCCTTCTGAGAGCTCTCTCCAGGCAAACTCCTTCTGTTTGCCTCTCTGCTGTTCGCTGCTCAGCTGGTTCGCAGCTGACTGCCTTTTTATAACAGTCAGGCCCAGCTGGAACAAAGCACTCCCAAATCAAACTGGTCAAACAAGCAATCAAACAATCAAGCACACAGTCAAACTGCCAAACTGCCCCCCCCCAACAGACACTCAGATACTCACCAGCGCAGTCCCCCTACTGCAGCACTTAGCGTACCTCTGCTCAGAGGGATCCCAGGCAAACTCCTTCTGTTTGCCTCTCTGCTGTTCGCTGCTCGAATTGGCCTGAAGCTGTTGTCTATCCAATACAGTATTGTGTGTTTATTTTCTATGGACTACATGAGGCCTTGATCATCCTTATAATTTGTTGAGTTTCTCAGAAGATTCAGGTAATCCTTCTGTGTTCTGTGAAAACTGGCATTTTATAGTCCAGTAACTTAAAACTGTGATATTCCATTCACTCTGGCTGACCATTGAATGCCAGCTGATGACGGTTTACAGCTTCTAGGTTTGAAAAAAATGTTAGGAGCAATATAATTTTAAAACCATCTAGAAGCCAGACTGATTCTACAATTAATCCTATAAATTACTTTCTTGTTATCCTTTCCAATCACCTTGAGTGAGAGTTATTCTTAACATAGCAGACCACAACATTTGTAATGAGTGGCAAGCATATTTTAAAATAGTGAGGAGGAGTTGGTAGTGAAATATAACTAGATATTTGACAAAGAGATAAGTTATTGAATTGCTAAGGAATTAGCTGGGAAGAACCTACACTTGAGTAAACTGTCCAAAGGAGGACTTAAGACCTGAGGGCTTTGCAATAGATGTTGCCATAAGACAGTGATCAAGAGTATGACTATGCTTCAATCGAAGTTGTGAGTGCAGATCAGACAGTCATATCCATGCTAGCTTTAATTTAGCTAGGAATGCTAACAATAGCAGTGAAGAGGTAGTGGCATGGGCTCCGGCATGGGCTATACAAGCCTACCTGAAATGCTGGATACGTACTTGCATTGCTAGCCCATGCTGGTGTCCATGTTGCCATATCATTACTCCTATTTTTAGCTGTGCTAGCTAGGTTAAAGTTAGTGTGAGTGTGCCTACCTGAGCTACAATCAATCTCTGATTGCAGTGTTGACATATCCTAACTGACATTCATCATAACTTTCATGGGTGGATGCTACTTTATTGGGTACAGTCTCCATGCACAAAGAACTCCCTGGCCTGTGGAATTCATTTTAATTCGCTGTTTAAGTAAATATGAAAGTGAACAATACCATTGGTATTCCTTGTTTGTTTTGATATTGTATTCAACTTATTTTACACTGCCCTAGAATTTTCAATTTGTCATGGATGTTTGTATTAATTCATAATTGCATTGTAGATGCTGCTTTGTGGTAATCTGGAGGTTCTGACAATTGGGTAACTGCTAGTTGGGATCCTTTACACCATTTTGTGGGTGCAAGGATGTTTGTGGGCAAAGGAGAGGGTTTTGGCAGTCTGCCACTCTGGAGACATTTGAGGTTTTTAATACTAAGGAGGAGCTGTATCTCTTCTTTCTTTCTATTTTTTCTGGGCAGGCTCAGAATGTCACGCTGTCTGAAGCAGCTCAGGACTGAGAGTGCCAACCTCTGGGTAGACTGTCAAAAAGCAGGGCAGAAACTCCACACTGGTGGTATGTTCTATAATTAGATTTCAACAACCCAGTAACAAATGTGAGCCCCTGCAGTACTATAACAGTCTTAATGTGGAGTCATTCAGTCCGCTTGGGCACTCCAGTCTATCTTGCTGCCCATGCAAGCTGGACTGATAGTTGGTTGCCATGCACGAAAGCTCACAAAAGATTTAGGTTGCTTCCAGTCCCAAGAGTCTTTGTACCTCAGATCTCACACCAAAGACAACAGTTGTAGGTATCCTTTAAAAAGTGGAGGTTAAATCCCAGTGTTGAAAATAGAAAGGAGCATAAACTCTGGCAAATGAAGTGTAAAAATATAATTAGGAAAGCCAAAAAAGAATTTGAAGAACAGCTAGTCAAAGACTCAAAAAGTAATAGCAATTTCTTTTTTAAGTACATCAGAATCAGGAAGCCTGCTAAACAATCAGTGGGGCCACTGGACGATTGAGATTATAAAGGTTTCAGAGTAGCAGCTGTGTTAGTCTGTATCTGCAAAAAGAACAGGAGTACTTGTGGCACTTTAGAGACTAACATTTATTTGAGCATAAGCTTTCGTGGGCTACAGCCCACTTCTTCGGATGCATGGAATGGAACATATATTGAGGAGATCTATATACACATACAGAGAGCATGAAAAGGTGGGAGTTGCCCTACCAACTCTAAGAGGCCAATTAAGTAAGGGGGGGAAAAAAAAGCTTTTGAAGTGATAATCAAGATAGCCCAGTACAGACAGTTTGATAAGAAGTGTGAGAATACTTACAAGGGGAGATAGATTCAATGTTTGTAATGGCTCAGCCATTCCCAGTCCCTATTTAAACCTAAGGTGATTGTATCTAGTTTGCATATCAATTCCAGCTCAGCAGCTTCTCCTTGGAGTCTGTTTTTGAAGCTTTTCTGTTGCAAAATTGCCACCCGCAGGTCTGTCATTGAATGACCAGAAAGGTTAAAGTGTTCTCCTACTGGTTTTTGAGTGTTATGATTCCTGATGTCAGACTTGTGTCCATTAATTCTTTTGTGTAGAGACTGTCCGGTTTGGCCAATGTACATGGCAGAGGGGCATTGCTGGCACATGATGGCATATATCACATTGGTAGATGTGCAGGTGAATGAGCCCTTGATGGTATGGCTGATGTGATTAGGTCCTATGATGATGTCACTTGAATAGATATGTGGACAGAGTTGGCTTCGGGCTTTGTTGCATTGGCACCCCAACATCAGGATTGTCTGGCTATGTGGACTCTCTCCTCAGGCCCTATGCTACCAGCACTCCCAGCTATCTTCGAGACACAACTGACTTCCCGAGGAAACTACAATCCGTTGGTGATCTTCCAGAAAACACCATCCTGGCCACTATGGATGTAGAAGCCCTCTACACCAATATTCCACACAAAGATGGACTACAAGCTATCAGGAACACTATCCCCGATAATGTCACAGCTAACCTGGTGGCTGAACTTTGTGACTTTGTCCTCACCCACAACTATTTCACATTTGGGGACAATATATATCTTCAAGTCAGCAGCACTGCTATGGGTACCCACATGGCCCCACAGTATGCCAACCTTTTTATGGCTGACTTAGAACAACGCTTCCTCAGCTCTCATCCCCTAATGCCCCTACTCTACTTGCGTTACATTGATGACATCTTTATCATCTGGACCCATGGAAAAGAAGCCCTTGAGGAATTCCACCATGATTTCAATAATTTCCATCCCACCATCAACCTCAGTCTAGATCAATCCACACAAGTGGTCCATTTCCTGGACACTACTGCGCTAATAAGCGATGGTCACATAAATACCATCCTATACCGGAAACCTACTGACTGCTATACTTAGCTACATGCCTCCAGCTTCCATCCAGGACACACCACACGATCCATTGTCTACAGCCAAGCTCTAAGATACAACCGCATTTGCTCCAATCCCTCAGACAGAGACAAGCACCTACAAGATCTCTATCAAGCATTCTTAAAACTACAATACCCACCTGCTGAAGTGAAAAAACAGATTGACAGAACCAGACGAGTACCCAGAAGTCACCTCCTACAAGACAGGCCCAACAAAGAAAATAACAGAACACCACTGGCTGTCACCTTCAGCCCCCAACTAAAACCTCTCCAGCACATCATCAAAGATCTAAAACCTATCCTGAAAGATGATCCCTCACTCTCACAGACCTTGGGAGACAGACCTGTCCTCGCTTACAGACAACCCCCCAACCTGAAGCAAATACTCACCAGCAACCACACATCACTGAACATAAACACTAACCCAGGAACCTACCCTTGCAACAAAGCCCGATGCCAACTCTGTCCACATATCTATTCAAGTGACATCATCATAGGACCTAATCACATCAGCCATACCATCAGGGGCTCATTCACCTGCACATCTACCAATGTGATATATGCCATCATGTGCCAGCAATGCCCCTCTGCCATGTACATTGGCCAAACCGGATAGTCTCTACACAAAAGAATTAATGGACACAAGTCTGACATCAGGAATCATAACACTCAAAAACCAGTAGGAGAACACTTTAACCTTTCTGGTCATCCAATGACAGACCTGCGGGTGGCAATTTTGCAACAGAAAAGCTTCAAAAACAGACTCCAAGGAGAAGGAGCTGGAATTGATATGCAAACTAGATACAATCACCTTAGGTTTAAATAGGGACTGGGAATGGCTGAGCCATTACAAACATTGAATCTATCTTCCCTTGTAAGTATTCTCACACTTCTTATCAAACTGTCTGTACTGGACTATCTTGATTATCACTTCAAAAGCTTTTTTTTTTCCCCTTACTTAATTGGCCTCTTAGAGTTGGTAGGGCAACTCCCACCTTTTCATGGTCTCTGTGTATATATATCTCCTCAATATATGTTCCATTCCATGCGTCCGAAGAAGTGGGCTGTAGCCCACGAAAGCTTATGCTCAAATAAATTTGTTAGTCTCTAAGGTGCCATAAGTATGCCTGTTCTTTTTGAGATTATAAAGGAGTACTCAAGGACATTTGCACATTGGCTTGCTAAACCAAGAGTTGTGAGTTCAATCCTTGAGGGGGCCACTTAGGGATCTGGGGCAAAAATCTGTCTGAGGATTGGTCCTGCTTTGAGCAGGGGGTTGGACTAGATGACCTCCTGAGGTCCCGTCTAACCTTGATATTCTATGATCTATGATCTAAGGCCATTGCGGAGAAACTAAATTAATCATTTGCATCAGTCTTCATGGCTGAGGATGTGAGGGAGATTCCCAAACCTGAGCTATTCTTTTTAGGTGACAATCTGAAACCTGTCCCAGATTGAGGTGTCATTAGCAGAGGTGTTGGAACAAATTGATAAACTAAACAGTAATAAGTCACCAGGACCAGATGGTATTCGCCCAAGAGTTCTGAAGGAACTCAAATGTGAAATTGCAGAACTACTAACTGTAGTCTGTTAACATATCGTTTAAATCAGCTGCTTTTCCAAATGACTGGAGGATAGCTAATGTGACGCCAATTTTGAAAAAGGGCTCCAAAGGTGATCCTGGCAATTACAGGCCAGTAAGCCTGACTTCAGTACCGGGCAAAGTGGTTAAAACTATAGTAAAGAACAAAATTGTCAGACACATAGATGAACATAATTTGTTGGGGAAGAGTCAAGATGACATTCTTCGAGGGGGTCAACAAGCATGTAGACAAGTGGGATCCAGTGGATATAGTGTACTTAGATTTTCAGAAAGCCTTTGACATGGTCACTCACCAAAGGCTCTTAAGCAAAATAAGCTGTCATGGGATAAGAGGGAAGGTCCTCTTATCAATTGGTAACAGGTTAAAAGATATGAAATGGTCAGTTTTCAGAATGGAGAGAGGGAAATAGTGGTGTCCCCCCAGGGGTCTATACTGGGACCAGTCCTATTCAACATATACATAAATGATATGGAAAAAGGGGTAAACAGTGAGGTGGCAAAATTTGCAGATGATACAAAACTACTCAAGATAGTTAAGTCCCAAGCAGACTGCAAAGAGCTACAAAATGATCTCTCAAAACTGGGTGACTGGACAACAAAATGGCAGATGAAATTCAATGTTGATAAATGCAAAGTAATGCACATTGGAAAACATAATGCCAACTCTACATATAAAATGATGGGGTCTAAATTAGCTGTTACCACTCAAGAAAGAGATCTTGGAGTCGTTGTGGATAGTTCTCTGAAAACATCCACTTATTGTGCAGCGGCAGTCAAAAAAGCGAACAAAATGTTGGGAATCATTAAGAAAGGGATAGATAATAAGACAGAAAATATCATATTGCCGCTATATAAATCCATAGTACTCCCACATCTTGAACACTGCGTGCAGCTGTGGTTGCTCCATCTTAAAAAAGATATATTGGAATTGGAAAAGGTTCAGAAAAGGGCAACAAAAATTATTAGGGGTATGGAACAGTGTCCATATGAAGAGGAGAGATTAATGAGACTAGGACATTTCAGCTTGGAAAAGAGACGACTAAGGGGGGGATATGATTGAGTTCTATAAAATCATGATTGATGTGGAGAAAGTAAATAAGGAAGTGTTATTTACTCCTCATAACACAAGACCTAGAGATCATTAATTGAAATTAATAGGCAGCAGGCTTAAAACAAACAAAAGGAAGTATTTCTTCACACAATGCACAGTCAACGTGTGGAACACTTTGCCAGAGGATGTTGTGAAGGCCAAGATTATAACAGGGTTCAAAAAAGAACTAGATAAGTTCATGGAGGATAGGTCCATCAATGGCAGGGATGGTGTCCCTAGCCTCTGTTTGCCAGAAGCTGGGAATGAGCGACAGGGAATGGATCACTTGTTGATTACTTGTTCATTCCCTCTGGGGCACCTGGCATTGGCCATTGTTGAAAGACAGAATGCTGGGCTAGATGGATCTTTGTTCTGACTCTTGATGACTGTTCTTATGTTCAATCCTACAATAAACTAATTAAAGATTTATTAACTAGGAAAACAAATTAGTTATTTACAAGCTAAAGTAGGCAACATATATACATAAATGAGCTAATCTATGGTTCCCAAAGGTGACAGAGTTGTTATGATGTGTCAGCACTGGATGTCTGGACTAACTCAGGCTGACCCTGGGGACCTCTGCTTTTGTTTCCTAGCTCCACCCCTTTGAGAGTCTTTGTCAGATGCCCTGGGGTACAGTCTAAACTCTGGAGCCTCTGTATCCCCTTTTAGTTTCCTGCCCGGTATGTCTCTTGAACTGCTATGCCAGTGAACAATGAATCCCTCCAGATTCTGTTCACTCAGCCATCAGTGTGCAGAGTCACACCCAGCTAAGTTGCATGAAGGCTCTCCCAAGCCACTCGTGAACTGTATATATGGAGACACCAGCCTTGCACTCCAAAAATGTGAATCTTACACTTTTCAAGACCTTTTTGATCAATGCAAGCTTGTTAATTAGTTTGCCACTCTTTCAAAGGTTAGTGGACTTCCTCCAGCCTTTGAAATCTGAGCAGATCCATCAAGCACTTTAGACAAACTCACTGGTTTAGATTAAGCAACAAAATAATTGTATTAACTAAAGATAGATTTTTAAGTGATTAGACATGGTAGGCATAAAGGTCAGAGTTGGTTACGTAAGACATAAAAAAACTAAACTCATTCTAAATCCTAAACTTTATCAGGCCAAGCAAGGTTTGAATCAAACAGGTTTTTCTTACCCTACTGAACTTTGCAGGCAGTTTTCAGTTAATGGCTCATACTAACTAGAAAGCTTTCTAGTAAGGTCCATCCCTTCCCCCCTAGTCAAGGAGACTTCTCTTTTGTCTTCCAAATGATCTTGCTTCCAGGTGTCGGGATGGGGAGGGAGGGGAGGCACAATGATGCCACTGTCCCTTATTTATACATTTCTCTAGGTGCTGGAAAAATCTTTGTGTCATGGGGTTAGGCACAAAGGCGCTGATTTTCCACTTTGCCCGGTGGGTGCTGGCCCCCGCCCCTGCCCCCTCACCCCACCCCCATTCCACCCCTTCCTCAAAGTCCCCTCCCCACCCCATATTTTCCCATCCCAGCTCTGCCCCCATTCCATTCCCTTCCCCCAAGTCCCTGCCCCTACCCTGCTTTCTCCCCTGAGCTTGCGGCATCCTCACTCCCCCACCCCCTTGGAAAGTCCTAAGCTCCACCAAACAACTGTTAGGTGTCGGGGGGGTCGGAAGCACTGGGAGGGAGAGGGAGGAGCAGGGAAGCGGCACGCTCGGAGCGGGGGAGAAGGAAGCAAGGACGGGGGAGCTCGGCTGCCAGTGCGTGCGGAGCACCCGCTAATTTTTCCCCATGGGTGCTCCAGCACCGAAGCACCCACGGAGTTGGTGCCTATGGTTAGGCAGCCCCCATAATGTATGTGCTCAAGCAGCTGTCTTTGTTTACTACTTCCCTGCTGGAGAATAGCCAGTGATGGTCGCTTAACACCTGGCTGGCTGTTGGTCACTCCTTTGTTATCTCTGAGGAACTGACTTCCCAGACTCATAATGTATTTCCATAACATATAGCAAAATCTCAAAGCTTCATATACAATGAAGACACATATGTTTCAACAGGATGTTAATGTTCAACAGATTGACTTTTCAAATGACACATATGTTTCAACAGGATGTTAATGTTCAACAGATTGTGACTTGTCCAAAACGCATCATCCAACAACGGTGGTGAATACGTGGGTACAGAGAGTACTGTGTGTCACAAGAGTCCAAACAGCAGAGAGATGAAAAATCTTCATGTCAATTATCTTTATTTTCTACTTCTAGGATTCAAGCTGATGGGACGACGTTTCTTGCACATAGCCTCTTCATGGGTATGAGAGGGCTGTTAATCCAGTCTTTGTATCATGATGTTCCATTATAGCCCATTTAATTTTGATAGTCCTTCTTGGTGGGCGGGGAACCATGCCTCCTGCCTGGGTTCACAAGTCCAGAGCAGGTATTTTTACACTTATAAATCAAAACTTATATTTCTTCTTTGAGTGCTTGCTCATGTGCATTCCATGTCAGGTGTGTACGCGCTGCAGCACCATTGCCAGAAATTTTTCCCAGTGGTATCCATAGGGCTGACTCTGACATCCCCTGGAGGCCCGTGCTAATGCGTTGGTATAAGGGGCACTGCCGGCCCCGTGCCCTCTGTTCCTGCTTACTGCCCATGACAGTTGCTGGAATAGTCATCTTCTCTTGTATTTGGAAGGCTTTTCCAGTGGCTACTATATTGTATTCTGTAAATAGTTAAGTTAGTTAGTTAGACTCTGTCAGGGACTTCATTCCCGGGACGGGGCATGCCCCATTCCCCAGGATTGAAGCCATGTGCAGCCTGTGCTAAACCCATGCCAATGAGCGATCCCCATCCAGCTGTTTTAAGTGCTTGAGGGGAGGCTTATAAGTGCAGGATCTGCTATATCTTCAAGCCACATTCTCAGGATTGGGTTGAAAGCTCTTCTGATGGAAGCCGCGCTTCAACTGACCTCTGAGCTGGGCCACTTGGAATCATTACCAAGCACGTTGGCTTCAGTGCGCATCGCTCCACCGGCACTGGAACCCCTTCAAAGCTGTTGGTCATCCCCAGCACTGAAGAAGCTGCATAAGAAGTGCACCGACAGAAGGTGCTCCCCAGTGCCGAAAGCGGACCAGAGAGACTTGAGGAGTGAGATGCGACCTGTGCAAGGTGACTCGCCTTCCCTGCAGAGGTGGGCATCGGTGGAGTTGACACCTTCCGGAACGTTGAACCCGGACCGGGATCCACCCTGCACACCAGGGTGCGGTCGAGCAAGGCGTACCATCCTGCCTCGGTTGAACCATCTAAGACAGTCGCCTCAAGGTGGAAGCGAGCATTGAACTCTCCACAGTGGTTCCCAACTCTGCGTTGGTCTCCATCGCTGGGCTGATCCTAAGGGTCGAGGTGTCAGTAGCCGGCAGGCAGGCACTGGTTATCCAAGTCCTGGCACCGGTCATGGAGCTCAGACGTCAGTCACTGATCTCATGGCACTGGTCTCCTGAATCCCAGCCCCGAACTTCCGAGACATGGCACTGTTCACCCAAGCCTGGTCTTCAGACACCAAGTTTCTAGTACCAGGCACCAGAATCCTGATGCCGCTTGTCAGCCTCCCATTGCCGGTATAGAGGCATTTCTCCCTGGCTCCCCATCATAGCTGGTAGGATGGCACGGCCATGGCTCCGCCCTGGTCATCATGCAAGGAGTCCTCATTCGACTCTGATAGGGGCTGAGTACCCCCTCAAAAGAGGCACTGTCACCCAGCATACCCAATGGATGTCAGTGCCAGGCCATCTATGGGCCCTTGGCCCCCAGGACAGTGGCCCATCCAGTGGTAGTGCTGGAACCCATGAGGGTTCACTGAAGTACCGGGGAAATTCTCCAACCCCCCCATCCGTCGTGGTCTCCGAGAGGCAAGCTGTGCCCTCACTCCAGCCGGTCCTAAATCCGGGTACAGACTTCAACCATGGTATCAAAACCCTGGCAGTGCCCCCTGCAGAGACCATCCCTGCAGAGGTTGAGGACCTGGCCCCTCCTTCAATGGTGGCTTCCTCCTCCTCATCCCCCAATGAGGCACTTGCAGGTCCCACTAACCCCCTGCCCCAGGATGACTTCAGAGCCCATCAAGAGCTCCTCAAGAGGGTTGCCTCTAACCTGGGCCTGGAGGCTGAGGAGCTGGCAAAGCCAGCGGATGGCCTTTTTGATATCCTGGCTGTTGCAGCCACCACCACAGTGACTCTGCCTGTACACAAGGGTGTAATTAAGTTAGTGAAGGCCCATGAAGACCCTGGCATCTTTACCCCTGATGTCTGAGCGCCTGGAAAAAAAAAAGTACCATGTGCCTATATAAAAAAAAAAAGGGGTGGGGAGGTTAAATATATGTACTTCCACCCTGCCCACCAGTCTCTGGTGGTCTTCGCCACCAATGAGCGGGATAAGCAGGGCCAGGCCAGTGCTACCCCGAAAAACAAGGACGCTACATCCCTGGACCTCTTTGGCAGGAAAGTTTATTCCACCACTAGTCTCCAGCTGCATATTGTGAATCAGCAGTCGCTGCTGGGGAGGTACAACTTTAATGTGTGGGACTCCCTGGCCAAAGTTAAGGACTCCGTGCCCCAAGATTTGCATCAGGAGTTTACAGCTATCTTGGGGGAAGGAAAAGCAGTGGCCACAATATCACTCCAGGTGGCCTTGGATGCAGTGGACTCAGCACCCAGGTGGATGGCATTGGCAGTCGCCATGAGGCGAGGTTTGTGGCTGCAGTCTTCGGGGTTGTCCCAAGAGATTCAGCAGCTTCTACAGGATCTTCTGTTTGAGGGCATTTCCTTATTCTCAGACCAGACTGACACCAAACTTCATGGCTTTAAATACTCTCAGGCTACGCTGTGGTCTTTGGGCTTTTATACACTGGCGGCCTCTCGGAAACACTTCAGGCTCCAACAACCCCTGGCATCATGCTTCGTGCTGCTCCTCTCGTGGAAGGTTGAACTTCAGGCCTTAACTTCGGGTCCACCCTAGACAGTCGTCTTTAAAGATAAGGTCCAATTGTGCCCCTACCCTGCCTTTCTACCCAAGGTGGTATCGCAGTTTCATGTCAACCAGGATGTTTTTCTGCCTGTCTTTTTCCCCAAGCCTCACAAGTCAGAGCACTCGCTAGACATTAGAAGGGCCCTAGCCTTGTATATCGACGGGACAAACCCTGTTGGGAAATCAATGTAATTGTTTGTAGCTGTTGCTGATATAGTGAAAGGTCTTCCAGTATCATCACAGTCGCAGATATAGTGAAAGGTTTTTTGGTATCGGCATAAAGGATCTCATCATGGATCACAGCCTATATCAAGGCCTGCAATGAACAGGTGTGGGTACTGCCTCCGGCCATCATGAAGGCCCACGAGTGCAAGCATCTTCAGCAGCCTTCCTTGCACAAGTACCGATCCAGGACATCTGTAGGGCCACGACTTGGTCATCAGTACACACCTTCGCGTCCCACTATGCCATCACTCAGCAAGCCAGAGACAATGCCAACTTTGGGAGAGCTGTGTTGTAGTTAGCAAGCCTATGAACTCCTAGCCCACCTCCAAGACACTGCTTGTGAGTCACCTGACATGGAATGGACATGAGCAAGCACTCAAAGAAGAAAAACGGTTACTAACCTTTTGTAACTGTTGTTCTTTGATATGCGTTGCTCATATCCATCTGTGACCCACCCTCCTTTCCCACTGTTGGAGTTGATGGGGAGAAGGAACTGAGAGGGTGCGGGGCCTGCAGCGCCCCTTATACTGGTGCATGAGTTCAGGCCTCCAGGGGGTGCCAGAGGAGGCCCTATGGATACCACTGGGGAAAAATTTCCAGCAACTGTGCATGCAGCACACACACACCTGACATGGAATGGACATGAGCAACACATCTTGAAGAACAACAGTTACAAATGGTTGGTAATCATTTTATTACCTTATAGCATGGAATACAGACACTACAAATAAGATTAATGCATGCAGCAACTTACAAGAACTTATAGAATCTGGATGCTAAACACATCCTTACAAGTCTAACACCCATCTTGAACAATAGTAACATACAGGTGAGCTGGTCTGATTTCCAGCTATGAATTTGTCAGTGCTCACCTGGTGCGTACTGCCTTGGCAAGAGCTGGCACCCGGTCACCAGTGTCTCACACAGGCAATGTGGGGGTTTTAGTTTGTTTTTTTTAGGGTTTGAACTCCCAGTTCTACTTCGAGTGATTGTTCATGTCCATTCCAACTACGTGTGTGCATGCCGTGTGCATGCCAGCCGGAAGATTTTCCCTTAGCAGTGTCCGTAGGGTCAGCCTGGGCGCCCCCTGGAGTGGTGCCTTCATGGCGCACAATACACAGTCTTGCCGACCCTCCACCCCCTCAGTTCCTTCTTACTGCCGGTGATGGCTAGCTGGAACATCGCTAGCTCCTGTACCAAGTGCTTTAGCAGTGTCTGATAGTGTATCATGTATATAGTTTCTTAGTTAGTTATTGTTCTTTATAGTAGTAGTTAGTTGTTTTGGGGGGTCCACCCTGACAACGTTTTCCCCTTCTGGGGTATGCCTGGGTCTCCAGGGTTTAAGGACTGTGGTAAGTTGATGCCTAAGAGTGATCCTCACTCTTCCTGCTTGTGGTACCTTGGAGAGAGTCACCAGGAAGAGAGGTGCCGTATCTGTAAGGGTTTCTGTCCCAGAACCCTCAAAGACCAGGAACAGAGTCTCAAACCTCTGTTGACGAAGGTGGCGTTAAGGCCACACTCTGACCCAGGACCTGCCGAACCGGCACTGAGCACGTCCTTATCGGCACGCAGTGCTCCAGCGCCAATGGTGCACGAAATGGCACCAGCTAAGGACTCTAAGGCCCCCCGGCACCACCACAGCTCGGGCCATAAGAAGTCGACCTCAGTGAGGCACTGCTCTTAATCCCCAGTGCCGGTAAAGAAGACGAGGCCGGAGAGGGGTCGGTCCCTGCAATTGAAACCTAAGGTGCCTGCGGCATTGAGTGCATCAGGACAGACCGCCTCCTCCCTGCAACCTTCCAGGGTCTTGTCGACTCCTACCCTGGCTGGGGTCCAGTCGAGTCCGAACCTTCCTCAGTCACTGGATCGCCAGGGTGGCATACAGCTCCCATCGATGCTGGAGGCATTCAAAATGGCCAGAGACCTGCTGCGCCTCCCGATGTTGTCTTCCCCTCAGAAGAGGTACAAGTCGCTGGTAACTGCGTGCCCTCCATTCCACTCTAGGGACAAGCCAGCCATAATGGCCCGCTGCTCTCCATCTCTCGCGCCCCCGGCACCGCCCGTGCAGACAGAGGGGCCGCATCGTTCCCTGGCTTCGCGGCACCACTTGCTAGCGACCCAGAGTACTGCTCCTCCATGGTCCTCCTACTTGGAGACCTCAGAGTCGTAGGCGGACTCTTATCACTCCAGCAGAACGTGGAGCAGGAGGTCCAGGTCACGCCAGAGCCACCAGCCATACCTGGTGCTGTGGCTGCAGCAGTGGCAGCCGTCTTCTCAATGGCCCTTTTGGACACCCTGGGTCTACTGCCAGGGTCAGGTCCATGGTCCGAGATCCTGGACTGCGTCGGTGTCTTTGGTGTCCCTTGTGCCACAGACAATGCTGGCACCGCCAACAGCAGCACCTTCATCTGAAGTAATGGCACCACTGGCACAATCAGCTCTGGCACCATCTCTCCAGGCAACAGTGCTGCCGAGGGCTCCAGCTCTGACCCTGCTGGCACCATCAAGCTTGGCACTGATGGACTTACTGGCCTAGCATTGGCCGCGGTACCGAATCTCCCATCAGCACCGGCACCACAGCCCTAGTACCGTGTGCAGAGGGATCCCAAGGACCGTTGCTGGTCCTTTCATCCTCGCCTGATGAAGCGGTTGCGGGGACATCGATGGCCCCAGCTCTTGAGGACGATCACGGTCTCCAGCAGCTCTTGAGACTCGCTGCTCATAGCCTGGGGATACAGGCCAAGGAGGTGGAGGAGGAATTGGACCTGGTTGTGGACGTCCTTGCTCCCTCCGGTCCATCAAGGGTTGCCCTGACACTGATAAAGACAGTAGTGGACACATCCAATTCTCTGTGGTAGACCCCCGCTTCCCTATGGCCAAGAGAACCGAACGGCGCTATTTCATACTATCTAAGGGGTATGAACACCTTTATACTTACCCCCCCTCAACTCTTTGGTGGTCGATGTGGCCAATCAGAGGGAGCGCCAGGGGTTCCAAGGTTCCACCCCTAAAAACAGGGAGGCAAAAAAATTGGACCTGTTTGGCAGGAAGGTCTATCCGACCGGGGGCCTGCAGCTCTGCATAGCCAACCAGCAGTCCTTTTTAAGCTGTTAAGGACCTAACACTTGCTTGGAGATGGTTAAGTTTGCAGAGCTCCTGCCAGAAGACTCTTGGTTGGAGTTCTCTGCACTGATGGAGGAGGGGAAGTTGGTCTCCCGGGCCTCTCTGCAAGCGGCTTTAGACATGGACGACGCAGCCTCGTGCACTCTGGCCATGGGGGTAGTGATGAGGCGAGGCTCCTGGCTACTCTCTGGACTACCACACGAGGTCCAGCAGACTATACAGGACCTCCCCTTCAAAGGATCCTCCCTGTTTTCTGAAAAAACTGATGAGACTTCACAGTTTGAGGGACTCTAGGGCAACCTGTGCAATCTGGGGCTTCACACGCCAGCTACCCAGCACAGGCATTTTAGGCCTCAGCCTGCCCCATGACCTTACCAGCCGCAAAACCGCCAGGACGCTCTGTATAGGCGAAGCAGGAGTGGTAGGAGGAGACAACATGCCTCCTTGGGGCAAAACTCTGGTCAGCACAAGCCTCCACCCAGGCCCAGACCACCCTTTTGAAGGTGCAGTCGAGGACGGCTTACCAGTCCAGACTCTGGATCCTTCACGTCTTACCTTCTTGGACCGTCTATCCACTTTCTACCATGCCTGGTCCCGCGTTACTTCATAAGAACGGCCATACTGGGTCAGACCAAAGGTCCATCTAGCCCAGTAATCTGTCTACCGACAGTGGCCAAGGCCAGGTGCCCCAGAGGGAGTGAACCTAACAGGCAATGATCAAGTGATCTCTCTCCTGCCATCCATCTCCACCCTCTGACAAACAGAGGCTAGGGACACCATTCTTTACCCATCCTGGCTAATAGCCATTTATGGACTTAACCACCATGAATTTATCCAGTTCTCTTTTAAACGCTGTTATAGTCCTAGTCTTCACAACCTCCTCAGGCAAGGAGTTCCACAAGTTGACTGTGCAGTGTGTAAAGAAGAACTTCCTTTTATTTGTTTTAAACCTGCTGCCCATTAACTTCATTTGGTGGCCCCTAGTTCTTGTATTATGGGAACAAGTAAATATTTTTTCCATATTTACTTTCTCTACATCACTCATGATTTTATATACCTCTATCATATCCCCCCTTAGGGTATGTCTACACTACCAGATTAGTTCGATTTAACTTAATTCGAATTTGTGGAATCGACCTTACAAAGTCGAATTTGTGTGTCCACACTAAGGACACTAATTCGATTTTGTGAGTCCACACTAACGGGGCAAGCGTCGACATTGGAAGCGGTGCACTGTGGGAAGCTATCCCACAGTTCCCGCAGTCCCCGCTGCCCATTTGAATTCTGGGATTTCCCCACAATGCATGCTGGGGGGAAAAATGTGTCGAGGGTGGTCTTGGGTAACTGTCATCATTCAACGTGCTTTCGGACGTCTCAAGGGGAGATGGAGGAGCTTACTGACTCGCTCGGATCTCAGCGAAACCAGTATCCCCATTGTTATTGCAGCTTGCTGTGTGCTCCACAATCTCTGTGAGAGCAAGGGGGAGACCTTTGTGGCGGGATGGGAGGTTGAGGCAAATCGCCTGGCTGCTGATTATGCTCAGCCAGACAGCCGTGCAATTAGAAGAGCCCAGCGGGAAGCACTGTGCATCCGGGGGGCTTTGAAAGCTAGGTTCCTCAGGGAGCAGGGTAACCTGTGACTGTTCAGTTTCTTTACAGAGAAGCTGAACCTGCCCGTGCTTCAGTTACTGTTGACTTTCTTCTGCGGTTACATACCCCATTCACCACGTTTCCCCCCTTCCAACACACGTTTAAAAATAAAGTTAATGGAACATTGTTAATTAACAATGTTTTCTTTATTAATGAATTTGCGTTAAAGGGTTGAAACAGGGACGCACACTGTGGTGGGTAGGGTGTGCAGTGATGTTAACACCGCTTCTACACTCGAGGAATGATAGGCTCCTGCTCCTAGAGCGGTCTGCAGTGCCGGACTGGTTGTTTCAACGGAGCCTGCCATCCCTCCTTTTCGGGAGTCTGTGTGTGGGGGCTATGTGACCTTGTGGCGGGGGAGGACGGTTACAGATTCCCCTGCTGCGTGGCTCTGTTGTCCGGGACAAGGACCGCTGCATAAGTTCTGTAACCACCCTCCCATGCCACAAAGTCACGTACCCCCCACCCACACAGAACATGGAAAACACCTCCCAGACCGACCAGGGTGCCTACTGACTGCACTGTGTGTGTGACCTGCTGTTGATCCTGCCCCCCCGTGTCTGTACCCTGGTAAAGGTGACTGTCCTATGCAATTAACAACCCCCTTCCCCCCCCCTTCACAGACAGTCTTCTGTAGAAAAACTTGACGGAAATAGTAATTAACAGCAAACTACTTTTAATAATCAACTACACAGTTAGGGGATGAAACTGGGATTGGGGCTTCGGTGAGCCAGGAAGGGAAGGACTTCTCAACATTTAGGGAATGAGAGCCTTCTTGTATTTGTGCACTCTGCAGGGGTGCAGTGACAGTTTTCACGGCCTCTGTCGCCCCTCCTTCTTGTTACTTTGGGTGAGGGGGACTTTGTGGCGGGGGAGGGCGGTTGCAGATACAGTGCAGGGGGGCTCTGTCCTCCTGCCTGCGGTTCTGCAGAACATCCACAAGGCGCCGGAGCGTGTCAAATTTTCCCTGGGCATTTCCTGTGTGGCTGGTCAGAACATCCAAGCTCGGACTGCTGTCCAGAGCGTCAACAGAGTGGTGCACTGTGGGATAGCTCCCGGAGCTACTAAGGTCGATTTCCGTCCACACATAGCCTAATTCGACATAGCCATGTCGAATTTAGCGCTACTCCCCTCGTCGGGGAGGAGTACAGAATTCTAACTAAAGAGCCCTCTAGGTCGAACTAATTAGCTTCCTGGTGTGGACGGGTGCACGGTTAAGTCGAATTAACGCTGCTAAATTCGACATAAACTCCTAGTGTAGACCAGGCCTTAGTCTCCTCTTTTCCAAGCTGAAAAGTCCTAGCCTCTTTAATATCTCCTCTAGTGACACCTCAATCTGTGACAATTCCTCCGATTTGTCCCCTACAAAAGCCAGCTCATGTTTGGGAAACTCCCTAACATCCTCAGCCATGAAGACAGAAGCAAAGAATCTATTTAGTTTCTCCACAATGACTTCATTGTCTTTAAGCACTCCTTTTGTATCTCAATCGTCCAGGGGCCCCACTGGTTGTTTAGCAGGCTTCCTGCTTCTGATGTACTTAAAAAAACATTTTGTTATTACCTTTTGAGTTTTTGGCTAGCCGTTCTTCAAACTCCTCTTTGGCTTTCCTTATTACATTTTTACACTTAATTAGGCAGTGTTTTATGTTCCTTTCCATTTACCTCACTAGGATTTGACTTTCACTTTTTAAAATATGCCTCTTTATCTCTCACTGCTTCTTTTACATGGTTGTTAAGCCACAGTGGCTCTTTTTTAGTTCTTTTACTGTTTTTTTTTAATTTGGGGTATACATTTAAGTTGGGCCTCTATTATGGTGTCTTTGAAAAGCATCCATGCAGCTTGCAGGGATTTCACTTTAGTCACTGTACCTTTTAATTTCTGTTTAACTAACCCCCTCATTTTTGCATAGTTCCCCTTTCTGAAATTAAATGCCACAGTGTTGGGCTGTTGAGGTGTTCTTCCCACCACAGGGATGTTAAATGTTGTTATAGTATGGTCACTATTTCCAAGCGGTCCTGTTATAGTTACCTCTTGGACCAGCTCCTGCGTTCAACTCAGGACTAAATCAAGAGTTGCCTTTAAAGTCATTTAAAGTATCGAGAAATGTTGTGTCTGCATTTCGTCCTGAGGTGACATGTTCCTAGTCAATATGAGGATAATTGAAATCCCCCACTATTATTGAGTTCTTAATTTTGATAGTCTCTCTAATTTCCCTTAGCATTTCATCATCACTATCACTGTCCTGGTCAGGTGGTCGATAATAGATCCCTAATGTCATATTCTTATTAGAGCATTAAATTACTATCCATAGAGATTCTATGGAACATGTGGATTCACTTAAGATTTTTACTTCATTTGCTTCTACATTTTCTTTGACATATATTGCCACTCCCCCCTCTTCCCCCCCCCCACAACCTGTTCTGTCCTTCCCATATATTTTGTACCCTGGAATGATTGTGTCCTATTGATTGTCCTCAGTCCACCCGGTTTCTGTGATGTCTATTATATCAGTATCTTCCTTTATCACGAGGCACTCTAGTTCACCCATCTTATTATTTAGATTTCTAGCATTTATATACAAGCACTTAAAAAATTATCACTGTTTATTTGTCTGCCCTTTTCTGATGTCTGATTCTTTTTTATGTGAATGTTTCTCATCTGATCTGGCCCCTAGATTATCCTTTTCCATCCTCTCCTCCTGACTAAAACCTAGAGAATCTCTATCACTAGACTCTCCTCCAAGAGAAGTCTCTGTCCGATCCACATGCTCCTCTGCAGCAGTTGGGTTTCCCCCATCTCTTTGTTTAAAAACTGCTCTGCAACCTTTTTAATGTTAAATGCCAGTAGTCTGGTTCCACTTTGGTTTAGGTGGAGCCCATCTCTCCTGTATAGGCTCCCCCATCCCAAAAGTTTCCCCAGTTCCTAATAAATCTAAACTCTTCCTCTCTACACCATCGTCTCATCCATGCATTGAGACTCTGAAGCTCTGCCTGCCTACCTGGCCCTGCGCGTGGAACTGGGAGCATTTCTGAGAATGCCACCATAGAAATCCTGGATTTCAGTCTCTTCCCTAGCAGCCTAAATTTGGCCTCCAGGACGTCTCTCCTACCCTTCCGCATGTCATTGGTACCTACATGTACCACGGCTTTGGATTGCTGGGTGCTCCGCACGGTAGAGAGGGGATATTCCATCCAATTCTGTGCCCTCCCGCCCCTCCAACCTTCTTCCCCGTTCCTTTTCAGGGACCCCTCTCACAAGCAACTTCTAATTTAGGAAGTGCAGCCCATCCTTTCAGTGGGGGCAGTGGAGGAGGTTCCTCATGAGCTGAGGGGCAGGGGGTTTTACTCCTGGTATTTCCTAATACCAAAAGCCAATGGGGGCCTCAGACTCATTCTGGACTTGTGGCAGCTCAACAAGTTTGTAAAAAGACTCAAGTTCCACATGGTCTCACTAACCTCCATTATCCCCTCGCTGGATCCAGGAGACTGGTACGCCACCCTCAACTTGAAGGACACACATTTCCCATCGCAATAGTCCCACATCACAGATGCTACATCAGATTTGTGGTGAGTAGCGGCCACTATCCGTTTGCCATCCTCCCCTTTGGCCTGTCAGTGGCTCCTTGAGTTTTTGCGGTGTTCTTGTGCAAGCACCAGATACAGTTTTTCCCATACCTTGAGAATTGGCTGATCAAGGGCCGCTCCAGAACCCAAGTGGAGGGTCAGGTCAACTTCATAAGAAGGACCTTCCTCTAACTAGGTCTCCTTCTCAACAAGGATAGAGTTTATAGGCACAGTCCTGGACTCAACCCAAGCCAGGGCGTACCTCCCAAAAAACAGTTTTCGCTCATTAGGGAACATTATATGGAGCCTCAGACAGTTACCCGCAACCACAGCACGGAACTGCCTGAAACTGCTGGGGCACATGGCTGCGTGCACCTAAGTAGTGCAGCATGCCAGACCCAGACTTCGCCCACTCCAGTCTTGGCTGGTGTTGGTTTATCGGCCAGCCAGGGATGTTCTGGACAGCATCATAACTCTGCCCTGTCCAGTACTGGACTCCCTCTTGTGGTGGCTCGACCCATAGGTGGTTTGTGCGGGAGTGCCCTTCATCAACTCTCAGCCATCTTTCTCATTTGTGACAGATGCCTCGGATCTGGGGTGGGGAGCTCATTTGGGAGACCTCAGGACTGAAGGCCTCTGGTCTCAGGTGGACCTTGCTCTGCATATCAATGTCAGGGAGCTGAGGGCGGTGTGCCTGGTGTGCTAGGTTTTCAAAACCCACATAGCGGGCAGGTGTGTTTCAGTCCTCATGGACTACACCTTGGCGATGTTTTATATCAACAAACGGGGGTGCACGCTCCTCTCCCCTGTGCCGGGAAGCCCTCGCACTTTGGGACTTCTGCGTGGAGCAGTCGAGACACCTGCAGGCATCATACCTCCCCGGAGTGCAGACCGAGCTGGCGGACAGTCTCAGCCGGACCTTTCATGGCCACGAGTGGTGCCTCCGGTTGGATGTAGTGAGCTCAGTTTTCCATCTCTGGGGCTTTCCCTAGATAGACCTGTTGGCCACTCATGGCAACAGGAAATGTCAACTGTTCTGCTCCTTCAGGAATCACAGCCTGGGGTCCATCGCAGATGCCTTCCTTCTCACGTTGGGGGGGGGGGGCAGCCTGCTCTACACATTCCCACCAATACCGCTGGTCCACAAGGTGCTCCTCAAGATCCGCAGGGACTGGGCCTGGGTTGTACTGATAGCGCTGACATGGCTGTGCCAGCACTGGTTAATGTTGCTCCTGGAAATGTCTGTGGCAACCCTGCTCACTCCTACCATTGATCCTGGACCTGATCACGCAGGACCACGGCTGCCTCCAGCACCTGAACTTGAAGTCGCTTCACCTCACGGCCTGGATGCTCCATGGTAAACACCGTGGAACTGATCTGCTCGGATCAAGTCAGGCAAGTCCTCCTTGGCAGTAGGAAGTCACCTGGGTCACCTGGTTGGAATGGACATTAACAATCACTTGAAGAAGAAAAGAGTTACTGACTTTCTCGTAACTGTTGTTCTTCGAGATGTGTTGTTCATGTACATTCCAATACCCACCCTCCTACCCCTCTGTCAGAGTAGCCGGCAAGAAGGAATTGAGGGGGTGGAGGGTCAGCAGCGCCCTATATTGGGCGCCATGAAGGCGCCACTTCAGGGGGCGCCCAGGCCGACCCTATGGATGCTGCTAAAGGAAAATCTTCCGGCTGGCTTGCACGTGGTGCGTGCACACACCTGGTTGGAATGGACATGAACAACACATCTTGAAGAACAATGGTTACGAGAAAGTATCAGAGGGATAGCCGTGTTAGTCTGGATCTGTAAAAAGCGACAAAGGGTCCTGTGGCACCTTATAGACTAACAGACGTGTTGGAGTATAAGCTTTTGTGGGTGAATACCCACTTCGTTGGATGCACGTGACATGCATCCGATGAAGTGGGTATTCACCCACAAAAGCTTATGCTCCAACACGTCTGTTAGTCTATAAGGTGCCTCAGGACCCTTTGTTGCTGGTTATGAGAAAGTGAGTAATCGTTTTTTCTTTTCTCCTGCCAGTCTTTGAGAGCAGCCAGCTGTTTTG
Source organism: Mauremys mutica (assembly GCF_020497125.1). Taxonomy (NCBI): domain Eukaryota; kingdom Metazoa; phylum Chordata; order Testudines; family Geoemydidae; genus Mauremys; species Mauremys mutica. The sequence continues at coordinate 55,779,293 of NC_059078.1, read as the reverse complement.
CTGCTCCTGTCCCAATATCTGCCAGTGCATCCAAGAATAATGAATAAGAATACTGGCCTAAATCCTGTGGACTTCAGGTCCTCTATTGGTGAAACTCCACTGATCTATTAGCTGGAAATTTCTATTAAAATTATTGGCAGTGAAAGTGGTTAGCAACGCTGACATTTAAGTTGTCGTCATTAACTTTCAAAGTTAAAAACCCCATAGAGATAAAAGGGGAACAGTTCACAACCAGTGCTATTGTTTCAGTCTTTCTCTTTACAGACTTGGGAAGATAACACTGTAATAGATCACATTTAGAAGGTTTTCTTTGTAGCCATAAGAGCCAGAACTAGAAACTCTCATTTAAAGTGAAAGCTTAGAACCTGCTGCATGAATTCATGAAATGAGCTTGATTCTGTGCCTAATTCTGAAATATATGGAGCGCAAGCCATAGCAAGAATACACAGGGCCCCAGCCATTGCTGAGCAGCATCTAATAATGCAGTATTCTTTCAGATGTAATGTGCCAAGAAATGCTAATAGAATTGGGCTAATAGTGTGCCAAATTTAAGACTTTGAAACAAGGCTTTCTTCTAATTATTTCAGTGCAAAGAAACATCTTAAACTCAGATATTTTTTGTTGTCTGGAAGCCAGTAACTCAAAAATTGGTAGGTAAGTAAAATTGTCAAATTTGTCCCCCAAATCCTCCACTAGAAGAGTGGCTCACTGATTGAAATAAGCATAGAAAACTGAGTCCTGAAAAATTATGTATTTTGATTTCTTCCCCTTATCTCACTTAGTTATTTATCATATTGAAATAAAGATTCTCCTCATCTGAAGTGAAATTTTCAAGGTTATGCACTGTAAATTTAGCGATGAAGGTACACCCGCATCATTTAAAGTAGAAGTGTGTGTGTGTTTAAACAATCAAAAGCTTTCTTTACACAAATTCATTAAAGAAACTAGATTGGCTAAGATCCAAGTGGTTTGAATGAGCTCCCAGAATGCATTACTTGGTATTTTAGGCTTTTGTGGTGATACATTCCATAGTCTTCATCGAAATATTGTTATGATATAAATATGGCATAACTAAGATGTTTATGCAAGATGAGTCATGTGAGATATCATTGGAAAGGTTTTATGATTTACTGAATGTGTTTATCCAATTTGTATGCATGTATCATTTCTGTATATAAAGTTAATAATATTAACTGTGTAACAATTACAACTGTGTGTGTATTTGGGAGACACGCACCAGACAACAGACTTTGATGGGCCATTAGGAAGAAACAATAAGACTGTGAAGATACTAATCTCTCTCCTTCCTGAAAGGCATCTTGAGACATAGATGTGACACTACTAGATCAGGTGGTCCTATCATCTGGTACTCAACACCATCTTGGACTTCTAGTAATTTTCCACTAAAAGGAGGGGGAGGTCAAGACTGGGAAACAAAAGATTCCCGCCTTATGTAAATCTTATTTAAGTCTGGGGAGTAAGGCAAACAGGATTCTGCCTTCACTCCCTTCCCACCCACTAAAAGTACCTGAAGAGACAAAGGAACTAAGCAGAGGGAAAGGCAAGGGCTGAGTCCAGACTGAGACAGAGGAGTCTAGTCTGTACAGAGAAATAACTGGAAATCTAAGGCCTGGTCTACACTAGGACTTTAATTCGAATTTAGCAGCGTTAATTCGAACTAACCGCTCAACCGTCCACACCAGGAAGCCATTTAATTCGAACTAGAGGGCTCTTTAGTTAGAATTTGGTACTCCACCCCGGCAGGTGGAGTAACGCTAAATTCGACATGGCTAGTTCGAATTAGGCTAGGTGTGGATGGAAATCGAACTTAGTAGCTCCGGGAGCTATCCCACACTGCACCACTCTGTTGACACTCTGGACAGCAGCCCGAGCTTGGATTCTCTGCCCAGCCACACAGGAAATGACCCGCGAAAATTTGAATTCATTTTCCTGTCTGGGCGGTTTGAATCTGACGTTCTGGTTGCACATCGGGGCGAGCTCCGCAGCACCGGCAGCAATGCAGAGCTCTCCAGCAGAGGAGTTCATGTAATCTCTGAATAGAAAGAGGGACCCGGCATAGACTGACCGGGAACTCTTCGATCTGATCGGTGTGTGGGGCGAGGAGTCTGTGCTTTCGGAGCTGCGCTCCAACGAACGGAATGCAAAGACCTACGAGAAGGTCTCCAAAGCCATGATACAGACAGAGGATACAGCCGTCATGCAACGCAGCGCGGCGTGAAAATCAAGGACCCCAGACAAGGCTACCAAAAAATCAAAGCGGCCAACGGACGCTACGGAGCCTGCCACCACTGCCCCACCAGTGACCATGGACTCTGATGATGGGACAGTGTCGACGGACAGTTCCTCGACGATGTTCACGGGCGGGGAAGATGAGGAAGGGTTTGTGGAGGACGAGGCAGGCAATAGCGCTTACAACGCTGGTTTCCCCGACAGCCAGGATCTCTTCATCACCGTCACGGAGATCCCCTACCAACCCTCCCCGGCCAGGAACCCGGATCCTGAATCAGGGGTAGGAGCAGTCGGTAAGTGCTTTAACCATGTTAACTTTTATTCTTAATATAACAGGAATCTGAAGTGTGTGAAAAGGAGGTCTCTGTATATATGGTGATAGAACAGAAATCCTCCTGGGAGAACGCCACGAAGCTCTCCTGCCGTTAATCGATAAGCATCAGCAGGAGGTTCCTGGGGAGAGCTGCCTTATTGGGTGCTCCGTGATAGCACATTTTTTCGCGCGAGGCTTTCATGCGGTATTCAGGGAGCACTGCCTCCCAGAGCACGGCTGCATAGGTCCGTGGTTCATGCTAGATTTCACGCAGCATGCGCTCTCTATCTCCTTCAGTGCCTGTCCTCACGGTGATCTCGCTCGGAGACTCCTGCATCTAAGTAGGGGAAGAAATGTTACGTTACGCCTGGTCCAAAGTATTTTTAATAAATAAACGGACAGACGGCATAGCACAGACTCAGCACGCAGCTGCGTGACGAGCGTAACGGAAAGCCAAAGAATCAAATGGACGCTCATGGAGGGAGGGGGGAACGAGGACGCAAGGTATCCCACAGTTCCTGCTGTCTCCGAAAAGCATTTGCATTCTTGGCTGATCTCCAAATGCTTCTAGGGTCAAACACAGTGTCCGCGGTGGGACGGGGCATAGCTCGGCAATTTACGCACCCCCCCCGACCCCCAGAAGTTAAAGGGAAAACAATCCTCTGTTGACTCTTTTACATGTCACCGTATCTGTACTGAATGCTGCAGATAGACGCGATGGTGCAGCACTCAACACCAACATCCTTGCTCCCCCCACGCTATGGATGGCTGATGGTACAAAACGATGGAAATCCATCCTCATCATCAGCCTATTGGCACATGGGGCAGTGCAAAAGGGCTGGTAACCATGACAACCGTACCAACTTGCTTGGGACCGGTCGGTCAAGGCCGCCTGTTGCTAATTTTTCATGGTAGATGGTGCAGTATGGCTGGTAACCGTCCTCATCATTGCAACAGGGGGCTGAGATCCATCAGCCCCCACCCTTCATTGTAAAGAAAAGATTCAATTGCCCCTGGACTAGCAGAGGGATGAGTGGCTCCCTCCTCCACACCCCTTAATGTCATCTCTGGACTATCATTGCAGCTGGAGGCTTCCTTCCACTCATTTCTCACAAACGACTACCTGTGTCTTATTCATGCATTCTATATTACTTCATCACACAAGTGGGGGGACAATGGTATTGGAACCCAGGAAGGCTGGGGGAAGAACGGAATGAACAGCTGGGGTTGTTTCAGGAGCACACCCTGTGAATAGCGTTCAGCTCAAAATTTATGCAGGATTGGACAGAGAGCAGCTGTGGTCTCTGGTTGTATGATACAGTGGTTCTCTAGTACACTTGCACATAATCTAGGCAGGACTGATTCTATTTTTAGATACCCAAAAAGGAGGGATTGACTCGGGGAGTCATTCCCAAATTTTGCTTTTGCGCCCCTGGCTGATCGACCAGGGGCACTTATGACAGCACCAAATGGCGCAGTGCAAAAGGACAGGTAACCATGACCATCTTATTACCGTCTTCTTACCAGTTCATGGTATGGTAGACGGTGCAGTATGCCTGGTAACCATCGCTGCTGTCATGCAAAAGCATAAGCATGCTGCTGTGTAGCGCTGCTGGTCCGCCTCTGTCAGCGGCATACAGTACACATACGGTGACATACACAAAAGGCAAAATAGGGTCCATTGTTGCCACGCTATGGCGTGTGCCAGGGCATTTCATGGAAAACGTGATCGAAATGATTGTCTGCCCTTGCTTTCCCGGAGGAAGGAATGACTGGCGACATTTACCCAGAATCCACCGCGCAAATGATTTGTGCAACAGCAGGCACAGGGGTCTCAACAAAAAATTCACAGAGACAGCCTAGACTCAGTTAATTGTTCGCAAAAAAGTATCATTGCAAGGAATTAACTAACTGTTTCCCATCTCACAGCTTCCACTGTCTCCAGACCTTCCACAGCATCCACCTCGCAGAGGCTGGCGAAGATTAGGCGGCGAAAGAAAAAGACAAGGGACACGATTTTCGATGAATGTGTGGGCTGCTACCTAGCCGAGGCGGACCAGCAGAGGCAGTGGAGGGAGAAAGTCTCTCTGTACCAGCGCTCACACAGCGAATGGGAGGAGAGGTGGCGTGAGGAACACAAGCAGGCGACTCAAGCAATGCTTGTACTACTGAGGGAGCAAACGGACACGCTCCGGCGACTTGTGTATGTTCTGCAGGACCGCTGCAGGACAGAGCCCCCGGCAGTATCTCTGCAACCGCCCTCCCCCGCCACAAAGTCACATACCCCCCTCACCCTAAATAACCAGGAGGATGCCCGCCCTGGGCCGTGAATACTGTCACTGCACCCCAGCAGAGTGCTCAAGTAACCAAAAGCTCTCATACCCTACGTTTGCATAAGTCCTTCCCTTCCGGACTCAAACAAGTCCCAATCCCAGTCCCATCCCATAACTGTGTACTTAAGTAATAAAAATACTTTGCTGTTAAGTACTGTTTCCGTCATGTTTCCTCACTGAAGACTGTGTTTGAATGGGGTGCGTGGGGAAGTGCGTTGCTAATTGCATAGGACAGGCACCTTTCGCAGGGTACAGACACGGGGGCCGGATCAGCAGCGGGTAACACACACAGTGCAGTCAGCAGGCACCGTGGTCGGTATGGGAGGTGGTTTCCAGGTTCTGTGTGGGCGGTGGGGATGTGACTTTTTAGCGGGGGAGGTCGGGTACAGATCTTATACAGCGGTCCTTGTTGTGGACCGCTGAGTCACGCAGCAGAGGAATCTGTATCCGTCCTCCTCCGCCACAAGGCTACATAGCCCCCCGCACACAGAATCCCAAAAAGGAGGGATGGCAGGCTCCGTTGAAACAAGCAGTCCGGCAATGCGGACCGCTGTAGGAGCAGGAGCCTGTCATTCCTTGAGTTTAGAGGCGGTCTTTACATCAGCGCACACCCTACCCACCGCAGTCTGCGTTCCAGTTTCGACCCTTTAACGAAAAGTCATGAATAAAGAAACCTCTCTTCAGTAACAGTGTGACATGTATTTTATTTTTACACGTGTCTTGGAAGTGGAGGAAACGGGGAGAACGGGGTATTTAACCGAAGAGGAGAGTCAACAGTAACTGGGTAAAGAAACAGGGGCAGGTTCTGCTTCTCTGTAAAGAAACTGAACAGTCACAGGTCACGCTGCTCGCTGGTATTTAAAGAGTTCCTTGTCGCTGTCCCAGGCGCCTGTATAGGGCTTCATGAGCAAGTGCATTAGCGGGCAGGCTGGGTCACCGAGGATCACTATAGGCAAATGCACATCCACAACAGTTATTTCGTGGTACGGGAAGAAACTACCTTCCAGCAGGCGTCTGAGCAGCCCACAGTTCCTGAGAACACACGCATCAGGAACCTTGCCCGGCCATACGACGTTCATGTTGGTAAAAAGGCCCCTATGGTCCCCCAGTGCTTGCAGAACCATTGAAAAGTAGCCCAATTTCTCAGCAGCTGAATGTGGAAGAGGTGGACGATAAAGTGCGAGGAGGAGAAAACGGCGAGGATCGCAGCGGGCTCCATGCTTGCAGTGCTGTGGCGTCCACGCTGTCACTGACCAGAAAAGTGCACGAATAGATTGCCCGCAGGCGCTTTCAGGGAGGGAGGGAGTGAGGGCGTGATTGACGGTTCAATGACGACAGTTACCCAAAACCATCCTCGACACATTTTTTCCCCCAGCATGCATTGGGGGGAAATCCCAGAATTCAAATGGGCAGCGGGGACTGCGGGAACTGTGGGATAGCTTCCCACAGTGCACCGCTTCGAAAGTCGACGCCGGCCCCGTGAATGTGGACTCAGAAGTTCGAATTAGTGTATTTAGTATGGATACACAAATTCGACTTCATAAGGTCGAATCCACAAATTCGAATTAAGTAGATTCGAAATAGTCCTGTAGTGTAGACAAGGCCTAAGCTACAGAAACTCTGCATCCTGCTTAAAGTCAATTTTTAGGGTAAGAAATTACATTTTATAACCTGTTTCTTTAGTGAATCAAGCTTAGTTTGCATGTTTTGTTTTATTTGCTTGTAATCTGCTTTGTTCTGTTTGCTATCTCTTATAATCACTTAAAATTTACCTTTTATAACTAATAAACTTATTTCTTGTTTATAACATAACCCAGTTTGTTATAACTGGAGCGGGGGAGAAGTTGTGCATATCTCTCTTCACATTGAGGGAGAGGGTGAATTTTTATTAATTTGTGCTATGCAGCTCTTTCTATACAGCGCAAGACAATATTATCTTGGGTGTGCTTTCCAGAGGGAAGCTGCACTTGAGTGCTGGGCAATTTCCTAGTTGAACCTTCCCTAGAGAGCTGTTTGCAGCCTTGGTGTATTTCTACAGCTGGTGCTCCCTACCAGTGTATGTGTGCTGCCAGAGGCTGGAGAGCCTGATTCAGCAAAACAGGGAGAGGGAGGCCAGGCTAGTGGAGCAGGCTGGCTCAGTGAAATCCCAATACATCAGATGGCATCCCAGAAGAGGGGTCCAATGTGTCACAGGGTTAATAGTCCACACTCTCTACTAAAGTGGTGTGTGCAGGTTGGGGTTGTGGGTTGTTTTAATATTATCTTTTTCTTAATATTTTTCTTGCATTATCTCCTGCATTATCTCCTGCAGCTTAAATGCAAGAAAAACGTTTTCCGGATGAAGAAGTCAATGTTTCTTTAGAGTTTGGCTTTTATCTATGTAGATGTGAAGGTGACCATTTTTTCTTAAGGTGAAGTTGGTCTCTCAGATATACATCATTTATCATCACAGCTCTTATCCTAATAAGTCTGTCACTATTTTCATTTGAAATCTGAAAGGAACTGAAGCAACCACGAACAGAACAAAGTTTATTAATTGCAACAGCCTTGGTCCACAAAAAAACCCCCAAAGTATTATAATGAAACTTAAAGCTAAATCTAAAATCATAAAATGTTAAAATTAGGGCTGTCGATTAATCGCACTGTTAAACAATAGAATACCAATTGAAATTTATTTGATATTTTTGGATGTTTTTCTACATTTTCAAATATATCTATTTCAATTGTACACTTTGTATTCTGTGTAGTAGTGCTCATTTTATATTATTTGTGACAAAGTTCCTCCTCTATTTTGGTGGGTCCTGCGTTTATTGGCGGATTTGTTTGCCTCAGAGATTCACCATGTGGGTCATGGAACAGCCCAGAGGTAGAATCCACAGTCCAGGTCAATTCCTCCTGTGTCTGATCAGGAGTTTGGAGGTTTGGGGGGAACCCGGGCCCGCCCTCTATTCCAGCCCAGGGCCCTGTGGACTTGCAGCTGTCTAGAGTACCTCCCGGAACAGCTGCGCACAACTCCCTGGGCTACTTCCCCATGGCCTCCTCCTAACACCTTCTTTATCCTCACCACAGGACCTTTCTCCTGGTGTCTGATAATGGTTGTACTCTTCAATCCTCCAGCAATACGCCTTCCCACTCTCAGCTCCTAGTGCCTCTTGCTCCCATCTCCTCACATGCACGCTACAAACTGAAGTCAGGTCCTTTTAAAACTCAGGTGCCCTGATTAGCCGGCCTGTCCTAATTGATTCTAGCAGTTTCTTCTCAATTGACTCCAGTGTCCTAATTAGCCTGCCTGCCTTAATTGGTTCCAGCAAGTTCCTGCTTGTTCTGGTACTGCCCCTGTTACCTTACCCAGGGAAAAGGGATCTACTTATTCTGGGACTAATATATCTGCCTTCTAACACTCTCCTGTATCCATCTGGCTGGAGCCTGTCACATATTTTAGTCCAAATATTTGCACTTTAAAAATGAAACAAAAGAAATAGTATTTTTCAATTCACCTCATACAAGTACTATAGTGCAATCTCTTTATCATGAAAGTGCAACTTACAAATGTGGTTTATTTTGTTACATAACTGCACTCAAAACAAAACAATGTAAAACTTTAGAACCTACAGCTCCACTCAGTCCTACTTCTTATTCAACCAATCGCTAAGAGAAACATGTTTGTTTACATTTATGGGAGATAATGCTGCCCACTTCTTAATTAAAATGTCACCTGAAAGTGAGAACAGGCATTCGCATGGCACTGTTGTAGCTGGTGTCGCAAGATATTTATGTGCCAGATGAGCTAAAGATTCATAGGCCTCATATGCTTCGGCCATCGTTCTAGAGGACATGCTTCCATGCTGAAGACTCTTGTTTAAAAAAAAAAAAAAAAAGCATTAAATTTGTGACATAACTCCTTGGGGGACAATTGTATGTATCCTGCTCTGTTTTACCCACATTCTGCCATATATTTCATGTTATAGTAGTCTCGGATTATGACCCAGCACAAGTTCGTTTTAAAAACACTTTCTCTGCAAATTTGACAAAATGCAAAGATGATATGAAATTTCTAAAGATAGCTACATCACTCTACCGAAGATTTAAGAATCTGAAATGCCTTCCAAAATCTGAGAGGGATGAGGTGTTGAGCATGCTCTTTGTCTTAAAAGAGCAACACTCTGCTGCAGAAACTACAGAACCCAAATCACTCAAAAAAGAAAATCAGCCTTCTGCTGGTGGCATCTGACTCAGATGATTAAAATGCACATGCATCGATCCGCACTGGTTTGGATTGTTATCGAGCAGAACCCGTCATCAGCATGGGTGCATGTCCTCTGGAATGGTGGTTGAAGCATGAAGGGACATATGAATCTTTAGCGCATTTGGCATGTAAATATCTTGTGACGCTGGCAACGACAGTGTCATGCGAACACCTGTTCTCGCTTTCAGGTGAGATTGTAAACAAGAAGCAGGCAGCATTATCTCCTGCAAATGTAAACAAACTTGTTTTTCTGAGTGATTGGATGAACAAGAAGTAGGACTGATTGGACTTGTAGGCTCTAAAGTTTTACATTGTTTTACTGAATGCAGTTTTTTTGTACATAATTCTACATTTGTAAGTTCACCTTTCATGATAAAGAGATTGAACTACAGTATTTGTATTAGGTGAACTGAAAAATACCATTTATTTTGTTTCTTACAGTGCAAATATTTGTAATAAAAATAAAGTGAGCGCTGTATACTTTGTAATTGAAATTTATATATTTGAAAATGTAGAAAACATCCAAAATATTTAAATGGTATTCTATCATTGTTTAACAGAGCAATTAATCGCAATTATTTTTTTATCGTGATTAATTTTTTAATTGCTTGACAGCCCTAGTTAAAATACATATAAGATTTTAAGACATATACCGTGAGACCGCATATGATCATCGTACTATTTGTCTTTTCTTTATTTTTTATCAGCTGACCATTACATTGGTGATAAAATAACAATGGCATCATATCCTCTCACTATTGTTGCTCTGCAAAGTCCCACCCAAAGGAAATGGGTTGTTTGTGTCACTGATTTGAAAAGGATTTTAGGATCTGTTGTGCATGGAATGAGGAAGTGGAACAGGTTGTAATCATTTGCAAAGAACCAGCATAATTGAGCTTTGATAGAAATTTGTTTCTTTGGCATCATCAGCTGACAAGAGCTCAGTGTGAAGGTGCTTTTCTGAGGGCCTGCAAAATATTTTGAGCTTTCAGTGCTGGGAAATCTTGTATTTTGCCTTCATTAGAGGTGCTGCAGCAAACATGCAGGTGGACTTTACTGGCTGTCCTTTCTTCATTTAGGTTCAGTCAACACTGTAACTACTTTGTTAGGGGATCCGGTTACAATATTGCCAACCTCGGCAGTTCAAAAATCATGAGTCAGACCCCAAAAATCAAGAGAGATGATTTTTTTTTAATTAGACTGTGGCTTTTGTTTGTCTTCTGATTTTGAATTCCCCCTACCCACCCATTCTTTGTGAAACAATTAGTGTTGCCAGTGCTACCAAATTTATTAAGGTAGTTTTGTCCCCCAATGCAAGAGTTCTCACCCCCCACATCTGCTCTTTCCCCTTCCCACCAATTAATTCTGCTTTTCCTCTCCCTGCCTCACTTCTGCTATTCCTGGATTGCTGATGTTCTTCACTCCTCTCTCTGCACATTCCCAGGCTGAGTGTTGTAGGGAGAGAGGAGCAGAGGGGACTTGACTTGCTATCCTGAGGAAGACTACCCTTTGAAGATTAATTCTCCTGCCACTGCTTCAAAAGAAAATCTTCATGCTGCTTCAGAGACTCCAGGACAGACTGAGAAGGCGATCGCTCCCTTGCCGATTCCACAGAATACTGCTCAGAATACTGCTGCTCCATGGAATGCCCATCAGGGAACAGCCTCTAAAAAGATCCTAAGTGCTTTTCCAGGACATCGCAGATGAGCAGCATCAATTGGAAAAGCAGTGCCTCCTTGAAGAAAACCCATGGAAATGCTGCTGCAGGGAGATCTTGCACCTCGAGGACAGCCTTCCGGGACATCAGTCAGGACAAACATCATTTCGCCTGCTCTTCAGGAGAACTTCTCCCACCAACTCCACTGCCCAGGATCCTGATGCTGGTCGTTGTCCTGCTGTGCTGGAAAGTACCTCAACCGGCGAAACCAGCCTCTCCTCAGAAACCACCTAGCGGGACCTCGACATCACTAGATGCCTACCCAGCCAAACCTCTCCATACTACTCTCCCAGAGCAACTAGAACCATCTAGCGAATCCGCTGATACTGCCTTCACTCGGCAAAAGCAGAATAATTGGGTCATATTGGTGAATGGAAGACAGTGCGAAGGGCAAATCAGTAATAGTGTCAAAAAAATTAAGCATGAGGCCAGTTAGGGGGACAAAACTAATACAAAATAAAATAAAAACCCCTTCAGTTTATTCAGAGTAGCATACTAATAGGAGGTTGTGTTGTTATTGGGGCTTAAAATAATTAAAGTTGTAATTCTTGCAAGGAAAAGATATGATTTTTTGTCCCAGCTTAGAGACTTTAAAAAAATCTAATCTTTTAGTTAAATAAATAAACAACTTTAAAAGTAAACCATGGAAGCTACTGCTTAGAAAGTTATAAAGGAACTTTTGTAACCAGAGTTCTGTTTGAGTAATGTTGGAAATATGCATTGCACTTGCTCTGTTCTTCATCTACTTACCTTACGGTAGCAATGTTTGGTCCAGGGAGGAGTTGGCAGGATGGTGGTGGGGAATCAAGGTGGTTCATAAAACTGCACCTATGTGATTTAGGTGCTTTTGAAAACTCTGCATTTGTGAGAAATGTTCTAAGTCCTGTTTTCTAAACCACCTAAGTCCCATTGACTTTTCATGGCACTTAGGACCATAAGTCATTTAGGCACTCTTGAAAATTCTATTCAATAAGCACAGATGATTCTTCTCATTTGCAGTGCATCTTTTTGCAGGTTCTATACTTGAGCTCATTTAGCCAGTCATTCATTTCCTCCCTCACTCACTCCTCTGTGTTGCTTCCTCTTGACAGATAAAAAAATATTTTTGCTTTATTTTATTAGTTCTGTTTGGGTAGGGTGTCTCTGGCAGTGGAATGCTGGCTCAGACTGGTAGACACCTTTCTTTTAAAATATATAGGATGGTGCTTGCTTGCTTGTTTTTGTAGAGTTTTAAAATTAAATCATTTCCATAAGCAATACTTTCTATGACACAATTTATAAAGCTCCAATAAGTGGGGCTGGTATTTGGGAAAGTAGCATAAAGTTCTGAAAACTCAGTTTGTAACTCATGATGATTTAGTAGATCTAAAGTGCAGGTGCTGTTGGTGATGGGTTTATTGGGGATAAACAAGCAAGCATATTTTGAAGCTTTTTGTATTAGTTGGACTTATTTTTATATGCTGATAGTTTGGTTTTTTCCCCCTCCCTTAACTACTATTCTGTCTGCTGATAGAACCATGTTCTTCTCCTGGCCCCTAGCTCCACACGCTGATGAAGCTCCCTCATCTCCCTCCCTCTTCTGGGCAAACTCAATTATACTTGTAGTGCCCCTCCCCTGGTACAACCCCTTCCAGTATATGGTTGTGTTCTGTTTTGGAGGGTCTTGAGTCTAGGGGCAAGGAGACCACCTCTTTTTGTACCTGATGGGAGGGGTAAGGAGCGGGGTTACTTGTGGATATGGTCACTTTCTTGCAGACTGTGTCTCCTCTTTATACCTTCCCGCTGCTCTGCTTGATTAGTCCCTTATCTTCTCTTGTTACTGAAAGCCAAGGCTACCAGCTGGGAGGGGCGGGGGAAGAAGGGAGTGCAGCCTTGTGCTTTCACTTGCATTCTGTTTAAACTAAAAGGAAGGCCAAAAGCAAGATTATTATTGTTTAGTTTTTACCTTATTTATTTTACACTCTTCTAACAGGTACTAGAATTTAGCTTTGGGGGGAGCAAGAGAAGGTCCCCCCTCCCTAAATTTAGCATCCCACTTGAAGCTTATATAATATTCCCAAACTTAGTCATGGCTAATCTGTTTTACAAGATAGTTGCTGTTTTCATGTGAAATTTTGATTTCACATGAAAGTGAAGGACTAGCATGAGCCAGTTACAATTCTGTATGCTACTCTGCTGATTAGTCCTGATTTGTAATAATCATGATATTCAAGTCCTTTTGTGTTTCTTGAGTAGAGACTGCAGTAATGCCAAACTGTATTAATCTGTTGCTGTTCAGCACACTTTAGGTGAATGGTTTTTATGATGTGCACAAATGGGAACAGTGAAACCCCACACATCCATTTTCACTTTTGAGAGAAGGTAGAGTTTGAATTCTTTCTCCTTGCAATAAAAATATTAGATTTAGTTGTACCAGGTCAAAATGTCACAAGTTAGACATTTGTGCTGGCATTCTTCAAAGAGCCTTATTAATTTATTTAGGCCCCTAATTTCTCTTACCTTTATAAAAGTTAGAATTTAGTGGAAAAAGCTTCCTGGAGATACTCATTTAAAAAAAATATCAGTATTCTGTAGCTGAAAAACTAGAGCAGGCCTGCACAACTCGTAAAGTGACGAGGGCCACATTCCTCCAAAGAAAACAGCTGAGGGCCGAAACCTCCCGGCCCCGCAGAAACACCCCGCCCCAGGGCCACCCAGCCCTGCGGAAACAAACCCTCCTTCCCCAGCGCCGCCCCACCAAAACAGCTGTGGGCCAAAAAGGAAGGTTGGGGGTGGGGAGGTGATACTTTAGCTGGGAGCCCCTGGTTGATTTAAAATAAAGAGGTGGCTGGGAGCCCTCAGGGTCAAATTAAAGGACCTGGGGCTCTGGCAGCTGGGGGAACCCAGCAGGGCTGGCTCTAGGTTTTTTGCTGCCCGAAGCAAAAAAAATTTTGACTGCCCCCCTTCCCAGCCCTGGGCTCCCCACTGTACCCTCCTGCTGCCCCAGTCCTGGGCTCTCCCCCCACCCACACACACACCCTGCCGCCCCAGCGCTGGGCTTCCCCCTTTCCTCCCCACCAGTGCCCTCCCTCCACCCTGCTGATGCCCTAGCCCTGGGCTCCCCCCCACCAGTGCCCCCCCCCTACCTCCTGCCGCCCCAGCCCTGGGTCACTGGTAACTCGCTCCCAGGGCGAGTCATTCAGCAGGAATTTTGGATGTGCACAAAACACAGACAGGATTGATTCCCATATGGTTACAGAGCTGCAGTAAAGTGGAACAATTTTCAGCTTGTGAGATTGGAGGATATCTGGATGCGTATTATAAGACTGTCCTCCATAAATGAGGAAAAGTTGAGGTGCCTTTATTATTCTTTTTTTCCACTCTTTCTTTCTATGGGGAATTTGCCAATGCAATATCACTGTCTTCCTTTCAAACAAACAAAAAGGCAATGGCTGTTGAAAATAGCAATTCCAGTCCTAATAAGCATTTCTTGCTCAATTTTATCCTACTTTTTCTACAGCAAGTTACAGTGGATCAGTATATTTGATTTGGGAGAAATGAAGTAAAAGCTGCCCAAACTGAGCTTGAGCACTCCTGAATTTTGAGATGTTCAAATCTGGAAAGCAGGTGCTGGGGTGGGAGGGGGCTGTGGGCTCCACGGGGGAGCATGGCAGCAACTGTCTGGAGCTGCACGGAGCCAGACACGCTGGTCTGAGTGGCACGGTAAGCGGGCTGGGGGTTGGAGAAGGGGTAGGAAGTTCCGGGGGGCAGTCAAGGGACAGGGAGCAGGGGGGCTTGGATGGGGCAGAGGTTCGGAGGGGCAGTCAGGGGACAGGCAGCAATTGGATAGGCATGGGAGTCCCAGAGGTTTATCAGGGGACAGGTAGGGGGTGGGGTCCTGGGGGGAAGTTGGGAGGGTCTCAGGAGGGGGCAGTTGGGGACAAGGAGAAGGGAGGCTTAGATAGGGGCTGGGGTCCCAAGGGGCAGTTAGGGGCGGGGTCTTGGGAGGGGGCAATTGGGGGACAAGGAGCAGCGGCATTTAGATAGAGCGTGGGGTCCTGGGGGGCAGTTAGGGGCAGGGGTCCCAGGAGAGGGGTATCAGGGGACAAGGACCAGCAGTGCTTAGATAGGGGGTGGGGGTCCTGGGGGGCAGTTGGGGCAGGGGTCCGGGGAGGGGGCAATCAGCGGCCGCGGGCTGGGATTCAAAGGGCTCTGGGCTCCCTGCCCCTGCGGGCAGCCCAGAGCCCTCTGACTCCCGGCTGCGGCTGAGATTTAAAGGGCTCTGGGCTGTCCGCAGAGCGCCGTGTGCGGGGGATTTAGAATCCCCCCGCGGGCCGCACAGTGAGGCTGTGCGGGCCGTATGTTGTGCAGGCCTGAACTAGAGTAATGCCTAAATATAATTTTGGTATGACACATCATAGAGACTGGGGAGTTGATCTAGGTTAATCTGTAATAATTTTTAGGAAGATGTCACCTGCAGCTCCCATTGGCCGGGAATGGCAAACCGTGGCCACTGGGAGCTGCAGGGAGCTGTGCTTGTGGATGGTCAACATCAGCAAAATGTCTTGCAGCCCACAATCAGATTACCCTGATGGGCCACAGATTGCCCACCACTGTACTATACTATTTTGCTGAAGCTGGAACCCTAGCAATTAAAAGAAAGTTAGATGGTTAAAAGGAACCAACCCACCATCCCTAAGGAAAGGGAGGGGGTGAATGGTCAGCAACAGCTTGAGGGTCAGTACTGAAGGGCAAACACTGCAGCATTTAAGTCTATTTCTCTCTCCTTGCCCAAAGCTAGGGGTACCTGGATTAAATGGAATTTACCAAAACATGTAAAGAAAAAATGTTTCAGTAAGGTCAGATACTATAGGCTTTTGTTATTTTAACTATTTTCTCTGTTGTTTTGAGTCTCTTTAATCAGCCTCTGGTCATGGGCTCCTGAAGGGAAGTTTCTTGCAGGTGCCAAATACAGTTGGGCCTTTTGAGTTATCCTGGTTGGAAAACAGGAGAGCTGCAACCCAGGGATCCAGTCTAAAAGTTATAGAATTGCAGGGTTCCCTGAAAGGCGGAGTGAAGGTAATGAAACTTGTCACTGAGTGGTGCATTCAGGAGGCACTGCAAAGGGGTTTCTAAGGCACAGCTCACGCTGTAATCATGACACATGCCAAATGCTATCTCTTGATTTCTACTCTGAATCATGCAGTCTAACAAACCAGTGATCTCTGCACCATTCTTAACAAGTGCTGATTGACATTGGGGCACACTCCAAGAAGTAAACAAAGGGGAACTTGTCCAGAATAAAATCAATAAGGGGGAAATTTTTGTGAAATTATGAAGAATAACACTTGAAGTATTAAGAAGGGAGTAAATGTTACTTTCAAACGTTGAAAAAGGCATTACAATAAGAAAAGATAAAAGCAATACTTAGTACTGAAACCTTCAGATGAGAAAGTGCCATACAGAGGAAGAAAATATCACTATCCCCATTTTACAGGTGGGGAGACTGAGGCACAGACTGGTGAAGTGACTTGCTCAAAGTTGCACAACTGGTTAGATGACATGGTGATAACTTTGGAAGCTACTACAAGTACTGGAAGAGATACGGAGGTGGTAGAGCAGTGGTCTCTGGGAATTGCTGAAAATTCTCAGTGTAGATGGGGGCATAGAATCTCCTCTCTCTAATCATGAAGCCAATGGGTTTCATGACTGAGTGTACTGTAATAAAATCTTGTCAGTAAGATAGTCTAAACCTAAATAAGAGGGATAATTAGCACTAGAGATGTACTCTGATTCATAGCCCTAACTGTCGTTCAGAATGGGTTAAATTAATGTGAATTGTTTCACTTTTCTTCCCCTCTCTTCCCCCCAGTGTGTACTGTTATTTGTCCAGTGTGTGGAAATGATTTCCGTGATGATGATGAAATGGTCTTTTGCTCCAGGCACATAATTTTTATAGTAAAGATCACTGAGCAGGCTAGGAGGACAATTGATTTTGGCTAGGGAACAGAACAGTAACAACTGTTTGGTTTGACCCAATCCAGTACTCCTGTTCTTAATCCAGATTCTGAATCTCTTACACTTGTAAAGCTTAGGTGGTACAATCCAGGTAATTGTAAGGTATATGCTGTGTCATGTTTTGATCTGTCATTCTGGAGAAAGCCAACATGGGATGATAGTCAATGAATTGCCTGACACAGAAATAATATACTGCAATTTTCAGAGAACTAAGTGAGTGTATAGGTGACCTTGAGACTTCTGGACTGCAGAGTCTGGAGTGGGCATTGCATTGCTGAGGTGAAATTCACAGCCATTGTGCAATAGGGAGTCCAGGAATCACTGCCCTTAGGAATCCTTGCTCAGTCAATATGCCACAGTAATGTATGCTGTCTGTGGTAGTGTTCCAACCTGTTTTTAAAAAAATTGGAGGTAGAATTATAGAAAAACTGAGAGAGCTCTCAGAGAATGTCATGGGGTTGCTGGCCCCTTTTAGGGGAGTCTGATTCCAGGCTATCCATGCTGAGCCAATTGAAGGAGAAGGAGCCTATCTAGACAGTAATTAAATAATGAGCACCTGAACATGATAAAAGCCATCAGGGCTCAGTTGAAGAGAGGTGCTCAGGGAGAAGGTTCAACAGACCACCAGCTCCAAGGACAAAACCTATGCCAGTGGTTCTCCACCTTTTGAGACTACTGTACCCCTTTCAGGAGGTTGATTTGTCTTGTGTACCCCAAGTTTCACCTCACTTAAAAACTATTAGCTTAAAAAATCAGATGTACAAATGCAAAAGTGATACTGCACACTATTACTGAAACATTACTTACTTTCTCATTTTTACCATATAATTATAAAATAAATTGTGACCCCGCCCCCAGGTTGAGAAACATTGATATAATATATAAAGCAGTATAAACAAGTCATTGTCTGTATTAAATTTTAATGTATACTAACTTTGCTAGTGCTTTTCTTGTAGCCTGCTGTAAAACTAGGCAAATATCCAGATGGGTTGAGGTACCTCTGGAAGACCTCTGCATACCCCCAAGGTACCCCTGGTTGAGAACCACTGGCCTATGCAACCCCTGAATGAAGGGGAGAGACCACAGGCTGGAGGGATCAGAATTGAGAACCACAGGCCTTTAGGAGGGCTGTGCTACCCCTGAGTCCAAGGGGAGAGACTCTCGAGATGTCAGGACTGAGAATCACAGACCCCAAGGAGGGGGCATGTACAACCCCAGAACGCATGAGAAGAGAGACTTTTTATTTTAAGTTTATTTAAATTTAATAAAGTAGAACCCCTGCAGGGCAGTCTTGTCTTACACCATTTTGGTCTGTGTAGCCTTCTTAAGGGGCTCAGAGAAGGGAAAAATGTAGGGAGTGCCTTTTGTGGTGCCACCTTAGGTCATCAGGAGGCACTACAGGGCAGGCATGCGAGCTGACATTTTAATATATTATTTAAAAATAGAGATTTTAATATTCTGAGTACACTTATAAAGCCCCTCTCATGATAGTACGTGGTGTCTTATTTGTCAAAATCACTTTCCAAATTCTGTATACAAATAGCACTATTGAAATACAGCCTCTTGAGTGGAGAACAAGGAGGCAATCAGTGCATTATTGGAGGCTCTGAGAGAAATTTTGTCTGGAATGCTGGGACAAAGCTCAATTGCTATTAAAAATGCCATGATTTTGTTTTGGTTTGTTTTTTAATATGTAAGAGAAGACCATGAAAATCAAGTCCCGTGTGTTCTGAAAGAGGCCCTTGGTCAGAAAACTTGAACTGTATCTACCTCAAAAGGATGAAAGGCTGGGTTGGCCTGTAGTCTGAGAGGAGTTTAGATATTCCAACCTGGATATCTTGACCATTAAACTGTCTCCTCTCACTAAGGCTCTGTCTATGCTAAGGAAACTTACTGTAATTTTTCTACTCTTTGCAACACTAGTTCAGCACCAACTCTGTGATTAACATTGGGAACCTTTTGTAAGCGGCTGTATATTTAGCACTATGACATGTAGTTCTGCTCAGAGCACGTGTGAATAACATGATGTTATAAACACCAGGAGCAGTTACTTTACAGTGGGCCTCCCAAACTGGTTAACATTGGTGGAACTGAACCAGAGAAGGCAACATTGGGGAAAACTTTTTAGAAAATGACCACACCATGTAGGTGGTGCCTTGAATGAGTAATGCTACAACTCCCTACAAACTCCCACTTGCATTACCCCTCTCCCTCCCCTTAATAGCTACTGCCTCAGTTGGGAAGAACCCCAGGAATATATCATTGGGTCAGACACGGTATCACTATAAGATTGTATAACTTTCTGGTGGTTTGTACAGTATCTGGAGTTAACAGCAAGTACTTTACCTTCCAGCAGCCTTGAATAAAGATACTTTGCCGAAATGCACAAATAATATTTAGTGAGATCCTAGGCAGTGTGTTTTATGTTGTGTGGGGGTCAGAGCAAGAAAAGGCATGTTGAAACATGGGAGTCACGAAGGGGGATGAGGTGGGTAAAGAGTAAGTAGAGTTGAATAAAGTGAATTGGAAAACTTAACATATAAAATAAAAAGGGGAAAGGCATCATTTTTGTTTCTGAATCTGGGGCAGAAAAGATGAGAGCAAACTGTGCTGCTTACAGTGCATCACTGGCATGCAGCAGCAGTGAATGATTTGACCTGCATTTCAGCTGAAAATGAATTTTGCTGTGGCTCCTCCAAGGGAGCGTTTTATGTTCTGGCAATGTGAAGTAGAATGGGGGGAACACACAGAAATAGAATGATTAGGGGGAGCACATTCCGCAGTGCTGGGAACATACTGGGAAGGGCAGTCTCTGTCACTTTAAAAAAAACAATGACCTGTCTGTTGGAGGAGGGGCAGTTTCCTGAGAATCAGGTGCATGTCTGGAGCGATGATGTCATCCTTCTACTAGACTAGCCTGAGCGAGACGGATGCAGAGGAGGGAATGTTTTCCTTAACACTGGTTTCCAGTTGGGAGGAGGAGGAAACCGACAGAGCTGGAGGCAGTTTGTGAGTATCAAATATAGAACTATTGCTTAAATCTTCTGAAATCTGAAGCAGTGAACTGCAGGTTGAAGGTGATACACACAGCTTCGTTCTAAGTTGAAAATTATGGACAGACTATACAAGTATTGAGGAGATTCTTCCATTACCAACATCCCATGCAGCAAACACTTTGGATGTTGCTTCCCAATAAGCTTTCATGGACAATATTATTGATCTCTTCTTTCAGCAACAGGGAGCAAGCTAGATGGTTTGTTCAGAGATTCAGTCTGTTTTCATACATTTAAAGAATCAGTGTGGTAACATTTGCTTCTGGTATAGTGTGGTAGTGTGTGAGACAAACACTATCGTTATTTAAAGTCTGAGTGGATTCTTGGTCCTCGGAGACTACCTGATAACCTCAGTCTTTCATTGCTATCTTGTAAATGATTTAACTAATGTAAGCAGGTATCAATAATAGGTAAGAAAAGCTTGACTTATGGAGAGATCATAAGATTTTTTTTGTGATTTTAATATCTTGCTGGTACTGCAAGAGGTGAGGAAGAGAGTGAGAAGGCAAGTGTGCGCATAGTAACGTGAAACCTTAGATTTGTAAGTTTCTTGGGGCAGGGACTGTCTTTGTCCAAGGCCTAATACAATGGGCCCCAATCCTGACTTGAGCCTCTGAGGACTACTCTAATATAACTATCTTCTTCTCATTTTCTCTACTGTCTTAAGAACATACAGGATGCCACAGTATTAAGGTGAAAGAAACTCTGTATGGTACTATTACTATGGTTTGTATTTTTATTCACATTGAACTAAAAACTTATACCATGGCTCAGTCACTTTTCCTTCCACTATTCTGTATCATCAGTGACAAATAATATTCAACAACAAACAAACAAAAAATGTGAACTTCTAAGGAACATGGGTGCCCTTTAAAAGGTCATTCTAGTTTTAGGTTATAACAGGTTTCAGAGAGATTCTCTATACTTCATATGGGAAATATTGCTAGATTTAGTGTATCCTTAACATAGACCCCAAACCCAGGATGGAAGAAATGACCAAGTTGGTGCCAGTATCTATGATAACCAAAAAACAACAACATCATGTGCAGAGTATGGTTACCCCAAACTTGCCATGGATTTTTCTTTGTTTATACCTCCAGATTTCAAGAGAATCCTGTAAGGAGGGGTGGGCTTTTTTCCTAACCCATTTGTTGGTGGCATGAAGCCAGGTGGGGGAGAGGAGACTCCTGCTTGTAATGCAACACTTATGTTGTTTTGTTTGTTTGTTACTGTAGCACCTCAGAGCCACAGTCATGTATCAGGTGCTGTACAAACCAAGAACATGATGGTCTCTTTAACTGCATTAGAAAATGTACTTTATACATTGATTCTTTGCAGATGGAAATTGACTTTTTTTCTGCAGCATTTTTCTTAAAAATGTGCATAATCTTTTAAATTTTAATCTGTAAACCAGTTGTTAGCACTAATAAATGTACACGTTACTCAGTCCTAGAGGTGTGTGATCTCTCATGAGACTGAAACATACTTAGGACCTTCTGCTCCTAGATAAAAGTTGCTATATGTAATGTAAAGTATTATATTTTGGTAGACCAAGATAACTCAAAATACAGAACCAGTTCCTCAGTTCTGGGCAAGGAACACACAGTGCAGTGTGGGGGTGTGCAGTGGTGACTTTCTCACACCCCTTGTCCAGTGGCTGGACCCCACCCCATTTGCAAATGGCAACTTGTAGATATCTGTGTGGAAGAGAGTCCTGGCCACACCCCTTTCTCCAAATCATTTCCATCTATGCTGGCACCTGAACGGTAGGTGGGAGTATAAAACCCCCCATAAAACATCTGTTTCATCCAAAGACTCCCATGCTCAGGCCAGATCCTCCAAGCCCACTGTGTTTTGGGCCAGTGTGGCTGGTGAAATAGTGCAGTGTGTGTGGCCCAGGCTCTGGGCTCCAGCATATAAGACACTATATTTGAAGGATGAGGTGTGCATTCCATTCTTAACCTTTCTTGAGGCATTCACTTAACTTATCACTTTATTAAATATATTACTGTATTTAGGTCTTTTTGAGCATTCTGTAGTCTCTAGGCTGGATTCTCTGGTCTGCAAAATTTGTTTTGCAGAAAGCAAACTTAAAATGGCTGGGAAAGGTGCTGGAGAGATCCTCCTGCTCAGGGGGGATCTCATACGGGTAAAGCTAGAGGAGGGGGCTCTGCCACCTGACTCCACCACCGCCTGTTCTGCAACCCTGGTCCCAGTATGACAGAAAGGGGCATGGTGGAGCCAAGGCTCCACAACACCTGATTCCCTACTAGTTAAGGTTCCCTCAGGAATATTACACTAGCAGTATGAATTAAAGTTTTCTTCTTCAGCCTAAATCTATGGCAAGGCTTTCAACTTTCCCTCTCTATCATGCCCAAGTTCTATCTGGAGACTCAAGCCCTCTACATCTATAGAACAGGGTTCTGTGGCTACTCCACTTACAGTGCAGATACATTTACCTACATTCATATTATGTATTATCTTTACATTACTTGAAGGATTATGCTGGTATCTGTGAAGCAATCCTTTTTAACAACTACTTCCTTGACCATTTGCGAGGGTAATGTTATAGTCCCAATTAGTATGCAGTGGTGTCCATTTCTGATTGTCTAAACTTAGTGTTCTGTATCTTCTGTACTGGACATATACACTATGTTTCTCATATATAGACTGGCCACACAGAGCCCCACCATGGGATCTGTATTAATCCAATCAGCTTTCATTAACTGTTAAATCTCTTTGGGGATACAGGGTGATTGTCCATAGGTGTGCGTAGCACATTTCATTAGGGTGTGCACCACGGGAATTTTATTTATTTATTTATTTATTTAAAGGCGAACATTTATTGAATACTCAGTCATAAAGGACATTATTTTTATTCATCAAACTAAAGAAACTGAAATTTAACTAAACTTATTATTTTTTTAATTAATAACTAAACTTTACTTAAAAAATGAGACAGTTCCTAACTGAGGAGTTGGAGGTAATTGCACTACTATCAGCAAATTCATTATAATTCAGTTTTTCTGCTCCTTTTCTTATCTTAACAACGAACCAATCCATATTTTAAAATTAAAAGGGGATATCATACGATTGAATTAAAACGTAAAGCCACGGGCTTGTTATGCTATTTTAGTAGAGTACATGTGACAAAGATTACAAACTCTGTAGACTCTGCGCTGGGTATGCCTGATGCGGCCGCTTATATAGGTCAAAGAATTTTCTAGAATAGTAGTTGGAGAGGGAGGGGAGGACCAATGGTAATGCGGCGTCGCAGTAGTGGGGATGCATGCTGCAAGTGAACGCGGGCTTTCTATACATTTCTACATCTATATTACGCAATTCGGCGCTTATTGCATAATGCAACAATCCATACTTTAAAACTAAGAGTGCATCATGCGATTAAATTAAAATGCAAAGCCACTTTTTTTTTATTTTATTTTTTTTGAGACATTAGGGCAGGGGTGGGCAAACTTTTTGGGCCGAGGGCCACATCGGGGTGGGGAAATTGTATGCAGGGCTGGCGCAGGGGGTTGGGGTGTGGGAGGGGGTGCAGTGTGCAGGAATGGGCTCAGGGCAAGGGATTGGGGCAGAGGAGGAGTGCAGCGTGTATGAGGTGGCTCAGGGAAGGGGGTTGGGGTGCAGGAGGGGTGCGGAGTGCAGGCAGGGGGCTCAGGGCAGGAAGTTGTGCAGGAAGGGTGCGGGGTGCAGGCGGGGGGCTTAGAGAAGGGAGTTGGGGTGCATGAGGGGTGCGGCAGGGGGATCAGGACAGGGAGTTGGGGTGCAGGAGGGGTGTGGCAGGGAGATCAGGACAGGGAGTTGGGAGGCGGGGTGCTGGAGGGGTTCGGGCTCCGGCACGGTGCCGCTTACCTAAAGTGGCTCGGGGTGGCAGTGGTGTGCTCCCTGGCTGCCTGCCCTGGCCCCATGCCATGCCGCTCACCATGTCCCTGCGCGGCCCCTGGGGAGGGCCACAGGACTCCGCATGTGCTGCCCTTGCCGCGCCTCCAGGTACCACCTCCCAAGCTCCCATTGGCTGTGGTTCCCTGTTTCCGGCCAATGGGAGCTGCGGGGGGCGGTGCCTGAAGCAATGCATGGAGCTGTCTTCCCCCCAGGCCTCAGGGATGTGGCTGCTTCTGAGAGTGGTACAGGGCCTGCGGCACCTCAGGGGGCAAGTCCCGCAGGCCAGATCCAAAGCCCTGAGGAGCTGGATCCGGGCTGTAGTTTGCCCATCCCTGCATTAGGGTGTGCCTGGGCACACCCCGTGTGCACGCCTATGTAAAGCAGGGTTTATGAGATCAGAAGGATCCTTTCATTTTTGGATATGTTAAACATGTCATGCTTTCTATCTGAGGCACCCACATCTCCTGGAGGAAACTGGGGTGTGTGTATGTTGCATCACTTTAGTGTTTAATAGGTGAATTTTACCACACTCGGTATCCTGTCAAAAGCAGTTTTGTAGTGCAGATATGTGAGATGCTTTACGATTCTAGGCTGGGTGAACAAGTCAAGAATCCAGGACAGACTGGGATTAGGCTACAGAGTGAAATCTGGTAAATTACTCTTCTATCTGTTAATGTCTTTAACTGCTAAGTGTATGTATTTTTTCATTGTAATACCTATTGTCAAGACAGATACGGATTGTCACAAATTAATATGAGTTGTCCAAACTTTCCTTTGGGAACCCTCTCAATTGCTTTGTTATAAATACATTTTTTTCCACCCCTGTTGAAAATATATTACTTGGAGCTTCCTTATATTTTGGTGTATTGGGCAAATCTCTTAATTTCAACTCACTGTGAAATAAAACAGTAAATCTAACAGATATGGCAAACTGCGCGTTATATATTCGTCCATCTACTAGCCAGCAGATGGGAATAGTCAATGTATTCTAGAAATCCAGTTCAGCTTTTGCTGGTACCTACAGGTATAAAGCTGTGTTTCTTGTTAAATCACTGTAAAGAAGACTTTCAAAGGAGGAAAGAGAAACAACACTTTCATGAAATTTTATAGCTTCCCTTCTTTGGGATAGTGCATTTCCAGACAAAAGACCTGTTTCTGAAACACTTCAAAATGAAGTTAAATTTGGGTTGATTTCTCAGTGGATTAGAGTGACTGTTCGTGTATCTGTGTCATTGAGTTGGTTTCGTTCCTTCAGTCATGCAATTTGCAAACCAGACTTGTATGGTCTCATAGCTGCATTCTGTGTATCCTGACTTCATGTTTCTCAATGTGCCAAAGTTCAGTTGTAGGACAAAGACTAAAAATAAGGCACAAAAGGAAGTAATTAGTTCAAGAAGCTTAAAATAACATAGGATTAATTTGAACCCAAATAAATTTGTTATAACCTCGGTTTCTTGATTTAGCTTTTCTAATATAAATTTAAGATAACTAATATAAAAGTAAACTGGTAGTTGGACAGAAACTAAGGTCTTAAAGGAGATGATCAATCATGGGTAGAAAAAATGGTTTATGAAACTTTCTTTTATCTTGGCACAGTGCTGATGGAGTTAAGTTTTCTGAGATGAGGCCAGAAGCGATGCATGGGGGGGTTTTGTGCCCCTCCCCTCCAGATTTGCTGCTTCACTTCTACTGAGCATAGAATCATAGAAGATTAGGGCTGGAAGAGACCTCAGAAGGTCATCTAGTCCAACCCCCTGCTCAAAGCAGGACCTTGGACTGAGCAGAGGGTTGCCTACTTTCTAATTGCACAAAACCGAACACCCTAGCCCTGCCCCTTCTGAGGCCCCGCCCCTTCCCTGAGGCCCCGCCCCCACTCACTACATTCCCCCTTTCTTGGTGGCTTGCTCTCTCCCACCCTCACTCACTTTCACTGGGCTGGGGCAGGGGGTTGGGATGCATGAGGGGGCTTTAAATGGGGGTGTGGGCTCTGGGGTGGGTCTAGAAATGAGGGGTTCAGGGTGCGGGAGGGGGTTCCAGGTTGGGGCAGAGAGTTGGGATGTGGGAGGGGGTGCGGGCTCTGGGGCGAGGCTGGGGATGAGGAATTTGAGGTGCAGGAGGGGGCTCCAGGCTGGGGTGGGGCCACGGATGAGGGGTGCAGAGGGGTGAGGGTTCAGGGCTGGGGGTGCAGGGTTGAGGGTGCAGGAAAAACATAAACTCTTGAGCAATAGTCAACATGGTTTCTGTAAAGGGAAATCGTGTCTTACTAATCTATTAGAGTTCTTTGAAGGGGTCAACAAACATGTGGACAAGGGGGATCTGGTGGACATAGTGTACTTAGATTTCCAGAAAGCCTTTGACAAGGTCCCTCACCAAAGGCTCTTACGTAAATTAAGCTGTCATGGGATAAAAGGAAAGGTCCTTTCATGGATTGAGAACTGGTTAAAGGACAGGGAACAAAGGGTAGGAATTAATGGTAAATTCTCAGAATGGAGAGGGGTAACTAGTGGTGTTCCCCAGGGGTCAGTCCTGGGACCAATCCTATTCAATTTATTCATAAATGATCTGGAGAAAGGGGTAAACAGTGAGGTGGCAAAGTTTGCAGATGATACTAAACTACTCAAGATAGTTAAGACCAAAGCAGATTGTGAAGAACTTCAAAAAGATCTCACAAAACTAAGTGATTGGGCAACAAAATGGCAAATGAAATTTAATGTGGATAAATGTAAAGTAATGCACATTGGAAAAAATAACCCCAACTATACATACAACATGATGGGGGCTAATTTAGCTACAACGAGTCAGGAAAAAGATCTTGGAGTTATCGTGGATAGTTCTCTGAAGATGTCCACGCAGTGTGCAGAGGCGGTCAAAAAAGCAAACAGGATGTTAGGAATCATTAAAAAGGGGATAGAGAATAAGACTGAGAGTATATTATTGCCCTTATATAAATCCATGGTACGCCCACATCTCGAATACTGTGTACAGATGTGGTCTCCTCACCTCAAAAAAGATATTCTAGCGCTAGAAAAGGTTCAGAAAAGAGCAACTAAAATGATTAGGGGTTTAGAGAGGGTCCCATATGAGGAAAGATTAAAGAGGCTAGGACTCTTCAGTTTGGAAAAGAGAAGACTAAGGGGGGACATGATAGAGGTATATAAAATCATGAGTGATGTTGAGAAAGTGGATAAGGAAAAGTTATTTACTTATTCCCATAATACAAGAACTAGGGGTCACCAAATGAAATTAATAGGCAGCAGGTTTAAAACAAATAAAAGGAAGTTCTTCTTCACGCAGCGCACAGTCAACTTGTGGAATTCCTTACCTGAGGAGGTTGTGAAGGCTAGGACTATAACAATGTTTAAAAGGGGACTGGATAAATTCATGGTGGCTAAGTCCATAAATGGCTATTAGCCAGGATGGGTAAGAATGGTGTCCCTAGCCTCTGTTCGTCAGAGGATGGAGATGGATGGCAGGAGAGAGATCACTTGATCATTGCCTGTTAGGTTCACTCCCTCAGGGGCACCTGGCATTGGCCACTGTCGGTAGACAGATACTGGGCTAGATGGACCTTTGGTCTGACCCAGTACGGCCTTTCTTATGTTCTTATGAGAGGGCTCCGGGTTTGAGTGGGCTCAGAGCTGGGGTGCAGGAGGGGTCTCCTAGTTTGGGTGGCGCTGGGATGGGGTTGGGGCGCGGGCTTACCTTGGGCAGCTCCCGGTCAGCGGTGCCGCAGGGTCCGGCTCCTGAGGGGGGGCCAAGAGGCTCCATGGTATGTGCTGCTCTTGCCCGCAGGCATCGCTCCCCCAGCTGCCATTGGCCGGTTTCCGGCCAATGGGAGTGCGGAGCTGGTGTTTGGGCAGCACGTGGAGCCCCATGACCCCCCCCCCCACCTAGCAGCTGGACCTGCTGGCCACTTCCGGGGCACAGTGCGGTGCCCCAGGACAGGTAGGGACTAGCCTGTCTTAGCTCCGCAGCACTGCCAATCGGGCTTTTAATGACTCAGTCGGCGGCGGTGACTGGAGCTGCCAGGGTCCCTTTTCGACCGGGTGTTCCGGACGAAAATTGGACACCTGGTCACCCTAACTGACCATGGTCAGTAATATCTGCTGAAGCTGCTGCCCTCACCCTGCCCCCCAACTGTCAGCAGGTACAGATCATCTCTGGAGAGGCGTAAACCCTTTGTGCTACTCTTATGCCTGGTAAAAGGGCCAGAGTGGCATAAAGGGTCTTTAAAAGCACCAGTTTTGCCTGGGCGAGGTTTCCCCTGGCGTAGAGTGCAGACACTGCAGCAGACAGCCATAAGACTGCCTTAGGAAGACCCCCTTGCAAGTGCTGATAGTATCGGGGCCATGGCCACAGCATGTAGTACTGCAGAGATTCTGCCACCTATAGAGCATCATGTGGGGGCTTCTGTAATTTAGGCCCACAGGGCAGTCTACAGGCTTGTCTACACAGGGAAATTTATCAGCAGAATTACTGCTCTAGTTATACCAGTATAACTCCCTGTGTGGACTTTCTCTTATTTTGGAATAAGAGTGTTTACGTGGGTTGTTATATCTGTATAACTAGAATAGTAGAATTCTGCTGGAAAATTTTCCTGTGTACACAAGCCCTGTGTTAATTCCAGGTTCCTTTTCGGCCCTTGAGCAGCCCAGGATCAGGCTTAAAGCCACCATTGCTCTTCCCTCCCACTGGACTGCAAGTTTTGTGTTGTGCCTCTTAGCATCATAGCACTACCCTAGCAGTTATATCAGGACTAGGATTTAAAGACACGTGTTCATATTATATTACAGCTCTGACCTCTCAACGAGTAGTGATCAACGGCTCAATGTTTAATATCAAGTGAAGAGTATGATGGGATAGCCTAATTTTGGCAATTAATTGGTCTTTGACTACTAGCAGTAAATATGCCCAATGGCTTGTGATGGGATGTTAGATGGGATGGGATCTGAGTTACTACAGAGAATTCTTTCCTGGGTGCTGGCTGGTGAGTCTTGCCCACATGCTCAGGGTTTAACTAATCGCCATATTTGGGGTCGGGAAGGAATTTTCCTCCAGGGCAGATTGGCAGAGGCCCTGGAGGTTTTTCGCCTTCCTCTGCAGCTTGGGGCACGGGTCACTTTCTGGAGGATTCTCTGCAGCTTGAGGTCTTCAAGCCGCAATTTGGGGACTTCGATAACTCAGACATAGGCTAGGGGTTTGTTATAGAAGTGGATGGGTGGGATTCTGTGGCCTGCATTGTGCAGGAGGTCAGACTAGATGATCATAATGGTCCCTTCTGACCTTAAAGTCTATGAGTCTATGAGTTTGAGTGCCCCAGTGTTCTGTCCTGGGGCCAATTTTGTTCAACAACTTCATTGATGATAGGATGGATTGCACCCTCAGCAAGTTTGGAGATGACACTAAGCTGGGAGGAAAGGTAGATATTCTGTAGGGTAGGGATAGGGTTCAGAGTGACCTAGACAAATTGGAGGATTGGGCTAAAAGAAATCTGATGAGGTTCAATAAGGACAAGTGCAGACAGCTGCAGTGGCACAGGAGCCAGCAAACAGAGCTGTAAACAGGGGAGTTTACTTGGGGAGTTTGGAGGGAAGGCTAAGAGGCAGGCAGAGGAACAGACAGGCGAGTGAAGGGAGAGTGTGGTGTTCTGGCAGTGTTTTGGTGCTCGTTGGGGGGTTTGTTTTGCTGTGGGTGGTGGTGGTGTGGTTTGGTTTGGTTTTCCTGGATTTACAGGATTTAGGTGGGAAGCCTATGACAGATACAGAGGAAGCAGTGGTAGTGACCCAAGCAGTGGAAGACACAATGAAGATAATTGGATGTGGAAGCTGCAGCATGTACATGATCCTGGAGGGGGTACCTGAAAAGAGTTTTGTCTGCATGAAGTGCTGCCAGATAGAGCTGATGGAAGAAAAGATCCGAGGATTGGAGATGCAGGTGGAAACTCTGGTTGAGTTTAGAAGGGGGTTCGAGCAGATGATGGAGCAAAGACATGAGGAGGCTGAAGGGAAAAGCTCAGACTTGCAGATGAAAGCAGGACCAAAGAACTCTGAGGGGAGACTGCTGGATGAGGAAAGTGGACAGTGGAAGCCTGTGACTAAGAGAACCAGGCAGAGGAAAAGACGGGCCAGTGAAGGAGCAATAGAGCTCAGGAACAGGTTTGCGGAGTTGGAAAATAAAGAAGGGGCACAGCAGGTGGTCGCTGAAGGTGAGAGGGCAAGGAAGAAGAGAAGAGCAGCTAGCCCTATAGGAAGAGGCGAAGAGTCAATGGAGATGACACCAAATATGAACCCCAGGAGGATACAGGATGGGTTGCGGAGGATTGCAAGGGACAATAGAAATCGAGAGGACTTGCAGCCAGAGGGAACAGGGGATAGACCAGAGAATCGCACTGTCACCAGGAAAAGGCAGGTCTATGTGATTGGGGACTCTTTTTACTGAGAAGAATAGACAGCCCTGTAACTAGAGCTGATCCAGAGAAGAGAAGGGTGTGCTGTTTGCCGGGCGTTAAGATATGGGATGTGGACCTGAGGATGAGGAGGATCCTAACGGGAGCAGGAAAGAATCTGCTGTTTGTTTTTCCTGTGGGAACGAATGATACAGCTAGATTCTCGCTGGAACAAGGGAGACTATGCCAGGCTGGGGAAGATGCTTAAGGAAATCGAGGCTCAGTTGATCTTCAGTGGGGTTCTGCCTATTCCTAGAGAAGGGCAACAAAGGTGTGACAAGATTATGAGGACCAACAGATGGCTCAGGCAGTGGTGCTATAAGGAGGGCTTTGGGATGTATGGCCACTGGGAAGCATTCATGGACAGAGGACTATTCTCTCGGGATGGACTTCACCTGAGTAGGGAGGGAAATAGACTTCTAGGATGGAGGCTGGCACAACTGATTAAGAGAGCTTTAAACTAGGAATTGGGGGGAGATGGTTGGGAGATATCCAGGTAATCTCCATGCCGGATTTTAACATTGAGAGGGAACAAAAAGAAGTAAGAAGAGGGATACAGTCGTTGGTCGGAGAAGACATAAGGAGGAAGGGTAGTGTAGATTCAAGTCTAATAGGTGATACTGGTGGTAGAATGTCTGTGCCTAATTGGGTAAAGAATGTCAGTGAAGCCAAACAGCAAAAATTAAGATGTTTGTACACCAATGCGAGGAGTCTAGGTAACAAAATGGAGGAACTAGAGTTACTGGTGCAGGAAGTGAAACCAGATATTATAGGGATAACAAACATGGTGGAATAGTAGTCATGATTGGAATACAGGTATTGAAGGGTATGTGCTGTTTAGGAAAGACAGAAATAAAGGCAAAGGTGGTGGAATAGCATTGTATATTAATGATGAGGTAGACTGTAAAGAAATAAGAAGGGATGGAATGGATAAGACAGAGTCTGTCTAGACAAAAATCACATTGGGGAAGAAAGCCACAAGAGCCTCCCCTGGGATAGTGCTTGGGGTGTGCTATAGACCACCGGAATTTGATTTGGATATGGATAGAGATCTCTTTAATGTTTTTAATGAAGTAAATATTAATGGGAATTGTGTGATCATGGGAGACTTTATCTTCCCAGATATAGACTGGAGAACAAGTGCTAGTAATAATAATAGGGCTCAGATTATCCTGGATGCGATAGCTGATGGATTCCTTTACCAAGTAGTTGCTGAACCAACAAGAGGGGATGCCATTTTAGATTTGGTTTTGGTAAGTAGTGAGGGCCTTCTAGGAGAAATGGTTGTAGAGGACAACCTTGGTTCGAGCGATCATGAGCTAATTCAGTTTAAACTAAATGAAAGGATAAACAAAAATAGATTGGTGATTAAGGTTTTTTATTTCAAAAGGGCTAACTTTAAAAAAATTAAGGGAATTAGTTAGGGAAGTGGATTGGACTGAAGAACTTGGGGATCTAAAGGCGGCAGAGGCCTGGAATTACTTCAAATCAAAGTTGCAGAAACTTTCAGAAGCCAGCCTCCCAAGAAAGGGGAAAAAACTCATAGGCAGGAATTGTAGACCAAGTTGGATGAGCAAGCATCTCAGAGAGGTGATAAGAAAAAGCAGAAAGCGTACAAGGAGTGGCAGATGGGAATGATCAGCAAGGAAAGCTACCTTATTGAGGTCAGAACATGTAGAGATAAAGTGAGAAAAGCCAAAATCCATGTAGAGTTGGACCTTGCAAAGGGAATTAAAACCAATAGTAAAAGGTTCTATAGCCATATAAATAAAAAGAAAACAAAGAAAGAAGTGTGGCCTGTAAACACTGAGGATGGAGTGGAGGTTAAGGATAATCTAGGCATGGCCCAATATCTAAACAAATACTTTACCTCAGTCTTTAATGAGGAGCTTAGGGCTAATGGTAGGATGACAAATCGGAATGAGGATATGGAGGTAGATATTACCACATCCGAGGTAGAAGCCAAACTCAAACAGCTTAATGGGACTAAATCAGGGGGGCCCAGATAATCTTCATCCAAGAGTATTAAAGGAACTGGCACATGAAATTGCAAGACCATTAGCAAGAATTTTTAATGAATCTGTAAACTCATGGGTTGTACCGTACGACTGCAGAATTGCTAAGATAGTTCCTATTTTTAAGAAGGGCGCGGGGGAACGTGATCTGGGTAACTACAGGCCTGTTAGCTTGGCATCTGTAGTATGCAAGATCTTGGAAAAAAATTTGAAGGAGAAAGTAGTTAAGGACATTGAGGTCAATGGTAATTGGGACAAAATACAACATGGTTTTACAAAAGGTAGATCGTGCCAAACCAGCTTGATCTCCTTCTTTGAGAAGGCAACAGATATTTTTTAGACAAAGGAAACGCAGTGTGTCACGGAGTCCCCAGGCGATGCTCTGGAACTGCTCCCCACAAAGCCAGTCAGG
Source organism: Mauremys mutica (assembly GCF_020497125.1). Lineage (NCBI taxonomy): Eukaryota > Metazoa > Chordata > Testudines > Geoemydidae > Mauremys > Mauremys mutica. The sequence goes on along the minus strand of NC_059078.1, from coordinate 55,746,612 downwards.
ACTTTGGGGAACCTCCTCTCCCTTGGAGCAAACTTTTTCAGGACAAGAAGCTCACACGGCTTCACCTCCTGGGTCTCTCCTTGGAGCATTCAGCATCCTCTGCCCCTCCGTGCGCTTCCCCCAGCGAGCCTGCCCCAGCGGGGTCCTGGGGAAGCCAGAGGGTCCTGCACCCCCAATTCGCAGTCAGACGTGACTCTCAGCAAGCCAGTAAAACAGAGGTTTATTTGATGACAAGAACACGGTCTAAAACAGAGCTGGTAGGTACTGTGAGCCGGACCCCTCAGCCAGGTCCATTCTGGGGGGCTGTGAGCCAGACCCCCACGTCTGCACTTCACCCTTCGTCCCCAGCCAGCTCCAGACTGCCAACCCCCTCCAGCCCCTCCTCTCTGGGCTTTGTCTCTTTCCTGGGCCAGGAGGCCACCTGACCTCTTTGTTCTCCCACACCTTTAGCATCCCCTTGCAGGGAGGGAAGGGCCTGGCTATTAGTTGCCAGGCGACAGAGGGTCGGCCAGGAACTGAGCCCCCACCACAGTATTCAGAGGGAACATTAAGAACAGCCCCACTTCGTCACACAGTGAATCTAATTTACCTCAATTTCATTAAGGCATTTGATATGGTTCCACATGGGGAATTATTAGCTAAATTGGAAAAGATGGGGATCAATATGAAAATTGAAAGGTGGATAAGGAACCGGTTAAAGGGGAGACTACAATGGGTGGTACTGAAAGGTGAACTGTCAGGCTGGAGGGAGATTACTAGTGGATTTCCTCAGGGATCGATTTTGGGACCAATCTTATTTAATCTTTTTATTACTGACCTTGGCACAAAAAGTGGGAATGTGCTAATAAAGTTTGCAGATGACACAAAGCTGGGAGTTATTGCCAATACAGAGAAGGACCAGGATATCGTACAGGAAGATCTGGATGACCTTGTAAACTGGAGTAATAGTAATAAGATGAAATTTAATAGTGAAAAGTGCAAGGTCATGGATTTAGGGATTAACAACAAGAATTTTGGTTATAATCTGGGGGCACATCAGTTGGAAGTAACAGAGGAGGAGAAGGACCTCGGAGTATTGGTTGATCACAGGATGACTATGAGCCGCCAATGTGATATGGCCGTGAAAAAAGCTAATGCGGTCTTGGAATGCATCAGGCGAGGTATTTCCAGTAGAGATAAGGAGGCGTTAGTACCATTATACAAGGCACTAGTGAGATCTCATCTGGAATAGTGTGTGCAGCTCTGGTCACCCATGTTTAAGAAGGATAAATTCAAACTGGAACAGGTACAGAGAAGGGCTACTAGGATGATCCAAGGAATGGAAAGCCTGTCTTATGAAAGGAGACTCAAAGAGCTCGGCTTGTTTAGCCTAACCAAAAGAAGGCTGAGGGGAGATATGATTGCTCTCTACAAATATATCAGAGGAATAAATACCAGGGAGGGAGAGGAATATTTAAGCTCAGTACCAACGTGGCCACAAGAACAAAGATATAAACTGGCTATCAGGAAGTTTAGACTTGTAATTAGACGAAGGTTTCTAACCATCAGAGGAGTGAAGTTCTGGAACAGCCTTCCAAGGGGAGCAGTGGGGGCAAAAGACATATTTGGCTTCAAGACTAAGCTTGATAAGTTTATGGAGGGGATGGTATGATAGGATAGACTAATTTTGGCAATTAATTGATCTTTGACTATTAGCAGTAAATATGCCCAATGGTCTGTGATTGGATGTTAGATGGGGTGGGTTTTGAGTTACTACAGAGAATTCTTTCTTCTTCGAGTGATTGCTCCTATGCATTCCAGTTAGGTGTGCGCGCCAGGCGTGCACGGCTCTTCGGAAGATTTTTACCCTAGCAACACTCGGTGGGTCGGCTGGGCGCCCCCTGGAGTGGCGCCACTATGGCGCAGGATATATACCCCTGCCGACCCATCCGCCCCTCAGTTCCTTCTTTTCGCCCGTGACGGCCGTTGGAACAGTGGAGCGCGGCTTAGCTGACCTCCACTTCCCTAGCTACTCGTAGTTTCTCTCGTTTAGTATATAGTTGTAGTTAACTTTATTTCTTTTGTAGTATAGTATTTATTTTCCGGGGTTCGGGGTTTATCCCCTTTCCTTCACCCGGTGCCGGGTCCGATGCCCGGTCCACAGGGTTTACAATGCTCGGCCGGCCACGAGCCGAGGCCGAAAAGAGATCCTCTCCTAAAAGTGCCTCGAGGAATCTCAACTAACAGATAAGTGCCGCATTTGTAAGGCCTTTACGCCGAGAACAAAAGGGGAGCGGGACTTTCATCTCAAGGAGCTCCTGAGGGAGGCAGCTCTTGCTCCTCCGCTCTCGGCACCGAGCGCTGGTTAGTCTTCAAGGAGCGCTCCCTCGGCACCGGATCGCCGGTACCGCCAAGGCCTCCCAGCACTGGCCCTCGCTGGCTCCGACGTCCACTCAGCATGGTTCCCTCTCCGGGAGGATGAAGAGGCACAATATACTTGCTGCATCCGAGCCGCCTGCTCCGCAGCCGAGCGCTATGCTCAGTCGGAGCGCCCGGCACCGATGTCTGCTGCAGCACCAACTATATCCGCACCATTAACTCCGGCCAGGCAAGAGCCGTCGAGTCCGGTGCTGGAAAGCTCCCTGGTACGAACCGTGGTCGAGCTCACTTTTAAGCTGTGTCCGAGCCGCCTGCTCCGCAACCCAAGCGCTCTACTACGTCGTACTGCCCAGCACCGGTACCTGCTGCGGCACCGAGAGTATCAGCACCGTAGACTCCGGCCACGCAAGGAGGGAGTTGATGGCAAGGGCATAGCCTGCGCTGCTTTAACCTCCGACACCGCTGGTGCTGGTTATATTGTCTATCGGCGAGCCTGTCTTGCTCACGCCACCCTGCGTCGGCACCGCAGAGCGGCACCGTTCCCGATCGCAGTCCCGCAGACGTTCTCGGTCCCGTCACCGATCGAGGTCCCGACGCCGCTTGCAGTCTCGGCACCGTTCTCTATTTCGGTACCATTAGTACTCGCGGCACCGGTCAGCATCCCGTTCGCTGGCCCGGTACACTCGGCACCGATCCCAATCCCGGCACCGCCCCAGGCACTGAGACTCCCATAGCCACTCCTGAACTTCGAGCCTTGCGCTCTCGGTCGACCGCCCGGCACAGCTCCGGTGGCAGGTCCCATTCTCGGTACCAGTATGTCTCCCGGTACCGATCCCCGGGGCCGCGTCGAGCGACGTCAGTTAGAGAAGGAGACTCTACCAAAGCCTCTTCAGCTCCTTCAGGGCCATCCAGCCACGCATCAGTGTTGCCGCGTGCGGACACTTCATATGCGCAGTACTCTGTTTTCCGATGTGCCCTGCAGAGTCTTCCAGGAGACCTATCAGTGGTCCTTCTAGTCCCCTTGGGCGTACTACCACGCCAGAGGCATACCGGTGCTCCCATCTCGCCCCGTTCCGTCGGAGCTCTGGGTGCCAGAGACGACAATTAGCCGTCCCCCTCTGACCAGTATGGAGCAAGCCCCGGTTCACCCACCGGGCTCCCAGATCCCACCGGATCAGGAGGTTGTCCAGGAGCGCGAGCCCACACAGGACCCGCTTGTCCCTGGCCTTTCTTCTTCCTCCTCCCCAGATGAGGCGGGGGCAGGAACATACTCCTCGGGCCCTCCTCCGATCGGAACACAAGTGCATGGTATCATTCAGGGGGTACGAGTACCTATATGTACGTCTACCCCCCCCCCCCCGGCTCCCTTGTCATCCAGTCCCTTAATGGGACAGAACGCCATGGCCAGCAGGCACAAGACCCTAAATCTAAGGAGGCTAGGCGAATGGTCTTACTGGGCCGTAAGATGTACTCGGCGGGGGCCCTGCTACTTTGTGTAGCAAACTAGCAAGCCCTGCTTAGCCGCTACTATGGGTGACGCTGGGCAGATTTACAGAGTCGGTTCTTCAGAACTCCTGTCAAGAGTTCGATGCCCTCCTGGAACGAAGGAAGAAGCTGGCTAGAGCTTCCCTCCAGGCCTCGTTGGATGCAGCTGACTCCACTGCCACGACTCTGGCCTCGGGTGTTGCCACGAGGCGCATTTCATGGCTCCAGTTATCGAGCCTTCCCTCGCAGCTGCTGCACACTATACAGGTCTTGCCCTTCAATGGCAAAGGCCTGTTCTCTAAAAAAACTGGCCCTAGGCTGCAAAGCCTAAAGGGCAGCAGGGTCACTTTGCGCTCTCTCTCGGCATGCACACGCCGGTGCTTCAGCACCGACCTTTCCATCCCCAGCCTCACCGCTCTTACCCTGCGCCTAGACAAAGACAGGACTTTGCCAGCAGGCGTCGCTTACGCGGTCGTAGGCGTCAATCAGGACCCCAAAGGAGCCAAAATTAGGATCCTTCTAACCACCAATGGGGCTAAAGCCTACCCATCCTCGTCCCTCTTAGGGACCCCTCTCACGAGCGATTCCTCTTGCAACAGGTGCGGACGCTCCTCTTCATCGGAGCTATACAGGAGGTACCTAAGGACGAAACCTAATCATCCCATCCTTGGATCCCGGAGACTGGTATGCCGCCCTCGATATGAAGGGCGCGTATTTTCACGTCGCCATTTCTCTCCAGTATACGGCCCTCCCGGTTGGCCTCTATACAGCCCAAGTGTATTCAAAGTGCATGGCTGTAGTCGCCGCCTCTCTTCGCCACCGCCGGATACACGTTCTCCGTATCTAGACGATTGGCTCATTCGAGGGACCATCGGGCCCAAGTTACCAGTCATGTGGGCATCGACACGGACCTATTCCTGTGTCTAGGCCTGATGATCAATAGAAAAATCCACTCTGATTCCCACACAGGGAATAGAATTCATTGGGGCCATCCTGGACTCCAGTCTTGCCAGAGCCTGCTTACCTCAGCCTCTGTTTCATGCGCTGGTAACAATTGTACAAGGTCTACGGGCCTTCCCGACAACTTTGGCTCGCACTTGCCTAGGTTTCCTGAGTCACATGGCTGTCTGCACGTTTGTTTCCAAACATGCCAGGCTTCGCCTCCGTCCACTTCAATCGTGGCTCACCTTGGTGTACCACCCGGGCAGAGATAGCTTACTCATGGTCGTCTTGTTCTCCCCGAGCATCCTAGGCTCCCTTGACCAGGAGTCAGCACCCTCCCTGGTGTATCCAGGGATGCTGTTCCATTCACCCCCTCGGGGTCCCTCATGACAGACACCCCATCTCTCGGCTGGGTGCTCACCTGGGTCAGTTTCGCACTCACGGCCTTTGGTCGGCTCAAGAGCGGGCCTTACACGTCAATGTCCGAGAGCTGAGAGCAGTCTGCCTTGCATACCAGGCGTTTCAGCTGGCGGATCGCCTCAGCAGATCCTTCCTGTCTCACAAGTGGTCGTTTCCTCCGGGCATTATCCATTCCGTTTTCCGGAAGTGGGACTTTCCCCGCATAGCCCTCTTCGCTCTCGCGAGAACGAAAAGAGAGAGAAGTTCTCCTCATTCCAAGGCCTCTCCCCAGGCTCGGTCTTGGAGGTTTTTTCTGATACCGTGGATGAGCCATCTGCTGTACGCTTTTCCATTGTTCCCGCTGGTTCACAGGGTCCTGCTAAAACTCCGCAGGGACAGAGCGCACCTGATCATGATCACTCCAGCGTAACCCAGGCAGCACTGGTACACCACGTTGCTACATCTGTCGGTAGCCAACCCTATTCCCCTGCCTCTTTGCCTAGACCCCATGACGCGGTATCACGGCAAACTTCACCACCCGGATTTGTAATCCCTGCACCTCACAGCATGGCTGCTGCGTGGCTAAACCGATCCGAGTTACGTTGTTCTGCCTTGGTTCTACAGGATTCTCCTGGGTGGTAGGCAATCTTCCACTCGGTTAACGTATCTGGCCAAGTGGAAGCGTTTCTCCTGCTGCTTCGAAACACACGATGTTTCTCCCGCCAAGGTCCCGATCCAGTCCATCTTGGACTACCTCTGGTCTCTCAAACAGCAGCGCGATCATCATTAAGGGTACACTTGGCAGCCATCTCTCCCTTCCACCCAGTGGAGAGTGGCCGCTCCGTATTCTTACACCTTGTGGTTTCTAGGTTCCTCAAGGGCTCGGAGCTTTTGTACACCCCCCCCCCCAGTTGGCCCCACCAAAACCTGGGTCTTCTACCTGGTTCTAACCAGTTATGACTGCCCCATTCGAGCCACTGACAACATGCTCGCTGATATACCTGTCCTGGAAGACAGTTTTCCTCGTAGCCTTGCCATAGGCCAGACGAGTCTCCGAGCTTCAGGCTCTCACGATGGACCCACGCTATACTGTGTTCCTCAAGGACAAGGGCAGTTGTTACCACGTCCGACCTTCCTCCCTAAGGTGGTGTCGGCCTCTCATATCAACCAGGAGATCTTCCTTCTGGTCTTCTTTCTGAAGCCACACTCATCGTAAGGAGAGCAACAATTGCCCTCCCTAGACGTCCGTAGGGCGTCCGCAATCTATATCGAGCGGACAAAGCCCTTTCGTAACGCTCCCAAATCTTCGTCATACTGGCATGCCGGTCGAAGGGCATACCTGTCTCCTAGAGGATTTCATCTTCAATGACGTCGTGCATCTGCACCTCCTGTGTTTTGGCCCATGTTCCATAGAGCCACCTTACTGCACATTCCACCAGGGCTCAGGCTTCTCTGCTGCATTCCTGGCTCACATACCCTTTCAGGGGATGTGTCGTGCAACTACCTGGTCCTCGGTCCATACCTTTGCCTCATTGGTCCAAGAGTCCAGAGCCGATGCAGCCTTTGGCTCAGCAGTTTTGCATTCTGCAACATCTAACTCCGACCCCACCGCCTACGTAAGGCTTGGGAATCACCTAACTGGAATGCATAGGAGCAATCACTCGAAGAAGAAAAGACGGTTACTCATCGTAGTAACTGTTGTTCTTCGAGATGTGTTGCTCCTATCCATTCCAGACCCGCCCTCCTTCCCCACTGTCGGAGTAGCCGGCAAGAAGGAACTGAAGGGCGGATGGGTCGGCAGGGGTATATATCCTGCGCCATAGTGGCGCCACTCCAGGGGGCGCCCAGCCGACCCACCGAGTGTTGCTAGGGTAAAAATCTTCCGAAGAGCCGTGCACGCATGGCGCGCACACCTAACTGGAATGGATAGGAGCAACACATCTCGAAGAACAACAGTTACTACGGTGAGTAACCGTCTTTTCCTGGGTGTCTGGCTGGTGAGTCTTCCAACATGCTCAGGGTTTAGCTGATCTCCATATTTGAGGTTGAGAAGGAATTTTCCTTCAGGTCAGATTGGCAAAGGCCCTGGGAGTTTTTCGTCTTCCTCTGCAGGGTGGGCTACGGGTCACTTGCTGGAGGATTCTCTGCACCTTGAAGTCTTTAGACCACAATTTGAGGACTTCAGTAGCTCAGGCATAGGTTAGGAGTTTGATACAGGAGTGGGTGAGTGAGATTCCGTGGCCTGCGTTGTGCAGGAGGTCAGACTAGACAATCATAATGGTCCCTTCTGACCTTAAAGTCTATGAGTCTGAGACTTAGGACGGAGGAATCCCATGCACTGCTACAGGCTGGGGACTGACTGGCCCAGCGGCAGTTCTCCAGAAAAGGACCTGGGGATTACAATGGACAAGAAGCTGGATATGAGTCAAGAGTGCGCCCTTGTTGCCAAGAAGGCTAACGGCATATTGGGCTGCATTAGTAGGAGCATTGCCAACTGATTATGGGAAGTGATTATTCCCCTCTATTTAGCACTGGTGAGGCCACATCTGGAGTTTGTGTCCAGCTTTGGGCCCCCCACTACAGAAAGAATGTGGACAAGTTGGAGCGAATCCAGCGGAGGGCAACAAAAATTATTACTGGGCTGGGGCACATGATTTATGAGGAGAGGCTGAGGGAACTGGTCTTATTTAGTCTGCAGAAGAGAAGAGTGGGGGGGGATTTGATAGCCACCTTCAACCCCCTGAAGGGGGGTTTCCAAAGAGGATGGAGCTTGGCTGTTCTCAGTGGTGGCAGATGACAGAGCAATGGGCTCAAGTTGCAGTGAGGGATGTCTAGGTTGGGTATTAGGAAACACTATTTTACTAGGAGGGTGGTGAAGCACTGGAATGAGTTACCTAGGGAAGTGGTGGAATCTCCAATCTTAGAGGTTTTTAAGGCCCAGCTTGACAAAGCCCTGGCTGGGATGATTTAGTTGGGTTTGGTCTTGCTTTGAGCAGGGGGTTGGACTAGATGACCTCCTGAGGTCCCTTCCAACCCTAATATTCTATGATTCTATGATTCTGTGATTCTTCTGCATTGCACTAGTAGGTAGACAATGCCACTTCTTTATTAACTTTGTCAATTATGCACATTTTCATTTGTGTGCTGCTGTGGCTCTTTAAAATATTTTTTCTAAACAGAAAGATGCCTCTGGACTTTCATTCCATACTTTGACTTCTGAGAGCATTCCTTATAAACACTCAGGTGAAGCCAGTTTTAAAAGATGGGATTTTTTTTATCAGACTCTATTGATTTCAGTTTGCTACTTTGTTATCCAAACGTGGATTTTGGCAATTCAGTTCCCACTCTGGGATATTGTATAGTGTAGATATACATAAACAGATTGTTAGATACAGTTTTGCTCCATATAGTACCTGCTACTGGAGTACAGAAGTACTCTGAAACCTGCTGCTCTTGAGTTGTTTAGTATTTGAAGGCCAAACTTAGCTTAGTAAAAGCAGATTTAGCAGGGCTTTTACAAAATTTGCTTATTTCTAAAAGTAAAGAGTTGCTTGGTGGGCTTCTTGGACTCCTTCCTTCCGTAAAATGTCTTTTCTAAAATAAATAGCTATTATTCTGTGAATTACGGAATTTTTTCCCCCCTGTGCTTCAACCTGGCACAAAATGCAAGCACTTCTCTGCTCAGCAAACTTTGTTCCTTGATGGCTTGTCAGGAAGTTTAAGCTTAATTGTCTTGAGTCATCTCAGTATAAATAAATGTGTAGGTAGTGAAATGCTGACTTCATTTCCTACATTGGGTGAGGGGAAACTGAAAGGAGGAAGGCAAGGATTTAAAAAAAAAAGAGGAAAAAAAGGAGGGGGAGAAGAGGAATATTCTTCCTGCTTGCCCATTATTCTGCAAGATAGTCAGGAATTTGCTTTTCAGTTATTGGGGAGAACACCTGCTGGGCATTTCTTTCTAATGTAGCAGTCGCCAACCTGTGGGGCGGGCCCCTGGGGGGTGCCGAGAAACATCCGGGGGAGTACAATGGGCGTGGGCTAGCCCCCTGGGCGGTGGGGAGGGAGCGCCACCGCCCCGCTCTGTCCCCAGTTCTGCTCCAACCCAGCCCCAGTCCAATCCGCCCGCACACTACAAATCCAGTTATCCCCAGTAACCAGCCTCCGCCACTGGGAGGGGAGAGACCGGGGGGGGGGGGGCAGGAAGAGCGGCATCTGGTGCTGGAGCCTGGAGGAGCACTCAGGGATGGCTTTGGCAAGAGAGGTACCGGTGGCCATAGGCTCTGACTCTGTGGGTGCTCCAGGGCTGGAGATAGCAGCCCAGACATGGACAAACTTGTAGGCTGACCATGTGAGAGGTGGTCTCCCAAATGGGGGCAGGTGGAAAGAATTTTCAAAGTGTTGGTTCAAGGCTACATCAGAAGAATGAATTTTGGGCTACATCAGTAGAATGAATTTTAGGCAGACATGTCTAGCCTAGTTTACACTTTAGCATTAAATGCAACTCCAAAACCAAGCCTATTGTCATCCCCCTCTTCCTCCAACAGATTGAAACATGAGAGTATGAAGATTGCAGTATGTCATCTGCTTCAGACAGGTAATTGATCTTCCAAAGAACAAGAAGACATAGGGTTCTACGCCATCCTCTTCCTAGTGCCCAGGCATTCTGAAGACAGAAGAGCACTCAGCCAGAAGTTATGTTATAACTTGGAGTTATGAAAGGAAGGTAGCTGTTTTTTAAAAAATACAACATGCCCTATATGCATTACAGCTTTAGAAGATGAAAGTTAAACCATTTCTTCTTCGAGTGCTTGCTCATGTTGATTCCATTCTAGGTCTGTGCGTGCCCACTTGCAAAGTTGTCAGAGACTTTTGCCTTAGCGGTATCTGTAGGGTCGGCTGTGATATATCATGCGTCAGTATATCAGGTGCCGCCGGCCCTATGTCCTCTCAGTTCCTTCTTACTGCCCTTGGTGTTTTGTCGAAGCGCCTCTCTCCCTTGCCTCGCAAGTGATCAGTGGTTTTTGTTCTTGGCTTCATGTATTAGAGCTGTAAATAGTTTTGTTTACTGTAGTTAGTAAGTTAGGGTCCCAGGCAGGGCATGCCCCAGTCTCTGGGTTTTTAGTCCTGGGCTGACTGTAATAGTGACTGTTAGTGACCCCCATGGCAGCTGTCTGAAGTACTTGGGAGAATCCCACGTAAAAATCTGTAAGAACTTTCCTCTCAGGCCACAAAAAGAGCACAACATCTGTTTGAGGGCCCTCCTCATGGAGGCTGCTCTCCGCCTGGCCACCAGACTCAAGCATTGACGGCCTTGCTGTGGTCACTGGGAGAAGATTCCTCTGGCACAGAGAGGGAATTCAGCCCCTTGCCGAGACAGCACCATCGCAACTGGGCTCCTGAGGCTGCGTCCACTTCCGCGACACCGTCCTGGCAGCAGGGCCAATGGCCAATGCAATGGCCCCACTGAAATGCCTGGGGCATGCTGGTTATGCCAATCCCCCCTTCGCATCAGTCGCCACGTCAGACAAGCATCGGATGGCACCGATGGCACTAAGCTTGGTGCATGAAGTGCTAGCAGATGCTGGGGTGGAAGGGCAGGTGCCCACCCCGGGACTCCCTTCCCCTATGGGGGATGATGCCCCGGATTCTGTCCCGGTCGTCCAGTCGTCCTCATCCTTTCCAGATGAGGCTGTGGCAGGGACCTCTTGCGCTAATCCACCAGACGATTTTAAGGAGCACCAACCCCTGCTCCAAAGGTTGGCCACGAACATATAGGCCTAGAGGTGGAAAAGATGGTGGATCAATCAGACACTTTGTTTAATGTGCTCTTTGCATCAACTCCCACACGTGTCACACTTCTGGTGCACAAAAGGGTCCTAAAGATTGCCGAAGCCTTCTGGCAAACCCCATCCTCAATCCCACCCACCTCTGAAAGGGCTGAAAAGAAGTACTTCGTCCCAGCCAAGGGGTTAGAATACTTGTACACCCCCACCCCCAGGGTCATTGGTCATTTGTGTGGCCTACAAGAAAGACAAGCAAGGGCAATATAGTTCCACCCCCAAGAATAAGGAGGCCAAGAGATTAGACCTTTTGGGAAGGAAAATTTATTCTACTGCCAGCCTTCAGTTCAGGGTTATGAACCACTAGGCTCTTTGGGAAGCTATTTCTTCAACTTATGGGATTCCCTCCATAAATTCAAGGATTCCATGCCCCAGATGCGGCCCAAGAATTCAGGCCCTTGTTAAGGAGGTACTTCAGTGGCTCGGTGTTCCCTCCAAATGGCATGGGACATGGCTGATTCGGTGGCCAGAGTGTTTGCCTCAGCAGTGGTCATGAGGCGCAGTTCCTGTCTTCAGTCCACAGGCCTGTCCTAGGAGATGCATTCCTTGATCCAGAAAAATGATTAGGGGGCTGGAGCACATGACTTATGAGGAGAGGCTGAGGGAACTGGGATTGTTTAGTCTGCAGAAGAGAAGAATGAGGGGGGATTTGATAGCTGCTTTCAACTACCTGAAAGGGGGTTCCAAAGAGGATGGATCTAGACTGTTCTCAGTGGTAGAAGATGACAGAACAAGGAGTAATGGTCTCAAGTTGCAGAGGGGGAGGTTTAGGTTGGATATTAGGAAAAACTTTTTCACTAGTAGGGTGGTGAAGAACTGGAATGGGTTACCTAGGGAGGTAGTGGAATCTCCTTCCTTAGAGGTTTTTAAGGTCAGGCTTGACAAAGCCCTGGCTGGGATGATTTAGTTGGGTTTGGTCCTGCTTTGAGCAGGGGGTTGGACTAGATGACCTCCTGAGGTCCCTTCCAACCCTGAGATTCTATGATTCTATGATCTCCTATTTGATGGGATTGGACTCTCTTAGCAGAACAGTTGGATACGAGGCTGCACGGACTGAAGGACATTCAGGCCACCCTCTGCTTGCAAGGGTTGCATACGCCTCAGTCAGTGAGGAAACCGTTTCTTCCCCCTCTCCCCCCCTCCATCACTGTCTTTTCTTCTCCTGTTCACCCCATAACCTGGCCCAGCGAAACATCACAGGGCCCAGAAGCATGCATTTTTAGGGTGTGCTCAAGAACGATGCCCCAGTCAACTCCCCGGATTCGCCTCATCCTTTCCTCAACCATCTTTGTCCCTACTGTTCAGCCTGGTCACGGGTCACCTCGGACTGTTGGGTGCTAGAAATTGTATCTCTGGGCTACACCCTGCAATTCTCAGCCACCCTCCCCCTTCCCCATCCCTCTTCAGGGACCCTTCTCATGAGCAACTCCTTGTTCAGGAGGTCAACAGCCTCCTGCGGCTGGGGGCAGTGGAGGAGGTCCCTCGGGAAATAAGGAGGAAAGGATTCTACTTCTGTTATTTCCTAATCCTGAAACCAAAAGAGGGCGTAAGACCTATTCTGGACCTGCGGTGACTCAACAAAGATCTCAAGAAGTTGAAGTTCCACATGGTTTCTCTGGCCTCCATCATCCCCTCCCTGGATCTGGGAGACTGGCACACCGCTCTTGACTTGAAAGATGCTTATTTTCATATTTCTATCTTCCAAGGACACAGATGGTTCCTCCATTTTATGGTGGGCCAGCGTCACTTCCAATTCATGGCACTACCCTTTGGCCTGTCCTCGGCCCCAGGGATATTTACAAAATCTATGGACCTGGTAGCTGCTTACCTGAGACATTGGGGAGTCCAGGTCTATCCTTATCTTGACGATTGGCTCATCGAGGGCAGGTTGTGGGACCAAGTGCAGAACAGTCTCAATCTGGTGCATTCCACCTGTCGCGACCTAGGCCTGTTAGTGAACGAAAAGAAATCGACCCTCATACCAGTGCAACGAATAGAGTTTAAGGGGCGGTCCTCAACTCCATGGCCAGAGCCTTCCTTCCGGAGGCTCGTTTCCAAGCCATGTCGGACCATGTAAGGGGCCACATGGCAGCCTGTACTTACGTGGTCCGTCATGCCCGACTCTACCTCTGCCCACTGCAGACATGTCTGGCATCAGTCTACATTCCCAAGAGGCACAACCTAAACCTGGTAGTCAAGGTGCTGGACCACATCTGGCCATCCCTGGCATGGTGGTTGGAGACCAATCGGTGTTGCAGGGAGTTCCCTTCACGGCCCCATCCCTGTTGCTAACTCTGGTTTCCGACACCTCGGACCTGGCTTGGGGAGCTTACCTGGGCAAACTCAACACACAATGCTGCTGGTCAGGGGTCAACTGCTCCCTCAACATAAATATCAGGGAGCTCAGAGCAATTTGCTTAGCCTGTCAGGCTTTTTGGTCTCACTTGAAGGGCAAGTTGGTTCAGGTCCTGATGGACAACACCGCCGCGATGTTTTATATCAACAAGCTGGGTGGAGTCAAGTCATTGGCCCTTTGCCAGGAAGCTCTCTGGGGCTGGGACTTCTGCATGCAGCATGCCATTAATCTCGTAGCAGCGCACCTCCATGGGGCAAGAAACGTATTAGCAGATCACCTCAGCAGAGCCATCTCATCTCACCACCAATGGTCACTCCATCCCGAGGTGGTCAGCGTGATCTTCTGGAAGTGGGGATCTCCTCGAGTGGACTTGTTCGGGACTCGTCAGAGCAGGAAATGCCATGTGTTCTGCTCATTTCAGGGGACTGATAGGGGCTTCTTGTCAGACACCTTCTTACTCCCATGGTAATGTATGCATTCCCACCTGTGCCATTGCTTCAGAGTCCTCATGAAGATCAAGCAGGACAGGGCCAAGTGATCCTGATAGCCCCAGCATGGCCTTGCCAACACTGGTTCGGCACACTGATGGACCTGTTGGTGACGGCCCCGCTGCAGGTGCCTCTCTGGCTGGATCTCCTATCCCAGAACCACAGCTGTCAACTGCACTTGAATCTAGCTGCGCTGCACCTAATAGTTCCTGTGTGGCTGAATGCCGAAGAGCAGGAGTGCTTGGTCCGTGCCCAGCAGGTTCTACTGACGAGTAGAAAGCTCTCCACCAGAGCAACCTACCTGGCCAAATGGGAACGGTTTATGTGCTGGGCCTTGACCCAAGGGGGTAGGCCAAAGCAGGCTGCAGTTGATCCTGCTCCTCCATGGGGGGGCTGTGTGGGGCCTCAGGCCTCTGCGGGCTGGCCACAGACCTCTGGGGGGGATTGGGGGGCCTGGCCACTTCCTGAAGGAAGTGGAATGACCCAGACCCAGCCTGCTCTGCTCCCCTGGAGAGCTGCATAGGGCACCAAAATAGCTAGGGACCGCCCTGCTACAGGGATTCTCACAACAAATTTTTGGTGGCCTCAAGGTGCAGCCACCAACTCTTGCTGGTGGCTGCTCTGACAATTTTTTATAAAATACTTAATTAACTTTAGGAAAAACAAATAAATATACACATATACAGGTCCAAATAATCATAATTTATTTATGTAGGGTTTTTCTTGCAGACTGAATAATAAAAATAGTGTACAGTTGTCTCTATTCTTTACTGGACATAAACAAAATAGAAACACAAATAAGGTGCTTTGAATATTTTTATTTTTTTTAGACTTGCTAGCTAGTAAGTCTGCTATTGTGAAAAGTGATATTTGTATATTTGTTAATATCACTTTTTGCAGCAGACTTACTCAGTACCAGCAAGCTGGGGGACAAATTAAGTCCTGGATGAGGAGGTAGGTAAGGGGGGTGGACCATAGGGGGATGGAGCCTGGAGGAGGCAGCAGAGATCGAGGCCGTGACAGGGGTGAGTCTGGGGCTGGAGGCTTGGGTCCTGCTGCATGGTTAGGGGCTGGAGGAGGCAGCAGGGGCCAGAGGCAATGTGAGGAGGGGTTGGGGTGAGCCCAGGGCTGGAGCCCAAACTCCTGCGGCTGGGGATGGAGCCCACTGCCACATTACCAGATCCTGCCGCCCACCACCCCAGGGCTGAAGCCCAAAGCCCTAGCCCCACTGCCCCTACAAAGATGGGAACTCACACTAGTCGCCTGTTCGTACAGTGTTTCTGGCTCCAGAAGGGGGCAGGGGCCAGCCCCTGTTGGTTGCCCCAGGGGAGGAGCTGCTGCTTTGCCCTCCCCCCTTCACCGCCCAGGAGGCTGTGGCTACAAGCAAAGTCCCTAGTGGCTGCATTTGAGTGCAGCTGTTGCTTTCTTTTGCAAAAAATAAACATTACTGTTTTGGACTGTTAACACACATCTGTATACAGTAACTGTCTATGGTCCATGAGAGCAATGGGTTCTCAACGGCTGACTCTTTAAACAATATTTATTAAATATGTGGTATGATATGGATAATGGTATTAAATGGGGAGTACATTTTTTTGTGTGTGTTTAAGTGACTTGGAGAACAAATAATGTGGCTTTTGTTCTTGTAGTTATGGACTCATATCTTTCATTGTTTGTTTGTTAAATTACCCAGGAAGGCCTTGCTCTATATTAATTTATATAATCAAAGACTGATTTTCATCTAGAAAACAGCTTTCCACTCTCTGGGCCATCTTAGCTGAAGATCTATTTGATAAAAGTAACTTGCAGGGTTGTTGGTTTTTTGTTTTTTTTTAGACACTGCAAACTCTGTCTTAGTAAGGTCTGTGTTGGGTAGAGTTTGTGTTGCCTTATAAAGCTGTTCATCAGGAATTGGCTTATAAAAGACTTTCTGCAATGGGGTTTAATTTCTCTTCCCGTCTGGTGACCAGTGAGTAAGAGCCATCTGGCTTCTTTGGACTCTGCAGCCCATAAATTTTATGAAAGCCTGCCTGTGGCTCTATTGTATCTCTATGGGATGAGCAGTATGCATTTTCTGACTCCGCCTCTCTTGAGAAAGAGGCTATATATTATTAAGTCTGAATAAAGGACGTGGGTGCATCAGCTGATACTGCTTTCGGGGAAACTGCAGAAGTGAAAATTAATGCCTTATGTGAGGCTGCCTTTGTTAACCACCCAGAAGCATCTACAGGTGAGTGAGTAGAGTCCTGGAATGATTCTCTGTTGGGCTGGGCTTATGTGGAAATTTCCAGCTGCATCGCTGTCACTGGATACTCTTTTATACAGTTCAAACCCAACCTTTAATATTGGAGAGAGAGATTGCCACCACTTCATGAAAAGATGATTGTTTTTTCTTTCTTTGTAACTAGTACAAATGGTGCTCTTTTTCAAAAGAAGAATATGGCTGTGACTGGCAGAAACAAAATGTTTCCCATCAGATAGATGGGACTTATCTCCTACCTCTTGTACTCTGAACTGTTCAGCACTTTCCAGAGGTTTTAAATTTGGCAGAAGAATATAAGAATTTATACGTTCCCCCTCATTCCTATGTTTTAAAAAGTTAGTGTCTTTTAAAATTCCTCCGTGGGATAGCCCACAAAGGAGAATCATATCTATGTTGCTCTGCCCCTAAGTGCTTCCCCAGAAGTGTAGTAGAAGCCAAGTGAAACTGTCAAGAATTATGTTGGTTATGCTGTGACAGTATGGAAGTTTTGTTGGCTGGAGCAGTACAAGTGCAATGCAGAGGAGGAAACGGTAGAAACAGGTGAAAATGGAAAGAAAGGGGTATTTGTGCAGTGGTCTTAAGGTATTGTATCTTTGTCTGGGATATTTATTCTTCCTCTCTGGACCAGACTGGGGCTTGGAACAATGTGAAGATGGCACACTGATTCCCTGGGTGGGAGAATGTCTCATTGCTTTCTAGTGATCCATCCCTAGTTTTGTTTTTTTTTTTTAAATAAGGATTTATGGCTATTGATGCAAAGCCCTGAGATGATGATAAAATTTCAGGTTTCACTATGTTGGAGAATTATACACAATGATTGCTGTATTTCACTCATGTGCTTGCTTGCATTTCAGAGGTGGTTTAAGGGGTGCTCATCTATCTCTTCCCTACCTGCCAGGGGTGTTTTCAGGCTTGAAAACTGTTTATAAAATACTCTGAGGTCCTTGGACAAAAGGGGCTATAGAAGGGCAAAGGATTATTACTTTTAGAAAACTACTTGCCCTGAAAGGGTAATTACACTACGTGAAAGTAAAACTGGACCTCACCTCAGCAGCTAGTAGACTATTGCAGAAGTGCAAAAACAAAAAGTGATGATACAGGAGTATTGTTGTCTTTTCAGTGCAATTGGGGCTTTTCAGGGTTGTTTCCATCTTTGGATGAGAAATTAATTATATGAATCCAATATATTTTTGATGTAATCTTGTTTCCTTGCTCAGAAATCCCTGTGTGGTGCTCCACCAAGCAGCTCTCTCTCTTTGCTTCCTTCCTGGATCATGCTCCCAATCACAACTCCGGCTGGCTGGCTTGCTTTCTCCAAAACACAGCCTGCAACCAGTGTCATACTCCCCTGCATACCTATGTTAATCTACCTTGTTTAGCTCTGCCCTTGTCATGTGGCCTAGTGCCTAGAGCAGTAGCCCCCATTATTCTGCAGCCATGTTTACTACATAAAGGGGCTTAATTGCTCCTGTTATGGATCCTGAAAGAGAGTGCTTGGCGCACTCCTGGGTTTTAATGAGCTCTGTGGCTTGTCTTTGGATTCAATACCTCGTTAATGACAGCCTTTAGCACCTTTCAGCATAACAGTATTGAAAAATTCACTTCCCTGTAAGTGGACAGTATCCCGGGGTGAGTTGAGGGAACCTTTGGCATTAACTTATGAAGACTCTGAGCTTGATTGAAGCTTGAAGATGGCAAAGAAAACTTTCCAAAGGTATAAAACCAAGGAATCCTTAGCCCTTGGCTGCATGGGGAAATTGACCAGAATAAGCTATTCCACACTCTAATAAAAGTGGCTTTATTCCAGAATAGTGTGTCCATTTGATGGCATTGTTCTAATATAATTTAGTTATACTGGTCAATTTTCCCCATGTTGACAGGGCCTTAGCCTGCAACTAGACAATTCTTTGTCTTACTGTAGCTACTTATATCTTTGCTAAAGAGGACAGAGTGAAATTAACAAGGTTGATAGAATCCTGCAGGCAAAAGTGAAACTGTCAAGAATCATGTCTATTTCATCCTGCTACTGCTTGGCATAATTATAGGCAGCAGCAAAGGCAGGCACTGGAATTACTTGCTGTGGAGGAAGATCCAATAAATGGAGGTTGGAGAAGCTGGAAGAGCAGCTGAGACCTTTTCTTCCATCTCCGCCCCTTCATAGTGGTCAGGACATTGGGGAGGGGTGGAATAGCAGAAAACCTTTCTTCCTGCCCTGTTGCAGCAGCCAGCAGGCACTAGGCTTGTCTACACAGGGCCACCCAGATGATTCAGGGGGGCTGGGGCAAAGCAATTTTGGGGGCCCCTTCCATAAAAAGAAGCTGCAATACTATAGAATACTATATTCTCGTGGGGGCCCGGGGCCTGAGGCAAATTGCCCCACTTGCCCCCCTCCCCCAAGGCAGCCCTGTGTCTACACTTTGCTGCAGTGCATACTACAGAGGTGTTAATTGCTGAGTGTACCAAAGTGTTGCTTGCTAACTGTCCCTGGCCTTGTGGTTGCTGCTGGTGCAAACTTAAAGGTACCTAGTTTGCGCTAACGTGGTCCAAATGACTCCCATAGGCCACCCTGCAGCGCAGTGTAGGCATAGCTTGGGGTGTGGGGGAAGGGAAAGAAAAGGGGGAATGACAGCATTAGCTCCCTTTTAGTAGCTATACTCTAGAGCAGTGATATCAGACTTCAGTGGTTCAGGAGCCAAATTAGCGATCAATATTACCCAAAAGAACCACAGTAGTGTGAATCCATTGTTTCATTTACTGTAGTACTATTCATATTTAAAAGTAGTATGGGGAATTATTTAGGGTTTTTCTATCTATCTATCTATCTATCTATCTATCTATCTATCTATCTATCTATCTATCTATCTATCTATCTATCTATCTATCTATCTATCTATCTATCTATCTATCTATCCTCACAGCAAATAAGTGCAGGTTGATAACTTAATTGGTTAATAACATAGTAAAAGCATCCTGATTGGTTAATAATTAAATCAGTGTTTTAATATTGTGTGCTGCAAAGAGCTTCAGGAGATGCATTAAAGAGCCACTTGTGGCTTGTGAGCCACAGTCTAAGGCCTGGTCTACACTGTGTGTGAGCGGGGGGAGGGAGGGATCGATCTAAATTACACAACTTCAGCTACGTGAAGATCGACTTACCGTGGTGTCTTCACTGCAGTAGGTCAACTGCTGCCGCTCCCCCATCGACTCTGCCTGCGCCTCTCGCCGAGCTGGAGTACAGGAGTCGACGGGAGAGCCTTTGGGGATCGATGTATCGCATCTAGACTAGACGTGATAAATCAATCCCCGCTGGATCGATTGCTGCCCGCCGATCCGGCCAGTAGTGAAGACATATCCTGAGTATCACTGCTCTAGAGTCTGTGTTGTGAGAGAGTAGGGAATAGTGTGAATTTGATACCTTCGTAGCTAGAGGCTGATCCACAAGATGGAGCCCCTGAGGCAGGGTCTAGAGACAGTAGTCTGACAGAAATCTTACCACCATTCCTTTTTGCAGTAGCTGATGGCAGGGGAATTGGGCTTCCTTCCAGAATGTTGCCTCTGGTCCTCCCTGGTGAAAACCACTCTGATCACTGTCTTCCATGTCTCCCTTTTGGCTGGTAGGCAACTGGTAAATTTTTCAATCCCTGTATATTTAGCATCCCTTGAAGGTACCTCTTATTTTGAAATAAATCAGGCCCTATACAGTTAATGAGGTAGAAGGCTGAAGAGCACATCCAAATGACTGTTGGGATATCTGAGACATGAGTGGGTGAGGTAATATCTTTATTGGACCAACTTCAGTTGGTGAAAGAGACATGGTTTTGAGCTACACAGAGCTCTTGTTCAGGTCTGGGAAAGATACTCAGAGTATCACAGCTAATACAAGATGGAACAGACGTTTAGCATAAGTAGTTAACATACATTATAAGCAACCATGCAAGCTGAAGTGGACTGTTGATATCTTTTTAATACGACAAAAAAGAGGAATTAGTGGGTTATAGATTGTTGTAATAAGCCATAAATCCAGTGTCTTTATTAAAACAATGATTTTTAGTGTCTAGTAGTTATGAATTTAAGCTCCCAGGCTTGTCTTTTGAAGGTGTTGTGCAGGTTTCCTTTGAAGATGAGGAGTGAGGGGTCAGATATGGAGTGATCATATTGTGAAAAGTGTTCGCCCATGGGTGATATGATGGTCTTGTCTTTTATCATTTTTCTGTGTAAGTTCATTTGAGAGCATAGTGATTGTCTGGTTTCACCCACACAGTTGTTGGGGCATTTAGTGCACTGGATGTGGTACACCACATGTTATGATAGGCATGTGTAGGTCTCATGTATCTTGAAAGGTGTGTTGGGGGGCGGTATTGATCATCGTAGCGGGAGAGAGAGATCTTTAGGTTTTGCATCTGTTGTTATGGCAGGGTCTGGTGCTGCTTTGAGTTGGTGAGTCCTGATCTATGGGGTGCTTGCTTCTGGTGATGAGGTTGCATTGTTATTGGAAGGCCAGAAGAGGAGGATCGGGAAAGATTTCTTTCAGGAAGTGGTCCCTGTCAAGTATGGGATGGAATTGTTTGATACTCTATATGGATTCCAGTATAGGGTAGTAAGTGACAACTATAGGGATGTGCGGTCGAAGGGTTTTTTATTTTCTGTATTGAAGCAGGGCATTTGGGTGGCCCATTCCATGATGCAATCTACTTACCTGGTGGAGTGTCCTTATTTGGTGGAGGTGGTTTTAAGTTCTTAAGGTGTGTATCCCAAACTTGCTCCTTGAGCATGTTCTGTGCTATGTAAGTGCCTGTCTCTAGATAAGATTTCTTGGTGTGTATGGGGTGGATACTCAATTTGTGAAGGTAAGAGTGGTGATCCATGGGTTTCTTGTACATAGTTGTCTGTATGGTTCCATTGCTGAAGCTGATCATGGTGTCCAGGAAGTTCGATGCTAGTGTGGGAGTGCTCTAGAGAGAGTTTAATGGATGGGTGCTGGTGGTTGAAGTTGTGGTGGAAATATATGAGAGTGTTTAGGTTGTCTGTCCAGAGGATTAAAATATCATCAAGATATCTCAGGTATATCATTGGTTTTGTGGTGCATTATCTGAATTGCAAATAAAAGTCCTGTTCCTCTCTGTCCATAATCAAATAAAAGTGCTTTATGTTTAAATTGAAGGAGATGTTAAATTTTAATAAAGTTACACTGAAATAACCTGTTGCTCTGAAGCCACCTCCTCTATTGTTATGGTGGGATTCCATTCCTAAATGTACCTAGTTAAGGGTGTTCATGCAATCTGATTTCCTGATTGGATAAACATCTGTAAGTGCTTTATCATTGAAAGGAGGACTTTCCCAATTGAATCAACTCGGAAGTGAATTTTCACTAAAATGGATTTCCTTTGACATTTATCTTTGTTCATTTTACTATTATGAAAGATATTAAATAAGGGCTTTCTCTCCCATAAATAATTTTTTCTGCTTTTCAGTGAAATCATGGTCATTGTTAGTGCATTTAAAAATCAAGTGGTGGTGGGATACCGCTTGAAAGGGCACAAAACCACACTTTTTAAAATGGGGAAACAGGGAGATTTTACTGACTGCGAACACATGCAAAGTAACCAAACTTAAGTTTTTGTCTGTTTGTTATGAAACTTGGAGGTCCTTTAAATAACCACAGCTCCCACCTCATTATTTAATAATGTCATCACAAATTTCAGTGGTTTTAGCCATGTGTAGTGATAAGATGGAAGCATCCACCTTGCTAACTTGGCTGTTGTAATGAAGCCCTTAAGCCAGGGCATTTTCCTCAAGCAGTGGCGAGGAACTTGTGGCAAACCATGTGGAGAGATTTGTAACATGATTGAGCTTAATACAGCAAGCCCAGGGATCAAGACCCTAGACAGGGAGACACCATGATTTCCAATCTTGAGGTGGATGTCAGTAATATGTTCATCATCAGAGGTGGGATAAAACCCCAAGTCAGTATTTCAGTTTAGTTCTGTTAGTACCAATGGCTGATTTACAAAGTGGATGTGAATAAATAGCAACTTAAACTTTTCTGTGGCAAATGTCTTTTTGAGCACTCTATGCTCTCTCGTTCTCTCTTGCTCTCAGCATGGCTGTCAACATGTCGCATTTCTTCAGGCCAGAAGAATGTGCTGAAATTGTTCTGTGGATGAACTGCCAGAGGTACTCTACAAGTGGTGTCCCTGGTATCCTCTTCTCTTGCACGCTGAGCATGGCTCTGTGATTCAGGGTACATGCTCCCCAAGTAGTGTATTTGACAGATAACACAGAGATTAAATCTATTTGTGGGGGATCTGTAGAGCCATTCTGGATTTCCGTTTTCATAGAATCATAGGATTGGAAGGGACCTGGAGAGGTCATCTAGTCCAGTCCCCTGCTCTCATGGCAGGACTAAGTATTATCTAGACCATTCCCAACAGGTGTTTGTCTAACCTGCTCTTAAAAATCTCTAATGATGGAGATTCCATAACCTCCGTAGGCAGTTTATCTCAGTATTGTTTCCCATTGGTATCTTTGACCTTTTTCTAACAGTTGCAGGATTAATCAGCCTTTGATTGTAAGAAGTTCTGTGTGGGCCACTTGTAGCTTATTCCAGTCACTACTAAAATAGTAAACAAAATGCACATATTTTCAAACTTTTATAGGCTTCCTGCATGAATTCAGTGTCTAGTGTAACATGTCTGGTAACATAGCTGACGCCCTTGCTACGTTCTTGGTGATCTTTGAGTCAGACATGGCACTTTTCAAGTTTGATCCTATCTGTTAGTAATGGTTTTGGTAGCAATAAGTCAACTCTAGATTTTCTCTGTGAGAGCAGCTCTGATAATGCTTATCTCTTTGATTTTAAACTCTGTTTGCTGGAGTCTTGTCAATATGTCACTAGCCCATAGAGTAGAATGTAGCTCCTGAATCTGTCATCTGATTTTTGATTGTGCTTGGATTTTTTAAAATGATGAGAGAAGCATGAAGCTGGAATTGTTGTGAGCCTGTAGCACTGAAATGCTGCAAAGCTCTGGAAATCCTTGTGAGCCTGTAGCATTGAAATGCTGCAAAGCTCGGGAAATCTTATCCCCAATACAGTCATGGGGAAGTCCATTACATTGTTAGAAAGCTTTTGCCTTTTGTATTTATTCTCTTGGTATGAGTGTAGAATCTTACTGCATTTTAAAGAGAAATAATATATGGAAATGTTTTTTCTTGCTCAAAATGAATGGAGTGTTTTCAGTGTTTTATAATATATTTATATGTTCTCTAGGGCCTCTGCCTTATATCAGAGTGTTGCCTTGACTTCACTTCAGCAAAGAAAACTGCACACCTTTACTTTGATGCTATGCCTGGGACTTTTTACAAGATGGCACTCTGTTTAGGAGAAGAAAAAACAAGCTCTGTGGTACACCTGAATCTGTTAAAAGGGACACTAACATCCTTTCCTTTCCTTTTCCAGAATGTTGTGGTTAATGGGTTAGTGTGTGTATGTAGATATATATGTTTGGACTGGAACTTTTGCTGATGATTCTGCGATGGGTAAATTGCTATAAAAATGGTGGAAACAATGGCTCTACCTTTTTTGGCATTACAGTAACATTTTAAAAGATCCTTTTTTTCTTTAGTGGGAAAGCAATGAGCAGAGGAGGTAGCTAAATGGGAACCTGTAAATGAGACTAGTGAGTGTTGTCTCAAATATTTGGAAAGTTAAATTTAGCTAGAATTCCATTCTGAAGACGTTGGAATTACAAAATTTAAAGTGTGGCTATGTTTTGCAAAGTGGCAATGTAAGATGGTGATATTTTTCTCAACAGATCTTTTCCTTGTGTACGTTCACAGACATAGCTATTTAATGATAAAATGAGTCTTTATTGCTTTCTTATTCCTGTTAACTCTGTACAGTCAACATAGCTAAGAGAGATCAAACTGAGTTTATTCCATCTTGTGCAACAGTAATAGAATGGAATGTAAATACACCAATTGGCTAAACCTGTACAAATCTTGTGAGGGCAATGGGCATTCAAGAGTGTTGCTAACACTTTATTTGGTGTGCAGACTCTTTATTTCTTGTGGAGACATGCAAAATGGGAAGAGCCCAGCTTGATTTTCTGATCCCTGGATGAGTTTACAGCGTTAGAAGCTAGCAAAATGCCCTTAAGGAATAGCTGAGCCCATTTGATCTGGAAACCACTGATGTACAATAAATTTGGAACCTCACAATGACCGTTTTGTAACAATCCTTCTTTAATATCCCCCACTTTAAGATGAAAACAAAAGTCCAATAAACATTTCTTAGGTGTTTGCTCACTGAATTTTGTTGGCACTGTGCCCTTCTGGATTTCACACTCCAGCCTTTCAAACTCCTAATGACAGGCATTGTGGGAAAGAGTGGGGAGGGGTGCCTTGCTTCATTTTCTTTTGTGAGAATTACATCATCACTATTCTGCATGAGTAGAGTCATTCCAAGTAGCACTCTGATCTTTGTTGATGCTCAAGCCTGGCCAGTATATCTATCACAAGCAGGGCTGGTTTACAAAGATCCATAAATGAATGCTGGAAACTGAACTATCCCAAGTGATTTTGGCTGGTAGTTCATTAAGGCCTTGAGCAAAGAGAGGAGTTGATATTTGAAGTTGCTTTGAAATGATTCCTTTACACCTTTCAGCATTTAGGAATGCTGCACAACTGGCTTGATGTTGCTCTGTGTGGGAGTAGGATTTAATGGTTAGAGCAGGGGACTGTAAACCAGGACTACTCCCCTGTAAAACAGATAGATTTGCCTACTTCATAGGGTTAGGCAAATATTTGTATTATACGAATTTGTAGAGCACTATTAGATCCTCAGATAAGTCTAATAGAAGTGCAAAAAAATTACTCTTAGAAAGGAATGGGTGTATGAGGCTCATACAGAAATTGTTTCTTTAGGTACTTAGGAAATTCTAGCTATGTTTCGATGGGTAAAAAGAGGTTTATAGTTAGTGGCATTCTCAATTATCTAAAGTAAAAATAACCACCATTATTTTATATATTTTTTGCTAATATATGGAGTCTGTCTGCTTCTCTTTGTGTAGTACAGTGTTGCTGTACTTTTGAATCAGATCATCTGTGATAATGCCATTTGGCTTACATTAGCTAGTTCTTGATGGTATTGATTTCTAGGTTATGTACAGATAGTGGGAGAATACTACAGAAACCCCTGTAATGTCAGTAGAAAAACTAATTAGCGAACTACTTTCACAGTATGGCTGTGACATAAATACAGGTGGACCAATTATATAAGAACTTACTGTGCAAAAGGTTTTATCATAAATCCTTGAAATAGTGTTCCTGAAGGACCATGCCCATTATTCATCCCATGTGGGTAAGAATAGAATTTCTCAGAGATGAGAATTTTTTCCCCACATTTCCTCATATATCAGGGCTAAATGATTGTTTAAATTCACTCATGAAAAGTGCATCTTCCTCTTAATGGTTCTTTTGTTTCTATTTGTAGGCTCTCAATGTCATTTGGAAGATGGATTCCGCCATATCTGGATTAAATTCCTTGTCCTGCAGATGACTAGCATCTTCTCTAAATAAGAAAGTGGGAGAATATTCTGCTCTGACAAAGGCATCCTGGACAGTAACTCCACCACAAGGAAATGCAGCTACATTTCCATGCCCTCTTGCCCAGGTTTAGCACTGCTGCAAAGCCCCAAATCCAGATTAGACAACCTCCTCTTCCAAAGTGCAAACATGATTTTATGATACTATAAATAAGCATATATAAATATACTTTGTATTTTTTCAAGATCTTTGTTAGAAACTGGCTAATTTAACACTTTAAGGAGTATGCGCTGAGAATGATGTGCTGTAGCCTATTCATATAAAATTGTGTGTAGCTTTTAAAAATATTAAAATTAACTTCACCCTTACAGCATATTTCATCCATATTTCCCCAAGACACATGCCCACAGGTTCCTCTGCTTCTTGTTTTTTATTTCTTCATTTTGGGGATGTGCTTTCGTATTTTTTGTTTTGTTTCAAAAGGTTCTTCATATAGTGGGAGGTGAGGCAACACTAGTCTTGGCAGAACACCACAAAACCAAGAGAGTAATTACATGACGCAAGCCTTTGATTATTTTTTTCTCTGTAAAACTTTCTGGAACGGCTGGGCATTCCAGTTGCAAAAGAAGGAACAGGAGAAGAAACTTCTAAAGATCTGCACGGGGAGTTAGAAGAACTTTTCTGTTTAAGTTTTACTACCTAAAATAAAAGCACTTCCCAGCGCAGTTCCGGAATCTCTCCTTTTTCATCTCTCTCAGAACTGAAGTTATCTTTTCAACACTTCCATTAGAAGCAAGGCTTTATTTTGGTTTTGATGGGCCTGCTTTTTTACTAGTTGGGTTGCTCTATGTTCTGTGGGAGGATTATAAAAGTATTAACAAGTCTTACATTTTGCTTGTCCTGGACCCTGCTGGACTTGAGCAATTACATTGTCTTCAAGAGAGTTCTATTGAGGTGACAATCTGTTCAGAAGAAGGATGTAACAGCAAAGCAGTTGCACTTGAAAGACCATGGATTCCTTCGTTTTGCTTGCTTCTGTTCTTCTGCCTGTAAAGCATCATCATCCCTACATCATCAGCAGATGAATGATAGCATCCTGCGCTGGATTTAAAATAAATATATAGAGAGAGAGCTAACTCATGAGTTCCATGTGTCCACATCGAAGGAGAAATTTTGTTTAAACTGTATTTTAAGAGGATTGGATTGTACTCCTTAATTTTCACTTTGGGTAAAGGATCTTGTCCAGTGAAAGACTTTCAGTCAAACAGAGATACAAAAGCCTTCTTCGTATTATAGAGCTAAATGTGAAAGATGTCTTTGAAAAGGACATATTTTTCTGTGGGACGGGGTGGCGTGCAGGGGATGTTTACTCCACGTAATACAACTTCCATAGCACCCAGTAAGGGCCTCAGCAATGAACCGGGACAGAATAGCTGCTTCTTGAATAGTGCTTTGCAGGTAAGGATGCTGTATACAGTTTGTCTTTGTATTTCACTTTTTTCTCTTTGCTTTATATTCTTACTGTTGCTAACTTGTTCTTCTAGGCTCTATCTACACAACAAATACAACCAAATTAGGGGACTTTTGCAACACCATTGTCTCCTGACACCAGATAGAATACAGTTCCACTTTGTACTGTAGATTAACTGTGTTCCATCACTGGGCTAAAGCCCTAGACTTTCCAAGTATATTAAAGGTACACAGTCAACTTAAAAATTACACTTCTGTCTGATTTTTTTAATTTAAAATGAATAAAACTGAAGGATTAGAGAAACCTGCTTTTTCATTTTTTATGTTCAGTTTTATGTGGTGCACCAGTCAATTATTCCTTTTGTTTATATAGGTTTTCACACAGCAACAGGAGAAGAAAAATATTTTTAAGAAATAGGAAACTGATTTTGAAACCACAAAAATTGGAGGGCTTCTGGCAGGTCTAGTTCCTGAAACTAACTAATTTTTTTAAGTGACTAGATTCAATTGATAGCATCCATTTAAAATCCCTTTTGTGTAGTCTGTGTTCTTTGACTCTTGAATTAGAGATCACAGGCTGGTGACTTGATGAGAGAAGTACTGACTTTTCGTCTATGGGAGTTCAGTTTGAGTGAAATAATTTAGGTTCATAGTTCATGTCCAGCTATCATTCTTTAGCTCATGTGAGACGAAGAAACGTTCTTCCCTGGAACTGCTTTCAGTTCCCTAGAGGAGGTATTCCTTCCAGGTCAAGGCTAAGTCAGAAGTTAAATTCTTAGTAGATTTATATAGGTAATACAATATTTGCATTGTGACCACTTATACACGATGAATGTCAGTCTTCAGGACTTTAGATCTTCTCGTTGGAAGGTGTTCCTTAAGGCCCTATCTGTACATCAGCTACAATTGATTCAGGGGACACAGTTTCTGCACAGTTAAATTGCAGTATGGGTAGAACCTATATGCCGATACACTTAGCATATCAAGGATTGAAAATTTCACTGGCCTGAGATCCAAGCTTTGCCATATTAAATTCTGATCCCATGCCAAAGAAGTTGTGTGATAAGACACTAGGCTTGAACTCAGGAGATCTAGGTTCAGTTTCTGATTCTGCCACAGATTTCCTATGTGACCTTGGCCAAATTACTTAATTTCTCTGAGCCTCAGTTTCCCCATCTGTAAAAGGGAGATATTTCCTTCCTAGAATCATAGAAGATTAGGGTTGGAAGAGACCTCAGGAGGTCATCTAGTCCAACCCCCTGCTCAAAGGACCAACACCTTTTCCTCATACCTTTTGTCTGTTCTTTTTAAATTACATTCTCTTTGGGGGCAAAGACTATTTCTTACTATATGTTTTGTGGCTATCACAATGGGGCCCTAACTCATCTGGCAACTCTAGATGTCACTGTAGTACAAATAAATAATATAGGTGGAAGGCCTAGTGAATAGTTTACAGGCCTAATATCCTTTGACATACCAGGGCTCAAAACAAATGGAATCTAGCACTGGAAAGACAAGATTACCAGTGTCATATATTTCCATTTCTTTTGGGTCATGAGATTTTGTACATTAAATTAATAGAGCACTAATTACTGTCTTCCTCCCCAAACTTCAATTCTCACCCAATTTTAGTGCTTACTTGGTATCTAATGAACTGCTTGATGCCGTACACCAGTCTGAAAACTTGAGATCCTACCCTTCAAATAGCATACTCTGTTAATCTTTAAACCCCAATGGCTCAAAAGAGATTGGATGCTCAAAATATTAAAGTGGGATATAAAAAGCAAGATGGTAATCAGAATGACCAGATTTTAAAGCTGTATCTCATATTTCATTAAAATAGCTTTTTCAATATTTTTATTGTGGAATGTTAAATTTGTAAAATATAATCTTAAATCTGAGACTGTTTGAATTATTGCAGCTGTTTATGATATAGGTAGTTCCTGTTTTTACATTCAAGAGGAGCAACAATTACCTCATGCAGTTAAATTTAAAAAAATACTGGATTCTTTCCTAAACACAATATTTTCTCCCTTTTGTTCAGTGTGTCATAGCTCTTTGTGAGTTTTGTATGTCACAAGGAGCTGCAAATATTTACCCAGTCTCACAGGAAGGGCTACAACTCAAGTACAAATATTAACTTTTACATTTTGAACTTTTGGGAAGTTTCACAAATTTAATAACAAATATAATAAAGGTAAGCTAGGCCTATGGGCTACAATATATAATAAAAACAAGAAAAAATACAGGGTGGATTTGATTTAAATTGCTAGTCAGGAAGACTCGATTTAATCATGGTTTTCTACATAAAAATACATATTCTTCACAACTCAGAGAAAGCTGTAGGTTTCATTTTTAGAGGGTACACACTATATATTTTTAAACTGATTTATTTTGAAAACTTTTCAGATTAGTTTTACAGCTATATCAGAAAATGAATGATTGTTTGGTTATTTCATTTACAAAAGGTAATTGAAGCAGATATTTATGAAGTCATTGGGAGGTGAACTATCTCCAGTTCAACAGGTTAATCATTTATATTTGGAGGATTTTCTTGCCATGCTGCATTAGGAGGAGAACATCACCAGACAGACATTTAAATTGTTTTATTTAACTAAAACACCAACATTATGTATTCTGGATTTTTTTCTTCAACAGCAAATGTATAGTATTTTAACAAAACAAGCATATGTCCCTCACTTCACATTTATCTCCAGACTTCTTCTCCTTGTCCAAATCTATTTCACCCCCAACAATCTTCTATTCACTGAATTTTTTGAAACTTTTCACTTTTAGAGAGAGGTAAGGGATTGACTCTGTGTACACAAATTTGCAGAGGGACAATAGAGTTGAGGTCTGTTATTTCTCATCTCTATATATTATGTATTTATTTGAAACATTTTTGCTGTTAACAAGCATGTTACCTCTGGAGACAAAAATCCACTGTTTGAGAACTGTGAAACTAAGCATCTCTGATGGTATCTTCTAAACTGAGTACGGAGTCCCATTGGGTAGACAGAAAGATTAACCTAAATAATCTATACAGAAGCCTGTGGAACCCGATAAAATTGGGTCATAGAATCATAGAATCTCAGGGTTGGAAGGGACCTCAGGAGGTCATCTAGTCCAATCCCCTGCTCAAAGCAGGACCAATCCCCAACTAAATCATCCCAGCCAGGGCTTTGTCAAGCCTAACCTTAAAAACCTCTAAGGAAGGAGATTCCACTACCTCCCTAGGTAACCCATTCCAGTGCTTCACCACCCTACTAGTGAAAAAGTTTTTCCTAATGTTCAACCTAAACCTCCCCCTCTGCAACTTGAGACCATTACTCCTTGTTCTGTCATCTTCTACCACTGAGAACAGTCTAGATCCATCCTCTTTGGAACCCCCTTTCAGGTAGTTGAAAGCAGCTATCAAATCCCCCCTCATTCTTCTCTTCTGCAGACTAAACAATCCCAGTTCCCTCAGCCTCTCCTCATAAGTCATGTGCTCCAGCCCCCTAATCATTTTTGTTGCCCTCCGCTGGACTCTCTCCAATTTATCCACATCCTTCTTGTAGTGTGGGGCCCAAAACTGGACACAGTACTCCAAATGAGGCCTCACCAGTGCTGAGTAGAGGGGAATGATCACATCCCTCGATCTGCTGGAAATGCCCCTACTTATACAACCCAAAATGCCATTAGCCTTCTTGGCAACAAGGGCACACTGTTGACTCATATTCAGCTTTTCGTCCACCGTAACCCCTAGGTCCTTTTCTGCAGAACTGCTGCCCAGCCATTCGGTCCCTAGTCTGTAACAGTGCATGGGATTCTTCCGTCCTAAGTGCAGGACTCTGCACTTGTCCTTGTTGAACCTCATCATATTTCTTTTGGCCCAATCCTCTAATTTGTCTAGGGTCCCTAATCCATGAACTATTGGAACTCATTTAAAAACTTTTCTTAGACATTACATGAATATATTGTCTCACTTTAGAATTAGAATGTATAATCCCTATTACATTATAGCTCAAAGATATCTCATCATGGATCTTAATTAAAACTATCTTTAGATGGGTTTTTTCCTCAAAAAGCGTTTTATCAAAAAATATTTTTTTATTTATTTTTTTTAAATCATTGATTTTTGTACACCATGAAAAAATACTTTTACACTTGTAAACTTGTGCTCTAAGGTCCATTACTTAACAGATTTCCAGGACTGGAAACACTTTGGGAGACCAATACAAATGCTTTCAGGATCAGTAAACTTTTCCAGCAAGTTATCCTCAGCCAGCAATCAAAAAGAAAATGTGCACTGCCTGTGCATATGCTATGGAAGTATTTAGTCAGTTAAATGCACAATGCAATTTGGGGCAAGCTTCTTTTGGCACACCGCCTTAAAGATAATGCGTCCTGATGTTAGATATTGAGTGCTGGGTATGTACTAAGGCCCAATTAGTTTAAATTAAGCTAGTTATCAATAATCATATTTATTTATAATGTTTGTTATATAATGTCTTTAGTCAGAGGATTGAAAACATTCAGAAAGGTCAATATTTATCACAGTTTGTCAGAGGTGGACACTGAGACACAGAAGTCAAGTGATTTGCCCAAGGTAACTGTTTCAGTATCAGAGCTGGGAAGAAAAGCCTGTTCTAACTTTTATCTAACTTTGCCTATAATTTAACCTATATGCTAGCAACAACCAACTGTAAATACTTCTGATGCTAACACAATAGTCAATACCATGATTTCTAGGGGGGGGGGGGAGAAATACCCATCCACGTTGATCAGGGCTAGAAAATTTCCAGTAGTAAGTGTGTGTAAATATGGGGGAGGAATAGCTCAGTGGTTTGAGTATTGGCCTGTTAAACCCAGGGTTGTGAGTTCAATCCTTGAGGGGACCATTTAGTTGGGGATTGGTCCTGCTTTGAGCAGGGGGTTGGACTAGATGACCTCCTACAGTCGTTTCCAACCCTAATAATCTGTGATTGTTGCTAGTTTGATTTCAGCTGCAGTGGAGATAGAACAGTATAGTTTTGGCCAGCAAGAAACAGTTTATCTTTGCAGCAGCCACTCCTAGAGTAAAGGGTCTTTAATTCTTCCAGCCAGAGTGCTGAGGCTAAGAGATGAAGTACGGAACAAAGGGTAAGTAATTTATAGATCACCACAACCCGAACAATAGGACTGACAAATTATTAAACAGTTTTTCCTGTGAAGAGTATACATTCATCAGAGTGCCTGCATCACTTGCAGCCAGGTTCTGTAGTTGGTCAGCAGACTCATGAGGGGAAAAACAGGAGGAAGAAGTCTCTGGGAATTGGAAGAAAGGCCAGCCCATCATTTTGGTTACAATGATTAGTTTTTCTTACATTAGATTCTTAGATTAGCCTAAGAAAATCTTTGTCTGCACTCCCACTTCTGTGGATAAAACTTTTATCGGTCAGGGGTGTGGAAAACCCCCCTGACAGACATAAATTTCACTGACAGACTTGGTGGGGTGGACAGCGCTATGTCAGCAGGAGACACTCCCACCAACATAGCCACTGCTACTCATTGGTGGTGGTTTAATTATGCTGACGGGAGAGGTCTTGATATAGAGCGGCTACATGGGAGACCTTACAGCAGTGCAGCTGCAGCGATATAGCTGTGCCGCTGTAAGGTCTATAGTGTAGACATAACCTTAATCTCCTCTTATCTTACATTCTATTACTGACATATCTGACATTATATTACTCACCTTCCAGCATGGAAAGTCAGCTGCATCTGCTGAAATTGGGAATACTTCCATAAATACACTGGCAGAAAAGGAGTATGCAAGCAATACAATGTAGTATTAGCCCTTCATAGAATCATAGAATCTCAGGGTTGGAAGGGACCTCAGGAGGTCATCTAGTCCAACCCCCTGCTCAAAGCAGGACCAAACCCAACTAAATCATCCCAGCCAGGGCTTTGTCAAGCCTGACCTTAAAAACCTCTAAGGAAGGAGATTCCACTACCTCCCTAGGTAACCCATTCCAGTGCTTCACCACCCTACTAGTGAAAAAGTTCTTCCTAATGTCCAACCTAAACCTCCCCCTCTGCAACTTGAGACCATTACTCCTTGTTCTGTCATCTTCTACCACTGAGAACAGTCTAGATCCATCCTCTTTGGAACCCCCTTTCAGGTAGTTGAAAGCAGCTATCAAATCCCCCCTCGTTCTTCTCTTCTGCAGACTAAACAATCCCAGTTCCCTCAGCCTCTCCTCATAAGTCATGTGCTCCAGCCCCCTAATCATTTTTGTTGCCCTCCGCTGGACTCTCTCCAATTTGTGCACATCCTTCTTGTAGTGTGGGGCCCAAAACTGGACACAGTACTCCAAATGAGGCCTCACCAGTGCTGAGTAGAGGGGAATGATCACATCCCTCGATCTGCTGGAAATGCCCCTACTTATACAACCCAAAATGCCATTAGCTTTCTTGGCAACAAGGGCACACTGTTGACTCATATTCAGCTTTTCGTCCACCGTAACCCCTAGGTCCTTTTCTGCAGAACTGCTGCCCAGCCATTCGGTCCCTAGTCTGTAGCAGTGCATGGGATTCTTCCGTCCTAAGTGCAGGACTCTGCACTTGTCCTTGTTGAACCTCATCATATTTCTTTTGGCCCAATCCTCTAATTTGTCTAGGTCCCTCTGTATCCTAGCCCTACCCTCCAGCGTATCAACCACTCCTCCCAGTTTAGTGTCATCTGCAAACTTGCTAAGGGTGCAGTCCACACCATCCTCCAGATCGTTAATGAAGATATTGAATAAAACCGGCCCCAGCACCGACCCTTGGGGCACTCCACTTGATACCGGCTGCCAACTAGACATGGAACCATTGATCACTACCCGTTGAGCCCGACCATCTAGCCAGTTTTCTATCCACCTTACCGTCCATTCATCCAGCCCAGACTTCTTTAACTTGCTGGCAAGAATACTGTGGGAGACTGTATCAAAAGCTTTGCTAAAGTCCAGAAATAGCACATCCACTGCTTTCCTCTCATCCACAGAGCCGGTTATCTCATCATAGAAGGCAATTAGGTTAGTCAGGCATGACTTGCCCTTGGTGAATCCATGCTGACTGTTCCTGATCACTTTCCCCTCCTTTAAGCGGTTCAGGATTGATTCCTTGAGGACCTGTTCCATGATTTTTCCAGGGACTGAGGTGAGATTGACTGGCCTGTAGTTCCCTGGATCTTCCTTCTTCCCTTTTTTAAAGATGCGCACTACATTAGCCTTTTTCCAGTCATCCAGGACCTCCCCCGATCGCCATGATTTTTCAAAGATAATGGCCAATGGCTCTGCAATCTCATCGGCCAACTCCTTTAGCACCCTCGGATGCAGCGCATCCGGCCCCATGGACTTGTGCTCGTCCAGCTTTCCTAAATAGCCCCGAACTACTTCTTTCTCCACAGAGAGCTGGTCACCTCCTCCCCATACCGTGCTGCAGAGTGCAGCTGTCTGGGAGCTGACCTTGTCTGTGAAGACAGAGGCAAAAAAAGCATTGAGTACACTAGCTTTCTCCACATCCTCTGTCACTAGGTTCCCTCCCTCATTCAGCTTGTGCTTCCTCCCGGTATCCCACTTCCCCACTTACCTCGGGGCTTTGGTCTCCTTCCCCCGGTGAACCTAGTTTAAAGCCCTCCTCACTAGGTTAGCCAGCCTGCTTGCAAAGATGCTCTTCCCTCTCTTCGTGAGGTGGAGCCCGTCTCTGCCTAGCAATCCTTCTTCTTGGAAGACCATCCCATTGTCAAAGAATCCAAACCCACTTCTCTCCCTAGAACTATCAACTCAAAACACCTAAGTCTCTGCCTGCCCATCTTGTGGCTGAGCAATTCCACAGCAAAAGGCTTGAAGATTTAAAAACGTGTTATGGGATCTGAATCCACCCCAGGAGAATTACAGCCTCAGTTAAATGTGTGAGAGAGATGCTGAGGGATGCTCTGTTGGACTGCATGGGTAGTAAACTAGTATCTATAACTGGAAACACTTAGGGCAAGAAAAATTAAAGGCATGTCTTGTTAATGAATAGTTAGAATGGCATGAATGCTTTTTGGAAATATTTGGATTGCATAATTTTAGTTAAAAACTTGTGCAAGATTTTCCTATTCAGATTAATAAAATAACCTCTGCTTCCATTTGCTTTACAGGTTCTTTGGCACCTGGATATCTTCCGTCGCAGCTTCCGACAGATCACGACACACAAGTGCATGGGAGATTCTTGCATCTTTTGTGCTCTTAAGGTAAGAGATGGGAGCAAAAAAAGAAAAACAGTTTGGAGAAATTGGAATTGTTTACCAGAGACTGTATTTGTGGGTTGCATTTAGTTAACCATTGACACAGGGACTGGTGAGAAGGAAAGTAAATCTACTTAGATGCAGGCTGCAGAGAGTCCTAAGATATAATGCCATACCTTCAGCATATTCAGCCAATGGGATGTGAGAGTGTCATGTTTCTGTCTTGAGTTTCCTCCATTAAATGTGTAATTACTCTCTATCCCAGAGGTGGGCAAACTACGGTGGGCCGCGGGACCCTCCTGCCAGGCCCCTGAACTCCTGGCCCGGGAGGCTACCCCCGGCCCCGCCCCTGCTGTTTCCCCTCCCCCGCAGCCTCAGCTCACTCCGCCGCCAGCGCAATGCTCTGGGCGGCAAGGCTGCGAGTTTCTGGGGCAGAGCTGCTGCAGAGCCCGGCCTGACCCGATGCTCTGTGCTGCACAGTGGCGATGGCGTGGCGGGCTCCAGCCGGGCAGCGCGGCTGTAGTGCTGCCAGCCACCGGTGCTCCAGGCAGCACGGTAAGGGGGCAGGGAGCGGGGGGTGGGGCGGTTTGATAGAGGGTAGGGGAATTCAGAGGGGTGGTCAGGGGGAGGGGATGTGGATAGGGGTCAGGACAGTCAGAGGGCAGGGAACAGGGGGTTTGAATGGGAGCAGGGGTCTGCGGGGGGCAGTCAGGAATGAGAGGAGGAGTTGGATGGGGTGGCGGGGGCCAGTTAGGGGCAGGGGTTCCAGAGGCAGTCAGGGGACAGGGAGAAGAGGTGGTTGGATGGGGCAGGGGTCCCCGGGGAGCAGTTAGGAAGGAGGGGGGTTGGATGGGGTGGCGGAGGGCAGTCAGGGGACAGGGAGTGGAGGGGATTGGGGTGGGGGAGCCGTCAGGGCACAGGGTGGGTTGGATGGAGCAGGAGTCCCAGGGGAGGGTGGATTGGGGGTGGGGTCCGGGCCATGACCCCCTCCCCTAACCAGTCCTTCATACAATTTCCGAAACCCAATGAGGCCCTCAGGCCAAAATGTTTGCCTGCACCTGCTCTATCTTTCTGATAATGGAGTTCTACATGAAGCTAACAGGAGCCTCCATCTTATTTGAATAGTTTAATTTCTCAAACTCAGTTGTATTTTCTATTTTGACTTTTTGATTTATTATAATTATTTTCAGCATAGTCAGTGCCCACCTCAGTATCTGCCTTTCCATAAGAGCTGCTTAAGAAACTAGTTTCAAAGTCAGGAGTTAGTAATAGAGAGAAAAGGTGAATATGCAGCATCAATGAGTGTATCACCAGTGTTGGTCAGCTATAATGATAGCAGAGAGTGGAAATGTTTCTAACAAGAAAAGATATATAGTTTTGGGGGAAAAGAGTCTCTTGCCTATGAAGTCTTTAGGCTAAAAGTCTTTTTCAGTTTAAAACTGTTGGGGGGAGTTTTTCTGAGATGATACTGGACTGTGGAAAAGCTGACTCAAGAGGCTTCTCTCACCAGCCTTACGAGGTATTAAGAGTATGGTACACACCTTTATGGAACCAGTTCTCAGACACCATTATTAAACCTATTTCACAGGAGGAGAAACAAGTAGTTAAATATCGTAGACATGGGCATGGGAGTAAGGAATTCTGGATTCAAAGAAAAAAAATGAGAGCAAAAAACCATTCCTCCAGCAAAAAAACTTTAGGACCAGACTTCTAAGAGAAACTGCT
This sequence comes from Mauremys mutica, assembly GCF_020497125.1. NCBI lineage: Eukaryota > Metazoa > Chordata > Testudines > Geoemydidae > Mauremys > Mauremys mutica. Next base: position 55,709,510 of record NC_059078.1, on the reverse strand, counting down.
GAGCTTCAGTTCATTTGCAAATTTGACACCATCAGTTTAGGATTAAACAGACTGTGAATGGCTTGCCAACTACAGAACCAGTTTCTCCTCCCTTGGTTTTCACACCTCAACTGCTAGAACAGGGCCTCATCCTCCCTGATTGATCTAACCTCGTTATCTCTAGCTTGCTTCTTGCTTGCTTATATTTACCTGCCCCTGGAAATTTCCACTCTTGCATCCGACGAAGTGGGTATTCACCCACGAAAGCTCATGCTGCAAAACGTCTGTTAGTCTATAAGGTGCCACAGGATTCTTTGCTGCTTTTACAGAACCAGACTAACACGGCTACCTCTCTGATACTTGGATTCAAATGTTGGTTCTGACACTAATTGGTTTTGTGACCTTAAGTAAATTACTTAGGCCTACATTTGCAAATGTCTCTTAATTTTGGAAGCCTCCAGTTTTGGGTGCCCAATTTGAGACACTTGATTTGCTGAGAACCCACAACTCCAGTTCAAGTTAATAGAAGCAACAGATGTTCAGGACCTCTACAAATCAGGAAAATTAGTCAACATACTTGAAAATGTATACTGCAGCATCCCTGAGTAGCAGTTTCCCCATCTGTAAAAATGGGGCAGTGATATTTACCTAAGCGTCCGATTGGTTGAAAGGCCTAAATAAATTAATTGTATTGTGGTAGCACCTGAAGGTCCCAGGGCTGCCCAGAAGTGGGGGGCAAGTGGGGCAATTTGCCCCAGACCCCAGGCTCAGCAGGGGCCCCCAAGAGAACAGCTGAGGCTCCCTCCCTGGCCCGACCCTGCCTCCGCCCCTCTCCCGGAGCCTCAGCGCATCCAGGAGCATCCCTGAACAGCGGCGCAGCGTGGCTCCGGCGGGGCCTGAGCTCCTCCCCGCTCAGAGCTGCATGGTAAGGGGGCGGGGCTGCGAGCTGCAGCGGGGCCTGAGTTCCCTCTGCTTGGTGTGGAGCTTGCAGCCCTGCCCCTTTACCACGTGGCTCTGAGCAGGGAGGAGCTCAGGAGCCCCGCCAGAGCCACGCTGCGCCACTGTTCAGGGATGCTCCTGGATGCAACGTTCTGAGGCTCCGGGTGAGGGGGGAGCCGGGGGTAAGAGGCCGGGGTGGGGGTGGAGGTGGATAAGGGGCAGGGAGGAGACAGAGTTGGGGGGGGGGCGGTCAGGGGATGGGGAATGGGGGGGTTGGATCGTGGGCGTTCTGGGGGTCTGTCAGGACTCAGCGGGGGGGTGGATAGGGGTCGGGGCAGTGGTGGGTCTCTGGGGGACGGTGAGGGGGCAAGGAGCAGGATGGGTCAGGGATTCCGAGGGGGGCAGGCAGTTGGGGGCAGGAAGTGGGTGGGGGTCAGATAGGGGCAGGACCAGACTGTTTGGGAGGCACAGCCTTCCCTACCCTAAAGCTCATTCAGCAATTTGAGGCTTGCAGAAGAGCCAAGCTGTTAGCTTTCGATTAGCGCTACCATCCCTTTCACTTCTCAAATGCCAAATTATAGTCTATATTTAATTTCAGTGCCATAGGGAGATTCGTGTCAGGGGAGGGTAGCTTCATTTAAAATTAGCCACTGGGGGAGGGATCACATGAGAAGAGCAATATCCTACAGCATCTAGCTCCTTCCCAACCCTACCAAGAGAGACCCCCCTCCCCTGCATTCCCTGAGGTTTCAGAGGGGTTAATTCAGTGGTTCTCAAACTTCTGTCCTGGTGACCCCTTTCACATAGCAAACCTCTGAGTGCGACACCCCCCCACCCCCATAAATTGAAAACACTTTTTTATATATTTAACACTGTTATAAATGCTGGAGGCAAAGCGGGGTTTGAGGTGGACGCTGACAGCTCGCGACCCCCAGTAATAACCTCATGACCCCCTGAGGTGTCCCGACCCCCAGTTTGAGAACTCCTGGGTTAATTTAATTTTAGCACCCTGTGTCCATTCACATGTGTCATAGGTCTCTGTAATCCAAGATAGAACCATACAGGGTCTAAACTTATCAATCTCTGGAGAGAATCCCCCCTCCTTTCTTTCTCAGTAAAAGCAAAGTAACAGCAAACAGGAATAAAGAATTTCCTTTAGCAAACACACAATTGCAAATGTAGAAAACAACTTAAAAGACTAATTCGCCTTTCTAATTAATACTCACTATTAAATAGTAGAAACTACTCCAGGAGAACTTGGAGACATGACTGTCCTCTCTTAGATCCAAAGAGAGCTCTCACAAAGAACACAGACAAAGGCTTCCCTCCACAGAGATTTGAAAAAATCTTGTCTCTGATTGGTCCTCTGGTCACGTGGTAATCAGGTACTGCATGTTAACCCTTTACAGGTAAAAGAGACCTTAACCCTGATCTGTTTATTTATGACAACATGCATGTGTTATTTTGAGCATTTCAGTTTTCACAACATAGGCTCATCCCAGATTCTGGAACAAACTCAAATGCTCAGTTTGTGGAGTATGTACATAAGCTATACCAGGGGTTGGCAACCTATCGCACGTGTGCCAAAGACAGCACGCAAGCTAATTTTCAGTGGCATTCACACTGCCCGGGTCCTGGCCAGCAATCCGGAGGGATTTGCATTTTAATTTAATTTTAAATGAAGCTTCTTAAACATTTAAAAAATCGTATTTACTTTACATTCAACAATAGTTTAGTTATATATTATAGACTTATAGAAAGAGACCTTCTAAAAACATTAAAATATATTTCTGGCATTCGAAACCTTAAATTAGAGTGAATAAATGAAGACTTGGCACACCACTTCTGAAAGGTTGCTGACCCCTGAGCTATACTAAAGACAAACTCACAGTAACCGTCTCCAGTTTGTGAGGGACCCCATGGAGCCAGTCTCTAGGAAACAGATAAATTCATGGAGGTTAAGTCCATTAATGGCTATTAGCCAGGATGGGTAAAGAATGGTGTCCCTAGCCTCTGTTTGTCAGAGGATGGAGATGGATGACAGGAGAGAGATCACTTGATCATTACCTGTTAGGTTCACTCCTTCTGGGGCACTTAGCATTGGCCATTGTCAGTAGATAGGATACTGGGCTGGATGGACCTTTGGTTTGACCCAGTATGGCTGTTCTTATTTTCTAACCTAAATGAACCCAAAGTTATGGAGACAGATATGAGTCAAGGAAGCCAACAGAGTATCAGAAACCTGGAAAAATCTCTGACTGGATGGGCTCCGGCGTTTGGTCACAAGCTGAGGTGGTTCAAAAGTTTTGGATTTTTTTTAAGCAGAATTTTTTTATGGTTTCTTTAAACAATCAAACACAGCAAGCAGCAAATATTTGTCCACACACTTCTGAAACCCCAAACCATATTCAGGTTTTGGCAGACTAATTTCAGCTTTTCAATTAAAAAAAACCACAACAAATTTTGAAGGAAAGCAGACATTGTCCATGATTTTTTTTCCTGCTTTTTAAAAACCCCTAGTTTTTGATCCAAAAAAAGTTTTGACGGAAAATATTCATCCAACCCTTTTAATGAGCTTTAGTGCCTTTTAGCACTAGCTGATGCTGAGAACCAATGATGCCTTGTAAAGAAGTTTTCTCAAAACTGGTTTGTGCTGAGATGCGGAAGGTTTATTTTTCCCAGGGCTGCCTGGGGGGGGGGGCAAGTGGGGCAATTGGCCCCGGGCCCCCACGAGAATATAGTATTGCAATTTTTTTTATGGAATGGCCCCCCGAAATTGCTTTGCCCCAGGCCCCCTAAATCCTCTGGGCGGCCCTGGAAGGTCCTAATCCTGTTTTGCTAAGCACTTTACATACACATAACAAAAAGATGGTCCCTGCTCCAAAGAACTTGCATCCTAAGTATGAGCCAACAGATTGGTACAATAAAGTGGCAGGGGGGAGCACAAGGTAACAGTGAGATTATAATAAGTGAAAAAGCAGTAATCACAATATGCTAGCTGTCTAACCATTTTTGAGTGACTTGTAGGCATCATGGCAGAGACAAGTTTAAAGGATGAATTCAAAAGAGGGTAGTATAGTGGCATGGTGGAGTTTTATAGAATGGATCTCCCATGCATAGGGACAGCAAGGGAGAGAGCACAAAGATGTCAAATTTTCCATGTGTACATGGACCATGAAAATTTGATATGGAACAGAGGTGAGGGTCGATGGCTATATACCAGTGGTTTTCAACCTTTTTTGCAGAACCCTACAAAACTTCAAATGGCTGTGCGGGCTCCTTTGGAAATATTGAACATAGTCTGCAGACTCTCAGTGGTCTCCGGGCCACAGTTTGAAAACCACTGCTCTATGAGAGGAGATATGTAGAACTCTGCTAAGCCATGAGGGATGACACATAGTTTGTGATTATGATGGAAAAGAGGGAGTCATTGGAGGGACAAAAAGGAGGAGGAGATGTGTTGAAACAATGAGCCAGAAGATAATTGCAGCAGCATTTTGAATGCTCACTTGAATGCAAGATATGCTGTTGTTAAGGCCAGGAAGGGAGGAGGTTTCAGTAGCTGAAGAGCAAGATAATGAAGGCCTGGATGAAAGTTGCAACAGTGTGGATAGAGCAGAAAGGCTGAATATTAGAGATGTTGCATAGGAAGAAGTGGCAAGATTTGGACATGACTTGGATGTATGGGATTAGAGAGAGAGCTGAGTTGAAGATGATAGATTATGGCCATGAGGGATGAGGAGGATGGTGGTGATGTCTGTGGTAACCAAAAATGAGAGGAAGGAAGAGGGCTTAAGGGAAAAGATCAAGGAATTAAGTTTTGTCTACGCCGAGTTTTAAGCTAACAGCAGGACATCATGAGTGAAATCAAATTCCGGCTAAGATTTTAGTTTGAATAAAAGTGGCTCCAAAATGGAGCTGTGAGTCATCAGTGTAAAGATTATTGTTAAAGACGTGTTCTTGTATGAGGTCACCAAGAGAGATTGTGTAAAGGGAGAGGAGGGGGGCCAGGATGGAGCCCTGATGGACCCCACCACTGAATATTGGACTGTGGATGAAGAAGATCCTCTGAAGGAAACATGGAATGATTTGAGAAGTAGGAGAACCGGGAGAGGAAAGAGTCATGAAAACCAAGGGAAGATGAGTCATCAAGAAGAGTGTGGTTGGCTGGTGTCAAAGGCAGTCGATAGCTGAAGGAGGATAAGGATTTGAGTTTAGTTTACAAACTAAATGTTTGTGAAGTGTGTAGAGGTTCACAATGTTTGTTAAAGCTAGTTAGTGGCAGATGTGAGCCCAAAACTTAAAAGATCTGAGTTTATAGCCCTGTGCTTATTCTTTGAAACATGTGGAAAGGCGCCACTTGGTCCTCTTCCTCCCATCTTTGTATGATTGAGAATACCTATATTTATGGGTTTCGTATTTAAAGTTGATATCCATGCTATGTTAACCACAATCTTTAGCAAATTTTCATCAGAGCTTTTGCATCGTACAGAATTCCAAAATTCTTTCACCCAGTTCAGGAAGCTTACATGCAGTTGGTGCAGTGTTCCTATACATTATGAAAGCCCGAGTTTAAAAAAGGCAGAGTTAAAAACTCAGGAGAGTTTATGTATTAAACCATTTTTAGTAAGTAAATTATTCCCTCCAAGAAACATCCCTAAATGTAGTTAAAGGCATCAGTACTTGGCAAGAAAGAAAGAAAGAAAGAAAGAAAGAGGGAGGCGGTGGGGATAGAAACTCCAGATTAGATTTAATTCAAGCCAAAGTCTTGTAATTGTTTCTCATTGTAAAAAACAGTTTCTTTGTTGATGAAATACTGTGTAAGGATACCGTGTAAGAAATCCTCTTAGGGAACTATTATGCAAGAGTTGGCCAAGATTCTAACGTATGACGTAGAACTATTGGGAAGGAAGGAGTGGGTAAACCCAATTCCAGTGGCATCCTTCTCTTCAGCAAATGTGCAGAGCACGATCTCGTGATCACAAACACAATCCTCAGACAAAGAAACAAGTTCAAAACAACTTGGCAGTACCCCCACTCAAAACAGTGGCACCTCCTAGATTATGTCATTGCAAGAACACAGAGATGTCCAAATCACCCATGTCATGAGAGGAGCTGATGATTGCTGGACTGACCATTCCCTGGTGAGGTCAGTCATGTCCATCAGGATTGTACCGAAACATAGAAAGCAATCCACATCACACGGATGGCAATACAACATCCAAAGACTTCAATCCTCAATACACCAAGAGAACTTCCAAACACTCTTCAGTGGAAAAACTGGCCATATGCACACCTGGAAATGACAAGACAAGTGTCAAAGAGCACTCGGAAGCCCTAAAATAGACCATCCATGAGGTTTGTGAGAAATCCTTTGGCTTTGCCACCCACTGCCATCAAGACTGGTTTGACAACAACAACATTGAGATTACAGCCCTTTTGGACTAGAAGAGAAAAGCTTTCTGTGACTGGCAAAACCAACCACTATCCAGTCGGAAGCAGAGCACTTTCCATCAGCTCAAAGCTGAAGTTCAAAGGAGGATCCAAGAAATCAAAAACAAATTGTGGAAGGACAAAGCAAAAGAAATCCAAACATTTGCTGACAGACATGATATGCAGAGGGGTTTTTTTGTGAGACAAAGACCCTGTATGGACCAAGCTCACGTGGGCTAACACCTCTGAGATCCAAAGATGGTAGTGCCCTTCTTAAAGATAACAAATCCATCAAAGACTGCTGGAAGGAACAGCATCAAAAGCTTCTAAATTGAGACTCGACTGTAAACTGATGACACCATTGACTGTATCCCTCAGCACCCAATCTGGGAAACTCTTGCCTGCCCACCAATATCTGAGGAGGCCTGCAAAGCAGTTAAATGAAAAACAATAAAACACCAGGTCCTGGTGGCATACCAGCTGAAGTACTGAAACACTGACTAACAGGCTTAAAAAATCTGGCACTCTGAAGAAATCCTTGCTGACTTACGTAATGCTAACATCTTCACCGTTTTCAAAAAGGGAGACGGCGGACTGTGGCAACTATCGAGGCATTGCCCTTCTCTCCATCGCTGAGAAGATTCTTGCTAGACTCTTGCTGAATCACCTGCTTCCTGTTACAGAGGAAGTACTTCCAGAGTCCTAGTGTGGCTTCAGACCATCACAAGACACAACCGGCATGATTTTTGCAGCCAGGCAGATCTGGGAAAAATGTCAAGAACACCATCAGAAGCTGTATATGACCCTTATCGATTTGACCAAAGTCTTCAACTCTGTCAACCATGAGGCTCTGTGGAAAATCATGTCAAAGTTTGGTTGCCCAAGCACATTTATCATTATTGTAAGACTCCGCCATGACCAGATGACTGCCTCCATCTTGTGTAGCGGCTCTACCTCTGAGCCCTTTGTCATCTCAACTGGTGTAAAACAAGGTTGTGTACTGGCACCCACCCTTTTCTCCATTTTCTTAGCAGGTATGAAAACATTAGCCCAAGACCGTCTAACACAGGTCATTGGCATTCAATATCGGATTGACAACAACCTCTTCAATCTTTCTCATCTTTGTGCCAGAACTAAAGTAATATCGGCAACAATAACTGAACTCCAGTGCGCAGATGATTGTGCTGTAGTTGCACACTCAAAGGAGGATCTACAAACTGCCCTTAATTGCTTCTCTGAAGCTTACGAAAGCCTAGGGCTAACTCTGAACATCAGCAAAACAAAAGTTCTCCACCAGCCAATCCCTGGTCAATCATCAGACCCAGCAAGGAAGATCTACATCGACAAAGAAGAACTGGAAAATGTAGAATACTTTGCCTATCTTGCCAGCCATCTCTCACAGAGGGCAGACATAGACATCGAGATTCAGCACAGAATTCACGGTACCAGCCTAGTCTTTGGCAGACTGTCTCGCTGGGTGTTCAACAATCACAACATTAGAACACATACTAGACTTTTGGTTTATAAAGCAGTGGTAATCCCAACTCTCCTCTACGGCTTTGAGACTTGGGTGACCTATAGAAAATATCTGGAAAAACCCGGAACACCAGCACCTGCACTTTCTTCAGAAGATCCTCAACATAAAGTGGGAGGATTATCGCACTAACATCAATGTCCTCACAGAGGCCAACATCTTCAGTGTTGAGGCCCTGATTATCCAGCACCAGCTGAGGGGGAGCGAGCACTGTGTGTGCATGCCTAATGTACGCTTATTGAAACAACTGCTGTATGCCCAACTCACCAAAGAGAATGGAAACGGAGGCCAAAAGAAATGCTTTAAAGACACCCTCAAGATAAACATTGAGAGATGTGGCATCAACACTACACGCTGGGGAACAGCAGCCTGTGATAGGGATAACTGGTGAAAACTTGTCAGAGAGGGAACGTCCACTTTTGAGGAAAATTGCCTTGCCCTGGATGCAGAAAAATGCTAGAAAAGAAAGGAAAAACAACTGTCACGCAGCAATCGTGGCCCAACCCTGTCTTCCAACACCATCTGCAATGTCTGCCAATGAGCCTGTGGCTCAAGGATCAGACTCCTCAGTCACCAAAGGACCCATGAAAAACAAAACCTGTGAAAAGAGATCATCCTTGACCTTGAGGGATCGCCGACAACTGTGTAAAACTTCCAAAGTCTATTCAGTGGCTTTCAGGATCTCTTCTGACTTTTATTGCTGTGATATGTAAAATTGTGCAGGAGAAAAAACGAATATGTAGAAATCTGTTTGTGATAAGTAGTAGAATTGTCTCATTCTTGTTGTACACAACCAGCCTACTTTTACCCTATAATTGCAAAATAGTGCACATACTGTTTTATCTGTTGTGACGGCAGGAAACCATCATTATTAATCTGTGCAAAATGCTGCTACACATGCATAAACACTTGAGATTTTGCAGGTTACAATTTGTTATTGTTTTATGTTTGCTATTTTGAAATTGAGTATTAAAAACTAAAGTAAAATTGAAGTATAAAATAAAGGAATATAATATAAAAAGAAAAAGCTGAGTCACCAGGTGATACACGGAGAGGCAGAAATTGAAGAGCCGCTTGCTACATGCTCATGGAAAGGAGGCAGAGAGCCAAAGATCGTTTTCAGACTTTTTCCTAGCTTCATGTAACCTTTGAAAGAGATACTGATACTATGGTGAGAGTACACTGTACATAAATTCCCAGATTGGTGTGTATATATTTATAGTGTAAGTAACTTTTATATCCATTTGACTTCAAAACCTTTTGGCCATATGTTGGTCACATTGAGGAAACAAAAGACCTTGCATTAGTAGGAGCGTTGCCAGCAGATTGCGGGAAGTGTTTATTCCTCTCTATTCAGCACTGGTGAGGCCACATCTGGAGTATTGTGTCCAGTTTTGGGCCTTCCGCTACAGAAAGAATGTGGACAAATTGGAGAGAGTCCAGCAGAGGGCAACGAAAATGATTAGGGGGCTGGGGCACGTGACTTATGAGAAGAGGTTGAGAAGAGAACTGGGCTTATTTAGTCTGCAGAAGAGAGGAGTGAGTGAGGATTTGATAGCAGCCTTCAACTACCTAAAGGAGGGTTCCAAAGAGGATGGAGCTCGGCTGTTCTCAGTGGTGGCAGATGACAGCACAAGGAGCAATGGTCTCAAGTTGCAGTGGGGGAGGTCTAGGTTGGGTATGAGGAAAAACTATTTCACTAGGACCGTGGTGAAGCACTGGAATGGGTTACCTAAGGAGGTGGTGAAATCAAAGCTGTGGCTGGGAGGATTTAGTTGGGGTTGGTCCTGCTTTGAGCAGGGGGTTGGACTAGATGACCTCCTGAGGTCTCTTCCAACCCTAATCTTCTATGATTCTATAATTTGGTCCATCAAGTCAGGCATCCCATCTTCAGCAGTGGTCTATTCCTGATGCTTGAGGGAAAAGATCCTAGCTTCATAGTGCTCTCACAGTACGAATAACTAAAGCTGCAATTGTTTTAATTCTTGCCACATATTACTTGGCTTTGTTCATGAATTGATATGGAATCCATTTTGAAATCACTCCAAGCCCAAATGGGCAACCAGCCTTTTGAAGTAATCTGATATGTATACATTTATGAAAGTCAGGTAAAAGGTACTTGTACTATAGCTTGCAGGCCCTCAGCTGGAATCACAAACACCATGCCAACAATGCACCTGAGTTGTTGTGACAGTTTAAAGTTTCTCATTAACCCAGCTGCCACAGTGTGCAATAATGCTGTCGTGACACTAAAACAGCTTGCTGATTTATAATTAATGCTGAAGTCTGCAGTGTTCTATATTGTTTTGCTGTTTCTAGTGCATGACTTTGCTTTGGTGTCTGTTTATCTCTGCTCGGGGGGGGTGGGGGGGGAAATCCGTCCACTGTACTGAGCTTGACACAAAGAGTTTGTTCTCCTTCCAGGGATTGTACTGGGAGCTCCAGTGCCAGGATGTAGGACAGAGTGTTTTTTGTTCGCAAAGAATAATGCTGCATTGATTGATAAATTCCAGTGAGGCTGCTCTATTAGTAATTTTATCATGTACAACAAAAGCAGGAAGAATGTGAATTTTCTTTGTAGAAATAGTGTTTTCTAAAGTGAAAGCTGAGGACAATAGCAAGTTTGATTACCTTCAGAAACAGAAAGAATTGTTGTTCAGGGTGCTGATTAGGTGCATATTTGGAGAGTGAAGATTTATTGTAAAAAGTTCCTGAAGTGGCTGAAATATTAGGTAGTATATTGGTTGGGAAAGTCTTTATAATGCTCTTTCCAAATGAGGCTGTGACCCTATGGCAAAACAGTAGCAAAAATCTGTAAAATAAAAGTTTGTGTGTTTAATGGGCAGGGAATGGTGTGGGAGAAAGCACAAAGAAGATTGTGAGAGAAATAGATAAACAAGGTACCCAGGACTAGTCTACACTAGAAGCGCTACATTGGCGCAGCTGGTGAAGATACTCTATGCTTGTGGGAGAGAGCTAGGGTGACCATATTTCCCAAAGAGAAAACGGGACAGGCTGTTGCACATTGATGGAACCCTGTGTGTGTGTGTGGGGGGGAGGCATTCTGTTGCTGGGTCACTGGAACTCTGTGCCGCCCCCCCTCCCCCCCAGCTGTTGCCCAGTTGCTGGAATTCTTTGGACACCACTCACCCCATCCCGTTTGAAACTGTTGTCTGGTCACTGGAACCCTGAAGGGGGGGAGCCCACATGCTAGAACATTGCTCTCCCCCCCTCACCCTGTCTCTCTCCTGTGGGGGGCTGGCATCTCTGCTCACCACTCCGTACCACACCCCACTTTTTTGATAAAAGTGAGCATTTATCCTGTTTGCTTTTGCCAACTGATCAAGTCAGCAAGCGCAAACAGGACAAATGCCTTCTTTTGGGGGAAAAAAGTTGGGATGGCCAGGGCAGGGCTTAAAAAAGGGATTGTCGTGGCCAAAACGGGACATATGTTCACCCTAGAGAGAGCTCTCCCATCAGCATAATAGCTACCACCTCTCGCAGAGGTGGAGTTATGTTACACTCTCCACACCTATGCTTACGTCTGTGTAACTTGCATTGCTCAGCAGTGTGGCTTATTCACACACCTTCGTGACATAAGTTATACCGACATAAGTGGTAGTACGTACAAGCCCCCAGACTAGTATCATTGCAGTGGCAGGTTCAGGAAGCAATATGAGACTAGGAGAGTATTGAGGGACAGAAATTATGTAGAACCTTGAAGACAAAGGTAAGACATTTGAACTTTGATGTGGTGGAGAAGGGGGAACAAGTGGAGAGATTAAGAGAAGAGTTTGACATGGGCAGATTGGGTAAGAAAGATGATTTTAGCAGTTGGGTTTTGTATGGACTGAAGCAGGGTGATGTGTATGTGAAAGACCAGGGAGTAGGAGGTTATCATACCAGTATAAGCAGAGGGCATGATCTGAGATTAAGAAAAGAGAGATTTAGTTTGGATAATTTAAAGTGATAAAACTGCAGGGAAAACCACTCCCTTCCATCTAATGTTGTGTGACAGGAAAGTCTTGCTCTGGTGAAAAGGTAAGCAAAGAGCCTATCCTGGGAAATACAGGGGATGGAAAGCAGAAAGACAGCATTTAAGTCCCTTGACTCCAATTGGGTACTTTTATTAGGTCTCCGATTGGAGAATTTCAATAGCAGTCCATCCTGCCTGCACACCTGTGGCTCCCCACTTGCCACGAGGCTAGCCAGTGTGCGTGGGCATTTCATCCTCAGTTCCTTCTCAGCTGCCCCTGGCTAGAGACAGAGCTAAGAGCTGTCCCATCATGGACTGTTAACTCCCTAAAGTTTTGCAAATTTTAGCTTCCCTTGAAGCCTTTTGTTTGTTTTAAGTTGGCCATGTCAAAAAAAGGGAGAGGCGGGGGGAAAGAAAGGAAAGGGGAAAAAAAAAAGAAAGGGTTTGCTTCCCACCAATCCTGGTGGTGGTGGGGACCCTCCTGGACAAGGGTGTGCCTGACTCTCCAGGCTTCATAAAGTGCCTTAGCTGCAAAGAATCTATCCCAGCTTTTGGACTGCAGTGCATTCACTGCCTGGGGGAAAAGCACAATCCACAAAAGTGTGGTTGGTGCCATCAGTTAAAATCCAAGTCCAGGAAGGATAGAGAGTTAAGGCTTAAACTCCCGCTCATGGAGTCGGCTCTTCAACCCCTGGAGTTGTCCCTTCAATCTTCTTTGTCAAAGGCAGGTGATCCCAAGGAGATGAGCCACTTACTCAAGACCATGAGTAGCGGGTGAACTCCCATTTGGGGAGGCTAGCCCACCACCTCTTCCGTCTGAAGCCTCACCCTCCAGAGCCTTGAGCGCCAGGCCGCCGGACCCCCGAGCGCTGGGTTGACACCCTCCGCCCCAGTGCTGGGCCAAGCTGCTGGCTCGACCTCCTCTACCCCCCTGGCTGGGCCCAGCACTGCACCATGCCACCCCTGGCTGCTGACAGGCCTGAGTTCAGAGCTGCCGTCAGGAGCTGAGCCCCTGGTGCCCCACCAGCTTCAGGTAGAGAAGGAGGGTGGGACCTTGGGGCGCAATATGGGCGGGGCACAGCCTTGGTCAGGGGAGGCTTAGCCTGCCCTGTCCTATGATATCCTCCACCCATGCTCAAGACCACCAAGAAAAGGTCTGAGAGTCCATAACGAGCCCCGATCAAGCTGGAAATTATATCCAGCTCCATTGGTATGGATGGCGCCAAAGCTGTCTACAGCTGGTAGCCAGAGCACATGTGGTACCAAGCTGACAGAGCAAGTTGATCTGCCCAAAGACCCGTTGGGCATGGGCAAAGAAGTACTTGTACAGAGGGGGCTTGAAAAGCATGGAAGATTCTCCTCAGTGAAGGCTACATGTCGACGTGGTCACCGGCACTGACCCCAGTGTCTGTGACACCGACGGACCATATGACTAGGTCCACGTCTCTGGCTCCATCAGTACAAGCCTCTCTGTGCCAACGTTGTCCGCACTGGTGGATTTCCAATGCGCAACAGATCTCTCGGTGTCTGACACACTGGACTCCGGTGCCAAGTTCTCCCAGAGCATTGGACTCAGTGAGATCTCCATGCCGTGCACCACCTTTTTCCTCATCAGAGTCAGATAGTGAGTGAGAGGACTTGGGTTCCCACCACGAGTCCAACCCACCATACGAGTCCCAATTTCATCATGGACACCAGGCTACTGTGCCCCTGCAACCCTCAACCTCCAGCTGCAAGCCACCTACCCTCATGGCTGTACTGGGACCCTGGCAGGCCCAGAAGCGGTAAGCCTGCCAGGCCCCTAGTGTGGTATACTAGCAGGCTAGGAGCCACCCTCCTTCAGCTGCAGCATCAAAGTGTTCAGAACCTCCTGAGCACCTGGGGGAGGAAGTTGAAGCTGAAGCAGAAAGGGTAGACACCCCTCAAGCTCGTCTCTCGTCATCCTCACCTGACGAGGTAGTGATGTCCCCTCTATCATCCATGGTGGATGATTTAAAATCATTCCAGGACTTCGCTCAGAGCATGGCAGAACCCCTGCAAATACAGCTGCACCAAGTGACTGAACCTCACCACAAACTGGTGGACATTCTACACTCTTCCACCTCTGCCAGAGGGACCCTCCCAGTTAACGAGGCACTCCTGGATCCTGCCAGAGTTAGTGACAGACCCCTGTGTCTGTCCCGCTGACATGCAAGCGGGCGGACAGAAAGTATTGTGTTGGTGAAGGGCACGAAATTTTTATTTTCTCGTCTTCCTCCAAATTCATCATTGTGGATGTGGTTAATTGCAATACCAGTTTAAATCCACCCCATATGACCAAGATGGGAAATGCTTGGACCTGTTTGGCAGAAGAACGTATTTGTCAGCCACTCTTCAGTTCCAGGTAGCTAATTATCAGGCATCGTTGGCCAAATATGACTACCAGAACTATGTGAAACTAGGTTCCTTTATTAATGAGCTCCAGACTCCCCAAAAGACCAATTTATGGCCATAATTAACAAGGGTCAGCTGGTGGCAAAAACATCTCTCCAGTCCGCATTATATGTGGAAGTTGTGGTGGCACATTCAAGTTCCATGGCCGTGATTGAGAGAAGGGCTTTCTGGCTGCTGTTGTCCGGCTTCCCTAAAGGGGTCCAAACCATGATGGAGGACCTTCCTTTTGAGGGAAATGAAGCTGTTCGCTGAAAAGACAGACACATCTCTTCTCACATTGAAGGATTCTCGGGCAATTCTTCGTTCCCTAGGGATATACACACCGGCCTACAAGAGAAAATACAGCCCTCAACCACCATTTAAGTCCCACTCATCGTAGTACACGCCTCAGTGGTCATCACAGAGATCTTATGAGCCGTAGTGAAAGAAATCAAAGTTTCCCCAAGTGGAAGCACTTGAGACCACAACCAACTTTGTCTCAGCCCTCAAGCTTGAAATGGCAGTTTTGACAGGTTGGTTGAAGCGCATGTACAACATTCTGCTTGCCACCTAGTGCTGGGAAATCCCACTTCTCCTTTCAGAGATCGCATTACTTCGTTCCGCAGCACCTGGGATTGGTTAACCTCCAGCAAGTGGGTGTTGGAAATCATCCAGAACGTATATGCTATCCACATCGCCTCTCTTCTGCCTCCCAAACACCCTTCCCCATCCCTGTTCAGGGACCCTTCTCACGAGAGTCTGCTATGTCAAGAAGTAAACCATCTCCTCAGCATAGGAGCTATAGAACCTGTTCCTGTGCATCTCAGAGGCAAAGGCTTCTACTCTTGTTACTTCTTGATACCAAAGAAAAAGGGAAGTGGAGACCATACTGGACCTCAGAGGGCTCAACTGATAAGTCAAATCAAGGAAATTCAAGATGGTCACCCTATAAATGATCATCCCAGCATTAGAAGAAGGAGTGACACGTACTTCCAAATTTCTGTCATACCAAGTCACAGGTGTTACCTCAGATTCACACTGGGCCAGGATTCCTACCAATACACAGTACTCCCTTTTGGCCGTTCATCGGCCCCCAGGGTGTTCTTCAAGCTCTTTTCCGTAATAGCAGCCCACTTATGCTCTCAGGGCATAATGATTTATCTCTATCTGGACGATTGTCTGCTCAGGGCATGGTCCTACACAGAGGCCTAATGAGACACTCAGACCACGTGGGACCTGTTCCTCAATCTAGGCCTACAGATCAACAAACAAAAATCTACCTTAACACTGGTTCAAAGGCTAGAATTCATAGGAGCCGACCTCAACTACATTCAGGTGAGGGCACTCCTTCCACATCACAGATTTCTCAGTCTCTCCTCATTGATAGAGCCAGTACAAACCAGTCCCCAAATCTCGGCCAGACATTTCTTTCAGCTTCTGGAGCACATGGCCATAGTTATAGCTCATACCAGACTATGCATGAGATGCCTTCAAGCATGGTTTGCTTCGATTTACAGGCCGAACAGAGACAACATAGGCAAGCTTCTATCGATGCCCACCAGGGTGAAGCAATCCTTAGACTGGTGGAAGGACTGAGTAAACATCTCTAGGGGAATCCCGTTTGCTCAGTCTTCCCCATCCCTTCTCCTGTCCACTGATGCATCCCTCATGGTATGGGGAGCACATCTCCAGTGGTCACTCGGTAGCGGGCAAATGGTCTCCAGCAGAGATGTGCCTCCACATCAACCTGCTCAAGCTCAGAGCAGTCTGAAACATTTGTGCTCACTTCCTCCCGTTGATCAAGGACACGCATACAAAGTTCATGACAGACAACATAGTCTGCATGTGCTATCTAAACCGACAGGGAGGCACCAGGTCTCATTCCCTGTGTGTAGAAGCAATGAAGCTATGGAACTGGTGCATATTCCACAACATCCTATCAGTGGCCTATATATTGAGAATACACAACACGACGGCCAACAGTCTCAGCTGCAAATTCCTACATGACCACAAATGGAAAATAGTCGGCAATTCTACACAACATATTCCGACAATTGGGTATGCCGGTAATTAAATTGTTTGCTACTCACCAGATCAAGAAATGTCCACAGTCTTGCTCCAGGCTGGGGATCGAACGATGCTCTATGGGAAATGCTCTCTTCCTTCCTTGTGACAAGGGCCACCTTTATGCCTTTCCCCCATTCCCTCTATTGCTGAAAGTCCTGTTGAAGATAAAAAGGGAAAAAGCAAACAACATTCTGATCGCCCACACCTGGCCCAGGCAGACATAGTACCCTTACCTTTCACATCTGGCATTATGTCTACTGATGACTCTACTGATCACTTCTTCCCTCCTATCGCAGAACGAGGGTCACACCCGCCACCCCAATCTGCAGATTCTGCAACTCAAAGCATGGATCCTTCATGGTATCAGCACATAGAAACATCTTGCTCTGAGGAGGTACAGGAGGTGCTATTACACA
The DNA here is from genome assembly GCF_020497125.1 of Mauremys mutica. Classification (NCBI taxonomy): domain Eukaryota; kingdom Metazoa; phylum Chordata; order Testudines; family Geoemydidae; genus Mauremys; species Mauremys mutica. The sequence continues at coordinate 55,692,754 of NC_059078.1, read as the reverse complement.
GTAGAAAGGGCACTACTTGTTTTACCTACCTTCAGAAATGAAAGAGGTTCCAGATCTGGTGCCAACCAGAGGGTGTCACTCCTAATTCAGCCACCCTACTGGTGGTCCTAAACTACCTGTTAACCTTAAAGAAATTGGGTCTCTTCCTTCAGCAGGTAGAAGGCTACTCAGTCTTCTCCCACCCAACTATGAAGAGGTTTCTTAAAGGCATAGCAAACCTCTTCCCATGGCACCCTGCTCCCCAATGAGACCTCAATCCAATGCTAAAAGGACTGACTAGACCACCATTTGAACCAATCGCCTCTTGTTCACTAACTCACCTTTCCAGGAACACAGCATTCCATTACCATCGCTTTGGCCAGAAGGATAGGGGAGATAGAAGCTTTGATGGTACATCCCCTTTTGCTGTGTTTTTCCCTGACAAGGTCACACTTGGACCACATCCAAAGTTCACCCCTAAAGTGACTTCTGCATATCACATAAATCAACTTATTCAGCTTCCAAACCTCATGAGGACAACAGGGAAGCCATCCTCCATATGCTTGACGTGAGAAGAGCCTTGGTCTTCTATTTGGATACAAAAAAGACTTTAGAAAATCTCCTGAGACTCTTCCTCTCCATTGCGGATAGATTGAAAGGTGCAGCGATCTCAGACCAGTGGCTCTCCAGGTGAGTCTCTGGCTGTATTATAAACTCTACCAGTTGTGTGGATCCCATGAGGTCAGTCTCCACATTGATTGCCTTCTCCAAGGGAATCCCTGTATCAGAGATCTGCAGAGCAGCTACCTGGGCATCTGCACATACCTTTGCAGAACACTATGCCATCCTGGGAGATTTGGCTACAGATGCCCAATTTAGTGTCACAGTACTGTGATCTATCTCAGACTCGACTCCGAAATCCCAGCCTCAAGTAGTGGGTACTGCCTGGGAGTCACCTACATTGGCGCACCCATAGAGATACTAGTAGAAGAAAAAGAAGTTACTCATCTTGTGCCTTAACGATGGTTCCTCGAGATGTGTCCCCCTATGGGTGCTCCACGATCCATTGTCCTCATCTCTACTTTGGAGTTCCACTGGTTGATTCTGTGGTAGAGAAGGAACTAAGGAGGAAATGCCTATGCACGCTAGCTAGCCTCGTCGCAGGTGGGAGCCGTGCATGCGGGATAGACTGCTATTGAAATGCTTCAATCAGCAGCACGGGGACATGCACATGCCTACAGTAGAGCACTCATAGGGACACACATCTTGAAGAACCATTGTTACTGTACAAGGTGAGTAACTTCTTCCTCCTGTCCAAACAGACAATGTGCAACTATGTAGTTTGACACTATGGTGCTTAAATATGTTGCTTAAACATGGTAAAATCCATAGGATAAAATAGATATGGGTGCCATTGCTGATTAATGTAAAAATTAGGGCTGTCGATTAATCGCAGTTAACTCATGCAATTAACTAAAAAAAATTAACCACGATTAAAAAAATGTATTGCAATTAATCACACTGTTAAACAATAGAATACCAATTGAAATTTATTAAATATTTTGGATGTTTTTCTACATTTTCAAATATATTGATTTCTATTACAACACAGAATATAAAGTGTACAGTGCTCACTTTATATTACTATTTTTTATTACAAATATTTGCACTGTAAAAATGATAAACAAAAGAAATAGTATTTTTCGATTCACCTCATACAAGTAGCTTAGTGCAATTTCTTTATTGTGAAAGTGTAACTTACAAATGTAGAATTTTTTTTGTTACATAACTGCACTCAAAAACAAAGCAATGTAAAACTTTAGAGCCTACATGTCCACTCAGTCCTACTTCTTGTTCAGCCAATTGTTAAGACAAAACAAGTTTGTTTACATTTATGGGAGATACTGCTGACTGCTTCTTATTTACAGTGTCACCTAAAAGTGAGAATAGGCGTTTGCATGGCACTTTTGTAGCTGGCATTGCAAGGTATTTACGTGCCAGATATGCTAAACATTCATCTGTCCCTTCATCCTTTACCATTCCAGAGGACATGCTTCCGTGCTGATGATGCTCGTTTAAAAAAAAGTGTTAATTAAATTTATGACACAATTCTCCCCCAAGGAGTTCAATGTCTCCTGTTCTGTTTTACCTGCATTCTGCCATATATTTCATGTTATAGCAGTCTCGGATGATAACCCAGTACATGTTCGCTTTAAGAACACTTTCACAGCAGATTTGACAAAACGCAAAGAAGGAACCAATGTGAGATTTCTAAGGATAGGTACAGCACTCGAGGTTTAAAAATCTGAAGTGCCTTCCAAAATCTGAGTGGGACGAGGTTTGGAGCATGCTTTCAGATGTCTTAAAAGAGCAACACTCCGATGTGGAACCTACAGAACCAGAACCAGGAAAAAGGAAATCAACCTTCTGAAGGTGGCATCTGACTCAGATGATTAAAATGAACATGCATCAGTCCCCTCTGCTTTGGATCATTATCAAGCAGAACCCGTCATCAGTGTGGACGCATGTCTTCTGGAATGGTGGTTGAAGCATGAAGGGACATATGAATCTTTAGCACATCTGGCACATAAATATCTTGCAATGTCAGCTACAATGGTGCCATGCAAATGCCTGTTCTACTTTCAGGTGACATTATTAAAAAAGCCGTGGGCAGCATTATCTCTTGCAAATTGTAACCAAACTTGTTCGTCTGAGCGATTGGCTGAAGTAGGACTGAGTGGACGTGTAGGTTCTAAAGTTTTACATTGTTTTATTTTTGAATGCAGTTATTTTTTGTACATAATTCTACATTTGTAAGTTCAACTTTCATGATAAAGAGATTGCACTACAGTACTTGTATCAGGTGAATTGAAATAAACTATTTCTTTTGTTTTTTACAGTGCAAATATTTGTAATAAAAATAAATATAAAGTGAGCACTGTACACTTTGTACTCTGTGTTGTAATTGAAATCAATATATTTGAAAATGTAGAAAACATCCAAAAATATTTAAATAAATGGTATTCTATTACTGTTTAACAGTGTGATTAATCACGATTAATTTTTTTAGTTGCTTGACAGCCCTAGTGTAAATTAAAATGCTCCCCACAATTCTTTTTGAAGTTAATGAATTGCTTAGATGACTCGGGTTGGGTGAGTAACAAATTTCATAACTTTTCTGCTGCTATTGTTTGAATTGGGACAGTTTTCTGTAAGACTGGGTTAATAGTTTTAACGGCTCACTAGTTTGCTTTGGGAAGTCTACATCTAAAGGACTAGAAATCAGTGAAACTGAGCATGATTTATTTTTAAGGAACCTAAAGTTAGGCTCTTTAATTCATATTTATAGACCACAAGTGAGTAGCTTTCCAAAATTGCTGAACATCCAACATCCATCTTAGTTCTATCAGCTCTGACACTTGCTGTAGTGACCTTGGTCAAGTCACTTAGCTAATCTGTGCCTTCATTTCCCCTTCTGTAAAATGTGGGTGATGACAATGACTCCGAGTGATTGCGAGACATATTCATTAATGGTTTTAAAGTGCTCTGCATTTATCTGATAGAAAGTGCTAGAGAAGGGCAAAGTTGTTTTTGTTTCCCTGTTTTTCCAAGGTCTATTGGAATGAGAAGATTTGGGTGTGAAGCACTGTCACCTTGATATAAAAAACTGCCTGGCTTTGGCCTTTGAGTCTCAGAGAGCAATTCCCAAGGCAGAAAACAGAGTCTGAGAATTAGCCCACACAGTGATCTTTGAGTACATTAGAAATCTTTCCATTAAGCATAACTCATAAGCAGGGTGTGGCATTGCCTGATGCTTGTGAAGAGGGAATTCTCTTCTTGGGCTCTGTAGCCTTCTCTTCACTAGGACTTTCTCACCATTGGTCTGGCACTGGTAGTAGCAATATTAGAAGAGCTACAGTACCTAGCACAGTGGTGTCCCAGTCTATGAGGTTATGTCTACACTGCATTGTAAGCCGAAGGTTAGTGGAGCTTGAGTTAGCAGACCTGGCTTGTTAACCTTTGGCTTGAGCATCTATGTTTATTTGTAAATCCATGTTAGGAATTGTTGAACCATATACCCCAACCTGGAGCTCCAGCATTTACACTGCATAATGCAGGCCCAAGTCCAAGCACCCATATCCCAGACTTCCAGCACCCTCCCAAAATGTGGCTGCCCTTTGTTCGTAGTGTAGTGTGAGAAAACTTGACTGTCTGCCAAACTTGGCTTTCCAGAGGATGAAGAAAGTCAGCCTGTGGGATTGTGGAATACTTTTGGCAGACTCCGAGAGCATGAGTCCCATGAGACTGCATCTGGACAGCAAAGTAATAGGGCTTGAACCATGGATCTTGGCTTGACTCAGGTTCAACCCCCATGAGGTCTTCAGTCTGAGCCCTGGGTTAGCACAATTTGTGTTTAGACAGAAGGGGGTTTAGGCTTGAGCCTGTGTTCAAACCCTGGGCTTACATTGCAGTGTAGACATAAAATGGACCCCAGCCACTACCACAATACCAAATAATAAATAATAATGTCAACAGGGCAGAGGCATTTTTACTACTGTAGTGCCCAACCCTGTCAACACTAGCATTTCCAGCACTGCTACTGCTAAGGGAACTGCACTGGTGCCATACAAACAGTGCAAAAACTTTGAGTACAGATGCACCCTGTTAGGACTTGTTTGGAAACTGCAGCAAGAAACCAACCTTATTTACTCTCCCACTCCCTTTACATTGTCCTGCCAGAGCTTTGTTTGCTATTGGAGAAATCCCAGTTTCAGATATGTTTAGTGGGACTATAATGTGTTACTCTTTTCTTCTGTACTAAAATCTTAAGCAAATCCACATGTTCCATAGAATCTCTATGGATAGAAATGTCAAGCTCTAATAAAAATATAACATTAGGGATCTATTATCGACCACCTGACCAGGACAGTAATAGTGATGATGAAATGCTAAGGGAAATTAGAGAGGCTATCAAAATTAGGAACCCAATAATAGTGCGGGATTTCAATTATCCCCATATTGACTGGGAACATTTCACTTCAGGACGAAATGCAGAGATAAAATTTCTCGATACTTTAAATGACTGCTTCCTGGAGCAGCTGGTACGGGAACCCACAAGGGGAGAGGCAACTCTAGATTTAATCCTGAGTGGCGCGCAGGAGCTGGTCCAAGAGGTAACTATAGCAGGACCGCTTGCAAATAGTGACCATAATATAACAACATTTAACATCCCTGTGGTGGGAAGAACATCTGAACAGCCCAACACTGTGGCATTTAATTTCAAAAGGGGGAACTATACAAAAATGAGGGGGTTAGTTAAACAAAAGTTAAAAGGTACAGTGACTAAAGTGAAATCCCTGCAAGCTGCATGGGCGCTTTTTAAAGACACCATAATAGAGGCCCAACTTCAATGTATATCCCAAATTAAGAAACACAGTAAAAGAACTAAAAAAGAGCCACCGTGGCTTAACAACCATGTAAAAGAAGCAGTGAGAGATAAAGACTTCCTTTAAAAAGTGAAAGTCAAATCCTGGTGAGGCAAATAGAAAGGAGCATAAACACTGCCAAATTAAGTGCAAGAGTGTAATAAGAAAAGCCAAAGAGGAGTTTGAAGAACGGCTAGCGAAAAACTCCAAAGGTAATAACAAAATATTTTTTAAGTACATCAGAAGCAGGAAGCCTGCTAAACAACCAGTGGGGCCCCTTGACGATCGGAATACAAAAGGAGCGCTTAAAGATGATAAAGTAATTGCAGAGAAACTAAATGGATTCTTTGCTTCAGTCTTCACGGCTGAGGATGTTAGGGAGATTCCCAAACCTGAGCTGGCTTTTGTAGGTGACAAATCTGAGGAACTGTCACAGATTGAAGTGTCACTAGAGGAGGTTTTGGAATTAATTGATAAACTCAACATTAATAAGTCACTGGGACCCGATGGCATTCACCCAAGAGTTCTGAAAGAACTCAAATGTGAAGTTGCGGAACTATTAACTAAGGTTTGTAACCTGTCCTTTAAATCGGCTTCGGTACCCAATGGCTGGAAGTCAGCTAATGTAACGCCAATATTTAAAAAGGGCTCTAGAGGTGATCCCGGCAATTACAGACTGGTAAGTCTAACGTCGGTACCGGGCAAATTAGTCGAAACAATAGTTAAGAATAAAATTGTCGGACACATAGAAAAACATAAACTGTTGAGCAATAGTCAACATGGTTTCTGTAAAGGGAAATCGTGTCTTACTAATCTATTAGAGTTCTTTGAAGGGGTCAACAAACATGTTGACAAGGGGGATCCGGTGGACATAGTGTACTTAGATTTCCAAAAAGCCTTTGACAAGGTCCCTCACCAAAGGCTCTTACGTAAATTAAGCTGTCATGGGATAAAAGGGAAGGTCCTTTCATGGACTGAGAACTGGTTAAAAGACAGGGAACAAAGGGTAGGAATTAATGGTAAATTCTCAGAATGGAGAGGGGTAACTAGTGGTGTTCCCCAAGGGTCAGTCCTAGGACCAATCCTATTCAATTTATTCATAAATGATCTGGAGAAAGGGGTAAACAGTGAGGTGGCAAAGTTTGCAGATGATACTAAACTACTCAAGATAGTTAAGACCAAAGCAGATTGTGAAGAACTTCAAAAAGATCTCACAAAACTAAGTGATTGGGCAACAAAATGGCAAATGAAATTTAATGTGGATAAATGTAAAGTAATGCACATTGGAAAAAATAACCCCAACTATACATACAATATGATGGGAGCTAATTTAGCTACAACGAGTCAGGAAAAAGATCTTGGAGTCATCGTGGATAGTTCTCTGAAGATGTCCACGCAGTGTGCAGAGGCGGTCAAAAAAGCAAACAGGATGTTAGGAATCATTAAAAAGGGGATAGAGAATAAGACTGAGACTATATTATTGCCCTTATATAAACCATGATATGCCCACATCTTGAATACTGTGTACAGATGTGGTCTCCTCACCTCAAAAAAGATATTCTTGCACTAGAAAAGGTTCAGAAAAGGGCAACTAAAATGATTAGGGGTCTGGAGAGGGTCCCATATGAGGAAAGATTAAAGAGGCTAGGTCTCTTCAGCTTGGAAAAGAGGAGACTAAAGGGGGATATGATAGAGGTATATAAAATCATGAGTGATGTTGAGAAAGTGGATAAGGAAAAGTTATTTACTTATTCCCATAATACAAGAACTAGGGGTCACCAAATGAAATTAATAGGCAGCAGGTTTAAAACAAATAAAAGGAAGTTCTTCTTCACGCAGCGCACAGTCAACTTATGGAACTCCTTACCTGAGGAGGTTGTGAATGCTAGGACTATAACAGTGTTTAAAAGAGAACTGGACAAATTCATGGTGGTGAAGTCCATAAATGGGTAAAGAATGGTGTCCCTAGCCTCTGTTGGTCAGAGGATGGAGATGGATGGCAGGAGAGAGATCACTTGATCATTGCCTGTTAGGTTCACTCCCTCTGGGGCACCTGGCATTGGCCACTGTCGGTAGACAGATACTGGGCTAGATGGACCTTTGGTCTGACCCGGTACGGCCGTTCTTATGTTCTTATGTTCTTGGTGTTCTCCAAAGAGAATATGATTGCTCTTTGAGAGAGGAGGAAGCAGGATTGGGGGGTGTGATAGGATCCCAGGGTACAACCTGGAACTGCGGGAACTTTCCAGCATGGGCTGTCTCTCACAATGCTTTGCTAGTGATAAGCAGCAAACCCCTCTAGGTGCTATCACTCAGTCAACAGCATGTGGAGACACATCCAGCTAAGTTGCATGAGTACTCTCTAAAGCACTCATGAACCATACACAGGAAAACACCAGGAAATCCCCCCAGCCTTGCACCCCACAAATGTACTGCCTTACACTGCTTAGGACTTTCTTTTGAACAATGCAAGCTCATTAATTAGTTTGCCACTTCGTCAAAGGATAGTGGACGTGCACCAACTGTTGCAATCTGAGCAGATTCCCTAAGCACTTTAGACAAGCTCACTGGTAAGGATAAAACATTAAAATACGTTTATTATCTACAGGAAGATTTTAAGTGATTATAAGTGGTAGGCAGAAAAGTCAGAGATAGTTACCTAAGAAATAAAAATAAAATCACAGTCTAAATCCTAAACTTTCAGACTAAGCAAGAATTGAATCAAGCAGCCTTTCTCACCCCACTGGATGTTGCAGGCCGGTTACAGTTCTTAATACACAGGGCTGAATTTCCTTCTCAGCCTGGTACCAGTCTCTTCAGTTCAAAGTCTTTGTCTTCCCAGCGATCTTGTTGCCTTCAGCGTAGGTGCCACTGTCCCTGATTTTACACACTCAATTCATGTCCTGTAGCAGGGTGAAACCCTGCTCCTGCTGTGAGGGGTTTAAAAGTGGCCTGGCAGGGCTTGAGAGCGGCTGCTCTCAAGGCTGGTCTGAGTGAGAAAGTGGCTGCAGGTGAAGCCAAGCCCCAAACTGAGCCACAGCTGGCCCCTATAAAAGGCCAGGGAAGCCAGAAACAGACAGTCTTCCTCTGCCTGAAGAGGAAGAAGGGCCTGGCTGCAGGGGCTATAGGCAAGGTACCTAGGGTGAAGCAGGGCTGGGGAAAGGCTGAGGAGCTGGGGAGCTCCAGCCTAGAAAGCCCCAGGCTGCGGCCTAGCAGTGGGCCAACTGGTACTGGGGGTTGCAGAGGGCAGCCCAGGGGTAGGCCAAGGCAGCAGGTCCAAACCCCTTTGCCTGTGATGAGTAGGCTGATACTGCAGTCTGCCCCAGAGTGTGGGGCCAGACAATGACTGGCAGTAGCCAATACTGAGGCAAGGTGGGGCTAGAGGGTGGGGGTTCCCCAAGGAGGGGAAACCCAGAGAGAAAGGGGGCAGCACCCCCAGTAAAAGGGCACCGGGTCCAGGGAGGGACACGGGGGGCCTGAGGACAGGTGGATCACCAGCCTGCAGAGGGCGTTCCGAACACTGGACTGAGCTAATTCCCGGAGTCACCAGCAGGAGGCGCCGCAGGGGTGAGTCCGACCCGTCTACACGTCCCAAGAAAGACACTGGCCCAGACATGTCCTGGTAGGCCTTGCCGAGTCCCAAAGTTGAACAATCCTCCTTGTGTGGGACTTGCACAACTGTCTCTTGCAGAATTGTAACTTTCTTGTTTAAAATTCCCTTACTCGTCAATGGCATGTGATGGTCGCTTAACGCCCATTTGGGTGTGGGTCTCCACCTCAGTCATTGGAGTGCTAGCAGTGGGCATCTCCCAAATTCACAACATATTTCAATAACAGCCATATAGCAAATTCTCATAACTTCCTCCACATTAACAATATACATATTTTGACAGAACAATGAGTTTCAGCAGATCGTGATCTTTCATATGGTATCATACACAGCATGCTTTTTATGAAATATCACAAACATACAAATGGTGAATATGGTGGTTACAGGGTGCTACTTTGAGGTCCAGCATGTCACTGGGGATGAAGGGAATAAGGTGTAATTCGATCTCCTCCGCTCTTTGCAGGAGTAGCATACAGGAACCAGTTTGTTACTATTAACGTAGAGGCTTTGTGTTGCAGTTTTAGTTCCCTAAAAGCACCCAAGATTGCAGGGCTTAGCAAACTTTATTCCAATTCGCCAGCTCATGGAAATGACAATAATACAGGGACCACTAAAAGTAATTAAACTTGGAAAATAAATAAGATATAGACAGTCTATTTCCAATGCATGCAGCATCTCAGTGCTAGGGAAAAGCTGTCTATAATTAAAGGCGAGAAGTGGCAGAGGAGCCAAGATGATTATAGATCTTCTTTAAAGTTATGCACACAGGAATTAGACCTATGATGATAGCTCGGCAAACAAAGCAACAATCTGGCAACTTCAGGCCCCCTCCGTTCTCCACTTACTTGGCTAGTTTAATAATGCTATTTTTAATTGGGAATGATTGATTTTACTCAGGACTGCTGACAGCAATTCCGGGCACTAGGGCAGAACAGTCAATGGGCCCCCACACATGCACAAGCTTTGCCCATGTGGACGCGGTCCACCTGACATTTGGGCGGTGCTGCGCCTGAGCTGGCTGGTGCACAGCAAGTTGCTGGCTGGTGCCCAGTGAGCTGCCGGCTGTGCTGCTGGGCGTGCTTTTCTGACACGGCCAGGGTTTCTACATGCCCGCCTGGTAGGGTTGCCAACTGTCTAATCGTGCAAACCCAAAGACCATTTCCCTGCCTCACCCTTCCTTGAGACCATGTTCCTGTCCTGCCCCTTCTCTGAGCCCCCTCTTCACTCCATCCCCCCTCCTTCCGTCACTCTCTCTCCCCCACCCTCACTCACTTTCACCAGGCTGGGGCTGGGGCAGGGGGGTTGGGGTGCAGGCAGGGGTGCAGGCTCTAGGAGAGAGTTTGGGTGCGGCGGTGGTGAGGAGTACGGGCTCTGGGAGGGTCTGGATACAGGAGGTCGTGTGGGGTCGGGCTCTGGGAGCGAGGTTGGGCTCTGGGAGGGAGTTTGGGTGTGGGCTCTAAGCTGGGGCAGGGGGTTGGGGTGCAGGAGCAGGTCAGGGGATCAGCATTTACCTCGGGTGGCTCCCAAAAGCAACTGACACACGTATCTGGCAGTGGCTCCTAGGTGGTGGGGGGTCCAGGGTGGGTTTCTGCCTGCCACTGCCCAGCCAATACGAGCTGCGGAGTTGGCGCTTGGGGCGGGGACAGTGCACGGAGACCCCCTCCCCAGGGGCTGTAGGGATGTGCCAGCTTCTTCCGCATGCCCAGGCCCCTGAGCAATGGCCCTCTTTGTCCCCCACCCCATCGGCAGGCCTTATTTTACTTAACTACTGTTGACTCTTTTCTTGTGAACATAATTGAAAAAGTGAGTTCTTATGAGGGATACAAATAAAGGGAGCGCTGCAACAACTATGAGGCGCCTCCTAGGGAGTTATCAAAGCTATGTGAATGGCAGCTTGATGGCAGGTGAAATTCAGTGTTGGTAAACTCAGTGTAACCCAGATTGGAAGGAATAATACATACTGGAACTACTTATGCACACTGCTGGGTTCTCAGCACTGACCACTCAGGAAAAAGACCTGGGTGTCATTTGGACAACTTTAGGAAAGCTGTTGCTGAGTGTGCAGCAAGCAGCAGACAAAAGAAGCAAAAACAAAAGTTAGGCTATGTAAGGAGTGGTATGGAAAAGGATACTACAAATATTATGCCAAATACTCAGGGTTCAAAGCAAGAAGGGACCACCAAATCATCCAGTCTGTCAGGCCATCAACACCACCCAACACCTGCACACTAAACCCAACAACTCGAAGAAAGGACGTGTTCTCTATATACAAAATAATGAATGGTCTGGAGATAAGCTAGTCACTCCTACTTACTCTGTTATAATGCTAGAACAAGAGGACTTTGAATAAAACTGAAAGGCGGTAAATTTACAACTGACAGAGACATTTTTTGCACAGCACATACCTATCCCTTGGAACTCATAGCCACAAAATATCACCGAAGAATAGAGCTTAGCGGGATTCAAAAAAGGATTGAACATTTATATGAGTAATGAAAACATGCACAGTTACATAAGACTGGACTTAAAAAACACACAAACCTTCAATCTTCAGGCATAAGCCAACCTCTAATGGGATTAGGAAGAAACTTCCCATGTGCATATCATTCCATAATTGCCCACTTAGAGGTTCCTTGCACCTTTGTCTGAATCATCTCGTTTTGGACGTTGTCAGAAATGGCATACTGGATTAGAAGGACCACCAGTCTGATCTGGTATGGCCTTTCTTATTAGAGTGGTGGCCTAGTGGACCAGAACTGGGTAGTATTCCATGTAAGTTGTGTGTGAAGGCATGAGGAGAATTGTGCAAGGAAAGGATGAGTAAAGTTTGAGACTGACATTTGGTGAAGGTTGTGGTTTGATGTGATATAAGAAATTAGGAAGGAAATGGAGCAGAGTAACATAAGGGCCTTGAAGATGAAGACAAGAAATTTGAACTTGATTCAGTAAACAAGGTTCTGCAGGCTTTGCTCATCTCCCTGCAGGAGGGAACAGAGCAGAGTAAGAGATACCAAGGGCTTGTCTACACTTAAAGCACTGTGCCACTGTAGTGCTTCAATATAGACGCTACTGACACTGACAGGAGGGGTTCTCTCATGGGAATAGGTAGTCCACTTCCCCGAGAGGCAGTAACTAGCTCAGCAGAAGAATTCTTCCTTGAACCTAGTGCTGTCTACGCAAGGATTTAGGTTGGCTTAACAATGTCACTCAGGTGTGGATTTTACTCACACCTAACCGACATAGTTAAACCAATCAAATTTTCTGGTGTAGACCAAGCCTAAGTGGAGAATTAGATTTAGAAGTTTCTTTCATTTTATGTTTACCTCCCAAAGCTTATTAAACCAGTTGTGAATATGTAATATTTCTATCATAAACATAAAGATGACATTTCTTTCTCTCTTTCCCCACCAGGGCATCTTCAATCAGTTCCAATGTAGCAGTGAGAAAGTACTGCCCTCTGATGCCCTACGCAGTGCTCTTGCAAAGACCTTTCAGGATGAGCAGCGCTTCCAGCTGGGCATCATGGATGATGCTGCTGAATGTTTTGTGAGTATGCTGTTTGTGTATCACAGTTATACGGGTGGCTGACCAGCTTTGCAGGGTTTATTTTTATTCTGATAGCCACGTGTATATAGGGACTGTGTATTATAAAAGAGAGATGGTCCTGAGTCCCAAAATTTGGAGTGTTCAGGTGTGTGTTTTTGTTGGGGACCATTGCTAATGAGTGAGAAATGGAAACATAGTCCCTCTTCATTTTTGTAGCTGAAACTGTGCTCGGTTGCTGCTGACACTTTCAAATGTTGTTTGGACAAGGCCTATGTAGAGAACTCCTTGGCTTGCAAAATTGTGACAAATTGGGATAGAATGCCCAGAGCTTCAAGAGAGTAACTTTCTTGACCAAAGGGGGCAATAGTTTCCTCCTGTGACAACACTTAGGCCTGGTCTACACTAGGCGTTTAAATCGGTTTTAGGAGCGTAAAACCGATTTAACGCCAAAACCGTCCACACTAGGAGGCACCTTATATCGATTTTAATGGCTCTTTAAACCGGTTTCTGTACTCCTCCCTAACGAGAGGAGTAACGCTAGTATCGGTATTAACATATCGGATTAGGGTTAGTGTGGACGCTGATCGACGGTATTGGCCTCCGGGAGCTATCCCACAGTGCACCAGTGACCGCTCTGGACCGCAATCTGAACTCGGATGCAGTGGTCAGGTAAACAGGAAAAGCCCCGCGAACTTTTGAATATTTCCTGTTTGCCCAGCGTGGAGCTCCGATCAGCACGGGTGGCGATGCAGTCCAAAATCAAAATAAAAAAAAGAGCTCCCGCATGGACCATGCGGATGTGATCGCTGTAAGGGCAGGCAAATCCGTTCTATCAGCGCTCCGTTACAGAAGATGAAATTCAGAATCCTTTTTTAAAAATCTCCAGACAGACGCCATAGCAGGGACTCAGCGCACTGCAGCGTGACAAGCGTAACGGAAAGCCAAAGAATCAAATGGATGCGCATGGACTGGAGGACTGAAGCTATCCCACAGTTCCTGCAGCCTCCTAAAATTATTTGCATTCTTGGCTGAGCTCCAAATGCTTCTAGGGTCAAACACAGTGCCCGCGGGTCAGGGCATAGCTTGGCAATCTACTCACCCACCCCCCACCCACCCCCAGAAGCGAAAGGTAAAACAATCCTCTGACTCTTTTACATGTCACCCTATCTTTACTGAATGCTGCAGATAGACGCGATAGTGCAGCACTCAACACCAACATCCTTGCTCCCCCCCCCCGCCATGGGCGGCTGATGGTACAAAAGGATGGAAATCCATCCTCATCATCAGCATAAGCTGATCGTACAAAATGATGGAAATCCATCCTCATCATCAGCCTCAGCTGATGGTACAAAAGGACTGGTAACCGTCCTCGTCATCAGCCTATTGGCCCTAATTTTTTCTGGTGGATGGATGGTGCAATATGGCTGGTAACCATCCTCATCATAGCAACAGGGGGCTGAGCTCCATCAGCCCCCACCCTTCATGTGTAAAGAAAAGATTCAGTTGCCCCTGGACTAGCAGTGGGATGCTGGGCTTCTCTCCTACACACTGCTTAATGTCCTGTCTGGACTATCATAGCAGCTGGAGGCTGCCTTCCACTCATTTCTCACTAACAAGTCAGTGTGTCTTATTCCTACATTCTTTATTAATTCATCACACAAGTGGGGGGACAATGCTACGGTAGCCAAGAAAGGCTGGGGGAAGAACGGAATCAACAGGTGGGGTTGTTACAGGAGCACCCCCTGTGAATAGCATACAGATAATAATTTCTGCGGGCTCTGACACAGAGCAGGTGGTTCTCTAGCACACTTGCCTATATTAGGCAGCACTGATTCTATTTTTAGATACCAAAAAGGAGGGATTGACTCAGGGAGTCATTCCCAATTTTTGCTTTTGCGCCCCTGGCTGATCGGCCAGGGGCACTTATGACAGCAGCCAATGGTACAAAACGATGGAAGGTGCAATATGGCTAGTAACCACTCTTGGCTTTTGCGCCCCTGGCTGATTGACCAGGGGCACTAGCAGCAAATGGTACAAAAGGACTGGTAGCCATGATCATCCTCAGTTCCAATTTATGGAAGGGTTTGGATGGTGCAATATGGCTAGTAACCATCTCTGCTGTCATGCAAAAGCAAAAGCATGCTTCTGTGTAGCGCTGCTGAATCGCCTCTGTGAGCGGCATCTAGTACACATACGGTGAGAGTCACAAACGGCAAAAAAAGCTCCATGATTGCCATGCTATGGCATCTGCCAGGGCAATCCAGGGGAAAAAGGCGCGAAATGCTTGTCTGCCGTTGCTTTCCCAGACGAAGGAGTGACTGACGACATTTACCCAGAACCACCCGCGACAATGATTTTTGCCCCATCAGGCACTGGGATCTCAACCCGGAAGTTCCAAGGGGCGGGGGAGGCTGCGGGAACTATGGGATAGCTAGGGAATAGCTACCCACAGTGCAACGCTCCAGAAATCGACGCTAGCCACGGACCATGGACGCACACCACCGATTTAATGTGCTTAGTATGGCCGCGCTCCACCCGATTTTATAAATTCTGTTTTACAAAACCGGTTTATGCAAATTCGGAATAATCCCGTAGTGTAGACGTACCCTTAGTTGTGTTGAGCTTCTTGACAGACATCTGGGCTAGGCATGTAAAGTTAGGATGCTCATGTAACTCTGAGATCAGACTGTCATATAGCAACTTCAAAATGTGTTTTTAATTTGCAGCATCTGAGCTGTATGAGAGCACCTATCTTACAAGCCATCCCATTTGAATGGTTCAACCGCAGCAAGAGATTCCCATCAGAATGCATTGTAGGCAGTTTGCAAACTTGGCCATAGGGGGGCAGGGTGTGGGTGGGTTTGTATTTCCAACTCAGAAGGAATTTTAAAATAAAATATTAAAAGAACATTACTGAATTTGCAAAATATGGGAAAGTTATACCAGTGTAAACCAAGGTGTGAATTTAAATTAATATAGTTATACTGGCTTAACCCTTTGTGGACACTCTTTATTCCAGTACAAGAGGGCCTTTTTTTATTTGTTTGCTTTATGTTGCTTCGGAAGATGTTTAAGCTAACAAAAAAAGAGCCACTTCTAGGGTTTGTCTACACTTAAAATGCTGCACTGAAGCAGATGCACCTCTGTAGTACTTCAAGAAAGATGCTGCCTACACAGATGGGAGGGCTTCTCCTGTTGGCGTAGGTACTCCACCTCCCTGAGAGGCAGTAGCCTTCTCTTCGACATAGCGCTCTCTACACTGGGAGTTAGGTTGGTACAACTGCGTCACTCAGAA
The DNA here is from genome assembly GCF_020497125.1 of Mauremys mutica. Taxonomy (NCBI): domain Eukaryota; kingdom Metazoa; phylum Chordata; order Testudines; family Geoemydidae; genus Mauremys; species Mauremys mutica. Next base: position 55,676,898 of record NC_059078.1, on the reverse strand, counting down.
TTTTGGATTTTCCACACCCCTGTGCAACGTAGTTATATGACATAACTTGCTGGTGCAGACTGAGCTTTAGGGCTTGTCTGTACTAAACATTAGACTGACCTACCTACATCACTTAGGCCTTTGAAAAATTACAAGCCTTACATGATATAATTAGGTCGATCTAACCCCCAACGTAGATGCAACTAGGGCTTGGTCTACATTAGCAAATTAGGTGGTTCTTTGAGTGCTTGCTCATGTCCATTCCATTCTAGGTGTGTGTGCACCCACGTGCACAGTTGTCAAAGACTTTTGCCTTAGCGGTATCCGTAGGTTTGGCTGTGGCACCCTCTGGAGTGCCTCGCTCATGCATCAGTATATCAGGAGTTGCTGGTCCTACTCCCTCTCAGTTCCTTCTTACCACCCATGGTGGTTGGTTGGAGTGCCTCTCTTCCTTGCCTAACAAGTGGTCAGCAGTTTCCTTCTTCACTGTACTTAGTAAGTTAGGGTCCAGTGAGGACTTTTCCCCAGACAAAGCATGCCCTAGTCTCCAGGTTTTAATCTGTGCACTGACTATAATAGGCCTATGCCTGTTAGTGACCCCCTACGGCAGCTGTCTGAAGTGCTTGGGGGGATTGCGTATAAAATAAGTGTCCCATCTGTAAGAACTTTCATCCCAGGACACAAAAAGAATTCAACATCCGTTTGAGGGCCCTCCTCATGAAGGCTGCTCTCTGCCCAGCCTTGGAGCCATCTTGGCTGGACTCAACTCCCAGTACTTCAGCACCATTCCCCTTTGCCGGTGCCCAAGAAGAAGTCAAAAAATTGGGACCAAGCAAGAAGGACCAAAGGGCATCGGGTAAAGGACCCTGTTACCCGGGCCCACCCAAGAGCTACACGGGGATACATCCCCTAGGGGACCTCCTACCCCCACTTCCCCCGCAAGGGATCCACCACCGACTCCAGAGAGCGGTATGGTACCCAGACTCATGGTGGAGTCAACGCCTTTCCAGCCGTTCCCAGCACCAAGAGCAAAGGACTCTCCCAGTGCAGCCGGCACCACATGCTGCGATGGACCCAGCAAAGGCTCCCTACAAGGGCAGCCATGAAAGCCTCTCGGAAGGCGAGTGAACGCCGCTGGTCTCCAGAGCCAAAGTAAAGCTCTTAGTGGCTGTGCCCCTGGTCTCCGCATCAGCCCAGGTCACCAGTTTGCCGCTTCAGATTACCGGCACTTCGCTCCCGGTCTCTTCTCTCTCCATGAGACTCGCCCAGAGGGAGGTGCCGGTCACCATATGGATGGCACCGATCATCCTTCCGGCGACCCTATTCACGACGTCAATCGCCATCGCCTAGACCATGGGAACATTCCCCGACACAGTGCCAATCCCCCTACTCCCGGCACCAGTCTGCCTATTCAAGGTTCCGTTCACACACGGTGATGGTTAACCACCAGACTCAGGTGTTAACGGCCCTGCTGTGGTCACCAGAGAAGGATTCCTCTGGCACGGAGAGGGAGTTCAGTCCCTCGCTGAGACAGCACCATTGTGACTGGACTCCTGAGGCTGTGTCCACCTCCGCGATGCCATCCTGGCAGCAGGGCCAGTGGCCAGCGCAGTGGGCCTAGTGGAGTGCCTGGGGTATGCCGATCATGCCAATGCCCCCCTCACACCAATCGTCCATCGCTGATGGCACCAGGCTCGGTGCACGAAGCGCAATCGGATGCCGGGGTGGAAGGGCAGGTGCCCACCCCCAGTGGTCCAGCCATCCTCATCCTCTCCAGATGAGCTCTGACAGAGCCCTCTCATGATAGCTCACCAGACGAATTTAAGGAGTACCAAGCCCTGCTCTGAAGTTTGACCACGAACTTAGGCCTAGAGGTGGAGGAGATGGCAGAGCAATCGGACACCTTGTTTAATGTGCTCTCCACATCAACCCCCGCTCATGTCACGGTTCCAGTGCATAAAGGGGTCCTAAAGATTTTCTAAAAACCCACTAGCAAACCCCGTCCTCAATTCCACCCACCTCCAAAAGGGCTGAAAAGAAGTATTTCATCCCAGCCAAGGGGTTTGAATACTTGTACACCCCCGCCCCCAGGGTCATTGGTCATTTGTGTGGCCTACAAGAAAGACAAGCAAGGGCAATATAGTTCCACCCCCAAGAATAAGGAGGCCAAGAAACTGGACCTTTTCGGAAGGAAAATTTATTCTTCTTTGAGTGCTTGCTCATGTTGATTCCATTCTGTGTGCCCATGTGCACAGTTTTTGGAGACTTTTGCCTTAGCGGTGTCCATAGGGCTGGCTTTGGCGCCCCCTGGAGTGCCATGCTCATGCTGCGGTATATCAGGCGCCGCTGGCTTATATGCCCTCTCAGTTCCTTCTTACTGCCCATGATGGTTGGTTGGAGCGCCTGGTCTTGCTTAGCAAGAGCATTAGCAGTTCTTCACTGTTCAGATCGTTCTCCTTTGTTATTTAGTCAATGATTAGTTAGCTTTTAAGTATTGTAATGGTAGTTTAGTAGTTAAACTCCCGGATGGGACTTTGTCCTGGAGCGGGGCATGCCCCACTCCCCAGGCTCTAAGCTGTGTTTTGACTGCAGCTGGACAAGGCCCATCAGTGACCCTCATGAGTTGTCTGAAGTGCCTGGGGGAGTCCCATCGAAAAGACAGTGCCAGATCTGCAAAAATTTTCATCCACAAACTCAAAAAAAAGCAGGACATTTGATTAAGGGCCCTACTCATAGAGGCTGCTCTGCGCCTGGCAGCAGAGCCCTCGCACTTGGACTCCACATCCGGTACTTCCACGTCGGCACGCAGTGCACCGCCAGCACTGAGATCCATCCGTCACCGTTCCCCCTTGCTGATACCACAGGCATCACACAAGGGAACTTGCGGCAAAGCCTTGTGCCCACAACGAAGGCTCTTGGGGGTACCGCTGTGGTTGGACCCCCTAGCCCAGCCAGGGACCTGCCTCTAACTCCGGGGAGCGGTAGGGGGTCATGGCCCATTGCAGGGCCAAAGAACAGTTAGGCTGACTGGCACTGCAGACGCCTGGCCACATGGCAGGTCCCATCAATACACCAGCTCAGATGACCAAGCCGGTGATGGAACCTTCCCTAAAGGCCATGGAATGCCCCTGGTCCCTGGACCACAGGCATGGTTCCCCTTCACTATGGCCAAGGACCACGGTCCCGCAACCCTGGTCTCTGACCAGGAGGCCCAGATCTCTGACACCATGGTCTCCTCTTACAAGACATGGGACTCTGGAGTCGCCACACCAATCCCCGTATTCTTGCTACTCATGGTCCTCCTGCCAGAGATTGCCAAGTTGCTGGTCGCCATCGCCTTGCAGGTCTTCTAAGTGTTGATCCCCTCTAACGCGAGACCGTTCCTGGTCATGGCACCGGTTGCCAAGGCCCTGGTACAGTTCTTCAGGCAGGCACCAGTTCTCGCCTTCCTCGTACTGGTCACTGACAAGAGTCAGTCAACAGACTCAGGCTTCCATGGCCCCACCCTGGTCACCAGAAAGACCTGCAGCACTGGCATAGGGTCAAAGGCAATGGTCCGCTTAGTGGCAGTATATTGGAACCCGTGAGGGTTGCCTATAAATCCCACCGTACTCCCACCGGTCCTCCTAGGTGGCATCGGACAATCTACCCCCGTCACAGCCAGCACAGGTGTCAGAGCAAGGGGCCCAATCCGAAGTGGTGACTCCAAGGGAAGCCCTGATGACCATGGAGTGGTCCCGGACACACAAGGGGATGCCTCCCAACCTCTAGCAGTGCATTCACCCTCATCGTCCCCAGATGAGGTTGTGGCAGTGCCCTCGCAAACTGGTAGCCCCCCTGATGACTTCAGGGAGCACCAAGCCCTACTTAAAAGGGTGGTGGCCAGCCTGAATTTGGAGGTTGAGGAGCTAGCTGAGGAGCCCAATGACCTCTTCAATGTCATCCCCTCTTCTACCCCAGCCTGGGTCGCATTGCCCGTTCACCCAGTAGGTTCTAAAGATAGCCAAGTCAGTGTGGCAGACCCCATCTTCCATTCTGCCCACATCCAAAAAGGCAGAAAAGAAGTACTGTGTCCCCGCAAAGGGGTTTGAATACTTATACATGCACCCTCTTGCAGGGTCCCTGGTCGTGTCTGCCATCAACTAAAGAGACAGTCAGGGACAAGTGAGTGGCACCCCCAAATATAAAGATGCCAAGAGATTAGACTTATTTGGCAGAAAAAAATATTCCACAGCAAGCCTCCAATTTAGGGTCTCTAACCATCAGGACCCACTTGGTGGATACAATTTCAACCTGTGGGATTCCATAGGCAAGTTCAAAGAGATCCCACAGGATCAGGCACAGGAGTTCTCCATCGACCTAGCTACCACTCTGCAGGAGGTGGATTACCTACACTGAGGGGAGAGTCCTTCCCATCGCCCTAGGCAGTATCTACACTGAAGAGCTACAGCAACACAGCTGTGCTGCTGTAGCATTAAAGTGTAGGCAAGCTCTTGGTTGACAGAAGAGTTCTTCTGCTGACATAGCTACTGCATCTTGGAGAGGCAGATTTACTATATCAATGGGAAAAACTTCTTTCGATATAGGAAGCACCTACAGTATGGTGCTACAGCGGCACAACTGCAGCACCGTAGCTGTAATGTAGTGTAGGGCATGGCTACACTTGCGAGTTAGAGCGCATTAAAGCAGCCCAGTGTGCTCTAACTCATGACGTGTCCACACTGGCTAGGCATGTAAAGCACTCTGACTCCGCGGCTAGAGCGCTCCTGGTACTCCACCTCGGCGAGTGGAATAACGTTTGATGCGCCCCTGATGGAGCGCCGTGACTCTGATCGGCCTCCAGAAGTGTCCCACAATGTCTGTTCTAGCCACTCTGGTCATCACTTTGAACTCTACTGCCCTGCCGTCAGGTCACCAACTGTCAGACCCACCCTTTAAATTCTCTGGGAATTTTGAAAATCCCCTTCCTGTTTGCTCAGCCAGGTGTGGAGTGCTCTCAGCAAATTTTTCCAGGTGACCATGCCTCCACGCCCCAGACAATCCCCAGTATCTAGCAATAGCGAGGTGCTGGACCTCATCAGTGTTTGGGGGGAGGAAGCTGTCCAGTCCCAGCTGTGCTCCAGCCATAGGAATTACGATACCTTCAGGCAGATATCAAGAGACATGATGGAAAAGGGCCATGACCGGGACACCCTGCAGTGCAGGTTTAAAGTGAAGGAGCTGTGGAATTCCTACCGCAAAGCCCTCGAAGCAAACAGCTGCTCCGGTACTGCCCCCACAACCTGCCATTTTTACAAAGAACTGGACGCGATACTTGAGGGCGACCCCATCTCCATTCTGAGTACCACCATGGACACTGCAGAGCCCAGTCCAACATGGCAGGAGAAGGAGGAGCAAAGCGGGAGCGAGGGTGCCGAGGAGGAGGAAGAAACCCCGGCATCCCTACATGCATGCAGCCAGGAACTGTTCTCAAGCCAGGCGGAAGGTAGCCAGTTGCGGCGGCCGGTGCTTGGGGAAGGACCAACACCAAAGGAGGCTCCCGGTAAGCGGCTTTTATTTTGGGAAGGAAGTTATTCAGTGCGGGCCCTTGGGGCGAGGAGGGTTAGGGCTGCATGCATGCCTAGATGCGGAATAGGGCATTGATGTGCTCTCTCATATCGCGGTAATCGGCCTCAGTGATCTCTTCAAAGCTCTCAGCCAGAACTTGGGCAATGTGCTTGCACAGGTTTCGTGGGGCCACTGTGGTCCTTGTCCCAGTAAGGCTAACATGTCTGCGCCACTGTGCCGTGAGGGGTGGGGGAGACCATTGTTGCACACATGCAAGCTGCATATGGGCCAGGGTGGAAGCCGCATTGTAGTAGAAGACCCTCCCTTGCTTCCCAGGTTACCCTCAGCTGCAAGATCTCTTCCAGGGCGAACACCTGTGGAAAATGTGGGGACAGTGTTCTGTATAGGGGCCCCCTGAAGCTGTTGGCTCTCCCCAAGGCACAGAAACCCAGAGGACAGTACAGCCATGAAAGAATCAGTCCTCCTTGACCCTGTGCTTACTCACCATTTTGGGGCTCCTGCGGGTTATGTGCACTCGCTTTGGGACTGACAAATTATGCTATTGTGTAGACTGTGCTTGCCCTCCTTAAGTATGGGGGAATCATTGCTCTGTCTGGTGTGGACAATGCTGCCTCTGTTAAGTGTTGCATTTTGCCTTTACAGATGCAATCTTGAGATCTACGCCATCCATATTATCACCGGCTAAGAGGCTGCAAAGAATCAGGAAGAGGCCATGTAGAAGCCAAGAGGACATGCTGCATGAAGTCATGCAGCAGTCCCTTAATGAAAATTTAAAAGTGCAGGTGTGGAGGGAGAGTGAAAAGTGGGTCAGCCAGCAAAATGCGGATTGCCGGCACCAAAGCAGAGTGGCTGATAAGCATCATGGAGCGCCAAGCGGACTCGATCCAGGCGCTCGTAGCTATGCAGGCGGAGCACTACCGCCCCCACCCCCCCCTTGCAGCCCTTGGCCCAAAACTCTTTCCCTTGTGCCCCCATGTCATCTCCAACCCACTTTCCCCAACATCTGGGTTCTTATCGCCACCAGCTGCCTCCAACACCTGTAGCTTCACCACCCAGCCCTGAAAACTATGACGTTTACCCACTGCACTCATCCCCCATCACCATGCAGTATATCCAGCCTGAAGTGCAGCACTCGTTGCACAGCACTCCAAACAGGAAGGCTGAGTATGATAACAGGACATATGCAAACCTGTGATTGTACTGTTCTGCACCCCACCCCCTTGCCCTTCTGTGTTTCCCAAGCAGTTGTTTCTTTTCAATAAATGCATTTTCTTTTCATTAAATGGATTTTTTTGCTTTGAAAACATTTTTTATTATTGCATAATGTAAAACTTACCTTAGCCCAGGAAAGCAACAGACACTGCAAGGAACACAGATTCCTACTAACTTTGGAACCACTGTACTTCACTCCCGTGCAGGGCACCAGACATTACTGTTGGCTTTCAGCCTCAAATTACTCCCTCAAGGCATCCCTAATCCTTGCAGCCCCGTGCAGGAGCCCCTCTAATAGCCCTGCTCTCTGGCTGTTCAAATTCAGCCTCCAGGTGTTGAACATGCCTGAGTGAATCTTTCACCCTTCCCTTCACAAATGTTATGGAGGGTACAGCACATGGATATAACCGTGGGGATGCTGTTATCAGCCAGGTCCAGCTTCCCCTACAGAGAGCGCCAGCGGCCCTTTAAATGGCCAAAAGCACACTCCACAGTCATTCTGCACCGGCTCAGCCTGTTGTTGAACCGCTCCTTGCTGCTGTCAAGGCTCCCTGTGTAGGATTTCATGAGCCATGGCATTAAAGGGTAAGCGGGATCTCCAAGGATCACAATGGACATTTCAACTTCCCCTATGGTGATCTTCTGGTCTGGGAAAAAAGTCCAGGCCTGCAGCTTCCTGAACAGGCCAGTGTTCCGAAAGATGCGTGCGTCATGCGCCTTTCTAGGCCAGCCTGCATTAATGTCAATGAAACGCCCACAGTGATCTACAAGCGCCTGAAGAACCATAGAGAAATAGCCCTTCCGATTAATGTACTCAGAGGCTAGGTGGGCTGGTGCCAGAATTGGAATATGCGTCCCATCTATTTCCCCTCCGCAGTTAGGGAAACCCATTTGTGCAAAGCCAGCCACAATGTCATGCACGTTACCCAGAGTCACGGTTCTTCTGAGCATGATGCAATTAATGGCCCTGTAAACTTGCATCAACACGATTCCAGCGATCAACTTTCCCACTCCAAACTGGTTAGCAATCGATCAGTAACTGTCTGGAGTTGCCAGCTTCCAGATTGCAATAGCCATCCGCTTCTCCACCATCAGAGCAGCTCTCAATCTCGTGTCCTTGCATCGCAGGGTGGGGGCGAGCCCCTCACACAGTCCCATGAAAGTGGCTTTTCTCATGTGAAAGTCTGCAGCCACTGCTCGTCATCTCAGACTTGCACAACGATGTGATCCCACCACTCAGTGCTTGATTCCCGAGACCAAAAGCGCCGTTCCACAGTGGTGAGCATGTTCATGAATGCCACAAGCAATCTCGTGTCGTATGCGTTACTAGAGTCGATATCATCGTCTGAGTCCTCACTGTCACTTTGGATCTTAAGGAGTAACCCGCAGACTGAAAGGGAAGACAGAGCGCGCAGTAAAAAAACGTTGAAAGATGGCGCCAATTGTGGATGGAAGCAGAGGGATTGCTGGGATGCGAACCGATGTGTCATGGGGTGTTGGGACAGGACCCAGAATGCCCCCCCACCCCTTCCCACAAGCCACGGCACCAGAATGGGAAGAGATGCTTTGTGGGATAGCTGCCCACAATGCACCGCTCCCAATGCCACTGCAAGTGCTGCAAATGTGGACATGGCAGTGCGCTTACAGCTGTCAATGTGGACAGACTACAGCACTTTCCCTACTGCGCTCTACGAAGGCTGGTTTAACTCAAAGTGCTCTACATTTGCAAGTGTAGCCATGCCCGTAGACATACCCTTATGCTGCAATAAGGGTGTCCACATTGATGCTGATGTCAGTTTAACTATACTGGTGTAATTATAGTAGTATAACTGATAACACTTTCCTGTGTGGACAAGCCCTAGGGCAGACATCACTCCATTGCTTTGCACTCAGTTAACTTTTTCGAGGTTTTCTTTGCAACCGTAAGGACTAGAGACTTAGGCTATGTCTACACTGCACAGCTTACAACGGCGTGGCTGTGCCACTACAGCCGTGCCATTGTTAGGTACGCAGTGTAGCTGCTTTTTATCTCCAGGAGAGAGCTCTCCTGATGAGAAACTAAAACCACCCCCAATGAGCGGTGGTAGAGCGTTTCCCGCTGACAAAGTGGTGTCCACACCAGCGCTTTTCAGCATTAAAACTTTTGTCGTTCGGAGTGGGAGGGTGTTTTTTCACACCCTCGAGGGACAAAAGTTTTAGTGATGAAAGTGCAGTGTAGACATAAACTTGCCTTTGGGGTTGAGGGGAAATGAATGCTTAGTTTCTGCAGCACAAAATGGCAGCCTGAATTGGGGAGTCTGTGCCTAATGCTTAATCTGTGCCCAGATACCGAGTCCCCTGTGGCCTTTTTTCTGTCTGTCCAAGTTAGTCAAGTTAAATAGTTAAAACAATATTAATAGAGGTATCTGTGGCCTTCTTACCATAAATCCATGTTGACATATTGGGAGGGATCCTGAAACAAGAGCTTCTAGGATGCAGAGATCGGAGGGAGTTGTCTGAAATGACCTCTAGGTATCAGTGCTCGTCAGACAGATTGTGTTCAGTACTCTTGCTTCTTGCAGAATTTCATCTGTCTCTCCATTAGTTGTCTAGCTCTTTGTTCATGTAATAAAGTTCCCCTTCATACAGAGTTTTGGGTGCATAGTGTAAAATCCATTGATTATACAATAATTAATAAGGGTTACTCCAGGATCATGAGCCTGCAGTTAGGTGGTTGTTTTCCAGTGTCAGCCCACTGTTTAAACACCACAGAGCTGCTGTGTCCATTGCACTTAAGCCAAACCCACTGACATTTGAGAATTTATCAGAACAAATAATGATAGAACCTTCAGATAGGCTAGTAAATAAATAAAAAGGTTAATTGGTGTAGCATTCCAGATAACGTACACGGTAGCTATTTTGTTTAATATCAATGAAATACCAATCTCTTTAGTTCCTAAATGAATTTAGAATGTTGGCAAGAGCACGCCATCCTATTGTAAAATGTCACTTTTAACACAGCATTATTTATTTTAGTATTTCTGAGGTACTGGAGTGAATTATGTGTAATTCATTTTTGTTTGTATACATTACAAATGATCAACTTTTCACTTTTTTCCTCCTTTCGGGATAGGAGAATCTCTTGATGCGGATTCATTTTCACATTGCGGATGAGTCAAAAGAGGACATCTGCACTGCTCAGCACTGCATTTCTCACCAGAAGTTTGCAATGACCTTGTTTGAACAGGTGAGATAGTGGTATCTTTTTACACAAAACACCCACTCCCCATTTAGGTTTAGTTCCTGAGAAATCTAGCATCATGTCTGAAGAAATGTCAGACAGGCACAGCTAGGATGGCCACCCATCTGGTTTTTACCTGGATAGTTTAGTTTTTGGCTTCTGTGTCCGGGTGCCATTTAGGGTTGCCAGGTGTCCAGTTTTTGGGGACCTGGCAACCCTAATTTATTCCGGGGCGGGGGGACGCACTGGGTCTTTAACTCATGCCAGTCCCTGCTCAGCTGGGACTGCCTCCTACCTGCAGCCAGGCTCCTTGACAGGATCCAGCAAGTGACATAGGGATAGGGGAGAGGAGAGCATGACAAGGGTGGAGCCTGGCAGGGGGAAGAGGTGCACGGGGGCAGGCCCTCGGTGTTTCGTTTACCAGCAGTTAGAAAGGTGGCAACCCTAGGCACAGTAATACGTGACATGGACTCATCAGTTTAGCCTTCTCATGGTATTACTTTCCATTCCTGTTTTAGTGTGTCTGTACTAGCTGTGGTGCCACTTCTGACCCTCTGCCTTTTATCCAGATGGTACATTACATCTCCACCACTTCACTCTGGTGAGTCTGGGGTTTTATATGGAAAAAGAGTTTACCTTGTTTACAGTAGCACCTTGGTCATGGTATTTTTCTCCACTGTCACATAATTCAACATACAGAACATGGCTCATTATTAGTGGAGGCGTAGGATAGCTGTAGGCTGGAACATAAAGCTTCTGTGGGACTGAAGATTAGGATGGAGGGTAGATGTAGATCAAGAATTTAGGTGCTTTGACAGAGCTGTAGAGATAGAGGGCTGTTTATGGCAGTGAGTTACCTAGAACAGAGAAACAGGTACTTGAAGAGCTGTGTTAAGGACCAAGACTCGAAAGAAATAGTGCTACAGTTCAGGGTGGAAGAACATTGACAGCTGTGGTGCCCAGAACTGGAACAGAAAAGAGTAATGCAGGCCAAGATTGAATTGCACAGGTAGAACTGTGTGATGGGCTGAACTGAAATATCAAAGGGTAGTTCAGGTTCACTTTCATGAGCATTAAACCAATTTTTTAAAATTAGCATTTCTGTGGTTCATATGCATGAAATCCTTCCTGTTGGGTTCTTTCAACACTGTTTCTGCTGCAAAGCTACTTTATCTTGGTTCCTAACAGTATTACAATCTCATTATAGGCCTTTCAGTTTAAACAGAGATTTACCTGTAAAATCCTAGTACCACATTTAGACTAGGATGTATCAATAAATATTTAAGTGGAAAACCGAGAGTTACTGTTTTTAACTTTTAGCTTCACACAGCAGCTTCATGCTGTTTCTGCACATGAAGTTAGCTAAGAGCTGTCAGTGTTGAACAGTGGAAGCCTGACTGTCAGGAGCACATAAAACAATCAGTTTTTAAAAAATCCCCCAAACGAGTTTTCTGGCTACATACTTGTTCATTAGCCCATTCATTTATAAGCCGGCCCTAGGTGGTTAGGTAAAAATAGCAAAAACTGTATGACCCTTTCATAAGCCAACCCTAAATTTCAGGGGTTGGCAAACTTTGGAGCCAAAGTTTGCCAACCCCGCTCTTTGATGCGCCACTTTTTTACCAAAAATATTCAGCTTATGAACAAGTATATATAGTAGTTATTTGATGAACAAATACACTCAAAGCAATATCAGCCATAAGGAAGCCCTAAAAAGGGGAAATATCCACTTGTTAAGCCCATAGAAGGTGCACTGAATTGTTAAACACTACTTTACTTGTTCTTCTTAGCCCTCTAGATGAAAACCACTTCACAGATAACCTGCTTAAATAAGTAGACAACGTAAGTTATCAGCATCATTCCTACTTTGGCACGTTCTCTTGGAACCATAAGAAAACACTTTAGACTTAATTCAATCAGATGTCTTATCCTGAGAGCAAGAAAATAAATTATGTACACATTATTCTATATAATAGAGCTAAAAATCTAGAGGTCCTCAAGGCTCTTATCCTCTCTTGGCAAATCAGTCACGGTTTAGTGTCATTATGATGCTATAACATACAAACTACAATGAAAAGGAAACTGAATGAATGAATGAATGAATAAAAATAATAGCCAAAAATATTTGCTCCGAATAAATAAAGAAAAAAATGCATGAAGTCTTGACTCCAGCCATCTAACAATTCTGTTGAATACACGTTTAGGAAAATAGCACGTTTTCCTTTCTCCAAATGCTGGTGACACAAATGATTGCCCACAAGAAACTGACCAGAGATGATAAAAGGATGAAGTTACCATCTATTTTCGAAATTCTGATTGAGATGGAAATAAATTAACTGCCCACCTGCTGCCCAGGGTAAAAGCCATGCAGTGGAGGAGTGAAAAGGGATTTGGATACTGTCTTGAAAATCAGAAATAGCTTCTGTCATGCAAATCAGTGGGGCGAAATTATGATTGATAGTATATCAAAAGGGTTGTGAACATATGCTGTATTCCCCCTTGTGGCTGCTACCATTTAGGTGAACTTTCTGGCTGACATTGTTTATCTGAATGGTGTTGTTAGCTTAAAATATTAATATTTAATGAGATTAAAATTTTAATTTGGGACTGTAGCGTTTCAAGAAACACTATGAACATAAAAATCATGCTGTGTTTATGTACGTTCTTTATGTACGTTTTGCTTATACTAAAACTGTTAACTTTAAAACATAATTTACTTTTTTCCACTAATGCTGTTTGTTTCCTTTTTGCAATCTTTCAACTTGGACAGTGCAATTAAATGTCTGTTTCACTGTTGCTTATAATTTCATCTATAAGATTTCACCTATATACGGTCTTGTGCAACAGCATAGTGCTGCTGTGGTTGGGTTGCAAATTCTGTAGGGAAGCACTTATTTGCTGTAAAAATGTGTTTTAATTGGAAGTTAAATATTCCTTGAAACATTTCTGTTAAGTTTTGTCTTAAAATCTCAAATTTGAGACCAAACTTGAATTGTCTGTCATCTCTCTTTAAACTTCCCATTTTCTTTCTGCAACATAGTCACAGAAAATGCACGAATCCACTATTGAAACGTGTCTGTTTTACACACTAAAATATTTTCAAAATAAATAAAAATTAATTGCAAAAATAAGCACTTACAATATGATAGCTGTTTTTACTTTCTCAGCTTTCTAATTGTGGCATAAATGCTAAATGAAAATGTTTGTTTATTCAACTTTTTAAATAAACTTTTCTCCTCCATGCTCTCCTCGAACTGAAGCAATCAAGCTATTTGCATGCTGGAGAGACGAGAGAAACCCACTCCGGATATGTTTGGAGAGTTACTACAGAACGCCAGCACCATGGGAGACCTGCGAAACTGTCCGGTGAGTATGCTTAACTTGACTTTTTAACATAAGCAAAAGCCAGAAGAGGGCTAGTAGTGCCTACTGTTATGTGTGTCTGACTACAAAGGGTTTTAAAGATTTAGCTCATCACAATGCTAGAGATGTCAGAGATGGATGGACCGATTTTCTTTGTGGGTAAGACTTCCAGTAGGTTTTATGATCCTTTGGGTAGGGAAAAAAGAAAAGTTGTTATCTGGGCACACTCTTTGACAGCTGGAATTGCTGGGACATAAGTTATGGATCGAGGTCAGAGAAGAAAGCAGACATTGTGAGTAGCAGGAGTTAGAAAATCTCATCCAAAGAAACAAAAATGATAGTCAATCGTGGAAGCAGTTTTCCATTACTGGAGGGCTATTTTATGTTGGAGCACTCTTAGCATATAGCGATCTGACATCTGCTGGGATACAATACAGCAGTGCACAGACAATCCAGGAAGTTATGGGAGAGTGTTGGGGACAACTTCCTGGTGCAACTACTGGAGGAACCAACCAGGGGCCGAGCTTCTCTTGACCGGCTGCTTATAAAGAGAGAAGAATTCTTAGGGGAAGTAGAAGTGGGTGGCAACCTGGGTAGCAGTGACCTTCAGATGGTTGAGTTCAGGATCCTGACAAAAGGAAGAAAGGAGAGTAGCAAAATACGGACCCTGGACTTCAGAAAAGCAGACTTTGACTCCCTTAGGGAACTGATGGGCAGGATCCCTTTGGAGGTTAATATGAGGGGGAAAGGAGTCCAAGAAAGCTGGCTGTATTTTAAAGAAGCCTTATTGAGGGCGCAGGAACAAACCATCCTGATGTGCAGAAAGAATAGCAAATATGGCAGGCGACCAGCTTGGCTTAACAGTGAAATCTTCGGTGATCTTAAACACAAAAAGGAAGCTTACAAGAAGTGGAAACTCGGTCAGATGACTAGTGAGGAGTATAAAAATATTGCTCGAGCATGCAGAGTTGTAATCAGGAAGGCCAAGGCACGATTGGAGTTGCAGCTAGCAAGGGATGTGAAGGGTAACAAGAAGGGTTTCTACAGGTATGTTAGCAACAAGAAAAAGTTCAGGGAAAATGTGGGACCCTTAATGAGTGGGGGAGGCAACCTAGAGACAGAAGATGTGGAAAAAGCTGAAGTACTCAAAGCTTTCTTTGCCTCAGTCTTCACAGACAAAGTCAGCTCCCACACTGCTGTCCTTGGCAACATAGTACGCGGAGGAGGTAAGCAACCCTAAGTGGTGAAAGAACAGGTGAAGGACTATTTAGAAGAGCTGGACATGCACAAGTCCATGGGTCCAGCATCCAAGGGTGCTGAGGGAATTGGCTGATGTGATTGCAGAGCCATGGGCCATTATCTTTGAAAACTTATGGTGATCGGGGGAGGTCCCGGACGATTGGAAAAAGGCAAATATAGTGCCCATCTTTAAAAAGGGGAAGAAGGAGAATCTGAGGAACTACAGACCAGTCAGCCTCACCTCAGTCCCTGGAAAAATCATGGAGCAGGTCCTTAAGGAAACCATTTTGAAGCACTTGGAGGAGAGGAAGGTGATCAGGAACAGTCAACATGGATTCACCAAGGGCAAGTCATGCCTGACCAACCTGATTGTCTTCTGTGATGAGATAACTGGCTCTGTGGCTATGGGGAAAGCAGTGGATGTGATATATCTTGAATTTAGCAAAGCTTTTGATATGGGCTCACACAGTATTCTTGCCAGCAAGTTAAAAAAGTGTGGATTGGATGAATGGACTATAAGGTGGATAGAAAGCTGGCAAGATTGTCGGGCTTAATGGATAGTGATCAATGGCTCCATGTCTAGTTGGCAGCCAGGTATTAAGCGGAGTGCCCCAGAGGTCGATCTTGGGGCCAGTTTTGTTCAACATCTTTATTAATTATCTGGATGATGAGATAGATTTCACCCTCAGCAAGTTCGCAGATAACACTAAGTTGGAAGGAGAGATACACTGGAGGGTAGGGATAGGGTCCAGAGTGACCTAGAAATAATTGGAGGATTGGGGCAAAAGAAATCTGATGAGGTTCAACACGGACTAGTGCAGAGTTCTGCACTTAGGACGGAAGAATCCCATGCACCGCTACAGGCTGGAGACCAACTGGCTAAGCAGCAGTTCTGCAGAAGAGGACCTGGGGATTCCAGTGGATGAGAAGCTGGATATGAGTTGTCAGTTTGCCCTTGTTGCCAAGAAGGCTAACGGCATTTTGGGCTGTATAAGTAGGGGCATTGCCAGCAGATCGAGGGATGTGATCATTCCCCTCTATTCAGCATTGGTGAGGCCTCATCTGGAGTACGGTGTCCAGTTTTGTGCCCCACACTACAAGAAGGATGTGGAAAAATTGGAAAGAGTCCAGTGGAGGGCAACAAAAATGATTAGGGGGCTGGAGCACATGACTTATGAGGAGAGGCTGAGGGAACTGGGATTATTTAGTCTGCAGAAGAGAAGAATGAGAGGGGATTTGATAGCTGCTTTCAACTACCTGAAAGGGGGTTCCAAAGAGGATGGATCTAGACTATTCTCAGTGGTACCAGATGATAGAACAAGGAGTAATGGTCTCAAGTTGCAGTGGGGGAGGTTTAGGTTGGATATTAGGAAAAACTTTTTCACTAGGCGGGTGGTGAAGCACTGGAATGGGTTACCTAGGGAGGTGGTGGAATCTCCTTCCTTGGAGGTTTTTAAGGTCAGGCTTTACAAAGCCCTGGCTGGGATGATTTAGTTGGGGTTTAGGTCCTGCTTTGAGCAGGGGGTTGGACTAGATGACCTCCTGAGGTTTCTTCCAACCCTAATCGTCTATGATTCTATGATCTTAGGCTTAGGACAGCATTTCCACTATTAACATAATTCTCATTGTGATGCTTTTAGTGAAGCTTACAGCATAATACTAGTATGCTTCATGAGCAAAAGCCGCATGGGAAGAGATAGGAGTTTACTTCCAGTAGAATTCTTTTGACTTTGCTGTGTTATAACACAGATAGTATAGCTTCCATGTCAGCCATTCTATTCTGTTCATGTCCCTAGGTGCATAGGTAAAATTTCATTTCAACTGGGCTCACATGTTTCAGTATAAGGAATGGAACTGTGCTTTTCTCTTGGACCATGTCATTAAAGGGCTTTTGGAGTGGAGAAGGACTAAAAGCATAATTAGGAGTTATGAGAAAAACTGGTATTTAACCTTGTAAAAGCAGTTTTTTGCACATGTCCAGCTGGCCTTCATGTACTGTGCTACCACAAGCCATACAAAAATACAGTTGGATTCTTTTAAGTTCAACATATGGCAGTGAATGAAATTTGAGGATATCTATTTGTTTAGTTCTATAAATGTACACTGTGTTTTGCAGCACAAATGGAGTGAGATTCCTTACCCATAAGAGCTTACAGTCTAAGGCCGTGATCCTGCAAAGACTTTTGCATGTGCTTAACTTGAAGCACATACAGGGTCAGGACCTGAATTAGTAGCTAGGAGAAGGATGGGCAAACTACTTGATGCATTTTGGTGACTATAAGCCACTGTTGTAAATTATTGCTGCTGTTAAAAATATAGCTTTGTGTAGTCTTGGAATACGAGTCTTGTCAGATCCTCAGTGGAGTTTAGTGGTGAACCTTTGTGAGGAGAAGGAGAAGAAACTGGCATTGATTGTAGCAGGAATTGTAACAACCGCACTAACCAAGGCTGTGTCAGCATTTCCATTCTAACCCTCTGCTTTGCAGTTGCTTATAACTTTCTGTAATGTTCACCTTTCTGACTGAAATTTTCCATGCTTAGTCTCTGCCAAAGGTGAATATCTCCTTTTTGGAAAGTTGGAGTAAAAATCCTTTGGCTCTTTGAGAATGAAAGTAGGTAAATATATAAAAGTTATAATTTAGTAAGAATATAGCCTTTGTGGAAGACAAGAGCCCTTTGATTGATCTGATGTGAATTCTTTGGTTTGACTAAATTGTTTGCTAATCGCTGCTCCTTTCTCCATTGTTATCCTCACCTTACTTTTTGGCTTTATTTAACGATCTGGGGAGCCATCCTGAGGTTGCTTAGTCAAAAGTAGCACCTCCTGTAATGCAAGAGAGGAATCACTGTATCAGGACTCAACATTCCTTCCTCTCTATCAGAAAGTTATGAATTTAGCTGAGCTCCTTCAGTATAGCTCAGTAGCACTTCAAACAGATGGGAGAAGAGAGGAAGAGAATTGCAGGTAAGGTAATTCAGTTGCCCTGAGGGAGGCCACACAAATTCCTGTAGTTAACTTCAGCCACCTGAATGACATTTGGAAAATAGAATATCTGAATATATGTGTCCTTCTCTCTCCCTAAGATGTAAATATCCCAGATTTCAATGTTTGGAAAAAGGCTTTTCCCCCCACCTCACCTCCACTATCTTGCTTTTGACTGACTTATTACTAACAGGGCCGGCTCCAGACCCCAGCGCGGCAAGCGCGCGCTTGGGGCGGCATTTTGCTGGCAGGGCGGCAGCCGGCTCCGGCGGACCTTCCGCAGTCATGACTGCAGAGGGTCCACTGGTACCGCGGCTTCGGTGGACCTCCCGCAGGCATGACTGCGGAGGGTTCGCTGGTCCCGCAGCTTGGGTGGACCTCCCGCATGCATGCCAGCGGATGCTCCACCGGAGCCGCGGGACCAGTGGAACCTCCGCAGGCACGTCTGCAAGAGGTCCCCCTGAGCCGCGGGACCGGCGACCGCCAGAGCGCGCCCCGCGGCGTGCCGCCCTGCTTGGGGCGGCGGGATTTGTAGAGCCGCCCCTGATTACTAACCCCCAAAAAGATGACTTGGAAACCTCAAGCTATGCTCTCTTGAGTTGGTTGGACTGAAAGATGCTGTAGAGAAGCTTGCAAAGAGAATCCTGATGAATTAATCTTATAAAGCAAGCCACCTTTGTAAATTGCTGTTGAGAGGAAGAAGTCCTGTAAGATCTTTCATTCCCTGAATAAAGTGTCAGGCGTGATTAGATCCAGTGATGAAACGGGCCTCTTGGCAATGAGAAGCCTTTTATGAAAAGGGTTTTTTGTCCTAAGAATCTCTGCAAAGCAGCCTAAAGTGACGTGACATTGAGGGTGATGAGGGTGATACAGTGACTCCGGCGAGGCTAAATAGAAAGCTTTTTAATTTTGTATCACTTGTTGGAATTGCAGTCATCATCTCTTATTTTGGATGGGAAACTTTTTTCCAGTATGTTGAAAATGCTCCTGGTCACAACCCTTTAGTGTGTGTGTGTGTGTGTGTGTGTGTGTACTTGCACAAAAAATTATTTTACTATTTATTTATTTAGGAAGTATTAATAGGTTTACAAATCCTTGCCACATAAGTATCAGAAACAAAATGGTAATGATTACAACAGTGAGCTTATGTTTGAAGAGAACATTATACAGGAAAATAGTCATCAAATCTCTATTTAACAGGGTGTTACCATATTACAGAGCATTGATTTTATTAGATTGAGTGAAATCTCTGATTACACATACTCAACACACCAGGTATCTCTATCAAATGTTAATATTTTAAAAAAATTGGACAAGTGTGCTGTTTTATTTTGCAGGTGAATATACTTGTCTGAGTACTGAATAAAAGGTAACCAAATATATTTGTCCTGTCTGTTTTGCTGGGTACATAACTGATGCATTAATTTTTCTGTAACAACCTCCCATATTTTTTGAACCATTCTTCTATGGTTGGACTATTTTTCTTTTTATATAGAAAAGCTATCAGTAGCTGAGCAGCTACTAGCAGATGAGAGATTAATTCTCTATTTTCTTTTGTATGCCTATTGCTTCTAGGAAGCCCAAGAAGGATTACCAAAGAGCCATTTGGTAATAAATATCCAACACTTCATGATATTTGGTTACAGATTGCATCCCAGTACTCCCTAATGACTGGACATATCCACAATATGTGCCTAAAATCTCCTCTTTCACAGTTTCTCAAATATTTGTCCCTATTCGATCTCTCTCTATTTTTTAAACTGTCTGGTGTGAGGAATTATTGAAACAAAATCTTAAATAAATGTTCTCATTGAGTGATTGCGCATGTCTATTCTACTGCAGGCAGGGGCGGCTCTAGGATTTGCGCCGCCCCAAGCAGGGCGGCACGCCGCGGGGGGCGCTCTGGCGGTCGCCGGTCCCGTGGCTCCGATGGACCTCCTGCAGACGTGCCTGCGGAGGGCGCGGCTTCGGTGGACCTCCCGCAGGCACGCCTGCGGATGCTCCACCGAAGCCGCGGGAGCAGCAGACCTTCCGCAGGCGTGCCTGCGGGAGGTCCGCCGGAGCCGCCTGCCGCCCTACCGCGGGACGCTGCCCCAAGCGCGCGCTTGGCGCGCTGGGGTCTGGAGCTGGCCCTGATTGCAGATGTCTGTGCGCTCCAGTGCACAATTCAAAAGCTTTTACTCTTAGCAGTACCCATCAGGGCTGCTTCAGCGCCCTCTGCTGTCTTGCATACATCGTGCAGGAATAAAGGGGTGAGCTGCCCCATACTCTGCAGTTCCTTCCTACCACCTGTGATGGCTGTTGGATCTCCCTATCCTTCCTACTTCAAGTCTTTTTCAATAACTGTATATAATACCATGTATAGTTAGTATAGTTAGTTTGTAAATATTAAAAAGTTGGGGTTTTTTTTGTTGTTTTGGTGGATTCTAGCACCCAGTTTGGGTACCGGCCTCAATACCAGAGGTATGCTGTGCTTTCCAGGTTGCAAGCTGTGCCACTCTTGCAGCAAGGCTATACCAAATAGTGGCCCTCACCCTAGCTGCCTTAAGTGCTTGGGGGAGGCTCACATGAGCAATATTCTGATAACTTCTTCTGTTTTCCTGCTAGGGTGTTATGGATGGTCACAGGAAGATTTTGAAACCAGAAAGATATCCTTGGCAAAACATTAATTTTGACTGTGGCAGCTCTTCCCAACCAAGAAATTGTATACTTCTGTCAGCATCCCAGATCTTTTTTCATATGCTAAAGTAGTGGTTTAACATTTAAACTGCAGAGCTCTTCTGGGTTGTTTGAGTTTTGAATTCCCAGGTATTTATAGAATTTGTTGCCCATTCATATCCAAATGCTTTCTGGAGGATCGACTTTTCAGAATCTGGCAAATCTGTAACTAGCTCTTCAGATTTGGCATAATTTACTTTAAATCCAGATGCTTTCCCAAGTCATGCATTTCTATAGAAACTAATTTTAGGGAAATACTGACAATTTTTGTATAAACAAAACTAATATCTGCATATAAAGCTATTTTCTGATGTGTTGCTGCAAGTTTTGTTCCTGTGATAGGTAGGTCCATTGTTCCTGTATCTCCTGTGCAAAAGGTTTCATGATCTGTGCAAAAAATAAAAATAACCATGGAGATCCCTGCCTAATCCCTCTGTGTAATTCAAACACAGCAAATTTAACCACATTAACTCTCCCAGCTCCTTTTGGGCTCAGGTTAAGAACAGTTATCCATTTAAGCAACTGAGGGCCAATGTCAATATGGGACAGGACTTGAAAGAGAAAGTTCCCCTCTATTCTATAAAAGGCTTTCTTTGCATCAAGTGATAAGAAAATAAATGAATCTTTTTTATCTGGCATTATGGATGATTCCAAGTACTTGCTGAGTATTGTCTGATATTTGTCTAATCTTAATTAATCCAGTTTGATCTGGATTTGTATAAACTGAGAACACGGAGTGCAGTCAGGTAGCTAGTATTTTTGCTAAAATCTTTCATGATTCAACAGTGCAAAACATACTTTTTAACCACAGGTGCAGATGAAAAGAAAATAGAGAATGATACCAATAATGTGTGATAAAAAGCGAGCCATGCTTCCAATTCCCACTGGAGTCTTGAGCACCCTCCAATTTTACCCATACTCCCTATTTTACATGCCTCCCTTGGGGCAATTATATCTTCTAACCGTTATCCTTCATCTGAGGAAGAATTGACTGTATTCACATGTGAATACCAGGCAGAATTTGGCATCTGTCATCACATAGAGTTTGCTGTTCTCTTCCTCCATCTTCATATGTTGAGCATGTAGAATCTGCTGCACTCCAGCCACCTTCTATATTGAAGCAAGAGGAAAGACACTGCAGTGGTAATACAGTAAACTGTGAAGTTGTATATTCCATTCAGTTTTAGTTATAAAAAAATGTCTATGCGGATTTTTGTATTGTTTCAGAGTAACTGTGGGGAAAAGATCCGTATACGTCGTGTGCTCATGAACTCTCCCCAGATTATCACCATTGGGCTGGTGTGGGATTCAGACCACTCGGATCTAGCTGAGGATGTCATTCACAGCCTGGGCACCTGCCTCAAACTTGGAGATGTGAGTCTACTGCACATTTAGCAATCTCTCAAAATCCCCTTTTCCCAAGACATGTCTGTGCTGTTCACTTGTATGCATTCAGGATGCAGGTTCACCTCTGATTCTGGGATCATGGAAGCATAAACATGACATGCAGCCACCTTTGCCCCTGACCATCCCAATCCTACAACCCAAGGGCCCTCTGTGAATGCTCCACTAAGCTTGTGAGAAACTGTTGGCATCAGATCGACAATTTATCTCCTTGCTCTTCCTTACTCCCATAGTTTAGGTAACTCCCCTTTGTGAGTACTCTGCTCTTTGAACAAGATCTGCTACATAGTACTGAGAGGAATAGAAAAGAGGAGGGAAATGGTCCCACTACTCTGATAGGTGGTGTGTCCTTTACCTAATAATTTTACTTCCCTGGCACTAGTGGGTAGTTGCAACTGTTGGGATCAGATTTAAAAGAACACTGACAAGCACACTTGTACAAAATTTTTAATTGTATATTCTTAGTTCTTAATCAATTGTATATTTTAAAATGTTAATTCTAATAATTTTATATTCTTAATGTCACTGTAGGTGCTTGAAAATTGGAAATGGCCTCAAAGTGCCAATTTTAGATCTGAATCCAAATTTTTCCCATGTTCAGGGGGATTTTCTGATTTTAATTTGGGCCAATCACTTTTGAAAATAGCTGTCTATTTCCCTACCAATATTTGTGGAGGTTTTTCCATTTGAACAATAGTTATTCCTGTCCGTGTTTGTAATGGAACCAAAGTGTGTTATGTTTTTTTTTTTTTAAAACTTGTTCCTAAGTAACCCCATCCAAGGATTTGGTCACAGCTCTGGAGTTATTTTAGAGATAACACAAGAGACTGGGAGGTACTGGCTGTTGTAGTATCTTAAATTTCTCAGTGACTGAATATGGTTATATTATATTGTAATTAGGCTCTGGAGGTCAGTTCCTCTGAGACTTCAGCACTTTTAAAATAACTTGAATTTGAGGTCTAAATGGTTGGTGTGACTCATAATAGGAATTAGCACTAGTGACTCACTTAACACTGAGAAACGAATTAAACTATTTGGCATGAATCTGCACTAAGTTGCAGATGCATCACTTGAGAACAGAATTTGGCCCTTAAAATGTAAAGCAGTAATACACTGAAAAGTGACTCCAAAAGAGCTTTTTTGTGTGTCAGTGATTTCTAAATGAAGTTTGGTCAATTTTAAAAGTCAACACATGATTTTTCTGACTGCCTGGCCTGCAGATCAACTTGGGATCTGAAAGCCTCCACCACTGATAGACTCTGGAGGCCCACTACTGCCCTCAGTTACACCTTCACAAGGCCACTGACTTAAATTTGTCCTTGCTAGAGCCAGAACAGACTTCAGCTCCTTCTTCCATACCACTGCACGGTGTTGGCTGTGCAGGGCAGAGAGAGAGGTAAAGAGTAGCTTTTTAAAAGTCACTCAGTAGAGCCACAAGATATAACAGAAAATATACAGAGAGTAGGCTTCTTGTTGAGAAAGAAAGTGCCATTTTTATTAATTTTCAGAGCAGAAATACACTTTAAAATCTAACAGGGGATTACATCATTGATATAAATGCCTTCCTTACAAGGCAATTGTGGGCTGAGTGTCAGGCAACCTGGATTCTGTTCCTACCTCTGCCAATGACTTGTTGTATGACCGTGGACCGATCACTTAACCCTTCTGTGCCTTAGTTTCTCCGTCTGAAAAAATAGCATATAACACTTAACGCAACTCTGTAAAGCATTTTTAGCTCGTCAAATGAAACACAGTATTTTATTATATAATTTTTCTTCTCTCCTTTTCCACACCCCTTGAAGCTCTTTTTCAGAGTAACTGATGACAGAGCAAAACAGTCAGAGCTGTATTTGGTGGGAATGATCTGTTACTATGGAAAACATTACTCCACCTTCTTCTTCCAAACGAAGATCCGCAAGTGGATGTACTTTGATGATGCCCATGTCAAAGAGGTAAGGAAATTGGAGATTATTTTTGTAAATTCTAAGAACTGTTTGGGTATTGGTGAGGGTGTAGATCCATACTGCTTTCCAAAGATTTCCAGAAACTTTGTGTGTGTTCTCACACCTGAGGTCCTACTTAACTCCACTGCTCCTAAAGGTTTCTCTGAACGAACTAATGCTTTCTGTAAGTCCGATGGAGGAGATGCTTTCTCCAGAAGACCTGATTCTGCAACAGAGGATAACCAACTTAAAATGGGAGAATCGTAAAGAAATAAAAATAAGACCTAAGAGAGGAGAGAGGGTGAAGAGTCTGAGGGACCCGGAAGGGGAAAGGGAAGAAGAGAAAAATGAAAGTGTTCAGAATCCTATTTCTTCTCCATTCAAAGATGCCTTCTAGTTATGTGATGGGCGGGTCCCCCTGATCTACATTATTTCCGATTTTCGTGGTGTCACCTCAGACTGTTATTTAATTCCCATTGACCTTTCTTTGATTTCTTGGTGCCTGCACTGCTGATGGCAAAAGTTGAAACAGCTGTGGACTTCTGTACAGCAGAGACCTGCATGGCAACCAGTACCAGGTAAACTGACAACTGTTCAGTGGTACCAGAAGGCCCAGAGGCCTTCTCTTTGGTTCTGTTTAATTGCCTGCCAGTCTTGCCTTTATGCTGTTGGCTGGAATCCTACAATTCACCTGTGCAGTTGGATGTATTTCTCACACTCCTCCCCCCACCCAACAAATAGTGTTGCTATTGAGTCCCTTCTCCTCAGGTTCACAGTAGAAATATCTGGATGCCACGCTGCTCTAGTAGCTGTTTCCTAAGGTGCATTCTTCCCTCTCTTACCAGTGCCTTTTTTTCCCCTGTGCCTAGGATGAAATGCTTGGCACCAGAGCCATCAGCACTGGGATCTTGGCACATGATTACTACATCTCATTAGTTCGTTGGGCTTCATCTCATGCCCCTCCCCTTCTGTTTCCCCTTGTCACAAAGGCACAAAAGTAACAAAGGAAAGCTTTCTTCTGTAATCTCACCAAGCACAGTCTCTAAGAGAGAGCTATAAGCCTTCCACTTGTTCTTGGTCACGTTCCTCTGCAGTAAAACCCTGCTAAGGATAATACGATGCTGTAACATAATACCTGTGTAAGGAGCAGACCTCTTGGAGTAGATGTTATGTGCATCTCTGCAAACCTGTACTAAAACACAGGGAAATGTTTTCAAATGAATACTGGCTGCAAGAATTAAAGTCCAGCTCACCAAAACAGAAAATACAGTCATGCTGACCTTTCAGAAGAAGAAATGATTATACAGCAAGGTGTGTAACCCCTTGCATGCTGGATAAATCTTCACCAAATGTTAGCTGTGATCTCAATTAATCCCAGTGCTGGAAATCTGTGGTTTGCGTGTTTGATTTTTTTTTACTTAATGCATTTTGTAAATTATGATAGATTAATTGATAATCATTGGTACCAAAGCTATAACATTAAAAATGTGCCCTGATTTTGGTCAGTGAAGTGTTGGGAAATTTCATGTGGTAAAAACTTTTTTCTTAGCATGAGTAAACTCTGAATGGGAAAGAATATTAGTTTAAGCCTATATTCTAGCAAACATCAATTTCATTTAACTATAAAACAGTAAATATCTCGATTATCAAAACAAGGCGTAAACTGTTTCCGGTCTCTGCTGACACTGGGCTCCCATCCAGCTGGTGTCACAAATTATGTCCCTTTTCTGCAGTATGGTGGCTGTCAGAAAAAGGCATGGAAATGTCAATTTTAATTAACATATTTACTTTCAGTAACATTTCAGAGTTTATAACAAGCATGAAATGCTTCAGCATGTGAATGTAGAGTGGGGCTCTGGGAAGAATTAGTGCAGCTTTATTGTGATCACTTATCACTTGTCCCTTAGCACCTTGGGCATAAAGAATCTTGGCTGGTGGGGGTGGGAAGGTGTTCAGGGAGTGTTACTTGATTGTACAGTGCAGCATATGAAGAGGTTAAGAACCAGTCTCTTGGTTTGCCCGAGAGAAGTAAAAAAGAAAAGCTGAGCAGTGTTCCTGTTCTTGTTGTTTTTTTAATTCAGATTGGTCCAAAGTGGAAAGATGTTGTGACCAAGTGCATCAAGGGTCATTATCAGCCTTTGCTGCTGCTTTATGCAGATCCAAGAGGAACTCCAGTGTCAATGCAAGACTTGTCCTCTCAGGTGGATTTACAGCAGTATAGCAGGACTTGCTATGATAGCGAGGACTCAGGTAAACAGATTGAACTGTGCACTTTATGCCCATTTCCATTGCAGCTGAACTGTTAGAAAAATATTGCTTCATTTTGGGTGATATTTTGCTAGCCATGTCTCTGTCACTGATCAAAGCTGACCTGAGTCCTGAGAAGGATCCTCAGTATTTAACTCTTAAACCTTCCCTTCCAAACTGCAGCTCCATAAATTACAAGTACATCCTGCCTGAAAGACTTGTTTTCAGGACTTCTCTTTAAGACCAGACATCATCTGGGGAAGGTTTCCGTTAAGTAATGTGATGAGCCATCCTCTTTTACTCTATCCAGGGCAGAATTCACTGTCTTTGGAGTATTCCCAGATTGTGACAGCCAGAATTTCAGGAGACAAAATGTTATTGCTAAACCAGAGGATGAGCATGTAATTTTACTTTTTAAATATATAAAGACAGTCTTCTATCCAAATGATTACAAAAAACTCACCTAATCATAAAACATTCAAGGTTTCTATCATTTTAAATGTCTGAAAATTTGTCTTTTCTAAGTATATTTAGGAGAAAATGCTGACACAAGAATATGGAAGGATCTTTGTGTAGAGAGGAACAGTATAAGATTTATCTAGTGATTGAATTCATAAAATTATCCTGCTCCTATTTCTTTTAACAGGAAAGAAATAGGAGCAGAGATGCACAAAACATAAGAGAAGGTGATCAATCCTTTTGACACAACATATAGAATGCATAAAGAGAG
Source organism: Mauremys mutica (assembly GCF_020497125.1). Taxonomy (NCBI): domain Eukaryota; kingdom Metazoa; phylum Chordata; order Testudines; family Geoemydidae; genus Mauremys; species Mauremys mutica. Next base: position 55,650,292 of record NC_059078.1, on the reverse strand, counting down.
TGACTGTCAACATGAATCTCTTGGGGTTTAAATGAGGCATCCAATCCAATACTGTCTCTTAAATATCCTTTATTATCCAGCAATATAGTATTGATATGATACACTAATGGATTAGGGAGAGAAAACACGGCACTGTCGGTGGTGTTCCATTGGATTGGAAGGATGTGGTCAAGTAAGATGCCTTCGGAAATGAGTTCTGAGTCTGCTCAATGTTTGAAATAATGATCATGAAGAGAAGGCTAATTTATTAATTACCTGGATAAATTAGGACACTGAACAGACTGAAGTGAGATGAGGCTTCCTGTAAAGAAGAAGTAGTATAGGCATTTTGAGAAGCACATTTTAAAAGCAATCAAAAAGAGAGATTGTGGTGGTGGTAGTATTGCAAGAAAGGCTGATTCTATTCTTGGATATTCACAGAGAAGCTGACCTGCGTTTGGGAGGGCTTCATAGGTTGCCAAGAACAGCAGTCTGAGCGCAGGACCAGAAAAATAGCATCTTCCTTCCAGGAATTCTACCCATTCACACGATTTGGGCTTGTCTACACAACAATTAGACCATGGCAAGCTGGGTGTGAATCTATCCTGCGCTAGCCTGCTGCAGTGTAACTGTGCATCCTGCTGATGTGCATTAACAGTTTGTTAATGCACTATGAGAGAGAGACTAGATCAAAGCGCTCTAATGAACTGTTAATACATGTCAGCAGATACATATGGACAGTTAGACCACGGCCTGCTAGTGTGGGGTATATTCACAACCCAGCTTGCGGTGTCTAATTATTTGTGTAGATAAACCCTTAGTTTTAAAAGCAGTTATGGCAGTCATGGTCACCACCTGTGATTCTGGTCCTTGTGCTTTTTGGCTGGTGAAGATGTAGGGAGCATCTGAGGCCTCTACTAACAGATTGTCATTACATCATATAATGAGGGGAATCTATCATGCACCCTAAAATTAGTAACATTTCAATCAATACTAATGAAACCATCACTCAACAATAGATTTTGTACATAACCACTTAGGGCATGTCTTCACTAGCAACATTAAAGCACTGCTGCAGCAGCGCTTTAACGTGTCTGTGTAGAGCTCTTCCAGTGCTATAAAAAACCCACCTCCACAAGGGGAATAGCGTCCAGTGCTGGTGCACTGTCTACACTGGCACTTTACAGGGTTGAAACTTGCAGCAGTCTGGAGGTGTTTTTTCACACCCCTGAGTGAAAAAACTGCAGCGTTGTAAAGTTTCAGTGTAGACAAGCCCTTAATGTCTTGTCTCTGAGTTCTAAGCAAGCTAATTGAGAACCTTGCAAAAAAGAGTCTCCAATGCCAGCTGTTAGGTGCTAGTATCTCTGGCAAGTTTCAGGCCAGGACATGCTACAAAGACTGTTCTTGTAGTTCTGGTTGACCTCCAAGGGAAGTACATCCATATTCATTCTGTTGGATCTCTCTTCAGCATCTGATCCTATTGTATCCTGACTTGCTTCCAAGAAGCTTCAGAGCTGAATAGAAACATCCTAAAATGGTTCAGGTGTTTTCTTTCAAACTAAATGCAGACGGTCATTACGAACAACCTATTCTTCCATTTCCAAAATCCTCACTGCTGAGTCCCACAAGGCTTGGTCCTCTTCTTTACATTATTCAATATCTATATGAAGCTGTTGAGAGGGCTGGTGAGACAATACGGGTTGAGGTGCCAGCAGAATGTAGATGACATCTAGCTCTGCAACTCCTTTATGTCAAACATTAATATATCTCCCAGCTTTATCAATGCCTACCTGAAATAAGTACAAAGAGTACTGTCTAAAGCTGAACCCAGACAAACTGATATGGTGCTAGTAGAAAGAGAGGACTGCTTCAAAGAACTTGTCTCCTCTACAACATTAGTTAAAAACAAATTTTTCTTCCCTCTGATTAAATCAATCTGCCCATCTGTGACTGACCATAATATTGCACCCTATCCTCTCAGAAGCAGATCTTCATGCTAATCATTGTATCTCATCATATCTAGGACTGAAGCCATGCTCTTTGGAGAAAGCTTCAGCTGGTACAAAATGTTACAAATCTCTCTGTGCATAGTCATAAAGCTCACTGTGAATGCCTCCCTGTGAAGCTTTGCTCTCTGTTGAATATACCAAGTCCATGCCCTGATACTCAAAGCATTCGACGGGATTGGTCTCTAGCTACCCAAGATCATCTTTCCTTTCATGACCATGATCTCCCACCACATTGCAGAGGAATAATGACACTTTTAACCAGTAGGGGGAGGCTTGAGAGTCCAGAAGACAACTTTCACAGAAATTTGACGTAGACTATTGGATTTGCTCCCAGAAGAAATCAAAGTGGCCATGGAACTAAATGCTTACATAACTAGAGAGCTCATGTGTTCAGTTTTGTGTTTCTTTAATTTCATCACGTACACAGGTATGTGTGGGTGGGTATGTTGTACATACACAACACCCTGTAAACTATTCAAAGTTATTTTTCCTGCCGGCTGAGGAAAAAAGGACAGAAAGAGAAATCTGTATATATATTTTAAAGGGCTTAGGGACACGAGAAATGCCAAACTTGTGGTCCATCTAGTGCAGGAACCTGTCTCCAACAGCAGCCAGCACCCAATGCTTAAGAGGAAAGGTGCAAGATACTTTGCATTAGGCAGATGTGTCCTATTCCCTAATAGTTAGATTAGTTTAAACCCTAAAGCATGAAATTAAATAGCTCTTTGAAAGTTCTTAGCACTATTATAATTCTGGATATTCTTGTTATCCATATAAATCTCCAATTCTCTTTTAGAATCTTACTTAGTTTTTTGACTCAGTGCAATCCTGTGGCAATCAGTTCCACAGTTTAATTATGCTAATAGGCTTGTTAGTTAATAAAGAACTAAATCATCTTGAAATTAACCAATTTGTTGACAGTTCACGTGGAGATTGGTAAAGTGTTCATCATAGTCATATTTATGGAAAGTATATTTTTGACCTCTCCCCTAGATGAAAAGGGGTCAGACTAGATGACATGAGTCTCCACCCAGTCAATTCTATCATCTTTGAATCTGTGAATATTGTGTAGGTGATTCTCTATATCCCTTTGCTCCTAAACCTGTTTCTTTGTTTCTGTTTAGTTTCCTCCATTCTGTTTCTGTTTTCTGTCATAATCGCTCCTGATTTGTATATCCCAAATAGAGGCTGACATTTGCCATTACTTCCTTCATTAGGGAGGGAGCCTTCCATCTCGAGTGACACCAGGACAGACTCCTCTACAGACAGCTATCCCTATAAACACTCACACCATGAGTCTGTGGTCAGTCACTTCTCTTCTGACTCGCAGGGGACAGTCATCTACAATGTGGAGAATGACACAGCTTCGCAAAGCAGCAGGGACACAGGTAGCAGACACCTTTGTGCTCATGTAGCCATTGTGAAACTGGAGATTACAGTAGAGCTCAGTCAAACAATATCTGTTTAAATACAGACCAGGGCATATTGGCATAGGGGTGCTCTTTGAAGTGCTGGCATCTGGTGCATTATGGCCCAGAATCTATAGCATGGTGCAGCTGTACAAAGCACTATTTCAAAACGTTGTCAGTGGCTGGCATGTGCAAGTCCCTGTATTCAAGTACATGAGGCTATATGGGAAGGGAGCCCACACTATTGGGACCTGTATGTGGTTATGAGGGAGTTGCTGCTTAAAGTGGACAGCAGTGAGGATGGGTATCTGGGAGAGGAGAGAGGTCAGAGGATAGCTGTCTGCCTGTACTGTGGAGGCAAGTTTGTGGGGATCTGGAGTGAGAAGAGAATCTGTACTATGGAGGAAGCTGTGTGAGGGGTCTTGTGGGAGAATCTAATAGGAGATAGGATGGAGGTCTCATGTAGAGCTACCCTGTCAGCTGTGGCCTGTGCTTGTCACAAAGCATCCAGCCTGTGACCTGGCCAGTCTGTTCCTGAATGCAGTACAGAGCTTTGACATTAATTTCTAATAAAGGACTACACTAGTTAAAAGAGCGGGACTTTCCATATACCAAAAGGGAGACCTGTTAATAGTATATCTGTAAATTGAACTAATTTTGTGTGCACCAAACCCAATAGGTTTCACAAAGGGGGCATACTTGTTAAATGAACAGCTCCTTGTTACACCAAAATTTCTCCAAGCAGCACGTTTTGATACTATTTACAAGTTCTTGCCCTCCTGTTTGTAACAGTATACATGTACCCATCTGTGGTTCAAATCTGTACTTACAGTTCAGACCAGAGCTGGGGAAGGTATTTCTCACAATGAAGAACTGGACTTTGTGAAAGAGTAGATTTCAAACAGGTGTTCTTCGGTGCTCTTTGATTCCTCACCATGCATTCAGTAACTGGCACACCAAGCCTTTGGCTCTGGATGGTTGATATGTTTTGTATTTCCAGGTTAAATGTTTGGCAGATAAGGCTGCTGCAGTAGTCCTAGATGAGAGAGAGACAGACAGAAGGGGAAATGTAGGGCAAAATTTGATAATGATGAGAGACCAAAACTTATATTGATCTTCAGAGCAACAAGAAGCCTAGTTAACCTAAGATGCTGAGATATTATTTATATACCAAAATGACACAGATGTAATTAGAGAGGTCCTGCCCTGCAACACTTAACGTCAAAGTAGACAGAAGAGGTGAGGGGTGGGAGAGGGAACGAAAATACATGAGCAGATGAAATTCAACATTTATATTATTGGTTTCATGATTTGTGTAGTGACTTTCTCCTTTTATTTCTTCTCCTGCTAATTCTATCCCATGTTTTTCCTCCAGCTCTTACCCCTCACTTACTGCCTAATTCAAACCTGCCTCCTCTCTCTTGATCTAGTTTTCAGCTATATTCAGTCCCTGCCTATTAGCTAATCCCTACTTGGTCATCCCCCTTTGTCTTCTCCGTCCTCCTTCCTCCCTACTCAAGTCTTCCCCCAAAAAATTAATCTCCCAGCCTCATGCAACAGCTCAGCCATCAAATGCTGACTCCTGGGGCTGTAAAGGAGCCATCCCATCGCTCCTGTCAACTGCAGAATCAGTCTGTGAGAAAGCTGGATTCTTCATTAATGGCCACTTCCCCCACTTCTCCACCCAGAGTTCTGTGGACCCCATCCCACATCGCCCTCCTGGGAAGGAAGACCACTGGGGCCATGTGCCCTCAAATACCTGGGTACGTCAGGATGGGGATGGGTGGGGCTCACTGAATGGTTGAGCTAGCCCTCTGCCACTTCTGGCAGCCAATGCTGTCAAGCTAAATAATGCGTAAATTCTAACTTCTCTGCTCAAACTCCTAAGATCACATTGGGATCTGTTTCAAGTGATTTGGTTTCATTCCCTTCTCTAACCCCATGCTCCCAGCCTTTGGGCTATAAAGATACTTTCCATTTACATCACTGTTTGCCTATTAATCCATACGATTGCTTGAATGTGAGGCATCTAGTATGTAAAAATACTCTTCAAGGGGCAGATTTTGCATGTGTTCGTTGAGTACTTAGGAGAAATCCTGTTTTGTTAATTTAGTGAATTCAGCAAAATTAATGAAAGGTGCTAGATTGACAGCTGTGGAGATTAAAATTCACAGCCCAGGTACAGCATGCACACAGATACTGCAAACTTTTCCCATGCTGCCTCACTAGTAGACTTTGTCCCTGGTCTGGAAGGACCACGGTTATGGGGACAAGGTAATTCAGGATCCATGCTCATTTAGTACTTGGTGCCTCTGCTGTGACTGTGGCACATACTGTCCATACGGTGACCTTGTCCAGTTTATGGATGGAAATATAGGAGAGTATTGGTAAAGCTGTCAACCTCCCAGTCCACAGTGGCTAATTGTGCATTTTAGGACTAGATAAATATTAAATATTCGTACCATGTCTAAGAGCCCCAACTCTAGCAGCAGTGGTACTCTTTAAATAGCTGCTGTGACAACATTGGAAATGCCCTAACCTACCATTGCTATCAGAATGGAAGAACTTTTTTTTTTAAAGCTAGCTAAAGAAATTGTGCACTCTGAATGCAATATGGGCTCCTTTTATCACCATGGTAACTGCTACAAGATATCTTATATCCTTACAGACTGACAGAATAGCATTATGTGCCTGCTGTCATCCAAAGCTCATGTTGTGAAAGAATGAGTTCCCCCCAAACCCACTTCATGGCATCTTTCCTGCTCAGGCACTTAAACCCTAATTTACCTACCATTCCCCCCAATCTTCGCCTCTCTTATTCTTTCCTTATTTTCCCCACTTCCATATATATTGCCTCTTTCTAAAGAGTACCTACTACAAAATCACACTCTTCCTTGGCTTCACAGATAAATTGAAACACAGGATGTTTCAATATCATTAGCCTCCGTTTGGGTGGGTTGCCCTTGCATGCACACTGTCACATCTTTATTTGTTGATGTAGCACCTCTACCTGAAAAGCAAATTCTCCTTTTGCTTTAATATATTTTTTGAATTTTGATATTATTTATTTGAAAAGATGAATTAAAAAAGCTAATTGTAATGGCAAGTTCTGCGACACGGGTTCTCTGGAGAGGAATTGGATTGGGACCATCAGCTCCTCCCACAAAGGCCGTCAAACAGTTGTCAGGGAATTGGAGTTTTCATTCACTACACCTATGCCAGATTGAAGTTGATGGTGGAAAGGCTGGAAAGCCTTTGGATCTCCTTCCCAAACTCCATCTTTTTCCTGACCCTCTGCTTGGGAGCAGTCCTGATTTGGAATGGGACTGCTCATGTGAGTAAAGTCACACAAATGCATGTGTTTACAGATTTGGGGTCTTAGACTTGTAGGGACCACAAAGCTGAGTGCTTACACACTTGTAACTCTTATTGGTAATCTCACATCAAAGGATTTCAAACTTAATTAGAAAAATTATTGTGCTCATTAGCTTGGTAATAAATTGGTAAGAGTGCCTCATCCTCAGACCAAAGGGCAAATCCTTAGGGAAAATCTGTGCTAAATTGTGAACAAATATTTTCTAACTCAGTTGATCCAAAGAAAAGATTTGTGTGTAGTGCGCAAAAGAGAATTTGTGAGGAGAAGAAAATCAAACTAGCCATGTTTGTTTAAGAGCTGTGTGTGTTTGAGTGCGAGAGCTGCTGGAGTGTTGGTATTGCAAGATAATGGTGTCCCTGGAGCATTATGAGGCAAGGCACAATCAACTGCTTCCCATCTCTGTGGATGATCTCTCTCATTTAACAGTCTCTAGAGTTGCTTTGTTGTTCTTTTGTGACTATTTTTAAAAACTTTTAGATACAAATTATTTAAAGCAAATGACTTTGCTTACTAGAAACTGCCAGTTAGCATTGGAGTGTCTGTGCAGTTCAGGAAGAGTGAGAAGAGTCTACTATTCTTAGAATGTTGAACAACCAATCCAAAGACTCTTGCCATCTAACTGTGTTCTCTTATTCTTTCAGGACACTTGACTGACAGTGAATGTAATCAGAAGCATATTTCCAAAAAGAGCTCACTGACTGACCGCAAGAGGAGTTCTAGCCGGTCTCGGCGAAAAGGGGATGAGATACAGTCATCAGGATACCACAGTGAAGGCAAGGGTCATTGTTTTAATTACTTCATCACTCTGTCTGTGTTTTTGTGATTCTTTGTGTGTATGTGCACCTCCCTTGCTTTGTGTCTCCCAGTCTCTGTGTTTTGGCCTGTCTTGCCTTTGCTGATTTCCCTTTACGGCTTCAGAAAGATGTTGTGAATAGTGCTACCAGTTTAAAATGAAGTTATTTTTGTTCCTCTTGCCTTCTCCTTTGTATACTTCAGGAGAAACATTGAAGGAGAAACAAGCCCCCAGAACTGCCCCTAAGCCATCCAGCAGCACCAGCAGACTTAGAGAGTTTAAAGAGACAGTCAGCAATATAATCCACAACCGACCAGCCCAGACCAACCAAGGCTCTCCTTGTGGAGGGAATGTAGTGGGTCAGTCAAAGATACGGCGCCCCAGGAACTTGCCTGTGCATTCTCACGACTGGGAAATGGAGAGTACCAGCAGTGAATCCAAATCCAGTTCATCTAGCAAGTACCGTCCGACCTGGAGACCCAAAAGGGAGTCACTGAACATAGACAGCATCTTCAGTAAAGACAAGAGGAATCATTGTGGCTACACGCAGCTCAGCCCCTTCTCTGAAGATGCAGGTGAGGTGGGGGAGAGAGATGTATGTTGCTGGGTTGTAACTGGAAAAATACAATTAGGTGCAGAATTAATCATAACTATCAACTGCTGTATGGAAACTATGTAGTGGCAGTGCCAAACTTTGTGTCACTCTTGAGCACACTCCCATCCTTTTCACACTAGTTGCTTTGGTGATGGTGAGGCGTTCATATGAAGTCTGTGTATATGTATACACTGTGCAGTGTATATATTATTTTGAGTCTTTGTTCTCCAGGCTTGTATTCTGTTAAATTCCATTTCTGTGGAAGCAAAAACAAGGGACGCATCATTGTGTATACTGCTGAAACAGAGCCTGGACTGGGCTGCTGGGCACCTAAGAATTTGTATTGCGGGATGTTCTCATGCATTGGTCTCAAACATGTGCCCCAGGGCTGGCCTGCTCCCTCTGACCGGTGTATATATTCTGCGCCCTCTGTCCTCCTCCTGCTAATCACAGCATATGCAGCATAATGTCTTGGACTAGAGAATGAAAGTGTTCCCCTTGCTAGCTACCATTCCCTATTCTGAGTGCCTGTCATGAGCACCTAGCACCCAACCCGTGGTTTACCTGGACCTGCCTCTCACTGCACCTGTAGATGGAGGCCAAAGCCCAGCTCTGCACTGCTTTGGGTTGGGAAGTCTCTGTTTGGAAACAAGAGCTCCTGACATCCACGGCTCCTTCCCCTGCTCTGAGAATGCAACAAAGATCCATGCAGCTTTATTGTCTTGTTCACCATCCAGTTAGGGGAGAGAAATCCCCTAAGCCCTACAAAGGGACTGGCCCATAAATGGCTGGAGCTGCTGAGTTCCATTCCATGGTTGAGAAATGCTTGGGGGAGAGGATGCGTGTTGATGGATGACCAAGGTATTGTTGGGGAAACCTGAGGGGGACGAGAGGAGAGAGAGATGGAGGAAATTGATGGGGAGAATCTAGAAGTTAAGGAGGATTGGAAGGGATGAAGCAATCATGGGAATGAGGAAGAGAAAACTTGAGGAAGGAGGGAGAGACCATTACTCATGGAAAGGACAGAAAAGGGGCATGAGGGGAAACAATCAAAGGCAAGTAGGAATGCACATTAAAATCAGAAAGGGGATAACAGTAAAATATGAAGGATTAGGAGAAGAAGCATAATGAGTTATATTAAAAAGTGTAATCAAAATCTGAATGCCAAAATTCTAAAATAGATTTCATATAATGTTTAATGCACAGTGCCATAAAGAGCTAGATCAGCAGAGAATGGAGAATCAAAACAAAATCCTTGCTCCAAAAATCTTACTATCTAATGCACAAGTGGGTACTAGTACACAAAACAGTTATGTGCACAAATGCAGAGAGTTACAGAGAAGGAGAGATTCTTCTTCGAGGAGTGTCCCTTCAGGTGCTCTACTTAAGGTGTCTTGACGCCCTGTGATTGTAATCAGAGATTTGTGGTAGCAGTACCCGGTTGAGCCATGCACGCGCTGCTCTGAGTGGTTACATAGCAGTACACAGCTAACCATCCCCCAGTTCCTTTTCTACCACGTTTAGCTTGAGTTGGAGTGATCAGCAGTGCCCTTTCTTACTTCAGTTAGTTCGTAGTGCTTCTTCGAGTGATTGCTCATGTCAATTCCATTCTAGGTGTGTACGCGCCCATCTGTGCAGTCATCGGAGATTTTTGCCTTAGTGGTATCTGTAGGGTTAGCTGTGGCGCTCTCTGGAGTGCCGCACTCATGCAGCAGTATATCAGGGGCTGTCGGCGCTACGCCCTCTCAGTTCCTTAACGCCAGTGGTGGTTAGTCGGAGGGCCTTCCTTGCTTAGCAAGTGCTAGTGTTTTTTTCATGCCTTAGGGCCTTTTGTAAATAGTTTGTGTTTAGTGTTAGTTAAGTTGTTGTTAAGTGTAGTTAGTTAGGGTCCCAGTGGGGACTTTGCCTCAGGTGGGGCATGCCCCGATCTCCCGGGTTTAAGCCCTGCTCAGATTGCAACAGGCCTATGCCTGTTAGTGACCCCCATAGCAGCCATCTTAAGTGCTTGGGGGAATCACACGTTAAGGATCAGTACCAGATCTGTAAGAACTTTTGGCCCCGAACCCAAAAAGAGTAAGATATTCGTCTCAGGGCCCTCCTGATGCAGTCTGCCCTTCACCCGGCTTCTGAGCCTCATGACAGGTCTCACTGAGCACCTCTTCCTCCATGCGCAGTGCGCTGCCAGCACCCAGTTCCTCCTAGCACCGAGTGCCATTCATAGAATCATAGAATCTCAGGGTTGGAAGGGACCTCAGGAGGTCATCTAGTCCAACCGCCTGCTCAAAGCAGGACCAAACCCAACTAAATCATCCTAGCCAGGGCTTTGTCAAGCCTGACCTTAAAAACCTCTAAGGAAGGAGATTCCACTACCTCCCTAGGTAACCCATTCCAGTTCTTCACCACCCTACTAGTGAAAACGTTTTTCCTAATGTCCAACCTAAACCTCCCCCTCTGCAACTTGAGACCATTACTCCTTGTTCTGTCATCTTCTACCACTGAGAACAGTCTAGATCCATCCTCTTTGGAACCCCCTTTCACGTAGTTGAAAGCAGTTATCAAATCCCCCCTTATTCTTCTCTTCTGCAGACTAAACAATCCCAGTTCCCTCAGGCTCTCCTCATAAGTCATGTGCTCCAGCCCCCTAATCATTTTTGTTGCCCTCCGCTGGACACTCTCCAATTTATCCACATCCTTCTTGTAGTGTGGGGCCCAAAACTGGACACAGTACTCCAAATGAGGCCTCACCAGTGCTGAGTAGAGGGGAATGATCACATCCCTCGATCTGCTGGAAATGCCCCTACTTATACAAGCCAAAATGCCATTAGCCTTCTTGGCAACAAGGGCACACTGTTGACTCATATTCAGCTTTTCGTCCACCGTAACCCCTAGGTCCTTTTCTGCAGAACTGCTGCCCAGCCATTCGGTCCCTAGTCTGTAACAGTGCATGGGATTCTTCCGTCCTAAGTGCAGGACTCTGCACTTGTCCTTGTTGAACCTCATCATATTTCTTTTGGCCCAAACCTCTAATTTGTCTAGGTCCCTCTGTATCCTAGCCCTACCCTCCAGCGTATCAACCACTCCTCCCAGTTTAGTGTCATCTGCAAACTTGCTAAGGGTGCAGTCCACACCATCCTCCAGATCGTTAATGAAGATATTGAATAAAACCGGCCCCAGCACCGACCCTTGGGGCACTCCACTTGATACCGGCTGCCAACTAGACATGGAACCATTGATCACTACCCGTTGAGCCCGACCATCTAGCCAGTTTTCTATCCACCTTACCGTCCATTCATCCAGCCCAGACTTCTTTAACTTGCTGGCAAGAATACTGTGGGAGACTGTATCAAAAGCTTTGCTAAAGTCCAGAAATAGCACATCCACTGCTTTCCCCTCATCCACAGAGCCGGTTATCTCATCATAGAAGGCAATTAGGTTAGTCAGGCATGACTTGCCCTTGGTGAATCCATGCTGACTGTTCCTGATCACTTTCCCCTCCTTTAAGTGGTTCAGGATTGATTCCTTGAGGACCTGTTCCATGATTTTTCCAGGGACTGAGGTGAGACTGACTGGCCTGTAATTCCCTGGATCTTCCTTCTTCCCTTTTTTAAAGATGGGCACTACATTAGCTTTTTTCCAGTCATCCAGGACCTCCCCCGATCGCCATGATTTTTCAAAGATAATGGCCAATGGCTCTGCAATCTCATCGGCCAACTCCTTTAGCACCCTTGGATGCAGCGCATCCGGCCCCATGGACTTGTGCTCGTCCAGCTTTCCTAAATAGTCCCGAACTACTTCTTTCTCCACAGAGAGCTGGTCACCTCCTCCCCATACCGTGCTGCAGAGTGCAGCTGTCTGGGAGCTGACCTTGTCTGTGAAGACAGAGGCAAAAAAAGCATTGAGTACACTAGCTTTCTCCACATCCTCTGTCACTATGTTCCCTCCCTCATTCAGCAAGGGGCCCACACTTTCCTTGACTTTCTTCCTGTTGCTAACATACCTAAAGAAACCCTTCTTGTTACTTCTAACATCTCCGGCTAGCTGCAACTCCAAGTGTGATTTGGCCTTCCTAATTTCACACCTGCATGCCTGAGCAATACTTTTATACTCCTCCCTGGTTATTTGTCCAATCTTCCACTTCTTGTAAGCTGTTTTTTTGTGTTTAAGACGAGCAAGGATTTCACTGTTAAGCCAAGCTGGTCGCCTGCCATATTTACTTTTCTTCCTACACATCGGGATGGTTTGTTCCTGCAACCTCAATAAGGTTTCTTTAAAATACAGCCAGCTTTCCTCGACTCCTTTCCCCGTCATGTTATTCTCCCAGGGGACCTTACCCATCAGTTCCCTGAGGGAGTCAAAGTCTGCTTTTCTGAAGTCCAGGGTCTCTGTTCTACTGCTTTCCTTTTTTCCTTGTGTCAGGATCCTGAACTCGACCATCTCATGGTCACTGCCTCCCAGGTTCCCATCCACTATTGCTTCCTCTACTATTTCTTCCCTGTTTGTGAGCAGCAGGTCAAGAAGAGCTTTTCCCCTAGTTGGTTCCTCCAGCACTTGCACCAGGAAATTGTCCCCTACACTTTTCAGAAACTTCCTGGATTGTCTGTGCACCGCTGTATTGCTCTCCCAGCAGATATCAGGGTGATTAAAGTCACCCATGAGAACCCGGGCCTGTGATCTAGCAACTTCTGTTAGTTGCTGGAAGAAAGCCTCGTCCACCTCATCCCCCTGGTCTGGTGGTCTGTAGCAGACTCCCACCACGACATTACCCTTGTTGTTCATACTTCTAAATTTAATCCAGAGACTCTCAGGTTTTTCTGCAGTTTCATACCGGAGCTCTGAGCAGTCATACTGCTCTCTTACATACAGCGCAACTCCCCCACCTTTTCTACCCTGCCTGTCCTTCCTGAACAGTTTATATCCATCCATGACAGTACTCCAATCATGTGAGTTATCCCACCAAGTCTCTGTTATTCCAATTACATCATAATTCCCTGACTGGACTTCTAGTTCTCCCTGCTTGTTCCCCAGGCTTCTTGCATTTGTGTATAGGCACTTAAGATAACTCGCTGATTGTCCCGCTTTCTCGGTCTGAGACAGGAGTCCTCCCCTCTTGCAGTCTCCTGCTAGTGCTTCCTCCCAGTATCCCACTTCCCCACTTACCTCGGGGCTTTGGTCTCCTTCCCCCGGTGAACCTAGTTTAAAGACCCTCCTCACTAGGTTAGCCAGCCTGCTTGCAAAGATGCTCTTCCCTCTCTTCGTGAGGTGGAGCCCGTGTCTGCCTAGCAATCCTTCTTCTTGGAAGACCATCCCATTGTCAAAGAATCCAAACCCTTCTCTCCGACACCATCTGCGTAGCCATTCGTTGATTTCCACGATTCAACGGTCTCTACCCTGGCCTTTTCCTGCCACAGGGAGGATAGACGAGAACACCACTTGCGCCTCAAACTCCTTTATCCTTCTTCCCAGAGCCACGTAGTCTGCAGTGATACGCTCAAGGTCATTCTTGGCAGTATCATTGGTGCCCACGTGGAGAAACAGGAAGGGGTAGCGATCTGAGGGCTTGATGAGTCTCGGCAGTCTCTCCGTCACATCGTGAATCCTAGCCCCTGGCAAGCAGCACACCTCTCGGTTTTCCCGGTCAGGACGGCAGATAGATGACTCAGTCCCCCTGAGGAGAGAGTCCCCGAAAAAGTGCTGAAAAAGAAAACAAAAAAGTGCAGCTCCCCAGCTCCAAGCAAAAAGGCCCAAGGGTCATCAGCCAAGGGACCTGGGCCTACCCACCAGGCTACTCTGGAGCCACGTCCTCATGCCTCCCCGGTTGGGTTCCCCAGTCTCTTCAAGGTCTGTCACCAATTCCTGGGAGTGATATTGGACCCACGCCCCTGCCGGCACTGTCATCTGCCCAGGCTCCCCAGGCGCAGAGAGAGTACAGGTCTCCACCTGGTCCGATGATGACTCTGGTGCTGCAGGACTCGGCTAAGAAGGCAAGCCAGCCACCAAGACCTCTGAAGGGGCAGGGGGAACACTGCTGGTCACCAGAGAGGAGGTGACATTCTTGTTTGTCATGCCGAGGATCCGAGGCTAAAGGATCTGGGACCTGTCATCAGTCGCTCAGACTAGTGTCCAGTTTCCCTCAGTGTCACTCACCTATATGAGGTTGATACTTCCCATACTATTCCCAGCACCAGTTATCCTCCCATCGGTTGTCTTCTCAATGTCAGTCCTTATTGTTGGTGCAGTGGGAGCGTTCTTTGTCTCGGCACCGGTCTCCCCGGTACTGACACCAGTCTCCCACATCTGGTCATCAGTTGCCAGTAGCCACAACCAGTAAACAAACCCAGGGATTGACAGCCCTTCTCTGGTCGCAGGAAGGCGATTCCTCTGGCATGGAGGGCCAGTTCAGCCCATCGCCTAGGCCCCATTGGTGGGATTAGGCACCGGAACCCACACCATTGTCTGCGGCACCACAGTGGCAGCACAGGCAGTGGCCAGCACAGTGGCCTTATTGGAGCGTATGGGACATGATGATGCCCCCTTTGCAGCGCTCTTTGTTCGCTGCATTGGAACTCCAGTCGGCAGCACCGACGGCACCAGGCTCAGTGCTGGGGGCCCATTCAGAGGTTGCAGTGGAAGAGCCTGTGCCCACCCCTTAGCCTCCCTCTCCAGCAGTAGTCGAAACCCTGGGACCTCTCTGGGTGATCCAATCTTCCTCATCGACTCTGGACGAGGCAGTCACAGGACTTTAAAGGGCTAGCCTTCTGGAAGATTTCAAGGAGTATCAGGCACTACTTCTGCGTATAGCCGAGAATTTGGGGCTGGAGGTGCAGGAAATGGCGGAGCGAGAGGACACTCTCTTCAATGTCTTCTCAGTCTCTATGCCCATCCGGATCACCCTACCCATATATGAAGAGGTTCTTAAGATCGCCAAGGCCATATGACAAACCCCCTCTTCCATTCCTCCCACCTCCAAAAGGGCCAAAAAAGGTACTTTGTTCCAGCCAAAGGGTTTGAATACCTTTATACCCACCCACCCCCGGGCTTGTTGGTTGTGTCTGCTGCCAACGAGAGGGACAAGCACGGTCGTACCGCCTCAACTCACAAGTACTGCCAGCTTACAATTTTGACTGGTGAATCATCAAACCCTGTTTGGCAGATATAATTTTAATTTCTGGGACGATCTCAGAAAGTTCCAGGAATCCTTCCTGCAGGGTTTGATCCAGGAGTTCGGCACCCTGGTGGAGCAGGGCACTGCAGCGGACAGATGTTCCCTGCAAATGTCATGGGATGTGGTGGACTCAGTGGCTTGGGTGGTTGTGTTGGCGGTGGTTATGCAGCACAGCTCCTAGCTCCAAACAGCAGGCTTCTCCGAGGAGATGTGGACCTTGATTCTGGACCTTCCTTCCCACAGGGTTGGTCTCTTCTCCGAGGAGACAGATGCCAGTCTGCATTGTTTGAAGGACACTAGAGCCACCCTTTGCTAGTTGGGCATGCATACACCACAGTCTGCTCATAAGCCCTTTTGGCCGCCCCCACCACCAAAACCCTGGCAGCCCCTTCAGGGCTCTCCTAGAAAGGACACTAGTTTTTAGCCATCAACACCCTTCTTCCTCCTGTTCACTTGTACAACCTGGGCCTGCCAAACATGTAGGGGGCCAAAAGTGCTCATTTTAAGGGTGCAATCGAGAGCCATGCCTCAGTCATCCACCCGGGCTCCCCATCTCTTCCTCGACCGTCTCCGCCCCTACCATTTGGCTTGATTGTGGGTAACCTCAGACCACTGGATCTTGGATATATCATCTTGGGTCTATACCCTGCAAAGTACGGCTTCCCCCCTCCCTCCCACCCTCTTCCCCCTCCCTCTCCAGGGACCCTTCTCACAAGCAACTCCTTATTCAGGTGCCAATCCAAGAAATCTGTCAGGCTGCTACCTGGTCGTCCGTTCACATGTTTGCATCTCATTATGCACTTACACAGCAAGCTTGGGATGACGCTGGCTTTGGCAGAGCAGTGCTGCAAGCCCATGAACTCCGAGCCCGCCTCCATTGGTACTGCTTGTGAGTCACTCACAGGAGAATCGACATGAGCAAGCACTCAAAGAAGAAAAAACAGTTACCTACCTTGCGTAACGGTGGTTCTTCAAGATGTGTTGCCTATGTCCATTCCATTACCTGCCTTCCTGCCCCTCTGTCGGAGTTGTCGACAAGAAGGAACTGAGAGGGCGTAGGATCAGCAGCACCTGATATACCGCCATATGGGAGCGCCACTCTAGAGGGCACCACAGCTGACCCTACGGAAACCATTAAGGCAAAAATCTCAACAGTTACGAAAGGTAGGTAACCGATTTTTGTTCCTAATAGTATTAGCTTAGTTGTAGTTAGTTACCCTATTCTCTTGCCCTACTATAATTTTTTATTTCTTCATTTAAAAATTTTCTTTTTTCCTTTTTACCTTCCCCTGTCTCTCCGATAGGTACACAGTTATAGCCTCAAACAGGGTTTATCCCTGTTTTTTCTTCTGAGAGACCAATTCTCTCAGGTATGCCCAGCTCACCTGGCTTTAAACACTACCTGACTTGCAGACAGTCCATACCGGTCTCTGACGGCCACACACGGTTTGTCCACTGCCTCAGCGAGACACACATTACTCAAAAGTGCTCACACTGCAGAAAGCTGACAGCTAGGGCAAGAAAAGCCAGGGATCTCCAACTGCAGCTCCTCATGATGGAGAAATCTCTCAGGCCAGCCTCAAAACCCGAATCCTGGACACCACCTGGCCAACAGGTGCCAGTGGCAGCCTCTGACAGGGGTTTTGCTCCAGCAACGGCTGGCAAGGAGCCTGTTCCAAGAAAAGCTACCAAAAAGCGGTCACAGACATCCCCACACCGAGAATCGCTTAAAAGAAAGCGATTTCCAATGGAAAAATCTGCCCAGGTACCAACAGCACCGAGTGTTCCAGACCATGTGTCACTGGAACGTCCAGCACCAAGAATTCCCGAACAGCTAAAGACCCTATGTGGGCAAGCTCAAATGTAGATTTACACAGTGAAGAAAAACCTTCCAGCTCAGTACCCATGGACCCAAAGAAAATGTCTGCACTGAGCAGTACAGTGGTGCCATACAGCTCTAAATCCTCGGCACCAGCAGCTTCAATTCATACTCCTCGGTTGTCCACAATGCCATCTCCGGCACCAAGCGTCACAGTTCTGCAGCAGGTCATGAGGCATGTGGACCTGACAGTGGCCTCAACGCCTGAATCTCCTTTAATCGTTACCGAGGGTACCCCAGTGTCGGAGAAAAACTCAGTTCTTGCTTCTACAAGTCTCACGTCATTAGGGTTACAGTGTGGCCTAACTCTTGCTAACTACTAGCCTGACTCTTGCTAACTGACTGACATGCATTAAGATCCCCTTCAAATCCTTGTTAATTCTTTCCCTACTTCCACACTCCCCCCTTTTGTACTTCTAGTACAACAGATATTTTCAAATCTCTATTTGCATTAAACCATGGATTTCAGATTCTACCTCAGATGTTTCAACCTTAGGGGTTTTCATTGGATGTAATGACAATGCATGATTAGCATCGACATGAAAGGTATTACTATTATTACATTCTTTTACAACAACAATAACATAATCCTAAGCTAACTAACAGCACTACAAACAATAACATTCCCATAGCAATAATATAATGGGGTTGTTGTACAGTTTTGGTTACAAAGCACAATACATCATACTTAGTACATAAAGTAGACACACTATAAGCTGTATGAAAGGCATTCTTTCCAGTAAATGATATGATTGCCTGCAGCAGTGGTAAGATTAATATGTATATCTTGCAATGTAGTGGCTTTAACATACACACAGCTATCATTAGCTTGAAAAAGTGGGTGTCCTGTCAGGGTAGTTCCTTGACCTCCACCCTCCCAGCAAATATTGTCATAAACAGTGACAACTTCCCCTGGCTTCAGTTTCCGTACACACTGAAGCTGTGGTGGTTCTAACAGCCAAAATGTCCATTGATTTCCTAACCCCATCCAAATATCAGCTGTAATCCCAGGAGCACTAACTAAAAATCGATTAGGCGAATCAGGCGGTCTCACTTCCCAGATATCTCGGTGAATCACCTAATCCCATATGCATCCTCCCCATGGACCTGGTAGGATTCGGTATGTGGGAGCCCACACCCCCTTAACCGGTCCAAATGCTTGGAAGGAGCACTGTGAATGTCCACACTTCCACCCAGAAAGTCTCCAAGTATGTCTCCATGGCCACAGATCAGATGGTACTCCTGATGTGTCTGTAAGGGCAGTGGGCCAAGTCTGGTGCTCAAGATCATTCCGAATGGCCATCAGCTGGTCATTCAGGAAATCCTGAATTCCCGAACATGCTAGATCCCACTGCAATGCCTTCCCAGCCTCAGTGATATTCAATACCATCTCTGTCAGTAACTTCTGGGTCATAGAACTAAGGGTGGAAATGACATGTAACTCACCAACTCCAGCCTGTACTTGGGTTAGCTGAGCTCCAGAAATAAGGCTAGTGGCCTTTTCTAGTTGGCCCAATTTCTCATCATGTTGCCTGCCCGCTTGGGCCCGATCCTGCTTTTCTCGCTGAACCGTCCCTTCCATGGGCACCGGCTTGTTCCAATACCAGTTTAGCTAGGAGGGTGGGCTTCTCAACTAGCCCCCACCCTTCCTGGTCTCTTCTCTTAAACATTCTTACTCACAAGTCTACCCGAGTCCTCCCTCATGAGGCTTGCCACCTGGGCAAAAACGCATGTCCCATTGGCGTTTAACTATTCAATTTCCTCTTGTAGCAAACACACTGTTGTTACGGCATATGCTGAGCACAAATGGTTAAATTTTAACAAGTCCCTGAAGGACCGGTACTTGCTTAGCCGGGGCTTCCTTTTCTAACTGGAAGTCCTGTCTCAAGGCCTGCAACTTGCCCTGGGCGCAGGTTTGAGTTGCTGCCTGGTTTATGATCTATGCTCTTAATTGCTCAATTCTAGTTATCAAGTGCACATCTCTTCCCTTTTCTCCAACTATTCTATTGCCCAGTCCTGCTACGACTCGGGGTAGATCCACCTGCCACCCTTCCCGGTCAACCAGGGTGGAGAGAGGAATGCTAAACCCCTCTCCAGTTCTCAGACTTACTGTGGCTGAGAGTGGGCACACCTTTAATCATGCAATCCTCAACATATAACACCAACAGTACCAAACAAAGCAAACATAAAATAACAAGGGTAAAACAAATAGATGGTGTAAACTCTGCAGTGCTCCCCCATTCTCAATTGCTCACCAGACTGTGACAAATTTCTGTTACCAATCTATCCCTCATGTCAGGTGATCAGGCTGACACTGCAGGACGTTGGGGGGAGATAAAGAAAACACACCATATAACCAAATTTTAAAGCTTCATTAAAAATAATAAAACAACAATGGAGAGTGTTGGGAACGCTCCCACATCACTCAGGAAAAACATGAATGCCCCAAGCCCTAAGCCACTTTAATACTCACACATGTCCAGACTGGCCACGTCTGTGTATAACGTTCAGAGAAGGGGAGTTAGGTGGACGGGAGATTATCCTGTATACAGCTTGTCCAGAATTTCCAACATGCTTCCGCTCTTGGGAGGGCTGTTCTTTTACACCCTGGAATCTCCTGCGGTGTCTCTTTCAGAGATTCCAGTCCAGGTCAGCTGCCTGTGGCTTCTCCAGTGTCACCAAGCCACACCGGCTCCGGGGTCGCAAAGGCACACTGTTGGATCTCACTGGACAGTTAAGCTTTGCAAATGTAATCTCAGTTCTGTAACTTGTATTGCCTTTGGTTTGCCTCTGTCTATATTTTTCCCACAGCCAGCTGGGGCCGAAAGCACTTTTTCTTTGTACTTAGCATAGTCTGCGTTGATTCTTGACCTTGAACGCAGAGCAACTTTCTCTTTATCTCTGGGCCAAGCTGAATTTCAAATTAACCCGTTCCTTTCCTCAATAGACAAATTGCTCACACTGTATCAGAGGCTTTTTTTGGTGATTAAAAGCTCCTCTGAGATGTATGATCTTATCTAGATTGAAGGTACCTTCTAATGGGCATTGTTTAGATGGATTTTCACGCGTGTAAAGATTCCAATTCTCTAAATACCTGCAGGTTTTAGGACCATAATGTACGTACATGTAATATGCTGGGGTACCCTTAGGGGGTGAGGTGGAATGTTTAGACTGTCCCTCACCCATTTTCCACTTACACACACAGGGAGGGTGCCCTGTCCGCGCTAGCGGCTCATGAACTAAGGATCTCTCCCTACAGGGTACTCACACAGGAGAGACTAATGAGGATGACCAAGACTCTCCTACACCACCCTTCAGCAAAGAGCGTCGGCTAGTCTCTAGGGGACGGCGCCGCTTACTCTGATTGCGTCCAGTGAGATGATCAGACTGTCAGTAGCCCAAAGGGGAGGGACGATGGGTTCACACACTCCTAGACCCAGGTAGCTTCCTCGCCGGATGATGCCAGGCCGAGTCAGCCCACCGTGGGTCGGATCTCCTAAAGATCCACTAGTTACCGGGCTTGCGTTAGAGTAGTCCTGGTCACGAGCTTTCGCTTTACAGGGTACTCTGGGCGTCTTCCGGTAACAGTCATTCACACTGGTGTACACACACACACACACACACCAAGGCCTTTATTTCCTATTACCACGATGCATCTTTACCTTACGTCCGGACCCAATACCATGAGGCAGTATGACAACCCCTCTTGAGGCAGTAAAAACCCCTCAGCACCGGTGCATACCTAATGCATTTACCTATGCATTAACTTTGTTGGCCAACCCAGCAGTTCCCCAGTACTGCTATAAACTAACCTTGTTGGGGCCTTTCCCCAATACCACTTGCATCTGATCTTGCTGCACAGTCAATAAGTTCAGATGGCGTGAGCCCAACAGAGACAGACGTCCCCACGGACAGTCCTCCTCCGATACCCCAATAGAGATTTCAAAAGGTCCCATACCTCTCATGTGGCGCCATGGGGTTCGAAGGGGAACGATCCGTAGTAGCCGTCTGTGGGTCCATGGGCATTGCCATCCCGGACGAGCCCCCAAATTGTCGGAGAAAAACTCAGTTCTTGCTTCTACAAGTCTCACGTCCTTAGGGTTACAGTGTGGCCTAACTCTTGCTAACTACTAGCCTGACTCTTGCTAACTGGCATGCATTAAGATCCCCTTCAAATCCTTGTTAATTCTTTCCCTACTTACACACCAGCCAGATCGGAACCAAGCCAGTTGACTGTTCCCTGCATATCAGCCTAACTCCTATCTCCAGTGATGAGGAAGAAGAGGCTGATGCAGTAATATACATTCCTTGCCACTCCTCACCCAAGCCTGGACTATTTCATCACCAACCACCTGCAGATATGCAAGGATGGTATAGTCACCCATGGGCAATGTATAGGGCCCAACACCACAGACCCCTTAGCCCGCCCAGGTCCAGAACAGCATGATCCCCTTCACCAACTGTCCCAGCTCCCTCAGAAACACAAGAGGAAGGGACTGAGGAACATATGAGGACACAGCTGAACATGACACTTTGCCGCCTACTCACTTCTCATCGTCATCAACGGACGAAACATAATGCCACCACCTTCCACTATGAGGGATGATTTCAAATCCTTTCAGGACCTCTTCAAAAGGGTAGCTGAATCCCTAGACATTTCATTAGAACAGCTACCAGAAGCCCTGCATAAACTCATGGATATACTTCAGGCATCCCCAACAGCATAGATAGCCCAGCCAATTAATGATGCAATCATGTAGCCTGCAAAAATATTCTGGCAGACACCGGCTACAGCACCACCCTCATGTAAGAGGTTTGACAAAAAATATTATGTGCCAGTAAAAGGGGATGAGTTTCTATTTACACACCCTGCACCAAACTCCTTAGTGGTGGAGGCGGTCAACCAAAGAAGGAAACACCAGTCCCAAATGATCCCATATGATAAGGATTGGAAAAGGCTGGACCTGTTTGGATGGAAAGCCTATTCCTCAGCTACACTTTAGTTCCGCATAGCCAATTATGCGCCCTACTGGCTAAATATACACACAATCTGTTCTCCAAAATGTCAGAATATATTGAAAATTTACCTGATGACAAAAAAGACTAGTACAAGGCAAACAGTTCCAAAGGGTGTCTCATTTCCAGGATGGCCCTACAGGCCTCCCTTGACTCTGCATGCACGGCAGCATGATCCATCGTGATATCTGTGGCCATGCGCTGTGCATCCTGGCTCCACCTCTCCAGGTTCCCAAGAGAGGTCCAGGCAATGGTCAAGGACTTACCCTTTGAGGGTCAGAAACTATTGGCAGACAAAAACGATGTCATTACGCACCCTAAAAGACTCAAGGGCAACCTTAAAAACCCTGGGCATCTAAGTACCTGCAAACAAAAAGAAACAGAGTACGTTTTACACTCAGAGATTCAGGTCAACGCCATACTCTCAACCCCCAGACAGCACAACTAACGGCATAAACAAAGACAGAACAGACGTCAGTAGAACCAAAATCAGCCTTCGATGTCTCAACAATCCACCTCCAGAAAACAATTTTGAAGGTGTGGTCGAGGGCATGAGAGGTCCACACTTTCTAATTCTGGAAGCAGGAATGGTCCCCCATCCATTCGGAGACAGTCTGTCACCATATTACCTAGTCTAGCACACCACCACAACAGACAAATGGGTTTTAGAGATTATCCAAAGGGTTACTCAATCCCCTTTACTTCTATTCCTCCTACCTACCTCCCTTCTCTGTCCCTCTTCAGGGACACCCCCTCATGAGCACCTGCTGCAACAGGAAATAAACCACCATGTACAATTAGGTGCAGTGGAACCCGTACCATTGCAGCAGAAGGAGAGAGGTTTTTATTCACACTATTTTCCAACTCAGAAAAAGACCGGCGGGTGGAGACCCATGCTGGATCTATGCAAAATAAACAAATTCATAAGAACATGCTTCAAAATGGTGACTCTAACCACAATAATTCCGGCACTAGAGAAGGGAGATTGGCTTTCAGCCCTCAACACCATACACCCATCATACAGAAGATTCCTGAGATTCACCCTAGGGAAACAACTCATCCAGTGCAGAGTACTACCCTTTCAACACTGCTCTAAGGGTCTTCCCCAAAGTTCTTGTTGTCATTGCAGTTCACCTCCTCAGACCCGGAGTAATGATATTTCCATACCTAGACAACTGCCTCATAAAGGTACAAATGCGGCAAGAAGCAATAAATGCCACACAGAGCACAATATCTGTTTTCACGAACCTAGGGTTGCAAATAAATGCACAAAAGTCCACACTGGTTCTTGTCCAAAAGTTGGAATTCATAGGAGCCTGTCTCGACTGTCTAACAGCAACAGCAATGATACCCCAGCAACGTTTTCTCACTCTTGTCAATCTAATTTCAACGGTGATGGACAGCCCACAAACATCTGTGTTTAGAACTCTTAGGGCATAAGTCAGCAACAATGTTTGTTGTCAAACATGCCAGCCTCCACATGAGATGCTTGCAGGCCTGGCTTCAAACAGTATATATACCGCACTCTCTCAACAGATGCCTCACAATGCCACACAGAGTAACAGACTCTCTAATGTGCTGGACACAACCTAAGAACATCTGTTCAGGAGTCCCTTTCCAACAAAGAACTCCAACCATGGCAATCACGACTGATGCTTCCCTTCTAGGTTTGGGGGCACACTTACTCAACAATACATTCCAAGGCCACTGGTCCCCAGCGGAGTCCAACCTGCACATAAACTTACTGAGCTTAAAGGCAGTCTGAAATGCATGTGACCACTTTCTCCCTCTAATCAAGAACAATTCCATCAAGATCCTCACCGCCATGGGGGTGCACGTTTTACATGAATCGCCAAGGGGAAGCACAATCATACAGAGGCAATACGACTTTGGAATTGGTGCATCATCAACAACACAGAGATATCAGCATCCTATCTTCCGGGATGTCAGAATACTACAGCAAATGTAGTAAGCAGAGACTTCTCACAAACCCATGAGTGGGCGATGGATCCCGGAATTCTCAAATCCATATTTAAACTATAGGGGTTCCCCACCAAAGATCTATTTGCCACAGCTGAGAATGTCAAGTGCCCACAATATTGCTCCATGTCGGGATTGGGACAATAATCCGTAGGCGGCACCACTGATGTACGCATTCTTCCAACTCCACTCCTAAACTGTGTCATTCACAAGATCAAACAGGACAAATCCAGGGTCATTCTTATAGTGCCTACATGGCCCAGACAAATGTGGTCCCCATACCTGTTTCAGATGGCGATGAAACCGCCTTGAACCCTTCCCATAGTACCTCACCTTGTATCACAAGATGTGAGACATCCCAACCTCACAGTACTGCATCTGAAGGCCTGGTTATTCCCTGGCTGACTGGGGTCGAGGAGGCCTGTTCAGAGGAAGTAAAAGATCTGTTACTGAACAGTCAGAGACCAAGTACAAGGAAGATGTATGTCCGTAAGTGGAAACGATTCTGCACCTGGTGCCAAGATAAACAGATCTTACCACAATCGTCCCCCCCTACTGAGGATCCTGGACTATATACTAAGTCTTCAAAAATCAGTGCTATCCACAAGCTCCATCAGAGTACACTTGGCTGCTATTACCTCCTTTCATGACAAGGTGGATGGGGTCACTATATTCGCTCAACTGACAATTAAACATTTCCTTAAAGGCATTGAAAACACTTATTCCACAATAAGAAACCCTACACTCATGTGGGACCTCAACCTTGTTCTACACAGACTCATGGGAAAGCCATTTGAACCCTTTGCAACCTGCTCTTTGTTGCACTTATCCATGAAGGTGGCTTTTCTCACTGTCATCACGTCTACCAGACGAGTGGGAGAATTAGGTGCCCTAATGGCACACCTTATACAACATTCTTTAAAGATAAAGTAATCCTATGACCACATCCCAAGTTCCTATTCAGTCACTTCCCCCTTTCATTTGAACCAACCCATTTACTTATCTGAGTTTTACCAAAGCCACATGTGAGCCGGAGGGAGGCCTCACTCCACACATTGGATGTTCACAGAGCATTAGCTTTCTATATTGAAAGAACAAAAACATTTAGAAAATCACCAAGACTATTTGTTTCCATAACAGAACGCTCGATGGATCAAACCATCTCCAAACAGCGACTATGCAAATGGATATCAGGATGTATTCAATTGTGCTACCAAAGCAACAATCTACAACCTCCAGTGGGAGTTTGCAAGCATTCCACCAGAGCACACGCAACATTTGTGGTCTTTCTCAATAATATCCCTATCACTGACATTTGCAGAGCAGCAAACTGGACGCTAGTCCACACATTTAGTAAACACTATGCTATTGAGCAACAATCAGCATCAGATGCTCACTTTGGGCTCATGGTGTTATCCACCATCAATAATGCAACTCCAAAGCCCTTCCCCTCCACTATGGAGCACTGCTCAATAGTAACTTAAAGTGGAGCACCCACAAGGACACTCCTCAAAGAATCATAGAAGATTAGGGTTGGAAGAGACCTCAGGAGGTCATCTCGTTCAACCCCCCTGCTCAAAGCAAGACCAACCCCAGCTAAATCATCTCAGCCAGGGCTTTGTCAAGCGGGCTTTAAAAACCTTTAAGGATGGAGATTCCACCACCTCCCTAAGTAACCCATTACAGTGCTTCACCACCCTCCTAGAGAAATAATGTTTCCTAATATCCAACCTAGACCTCCCCCACTGCAACTTGAGACCATTGCTCCTTGTTCTGTCATCTGCCTCCACTGAGAACAGCCGAGCTCCATCCTCTTTGGAACCCTCCCTTCAGGGGATTGAATGTGACCATCAGATCCCCCCTCACTCTTCTGCAGACTAAACAAGCCCAGTTCCCTCAGCCTCTCTTCGTAAGTCATGTGCCTCAGCCCCCTGATCATTTTCGTTGCCCTCCGCTGGACCCTCTCCAATTTGTCCACCTCCTTTCTGTAGTGGGGGACCCAAAACTGGATGCAATACTCCAGATGTGGCCTCACCACTGCCGAATGGAGGGGAATAATCACTTCCCTTGATCTGCTGGCAGTGCTCCTACTAATGCAGCCCAATATGCCGTTAGCCTTCTTGGCAACAAGGGCACACTGCTGACTCAAATCCAGCTTCTAATCCACTGTAATCTCCAGGTCCTTTTCTGCAGAACTGCTGCTTAATCAGTTGGTCCCCAGCCTGTAGTGGTGCATGGGATTCTTCCGTCCTAAGTGCAGGACTCTACACTTGTCCTTGTTGAACCTCATCAGATTTCTTTTGGCCCAATCCTCCAATTTGAAGAAGAGGTTACTCACCTGGTGCAGTAACTGAGGCTCTTCAAGAAGAGCATACCTATGGGTGCTCCACTACCCACCCTCCTTCCCTCTACTTCAGAGTTTCATGTAGATTCTCTGGAGTAGAGAGGGAATGGGAATGGTTGGCTGCACACCACTATGTAACCGCTTGGAGATGGCTACGGCATGTGTGCGGCCCAACCGGGCACTGCTACCACAAATCTTAAATTACAAGCGCAGGGCATCAAGACACCTAAAGTGGTGCACCCACAGAGACAACCATCTTGAAGAACCTCAATTACTGCACAAGGTTAATAGTGAGCTCAACCACGGCTTGTACCGGGGAGCTTTCAGGCACCGGACTCGACGGCTCTTGCGTGGCCGGAGGCGACGGTGCCGATATTGTCGGTGCCACGGCAGGTATCGGTGCCGGGCGGTCCGACTTAGTATAGCGCTCGGGCTGCGGAGCAGGCGGCTCGGACGCAGCAGGAGTCTTGTGCCTCTTCATCCTCCAGGAGAGGGATCCGTGCCGAGCGGATGTCGGTGCCGGCGACGGCCAGTGCTGAGAGGCCTTGGCGGTACCGGTGATCCGATGCCGAGGGAGCACTTCTTGAAGACTGACCAGCGCTCGAGGGCAGAGGAGTAAGAGCTGCCGCTCTTAGGGTACGTCTACACTACGGGACTATTCCGAATTTGCATAAACCGGTATTGTAAAACAGATTGTATAAAATCGAGTGCGCGCGGCCACACTAAACACATTAAATCGGTGGTGTGCGTCCACGGTTCGAGGCTAGCATCGACTTCTGGAGCGTTGCACTGTGGGTAGCCATTCCGTAGCTATCCCATAGTTCCCGCAGCCTCCCCCGTCCCTTGGAATTTCCGTGTTGAGATCCCAGTGCCTGATGGGGCAAAAATCATTGTCGCGGGTGGTTCTGGGTAAATGTCGTCAGTCACTCCTTCCTCTGGGAAAGCAACGGCAGACAAGCATTTCACGGCTTTTTTCCCTGGATTGCCCTGGCAGATGCCATAGCATGGCAATCATGGAGCCTGTTTTGCCTTTTGTGACTGTCACCGTATGTGTACTAGATGCCGCTGACAGAGGCAGTCCAGCAGCGCTACACAGCAGCATGCTTTTGCTTTTGCATGACAGCAGAGATGGTTACCAGCCATACTGTACCATCTACCAATCCATAAATTGGTAAAAAGATGATCATGGTTACCAGTCCTTTTGCACTGCACCATCTGTTGCTGTCATAAGTGCCCCTGGCTGCTCTTAGCCAGGGGCGCAAAAGCCAAAATTGGGAATGACTCCCTGAGTCAATCCCTCCTTTTTGGTATCTAAAAATAGAATCAGTCCTGTCTAGAATATGGGCAAGTGTACTAGAGAACCACTGGATCATAGAACCAGAGAGCACAGCTGCTCTGTGTCAGATCCAGCAGAAATTATGAGCTGTATGCTATTCACAGGGGGTGCTCCTGCAACAACCCCTCCTGTTGATTCCATTCTTCCCCCAGCCTTCCTGGGCTACCGTAGCATTGTCCCCCCACTTGTGTGATGAAGTAATAAAGAATGCAGGAATAAGATACAGTGACTTGTTAGTGAGAAATGAGTGGAAGGCAGCCTCCAGCTGCTATGATAGTCCAGACAGGACATTAAGAAGTGTGGAGGAGAGGAGCCCAGCATCGCGCTGCTAGTCCAGGGGCAATTGAATCTTTTCTTTACACATGAAGGGTGGGGGGTGATGGAGCTCAGCCCCCTGTTGCTATGATGAGGACGGTTACCAGCCATACTGCACCATCTACCAGGAAAAATTAGGGCCAGGCACCCTTGATAGACCTAACGGATGCTAGTTGGCAAGGTTACCAGTCCTTTTGCACTGCCCCATGTGCCAATAGGCTGATGATGACGATGGATATCAGTCTTACTGCACCATCAGCCACCCATGGCAGGGGGGAGCAAGGATGTTGGTGTTGAGTGCTGCAGCATCGCGTCTATCTGCAGCATTCAGTAAAGATAGGGTGACATGTAAAAGAGTCAAGAGAGGATTGTTTTCCCTTTCACTTCTGGAGGTTGGTGGGGGGGTGCATAAATTGCTGAGCTATGCCCTGACCCACCGCGGACACTGTTTTTGACCCTAGAAGCATTTGGAGCTCAGCCAAGAATGCAAATGCTTTTCGGATACTGCAGGAACTGTGGGATAGCTTGAGTCCTCCAGTCCATGAGCGTCCATTTGATTCTTTGGCTTTCCGTTACGCTTGTCACGCAGCAGTGCGCTGAGTCCCTGCTATGGCGTCTGTCTGGAGATTTTTTAAAAATGATTTTGAATTTCGTCTTCTGTAACGGAGCGCTGATAGAACAGATTTGCCTGCCCTTACTGCGATCACATCCACATGGTCCATGCTGGAGCTCTTTTTTTATTTTGATTTTGGACTGCATCGCCACCCGTGCTGATCGGAGCTCCACGCTGGGCAAACAGGAAATATTCAAAAGTTCGCGGGGCTTTTCCTGTCTACCTGGCCACTGCATCCGAGTTCAGATTGCTGTCCAGAGCTGTCAGTGGTGCACTGTGGGATATCGCCCGGAGGCCAATACTGTCAATTTGCGGCCACACTAAACCTAATCCGATATGGTAATACCGATACTAGCGCTACTCCTCTCGTTAGGGAGGAGTACAGAAACCGGTTTAAAGAGCCCTTTATATCGATATAAAGGGCCTCTCAGTGTGGACGGGTGTGGCGTTAAATTGGTTTTACGCTCCTAAAACCGGTTTAAACGCCTAGTGTAGACCAGGTTTTAGGAGCTGCTTGAGACAAAGTCCCGCTCCCCTTTTGTTCTCGGCTTAAAGGCCTTACAAATGCGGCACTTATCTGTTAGGTGAGATTCCTCGAGGCACTTGAGAGGATCTCTTGTCGGCATCGGCTTATGGCCGGCCGAGCATGGTTTGAAACCCTGTGAACCGGGCATAGTACCCGGCACCGGGTGCGGGGAAGGGGATAATCCCCGAACCCCTGTGAACAATACACTAACTATACTACAAACGAATAAAGTTAAACTACAACTATATAAATCTGAACTATATAAACAGAATTAACGAGAGAAACTACGAGTAGCTAGGGAAGTGGAGGTCAGCTAAGCCGCGCTCCACTGTTCCAACGACTGACACGGGCGGTAAGAAGGAACTGAGGGGCGGATGGGTCGGCAGGGGTATATATCTGGTGCCATAGCGGCGCCACTCCAGGGGGCGCCCAGCCGACCCACCAAGTGTTGCTAGGTTAAAAATATTCCGACGAACGTGCACGCGGAGCGCACACACCTAACTGGAATGGATATGAGCAACACATCTCGAAGAACAACAGTTACAACGGTGAGTAACCGTCTTTTCTCTTTCCCTTCCTCTAGTGAACTATATCCCTCTTTCTGGCTTTTACTATATTCACCCTGACAGGGATGAGTCAAACTCCTGGCTCATAGATTTTGTTCTCCTTTGGATGAAGCAGGTTCCACTAAATGGCAGGTATTTAAAAAGAAATTAGTTTGGGGAGAATCCACATGAGACTAAAGCTTTATTTCCCTTGATCCTCTGGAAATTACTTTGTTTTTAGAGATGCTATAAAGATATTGTCTAGGCTTCTTGAAATTGTCTGGACAATTTGATCCCTGAACACAGAAGCAGCACATTTGGTTTAAACGTGGTTAAGAATTCAGAATACTAGCAGGTAACTTGATGGAATTAAACCTGACTCTTCTGCCATCCCATATTTTTTCTTTTGACAGCCAAGGAATTTGCAGAGGATGAGCTGAAGGAACCAGCAACTCAAGGAACAAGGCCAAACCAACTAAACATCAGGTATAAGCACTGGGGTCGAGGTCGGGGCACCCAGCACCTGATGGATCAGCATCCTCGTCTGATCCAAAGGATGGAATCTGGCTATGAGAGCAGTGAACGCAACAGCAACAGCCCAGTCAGTCTGGACATGCCCTTGTCTGAGAGCTCAAGCACACACAGGTAGATTTTAATAAAGTGCACTCTTGGACTTTTGCTTGTCTTATGGCCCTGTACACTAGGACCTCTGAGAACTAAACTGTAATTCTACAATAAGAAACTTAAGTATTGACCTTCAATCCCAGCCTGCAGTTCTTGTAGACTGCGATGCAGGTAGATTATGGGAAATAGGAAGCTGGGTATATTGTGCCACCGCAGTCTTCCCCTTTTGGATGGTCATTAATTCGTATGGTTCATGATTGAGTGGAATGATTTCAGGAGTGTGTCTCGACCAACTACAGGGGGGAATTGGGATTAAGAAGATGGATGTAAATACAGAGCTCTGTCCTTAGGCACTGTCAAAAACTGAAGTTGCAGGATGCTGGCATCAAGGAGACAGTTTGTTTTAAATTTAGAAGTTGTCTATCACTGTGCTTTCCATGTCAAGAGTTAATCTGCGCTGTTATCTTTGTCTCAGTTAAATTACTGTCTGACAGTGAGAATCCCTGTGTCAGGCTCTGATCTGGAGCATTTGTACTGTTAATGGACTGACATGAGACCATGTCTGCTTGAGGACTTCGTTGGGACCTCCTGAGTGGTTTAGAATAAATAGCATGCATAAATAATAGGGCTGTCAATTAATCACAGTTAACTCACACGATTAACTAAAAAAAAATTGTGATAAAAAAATTAATTGTGATTAATTACACTGTTAAGCAATAGAATACAAATTGAAATGTATTAAATATTTTGGATGTTTTTCTACATTTTCAAATGTATCGATTTCATTTGCATCATAGTATACAAAGTGTACAGCAAATATTTGCACTGTAAAAATGATAAACAAAAGAAATATTTTTCAGTTCACCTCATACAAGTATTGTTGTGCAATCTCTTTATCAAGAAAGTGCAATTTACAAATGTAGATTTTTTTTGTTACATAACTGCACTCAAAAACAAAACAATGTAAAACTTTAGAGCCTACAAGTCCACTCAGTCCTACTTATTCAGCTAATCGCTCAGACAAACAAGTTTGTTTACATTTACGGGAGGCAATACTGCCTGTTTCTTATTTACAATGTCACCTGAAAGTGAGAACAGGCGCTCACATGACACTGTTGTAGCTGGCATTGCAAGATATTTATGTTCCTGATGCACTAAAGATTCATATGCCTCTTCATGCTTTGGCCATTGTTCCAGGGGACATGCTTCTATGCTGATGATGCTCATTAAAAAAAATGCGCTAATTAAATTTGTGAATGAACTCCTTGGGGAAGAACTGTATGTCTCCTGCTCTGTTTTACCCTCCTGCTCTGTTTTACCCTCATGTTATAGCAGTCTCGGATGATGACACAGCACATGTTCATTTTAAGAACACTTTCACTGCAAATTTGACAAAATGTTATCATCTTTGCAATGTGAAATTTCTAAAGATAGCTACAGCACTTGACCCAAGGTTTAAGAATCTGAAGTGCCTTCCAAAATCTGAGAGGGACAAGGTTTGGAGAATGCTTTCAGAAGTCTTAAAAGAGCAACACTGTTCTCTGGGATGGTGGTTGAATCATCCAGGGAAATAATCTTTAGCACATCGGGCTGCCAGCTACAACAGTGGCATGCAAATGCATGTTCTCACTTTCAGGTGACATTGTAAACAAGAAGCAGGCAGCATTATTTTCTGCAAATGTAAACAAACCTGTTTGTCTAAGTGATTGTCTGAACAAGAAGTAGGACTGATTGGACTTGTAGGCTCTAAAGTTTGAGATTGTAGAAATGTAGAAAAATATTTAAATAAATGGTATTCTATTATTGTTTAACAGGACAATTAATCACTATTAATCGTGATTAATTTTTTTCATCGCTTGACAGCCCTAATAAATAAATATACTTTTCAACCTTCATCTCTGGTGCCTGTGACTACTGAATAAAAGGAGATCACACTTAGGGTTTTACAAGAGTTGTTTGTGTAGATCTTAAAAATTTGTTCGGAACAGTTAACTCTCCAAAGCATGGTTTTGGCATGTATTACTTGCTTAGGGTCTTCTAAGGAACCAGTAAAAAGAATGAGGAATACTTGTGGCACCTTAGAGACTAACAAATTTATTTGGGCATAAGTTTTCATGGGCTAAAGCCCACTTCATCAGATGCATGCAGTGGAAAATATAGTAGGACATGTATACATACAGAGAACATGAAAAAATGGGTGTTGCCATACCAACTCTAAGGAGACTAATCAAATAAGGTGGTCTATTATCAGCAGGTGAAAAAAAAACTTTTGTAGTGATAATCAGGATGGCCCAATTCCAACAGTTGACAAGGTGTGAGTAACAGTAGGGGGAAAATTAGCATGGGGAAATACTTTTTACTTTGTGTAATGACCCATCCACTCCCAGTCCTTATTCAAACCTAATTTAGTGGTGTCCAGTTTGCAAATTAATTCCAGTTCTGCATTTTTTCGTTGGAGTCTGTTTTTGAAGTTTTGTTGTTGAAGAATTGCGAATTTTAGGTCTGTAATTGAGTGACCAGGGAGGTTGAAGTGTTCTCCGACTGGTTTTTTGAATGTTATAATTCTTGAAGTCTGATTTGTGTCCATTTATTCTTTTGTGTAGAGACTGTCCGGTTTGGCCAATGTACATGGCAGAGGGGCATTGCTGGCACATGATGGCATATATCACATTGGTAGATGTGTCATCTTCAGTAGAGAAATTCCCTCATCTCTGTAGTTTCCAGGAATTGAGGATCTATACAGTGATACTTGTAGAAAAAGGGCAGATTGTGACATAGCTGCAGTTGCTATTTTCTGAAAGCTGTGTTCTGCAAGGAGCCACATTCACCATCATTCCTTTTGAGAGCTCTTTTTACCCTTTTGTAAAATAAGGGGACGAAGGGTACGTATACACTACCCGCCGGATTAGCGGGTAGTGATTCATCTATCGGAGATCGATTTATCGTGTCCAGTGTAGACGCAATAAATCGATCCCCAGTCACTCTGCCGTCGACTCCTGCACTCCACCGCAGCAAGAGGCGGAAGCGGAGTTGATGGGAGAGCTGCGACAGTCACCCCCGTGCCGTGAGGACGCGAGGTAAGTCAACCTAAGATAGGTCAACTTCCACTACGCTATTCTCATAGCTGAAGTTGCGTATCTTAAGTTGATTCCCCCCCCAGTGTAGACCAGGCCTTAGTGCCAAAATCAAGAGGAACTGGTGTTTGGAAGTTTTGATGCAGTTTTTATGATCCCTCTTGCAGAAAATGCATGACTGGAGGTTATAGTTTTGGTATGTTTGGGAATAAGGGAGATAATTCTTACACTTGGGGACCAAGAAACAGAGCCCAGATTCCTATGTCAAAGAATAAAATCTTTAGAAAATATCATTGAGAAGAGGTGGACTCTTTTTCCCTCCCTGGGATTTTCCCATAGAATCCTTTTAAAATACCTTCTCTTTTGAGACTGAAAATAAGGTGAAGATGAAATGTTATTGCCAGATTGGAAAAATGTAGGGCTGTCTAGTCCCTCTCCCCAGTACCCTATACCCCTCCATCCCCTGAAAAGATTGGCCAGATGTTAATCCATTGGTTTTCCCTCCTCTTCTTTAAGGGATTCTCATATGAAGCGAGCAGGTGGGTTGGTTCCTGCCTGGCGTAACATCCCAAAGTCGCACAGCAGCATCATCTTAGAAGTGGAATCTGCTTCATCGACTAGTGGTTGGACAAGCAGCCAGCACTCTGTTGGGAATGGTAAGCTACCTTTTCAAACCCCAAATAGCCACGATCCCGGAGTATAAAATGTATTGAGGTAATTACTTATTCCCTGGGTATTTTTGCCTTCATGGTGGAGGCAGATGCAAAAAAGGGAAAAAGACTTAGGAACCTGGTACAACTTTTGGCTACAGTTCTGGTTTACAGCATTACCAGTCAGTACCACCAGGAGTCCAGTGTGCTGGGGAGAGGGCCAAGTACTGATTTTGCCCCAGATCCCTAAGTGGCCCCCTCAAGGATTAAACTCACAACCCTGGGTTTAGCAGGCTCAGTGGTTTGAGCACTGGCCTGCTAAACTTGTGAGTTTAATCCTTGAGGGGGCCACTTAGGGATCTGGGGCAAAATCAGTACTTGGTCCTGCTAGTGAAGGCAGGAGGCTGGACTTGATGACCTTTCAGGGTCCCTTCCAGTTCTATGAGATAGGTATATCTCCATATAAAAACAGAAGAGCCCCTCCCATCACTGTAGTAAGTATCTATACTACAGTGCTTCAGCAGCACAGCTGCAGCATTTCTGATGTAGACATATCCTAATAAACTCTTTTGGTTTAAAATTACACCCCAACCAATATAGTTGAATAGGAACAAAAACTATCATCCATATCCCATAATTTTCACACACAAAAAAAAATCCCATGAACCTGTGTGGTTCTCCTTGCTGTCCGCCACCTCTGCTAGAAGCATGGAACTTGCACAACTTTACACTATTGTCATGAGTGTTGCAAGCACAGGGTGCACAACCTTCTGGTATTAGCAGAGCTGCAAGAACTGAGCACATGCCAGCTTAGTAGTGGACACATTGATTCAGGACATAGTGAAAACCATTTCAAGGTTGGTGGAGGTGTTCACAGAACAGCTACAAATGCTGGAGGGCCACTTCTGGGCCCAAGAAACAAGCACTGACTGACTGGTGGAATCACATCATTATGCAAATTTAGGGTAATGAGCACTGGCTGCAGAACTTCTGACTGCGCAAGGCCACATTCATGGATCTGAGTGCCAAGTTCATCCCATCTCTGCAGCGCAGAGACACCAAAATGAGAGCTGCACTGACAGTGGAGAAGTGAGTGGTGATCGCATTGTGGAAACTTGCAACACCAGATCAGAGAGGAATCATTTTGGAGTTGGAAAATCCACTGTGGACGCTGTTGTAATGCAAGGGCCACTAATTGTCTCCTGCTACACAGACTATGATTCTCTGCAATGTGCGGGACATAAAGGATGGATTTAAAGCAGTTGGCTTCCCAAAGTGTGGTGGAGTGATCGAAGGCACGCACGTCCTTATTTTGGCACTAGCCCTCTTTGCCACAGAGCATATCAATAGAAAGGGCTACTTTTCTATGGTTATGCAAGTGTTAGTGGATCACTGGGGATGCTTCACTGACATCAGTGGTGACTGGTCAGGGAAGATGCATGATGCTCGCATCTTTAAGAACATAGGACTATTCAGAAAGCTGCAAACAAGGACTTTCTTTCCCAAGTAGTGAATTATCATTGGCGGGAGTGATCCCAATAGTGATCCCGGGAGACCCAGCCTACCCCTTGCTCTCTTGGCTCATGAAGCATGCACAAGCCACCTTGGCAGCAGCAAAGAATGATTCAGCTACCAGATCAGTAGGTGCAGAATGGCAGTTGAATGTGTGTTTGGTAGATTAAAGTATTGATGCCATAGTGTACTCACAAGATTGGATCTCTATGAGAAAAATTTCCCAAAAGGAATAGCTGCCTGCTGCATCCTGCATAATATCTGTGACGCAAAGGAGGAAATGTTGCCACCAAGGAGGAGGGGAGAGGTGGAGTGGATGTCTGCTGAGTCGTAACAGCCAGACACAAGGGCTATTAGAAGAGCTCAACACGGGGCTATCCATCTCAAGAAGGGTCTGAAGGAGCGCTTTAACAGTGAGCCATAGTAAGACATTGTGGTGGACTGCGCTGTACCTGGCTGTGCTCTTTCAGGGCCTGTTAGGAATGTGGTGCTTTGTGTATGTGTGTGACTATAACACTGTCAATGCACCTATTAATGTTGTGGTTCTTGCTGTACATCTGTGATCACACTTTGTCATGGATCTTATGAGTTGTGTCACACTGTACAATAACAGCTGGGTGCTTTCAGAACTGTTAAACATTCTACAGCATATGTTAGGAATTAATAAAGATGAATTATTTTCCAAAAACAGAATTTAATTGAGTAACAAAACCAATGCAAAAAAAACCCCTGTGCAATTTAAAGGAAATAAATTCAAAATGTAATAAATGAATAGAATAGAATGGCCCGGATTCCCGGCACCACATTTGCAGTCTCCACCAATGTGGTATGGATCCCCCGATTCAAGGCACCTGTCTCCATATTCCTGGCATGGTAACGCCTCTCGCCAGCGAACGCCCTGGTCCCCATCCCCTAGACAGCCCTCAACACTTCGGTGTCCGCCAGTGCAGGACTGCTCAGCACCAGTCCTTGGTGCTGTTCCTGGGAAAGGCGTTGGTCGTCATCTTCCAGGCACCAGTCCCCCACACTGAAAAATGAGCCGCCACATGCAAGACTCCACAGCCCCACCCTGGTCCCCATAAGGTGATTGGTCTGAGTTGGAGTGGGAGTTTAGCTCCTCGCCAAGGAAGCACCGATCACCTTCAGCTCTGGAGACCACCAGTGGCTGTGTGGCAGCTGGGCCACTGGCCTGCCCAATGGCCTTGTTGGAACCCATGGGGCGTCCCTATGATGCCGGTGTCTTATTCACATGACTCCTCCCCTCCCTATCTGCTTTGGACAAGCCACTCCCTGCACCGTCGGTAGTGGGCTCAGAACACAGCGCAGACTCCATCATGGGATGGAAAAAGCAGGTGGCAATGCCGAGGGAGCCATGCCCAGTGGGGTAAAGTGCCACAGTCTCTCCCCCAATGTTGCCTTCGTCCTCTTTGTCACCAGACAAGGCGGTGGCAGGCCCCTCCCACGCCAACCCCCCGGATGACTTTAAGAAGTGCCAGGTCCTGCTCAAGAGGGTGGCTTCCAACCTGAAACTGGAGGCTGAGGAGCTGGCAAAGCAGTCGGACATCCTCTTCGACATGCTATCAGTTGCATCCCCAGCACGGGTCGTGTTGCTGGTCCATGAAGAGGTTCTCAAGATTGCTAAGACAAACCCCCTCATCTATTCCGCCCACCTCCAGGTGGGCAGAAAAGAAATATTATGTCCCTGCTATGGGGTTTGAATACCTTTATACACACCTGCTCCCTGGGTTGCTGGTTGTATCTGTGGCCAACGAAAGGGGAAGGCAAGGTCAGGTGAGTGCCACACCTAAGAATAAGGATGCCAAGAGACTGGACCTCTTTGGAAGGAAAACTTATTCAATTGCCAGTCTCCAGTTCTGGGTGTCCAACCACCAGGCTTTTTTGGGGAGGCATAACTTCAATCTGTGGGACTCCCTCAACAAGTTTAAGGAGTATTGCCGCAGGACCTTGGCCAGGAGTTTGCCATGATCTGGGAAGAGGGCAAGGCGGTGGCAAGGGGCTCCCTCCAGATAGCCTGGGATGCTGCCAATTCAGCTGCCAGAATCGTTGCCTTGGCTGTGGTAATGAGGTTCAGCTCCATCCAGGACCTTCCCTTTGAAGGCACTGGGCTCTTCTCGGAGCTGATGGATGCGAGGCTGCATGGACTCAAAGACTCCTGAGCCGCTCTGTGCTTGCTGGGCCTCCACATGCTGCAGACGGGGAGAAAACAGTTCCAGCCCAATGGGCCGCCTAGGTCCTGGAATTCTTCTAAACAAACTGCCTTCATGCATCTGACGAAGTGGGTATTCACCCACGAAAGCTCATGCTCCATTACGTCTGTTAGTCTATAAGGTGCCACAGAACTCTTTGCTGCTTTTACAGATCCAGACTAACACAGCTACCCCCTTCCTTTCACTCACCTGCACATCCCGGCCCTGCGAGACACCACTGGGGCCAGAGGCAGGCGTTTTGATGGTGCGCTCAAGGTCAGTGCCACAGTCAGATCTCAGGATCCACCCTCCTATCTTTTCCTCTACTACCTGTGTCCCTTCCAGTCGACATGGTCACGAGTAACCTCAGACCATTGAGTCCTTAATATAATGTCCTTGGGCTACACCCTGCAGTTCTCGGTCGCCCCCTCCCCACCACCACCTTCCCCATCCCTCTTCAGGGACCCTTCTCACAAGCAACTCCTTGTTCAGGAGATAGAGAACCTCCTACAGCTGAGGGTGGTAGAGGAGGTCCCTCAAGAAATGAGGGGGAAAGGGTTCTATTCCTGCTGCTTCCTAATCCCGAAAGGGGGCCCAAGACCTATTTTGGACCTGTGACACCTCAATAAGTATCTCAAAAAGTTGAAGTTTCACATGGTCTCCCTAGCCTCCATCATTCCCTCCTTGGATCCAGGAGACTTGTACACTGCCCTCAACTTGAAGGACGCATACTTTCGTATCTCCATCTTCCAAGGGCAGAGATGGTTCCACCATTTTGTAGTGGGCCAACGCCATTTCCAATTCACACCGCTACCCTTTGGACTCTAATCGGCCCCGAGAGTATTTACAGAATGTATGGCTCCACGAGTCACTTACCTGAGGTGTCGAGGGGTTCGGGTCTATCTGTACCTCGATGACTAGCTCATCAAGGGATGATCTCGGGTGCAAAGGAGCCTCGATCTGGTATGCTCCACCTGTCACAATCTGGGTCTGTTAATAAATGAAAAGAAATCAACCCTGACACCAGTGCAATGGATAGAGTTCATAGGAGTGGTACTCGATTCCATGTAGGTCAGAACCTTCCTCCCGGAGGCCCATTTCCAAGCTATTTCCGACCTGATCTCACTTGTGAGGACCCACCCACTCACTACTGCTCACACATACCTGAGGTTGTTAGGCCACATGGCAGCCTGTACTTACATGGTGCGGCATATGCTATTCCACCTCAGACCCCTGCAGGTATGGCTGGCATCAGTCTATGTCCCCAACAGGCATGATCTAGACTGTGTAGTCAGGATGCCGGACCACATACAGTCATCCCTGGAATGGTGGCTGAATCCCAAATCGGTGTTTAAAGGAATCCCCTTCGCAGCCCCAGCCCCAGTGATGACCTTGGTGATGCCTCAGATTTGGGTTGGGGAGCCCACGTGGGCGATCTCAGCACACAAGGTTGTTGGTCTTGGGATGATCGCTCGCTTCACATAAATGTCAGAGAGCTCAGAGTGGTTCACTTGGCCTGTCGCAGTGTTTTATATCAACGAGCAAAGTCATCAGCCCTGTGCAAAAAGCTCTCTGGCCGTGGGACTTCTGTGTGCAACATGCCATTCATCTTGTGGCAGCACACCTTCCAGGGGCCAGGAATGTGTTAGCAAATCACCTCAGCTGGATGTTCTCATCTTGCCACGAGTAGTCACTCCATCCGGAGGTGATCAGTGTGATCTTCCAGAGGTTGGAACTCCATGGGTGGACCTGTTCGCGTCCAGGCAGAACAGGAAGGTCCATGTATTCTGCTCAATTCACGGGGTTGACAAAGGCTCTCTGTCTGACACCTTTTTGCTCCTGTGGTCGGGGGCTGTACTATATGCCTTCCCATCAGGACCATTAATCCAAAGAATCCTCATGAAGATAAAGCAGGACAAGACAAAGGTAATCCTGATAGCTCCAGATTGGCGTGGCCAACAGTGGTTTGGCATGCTGCTGGACCTCTTGGTGATGGCTCCACTGCAGCTACCGCTCTCACAGGACTGGCTTTCTCAGAACCCCGGCAGGCTTCTGCACCTGAATCTAGCCACACTGCACCTGATGCCATGGCTGCCTCATGGTTGACTGTGGATGAGCAGGTGTGCTCAGTCTGTGTCCAACAAGTCACATTGAGCAGCAGAAAGCCCTCCATCAGGGCAACCTACCTGGCCAAATGAAAATGGCTCATGTGTTGGACCTCGGACCAAGGTCTTTGGCCTGAACAGGCCTCACGGCAGTTGATACTGGACTACCTTCTGCACCTCAAGCTCCAGGTCTTGTCTCTTTCGTCGATCAAGGTCCAGTTGGCCACTATTTCAGCCTTCTAACCTCCATTCCAGGGCAGGTCAGTCTTTGCTCACAACATGACTGTCCGTTTTGTAAAAGGTCTGGAGCAGTTCTATCCTCAAGTCCTCGATCCCATTCCTCCTTGGGTCCTGAACTTCATACTGTCAAGGTTCCTTCAAGTCGTTGGCCTCTTGTTCCCTTCTTCTGCTCACATGGAAGGTCTCATTTCTCTTGGCGATAACATCAGCCCATAGGGTCTCTGAGATTAGGGCACTTACCTCGGAGCTACCCTACAAAGTGTTCTACAAGGACAAGGTCCAGCTGTGGCTGCACCCTGCTTTCCTGCCCAAGGTAGTTTGGCAGTTTCATATCAACCAGCACATATACTTACCAATCTTCTTTTCAAAACCTCATAAGTCTGTTGAGGAACATAGATTACACTCTCTGGACGTCAGAAGGGTGCTAGCCTTTTACATTGAAAGGACTAAGCCATTCTGTAAGTAGATGTAGCTATTCGTCATGGTGACAGACAGAATGAAGGGCCTTCCTGTGTCTGCCCAAAGAATTTCATCATGGATCACCTCCTGCGTTGGTTTTTGCTGTGAATAGGCAAAAGTGCCACTGCTGGTGATTGTAACTGCCCATTCAACCAGGGTGCAAGCCTCGTCGGCAGCTTTCCTGGCCCAGTTGCCAATCCAAGATATTTGCAGGACCACTACCTGGTCATCCATCCACATGTTC
Source organism: Mauremys mutica (assembly GCF_020497125.1). NCBI lineage: Eukaryota > Metazoa > Chordata > Testudines > Geoemydidae > Mauremys > Mauremys mutica. Next base: position 55,609,300 of record NC_059078.1, on the reverse strand, counting down.
ACATCCCATTACTCACTTTCCCAGCAGGCCTGGGATGATGCTGGCTTCGGTAGAGCGGTAGAGCAAGCCATACGACCGTGAACTCCGAGCCCACCTCCAGGGATATTGCTTGTGAGTCACCTAGAATGGAATCAACAAGAGCAAGCACTTGAAGAGAAAATTGTTGCCTACCTTGCGTAATTGTTTTTCTTCGAGATGTGTTGCTTGTGTCCATTCCATTACCCACCCTCCTGCCCCTCTGTCGGAGTTGCAGGCAAGGAGGAACTGAGGGAGTAGGGTCGGCGGAGCCTCATATACCGGTGCATGAGCGTGGCACTCCAGAGGATGCCACAACCAGCCCTATGGATACCGCTAAAGCAAAAAAATTCCAACAACTGTGCACATGGGCGCACGCACACCTAGAATGGAGTGGACATGAGCAACACATCTCGAAGAACAACAGTTACGAAAGATAGGTAACCGTCTTTTCCTTCCCCTGCACTGGGCTTGCCTGTGCTCAACTGACGGCAGTGGCAGATTACCACATGGGTCAATGTCCCCTGGGCTCCTGGTAGCAGTTCCCTCTGGGGCAGGCGGCCAGTGGGCAGGGCGGCCTGTGCCACAACAGCGCCACCATGTTGGGTGTTGGGCTGCCTCCACTGCGGGCAACCCCAGCATTTCTATCTTCGGGATCCCTGTAGCAGCAGCTGAAACTGGAGCCCCGTTGTGGGGCTGAATGGGAGGCAGGGGAAACCTGGAGCAGCGAATCCAGAGTGGAGTCAGGGATGGGGAGAAAATCCAGAGTCCAGAATGCAGCAGTGCCATGGAAGGGAGGAAGGGGCTCCTTGGAGTGCTGGAGCTGTGGGCATGGGGAACTGAGGCAGACACAGGACACCAGGGACATGTATGGGGGAGGAGGAGGAAGCAGGAGTATGGGGCAAGCAGGGGCACAACAGCCTCTGGGAGTGGGGCAGGCAAAGAAGGAGTCAGTTGAGGGGGGAGCATAGGGTTCCCAGTGATCAGGGCTGTCCCTAGGGGGGTGGAGGCCTGGGAAGGAAGTGACATCACTTCCGGGACTGACCGTGCCGGGAGCAGGTAGGGGAGGCAGTGCCTCCCCAAACAGGCAGGTGTGGCCCCGCCCACACTCCCCCCTCTCCGGGCCCCGATTCGGCGGCACCGCTGTGCTCCAGGAGGCTGGGGCCACACTGCCCGCCTTCCTGGGGCCTGGGAGGCTGCGGTGGCACCACACGCTCTCCCGGCACTCCGGGGCTGGGGAGACTGCAGCAACAGCACCACGCACTCCCCCTCCTGGCATTCCAGGGCACGCGCTCTCCCTTGGGTGGAAGGGGCGGGGCTGGGGGTAGCCTCCCCCAGCCAGCAGTTCACCCAACCTCCATGTGGCGCTAGCCAATCGCACCAGCCTGCAGAGCCCCCCAAAGTGCAGCTGGAGCGGTCTCCCAGATTCGCCATCCGCTAGGGACAGCTCTGCCAGGGGTGGTGGACGCACAGGATAGTTCGCTGTGTGGATGGTTAGGAGGTGAGAGCACAGCGTCCCCAGTGGGGCTGCGGTGGGGCTACTCTAGCCCCAGGGCCATGGTGGGAGCACAGAACATGCCCCTCCAAAAGGGGTCAAATTTTTATTCCTGCGGAGCACAGAGTCCATAGTAAATCTGCATGGCTGGCGGAGAGAGGCTGATGGCTTGTCTCTATTGCCACCCTCGCCCCTTTGCCAGTCCCAAATCCTGATCTTGGTTTACAACTCATGGGATTTGATAAATACAATGTGTGGATTGGTCTGTGAGATTTAAATTCTGCTTTGGTGTGAGCCCCCCAGCAGCCCCTTCCTGCTGGTCCTTGGAGATGTGATGCTACTTGTTCTCCCCTAACTTCTGGAATTGGGGAGCTGCCATTCTCACCCTGCTCTTCACTGCCTTGGCCCCCTCCCAGCATCAACCTCTCTCTCTCTCTCTCGTCCCCCAGAGGTTCCTGTTCCCCACCACCACCCCCTACACTCACCTGCGCTCCCTTCCCCCTCTCATTCCCACTCCTTCTCCCTTCCCCTTCTGGACCCACATTCTCTTGCATTCTCCTCTGTCTTCTCCCACACCGCAAGCTCCCCATCCCTCCTTTGCTTACCACCTTTCCTCAGCACACCCCTCAGTCTTTCTCCTGCTCTGCAGAATCCCTCTGACCCAGCTACATCTTCATATTCCCCAATTCCCGCTCTGACAACTTCCTCCTGCCCCCTCCAGCCCCTGCACACCCTCCTCTCTCCCTTCTGAACCCCCATATGATATGGGGGGTTATATGTTTGTATTTTTGTTACATAATGTGATAGTATTATTAAAATATAAGTGCAATGGGTACAGAAGAGAGATATTTACAGTATATTAAGTGTAGCACATTTTTTCTGTTGCTATGCACAGATGTTACTGGGACTGATACACTAAGTCTGGCTGTAATTAGTTTCCTTAAGCTACTCTCAGTTCAATAGATGGTGGTGAAAAGGACATTTGATGGGATACAACTCACAGAATCAAAATAATATGTAATATCTTTTAAAGGATTGTGAAACTTTAAGGGCATGCATGGAGTTTTTGTATTAATTCATTTTGATACATTCATGTTTTACTGAGTGGGGGGGCCCAAATATTCCTTGTGCCCATGGCCCCAATAAATCTTAATCCATTTCAGACTGACGGGACTACAGTGGAGTCTCAAACAGGTCCTGGCTCATGGCAGCTGGAACCCTCAGTTGTGTGGTCCCCATCCTCCTTATTCTCCTCCTCTTCACTGTTCATGCCAGGGTCCTGTGACTTGGGCTCCTCGGAGGTATCTACAGTGTCTGAGAGTGGTGCTGGGGTCTCAACCAAGTATGGCATGCAACTCTTTGTAAAAGCAGTAGGTCTGTGGATTGGCACCAGATTGACTGTTGGCCTTCCTGGCCTGGCACGCCAGCCACAATTCCTTCGCTTTCACACGGCACTGCTGCTGAGCCCTGTCATACCCCTTTTCCTGCATCCCTCATGCAAACTGCTCATTGATGTGCACATTTTTACAGCTGATCAGTAGCTGTGCCTGCACAGCTTCTTCTCCCCACAGTTCCTGGAGATCCAATATTGCATGACTGCTCCAGGCTGGAGTGCACCTGAAGCGTGTAGCTGGCATAGTTGGGCTGGGCAGTTGCACACAATGGTGGAGAGCTACTAGGTGTGTGCAACAAGTTGGACAATCAGGGAATGGAAGAAGGGGGACTCCACATGAGTAACAACTTGCTACAACTAGCAAATTCCTAGGCCACTGTCAGCAGAAGTGCAGATGTAAGGGGGTGGCATGGTATATGGTGTGTTGCCATGGTTGCTTCTGTGCTGCTGCGGTGGCTTGTGGTGCCTGGCATTTGGCCTGCGGATCAAGGCAGGCTTGTGCTGTCACATGGGGGCTGCATCTTGACAGTGCCCACTGCCCTCCTGCAGTTCCTAGCCACTCCTGGCTCACCACCAGCATTTTGACAGGAAGTACCAAGCAGTAATAACAATAATAATACGTGTGTGTGTGTGAGAGAGAGAGAGAGAGACACACACACACACACACACACACACACACACACACACACACACAGAAAGAGCCTGTGTGTGACTCTGTTGGGGGATTGTCTGACAGAGAGTCTGTTGGGGAGTGTGAGTGAGTCCCCCAACACAGATTGTCTCTCACACACAGTCTCCCACTCCCTAACACACACACAGTCTCTCTCACACACAGATTGGCTCTCACACCCACATAGAGGCAATCTGCGTGAGAGAGAGACTGGGGGGGGGATTGTGAGAGAGACAGTGTGTGTTGGGGAGTGTGAGACTGTGTGGGTGAGACAATCTGTGTTGGGAGACTGAGAGACAGAGTGTATATGGGTGTGAGAGCCTGTGTGTGTGTGTGTGTGTATGTTAGGGAAGTTTGTGAGACAGTGAGCGCACTGTCACTTTAAGTTCCCCCTTTGCCTCTGCTTGACCTGGCTCCCCTCCCCACCCCACCCACCCCACTCATGTGGAAGTTTTGCTCCTCCTGGCCCCAGCACCCGCCAGAGACCGAGCAGCGCAGGACAGGAGGCAGGAAGGGACTCGACTCCACTCTGGGCAGCGAGCAGTGGGCCGCACTGCCAATGACCAGCCCTGGCCGTGACACTCTGGGCTCCCCGGGGCAGAGCCGGAGCCCTCAGCCAGCCGGCTGAGGAACGAGGGAGGGAGGGGGCAGGGGCAGAGAGAAGCCCGCCAGCCCAGAATGGGGAAGGGGCCAGAGAAGAGAGGAGTCCGGCCACAGCCAGCCTGAGGAAGCCCGAGGCTCTTGTGGCACATTTCTGGCTTCGGCGCCCTGGGCGTGGGCCCCATTTGCCCAGCCCTAAGCCCAGCCCTGGGAGTTGACGTAGCTTAGGTCAACTTACCCCAGTGTCTTCACTGTGCTGCGTCAAAGGGAGACACTTTCCGGTCACCTTATCTTACTCTTCTCGGAGAGGTGGAGTACTGGGGTCGACCGGAGAGCGCTCTGCCGTCTATTTTAGCGGGTCTTCACTAGATCTGCTAAATCGATCCCTGCTGCATCGATTGCAGCAGCGTTGATTTCCCTGTAGTGGAGACAAGCCCTAACTCAGGCTATGTCTATGCTGCAGCTGCCTACTGTAGCTCTTGTGGTGATGTTCTAAGCCAACTCAAAAAACTTCTCCCATTGGCTTAACTCCTGCCTCCGTGAGAGGTGGTAGCTCTCCTGCTGATATTGTGCTGTCTACACCGGCACTTAGGTCAGTGTAACTTAGGTTGCTCAGGCGTGTGGATTATTCACACCCCTGAGTGATGTAAGTTATACCTAAGTAACCTGTAGTGTAAATAACATCTCCAAGTGTCACAGGTAAATACAAGATGGAATAGATTGTTTAGCATAAGTAGCTAACACGTATTTCAAGGGACCATTCAAAGTGCAGTGGCCCGTTAACACCCCTCCAGTCATGGGGGAGAAAGCAGCTGGAGTTGTTAGTGAAGTACAGATTGTTGTAATAAGCTATCAATCCAGTCTCCCTGTTCAGCCCATGATTTTTAGTGCCTAGCAAAGTTATGAATTTAAGCTCCCAGGTTCATCTTTTGAAAGTGTTGTGCACGTTTCCTTTGAGGATGAAGACTAAGAGTGATCGCTTTGTGAAAAGCATTTGCCCACAGGCAACGTGGTGTGTTTGTCTTTTATATTTTGTCTTTTATGAAAAATATATGAAAATATTTGATATAATTTTTCTGATAAAATATATCTATAAAATATAGAAATATATGTTTTGTCCTATATGACAATATATAACATATATATGGATATTTTGTCTTTTATGATAAAATACTTATGCTAAGCAATTGGATCCATCTTGTATTTAGCTGTGTGTCTGAATAAGTTTCCCAGACCTGAAGAAGAACTTTGTGTAGCTTGAAAGCGTGTCTCTCTCTCACCAACAGAAGTTGGTCCAATAAAAGATATTACCTCACCCACTTCATCTCTTATTTGGAACATTAAACCAGATAAAATGTACAAAGCACTAGTTAAACGTATAGTGGGGGAAAACTTGTGTTGGCAAGAGAGTAGGCTAAAATGATCCAGTAGTCTTTTTCGTGTCTATATCTTATAGAAAAATATACATATATGTAATATATAATTTTAAAATTAATAAAGTAACTCTTTGCGTGCTACCTTGTATGTGCTCTGAATGACACTTGCCTTGGTCTTCAGGTTTTTCTTGCTTCCTATTTAAAATTTACTTAAAGAAGATTTGGGGGGGGAGGGAGCGAAACAAACTCAGCTGTTGATATAGAAAAGTATGCATGTTGGAACGAGGTTCCCACTGAAAGTACCCATTGCTGTCTTTGGTTGGTGTTTGAAGGTGGAAAAATGCCTGTCCCATCAAAGAGCGAACTGGATGAGTTACAGGAGGAAGTGGCAAGGAGGGCGCAGGAACAGGAGCTACTCAGGAAACGGGAAAAGGAACTGGAGGCAGCAATGGGCTTTAACCCCCGTCCCAGCAGGTTCATGGACCTAGATGAGCTGCAGAACCAGGGTAACTCTCACAGACTGGATGTGGCTGACATGGGGGTGGGGGTTGTGTAGGTTTGGAGTACAGTATTGCATATGTGGGAGATGGGGAAGGTATTTTTGGTCTTTTGATTTTTCCATCAAGAGTCTCTTGCTTTTTCTTCCCCATGACAATTTTACAATTACTCAATAGCTTTCTCCAGTCTGTGAGACAAAAGATAGTCTCTGAATTTATCAGAAATGTGAGAATGGTGAACTTGTAATGCCCAGGAATCTAATTTGAAGGAAAAAAAACCCTAATTGTATTCTGCCCAAACACCAAACTCTACCCATGTGAGACACCAAAATCAGGCTTGATCTACACTTAAAATTTAGGTTGATATAGCTATGGTACTCCGGAGTCTGATTTTTTCATACGCCTAAGTGCATAGCTATGCTGACCTAACTCTTGGTGTAGCTGCAGCCAGGTTGATGGAAGAATATCATCTCTCCGGAAGGTGGTGTCCCTACAGTGTTAGAAAAGCCTTTTCCATTGGTGTAGACCACATCTACACTACAGGGTTATCAGGCATAGCTAGGATACTATATCTGAGTAACTATAGTTCCTATAGTGTGGACATCTCCACTTGCATGAGATCTCTACATTGTTTGTGCTTCTCCATTCTTGCATGGCGATCAACAGTGCAATAGTTATCAATGTTGACCTCTAAATTGTTGTCATAAGGCTTTGGTTAATGACCCCTTGAAATGAATAGGGAATTCGCAGCTCTTCGATCTATCTTCTCAGACTGTCTACAGAATCATGCAGGCATCCGTACATCAATTATGATTGGTTAATAGTTTTAAGTGTCTGTTCACTACCTTAAGAATTACTGATTTAACTTTTTTTTTAAAAATTAACACTCAGATTCTGGAACATAAGGCTGTAGCCTCCATTAAAAAAATCCAGATCACTGAGTAACTGGTAACAGTCCCAATTTGACCCTGGGTAATGCCCCGCTAAGCACATTGTTAGAAACATCTAGCTGTTTAGCATTTCCTTGTTTAAAAAAACAAAGCATACTAGAAAGGCACTTAACAACAAAGAGTGCTATGCAGTACTTAGGGGTCATAGCCTCTGGCATGATAGCTAAGGAGGCTAGATGGCTTCTAAACCTGCTTTCATACTGGGTGGTTCCCACAATGCTTTATGGCTTCCTTATGTGCAAGACTTAAGAACATTCCTGACCCATTCTCCCTTCCAGTACATGGTTTTACCCATGCAAAGGAGGCCAAGTTCAGAATGCTAGAGTCTGGTCTTCAATTCATGAACCTTAAAGGCCACATGTTTTGACTCTGAAGATGCTGCTGTGTTGACTTACTGATCTACCAGACTTCTTCACATTCAGCTCATGCTCATTTACAAGGTTTCTCTGGAGTTCTTAAAATAAGAAGTGTGTATGGTAGTGAATTGTATATTGCCCAGGTCAAGGAGGCTTTATTTTTTGGTTGAATGAATTAATGTTTATAATTGTCTGTTGTCATGATAAAGGGCAAATGAGCAGATTTTTGCTTGAGCTCGTACATTTTCATAAGCAATTTTATAGGCTGTTCTTATAAATGGCACTAGTCCTGTTGTCCTTAGGCCAGAACACCTAGTTTGTCTTGAGCTTGCCTATTTTCTTATGTTTTCAGGGATTATCATCCTTTTTTTCCCTTTTTTCAAAGTTGTTCAAAAACAATTTGTGCGTCTTTTCTCCCTGTTCTTGGATCCTTCCCCATGTGTTCTGCTCTTTCTTCTCCTCCTAAAACCACAGGACCACTGGGCTTCAGCACTCCAACGGCTTCTTACAGTTGTCAGTGTGCACACACAAACTGTGTGCATTTGTGGACAAGAGGCTCTTGTATTCATTTACATTCTGCTGAGTCTGATATGATTTCCCAGGCACCTCTGAATTGTTTCAGGTGGAAAAGGTGTGAAGGAGATGAGAGGACTAGACAAATAATTGCTGGAAAGGGACCTGTAAACATGCAACACAGTTTGGTCACAGCATGCTGTGACAAATTTATGACACACATACTGTACCCTATGGTTTTTCTCTGTGCAGCAGTAGTTGCCTTTGACAATTTTTGAAAAATCCACACCCCGGAGCAACATTGTTAAGACGACCTAAGCTCCTGTGCAGACACCGCTAGGTTGATGGAAGAATTCTTTCATCAGCCTAGCTACTGCTGCTTAGGGAAGTGGATTATCTATGTCACTGGGAGAACCCCTCCTGTTGGCATAGGTAGTGTCTCATTGAAGTGCTACAGCGGTGCTCCTGTAGTGTTTTCAGTGTAGACAAGCCTTCGGGCTTGCCATAAAACAAAGGATTCTGTTTCCAAAAACTTTTGAAGTTTCAACATTTGGTTTCATTCCCCTTCAGAACAAAAACTAGAGTCTGAAGTTTTTCACAAAAGCCAGCCACTCCCCAACTCCCCCTCAGAATAGCCAGTAGCCCAGTGCTCAGGGCATTCGGCTGAGATGGGGGAGACCCAGCTTCATCTCTCTGCTCTGCCTCATTTAGGTCAGGGACTTGAAGCTGGATCCCCACTGTCTCAGGTGAGTTCCCTAACCAGTGGGTTATTGGCTATTCTGGGGCGGGGAGTGGATCATAGAATCATAGAATCTCAGGGTTGGAAGGGACCTCAGGAGGTCATCTAGTCCAACCCCCTGCTCAAAGCAGGACCAAACCCAACTAAATCATCCCAGCCAGGGCTTTGTCAAGCCTGACCTTAAAAACCTCTAAGGAAGGAGATTCCACTACCTCCCTAGGTAACCCATTCCAGTTCTTCACCACCCTACTAGTGAAAAAGTTTTTCCTAATATCCAACCTAAACCTCCCCCTCTGCAACTTGAGACCATTACTCCTTGTTCTGTCATCTTCTACCACTGAGAACAGTCTAGATCCATCCTCTTTGGAACCCCCTTTCAGGTAGTTGAAAGCAGCTATCAAATCCCCCCTCATTCTTCTCTTCTGCAGACTAAACAATCCCAGTTCCCTCAGCCTCTCCTCATAAGTCATGTGCTCCAGCCCCCTAATCATTTTTGTTGCCCTCCGCTGGACTCTCTCCAATTTATCCACATCCTTCTTGTAGTGTGGGGCCCAAAACTGGACACAGTACTCCAAATGAGGCCTCACCAGTGCTGAGTAGAGGGGGATGATCACATCCCTTGATCTGCTGGAAATGCCCCTACTTATACAACACAAAATGCCATTAGCCTTCTTGGCAACAAGGGCACACTGTTGACTCATATTCAGCTTTTCGTCCACCGTAACCCCTAGGTCCTTTTCTGCAGAACTGCTACCCAGCCATTCGGTCCCTAGTCTGTAGCAGTGCATGGGATTCTTCCGTCCTAAGTGCAGGACTCTGCACTTGTCCTTGTTGAACCTCATCATATTTCTTTTGGCCCAATCCTCTAATTTGTCTAGGTCCCTCTGTATCCTATCCCTACCCTCCAGCGTATCAACCACTCCTCCCAGTTTAGTGTCATCTGCAAACTTGCTAAGGGTGCAGTCCACACCATCCTCCAGATCGTTAATGAAGATATTGAACAAAACCGGCCCCAGCACCGACCCTTGGGGCACTCCACTTGATACCGGCTGCCATCTAGACATGGAACCATTGATCACTACCCGTTGAGCCCGACCATCTAGCCAGTTTTCTATCCACCTTACCGTCCATTCATCCAGCCCAGACTTCTTTAACTTGCTGGCAAGAATACTGTGGGAGACTGTATCAAAAGCTTTGCTAAAATCCAGAAATAGTACATCCACTGCTTTCCCCTCATCCACAGAGCCGGTTATCTCGTCATAGAAGGCAATTAGGTTAGTCAGGCATGACTTGCCCTTGGTGAATCCATGCTGACTGTTCCTGATCACTTTCCCCTCCTTTAAGTGGTTCAGGATTGATTCCTTGAGGACCTGCTCCATGATTTTTCCAGGGACTGAGGTGAGACTGACTGGCCTGTAGTTCCCTGGATCTTCCTTCTTCCCTTTTTTAAAGATGGGCACTACATTAGCTTTTTTCCAGTCATCCGGGACCTCCCCCGATCGCCATGATTTTTCAAAGATAATGGCCAATGGCTCTGCAATCTCATCGGCCAACTCCTTTAGCACCCTCGGATGCAGCGCATCCGGCCCCATGGACTTGTGCTCGTCCAGCTTTCCTAAATAGCCCCGAACTACTACTTTCTCCACAGAGAGCTGGTCACCTCCTCCCCATACCGTGCTGCAGAGTGCAGCTGTCTGGGAGCTGACCTTGTCTGTGAAGACAGAGGCAAAAAAAGCATTGAGTACACTAGCTTTCTCCACATCCTCTGTCACTAGGTTCCCTCCCTCATTCAGCAAGGGGCCCACACTTTCCTTGACTTTCTTCCTGTTGCTAACATACCTAAAGAAACCCTTCTTGTTACTCCTAACATCTCCGGCTAGCTGCAACTCCAAGTGTGATTTGGCCTTCCTGATTTCACACCTGCATGCCTGAACAATACTTTTATACTCCTCCCTGGTTATTTGTCCAATCTTCCACTTCTTGTAAGCTGTTCTTTTGTGTTTAAGACGAGCAAGGATTTCACTGTTAAGCCAAGCTGGTCGCCTGCCATATTTACTTCTCTTCCTACACATCGGGATGGTTTGTTCCTGCAACCTCAATAAGGTTTCTTTGAAATACAGCCAGCTTCCCTCGACTCCTTTCCCCGTCATGTTATTCTCCCAAGGGACCTTGCCCATCAGTTCCCTGAGGGAGTCAAAGTCTGCTTTTCTGAAGTCCAGGGTCTCTGTTCTACTGTTTTCCCTTTTTCCTTGTGTCAGGATCCTGAACTCAACCATCTCATGGTCACTGCCCCCCAGGTTCCCATCCACTATTGCTTCCTCTACTATTTCCTCCCTGTTTGTGAGCAGCAGGTCAAGAAGAGCTTTTCCCCTAGTTGGTTCCTCCAGCACTTGCACCAGGAAATTGTCCCCGACACTTTCCAGAAACTTCCTAGATTGTCTGTGCACTGCTGTATTGCTCTCCCAGCAGATATCGGGGTGATTAAAGTCACCCATGAGAACCAGGGCCTGTGATCTAGCAACTTCTGTTAGTTGCTGGAAGAAAGCCTCGTCCACCTCATCCCCCTGGTCCGGTGGTCTGTAGCAGACTCCCACCACGACATTACCCTTGTTGTTCATACTTCTAAATTTAATCCAGAGACACTCAGGTTTTTCTGCAGTTTCATACTGGAGCTCTGAGCAGTCATACTGCTCTCTTACGTACAACGCAACTCCCCCACCTTTTCTGCCCTGCCTGTCCTTCCTGAACAGTTTATATCCATCCATGACAGTACTCCAATCATGTGAGTTATCCCACCAAGTCTCTGTTATTCCAATTACATCATAATTCCCTGACTGTGCCAGGACTTCTAGTTCTCCCTGCTTGTTCCCCAGGCTTCTTGCATTAGTGTATAGGCATTTAAGATAACCCGCTGATTGTCCCGCTTTCTTGGTCTGAGACAGGAGTCCTCCCCTCTTGTAATCTCCTGCTTGTGCTTCCTCCCGGTATCCCACATCCCCACTTACCTCAGGGCTTTGGTCTCCTTCCCCCGGTGAACCTAGTTTAAAGCCCTCCTCACTAGGTTAGCCAGCCTGCTTGCAAAGATGCTCTTCCCTCTCTTCGTGAGGTGGAGCCCGTCTCTGCCTAGCAATCCTTCTTCTTGGAAGACCATCCCATTGTCAAAGAATCCAAACCCTTCTCTCCAACACCATCTGCGTAGCCATTCGTTGATTTCCACGATTCGACGGTCTCTACCCTGGCCTTTTCCTGCCACAGGGAGGATAGATGAGAACACCACTTGCGCCTCAAACTCCTTTATCCTTCTTCCCAGAGCCACGTAGTCTGCAGTGATACGCTCAAGGTCATTCTTGGCAGTATCATTTGTGCCCACGTGGAGAAGCAGGAAGGGGTAGCGATCCGAGGGCTGGATGAGTCTCGGCAGTCTCTCCGTCACATCGTGAATCCTAGCCCCTGGCAAGCAGCACACCTCTCGGTTCTCCCGGTCAGGGCGGCAGATAGATGACTCAGTCCCCCTGAGGAGAGAGTCCCCGACCACCACCACCCTCCTCCTCCTCTTGGGAGTGGTGGTCGTGGAACCCCCATCCCTAGGAAGGTGCATCTCATGCCTTCCAATCAGTGGAGTCTCCTTCTGCTCTGTTCCCTCAGGTGCATCATCCACTCCACTCTCTGCACTAATACCTGTGGAGAGAACATGAAAACGGTTGCTCACCTGTATCTGTGTTTCTGGTACATGGATGTTTCTGGTACTCTTTCCCCTTCTGGAAGTCACATGCCGCCACTTATCCTCGCTGGCCTTCTGTCCCCGCTGCGTAGCCTGCTCTGAATCTTCAGAACGTTGTGCCCGCTGCAGCTGATCCTGACGTCTATCCAGGAAATCCTCATTTTCTTTTATGGAATGCAGGGTTGTTATTCGTTTCTCCAGACCTTGAATCTTCTCTTCCAAGATGGAGATCAGCTTGCACTTGGTACAGACAAAGTCGCTCCTATCCTGTGGAAGGAAGACGAACATGGCGCATCCTGTGCAGGTCACAACGGCGGATTGCTCAGCATCCATGGTCTCTTCCTTCTAAGAGCTCTCTCCAGGCGAACTCCCAGGCAAACTCCTGTTTGCCTCTCTGCTGTTCGCTGCTCAGCTGGTTCGCAGCTGACTGCCTTTTTATAACAGTCAGGCCCAGCTGGATATGTCTCTCTCTGTCACTGTCACCAGAAATTCCATCCTAGACCTGAAAAATCTTCCTGAAAACATTTGAATTGAAACAGATACGTTTCTTCAACAAGTTTGTTGTGACTAATCAGCATGTTCTGACAGAAAAGCAATTAATCAAAAAATTCTGTTAACAATCACATGAATAAGTCACTTTAAGAGACTAGCCACAGGCTGTGATTTACAGTAGAACTACTGCTCCAGACATCAGCTTAGCATCTAATAATACTTGATTTTGCAATCTCACCAGCAAAGTAGTAGAAGTAGCACTGATTGGAATTCGGAGATATAATGCCAAAGTTTGCTCTGTTATCTTGGCGTAAATTGGAAGTAACTCAGCTGAAGTCAGTGGACTTACATGGTTATAGCAGAGTCCTGCCTACAGTAGAAAGCTTAACATAAGATGTGATTTTTAAACAGACTAAGTTAAACTAATACAGCCCTCTATGTTAGACACACTTATTTCAGTTCAAGTGTGGCTTATTTGGGTTTAGGATAAATTGATTCTTAATTGATGTAAATAAACTGATCTTTTGCACCAATTCAATGAAATCCATTTAAAATCACATCATATGTTAAAGCATTGCAACTTTCTGCTGTAGACAAGCCCAGAGAACAGAATTTGATTGACAGTCTGGTATTTTCTTTCATGCAATCTTATTTATTTACAAGAAATGTACGAAGTCCTGCTTCTCTGCACACAGGAGGACCAAGAACAAAAGGAGCAGTATCTTAGCCTACAGTCCCAAGCCTGTTTATCCAAAAACCAGTCCCAAAATCTCTCTTTCTAGCTTTTTCCAGGGCCACACTGTGCTCATAGGCTACTGCTTGGCTTTCTTGCTTTTTGCCTCTGCCTGTCTCTGTTATGTACACGTGCATATGCGCACACACACACTTACTTTACCCAAAACAATCTACAGCAAAAGCCCCTCCACTCATCCAGTGTAAAACTCCTGAGTGGGTTTACGCTCCTTTTATCTGAGGTGGGGTGCTTATGATTACCTGATCCTGACAGTTATGTTAATTGAAAGGTATGCCTAGTCTCAGAGGTTTGTGACTCATGCAGTCCCCAGTGCCTCGCAACATCATAATACCCTAGGGTGACCAGACGTCCAGATATTTAGTTGTTTGTCCCATGTCCCAATCGATGTTTGTCCTGATGTGTCCCGATATTTATTTTGTTCCTCTCATCTGGTCACCCTATAATACCCTTTAAAGAGGAAATGAGAGTCTGGGAAAGGTACAGCCTCTACAGAAAAGCTACTACAAATGACTCCTATATAGAAGGGTTTTGTACTCACAAATGGGAGGGAGGGTAAAGGAGAAACAAAAAAAGAATGCAAATGAAATGAAGAGTGCTGCCCATTGCAGGAAGGAGTGATGGCTTTGAGAGGTCCATGCAGGAAGCAGACTCAATCTTTGAAGAGTCGCTGCATCAGGAGCAGAAGGGAGATTGTGCTGCAGCTTTTGCTCTCTGTAACGAAGCTACATGTAAGTAACTCTAATTGCCTGAGCTACTGTGCTTTTGACAGTTTACTAATATCACAGAACAAGACTGTAAAATTTACTGACTAGTCATCTGAAATTCTCAGCTGGGAAAATGGGGAGTGTGCTGGCCATACTAGTATGCTTGGAGCTAGTACCTCCTCTTTCTAAGCACCCTTGTTTCTGGATTTTAGTCCCCTCCAGCACCCTGGTTCCCTCTGGGCTGTTATCTCTAGTGCAATGGCAATAAGAACACTGGGATGTTAGTTTGTCCCTCTTGCTGCTAACTGGTAGGTGACTCCCTCTCCTGCATTCCTATACCTAGTAAGCAGTTTTCCCAATCAAGAGACCAGTTTGCAAAGGGTTTAAGCCCTAAACCTGCCAGCACAGCATGTAGGAAAGGAGCATGAGAGAAGATGATGCTCCAGTCACCAACAAGAAAAGGAATGAACTATGCTGTACTTATTCACATCTCAGGAGGAACAGATGGCATCAAGATTTTGAAGGGCTAAATATTGCTGTGAATTATGGGAGTTATGTGCTATTGCATTTTTTTTGTTTTGATATTTTATAATTTAATTGGCTGGCTATCCCACCCCAACCTCCATTCCCCACTTGCTGGTTAGTAAGATTGAAAACAGAGCAGGTAGTACCATGGATTTGCAAAGGCAAAAATATGGTTATAGAAATTGACTTTTCTGTGTTACAAAATGAGGGTCAACATACAGTCCTCATGAAAGCTCTGTTAGTCTGCACCCCACCCGGCTATACCCTGATTTCACATCCCGACCAGGTTCCCTTGCCAGGGCCGGCTCCAGACCCCAGCGTGCCAAGCGCGCACTTGAGGCAGCGTCCCGCGGTAGGGCAGCAGGCGGCTCCGGCGGACCTCCCGCAGGCATGCCTGTGGAAGGTCCGCTGCTCCCGCGGCTTCGGTGGAGCATCTGCAGGCGTGCCTGCGGGAGGTCCACCGGAGCCACGGGACCAGCGGACCCTCCGCAGACACGTCTGCAGGAGGTCCATCGGAGCCGCGGGACCGGCGACCGCTAGAGCGCCCCCCGCGGCGTGCCGCCCTGCTTGGGGCGGCGCAAATCCTAGAGCCGTCCCTGTCCCTTGCACATAAAAGGACCATGATATGGGAATAAGGAGTTGTATAGATGGAAGACTGAGAATGAAACAGTGTTTGTGTGAGGGCTGGAGAAAGACCCACCCCGTGTTAGGGGGAGGAGGGATTTGGCTAAAAACTAGATTTTTCTTTTGACTCATTTTGTTTCAGTTAACCTGTTTGGACACCTGGCTAACTTGAATGTGCATTAATGGAAATGAAAGCATCCCTGTAAATTTATCTGTGGCAGCATCTGCATGGTCCATGTTTTATGTTCTTGCTACATCTTTTTTTCTTTTTCTTTTTTCAGTTTGTCTTTTTTTCTGTTTTTTGTTTCTGCTATGTTTTCTTTTGCATTTTAGCTAAACTAAGACTTGCCATGCATGATGCCAGCTCTAGCACTCACAGCAGAGCCCTAGTCGATAAGAAGCTACAAATCAGTATCCGAAAAGCACGGAGCCTCCAGGATCGCATGCAGCAACAGTCATCGCAGCAGCCGCCGCCGCCGCCAACCTGCCACCCACCACAGGGGGGCACCATGACCCAGTCTACAAGGTAGTCCAAGTATATCACAGTACACCAGTTCTGATCCACACCTACCAACAGCATGGTCTGGAAAGAAGTAGTGAACTGTGTGTTCCCCCGGTTACTCAAGATCCTGTAGTGTTCTTCCTCATGGCATGCTCAGATCATACCACGTTATAGGAGAGCGCACTTCAGTGCATCCACGGTCTTAGCTGGCCAGGTTATGTGCACCAAGTCAAAACATGGCCTGTAATAGACACTTTTAGAAATTAATTCTGACCTGCTGATAAAAAAGACATGTGCATCAAGAGAGAATGCAATAGATAAGTGACCTGTTAAAAAGAGAGGTGTGTTTTAAGGTGAAATAAAAAGCTTTAAAAAAGAAAAATTAGCAAATATCTTCAGGGCTCAATTCAGTTAAGCGGTATTATTATAATGAATGCCCTGAAATAACTACCAAGAAGAGGGCAGTCACATGTTTGCAGTGCTCTTAACAGTGAAAAATGCATTGAATCTTTTCTTCTAGCCCACCTTTTCTTTGGTGCACTGGTGCAGTTCTTGGAGAAAAAGGTTCATTCATAACCCATCCTTGCCCTGTCACCTTTCTGTTGTTTCCTGACCACTGTTCCTGATGCCACTTCCATTCCACAACCAGGTTCTCTGCCTCCCAGCTGCCTCTAGTCTGACTTAGCAGCCTCTCCAGATTCCTCAGCAGGACACTTTCTTTTCTACTTTTCTCCTCCATTCTGTGTACTCCATTTGATTCTCTGCTCCCACATCTTATTCAGCCCATCCTAGTTCCCTATTGTAACACCATTCTACCCTTTTCTGCCTGCAATCCCCTACCACCTCTAGAATCCTCCTTGCCCAGCTTCCTGGCAGCTTCTCCACCTATTTCTTTCCTTCTTCCACTTCCCCCACTACATGCTGAGCGACCAAATGCCTAGGTGAAATCTCATGTGAGCGTCCCTTTTTTAAAACACTGCAGGGAGATAAGTGCTGAAATCCATACCTGAAAAGACTATAATTCAGGGTTCCATTCTGTTCTTGAAGCTGTTGAATTATGTACAAAGAAAGCAGATCCCTGTGCTAATTAGAGGTCCACAATGCCCTCAGTTGTAGGAGAAACACCGAAACCTGTCGTCGGGTGCTGGCAGTTGTTTTTTTTTTAAAGCATTATACCTTTAAACATATCTTTCTACACATCAAACTCAAATATATTGCATAAGTGCCCATTCCTGCCAAAGGAACAGCCCTATCAGAAAAATATGATTTTGTACAATAAGTTACTACTGCAGTGAGTTTTAACTCTGCAGTCAGTGAGACATGTCTGCTTGTGTCTTGATTTTTGTGCCTTTATTTTGATATACATCAGCATTATAAACAGCACAAAGTTTATTATTACTCAAACCTAAGATCATACTCCCCCATGAATGCTCAGTTGGATCTTCTGCATGATGGTAGCTTTGATTTCTAGATCTGCATGAGGAGACAAACTGGTAGGATTGAAGTCACACAATAGTCTTTTTTTGTCCCTGTAGGAAATAATTATCCTAACTATGCACCAGTGTTTAGCTGTACAGCGTTGTCATTCTGAATATCCAGATTAAGGTTAGAGCATTATTCTAACCAACACTAAGTGCGGCTTTAAGCAGCAGAAGTAGTTTTCAGTTTGACAGCTACCTGAGCTATAGCTGTCTATCAGAGTTGTTTCCAGTCCTCTGTTTTTATTCATATCACTGACTCATGTGACTTTCTGGTTGCATATTATAATGCTAATTAATGCAGAAGAAATACAAAGTGACCCAAGAACATGCACAGTTTATATTTTATGCAAGACATGTATGCACAGTTTGTAATGCTTTTAAATGCTTCCTTTAATGTATTGGATAAATTACTCAAAGCTGGGGGGAAAAATGAGGGGAAGGAAACTGAGGGAAATGTATTGCATTCTATTCTATTCCTTTCCTTCCCAAAGTTATTTCCCATTACTTTAGGAAAGAGAACCTGAGTGGAATGTTGCCTGTTTATGTTAAGATCATAAACATAATGATTCTCTTGTATGGTTTGTAGAAATCTCCTGGAGATGCTGATTTTGGAGGGGAACTTGTAATAATGGAGGGGAACTTGTAATACTTAATTTAAAATTTATTTTTATTATTTATCTTTATAATGTACACACACATACACACACACAAGCCCCTAGCCAAAGTGTTCAGTGTGCTGTACAATATTTGTAAAAATATAACAGTAAAATCTTATAATAAAAATAACTTTTAAAATTTGAAATGAATAAAATAGATTGTTACAATAAAAAAAAAGTTGAGGAAATAAAATGGAGATGTCAAATTAACAAAAGCAATTATTTTGGGTGGGAAGTTTTTAATTTGTGTTTGTGCAAAGAGAAGTGGATTGAAGTGGATGTTAAGGGGGAGCAAGTTCTACACCTTAGGGATAATTCAAAAAAAGAAGAGTGTTACTAATAATTAGTTACCATTTCTGTGTATTTTAGTGAACAGACTGGCCCGCTCCAAGTACTGCTGAGCCGGGAGGTATCACTGGAACCCAACAGAGAAGTGGAATTCGGGTCCAGTTCTTTCTTCAACCCACCTGCTTCCTGCCATGAAGTGCACTCATCATTATATCCAGAGTCTTCCTCCCTACCCGTTCCTGCAAGCAGTCCTCCAAATAGGACCTTTCCTAACTTCTGGGCTGCTTCTGCTAATTTCGATGGCCAAGCTCTCTCTTTTCCGTATGGGCGTGGGTTGGCTGAGAGATCCGCAAAGACTGAGAATGATGCCCACCATGTTATGAAGCTTGATGGGGCCCCTGCCAAAGGGCTGAAAGACCATAGGGGCTGCAGCAGCAAGTTAGAAGAAGTCCATGACATTACAGCTGTTCTCACACCTCAGCACAAAATTAAATTTAATACAGTCAACTCTGGGTCTTTGCCTACACTAGTCCCCTGTTCCCATCCAGCGCAAGCATCATCTCCCAATAAAAGCAGTCTGCATAGTCCTTGCTTCAGTCTGTCAAACTCTCCAGTGCCCACTAGCATTGATCAGGTAGGGGGCTATCATTCCATGATCTCTGCTGCTTCATCCCTGTCACTTCAGTGCCCCCTGGTTCCCTTACAAACAGCAAACAAGTACCCTAGAACAAACAGCCATGAAACTTTACTGCTCCCACAGGATGACTTCAGCAACATGGAGACTTGCAAATCTAAGACCCATAGCTCAAAGGGGCATGTTCGTTCCCTGGCAGAGCAGTTTCAGAGACTGCATGGGGTCTCCCAGAAAGAAGGTGCACATGAGAAAGGGTGGACTGCTGCAGTCTGTCAGGATGAGAAGTCTACAAGGCTGATACGGGAGTCATTCACCAATTCTTCAACCTCAGGCTACAGGCAATTAATTCCTCAAAGTCAAGAAAACAGAACCCAGTCTTCCGAAAAGTTGCATTCATCCTTAGATGTTAGGGATGGGTTTGCTTCCATGGAGGGTTTTAGCACTCAACTCATTACCTCTAAGAGTCCTGGATCGCATAGTGAAGACCAGTGTAGAAGAGGTGGACAGAATGTAGCTGAGCCTGCACTCTCCCAGGAAAGGCACACTCATGAGGGAGGTGTGAGACAGGTGGATGATGGAACTGCCACTGGCATGGGTGCTTCTATGCCTGTGGACCGCTGGGTGGACAATGTCACCAGGTATTACAGTTCTCAACTGGACTGTAAAAATACAGAATGGCTACCTGTGGCAGGGAGAAATCCACCCCTTTCTGATCACAGAACAGTCAGAGATGACCTGAATGGGACCCCAGTTCAGTTTCACCCACAGTGGAATCAAGACACAGAGCAGGAGATCTCTGAGTTGGAGTCCCTCTATCAGGCTAGCCTAGCTGGTAGGCCTGTGTTGGGAAGACTGGACAATTCCAGGCACCCATTGAGCAAGCCAGGTGAGAATTCTGCAACTGTGTTACATCTGTGTAATGTTTAATCCCCAAGCAAGACTTGGACCTTGCCTATACACAGACTTCCACCAGTTTAACTAAAGGTGTGTTTTTAAACGGATTTACTGAAACAGGTGCGTGTTTGTGTGCAGACATTCTTATTTCACTTTGAGAATGGCTTATTTTGCTTTATGTTACTTAAAATAATTCCCTTTTAAACTGAAATAAGAGTATCTGCAGAGAAACTTGCACCTATTTAACTACATTTGTTTAAAAACATACCTTTAGTTAAAACAGTGGAGGTTTGTGTGTATACAAAACCTTGGCTTGAATGAGAAGAGTTCAGATTTGCACTATATGGCAAATCAGGATGAAGGAGGGACAGATTTCTGTCATGCTTTGTAATGTGCCATATTAATGCACCTAAAGTAGGCAAGAATGCAAAGTGTCTACACCCTCGAGTATTATATTTGTGTTGCTTATGTATTATATTTGTGTTGCTTAATACATCACATCTGGTTAAAACCATTCACGAAAGAATGGTTATTGACTAAAAATTTCACACCATAGAATTTGTATCAATGGATATAAAAGAGTCATACAAAAATGTTGATTGTTCATATTTTATACCTTTTTTTCCTCCAAGTACCCTCTGCACATTCCTACTTGTGGGATCACAGCATCTGTGTCTCAAGCTCTTGGAATCTTCTAGTGAGCAATGTCCATTTGAGCCACTTACTCTTCCTTCCCTAGGTAGGGTTTCAAGGGTGTAAAAAGGGGAGTGATCCCAACCACCCTTCACTTCCTTCTAATCTCCAAAGGTCCAATGAGCTCAGATTGCATGCAGTGTCCTCGATGTATCGCTCAATGTGGTTTTTTTTCTTCTGCCCTTCAGGGACTATATTTTTTTATTTTTGTAGTTTATCAGTTAGGTAATCAGCTTTTCTTAAGAAAGAGAAGAAAAAGAAGTGGAGAGAAGGATGACAATCTGACACAGGTGTTGGCTGGACCTGTAAAAATGAGAGAGAGACCTCATCTGACAGAGACTTTTCAGGCCTTGTTGACTAAATCTGTCTATCTGGAAATCCAGCATCAAGTCTGGAGATACCCCTCACCAGAATGGTTCTGTGCCTGGTACAAGTGGAATGAAAGTCCTTGGATCAATCTTGGTTGACAAAATCCTGTTGTAAGGATCCAGCACTGTTAACTCTGGAGAACCACTTGATAAAGTAGTTCAGTTTCCCCAGATCTTTCCAAGTTTGACTAAGTCCAGTGCTGAGGACCTGCCACCTTCACCTCTTGGAAACCACTTAAAAAAGTGGTTAAGTGCCCACCGTGATCTGCACTGAGCACCCCAGACCTCGATGCCTTGATCTAGTCTGGTTCTGAGGACCTGGCATCATTGATTCTGCTCTTAGCGTGAAGTTCCTGGATCCATCTGAATTGACTAATGGTTCAGCACCACTGATACTGGAAAATCACTTGCTAAAGTGTTCATGTTACATATGAGTGGCACTGAGGTCTGCGGATTGATCAGTTTGACCAATTTCAGTGCCTAGGGTAGGACACCATTGACTGTGAGCTTAGCATAATTGGAACCAAACTCTCTGGATTGATGAAGTCTAGTGCTGTCAACTGCAGTTTTCAAAAGGACCAGAATCTCATCCTAATTTGGGGTCTGGCCACTGTAACATACCTAGGGTACAATCCATTCTAATAAGTAACTGTGTCACTCCTCCCCTCTAACCTGGGGTGCCCTTTACATGGCTTTGCTGTTGTAGCCTCCAGTCTGGACTGCTCACAAACAGCCTCCACCATGCAAGTCACTCTTAGCTATATCTCTGTATGTGCTGCAGCCAGCCAGCCACACTTTGTCTCTTACCAGCCTGGGTTATACTGCAGGGTGACCCCAGCACTCTCCAAGTCTTAGGTTTTTGACCAGAAATATAGGTTCTGTACTGCCTAGGCCTCTCCTAGACAGTACAAATTCATATAAAATCTGTATTTCTTTAATAGATATATGTACACTTTTTACCCCACATGGAGTTTCCCAGACACTTCAGTTTAAACACACTGGATTAAATAAAACATATTTATTAACTACAAACAGAGAGATTTTAAGTGAATACAAGTAATGCGGCATAAAAGTCAGAAATGGTTACAAGAAAAATAAAGATAAAATACAACTAGTGCCTAACTTAACAAACTATGTTAAATTCAAAGCAAAGTTTTTCTCACCACATGCTCTCAACAATCTTACTGGCCAAATTTCTTAGAATAGCTCAATGGTTTGAGCATTGGCCTGCTAAACCCAGGGTTGTGAGTTCAATCCTTGAGGGGGCCATTTAGGGATCTGGGGCAAAATTCTGTCTGAGGATTGGTCCTGCTTTGAGCAGGGGGTTGGACTAATGACCTCCTGAGGTCCCTTCCAACCCTGATATTCTATGATTCTGTTTAATGGCTGCTTCCTTTGGCCATGTCTACACTAGAGAGCTTACAATGGTACCAAGTATCAGAGGGGTAGCCATGTTAGTCTGGTTCTGTAGAAGCAGCAAAGAATCCTGTGGCACCTTATAGACTAACAGACGTTTTGCAGCATGAGCTTTCGTGGGTGAATACCCACTTCTTCGGATGCAAGCAGTGGAAATTTCCAGGGGCAGGTGTATATATAAGCAAGCAAGAAGCAAGCTAGAGATAACGAGGTTAGATCAATCAGGGAGGATGAGGCCCTGTTCCAGCAGCTGAGGTGTGAAAACCAAGGGAGGAGAAACTGGTTCTGTAATTGGCAAGCCATTCACAGTCTTTGTTTAGTCCTGAGCTGATGGTGTTAAATTTGCAGATGAACTGGAGCTCAGCAGTTTCTCTTTGAAGTCTGGTCCTAAAGTTTTTTTGCTGTAGGATGGCCACCTTAAAATCTGCTATTGTGTGGCCAGGGAGGTTGAAGTGTTCTCCTACAGGTTTTTGTATATTGCCATTCCTAATGTCTGATTTGTGTCCATTTATCCTTTTCCTTAGAGACTGTCCAGTTTGGCCGATGTACATAGCAGAGGGGCATTGCTGGCATATGATGGCATATATTACATTGGTGGACATGCAGGTGAATGAACCGGTGATGGTGTGGCTGATCTGGTTAGGTCCTGTGATGGTGTTGCTGGTGTAGATATGTGGGCAGAGTTGGCATCGAGGTTTGTTGCATGGATTGGTTCCTGAGCTAGAGTTGCTATGGTGCGGTGTGCAGTTGCTGGTGAGAATATGCTTCAGGTTGGCAGGTTGTCTGTGGGCGAGGACTGGCCTGCCACCCAAGGCCTGTGAAAGTGTGGGATCATTGTCCAGGATGGGTTGTAGATCCCTGATGATGCGTTGGAGGGGTTTGAGCTGGGGACTGTATGTGATGGCCAGTGGAGTCCTGTTGGTTTCTTTCTTGGGTTTGTCTTGCAGTAGGAGGCTTCTGGGTACACATCTGGCTCTGTTGATCTGTTTCCTTATTTCCTCGTGTGGGTACTGTAGTCTTGAGAATGCTTGGTGGAGATTTTCTAGGTGTTGGTCTCTGTCTGCGGGGTTAGAGCAGATACGGTTGTACCTCAGTGCTTGGCTGTAGACAATGGATCTTGTGGTGTGCCCGGAAGCTGGAGGCATGAAGGTAGGCATAGCGGTCGGTAGGTTTTCGGTATAGGGTGGTGTTAATGTGACCACCACTTATTTGCACCGTGGTGTCTAGGAAGTGGACCTCCCGTGTAGATAGGTCCAGGCTGAGGTTGATGGAGGGGTGGAAGCTGTTGAAATCATGGTGGAATTTTTCCAGAGTCTCCTTCCCATGGGTCCAGATGATGAAGATGTCATCAATGTAGCGTAGGTAGAGAAGGGGCGTGAGTGGACGGGAGCTGAGGAAGCGTTGTTCCAAGTCGGCCATAAAAATATTGGCATATTGTGGGGCCATGCGGGTGCCCATAGCGGTGCCACTGATCTGGAGATATATATTGTCATTAAATTTGAAATAGTTGTGTGTGAGGATAAAGGCACAGAGCTCAGCAACCAGTTGTGCTGTGGCATCATCAGGGATACTGTTCCTGACAGCTTGTATTCCATCAGTGTGTGGGATGTTTGTTTAGAGAGCCTCTACATCCATGGTGGCTAGGATGGTGTTTTCTGGAAGGTCACCAATGCATTGTAGTTTCCTCAGGAAATCAGTGGTGTCACGGAGATAGCTGGGAGTGCTGGTAACATAGGGTCTGAGTAGAGAGTCTACATATCCAGACAGTCCTTCAGTGAGAGTTCCAATGCCAGAGATGATGGGGCGTCCAGGATTTCCGGGTTTGTGGATCTTGGGTAGTAGATAGAATAACCCTGGTCAGGGTTCTAAGGGTATGTTGATTTGTTCCAGTGTTAGTGTAGGGAGTGTCCTGAGTAGATGGTGCAGTTTCTTAGTGTATTCCTCAGTGGGATCTGAGGGAAGTAGCCTGTAAAATTTGGTATTGGAGAGTTGTCTGGCGGCCTCCTTTTGGTAGTCAGACCTGTTCATGATGACAACAGCACCTCCTTTATCAGCCTCTTTGATTATAATGTCAGGATGGTTTCTGAGGATGTGGATGGCATTGCGTTCTGCACGACTTAGGTTGTGAGGCAAGCAATGTTGTTTTTCCACAATTTCTGCCTGTGCACGTCGGCGGAAGCATTCAATGTATAGGTCCAGACTGTCATTTCGACCCTCAGGAGGAGTCCATGTGGAGTTCTTCTTCTTGTGCTGTTGCTGGGAGGGTAACTGTGTATCAGTGCGCTGTTCAGTGTTGTCCTGGAAGTATTCTTTGAGTCGGAGACGGCGAAAGTAGGCTAGAAGATCGCCGCAGAACTGTATCATGTTGGTGGGGGTGGCAGGGCAGAAAGAGAGTCCCCGAGATAGGACAGACTGTTCTTCTGGGCTGAGTGTGTGGCTGGATAGATTGACGATATTGCTGGGTGGGTTAGGGGTATCACGGTTGTGGCCCCATGTGGCAGGTAGGAGTTTAGACAGCTTACAGTCCTTTTTCCTTTTTAGAGAGGTGAAGTGAGTAATGTAGATCTCCTGTCTTATTTTAGTGAAGTCCGTTTGTATGGAAGTTGGGTTATTGATGAGAGTCTCTAGGTTGGAAAGCTCTTTTTTGATGTTTTCCTGTTTGCTGTATAGGATGCTGATCAGGTGGTTCCTCAGTTTCTTAGATAGAGTACGGCATAATCTCTCACTGTGGTCTGTGTAGTATGTAGATAGCAGTGGATTTTTTACCTTTAGTCCATCACAACACCATCACAGGACCTAACCAGATCAGCCACACCATCAGCAACAGCACACCATCAGCAACACCATCACAGGACCTAACCAGATCAGCCACACCATCACCGGTTCATTCACCTGCACGTCCACCAATGTAATATATGCCATCATATGCCAGCAATGCCCCTCTGCTATGTACATCGGCCAAACTGGACAGTCTCTAAGGAAAAGGATAAATGGACACAAATCAGACATTAGGAATGGCAATATACAAAAACCTGTAGGAGAACACTTCAACCTCCCTGGCCACACAATAGCAGATTTTAAGGTGGCCATCCTACAGCAAAAAAACTTTAGGACCAGACTTCAAAGAGAAACTGCTGAGCTCCAGTTCATCTGCAAATTTAACACCATCAGCTCAGGACTAAACAAAGACTGTGAATGGCTTGCCAATTACAGAACCAGTTTCTCCTCCCTTGGTTTTCACACCTCAGCTGCTGGAACAGGGCCTCATCCTCCCTGATTGATCTAACCTCGTTATCTCTAGCTTGCTTCTTGCTTGCTTATATATACACCTGCCCCTGGAAATTTCCACTGCTTGCATCCGAAGAAGTGGGTATTCACCCACGAAAGCTCATGCTGCAAAACGTCTGTTAGTCTATAAGGTGCCACAGGATTCTTTGCTGCTTCTACAATGGTACAGCTCTACTAATGCAGCTGTGCCACTGTAAGATCTCCCTTGTGGCTACTCTATGCTGACAGGAGAAAGCTCTCCCATCAACATAATTAAACCACCCCCAACAAGCAGCGGAAGCCGCTCCAGCCAAGCATCCACACCATAGCACTGTCCACACCAGCGCTTCTGTCAGTGTAACTTATGTTGCTCAGGGGTGTGTTTTTTCACGCCCCTGAGTGACATAAGTTATACCAACAAAAGGGCTCATGTAGACATAGCTTAGGTCCATTCTCATGCAGTAAATCAATGGATAGAGAAGGAGGAGGAGGGGATGCCTTGGGGTGTCTGCCCCGTCTTTTTATAGTCCTGTCCCTCCTTTGAAAAGCATTCCTTACTTCCAGCTGGGAGTAAGGTGATAGGCAGTCTGTGTGAAAGGAAACTTCATGCTGTTTTTTTGCTAAAATGTGGGTTTTTGCTCCTACCTCTTTCCTGCCAAAGAATGGCCACTTAGCAGGTAATGGCCCATCTGCCTTGTTTACAGCTGGCTTAGGTGTCAGCTTGCCCTTTGTCTCTGAGGAACTGGTTTGGCCATTCCCCAAACTTCCCTGGAAAACATACTTTTAGTCATGATCTCAGCTTATGTTTATAACGTCACATATAACGCTGCTACATCTATTTTGCCATGATATTACTGATCAGCAAATTATGAGTTTTTAAATGACACCTCACAAGGCATCTGGCTTTTGGTGACTCTCTGGATTACCAAATTGCTGCTACAACTAGCTTCCAATTCAAAATTGGGGGACTCTTTAGCATCCCGTTCCAGAGTGGCTCTGGTATGGAGGGAGCACTTATGTAAGGAATCCTTGGGAGCAGCACGAGGACTTTGTTAGCGCCAGTCTAGAGTCTGGAATTGGCTAGTGCCACTGTTGCTATGCCTGTGATTCTGAGCCTTTCCTTTGGGCCAGACACATCTGAGAGCTTTCATGCTTTGCCTTTACTGAGCACTTCTTTTGTTTTCATGGAGCAGTTGTGCTTGGCACTTGAGAGCCTCAGTGAGAGGGCACTACCAATAAAGCTGTACCATACATGGCTTTGGCCTCTCTGTGGCACAAAGGGTTTTCACCAGTTGCCTGACTATCCTAATTATTTTTCTCAGATGTTAGGGAATCCATGTATATAGCTAGAGTTTGGTCCTCAGGAAACATGCATGTTGTTCCAGTCCTTGGAATTTGCTATAAATAGTTTCCTTTCATCCCTCCACAAAAGGTGGGGTCATTGGAGCCCTCCTTAGACTCCAAACCTGCAACTTCCCTGCATGAGTACAGATTCCTTACCAGTGCACCTTCTTGATGCAATGAGCACCTCAGCCACAACGTCTCAGGACATACAAGATGCTTACCTGTGAAAGACAAAAGAGCTCCCTTATCATTTGCAGTGATACTCAACTTGTTTTTCACACTCTCCAGGACGTCAGGCTCCACATCAGTTTATTGGAGCTAAACCCTGTGATTAAATCCAAATCTGTCCCAGTTCTGATGGACAACACCTCACTAATGTATTACAGCAATTGACAAATGACGGCTTGATCTAGCCAGCTGGGTCAAGAAGTTGCCCTTTTTTTGAGAATGCAGCGGCCATCTTTCCCTGGCAGATAAGGAATTGGAGAACAGAAGGGTTTTGACCAAGCACAACTAACAATTAACTGGAAAAAATTCATCAGAACAACACAAAATGAAGTGGACTTGGGACAGCGCTCCCTTGCTTTTAACTTGGACTATCTTAAGGTGCATTTTTGTTGTTGTGTGAGCTTTCCACTCTCTGGGGCACAGGTCATCAATTTTTGCTCACTCTCCAATAACCAAATTAATGAGGTGGTTGCTCTGTATACCATTGGGGCTGCTTGTGGTAGTTGCTTTGCCACAATGGCCAGGGCAAAGGAGACTGGATTTTCCATTGCTGAGGGTGCGGTGGTGACAGGGGTAGCTCTAGCCATTTCGCCACCCCAAGCACAGCGGCATGCCGCGGGGGACACTCTGCCGGTCGCCAGTCCCGCGGCTCCGGTGGACCTCCTGCAGACGTGCCTGCGGATGCTCCACCGAAGCCGCGGGACCAGCGGACCCTCCCAGGGATGCCTGCGGGAGGTCCACCGGAGCCGCCTACCGCCCTCCTGGAGACTGGCAGAGCACCCCTCGCGGCATGCCGCCCCAAGCACGCGCTTGGCGTGCTGGGGCCTGGAGCCGCCCCTGGATGGTGAGACAGGTATATTTGAGCTGCTCCATGCATATTTTCTTCCTTCCAGCCCAGAGAATAATCAAGATTCAGGTCTAAAGGACTAATTGTCCATACACCATATTCTATTCAGAAAAGTAAGTATCTGCTGCATACTCTCCCTTAATCCTGACTATGATGGTCTCCTGTGTCCATCCTACTCAGGCCATTACTTTCCTAAGCTTAATTCACATCCAGGAACTCTGATTCCATACTTTGGATATTCATGGATCTTAGATTTGGTCCTCTTAGACAATGATTGCATTTTCAAGGGTCCTCCCAAAACTAAGGGCATATGGGACGTAATTACTAAAAGATGTAGCCAATTGTTTGACTACACTCATGGCTTTTTCTTTAAAATGTTCAAGAGATCAAATAACCAAGCTTAGCCAAATTTATTGGTTTAAGAAACAACAGTGCAGTACAAAAAGGAAACATAAATACTCCTCCTTCTGTGGAGCAAATTCTTGCAGCATGTTCACTTTGTGCAGAAGGTGTACTTCAAAGATATGTATTTCAGCTAGTAGTATTTATAGTATGATTTTACAGGTTAAACTCTTTACACACACAATTTTAGTTTAACCCACTAGTTTGTGCCAGCTTTGTCCTTGGTACTTGTCTATAATTTCCCATATCTAGTGTTGATGAGCTATGAAAGTATTCCCTGTCTGTACTTGGCCAAAGTAAAAGATGCATAAATGCTTTGAACAAGTCTCCTATTTTCTAATGCAGCGGTTCTCAAACTTTAATAACCCAAGGACTCCCATTTCGATTTAAAAATTTTCACGGACCCCCCAAACTTCCCTGCTCATTCCCAGGTGCTGCCCCCTCTCCACTCCACCCCTCCCCCCCCCATGCCCTACCCCAACCCACCTCTTTCCGCCCCCACTTCACCCCTGTCCCTCCTCTTCCCTGCCTCTTTCCTCTCCCAAACATGCCCCGTCCCCGCTCTTCCCCCTCACTCCCAGCGTCTCCTGCATGCCACTGAACAGCTGTTCCCTGGTGTGCAGGAGAGAGGGGGAGGAGTTGATCAGCAGGGCTGACAGCCCCAGACATAATTCCGCCCCATCCTCCCTCCTCCCCCTTCCTCCCAGCACTTCCTGCATGCTGGGAAACAGCTGTTCCCTGGCGTGCAGGAGGCTCTGGGAGAGAGGGGGAGGAGTTGATCAGTGGGGCCCACAGACCCCCAGCAGTCCGCAGACCCCAGTTTGAGAAACGCTGTTCTAATGCTAAAGCTGACTTCAGCTTTGCAAAGTAATTGTGCGTTGCTTGAAATGAGTAAACAGAATTTTGGGAAGAGCATAATAAATTCATTTAACATAACTTCCCAACACCAATCTATATAGTGTTCTTTTATTAATACCGTACCTATTAATGTGGTGTATACTATGCTTAACTAACAGATGGGACTGGGGATCTTTCCATCAAAGCTCAAAGATTGCCCGAATGCATCAGTTTATGTATGACCATTCTTATGACAAGACTGGTGTTCAGCCACCTAAAGGTATTAAAATATACTCAGGGAATGTTTACACTACCCCCTGGATCGGCGGGTAGTGATCAATCTATCGGGGACTGATTTATTGTGTTTAGTGTAGATGCGATAAATTAATCCCCGATTGCTCTGCCGTCGACTCCTGTACTCCACCGCGGTGAGAGGCGGAAGCGGAGTTGACTGGGGAGCGGCGGCAGTCGACCCCACATCGTGAGGACGCGAGGTAAGTTGACCCAAGATGCGTTGACTTCAGCTATGCTTTTCTTGCAGCTGAAGTTGCATATCTAAGGTCGACCACCCCCCCACCCCAGTGTAGACCAGGCCTCAGCTAAGCCTAATGTTGTTTCCATAGCTTGTCTTTGTGTGATCTTAGTCAGTTTGGAAGGCTGTTACTTGAAGCTCTACATATGTCTTTCAGGTGTCTTTTTTCAATTGGACTTCCTGTTTGGGGAGAGTAAAAGGTTGTAGTCACTCATAGAATCATAGAATCTCAGGATTGGAAGGGACCTCAGGAGGTCATCTAGTCCAACCCCCTGCTCAAAGCAGGACCAAATCCAAGTAAATCATCCCAGCCAGGGCTTTGTAAAGCCTGACCTTAAAAACCTCTAAGGAAGGAGATTCCACCACCTCCCTAGGTAACCCATTCCAGTCAGGGGCGGCTCTACAAATTTGGCCGCCCCAAGCAGTCATGCCCGGGAGGCGCCCCCGAGCCGCGGGAGCAGCGGACCTCCCGCGGGCATGACTGCGGAGGGTCCGCTGGTCGCGCGGCTCGGCTGGACCTCCCGCAGCTGCGGGCGGTTCGCTGGTCCGGCGGCTCCGGTTGAGCTGCTGCAGGCATGCCTGCGGAAGGTCCAGCCGAGCCGCGGGACCAGCGTCCCCTCCGCAGTCATGCCTGCGGCAGGTCCGCTGCTCCCGGGGCTCCGGTGAACCTCCCGCAGGCATGACTGCGGCAGGTCCGCTGGCCCAGCCTGCCGCCCCCCCGGGAAAGGGCCGCCCCAGGCGGGTGCTTGCCCCGCTGGGCTCTAGAGCCGGCCCTGATTCCAGTTCTTCACCACCCTACTAGTGAAAAAGTTTTTCCTAATGTCCAACCTAAACCTCCCCCTCTGCAACTTGAGACCATTACTCCTTGTTCTGTCATCTTCTACCACTGAGAACAGTCTAGATCCATCCTCTTTGGAACCCCCTTTCAGGTAGTTGAAAGCAGCTATCAAATCCCCCCTCATTCTTCTCTTCTGCAGACTAAACAATCCCAGTTCCCTCTAATGTGTCATGACGTGACACTCATTTTTGGCAATTTTGCAGTCCTTGTTAATCTAGAACTCTTCAGTCCTCCTTTCTTGAGCTGGTACTGCTCGCTAAACTCCCACAAATAAGAATGTGCAGACACCATTTGAAAAAATGAAGGTTACTTACTAGTAACAGGAGTTCTTTGAGATGAGTCTCTGCATGTTCATACTCCTTCACTCACCTTCCCCATTTCTTTGGGACCTTAGTTTCACAATTCCTGAATTAGCAGAAGGAACTGAAGAGCGATTGGAACTGCTACTCTTTTTAAACCTGTAGAACCCTGCACAAGGGCAAAGGAAGGGGAATGAGTAGCCCCAATGGACACTCTTCACTAAAGATTCTGAGATCTTGTGATCAGGCACTTTGATCCTGTAAGTGTGGATGTGCAGGGGCTTGTCTCAAAGAACTCTGATTACTGGTAAGTAACCTTAATTTATGTATATAGATATTCACTTTCTGTTTGAGCCAGGGCTGAGATAACTAATCATGTTCCACAGGTGCAGAGTCCGATCTTGAGTTTAATCTAACTTCTTTATTTCCCTCCACAGTCTCTGCAAACATAACTGTGAGGAAGCTTCACACTGTAGCCGGCATGGGTGTCTCAAAAACGCCAACAGCAGAGATTGAGCACAATCTCTATGGAGCCATCGTCTCTCCTGTCTCCAAGGTAGCACCTAGAAGGTTGTGTGGTTGTGGGGGAATTGGACATTTCAGCAGCAAGAAAAGTGAAAAAATTCCATATGAGAGGCAGTGGGGACACTCATATTGAACTTTAAAGAAATAATTTTATGTAGTCCTACTTGGGATTGAGCACTAAGAA
Source organism: Mauremys mutica (assembly GCF_020497125.1). Lineage (NCBI taxonomy): Eukaryota > Metazoa > Chordata > Testudines > Geoemydidae > Mauremys > Mauremys mutica. The sequence continues at coordinate 55,577,641 of NC_059078.1, read as the reverse complement.
AGTGGGTGACTTGGGGTCAGTGATACACTCTAAATGGTGACTTCTTCAGGGATATGTGGCCTCACAGTTTCAGAGTTAGTACCTCTGATTATACTATAATGGACTGTAGGGAACCATTTTGCATTGCAAGGAGATAGGCTGGATGACCTGACATATTTTTCATTGCTAACTCCTAGGAACTGCCTCTTCATATTATATCAAATGCTTTGACACTGTCTCCTTTATTGGATTATGTCATCTTGCATGTTCTGAAAGTAGAGGGTTTAACATAGTATAATGTACAAATAATAGCTGACCTCTAATGCTCCTTGGTCCACTCTGAGTAAGAGAAGGTAGCAGTACCTGCACTACAATTTGTCTTGTGCTGCTGTTTCCAGAACCTTCAGAGCACATGTTCTAACTCACTTGAATACTGCTCAGTTTTCATATTCTACAGCTTTTCTAAGAGAAGCCAGTTAAATAATTAGCTGTAATATTTTGGTACCTATATCTGAAAGTGTCTGGGCACCTAAAAAAAAAAAAGACTGAAAATGCAGTTTTTGCACATAGAGGAACCTGCTTATCAAGCTGAGAGCAGAAGGAAAGAGGTAAAAAGAACCAACATTTCCCACTCCAACATAGAATAAACCACTTGCTAGTCACCACCAGAGATGGAAGGAAGCAAATAATCATAGTGAGAAGAGTTGTGAGAAGGCTTCCACACTCTTCAGATTATATTTTGAGAGAGTCATCAATTCCAACCCTGCTTATCTCAGCTGCTATAATGGAGCACAAAGCAGCAAGCAGTCCCTTGGGTAGACTCATCCCATTAAGGCTTTAAATACTGTCTTTAAGAAATTATAAGATATAGAATCTCAGTTAAACATGTATGCCAATGTACATAATAAGATGAAAAACTGATCATGAGAATACTATTTTTATTAATGATACTTAGACTCAATTGCTTTATGCTCTTGGGTTAGACTTGAATGAGAGACTTCAGAAAATACTCCTGAGGCTGAGGGCATTCTGCGCCAAAAATTTAAAAATTCTGTGTACAATATTTTTAAATTCTGCAAGTTTTATTTGTCAATAAATAAATGCAGAAGCTCCAGCATGGCAGTGGGGAGCACAGGCCACTGGCTGCATGAATGTGGGAAATCACCCTGCAGCTCCCCACCCCCAGGACTCAGCAGTGAGGCTGCACCCAACCCTGACACAGCACAAAGCCTGGGTCTGCCCCAGAAATACCCCGGGGCCCTGCCCCTCTTCACCAGGCGCACCAGGTGTAGGGCAGGCAGGCTCAACCAGGCAGGATCCAAATGTGTAGGGTCTCAGTGGGGGGGATCCAGGTGTGGAGTGAGAAGATTCTGTGTGGGACAATCTGGATGCAGGCAGCTCAGTGGGGGGGTCTAGGTTTGGGGGGATCTGAATGCACAGAGGCTCGTTGGAGGGGTTCCAGGTGCAGGAGCAATGGGACTCTGCAGGGGCTTCCGGGTGAAGGTGGTTGGGGCTCAGCAGAGGGGTCTGGATGTGGGGGTCTCAGCAGGGGGGTTCGGGTGCTGGGAGAGTGTGGCTTGGGGTGGGTGTCTGGGTGCAGCTAGTTGGAGGTCAGTGGCATGGAGGTCTGGATGTGGGGGCTCAGAGTGGTGCAGAGGGTGGGGCATCAGGGTTGAGTTTGAGTGCAGGGACCTCGGTGCAGGGCTGGGCATCTGGAGGCAAGGAGTCTGGTTGCAGGGGGGGCTCCAGATGCAGGGGTTGCGGTTCAGTGGGGTGGAGTTCAGGTATGGAGGACTAGGGGGGTTCTGGATGTACAAGTGAGGCTTAGCAGGGGTGTCTGAGTATGGGAGGTCCGGATGCATGGGGGCTGGATGGATGGTGGAGCAGCCCCCCATACAGTGATCCCTCCCCCCATAGCTCAGGAGCAATGCGGGAAGGAAGCAGGGGAGGATGCTGAGCTTCCTGCAGCTGAGGGGGGTTTCTGGGGTGGGTCTGACACAGCCCCAATCACTCCTTGCAGGGGAAGAGGAAGTCCAGTCTTTTCCTGCCTCCAGCCCAGCTGGGACTAGCAGCTGATCCCAGCTCAGGGTAGGAGCCACTGGCTGGGGTGTCCCCAGCCCCATGATGATTTACCTGTCTGCCAGCTGCTATGGGTGCCTGAAACAATGTACCTGCACTGCTAGGGTTATGGTGCACAACTGCTCTTGCAGCTTCCCTGTCAGAAAGTCATTTTTCTGTGGGGAAGCAAAGAAATCTGTGGGGGACATTAATTTTGCACACGCACAATGGCGCAGAATTCCCCCAGGAATAAGAAAATGAAGGATTAATGTATTTCACTAAGTCCATCATATTCTTATCAACTTCTTCTCCTGAATCACTGTGCAATGCAGTTTTCCCTGGAGAGATCTTTCTGAATGTGGTAACGTTGTCTGCAGGTTGCATATGCCAGAGGCCATAGCAGGGAACCAGAAGAGGAGATGTACAGTGCAGAGCATTTCCGTCGCATTGCTCGCAGTCTCAGTGGGACAGTCATCACAAACAGGGAAGAGACTCTGGTCTCCTCTCATAGTTTTGTAAGTAAAATGAACCTCAGCATTGCAGAGATGACTGCTTGGGATAGAATTGGGGGCTGCTTTTCCTCCTCCTTTCCCTCATCAACTCCACTACAAGTAGTAAACAGAAAAGGCACTCAACTGAACAGCATCGATACCAGTTTAGAAGGATGAACATTTGTTCCAGTGAATCATTCCCTTTTTTCTCTGTTGGATGGAGAAGTCAGCTTTCATTTTACAACAACCAAGTTGTCTGATTTTAGAGTCACCACACCTAGAATTTTGCCAAGCAAAGCTTGTGTATGTGTGCTAACAGGGCTAACCCTGGTAAAGGGACACAGTCAATCTGAAGTTTATCTATTTTCGATATTGAATAACTTAAAAATCCCAGTTTTTAATAGAGCCCCCATAAACAACATGAGCTGTGATTTAACAAAATAATTCTTTAACAGTATATATAAGGACATTTTTGCTTCATTGTTAGTGTTTATAAGGCATACCTTCCTCAAGAAATAGTGGTTATACACAAAGTGCTGCACAAAGTAAACAACTTAAAAACAGAGAGAAACTGTTTTTCTCCATCATCTTTGTTAGTACTCTCAGGTTAGGTGTAACAAATCTGAAACTTGAAAAATGTACAGTATTTTCAGGCAGGAGTTAAGGGTTGTTTTTTTTCAAGTTGATTATGATCTTTCATCTGATTAAGTAAAGTTCAGTTACTCTAACACCATTTTTTGTTTAACTTTTTTAAACCATGCCTGTCTATATTTCATTTCTGAACAAATTCTAGTGGAACTGGATGTAAGGTGAGGTGGGTGTTGGCTTGCTGACCCTCCTGCTGAAAGGGCAGGGAAAGTATTTTCCCTTGGTCAACATGGTTATTAATGGAATGAAGGCTGTTGCTGGGTCTAATTGCACCAAATAATGTTCCCCTTTCAGAGTTTCCCCAAATTCATTTAATTGAAAAGCAGGGATTTTTATTGAACTGTAAGTCTGAGAAAAGCAGGAACAGATTGCTGTCAGTGTTTAGCTGGGTGATTTCTTTGAGGAGGGGAAACTTTAAGAGTACGCAGTAATGTGATGTACTGGTTTTGTTCTGATTTTTCTCTAGCCATGTTTAGACTTCTTCAAAGGAAAGCTTAAAAGCATTAGCTGTGTTTGAAAGCAGCAGAATAAGAATGAGAGAGGCTGAGTTGCAAACTCAGTGTTAAGCACAGTAAATGCTATAGCATAACTCAAGTTTTAGCTTTAGGCCTTGTCCAATCACACAAGTTGTACAAGTTTAACTAAAATTTGTTTTCAAATCAATTTAATTAAACCAGTACAACTCTCATTTGTAGGTAGGGCCTTAGCCCAATCTTGCACTGATGCAAAAGCTCAAACTCCACTACCATATCAGAAAGTTGTGCCCTACATCACTGTTTAGCTCGTAGTAAAGCGTTTTTAGCAAGGGAGAGGCTTCAGCAGTGTACATTTTCCTGGCTTCTGTGGCCCAGTCCTTCAAAAGGAGATTCAGAAAGAGCAGATTGATTTGTTTTTCTTGCACAAGGTTTCTGCTGTTATTCTGAGATGCGAGTATGATGATGATTTTTTTCTGAGCAGGTATGTTGGGGGTTTTTCTTAGCTGTTAGGTTACCAAAGAGTTTTTCTGGGTGGGTATTGTTACCTTACATTTCTTTCTCTTTCACAGACAGATTCATGTACTTGTTCTGGTGACTCATCCCTCTCTCCTTCCTGGATCCCCACCATGTTTGCTTGATTGAACCCAGCTTTGTGTTTAATCATCATTTGTGGTTTCTTTCCTTTCTCATTTTGTCAAAAGGAAGCATCAAATGTGAGGAAAATGCCAAAGGAAACCACGCACCGTTCTTCCAGCTCCACTTCCCTCCCTTTTCCCCACGATCCTTCTGTGTTACCCTTTGATCCCCACCACTACCCAACCCAGATGCAGAACCTGTCCCATGATGTACTGATGCCTAGCATGGTGGGCAAAGCACGTAGACCATCAGGTAATCACAGAACTCTTCACCCTCCTGCATGATCAGAAATGCTGTATGTGATTCTTTCCCTGCTGTTGCTGAAGTACAGGTCTTTGGATCTTGTCTGCCATAGTGATGGTTTTATCAACTGCCTGAATCCCTTCAGAAATTTGGAAGGATAAATTGCTTTTTTTTTCTTTACTGTCCCTTCTACACTGCTTTAATTATGCTGTACTATATGGATATAACATGAAAGAACAGTCTTTATGTTAGAGGTATGGCTGTTAATTATTTAAATAGTTATGGTAATATTTTCGTTACATATACACAGGAGGGAGGTACCTGGCCAACAAAAGTGTCTGGCATAACCCAATGGAACTCTTTTTACTAATTTATATAGCATCTATAGCATCCTCTGGGGCATCTGGCATTGGCCACTGTCGGAAGACAGAATGCTGGCTAGATGGACCTTTGGTCTGACCCAGTATGGCCGTTTTTATGTTCTTTTAACACACCATTCCTATTAGGTCATTAGCTATATTATACTGTTTTTAACATTACAAGAAATGAAGCTATAAATGATGCACACATTCCTCAGAGATGACCCAAAGGTTCACCCAGTTTTTTTGTACTTAACTGTGTTTGTGGAAGGGATGCGAAGTGACTGCCTGAGGAGGAGCTGGTTATTAGTACTGTATTCCCTCAAAAATCACGTGTGTGAGAGATCTGTTGGAATTACAATCCCTGTTGGTGCTACAAATTCCTGCATGAGAGGCCACCATGAAAATTATCAGGAAACCCCTAGAACATATGTCTTTAATTTTCTTGTTGGACTCCTTCTCAGGTGACCTTGAACATGTTACAAAAAGTGCTGACTGTTTAGGAAATCTGGTGTCCCATTAGTGCGTGTGACAGCACCTGCAAAAAGGCAGGTTGGAGCTCTTTTCTGGGGGTGGGTTGAGTTGCAGAAGGAAAGTGAATGCAAGGAGTGTGCTGCTTAGTTTTCACTCATTCTGAATCATAGGTCAGTAAATGCCCTGGTATAGGATTGGTTCAGTTTACCCATTCATATCAGCTGTGGGCCACAATTAAAGAGGTTTTGAGAGGAAAATAAATTAAAATATAACTGACTGAACTCTTCCCACTGCTCTCCACAGGAGATCAGAAGAACGTCCAGAAACTTCTGGTTGTGCCTGACCGGGGTGAAACTTTCCAAGGTGAAGACCACCCAGGTGTGGCACTGAGCTACAGGAGTCTCCCTTGCACACAGAAATGCTCTTCTTCCCAAGGTCAGAGGCCTCTTGTTGACCAGCATATGGGAGGTGGAGCATCAAGGATCTCTGGCCATTGGCTGCAGATGAACCACACTGCCAGACAAACAGCAACACTGCCAGACAAACGAACATTGCAGTCGGGATACACTGCCCAGCCAGACAAGGGGTTAGAGGAAAGCTTCCTCCAGCAGCCCTCTCAACGCCAAATGCATGAGTCCTATGCCATCAATTGCAGGCCACGTCCTAGCACAGACTACAGTACCTTCAGAGTACCACAGGGGCTTTCTTGGGACCCTGGTGCCTCTCATGGTTGCCCAGTGCCTCCCTCGCGTACCAAGGCCCCTGGACCAAGGAGAGTAGATATGCCCCCAGAAGAAGATTGGCGTCAGAACAGCTTTACTCCCCAGCCTGGTGGACGGAGAACAGTGCCAATGCACATGGTGGATGGGACTTTTTCTTCTGCTTCTGAGGTGCACCAAAGGATGATGGCCCGAGCAGCAGCTGCTGCTGCCACCTTGCAGAATAATGGCTGGTGAGGTCTTATTCCACTCCATGTGTTCCCAGCATTGATCAAACCCCCTTGTGAGCAGACTGTCTGAACTGTAGCTGTTGCTGAAGTGCAGTTAATAACAAGGCAGCTAACTCTTCAGTCAGTAGCTCTGCTAGTCTTGTCTTAAAATGTAGCTATACGGTATGTGGAAACTAATTGCACTGTATTTCTTTTCCTGAATTGCTGTCTGTGGGGGGAGCTCTCGACTATTCCGATCCCAGCCCCTCTCAACAGTAAGCACTATAGTCCAATAGTAGGTATAAGGGGCACTGGCTATGGATAAGCTCACAGGTGCACATTTATTTTGAAGAAAGATGTACCATTAACAAAAAGGGCCACTTTTTAAAGGACTCAAGCATGAAACATAGTTCTGCTAAATTCATTGCATACAAAGCCAATATGCTATTTTCCATTTGTTTTCTTCTCTCTCTCCCTCTTGTGTTCTCTACTGGGGGAAAAACTGTTCCACTTTCCAGGTTCCAGCAAATTTGGACATGGCAGGACTGGTAGTAAGTGAGGCAAACCCAACATTCAGTGTGCTGAGACTTCAAGCACAGGCCACAGCTGTAGTTGCTACTGTGAAGGGGGAGGGAGACATTGCTCCAGAGTAAACCAGAACTTTTCCCACTTCCTTCAGGCAAACTAACAATGCTTCAAACAGAAACGACTGTTAATGCTGCACGCTTAATTACACCAATGTAAACACAGAATAAATTTAGCTATTTTAGGGTCAAACATACTTGCTTTTGTAAGTATTTTTCAAATAAATCTATGAAATAGTTCTATTTAACTGCCTGTGTATGAATCATCTTCATTTTTTATTTGGTTTTACTCAGCGACTTGCCTGAAAGCTTTGATTTGTGTTTTTTTAATACTCTAACTGGAATAATAAAAGCTACATATAAAGTTGTTTGCAGTGTTGTTATAACTGTGTTGATCCCAAGATATGAGAGACACAAGATAAGTGAGGTAATATCTTTTTCTAGACCTGAAGAAGAGCTCTGTGTAGCTCAAAAGCTTTTCTCTTCCACCTCACTCACCTTGTGTCTCTCATACATACAGGTAGTTAATTAATAATGGTAATTTATTAACAAATCATTTATAAAGAAGCACTTGTAATTAGAGCAGAGGACTGAGTCGGGAATTCAGTATTCTGTTCCTGACTCTTCCAATTCCACTTGTTTGCTTTGTGGACTAGTTGCTTCGCCCCTCTGCGTTTCACTTTCCCCTGTAAAATTGGGATACCCTTTCTCTCTGGAAAAGTATTTTAAGATGTCTGGATGAGAAAAATGTTGGATATGTGCACATTGGTATTGTACATAGTCAAGCTCTTTTTAGTCTCCTACAAAAGGGTCATCTAGAAATGGTCGGTCTGTGTCACTTGCTCAACTGAGCCAGATGGTGTCTCATAGAGTGAGCTCACCTAGTTGTCAATAGTCCAACCAATGTCTAATTCAGGATGACCTGCCCGGGCCTTACATTCACACAAAGGAATTTAAAAAGCTGACACAGTGAGGTCAGCAACAGGCCCTGGCCAGGCCTGGATTTTTGTGTTAGAGCCTTCCTCCTTCTCTGGCTACACCCAGCAACTGCCATTTCATAGAGGCAGCAGCCCTTCTTTTTAATTTGCCCTGCTGGGCCCATATTGGCTGCTTCCTGCTCCTAGTCCTTGTAACAATTGGAGGACCAAGTATTGTTGATTCCATCAGGGAGGCCTTTCTGGGCAACCCGGGATGTCCAAAAATTACTGCCTTTCTCTTCCTATAGGGACACTTCCTAGGGCAGGGTGCAGCAAGGCAGCAGGGTCTCCAGCAGGAGGCAGCGAATGCCTGGTGCATCCTGTCACATACCTTCCCTGGCAGAATGGGCCTGGGGGTTTCATCTTCACATCACACATTCTAATGTCTCCTCCTGCCCGGGAAAATAAATCTGCATTCTCATGCTGTAGTACTAGGGAAGCACAGAGATCCAGCGCTGAGTATCACCTTGTGTCCTTCATTGCCTGCATCCACTGTAATAAGGGAGTATAGTCCATTGTTACATAAAACAGGACTCCTGCTGTCATCACAGCCCACCTTATAGCCCAGCATTCTTTCTCTATGGGGGAGTCTTTTGTGTCTCACTTTTGGAATTTTCTGCTCAAATAAAGAATTGGGTGGGCCATTCCTTGGATGTTTTGTGATGATACGGCTCCTAGGCCCACTCAGTGCATTGGTTTGCAGAATAAATGGTAATGAGAAATCTCTGGGCCACCGCAAAATGTCCCTGATCTTTTGAAAGATTTCCTCACACTTCCTTATCCGCTGCTTCAGTGCTGTGTCTTCGTGAGGTCTGTCAAAGGTGAAAAGTGAGGTATCAAATGGCAGTAATAGCTCACTAAGCCAAGGAACACTCACACTTGATGAAGTGGGTTTTAGCCCACAAAAGCTAATGCTCAAATAAATTTGTTAGTCTCTAAGGTGCCACAAGTACTCCTGTTCTTTTTGCTGATACAGACTAACACGCTACCACTCTGAATCCTGTCACACTTGTTTCTTCATCTTGGAGGTAAGGATTTTCTTCAGCTTCTCTGTTTTGTCCTGAAGAGGCTGGATTGGGCCATTTCCCATGAGATATCCAGAATATCTAGTTTCTTGCATGCCAGATTATCGAGGGGTTGGAGACAAAAGCAGATGTGTGTTACAATAGGTGTGAATTAAGAGTTGGACTTTAAATCAAATTCTTTTTTTCCCCCCTGAACAGCCATTGGAAAGCCTAGACTGTACTTTAGTGTCCTCTACTGCTTCATTTTAAAAGGTACTCATATTACAATTGTGTCTAGAATGCTACTTGTTTGTTTAGCTTAATCTAGTATCTTCATTATTCTTGTTTAATGTCTTAATTTTCATTCCCATCTCTCTCTTCTCAGGATTATACTAAACACAGAGGTCAAATTTATCAATATTTCTGCTGTCTGAGAATTTGGGAGTCATCTATTTTTTCTTTTGTATCTAAATATTTGCCATTGTAATGCCTCTTTGATAACAATAACTACATTTGTAGGTTGTCACATGTAGCCATTCACATTTTTCTGCAATATGCTCCTCTGTTAACATCCATTTACAAAAATACCTTCATTTGGGTATCATGCCAATTTAATGATCTGTATGTTTTAATAGCATCACTGAGAACTTTGTACTAATCTGTAAATCCATTGAACATTGTCTTAAACCAATACTTGATTGGGATTTCATCATTAGTGTCATGTATTGTACACATAAAATGCCAGGTCCTCTGGTGCAGGTTGGGCATTTTGTGCTGCACTGCTGGCAGACTCTGGCTATAGGGCTGGCGTATCCCTCTGCAGGAGGACAACTCCAGTGCAAGGGGAATCTCCTGGTGGTGTAGAGCTGGCAGAGAGGCTCCTACCCCCATAGGCGCTGACTCCGTGGGTGTTCCGGAGCTGGAGCACCCACAGGGAAAAATTGGTGGGTGCTTAGCACCCACCGGCAGCTCCCCACCCCAGCTCGCATCCACCTCTTCCCCTGGGCTCACCGCGTGCCTGCTTTTTCCCCCTGGCTCCCAGCGCTTGCGCCATGAAACAGCTGATTTGTGCGGCAAGCGCTGCGGGGGAGGAGGGGGAATGCGGTACACTCGGGGAAGAGGTGGGGCCAGGGCAGGGATTTGGGGAAGGGGTTCCATAGGGTCAGGGAGGGGGCAGAGTTGGGGCAGGGACTTTGGGGAGGGGTTGGAGTGGGGGTGGGGCAGGGTCGGGGGTGTGAGCACACACCGATGCTGGGGAAAGTTAGTGCCTATGCCTACCCCAATCTCCCTTAACCTGCTGTTGGGGATGAGGATGGGGTAAATCCAAAGAAATGCACATTGGAAAACATAATTCCAACTATACATATAAAATGATGGGGTCTAAATTAGCCATTACCACTCAAGAAAGATCTTGGCGTCATTGTGGATAGTTCTCTGAAAACATCCACTCAGTGTGCAGCAGCAGTCCAAAAGTGAACAGAATGTTGGGAATTATTAAGAAAGGAATAGATAATAAGATATCATATTGCCTCTGTATAAAACCATGGTAAGCCCGCATATTGACTACTGTGTGCAGGATGTGGTCACCCCATCTCAAAAAAAGATATATTGGAAAAAGTACAGAAAAGGGCAACAAAAATGATGAGGGGTATGGAACAGCTTCCATATGAGGAGAGATTAATAAGGCTGAGACTTTTCATCTAGGAAAAGGGAAGACTAAGACAGGATACAATGGAGGTCTATAAAATCATGACTGGTGTAGAGAAAGTAGATAAGGAAATGTTTATTACGTCTCATAACACAAGAATTAGGGGTCGCCAAATGAAATTAATAGGCAGCAGGTTTAAAACAAACAAAAGGAAGTATTTCTTCACACAACGCACAGTCAACCTGTGGAATATTTTGGATATTTTGAAGGCCAACACTAAAACAGGGTTCAGAAAAGAACTAGATAAGTTCATGAAGGGTAGGTATGGGGTTGGGACCAATTCCTGGCTGTGGTTTCAGCCCCTTGGAGCCTTTAGCAGCCAGAGGAAGTTACTGCAGCCCAGGAGAAGGTGAACGCAAAGGTAAGCTCTATACCACCTTTGCACACATACACCCCCACCCTTTGTTGTGTGCTTCAGTCAGACCTCAGGTTCTGGCTCAGACAGTGTAGGCTCAGCTGTCTGAAAAACACAATCTGCCAAGCAAAACTAGTTGACCAAGATCAACTTTCCAAATAATGGTTCAAAGTACGCTGTATTTGCAAATAAAAAGGAAAAGTATGTTTCATGTTTTTCCTCCTGTCAACTCAAAAGTGAGGAATACTCCTGCATTGTCTCAAAGCCATGAAGAGCAACAGCTTCTGAATTGGTGCAATTTGTTTTAAACCATTCTAGCATTTATAGTGCCCAAATTGTTCTGTTTTATCTGCATATGGAAAATATCCCTTCATTCTTCCTCAGTCATGCTTGAAGGCACCTCAATTCAAAATTGGGTGAAAAAAACTATTATGTATGTTTATTACTCTTTGAGAAATTTATAATTTATTAACCTGAACTAGAGGGCTGAAATGAACAAACAGGGATTCCAACAGTGTCTTAGTATATCTGAATCACACGCAAAGAACCTGAAATGGATTTAATAACATAAATTAACAGGGGGAAAAGCAGTGCTTCCTCTATTAAAGTGGCACTCAATTCCCCAAAATGCTTCATTTGGAGGTCATGCCGTTTGATGATCTGACTGTCTTAACATCACTTGAAACGTAATTCAATTGACGTAATTTCAATTGAGAATAAATCCTTTGAACATTGTTATCAAGTGTTTGAGTTGGGCATCGACACCTGCATATTAATTAGTGGTCTCTTATTGGTTTCATTGTGGCTCATACTCCACCCTGAATCAAATGAAGTAAAAATTTTAAATGAACCAAACTGTACCTCAGAATCTCTATGGATAATAATTCCATGCGTGAATAATAAGAATATAGCAGTAGGGATATACAGCCGACCACCTGACCATGATGGTAATAATGACTGTGAAATGATCAGGGAGATTAGAGAGGCTATAAAAATTAAAAAATCAATAATCATGGGGGATTTCAACTATCCCCATATTGACTGGGTACATGTCACCTCAGGACAGGATGCAGAGATAAAGTTTCTTTACACTTAAATGTGACTGCTTCTTGGAGCAGCTAATCCTGGAACCCTCAAGAGGAGAGGCAATTCTTCATTTAGTCCTAAATGGAGCACAGGGTGAATATACTTGAACCACTCGGTAATAGTGACCATAACATCACTAAACTTAACATCCCTGTGGAGGAGTGAGGGGGACACCAAAGCAGCCCAACACGTTAGCATTTAATTTCAGAAAGGGGAACTACACAAAAATGAGGAAGTTAAACAGAAATTAAAGGGTACAGTGCCAAAAGTGAAATCCCTGCAAGCTACATGGAAATTTTGTAAAGATACCATAATAGAGGCTCAATTTAAATGAGTACTCCAAATTAAAAAAAAATAGAGGACCAAAAAAGTGCCACCTTTGCTAAACAGCAAAGTAAAAGAAGCAGTGAGAGGCAAAAAGGCATCCTTTAAAAAGTGGAAGTTAAATTCTAGTGAGGATTTAGAAACTAGAAAGGAGCATAAACTCTGGCAAATGAAGTGTAAAAATATAACTAGGAAGGCCAATAAAGAATGAAGAACAGCTAGCCAACAACTCAAATAATAGCAAACAATTTTTTAAGTACGTCAGAATCAGGAAGCCTGATAAACAACCAGTGGGACCACTGGACAATCAAGATGCTAAAGGAGCACTCAAGGATTATAAGGCCATTGCGGAGAAGCTAAATGAATTCTTTGCATCAGTCTGCACGGTTGAGGATGTGAGTGAGATTCCCAAACCTGAGCCATTCTTTTTAGGTGACAAATCTGAGGAACTGTCCCAGATTGGGGTGTCATTAGAGGAGGTTTTACAATAAATTGATAAATTAAACAATAATAATTCACCAGGACCAGATGATATTCACCCAAGAGTACTGAAGGAACTCAAATGTGAAATTGCAGAACTACTAACTGTGGTATGTAACCTATCATTTAAATCAGCTTGTGTACCGAATGACTGCAGGATAGCTAATGTGACGCCAATTTTTTAAAAAGGCTCCAGAGACAATCCCAACAATTAAAGATCAGTAAGCCTAACTTCAGTACCAGGCAAACTAGATTAACATAATTTGTTGGGGGAAGAATCAACATAGTTTTTGTAACAGGAAATCATGCCTCACCAATCTACTAGAATTCTTTGAGAGGGCCAACAAGCATGGGGACAAGGGGGATCCAGTGGATATAGTGTACTTAGATTTTCAGAAAGCCTTTGACAACATTTCTCACCAAAGGCTCTTAAGCAAAGTAAGCTGACATGGTATAAGAGGGAAAGTCCTCTCATGGATCAGTAACTAGTTAAAAGATAGGAAACAAAGGGTAGGAATAAATCGTCAATTTTCAGAATGGAATGAGGTAAATAGTGATGTCCCCCAGAGGTTTGTGCTATTCAACATATTCATAAATGATCTGGAAAAAGGGGGAAGCAGTAGGGTGGCAAAATTTGCAGATGATACAAAACTACTCAAGATAGTTAAGTCCAAAGCTGACTGTGAAGAATTACAAAGGGATCTCAAAAAACTGGGTGACTGGGCAACAAAATAGCAGATGAAATTCAATGTTGATAAATGCAAAGTAATGCACATTGGAAAACATAATCCCATCAGGCTCAATGGGTAGTGATCAATGGCTCTGTGTCTAGTTGGCAGCCGGTATCAAGTGGAGTGCCCCAAGGGTCGGTCCTGGGGCCGGTTTTGTTCAATATCTTCATTAATGATCTGGAGGATGGTGTGGATTGCACCCTCAGCAACTTTGCAGATGACACTAAACTGGGAGGAGTGGTAGATATGCTGGAGGGTAGGGATAGGATACAGAGAGACCTAGACAAATTAGAAGATTGGGCCAAAAGAAATATGAGGAGGTTCAACAAGGACAAGTGCAGAGTCCTGCACTTAGGAAGGAAGAATCTCATGCACTGCTACAGACTAGGGACTGAATGGCTAGGCAGCAGTTCTGCAGAAAATGACCTAGGGATTACAGTGGATGAGAAGCTGGATATGAGTCAACATTGTGCCCTTATTGCCAAGAAGGCTAACTGCATTTTGGGCTGTATAAGTAGGAGCATTGCCAGCCGATCAAGGGACATGATCATTCCCCTCTATTTGGCATTGGTGAGGCCTCATCTGGAGTACTGTGTCCAGTTTTGGGTCCCACACTACAAGAAGGATGTGGAAAAATTGGAAAGAGTCCAGCGGAGGGCAACAAAAATGATTAGGGGGCTGGAGCACATGACTTATGAGGAGAGGCTGAGGGAACTGGGATTATTTAGGCCTGGTCTACACTACGAGTTTATTTCGAATTTAGCAGCGTTAAACCGAATTAACCCTGCATCTGTCCACACAACGAAGCCCTTTATTTCGATATAAAGGACTCTTAATATTGATATCTGTACTCCTCCCCAACGAGGGGAGTAGCGCTGAAATAGGTATTGCCATTTCGAATTAAGGTTAGTGTGGCCACAATTTGATGGTATTGGCCTCTGGGAGCTATCCCACAGTGCACTATTGTGACTGCTCTGGACAGCAATCTGAACTCGGATGCACTGGCCAGGTAGACAGGAAAAGCCCCGCGAACTTTTGAATTTCATTTCCTGTTTGCCCAGCGTGGAGAGCACAGGTGACCACGCAGAGATCATCAGCACAGGTAACCATGCAGTCCGAGAATCGAAAAAGAGCACCAGCATGGACTGTACGGGAGGTACTGGATCTGATCGCTATATGGGGAGAGGATTCCATGCTAGCAGAACTACATTCCAAAAGATGAAATGCCAAAACATTTGAAAAAATCTCCAAGGGCATGATGGAGAGAGGCCACAATAGGGACTCACTACAGTGCCGCGTGAAAGTTAAGGAGCTCAGACAAGCCTACCAGAAAACCAAAGAAGCAAACAGAAGGTCCGGGGCAGAGCCGCAGACATGCCACTTCTACACTGAGCTGCATGCAATTCTAGGGGGGGCCACCACCACTACCCCACCCCCCCGACCGTGGTTTCCGAGGAGGGGGTAATCTCAGCCATGCCTGAGGATTCTGCGGACGGGGAAGATGAGGAGGAGGATGACGAGCTTGTGGAGAGCACACAGCACTCCATTCTTCCCAACAGCCAGGAGCTTTTTCTCAGCCTGACTGAAGTACCCTCCCAACCCTCCCAAGGCATTATCCCAGACCATGAAGCCATGGAAGGGACCTCTGGTGAGTGTACCTTTGTAAATATAAAACATGGTTTAAAAGCAAGCTTTTTTTTAATGATTAATTTGCCCAGAGGACTTGGGATGCATTCGCGGCAGGTACAGCTACTAGAAAAGTCTGCTAACGTGTCTGGGGATGGAGCGGAAATCCTCCAGGAACATCTCCATGAAGCTCTCCTGGAGGTACTCCAAAAGCCTTTGCAGAAGGTTTCTGGGCAGTGCAGCCTTATTCCGTCCTCCATGGTAGGACACTTGACTACGCCATGCTAGTAGCAAGTAATCTGGTATCATTGCATGACAAAGCCTGGCAGCGTATGGTCCCAGTGTTTGCTGGCATTCAAGCAACATCCGTTCTTTATCTTGCTGTGTTATCCTCAGGAGAGTGATATCGTTCATGGTAACCTGGTTGAAATACGGGAATTTAATTAAGGGGACAGAGGGCCATTCCTACAGGGCTGTTTGCCTGTGGCTGAAAAGAAATCCTTCCCTGCAGTTAGCCAAGCCGGGGGAGGGGGGAGAGAGGGGGGTTGGCGCTGAGCTTTTTCGCGTTTGGCTAGCAGGGATCTTCCCTGATACCAGCCACGCGGTGCGGGGAGGGGTAAAGCAATCATCCCAGAGAATTGGAGTGGGGGGTTAGTTTGGTTTCTGCTGCTGCACGTTAACAGGAAAGCTGCAGCACTCAACGGGCTTTGCTTGGTATGTGGGAAAAGAGGGCGCTGGTTTTATGAAGGCTACAGAAGCCGAAAGACAATGGCTTACCATGGCCACATGCAAGCCGAATTCTGTTGCCCAGACCTGCGTCTGTGATCTCTAACACCAAAGCCGCAGGCACTCAATATTAAGATGCAAAATGCAACCTTGTACTTAAATCACATGTGCTATGTAATGTGAATAGCGTTGTTCACCGTGAAAGAGTATAACCATTGTTCTGTAAAATGTATCTTTTAAAATACTTCTCTCCCTTTTTTTTCCCCTCCCTCCTGCAGCTGCAAATTTTTCAAGCCTCCCTCCTCCGTCCCGAAGGCTATCTCAGATAAGGCGGCGGGAAAAAAGGACACAAGACTAAATGTTCTCTGAAATCATGGAATTGACCCGCAATGAAAGAGCTCATCTGAATGAGTGGAAGGACGCGGTATCAAGGTACAGGAAAGATGCCAGTGAACGTGAGGACAGGAGGGACGCTTGGGATGAGAGGTGTCAGCAGGAAGATCAGAGGTGGCGGGATGCAACGCTGGGGCTGCTGCATGATCAAACTGACATGCTCCGTCATCTAGTGGAGCTTCAGGAACGGCAGCAGGATCACAGAGTGCCACTGAAGCCAATGTATAACTGCCCTCCCACCTCCCCAAGTTCCATAGCCTCCTCACCCAGATGTGTAAGAACGCGGGGAGGGAGGTTCCGTGCACCCGCCCACTCCACACCAGTGAACAGCCCAAGCAAAAGGCTGTCATTATTTTGAACTTCCCTGAAGTGGCCTTTTCCTTCCCTCCTATCCTCCTCCCAAACCCGGGATACCTTGTCAGTTTTCTCCCATTTTTTATAATCAGTTAATAAAGACTACATGCTTTTTAAACGATAGTGATTTTATTTCCTTAGAAAGCAAGCTGTGATCGAAGGGGGAGGGTGGGTTGCTTACAGGGAATGAGTCAATCAAGGGGGCAGGTTTTTATCAAGGAGAAACAAACAGAACTTTTCACACCGTAGCCTGGCCAGTCATAAAACTGATTTTCAAAGCTTCTCTGATGCGCAGCAATTCCTGGTGTGCTCTTCTAATCACCCTGGTGTCTGGCTGCACGTAATCAGCGGCCAGGTGATTTGCCTCAGCCTCCCACCCTGCCATAAACATCTCCTCCTTACTCTCACAGAGATTGTGGAGCACACAGCAAGCAGCAATAACAATGGGTATATTGGTTTGGTTGAGGTCTGAGCAGGTCAGTAACATGCGCCAGTGCGCCTTTAAACATCCAAATGCACATTCTACCACCATTCTGCACTTGCTCAGCCTGTAGTTGAACAGCTCCTGACCACTGTCCAGGCTGCCTGTGTATGGCTTCATGAGCCATGGCATTAAGGGGTAGGCTGGGTCCCCAAGGATAACTATAGGCATTTCAACATCCCCAACTGTTGTTTTCTGGTCTGGGAAGTAAATCCCTTGCTGCAGCCATTTAAACAGAGTAGTGTTCCTGAAGATGCGAGCATCATGAAACCTTCCCGGCCATCCCACATTTATGTTGGTGAAACGTCCCTTGTGATCCACCAGTGCTTGCAGCACCATTGAAAAGTACCCCTTGCGGTTTCTGTACTGGCTACCCTGGTGCTCCAATGCCAAGATAGGGATATGGGTTCCATCTATCGCCCCACCACAGTTAGGGAATCCCATTACAGCAAAGCCATCCACTATGGCCTGCACATTTCCCAGAGTGTCTACCTTTCGTAGCAGCAGCTTAGTGATTGCTTTGGCTACTTGCATCACAGCAGCCCCCACAGTAGATTTGCCCACTCCAAATTGATTCCCGACTGACTGGTAGCTGTCTGGCATTGCAAGCTTCCACAGGGCTATCACCACTCACTTCTCAACTGTGAGGGCTGCTCTCATCTTGGTATTCTTGTGCTTCAGGGCAGGGGAAAGCAAGTCACAAAGTTCCATGAAAGTGCCCTTACGCATGCGAAAGTTTCACAGCCACTGGGAATCATCCCACATCTGCAACACTATGTGATCCCACCAGTCTGTGCTTGTTTCCCGGGCCCAAAATCGGCGTTCCATGGCTAGAACCTGCCCCATTAACAGCATGATTTCCAAAGTGCTGGGGCCCACGGTTTGAGATAATTCTGTGTCCATGTCCTCATCACTCTCGTTGCAGCACTGCCGTAGCCACCGCCTCCTCGCCTGGTTTTTCAGGTCCTGGTTCAGCATAAACTGCATGAGAATGCGGGAGGTGTTTATAATGTTCATGCCTGCTGTCTTGAGCTGAGCGGGCTCCATGCTTGCTGTGGTATAGTGTCTGCACAGTTCACCCAGGAAAAAAGGCGCAAAACGGTTGTCTGCCGTTGCTTTCACGGAGCAAAGGGTGAGGCTGTACCCAGAACCACCTGTGACAATGTTTTTTGCCCCATCAGGCATTGGGATCTCAACCCAGAATTCCAATGGGCAGAGGAGACTGCGGGAACTATGGGATAGCTATGGGATAGCTACCCACAGTGCAACACTCCGGAAGTCGATGCTAGCTTTGGTACATGGACGCACACTGCCGAATTAATGTGCTTAGTGTGGCCGCGTGCACTCGACTTTATACAATCTGTTTCCAAAAATCGATTTCTGTAAAATCGGAATAATCCCGTAGTGTAGACATACCCTAAATCTGCAGAAGAGAAGAATGAGGGGGGATTTAATAGCTCCTTTCAACTACCTGAAAGGGGGTTCCAAAGAGGATGGATCTAGACTGTTCTCAATGGTACCAGGTGACAGAATAAGGAGTAATGGTCTCAAGTTGCAGTGGGGGAGGTTTAGGTTGGATATTAGGGAAAAAAATTTCACTAGGAGCGTGGTGAAGCACTGGAATGGGTTACCTAGGGAGGTGGTGGAATCTCCTTCCTTAGAGGTTTTTAAGGTCAGGCTTTACAAAGCCCTGGCTGGGATGATTTAGTTGGGGTTTAGGTCCTGCTTTGAGCAGGGGGTTGGAGTAGATGACCACCTGAGGTCTCTACCAACCCTGATATTCTATGGTTGAAATGTGTTGTTTAAAGGTTCTTAGAAATGTGATAGGTTACGGTATAGATAAAGTAGTAGTAGTTTTACCCATATAATGTGTGTAAAATAGGAAGCTCCTTGGAACTTAACTCCAGGACATAGCCCAAGACCAGAGTTGCCACAGCTCAACACCCTGCCAACCATACTGTGGAGAAGCAGGGGTCCTCATATAATCTATTCTTGACTGGCCATCAAGAAAAATTCATCTGCCTTATAGGGAGTGGTGAGCACTGTATGCTTAGAATGTGTATTCTGTTGATTGTTAGTAAATAGAGGTTTAAGGATATTACTGTGGTAACAGGGCCACCCAGAGGGGGGGCAAGTGGGGCAATTTGCCCTGGGCCCCGCAGGGGCCCCCACGAGAGTTTTTCAGGGCTCCTAGAGCAGGGTCCTTCACTCGCTCTGGGGGCTCCGGAAAACTCTCGCGAGGCCCGGGCTCCCGGAGCTTCTTCCGCTCTGGAATTTGGCAGTGGGGGGTCCTTCCACTCCAGGACCCGCTGCCAAAGTGCCCCCAAAGACCCACAGCAGGGGGTCCTTCCGCCCCGGGACCCGCCGCCAAAGTGCTGGGTCTTCGGCGGCAATTCGGCAGCAGGGCCCGCCCCCCCCCCCCCGCCGCCGAAGACCCCAGGCCCCCTGAATCCTCTGGGCAGCCCTGCTGTGTAAGGATTGTTCACTGGGAAAAGGTCCTGGAGACCTTGGGAAGGAGTGTTAGCCCTGAGTTTACAGAGCAGTAAAGTTGGGTCCCTTACTTCCTGAGTACCCAAAGGAGAGGGTAGGGGGGTGAGAGCCCTAAATTGTGTGGGTAACAGTTCAGCAGCAGGCCTTTTGGTATCATCAAAAGGGAAATCAGCTATGATGGCTTCAGTGAAGGCATCTTCACCACGGCACTGGTCTCCGGCACTAGTGGGAATCGCACCTCCATGGTCACAGAACAGGGACTCATTATTCTCAGAGTCAGAGATATGAGCATATGAGGCACCAGAGGGCGCTTGAGTCACCCCGATGGGTACCACTGAGGGAAACATTTCCAGCAACTGTGCTCAGGGCGCGCACTCACAACAAGAGTGAAGTGCACAGGTGCAATCATTCAAAGAACTGGTTTCAGAGTAGCAGCCGTGTTAGTCTGTATCAGCAAAAAGAACAGGAGTACTTGTGGCACCTTAGAGACTAACAAATTTATTTGAGCATAAGCTTTTGTGGACTACAGCCCACTTCATCGGAAGAACTATTATGTTTGAACACAGTTACTGCTTGGCAGGATTCAAGCATAGTTCCCATGACTTGTGCTAGGTAATTCCTTGCCCCCATACCCAGTAGTAGCCTAGGGTAGTGTTGACACCAGTTCTCGCTGTTATGGTACCAGTTACAGTTCTATTTTAATACAGTCTAGTTTTCCCTTCATGGATGGAACTATATTGTATTATAACCACATTAAGGAAGCACATTATATAGCATGTTTGGTGAATGTGTGCATACTATTTCTAGGAGGCCTGAAATGAAAACATTTTAAAATCTAAACTCAAAAGTATTTTTTTTTAATTAACAAACCCCATCCATTTTAATCTCCCTGCATCCAATGGTAAAAAAAGGGGAAAACAACGTCACAAAGATAAGCTTTAATACGTAAAGTAATAACTAAATGTAAGACACAAGGGAACTTGCATATGATTGGTTCAGGAAGGACAGGACTGTTCGGGAAGGACAGGCAGGGCAGAAAAGCAGAGCGGGGAGTTGCATTGTATGTAAGAGAGCAGTATGTTTACAAGTTTCTCCAGCACTTGCACCAGGGAATTGTCCCCTACGCTTTCCAAAAACTTCCTGGATTGTCTGCTGGGAGAGCAATACAGCAGTGCACAGATATTGGGGTGATTGAAGTCCCCTATGAGAACCAGGACCTGTGATCTAGTAACTTCTGTTAGTTGCCTGAAGAAAGCCTCATCCACCTCATCCCCCTGGTCTGGTGGTCTATAGCAGACTCCCACCATGACATCACCCTTGTTGCTCACACTTGTAAACTTAATCCAGAGACTCTCAGGTTTTTCTGCAGTTTCATACAGGAGCTCTGAGCAGTCATACTGCTCTCTTACATACAATGCAACTCTCCCTCTGCTTTTCTGCCCTGCCTTTCCTTCCTGAACAGTCCTCTCCTTCCTGAACCAAGTATATGCAAGTTCCCTTGTGTCTTACATTTAGTTATTACTTTACATATTAAAGCTTATCTTTGTGAATTTGTTTTTCCAGATGGTCAGTACAAGACATTTTCCAAGGTTTATCTAATCTATGACCGGTTCTTGGGTTTTTCCGGTCCCTCCCTAAATTCCTTAGCGTTAGCTTATCTTTCCATGTGACTGTTGGTGGGTACATTCCTGAGGTGGGAGTGATTTATTAGCAGTGGAATGTTTTGTTTTTAATAATTTAATGAACTACCATCAGGTTTCATTTGCAACAGAGGGGGTCAGGCTACAGAACGATGACCTGAAGCAATGGGCTCTGTCCTGTCCTAAAGCACTGATATTGCTGATGATACTGGTACCGACAGCGCTAGAAGGTCTCTGGCTGCAGCAATCTCCTCCAAAGTGGTCAGCATCAGGATAGTATTGGTACTGCCCTGTATCGCAGATGTAGATGGTTCATCTGGTACCAGACTTAATGGTGCCTGCGTAGGTGCTGGGAGTCAGTGGTGCCAACTTTTGCAGTACTGAAGCAGAGGAGTGGCCTAACTAGGGTTCCATTCTACTCTGGCCCCATGCCTGGCCATTTTCAGTGCTGGGGATTGACCCTTCTCGGCCAACGGTTTCTTGTGCCCTTTCCTAGGCATTAGGGACAGTGAATAGTGCTGGGACTTCAGCATGGAAGGAGGAGCACTCCTTACTGACACCAAGGTACTCTGTGCCAAGTCTGACCAGCCTGGATGATGAGATGGAGGTCTCAGTGCCACCTCCATGAGCAAAAACGTAGCCTGGCCTCCTGGTCCTTTTTCATGCAAGTCTTAAAGTCTCTGCAGTTCTGGCAGCAATCCCCAATGTGAGCTTCTCCCAAGCACTTCAGGCAACTTGAGTGCAGGTTGCTTGGGGGCATAGCCTTATTGCAGGAGGCATAGGGCTTGGGTATCGTCAATTTTCTTTTGTTCAAAATAGTTGGGATTTAGGACATTCCCAACACCAGTCTGTCTGATAGGGCTATGAAAAGGGAAGATTGACCAGCAGATTGTGGCAATATGTGGTCTTGTTTATAGATCCATTTTAATATATTTTTGTTCATACCACTAGAATAAGTATAAATGTGCCACTGTAAATTAAATTATACAGAGACACTGCTCATGTACCTTTGGTGTGTATGGGCAAACTGTTTAAAAGTCAAGTAGGTATTTAGACCAAATGGGGCAAAAATAAACTCGCTTGTTTTTATACTAGGTTCCTTCAGAAAATCTCTCCCAAATGCTTTACCACTGGTGTAGCACCACTTAGGTCTGGTCTACAGTATGCAGTTAGGTCAACCTAAGGCAGCTCACCGCGACCTAATTACGTCAGTGGCTACACAACAGCCTTGTCCCACTGATGTAAGTGCTTTACTACAGTTACACCAACATAATAACTCCACCTCCATGAGAGGCATAGCACTTATGTCAGTGTAGTTAGGGCGATGCTCAGACACTGTTACTTACATCGGCTATCTTGTCAATTTCAGGGGCCTATGCTGGACCAATGCTCCCTGCTCCTAGACAAATTAGAGGGTTGGGCCAAAAGAAATTTGATGAGGTTCAACAAGGACAAGTGCAGAGTCCTGCACTTAGGACGGAAGAATCCCATGCACTGCTACAGACTAGGGACCGAATGGCTGGGCAGCAGTTCTGCAGAAAAGGACCTAGGGATTACGGTGGACAAAAAGCTGAATATGAGTCAACAGTGTACCCTTGTTGCCAAGAAGGCTAATGGCATTTTGGGTTGTATAAGTAGGGGCATTTCCAGCAGATCGAGGGATGTGATCATTCCCCTCTATTCAGCACTGGTGAGGCCTCATTTCGAGTACTGTGTCCGGTTTTGGGCCCCACACTACAAGAAGGATGTGGATAAGTTGGAGAGAGTCCAGCGGAGGGCAACAAAAATGATTAGGGGGCTGGAGCACATGACTTATGAGGAGAGGCTGAGGGAACTGAGATTGTTTAGCCTGCAGAAGAGAAGAATGAGGGGGGATTTGATAGCTGCTTTCAACTACCTGAAAGGGGGTTCCAAAGAGGATGGATCTAGACTGTTCTCAGTGGTAGAAGATGACAGAACAAGGAGTAATGGTCTCAAGTTGCAGAGCGGGAGGTTTAGGTTGGACATTAGGAAAAACTTTTTCACTAGTAGGGTGGTGAAGAACTGGAATGGGTTACCTAGGGAGGTGGTGGAATCTCCTTCCTTAGAGGTTTTTACGGTCAGGCTTTACAAAGCCCTGGCTGGGATGATTTAGTTGGGTTTGGTCCTGCTTTGAGCAGGGGGTTGGACTAGATGACCTCCTGAGGTCCCTTCCAACCCTGAGATTCTATGATTCTATGATTCTAGTTGGGCTGTACCTGCCTGGCTCCCCACTCAGGGAGTCAAGAAGTCTGGGCGTCTGGCACCCCACTCCCAGCAGGGAGGTGAGAAGCCCGAGCAGAGCTGAGAACCTGGCTCTCAGCCCTCCACACTGCCTCTCCTCAGTTGGAGGAAGCACTTCTCATTCTAGTGCTCGAGTGGACATCACTACCTTCTAAGGTAGTGATGTCCACACTACCCTAGAAGGAGGGTAGTGTGGACATCAGCCACCACAGTAATTACTGGTTGACTTAAGTCTGTAGTGTAGACATGCCCTTAGTGGGATCATTTATGTAGACAAGAGTCACGTGCCACTAGCATTTTGCCACTGTGTTAACAAGACCCACTTTGAGCAAGTTTAGATGCTGTGGTAAAACACCATCTGTTCTCTTTCTATACTATTGTTTCTGCAGTTGCTACCACTGGCGGAGTTTCACTGGTATTAATACAATGGTGGAGATTTCCTCAAAGTCTGGTGAAGACACAGCCTAGGTTTAAATGACCATTACTCAGTTCCAAAGCGCGTTGAATAACACTGTCTTGGTGCAGCTGGGCACAATGACTTGACAGGCCCCTGTACTAATCCACATCTTTATGTATATACTAAAATCCTTCCTCTTCCACATCTTTAATGCAACGTATCCTTCAAAAATTTAAAAAATGAAAATCTAACTAAGAAATACAAAGATCATTCTATTCCTTTGATAGTGATGATAAACCAGCTAATCTTAGCAGGGGTGTTTGTGTATGAACATTCACTTCAGAACAGTGGTCTCACCAAAATTCTGCTAGTGAGTGGCTGGAGCATTCATGGAAGTATTACAAAGATATAAACACAGTTATAGCAAGTTGAACATTTTTATTTAAGCAAAAATTTAACAATTTTTTAGTATTCAATCACGTGAGCACATTACTATACCTTACCATATAAAGCACAGAATAGCCAAGTGACTTTTAAATAACCAGTTTAATCATACCATGTTTCTTTTGAATTTGTGGTGGTTTAGCTGAAGTAAAGACTTGAGAAATCGTATCAATTTATTCAGCAAAATAGAATTTTAAGTTAAATACAGAAAGTGAAATGAAGATGGTTATATGATAGTTTTTACAAAGTTAAAATAACATCCTAGGTTAAAGTCATTTAAACTTAAAGTAATAGCTCAAATCACAAATAAATCAAATCTTATCACATATTAAGTAAATGTATTCTAATTCTGAGCTGTTGTGGGGAATTGATTTTGAAACCAGTATGGAACTAAGGATTCTTATCAGTTTGTTGATCAAGCTTTTATCAATCAAATATGATGGGACTGTCAACGAAAAATAATTCTGAACATTGGAATTAAGAAATGTATACTACTGCTTAATTACTGAAAATTCAATTCAAAATTGCCTTTTAAACAATAATGTGTAGCCACCAGATCTTTCACACACACACACACGCACGCGCGTGCACACGCACACAGAATTTCAAGAGAAATTAGTAGGTAATGCCAAGTAACCTGCAATCCTATCTTTAAAGTAACTTGAGTGTATAGTAAACTATCTAAATGTTACAACAATAGTGTGCTTTTTAGTTTATGACTTATAACTAAGTAATTCAAGCTTCTTTCTCTTGTCTGATAGCAGCTGGGTTTGTGTGGTGTCATAAATAATGTGCTGTCTGAAAAAAATCTCTTAGATTCTGTTTGCTGTAGATCTACATGTCTTTCACCTATTTTTCATTGCATGTAAACAGTTTGCTATTTAAACAATGCTGTGCAGAAATAGTGTGAGGGCTTGGCTACACTTGCAAGTTGCAGCGCTGGTAGAGGCTTTCCAGCGCTGCAATTAGTAACTGTCCACACCTGCAAGGCACATCCAGCGCTGCAACTCCCTGGCTGCAGCGCTGGCTGTACACCTGGCCAGGTTGGGGTGTAGCGATTGCAGCGCTGGTGATCCAGCGCTGCTCATCAAGTGTGGACACACACCAGCGCTTTTATTGGCCTCCAGGGAATAAGGAGATATCCCAGAATGCTTTAAACTAAATTACTCCCTTTGTTTTGTTATGCAGCCTCTCTTTGTTTTGTTGTGAACCTCCGGAGCTCCCCGTTTCTACCGGAGCTGCTTATCAGCTCCTGTTTGCTGTGATCAATCTGTGAACAATCAAATGAGATCCTCCTCCCTGTTGTGAATGAGCTCTGTGGAGCTCCTCCGTTGCTGCTGCTATCTAAAAAACAAACACAGCTCCTGTTTGCTGTGATCATCTGTACCTGGCTGTAAACAATCAAATGAGAGGCAGGCAGGGAAACAGCGGGAGTCGTGTTGCCTGCATGCTGTTTGCAATTAAGAGTTAAGACTAAGGGGTCGGAAAAATGTTCTGATTTTTCAAGTCAGGAAGCTAACACACAGTGTTGGCTCCAAAAATCCACTCTCTCTTTCCCCCCGCTCCCTGTCACACTAGACCCCACTCCACCCCCCTCTTTTGAAAAGCATGTTGCGGCCACTTGAATGCTGGGATAGCTGCCCATAATGCATCACTCCCAACAGCGCTGGAAATGCTGCAAATGTGGCCACACACCAGCGCTGGTAGCTGTGAGTGTGGCCACACACCAGCGCTGCTCCTACACAGCTGGATGACCAGCGCTGCAAACTGTAAGTGTAGCCAAGCCCTAATACATTTTCCAGCCTCAGTACTCTTAACCATGTATTGACTGAAAATTACTTCCAGACAGGTAGAGTTAAACTTGTTAGTCAAACACAAGTTCATAACACATAACTAAGTTACAATTTTGATAACTCAGATACATACTTTCTTTTTTGCATTGAACAAAATATTTCATTTGACCTAAAATGAAATATTTAATTTTTATTTTGGGGGTTTTAAAGCAGTTTTTAATGTGGTGGGTTTTTAAAAAAAATAAAATTGAGGGGAATTCCAAAATCAAAAAGTCTAAATGTTTTGTTTTGGAAGTGCAGAATTGAAACGTTTTGACATTTCCAAAGTAGTAGTAATAATAAAAAAATCAACCAAAATAATTTGCTGAAATTGATCCAAATTTGCTAATTGTATTGGTCAACTCAAATCTATATTTTGGTGGAAAATATATTTGGTCAAAAATTTTTGGTCCAGCTTTCATACCGTTGTACATTGTTTAGAATACCTTGTTTTAAAAAAACACCACCACATCATCATGGTTCAAGTCTTGTAGCAACAAAGCTCTCTCAAGTGTCCAGAAGGCTGTAAATACACTGGACCCTCGCTAGAACGTGGGATTTGGGATCCATACACGGTACCGCATTAACGTGGGGACCACGTTAAAATGAATTGCAATTAAAGTAATTAAATTTGGGATCCATGGCTGCAACCGTGTTGTATGCGAATTCGCGCTATATAGACGCACATTCTAGTGAGGGTCCAGTGTAGTCTGAAGTCTCTGCCTTTAATCCTTTTCTTTATAGAAGGTTAATTTCTTGTAAAAGAGTTTGATTTCTGTAATCTCAACAGTATCAAATTTGATAACTCTAAACCCTCATTCCATAGTTAAATGTAAATCAATTCATGGGGGGAGGATTCATGGGGGGGAATTTTAAACAAATTCACCAGGAGTTGGTAGTTAACAGGCTAGTTGTGTTTCAACCTGGAAACTGCCTGCGTCTGCTGGATGTGGATTTCAGGTCTACAGTCTACAGATATACATAATGTTATTCATGAAACACAATGATGAATGTAACATAACCTAAGGGGAGGAAATAAAGAGCACATAGACAAATGGGGGACAGCTGCCTGGGAAGTCTTTCTGAGATAGCCCTATGGGTAATGGCAAATGAAACGTTAGCTCCTTGCAGTGCAGTGCTGTTAAAGGGAAATATATATAAAATGCTATTTCTGCTGCTAGCCTTGGATATATTAACGAGGGAGATGATAATGCCACTGTTCATAGTTCTGTTTACCTTGAATACTGTCTCAGTTCCAGTCCCCCTGCTTAGGGATACTGTTGAAAAACTAGAGAAAATACAAAGAAGGATAACAAACATCTGAATCAGGGCCAGCTGCAGGCACCAGCGAAGGAAGCAGGTGCCAGGGGCGGCAGTGAGTCCGTTGTCGGGGCGGCACGTCCGGATCGGCGGTGGCGGCACTTTGGTGGCAGCTTAATCGGCCCGTTCCGGATCGGCGGCAATTCGGCAGCAGGTCCTTCACTCACTGTCTTGCTCCTCTGCGGCACTTTGGCGGCAGCTCGATCATGGCATTTTTGTTTGTTTTTTTCGCCGCTTGGAGTGGCAAAAATGCTGAAGCTGGCACTGATTGGAGTGAACTAAATTGTATAGTGTAATGAAGAGGAGGTGATAGGATCACAGTCTATTAATATCTTGTAGGTAGCAAGATAAATTAAGGAAGAGAATTGCTTAGTCTCAGATGATAGAAGGATCAATGCCTGAGGCTAAGGAAGGAAATGTTTGAACTAGGTATTAGGGGGAGAAGGGGAAGAACGCTTAAATCAGAGCAAGTGGGTAGTGTTATGAGCAGCCCCTGGAAGAGGTTGAGGCACCATGCCTGCAGAGATTAAAGAGCAAAGTTAGACCATGTCTGTCCTATGGGGACTGTAGTGGCACAGCTATGTCGACCTAACCCCACAGCGTAGAGACAGTCTACAGTGACTGAAGGGGTTTTTCCATTACTGTACGAACACCACCTCCTCGAGCAATGGTAGCTGGGCTGACAGAAGCATTCTTTCATTGACTTATCTGTGCCTACACTGCCGTTAGGTTGACACAGTTATGGCATTCAGGGGTGTGGATTTTTTCATACAGGACAGCTATGTAGACCTAAATTTTAAGCATAGGCCAGGCCTTAGATAAATGTGTGAGGGGGTGAAGTGAAAAGTCCTGCAAAACGTGAGGGTCAAGCAACACAGCATGGACCAATCTGCTTTGATTATGATATGATGTGGAATGTGCTGCTTGCTTGATTAACTCATAATTGTATCCCATCTAGCAATAGGCTATTTGTAGCAAACCAGAAGAGGTTTTGCTGTGAGTGGGATGAAGGGACATAGGGTGATAGGAAAGGAGGATGGAAGAAGGGATAGAAATTTGTGAATAAACCTTGGTGCAATAATTTCTGGTCAACCAAAATTTCATATTTTGGCAAATGGTGAATTTGAAGTGAGCTTGCTGAATAGTTTCAACTGAACTGAAAGAATAGAAGTGTTTCAGGAAATATCTAAACGAAACATTTCGTTTTGACCCAACTTGAAATGTTTCATTCTGGTTTCAGGCATTGTGAGAAAAGCAAAGGAGGTCTAGATTCTGACAAAAGCATGGGGCAAGTGGAAGGAGGTCTCCCTTATAACCATTAGCCTGGTGGTTGGGGCCCTGATCCAGGATGGGGAGACCTTAGTTCAATTCTATCCTCTGCCTGATAAGAAGGGATTGGAACATGAGTTCCCTAGCCACTGGACTCTGGGATGGGCTTCCTCAGTCTGTCCAGTTGAAGCTATTCCACTTTTTATAAATAGTCATTTGGAACATGGCTGTGAACTTGGGTCTCCCACATCCTAGGTGAATGCCCTAACTACCAGGCTACAGAGTCATTCTCATTCTCTTTCCCTGGCCAAATGACTGTTCAATTCACCACAAACTTCATTTTCAGTTTAACACGAAACAAACCTTTTTTTGATTTTTCATAGTTGCCAGTGAACTGAAAAATCCCTTATTCACCGAGCTCCCATCACGAAGCCTAAAGTCCTCCACATAGTAACATAACAGAGAACCACCTGGTGGGCAGCCAGGCATTCCTCCTCCACACTGCTCTGCCAGCATGCCTCAATCCTTACACAGAATTGAGGTGTGTAAGGAGTGTTCAGTCTCCATCCCCATTCATGTATTGATTTTTCTGATGAAAGTGCCAACAAGGGGGGCCAGGTCACAATGACAGTATTTTTGTGATGACAGAGAAACTGAACTGAGACGACATTTCCTGCTTTGCTGGGATGCGTCCCATAGATATGGAGGTTCTCATCTTGAGCAGCATTTCTCAGAAAGACCCTAGATAGGAAAGAAGGGAGATTTCTTGCCCTTCGTTTGAGAGAATCTTTATACCTAAATAAAACAGCTGTGTATGTATGTTCAAACCTGATGCAGCAATGTGAGTGTGTTAGCCAAACTGCCTAAAAAAATTAAGTTATGGCTCCTTCCACGACAATCTCACAAATTGTTCTACCAGTGGGGCCACCATTCCCAGAAACTCAGTAAGAAATGTTACATGCAGGTCTTACAGAGATGCACTGGAATGGAAAGTTTCATTTTAGTCTTGCCTTCACAATATCACTCTCCTGTCTATCTCAGCTTCCCTTGTCAGACCTGGTTTGTCACCATAAGGATTGCTCTGGGTATTTGTCTCTTGGGATCTGGAATACATCTCTCTCTCTCTCAGTGTTTCATGTTTTTTCTCAAAGTTTTAAAAAGTCCTCTGTGGATAATTAGATGATTCTAGGACAGCAAAACTGGCACAAGTAATAGATACATAGATTTTAAAAGGACCATTATGATCATGTAGCCTAATTTCCTGCATAAAGTGAGCTTTAGAATGTCACCAGACTGGCATTTAACCCAGCAACTTGTGATTGAATGATAAACTAAACCACATTTCTTATCCTGCCTGGAGAAAATTAATTCCACAATCAGATGATTTGAGTAAATATTTAATAAACAAAATATATTTATGATTGTTTCCGGTACAGCAGGGGATGTCTCAGTCTGAGGGTCCTCTGATTAACATAATGCCCTTTCATCTTACAAATGGCTGTCTGCACCTCAAACATGCCATGCCTCTGCCTAGGGGCAGGAAAAGCTGAATCAATTGCATCCCAAACCTTTCTTCCCCACTGGCACGGGGTGGCGTGGATTGGCTTGATATACTCCAAGCTTCTCTCTGGATCTTCAGTGGTGGTAGAAGAGCGCATCTATTGTTCAAATAATCATTTAACATTGAGTAAAGCAGAGGAGGGAGGATTCAGAGATAATTACAGACATTCTTAAAAATTACAAATCAATAGTTCATGGAATAAAATGGCCATGTGGTGACAGCACTGAATAGGAAGTGAAACATGGCTTCTCAGTTTCAGGAAGAGTCTCAGAAGTTTTTCCATTTGCCTAGATCTGGGTGCCCAAAGTTTGTGG
This sequence comes from Mauremys mutica, assembly GCF_020497125.1. Classification (NCBI taxonomy): domain Eukaryota; kingdom Metazoa; phylum Chordata; order Testudines; family Geoemydidae; genus Mauremys; species Mauremys mutica. The sequence goes on along the minus strand of NC_059078.1, from coordinate 55,546,991 downwards.
GAAGCAGGGCTGTGTTGACAACTTGTCAGGAGGGCAAGGCCACACACAAGTTTTACAGTTAGGCCACATTTAGGCGTGTTTTTGTATTCTTAAATTCACATAACTGCAATACCTGCTTGTGGGTGTAGACAAATTTTGTACTTTAGGGATCTAGAGTTAAAAAAATAAAATATGTTTTAATATCATTTTAATGAGTAGTTTTGTACCATGACTAAATTTGTCCTTTTAATAAAGTCAGATAAAATGGCCTTCTGTTCCAAACCCAGAGTTTCCTTCATTAATGTAATCCCTAATTTTTTGTCTACACCCATGTGCCTGTGCTTCTTGTGACAGGCAAGGCAATTTCCTGCAGTATCATGGACATATCTGACTAAATTCAGTTCAAGTATCTTAGGTATTAAAGATGCAAATATTTGTGTTATTGTGGGATTGTATGTGACGTCTGAAACTACGGGAAGTGTTAGGAGCTTCAAAGGGCTATTTGAAACCAAGAATGACGTTTTGAAGTTAAGTAGGTTTCCCAGGAAATTTCTAGGAGGAGGAGTACACAAATACACTGACTCCAGTTTTGCAAAAACTCAGCCTTTTGAAGCTTTGTCCCAGGGAGAGGCACATTATCTTTTGTCTGCTGATCACCTGTTACATGAGGACAGATCAAAATTCCCAAACTGTATAAAGAAGGAACTACAGATTCATGAGGGTTCTTGTTGTGAGCTAACAGCTGTGATGAATTTGTAACCCCCAGAAAAACTTCTTGGTGAGTTTGAAGGACTGTTCCCCAGCTAGAGCCTTTGCTGGAGTCAGGGGGTGATGATCTCTGGTAAGCTTATTAGCATGCGTGTAGTAACTTTTATTGGTTTTTAATGTTTTCTCTGTAATGCTTTTACTTTAAGAATAAATGTGCTTGCCTAGAAAGAGCTGGGTGGTAGCATAACTGTGGCAATGGCACTGTTTACCATCTCAGAGGAGAAAAGTAAAGCTGTCTTATTTAGACAGTCTGACTTTGCTGGTGATCTCACAGTACAGGCATGGAGCTGTGCAGCCTGGAAATATCCCAGTAGGGAAGGAGATTGAGACATGTCTCTGCAAGAGAGACAGTGGCTGGGGAGCCAGAAACCTGAGTCTGTGCCCTTCCTAGACCATAGAGAGGGAATACAAGTGCAGTTGCCCTGAACTGTGACACTTCTATGTTTTAATACAAATTGTTTGAGTGCACCCAGTGCTAGATATGTGGGGTTGATCAGCTTTGCCTTAGCCCTACAGTTATGAGCTTTATTTGGTCCTTGAATGGCACTTCAGAAGTCCCTGGGAGTCAATTTGGAGACAGTGTTTCCACCAAAACAGTCTGCAATGAGAGGCTAAGTATTGAGAGATTGGACTATATTCCATCTCTCTCTTATTCAGTTTCTGATACCGTGTCTATCAGAGACATAAAAACAGCAGATAGTTTATGGAGGAAGGTGATTTTAAACAATGGAAGAACTCTCTACTGCTCTGGAAGGGGCAATAATCCAGAAAAGAGCATAATATTTTTCATGGCAGTTTGTTGCAGCACTGCTTTGTTCTGGACAGCACGTGACATCATCTCTTATCAGCTGGCTCAAGATACCGGAAAGAGAGAGTGCCTCAGTGGAATTGTACTAGGGTGGACTTGACCCAGAGACAAGCTTTGACACGATCTGCAAAAAGAACAGGAGTACTTGTGGCACCTTAGAGACTAACAAATTTATTTGAGCATAAGCTTTCATAGGCTACAGCCCACTTCATCAGATGCACAGAATGGAATATATACATATACACACACACACACACACATATACATATACATATACACACATACACATATACACACTGTAACGGGTCGGACTCACCCCCGCGGCGCCTCCTGCTGGTGACTCCGGGAATTAGCTCGTTCCAGCGTTCGGAGCGCCCTCTGCAGGCTGGTGATCCACCTGTCTTCAGGCCCCCGTGTCCCTCCCTGGACCCGGTGCCCTTTCACATGGGGTGCTGCCCCTAGCAGTAACCCCTTTCTCTTAGGGTCTCCCCTCCTCAGGGAACCCTCACCCTCTATCCCCACCTTGCCTCAGTATGTGGCTCCTGTCAGTCATTGTCTAGCCCCACACCCTGGGGCAGACTGCAGTATCAGCCTATTCATCATAGGCAAGGAGGGTTTGGACCTGCTGCTTTGTCCTACCCCTGGGCTGCCCTCTGCAACCCACAGTACCTTTGGCCCACTGCTAGGCCGCAGCCTGGGGCTTTCTAGGCTGGAGCTCCCCAGCTCCTCAGCCTTTTCCCCAGCCCTGCTTCACTCAGGTATCCAGTCTCAAGCTAAGCAGCAAGGCCCATCCCTCTCTGAAGGCAGAGAGAGATTGTCTGTCTCCTGGCTTCCCTGGCCTTCTTATAAAGCCTGTGGCTCAATTTGGGGCGTGGCCTCAGCTGCAGCCACTTCCCCAATCAGCTCAGCCTAGAGCAGCAGCTCTCAAGCCCTGCCAGGCTGCTTTTAAACCCCTCAGGGCAGGAGCAGGGGCCACCCTGCTACATATACACATACAGAGAACATGAAAAGGTGGAAGTTCCCATACTAAATCTAAGAGGCTAATTAATTAAGATGAGCTATTATCAGCAGGAGAAAAAAAACTTTTGTAGCGATAATCAAGATGGCCCATTTCAGACGGTTGACAAGAAGGTGTGAGGATACTTAACATGGGGAAATAGATTCAATTTGTGTAATGACCCAGCCACTCCCAGTCTCTATTCAAGCCCAAATTAATGGAATCTAGTTTGCAAATTAATTTCAGTTCAGCAGTTTCTCATTGGAGTTTGTTTCTGAAGTCCACAAAAGCTTATGCTCAAATAAATGTCTCTAAGGTGCCACAAGTACTCCTGTTCTTTTTGTGGATACAGACTAACACGGCTGCTACTCTGAAACCTGACACGATCTGGAATCTCATCAGAAATTACCCTACAAATGAACCTCTATAGAAAATCTAGTTTAACATAAGTTTCTTTAAAAAACTTCTGTAACTCTGTGCCAAGTGCCACTTCCACTACTGCCAAACTGAAATGAAAACTGCAGGACACATTAACCCTCAACTGTGGAAAATTTTCCCCTTTCTCTCTCTCACACACTTCCTTTTCACACTCAGTTTAATGGTGGGTTTGTGTTTGCCCAGTCTCAACGGTCTCCATTTACTGGACGAAGGCTGGAGAAGTTGCTGTCAGGATGTCTTCTGTCAAGACTCAGGCCTGGTCTACACTATGTGTTTAAACCGATTTTAGCAGTGTTAAACCGATTTAACGCCGCACCCGTCCACACTACGAGGCCCTTTATATCGATATAAAGGCCTCTTTAAACCAGTTTCTGTACTCCTCCCCGAAGAGAGGAGTAGCGCTAATATCGATATTACCATAACGGATTAGGGTTAGTGTGGCCGCAAATCGACGGTATTGGCCTCTGGGCGGTATCCCACAGTGCACCACTGACCGCTCTGGAGGGCAATCTGAACTCGGATGCACTGGCCAGGTAGACAGGAAAAGCCCCACAAACTTTTGAATTTCATTTCCTGCTTGCCCAGCGTGGAGAGCTAATCAGCATAGGTGACCACGCACAGCTCATCAGCACAGTTAACAATGCAGTCTCCTGAGAATCGAAAAAGAGCTCCAGCATGGACTGCACGGGAGGTACTGGATCTGATCGCTATATGGGGAGAGGATTCAGTGCTAACAGAACTGCGTTCCAAAAGACGAAATGAAAAAGTATTTGAAAGAATTTCCAAGGCTATGATGGAAAAAGGCCACAGCAGGGACTCAGTGCAGTGCAGAGTGAAAGTTAAGGAGCTCAAACAAGCCTACCAGAAAACCAAAGAAGCAAACGGAAGGTCCGGTGCAGGGCCAAAAACATGCCGCTTCTACGCTGAGCTGCATACAATTTTAGGGGGCTGCGCCATAACTACCCCACATGTCTGGGGATTGAGCGAAAATCCTCCAGGGACATCTCCATGAAGCGCTCCTGGGAGGTACTCCAAAAGCCTTTGCAGAAGGTTTCTGGGCAAGGCAGCCTTGTTCCATCCACCATGGTAGGACACTTTACCACGCCATGCGTGTAGCAAGTAATCGGGTATCATTGCATGACAAAGCATAGCTGCGTATGGTCCCGGTGATTGCTGGCATTCAAGAAACATCCGTTCTTTATCTCGCTGTGTTATCCTCAGCAGAGTGATATCGTTCAGGGTAACCTGGTTGAAAATCAGGAATTTAAGTAAGGGGACAGAGATGCCCATTTTCCTACTGGGTTCGTGGCCTGCTGCTTTAAAAAAATCCTTCCTTGCACATAGCCAAGCGGGGGGAGGGGAGGAGTGAAATAGCGATGAACTTTTTCGCGTTTGGCTAGCAGGGATCTTCCCAGCTACTAGCCACATGGTGGTGGGGGGAAGGGAGGTGATTAGCAGTGAGCTTTCATGATACCAGCCATGCGGTGGGGGGGAGGGGTAAAGCACTGTATATATGAAGGCTGCAGAAGCTGAAAGACAGTGGCTTACCATGGCCGCATGCAAGCTGAATTCTGATGCCCGGACCTGCGTCTGTGAGATCTGTAACACCAGAGCCGCAGGCACTCAATAGATGCAAAATGCGACCTTGTACTTAAATCACATGTGCTATGTAAGGTGAATAGTGCTGTTCACTGTGAAAGAGTATAACCATTGTTCTGTAAAATGTATCTTTTTAAATACTTCTCTCCCTTTTTTCCCTCCCTCATGCAGCTGCAAATTTTTCAAGCATTCCCTACTCCGTCCCGAAGGCTATCTCAGATAAGGCAGCGGAAAAAAAAGACGCGAGAAGAAATGTTTTCCGAAATCATGGAAGTGACCTGCAATGAAAGAGCGCATCTGAATGAGTGGAAGGACATGGTAGCAAAGCACAGGAAAGATGCCAGTGACCGTGAGGACAAGAGGGACCAACGTGAGGATAGGAGGGACGAACGTGAGGACAGGAGAGACGCTCGAGATGAGAGGTGGCGGCAGGAAGATCAGCGGTGGCGGGATGCAACTCTGGGGCTGCTGCGTGATCAAACTGACATGCTCCGGCATCTGGTGGAGCTTCATGAACGGCAGCAGGATCACAGACTGCCGCTGCAGCCCCTGTATAACCACCCTCCCCCCTCACCATGTTCCTTAGCCTCCTCACCCAAACGTGTAAGAACGTGTGGGGGGAGGCTCCGTGCACCCGCACACTCCACCCCCGTGAATAGCCCAACCAAAAGGCTGTCATTAATGTGAAATTTTTTTAGTGGCCTTTTCCTTCCCTCCTATCCTCCTCCCAAACCACACCCAGGCTACCTTCTCAGTTCTCTCCCTCTTTTTATAATGAATTAATAAAGAATACATGATTTTTAAACGATAGTGACTTTATTTCCTTAAGCAAGCTGTAATCGAAGGGGGAGGGTGGGTTGCTTACAGGGAATGAGTCAATCAAGGGGGGTGGGGGTTCATCAAGGGGAAACAAACACAGCAGTCACACCCTACCCTGGCCAGTGATGAAGCTCGTTTTCAAAGCTTCTCTGATGCGCACCGCTTCCTGGTGTGCTCTTCTAATCTCCCTGGTGTCTGGCTGCGCGTAATCAGCGGCCAGGTGATTTGCCTCAGCCTCCCACCCCGCCATAAAGGTCTCCCCCTTACTCTCACAGAGATTGTGGAGAACACAGCAAGCAGCAATAACAAAGGGGACATTGGTTTGGCTGAGGTCTGAGCGAGTCAGTAATGTGCGCCAGCGCATCTTTAAACAGCCAAAGGCACATTCTACCACCATTCTGCACTTGCTCAGCCTGTAGTTGAACAGCTCCTGACCACTGTCCAGGCTGCCTGTGTATGGCTTCATGAGCCATGGCATAAAGGGTAGGCTGGGTCCCCCAGGATAACGACAGGCATTTCAACATCCCCAACTGTTATTTTCTGGTCTGGGAAGTAATTCCCTTGCTGCAGCCATTTAAACAGAGTAGTGCTTCTGAAGACGCGAGCGTCATGAACCCTTCCTGGCCATCCCACGTGGATGTTGGTGAAACGTCCTTTGTGATCCACCAGTGCTTGCAGCACCTTTGAAAAGTACCCCTTGCGGTTTACGTACTGGGTGCCCTGGTGCTCCGGTGCCAAGATAGGGATATGGGTTCCATCTACCGCCCCCCCCCCCACAGTTAGGGAATCCCATTGCAGCAAAGCCATCCACTATGGCCTGCACGTTTCCAAGAGTCACAACCTTTCGTAGCAGCAGCTTAATGATTGCTTTGGCTACTTGCATCACAGCAGCCCCCACAGTTGATTTGCCCACTCCAAATTGATTCCCGACTGACCGGTAGCTGTCTGGCGTTGCAAGCTTCCAGAGGGCTATTGCCACTCGCTTCTCCACTGTGAGGGCTGCTCTCATCTTGGTATTCTGGCGTTTCAGGGCAGGGGAAAGCAAGTCACAAAGTTCCATGAAAGTGCACTTCCGCATGCGAAAGTTTCGCAGCCACTGCGAATCGTCCCACACCTGCAAAACTATGTGGTCCCACCAGTCTATGCTTGTTTCCTGGGCCCAAAATCAGCATTCAATGGCTAGAACCTGCCCCATTACCATCAGGATCTCCAAAGCCCAGCGGGCCGCGGTTTGAAAGAATTCTGTGTCCATGTCCTCATCACTCTCATCGCCGCGCTGCCGTAGCCGCCTCCTCCTCGCCTGGCTTTGCAGGTCCTGGTTCAGCATAGACTGCACGAGAATGCGCGAGGTGTTTAAAATGTCCACAATTTGCGGTATTGAGCTGAGCAGGGTCCATGCTTGCTGTGCTATGGCGTCTGCACAGTTCACCCAGGAAAAAAGGCGCGAAACGGTTGGCTGCTGCTTTCACGGAGGGAGGGGTGAGGCTGTACCCAGAACCACCCGCGACAAAGATTTTTGCCCCATCAGGCACTGGTACCTCAACCCAGAATTCCAAGGGGCGGGGGAGACTGCAGGAACTATGGGATAGCTACGGGATAGCTACCCACAGTGCAACGCTCCGGAAATCGACGCTAGCCTCGGACCATGGACGCACACCTCCGAATTAATGTGCATTGTGTGGCCGCCTGCATTCGACTTTATACAATCTGTTTTACAAAACTGGTTTCTGTAAAATCGGAATAATCCCGTAGTGTAGACGTACCCTCAGCGCCTCATGCTAGGACTGTAGTTGCAGGAAGGGAAATATACACCCCTTACACCTGTGTTAAGGATTCCACATTGGGAAGGTCAGACACGGAAGGGACCTTTCTAGGTCAGGGGAGAAATGCTACTGGGGCACTGCATGGTCTGAGCAAAGACATGCCTCAAGGCATTCACTTCCACCTCCAACACGTAATGAAAATAATATGTACCCCAATTTCATCCAGCTCGCTCTGTCATGCAAAACCTTCCTGGTTTGCTGAGGAGTGTTAAAGCAGAGTAACTTTCCAAATGAATGGACCATGTGCCAGTCAGATCTGTTGACACGAAAGTATGTAGTCACCATCAAGGTTTTGTGCAACGGGGTGTATTGGAGAAGGATGGGATATGAGTTGCTTTTCCATATGTATCAGTGATGGAAGTTGGTACCTTTTGTGAAGTGTAACTGACAGCCTTGTTTCCATCCCATTGCCTAAAGAAATGCTATAGTAAAGTATAGTAAATGATAATAAAGAACAGAATTGTCAGACACATAGATGAACGTAATGTTGGAGGAAGTGTTAACATGGTTTTTTTTAAAGAGAAATCATGCCTTGTTAATCTACTAGAAATCTTTGAGGGGCTCAAAAAGCATGTGGATAAGGGGGAAATCCAGTGGATATATATCATCCACATAGATTTTCAGAAAGTCTTTGACAAGGTCTCTCACCAAAGGCTCTTAAGCAAAGTAAGCTGTCATGGGATAAGAGAGAAGATTCTCTCATGGATCAGTAACTAGTTAAAAGATAGAAAACAAAGGGTAGGAATAAATGGTCAGTTTTTAGAATGGAGAAAGGTAAATAGTGGTGTCCCCCACGGGTCTTTACTGGGCCCAGTCCTATTCAACATATTCATAAATGATCTGGAAAACAGGGCAAACAGTGGAGTGGCAAAAATTGCAGATGATACAAAACTATTCAAGATAGTTAAGTCCAAAGCTGACTGTGAAGAGTTACAAAGGGATCTTACAAAACTGGGTGACTGGGCAACAAAATAGCAGATAAAATTCAATGCTGACAAATGTAAAGTAATGCACATTGGAAAACATAAACCCAACTATACATATAAAATAATGGGGTCTAAATTAGCTGTTACCACTCAAGAAAGATCTTGGAGTCATTGTGGATAGTTCTCTGAAAACATCCACTCAATGTGCAGCAGCAGTCTAAAAAGCAAACAGATATTGGGAATCATTAAGAAAGGGATAGATAAGAAGACAGAAAATGACCCTGGGGCGGTAGCCCACCTCACCAATCCTATTGACACTGGCTGTTAGGCCACTCTGCCCTAATAGAGAGGGCAGCTATATTGACTCTGGCTGGTAGGCCACTCCACCCCAACAGGGAGGGCATTTATATTGACTCTGGCTATAAGGCCATCCTGCCCCAGCAGAAGGGCAGCTGTATTGACTTTGGCTGTTAGTCCACACTACCCTGAGACCCAGAGTGGTCACGCAGACTTGGCTTCAGGGGTATAGCAACCCTTACGCCATCCCAAAAGAGGAGGGGATGCACATGCCCCATGACAGAGGAGAGCAGGGGGCCTGAACCCCAAAGAGCAAGCTGCTGAATCTACTGGTTGTATACAATGTTATTGTGTATACAAAAGTCAAGTAAGGTCTTTTATGAAAGCTTGTAATGTTCTGAACTTGATGGTTATTATGAGATATGTATGCAGACTATGGTTATGAAGTGATGTATTTAGATGTCCCTTCTACTGCCATCAGTCCATGGAAAAATCATGGAGCAGGTCTTCAAGGAATCCATTTTGAAGCACTTGGAGGAGAGGAAGGTGATCAAGAACAGTCAACATGGATTCACCAAGGGCAAGTCATGCCTGACGAACCTGATTGCCTTCTGTAATGAGATAACTGGCTCTGTGAATATGGGGAAAGCAGTGGACATGATATATTTTTGACTTTAGCAAAGCTTTTGATATGGTTTCCCACAGTATTCTTGCCAGCAAGCAGAGCCATAACTAGCTATTTTTGCGCCTGAGGCAAGAATATAAAATTGCGCAACTCCCCGCTCATATAACTTCAAAATAGTTACTTTGTAAAAAAAAAAAAAATACGTAAATAAGAATAATAACGATAATAGAACATTTTATTTTAATCATAAGATCCACATACAAAATCAACTAATACATATAAGGTGTGCATCATTAACTGTCGGGGTCGAGGCTCGCAGCCTGGTGCAGGGGTCGGGCCTCACCTTGCAGCTGCACACTAGGGTCAGGGTCGGGGCTCGCAGCTGCACACTGGGGTTGAGTCGGGGCTCGAAGCCGCGCACAGGGGTCAGGGTCGGGGCTCACAGCCCAGGGTAGGGGCTTGCAGCCACGTGCTAGGGTCGGGGTCGGGGCCAGGGCTTACAGCCCAGCGCAGGGGTCAGGGCTCGCAACTTGCAGCCGTGTGCTTGGGTCGGGGCTCGCTACCCCCCACATAACTGGGTCATGACCCCCTGAGGGACCCCCAGTTTGAGAACCAATGCTTTATAATTACTGTAGGGTGTATTCTATTTATTTTCCATTTACACTGTACATTTGGCATGACGCAATGTACATATTATGTGATTATAATTTTTCATAAAGTAATAATTTAAAAACTTAATTTGTCTTTTTCTGCACCCCTCAGCTTTGCGCGCCCGAGGCAAGTGCCTCACTCGCCTCACCCTTGTTACAGCACTGCCAGCAAGTTAAAGTAGTATGGATTGGATGAATGGACTATAAGGTGGATAGAAAGCTGGCTAGATCACCGGGCTCAACAGGTAGTGATCAATGGCCCAATGTCTAGTTGGCAACCGGTATCAAGCGGAGTGCCCCAGGGATCGGTTGCCCAGCGGATGGCAACGAAAATGATCAGGGGGCTGGGGCACATGACTTACAAGGAGAGGCTGAGGGAACTGGGCTCATTTAGTCTGCAGAAGAGAAGAGTGAGGGGGGATTTGATAGCAGCCTTCAACTCCCTGAAGGGGGCTTCCAAAGAGGATGTAGCTAGGCTGTTCTCAGTGGTGGTAGATGACAGAACAAGGAGCAATGGTCTCAAGTTGCAGTCGAGGAGGTCTAAGTTTTTCCTAATATTCAATCATTTCAATAGGAGAGTGATGAAGCACTGGAATGGGTTTCCTAGGGAGGGGGTGGAATCTCCATCCTTAGAGGATTATAAGGCCCTGCTTGACTAAGCCCTGTCTGGGATGATTTAGCTGGGGTTGGTCCTGTTTTGAGCAGGGGGTTGGACTAGATGACCTCCTGAGGTCTCTTCCAACCTTAATCCTCTATGATTCTATGAAGATGTATGTAGAATATGCTCATGACTTCTTACAATTTGAAACACACCTTACTGCAGAGTGGGACTCCTCCCAAGCCAGATGTTTACAGAAAACCAGATGCAAGTAACAATCCATGGTACAGGTTTCAGAGAGGTAGCTGTGTTAGTCTGTATCAGCAAAAACAACGAGGAGTCCTTGTGGCACCTTAGAGACTAACAAATTTATTTGGGCATAAGCTTTTGTGGGCTAGAACCCACTTCATCAGATGCATGGAGTGGAAAATACAGGAGCAGGTATAAATATATGAAAAGATGTGAGTTGCCTTACCAAGTGTGAGGTCAGTTTAACGAGACAAATCAATTAACAGCAGGATATGAAGGGAGGAAAAATAACTTTTGAAGTAGTAATGAGAGTGGCCCATTTCAGACAGTTGACAAGAAGGTGTGAGTAACAGTAGCGGGAAATCAGTATTGGGGAAATTAGGTTTAGGGTTTGTAATGACCCAACCATTCCCAGTCTTTATTCAGGCCTAATCTGATGGTGTCCAGTTTGCAAATTAATTCCAGTTCTGCAGTTTCATGTTGGAGTCTGTTTTTGAAGTTTTTTTTGTTGAAGAATTGCCACTTCTAAGTCTGTTATTGAGCGACCAGGGAGACTGAAGTGTTCTCCCATTGGTTTTTGAATGTTATGATTCCTGATGTCAGATTTGTGTCCATTTATTCTTTTGCATAGAGACTGTCTGGTTTGGCCAATGTACATGGCAGAGGGGCATTGTTGGCACATGAAGGTATATATCACATTGGTAGATGTGCAGGTAAACGAGCTCCCAGAACACTTCAGTCTCCCTGGTCACTCTGTGCTATAGAACAATAGCATTATGGCCCCCCAAGGTGCCAGGGCAGTTGGTGACAGAACTCCTAATGGAGCTGAATCATCCCTCAAATGTCACAGGTCCTCAAAGATATTGAATGGAATTGCAATGTCTGTCACACACCCTTTTGGGGGCATGAGGCAGGAGAGAGGAATTTTACCATGCTCCCTTAGGGATATCTGAAAGGGTGGAACTGAGCAGTTAAGGTGCTGCACTACAATCTGGATGATCATGGATTCAAGTCTCACACAGAAAGGCCTGCTCCAGTTCACCTAGCTGCAAAATGGGTACTTGATCCATCAGGTTAGGCCAATCCAAGGTGGTTTGACATGATTCTGGCCATGTCACTCCAGTCTGTATCATTGACTATGAAACTGAGGTGCCTTAAGCTGTGTCTGCCTCATCAGCCATTAGCTCAATGGAACTTTAACTTGGGGCCATGCTGCGGGAGTAGCCGGAGGAAAACGTTTCCCACGCTTCCTTGCGGCCATGCTGCGGGAAGCTGGAGGGAAAGTTTTTCCACGCTCCCTTACGGCCATGCTGCGGGAGTAGCGGGAAGGAGAGTTTTCCCACGCTCCCTTGCGGCCATGCTGCGGGAGTAGCGGGAAGGAGAGTTTCCCCACGCTCCCTTAGCCGCCAGTCTTGGGGTGGCGCGCGGTGCATGTCGGTCCCGAGGCAGACTGTCCCCTCGCTGTGGGGCGCTCGGAGTCTCGCCTGACGCCATGTTCCTTTGGGCTGCTGCCGCCCGGGGCCTCTAGCTGCCGCGGCCCCCGCAGCCTGTAGAGCCGCAGTCGGCGGCCGGGAGCAGAGCGCGGCCGCGCCCCGCCATGTCCGTCAAAGAGGGGAGCAAGGGGCCGGCTCCCGGCACCAGCGACCGGGCCGTTAAGGGTGAGTCCCGTCAGCGCCGCGACTGGCCCTCTGCGGGGTTAACGACACGGCTGCGGGGCGTGGGGCGGCTGTGTGCGAGGGGTGCGGGCCTGAGGGGCTGTCTGAGTGGGGGCTGTGCGTGATGGGGGGGTTGAGAGAGAGCGGGGCTGTATATGTGTGAGCGTGGGGCGGGGGGCCAGGCATCAGTGTGTGGGTGCACCCAGCACACCCCCGTGTGTATTGTGGGGTGTATCTATAGCGAGTACTCTGGAGGCTTGCGCACTGTACCAGGCGTGCGTGCGTGCGCGTGTGTGTGCACCGTCTCCTCCACATGAGAGTCTTGCAATGGGCTTTCGCTGTCTTAATAGTCAGTCCCGTCTCTCCAGCGTGCACCCTGACAGAACAGAGGAGGAGGGAGTAGTTGCCTCTTTTGCTATTGGTCACTGCTTTCAAGTTTCTAATTCTGATGGATTAGTGGCCAAAGTGCTGCAGGATGTGTACACCCTTTATTCAGGGTGCAACAGGTCTGTTCTCTTAGTATTTTTACAAAAAAACTCTCCTTTATAATAGCATTGTTTTAAAATAGTAGCAACACGCATAAATTGTGGATTGTCAGGAAAAAACTGAGTGACCTATTAAGAACTTTTCCAACTTCAATTTGCATGAATCATATAGAACAAGATTTTTATTTTATGTTCTTGTATGTTTGATAATTAAACTGTATTTAGCTGTGGTGGGGTTATTTATTTGAAGTGGCTAATTCTTTTGTGCTTGTACAGTTTCTATGTAATTTAAGAGTTGCTGTTCTATGCAGCAATTTGTTTTGAACACTGGCATTCTTAGAAACACATTGCTTTCAAAGCATATTTTAGACAACTACAGCCCTGAACATTCAAATTTTACATAATGGGGACAGTTGAGAAATTAAAGGGACATATTTGTTTTCAAAGCATTGGACTCCCATAGTACATTTTGTAACTCGGAGTGTTTTCCAGAGTGCTGTACTTACAGTAAGGTGGTATTCATTTTAAATTGCTTAACCTATTGATTTGTTTGAACAATTGCAAAAAATAAAAGTAAAAAATACTACAAATGAGCATTCTGCCCTGTCAGTGGCTCTCAGTGCTGTTATCACAGTGTTGTAATAATGCATAGTGTGGAGGCTTGTAATATTTTTTACACTTTGCAATTTGTTGCAAGAAATAATTGGGATAGGCCATTCAGACAATACAGGAGAACTAACAGTGAGTGGTTATTTCAAACTGCACTGGAAAACCTGCTGATTTCCAAACTCTCTAACAGTTCATGTTAATCATAACCCATGCAGTTAGCTATTCCAAAATCTAAGACAAGACTGTTATTTTATACTTACAGAATTGTGTGCTGGGGGTGCAATCTGTTTTTGACCCTGTCTATGTTGCATATAGAACCACTGTAAGTGTAACCAGGTTTTGATAGCTTCTTGATAGTAATTTGATAGCAATTACATCTAATGTGGTTAACTGCCCACACAGGAGCATTTTCCTGGTCCAACCATATGTTAATTCTGTTGGCTTGTCCACAGCTACCATGCTGCACAGTTATGTTGTGTCAGTGCCTTCTGGAGAAAATGTGGACAGTTAACCCATACTATCTCTGCTACTCATATGAGGGGCAGAGAATTGTGGGCTTTTTTTCACAAGGTGCAATGTGGTTTGGGATACTCTTACAGCAGAGAGCTGGAAGGTAAGATCATTGGCTACAGTAGATGCCAAGTGATCCCATCTATGCAACAGAACCATGTTAAAACCTAATTCGAACCTGACAGTCATGTTACAAAGCAGGGCTGAAATGTGCTACCACCTACATAAGATGTGTTGACCATGCTTTGTTTGACATGAACTGTATACAGTCAGTTGTATTACAAAGTGGTTACAAAACTGGTGACATTCTGTGGTGTAGATGGGTCCTCTGATGATGTATTTTCCTCCCTGCTTCCCCTACCAAGTCAGCATGGCATACTGTTTTAGTGAGAATTGTGAGGACTACTACTATTAAACAATTCCTAGTATTAGACATTAAGACCAGATACATTTGAAACCAAGGTACATCAGCAACTATGTTTAAACAGTTCTGTCTGCTGTGTAAACTTCTACCATGATTGTGAACCTCCTTACCAACCTCGCTTATTTTTTAAAGTGAACCAAAATACTTCTTTTTCTTATCAGTAATGTTTATCCAAATCATTGAAGTCACTAGTGAAAACTCTCAAAACTCTTTTGCAGGGCACAGTTTGTACATATGGTATTTCCTCCAAACATTTAAATTCACAGCAGAATAAAAGCATGCACTAGAAAAGTTTCCTTTCCTTCCTGGATGCCACATCTGTTCCCAGATGAAATTAAGTATGGGATACCAGGTTACAGTCCCTCCCAGCTGATCCATTCTGTTTCATGCACCTTAGATCCTCAGAACAATAACAGAATTTTGAAACAGCAGAACTAAGCCATGAGGTGCTTCTAAAATCAGTGTTGGTCCATGTTCAGCTTTTCAGGTTCTGAAAGTATTGTCATTCTGGGGAGAGAAGTGAACCCAGGACCTCACAGGTGCTTTTGGATGTTACGAAGCAGCAAGGACCTAGCACAGTTGAGCTCATACACATTTTTTCAGATAAGTTCTTATATATATTGAAGTTTAACTGTGTAGAATATTGTGCACAGATATTTGTGCACTGAAAACAATTCAGTGTATATAATTATATACACAACATTTTTAAGATGATAGGCCTCAGCACATGCAAGTGTATGTGTAGGGTTGATAATGTAAATGTTAACATTGCTACAGTAAGTAACATTAAAAATAGAAAAAACAAACACCAAGAACACCCTCACCATGGAATAGCATAGAAATAGCAATGTGACTTATGTAAAGATTTGAAAATTCTTACAGTTAACGGTTTGCAAAAATTTAGATATGAAAATTAACATAAGATTTCAATAGTAACCTTAATTCTGACTCTCCCAAAACATAGCTGCCAAGAAACAGAATACTTCAATTTTTCTTGTAGGATAGTTGCGAAGAAGAAAAGTTAAGCCATTTGTTTTAACACAGAACACCCTAATTTATTTATAGTAACTATAAATGTCTTGCACTAGAAAACTTCAGGGTTTGATGCGCACACATCTGGTTGCAGAATACTCAGTTATATAGACTTTACACACAACAGTTTACAGCAACATTTCTCAAACTGGGGTCTGCAGACCCCTGTGGATCTGCGAGAATACTGCAGGGAGTTTGCCGGCCCCACTGATCAACTTCTCCCACTCCCTCCTTCAACTCCTCCTCCTCCCTTTCAGTGCCTCTTGCACACCCGGGAACAGCTATCGAGCAGTGTGCAGGAGGTGCTGGGAGGGAGGAGGAGTGGGGATGGAGCGTGCTCTGGGGAGGGGGCAGAATCATGTCCAGAGTCGCCAGCCCTCCATATCAATTCCTTCCCCTCCCACCCAGTGCCTCCTGCATGCCGGGGGACATCTGTTCAGCGGCGTACAGGAGGCACTGGGAGGTAGGGGAGGGAGTGGACACGGGGCACACTGAGGGGAGGGGAGGGGACAGAAAGAGGAGGGGCAGGGGTGAAGCAGAGCAGGGGCAGGAAGAGATGGGTCGGGGGTGGGACCTTGGGGGAAGGGGGGAATGGGGGTGGGACCTGGGGCTGAGCAGGAGGCTTGGGGTCCATGAAACATTTAAAATGTAAATGGGGGTCCTCGGGTTGCTAAAGTTTGAGAACTGGTGGTTTACAGAGTATGTATGTAATTTTTGACAATAAATCATCAGTGTTAAGGCTATGATATCTCAGGCCAGGTCTACACTACAAACCTATATCAGTATAACTATTCGCTCAAGGTTGTGAAAAATCCATACCCCCGAGCAACATAGTTATACCTGCAGCAAAGAATCCTGTGGCACCTTATAGACTAACAGATGTTTTTGCAGCATGAGCTTTCGTGGGTGAAATGTCTTGCATCCAAAGAAGTGGGTATTCACCCACGAAAGCTCATGCTGCAAAAACATCTGTTAGTCTATAAGGTGCCACAGGATTCTTTGCTGCTTCTACAGAACCAGACTAACACGGCTACCCCTCTGATAGTTATACCTAACCCTCTGTGCAGACAGCGCTGTGTCAATGGGAGAGCTTCTATACCTGACATAATTACCGCCTCTCAGGGAGGTGGATTAACTATGCTGATGGAAGAAGCTCTCCCATAGCATAGCTCTCCCATCAGCATCTTCACTAAAGACCAGCCTTAAGAGTGTGTCTGCACTACAGCAGCAGAGCTGCCACTATACCACTGTAGCATAGTCGCTGCAGCTACAGAAGGGGGTTTTCTGTTGTTGTAGTAAATCCTTGAGAGGCAGTAGCAAGATTGGTGGAAGAATTCTTTCATTGACCTTGGGGTGTTTATACCAGGGCTTAGTTCAGCCTAACTACATCTGGCAGAGGTGTGAATTTTTCACACTCCTGAGTGATGTAGCCTGCTCAACCTCATTTTTAGGTGTAGATCAGGCCTAAGTTATTTATTATCATGTGTTGCTAACAGATACCCTGACTGGCATGGACACAATTTTTTTTTCTTGAGAATGATGCTCTGGGCTGTGCCTTCAGGTAGTCCATAGCATGATGTTATAACATTCTTTAAAAAGAAAACAAAAAAATGGTTTAAACATGGCTGTTACTAGCATAGTTTGAACTGTAGTGTGGGCACAGCCTTTGTTTTTATCACTTGGGAAAAACTGCAAAATGAGGTAGTAAATAGGGAGCGAAGGAGATTGGAGATAATTCATTCTGCTGGTAACAGTGTGTCTTGTCACCTATGGATAAAATGTGCTGTCTTAAGAAAAAGTGATTAAAATGTTAGTTTTAACATTATTTAACATTATTCAGATTTTCCAATAAGAGAGGAAAAAAATTGGGGCATGACCCACATTTTAAAAACTGTTGACTTCCATATTTAGCCATTGTGAGAACACTTTCCTGCTTAGACAGACTTCTGATATGAACATTGTACTTGAGAAATATTTTACGCCTAATTAAAACATTTGTTTTCTTGTAATGATGGTTGTATATGTCCAGCATATACAATCTGAATATAGTGAAGTTAAATCAAGGATTGGATTGGTCTGGCATACTATCACAAATCTGTGGCATACCATCACAGGTTACTGAGTACTTTTATTCTAGTAGTGAGCAAACACAATTTTTTCCCCTCTTTAATGGTTTAGTTAACTTGAATGTGAGTGACTTGGTCATAGGGTATTTCCTGTGAATTAATGATCCACTGGGACATTCAAAGGCCTGAGGTGAAGTTGTGGCATTAAATACCCAAGAATTGACCTATGTCAAGGTTTTTATTACTATATCTTTTTAATAAAGAGAACAAACTCGATCATAAGCCGGTTCTTTTATAAGCCAACCCCCCAAGATGGATAAGTAAAAATGGAAAATTTTTATGACCCCATTCATAAGTCGACCCTATAATTTAGGAGTCAGCAAACTTTGGCTCCCGGGCCATCAGGATAAGCTGCTGGTGGGCCGAGATGGTTTGTTTACCTAGAACGTCCGCAGGCACGGAGGTAAACCTAAGTAAACAAAGTGTCCTGGTGTGTCAGATGCTTACCCTGACGGGCCAGGACAGCAACTGGTGGGGAAATTTTTTGGGGGGGAGAAGCGGGGGGTCAGGGGAGTAACCCCTGTGACCACCCCCCACATGACCTCACCCCTAGTCCAGGACCCCCACACTCTCCCCATCCTATCCCTTCCCACCTTATCTGGGGAGGATGTCTCTGGCCTGGCTGGAGCGGCTCCAGCAGGCTGGGCAGCGTGGCCGCAGCCTGCTCTGGTGGGCCAGACTGGGCGGTGCGGCTGCAGCATGTTCCAGCGGGCTGGGCTGGGCGGCACAGCTGCAGCGTGCTCCTGCAGGCTGTGCGGCATGGCTGCAGCCTGCTCTGGGGGGTGGGGCTGAGCGGCATGGCTGCAGCCTGCCAGCCCTGGAGCTGCAGCTACTTCGGGGGCTGTGGGGAGAGCAGTGTGCCCAGAAGCAGAGAGACTCTGGCCCCACCTCTTCCCTTCTGGTGCTGCTGCCTCTCCTTGCTCCCTCTCTTGGCGGGAGGGGCTGTGTCCCACCTCTCCCTCTCTATACCCATTCATAAGCAGAACCCCTTCTCTGGTGCTTCCCTTTTTTACTAAAAAAATTTGGCTTATGAACGAGTATATACGGTAACCGTTTTCTGCTGAATGGAGAAAAATGCAGTCTTTCTGCAGTGCCCCCATTCAGCTTCAGTCAGTGACATTGAATGTCCCTGCACGGTACTGTATTGTGTGGTTCAGAAGTTGCAACATCATGTTGTGTCAAAATTATGATTAAATATAACTTGATTTCTCTTATTTTCCTTGTTTGTCAGTAACATTTAACACTTTTCTGGTGCTTTTTACAGGTGTTCGTGATAAAAGTAATTGATTAGTGCTCTTAGGGTATGTCTACACTACGGGATTATTCTGATTTTACAGAAACCGTTTTTTAAAAACAGATAGTATAAAGTCGAGTGCACGCGGCCACACTAAGCACATTAATTCGGCGGTGTGCGTCCATGTACCAAGGCTAGCGTCGATTTCCTGAGCGTTGCACTGTGGGTAGCTATCCCATAGTTCCCGCAGTCTCCCCCGCCCACTGGATTGCTGGGTTGAGATCCCAGTGCCTGATGGGGCAAAAAGCATTGCCGCTGGTGCTTCTGGGTACAGCCTCACCCCTCCCTCTGTGAAAGCAGCAGCAGCCAACCGTTTCGCGCCTTTTTTCCTGGGTGAACTGTGCAGGCGCCATTTCACGGCAAGCATGGACCCTGCTGAGCTCAAGACAGCAATCATGGACGTTTTAAACACCTTGCGCATTCTCGTGCAGTCAATGCTGAACCAGGACATGCAAAGCCAGGCGAGGAGGAGGCGGCTACGGCAGTGCAGCAACGAGAGTGATGAGGACATGGACACAGAATTCTGTCAAACTGCGGGCCCCTGCGCTTTGGAGATCCTGCTGGTAATGGGGCAGGTTCTAGCCATTGAACGCCGATTTTGGGCCCGGGAAACAAGCACAGACTGGTGGGACCGCATAGTGTTGCAGGTGTGGGACGATTCCCAGTGGCTGCGAAACTTTCGCATGCGTAAGGGCACTTTCATGGAACTTTGTGACTTGCTTTCCCCTGCCCTGAAGCGCCAGAATACCAAGATGAGAGCAGCCCTCACAGTTGAGAAGCAAGTGGCAATAGCCTCTGGAAGCTTGCAATGCCAGACAGCTACCGGTCAGTCGGGAATCAATTTGGAGTGGGCAAATCTACTGTGGGGGCTGCTGTGATGCAAGTAGCCAAAGCAATCACAAAGCTGCTGCTATGAAAGGTTGTGACTCTGGGAAATGTGCAGGTCATAGCGGATGGCTTTGCTGCAATGGGATTCCCTAACTGTGGTGGGGCGATAGATGGAACCCATATCCCTATCTTGGCACTGGAGCACCAGGGCACCCACTACATAAACCGGAAGGGGTACTTTTCAATGGTGCTGCAAGCACTGGTGGATCACAAGGGACGTTTCACCAACATCAACGTGGGATGGCCGGGAAGGGTTCATGACGCTCGCGTCTTCAGAAGCACTACTCTGTTTAAATGGCTGCAGCAAGGGAATTACTTCCCAGACCAGAAAATAACAGTTGGGGATGTTGAAATGCCTGTCGTTATCCTGGAGGACCCAGCCTACCCCTTGATGCCATGGCTCATGAAGCCATACACAGGCTGCCTGGACAGTAGTCAGGAGCTGTTCAACTACAGGCTGAACAAGTGCAGAATGGTGGTAGAATGTGCATTTGGCTGTTTAAAGGCGTGCTGGCACACATTACTGACTCGCTCAGACCTCAGCCAAACCAATGTCCCCATTGTTATTGCTGCTTGCTGTGTGCTCCACAATCTCTGTGAGAGTAAGGGGGAGACCTTTATGGCGGGTTGGGAGGCTGAGGCAAATCGCCTGGCCGCTGATTACGCACAGCCAGACACCAGGGCGATTAGAAGAGTACACTAGGAAGTGGTGCGCATTAGAGAAGCTTTGAAAACCAGTTTCATCACTGGCCAGGGTACAGTGTGACTGTTGTGTTTGTTTCTCCTTGATGGAACCCCCCCCCCTTGATTGACTCGTTCCCTGTAAGCCACCCCCCCCCCCTTCGATCACAGCTTGCTTTCTAAGGAAATAGTCACTCTCATTTAAAAATCATGTATTCTTTATTACTTAATTATAAAAAGAGGGAGAGAACTGACAAGGTAGCCCGGGTGGGGTTTGGGAGGAGAATAGTAGGGAAGGAAAAGACCACTAAAAAAATTTCATTATAATGAGAGCCTTTTGGTTGGGCTGTCCACTGGGGTGGAATGGGCAGGTGCACGGAGCCTACTCCCACGAGTTCTTACGCGTCTGGCGGGGTGAGGAGGCTGAGGAACATGGTGAGGGGGGTTATACAGGGGCTGCAGCGGCACTCTGTGATCCTGCTGCCATTCCTGAAGCTCCACCATACGCCGGAGCATGTCAGTTTGATCACGCAGCAGCCCCAGAGTTGCATCCCGCCACCACTGATCTTCCTGCCGCCACCTATCATCTCGAGCGTCCCTCCTGTCCTCACGTTCGTCCCTCCTGTCCTCACGTTCGTCCCTCCTGTCCTCACGTTCGTCCCTCCTGTCCTCACGTTCGTCCCTCCTGTCCTCACGTTCGTCCCTCCTGTCCTCACGTTCGTCCCTCCTGTCCTCACGTTCACTGGCATCTTTCCTGTACTTTGCTACCACGTCCTTCCACTCATTCAGATGAGCTCTTTCATTGCGGGTCACTTCCATGATTTCCGAAAACATTTCTTCTCGCGTTTTTTTTTCCGCCGCCTTATCTGAGATAGCCTTTGGGACGGAGTAGGGAGGCTTGAAAAATTTGCAGCTGCAGGAGAGAGGGGGAAAAAAGGGAGAGAAGTATTTAAAAAGATACATTTTAGAGAACAATGGTCATACTCTTTCACGGTGAACAACACTGTTCACCTTGCATAGCACATGTGTTTTCACTACAAGGTCGCATTTTGCATCTTAATATTGAGTGCCTGCGGCTTTGGTGTTACAGATCACAGACGCAGGTCCGGGCAGCAGAATTCGGCTTGCATGTGGCCATGGTAAGCCATTGTCTTTCGTCTTCTGCAGCCTTCATCTATCCAGCGCCCTCCTTTCCCAAATAGCAAGCAAAGTTCGTCGAGTGCAGCTTCTTTCCTGTTAACGTGCAGCAGCAGAAACCACCCCGTGGCTGGTATCATGGAAGATCACTGCTAAACACCCCCCCTCCCCCCCCGCATGGCTGGTAGCAGGAAAGATCCCTGCTAGCCAAATGCAGAAAAGCTCAGCACCAATCGCGCCCTCCCCCCCTACCCCCCCCCCCGCGCTTGGCTACCTGCAGGGAAGGATTTCTTTTAAGCCACAGGCAAACAGCCCAGTAGGAATGGCCATCTCTGTCCCCTTACTTAAATTCCTGAATTTCAACCAGGTTACCATGAACGATATCACTCTCCTGAGGATAACACAGCCAGATAAAGAACAGATGTTGCTTGAATGCCAGCAATCACCGGGACCATACGCTGCCATGCTTTGTCATGCAATGATACCAGATTACTTGCTACATGCATGGCGTGGTCAAGTGTCCTACCATGGAGGACAGAATAAAGCAGCGCTGCCCAGAAACCTTCTGCAAAGGCTTTTGGAGTACCTCCAGGAGAGCTTCATGGAGATGTCCCTGGAGGATTTTCGCTCCATCCCCAGACATGTTTACAGACTTTTCCAGTAACTGTACTGACCGCGAATGCATCCCAAGTCCTCAGGGCAAAGTAATCATTAAAAAACGCTTGCTTTTAAACCATGTCTTATATTTACAAGGTACAGTCACCAGAGGTCCCTTCCATGGCTTCATTGTCTGGGATAGTTGCTTGGGAGGGCTGGGTAGTTCCGTCAGGCTGAGAAAAAGCTCCTGACTGTTGGGGAGAACGGAGTGCTGTTCACTCTCTACAAGCTCGTCCTCCTCTTCCTCCTCATCTTCCCCGTCCGCAGAATCCTCAGCCATGGCTGCGATTACCACCCCCACCTCGGAATCCACGGACAGGGGTGGGGTAGTGGTGGCGAACCCCCTTAGAATTGCATGCAGCTCAGCATAGAAGCGGCATGTTTTTGGCCCTGCCCCGGACTTTCCGTTTGCTTCTTTGATTTTCTGGTAGGCTTGTCTGAGCTCCTTAACTTTCACACGGCACTGTACTGAGTCCCTGCTGTGGCCTCTCTGCATCATTGCCTTGATCAATCTGTGAACAATCAAATGAGCTATCTCCCCTGCCTGCCTGATTCACAGGGGTTGAGTGTTTGCTTTTTGCTTGAGGAGAGAAACAGCAGCGAGAAAGGGAGTCTGCAGCTGCTTATCTGGTCTGCAGGCTGTTTGCAGTTAACACTAAGGGGTCGGAAAAAGTTTCTGATTTTGCAAAAGCAGGGAGCCGATTCACAGTGTCGGCTCCAAAAATCCACTCTCTCTCTCTCTCCTCTGCTCCCTGTCACACTACACTCCACCCCACCCTACCCCCCTCTTTTGAAAAGCATGTTGCTGCCGCTTGAACGCTGGGATAGCTGCCCATAATGCATCATTCCCAACAGCCCTGCAAATGCTGCAAATGTGGCCACACACCAGCGCTGGTAGCTGTGAGTGTGGCCACACACCAGCGCTGTCCCTGCACAGCTGGACGACCAGCGCTGTAACTCCCAACGCTGCAACTCTCAAGTGTAGCCATACCCTGAGGCTTTGGCTACACTTGCACTTCAAAGCGCTGCCGCGGCACCCTGCTGCAGTGCTGCAAATTTGCAAGTGTAGCCAAGGCCAGAGTGTTAAAGGTCCACAGGATCTAAACTGCATGCACTGGAATGCACAAGGTTGCCCCAAGCGACAAGCATTTACAAAAATGTAAGCAAAGTGGCAACTTGGAAAAAGGGCAGATTCTACAGATGTTGAATTGCAGAGCCCATGGATCCTTAATTGAGATGAATAAGGTAGTTCACACCTTGTAGAACTATTGAATTAGGCTCTCTAGATCTGTGTGTGCTCAGTTCATGTTTTCAGGGTTATGTCTGCAACCATAAGGGCTAGGGCATGTCTACAGTACAAAGTTAAGTGGACATAAGGCAGCTTACGTTAACCTAACAATGGCTTTGTCTACACTACTACTTTTGTCGGCAAAATTTTTGTCACTCGGGTGTGAAAAAACCAGTTCCCTGATCTACAAAAGCTCTGGTGTGGTTGGCGCTATGTTGGCAGGAGACGCTCTCTCGCCGACATAGCTACTGCTGCTTGTTGGGGTGGTTTAATTATGCTGGCAGGAAAGCGATCTCCTGCCAGCATAGAATGGCTACATGGGAGACCTTACAGTGGCACAGTTGCAGTGGGTACGGCTGTGCTACTGTAAGGTCCATAGTGTAGACATAGCCGAAGTAAGTACCCGCTACTGTGTTTCTTCTGCTGCTGTATCTTAGCCGATACGCTCACCTAGTAAATCCACCTCGAAGAGAGGCGTAAGGCTTAGGTCGATGTCGTTTGTGTGACAGTGTCTGTGTAGAAACTGCCTTATTTGAATAGCTGTTGAATGTCAGGGTGGCTGTCAGCTGGAACCATGAAATTGACAATAACATTAATTTCACATTTGGTAGGGTCCCTGTTTTGAAAGGGGGGGGGGGGAGGAGAACCAGTTGTGAGCAGTGGTGACAGCTGGAACCTCTCTGCCCAGTGCTGAGAGCCTGAGCTGTGGGCTCCTCGCATAAGGGTTGCACCAGTAAAACGTTTGTTGTTGTTGTTTGGTTGATGACATGCATGTGTCTTAGCATCAGAATATCACTGAGTTCGTTTGGTATTTCTCTCTTTTGAGTAGCACACATCTTCATTGGTGGAGTTAAGTTAATGCCCACTGAAACAAATACAGCTTCACAGTGAAAGAAGTTCTCCCACTGCAATCCCATACTGAACTACTTTCTTCAGCATACATTTCTCTGGTAACCTTTTTGCCCTCCACTGGCCAGGCTTTATAATTATATGTCCTATCCTAACAGTGGACATTCTATTCTCTATAGGTTCTTATACTGCATGAGTGCTGTACTACATTCCTCTGATCCTCATCCAGATTGACAGGGAGCATTTTGGAAATGGCAAGAGCAAATAGAGATTGATGGGACAGACCAAAAGGAATGCTTAGTGTTTGTTCCACAGTCCCACAATTCCCTTGAATGTCAGCAAGTATTCCACAATACTGTGAAAATTACTCATATGATAGTCAGCCTGCAGGCGATATACCTACTGACAGGGCACCAAGCTTTAATCAATTCAGCATACTGCTGTAAGGGTACAAGTATTGTGACTTGCACTGGGTCAGGTGCCACATTGTGAACACACACTGGCAAAATAGATGCTTCAGTTACACTATGCTATACCAGAACAAGTTGTGAGTGTAGACAAGCCCTTAGGATATCAAGCTTTCAAGGATATGTATGAAACCATAAGGATGAGTTAGCTGAGGTTCTGGAGCACAATGCTGTAGCAGGGATTGAATTCCATGGCAAGTATCATGGAATGCACAGGGTCCTGGTTGTGGATATGAGTAGCCAGTTTTGTTTCCCTGATTATATTGTAAGGTCTTTGGACCAGAGAATGACTTCCTAGTGTACGTACAGTGCCTAACACAATGGAATTCTGATACCTCATTGAAGCCCCTAGCCACTACTGAAGTACAAATAAATAATAGTCCCTTATCTCTCCTGCCTGCAAGTGCATGTGCATCTGGGAAACAGTATTTATAAAAGGAGAGGAAAAAATTGTTGGAGCTCATTGGTAGCACATTGCTTGTTTGCAGGACCACAATGATTTAATTTTGAATCAACACGCTTTTAATCTTTCAAACAATAGAAGAGATACCAAAACGATATTTCAGAACAAGTTTATTAGTCATTGATTCTGGTGGACATCAGTTTGTTGCTTCAAAAATGGTGTCCGCGCTAATTGTAAATCATGATTTGGATACTGTTTATTAATACATTAATTTCCTTAACAATTGGATACCATCTGTGTCATTTGTATTAGTGTGTATGTGCTATTTTAGAGATTAATCTCCAAATGCCTTCTGCTGCTGCTGGAGACAGAAGAAGGGAATCCTTCAGTGACCAATACCATGTTATTTCCTCAGGGTAATTCCTCTTAAAGTCTACAAAGACTATGAAATGTCCTTTAGATTTCTGAGTAATCTTACGATATGTCTGCACCTGCGTCTGGCCCATGTCAGCTGACTAGGTCTGCAGGGCTGTAAAATTGTGGTATAGACATTTGGGCTTGGGCTGGAACCTGGACTCTGGGACACTTTCCCATCATGGTGTCCCAGAGTTTGGGCACCAACCTGAATCTGAATTCTACACAGCAATTTTACAAGCCCCATAGCCTGAGCACTGTGAGCCCGAGTCAGCTGACATGGGCCAGTCGCTAGTGTTTAATTGCAGCAGAGACATACCTCTAGAGTAGAGGTTCTCAAACTGTGGTCCGCAAGCTCCATTCAGGTGGTCTGTGGATAGTTCCCACTAAGGTGTGCGCCTGGGTGGCTGCACATGAAACAAGGAAGAGCCCACCCACCTAATTAGTGGAGCCATGCAGGCATGGCTCCACTAATTAGGTGCCTGGACCCTGGAGAAGACACACACATGTAAAGTGAGGTGGTGGCCTTGGGGGGAATAAGGGATAGATGGGAGGGGGCGGTGGGGTGAGTAGGGGTGGGGGGAATGTGGGACATGCAGGGCTGTGGCGGCCAGAGAAATAGGTGACATGCCCCGGGGCTGCGGTTGCCGGGGAGAGACGGCCCTACTTCCCAACCTCAGCTACATGGCTGCTATGGCAGGGGAGAGAGGGAGAGAACCCCCTCCTTCCCAGACCCAACTCAGGGGCTGCCGTGGTTGGGGAGAGAGGGCACATCCATCGCATTAGAAAGGTAAGACTGCTGATATTAAAATATGAGTTGTGTGCTTTTATTTGTAGAACTAAAAAAGTTAATTTTTTTTATATATATATAGCGCTTTTATCCAAAGCGCTTTACAATAGTCAGCTAACAGTACAAACAACATTTGGAAAGATCATTAAGTGGTCCGCCGAGACCCTCAGCAATTTTCAAGTGGTCCACGGAAAAAAAAAGTTGGAGAACCACTGCTCTAGAGCACATCCTGCTGCATTCCTGTTTTCTTGGGCCATTACATGCTATTATTTTTTCATCAAAGGTGAGATTAAACCCATTAGTTTGCCGCAACTGCATACACCCTTCAAAATCATCATCTATAACCTATTTAATGACAATATTACTTAGTTATTTCTTTAATAATATGAACAATATTATGACTTTCAACTTGATTGCTAAGGCAAAATTGAAAATACACTGTACAATGAACCAAGAATCTTTGTTCCATTTTTAATCCCACGTAGTGATGCATTTTAGATATTACAATCATATGTTCTTCTGTAGTCTCTGAAGTGTTAACTTTTTAAAGTAAAACAATTTATGCTCTCTAATCAATAGCAAAATGGATGTAATGATAAGCAAATATGAGAACTGAAAACTAGGTGGCCACCTTAAAAAACAAAACATAATCAAAACCCACACAAAGGCATATTCTGTCTAGGAACAGAATATAAATACAATTAAGAGTTTACTATATTGAGTGACCTTAATCAACCCTGCCCAGAGCATAACAGTAAATATGACAAAGTTTGAGCATGAGAGTTAACACTTCAGTCCCAGCACATCCATACCTCATTAAACTGTGTGGGAATTAGCAGGGAGGGGTTAAGGGAGTTCCCTAGCTTGTGGTTTTCTGTCATGTTAGATTGCAATTCCTACAGAGAACAGCTTGCTTACTTAGCAGATCGGTAGTCGGGGTCACCAAAGTTGTTAGAGCATAGAATCTCAGGGTTGGAAGGGACCTCAGGAGGTCATCTCTGCTCAAAGCAGGACCAAACCCAACTAAATCATCCCAGCCAGGGCTTTGTCAAGCCTGACCTTAAAAACCTCTAAGGAAGGAGATTCCACCACCTCCCTAGGTAACCCATTCCAGTTCTTCACCACCCTACTAGTGAAAAAGTTTTTCCTAATAGCCAACCTAAACCTCCCCCTCTGCAACTTGAGACCATTACTCCTTGTTCTGTCATCTTCTACCACTGAGAACAGTCTAGATCCATCCTCTTTGGAACCCCCTTTCAGGTAGTTGAAAGCAGCTATCAAATCCCCCCTCATTCTTCTCTTCTGCAGGCTAAACAATCTCAGTTCCCTCAGCCTCTCCTCATAAGTCATGTGCTCCAGCCCCCTAATCATTTTTGTTGCCCTTCGCTGGACTCTCTCCACGTTTATCCACATCCTTCTTGTAGTGTGGGGCCCAAAACTGGACACAGTACTCCAAACAAGGCCTCACCAGTGCTGAATAGAGGGGAATGATCACATCCCTCGATCTGCTGGAAATGCCCCTACTTATACAACCCAAAATGCAATTAGCCTTCTTGGCAACAAGGGCACACTGTTGACTCATATTCAGCTTTTTGTCCACCGTAACCCCTAGGTCCTTTTCTGCAGAACTGCTGCCCAGCCATTCGGTCCCTAGTCTGTAGCAGTGCATGAGATTCTTCCGTCCTAAGTGCAGGACTCTGCACTTGTCCTTGTTGAACCTCATCATATTTCTTTTGGCCCAATCCTCTAATTTGTCTAGGTCCCTCTGTATCCTAGCCCTACCCTCCAGCGTATCAACCACTCCTCCCAGTTTAGTGTCAGCTGCAAACTTGCTAAGGGTGCAGTCCACACCATTCTCCAGATCGTTAATGAAGATATTGAACAAAACCGGCCCCAGCACCGACCCTTGGGGCACTCCACTTGATACCGGCTGCCAACTAGACATGGAACCATTGATCACTACCCGTTGAGCCCAACCATCTAGCCAGTTTTCTATCCACCTTACCGTCCATTCATCCAGCCCATACTTCTTTAACTTGCTGGCAAGAATACTGTGGGAGACTGTATCAAAAGCTTTGCTAAAGTCCAGAAATAGCACATCCACTGCTTTCCCCTCATCCACAGAGCCGGTTATCTCATCATAGAAGGCAATTAGGTTAGTCAGGCATGACTTGCCCTTGGTGAATTCATGCTGACTGTTCCTGATCACTTTCCCCTCCTTTAAGTGGTTCAGAATTGATTCCTTGAGGACCTGTTCCATGATTTTTCCAGGGACTGAGGTGAGACTGACTGGCCTGTAGTTTCCTGGATCTTCCTTCTTCCCTTTTTTTAAAGATGGGCACTACATTAGCTTTTTTCCAGTCATTCGGGACCTCCCCCGATCGCCATGATTTTTCAAAGATAATGGCCAATGGCTCTGCAATCTCATCGGCCAACTCCTTTAGCACCCTCGGAGTGCAGCGCATCCGGCCCCATGGACTTGTGCTCGTCCAGCTTTTCTAAATAGTCCCGAACAACTTCTTTCTCCACAGAGAGCTGGTCACCTCCTCCCCATACCGTGCTGCAGAGTGCAGCTGTCTGGGAGCTGACCTTGTCTGTGAAGACAGAGGCAAAAAAAGCATTGAGTACACTAGCTTTCTCCACATCCTCTGTCACTAGGTTCCCTCCCTCATTCAGCAAGGGGGCCCACACTTTCCTTGACTTTCTTCTTGTTGCTAACATACCTGAAGAAACCCTTCTTGTTACTCCTAACATCTCTGGCTAGCTGCAACTCCAAGTGTGATTTGGCCTTCCTAATTTCACTCCCGCATGCCTGAGCAATACTTTTATACTCCTCCCTGGTTATTTGTCCAATCTTCCACTTCTTGTAAGCTGTTTTTTTGTGTTTAAGACGAGCAAGGATTTCACCGTTAAGCCAAGCTGGTCGCCTGCCATATTTACTTTTCTTCCTACACATCGGGATGGTTTGTTCCTGCAACCTCAATAAGGTTTCTTTAAAATACAGCCAGCTTTCCTCGACTCCTTTCCCCGTCATGTTAATCTCCCAGGGGACCTTGCCCATCAGTTCCCTGAGGGAGTCGAAGTCTGCTTTTCTGAAGTCCAGGGTCTCTCTTCTACTGCTCTCCTTTCTTCCTTGTGTCAGGATCCTGAACTCGACCATCTCATGGTCACTGCCTCCCAGGTTCCCATCCACTATTGCTTCCTCTACTATTTCTTCCCTGGTTGTGAGCAGCAGGTCAAGAAGAGCTTTTCCCCTAGTTGGTTCCTCCAGCACTTGCACCAGGAAATTGTCCCCTACACTTTCCAGAAACTTCCTGGATTGTCTGTGCACTGCTATATTGCTCTCCCAGCAGATATCGGGGTGATTAAAGTCACCCATGAGAACCAGGGCCTGTGATCTAGCAATTTCTGTTAGTTGCTGGAAGAAAGCCTCGTCCACCTCATCCCCCTGGTTTGGTGGTCTGTAGCAGACTCCCACCACGACATTACCCTTGTTGTTCATACTTCTACATTTAATCCAGAGACTCTCAGGTTTTTCTGCAGTTTCATACTGGAGCTCTGAGCAGTCATACTGCTCTCTTACATACAACACAACTCCCCCACCTTTTCTGCCCTGCCTATCCTTCCTGAACAGTTTATATCCATCCATGACAGTACTCCAGTCATGTGAGTTATCCCACCAAGTCTCTGTTATTCCAATTACATCATAATTCCTTGACTGTGCCAGGACTTCTGTTCTGTTATGGCATTTCATAATAATTGTGGGGTCTTTGTCACTCTTAGTACAATTTTAATATGTTTTATTTAGTCATTTTACTCAACAAATGTTAATTTTGTGAAAGATGAGCAAAAAACAAATAAGTTCACAGTCATATTTTCCTTTATAAAATGACAAGTAAAAATCAAGTTGTTAACCCCTAATTCAGGTCATTAGTTCTTTAACAGTCATGAGCAAGATGCCTTCAAGAGAAGATGCCTTGCCAACACTCTTGATAAGCTAGTCAGAATCCCCACATTAAATAGATTTTTTTTAAAAGTTTCATTTCACATCTGAACAGTTGACTTCTATTTACAAAATCAGTTTAAACAATTATCTTGTGCTGAACTAAAAGGAAACTTTGTAAAGTGATTTTTCATTGCTAAAATATATTAACTGTATTGAATTTTGAACTACGTGATTTTACTTCTTACAAAGGAAATCTAATTACCCATATTCTAAAAGAAATAGACATGAAAAGCAAAACAAAGAATTTATGGCTATGTTAAGTCATTTCACAAAAAATAGTGCTAAATTTGGTACAGCTGCTTAAAGCAAGATTTTCAGAGTCCTTCTGTTTGTGAGCCTTTAATGAAGAAAAAAATCATTGTTTTTCTAAAAGCAGAAAAAAGCAAGTTCAGCATCAAATGCAATTTCATTTCAGTTAGGAGATTCATACATTATTTCTGCATCAATTATTCCATTGATTCACCTCTTTTCTCATCATATAAAACATACATAAATGCAGTGATGTGCTGCTACTGATCTAGAAACTGAGTTAACAGAAACTGACTCAAGGAATGTTTTTATAGAGTTTTAAGTATTTTGTTTTGGAATAGAAATCTTAACTTTTGAGGGTAAACAAATACACAATATCTGTAATTATTAGGGATCTACCAAATTCAGGGTCCATTTTGGTCAATTTCGTGGTCATGGGTTTTGTAAATAATAAATTTCATGATTTCAGCTATTTAAAACTGAAATTTCACAGTGTTGTAATTGTAGGGGTCCTGACCTGAAAAGGAGGGGGGTGTGTGTGGGCGGGGGTCCCGAAGATATTGTAGTGGGGGTTGTGGTACTGCTGCACTTACTTCTGCACTGCTGCTGGTGGAGGTGCTGCCTTCAGAGCTGGGCAGCCGGAAAGTGTCGGCTGCTGGCTGGGAGCCCAGGCCTGAAGGCAGAGCCCCTAACAGCAGCAGCAAGGATGACATGGTATCATAGAATCGTATGACTAGAAGGCTTGAGAGATCATCTAGTCCAGTCCCCTGCACTCACGGCAGAACTAAGTATTATCTAGACCAGTGGTCCCCAACCTTTTCAGTGTGGCGGGCGCCTGATGACTAGCCGTCCAGGAGTGTGGCCGCCAGGCAAGCAGCTGCCGAAATGCCACCAAGAAGTGGCAATGCCAACAAGAAGCGGCAACACCAACAAGCATCACCGCCGAAATGCTGCCAAGACGTAGTGTCATCAAGAGGCGTCACCACCAGAAATCAGCGGCATTTCGGCAGCAGCACTTCTTGACATTGCCGCTTCTTGGTGGCATTTTGGCGGCTGCGTTTCCGGCGGCCAGTAAGTGGGCTCACATAGATGCCACAGCGGGCGCCATGGTGCCCACGGGCACCGTGTTGGGGACCCCTGATCTAGACCATCCCTGACGGGTGTTTGTCTAACCTGCTCTTAAAAATCTCCAATGATGGAGATTCCACAACTTCCCTAGGCAATTTATTCCAGTGCTTAACCACCCTGACAGTTAGGAAGTTTTTCCTAATGGCCAACCTAAACCTCCCTTGCTACAATTTAAGCCCATTGCTTCTTGTCCTATCCTGGGAGGTTAATAAGAACAATTCTTCTCCCTCCTCCTTGTAACAACCTTTTATGTACTTGAGAACTGTTATCATGTCCCCTCTCAGTCTTCTCTTTTCCAGACTAAACAAACTCATTTTTTTTTCAATCTTTCCTCAGAGATCATGTTTTCTAGACCTTTAATCATTTTTGTTGCTCTTCTCTGGACTTTCTCCAATTTGTTCACGTCTTTCCTGAAATATGGTGCACAGAACTGGACACAGCACTCCAATTGAGGCCTAATCAGCGCAGAGTAGAACAGAAGAACTACTTCTTGTGTCTTGCTTACAACCTTCCTACTAATACATCCCTGAATGATTACTTTTTTTTTTTTTGCAACAGAGTTACACTGTTGATTCATATTTAGCTTGTGGTCCACTATGACCCCCAGGTCCCTTTCCGCAGTACTCCTTCCTAGGCAGTCATTTCCTGTTTTGTATGTGTGCAACTGATTGTTCCTTCCTAAGTGGAGTACTTTGCATTTATCCTTATTAAATTTCATCCTATTTTCTTCTGACCATTTCTCCAAATTGTCCAGATAATTTTGAGTTATAATCCTATCCTCCAAAACACTTGCAACCCCTCCCAGCTTGGTATCGTCCACAGACTTTATAAGTGTACTCTCTATGCCATTATCTAAATCATTGATGAAGATATTGAACAGAACCAGACCCAGAACTGATCCCTGTGGCACCCCACTTGTTATGCCCTTCCAGCATGGCTGTGAACCACTGATAACTACTCTCTGGGAATGGTTTTCCAACCATTTATGCACCCACTGTATAGTAGCTCCATCTAGGTTGCATTTTCCTAGTTTGTTTATGAGAAGGTTATGCGAGACTGTATCAGAAGCTTTATGAAAGTCAAGATATATTATGTCTATCGCTTCCCCCCTATCCACAAGGCTTGTTACCCTGTCAAAGAAAGTGATCAGGTTGGTTTGACACTATTGGTTCTTGACAAATCCATGCTGACTGTTACTTATCACCTTATTATCTTCTACATGTTTGCAAATTGATTGCTTTATTATTTGCT
Source organism: Mauremys mutica (assembly GCF_020497125.1). NCBI lineage: Eukaryota > Metazoa > Chordata > Testudines > Geoemydidae > Mauremys > Mauremys mutica. The sequence continues at coordinate 55,514,072 of NC_059078.1, read as the reverse complement.
CCATTATCTTTCCAGGTACAGAAATTAATCGGACTGGTCTGTAATTCCCCGGGTTGTCCTTATTTCCCCTTTTATAGATTGGCACTGATTTGCCCTTTTTCAGTCTTTGTTCTTTCCCTATTTTAGCCTCTGATCCTACCTCATTTTCACTAGCATTCACTGTTAGATATCCAATTACCACCAACCTTCTTGGTGAAAACCAAAACATACAAGTCATTAAGCACCTCTGCCATTTCCACATTTTCTGTTGTTGTCCCCCCCCCCCCCTCCCGTCATTGAGTAATGGGTCTACCCTGTCCTTGGTCTGCCTCTTGCTTCTAATGTATTTGTAGAATGTTTCCTTATTACCCTTTATGTCTCTAGCTAGTTTGATCTCGTTTTGTGCCTTGGCCTTTCTAATTTTGTCCCTAAATACTTGTGTTATTTGTTTATATTCATCCTTTGTAATTTGACCTAGTTTCCACTTTTTGTAGGACTCTTTTTGAGTTTCAGATCATTAAAGATCTCCTGGTTAAGTCAGAGTGTCCTCTTGCCATGCTTCATATCTTTCCTACGCAGTGGGATAGTTTGCTCTTGTGCCCTTAATAATGTCTCTTTGAAAAACTGCAAACTGTCTTTGTTTTTCTCCTTAGACTTGCTTCTCATGGGATCTTACCTGCCAACTCCCTGAGTTTGCTAAAGTCTGCCTTCCTGAAATACATTGTCTTTATTTTGCTGTTCTCCCGCCTACCATTCCTTAAAATCATGAACTCTACCATTTCATGATCACTTTCACCCAAACTGCCTTCCACTTTCAGAATCTCAACCAGTTCCTCCCTATTTGTCAAAATTAAATCTAGAACAGCCTCTCCCCTAGTAGCTTTCTCCACCTTCTGAAATTAAAAATGGTCTCCAATACATTACAAGAACTTGTTAGATAATCTGTGCCCTGCTGTGTTATTTTCCCAACATGTCTGGCTAGTTGAAGTCCCCCATTACCGCCAAGTCCTGTGCTATGGATGATTTTGTTAGTTGCTTAAAAAAAAAAGCGTCGTCCACCTCTTCTTCCGGATTAGGTGGTCTGTAGTAGACCCTTAGCATGACATCATCCTTGTTTTTTACTCCTTTTAGCCTTACCCAGAGACTTTCAACAAACCTGTCTCCTATTTCCATCTTGACTTCAGTCCAAGTGTATACATTTTTAATACAAAAGGCAACACCTCCCTTTCCCCCCTGACTGTCCTTACTGTACCAATATTCCAATCATGTGTATTATCCCACCAAGTCAATTTATGTTATAGCTGTGTTTATTTTCTGGCATTTCGAGTTCTTCCTGCTTATTCCCATACTTTTCACATTAGTATACAGACATCTTAAGATACTGATTTGATTCTTTCCCCCCATCCTCATTCTGTCTTCTCTCCCTTATCCCTGCTATAAGAGCCCATGCTCATCCAAATTCCTACCCTTCTCTCAGGTCTCCATGTTTTTAACTTACCTGTGTGGGCTTTGGTTACCTGCCCCCTTCGAACCTAGTTTTAAAGCCCTCCTCGCAAGGTTAGCCAGTCTAGATCCAAATATGCTCTTCCCCTTCCTCGATAGGTGGACCCCATCTCTGCTTAGCAGTCCTTCCTGGAACAGCATCCTGTGGTCAAGGAAGCCAAAGCCCTCCTGGTGACACCATCCTCGCAGCCAAGCATTCGCCTCCAGGATCCATCTGGGCCCCTACCCTTGACCAGAAGGATTGAAGAGAACACCACCTGTGTTCCAGACTCCATCACCCTTACTCCCAGAGCCCTGTAGTCACTTGTGATCTGCTGAGAGTCATACCTCACAGTATCATTAGTGCCCACATGGATGAGTAACATGGGGTAGTAGTCAGAGGGCCAGATGATCCTTGACAATCCCTCCGTAACATCTCGGATATGGGCCTCTGGCAGGCAGCATACCTCCTGGGATGCCATGTCAGGGCGACAGATCGGTGTCTCCATCCCATTCAGAAGAGAGTCACCAACCACCACTTCCCTATGTTTCCTCCTGGGAGAGGTGGCTGCAGTCTTTCTAGTCTTGGGGGTACATGGCTTCTCCTCCTCTACCTTCGGGGGTGATTCCTCATTGCTTGTTGCCAGGGCAGCATAGCAGTTTTCCATCACCATGGTGGGTGAGTTGGAAGTAGGGGTGAAGCACTGCCTGCTGCCAGAAGTAACCAGCAGCAAGTGTCCTCCCTGTGACAGAGCCATACCCTCTTCCCTCAGTGGTGTGACAGCAGTCCTCTGTAGCTGGATAGCTTCCTCAGCCTTGCATGTGTCCATATGAATTCTCTCAAGGAATTCCTCGTGGGCCTGGATGCTCCTCAGCCTAGCAACCTCCTCCTGTAGCTCTCCCATTTGCTTCCTGAGAGATTCCACCAGCAGGTATCTTTCACACTGTATGGTCCCCCGAACCTGGCTTTCTGTGAGTGGGAAATGTAGCCCACAATCTTTGCAAATCCAAACCAGGATCTGGGTAGAGGCATCCATGGTTAGGTTGTCTGTCTGGATACAGGCGCAGGTGGAAGAGACAGGAGCAGCATTGGCACTGGCGATGCAGCCCTTCCTCACCATAGCTATTACGGTATATTATGACTCCCTCCCACAAACTCCCTCTCAAACTCACCTGGTTGCTAGTATGGTATTGCCACCCTTACTTCTGCACTGCGGAAGCTGGGCCCTCAGTAAGCAGCCACCACTGTTACCAATAAAACAACAAGGTTTGGCCCATTAGTTCCATCAAAGTCTATCTAGCAGCTATTTTGGCCTTCCACCCTCCAACTGATGATTGTTCTTGTTTTTCCAGTTCTGTGTCAATATGTTTTTCGAAGGGTCTGGAAAGATTGTACCCTCAGGTAGATGATCCTTTTCTCTTGGGACTTGAACCTTGTTTTGACAAGAATAATGGGTCCTCCCTTTGAGCCCTTAGCTACCCTGTTCCTTGTTGCATCTCTCGATGAAGGTGGCCTTCATAGTGGCAATCACTCATCCAGGAGAGTAGGTGAATTACACGCTGTAATGTATGGACTTCCATACATTGTCTTCTACAAGGACACGGTTTATCTATTCCCCCATCCAAAGTTTCTTACAAAAATGGTATGTCTCTTTTCCATTTTAGTCGGGCAGCATATCTGTTTTTTTTATTTACAGGCCCTCAAGCCCATAAGGACAAGGAGAGATTACACACTTTGGGTGTCAGGAGGGTGTTTGGTTCTGTCCAAATAGAATTCTAACAGTGTGTAGATTGTCCTCTCAATTATTTGTGGCAGTTGTAGACAGGATGAAGGGACTCTGTCTCTTCTCAGAAGATCTCATCTTGGATATTCTCCTGTATATGCTTGCGTTACAGCTTGACCAATGTAGCTATACCAAGCAGAGTAATAGCACATTCAACAACATCTCGTGCGGCCTTGGTGGTCTTCCTAGCTCAAGTGCCTATCCTGATAATTTGTAAAGCTGCAACATGGTCTTCAGAGCATACCTTTGTCTCATATCACGCCATCTCTCAGCAATCTTGAGATGATTCCAGGTTCAGACGTGTGATTCTCCAATCCTTATTCAGGTTCCGATCCAACCTCCAGATAGAATTACCTGTGAGTCACCTGCAGTGGAGTGAACATTTGCAATTATTTGAAGAAACGGTTATTGTTTCCGTACGTGTTGTTCTTCAAGATGTGTAGCATGTGTACATTCCATGATACACACCCTTGTTCTCCTCTATATTGGAGTCTTTCTGGTAAGAAGATGATGTGGGCTGGGGTTTGAGTTGGGGGTGGCTCTGCCTTTTACCATTGCACAGCAGTGTGAGGCAATAGCGGGCATATGCGCTGCCCCCATGTGTACTGCTGAGAGAAAATCTCCTACAACAGTACACTAGATGCACACACACCTGAAGTGGAATGGACGTGTACAACACATTTCGAACAACAACAGTTACAGAACAGGTTAATAACCATTTCTTATTTTTCAGTCCCCATTCTGCCTGTTTGTTCTTTGTCTGCTTGTTCATTTTGGAATCACTTTCTAAAAATGCATATAGAAAATCATGTTGACTAAAAATTTCAATACTGGTATATTTTAGGGATCAAATTAGTTATTCTTTCTGATCACTAGTTCAGATCCAGTGCTTGGAAGAGTTTACTGATCCTGAAAGTAGTTTTTCTCTTCCTGCCAAAGTTATTCTAGCTCAGGCAAGCCATAAGGTGATGGTCCTATACAATCCTATTTTTCTGACTACTTTGTTTTTTTTCTATTTTTTGTGATATTTTTGTATTGACTTATTATATGAAAACACAAAAAATTGAAAAAGTTAAATAATGTACTGCTGTGATGCGTTTCCAAATACCACATGCTTCGTAGGGTCTCCAGTAGAATTATGCAGTTTTACAACTCATCAGAGCTGCACAACCAGATAATACAAAACCAAACAACACTACATAGACATAACACATTAGGGTGGGAGTTACAGTAGAAAAATAGGAAAAGACATAAATAAGAAAAGGAGGGTAGGAAGGGACTTGGGAGGGGAGGGAAAGGAGGCGTTGTAGCAGCTTATATCTAAGAGTTTAGAGTGGAAAGTTTCTGTTGTGTTGGCTTGGCAAAAAAATACGTTCTCTATTTGATCCAGCTGGGTGGGAGAGTTGTAGCTACTGGCTGGGAGCTCAGCTCTGAAGGCAGTGCCGCCGCTAGCAGCAGCGCAGAAGTAAGGATGACATGGTATGGTATTTCCACTGTTACTTCTGTGTTGTGGCCTTCAGAGCTGGGTCCTCAGCCAGCAGCTTCCACCATCTCTAAAGGCCACAGTGCAGAAGTAAGGGTGGCATGGTATGGCACCCTTTGCAGTGCTGCTGGCGGGGTACTGCCTTCAGAGCTGGGCACCCAGCCTGCAGCCGCCGCTCTCCAGCCACCCAGTTCTTAAGGCAGTGCCGCTGCCAGCAGTAGGTGCAGAAGTAATTGGGGCAATACCATGACCTCCCTACAATAATCTTAGGTTTCCCCCCTTCTCGTGACCTGCTTTTGTGTTGGGACCCCCAGTTTGAGAAATGCTGGTCTCCCCCCGTGGAATCTGTATAATATAGGGTAAAAGTACACAAAAGACCAGATTTCACGGGGGAGACCGTGTTTTCACGGCCGTGAATTTGGTAGAGCCCTATCTTGGGATGTAGGATGCCTTCGTACAGCTCCCCTAGACCCTGAAATGGTTGTTTGAACCCCTCTGAGCCGCTTGAGTCGCTTGCACATGCTCCCTCTGAGTTCCACCTAGGTTGTAAGTATTCTGTGTTTCTAGTTTAACCCCTTCAGGGACTACATGGCAGGAAAGCAAGGAACACAGGCATAGCAAAGGATTTTCTTAACCACGGCAATTTTACTTTTAAATCACTCAGGCCTGGTCTACACTAGGACTTTAAATCGAATTTAGCAGCGTTAATTCGAACTAACCGCTCAACCGTCCACACCAGGAAGCCATTTAATTCGAACTAGAGGGCTCTTTAGTTCGAATTTGGTACTCCACCCCGACAGGTGGAGTAACGCTAAATTCGACATGGCTAGTTCGAATTAGGCTAGGTGTGGATGGAAATCGAACTTAGTAGCTCCGGGAGCTATCCCACAGTGCACCACTCTGTTGACGCTCTGGACAGCAGTCCGAGCTTCGATGCTCTGACCAGCCACACAGGAAACGACCCGGGAAAATTTGAATTCCTTTTCCTTTCTGGACAGTTAGAATCTCATTTTGTGGTTGGACATCGGGGGAGCTCAGCAGAACCAGCAGCAATGCAGAGCTCTCCAGCAGAGGAGTTCATGTAATCTCTGAATAGAAAGAGGGACCCGGCATAGACTGACCGGGAACTCTTCGATCTGATCGGTGTGGGGGGCGAGTAGTCTGTGCTTTCGGAGCTGCGCTCCAACAAACGGAATGCAAAGACCTACGAGAAGGTCTCCAAAGCCATGATACAGACAGAGGATACAGCCGTCATGCAACGCAGTGCCACGTGAAAATCAAGGACCCCAGACAAGCCTACCAAAAAATCAAAGCGGCCAACGGATGCTACGGAGCCTGCCACCACTGCCCCACCAGTGACCATGGACTCTGATGATGGGACAGTGTCGACGGACAGTTCCTCAACGATGTTCACGGACGGGGAAGATGAGGAAGGGTTTGTGGAGGACGAGGCAGGCGACAGCTCTTACAACGCTGGTGTCCCCGACAGCCAGGATCTCTTCATCACCGTCACGGAGATCCCCTACCAACCCTCCCCGGCCATGAACCCGGATCCTGAATCAGGGGTAGGAGCAGTCGGTAAGTGCTTTAACCATGTTAACTTTTATTCTTAATATAACAGGAATCTGAAGTGTGTGAAAAGGAGGTCTCTGTATATATGGTGATAGAACAGAAATCCTCCTGGGAGATCTCCACGAAGCTCTCCTGCCGTTAATCGATAAGCATCAGCAGGAGGTTCCTGGGGAGAGCTGCCTTATTGGGTGCTCCGTGATAGCACACTTTTCCGCGCGAGGCTTTTATGCGGTATTCAGGGAGCACTGCCTCCCAGAGCACGGCTGCATAGGTCCGTGGTTCGTGCTAGATTTCACGCAGCATGCGCTCTCTATCTCCTTCAGTGCCCGTCCTCACGGTTATCTCGCTCGGAGACTCCTGCATCTAAGTAGGGGAATTACTGTAATGTTACGCCTGGTCCAAAGTATTTTTAAAAAATCTCCGGACAGACGGCATAGCACAGACTCAGCACGCAGCTGCGTGACGAGCGTAACGGAAAGCCAAAGAATCAAATGGACGCTCATGGAGGGAGGGGGGGAATGAGGACGCAAGGTATCCCACAGTTCCTGCTGTCTCCGAAAAGCATTTGCATTCTTGGCTGATCTCCAAATGCTTCTAGGGTCAAACACAGCGTCCGCGGTGGGTCGGGGCATAGCTCGGCAATTTACGCACCCCCCCCCCCAACCCCCAGAAGTTAAAGGGAAAACAATCCTCTGTTGACTCTTTTACATGTCACCGTATCTGTACTGAATGCTGCAGATAGACGCGCTGCTGCAGCACTCAACAACAACATCCTTCCTCCCACCCCGCCATGGGTGGCTGATGGTACAATAGGACTGCTACCCGTCCTCATCATCAGCCTATTGGCACATGGGGCAGTGCAAAAGGACTGGTAACCATACCAACTTGCTTGGGACAGGTCGATCAAGGTCGCCTGGTCCTAATTTTTCATGGTAGATGGTGCAGTATGGCTGGTAACCGTCCTCATCATTGCAACAGGGGGCTGAGCTCCATCAGCCCCCACCCTTCATTGTAAAGAAAAGATTCAATTGCCCCTGGACTAGCAGAGGGATGATTGGCTCCCTCCTCCACACCCCTTAATGTCATCTCTGGACTATCATTGCAGCTGGAGGCTTCCTTCCACTCATTTCTCACAAACGACTACCTGTGTCTTATTCATGCATTCTATATTACTTCATCACACAAGTGGGGGGACAATGGTATTGGAACCCAGGAAGGCTGGGGGAAGAACGGAATGAACAGCTGGGGTTGTTTCAGGAGCACACCCTGTGAATAGCATTCAGCTCAAAATTTATGCATGATTGGCCAGAGAGCAGCTGTGCTCTCTGGTTCTATGATACAGTGGTTCTCTAGTACAGTTGCCCATATTCTAGGCAGGACTGATTCTATTTTTAGATGCCCAAAAAGGAGGGATTGACTCGGGGAGTCATTCCCAAATTTTGCTTTTGCGCCCCTGGCTGATCGGCCAGGGGCACTTATGACAGCACCAAATGGCGCAGTGCAAAAGGACAGGTAACCATGACCATCTTATTACCGTCTTCTTACCAGTTCATGGTATGGTAGACGGTACAGTATGCCTGGTAACCATCGCTGCTGTCATGCAAAAGCAAAAGCATGCTGCTGTGTAGCACTGCTGGTCCGCCTCTGTCAGCGGCATCTAGTACACATACGGTGACATACACAAAAGGCAAAATAGGGTCCATTGTTGCCACGCTATGGCATGTGCCAGGGCATTACATGGAAAACGTGCTCGAAATGATTGTCTGCCGTTGCTTTCCCGGAGGAAGGAATGACTGGCGACATTTACCCAGAATCCACCGCGCAAATGATTTGTGCAACAGCAGGCACAGGGGTCTCAACAAAAAATTCACAGAGACAGCCTAGACTCAGTTAATTGTTCGCAAAAAAGTATCTTTGCAAGGAATTCACTAACTGTTTCCCATCTCACAGCTTCCACTGTCTCCAGACCTTCCACAGCATCCCCCTCGCAGAGGCTGGCGAAGATTAGGCGGCGAAAGAAAAAGACAAGGGACACGATTTTCGATGAATGTGTGGGCTGCTACCTAGCCGAGGCGGACCAGCAGAGGCAGTGGAGGGAGAAAGTCTCTCTGTACCAGCGCTCACACAGCGAATGGGAGGAGAGGTGGCGTGAGGAACACAAGCAGGCGACTCAAGCAATGCTTGTACTAGTGAGGGAGCAAACGGACACGCTCCGGCGACTTGTGTATGTTCTGCAGGACCGCTGCAGGATAGAGCCCCCGGCAGTATCTCTGCAACCGCCCTCCCCCGCCACAAAGTCACATACCCCCCTCACCCTAAATAACCAGGAGGATGCCCGCCCTGGGCCGTGAATACTGTCACTGCACCGCAGCAGAGTGCTCAAGTAACCAAAAGCTCTCATGCCCTACGTTTGCATAAGTCCTTCCCTTCCGGACTCAAACAAGTCCCAATCCCAGTCCCATCCCATAACTGTGTACTTAAGTAAAGAAATTCTTTGCTGTTAAGTACTGTTTCCGTCATGTTTTTTCACTGAAGACTGTGTTTGAATGGGGTGCGTGGGGAAGTGCGTTGCTAATTGCATAGGACAGGCACCTTTCCCAGGGTACAGACACGGGGGCCGGATCAGCAGCGGGTCACACACACAGTGCAGTCAGTAGGCACCGTGGTCGGTATGGGAGGTGGTTTCCAGGTTCTGTGTGGGCGGTGGGGATGTGACTTTTTAGCGGGGGAGGGCGGTTACAGATCTTATACAGCGGTCCTTGTCCTGGACCGCTGAGTCACGCAGCAGAGGAATCTGTATCCGTCCTCCTCCGCCACAAGGCCACATAGCCCCCCGCACACAGAATCCCAAAAAGGAGGGATGGCAGGCTCCGTTGAAACAAGCAGTCCGGCAATGCGGACCGCTGTAGGAGCAGGAGCCTGTCATTCCTTGAGTTTAGAGGCGGTCTTTACATCAGCGCACACCCTACCCACCACAGTCTGCGTTCCAGTTTCAACCCTTTAACGAAAAGTCATGAATAAAGAAACCTCTCCTCAGTAACAGTGTGACATGTATTTTATTTTTACACGTGTCTTGGAAGTGGGGGAAACGGGGAGAACGGGGTATTTAACCGAAGAGGAGAGTCAACAGTAACTGGGTAAAGAAACAGGGGCAGGTTCAGCTTCTCTGTAAAGAAACTGAACAGTCACAGGTCTCGCTGCTCGCTGGTATTTGAAGAGTTCCTTGTCGCTGTCCCAGGCGCCTGTATAGGGCTTCATGAGCAAGTGCATTAGCGGGCAGGCTGGGTCACCGAGGATCACTATAGGCAAATGCACATCCACAACAGTTATTTCGTGGTACGGGAAGAAACTACCTTCCAGCAGGCGTCTGAGCAGCCCACAGTTCCTGAGAACACACGCATCAGGAACCTTGCCCGGCCATCCGACGTTCATGTTGGTAAAACGTCCCCTATGGTCCCCCAGTGCTTGCAGAACCATTGAAAAGTAGCCCAATTTCTCAGCAGCTGAATGTGGAAGAGGTGGACGATAAAGTGCAAGGAGGAGAAAACGGTGAGGATCGCAGCGGGCTCCATGCTTGCAGTGCTGTGGCGTCCACGCTGTCACTGACCAGAAAAGTGCACGAACAGATTGCCCGCAGGCGCTTTCAGGGAGGGAGGGAGTGAGGGCGTGATTGACGGTTCAATGACGACAGTTACCCAAAACCACCCTCGACACATTTTTTCCCCCAGCAGGCATTGGGGGCTCTACCCAGCATTCCAATGGGCAGCGGGGACTGCGGGAACTGTGGGATAGCTTCCCACAGTGCACCGCTTCCAAAGTCGACGCTGGCCCCGTGAATGTGGACTCAGAAATTCGAATTAGTGTATTTAGTATGGATACACAAATTCGACTTCATAAGGTCGAATCCACAAATTCGAACTAAGTTGATTCGAAATAGTCTTGTAGTGTAGACAAGGCCTCAGAGTTACAGATCTTTGAAAATAACACAGGTCCTGAGACATACTCTCCCTTAGTCTGAGCTCACTTTTTCTGTAAGCCTGAGGTTCGGCAGCATTTCAGACTGGGCAGAGTCCATCCTGTCCTCTCTTCCTTGCAGGTCATAAGAATATAAGAACTGCCATACCAAAGGTCCATCTGGCCCAGTATCCTGTCTTCCAACAGTGGTCAATGCCAGGTGCTTCATAGGGAATGAACAGAACAGATAATCATCAAGTGATCCATCCCCTTTTGCCCATTCCCAGCTTCTGGCAAATAGAGGCTAGGGACACGTTCCCTGTCCATCCTGGCTAATAGCCATTGATGGACCTATCCTCCATGAATTTATCTAGTACTTTTTTGAACCCTGTTATAGTCTTGGCCTTCACAACATCCTCTGGCAAAGAATTCCACAGGTTGACTGTGTATTGTGCAAAGAAATATTTCCTTTTTGTTTATTTTAAATCTGTTGCCTATTAATTTCATTGGGTGACTCCTAGTTCTTGTGTTATGAGAAGGAGTAAATAACATGTCCTTATGTCTTTCTCACACCCGTCGTGATTTTTTAGGCCTCTATCATATCCCCCCTTAGCTGTCTTTTTTCCAAGCTGAAAAGTCCGTCTTATTAATTGCTCCTCATACAGAAGCTGTTCCATATCCCATATAATTTTTCTTGCCCCTTTCTGTACCTTTTCCAACTCCAATGTATCTTTGAGATGGGGCGACCACATCTGCACGCAGTGTTCAAGATGTGAGCGTGGCATGGATTTATATAGAGGCAAGATGATATTTTCTGTCGTCTTATCTGTCCCTTTCTTAATGATTCCCAACATTCTGTTTGCTTTTTTCATTGCCGCTGCACATTGAGTGGATGTTTTCAGAGAACTATCCACAATGACTCCAAGATCTCTTTCTTGAGTGGTAACAGCTAATTTACCTGTATAGTTTTATATTTATATTTCACTTTATATGTATAGTTGGGGTTATGTTTTCCAATGTGCATTACTTTGTATTTATCGACATTGAATTTCACCTGCCATTTAGTTACCCAGTCACCCAGTTTTGTGAGATCCCTTTGTAACTCTTTGCAGTCTGCTTTGGACTTAATTATCTTGAGTAGTTTTGTATCATCTGCAAATTTTGCCACCCAACTGTTTACCCCTTTTTCCAGATTATTTATGAATATGTTGAACAGTACTGGTCCCAGTACAGACCTTTGGGGGACACTACTATTTACCTCTCTCCATTCTGAAAATTGACCATTTATTCCTACCTTTTGTTTCATATCTTTTTAACCAGTTACTGATCCATGAGAGCACCTTCCCCCTTATCCCACGACTGTTTGCTTTGCTTAAGAGCCTTTGGTGAGGGATCTTGTCAAAATCTGAAAATCTAGATAAATTTTATATCCACTGAATTCCCCTTGTCCACATGCTTGTTGACTCCCTCAAAGAATTCTAGTAAATTGGTGAGGCGTGATTTCCATTTACAAAAACCATGTTGACTCTTCCCCAACAAATCATGTTCATCTATGTGTCTGATAATTTTGTTCTTTATTATAGTTTCAACCAATTTGCCTGGTACTGAAGTTAGGCTTACTGGCTTATAATTGCTGGCATCACCTCTAGATCCTTTTTAAAAAAAATTGGTGTCACATAAGGTACTCTCCAGTCATCTGGTACAGAAGCTAATTTAAACTATAGGTTACATACCACAGTTAGTAGTTCTGTAATTTTACATTTGAGTTCCTTCAGAACTCTTGGATGACTACTGTGTGATCCTGGTGACTTATTACTGATTAGTTTATCAGTTTGTTCCAAAACCTCCTCTAATGACACCTCAATCTAAGACAGTTCCTCAGATTTGTCACCTAAAAAGAATGGCTCAGGTTTGGGAATCTCCCTCACATCCTCAGTCTTGAAGACCAATGCAAAGAATTCATTTAATTTTTCTGCAATGGCCTTATCGTCCTTGATCAGTCAGTGGCCCCACTGGTTTTGAAGCAGGCTTCCTGCTTCTGATATACTTAAAAAAAAATTTGCTATTATTTTTTTAATCTTTGGCTAGCTGTTCTTCAAATTCTTTTTTGCCCTTCCTAATGTGTGCTCCTTACATCCTTGTGTGAGGTGGTCAAGTGTCAGGACCCTGCTCCTACATTGGTCCTCCATCTCTTTGACGTGCTGTCATGTTGAGAAGCTTCAGCCTCACCAGTCATGCTTGTCTGTTTTTGTGGGCCCCTCTAGAGAGACCATCGCTCCATGGGGGTGCGCCAGTAATTGACCCAATCTAAATTGATGTCCTCACATTGCTGTTTGGTGGTTTAGGGATACTCCTTCAGTGAAGTGTCAAACACCTTTCTCAGGCACTGCTGCTGTCTGGGCATGTTCAGACTTGTGCAGTTACAGTGTCCAGTATTTCCATAGATAGTACATGACTGAATTAATAATTTGATGTAGACATATCCCACTGTGTCATGGTGATATCATCAAAATGTGTAAATTTAAAAAACACATTTGGTAAACGTTATCCCACTTTGCATGGAATCTAATCAGTATAGTTCAGTTCTGCTCTGTTTACATCCAGTATATTTTTAAAGAAACTAATTGTTACTAATATTGATATTCCTCACCTCTTTACATTTTAGCTGTCCCTTTTCCACCAACACATCGCTTGACATCTGAAGAAGTGTTTGATATAGATGGAAAACCTAGGGTTGACATTTTGAAGAACCACTTAGTAAAAGAAGGTCGGGTAGATGAAGAAATTGCACTTAGAATCATCAATGAGGGTGCTGCAATTCTACGAAGAGAGAAAACTATGATAGAAGTTGAAGCTCCAATTACAGGTAATACCTTTAGTTTATTTCTTTGATGCTTAAAGTAAAAATTTCACATCATTTTCATTAGAAGGCCTTTTCTTGGGGGGAAAATAAATGTAAAGAGATCATTATCATAACAAGCATATTGAACTTTCCCTCAGGACTGCTTTTGTATAATTCTCCTTGAGTACTCAACATAATGTTGAATCAAAAAATGATGTGGAAGAAAGGAAGGAATAAAACATGTTTGGGAAAAGCAGTAGGACTGTTAATACAATGTCAACAGGCAAAGCAGTTTTTGTAATCATTATAACAATAATAAATATTACTAAAAGATATAATAATCCAGAAGAGAAAAATGAGCTTCAAAGAGAAGATTGGAATTGCAGTCTAAAATTTGTGGGATGGTGCTAGAGCATCCATTTGCTGAAACAAATATTTTGAACAGGAGTTGTGAATGAGGAATATTCATGATTGTTTTGCCCTAAGAATCCAAGTTTTTATGTAAAATGTAGTGATCTCTTGGTAGTCTTAACTCAAACAAGTTGAGACCAACCTGATAAAACTGTTGTGTATAATTTAGTACAATAGATAGGACCTGATCCAGTTGGAAAGTTTGAAATGACTTTTGTTTTTGAAAAGATACTGTAATGCTTTCAGGCTCTGAGCAGTCAGACCATATTTGTCTTGGATAAAGATGATACTTGAATCTTTTAAACTTTTTTATTTTTAAAGACACAAATAACCAGATAGAAAATATATTATTTACATTATATAGCTGCCATTCAGAGTGAATACAAATTGATTATTTATGGGATTTTTTTCAGATATTTTAAACGTTTAAATTAAATACATTTTTCTTTTAAAAATAAACCTATTCATAATTTCAAATTCAGTTTAACCTATGGTTAGGTCAAACTTATTATACTCTATTAAATCATTACAATTGAATTTAAAAAATAATTTAGTAGTACATGTTTGCTGCCAAAGTCTTCAAGAAAGTCAAACTATTGAACTGGTGGAAGTCATTGACTAATTACTTGGAACCAGAGTTTGTTGAATTGTTAAACCAGCTTTTGATAGCAGTCACCTCTTCTGCAGGTGTAGAGAGAATACCATCGTCTTTTCAGTTTATTCAACTGGTTCACTTCAATGAATAGCTCATTCAGAGTTGAGAAACCATTTGGGAATTGAAAAAAAGCAGGAGAGCTTGTCTTCCTCTCCCAATCTATCAATAAAAATGAAGTAGGAGGAGATGAGTTCTGAAATCTTGACAAACTTGGTGACCAGAAATAATCAGTTCAATTCACTAATTGCTGGTAAAACTTCCTTTGTTTAAAAAGTCAGTTAGTTTTACATGTAAAATATGTTTTGATAAACTTTTTTGAACTATAAAAATAATAAATGGGGTTTTTTTGTTTGTTTTTTGCTAACAAGTAGGAAATACCAAATTTAGTGTAAAGGCTATATTTAGTTGTATATCAACATGTTTTATTGTTTACCAGCCAAGAAGAATGAACCTTTCTTTAGGAAAATACGTTGTCTCTGTAGTTAGTTTATAAATTGTCATTTTTTCCATAAATAAGAGACTTCTTGTTCATTTAAACAGTATTTTTGTTACAGTGTGTGGTGATATTCATGGCCAGTTCTTCGATCTAATGAAGCTGTTTGAAGTTGGAGGATCACCAGCTAATACAAGATACCTCTTCCTTGGTGACTATGTAGACAGAGGTTATTTTAGTATAGAGGTAACTGTATACATTAATTTGTTCTGTCCTAAACCTTACTGTAAGAAAACATTTTTTATCTTCTTGTAAAATACACAGTTCTTCTGACCTCTGAATGTGAATTCTTCCTTGCCATGCTTCATCCCATCCCAAAGACCTGTTGACCAAGAGATACTGACTAGTGCCTCAGCCTGCCCTTTTGGAACTTTTGACTATAACAGCGTTTAAAAGAGAACTGGATAAATTCATGGAGTTTAAGTCCATTAATGGCTATTAGCCAGGATGGGTAAGGAATGGGGTCCCAAGACTGTGTTTGTCAGAAGGTGGAGATGGATGGCAGGAGAGAGATCACTTGATCATTACCTGTTAGATTCACTCCCTCTGGGGCACTTGGCATTGGCCACTGTTGGTAGACAGGATACTGGGCTAGATGGACCTTTGGTCTGACCCAGTACGGCTGTTCTTATGTAACCAGCAGCCCTACTGATTTTCCCACCTTCCCATAGCCATCTTTGCAGAGGATGGACTGTAGGGCATCTGTAGCGTTCACAATCTATGCTGCTCTATTAACATGTAGCCAGGGGCACTAACTATGTTGTATGTATCCTGTTGATTCTGAAATTAGAACATAAGAACATAATTCTCTCAAGTTTCATTGGTCTAGGAGTTTGGAAGTGTTGGAGAATTGGTCCAGAAAGAGTTGGATGGTAGATTAAATTTAGAGTTTAACTTGACAGTGTCTTTAAATTTTAAAGTTAATTTAAAAAAAAATTGACACAAATTAAGTTGTAAATATATTTGTGGGCATCGCTTTTTAAGTAGTCCTGTGCTAGGGCATGATGCATGCTATTTTGTAGTGTTTTAAAATCGTAATGTTTCAGAAGCAGTATGCATATGTGTACCATTCAGGTGTGTGCACAGAGCTGTTTTGCTTTGTTAGGTGTAATAAGCAAAAGATAATGCAGTGATGCCTCAGAAATTAACATATAAAGAAAAGTTAAAATGAAAGACGCTCCCCACAGCATTCCTTGAATCTTCATGACCTGTTTTGGTTGATTACAGAAATGCTTCTGCTTATAATGTAAACACTGTTCTTGACAGATGTGAAGGCTGTATTTGCATCCTTACATTGTCTCCAGATGTTCTGCATCTTAAAACATTGGACCTTATTCAAGCTTTACAACCACAAGAGCTATGAAATGCTTTGGAGATGGGACTATATTCAGTATTTAATAAAAGCAGACTCATTTTATCCCCGCAGGCATTGGGGACTTTTTTTCTTTTTAATAATATGCTTGTGATATTAGCTAGTATAAACTTTAAAAAAACACTCAATAGTTCATAAAAAGACTTGCCTTTTTCCCATAGAATGACTTGCCTGATTCATTGCTGTACAGAGGGGCTACTAATGGATCAGCACAGTTCATAGTTGAGTGTTTGACAAGCAGGATTGCTGCAAGAGCATGGGAGGGCTATACTTTGTGGATCTATGCAAAGGATGGAAAAGTATATTAAAATCACCTCCACCTCTGAAATTCCTGCGGTAGTCTTTGTTTGGTTATCCAACAGCTTATATCCAGTTTGACCTGGGTCTTTTAAAAAATGTTATGTTTTTGATCACTTTTAAATCTCTTAGCTTGTTGTGTCTGTAATCTCTGGTAACTAAAATGTTCAGTCCCTGATAGAAAAATGCTTGGTCTTTATTTTAATTTTGTTCTCAGAGACCTATTCTCAAAGACTTCATTTTGAAGCATGTGTATTTCAGTAACTCATAGACTCAACTAAACAACCAGTGGGGCCCCTTGATGATGAAATAAACAACCAGTGGGGCCCCTTGATGATGAAAATACAAAAGGAGCGCTTAAAGATGATAAAGTCATTGCGGAGAAACTAAATGGATTCTTTGCTTCAGTCTTCACGGCTGAGGATGTTAGGGAGATTCCCAAACCTGAGCTGGCGTTTGTAGGTGACAAATCTGAGGAACTGTCACAGATTGAAGTATCAGTAGAGGAGGTTTTGGAATTAATTGATAAACTCAACATTAACAAGTCACCGGGACCAGATGGCATTCACCCAAGAGTTCTGAAAGAACTCAAATGTGAAGTTGCGGAACTATTAACTAAGGTTTGTAACCTGTCCTTTAAATCGGCTTCGGTACCCAATGACTGGAAGTTAGCTAATGTAACGCCAATA
Source organism: Mauremys mutica (assembly GCF_020497125.1). NCBI lineage: Eukaryota > Metazoa > Chordata > Testudines > Geoemydidae > Mauremys > Mauremys mutica. Next base: position 55,497,059 of record NC_059078.1, on the reverse strand, counting down.
TTTAAAAAGGGCTCTAGGGGTGATCCCGGCAATTACAGACCGGTAAGTCTAACGTCGGTACCAGGCAAATTAGTTGAAACAATAGTAAAGAATAAAATTGTCAGACACATAGAAAAACATAAACTCTTGAGCAATAGTCAACATGGTTTCTGTAAAGGGAAATCGTGTCTTACTAATCTATTAGAGTTCTTTGAAGGGGTCAACAAACATGTGGACAAGGGGGATCCGGTGGACATAGTGTACTTAGATTTCCAGAAAGCCTTTGACAAGGTCCCTCACCAAAGGCTCTTACGTAAATTAAGCTGTCATGGGATAAAAGGAAAGGTCCTTTCATGGATTGAGAACTGGTTAAAGGACAGGGAACAAAGGGTAGGAATTAATGGTAAATTCTCAGAATGGAGAGGGGTAACTAGTGGTGTTCCCCAAGGGTCAGTCCTAGGACCAATCCTATTCAATTTATTCATAAATGATCTGGAGAAAGGGGTAATCAGTGAGGTGGCAAAGTTTGCAGATGATACTAAACTGCTCAAGATAGTTAAGACCAAAGCAGATTGTGAAGAACTTCAAAAAGATCTCACAAAACTAAGTGATTGGGCAACAAAATGGCAAATGAAATTTAATGTGGATAAATGTAAAGTAATGCACATTGGAAAAAATAACCCCAACTATACATACAACATGATGGGGGCTAATTTAGCTACAACGAGTCAGGAAAAAGATCTTGGAGTTATCGTGGATAGTTCTCTGAAGATGTCCACGCAGTGTGCAGAGGCGGTCAAAAAAGCAAACAGGATGTTAGGAATCATTAAAAAGGGGATAGAGAATAAGACTGAGAATATATTATTGCCCTTATATAAATCCATGGTACGCCCACATCTCGAATACTGTGTACAGATGTGGTCTCCTCACCTCAAAAAAGATATTCTAGCACTAGAAAAGGTTCAGAAAAGAGCAACTAAAATGATTAGGGGTTTAGAGAAGGTCCCATATGAGGAAAGATTAAAGAGGCTAGGACTCTTCAGTTTGGAAAAGAGAAGACTAAGGGGGGACATGATAGAGGTATATAAAATCATGAGTGATGTTGAGAAAGTGGATAAGGAAAAGTTATTTACTTATTCACATAATATAAGAACTAGGGGTCACCAAATGAAATTAATAGGCAGCAGGTTTAAAACAAATAAAAGGAAGTTCTTCTTCACGCAGCGCACAGTCAACTTGTGGAACTCCTTACCTGAGGAGGTTGTGAAGGCTAGGACTATAACAATGTTTAAAAGGGGACTGGATAAATTCATGGTGGCTAAGTCCATAAATGGCTATTAGCCAGGATGGGTAAGGAATGGTGTCCCTAGCCTCTGTTCGTCAGAGGATGGAGATGGATGGCAGGAGAGAGATCACTTGATCGTTGCCTGTTAGGTTCACTCTCTCTGGGGCACCTGGCATTGGCCACTGTCGGTAGACAGATACTGGGCTAGATGGACCTTTGGTCTGACCCGGTATGGCCTTTCTTATGTTCTTATGTTCTTATGTTCTTACTCATAGACTTTAAGGTCAGAAGAACTCTTTCCAGTGTTAAAATAAAACCTTAGTCTAGAGCAGGAATACATAGTCCTTAGAATCATAGAAGATTAGGTTGGAAGAGACCTCGGGAGGTCATCTAGTCCAACCTCCTGCTCAAAGCAGGACCAATACCAATTAAATCATCCCAGCCAAGGTTTTGTCAAACTGGGCCTTAAAAACCTCTAAGGATGGAGATTACACCACCTGCCTAGGTAACCCATTCCAGTGCTTCACCACCCTCCTAGTGAAATAGTGTTTCCTAATATCCAACCTAGACCTCCCCCACTGAAACTTGAGTCCATTGCTTCTTGTTCTGTCATCTGCCACCACTGAGAACAGCCTAGCTCCATCCTCTTTGGAACCCCCCTTCAGGTAGTTGAAGGCTGCTATCAAATCCCCCCCCCCCCCATTCTTCTCTTCTGCAGACGAAACAAGCCCAGTTCCCTCAGCCTCTCCTCATAAGTCATGTGCCCTAGCCCCCTAATAATTTTTGTTGCCCTCCGCCGGACTCTCGAGTTTGTCCACATCCCTTCTGTAGTGGGGGGCCCAAAACTGGACACAATACTCTAGGTGTGGCCTCATCAGTGTCTAATAGAGGGGAATAATCACTTCCCTCAATCTGTTGGCAATTGCTCCTACTAATACAGCCCAATATGCCGTTGGCCTTCTTGGCAACAAGGGCACATTGCTGACTCGTAACTAGCTTCTCATCCACTGTAATCCCCAGGTCCTTTTTTGCAGAACTGCTACTTAGCCAGTCAATCCCCAGCCTGTAGCCGTGTATGGGATTCTTCCTTCCCAAGTGCAAGACTCTGCACTTGTCCTTGTTGAACCTCATCATATCTCTTTTGGCCCAATCCTCCAATTTGTCTAGGTCACTCTGGACCCTATCCCTACCCTCCAGGATATCTACCTCTCCCCCCCAGTTTAGTGTCATTTGCGAACTTGCTGAGGGTGCAGTTAATCCCATCATCCAGATCATTAATAAAGATGTTGAACAAAACCGGCCCCAGGGCTGACCCTTGGGGCACTCCGCTTGACACCGGCTGCCAACTAGAGATCGAGCCGTTGATCACTACCCATTGAGCCCAACAATCTAGGCATCTTTCTATCCACCTAGCCCATTTGAGTGCTGCAATAGCACTCAGACAGGAGCCTGAAGGCAGAACCCACTTTATAGAGTATAGACAGATGGCCCTAGCTTTTAATATCAAAGGGCGAGTCCTATGGAAACTAATGGTTCCAGCATGAAGGTAGTCCAAGCTATTGGATCAAGATGAAGTTGACCTGTAAATTGTCTGTACTGCACTTCCATATTAAAAATAAGGTGGCATTAAGAGTTTTGTGAGTCACACTGGGCCACCCCTCACTTATTTTAAAACAAAAAAAGGTAGAAAAGCAGAAAAGGTACTGCTACAACAGTTGTGTGTTATTGAAAGGGATTTTTTTGGTTTTGTACATACTGTCTGCTGTAAAGGGAAATGTATTTTTACTACTGCATGAATTGACATTAAAATGCAAATTTCCAATGGCTTGGTTAAATAACTCCTAATGCATATAAATGACTAAAGAATCAAAAGGAAGCTACTGTTTTGCCAGTCTCTTCTCTTACCAATATTTGTTTGATCATTTAATGTACAAATGTACTTAGTGAATAATATTTACTTTTTAAATTTGTAAAAGTCTTTAGCCTCTATCATTATCTGTTGATTAGTACGTCCTTTGTTACAAACTGTCAGTACTTCCATTGTTAGTACATCCTTTGTTACAACTGTCAGTATTTCCTTTGTCAGTACTTCCTTTGTTACAAACTGGACTGCTGGCTGGGAGCATTAATAAAGTGTTAATATTCTTTGAAATACAGTAGAACAACTTATAGCTATGGAAATATTGAAAGACTGGCAGGTAGCTTTTTAAAAAAATGTGAAGAATTTTGTTTAATATATACATCTTTCTGTTAAGGGTTGTTTTGCTGTCAGATATTTGAATTCATCTTTGGGGTCTTTCTTTATGTTAAAAAATATTTTGGAATATATTTCACAGTAAATGTATCTTTTAAAAAAATTTGAAGTATCCTTTTTATGTGTGAATACACGCTTGCTATTCCCCCCAAAAACTGTTGTTGTTTTTTTTTAATAGGAGACTAGAGCGAATGATAGATTTAGACTTATTCTTAGTCTTTAAAAGAAAAAAATCAAATAAAAATAGCCTCTAAATCAGGTTGGTGTAGTTTGAAATTTATTTTTTCCTCTATGCTCAATCTAAAAAGTGCATTAGAATCAGGGCCGGCTCCAGACCCCAGCGCGCCAAGCGCGCGCTTGGGGCGGCATTTTGCCGGCAGGGCGGCAGGTGGCTCCGGCGGACCTTCCGCAGTCATGCCTGCGGAAGCTCCACCGGAGCCACGGGACCAGCGGACCCTCCGCAGGCACGTCTGCGAGAGGTGCCCCGGGACCGGCTACCGGCAGCACGCCCCCTGTGGCATGCCGCCCTGCTTCGGGCGGCCAGATTCCTAGAGCCGCCCCTGATTAGAATAATAAACAAACTGTAAGCCCCAGATTGTCAACGTTCTTGTCTTAGGTAGTAATGGATCTTAAATTAAGGGAGTTTTTCCCTCTAATGGTCTTCTGAAAATAGGGAGAGTACCGTATATACTCATTCATAAGCTGAATATTTTTGGTAAAAAAAAGTGACACATCAAAGAGCGGAGGTCGGCTTATAAAAGGGTCTACAGCAAAATTTGATGATTTTAAACTCTCTGGCAGGGGTCGGCAATCTATGGCACACGAGCTGATTTACCATGGCACGCCACTGCCTGCCAGGGTCCCGGCCGCCTGCCACACTCAGCCTGCTGCCAGCCTGGATGGACAGAACCCCAGACCGGCAGCGGGCGGAGCCGTTCAGCCTGCTGCTGGCCTGGGGTCCCAGCCACTGCTTTGTTCAGCCTGCTGCCAGTCTGGGGTTCCATCCGCCATCCCCTGTAAATGTAAAATGTATTACTGGCATGTGAAACCCTAAAATACTGTGAATAAATGAAGACTTGGCACACCACTTCTGAAAGGTTCCCGACCCCTGCTCTATGGAATCATTTAATTGAATATCTAATACATTGTCGTTTTGTTTACCTGGAGCGTCTGCAGGCATGGATCCCCTCAGCTCCCTGTGGCCGCAGTTTACCATTCCCAGCCAATGGGAGCTGCGGGAAGTGGCGCTGCTTCCCGCAGCTCCCATTGGCTGGAAACGGCGAACCACGGCCACAGGGAGCTGAGGGGCTCCATGCCTGCAGATGCTCCAGGTAAACAAAATGTCCTGACCCGCCAGTGGCTTACCCTGATGGGCCGGGAGCCAAAATTTTCCAATCCCTGAAGTATAGGGTCGGCTTATGAAAGGGTCGTACAGTTTTTGCTATTTTTACCTATCCATTTTGGGGGGTCGGCTTATAAACGAACAGGCTAATGAACAAGTATATATGGTATGTTTTTTCCTGTAATTGCAGTGATGGTAAAATAAAGCTCATTACTGTGATTTCACTGTATACTAAGTCTGATAATTGAATAAGAATTAATTCCAATTTTGCTAAATCACTAATGTTTATTAACAAATTGTTTTTAAAAATAAAAAGGGCAAAATAATCTCTAGGTATTCTAGTTATAGCTGTTTTAAACATAAGCTTTTTTCTGTCATTGCTTCAGTTTTTACCAAAAAAACCGCAACAAAACTCTCTCTGTTACTCTGCCAAATAATCTCTAGAATCTTTACTTTGAGGTCAGATTATATGAACAATAGATGTCTCCACAGATAAACTAAATGTCATTATCTTTTTATCAGTGAACATCCAATGAAGTACATATTTTTCCTGAGGCCTGTTTTTAACTGTTTTTTGAGGAAAGTAAAAACTTGCTTGCTGAATTTGTCATCTGAATCAGGAGAGCAATATTCTGAAATGATCCTCACTGTCAATATTTGAAATAGTACCTTGAGTGGCACATGTTTGAAGCCATTGTTAACGTTCTTTTACTTCATAAGGGGACAGTGTTTTTGTTGTTAGCAACCTTTCTATAAAAATTATTGTAAATTAATTTGTTTTATCATTGGATACCTTTGTTTTTCAACAGTGTGTGTTGTACTTATGGGTCTTGAAGATTCTGTATCCAAATACATTATTTCTTTTGAGAGGCAACCATGAATGTAGACACCTCACAGAATATTTTACCTTTAAGCAAGAATGTAAGTACTGTATAGGAATATAGTATTGGGTTACTACCAAACTAGTATTTTCCATTCTGTGTTACAATTATCTCTTGAGAAAAATATCTAAAAATACTATTAAGGGACTGCTCCTGCAAACATTCTCCTGCATAGTTATATTGACTTAAATGGAACTACGAGCAAATATAAGCATGGAGGGAGCAAGTGTGTACAGAACTGGACTCTGTAAAAGTACATCTTATAGTCTATTTGTATATTCTATCCGTGCAGCTTTTAAAATCTTTTGAGGTTTAATTTTTATGGAAATGTATGTGGAAAATCAGCACAAAAGTCTTTGGCCTCGTCACTAAAAGATCTGAAACTCGCCATTTATACCTTATTATTTTATATAGTAGGCTGTACTACATGATTTTAAATTATTTTCACTTTTCTGGATTATTTAACACTTTTAAAAATAGTTATAACCAGGGTGGATTTGATTTAGATCAAATTGATTTAAATCACTAGTCAGGAAGACTCGATTTAATCATGGATTTCTACATAAAAGTGCATTCTTGTTGGTTGTTATAACCTTAATACATATTCTTCATAACTCAGAGATAGATGTAGGTTTCATTTTTAGAAGATACACACTATACATTTTTAAAGTGATTTATTTTGAAAACTTTTCAAATTAGTTTTACAGCTATATCAGAAAATGAATGATTGTTTGGTTATTTCATTTATCAAAGGTAATTGAAGCAGTTCACCTCCCAATGACTTCATAAATATCTATCGCCAATTCAGCAGGTTAATCATCAGTATTTGGAGGATTTTCATGCCATGCTGTATTAGGAGGAGAACACTGCCAGATAGACATTTAAATTGTTTTATTTAACTAAAACAACAATGTTATGTATTCTGGATTTTTTTCTTTAACAAACATACATAATATTTTAACAAAATAAGCATATGAATTTTTTAATTTAGTTAAACATTCAAGTTTTTTAAAATCAGGTTTGTTTTTGTTAAAATTGTTTTTAACTAAAATAGTTAAATGAAATATTTAAAAAGAAAAAAAATAAATCAACTATGTCAGTCACATCAACATGAGAAACTTAAAATATTGGCTTCTGCAGCTAACTCAGTCATCTTCACCTTCATTTTCCTTTTTGTTCATAATCTGGAAAAGAAAAACAAGCTTTCCTGCTTTTTCAGGTCCCAAACGATTTCTCAATTTGGAACTGAAGTCTTTGACTAGGAGGTGCATCAAATGAGCACTGCAACCGTATGTTAGTAGCTTGGGACTCTCTTCTAAATAATTTCTTGTCATCTTGGATACATTTGCAGCATTGTCTGTGACCAAGCTGCATACTAGACATTTTAATTTTTCCCCACAGTTTGTTATATCTTTTACTGCTGCTACTTGTAAGTATTCTGTTGTGTGCGCATTTCCTGATGTATCAGTTGTTTCTGTAAGGAAGACATTCCCTTCTTCTGTTGTCACACAAGCACATACAACAGGATCATCGTTGACATTGCTTCACCCATCAAGACTCAAGTTAACAATTTTACCCTCTAGTCCTTTTGCATACCTCTCGATTTCTCTTTCATACACTTTATCCAGCAATTTGCCTGCGACATCTGCTCTGTTGGGTGAACTGTAGCCTGGTCTTAATGACTGAACATGTAAATGAAGTGTGGGTTCGCAATCATACAGAAAGGAGAGTTTGTTGCATAAACAGACAGGGCAATTTTTTCATCAATTACCTCTTTTTGTAATCTGCTGGTTCTTCTTTGAGTGATTGTTCACATCCATTCCAATTAGGTGTGCGTGCACTGCGAGCATGGACATCGGAAACTTCTTCCCTTAGTAGGTCCTGTCGAGACGGCAGGGGAGCCCCCTAGAGTGGTGCCCTTATGACGGTGTATATAGCACCCTGCTGGCCCGACCCCCCTTCGGTTCCTTCTTACCGTCCGTGGCGGCGTTGGAACGTTCTCTCTTGCTTGCGAGTGATCCCTTAGCCTTTCAGTCTTCTAGTTAGAGTTGTTCTTAGATAGTTATCAGTTAGTTAAATACCAATTTATTCAGGTGTCTGGAAGCTAGTTCCAGCACCAGTCTTGGTCTGGGGAGGATGCCGCAAGCCCAAGGTTTCAAAGCTTGTGCCACGTGCCGCAAGTCTATGCTCAATAGCGACCCCCATGACTCCTGTCTCTGGTGTCCGGGAGAGGCTCATCAAGCAGAGTGCTGCAAAATCTGCAAGGCCTTCAAACCGCACACTAAGAAAGAAAGACTTTCACCTTAAGCAGTTGCTCATGGAGGCTGTGTTACAACCACCAGCCTCAGACCGACCGGCACCAGGCCCGGCTTGCTCGGTGCAAAGTGCCCTGACAACGCAAATCACCAGCACCGAGGCGGGATGACTAACCTCGGCACTGGTTGACCTCTCCGGCACCGACTAAGCGTCACAAGAAGAAAGAGGGTGCTCTCCCCAAAGAGCTGCCAAGGCGCTCAGAGATGCTTCCGGCATGCAAAGACAGGTTGCGGGCCCGAGCCAAGAACTGGCACTGTCGACTCCTGCGCCACAGGCCCTGTTGAGTCCAGTACCCAGTGAGTTCAGTGCTGATGAATGTCTGGAGGAGGTCCTGAAGCACCCCTCCATGCCCAACACTTTCGAGGCAGCGCAAGACCTCATTGAGCTGTTGGCGCCAAATCCCCTCCCGTGCAGGGAGAAGCCTCCGGCACTGCCTAAGAGGGTGTAGTCCAGAGGGAAGCTGGCAGTGGTGCGCTGCTCAAGGTCACCATCTCGGCACTGCTCACTCCCATTCGAGCTCGGCATCCCGCTACTCCCCAGCACCTGGAACCCAATGCAAGATTACGGCACCGGAGGCGAATGTACCCGCGGCGACTACACACCAGTCCACGACGCCATCAGTTACCTGGCACTGGAGCGCAGTACCAGCAACCTCACCGGCACCGAGTGAGAGGCCCCGGTCCCGGTCCCAAGACTCCCAGTACCTTTCGCGGTCCTGGTCAGCCAGGCACCGCTCCCCGGCCCGCACCTCGTGGCACCATACAGCCACTCAACATTCGGCACCAACCTGGTCCTCTCTGTTTGGCATCCTCCGGCTCCAACACCAACTCCAGTCGCTCCAGCTATAGCAGACATCGAACTGTGGCCAGCAGAGTGTCCCACTCAGCATGGCAGCCACAGTGGCCTCCTCTGGGTCAGTGGCCCTTCTGGACTCCATGGGCCTACTATCAGCAACAGGGCATCATCTCCAGAGCCTCCAGGTCTGGGCACTCCATGCGGTGCCATTCCAAGTTGCTACACAGGCGATCCTTAATGGACATAACTTCAACTCTTCGATGACCGTGTCCAAGTTTAAGGATCGCTTGCCTCAGGACTTGCACTCAGAGTTTGCTGTGTTAATCGAGGAAGGAAAGGTGGTGGCTAAGACTTCGCTACAAGCCTCCCTCGATTGAGCTGCCACTGCGGCAAGAACCATTGCCTCGGGGGCAGTTATGTGACGCTTAGCGTGGCTCCAGGTGTCAGGCCTCCCTCCAGAGGTCCAGAACACCTTCCAGGACCTCCCTTCGAGGGCTCGGGCTTTTTCTCGGAGCAAACGGACTCCAGGCTGAATGGCCTTAAGGACTTCAGGGCCACCCTGAAGTCACTAGGGATGCATACGCCTTCAACCCAGAGAAAGCCCTTCACTCCGCAGCAGAGGCAGTATCAACCCCGCCCCAGACAGGAGCCTTATTGAAGGTGGGGCAGAATAACATGCCTAACAAAGGCCAGAATAAACCCCAGCCTGGAAACAAGGTTTTTGAAGGCTTGCTCAAGGACAGTGTACCAACCCAGTATCTGGATCCATCCCCTCTGCTTTTAAACTGGCTATCCCACTTTTACCATGCGTGGTCCCGTATAATATCGGATGGCTGGGTCCTACACACGGTACAGGTGGGATACTCCCTCCAGTTCTCCTCCTTCCCTCCCTCCCTCCCACCCACTTTCCCCGTCCCTCTTCAGGGACCCCTCTCATGAGCAACTCCTTATGCAGGAGGTCTGTTTGCTCCTTGAGATAGGGACGGTGGAGGAGGTTCCACAGGAGCTAAGGGGAAAGGGGTTTTATTCCCGTTACTTCCTAATCCCCAAGGCAGAGGGGGTTCTCTGACCCATTTTAGACCTTCGCGGACTCCACAAATTTATGGTTAAACTCCGGTTCCGCATGGTCTCCCTAAACACTATAATCCCATCACTGGATCCGGAAGATTGGTATGCTGCCCTTGACATGAAGAACGCCTATTTCCACATAACCATCCATCCGGCGCACTGCCGCTTTCTCCGGTTTGTCATAAATCAACATCACTGCCAGTTCATGGTTCTCCCGTTCGGCCTGTCCACAGCCCCCTGAGTGTTCACGAAATGCATGGTGGTCTCAGCAGGTCATATCATGTCCACTAGTGGTCAATCAGATTGGACATCATACAGTCAGTCTTCCAAAGGTGGGGTTATCCCCAAGTAGACCTCTTTGTCACCAAAAGCAACACACAGTGCCCTCAGTTCTGCTCATTCCAAAACCACAGTCCGGGCTCGATTGCCGACGTGTTCCTAATATTGTGGGACAAGGGGCTGAAGTATGCCTTCCCTTCTATCCCGCTGGTCCACCAGGTCCTTCTCAGAATTCGCAGGGACAGGGCAACGGTAATCATGATTGCCCTATCCTGGCTGTGGCAGCATTGGTACACGACCCTCCTAGAGCTGTCGTAGAGACCCCGATAGCCCTGCCCCTCTACCTGGATCTGATCACGCAGGACCACGGGTGCCTTCTCCACCCGAACCTTCAGTCTCTACATCTCATGGCTTGGAAACTCTGTGGCTAAATCCCATGGAGAGCCAGTGCTCTCAATCAGTGAGACAGATTCTCCTCAGTAGTAGGAAACTTTCCACTAGGACTACCTACCTGGCAAAGAGGAAAAGGTTTTCCTGCTGGTGTGAACCCAAGTGCCTTCAACCACTCCAGGTTCCTGTCCCGGTTATTTTGGACTACCTCCTACAGCTTAAGCAACAGGGTCTGTCTCTTTCGTCCATCCGAGTGCACCTGGTGGCCATGTCAGCTTTCCATCCAGGGGAGTCTGGGCGCTTTTTGTTTTCAAATCCCATGTTCAGGTGATTCCTCAAAGGGCTGGAGAGGGTGTTCCCATATTTTCGCCCACCAGTCCCAACCTGGAATCTGAACCTGGTCCTCTCCAAACTTATGAGCCCTGCATTTGAGCCCCTGGCCACTTCTTCCGTCCTCTACTTTTCTTGGAAGGTGGCATTCCTGGTGGCCATTAGATTGGCAAGGAGGGTGTCCAAGATGAGAGCTCTCACCTCCGAACCCTCTTACACGGTGTTTCATAAGGACAAGGTGCAGCTTATACCGCACACCAAATTCCTTCCGAAGGTAGTCTCCCAATTCCTCATGGGACAGGACATTTGCTTGCCGGTGTTCTTTCCAAAACCCCACATGAGCCCGACACCCCGCAGCCTACACACTCTGGATGTCCGAAGAGCCTTAGCATTCTACATAAAGAGGACAAAACCTTTCCGCAAATCAACCCAATTGTTCGTTGCCATAGCCGATAGAATGCATGGCCTTCCAGTCTCTGCACAACGCATATCGTCCTGCTTCACAGACCACATTAGCACATGCTGTGAGATGGCCAAGGTCCCAGCCCCAGCGATTGCGGCCCATTCGACCAGAGCACAGGCATTTTCGACTGCTTTCTGGCTCAGGTCCCCATCCAGGAGATCTGCAAGGCAGCCACCTGGTCCTCAGTGCACACGTTTAGAGCTCACTATGCTGTCAACCAACTGGCCAGAGATGATGCGACGGTCGGCAGAGCTGTTCTTCAGTAAATCTATCCATGACTCCTACCCTCCTCCAATGGTAAGCTTGCAAGTCACCTTATTGGAATGGATGTGAACAGTCGAAGAAGAAAAGATGTTTACTTACTGCTCGTAACTGTTCTTCGAGATGTGTGTTGTTCACATCCATTACAATACCCATGCCCCTTCCCCTCTGTCTGAGCCAATGGCAAGAAGGAACCGAGGGAGGTCGGGCTGGCAGAGTACTACATACACCTCCAAAAGGGTGCCACTCTAGGGGGCTCCCCTGCTGTCCCGACAGGAGCTGCTAAGGGGTAAAGTTTCCGACGTCCATGCACATGGTGTGTATGCACCTAATTGTAATGGACGTGAATAACACAGCTCGAAGAACAACAGTTACGAGAGGTTAGTAACCATCTTTTCTTATCACAAACTTATCTATGGTTGTTTCTGGATGATGGAGATTATATTTTCTTTTCGCTACAGGTGATATACTGTGGCTATGTGATGTACATGATGTGACTGAAACACTGTCATTTTCAGATAACTCTGAAACTATAGAAAATGATGGTGATCTTGAAGGTGGATAGTCTTCAGAATCCTGTATGTTGAGGATGGATTCTCCTAAACAAAATAAATCAGTGCAGTTATTTAATTATTACCATACTGCTCATTTAGTATTACTCATTGCATTCACTGACACTCAGTACTATTTTAAAGGTGAAATTGTAAAAGGAAGATCTGCCTATTTCAGCTATTTATTTTTTATCACAACTGCATCTAAAATGATGATTTTTTCATATCTCTAGTACCATAGAGTAACAACTATATTTTTTGCTCAAACATGAGAATTCAAGAATAGTCCAGAAGGAAGACAGGCAGTCCTTAAGAAAGAAGTATGAAATAAAAAAGGTTACCAACCTGAAGATTCTCCATGTTCAGACATGTTCCTTTCATCATCTTCAACGCAGCTTCCTCCTGAGAAGGAGCACTTCTCATGATGTTGTTTCATTTGGGCAACCAGGCCTTGGATTTCTTTATTGCGCTGTTTGCACTTTGCACGCATGCCTGTCTTACCCACAGGTAGAGGAACTTCATTAAAATATTCCCAAACTGGGTCTCTTACGGCCTGTGTACACAAATTTGCAGAGGGACAATAGGGTTGAGGTCTGTTACTTCTCACCTCTCTATATTTATTTATTTATTTTATCTAAAACCATTTTTGCTGTTAACAAGCATGTTATCTCTGGAGGCACAAATCCACAGTTTAAGAACTGCAAAACTAAGCATCTCTGATGCTATCTTCTAGACTGAGCACTGAGTCTCATTGGGTAGATAGAAAGATTAACCTAAATAATTTATACAGAAGTCTCTGGAACCCCATAAGATTGGGTCCCTAATCCATGAACTATTGGAACTCATTTACAAAACTTTTCTTAAAACTTACATGAATATATTGTCTCATACTATAGAATTAGACTTTATAATCCCTATTCCATGAAGAGATATCTTTGAGCAATAATGTATATTAATTAAAACTATCTTTAGATAGGTTTTTCCCTCAAAAAGCATTTTATCAAAAAAATCCGATTTTAAATTAAAACAGTGCGATTTTTAATTTTTTAAAAAAAATATCATTGATTTTTATCCACCCTGGTTATAAAACTTTGTCCATATTTTATATTTGAGGAGGAAGAGGGAAGTATAAGTTTAAAGTTTTGGAAAGGAATTTTTCTCGAATCAGCTTTGCCTATGTCTTGATTTTTAAGCTTATTAAAATGTGCCATTTTTCTATTTTTAGTATTTGCCATATAAAAATGTTTTTAAATTTGAAAGCACCAATAAAGCAGTTTCTTCATGTTGTGTAAGTCTTAATGGTTTGTTTTTTTCTTCTCTACAGGTAAAATAAAGTATTCAGAAAGAGTCTATGATGCTTGTATGGAAGCTTTTGATTGCCTCCCTCTTGCTGCACTTTTAAACCAACAGTTTCTTTGTGTTCATGGTGGACTTTCACCAGAAATAAACACACTAGATGACATTAAGAGAGTGAGTATGTTTGTGTATTTCTTAAAAAGTGGGGGTGGGGGATTTGTGAGACTCCTTTCAAATGTCACTCTTTGAAAATGTCAGTGTATTTGTTTCTAGTTTTTACTGGCTCTTTCTAAGCACAAAACAGGATCCAGACACTTGGATTGAGGGGCAGGGTTTTTATTAATTTTTTTTTGTTGCAAAGAAGATGGAGAGGCTGAGGGAACTGGGCTTATTTAGTCTTCAGAAGAGAAGAGTGAGGGGAGATTTGTTAGGAGCCTTCAGCTACCTGAAGCGGGGTTCCAAAGAGGATGGAGCTAGGCTGTTCTCGGTGGCAGATGACAGAATAAGAAGCAATGGTCTCAAGTTGCACTGGAGGAGGTCTAAGTTGTATATTAGGAAAAACTGTTTCACTAGGGGGGAGGTGAAGCACTGGAATGGGTTACTTAGGGAGGTGGTGGAATCTCCATCCTTAGGGATTGTTAAGGCCCAGCTTGACAAATCCCTGTCTGGGATGATTTAGTTGGGGTTGGTCCTGTTTTGAGCAGGGGGTTGGACTAGATGACCTCCTGAGGTCTCTTCCAACCCTAATTTTCTATGATTCTATGAGTAATCATGGATTTTATTATCTCAAACACAGACATAATTGCAGTTAAACAACTTAGTTTCTAGAGTAATATAACTGCACCAAGAAATTTAGAGTTTTGTCTTTAATTTATGCACCTGCTTTAAGTTCTTTACTGCAGAAGGGCTAGAATTCTTAGCACTTTGCAGGATTGAGCTCCTAAAAGCTAAGTGTTGCCTTAAAAATAAATTGCTGTATTAAAGATCAAGTTTAATTTATCCCTCTAAACTTAAACATGAAAAGTCTTTTGGTTCTCGTTAGCTATTATTTATATCAAAGTAAACAAGTTTGTTGTGTTAGTTTGACAGCTTGATGTAGAATTATATTTTAAATACTTTTAATTTTTTTATAAAGTTATATCATTTGGCATTTGTTTACTGTCATTATCTAACATATTGCCTCTAACTTTTGGCAAACTTTTATAATGGGTTTATATATGAAAGAAATTTTAGAAATCCACATGACCATTTTGATCTAACTGTCTTGAGTTTATTCAGAAAAGCAAAATTCATATTGAGAACCAGAAATACTTGGTAAAAGCAGAGTTCAGTTTTAAAGTAAGATAGCTCTCACTAAATATAGCTATACCATGTGAAGAATGTACAAAATGAATCACTCTATAGTTTGATGTGTTTTCTTGTCATAAGAGACTTCTTTTGAAATGTCAGTGTGTCATTTTAATTTGAAAACTTGTGTGTTGCTATCTTGATAGTGTGGATATATATTTTTTTTCCTCAAAAAAAACCCCTTGGACTTTTAAAGTTGCAATATGATGTAATAGTACAACAATCTGAGTTACTCTTATGGAAAATTGGTACTTATTTGCCTACCAGCTTCTTGAAGTGGTCCTGTTCATGTGGAAAGTGCTGTAGTTATATCAATAATTAAGGAGGATGAAAATACGTTTTTTAAAAATTATGTGCTATTAAATATTTAGTGTATTCCATTAAAATGAAATAACTGATACAAGTGTTACGATATCAAGCCTTCTGTCTGATAACCCCTACTGGTTTGTCAGTGCTTTTACCTCGCATGGAATGTTGATGTCAGGTGGTGATGATCCTATCATACTAAAATTTTTAATCTTCTGTTGCTTTCTCTTTGAATATTTCTCTTCAGTTTGCAGTTAACTGACCTTTTTTCATCTGATATCTTGACTGTAGCATTTGGTTCCTCCTTCACAAGAGTGGTATTGATTATTTCAAGTTTTTGCAACATTATCATGAAGTCTGAGGTCAGAAGCATTTTATGCTTGGACTTAAACTTTCTAATTTCAAACTAGTCAACTTGGAATGAAAAAAAAATCAGTTTCTTAGTAACCAGTAAGATGCCATTATCTGGTGGAGAATCCATCATTGCTTCTACCAGGTCATCTGCAAGTAATAAAGGGCCTAAAAGGAGATCTTCCTTTACTCCATGCGGGCAGGTCTTCTTTTAAAAAGGGGAGTGGAGGAAGAATCATGTGACTGGTGACAAGCCAAGTGCATGAAAAATGAAAAACCAAGTCAGTCATGGTTCCAAAAAAATTCCTGGTGTACTTTTTTGTCACCTATGAGTTGTGTGACACCTTAGGAGAAATTGATAACATTTTGTTGGTCCTGTTGGGAAAACTGGACTTTGGAGGTCACAGACAAAAGAAAAACTTTTAAGGATGATGGCCTGTACCGAAGCTTATGTCTTGTCGTACAAAGGTGATGGTAGCTATAATGGACAACACTCATTCAGATACCTTAGGAAATACTGAAAGTGAGGCAGGTTCTGTCTCTAGAAATTTGGGATGATTTTCAAAAAGGGAGCCCATCAATTTATTTTTAAAAATAAAATTCTTGTTGGAGAAACAGCTTGCCTCTCCTGTCACCAAATGGCACAGAAGCCCTTCCACCGCCCGGGAATGGGATGAGGTCCTCTGGAGCAGCGATAAATGCAAATGACTAGAAACTAGGAGAAAATGAGTTCTAAACTCACTTTTTTTGCTGATTGATGTTTACAATATTGTACTCTTTACAACTGTTGTTGTTAAGCACTGCCTCATACCCCCACTAAGATGTTACACAAGATGAGACTAGAACCCAGCTCTCTAATATAGCAGAGATAAGTACCATACACTTAGCCCCACTGCCTCTGAGAACCTGCCACATCTTTGTCCTTTTCTATGCTGTCTGTAAAATGGGGCTACTTGTGTATACATAACTAAGGCTGCGAATCTGTCACAGAGGTCACGGAAGTCAGCGATTCCGTGACTTTCCAGGACCTCCATGACTTCTGCAGCTGGCAGTTGTGACTCACTCCAGGACTGCCCAAGCAGCTCAGGCAGCCTGGGGACCAGCTGCAACCCCCTCCTCAACAGCAGCGGTTCTCAGCTGCCCCCCACCAGCAGTGGAGGGAGTCCCTGGCTGCTCCCCCCTCCAGCCGCGGTCCAGGGCTGCCTGCTGCGGTCCCGCCTCCTGTCAGCCGCAACTGCTGCAGTCCCGGGCCAGCAGGGCTGCCTCCCACCAGCTGCGGCTGCCATGGTCC
The DNA here is from genome assembly GCF_020497125.1 of Mauremys mutica. NCBI lineage: Eukaryota > Metazoa > Chordata > Testudines > Geoemydidae > Mauremys > Mauremys mutica. Next base: position 55,480,274 of record NC_059078.1, on the reverse strand, counting down.
TGGGCTGGCGGGGCTGCCTCCACCCAGCAGCGGTCTCTGGCTGGCCCCCCAGCACCAGCAGGTGCCCCAGAGGCCCTCTTCCAGAGCAGCCAGCTGCACCCCCTGGAACCTCCCAGAATACCAAAGATTTAGTCAGGAGTATATAGTACAAGTCATGGACAACTCACAGGGCCGTGAATTTTTGTTTATTGCCTGTGAGCTATCCATGACTTTTACTAAAAATGCCCATGACTAAATCTTAGTCTTATACATAACCATTGTTTCATTGTGTTGTGCATCCATCCTCCTTTAGTGTCTGGTTCACAGGGGATAATAGGCTTCTCTTTCTGATAGCTAATACAGTTAGTCCTGTAACTTTTCACTATGGTCACTGGAAATGTAACAGAGCCACTAAATTAAGTGTTTCCAAATGGGTCAGAAAGGACATCTTTGAAGCGTCTTAAAGAAAAGGTAAGAAGCCTTCTCCAAAAATGGTCAAGGCCCATTCCATGAGGTCCACAGCAATGTTATGGCAGAGCAATAAAGTTTTGTATGAAAAGAAATCTGCAGAGACCCTAGGTGGTAATCTCTTCTTTCCTTTATTAAACTGTCCAATGTGGATATTTTTCTTCGGATGCTGTATTTGGTTGTCTGGTCGTGTTGGCTGGTAGTTCTTAATTCCCTTTTATTCCACTCTTTCTGTGCTGCTACTGCTTACTAATTCCCTGTGGTGTCTTCAGATTGGTAGATGTAGTGTGCCTGAGAAAAGGACAATTTTGTTCCTTCTCTGTAAATTTACGTACTCATAACATACACATCCGTCAGTCTGGAGGATCCCTCGCCTCTTCTGACAATTAATTATCTTCATTGTTCTCAATTGTATGTTCAAATCTTCCTCTTGTTTTTTTGGCATGCATCTGTCTTATAGAGAAGAGGAAACACGCTTCTATAGAGCCTACCTCTCTCATGTGGTGGGTAGCATTTACTTTGTAATGCTTTGGCATTGGTTGATGTGTATACTGTACAGGTGAGAAGCAAAACTGACCTATAAAATATTTAAATCAACTTTGTGTTTGTTTTTTAAACAGCTAGATAGATTCAAAGAGCCTCCTGCATTTGGACCAATGTGTGACTTATTGTGGTCAGATCCCTCAGAAGATTTTGGAAATGAAAAATCACAGGAACACTTCAGTCATAATACAGTCAGAGGATGCTCTTATTTTTATAGGTAAAAAGAAATCTAGGGTTAATTGACATTTTAGTACTAAGAGTTACACTTTACTAAAAAAATAAATATTTTACTCGTAGTTGTTTTCATTTCACAGCTATCCAGCAGTTTGTGAATTTTTGCAAAATAATAATTTGTTGTCGATAATTAGAGCTCATGAAGCACAAGATGCGGGGTAAGTGTTTTATGTCCTTACAGAAATTATTCAACAATACAAAATAATCATTTATTCCTTTATGATGCAAATTAAGCTGTTTGTTTTACAGCTATAGAATGTACAGAAAAAGCCAAACTACAGGGTTCCCATCATTAATAACAATTTTTTCGGCACCTAATTACTTGGATGTCTACAATAATAAAGGTAAGAATTTAGTGCTAAGGAATTAGTGCTAGGTAAGAATTTAGTGCTATATTAAATTAAAACTTTTCCACACAAAAAAAAAAAGTCTAACAGTAACACCATAGAAAATCACCATACAAAATCAGTTTTGTATGGTGTTACTGGTAGAGCGAAAAAAATCCAAGCCTTTTAAGTCAAACTAATACAATATGTAAAACACATATGGGCAGAATTACTTGAATGTGTAAAATAAACTGATGATCTCTCATAATGACGACATCCAGAAATGAAAGTGTGCTTTTCATTTTTAGAAGTACCCGCTGTGACATTACCCAGGGTGCAATCTGGACTGACTGACAGGTCCATCCCCTCAATTCTCCAACCTGGGGTTCCTTTTATACTGCTTTGCTGTGAGAGCAACCACTCCTGCTCTGCCTACACCCAACCTCCAGCATGTAAATCACTCGCAGCTATATTTTATGAGTGCTATAGCCAGTCACCCATGAATTATGCTGCAGGGCAACACCAGCAAACTCCCAGTCCCAGATTTTCTCCCAGAAGGGTGCGTCTTGTACCGCCCAGCCCCTCCTGGACAATACAAGATCATATAAAGTCCGTCATTTCATTAATAGAAAATGATATGCACAAATGTTACCTCAAATGAAGTTTCCCAAACCCTTCAATCCAAACACATACTGGTTTAGATAAAACAATAAAACAAGTTTAACAACTACAGAAAGATAGGTTTTAAGTGACTGCAAATAATGAGGCATAAAAGTCATAATTGGTTACAAGTAAATAAAAGGTAAAATGTAACTGATACCTAATTTAACAAGCCAAGTGAATTCAAAGCATAAAGTTCTCTCTCATCATATGTTCTAGCAGTTTTACTGGTTGAGTCTTTCAGCCAGGATCTCTCCCCAGTCCGATGATGCTTATTTTATTCTTAAAGTGTTGTCGATGCCATGAGTAGAAATGGAGAGATGAAATGGAGAGATCGGGGCATCTGTTCCCGATTTTTATATTTTCTTCCTCTTTGAGAATCATCTCCAGCTGGGATTCAGGAGACAGTCTGTGGGATGGGAACTTCCAACTGTTTCTTTGCCAAGTTGTAAATTTCTCACTCTCACCTTTTTTCCTGCCAAAGGATGGCCGCTTAACCAGGTGATAGTCCATTTGATTCTGTTGACACCTGGCTGAGGCATCAGTTTGTCTTTTGTTTTTGAGAAACTGGTTTGTGCCTGCTTTTCTAAACTTGGAATATGTCTCAGTAGCATGTTTATAACTTTATATACAGTGTTGCCACACACATTTTACCAGGACAATAATGATCAGCAAATTGAGTTTTCAAATGATACCTCATAAGGCATACTTTGTATAAAATCCATTATAGTTTTGTAAAAATGTTGAACATAGGGTTCTTCTTTGAGCGATGTCATTGTGGCTGCTACACTTCAGATGTCGGTGTGTCCTGGAGCCATCAGTCGGAGATTTATGGTAGCAGTGTCCACACTTACTCAGTAGATGTCTTGCAGTGCCGTTGGCATCTCATTTAGCGTGCGCACGACCCGATCCCTCCAGTTCTTTCCCAACCGTCCTCGACCTGAGACGGAGCTCTGTGGCAGTGTTCACAGTTCTTCACAAAAAAAATTAGAAATAGTATAATTCAGATAGACAGCAAGTTTTTAATAATAATTAGTTTCGCTTAGATAGCTAGTAGTTTTAAAAAAAAAAAGAAAAAGGTTTTCTCCTGGTTTCCCCTTCCCCATAGTTTCTTCACAGCAGGGAACATTCAACTGTTGAATGCTGCCTGGCTCCCCAGGGTTCAAAATATGCGGCTTATGTTATGAAGCGATGCCAGTTTCTGATGGACACTCGTTATGTGTCCGATGTCTCGGTGAGGCGCACATCCCACAAAAGTGCAGCCACCGTAATAATTTAAAAGTGAGAGTCAGGTGCAACCGTGATCACCGCTTGAAACTGATCTTAATGGAGAAATCTCTCCAAACGGAGACAGAAGAACAGACCTCCTTCTCTGCAGGCACCCCAACTTCAGCAAAAGAGGACATGCCATCCTCTAAAAGATTGAGGAAGAGAACACCAACTTCGCTGCAGAGAGTACCACAGAAAAAAAGGCAGTCTCCTGCCAGGTCGCTACTCCGATGCCAACAACCACAAGGCTGAGCACCTTTGATGCTCTGGGTACCTCTGGCACCGCCCATACTGGGACCTCTGCCAAGCCCCATCACAAGAAGACAGAGTTGAGGCATAAAAATAGACATGTCTCCTCCATGGCACCGACCTCACTGGCGAGGGACACTGTGCTGAGACTCTTCCCAGGAACCATGCCCCCACTTCCAGCACCAGTGGGAAAATCCAAAATGGCACCACCCATGCTAGTCAAATAATCACAAAAATTATCAGCACCGACGACTGCTATACCATTCCCTTTACTTCCCGCCCACCTACCTTACTCCCCTCCCCCTCCCTCTTCAGGGACCTTTCTCAGGAGCACCTGCTACGACAAGAAGTAGATCATCTTCTACAGTTAGGTGCCATAGAACAGGTCCCTCACAACACAGAGGAAGGAATTTTACTCCCATTACTTCTTGACCCAGAAGAACAGGTGATGGAGGTCCATCTTAGACCTCACAAAACTCAACAAGTTTGTACGAACCCAAAAATTCAAGATGATCACATTGGGCACAATACTACCAGCGCAGCAAAAGGGGGGACTGGTTTTCAGCCCTTGACCTTCAAGATGCTTATTTTCATATTGCCATACATCCCATTCACAGTGGAAAACTATCACTTCCAATACAGAGCACTACCGTTCAACCTGTCCACCACACCAAGAGGTTTTTTGAAAACCCTTGCGGTAGTGGCAGCACATTTACACTAATGAGGGGAAATGATTTTCGTATACTTAGATGATTGTCTCCTCAAGAGCTTGACTCAACAAGAAGCAATATAAATGGTCCAGAAGACAGCTGCACTCTTCAGGAATCTAGGGTTGCAGATAAATGAACACAAATCAACCCTCATTCTTGTACAACAACTGGACTTCATTGGGGGCACACCTCGACGCCATAGAGGCCAAAGCATCGTTGCCTCTTAGCAGATTCACAACAATGACCAACCTTATATCGGTAATCAGCAGCAGCCCCCAAAAACCCGCACATATAGGACTACAACTATTAGGTCACATGGCAGCCACAACATTTGTGGTAGGACACTCAAGACTATATATGCGCTGCCTATAGAGCTGATTGAACTCTATATACATACCCAGCAAGCACAGCCTCCATAAACGACTAACAGTACCGCCAAAAGTCTTGGATTCTCTACACTGGTGGACAAGACTAGAAAATATATGCATGGGCATCCCCTTCAAGTAGGACCCTCCCCCAATGATAACTATCACAGATACATCCCTGATAGGCTGTGTCTCCCACATGAACCAACACACAGTTCAAGGCAAATGGTCTGCCGAGAAGACCCACTTACACATCAGTCTACTCGAGCTATGTGCGGTACACAATGCCTGCAGACATTTCCTGTCACTGATAAAGAACAAATCAATTTGCATAATGACTGACCACGTTGCCTGCATGTTTTGCATCAATTGCCAAGGAAGAGCCCGATCACACTCACTAAGCACCGAAGCCATGAAACTGTGGAACTGGTGCATTCACCACAAAATAAACATCTTAACCTCCTACCTTCCAGAATTCGACAACAGACACATTAAGCAGACTTTTCTCATGGGAGCACGAATGGAAAATGAACAATGTAGTCCTGCAATCTGTATTCCAGTGATTCCCCCCATCAACTTGTTTGCAACCCCAACAAACCACAAATGCCCATTATTCTGCTCGAGAGCAGAGATGAGATCCCGATCACTGGGCGATGCCTTCCTCATCCCATGGAATGCAACACTCATGTACGCATTCCCACTGATCCCTTTGATCCCACAGTAATACACAAGATACGAATACAAAAGGCTACAGGATAGTCCTGACGTGTGCCAGACAGGCCATGTTCTTATCCTTACCCGATGCACATGGCAATATCGCCCCACGTATTACTAAACAGCAGATCAACTATGCCGTAAAACTTACCCTTAAAAATTGAAAAGGTTCTCCTCATGATGTTAAGAAAAACAGTTGACTGCCACTACAGCACCTGCTGCCACTACATTCACTGATAAAGAACAAATCAATTTGCATAATGACTACATGTTGGAGTTGAAACGCTTGGGTCTTGCAACAAACTCGGTCAAAGTGCATCTCATGGCCATTACAGCGTTCAATCATGGAATTGAAGGGACCTTGATATTCGCGCATCCAATTACTAAAGGCTTTTTCACTGGTCTACAGAACATTTACCCAGAGAGTCGCCAATCCACTCCAGCATCGGATCTAAACTTGGTATCGAAATGCATCACCAGACCACCATTTGAATCTTTAGCCACCTGTTCCTTACTGCATCTGTCCATGAAAGTGGCATTTTTTGGTTGCTATCACTTACGCCAGATGAGTAAGTGAGATAGGGGCCCTTTTGGCCGATCCTCCCTACACAGTATTCTTCAAGGACGAGGTCACGTTATGACCCCACTCAAAGTTCCTACCAAAAATATCATCACCCTTTCATATAAACCAATCAATTCACCTTCCCATGGTTTACCATAAACCACACAGGAATCCAAACAAAGCCATTGTGCATATATTAGATGTTAGACACGCATTAGCATTCTAGTTAGATAGAACAAAGCCTTTCCGAAAGTCCCCGAGACTTTGTGTCCATGACCGAACATTCAAAAATAAGTGTTACATCCACTCAGACACTATCTAAATGGATCTCCACCTGTATTCAACAGTGTTACCCAAACACACAATACAGAGCCTCCTAAGGACATCAGATCCCATTCCACACACTCTATATCGACCTCAATAGCATTTCTAAACAATGTGCCTATAATAGACATATGTAGAGCGGCTACTTGGGCCTCTGCCCATACATTTACTGATCATTATGCAATCATTCAAGGCCCGATGCCATAATTGGCCTAACTGTACTTGCCTCTACAATACAAGCGAACCCAAAGTCCCTCCTAACCTCTGAGGGGCACTGCTCTAGAGTCACCTGAAGTGGAGCACCCACAGGGACATCACTCAAAGAAGAGAAGGGTACTCACCTTGTGCAGTAACTGAGGTTCTTCGAGATGTGTTCCCCTGTGCGTGCTCCACTACTCATCCTCCTCCCCTCTACTTTGGATTGGCAGTAAGGACTTTACGGTAGAGAAGGAACTGGAGGGATTGGGCTGTGCGCACACTAGATGAAGCACCAGCAGCACCATGAGACATCTACTGCGCACGTACGACCTGCACGGACACTGCTACTGTAAATCTCTGATACCTGAAATGGAGCACCCACAGGAGAACACTTCTTGAAGAACCTCATTTACTGTATAAAGTGAGTAACCCTCTCATACAGACTCTTACACTCAGAGTGCTTTCCAAACAGGCTGGGGTGCTCTGAGCAGTTCACAATGTAAATACAAGCTGAGAAATAGAGGTTAGGGGCCGAGGAACAGTAGTAGGCAATTTATATACAAATCAGCTCAATTTGCGGCAAGCCACAGAAGTAAGCTTTTAAATGTGGACAGGGAAGAGACCGTGCAGATGAGCTGTGGGATGTAGTCCCATACATAGGGGGCTGTGTGGAAGGAGACATGGAAATTATTGTGGGAGAAACTAAAACAGCGGGACAAAGTTGGAGGCAGGTGGAGAGCAGCCTGAGGCTTGACAAGGCATTGTAAGTAAGGAGGGGACAGAGTTAGGCAAACAGGGCCGGCTTTAGGCATCACGGGCCCGATTCAAAGAAGCTGCTGCCGAAGTCCCACTGCTGTCTGCGGCGGCAGCTCAGTCGCTACCGCGGAGGAAGGTCCCGCCGCCGAAGACAGCAGCAACGATTGAGCTGCCGACGACGACAGTGCCGGGACTTTGGCGGCAGCTCAGTTGGCTGCTGGTGCCTTCGGCGGCATTTCAGTAGAGAGACCCTCCTCCGCGGCAGTGATTGAGCTGCCGCTGAACACAGTGGCGGGACTTCGGCGGCAGCTCCTTCGGGACGTTGCGGGGCCCTCTTAGGGGCGCAGGGCCTGATTCCGGAGAATCGGCCTAAAGCCGGCCCTGTAGGCAAAGCTTTGAAGGTGATGAAAAGAAACTGAAATTTGATTGTGAATGTGTAGCCAGTAGTCCGTTGATTAAAATGTGGGATAATAAAAAATCTGGAGCCAGTTATACTGTTGTTTTGAGTTGGATGTTTGTGACAAAACCTGCAATGGCACTTTTAGTAGTTTTTCCTCTCTGTGTCCATTATTAAGTTCAGTGTCAGTGCAATTTTGTATTCTCCTTAAAATGTATCTCTTTTAAATTGCAACATAAAGTGATTTCTCATATAACAAAGCTGTGTTCGAAATATGTTCCACTGTAATCATGAGTAAAGGATCATAGAGTGTCTCTTGCATATATTTTTACATAAGGTGTAATATAACTGTAAATGTGGGAAAAGATAATCGAATCTCCCTGATGATTTTGTTTTTATTATACTTAGTGTTAAGGATAAAAATTCTTGCTTTAATTTCTAAATGTTGTTTTGCAGCTGCTGTGTTAAAATATGAAAATAATGTGATGAATATTCGACAGTTCAATTGTTCTCCGCATCCTTATTGGTTACCAAATTTTATGGATGTCTTTACGTGGTCATTGCCATTTGTTGGAGAAAAAGGTAGAAACTATGCTGTACAAGCAAACTGCATAAAGTCTTTGTGTTTTGTGTTTTGTGTGGGTGTTGCAGGTTTATATTTACATTAGAGAAATTAAGTGTATGATTTCTCTTAAGGAACTGTGTTAATCATTGCCACTACTCCTTTGGTTGTCTCAATAGGGTGCAGACTTGTGAACACTTGCCCCAAAAGACCTTTTGCAAGGTTTTGTAACTCCCCATGTGAAAGTGCTGTAACATGTCCATAAAGGATGGTGATCTGGGACATGAGGTAGTCTACAGCTGTGGGTTCTCTGTTCCCCCTGCTTTTGGCTGAGGTAGCTTGATTTTTGTCTGATGGAGCAGAGGAGGGAATGGAGAGATTTAGAAGAGATGATGGCACTTGTCTGCATAGTCTAATGAAAATCCCCTTCCTTCTGAAGTATATCTCTGAATCAACACACTATTTCAATAAAACTGTTTCCACTCTACAGAATAATTTGTTACATTTTCCTAATCTTAATGATGTAGCATTCTTAAATATTGTCTAGTTCTGATGGATGTTCTTTTAACATTCTACAATGCCCAGAAGATTTACCTTTGATGAAGGGCAATTTATATATAATTGTTCTCCTAAAATACAATTTAATAGATATCCCCGTTCTACCTCCCTCCCTCCAGAGATGGTAATTTTAAATTTAGGACAATTGGGCTCCAGGTAGGTTTAAGTAAAAAGCAAAGCAGTCATAGTTGGACATTAGGTTGTCCTATTTAAAATCCCACCAATATATGCTGTCGGAGAAAAACTCAGTTCTCACTTTTTGGTTGGGTGCAGCAAAGTCAGATACTTTATTTCTCAAGCAATCGCATAGCGGGAGGGAGTGCGCTAGGACACAGGGTTTCCCCTTCCTAGGCAGGTACCGTATTTTCCGGCGTATAAGACGACTGGGGGTATAAGACGACCCCCTAATTTTCCAGTTAAAACATAGGTTTTGGCCTATACTCGCCGTATAAGACTACCCCCCCTTCCAAGGCAACACCATTTAATAACATCAGATTTGATTTAAATAATTTTAATTAAAATGGTTTTGACTTACCGGTACTTAAAATCCTTCAAAATCGTCGTCATGTTCATCCTCTGACATCAGAAGTTCATCAATGACATCTTGTGGTATATTTGTGAGTACACCCCCCACCCACGTCCTGCCCCCCCTCAGAAACCACAACCCATAACCCCCCCTGCCCTGCTCCTTGTCCCCTGACCACTCCTTCCCAAGACCCCCAACCCTAACTCCCCCCCCAGGACCCCACCCCCTGCCAAACTTGCCCCGCTCCCTGTCTCCTGACTGACCCGACTCCATCCACCACCATCCCAACAGACCCCAGGAACTCCCACGCGGCGCCTACCCAACCCCCCCCCTACCCCATCCCCTGTCTGCCCCCCCAGAACCTCTGCCCGATCCAACCCATCCTCCCCTGCCCCTGTCCCAGCCCTGGCCCTGGCCTCTTACCCCTGCCGGGGGCCAGGGTCGGGGCCCGGCTCACCGGGCCGCCACCGGGACCAGCGCCGCAGCCGCGGGGCCCGACTCCCCGGGGCCCGGCCGACGCCGGAGCCGCAGCCGCGGGGCCCGACGGCCCGGCCAGCGCCGGAGCCAGAGCCGCAGCCGCGGGGCCCGACTCGCCGGGCCCGGCCGGAGCCAGAGCCGCAGCCGCGGGGCCCGACTCCCCGGGCCCGGCCGGAGCCAGAGCCAGAGCCGCAGCCGCGGGGCCCGACTCCCCGGGCCGACGCCGGAGCCGGCGCCGCAGCTGCGGGGCCCGACTCCCCAGGCCGGAGCCGGCGCCGCAGCCGCGGGGCCCGACTCCCCGGGCCCGGCCGATGCTGGAGCCGCAGCCGCGGGGCCCGACTCCCCGGGCCGACGCCGGGACCGGCGCCGCAGCCGCGGGGCCCGACTCCCCGAGCCGACGCCAGGACCGGCGCCGCAGCCGCGGGGCCCGACTCCCCGGGACCGGCGCCGCAGCCGCGGGGCCCGACTCCCCGGGACCGGCGCCGCAGCCGCGGGGCCCGACTCCCCGGGACCGGCGCCGCAGCCGCGGGGCCCCACTCCCCGGGCCCGGCCGGGACCGACGCCGCAGCCGCGGAGCCCGAGCTGGGCCAGGTCCGAGCCGCACAGGCGGGACCAGACCGAGCCGGGGGTGCTTGGCTGGGACCGGGCTGGGGCGCTCGGCCAGGGCCAGGAGGAGCCGTCCCGCCCCCTCCCCCACACACCCGGCTTACCTGCCCGCTCCTTTTTTCAGGCTTCCCGCAAACATTTGATTCGCGGGAAGCCGAGGAGAAGGAGGGCGGAGTGTTCACAGGAGCGGTGTCATCTATTAAGCCTGCTCGGATTGGCTGAGTCAGAGAGGCGGGCTATTACAACCTTCGCCAATCCGAGCAGGCTTTGTATGCATTAATAGAATACACCGCTTGCCGGGATTGGCTCAGTGCGGTACATACAGTATCAGCACAGGGACGTTCTGTATGTAGCCGAAGCTGTTTATACCCGGCGTATAAGACGACCCCCAATTTTTGGGGGTTGTTTTTTAGTATAAAAAGTCGTCTTATACGCCGGAAAATACGGTATCTCTACAGGTAAACAATTAGAGCAAACATTTATACTTTTTATTACATACAATAATAAGCAACAGGTGCATTTTGTTTATACGTAGGTCATCTTTATCTTATTTTTCTCACTTCTATTTAGACTGTAGTCTACATTCCATATCTAACACAAGGTCACAACAACTTCTCACTCAGTTCTTTCCCATTCGCCTCACACAATCCTCGCTTCTACAAATCTCGCGTTATTAGGGTTAGCCTGACTCTTGCTAACAGAGACTGTCATGCATTGAAATCCCCTTCAAATCCCTGTCAATTCTTGCTCTACTTCCACAATGCTATAGTATCTTGGTGAAAGGGTTGTAGAAAACTCTTCAAACGTAGCTGAAAAGTACTCTTGAGACCAGTTGCATAAACGTAGGACTCTAGATTTGGGTTAATATTACCTTCTGAGAGAAATTATAATCGGATAGTTTAGGCTTTTTTTAAAAATATGCTCAGTGTATGTAGCAAATTACTTTATGGATTTCAAATAAAAGAAAGAATAAGTGTTGGAAAGAGTTTTCTGTTCATATGTAATTACGTGATGAAATCTAAATGTCAAGACTCATCAGTTTATATAGTGATCTTTTGGACAATTAATTGATTATTAAGTACAATAAATATATAATTCTTATTTATACAGTTTGTAGGACACGTAAGTGGTGGCAGCTGCTCATGAAAATGTAGATTATTTTTAACTTTTCAGTGTTTATTTGGAATATTACTTGATTTTGCTTATTTGAGGGGCTGGTAATTAGATAAGCTTGCTGTTAAACGAGAATTTTTTTGTTCAGCCAGCATATGCTTACTGCTGCAACCACAGTGCAAGTTAGTAAAGGCCCTTGTATTTTCTTTCTGTTGGCTTTCAGAAATGCACAAACTTTGACATTTTAACCAAAGGTTAAATCTGGCTTTGCCAATTGGAAGAAATTTACGGCAGAATCCATTTTAAATTATCATAGTGTTTGTGAAAAAACAAAGGCAGTATGGTCCATTGCCTTTCTATTCAGGTAGATAAATTTTATGTACTTGTAAAATTGAGTTTCATTTCAGACCATAATTAAAGTTGAGAAAATGCCAAAATATAAATTATCTCCATTTTACTGTTGACTGACCATTCTGAATTCTTGATATAGAAAAAAACTGTTTAAAGCAGCGTTTTTAATTTAAAATCTTTTTAAATATTACATTTAAAAAGCCATATACTTGGTTTTGGCTGGCTGATATTGCTTTTGGGGCTGTCTATTCCTCAGTCAGGAGACCCAGATCAAGATCACTTTTGGGGTTCTTGCTCACAGGCTTTGTTACCCAGGGTTTTCAAAACCCAGAGGAGTGAGAACTTAACTGTTTCTGTCCAGGCAGTGTAAGGAATAAATCAATGGGGACACAGCTCCTCCGTCTGATAAATGTTTGATACAAACGAGTACTTTTATCTAAACCTACTCTTTATTAGGTCTCAAGCACACGCACACTATAGCAGTTGGTTCAGAGCATACTAAACTTTTATATTCATCAAAGTCTGAGGTGGTTTTGAGGAATCAACAGGCTTCTGAGGGCCCGCCTTCCCTCCAGTTGCTGAGGAGTTTTGGTGTCCTCAGACTACTTCCAAATGAATCCTTTTGCCTAATCTTTTATAGCTAACTTAAATAAAGCACATAACTCATAGTGACTCCTAGTGGATCACCATAGTAAGCCCTGATGGATCACCAATTCTCCTAGTTTCAGCAAACTACTCATTTCTTATCAAAGCATTTCTAGTCATAACAACAATAAAATTTGTCTCAGGCACTTAAAACCAAGGTTGGCTGTCCAAACATTCCTTCCATTTTGATTACCAGAACTGCAGACATGGAGCTGCCCGGCCTTGCTCCTGGGCCTAAAATTATTCTTAGCTACGTGATGTTTGATTTTCAGCTAGCCATGACTGAACACACAAAATAGCTGACTGCTCCAGTACTGTCACATTCGGAGGTAACATGCAGGAATGTCAAATTCTGGGTTACAGCTTTGTAGAGAAGGATCCTGTAATAGTTGTGCAATACTTGAGACCTGCTGCTAGTTCATCTGTTTTAATGTAACCAATGGCATTTTTTTTAAAAAAAGCTAAACTCTCCCCAATCTGGATATTTCAAAGTGTTAGTGTGCTTCTAAATAATGCATAGAAAATCTCTCTCCCCATACCCTATACATGCACTCACTTATGCATACCTCACCATTGATGTATAAGGATATACAGAGAAGGGTATGAGAATTTAATGAGGTTTATGATAACTTTAAAAAAATTGCATGAGGAGTGGTAGCACATCTTTGTGTTGTATTGTAGAGGATTTTCGGGTGAGGGAATGTCTTTTTATAAAATGTGTAAACATTGGGCTCTCTAAATATTTAAAAAATATAATAATGGGAAACCCTGATGCAGAAAATCAAACTTTATCAGTTTTTAACTCTGACTCTTGCCTTAAATTATTAGCTGAGGATTTTGCATATTTATTATGCCTAAAGTAGTGTAATGTTGTTTAAATTTACTTTTAAAATCTGTCAGAGGAGTTCACGTGTGTGTTCTCATAAGAACAAAATATGGAAATTCTGGACTATGAGTCCTTGTCATTTAAAGGACTTCTGTTGTATGAGAGTATAATATATCTTATGTTACACAGTGCCAAGCACATTGTAGGCACTTTGCAAATAACAGTAAATAATGCTGTATTCTTCTTCGAGTGATTGTTCATGTCCATTCCAAGCAGGTGTGTGCACGCCGCATGCATGCCAGCTGGAAGATTTTCCCTTAGCAGCGTTCGTAGGGTCGGCCCTGGCGCCCCCTGGAGTGGCGCCTCCATGGTGCCCTATATAGGGGCCCGCTGACTCTCCACCCCCTCAGTTCCTTCTTATCGCAGGTGACGGTTAGCTGTAACTTTGCTCGCTCTCGCAGTAAGCCTAGTAGTGTCCCTGTTGAAAGTTGATAGTTAGTTTTTGCATAAGTTCATTAGTGTTAGTTGTAGATAGTTAATAGGTGTTGGGGAGCTTCCCCCCAACGTGATCGTCGCCCTGTCCTGGGGCATGCCCGGGTCCCCAGGGTTTAAACTCTGCATGGACTGCAGGAAGTTTATGCTGAAGGATGACCTGCACTCTTTCTGCTTGAGGTGCCTCGGAGAAGGCCACCAAAGAGACCGCTGCACTATCTGCAAGGGGTTCCATCCCAGACTCTTAAGGACAGAGAGTAAAGACTTAGAGTGCTCCTGATGGAGGAGGCCTTGCGGCCGCACCCACCACCCAAGCCAGCCACACCCGGTGCACAGGTGCCTCTTCCACGGTGCACAGCGCTCTGGCACCGTTAGCAAGAGAGGAGGCTCAGTCTGAGAACTCTAAGTCCTGGCACTGGAGAGAATCAGGACGTAGAAAACAAGCCTCCATGCGGCACCAATCACCATCTCCGGTGCCCGCGAAAAAGAAGAGGCCGATCCCCCCACCAGGACCTTAAAAGGCCGGCAGCATCCACAAGTGTGGGACAAGCCGTGCCACAACCGCACCCTCCAACGGTCCCGTTGACTCCTGCCCCCGTGCGGGAGCAGTCGAGTCTGGACTGGTCTAGGTCCCCGGACCTCAGCAAGGATGTGCGCCTCCCTTCTACACCAGAGGCGTTCGAGGCAGCCTTGGACTTATTAAGCCTCCCGGCACCCATCTCCCCACACCGGAGGGCAGAGCTGCCAGGACGGCCTGACCCCCGATCCAGTCAAGGAGCAAGCCGGTCATGATGACGCCACAGGCCTCGCCCTGCCCCGCTCCGGCGGTACCGGTGCAAAGGGAGCATTCCCCAGCCTCATGGCACCGCTCGCCGGCGACAGTGGGTACTTCCCCTCCTCGGTCTTCATATTCGGAAACCTCGAGGACAGAGGCAGAATCCTATCGCTCCAGTAGATCAAGGAGCAGGAGATCGGCTTTGCAGACAAGCCAACAACCTTACCCGGTGCCGTGGCAGCCACCCTCCCAGTGGCCGTTATGGACTCCCTGGGTTTACCATCAGACTCTGGGACAGGTGCATGGTCCGCGCTCCAGGTCTGCATCGGTTTCTTCAATGTCGGTGGCTCTGGCGCAGATGCCTCCACCACTGGTACCTCCATCCGACAGGAGTGTGCCACAACAGACTCCGGAACCACCTAGTCAGACATCGGCACCGATGGGGGGCCATGGGCGCCGCTCAGCACACCTCGTCGTTCAGTGTCAACCCCGGTACCAGTCGCGGTGCCGCATCCTACATCTGCACCGGCTACGCAACCTGAATACCGTGTGCCGCAGAGGCCGATGGTAGTGAGGACGATCCTCTGCAAGTGATCTCCTCTTCCTCGCCCGACGAGGCGCTCGTGGGAACTTCAGCGGCACCGGCCCTAGAGGACAACTGGGTGCTTCTACAGCTACTTAAAAGGGCTGCACAGAGCCTATTGATCCAGGTGGAGGAGGTCGAGGTGGATGTAGACCCAATATTGGACATCCTGGCTCCCTCGGGCCCATCTCCAGTTGCCCTACCATTGATCAAAACGATAGCTGACATGTCCCGCACCCTTTGGCAGACACCAGCTTCTTTGGCCCCTACAGCCAAAAAGACAGAGAGGCGCTACTTTGTACCCTCCAAGATTCCGGGAGCAAAGAGCTGCCAGAGATTTTCCCCGCTGCAGAGAAACATTCCAGCAGAGGGGAAAGGCTCTGGTAGGGGGGAGGCAGTGGGGAAAGGCTCCAGCAACTCCCCGCTGCTGAGCCTTTCCCTGTTGCCTTCCTTCTGCCCTAGCACCTTTCACTGACATGTGTAGCTACACACTGCAGTGTGGGTGCAGCCTGATTTTTGCTGCTGAATGTAGTTACACATACCCTACGCACTGCTGCTAGCATTGTACATTGTAGACGTAGCCTTTGTTTGCTAAGTAGTCAGCAAAGCATCATGTGAAATTGTTTGATTTAGCTTGGCCCCATTAGATAGTACAGTAATAAGTGCTAGAGAGATCCCTAAGATGATTTGTCATTTTATTAATATATAGGGTATTCCAAATTCATGTGAAGTGTTCCCCATATACTTTAAAGATTATTGGAAAATCTGGCTTAAACTTTTTTTCTCCTCTGTGTGCCTTCACTAAATACTTTGAAAGATTCACAGTTTTTTCTTGTCATCTATACACTTGTATGGAATTACTCTTTTAGGAAGGTACCTTGTAACCTAATTGGAGCAGATTCACAGCTTTTTGCATTAAGGACACTCTTTTCGAGCACATGAAAGGGGTGGGGTGGGCCATCATGCTTTTTAATAGGGCAAGGTGTTTTTGCATGTAGTGTTTGTTTATTTTTCAGTTTATATAAATATTATGTTGGCATTTATCCATGTCACAAATGTAAATAATATTTTTAAATATTGAATTCCATTTCCCCCACTGGTTTTCTCTCTCATTCCTTCCCTGTTGCACCATGTTATGGTTAATCGGGGAGACTGGAAATCTCATCCTCCAAAGGCTGCATTTAGAGCCACTTTTTTTTTTTAATGATACTAGCTAACTGCTCAAAATTTAGTCTGAATTGATCAGCTTTTGTACAAATACAGCTTAGAGTTTATTGGTTTTTCATCAGATTCAAGATTGCTTGAATGTAGAAATATCATTACTTATAAAAGGAGATCCTTTCTAAAAAGAACTAATTCTGGACCATGGGTGTGGGAAAAGAGGGAAGTCTGTGATGCTATTCCAGCACTCTGTCTTTGGACAGTGGTGTTACCTTAGCATCATATTTTATGTTTCATCCCATGAATATACACATTATGAAAAGTGTCTCTGTCTGGGAGAGTAGATTGCTGAGCAGCTGAAAAAATACATACTGGGGTGTGAAATTTTGTCAGCCATACATAAGTGCAGACAATTTGTTACACTTCACATATGAATTAATATATGTAGCAGTGTGTAATTGGTTAATTCATTATCATTCTTTTCAACACAGTAACAGAAATGTTGGTGAATGTTCTGAGCATTTGCTCTGATGATGAATTAATGACAGAGGGAGAAGATCAATTTGACGGTAAGGTCACCTTTGTATCTAAAGTACTATATTTTCATGGAAACGTTTCTATTACTAGTGGTTGAGACTTTGACCAGTTGTATTATATGTTGGAAAAAAAATTGTCTTTAGGGTTTTTTCTTTTCTTTAGATAGTATTTTTATATTTGTAATATAATATCTTGTTAAATAATATTATTTAATGTACTGTTCAACAGAACATCTTCAAAAATTCCTAGAACTTGCTTTACCAGAAGAATAAAGTAGATTTGATACTAAACTTGGATAAACAACAATTGTTGTATACCCTTCTTGACACTGTGTCTGTTTTCAGGGCTTCAGAATTTAATCCTTATTTATTATATTAAAAACAGTAACAAAGAAATTGTACTGTAGTAAAAGGCTGTATTTTCAGGTCTTGAAGGTTTTGATTATCTGTATGAGCTACCTGAACTTCCCTGGCATTTATGTTGTTGCCAGAAACGTGAAAATTAAAAATACAGCCTTAGGTCCTGATCCTACAAACACTTAAACATACAGTGTTACTCACATGAGTAATCCTATTGCATTTGGGGAAGGGTGGGGGTGGAATATTCATTTGCTTAAGCAATTATTTCATTCTCTAAAATGACAGGCTTTCACTTAGTTTTTCCAGCAGAGACTCACTGAGCATTTATTGACCATGCTCCCTCTTTAGTACAGTAGTTGAACTATTTGCTAATTTTGATTGTTTTTATATTTTTATCTCTTCTCTTTTATAAGTTTCTTTGCTTGGTCTATTCTATCTTCTCTTCATAAATAGATTCTCCAAATACTTGACAAATTTTCCTTGCTTATCAGAATTGTAAAATTTATCCAATATTTTCCACTTTTTATTCAACTAATTTAAGTGTAGCAATTTTTCATTTCCTTCACTTTTCTTTTCCAAATTCATTCTTTATTAGTACTGCCAGGTAAAATATCTTGGGTTTTTTTAATTTGTCTCACTTTTTTTCTCCATCGTTCACTTCTTTTTTTTCTGCACTCTCTATCTGAAGTACAACTCTCGTATGTCAATAAAAAAGGTACAGACCAGACAGAATAGTAATGTCTTGAAATATGACTTCATAGATTCATAGTATGAACGTTAATAGTACAGAACATGTTTATATATGATATATGTATGTGTATGTAGAATTTTTGTTTTACTATCAGTCTGTTAAAAATATTTATAAAGATTTGTATTTGTGTAATCAGAAGTCCTATTCCAAGACATTTGTCTTTCTGTGCATGAAAATATTTCTCCTTTCTTCCATTCCTCTTTTTTATAGAATTTCATTCTTTTATCTCTTTCTAATATTTTATCTTTGGACCTGCATGTGTAGGGAGCATTCACTTTGTCTTGTTCTTTATAATGATTTTTAGTGTGAACATTTTACTTCAAAATTGTGCGTGAAATATGTTTAGAAAATGTTCCAAAACCTTGTTTGTATGGTACGTTTAGCATCTTCTAATTAGTTTTAGATGGAAAAAAGTAATATGTACGCTGTGCAGTTTTACAGGTGTTGATATCATAGTTGAAAATGGATTTATTAACTTAAATCTAGTAGCTAACAAACATTTTCCCAAATCCCAAACTGTAGACACTTTTGTTCAGAAAAAAATTTCTGATTGTGTGATCATTTGGTCAACAAAATATTTGAGGTCTGTACAAATTCTGTCATTCGAAGGAAATATTTTTAATATTAATGAACACATCAGTTTCATGTGATATTTATAATGGTTATGTGAATCTCTTGGAGAATAATAATATTGCTGAATGTGTTTCAGATTAATAATTGTATTGCACTTGGCTTGTGGAAGGTGTGGAGTCTATAATTTGGCATTCCAAGTTCACCCTCTGCCTTTTGCCCTGCTTTGCTGGAACGCAACATATGGCTATATCTCCATGTACACAGTGCGGATGGTTTCTTCCCCAGATGACTGAATATTCAGAGGAGACTTTTGAAGTGTCCATAGCTTTAATGGTGTTGATTGGTCTCTGGCTGATCTCTCCATTTGAGGGTCAGCAAGAGAGAGAAAAATTATCTGTGGGGCCTTCCTTCTGCCCACAGTAAACTAAACCAAAATAAATGGTAGGGATGAGGATGGAGCTCCTGCGCTGTAGCAGATCAAAAGGAGGCAGTGATGGTCCTCCTTTTCCCACTACAAAGCCTCCTTGATAATTTTTGTTTGCATTTCTATCTTTCCCCACCAGTCTGTCTCTCTCTTTTGTGAAACATGCAGCATTTATTCCAGTCCTTTAGTAATGGTAATTCCTGCAAGTGGTGCAAATTTACAAGCGAGAATAGATAGTCCCTAGAATTGGGAGGTAAAGGAGTCCTCACATATTCCAGCTGACTCTGCAACTGTCTGCCACTGAACTCTTTGGTTTTGTTTTGAATTTTTCTGTGTGTATGTCTCTGTCTGTCTCTTTGTGTGTGTGTTGTTTTGGAAGCCTATGCAGAAAGGCTGTCTACCCTTGATTAGTACAGTCTGCCAAAGAATCAGTACCAGAACAGTAACCTTTTGTGTCTTGTATATATCAGCTGCCACTATGTTGTGCTGGTAGGGCTTAATTGATTCAGGTGTCAGTGAAGAATTTAGTAATAGAAAAGCCATGAGAATGAAACGTGATAGTTGTGAAAGCTACAATATCAGTGGTTTTGATGATAACTATGTTAACTTGAGGTTTTTTTCTTTTTGTGGATGAGGCATTGGTTTTACTGGCCCCTTTAGGTGAGCAAGGCCAGTTTTTTAATCAGCACACACTTAAATGTTTTGAGTGTTGGACTTCTCTTAGGAGAGTTGTTGAATTTACAAAGTTGTACTGAATTAATGCATTTTTATAGAATTGTGGCCCTCTCTTCATGAGCTTGAGACCTTCTTTTATTCCATTGAAAGTAGGTACAGCTGCAGCACGAAAAGAAATAATCAGAAACAAAATACGTGCAATTGGCAAGATGGCAAGAGTCTTCTCTGTTCTGAGGTAATTACACATTCTCTCTCTCTCCCCAGTAACCCTGTTATATTGGAAGAGAAAAATCTAATCCAGGCCATTGGATATGAAGTGTTCTTCATGCAGATCCATAAGCAATAGCTTAGTTAAAATTCTGGCTTCACAAGTTGTTCTAAAAGATTGCTAGTGCTGGGGTATTTGGAGAGAAAATATTTGTATTTTGAAGGTTACCTTTGAGACCTAGAAAAAGTAGAGCATGTCTCTTTTTAATCAAACAGCTAATCACTGTGTCCTAATTACAGATGTCTGTCTGTCTGTACCTTATGAACAGATATTGAAATGACAGTTGTATAACAAAGGGGATTGGGGCTGGTTAGGAAAATGTCATGAAGCTCAGGACTATTCTGTTACAGATTTTAACACTATACACTATTGTAGCTGCCTAGGATTCAGGCATAAACAATTTTACTCCAAAGTGTGCTTTTGCCCAAAAAACAACATAGATCAAATAGGTATTATTTTTCAAACTTGACTCCCTCCCTCCCTCTCCATTTACAGAATCTTTGGGCCAGACTTTGAGCCACTTGATCCCACTGATGAGCTGTAACTCTTAAGGGTAGTTTAATTAAAGCCAATAAGACCACTCATGTAAAAAAGGGGAAAGCAGTCTGACCCATAATTATTTTGCATATGTATTAAGTTCTAGACAGAGGAAAAGACTAGTATCTAGCAGAAAATTTCTTCCCTAGGTTGGAAAGTTTGCCCATAGTTAATCCTTTGAAGTTGGAGCTGTATTAAATCTTGACATGGATTAAAATATAGCAAAAATATGTTTCCTTAGTTTATTTAAGTGGCTTTATAGTTTAAAAAAAAAGTCATTGCTTTTCTTCCACCATAGGGAGGAGAGTGAAAGTGTGCTGACACTCAAGGGTTTGACTCCCACTGGAATGTTACCTAGTGGAGTGTTGGCCGGAGGACGACAGACTCTGCAAAGTGGTAATGATGTTATGCAACTTGCTGTGCCTCAGATGGACTGGGCCACATCTCACTCTTTTGCTAACACTACACATAATGCATGCAGGGAATTTCTAATGCTTTTCAGTTCTTGTCTTAGCGGCTGAGATAAGCATAGTGTTATATGTTAATCAGGCAATGTGAAATGGATACCTAACCAGGGTATAAAATAAAAGCAAATATTTAGTAGTGTTAGATCAATATTGTCAGTCTGAGCTTCCTTAATTTAAAAATTTTCAGGTGGCACAAGTGTCTCAGATGTGGGGTGACTGTATAGAGCTGATAATGGGATTTAGAGTTATTTGGTCATTACATTACAGAATGACCAAATAACTCTAACAGTAATTCTTCATTTTTACTTGTCCACTTTTCATTTAAACAGTTTTATTACAGATATGTTACTAGTTTTAATTGGTAAATGTCAAATACTCTTTTGATGCTAGTATTAACAAACAGATGCAGGCTGCTGAGCTTCATTTTTCACTTCATTGATAGATTGAAATGTGCTGCGTTTTGTACCCTGGTAATTAATGCCAAAGTTTGTTCTCTATGTTGTTTGTCAAATGTTCTATGTATAATTGACTTCCCTGAATTGTCCTTGTAACATGCTGTTTCCTTCCTCTGCAGATGTAGCTGCTTTCTTAGATCTGTCTGTCTCTCTCTAGGTATAGCTGTATGTCTGTATAAGTGTTAAAATTAAACCACTTTCCCAGATACTTGTCTGTCTCTTGATGTAGAAGCAACGGTGTAGCACCTTGTTTTTGAGGCTTGCTGCATTTGCTGCTGCACATTGTCTGTGCATTTTGAAGATTAATGTAATTGAACATATATGGTAATTGTTATAAAATCAGTTGAGAATAAAGGGATTGAATATAAATCTTGTAAATAAGTCAAAATCAAAGGGTGTTTATTAAGTGTGCATATATTTTTGCATGAAAATAAAAAGAACTCTACACAAAATATACCTGTAATCTGGTTCATTGAATATTTTTGTAAAAGTTGATTTTTTTTGTTTGTTTGTTTAAACATGGAATCAACTTTTCAGAAGACCATAACAGATTAACTAGGCATAGGAGAAATGTTATGAAACTCTTACAAAATGTGTCAAAAGAATGAAGTCCAAATTTATGTTGTGGTGGATAATTAAAATATCAGGTTGGAAACTGGACTTCACACGTGCAGCACTCTTAAGCATAAATTACTTGAATGCATTCCAACTTTCTGTCTTGGGCATTTGTATAGTACCAAACACTATCCGAGCACTGATTTCTAGCAGTATTGAAATATTTTAATATATGAACAGAAACATTTCTACACAATCTGTTTTCCAAGAGTAGCTGCTTTTTGTCATTTTGAAATTTAAATACTTATAAAGAAAAATTCAGAAATTTCAAATCAGGTTTTTTAAAACCTTTTACTGAACTTTCAATTAATTTATCAGAGCTCTTCTTTAATAGTTTTGAAATATAAAAGTCACATTTTTAAAAACTTTTTGATGGGTTCATGATGTCTACAAGTTAAGTTCCTATGTTCTATTTATATATGTGATTGTTTTGTGAATGTTGTCAGTAACTAATGGTGTCTGTTCCTCAGTCCATCCAGAGCATTCCAGAAGAATACATTGTAGTTTCAGTTTGTATTTTTGTTGGTTTGGTTTTTTTTTTTAATTGTCTGTGCTCTAATTTCCAGTTTTTCTTCGTATTGCATTATAAACACCAGAGGATCAAACTGACTAGAAAAACATGTTTTGTTAACATAACACATGCAACATATTACCACTAGAGGAGACAGCTGGACATTTGTAAAGTATGAAAAAGGGGGGGAGGGGAGGTTGGGGGGAGGGAGTGTTTTTTTCCACCGACTCCAGAATGCTTTATTGAGGTATTCCTTGATACACTGAATCAATACATTAGCTATTTCATTCTTGTTTCACTGTTTCAAAATAATCCAATTGTTAACTTTTCTTAAAATATAATTTAGTTCTTACTGATCAACATGCACCAATTTATTTAGATTTTTCTCTTGTACTAACTATGTATGCATCTTTTAAACAGAACCTATTAAAGATTTTAAATATAAATACAACACAGTTTCCAAACTAAAAAAGGAAAAGTTCTGAAGTAATACAACTATAATACAACCTCACTAATATACACTTCGTTAAATCATCGCAAAATTGGTCAACTCTGCACTTCTTGGCAAATATTTATTAGCCAATGCTATAATGAGGTTTCACATTGAGAAGATTTCATTATTTTTAAAAAATACTGTATATTTACCAGTATAGTATGAAATGTCATAAATAATTACATCTAAACTACATTTTAGAAAATAAATTAACAAAGCCTGTTTTGTGATGTATAATCCTTGCTTTTCTATTGTTTTTGTTCCCTTGCTAGTTCACAAAATTCAGTAATGATTAATGGGTTTCCCAGTCGCTAATGCTAATTAGCGAAGTTCTCTTGTGTTGATAATTGGAAAAATCATTTGTTTGCATCTGTATGCATTGTCAAGGCTCAATCTGCTTCCATTGTGTAGTTTTTATTTTAGTGGGGTTGTATGTGGTTGAAGTGATTTTGGCCGAAACTTTTTTTATGAGAATAGATAGTCTATCCAGATATATTTGTAAAATTAATATTTACTTTAAGTACAAACACAGATATAAATAAACCAAATTAAACATTTTTAATTGGAGCTTGAGAAATGTAATTTGGACCAACTTCAGATTTTTGGCAAGAAATACCTACAATCAGAACTGTTTCATTTTGAGATCAAACAAAAAGTGGGCACAACAGTCCTTAAAGGGACAATAAACTCTGTACTAAGTTATTAGAAGAGACTATGATGTTAAAAAACAAAAACAAAAAAACAGATATTAGTACCCTGTCAATGTACAGCCATACCTGAAATAATTTATTCAGGGTTGGCCCTGGGGGAAGAGCTGATTGTCTGGGATAGAATGCAGCATAGGGCACCTAAAATGATACCCAGTCTAAAGTATCTAATTTGTGAGGAAGGGTTAAATAAACTGATTCTCTTTGCAAAATAAAAGAGACCACGGTGTAACAACATAAATTCTAAGCATCATGTAAAGGGGTATAGTCAATAGACATATATTTATTGCTGATAAGAGCAGAGGAAACAACCTGAAAGTTAGAGTAAATGGGGAATACCAGCATAATTATATCACACAAAAGGAAGTGAGCATATTAACCACTTGAGAAACACCTGGATTCATTTCTGGAGGAGGGATTGAGAGGAATTCAAGGTTGTTGGTACTGAGATACATTTTTAAAAGGGAAGGTATTTTGGGCAATATTGCCTTTGTCTGTTCGTAACAATTTTTATTTGATGTGGAGTTAAGCATTTAATAGTATAATGCTTACATGAGCAAATTCAGGCAACTTTATTTCACTTGTGCTTCATTACTTTAATGATGCTGTAAGATATAACTTTTCTAGTGCCATTTATTCAGCGCAATGAAGTTGTCAGCATTTATTTGAATTAGAGCTGTCAATTAACTGCTGTTAACACCTGTGATTAACACACAGCACAATTAACACGTTCATATTTTTAACACACGTTAATCGCAAACCCTCTGGGCGGGAGGGCAGCATGAGCTGCTCTGAGAAACCTGTTTGGTCAGGCGCAGTAACACAAGCCACCACCAGAGGGTGGAAAGAGAAGAGGCTACAGAAAGTAAGATAGTTCTCATCCCTGCGTTTTTAAAGTAAAAACAGGATGGTCAGGGGCTCACTGGAGTGCTCACACGCACACATGCACACACAGGGCTCACTGGAACCACCCTCCCCATGCCTCCCGGGGCTGGGGCTAACTCCCCCCACCCACTCTGTGCCACCTGCAGCTGGGACTGAGCTCCATGTTGCCTGCAGCTGGGGCTGTCCTGCTGAGCTCAGCACTGCCCATGGTGGGGTCTCCCCCTCCCAGCCCTATGCCACCCACAGCTGGGGCTGACCTCCCCCCCACCTCCCCCGTGCTGCCCAAGGCTGGGACTGACCCCCACCCTGAGCTCAGGGGCAGACCCCCCACCCCAGTGCCATCCACAGCTGAGGCTGACTCCTCCTCCTGTGAGCCACATGCTATCTGAGGCTTGGGCTGACCCTCTCACCCCAAAGCCCCATTCCACTCAGGGCTGAGGCTGACCCTACCAACCCCAAGCCCCATGCCTCCCTCAGTGGAGGCTGATTTTCCCTGTCCCACCCCGAGCTCTGCGCCTCCCCTCGCTGAGACTAATCTCCCTCCTGAGCTCTGCGCCTCCCCAGGCTGAGGCTGACACCCCCTCACCCCCAGCTCCGCGCCTCCACCAGTTGAGGCTGATTCCTTCCCCCCCCCCCCCCCCGCCCCGAGCTCTGCACCACCCAGGGGTCAGCTCTGAAGCCAACACTGCCTGCCAGCAGCAAATTTCTCCCAATTTCCTGCTGGGGGGCTCTGCTGCCTTCAGCTGATCCCCAGGCAGCAGCCAACTCTCTCTACTCTGCCTTGCAGCTGGGACAAATACCCAGTTTTGGCGAAGAAGTAGGGACACCCGGGACAGAGCTGAAAAAAGGGACTGTCCTGGCCAAAACAAGACACATCGTCACCCTGGCCAGCCCGAGCCCTGTTGTTCCCGGCTGGTCCCTCACTTCAGGGACCAACCCCCCTGCGTCGTGCCCATTTGCCGCAAGCCGGCCGCTCATTCCAAGGGTACTCCCCTGGCGAGCTCAGCCTCCCTGCACCAGCTTCTCCTCCCCTGCAGTATGAGTCCCTGAGGTAAAATCCACCTTCCCTGAAGGGAGCCCACCTAGCTCAGTCAAAGGAGGCGAGTCCAGTACCAGAAACCACCCTTCCAGAAGCAGCAGCAAGACACCTCCCTCATTCTCCTCCTGCACAAGTTATTGCTCACTTCCCCCCGCCCCTGTCCTCCCCCAACACTGAATGCTTGTTTGTCTGAGTAATTGGCTGAACAAGAAGTAGGCCTGAGTGGACTGGTAGGCTCTAAAGTTTTATTTTATTGTTAAGTGCAGTTATTCTTTTTTACATAATTCTACATTTGTAAGTTCAACTTTCATGATAAAGACATTGCACTGCAGTACTTCAATGAGGTGAATTGAAATTTCTTTTTTTTTGCCCCAGCTGTGGGTGTACACTTTGTATTCTGTGTTGTAATTGAAATCATTATACACCTCTACCCCGATATAACACAACCCAATATAACACAGATTCGGATATAAGCAGTGCTCCAGGACCGGGGGGGACAGGCCTGCGCACTCTGGCAGATCAAAGCAAGTTCGATATAACGTGGTAAGATTTTCTTGGCTCCCAAGGACAGCGTTATATCGGGGTAGAGGTGTATTTGAAAATGTAGAAAACATCCAAAAGTATTTAAATAAATGGTATTCTATTATTGTTTAATAGCGCGATTAATCGCTTAACAGCACAAATTTGAATGGGAGTTAGCATGCTGATTAACTGAGGTCCTGATTCAGCAAGAAACTTAAGCACATGCCTAACTTTTAGCTTGTGAGTAGTCCCAGTGAAATCAGTTGGACTGATCAAGTACTTTGGTGATCTTAGCCCTTGGATACCACTCTGATCATTACTTAGAGGAATGGGAAGATACTTTTTTATTGGCCTAGGTGTTGCAACCTAGCGCCTAGGTTGCGCTGACTTTTTATCAAGAGGAGAATCTTAGAACTGCAGAAGATATAAAATATAATGCCACCTGTCCTTGAATGTCCCCACTTAGAATCCCCAGTGAAGCTAACTGAGAATTTTGCTTCAGTAAGGATTTCAGAGTTGGACCTATTAATATACTGTGGTTCTGTTGCTAGGTGTATCAGGGTTTATTAAGGATTTCACTTGTAACTTAGCCCTGGTCTACACTGGGGAGGGGAAATCGATCTAAGTTATGCAACTTCAGCTATATGAATAACGTAGCTGAAGTCAACGTACTTAGATCTACTCAACGCAGTATCTTCACTGCAGTGAGTCGTCTGCTGACACACCCCCGTCAACTCCGCCTGCGCTTCTCAGCCTGGTGGAGTACAGGAGTCGATGGGAGAGCGCTCGGGGGTCGCTTTATGGTGTCTAAACATGATAAATTGATCCCCGCTGGATCGATTGCTGCCTGCCGATCCGGCGGGTAGTATAGATATACCCTTAGAGAATCTGAGTAAAAATGTTATCATTTGTTTTTATTGTGTTTGTATTTTAAAAGCAATTATATTTTTTCTATCAGTTTGTTCCTTTATGCTCAGTGTAACAAACTGCCTTTCTTATTTCAAATCAATTATATATATCCTGAGATATCTCTGGAATAATGGGGAAGTAGAATTAATTAGGTAATAGGTTTTGAAAAATGTGCATATGACAAAACTACATAATTTACAGAGGCGAAGCAGTATCCATAATCTTTTAAGAAAAAGATTGAAAACAAAGGCCTCATGGGTAACAAGAATGATGAAGAGAGGTTTAGTGGTGTATTTATGTGGCAAACTGGCAGAATAAAAAGATAAGGACTTTTATGTTTGGTTAGCTTTTAAGATATTCCTGAAAATAATTTAATTTTTGCTGTTTGGGAACATATTTTTTTTTATCATAAACATGGAAGATAACCATTCACACAAATGGGGATTTGATCTAATTCTGAGATCTTTTCTCTTTGCATTTGAGGACAGGAAGCTTTTTGTAATTCTAAATATAAAGGTTGTAAAAGTACTGTATTATGCATACAGATATTAATACAGATGACTGTTTTATAAGACACGTTTTCCAAAGCAACACTGTAGAAATTGTAATTGTACAACACTGTGATTTTAAATCATAATGTAGGTAATGTATATATTTGTTTTCTATTTACTTTCTTATTCAAATTATACTTCACTAATTTAAAGAATTCTGAAAATCTGTTCTGCTCGAATCATAAATTAATCATTTCTGTCTTGCTTCCCCAAGATTTACTTTAATACCTATTCCATTCCAATTCCTTTTTTGTTAAGAATCAGTTTAGCAAACAAGTTGTTAGCACTGTGTAAACCATCTGTTGAATGGAGAAAGGTCTTAAACTTCTGGGTGCCACATTTCAGGAAAAATGTAGACAAATTGGAGAAAGTCCAGAGAAGAGCAATAAAAATTATTAAAGATCTAGAAAACATGACCTCTGAGGAAAGATTGAAAAAAGTGGGTTTGTTTAGTCTGGAGAAGAGAAGACTGAGAGGGGACATAAGAGTTCTCAAGTACATAAAAGGTTGTTACAAGGAGGAGGGAGCAAAAATGTTTTTTTTAACCTCTGAGGAAAGGACAAGAAGCAATGAGCTTAAATTGCAGCAAGGGCGATTTAGGTTGGACATTAGGAAAAACTTCCTAACTGTCAGGGTGGTTAAGACTAGAATAAATTGCCTAGGGAGATTGTGGGGTCTCCATCATTGGGGATTTTTAAGAGCAGGTTGGACAAACACTTGTCAGGGATGGTCTAGATAATACTTAGTCCTGCCTTGAGTGCAAGGGACTGGACTAGATGAACTCACGAGGTTCTTTCCAGTTCTATAATTCTATGATTCTAAATGACTGTTTTGGAGGTAGGATTGATGGAAGGGAGATGCACAGAATTACTTATGATCATTAGTGAAATTTACTCAGTTTTTCACTCTAAAGATTTAGTAATAAGTGGTTTATACAGCAAGGCTGTACTAAAAAAAGATTGCTACGGTCTTGGTAGTCTTATTAGACCTAATAATTTTGCATTAGGACAGACAACTTTGTAGGCTGTATAGTCATATTTTGTATAAAATATGAACTTGGAGAATCCTTAAATATAAAAAGTTACAGCTGTTTACACAGCTACTGAACTTTAGAAACACTAACGGGTCAATCAGGGCTATGTCTACCCTACGAACCTAGCTGTGCTGCTGTATGGTCTCCCATGTAGTTGCTCTATGCTGATGGGAGAGAGCTTTCCTATTGGCATAATTAAACCACCCCACAATAAGTGGGGGTAGCTGTGTTGGCGGGAGAGCATCTCCTGCCAACATAGCACTGTCCACACCAGCACTTCTGTTGGTGAAACTCATGTCGATCAGGGAGGTGGTTTTTTCATACCCTTTACGGACAAAAGTGCTAGTGTAAACATAGCATAGATCTTTGAAATGTTGACATTGTAAATTCATCCATCCACCTAAGTATTTGAGCGTTTGTGTCCAAAGCTCCTCCAACTATAAAGATCTTGGTTTACTTCCCTAAACGTGAGTTGCTGTTTGGCAGTTTGTAAATGTGACCTCTTAGGTTTTGTTCATATGCTCTAATATCTGAATTTCGTTTCATGAATTCAATTTGAATCACAATATCGCTTTTTTTGCTCAGAATTCAATGCTAAAATTCAAATACTGAGTTCAGCTTCTGAGTGCAAAAGATGTGTGCAAGGACCATTATGTCAAACATTAAATAAAAAGATAAAATCCACTTGTACTAAATTAGTATTTTGTCTTACTAATAAAACACTGATAGTCTTATCTTTTCTCCTTTATAACATCTTTCTTGGTAATATAAAGTCCAGTAAAGTGCTATGGACCTTCAAAGAGTTTCTAGAACCTAGTTGAAACCAAAATATGCCCCTAACCTTTACAGTATTTAGGGTTATATGTTAATTTTACATAAAGAAATAATCAACCAGTTATATACGATTAGGTAGATTAAGTTGCATTATATGAGTGTTGCATTTGATAAACTGTCAATTGAGATATAGGAGTCACTTCACTTCAGTTTAAAAAAAAGTCTTAACCTGCACTGTAAAATATTTGCAATCAGATCTGGGCTAGGGTGATATATTAAATTGATCATTGCCTTTTCTGCTATGTGATATTACACTCTTCATCTTTCTCATTCATTTTGCATGCATCTGCTCACTTCTGTACAGCCACGGTAGAGGCAATTGAGGCTGAAAAAGGTATGATCAGAGTCTTTGCCAGTGGCAGAGATCTGTGGTGTCTGGGCGGGAATTCAAAAGTATTCTGTGTGTATGTGTCTTACATTCAACTTGCACAACCAGAGATGAATCAACTGTATTGATTCATCCTTTTTACATGTAACATTCATTTCTTGCCTTAGGATAACTTCCTTTAATAATGTTTCAGAGAAATCATTTTGTTTTTTCCCCAGTTTCTTTACAAAATGTGCAATAGTTTTTTGCTTTTTATTCGTGTAAAGCATGTTGTGATATGTGGTTTGTGTCTTGATGACTTTAAAAAGTGGTAGTGTTGAATTTTTTTCCTGCAAATATGTTTTGAGTTGGGAGTGGGGGTTATTTATGCATGTTTCTTTTGATAAAGCTTATTTTTAGTGGCTTGAAACCTAATCTTTTCATCACTTTCCATAACACATCTGGTAGTGCAAGACCTATCGTTACAGTGTTCCTATTTTTACTATGTGATTTTGAGGGTAGTTTGCTGACCAAATTTGTTTATAGTGTGTACACACACCTGACAATGAAAGGCATAGCAAAATACAGGGGTTGCCAGTGCTGCTGTACCAAATATGTTGCTGTACAGGCACCCTTTGTTAATGTTACAACTCCATACAATTTTAGTGTATGTAAATAAAAGCCTTTTACATACACATTTTGATTTCCTATATCACAATGTTAAATGAAGTGAATGACAAACAGCATAGCACTTGGGAGACCCTCCTTAGTATGTTTCAAATTTGGTCACAAAACACCATTTAATGACTACTTTGTTTATATTATGGAAATCAGATATCCAAAAATGTTACCAAGAGCCCAATTCTGTTCCACTGTAATCAGTGGATACTGCGCGCACACATAAGAGAAAATTTTGTTCCTAAGACTTCAAGCTTTTCATATGGTCAGCCATTTTTACATCTAAATGCAGCTGAGTAAGAAGGCATTTCCTGTTTCAATTAAAATGATGTGTAGAAGAGTAATATCTAGTTTCCTGTTTTAAGCAATGCCCAACTGATGACTTCTAAGACTGTGGTCGTTGTCCATTTCAACCATCCACATGATTAGAACAGAGTTAGAGCCATATTCTGCAGTTTTGCCTGCATGAAAACTGCAGGATCAGGACGTTGATTTGTATGCAAAATCTGAAGGCTTTTTTTTTTTAAACACTTGTGCTGCTTTGCCTACACTGCACTTGCTTATCTGCTTATTGACATTCCATTGAAGTGATTGGAATGTTAAGATGAGCCTGATACACACAGCAGCAAAGCAGTTGTTAGCACTGATCACACAAGGAGTGCTCAGCAGCAAAGTAGGTTTACGCCACCTTGATTCTTACCTGAAAAATATTTGCCATATATTATTTTGATTGTCGGTTGAAATCATGATTGCCATTGAACATTCCAGGAAAGCACATTAGATAAGCTTTTACTAATTCAGTTGTAGAGCCATAAAAGTTCCTTTGGCTAATTTCTTAGCTGTCTTTTAAAATCATTTTATTAGAAAAAGTATATACTTCCAACTTATTTTTCTGTTACTGACCTATGAAATTTGCATTTTGTTAAGCAATACGAGGATTTTCTCCGCAACATAAAATCTGCAGTTTTGAAGAAGCAAAAGGTTTGGATAGGATCAATGAGAGAATGCCACCAAGAAAAGATGCTCTTCAGCAAGATGGTATTAATTCTGTAAACACAACAAATGCCAATGGAAACAATGGAACTGGCAACAACAACGTACAGTGACCACACCAACTTCTGGTTTACTCATATGTCTTGCCTGAGAATTCCTAGAGTACTGCTTTTTGACATGACAACAGATGAAATAGCCAGGGGATCAGTCAAACTGGCTTCTTAATATGATGTGGAAAACATAACTTGATCCCACTGAAGACAAACCATCATGCTTTTGAGGCAACAGCCCCTCTCTATAAGTGATGACGGAACATCTGTGAGCATGCTTCATATATTTACAGAAATTCCAACATTGCTGGCTGAATACTGAGGAGAGCTATGGGGAAATGGTTGGGCTGTTATCAGTAAAGCACATCTAGACTAGCATTTTATGCTTATCATAGTCAACACTTTAAGTTTACAAAATGGGATTTTCTTTTCAGCAGAGCTAGTTTTTTTGTTTTGTTTTTTTTCAATCAGACTTTCAAATACAACCCTAAGAGCTACTATTTATTAATGGACATTGGTTTCATGAAGTGTCTTTAAAAACATAGATTAGAATAGTCTTAAAAAAATCTGAGGCTGCAAAAACTGTGTGTTAAATAAATGGAAAAAATGCCAAAAATCTCAGTTGGTCATTCTGTAAAATGCTGACCTCAGGTGTACTCCTTAGATGTTGCTAATTCTGTATTATATTCACTGTATTTTTTAGTTAAAGCTTATCAGAAAATTTCTATGTAGGAATGTTTATTACTTGAACACAGATTTTAAAATATTTAATGTAGAAACTTTTATGCCCAGCTTTTGAGACTCTCCCCATACCTTGAATTTAAAATATATATATATTAATTTTAGAAGTCTGAAAAACAATGCAATTGTTAATTTTAAGGTACTTTTAATTGAACTTTGTACATTGTTAAAGTACATTTTGATTCATATCAAGTCTGTAAAGCTTGGCATTGTATTTTGTGTATGCATGTTTTCATTTTGCAAATATTTAATATATAGACCTCTGATGTACAGGAACAACATCTATAGGTTATATAGATGTTATGGGTACTTTTACTTTATTGTGAGTATTAAAGTTGCTTAAATAGCTAATAATCACTGGGCAGGCTGAATAGCTGCAAGCTTTTTATTATTTTTCTTAATTCTGTAAAGGAAACTGAAAATGTTATTGAAATATTTATTCAGCACATAAACAATTGTTCTGTTCAGTTGTTAAGGCATTAGTGAAAGTGTAAAATCGAGACTGCATGTTTTTTTAGCTACAGGACTGCTTGGTTAAACTAAAAATTGAAACCATATGCTGATTTGTTCACAAATAATGAACTGTACTGTTTGCCACTGTACTTTGTTATATATTTTGACATTTGCTACCTACCTTTCTTATCCCCTGGAACACAACTTGAAACTTAAGTCACTAGAGTTCATCTCCCTTTTTGTTTGCCATAAAGTACAATCTGTAGAAACCCCTGTCTAAGTTGAAAATTTTATGCATGTTCTGAACTATTCAAGTATTTTATAAACAGTAGCACACAATAAATTTTGTGCATGGGCTGCTGCTTCTAACATCGTGTTTTTGTTTTATTATTTTGAACAGTATTTTTCTAAATCATTTTAAATTGGCAGAAAAATGGGTATAGTGTAAATGGTCACTTAGTTCGGCTTTAAAGCAATATAATTGAAGCTTAAATTGTCATCTTGAATTTCTGCTTCCATTTATTTTGCTAATTTTTGTTTAGTGAGTTCTTGCAAATAAAAGCCTTCAGAATTTTTCTTAACATTAAATTTGACATCCAATGATGATTTGTACAAACCTACAAGGAAGGTCAATATTAGGGTTCACTCAAGTTTTTTTTTTTTTTTTAAAGCTGTTCATTATTGATGCTTTTTGTATTTGCTCAATGGTTGTGAATGACCATTTGTGATGTCAAGTAAGGTGGCTTATTTGAGAGTCAATAGCTGATAATATGATCAGGTTGAATCTTGTTTTGGTTGAAGGTTAAATGAGAAAATCTACTAAAAAAGACTATGTAGTATATTCTGAACTGTAAACCTATTCCGGTTTTACTTTATTTATTTTAGATGCAAAGTAATTGGAAATAGTGATCAATCTGAACACAGAAGACCAAGTGACAAACAAAGGTAAGTGTTATCAGACATAATTCATGGGCTATGTAGTCTCTGGTATATGACACTGGGGCAGAGCAAAATTTGCACCAGTATCATAAATGTATAAATAGGGACCTATCAATTTCACGGTCATAGGATTTTAAAAATCATAAATTTCATGATTTCAGCTATTTAAATCTGAAATTTCATGATGTAATTGTAGGGATCCTGATCCAAAAAGGAGTTGGGGGGGGGGTCACAAGGTTATTATAGGAGGGGTTGCAGTACTGCTACCCTTACTTCTGTGGTGCTGTCTTCAGAGCTGGGCAGCTAGAGAGCGGTGGTTGCTGGCTGGGAGCCCAGCTCTGAAGGCAGAACTGCCGCCACCAGCAGCAGTGCACAAGTAAGGATGGCATGGTATGGTATTGCCACCCGTACTTCTGTGCTGCTGCTGGCAGGACGCTGCCTTCAGGGTTGGGCGCCTGGCCAACAGCCCCTGTGCCGCCAAGCTCTGAAGGCAGAGCAGAAGTAAGAGTGGCAATACCATGACCCCTCTAAAATAACCTTGTGACACCCCCCCAACTCCCTTTTGGCTCAAGACCCCCAATTTGACAAACGCTGGTGTCCTGCCATGAAATCTGTATAGTATAGGGTAAAAGCACACACACTACCAAATTTCATGGGGGGAGGGACACCAGATTTCATGGTCTGTGACACATTTTTCATGGCCGTGAATTTGGTAGGGGCCTAGGTATAAAAATTTAACCTAGACGATGGTCTGCCAGTGCTGCCTTTTTGATGGTGTGAATTGGAAAAATCCACCAATCCTCAGCCAATTGTCTTTAACTGATTAGTTCTCTGTGACCAGTTTTGATAAGGTAGTATTCCACACACACACGTGAAATATAATAATTAAAACCTCAGACTCTCTGTGAATACAATCCCCAGGCTTCGGATGATCACAGCTTGTGTGGAGAGCAACACCAAAGCCTAGTGTAATTTGAAAATCTTAAAAGCCTATTAAAAATAGATATGCTTTATTGAGATTGTTTTTGCCTGAATCTCAACTTGCTCTGTGGATCACTACTTTACTAGAACACCTTTAGGCAGAGAAATCTGTCTCTGGGTGGGTATCTGGTTTTTAAGAGGGTAATCCTTTCACATAAATGAAGATGTCCTCCATCTTATCTCTGAAAACCATTCTTCCAGTAAAAGGCAGATAAAGGAGCAACTCCTTTATCTAACAAAAGAATATGCCTGAGACTGAATACTCTGAGCTATGTATACTTCCCAATAGTGTCCCAATCAAATGCATTAAACATCTCTCAGTGGATGCATTGTCATCTCCATTGTTCTATGCAGTGTTGTTGCTGGTGAGATCTCTGAAAACTCAGTTCCCTTCCACATCTCCGCAAGCAGTCGGGGTCTGCCTGGGGTTTGGTGTGCCTGGCCTGTGGGGAGGGGGCTCCTGTAGCTCTCTGCGGGAAGCTTGCAATACACATCCTTTGTCCTCAGCAGTCCATCCCAAGTGAGCTAGGCTGTTCCCTTTACACTGTCTCCATGCTGAGCATGCCCAGCAGCCATGGAGCTTCCTCAGCCTGCAATGCACAGTTAACCCCTATGGAGCCAAAGATACACCCTGTCACAAGCACCTTCCAAATTACAATGCTTCCTGGATACTTAAACTTGCAACTTAAACTTTTCTCCCATCAGAAACAAAGAATTAAAACCTAACTGTTGTTGTCCTATAAATCTCTCACACATGCACTCCACCAGAAATCCTTAACAATCAAACTCAAGAATCAGTTATAAAGACAATTTGCTGAAAATTATTGGACTTTAACACCATCACAAAGGAAAGCACTGACAAACTCTTCATGTAAAAGAAGAGTATGTTTGCTAATTATTTCTCATTCTCTATGTTCCTCCTCCCCTAAAAACAGGGCAGTTCTTTAACATTCCATTGAGTTTATTCCAGAGATTTGGAGTTTCATGTTAATGAGCCTGTTCCTTTATGAGTGTTGTGGCCTGACAGCCAATGGTTACTGCAGAGAAACTCGCTCTCACTGGATATGAGATGAGTTCTGAAGATCTCGCTCAGTTTTAGAAAAGTTACTAATTTGTTTTGACAGTTGTAACTATGAACAGAAAATCAATAGACCTCTGTTGCTTACTGCATTAAATATTGCATCTTGTTAGCCTAGGACCAGCTAAAATGGCTAGGGCCAAAATTGTTAAATGCTGTTCTGTAAGAAGCATAGGAGTGCCTTAAATTTGCTGAGCCGTCTGGTCACTGATTCATCAAATATTGCTAGTTGGATTTGTCCTAGTTGTTGGTTATTAATAATAATCTCTAGCTCTTAGACAGTCCCTTTCATCAGTAAATCTCAAAGCCCTTTACAAAGATGCTAAGTATCTGTGTTTCACAGACAGGAAAGTGACTTGCCCAAGGTCACCCAGCAGGCCTGTGGCAGAGCCAGTAATTGAACTCAGGTTTCCATGCCCAGTCTAGTGCTCTATCCAATGGCACTCACCACTAATGTAAGGTCTCATCTCCTTTAGCTTACTGCTTGCAGTATCCACTGGTTGTTCCATTCCTTGGCTGTATAGGGACCTACCTGGACCCCAGTGTAAGGTAGAGCAGTCTCAGGGCTGCGCTACCTTACACTTTGCTGTTTTAGGGGCCTGGGAAATGAACAATAGCTGTAGTGTAGTATGCTCTAGCCCCATGTCCAATCCTTCTCCTACATTGGGGTAGGGGGGCGGTGCAGAGTCCTCGTGCCACTTTTACACTGGCTGGGGATGGGTTGTATTCTCAGAGACTATTGTTGCCCATTACAAATACCGTAAGGGGGATTTAGTGTAACTGAGAATAAGGTCAAAATGTTTTATGGTAATAGGCCACCGTCTACCACCTTATGGCAGACTTCCAAGCAGTTGTTTTTTCAAATCTATGAAAAGACTTGCTGTCACCTAGTGATCGAAACTGAATGCTCATTTATGCTATACTGTAAATCAGGGGTAGGCAACCTATGGCACATGAGCTGATTTTAAAAGTCTTATTTACTTTACATACAACAATAGTTTAGTTATATATTATAGACTTATAAAAACGTTAAACTGTATTACTGGCATGTGAAACCTTAAATTAGAGTGAATAAATGAAGACTCAGCACACCACTTCTGAAAGGTTGCTGATGCAAATTCTAGTGGTGTGTATGTAACCCCATCATCCAAAATTGTTTATTCATTTATATTATTTTCATTAACAAAAGTCCATTTCAAGGCTTCTCTGTAAAAGTCGCTGTTGCCTTGTAAGTCTATTGAGCCACGAAAATGTCTCACTTACTTAAACAGCTCTATAGTGGAATGTCTCCAGGCAGGTGTGGCTATTTTTCTTTAATTAGAGCTCTCTTCCTGCTGGATGTCCAACATGCACTCCTGCTGCAACTGGCCTTGCATAAGTCAAGAGAGCACTGCCAATCTCTGGAATCAAGGCAGAGGGAGGAGGGATAGCTCAGTGGTTTGAGCATTGGCCTGCTAAACTAAGGGTTAAGAGTTCAATCCTTGAGGGGGGGCCACTTAGAGATCTGGGGCAAAATCAGTACTTGGTCCTGCTATTCATAGAATCTCAGGGTTGGAAGGGACCTCAGGAGGTCATCTAGTCCAACCCCCTGCTCAAAGCAGGACCAAACCCAACTAAATCATCCCAGCCAGGGCTTTGTCAAGCCTGACCTTAAAAACCTCTAAGGAAGGAGATTCCACTACCTCCCTAGGTAACCCATTCCAGTTCTTCACCACCCTACTAGTGAAAAAGTTTTTCCTAATATCCAACCTAAACCTCCCCCTCTGCAACTTGAGACCATTACTCCTTGTTCTGTCATCTTCTACCACTGAGAACAGTCTAGATCCATCCTCTTTGGAACCCCCTTTCAGGTAGTTGAAAGCAGCTATCAAATCCCCCCTCATTCTTCTCTTCTGCAGACTAAACAATCCCAGTTCCCTCAGCCTCTCCTCATAAGTCATGTGCTCCAGCCCCCTAATCATTTTTGTTGCCCTCCGCTGGACTCTCTCCAATTTATCCACATCCTTCTTGTAGTGTGGGGCCCAAAACTGGACACAGTACTCCAAATGAGGCCTCACCAGTGCTGAGTAGAGGGGGATGATCACATCCCTTGATCTGCTGGAAATGCCCCTACTTATACAACCCAAAATGCCATTAGCCTTCTTGGCAACAAGGGCACACTGTTGACTCATATTCAGCTTTTCGTCCACCGTAACCCCTAGGTCCTTTTCTGCAGAACTGCTACCCAGCCATTCGGTCCCTAGTCTGTAGCAGTGCATGGGATTCTTCCGTCCTAAGTGCAGGACTCTGCACTTGTCCTTGTTGAACCTCATCATATTTCTTTTGGCCCAATCCTCTAATTTGTCTAGGTCCCTCTGTATCCTATCCCTACCCTCCAGCGTATCAACCACTCCTCCCAGTTTAGTGTCATCTGCAAACTTACTAAGGGTGCAGTCCACACCATCCTCCAGATCGTTAATGAACATATTGAACAAAACCGGCCCCAGCACCGACCCTTGGGGCACTCCACTTGATACCGGCTGCCATCTAGACATGGAACCATTGATCACTACCCGTTGAGCCCGACCATCTAGCCAGTTTTCTATCCACCTTACCGTCCATTCATCCAGCCCAGACTTCTTTAACTTGCTGGCAAGAATACTGTGGGAGACTGTATCAAAAGCTTTGCTAAAATCCAGAAATAGTACATCCACTGCTTTCCCCTCATCCACAGAGCCGGTTATCTCGTCATAGAAGGCAATTAGGTTAGTCAGGCATGACTTGCCCTTGGTGAATCCATGCTGACTGTTCCTGATCACTTTCCCCTCCTTTAAGTGGTTCAGGATTGATTCCTTGAGGACCTGTTCCATGATTTTTCCAGGGACTGAGGTGAGACTGACTGGCCTGTAGTTCCCTGGATCTTCCTTCTTCCCTTTTTTAAAGATGGGCACTACATTAGCTTTTTTCCAGTCATCCGGGACCTCCCCCGATCATCCGGGACCTCCCTTGAAGGCAGGGGGTTGGATTTGATAACCTTTCAAGGTCCCTTCCAGCTCTGAGATAGGTATATCTCTATATAGTAGCCCTAGATGGCCATGTCCTTGGTCTCTGGCTCTCTGATACGTGCTGTGCTTCTGGTCTCCACCTTCGCCCTGGAGCTCGCCCTTCACAGTCATGACAGGAAGAAGAGAATTGCTCCACAGTAAGCAACGGTCATCATCGCACCGTCAGTCACTGTTGCTGAGACCTCAGGGATGCTCCCTAACATGGTGCTGCTCTCCATTTTCCTGGCACCAGTCACCTGCGGCGATGGTTAGCTGCCAGACCCAGGCTTCAATGTCCTCTGGTGACCAGGGCAGGGCCAAGGACTTCTCCAGCTTGGAGCAGCAGTTCAGTTGGGCTCCACAGTGTGCATCTGCTGCGGTGATGCCAACATGGCAGCAAGGCTAGTGGCTGATACAATGGCCTTATTGGAACACCTGGGGCATACCTATTATGCAGGTGCCCCAATCCCACCAGCCTTCTCTAACTGCATCGGACAAAACCGTGGGCACCAGGATCAGTGCAATCACAAGCCTGCAAGGGTGCTGAGCACTGTTGGCCTCATTCATCTGAATAAATTCATTTGGCACCATAAAATTAGGTTACAGAGTGCACTTATCATTCCAGGCCAAACAATATCAAGTCATGACTCATTCAGGCTGGCCAGCAATATTAGCCCATTTCTGATTACTTCCACTCTACAATATTTGCTGTGCACACACTTAAACAATATGACCTGATTGAGTCCAAGTATTAATGATCATGGAAACTGGTTCTGTAACAGAAATAAACTGAAGTAGTCCACCTTTCCTAGCCTTGTTTTAATTTGCATCATAACCTCCCCTACGTCTATACACTGTGCTTTGTCACACTAAAATGTAACAGAACGCCACTAGCTGTCACCTTCAGCTCCCAACTAAAACCTCTCCAATGCATATCTTGAAGGGCAATCCCTCACTCACAGATCTTGGGAGACAGGCCCACAACCTGAAGCAAATACTCCCCAGCAACCACACAACAAAAACACTAATCCAGGAACCTATCCTGGCAACAAAGCCTGTTGCCAACTCTGTTCACATATCTATTCAGGGGACACCATCATAGGGTGGCTGATGTGATTAGGTCCTATCAGAGGCTCATTCACCTGCATATCTACCGAAGTGATATGTGCCAGCAATGCCCCTCTGCCATGTACATTGGCGAAACAGGACAGTCTCTTCACAAAAGGATAAATGGACACAAATCAGACATCAAGAATTATAAGATTCAAAAAACAGTCAGTGAATACTTCAACCTCCCTGGTCACTCGATTACAGACCTCAAAGTTCCAATACTCCAACAAAAACCTGCAGAATTGGAATTAATTTGCAAACTGGACACCCTTAAATTGCTTGAATGTATAATGACCCATCGACTCAGTCTTTAAAGTAAAACCTATTTCCCCATGCAAATTTTTCCCCTACTGTTACTCACACCTTCTTGTCAACTGTTGGAAATGGGCCATCCTGATTATCACGACAAACAGTTTTTTTCTCCTGCTAATAGCTCATCTTAACAGATTACTCTTGTTATAGTTAGTATGGCAATACCCATTTTTGGGGGGGGGGGGGTGTCTTCCTGCTGTATTTTCCACTGCATGCATCTGATGAAGGGGGTTTTAGTCCATGAAAGCTTATGCTCAAATACATTTTAGTCTCTAAGGTGCCACAAGTACTCCTCGTTCTTTTTGCTGATACAGACCAACATGGCTACCACTCTGAAACCTCAACACCACTTCGACATTTTAGATGAGCTATGTTGCTCTTTTGAATAATTGGCTAAGCAATTTAGTACTAAAGATTCTGTTGAGACAAGTGTCCCAAGACTGTTTTAGTGAAAGGGTTTAATTCCTACAGACCTTTCAAGAAGTGCCATTGAAGTCAATGGAACTACTCAGCTGAGCAAGGGCTGCAGAATCTTTGCAGACAAATGATTTGTACTATAATGGTTGTCTGAAGGAAATAATTTAATGTGGCATCTTAGCTGTATTTTCTATGGGCCAAAAATGACACTGACACTTCAGGTAAATGACAGTAGATACATCTTATTTGTATATAGTAAAGTATAAATGTGCTCTAAATTAAGGCAACCATATGTGCAAAATAAACTCTTAAATCATTCATAATTAAGAAGGCATATTTGGTTATGCAATATTGAAAATCATTCTTTGTTACATGCAAGGCTAGTTATTTGTCTCCCTAATAAGCTCGTTACGTCCTTCACTTTGTAAATCTTTTCTATTGACCAACGATTGCCAGCAGCAACTTCCTGTAGTCACCACTTGTATCACTTGATATCATTGTAGCCAAAGTCTTCTGGTACATCTGCGTGAACAGCTGCTTGATCTGTACAAGATCAATCTGTGTCAAAAGAAAGAGATAAGCATAAAACACTCAACAAGCAATCTGTATCCAGTATGGGATAATTCAGTAGTGGAGTAAGAGTCCACTTGCAGTGAACCCAGACAAAACATCCATTCATTCCCTGTACCCCATAGCAGCCCAGACAACGCACGCAGAAAGGAAAGAGATGCTCTCTATGCATGACACACTTTCAAGATCTGTCAAAGCTGCACCCAGCCTCCTGACCCTCTCTGAGGTTAGATGACACTTTGGAGTCTTGCTATTGCCAATACTTCTGTAAATTGGTGAAGGCGGCTGCTTCAGCCTCTGGGAGCAAACAGACTGAAAGGCCCTCAAATTCTCCAGTCCACTTCAAGAGGAAAAGCAAGAAGCAGCAGAGTCTTACAGTGTAATACTTCTACTTTTCCTCTCTCATTGCATATCAATGGATGAGACATGCAGGGTTAACCCACCACATCTCAACAGCCAGCCTGGGGTTCCTGATAGGGAGAATCCTCTCCAAAAGACAAAAATAACAGGAATCAAAAAGCATCTCATCTCACATGAGTGCTAGCTCCACCCCCACAAGTAGGGAAGCCTCTGCTTCCGAACGTAAAATTCAGAAACAGTGAGATAAGCTCCTTAACAACAGTCCATATTTGAAACCATGAGAAGGAAGGAGGCAGCCACCAACAAATGAGCAAGCTCAATCATTTCCTCCAACCAAACTTCGAAGAACTTACATAAAAGTGGTAAATTGATGATAAATGGAAAAGTACTAGGGGATGCAGAATTTTGCAGAAGTGAACCTTGTGTGCACAGAATTTCCTTTCCCCCACAGAAATAGGCTGCAGTGCTCCTGGCCGCCAGTAGGGGTCGCTGGACCCAGCAGAGCCCAGCTCACAAATAGAAGACAAGGTGAGGGAGAGGTTTCCAGCAGCTGCAG
Source organism: Mauremys mutica (assembly GCF_020497125.1). NCBI lineage: Eukaryota > Metazoa > Chordata > Testudines > Geoemydidae > Mauremys > Mauremys mutica. Next base: position 55,438,132 of record NC_059078.1, on the reverse strand, counting down.
TTCCCAGCATGCCCTGAAGTAAGGAGGCAGCGGAGCATAGGAATCTCCCTGCAAGCCCAGATCCCAGCATCAGGTTGTTTTCTCCCTCTGGATCCCATCCGCTCTGTGGTATTGGGAGGAGAGGGGAGGAGGCTTGGGTGGGCACAGTGGCTGGCTCTGGGGAGAGGGGTTGTGGGTGTCTGGCCTCCCGGCTGGGCAGTGTGGGTGGGACAGAGAAACAGGAACTGGGTTGTCATAGGGGTTTCTTTAAATTTTCTACTCCTGGGGGAATTTTTATAGTGTATTGTCTGTATTGTTACTGACAGACAGGTACTTTGAAATAAATTACCAAAATTTTTAAACTGCTTCCTCCTCATTTTTTGGAAAGGAGGAGGAAGATTCTTACCTCACTGCGAGTGACTATAATTCTGACAAGTGTAGAATCATCTGTGCCAGCTCCTTTCATGGAATGGTAAAGTCTCTCAGCAAAAAAGGCCGGGCGATTTAGAGCACATTGCACTACAAGAAAGTGTAGTTACTGGGTTATTTCAAATAATGCATACTGCAGTCACTATTCACATGGTTGTATTTGGCAGAATTAAATAGTTGATGTAGGAGATGGCAGGGCCGGCTTTAGGCCAATTCCACCAATTCCCCCGAATTGGGCCCCGCACCCAGTGAGGATCTCTTCGCTGGCTAGAGGCGCCTTTTTAATTTTTACTCACCTGGCGGCACTCCGGGTCTTCGGCGGTGGGTCCTTCGCTTGCTCTGGGTCTTCGGCAGCGGGTCCTTCAGTGCCGCTGAAGATCTGGAGCGAGTGAAGGACCCGCCGCCGAAGACCTGGAGCGTGTTTTTTTTTTTAGTCATCCCTGCCGGGGCCCTGTCGAAACTGTTCGAATTGGGCCCCGCACTTCCTAAAGCCGGCCCTGGGAGATGGTATACATGGTATTTGGAAACAGTTCCTCTTATTGCTTTGTGATTCTTCCTCAAGCCAGACCCATGCTGGTCACAGTTCAGCAATTTTTTTTGTGTTGGTTAAATTCTATTCTGTGCATCTCATCACATTTCTTTGAGGTTTGGAAACCTGACTGTTTTGTTACTGAATCTTTCAGTTTAGGCCTTACTGTCCACTGGTAAAAATTTCATAGCCACAAGAAGTGTTTAAGCTTCACTAAGCATGGATACCTTTTTACACAGCTTCGAACACAGGTTAGTAGCCCAACCATTGCTAGTTGGCCACATCATTGTATAACATTTCAGCCATGAAGACAGCACTTTTTGACAAGTAGAGAAGTCTTAATTCAATAACAAAAATCATCTAAGGAGACACTTCATTTTAAAAAACAAATCTTTCCGGTCAGGGCCAGCTCTAGGTTTTTTGCCGCCCCAAGCAAAAAAAATTTTGGCTGCCCCCCCCCCCGCCCACCAGTACCCCCCACTCACACCCCCTGTTGCCCCAGCACTGGCCTCCCCCCAAAATGTGGGATCCGCTACCAGCACACTGCAGCCAAGCCCTGGCCCAGCTGCGACTCTGTCCCCATGTGGGTGGAGCTGCTGGGCAGCACGGAGTGGGAGTACTTCCAGGTGGCGGCACGGCTACGGGGTGGCGCAAAGAACACGGCCCCCTCCGTGGGCTTCGCAGCACTGCTGGTGGCCAAGGTGGATCAGTTCGCGCTCACCGCCCTCACCCTCGACATGCTGGCGGCCAAAGACCTGGAGAGCCCCCTGGACCTGCTGCTCTTCAGCCTCACGGTGCCCTGGCCCAGCCCTGGCAGGAGGGAAGGCGAGGATCTCCAGCTGCGGGGCTACCTGCTCAGCACCGACAAACCCAGCCGGCCGCTCACCTCCTCACACACTCCAGGAGCCCCTCGCCACCATCGCAGCCCGGGCTCGGCTCCAGAGGACCCCGTTTCCCTCCCTCCTCGGCTCCTCACACACACTGGGTAGGGCTGCCCAGAGGATTCAGGGCAAAGCAATTTTGGGGGCCCCTTCCATAAAAAAAAGTTGCAATACTATAGTAACATGTATTTGGAAATGTAAAAAATAACTAGTGAAAATTAATTTGTAATAATTTGAAAATACACCAAATACATTATTTAAAAACATTAAATGCTTTACTGGTCTGTATACATTTGCAATTACAAAATGGGCTGTTGCTGGGTGATGGTGATGGTTGGTGCCAATGGGCTGTCACTGCCTGGAGGTGGTGCTGCTGTTGCCCAGGGCCGGGTGGGGAGCTGGGCTCTGGGGGGTGCCCGGCTCACAGGGGCTGGGCTCAGGACTGTGAGGAGATGGGGTTGGAGGTTGTCTGGATCAGAGGGGCTCGCCTCAGAGCGGGGTGTCTGGGGTGGGGGGATGGGGTCGGGAGGTGTCCGGCTCAACGGGGCTGGGCTCGGAGCTGGGGGTCTCGGGTGAGGGAAATAGTGTCAGGAGGTGCCCACCTCAGAGCAGCTGGGCTCAGAGCTGGGGGTCAGGGCAGTGGGGGATGGGGTTGGGGGTGTCCGGATCAGAGGGGCTGGGCTCAGAGCTAGGGGTCAGGGCTGTGGGGGGAATGGGGTCAGGGAGGTGTCCGGATCAGAGGGGCTGGGCTCAGAGCTGGGGGTCTCGGGTGAGGGAAATAGTGTCAGGAGGTGCCCACCTCAGAGCAGCTGGGCTCAAAGCTAGGGGTCAGGGCTGTGGGGGGAATGGGGTCAGGGAGGAGTCCGGATCAGAAGGGCTGGGCTCAGAGCTGGGGGGGGGAAATGGGGTGAGGGGGGTGTCCGGATCAGAGGGGCTGGGCTCAGAGCTGGGGGGGACTGGGGTGAGGGGGGTGTCCGGATCAGAGGGGCTGGGCTTGGAGCTGGGAGTCAGGGCTGTGGGGGGAATGGGGTGAGGGGGGTGTCTGGATCAGAGGGGCTGGGCTTGGAGCTGGGAGTCAGGGCTGTGGGGGGAATGGGGTGAGGGGGGTGTCTGGATCAGAGGGGCTGGGCTCGGAGCTGGGGGTCAGGGCTGGGCCTGGGGGGTAATGGGGTCGGGGGGTGCCTGACAAACACCTCCCTGAGACCCCCCCCAATCCAACCCCCCTTCCCTGGCCCCTGACCGCCCCCCCACAGAACCTGTGCCCCCTCCCTGCCCCCTGAGTGTCCCCGGGACTCCCTGCCCCGGCTGCTTACCCCCGGCTCACCGCGCGGCAGCCGCATGGCTCCGGAGGGGGCTGAGCTCTTCCCCGCTCAGAGCCGCGTGGGGAGGGGGCGGGGCCGCATGCTCCAAGCTGAGCTCAGCTGTCTCCACTCGGCCCGGAGCTTGTAGCCCCGCCCCCTGACCACACGGCTCTGAGCGGGGCGGAGCTCAGCCCCGCCCCAGCCAAGCTGCTGCCGGGCTGTTTAGGACCCAGGGAACAAGCGGAGGAGGAGCGGCCCGTCTTCTGCAGCCAGGAGGGGCCGCGCTACCGGTAAGGGGCCCCCCCTCTCCCCCAAGCGGAGCCGGTAGCGAGGCCCCGCCTGGCTGCAGGGGACGGGCCGCTCCTCGGCTTGCAGCGGCAGGATGAGCTGGGGCCCCACCCCCAGCCTTTTGCCGCGCCCTATATTTTGCCGCCCTAGGCAGCAGCTTGTTTTGCTGGTGCCTAGAGCCGCCCCTGTTTCCGGTGGGTGATTGGTACTGGAATTCAAAGATTTTTACCTCTAGGTTCTTAGCTAGAATTCCAACAGCATAAGTACCAATTGAAAATTATCACCATCCACTGGCTGTGAAACTTGTCTCTTTTCAGTTCCTATTGGATATCATTCTTATAATGTGATTTGGAAACCTAATTAATAGGTCACAATTTTAAGAAAAAACAAGTTCTCAATAAGCATTGATCTTTTTTCATTGCTTCAAATGGGGCAGAGCTTAGAAGAGCTCTGCATAGCAATCTTGTGGCACCAACATCAAGGATGGTTGAAGAAAGGACACCACCCTACAAAGGTGGTTAATACAAAGAGTAAGAATGGACAATATACTGTTAAGAGGTAGAGATTCGAGACAAACTGTTTTTATTATTAAGCTCTCGTAGTTAGAGGGTTTCTAAACTTCAGGAATCCCTTAATAATAAATTATTCTAATGGTTACTCTTTCCAATCAATGACGATTAGGGCCCTACCAAATTCATAGCCAAGAAAAATATATCACAGACCATGAAATATGGCTGTTGAACAGGAGGGACAGGGCTGGGGGCACCCCATGCAGGGACTCCTACCGTGGGCCCGGCTCCCATTGCTAGTCCCAGCACAGGCTGGGGAGGGACGGGACATCCTCCTCTTCCTCTGCAGGGGTTATGCCCAGAGCCAGGTCAGACCAACCTCTTGGAACCTCCCCCGGCTGCAGAAAGCTCTGTGGCTGCTGGGAAAACCCAGATGTATAAACCCACCCTCTCTACCCTGTGACCCTCACTTCTGTGCTGGTGCTGCTGGCAGTGGAGCTGGCTTTAGAGTTGGGGCCTGGTCAGCAGCCACTGCTCTCCAGCTGCCCAGCTCTGAAGGCAGTGCCCCTGCCAGCAGCAGTGCAGAAGTAAGGGTGGCAATCCCACAACACTCCTACAATACCCATGTGACCCCCCCCTCTCTCTCACACACGCACACACCCTTCAGTTATCTTGAAATTTCAGACATCTGAAACCTTGAAATTGACTAATTTTTAAATCCTATTACCGTGAAATTCACCAAAATGGACCCTGAATTTGGTAGGGCCCTAATCATGGTCCATTAGCTTTCTGAACAGTGAGAATAAGAAATTAATCAGATGACAGGAAACCTTTAAAAAAAAAAAAAACTTTTGCTCCAATTTTCTATAGAACTTGTGATGCTTAAATTAAGATTTTTATTGTAGCTCAAGTAGCTTCTAAATGAAAAATATAGGTATTCCAGCCAGACTTGTATAATATGTCAGAGGGGACCCCTAGTGAGTCATCTGGGTCAGAGGGACCCACATTCCTGTCTTTCCTTAGTGTTTCTGAAAACAAATTTAGCCATAAACGTTCTAATTAAAAGTAAAAACAATGAGGAGTCCTTGGGGCACCTTAGGGACTAACAAATTTATTTGGGCATAAGCTTTCGTGGACTAGAACCCACTTCATCAGATACATCAGTGTATTTTTCACTTCATGCATCTGATGACGTGGGTTCTGGCCCATGAAAGCTTAAGCCCAATTAAATTTGTTAGTCCCTAAGGTGCCAGAAGGATTCCTCGTTGTTTTTGCTGATACAGACTAATGCAGCTACCACTCTGAAACCTATTTAAAAGTGACACCTGCTCTTGAAAACGCTTTAGTCTTCTGTTAAGAATTTTTTAAGAGTAGATCTGAGCATTGTGATACAAATTAACATTAAGTACAATGTTCAGTAAACCTGTTCGATGAAGATACAAAGTTAATTCAGAATGAGGGGAACTGAAAAGAGTTAAATATGCCTTAATTGGATTTAGTTTGGAGAAAGCCAGCTTGTTTCAAATTGAGCTCACCGTACTTGAATTATAATCAAAATAAAAGTTCAACTTTTAGTCAGGACTTAGAATACTTCTATTTTGGCAAGTTCTGGGGGTAATAATATAGAAAGCGAATACCTCAAGTCGTTTCAAAACACTTATGACAAGTCATAGATTGCTGAGTTCCATTGTCTCTTATCTAGCTCTTAGGGCTGTCAAACGATTAAAAACATAATCGTGATTAATTGCTGTTTTAATCCCACTGTTAAATAATAGAATACCAATTTAAATGTATTATAAATATTTTTTAATTTTTTCTACATTTTCAAATATTGATTTCAATTACAACACAGAATACTAAGTGTACACTGCTCACTTTGTTTACAGATAATTTCACTGTAAAAAAAACAATAGTATTTTTAAGTTCAGCTCATACAAGTACTGTAGTGCATTCTCTTTACTGTGAAAGTTCAACTTACAAATGTAGAATTATTATTTTTATTTATTTTTACATAACGCCATTCAAAAACAAAACAATGGAAAACTTTAGAGCCTAGAAGTCGAAGCATGAAGGGGCATACAAATGTTTAGCGTATCTTGCATGTAAATACCTTGCAACGCCGGCTATAACAGTGCCATGCGAATGCTTGTTCTCACTTCCAGGTGACATTGTAAATAAAAAGCAGGCAGCATTGTCTCCCATAAATATAAACAAACTTGTTTGCCTTAGCTATTGGCTGAACAAGAAGTAATATAAAGTGAGCACTGTACAGTTCATATTCTGTATTGTAATTGAAATCAATATATTTGAAAATGTAGAACATCCAAAAATATTTATAATACATTTAAACTGGTATTCTATTATTGTGTGATTAATCATGACTTTTTAAATCTAGTTAATTTGTTTTGCATTAATTGCATGTATTAACTGTGATTAATTGACAGCCCTACTAGCTTTACCTCTCCAATTAGTCATAAATACCCTCTTTAAAAGAAAGAAAAGTCTTACCGATGGTCTTCAAGCCATCTTCTACACTTCCAGAAAACTCCCGGCCAATGCTGCTTAACAGATCACGATTGGCAATCTGCACATATAAATTAAAGGGATTAGGAGGGTTTGTTTTTTTAAACATGTGGGAATGGAGCCAAATTCAGTTCTGGCATATGCAGACCAAACTCATTTGAAGTTAATGGCATTTCATCTGTTTTTACCCCAGGGCTGAATTTAGTTCATAATCTTTAATAGAAAAATGTCTACCTTAGAATATGTTTCAACTGTAGCTTTTAGCTGGGGGAAACTTCTAGTTGCCAGAATCATGTTAAAGCAAGACTCATCAGTTCCAAGTTTCCCTTCACCAGCTTGGTAGAGGCGCTGAGCATCTTCCTGAGCTTTTTGGTAGTTCACTGATTGATTCTCATCCCGATTGCCCTGCAAGTGAAGCAAGTGCTTAATCAGTAACACAACATTTTCTGTTCCTTACCACATCTTACAGCCTTGCCAAATGGTTGTTATCTTCAAACAGTAAACTAGAATTGGTAAAGGACTCTTTTATGACAGCTGTTTCCCGATAAGCCTCACTTGTTTTTGGAGGCAGGATTGGATTGTGCACCAGTTAAATGAGGGGACTAGGAGTCAGAACTCCAAGCCTATCACCCAGCTCTGTCACGGACAAGCTGTGTGACCCCTGAATCTTTTTTGTACTCCTTTGTAAAATGAGAACAATTCTTACCTTTATTCACCTTTGCTGCGGAGGTGAGAGCCTCAATTATTTGTAAAGTGCTTTGAGATCCTCAGATGAAAAGTCCTATAGAAGTACCAAGTATTATGCATATTGTGATGCATGGACAGTGCTACAAATCTCTGTCCACTCAGACAGTGAGCTCATGACTGTTCTACAATAGTTCTTTGAAAAGGAGCAAGGCTATGGCATATTGGAATTCTGAATTCAAGAGTACTTCAGGCTCTTTAGTTATTAGAAATGGAAGACAATATATACTCACTGTATCCTGAAAGGAAGTAAGTATTAAATGCCTTCTAGCTGCCTCTGATGGACAGACAGACAGAGTCTGTTGTCAGTTTCCGGCTGCATCAACTTAACAGCTGTGCTTTTAAGTAGCAGTTTGAAAACATGCCTTTCCATTTACAGTGATTTCTTGTAAGCTGAACATAGTGAGAGAGCCTGACACTCTTACTCTGCAGAGCACAACTTAAAAACCTTAAATCATCTGGGTCAACAGCTCTGTAAGTTGAAATTATCTCATGTTTTTAGCCCCTATGGCTTCTTGATAATTAAATTAAAGAGAAAACAAGGGCTAAGTTTTCACTTAATATTTTTGTTTCTAGCTCTACTGGTTGCAAAGAACCTTCTGAACATGAACTAATGCATTGTTTTACTGAGTACGCACGCAGCCTGAAATAATAGCAATAAAAGGCACGATCTGATTCCATTCTTCGCAGAATGGTGTTGATTCTGAAGCATAATGACTGACTGAGAAAAGATCTGAGGGTAGATTTTTAGCACCAACAGAACACCCATTAATATCTAATTTTAGGCAGTGTGGTGGTGGTACCAGCAAAAGGTAATTTCTGAAGATGCTATTTCCAAACTACTTTTTTATGCCTTAAATGAATTAACATCTATATAAGTTATATAATGTGCAGATGACCACTAGCTATCATAATGTGTTGGATATATCAAAATAATAAAAACTCACCACTGCAAGCTTCTCTAGAATTTGCCTTTTTGACTTTACAGAGGCAGGCAATAAAAATCCTCAGAAAATTATTTGTGGTACTTAATGCCACAGCTCTCACAAGAGTTGATACACTCAAGAGAACATCAAAGTAGAAATGTCATGGAAATTTAAGAAACTGTAAAATGGCGAGGCTCAAAAAGAAAGGCATTTACAGTCAGAAGAGGTGGGGAGGGATATCACAGTATCTAAGACTTTATGGAACTACAAATGAAACAAGGGAAACATCACTTTCATCAACTAAATGAGGGAATGCATTCCCCACATTTTCATGTCCCACAAAATGCAGCTCTGCTCAGAATACAAGCTACCACAGAACATGGCTCCTGGTTTACAGCCAATGGGGGGGGGGGGGGGGGGGTCAGATACATGCCAGATTTTATAACTTGTAGTGCTTCACCGTGTTTAAAATCTATTTCAATAGGATATTGAAGCTAACAACACTGAAAAACTGGACAGTATAACAGTCCCGTACATAGATGACATACTATAGGCAGGCTCCATGATCCAGCTGAGTTCAAGGGTAGCACTATCTGCATAGAACAGTTCGATCTGAGAAAGGAAAGACAAGTGGGGAACTAAAGGAGGGGGAGTGAGTTTTGAGCTGAATGTCCTGCTTAGCATATGCCCATGGATTCTCGCAAGTCTTCTATATATTAAGACATCTATTGTGTTAGGAGACAGGTTTCAGCACTTGATTCCCACTATGTGTTAAACCATGGTTTGGTCTTACACTGTAAGAGGGACTGCACCCTCCTGGAACCACGTTCTTGAATGATGGTAAAAGTCCCCGGGCTCCAGCATAGTTCTGGAGCACTGATACACCATGATGTGTTCCCATCTAGACTGCAAGGCCAAACTGTGATTTAAATGTGTTTTTTGGGATGGCTACAGTGCTGTAGCTGGATCACTCAACTCAGTAGGGATTCCTGGGTAGACAGGATGAGACCATATGTTGTCATTCTCCTATAAAGACATAGACCAGTGCCACATAACTTCTTACAGAAGCTGGCTCTGATTAGGCATATACATTTTGATGATCTCTCAGTCATACTCTTCTTCAAGCTATAAAAACAGGTGAACTTTTTTTTAAAAACGGTGTTTGTTTACTGTAAGCATCTGATACAGAGCTATAACTCCACTCACCAGTCTGTTCTGTAATAAATGCATGAAATGTATGCAGCAAGAGGTCCTTACACCTTTGGTTTACCAACAAACTCACCATTGTCAAAAAAATGCCCTACAGCTCACCTGGCACATAGATATGAGTAATCGTTCAAAGTGTCCTGAGGTATCTGCTCTGATATCCTGTTCAATGTCTCTTCCAAATTCTGTTTTGTAAGTCCTGACTATGTCTCGAATTTCCTGGTTCGTCCTTGTACAAAGAATCTCAATCAACACTCTCTCCTGAGTGCCAGCTCCCTATAGGCAGAGAAAGAGAAAGTATTGCTGCAACAAAGCACACTTACCCTTCTTTACAATTTTCTGTGACACTATAAAACCAACTGTTACAATCAATCATTTATTACATTTTGAAACTGTTTTAGTATTATCTAAATTGTAAAAGCAGCATTTGTCCCTCCTTTCTGAACATTCTAAATCCTCTCTGATCTCATTACTCAAAATGTAAGGTATGGGGTTGGTTTTATTTTGTTTTTTAAACAACTGGTGAGTTAGGAGTGTTGAGAAACTACTAACAGAGGGCATGAACTGAGGCATAGCCAGTTAGAGAAAAGGAAAATTTTAGAAAGGAAATAAAGATACTTAAAACATAAAAATGTAGGGCTGCAAGGGACCTTGAGATGTAATCTAGTCCCATCCCCCTGTGCTGAGGCAGGACCAAGTGAACCTATACCACCCTGACAATTGTTTGTCTAATCTGTTCTTAAAACCCTCCAATGATGGGATTCCACATCCTCCCTTAGAAGCCTATTCCAGTGTTTAACTAGCCTTAAAAGTTGGAAGGTTTTTCTTAATATCTAACCTAAATTTCCCTTGCTACAGATTAAGCCCATTACTTTTGTCCTAAAATTTGACTACCTCATTTTATATTGCGAACTAACAATTCCCTTCTAATAGGGGTTTGAAACAAAGTAATGACCTATCAAAGCACTATTAGAAACAGAACGTGTATCTGGATCCTATTCTGCTCAGTTTACAAGTAGTTCTCTGTTCCAAATTTAGCCTTTCCTCCTATATCTGGCATAAGCGAGAGCTTCATTAATACGCCCCTTTTTAATATATACCAAAAAAAAAATCACACAGCAAATTGTGCTGCACCAGGCCTTCCTGTCACGGTTACCCTTATAATCCTCCTGCCTTTTAAAAAAAATAAATAAAGACTGTAAGCTCTTCAGGGCAGGGGCCATCTCCTGTTGTTTTTAGGGAGCTTATCACAATGAGGGGGATGGGGTCTGATCTAACTGGAATATGTAGGCCCTGCTGTAGTATAAATAAGAGTAAGTCAAGGATGTCTCTTACACCTGCCCTAAAGGAGGTCTTATTGAATCGTACTCCATATTCTGTAGAAATTTGTAGCTTTTGAAACCTCATCAGTATAAAAACATTTTATATATACACAATTGACATTTTTACCATTCATTCATAGACATGATGTACTTAATTATTTCTGCCAACTCACTGTTCACTTATAGCTCGGCTATGTGGGTTCTGATACTAGTTTCCAGTAGTGCCCACAATGTGCTAGCCATGGGGTCAGCAACCTTTGGGAAGTGGTGTGCCAAGTCTTCATTAATTTAAAGTTTTGCATGCCAGTAAAAGGTTTTGCATGCCAGACTTGTCAGGAATTACTAAAACTGCAAAACTGTCATGTCCCATAACATAGGAAGTGTCTAATTTAGTGTTTTATTCATGATAAAATTATACCTTCATTGCATGACGTAAACTCCAGGCATCATAATAGGTAGGTGGCATGAACAAGGCTAATATCAGTTCTTCCATGTTTCCACTTAGTTCAGACTTCAGATCTTTAATTAAATCCTGTCCAGTTACAAAAATAAGTATGAGGTTAGAGTACAAATATGTAGTACATGAACAGTGTGGTAATTAGGAAGGGGCTAAAGAGGCAATATCCAGATCTTCAGATTTGCTAGAGGTTATAGGCTGGGGTTAGGGTTCAGATGATCACTCTAGGCATTAATACTGTTTATTAGACTGCTGTAAACTACTGAGCAGTCTATGCAAGATTTCAGACCAAAAGGCAGAAGTCTCACAAGATTAGTTGATTTTTCAAGATTTCCATTATTTTAGCTAATGAAAAGGTTGTGGCATCCACTGTTTCTGAGAGAACCAGAAAATAGGCCCATTTGAATTTTAGATCCAGAATTCAAACATAAGCCCTCCTCCCACAAAATTCAAAAGGGGGTTGGATTAAAGGTCTGCTTTTGGCCAATCTCTAACTGTTGTGACAAAGTTCCTCCTCTACCTTGGTGGGTCCTGCGCTTATTTGGCAGATTTGCTCACCTCAGTGATCTTCCCCAGAGTCTGGGTCAACTTCTCCTGTGTCTGATCAGGAGTTGGGAGGTTTTGGGGGAACCTGGGCCCGCCCTCTACTCCGGGTTCCAGCCCAGGGTCCTGTGGATTGCAGCTGTCTATAGTGCCTCCTGTAACAGCTGCATGACAGCTACAACTCCCTGGGCTACTTCCCCATGGCCTCCTCCAAACACCTTCTTTATCCTCACCACAGGACCTTCCTCCTGGTGTCTAATAACGCTTGTACTCCTCAGTCCTCCAGCAGCACCCACTCTCAGTTCCTTGCACCTCTTGCTCCCAGCTCCTCACACGCGCTTCCCCCTCCCTGACTGGAGTGAGCTCCTTTTTAAACCCAGGTGCCCTGATTAGCCTGCCTTGATTAATTAGAACACCTGCAGCCAGCCTGTCTGCCTTAATTGGTTCTAGCAGGTTCCTGATTACTCTAGTGCAGCCCCTGCTCTGGTCACTCAGGGAACAGAAAACTACTCATCCAGTGACCAGTATATTTGCCCTCTACCAGACTCCTGTACGCCACTGGCCTGGGTCTGTCACACTGTATATTTTGATTATGTACTAAAAATAAGCGAGTCAAGGTATATCATGTCCACCACTTTCCCCATATCCACAGAGCACAAAGTTTTAAACATACTGACTACAACTACTTTCCTCTCCTGAATTAAATTAGTATCAGAGAGGTAGCCATGTTAGTCTGTATCCACAAAAACGAGGATACCAGTGGCACCTGAAAGACTAACAGATGCATCTAAATGCATCTGAAAAAGTGGGTTTTTTACCCATGAAAGCTTATGCCCAAATAAATCTGTTAGTCTTTAAGGTGCCAGCGGACGCCTCATTGAATTAATTAGGTTTCACTCATTGATAGCTGTGGGGTCATAATTGTTCTAATTCTCCAACTGCCCACAGAATCTTTTAGGAAAAACAGGGTAGGTAAAATCTTAATCTAAACCATAAGACATGTAGAAAACATGTATTTGATTTTAAGGAAAAAAAACACATTTGGGCCTTCTTTATATATCAAAAGACAAAAAAGTGCACTGACCCAATTTTCTTTTCCTGGGCATGTCGTCTTTTAAAGTTTTCTATGCACAGAGGCCTAGCTGTTTCAGACTACGCTGCTGCAACACCTGCCTCCAAATTGTGATCAACAGGGATGCTGTTGCTGACAAAGCATGATACCTAGCAGTCATGTGACAGACCCATACCTAGGGAACTCCCCACCACCAGACTTGAGGGCACGTAACAAAAATGAAGACAGATCTCCTTCCTTTCTCTCACAGTGGCATAGCAACATGACCCAGGAGAGCTAATCTTTTCAAAGTCCTGTCCATACTGCTAGCTTCTCCCACACTCTTTTTAGAGTCTCAGTTCTGGGAGAACAAGTTTCTCACTTAGTGTAGCTACAGCACCTAGGCACAACAGGGTTTCAGTCTTGGTTGTGGCTTCTAGGCACTGCCAGAGCACAGAAGTAATTTAAAAGGAACATTTTTATAGATATAAAAATAGGGATATTCTTGCCCTATTTTTAAATTACAAATATTTCAAGCAACAATATTTCTGGCTAGATTTTCCTGAGAGACATTGGCATGAAGGTAATATTTTAGTAGTTACAATACTTGCCCATTTTTAGGATCTAAACTCTTTTCAAAATTTCCAGGGTGGTTTCTTTTTCCCCCACCATCCCCCAAAGCTTTTGTTCTCATCTTTCCCCGGAGACACTATCACTAAAATAATATTATGGCGTTAAGTGTCATGTGATGCAGCACAGTAGCTAAATGAGTTCTCAGCAGACTCCTGAAGAATTCCTATTTCAAGTCCCACGCTTCCTTTTTTGGGAGCAAAAATCAGAGAAAGTGGCAAGAATGTCTAAACTTCTTTGATCACCAGAAAAGGCCAACTCCACCAAAGCAGATATGGAAACTTTGCACCCTGTTTCCTGGAACTGAAAGAAGACGGGTCATGACGAACAAATTAGCTGCCAGGAGTGTGCAAAATGGAAAGAGCAGAGTTTACTATATATTATATATAAATATAAAATAGGTATTTACCACTTGTTCAGTGACAAGGTGCACTATCACAACTGTATCAGACTGGTCTTATAATCAGGACACAGTGCAAAGGTTAGTCACAAACTAAATGTTTTATTATTTTATTTCATTTCCTGTCCTCAGAGCTCAAATTTTCTTTTAAAATGTTATCTAAATCTAACCATAGTTCTCCAATGAAGCTTACTCAGTGCTGCTTAGAGTGTAGACTATGTTCGTTTCAACTTTAATATGAGTAAACCAAATTACTTCACTTGGTTTACTCATATTTCATATTAAAGTTGAAACAAACATAGTCTAACACTTGTTTGAGTGTAACAGTTTTACAGAGTTTGCTTATACCATAAATTACCATGTATGACTCAGATCCTGTTCCACCTATAGTAGGTTATCCTCCATGGTAAATTCCTGAAGTCTGTATTTGTGGCAAAACTCTATGTACTTCAGTAGCAGTTTTGCCTGAGTAAGGACTTTAGGATTTAGACCCCAGTCTCTCTAACTGCATGTAAATAGTTTGCCTTTCATTGAACACTTTACATTGATTCTTGTTGAATTTTGCACCATTGGTTTCAGAGTGTCTTTCCAATTAATCAAGATCCCATCCCATATGTTAATATTACCTGCCAAAGTATTTCTGATGTCTTCCACCAAGGTATAGTTTGAATTTCATTATGTTCTGCCCTTCAAATAATTAACAAAAATAAAGGAAACTTAATGTTTGGTCCTGGAAAGACACTGCTTGAAAAAAATCCCACCAATTGTCAGGGCTGTACTGAAGTTCCTGGAGCTACTGGTAGAACAAGGAATGTAGCTAAGTGTACACAGAAATTTTAAAAACAAAAATCAGGCACACTCTACCTGGGACTAAAATACCATTACACACAACCAAGTTTGCTAGTGTTACTGTATCACTGCCAATTTGTTTATTGGTTAGAAGAGTAACCAATGAACATACCTTGCCATACATAGTCTTGAAAGCTGCCTTGATTTTTTGCCTTTGATCACTGGAGCGATTGGACACAACATTAATGATAGCCTGCTCATCCGTTCCTAGGAAATAAAAAGGCAATTTCTTACAAGAAAGTATAAACATAATCCTCCAAAACTGTTCATTTTACAATTTTAGAGTTTTAACAAATACAGTGCATATTTTTACACATATATATACAAAAAATAAAAAATGTTGGCCAATATATATGCTTAACATGTACAGTTTTCAAAAACACCAACTGAGAATTAGGAGTCTGAAAACTTTACCCAAGATCTATACAATTAGAAGAAAAGAAAAATGCCTTTAACTTTTTGGCTAATAAACAAACTCTGTAGTAATCACTAAATAAATAAAGATCTTGTCTTACCAAATCCCTTCATAGCCTTGCGCAGTATTTCTGCATCCCTCCCAGCATCAAAGTTGGGCGCAGCTCGAATTGTGCCCTGGGTACTTTGAGTCATTGCTACAGGCTAAGAATGAACAAGTTATGCATTACCAGCCAATTTACACAATGCAAAGTACTAATTTAATGTATTGTTAAACTTTACAGTTAATATTTCAGAGAGAGAGATGCAAGGAACTTGTCTAAGTTTTACCACACACTCCCTGGGAGAGGAACAACCTCTTAACAGAGTTAGGAAGGCATTTTATCGCAATGAACAGTCTTGATCGACTAATGCCAAATTAACACTGTTTTGCACAGTTGCATTGCTGAGGATATATTCTGGATGCAAACTCAGTGACCATTTAGGACAGAACTGTTCTTTCCAATACATGTTGCTGATCTCTAGGGAGCATTCTGGATGTAGCACTTTCACTGAAATCACTGGGCTTTCCAGACAGACCACATGCAGAATACTGAAGAAAGCGGCTGTGTAGGTTAAAGACTGTAACTCTCCTTTTTGCATAGACAGAGTTTCCAAAAGCAAGCCACTAGAGGGCAGATCCTTTCACAAGTACAGAGCCTAAGTAGCTGGCCTGTGCACTGGGGATTCTGCAGGGCTTGATAGAAAGGAATCCTCCTCTCAGAGTACATTGCATCTGCTACAGCTACTGATTCCCTTCTCTGGCCACGTTAACCACCATTCAATCCACAAAATGGTGGATCCACTACCCCTGTTCCAGTCCTTCCCTGGCCCACTCCAATCTGTCCCAAAGCACACTGGTAGTCCAAACAGAGCTGTGCTCCATGCTGTGCAGTCCCCACACATGCTTCCCCTGCACAAGACAAATGATTGCACCAATTCCACTGCATCTTTGCACCACTATATTCACATGGGTGAGGAATGCACAAGGTATTTGTCCCCATCAAAGGAAGATCATGGCTTCTTGCAGACAACACCACTACCTCTGTGGAGAAAGAAGTAGTTCAGGACTATTTAGAAAAGCTGGGTGAGCACAAGTCCATGGGGCCAGATGCACTACATCCAAGGGTGCTAAAGGAGTTGGCGGATGTGATTGCTCGTGGGAGGTCCCGGATGACTGGAAAAATGCTACTGTAGTGCCCATCTTTAAAAAAGGGAAGAAAGAGGATCCGGGGAACTACAGGCCAGTCAGCCTCATCTCAGTCCCTGGAAAAATCATGGAGCAGGTCCTCAAAGAATCAATTCTGAAGCACTTAGAGAAAAGGAAAGTGATCAGGAACAGTCAGCATGGATTCGCCAAGGGCAAGTCATGCCTGACTAACCTAATTGCCTTCTATGACGAGATAACTGACTCTGTGGATATGGGGAAAGCAGTGGATGTGTTATTCCTTGACTTTAGCAAAGCTTTTAATATGGTCTCCCACAGTATTCTTGCTGGCAAGTTAAAGAAATATGGGCTGGATGAATGGACTATAAAGTGGATAGAAAGCTGGCTAGATCGTCAGGCTCAACGGGTAGTGATCAATGGCTCCATGTCTAGTTGGCAGCTGGTATCAAGTGGAGTGCCCGAAGGGTTGGTCCTGCGGCTGGTTTTGTTCAATATCTTCATTAATGATCTGGAGGATGGCTGCACCCTCAGCAAGTTTGCAGATTACATTAAATTGGGAGGAGTGGTAGATATGCTGGAGAGTAGGGATAGGATACAGAGGGACCTAGACAAATTAGAGGATTGGGCCAAAAGAAATCTGATGAGGTTCAACAAGGACAAGTGCAGAGTCCTGCACTTAGAACAGAAGAATCCTATGCACTGCTACAGACTAGGGACCGAATGGCTAGGCAGCAGTTCTGCAGAAAATGACCTAGGGATTACAGTGGACGAGAAGCTGGATATAAGTCAACAGTGTGCCCTTGTTGCCAAGAAGGCTAACAGCATTTTGGGCTGTATAAGTAGGGGCATTGCCAGTAGATCAAGACACGTGATCATTCCCCTCTATTCGACATTGTTGAGGCCTCATCTGGAGTATTGCGTCCAGTTTTAGGCCCCACACTACAAGAAGGATGTGGAAAAATTGGAAAGAGTCCAGCGGAAGGCAACAAAAATTATTAGGGGGCTGGGGCACATGACTTATGAGGAGAAGCTGAGGGAACTGGGATTGTTTAGTCTGCAGAAGAGAAGAATGAGGGGGGATTTGATAGCTGCTTTCAACTACCTGAAAGGGGGTTCCAAAGAGGATGGATCTAGACAGTTCTCAGTGGTACCAGATGACAGAACAAGGAGTAATGGTCTCAAGTTGCAGTGGAGGTTTAGGTTGGATATTAGGAAAAACTTTTTCACTAGGAGGGTGGTGAAGCACTGGAATGGGTTACCTAGGGAGGTGGTGGAATCTCCTTCCTTTGAGGTTTTTAAGGTCAGGCTTGACAAAGCCCTGGCTGGGATGATTTAGTTGGGGATTGGTCCTGCTTTGAGCAGGGGGTAGGACTAGGTAACCTCCAGAGGTCCCCTCCCAACCTTGATATTCTATGATTCTATTATTACAATTTACTGTAAAAGTGTGAAGCTTCCTGACAAAATATCCAACTCCTTTCAAAAATACTGACTATAAAATACGGTAACTTTGTATTCTTTGAAAGAGTGGCTAATTATGATAAATGGTGCCAGGTAATGATCAAGATACCTAGTGATCCATGCTAGTAAAGAACCCAAGTCCACCTATAGGATTGGTTTGTTCTTTACGTTTTACATGCAGTACTAAGGAAACTGCAAGGGTTTCTATGGTGTTACTGCCAGTGTACCTTAACTGTTATAAAGGAATAATCTCAGCATGTAGAGCCCTGCATGCATGCTACCTGAAAATATACACGGGCATCTGTTTCGGTTGCATGGAACAGTGCCCTACTATAAAACAGAATCTATTTGTGGGATTTACTAAGCAATGTGTTTATACGGCACTTGTAATAAAAACAATCCAAAGGAAACCAGCTTAATTGTTACTATCTCTGGTGCACAACTACCATACACAGCTCTCTTAAATAAGCAGGCATTATTAGAAACGTATGTAATCAAGCAGCTAAAACAAAATGGGTGAACGTCACTTGCTGCCAAAAGCGCTCTTTGCCCCCATAATACCCCTAAATAGGGGTTTGAGTGTGGAAAAAAACACGTGACATGACTGCATAGTGGAGTAGGGAAGAGAGATGGAGTCTCCATATCCTATGCATGTCAAGAGAGAACACTCCACACCTGCTTTGATTTTGGTGATAAGGACAGTGTCCACTGGATCTATACTTACATGGATCCAGTGACTGGGAACCTCTGCATAGGGTGCAGTGATCCTTCCTCCAAGCTATAGGCCTGAGTATTGGCCTCAAGAGAGCAGAGCTACAGCCCTGCAGCTAGCCTCTGGCTTGGGGCGAGTAACTTTCACACCCCCATCCCAGACTTTATGCAAGATAATGTCTTTACAGAGGAATTAGGAATTGCATTATCTGTGCTTGCTTTGATGTACTTCTGGCCTTAATCTTTCTTTAATCTGCAGTTAGAATAGTATGTTGCCTATGGTGACCAGATGACAAGAACAAAATATCGGGACACATGGGGTGGGGAGGGAGGCCGCAGCTGAAGCAAAAAAAAAAAAAAACGGAGTGCAAACTATTGGGACAAATGGCCTCCCGACCATACATCGGTCGGGACACGGGACAAACAACTAAATATCGGGACAGTCCCGATTTTATCAGGACGTCCGGACACCCTAATGTTGCCAGTTTGCATGTGTAAGGAACATGTCATCTAAACAAACATCTCTGGCCTTAAAAATAAAGTCAGAGTGCCTATAACCCCCAAACTATAAACACATATATAAAATGATTGACACATCTGGTTGAGTCTAATATTAAAGTGTGGGTGCATCCAAAGTAAACCATCATTTTGCAGCATCTTAAAAAAAAGTTTCCAAACTAAACGTAAGAGTTGTATGGTAAGTGAAAAATCAAAGGGAAACGATTGTGAAGTAATACCTATATTAACCTATATTATAACTATATTCTACTGTCCTCCCTATTCTAGTCTGGGTGTATTTTCAATTAATGTGTTTCATGTTATTTTCCATAATCCCTTGGGGCACAGATTAATGAAGAAATATTTCATGTATTATTTTCATGCTGCTAGAAAGTATGTTTTGAGACACCATGCTGCTTACATCATTTACTTTGCATTATGCTCCAAACCACCTTTTAACAAAATGATGATCCAGATGTTTCAGTACAAAAACGTGCAGACTTGGAACTAAATACTTATTCTGTCAAAAGGCAGCTACTAGTCTTATGGAGTTTTTTTTCATGCACACAGGTTCAATTAATCAGATTTTTAAAGAATGTTGTTTTCCAAATAATTCTTTAAAATTCTGTTCTCATCAGTAGGATTTGATAGTTTACTCTAAATTCTCAGGGAAAGAGGAAAGCCTCACATGCAGTTAAAAATTCATTATTATGTAACTCCTAAACTTTTGCTTGATTTATTTTCAAAGGCTGTTGGAAACCTGAAAAGGATTCAGAAAAGAGCGACTAGAATTAGAGGTGCCTTACAATAAAAGACTTATGAAGCTCCATCTATTTAGCTGCTCAAAGAGAAAGTTATGAGGTGACTCAATCACTGTCTATAAGTACCTATATGGGGAAAAGATTCTGATAGAAGAGGACTCTACTCTACTCTAGTAAAGGCATAACAAGAACAATGACGGGAAACTGAAACTAGATAAATTAAAATGAGACAAAAGTGCAGATTTCTAAATTAAGGTACTTGATCACTGGAACAGTTTACCAAGGGATGTAGTGGTTTCCGTCACTTGAAGTCTTTAAATCTATGTTGGATGTCTTTCTAATTATGTTCTAGCTCTACCACAAACTATGGGCTTGATGCAGGAATTAATGGATGAAACTCTGTATCCTGTGTTACACAGGTCAAACTAGATGTCCATAAGGGTTTCTTCTTCTGGCCCTAAAATCTATGAACATCTATAATCTTATTGTTCAGAGCTTCATTAAATATTAGCATGGTGCAGAATTTAGTCAGATTATTAATCTGGTCATTAAATTGCCAATGCTTTGTTTTTCTGTTCAAAATATTACCATATGACCTAAGAGCCAGTTGTCTGAATAATGTTATGTATGTAACCATGTCCAACCACGCTGCCCCATTCCCCTCATTCTCATTTGTTGTGTCATGTTTATAATCTAGTTTGTAAATTCTTCGGGGCGAGTACTTTATCTAACAATCTGTTCTGCGAGACACCACGTACACCTTTGGTCTTGGTACAAATAAATAAGAACTAGAAAAGAGGTTTTTAAAATTGCATTAAAGCATGGGTTTGATTGTAGTCACTTGCTAAAGGCATAAAGCCACTTCTGGTTTCAAACTCATCCATCCCTCCACGATGGAGGGATGGATCAATTATCCACTAATCAATTACACTTAGTACCACCGCAAAAAGACAGCTACTGTCAAAATCTGGCTTGGAGATTATTTGGGTGCCTATTTCATATCATTATATCAGGGTAGAGGTGTGTGTACACACACACACACACACACACACACCCCTCTACAACGTGGTCCTCGGGAGCCAAAAAATCTGACCGTGTTATAGGTGAGGCTGCATTATATCAGGGTGGGGAGAGGAACCGCTCCCCGCCCCAGCTCACCTCTGCTCTGCCTCCGCCTCCTCCCTGAGCATGCCACTGCCACTCCGCTTCTCTCTCCCTTCCAGGCTTGCCGTGCCAATCAGCTGTTTGGCCCAGCAAGCCTGGAAGGAGGGGGGAGAAGTGGAGCGGCGGCGGCACGCTCAAGGGAGGAGGCGGAGATGAGCTGGAGCGGTTCCTCTGCACCCCCCGTTACTTGCTGAGGCCCTCCCCGGGGCTCCCTCGCACCAGCTCACCTCCGTTCCGCCTCCTCCCATGAGTGTGCTGCAGCTCTGCTTCTCCCCACTCCCTCCCAGGCTTGCTGCACCAATCAGCTGTTTGGCACGGCAAACCTGGGAGGGAGGAGAAGCGGAGCTGAGCAGCGTGCTCGTGGGAGGAGGCGGCGGCGGTGGTGGAGCAGAGATGAGCGGTTCCTCTGCACCCTCCCCCCTTACTTGCTGCGGCCCCCCTGCCCCAGCTCACCTCCGCTCTGCCTCCGCCTGCCACGAGCGTGCCGCAGCTCCGCTTCTCTTCCCTCTCAGGCTTGCTACGCCAAACAGCTGATTGGCACAGCAAGCCTGAGAGGGAGGAGAAGCACACTCATGGGAGGAGGCAGAGCAGAGGCGAGCTGAGGTGAGGGGGCCCCGGGGAGGGCCACAGCAAGTAACAGGCAGGCACAGAGGAAACAGGAGCGTTGCTTTACCGCGTTATATCCGAATTCACGTTATATCGGACCACATTATATCGGGGTAGAAGTATAGTATTTTTTTATATGGCTTAGGAAAGATTTGTTTAACTCCTGTTATAATAGACATCAAATCTCTTTCTATCCCTCACTTCAATTTAAATATTAAAACCTTTATTTTTTTTTTAAAAAAGCTTGCTTTACATTGCTGAAATTCTATTTATGACAAACTGCTGTTGTGCATATCACATGGAACATCAAAGCAAATTGCACCACAGTTTTACCTTAAAAGGTGTAGATTTTTTAAATTATTATAATAAGTAAGTTAAAAAAACACTGCTTAAGTACTGTTTTTAGAATTTTGAAACATACCATTCCAATTATTTTTATGTTAGGATTATTATTGCTTTTTGAAAAACACTTAATGGAAAAACTGCTCACTGCACTAGGTTTCTGATAGAAATAAATTTTAAAAAGAGTCTCAAATTAAGTGATTGATAATAAGGTCAACTTAAACAGCAGGTGTAGCTAAACTTGCATTTTGTTTTCCCACAAATTACCACAATCTGTTTTTTTTTTTTGCCCACCTAATCCTGCCTGCAACAAAATACATGTTACACGCCCCTGCTATTATGGCAGTGGATCCTGCAGGACTCTATCTCAGACTCTCTTTTGTACAAGTTTTTTCCTTCCCGTGCATTGCGTATAATAGTAACACTATAAATTATTTCAGTTGCCCAGCTGTGCTATATCGTATTATTGGCAGTGAAAATGATAAAACCATGAACAAAAAAGTGTTTTTCCGTTGAAGGGAAGTTAGCTATTTTCCAAGACTGTTTGACAAAGTAGAACAAATTTATACCTCTCATATCAGCCAAACTTTCCCCAAAAGGTGTATTAGTTAAACTGATTACAAGTAACTGATGTGCTAGCGGATTTTGACACATTCTGTAACTGGAAATAAAAAGAAGCCATTCATTTGAAAACTTTCAGTCAAATCCTCATTGCAGTGAAGTCAGTGGCAACATTGACCAAGATTGGACCTTTACACCCAAGTCAAAGGGAAGGTCAAGCATGTGCTATTCAAAAATAGAATTAGACACATACTGCAGTATTTGGTAACATAGTAATCCTCAGGATTGCAAAGAGAATCTGCTTTACATGTTTGCTATCCACTCACTGCGTTTGAGTATACAGGACTCTATCCTCTCATAGCAGTTCTTCTGATATCATGTTGCACATAACACAAAAAGGGCTATTACTGAACAGACTGTAAAAACTGTCTGCAGAATTACTGCCAACATCTCCCCTTCTCTGCCCACCACCGCCATCCAGAACTATTGTAAAGAGACAGACTGTCATTTTCCTCATTAAAACTGCAATGTAGTGCTCAGTTTTATTATGAAAGTGGTACAATACATACCTGACTAGGCATTGGGGAAGGTACTTGTCCACCAGGGTATCCCACTTCAAGGAAAATTTTAAAACAAAGCAAAAGAAAAAAGGTACAGAGTTAATATTGTACTATGTATCATCTTACACATCTATCAACTTTGCATACATAATCTCTGTTTTCACACGTGAAGTTGCCTATGATACTCAGCAAACTGCAGCTCTTGTGGAAACCATGGGAATGACTAGCAATAGCCAATAAGCCACAGGAGTGGCTCCAGTACACACGCTGGTAAGAAAGCATCAAGAGTGCTAAGCAATTTTACTAGTACTGTGGGAGCTAGTGAAATCTCTCCCTTCTAACCCCTGCTCCCTATGATAAAATCCAGGAAACTCAGAGCTAAGGAACAACCTGTTCCTTAAAGGAGCTCAGCCGTTCAGTATTAAAGATATTCTAATTACTACAGCTGACTAGAGTGAAGAGTAAATCACTTACAAATGTCTTAAATATAAAGAGTGATACACTGACAACTGTTAAAGCAAAATACGACTGAAGTAATCCATTAGAAAGCATTCTTCATATGTAGGTGGGCGTACATAGTTGTGTTATGTTAACAGTGGCTTAACCACTGTTAAAGTTAGTGAAGCAATCTTAAAAGAACTAAGATGGCCGTCGTTGCTGTCCCCATTCTCAGTCTCTTCTAAGTGCTACTCTTAAGCGCAGGGGGATAGCCCAGTGGTTTGAGCATTGGCCTGCTAACCCAGGGTTGTGATTTCAATCCTTGAGGAGACCATTTAGGGATCTGGGGCAAAAATCTGTCAGGGGATTGGTCCTGCTTTGAGCAGGGGGTTGGACTAGATGACCTCCTTCTGACCCTGATATTCTTTGATTCTATGATAGTTGCTTAGCTGGCAACTGAAAATCCTTAAAATGTCCTTGACACACATCATTTGCATTCACTGGGTTGCCTTTAAGCACCTGCCTACCCTCCTTTAAACTTCCCCCTACTCCCAAGTGCTTAGTTCAGTGTGGGCATAGAGATTTACTCTTACTGTTGAGCACTGAACATATTTCTCAGGGCTATGCAGAAGCCTCTCCATACAGACACTGATCACTAGTGCATTCTGGTTTTCCCAATTCATCAATGGCCTTCAGGATCAAGAAGCAACAGCATCCCAAACCCTATATGAAAATAAACAGCAACAGGAAGTGTGCCTTTTTGATATATGTAGTATTTATTTAGATTTGAGTTCTCCTGTCAATCCGTCATTGGTCTTAGAAATCATCAGGAGTTGTCTGTCCTTCATAAGAACATACATAGCATCCAACTGCAATAGCTAGGAACAACAGAGGGAGCTGAGGGCATAATTTCAGTTTCTTAACCTGGAATTCCTTGGTGCAACTCTTAAGTATATGACTTTTTTGGTATCTGACTAGGATGGCACACACAGGCACATGCATACCTCAATTACCTACCTGGTATTTGTGCTGGTCCACCTCCCACATAGCTTTGAGATGGAGGTTGAGGATAACCACCAAAGCCAGATCCATTAGGGGGGACACCAAATCCAGGACCTGTAGGAGCTAGAGGGGAAAAAAGGAGTAAAAAAATAGAGGTTTTTTGGTAATTTAAATTTTAGTTGATTTATAATAAAAACAGAGTAGGATGTTGTGTAATGCAACTGTAACTAAAAATCTTTGAACACAGACAACAATATCCTAGTAATTTATACAAAGATTTGAAAAGCTACCACCATGCCTCATGAGTTCAGACACCAGATTGGAATAAAAGTGGTAACACTTCTGATTTACCTTCATCTCCTTCAGAAATAAGTCTGTGTAGCTTTCAGGTTGGATTTATTTAGGTGAAGTGTATTGAGAAACACATTTGTTTTTTTCCTTTGGAATAATGTTAGACTTGGGAAAACAAATGTATGTTTACTTCATAAAGCTTGCAGTTTGACCTTTGGGAATTGTCAGACAGAAGCAATAACACTAGTTTGGGGAGTGGGGGAGCGGTGGGGGGGAAAGGGCTTTCCTGAGAATTCTGTTTGGTTATTCAAAAACTGATATGTCAGAGTTTGGCTCTGGAGAGAGGCAGAGCAGGAAACAAGAAATAATAAATGTTTACCCAGACCACCTGTGCTAGGAATACAATGCAAATTGACAGCTAGTGCAGATGAGAATTATTATTTTTTAAATGGGGATGAGGTAGAAAAGGAGCGTGAATAATAATGTACATTCAGTGTTTAGAACCTTGCCATCAAAATTAACAAAACTTCTGAATCCACAGCAATAATCCTAAAGCCCTTTCCCTAATGAAATGTGTGAAAAAAAATTATTCTAATATTATACATTTATATAGTCCCTTTGATTAGAGCATAAAGCATTTGATAGCTATTAATTAAATAAGACTCAATAGCATAATTACTTACCTATTATCTGAAACTGAGGCACAAAAAGATTAAGCAATTTGACCATGGTCACACAGCATGTCAGTGGCATAACTGGAAATATGCCTCCTGCCTCTTCACCAAATGCTGGAGCCACCATATAGGCTGCATTTCAGAGTCGGGAGCCAGTTCCAAGGACAGACCACCAGAACCAACAGCTGAAAGACCTTCATGTGCTTTCGGAACTTTGGTTTTCTATCATACCTGGTTTCTATCAGGAACTCATTTAAATTAATTTTCTGATTTTTCCCCTTTGAATGTTCTCAGCTAACCATGCTCTCTAATAGCTGCTCTTTGGCTCCCTCCACAGCTCTCCTCTGCCTTTTCTCTTTGAGCACAAACACTCACTCTCTCCCTCTCCCCACACCTACCCTCCCTATTCTCCTGTTCCCACCAAGTTCCACCTCTGCCCTGCTGCCAACAAAACCAGCTTGCTGATCGTGACTGGACTGGTGACAAACTCTGCCTATTCCTCTTCTTTCCTCTTCCTCTAACTCCAATTAAAAACAAAACAAACCTACTCATTTGTTTGTATTCCCATCCCCTACCCTTTTGGATCATTAGATTGTAAACCCTTCAGGACACTGGTTGCTTCTTTCCACATCTGTATAATGCCCAGCACCTTGGCCCTTGGATGCTATTGTAATATTAATATTGCCTACTCCACAGAACTGAGCCCTGAGTGCCAGTCTCCTGCAATAACCACTAGACAAAGCTTCTTTTATTTTTTGTATTTTCTGAACCAAATACAGGGATTGATTATGATGGAAATAACCTGTGAACAGGTTCTTGAATATTACCTCCGGGATAAGATGGCATCCCCCCAGGTTGGGGAGCTCCAGGGTAGCCCCCCCCAGGTTGGGGAGCTCCAGGGTAGCCTCCAGGCGCAGGGTATCCTGCAGCTCCTGGGAACCCACCACTCGGTGGCGCTGCAGGATATGCACCACCTCCCACAGGAGGGAAGCCTCCAGGAACAGCTGGATAGGGATATTGACCAGCAGGTGGATAAACAGATTCTTGTCCTGTAGGCTAAAAACAGATAATGGAGAAAATACTTGTATATCTGCTAGAGACAGACAAGGGAATAAAGACTCTCTCTCTCTTTCTCTCTAGCTACCAAAGTATGCACAACTTAATTAACAATAAGGTCTGACTTAACAAAGAAGAGAAATTCAAAAATCTCCATTCATGAACTTGCTTTAACTCTTGTTACTGGGTTTAAAAAAAAAAAAGCAGTACTGTTCTGGACACATCAAAATGTATTTGCCTTGTCAAGTGTGAGCCTGATCTTTAACACTCTAACAGCAAGACGAGCAGTAAATGAATTACGGGTCTTGAAACAAGCACATTCAAAATTGACTAGGGTCTCTGAGGGAAGTTCCTGTGGGTTAATAGCCATACATGAGATCTCGGAAATATGCAATCCAAGAGTTACTGAAACTATATTTCTTGACTATATAAACCAAATTGGTTCATTGTAAATCAGTTCTGGACTGGTGCCACTCCCAAACACAGCCCACACATTATGCACAGTTCATACTCACCCACTTCCTGGGATTCGGTTTTAACAACAGAAATTAACAATACAACAAAATTCTATTCAAACCTTCTCAGGCTTGGCTGCTCCCAAGATTCCTACCTCTGGACGGTTCAGCTCACACATTAGATTCTTCCTGCCCAGAGAGCCACTCCCACCTCCCTTATATTTACTTGAGAGAGTCAGCAAAACACACTTAAGCCTTTCCCAGCAGAAGCAAAACCTGCTAGCAAAGTGGGGTATTTAGGAAAACAGTCAGTATGACTTCATGACTTCAAGGCCTGTTGGGACAACACAGAGGCCACACACCTCACCTTGAAGTAAATTGTAATGTAAATTTCTAGCTGACAAACCTAACACTAACAGTGCAAATCATTTTAGGCAAAATAGCAATCATTTCACATTTTAAAATATTTTAAACCTAGCAAAGCAATAAATCCACAATGAATAAGCTGCAATATTTCAGTACAAACTCAAATTAAGATCTTCCAATTATTCATGTAATGAAATCAAGTGTGTTTCTGGGATTGAACTTTAGCATTTCAGAATCCAGTGCAGCACTTTTGCTCATGAAAATAGAGGTTTGTAACAGACAAGGCTGATAAAGCCCTTAACTATAGCTGCACAAAAGGTGCCACTAGAATTGTTAGGACACATTCTGAAGATATTAGCAGATCACTGTACATAAACGATAAATGCTGCTGTGTTGTATGCACAGTATTTGAGTTTGCTGCATATGAATTATTTTCATCACGTCACAGTTCTCAAACTAGCTTAAATTTTCCAGTGCAGCTCATCCATCCACAGGCTTCTAGATTTGTTTTTGATCCTCTTCTGCTAGATTGAAGTTTGTTTTGAAGCTTTTCAGAAATGAAGACCATATAACACTCAAGGCTGCACTGTTAATCTCCATTTCCTAGGCTGTCATGAGCTATGTTTTGAAGAATGGTAAAAAACTTTTGAAATCAGTGTAATGATTAATGATACCTGAATTCAAAATGTATCTGAAAATCTTTATTGATCAAAATACATGTGACAAATGAAGTGTTTTCACAATCTAAATTTGACGTATAGTATGCACTTGTAGAGTAAATGTGATGGGTCTAGCAATAATGCTAGGTAAAAACTCTTCAGTAAAGTTGGGAATGCTACTGCAAACATTCTCTTACTCTCTTCCTTTTTTGTTACTGATGTCCAACTCCTTATATGCCATATATAAGTCATCAGGAATTTCCAATTTAATATTATTTTAAAGGGACAAATCCACTTAAAAAAAAGTCACACTTCTGTCTGAAAACTTTTTGCATTATAATATAATAAATTGTTATAGTAAATGCCTAACATTACTATAACTGAAAAAGTAGAGAAAAGGTATTTCGCTTCTTTCAGATTTGTTTTATTTGTCCATCTTGACAGCACTTTGGATATAGTCAGTTTCACGGTTTCCCCTGTTTGTATTAATCTTTCACACAGAAAGTGAGTAAAGAAAACACATTTAAAAAATAATAATAATATATGTGATTGACAAGACAAGGCAGAAAGCTTAATGGCAGGTGTAGTATCTGAAAATACTTTTAACTCATTTTTTGAATTTGACCAGATTTCAAGCTGTGTACTTTTAAAGTACCAACATAACTTTTCATACTATGAATGTTTACCAACAATAAACCCTCAGTTAGAGATTTTTCCTTAAAAAAAGCAGGGCCTGGTTTTCAGATGTCCTGCACAATTTCAACTTCAGTTGGAATTGTTGGTGCTCAGCACCTCTGGGAAAAAAAGGTTGGTTCTGTTTGTTAAATGGAGATTTGATCTAACAGCATTCAGCTACTCTTCCGCTTCTTAACTCGAGACAGAGGCTGCTGGTAGTACTAATGGCTGGGCTCAGGGGGAGAGGATGCAGGTATCTGAGCTGGGGGGGGCCCACAGCTGGGCTCAGCAAGGAGAAGGTGTGGCTATCTGGGCTGCAGCTGAGCTGTGGGAGGGAGGGGGGCTGGGTGTGTTGGCTGGGGGGGAGGAGTTGTGGGTGTCTGGCCCCCTGGCTGGGCTCTGGGGAGGGGGGGAAGAGTGCAGAGAAACAGGAACTGGGTTGTCATCGGGGTTTCTTTAACTCTATACTCCTGGGGGAGTTTTTGTGTGTGTCTGTATTGTTACAGACATACTTGCTGATAGATATTTTGAAATAAATTACCAAAATAATTGAAACTGGTGTGATTATGTAGTATTATTTTGACAAATAAAATTTGCAGAATTTTAAAATATTGTGGGCAGAATTTTTAATTTTTTGGTGCAGAATGCCCCCAGGAGTATTCAGTGGAATCTTAGATCATCCACTCATGAGTTGCAAAGGGAATGAAGTCCCACAGCCAAACAGCCAAAAGAGAAGACAAATTAGCCAAACTGCTCTGTATCCTCAGCAAAAGACAAGTCCTCATGGTGTATGAGCAAGAAGCTAGATTTTCAAAGATGCTCATTACCCACAGCTCTCACTGAAATTAATGAGAGCTGCAGTTTGCTCAGCACCTCTGAAAAATCAGGCCACAGATCTACAGGGTATTACAGCTGAACCTGAACCACGACCAGATGTGTGAACTCCAGCAAAGACTGATCTAGATTCAAATATCATCTGTATAATAGGCTGAAGCGAAACCCCAGATCTGAAGATCCTTGAACTTCTATATACATGGGGAGTGAGTCACAAAGTTTGGATTCAAATGTAGAGCCAAACTACAGAATAAATACTGCTCTCATGAAAGAGGCACAAGACTATCCAGGAAAACAAAGAAAATCAAGAGAATTGACAAGTTACAAAACAAAACAAAAAAATCACCAAAACTGAGCCAAGCTTCTCTCAGCCTAGCATATAACAAAAGAACTGTCTCTTAGGAGACCATGAAATGCCCTGAATGCGCATTACAGGAATATGCTTTGTTACCTCAATGGACAGAAAAGAATTCTTTACTGCATTAGATTATCTGCACTCAAGCTCATGAACATCTTGAGGGATGATGCTAGAGACTGTAAATCTAAAAATAATATCCTGCATGAAAGTAATGACTATGGGCATGGCTATACTTGCAGATGTAGAGCACAGCCTTCGGAGACCACAGCAGGGAAAACGCTGCTGTGTGTTTACACTGTCAGCTGCAAGTGCACTGGCGTGGCCACATTAGCATCTCTTGCAACGCCACAAAGAGCAGTGCATTGTGGTAGCTATCCCAGTGTGCAAGTGGCTGCAACATGCTTTTCAAATGGGGGGTGGGGTGTGACAGGGAGTGTATTGTGTGTATGTGGGGGGAGAAACAGTGTGTTTTGGGGGGTCTGCTGCTGTCTTGTAAGTTCAGACAGCAGCAGACCCCCCTTCCTCCCGCCTCTCTCTCTCATACACACTCACAACAGCAGCATTCCACAGTAATGGTTTGCTTTGTCCCAGAGCAGATAAGCATGCTGGCTGTCAGAAATGGAGCTTTGAAAGGGATATCTGGCATGCCCGCAGCTGAGTTCAAAACAATGACAAGAGTGGCCACTTGACTTCAAGGGATTATGGGACATTTCCAGAGGCCAGTCACAGCGCAGTAATGCAACACGTTGTCCACACTGACGCCCGGGTGTTTCAGCCGGGGCGCAGCAAGCTTTATGCTTCTCATGGAGGCGGATTACCAGGAGCACTCCAGCTGCAGAGTCCAGGCGCTCTAAGTGCCTTGCCAGTGTAGACACCTCAGGAGTTAGGGCCCCCGGGGCTGCTTTAATGTGCTCTAACTTGCAAGTGTAGCCAAGCCCTAATATTCCCTCAGCACATGGCATGACAGAGGAGAAAGTCACAAGGGTGTGGCCTATACTGCAAGTACAAGGCATTTAAAAAACAGGACATACTTACAGGATATCCAGGGAAAGCAGGATAGCCTGAAGGGGGATAGCCTGGGTATGACATTCTGAAAAAAAAATAAAAACAACATTTTCAGTGACAAGCTTTTGGCTTTAAAGTACAGTGGCATGAATTAGTTGTTTGCGTGCTGAGTACCCATTATCTTGCTTAGGTGCGGAGGTCCGCACACAGCATACTGATATGTATGAATTTTACTTGTCAGCTACTTTTATTTTTTTTAAACTTTTCATTTCAGAACTTTTCAGACACGTGAACCTAATGAGGCAGTTACAAAGGGAAAACCACATATCAATCATGCCACTCAGTGCCACTTTTGTTTCATTCTGTAAGGGTCTGGTCCGGTGAGAGGCTGAGTACCCCCATTTCTCATTGCACTTAACTCCTATTGAAGTTAAGGGCATTCCACACCTTCCAAGATCAGGAGCATCCTATTTTATTTATGAAATTAAAAATGGTTTATGAAGCTATCATTTTCATAACTAAATAAAAATAAGTTTCAATATAATCTTCTAGCACAGAAATAAGCATTTATTTCACACACTGCACTCAGCGAGCAAAAATAACAGAGATCACGTAGCAGGATTCAATTTTTTAAAACCCACAGCATCACTATTTTGCATTGTTTCTCACAAATGATAAATCTTTACTGCTGCAACTGAGAGGGCAACAGGGAAGGCTCCATATCAAAACAGAAGAGATTGATTCCTTAAACCCAAGATGATAAAATATTTTTTTAAACAAAAAACAGTCAGGATAGTTACCTAAACCTGCCAGCAAATCAGAGCTATTAACTGTATGTTTATTCAGATCTCCTGTGTGGTATTATTTCAATGTTCATTAACCGCCTCTCAGCTACCTGCAATCTTTAAAATAATTTGCAAAACCTTATCCTCACCAGATTCCCACTGAAGTAAACATGGTCATTCATAAGAAATATCATGGCCTTTAAAACTTCTACTATGATGAACATCACAAAATTACATTGCTGTCTTGAGCCATAAACAAACCAACCAAAACAGCTAAGTGCTGCATGAAAAAGGTTTTCAAAATCTAAGTTTCAACCTGAAAGCAAATATTTACTAATGAGTAGAAAACACTGAAAATGGAGGTTTATAGCAAATGTTTCCAGACTCATTAATTATTACAATGCAAACAACTACCCAGAAGTCAGGCAAAAACTGAACAGAAACTGAATACTTAGGTTTTATGAAGGTGGGGTGAATTTCACCCCTACATTCTCAGTATAGAATATTCTACAGTCTACAGAATTCTCTAATAAATAAGAAAATTATGTTCTTATTTTAAGAAAATAAGAACATAAGAACGGCCATACTGGGTCAGACCAAAGGTCCATCTAGCCCAGTATCCTATCTTCCGACAGTGGCCAATGCCAGGTGTCCCAGAGGGAATGAACAGAACAGTTAAACATCAAGTGATCCATCCCCTGTCGCCCATTCTTAGCTTCTGGCAAACTGAGTCTAGGGACATCATCCCTATTCATCCTGGCTAATAGCCATTGATGGACCTACCCTTCATGAACTTATCTAGTTCTTTTTTGAACCCTGTTATAGTCTTGGCCTTCAAAATATCCTCTGGCAAGGAGTTCCACACGTTGACTGTGCATTGTGTGAAAAAATATTTCCTGTTTGTTTTAAACCTGCTGCCTATTAATTTCATTTGGTGACCCCTAGTTCTTGTGTTATGAGAAGTAGTAAATAACACTTTCTTATTTACTCTCTCCACACCAGTCATGATTTTATAGACCTCTATCATATCCCCCTTAGTCATCTCCTTTCCAAGCTGAAGCGTCCCAGTCCTATTACTCTCTCTTCATACGGATGCCATTCCATATCAATTTTTTGTTGCCCTTTTCTGAACCTTTTCCTATTCCAATATATCTTTTTTGAGATGGGGGCAACCACATCTGCACACAACATTCAAGATGCGGGTGTACCATGGATTTCTACAGAAGCAGTATAATATTTCTGTCTTCTTATCCATCCCTTTCCTAATGGTTCCCAACATTCTGTTCACTTTTTTGACTGCCGCCGCACATTGAGTGGATGTTTTCAGAGAACTAGCCTGATCTTTAACACTCTGAAAACATCCACTCAATCCCTGGCTGGGATGATTTAGTTGGGGATTGGTCGTGCTTTGAGCAGGGGGTTGGACTAGATGACCTCCTGAGGTCCCTTCCAACTCTGATATTCTATGATCCGCAGAGCACTCTATCCACATCTCCGCCTAGGAGCCAGAGGGACATGTTGCCGCTTCCCGGGAGCTGCCTGAGGTCAGCATTGCCCAGACTCCACACCCCAAACCCCCTCCTGCAGCCCAACCTCCTGCCCCAGCTCGGAACCCCCTCCTACACCCCAAACCCCTCATCCCCAGCCCCACCCCAGAGCCCGCACTCCCAGCCAGAGCCCTCACTCCCTCCTGCACCCCCACCCCCTGCCCTACCCCCGTGAAAATGAGCAAGTGAGTAAAGGTGAGGAAGAGCAAGCAATGGAGGGAGGGGGGGCGGGGCCTTGGAGAAAGGGCAGGGGAGGGGTGTTTGGTTTTCTGCGCTTAGAAAGTTGGCAACCCTAATTCCATCACTGCTACAAACCTGTTCCAAGAACTTTGCAATTAGTGTACGTATTTGATTCCTTTGACCATTTTAACTCTCTCCTCTTTCTTTTCTCTTATAAATAAACCTTTAGATAGTAGACACTAAAGGACTGGCAACAGCATGATTATTGGGTAAGATCTGAGTTATATATTGGCCTGGCTACATGTCTCATCTCTTGGGATTAGAAGACCCCTTTGTTTGATTAAATTGGTTTTAAATAGTCACTCATCATTAAGTCTAGTGTCTGGATGGTGAAACAAGGGCTGGGAAACTGCATTTCTGACTTCTTGCTAACCGATGTGGTGAGAAAGAAGTTTACTTTTGTTACTGGAGTGGTACATCTTATGGAAGAATAACCACCAGTTGGGGGTTGAGTCGGCCTTCTTTTCTCAGCCGTTTGTCCTGAATCTGGCATGCTCAGCTGTGACCCACTGAGGCACGGTGACACTTGTCAAACTCAAAAGTTTCCTCTATTAAGTACAATTTAGATTTTAATTTTAAAATTTTGGGTTTGAATCACTGTCTTCAGATATTTATGCTATTTACACTTTGCATATAAACTCCATTTGACAGTAATAAGACCAGTCAGTTTCACAATTGTTGCTTAAAGGGGCCCCTAGTGTCTGAAAGTGGTTTACCTATCATTACCCAACAAAAATTACTAAAACTGAATGAAAAAAAAATATTTTCAGCTTGTCTACTTTGTTTAATTCCATTAGTAAATTAGCACTTCAAAGCGCTGCCGCGGCAGCGCTCTGAAGCGCTAAGTGTAGTCAAAGCGCCAGCGCTGGGAGAGAGCTCTCCCAGCGCTGTCTGTACTCCACCTCCCTGTGGGGAATAACGGACAGCGCTGGGAGCGGCTCCCAGCGCTGGGGCTTTGACCACACTGGCGCTTTGCAGCGCCGGAGAGGGTGTGTTTTCACACCCTGCTGCAGCGCTGCAAATTTGTAAGTGTAGCCAAGCCCTAAGTAGGAAGCTTGCCACTCTAAGGGGACTGGAAGAGGTTTATGAAACCAAGGATCCTGTTGGTATAGTTTCCATAACATAATTTAAAAGATATCAGATTTAAAATGTATGATAGAATTTGAGCCATACCACAGTCCTGCCTGGACTGCAAAAAATCAACTGTTGGAGGATCTGGTTGCAACACAGTTGTTTCCCCAACAGTTAAAACAGTTTCATTTTGTAGAGCAAATGAGATCCAACAATCCTTTAACTAGGTCTTGAAACATGCTAAAAACATTGACATAAAATTTCATTTTTCATAATTTAAGATTTTAGTACCAAACAAGAAAACTAAACAAATGTTTTAACCTACATGTTTCCCTTTGATTTATTAGTGAAAGCAAAAGAGTGAAAATAGATACCTTCACATGAGGGAGGGCGGGAACAGGAAGGAATTTTAAACTTCTAATTTTCAGATAAAACAGACCAGTTGTTCAAGTTGTCTAAGTCTTTGATTAGCAAGTTAACTGCCAGTTTATGCTTGCGACCACCTGTGACACTGCTAACATATGCAAATAGAGCTGTCTCTATTGTTACCTTTTTAAAAAACTTTCCTCCCTTGCCTTTGTCTATTTATTTGCCTGTTTTGTATTGTCTAAATTGTAGACTATGCGCTCTCTGGGGCAGGGATTGTATTTGTAGCATGGACTGTATTTGTGTTGTAGAAATTTTCATGAGGCTCTAATCCCTATTTGGGGTCCTTGGGCACTATCACCATAGAAAATTTTTTTGTATTTTCTTCGTTTGTTAAAATAAAAAAAAAATCATTTTATTCAATTTGAAAATAAAGAATGTATGATTTAAAAATTATGTAAATGGCTTGCACAGAGGCCATAGTTTCAATAGCAACGCCCATATTACCACTAGACTGGGGTACATTGAACTGGATTGGAGACTAATCCTCAGCTATGGTTCAACACTGTAGTAACCAGTTTTCAAAAGTTAATGTAACCTGGCAGTAACATTTATTGAAATAGTTTTTAGTATGTGCAGATGCTTTTCAGGAGAGAAATTAAATCACTTGCATAATATGGGACTAAGTACTTGTTAAACATTAGCCAGCTATGTGTCCACAGCACATGAACTCACTTATCTCTGAATGCCTTAAAGCAGCTTGCTGCCTTCCTAAACTGTGTCAGGGAGATCTCACAGACCAGTCCTTGAGAAACACTGCCTACTAGAGTATCCCAAAGCAAAACTGAGACTTCACCCTTTGTTAAGAAAGTTTCACATCGCAAAACTGAAAACAGATTCGATCAGAAACCTCTTTTTTTTTTTCCAAATGTAGTTTTAGTTCCATGATTTTTTTTCCTTAAAAGCAGTTTGTGAGGCATGAAATGGATGCCCTCTGAAGCGCCTTCACTGAAACATTATTCAAATATACTTGTAATCCATCCCTGTGCCCCCAGTGACTCAGCAAATAATGCCCACTGAGTTTCAAAACTCTAGAATTATGGATCCTCTTTTCTGTTCAAAAGTGAAACTACCTTTATTTTTCACTCCATGCATCTGATGAAGTGGGTTTTAGCTCATGAAAGCTTATGCCCAAATAAATTTGTTAGTCTCTAAGGTGCCACAAGGACTCCTCGTTGGGTTTGGGGTTTTTTTGTTTTATTGGGTGTTTTTTTTTTAAGAAACCTACAGTTATTCTATAATTATACAATATGAATGAATTGGCTGGAGGAGAGACAGAAACAAGAGCCTGAAAAATATATTTGCACTAGAGAATGACTAGGAAGGTATTCCTGGTAAAAGAAGGTGTCTAAATCATCTTTAATTTTTAAAAAAGTTTCTATCCTCACAATTACAAGGACAGTCTTTCAAATGCAGAGCTGTCTTCTCTAGTCTGCAGACCACTCTAGAGTCAGCCTCCCTTTTTGGTTATAGCTTCCCCAAAGAGCAGTAGAACAGGACTGATAAGACGTGGTAAGTTTCATTATCGTTATTCAGAACACTGTGGACACCTGTGAAATAAGAATTCTGTCAGTTTCACTATGTCCCTGTTTGGAAAAATATGAGCAATAGGGGAGGCACTGAAGCTGTTGGCACTGGACTTCAACAGTGGCCCTCCCTCATGTCTTTCATAATGGCCTAAGACTAGTAAAAAAAAATATTGTAAATCAGAGGGACCACTGCAGAGCTCTCAACTGCCACTTTGCTAGAAACTCCAAAAGCTACTCACAAACTTTAGTTTTCTACTTATGTATTAACAGCCTTTTGTCTGCACTTCTTACAACCTCCAAAGGTCTCCTCCTTAGCAAAAGTGGCAGGAAAGGGGTGTGGACAGCAAAGCAAAAACATATTAAAAATCTAACAGAAAGAGCATGTACAAAGTTGTAGGTGATTCCTTTTACTGGGTTAACTAATTTCAGGAAAGGGAAAAGCATTTACACATTTCTGATTTCTCATCCCTCTCCAAGGGTCACTACAAGGAGAGCCAACAAATGGAGTGAATGTGGCTCAAGCGTAGAGAGCACCTGTAATCACCTCATTACATTGTCCTTTCCACATTTTAGTTACACTTTTCAGTATTTTTAAACAAAACGGAGAGGCCTCATTTTCTAGATAGGTATTAGAAAAAGGATCTGAGAAGCTGAGGAAAATCAGAACCCCCACATACAGGACCCCCATACAGTGTCTACAACTAGGCATCCATGGCATGATGATGGGCCCGTGCCATCGGACTCCAATTTGTGTGGGGCTCAGGTTGTTTCCTTGCTGTGTAGATTTCTGGCTCGGAGCCCGACCTCTGGCACTCTCCCACCTCGCAGGGTCCTAGAGCCTGCCTACCAGACCAGCCAAACATCTACACAGCCATTAAAAAGCCAGAGATGTGGCATGAGTCAGCTGCAGTTGCCAAGGTGCAGTGTAGACATACTCAAACAAGACTGTCTCCATTAGAAAGTTGTACCACTTTAACTATATTGGCATACAAGTAGTACAAGCTCCTAGGGTGGACTAAAGTATATCAGTATAAAGGTGCTACGAGAAGGGAAATAAACTATACCAATGCAACTGCATCCACAGTAGGGTGTATCATTGGTATAACTAGGCTTGGAAGGATTACATTTTTACTGGTAAATAGCAATAACTGTGGATTTCACTGTACACACGCAAGCCAAAGGAAAACATTTCCATCAAAAATCGTTTTACAAATAGGTAACATAAGAAAAATGCTGCTTTAGAAACTGATTTAAGGATATTTACGTTATACATTTTCACACGTGATGTTGACAAATTGTGATTTAACAGTTATAAAGCTTTCACTTTCGGAAATCAACATCGACCGTCAGTCAATATGTCAGCCCCGCTTTGCCCGTAATTTCCCACCACGCAGAAAACGTAAATCAATAAAAATGTTTATAAAAAGCTTAAAAATAAACATCCCCCAGAATCAGGGGCGGCTCTAGGAAGCTGGCCGCCCGAAGCAGGGCGGCATGCCGCAGGGGGCGCGCTGCCGGTAGCCGGTCCCGCGACTCTGGGGGACCTCTAGCAAAGGTGCCTGCGGAGGGTCCGCTGGTCCCGCGGCTCCGGCGGAGCTTACGCAGTCATGACTACAGAAAGTCCGCTTGGCGCGCTGGGGTCTGGAGCCGGCCCTGCCAGAATTATTTCCGAGCCCACCAATGGACTCCAGCCTGAGGCCAGGCGCGATTCTAGCCGGGTGAGGAGCCCGGGGCCGCCGGGCTCATGGAAGGTGGGCGAGGGAGCCGCGCCCCTGTCCCCTGCGGAGGGCAGGCAGGAGCCGGGCGGGACTGAGCTGCCCGCCCCCCGTGTGGGGAGGCAAAGGGCCCGGGCTGGCGACCCGCCGAGCTGGCCTGGCGCCAAACCCCTCGCGTTTCCAGGGGGCTCCCCAGAGCGCGGGCGGCCTGAGACACCGGGGTTACACGCCCGGGCCTGCCCGGCGCTGGGGCGGCCCTGCCCGGGGAATGCAAAGCCCCGAAGCGCTGCCGGGAAGGGAGGAGCCGCCCCCGCGCCCCCCACTCACCTGAGCCGTCAATTCGCTGCCTCCGCACTCGCAAAATGGAGCCTGTAGGGCCGGGCCGCCCCCGCCCCCGCCCCCGCCCCTTCCCCGGGACCCGCCCCGAGGCAGCGCGGAAGGAGGAGGCAGGCGAGCCGCTCTCTGCGGGGAGCCGCGTCCCCCGCTCAGGTTCTGCCTATTGACGCGTAGAGCCGCGGAACAGGGCGATGGGGCTTAACGGAGCTCGCCCCGCGCGGCTGGTGTCGCTGTGGGCTGGGCACATCGCCCAGCCCCCTCGGGCCGGGCAGCTGCGGCCCTAGAGACCCCCCCCCCCCCATGGCAGTATAGGGGCCTGCCGGGGGGCTATTATTGCAGCTGGTACCTGGCCGGAGAGGCCTCCCAGTTCTAGCTAATCCAACCCCCCCCCCCCTTCCAGGGCAGGTAGGGGCCGGGGGGAGATTGTCAAGGAGAGAAAGAAGCGGTGGGCACCTCTACCCGCCTTTGGGGCATGGGAGCGACTCTCGGCTTGGCACGGCCATGTGCATGGGGGCTGTAGCACGTAGGGTGACCAGACAGCGAGTGCGAAAAATCGGGTGGGGGGTAATAAGAGCTTATAAAAAAACCCAAAATCGGGACATCTGGTCACCCAGCATGTGACAGCCTTCCCCAAGGAAATACAGAGAGAACCGCCCCCAAAGCAGCAGCCGGTGTGAGCCAGATACAAGCTAGTTGGAGCATGGGGAACAGGGAGCACAGCACTAGCTTGGAGTCACAGCTGCAGAGGCACTTCTTAGGGGATGAGTTAGCTGACTAGGTTTCGTTAGCAACTCAGCGAGAAGAGTGTGCTCCAGCTCACGGGGGAGAACTAGGACTGCCTACAGGAAAGAAAGGCGGAGTCTCATTTTACAAGAATATCCCGTGACTCGATGGAAGCTTATCCCAAAGCGTAAGGCACCAAGCAACCCTGCTTAGGAGGGTGATCATGTCCCAACAAGTAGTGTAGCTGAACCAACCCCAGCTTGCGACGTTTAGCTACATCAACGTAAATCAAGGGAAATTCCACTGTACCTAAGGGAGTTACTCCAAATTTATATCTGTGTAGTCAAAATCAGAATCTGGCCGACAATGTGGTTAAACATCAAATTTATTCAGATTAGTAATCCAAAAGAAAACATTCCTACGATCAGTTATTGACGAGCTATTTTTCATAATCTACAAGTGCTTGCCTTCTGTACAAAGTGTACATAGTGTTTTTTTACTTTGATTTATTTCTATTTTTACTCCTTCTTTTGGAGTGTTTACTGAACCCATAGCATAGATTTCAAGGCTAGAAGAGACCACTGTGATCATTTAGTTTGACCTCCTGTATAACACAGACCAGAAAATTTACACAAACTAATTCCTTTTGAACTAGAGAAAAAAGGGGGAAAAAATCCAATCTTGATTTTAAGAATTGCCAGTGATAATCTGCCACAGTCCTCAGTAAATTTTTCCAATGCTAATTAACCTCACTTTTAAAGTCATGCTAGGAACAGTTTGACTACTATATTTTTACTCTACCCCATTTACCTTGTGACCGATTATACATTGCTAGTTACTGTCCTTTAACTAAGTTTAGTCTAGTAGGGATCCACCCTTGATAACATACTAGCTACTCTATTACATTAAATAAAGAAGAATCAGGGAGAAACTGATATAATAATTATACAAACAAGCTAGCTGTTTGGCAGCTATGTAAATTCATTTAAGTCACTTGTTGAGAAAAAACAAACACACTACAATCCATCTCAGTGGGAAGCCAGATGCAACTGCAGCCACTAAGCTATTTCTCTTTTAGCACTACTTAGTACAGGCAGCTGAAAGCCTTTCCCCTACCTATTTTCAGCTCACAGGTATGGTAAATTACCAAAGCAAGTGTCTGGTAGCAGGTAAAGAGTCAAAACTGATTCAAACCTTCCCTGGTGGTAGGTGACCATCCCCTCTCTCACCAATGACCTGCACAGGCTTATGAATGACTACATATTGTACATATGTAGCACATTTACCTCTGTGTCTCCTTCCTGTGAGTCCATATGCCTGGAAACCCCTCCTCAAATAGGTCTGTACCTACTTCCACAGTCTTCAAACTCACTTCTTCCAAGAGGATTATCAACTCCAAATCCTGCTCCTAAAATAGTATGAAGGAAACAAACATCTTAAAAAGTTTCAACACAAAAATAAATCAATGCTACCTCAAGCTTAACAGATCACTTTGTTGTTTTGTTGCATTCTATCCTTCATCTATGTGTTGTCTATTTAGACTGCAAACTCCACAGGGCAGAGACCTTGTGCTTTACAGACATGCAAAAAGGATAAAAAGGAAATATTTTTTCCATGCCACATAACTAGACTACCTGCACATCATCACAGGATGTCTTTGAGTGCAGATTCAAAAAAGGATTGACACCTATATGGATAACAATATCTAGAATTGTGGGTTTTAAGAAGGAACCATTGTGATCTAGTCTGTCCTCCTGCATAAACACAGGTCATAAGACTTCCATGAATTATAGTAGTTAATGCTAACAACAATCTGGAAAGGATATTAAGCCTCATGCTCCCAGGCTTCAAGTCAGTCTCTAGCTCTTAGAGATTAGGAGAAGACAATGAAGGCAAACTATCCCACATCTACCTATGGCAGGGTTCTTACACCTTCCTCTGGATCACATGGTACTGGACATCATTGGAGACAGGATACTGGACTGGATAGGAATTTCATCAAGATGAGTTTACCTAGTAAACTGTGGGTGCTTTGAGAAAGCAATAGCCAGAGCAAGATGGTAAGTGGCATGGGTACATATTGTATAAAGAAAACTGAAGATTTGGCAGGAAGATTTGCTAACAAGACTGTAGTAGAACAAGTTCACCTTCATTGGAAGGTATATTTACTCACCATATCTTGTTGACTTCCTCCTTCTGAGAGATAACCCTTCTCCCAACATTACTATCAACAGCACACTGGAAGCAAAATTATATTGTTTCAATAGCATAGCATCACTCTCTCGCTCTCCCTCCCCCCACCCCCTTGAGTAGTGGAATTTCCCCTGATGTCAACAGGAGTTGTAACAGGATTGAGGGCTGTATATATGGACCTAAATAACTCCTGCTATTTGTAGTGCTCTTCACCTGAAGTTCTGAAAGTATTTTACAAAAGATGATTATCCCAATTTATCAGAGGGGGGGGAACCCAAAAGCACAGAGCTTACGTGAAGGCCACCCAGCAAGTCAATAGCAAAGCTAGGCACAGATGCTAGGACTCCTGGCTGCCAGTCCTGTGCACTAGCCTTTACACCTCATTGTCTTCCCTTGTGTAATACAAAGTATAATACAAAACGTCTTCCCAAAGTGTAATACAAAATGTAAGTGATGAGGCAGCAATCATGCTTGGTTTTAACATGTTAAATTTCAGTCAGTGTACAACTGCTGTCAACCACTCTCCCCCACTTTGTAACAGCAATAATTCTGGTCATCTTTGAACTATCAGATCAAAGTACAAAAAGCCAGCAGCGTGTATCACTGAACTAAGTCTAAAATATCTAATATAAAAAACTCCTTGCTGCACCACCTTGTGACCAGATTAATTAAAATGCAGTTAGTCAAGCTTGGCTAAATCGAGTTAACCATCCATGCATGTAAGGAGAAGCCAGTTCAGTTCAGCTGATAAGTAGAAAAGACACAGTGTGTTTGTTTAGCAGCAGAATGAGAGCCACTACCCACTGAGTCATGTTCTTAGGAATCCTCCCACAATGCTATTGAACAGCAAACTACAGCTAGAGGATTTGTAGGTGGATTGCATCCATTATTTCTCTGGCTCTGCTGGGTGGAGCCACACTAAAAATAAAAGCCTCACCCTTTCTGTGAACAACACAATACATGGAGCAGGTCTGGTTCTGCTGTGCTATTTAGACAGGAGCACGTCAAGACACAGCTCAAGCTTACATTAAGTACAATTGTTCATATTTTTACTGGGTTTTTTTTCAGTTGTCCAGTTTGTTTTCACACACACAACATTCAGCACTAACATTGATTATCTAATCACAAGCACACTAGTTTTTTTCAGACATCTCATTGAGATATGTGGCTTTTTGCACATGGCCCATTGCACATTTGTAGGTCAAAGTTATTTCACATCTCACCTGCTTTATAGCTGAAACATGACTGCTCTGCACAGGAGCTAGCTGCAGGGAGCAGAAGAAAGCCAGACATGAGGGTACTTTGCTTTAAACTAACAAAAAATCCAGCAACATAACACTCTTCCCTTCCTTTAAAAAGATCTCTATTGACCTGATTTTCAGAGGTGACAAGCAACCTCAATGGCAAATATTTAGAAACTAGGGCTGTCAATTAATCGGTTAACTCACGCGATTAATTTATTTTAAAAATTAATCACGATTAATCACAGTTTGAATTGCACTATTAATAGAATACCAATTTAAATGTATTAAATATTTTGGGGTGTTTTTCTACATTTTCAAATATATTGACTTCAATTACAACACAGTGTACAGTGTTTACTTTATATCATTCTTTTTTATTACAAATATTTGCACTATAAAATTGATAAAAAAGTATTTTTCAATTCACTTCATACAAGTACTGTAGTGCAATCTCTTTATAGTGAAAGTGCAATTTACAAATGTAGTTTTTTTTGTTACATAACTGTCCTCTGGAATGGTGTCCAAAGCACAAGGGGCATACAAATGTTTGGCATATCTGGCACATAAATACCTTGCAATGCCAGCTACAAAAGTGCCTTGCAAACACCTGTTCTCGCTTTCAGGTGACATTGTAAACAAGAAGTGGGCAGCATATATGTATATGTAAATAAACTTGTTTGTTTTCGTAATTGGCTGAACAAGAAGTAGGACTGAGTGGACTTGTAGGCTCTAAAGTTTTACATTGTTATATTTTTGAGTAGTTTTTTGTACATAATTGTACATTTGTAAGTTCAACTTTCATGATAAAGAGATTGCACTACAGTACTTGTATTAGGTGAACTGAAATACTATTTTGTTTATTACAGTGCAAATATTTGTAATTAAAAATGAATATAAAGTAAGCACTGTACACTTTGTTATATTGATTTCAATTACAATACAGTGTATGTAGAAAACATCCAAAATATT
Source organism: Mauremys mutica (assembly GCF_020497125.1). Taxonomy (NCBI): domain Eukaryota; kingdom Metazoa; phylum Chordata; order Testudines; family Geoemydidae; genus Mauremys; species Mauremys mutica. Next base: position 55,394,692 of record NC_059078.1, on the reverse strand, counting down.
TAAATAAATGGTATTCTATTATTGTTTAACTGCGCGATTAATCTTTTTAATTGTGTGATTAATCATGATTTTTTTAAATCACTTGACAGCCTTATTAGAAACTGAAGAATTTGATCAGACTCAGATTAATCAACAGGGTTTCCAAAGCACACACATCTAGAAGTAGCACAGTCTGCAAATTTTTCCTCAATTTTTTATTCTAATCCCACATGAGCAGTCATCAGCGCAATATACTAAGCAAATAGTCAGGGAGCACCTTCTGATTAGAATAACCAACTCTGCCAAGCATCACTCAAAGAACTACAGTCAGTGGTGGATTTAGAGTTAGTGGGGCCCCGTGCTCAGCTTCATTTTGGGGGCCCCTTCTTGGGACCCACCAAGAAAAAGAACATTCTGTCTTATCTCTCCCCGCCCCGTTTTTCATTCTTTTTTTTTCTTCATCCTCCTCCTATAAGTAATAGGAAGTAAATGAAAGTAAAGTGAGGTACCTTGATTGTTTTTGTACTCTTATTTTTCCAGACCACTTGAAAAATTGCTGAGGGTCTCGGCGGACCACTTAATGATCTTTCCAAATATTGTTTGTACCATTAACTATTGTAAAGCCTTTTGGATAAGAGCACTTTATTAAAAAAATGTAAAAAAATGTTGGGGTGCAGGGTCTGGCCAGGACTTAGGGTGCAGGGGCTGGGAGGAAGTTAGGATACAGGGGCAGGCTGGGGGTTGGGATGAAGGGTCTAGCCAGGAGTTAGGGGGCTCAGGGTTGGAGAAGGAGGTTGGGGTGTGGAGCACTTACCTGGGGCAGCTCCCGTTTGGTGCAAGGGGTGCAGGTGGAGATGTGGGGGGGGGGTACAGGAGTCAGGGTGGGCAGGAGGTGTAGGGGGGTGCAGGAGTCAGGGTGGGCAGGGTGTGTGTGAGAGGGGTGCAGGAGTCAGGGCTGGGAGTGTGTGAGGGGGGTGCAGGGGCTGGGAGGAAGTTAGGGTGCAGGAGCAGGCTGGGGGTTGGGATGCAGGGTCTGGCCAGGAGTTAGGGTGCAGGAGGGGGCTTAGGGTTGGGGTGTGGAGTGCTTACCTGGGGCATCTCCCATTTGTTGTCAGGGGTGCAGGTGGGAATGTGGGGGCTGGGGGATGCAGGAGCTCCCATTTGGTGCTCAGAGTGGGGGTGCAGATGTGTGGGGGTGCAGGAGTCAGAGGGGGCTGGGGGTATGTGAGGGGGAGTGCAGGGGGCTGGGGCTGCTCCCAGCCCTGTGCCCCACCCCAGCCCCCTGCCCTGAGTTGCTCACTCCAAGGGGCTGGAGGGGGGCGTATGTGAAGGGGGAGTGCAGGGCCCTGCCTTTACTCTGCCCTACCCCAATTCCACCCCGTTTCCCAAGGCCCCACCCCCGCTTCTTCTCCACCTCCTCACCTGAGTGCGCTGCATCCCTACCCCTACACCTGAAGTGACCTGAGCACCGGCAAACAGCTGTTTGGTGGCGGGAGAAGCACTGAGAGGGAGGAGCAGGGGTGTGAATGCGGCATGCTTGGGGAAGGAAGGGGGAGCTTTGCTGCTGGTGGGGGTGGAGCCTGCAGCAGGAGCCCCAGCAGCTGGCAGGTCCAAGCTTTTGCCCCAGCCTCTGCCCAGCCCTGGGGTCCCCTGTCGTTGAGGGGCCCCATGCCAGGGCACCTTTTGTTTTACTGTAAATCCGCCTCTGACTACAGTAGAACAGAGTACAGAAAAGTAATCAACATCAGTTCTCAAGACAGAATTTGCATGGCCCTATGCACAATGCAGCACATTTCTGCTGTAGAAGCTTTAAGCAGCTAGAAAGTGCTGGAGTTTCATTACCACCCCCCAGCCTGCAATTAAAAAACACACATTATCCTTGTTATATATTAAAGATCCGCAGCAATTGCTAATTCTGATAAATCAGTACAGACCATCTTTAGTGTGAACATGTAGGGATATTAAAGGTTTATATTAAACATGGTTTATATGAGAAATGATTTATTGATTTATTGTTAATTGATACTTTATAACTTAAGGTTTATGTTAGAAGTAAATTTGTGATTCCCAACATTTAGCCTCTAACCTGCAAGCCACCAGCTGTGTCTGTGTGAAGCCTGCTCAAAGAGATACTTGGTATAAAACTTGTTAAGCTCAAAGAAATACTTTGTATAAAACTTGTTAAACATTAATTAACTCTAAGTAAGCCAAAACAGTAGCTGTTATAGTGTATAAATAGAGACACCCACCCTCTGTAAGTTTTCATCTCACTTTATCTTTGCTTGTTAAAAGACAGAGAGTCTCACATAAATTGGTAACACCCCCAAAAGGTAAAGAGACAGTGAACTAAATGTGATTAAGATAGAGAATGTATGTAAATGAATGGTTAGGGAGTTACCAGCCTAAAGAATTCAGTGTTGGCCGAAGAAGGTGTCAAGTGGGATCAAGCAGATGACCCCTGGAGGGCAAACTGGAATCCACCCACCACATCTCAAAGGAAGGAAAAACAAAACATCTAATAACATGGAGCCAGCCATCTGCTGATTGATTTAGCAACAGGAGAATGAAGCAACTCCTATGAACTAACATAGGGAAAAATCCCTATAAAACTGGACTCTAAAGAATAAGGACTTTGAGTCTATGGTTCTGCTGCCAGCCTCCAGGAGCATCAGATGCATCTGACACAGACTCAGCTCCATCCTCATGACCAAGATACCTGGCCAGTAACTTGGCATGAGCAACGTCTAGGCTGGTAACTATAACATCTATACAGAACCTGAATGAATGATTGTGTGAATGAATGTGTGTGTGTGTAAGGAATAAGTAGTGATAGAAATAAGTAGTAAAACAACGTTGTTTGCTTTTGTCTTTTGCTGTCTTTTGTTTTCTTATGGTATTTACAATAAATGTGGCATCTTTGCCTTATCCCTCTTAATAAGATCCTGCTGGTTTTTATTATATTGGTATAACAAACACAAAGCAATGCCAGTCTTTTTTTCAGTTTCCCAGTGCACTGGCTCTAAAAGAGGTTCACAAGCAGTCTTGTACTTCAAGGATTTAAAACAGCAGACACAGTAGCACCTGCACCCTTGCTGCCTTGCTGAATGGCAGATTGCCAAGAGTTATCATGCACAGACTCTGCAGAGACAATAGGGCTAACAAATGCTTTTAATATTGATTTGTACAAGAAGGGGCTGCTTCAATCACAAGCTGTTGCTTTGGCAAAGGTTGACTCATTGGAATATATGCCTGGGAGGAATCTGGTCACAGGCAGCCAGAAGGTGGAATATTTTACACACACCTTCAACTCTCTGCCAAGCACACAATATACCCCAGGGGGAATAGATTGTTACATGCAGTTGATACTAGATATGACAATGAGTTCTTGTTTCAACATGGTTAAATACCTGCAGGAGAACAGGTACTCACTGTCATGTGTTCAGAGAATCTTCATGTCAACACAGAAGCCAGAAAGATCAGCTCTGACCAAGACAGAATTTATGAAAATAGCAGTTCAAATATTGACAGCCCATCTCTGGGTACATCTAGACTACAAAAAAATAATGTGGTAGTGAGTCTTAGGGTATGTCTACACCAATTGCAAACAGGAAGCTGGCTTGTGCCTGCTATCTTGGGCTAAGGGGCTGTTAAATTGCAGTGTAGATGTTTGGGCTTGGGCTGCAGCCTGAGCTCTGGCACCCTCCCACTATGCAGGGTGTTAGACCCTGGGCTCCTGCCTAAACCCAAATGGCTACACCCTTAAACAGCCCCTTTGCCTGAGTCAGCTGGCATGGACCAGTCCCAGGTGTCTAATTGCAGTGTAGACATACCCTCAGAGCCCAGGTCAATTGACTTGGATTCATGGGGCTCACACTACAGGGCTAAAAATAACAATGTAGACTTTCCTGCTCAGGATCTGAGACCCACTCTGCTCACTGGGATTCAGAATCCAGGCTCCAGCCCAAACCCTACTATTTTTAGGCCCATAGCATGACCCCATTTCAGCTAACCTGGACTCCGACTGACTTCCTGCTGAGGTGAAAGTGGAATGTGTATGTGAAAAGTCTCCTGTTCCCTGTGGAATGAATTATCTTAAAGTCCAATAAAAAACATGTTTAGAGAACTTTCTGGGTACCCAAGTGAAGCAGTCAGTTACAGCTGTCCATGCACCCTTAATAGGGCCTTCACAGGAGAAAAAGGGCTCAATACTCTTTTTTTTTTTTTTTTTTAAACAGACATACACATCTCATCTATTGTGAAATATTCTGAGAGGATGGGAGAACTAGACAAATTAGGGACCTAGACAAATTAGAGGATTGGGCCAAAAGAAATATGATGAGGTTCAACAAGGACAAGTGCAGAGTCCTGCACTTAGGACGGAAGAATCCCATGCACTGCTACAGACTAGGGACCGAATGGCTGGGCAGCAGTTCTGCAGAAAAGGACCTAGGGATTATGGTGGACGAAAAGCTGAATATGAGTCAACAGTGTGCCCTTGTTGCCAAGAAGGCTAATGGCATTTTGGGTTGTATAAGTAGGGGCATTTCCAGCAGATCGAGGGATGTGATCATTCCCCTCTACTCAGCACTGGTGAGGCCTCATTTGGAGTACTGTGTCCAGTTTTGGGCCCCACACTACAAGAAGGATGTGGATAAATTGGAGAGAGTCCAGCGGAGGACAACAAAAATGATTAGGGGGCTGGAGCACATGACTTATGAGGAGAGGCTGAGGGAACTGGGATTGTTTAGTCTGCAGAAGAGAAGAATGAGGGGGGATTTGATAGCTGCTTTCAACTACCTGAAAGGGGGTTCCAAAGAGGATGGATCTAGACTGTTCTCAGTGGTAGAAGATGACAGAACAAGGAGTAATGGTCTCAAGTTGCAGAGGGGGAGGTTTAGGCTGGATATTAGGAAAAACTTTTTCACTACTAGGGTGGTGAAGAACTGGAATGGGTTACCTAGGGAGGTAGTGGAATCTCCTTCCTTAGAGGTTTTTAAGGTCAGGCTTGACAAAGCCCTGGCTGGGATGATTTAGTTGGGTTTGGTCCTGCTTTGAGCAGGGGGTTGGACTAGATGACCTCCTGAGGTCCCTTCCAACCCTGAGATTCTATGATTCTATGAACTAATAGGGGCTGCCCCCATGTCACAGGAAGGATCTTCACAGCTGAAAGAAAATATGAGAGAGAGGCAGTGATGTCATCACTTGGCCTCTTCCCCCCCACTCCCTTCCCCCAACTCAACACCTGGAGGACAAAGACTTTGAAGTGGGGAAGGGCGGTCCCAGACTGGAAGTGGAGTCCAGTCTGTGTATTGAGGATCTGTAACCTGCTTATACCATCTGTCAGGGTGAGATATTGTTTGATTCAAATCCTGCTTAGTTTGTAGAACTTAGCAAATTTATTTTTGTTTCTTAAATTACCAACTCTGATCTCTTGGGCTGCTGTTTATAATAACTACAGAAAAATAGATTTGAAGTGAATAAACCTGTCTTTTGGCTGAAGTGCTTGGGAAATCTCAGCTCAGTTTACAAAGTTTACAAAGGCTAGTACATGTCCATTCCACACTGAGGGAGTGGTGAATTACTTAATGAACTTAAACTGGCCAGGCTTCTGACCAATGTAAGACAGTACAGTTCTGACAAGCTAGGGGAAATTGGCTGGAGCCTCCCTATTGATGGTTCATGAATGACTGGGAGATCATTCATGTAACAGTTGCTGGCAGAACTGCAGGGTCTCACTGCGTGGATGAGACGATGGTGTAGGGAGGAGGGGGTTAGGTTTTTAGGAACTGGGGAAACTTTTGGGAAAGGGTGAGGTCCATCTAAACCAAAATGGAACCAGATTGCTGGCACTTAAAATTAAAAAGGTCGTAGAGCAGTTTTTAAACTAAGGGCTGAGGGAAAGCTGACAGGTGTGGAGAAACACATGCTTCAGACAGAGACATTCCTTAGGGGAAGATCTATTAATGGAGATTCTCTGTGTCCTAGTAAGGAGGAAAGGATGGACGATGATAAAATACAGGTAGGGATCTGATGAGAAACAGTCAACTGAAAGAGTCCCATCATGTAATTGCAGACAGCTAAAAAGTGCTTATATACAAAAGCTAGAATTCTAAATAATAAGATGGATATTGATATAATAGGCATCACAGAAACTTGGTGGAATGAGGATAATAAATGGGAAACAGTAATACCAGGCTACAAAATATTTTGGAAGGAACAGAACAGGTTGTGCTGGTGGAGGAGTGGCACTATATGTGAAAGAAAGCGTAGAATCAAATGAAGTAAAAATCTTAAATGAACCAAACTATACCATAGAATCTCTATGGATAGTAATTCCATGCTCTGATAATAAGACTATAGCAGTAGGGATATATTATCGACCACTTGACCAGAATGGTGATAAGTGACTATGAAATGCTCAAGGAGATTAGAGGCTATAAAAATAAAAAAAAACCTCAGTAATAATGCAGGATTTCAACTATCCCCATATTGATTGGGTACATGTCACTTCAGGACAGGATGCAGAGATAAAGTTTCTTGACACCTTAAGTGACTGCTTCTTGGAGCAGCTAGTCCTGGAACCCACAAGAGGAGAGGCAATTCTTGATTTAGTCCAACGTAGAGCACAGGATCTGTACCAAGAGGTGAATATAGCTGGTAGTGACCATAATATAATTAAATTTTACGTTCCTGTGTCAGGAAAAACACCACAGCAGCCCAACACAGTAGCATTTAATTTCAGAAAGGGGGACTACACAAAAATGAAGTTAGTGAAACAGAAATTAAAAAGGTACAGTACCAAAAGAGAAATCCCTGCAAGCTATATGGAAACTTTTTAAAGACACCTTACTAGAAGCTCAACTTAAATGTATACCCCAATTTAAAAAACATAGTAAGAGAACCCAAAAATGCCACTGTGGCTAAACAAAGTAAAAAGCGGTTAGAGGCAAGAAGGCATCTTTTAAAATGTGGAAGTTAAATCCTAGTGAGGAAAATAGAAAGGAGCATAAACTCTGGCAAGTGAAGTGTAAAAATATAATTAGGAAGGCCAAAAAAGAATGTGAAGAACAGCTAGCCAAAGACTCAAAGTAATTCCAAGAAAATGTTCTAAGTACATCAGAAACAGGAAGCCTAGTAAACAACCCCTGGACGATCAAGATGCCAAAGGAGCACTCAAGGATGATAAGGGTATTGCAGAGAAACTAAATGAATTCTTTGCATTGGTTTTCACAGCTGAGAATGTGAGGGAGATTCCCAAACCTGAGCCATTCTTTTTAGATGACAAATCTGAGGAACTGTCCCAGATTGAGGTGTCACTAGGGGAGGTTTTGGAACAAATTGATAAATTAAACAGTAATACATCACCAGGACCACATGGTATTCACCCAAGAGTTCTGAAGAACTCAAATGTGAAATTGCAGAACTACTAACTATGGTTTGTAACCTATCATTTAAATCAGCTTTTGTATTGGATGACTGGAGGATAGCTATTGTGACACCAATTTTTTAATAAGGCTCCAGAAGCGATCCCAGCAATTATAGAGGTTGGTAAGCCTGACTTCAGTACCGGGCAAATTGGTTGAAACTATAGAAAACAACAGAATCATAAGACACCTAGATGAACACGATTTGTTGGGGAAGAGTGAAGATGGTTTTTGTAAAGGGAAATCATGCCTCACCAATCTACTATAATTCTTTGAGAGGGTCAACAAGCATGTGAACAAGGGGGATCCAGTGGATATAGTGTACTTAGATTTTCAGAATGCCTTTGACAAGGTACCTCACCAAAGACTCTTAAGCAAAATAAGCTGTCGTAGGATAAGAGGGAAGGTCTTTGATTGATAACTGGTAAAAAGATATAAAACAAAGCTAGGTGTGACAGGTTGCCCTCCCTCCGGGGTGCTATTTGATGTTCTGGAGTACTACTAAGCCTGCCTGTTTCCCCTTACACAGTCCTGCTGAGCCAGGCCCTCAAGTCTCCTCCAGCACACACACAGGTAGGGACACACCCAGCTGCAGAAAGACACAGACACTGAAATCAGTTCTGCATGGGAAGACTCAGCTCAGGGATTGCCCAGCACTTAAGTGCACACCCCCTCTGGAAGTCAAACCCAAAACTGTATGGTCTTGCACTGCACAGAGAATGGAACAAAGTAAGCTCATAGCATTCGCTCCCTCCCTCAATATGGAAGAAGATATGCACTGGTTTCAGAGAGGACAAAAACATGTTTATTAACTACAAAAGATAGATTTTAAGTGATTATAAGAGATAGCAAACAGATCAAAGCAGATTACCTAGCAAATGAAACAAACACCAAGCTAAGCTTAATATACTAAAGAAACTGGTTACAAGCAATTGTTTTAGGCATATTGCAGAGTTTCTTGAAGGCAAGCCACTCTTGCTTGCAGCTTAAAACTTCAGATATTTCTTTCACAGGCCAGATACCTTCTCAGCCTGGGCTCAGCTCTTCTCTGCCCCTTAAGGTATGTCTTCACTAGCTACGTTAAAGCACTGCCAGGACAGTACTTTAACGTGGCTGTGTAGTCACAGAATAGCACTGGGAGAGCTCTGTCCCAGTGCTATTAAAAGAACACCCACCTCCACAAGGGAATTAGCTCCCAGCATTGGTGCACTGTCTACACTGGCACTTTACAGCACTCTGATCAGCCTCCAGAAGTGTCTCACAATGCCTGTTCTAGCCACTCTGGTCATCACTTTGAACTCTACTACCCTGCCCTCAGGTGACCAACCATCAGACCCACCCTATAAATTCTCTGGGAATTTTTAAAATCCCCTTCCTGTTTGCTCAGCAAAGCGTGGAGTGCTCTCAGCAAATCCTTCCAGGTGACCATGCCTCCATGTGCCAGGCGATCCCCAGTATGGAGCAATGGCAAGGTGCTGGACCTCATCAGTGTTTGGGGGGAGGAAGCTGTCCAGTCCCAGCTGTAGGAATTACAACACCTTCAGGCAGATATCAAGGGACATGATGGAGAGGGGCCATGACCAGGATGCACTGCAGTGCAGTGTTAAAGTGAAGGAGCTGTGGAACACCTACCTCAAAGCCTGCGAGGCAAACCACTGCTCTGGTGCTGCCCCCACAACCTGCCGTTTCTACAAAGAGCTGGACGCAATACTTGGGGGTGACCCCACCTCCACTCTGAAGACCACCATGGACACTTCACAGCCCAGTTCAACAAGGCAGGAGGAGGAGGAAAGCGGGAGCAAGGGTGCTGAGGAGGAGGACACCCCAGAATCCCTAGATGCATGCAGCCAGGAGCTGTTTTCAAGCCAGGAGGAAGGTAGCCAGTTGCAGCAGATGGTGCTTGGGGAAGAACAAACACCAGAGGTGGTGCCTGGTAAGCCGCTTTTATTTTGGGAAGGAAGTTGTTCGGTGCAGGCTCTTGGGGCGAGGAAGGTTAGGGCTGCATGCTTGCCTAGATGTGGAATAGGGCGTTGATGTGCTCTCTCATATCGCGGTAATCGGCCTCAGTGATCTCTTCAAAGGTCTCAGACAGAATTTGGGCAACATGCTTGCGCAGGTTTCGTGGGGCCACTGTGGTCCTTGTCCCAGTTAGGCTAACGTGTCCATGCCACTGTGCGGTGACGGGCACGGGGGACCATTGCTGCACACAGGCAAGCTGCATATGGGCCAGAGTGGAAGCCACATTGTAGAAGATGACCCTCCCTTGCTTCCGAGGTCACCCTCAACAGCAAGGTATCTTCCAGGCCAAACTCATGCCGTGGAAAATGTGGGGACAGTGTTCAGTACAGGGGCCCCCTGCAGCTGCTGGCTCTCCCCAAGGCACAGAACCCCAGAGGACAGTACAGCCATGAAAGAATCAGTCCCCCTTCCTCCTTTGCTTACTCACCATTTTGGGGCTCCTGGGGGTTATGCACGCTCGCTTTGGGACAGGTTTTTTCCTGCTATTGTGTAGACTGTGCTTGTCTTTAAGTATGGCCAAATCATTGCTCTGTCTGTTGTGAAGAATGCTGCCTCTGTTAAGTGTTGTATTTTGGTTTTACAGATGCAAGCTTGAGATCCCAGCCGTCCTTGTTATCAACAGCTGAAAGACTCCAAAGAATCAGGAAGTGGCCATGTAGAAGCCAAGACAACATGCTGCATGAAGTAATGCAGGAGTCCCTTAATGAAAATCAGAAAGTGCAGGAGTGGCAGGAGAGTAAAAGGAGAGTCCGCTAGCAGAATGCAGATCGCCAGCACCAAAGCACGGAGCAGTCATTCTGCACCAACCCAGGCTGTTGCTGAATCACTCCTTGCTGCCGTAAAGGCTCCCTGTGTAGGGTTTCATGAGCCACGGTATTAAAGGATAAGCGGGGTCTCCAAGGATCACAACGGGCATTTAGACTTCCCCTATGGTGATCTTCCAGTCTGGGAAGAAAGGCTTGGCTTGCAGCTTCCTGAACAGGCCAGTGTTCCAAAAGATGTGTGCGTCATGCACCTTTCCGGGCCAGCCTGCGTTAATGTTAATGAAACGTCCACGGTGATCCACAAGCGCCTGGAGAACCACAGAGAAATACCCCTTCCAATTTATGTACTCTGAGGCTAGGTGGACTGGTGCCAAAATTGGAAGATGGGATGCATATATCGCCCCTCCGCAGTTAGGGAAACCCATTTGTGCAAAGCCAGCCACAATGTCATACACATTACCCAGAGCTATGGTTCTTCTGAGCAGGATGCCATTAATGGCCCCGCAAACTTGCATCAACATGATTCCAATGGTCAACTTTCCCACTCCAAACTGGTTAGCAACCGATCAGTAGCTGTCTGGAGTTGCCAGCTTCCAGATTGCAATAGCCACCTGCAGGCAGCTCTCAACTTGTGTCCTTGAGCCGCATGGTGGGGGCGAGCTCAGCACACAGTCCCATGAAAGCTGCTCTTCTCATGCAAAAGTTCTGCAGCCGCTGTTCGTCATCCCAGACTTGCATGACGATGTGATCCCACCACCCAGTGCTTGTTTCCAGAGCCCAAAAGCAGTGTTCCACTGCAGTGAGCATGTCCGTGAATGCCACAATCTTGTGTTGTAAGTGTTGTGAGTCGACATCGTCAGACTCCTCACTGTCAGTTTGAAGCTTAAGGAGTAACTCGATTGCCATTCATGACGTGCTGGCAAGACCCATCAGCATATTCCTCAGCAGTTCAGGATCCATTCCCACAGACCGAAAGGGAAGACAGCACAGTACAAAAAAAATGTTGAAAGATGCACCAAATGTGAACAGAATCACAGGGATTGCTGGGATGCAAAGCCCTGCATCACAAGGCATTGGGACAGGACCCAGAATGCCCCCCCGCTGCCCCCTTCCTACAAGCCACATTGCCAGAATTGGAATAGGTGCTCTGTGGCATAGCTGCCCATAGTGCACTGCTCCCATTCCCGCTGCAAGTGCCACAAATGTGGCCACGCCAGTGCGCTTGCAGCTGACAGTGTGAACACACTGCAGCGCTTTCCCTACTGTGCTCTCCGAGGGCTGGTTTAACTTACAGCAGTATACATCTGAAAGTGTAGCCATGCCCTAAGTTTTGTTTGAAGAAATTTCAACTGTCTGGACATCTAAGAATGTGTTCTGCACATTTTACAAGTTCTGCAAGTACCACCACCTCTCCTCTGCTTCCTAGGAGTTGTGTAACTTTTCTTCCAAGATGCATAGTGAAGGAGGCAAAAGTCTAATTATCCCCACATTTGCGGTAATGCATGGCTTTATTTGAACAGAAGATGCACTGCCACACAAAAGGTGCCATTCTGAAATTGGTTAGAAAATTGGACAGAAAATCCATCACTGGAAAACCTAAGGAGTAGAGTTTAGGAAAAAGAGTTACCCAGTAACCTACAAAAAAAGCCAAGTATAAGCATGAATGGAACTGCTGGAAAATTAATTTTCCATCTCCACTTAATGATATGGCACTAAGTTCTATGGCCAGCTGTCCCCATACATTACTTGGGCTCTCTTCTCTAGGAACTTCACTCAGCAATACACCCCCTCACTGGTAAGGGTCTCCTCTCACCCCCTGCACTACATGAATACAGCCCACAAAGGCAGTTGCTTTTAATATGTAATTAGCCAATCCTACATTCAGTTTTAAGGTGTCTCTATTAACATTCCGAAATTTTAAAGTGCTTGTATACTGTAGTTCTCAAACAAACAGTGTTACTACTCTTACCTTTTCATTTTGAGAACGCTGCATTTTAATTTTGCTGTGGATAGTGCTCCATTTATGTAACTGTATTGGTTTTAGTTATTTCAACCTGTAAAGCACTACTGGGGAAATCAAGCTTATTTCAGCATTGTTATATATCACAGTGAACTGCAAAAAGGAAAAAAATTTGCCCTTGTCCTTTTTTTTTTTGCTTCTTTATGATTAAAAAAGGTTTAAAAGTCCCCCCCAGCTTGTTTTCTTACATTAGAAATTCAGGTCATCTTGGGAGACAATGGTGATTGGAGAACTAGTAAAACAGTAACATCACAAGAGCTGAAAGTGTATACCTTGAGAAAACAAAAGGGAAAATGGATTTTTGGTCAGACTTGTAAAACTTGGCTTTGGTTTAACATTTAACTTCGGTAACTAACACACTTTGGAATAAGGAAGCCTTTGTTACAGATTCAATATTCATCCATCTTATGCTTTCAATTAAGGTGATAGAGCACAACAAAAATCCTGGAGAGCACTCAGCAATCCTCTATCAAAACAATGACCTTCTACAGGCCTTTGTCAAGTATACAGAAGCAGAGAGGACAAGACCAGTTTAAAAATTCTTTGCAGGCCACCTTTAAGAGCCAGATTTGTAATTCGCATCCCATTTCAGAATTTGTATCTGACAAATCTAACACAGATGGAGTCAATGCAACACTAGCTTCAATGTTCCTCTTGAACTACATTTACATTCTAATGCAATAAAATGATAAAAATGTATTTTCTGGCAGGAGTCTCATTAGACAAGCCATCCTCAGCACACCTAAACAGCCTTGCAGAGGAAACATCATTGGTTGACCCTGGAGAAAAGTCAGGTTTGCAATCAGATGCAAATCAGATAGCATTATAGTTCCTCCAACTGAAAGTCTGCTGGGCATTGAAATAGAATTTCTAGGGAACACGAGAAGTTTCCAATCTACAGAATCTAGTCAGCATTAGAGTCTTAGGACTCACGAAAGGAAGAAGCCCATGCAATGCTCTTCTTGCTCATTTTAACTTCAAAAATTCATACTGGAGTCTTCTTTGAATCACATCTGGTGTGCTAATTTTTAGCAATGACCAGGCAAGTAAGGCACCTCAGCAGATACATTTGCTCAATGACAGGTCTGACTTCAGAACTTTTCAGCTGTCAGTTCGATTACCAGTATCACTTCTCACCTCATTTCAATTCCCAATACCTACTTTGTTTCTGAACACCTGTTTCCATCACCTTGCATTCTTCCCCAAATGCACAGCAGCAGTGTGATTCAACAGACAGCTGACTTGCAGTTGATTGTACCACTTCTGCTCACATTCTGGTGCCAGGGAAAAAGCTACTGTATGGAAACAGTGAACAGCATCTAGCACAATGGGGTCTTGGTCCATGACGAGGGCTCCCAGGCACCCCAGTAACAGAAACAATCGACATATAGGATGATCATTCTGAAGACCTGTACAAAGAGTGTTTTCCATGACCAACTGCTTTCTCGTAACCATGAAGGCACAAATGCAGAACTGAAGGAAAGTAGAGTGATTGACCCCATAGAGACTCTATAGAACTTGTTGCACTCCTATGTGCTCTACAGTTTCCTCTCCTGAGATCAATTATTTTTTTAAAAAGACACTTTCAACCACATAATGAGGAAGAAGACACCTATGGATGCAAAATCCCTCTCATCAGTGGAATGGAACTTTTATTTAGAATCAATAATCCTCACAATACAATGGAGTTGTTCCAGGTTACCCATTTATATAACAAACACAGCAGCTCATGAGCCCTAAAGAGTAGCCATCAATTCCATTTTCAATAATGGGCTCACACCCAGTTTTGATTCAATATCTGAACCACCGTGGAAGGTTTTTTGAGGGCAGAGGTAGGAATCAGAGGGATATGGGGGAATACTAGATCATTTAGGCAATTACATTAATGTCCAACTAAATTCAGTAGCAGAACAGACTGTAGGGAGAGTAGCTCTGCTGTATCTTCAGGCTCTCAAGTGAGAAAAGGCAGGGAGTCCATCATAAGCTCAGAAGTTTTTCATTGAGAGCAATCTGTGACTGAGTGAGATTTGCCAAGTAGGTCACCATCAGCAGGTCCTGAGAAAGAGAAATGGACAGCAGTTAGACTGATTAGGAGAATCAAAGAGAAGAGAGAAGGTGGTGATGTCAGATAGATGCGAATCTGTGTCATTAAAGCAATTTACAAACAGTGCAGTTGCCAAGCGCCATTCTTCAGAGTGACACTGTTGGCTTTACAACTTAGTTTCCACCTCACTCACCAATGTGGAATACCTTGCATTCATGTAATACTCAGAACTTACAGTGCTTTTTATCTATAGTCCTCAGAGCACTGCACGCATTATCCTCATTTCACAGATGGAGAAGAGAAGGCATATAGTGATTAAGTGACTTGGACAAAGTCACTGAAAATCAGGAATAGAAATCCATAAATCCTGATTCCCAATCCAAGTCAGAAGTAGCAACTTTCATCTTAAGAATCCCAAACCACCTTACACAGAAGTGATTCTCTTTATCCAGCAATGAATTGAAGCAGTTGTTTAAACGGCCCACACCACCACTACACAGGGCATTAGGACAGAAAGTGAATGCTCCAGTCAATCAAAACTGCAGGGGGAAATGAAGGGAGACCACATAACTACCAGTATTTGATTTTAGCTAGAACACGGGGGTCGACAACCCTATCCTTAGGGAAAGTGATCGGGGCCTTTGTTGGTATAGCACCTTCAGCAGCCCCTGCACCCCTCCAAGGCAATGCCTGGGTCAAAACCAACTCTTGAGGAAATACTCCTACTGAATCAACACCACCACCTTCTGCAACTAGCTGATCCCTGGATGTCTCCCATCCAACTACTGAACTAGCCTGATCCTGCTTATAACACTTGCCACTTTTACAGAGGGTCTCAAAGTGCCTTACAGACATTATACTTGAGAGTTGGGTGTTCTAATTTATAAGTGGGCAAACTGAGGAATAGAAATTGTGACTCTCTCCACTTATCACAGGAAGATGAGCTGGGAACAGAATCTGGGCTCAGTCCCATGCTCTAAGCAATGGATCCACTCAGCTTAGCTTGTTAGAGCTGACAGGCTCACAACATAAAGTGGTACTGATGTAGGTTTATCATGGGCATTGTAGACATCACAGAAATAGTCTCTTAAAAAAATCTGAAGCCTAATGTTACCAGACAAAAATATTAGGCATCTCGCCTTTTATCCCAGTTGCCAGTTATCTTTGAAGTCCAGACTGCAGTAAGATCTGGCTATTTACACAGTTATCCTAAATATTTCATGTCTCAAAACAATCTAATAGCTTTCAGGTTATTCACATAATTCCTAGCAAGTTTAAGAAGGATTCCTTTTCCTTTAATTATTGAAAAGGCTGCCTTAAGAAGTTCCCTCATCTCTCCCAGGTAGCTTTGCCCTCCTATTTCCAATTTTTGGTTACTAGTTAACAGTTTCTCTAGTCACCAGCCTGGTTTTGCCTTTTTCGGCCCCCTCTCTTTATGAGGCTCATTCCCTCAGCCTAACCTGACAAGTTACTAAGAATCCCTGTTTACATCATATACTCGGCCATGAAGAATGTGATTGTTGGAGACTGGGAAAGGACATCTTCCACGATGTAGACAGAAATTCCCTTCTCTCTAGATGGATAGAAATTCCACACTTGAATAATAAAGAGTACAGCAGCAGGAATATACTACCAACCACCCGGGTGGAATGGTGTAGGTGACGGAAATGCTCGGCGATTAGAAACACTATGAAGACAGAAAACCCAATAATAATGGGGATTTCAACTCTCCCCATATTGACTGGATGTGTCATCTCAGGATGGGATGCAAAGATAAAATCTCTAGACACCATTAGTTACTGCTTCTTGGAGCAGCTAGTCCTGGAACCCACAAGAGGAGAGGCAATTCTTAATTTAGTCCTAAGGGGAGAATAGGGTCTGGTCCAGGTGGTGAACACAACTGAACCTTTCAGCAATAGCGACCATAATGTAATTAAATTTAACATCCCTGTAGGGGGAAAAAAATTCCAAAGAAACCCACTGCGGTAACATGTAACTTCAAAAAGAGGAACTAAACAAAAATGTGAAAGCTATTTAAACAGAAGTCAAAATGAACAGTCACAAGACTGAAATGCCTGCAAGTTGCATAGGAACTATTTAAGAATATAAATAGATGCTCAAACTAAATGTATATCCCAAATAAAAAACACAGTAAGAGGACCAAAAAAATGCCACAATGGCTTAATAAGAGTGCAAAAGAGGCTGTTAGAAACAAAAAGACATCCTTTAAAAAAATCAAAGTCAAATCCTACTGAGGAAAATAGGAAGGGGCATAAACTCTAGCAAGTCAGGTGTAAAAGGATAATATGGCAGACCAAAAAAGAATTTGAAAAGCAACTAGCGAAAGAAACAGAAAAAAAAGTTGCATGTACATCAGAAACAGGAAGCCTGCCAAACAACCAGTGGGGCTACTGGACAATTGAGGGGCTAAAGGATCAATCAAGGAAGACAAAGTCCATCGCGGAGAAGCTAAATTAATTCTTTGCATCGGTCTTCACTGCAGAAGATGTAAGGGAGATTCCCACACGAGCCATTCTTTTTAGGGGACAAATCTGATGAACTGTCTCAGATGGATGTGTCAATAAAGGTGTTTTGGAACAAAGTAATACATTAAACAGTGATATGTCACCAGGACCAGATGGGATTCACCCATGAATTCTGAAGAAACTCAAATATGAAATTACTGAATTACTAACTGTGGTATGAAACCTATTGCTTCAATCAGCCTCTGTACCAGATGAGTGGAGGACAACTAACGTAAAGCTGATTTTTAGAAAAGGCTCCATAGGTGATCCTGACAGTTACAGGCCAGTAAGCCTAACTTTAGTACCAGGGAAATTGGTTGAAATTATAGTAAAAACAGAATTATAAGACACACAGATGAACACAATATGTTGGAGAAAAGAGTCAACACTGCTTTTGTAAAGGGAAACCATGCCTCACCAATCTATTAGAATTCATTGAGGATGTCAACAAATACATGGACATGGGTGATCCAGTTGATATAGTGTACTTGTACTATCAGAAAACCTTTGACACGGTTCCGCACCAAAGGCTGTTAAGGAAGGAGTTATGGGATAAAAGAACATTCTCTTGGATCAGTAACTCGTTAAAAGACAGGAAAGAAAGGGTAGGAATAAATGGTCAGTTTTCACAATGAATACAGGTGACTAACAGGGTCCCCTGAAGGTTCTGTACCGGGACAAGAGCTATTCAATGTAGCCATAAGTGTTCTGGAAAAAAAAGGGGGGGGGGGGGGGGGTGGAAAAACAGTGAGGTGGCAAACTTTGCTGACAATACAAAATTACTCCAGATAGTTAAGTCCAAAGCTGACTGTGAAGAGTTACAAAGGGATCTCACAAAACTGGGTGACCGGGCAACAAAATGGTAGATGAAATTCAACGTTGAAAAGTGCAAAGTAATGCACATTGGAAAACAATTCCAACTGTACATACAAAATGATGGGTCTAAATGGATAGTTCTCTGAAAATGTCCACTCAATGTGCAGCGGCAGTCAAAAAAGCAAACAGAATGTTGGGAATCATTAAGAAATGGATAGATAAGACGACAGAAAATATCATATTGCCTCTATATAAATCCATGATATGCCCACATCTTGAATACTGTGTGCAGGTCTGGTTGCCCCATCTCAAAAAAGAGGTATTGGAATTGGAAAAGGTTCAGAAAAGGGCAACAAAAATTATTAGGGTTATGGAACGGCTGCCATACGAGGAGGGATTAATAAAAGGGGGATTAGTCATCTCTTTTCCAAGCTGAAAAAGGGGGGATATGATTGAGGTCTATAAAATCATGACTGGTGTGGAGAAAGTAAATAAAGTGTTATTTACTCCTTCTCATAACACAAGAACTAGGGGTCACCAAAGGAAATTAATAAGCAGGAGGTTTAAAACAAACAAAAGGAAGTATTTTTTCACACAACGCTCAGTCAACCTGTGGAACCCCTTGCCAGAGGATGTTGCGAAGGCCAAGACTATAACAGGGTTCAAAAAAGAACTAGATAAGTTCATGGAGGATAGGTCCATCAATGGCTTTAGCTGGGATGGTGTCCCTAGCCTCTGTTTGCCAGAAGCTGGGAATGGGTGACAGGGGATGGATCACTTGATTACCTGTTCATTCCTTCTGGGGTAGCTGGCATTGGCCACTATGGGAAGACAGGATACTGGGCTAGATGGACCTTTGGTCTGACCCAGTACGCCCGGTCTTATGAAAGCTTGGTTAATACTTCCTACCATTATTCAGTGGGTGTGGGGTGGGGGGAGGGTACTGGCAGATCTCAATCTCTCTCTATTTGTTAATTGTGAAGCCAGGCTGACAGATGGGAAAAAAGGACAGACCTCTCTTGTCTCCCATAACCCAGAGACAGGTAAGCAATAGATCTGCTGTGGATCTCCAGTGGATCCCAGAGAGATTCCTCATGAGGAGAAAGATTTCCAGTATTCGTGAAACACCCAGAAGAACTGAGTAACAGGACTCACGTTAATATTGCTGTTCAGCATTGTTTCAAAGTCCTCCGGTGAAATCTTTGGCACCTGGTTAATAAGATCCATCAGGAAGCGCCCAACAGTGTTGTCAGCAGCCACTTTACCGGACTAACCATAAAAATAAAGACATTTTAAAATGAGCAAGATACAACAAACTTACTGCACAGAACAGGAAGAGCTGAGACATACAAATGCAGGGACAGCTCTCACCCTCTCCTGTATGAGCTGGATTAGATTAATAGATTCTTTGTGATCATCTGGTCTTATCTCTTGTGTAACACAGGCCATAGAACTTCCCCCAAATAATTCCTAGAGCAGATCATTTATACAAACATCCAATCTTGATTTAAAAATTGTTAGTGATGGAGAATCCATCATGACCCATGGTAAACTGTTCCAATGGTTACTCACTGTTAAAAATGTGTGCCTTATTTCTGGTCTGAATTTGTCTAGCTTCAACTTCCAGCTGTTGGAGTGTGTTACAGCTCTCTTGGCTAAATGGAAGAGCCCATTATTAAATGTTTGTTCCAATGTAGGTATTTATAGATTAATCAGATCACCCCCAGGACTTAAGCAGCTCAATTTATGTAGCTTAACAAAGGGAAGGTTATCACTACAAGGCATGTTTTCTAATCCTTTAATCACGGCTCTTCTCTAAAGATTCTCCAATTTATCAACATCTTTCTTGAATTGTAGGCACCAGAACTGGACACAGTATTCCAACAGTGCCAAATACAGAGGTAAAATAACCCTCTACTCCTACTTAAGATTCCCCTGCTAATGCATCCCAGAATCATATTTGCTCCTTTAGCCACAGCATCACACAGACATTAGCCTTACCAGCACATCCTCTGCATACTGAAGCACTGTGCTCAGGGTATCCTGGATCCGGGCTGACGCTGCCCCCACCTGCTGCAAGTCACTGGACAAGCCAATCACTCGATTGGGACTCAAACAGGTTTTCATGATGAGATCAACTGTGAGGAGAGAGATGCTGAGAAACTGGCTGGCACAAAGTCAGCTTTAACCACCAACCACTCCCCAAAGATTTCTAGGATGACAGCTGCTTCAGCAAAACAGGAAATGCTTTTCCAGTGCTGTCTTTACTACTAATGTAATGCTGGCATTTCCATAGGGATATATATTACTTCTATGCCACTGTGCAATGCAGAAATTAGTGCTTTTTCCGCAGAATTTCCTTCCCACCCCAGAAATGGACTGCAGTGCTGCTGGCTGCAACTAGGAGCTGCTGGACGTGGCAGAGCACAGCTTGCACATAAAAGATACTGTCAGGGGGATGGGGAGGGAGCTACAGGGATCCAGGCAACTGCAGTTCCAAGCATGCTCTGAGGGAAGGAGGCAGTGGTGCACAGGAAACTCCACACAAACCTGGCACTGAGCATCAAGCTCTCTCCCCCTCTGGATCCCTGGGCTCTGAGGGGTAGGGGGGTTGGTGTCTGGGCCTGGGGGGTGGGAAAGAGGAGGAGAGAGACAGATGACATGGCTGGTTTATCGGGGGAGGCGGGAATTCAGGTGTATTGGCTTGTGGTGGGCTCATGGCTGGGATCTGGGAGGGAAAGGCTGTGGGTGTCCATCCCCACCAGCTGGGCTGTGGGGAGGAGGGGGCAGAGAAACAGGAACTCGGCTGTATAGGTTGTTTTTTTTTTTTTAAACTCTCTACAGACACACAAATTCCGTTAGGAGTATTGTCAGAGACATATTTGCTGACAGGTATTTTTAAATAAATCACCAAAATAATTAAAACTGGTGTGATTATGTAGTGTTCTTTTTGACAAATAAGATTTGCAGAATTTTAAAATACTGTGTGCAGAATTTTTATTTTTTTGGCGCAGAATTCCCCCAGTAGTAATTTATTAGCTACATGGGGGAGCAATGGAGGACCCAGGCACATGTTCCATTGACCTTAATGGAGAATGCAGGTGCTCAGAACATCTAAGAATCAGAGCACTTAATGCCTAAACATGAAACTGTAGGCACCCAAGCTTGAAAGTTTTGGCCTCCATTCTGAGAAGCACCAGATAACTATTTGGTCTGAAAAAGAACGAGGGGTTCCAGACATTTTGCTCAGCCTTCTTTTCCCAGGTCCAAGCAATGACACTGCGGCTCTCCTGGCACCTAGTACAGTTACAGCCTCATTGTGCAACTCATACACTCCAAGAAGTCCCAATGACATCTTCAACACATCCCTGACTCATTTTCACATCTAGTAATCAGAAATTTGTAAGTTGGCCTCATGATACATGCGGTCTCACTTTAGTAGGGGCAGTTTAAGGGACACTAATACTTTGAAATTGAGTTCCTAAGAGTTAATAGCAATGCCCTTTTTTGGTGGTTTTACAGTCACATTTTCCAGTTCTGTATGTTTCTCTCTCGCAGGTTGCTGGGAGAGACTCTCACAAATTGGAAACTGACTACACCAGCGGTCCCCAAACTTTTTAGGTTGCATGCCTCCTTACCTCTGTCCATGCCCCGACCCCCATTGCTGGGCTAAGGGGGCTGGCAGCCAGGGCTAAGGGGGCTGGCTGGTGCTCTGTCCTCACCCACCAGGGGAGCTTGCGTGGGCCCCAGCTGGGCCCCCCCCCAAAATGTTCCTCTGCACCCCACAGTTTGGGGACCTCTGGACTACACAGAGTGCTGTCAAATAGATGGACTGTTTGAAATAATTCTCCAAACTCTGATATACAATCTCAGGAATACAATCTCAGAATTGTCTCATGTCAATTCTGATTGAAACAGAAGTCACACAAAACATGCCAAGTACTAGGTATCTATGTAATCAAGGCTGACTGAAAAGAAAAGACCACTGCTGACCCATGGATGAGAGCCCCCGTGTCTTTAATGTTAGGAACAGACATCTTTGCCTTTGTCTCTCCCATTTTGTCTATAATCTTTGCTTCTTTACAGTGGTTTTGTGGCCTTACCGTTTGGTACTTGGTTGTTTCTCTTCGCCACCCTCCCAGATCCCATTTTCTAATACATTCACAATCCTCCATCGTACCCCACAGCTCATTGCTCTGCATTCACTTCACAACTCCTACATCTGTGTCACTCTGCCCCCAAAATGCTGGGCCACTTCGACTTTCACCAATCCCCAGAACCCTGTCTGGCTACCATTTCATCAGCACTGAACAGCAACAAGAAACCCTCTAATATGGGGAGCAGGGAAACAAAGAGGATGAGGCACTGAGCATTAAGGCAAAGACTTCTGTAAGCAGCACTCAGGTACGCAAGCTAGGGATGCAGATCCCTGAGATCCCCAGACACACAAATCAAGCACCCAAATATCTGGTTCGGACCAACAAGAAGAACAAGCCGGCTTACCTCCTATCCGCTCAGTGTCATAGTAAACATACTTCACTGTCAGAGGTGTGAACATCACCCCCATGGTCTTACCAGGGACCCCCATCGGAGCACTAGGAAAAACAAGATTTACATAACATAGTATAAGTAATAGCCAACACAGATGTGTCAACAAGTAATGCCAAACCAATTTCACTTCCTTCTTTGACAGAGTTACTGGCCTACTGGGTATGGGGGCAGCAGTAGACATGGTATGACATTCCCATAAAGAATATATGGAAATGTGGTCTAGATGAAATGACTATCAAATGGCTGCACAACTGGTTGAAAAACCCTATTCAAAGAGTAATTATCAATGATTCACTGTCAAACTGGAAGTCCATGTCTAGTGGGGTCCCGCAGGGGTCAGTCCTGGCCTAGTATTTTCATTCATGACTTGGATACGTATAAAATTTGCAAATGACATCAAACCGGGAGGGACTGCAAGCACTTTGGAAGACAGAATTAGAATTCAAGAAGATCTAGATAAATTGGACCATAATGAATAAGATGAAAATCAATAAAGACAAGTGCAAAGTACTTCACTTAGGAAGGACAAATCAAACACACATACAAAACGGGAAACAACTGGCTAGACTGTACTGCAGAAAAGGATAGCGAAGCACAAACTGAATACGAGCCACCAATGTGATACAGTTGTGAAAAAGGCTAATATTCTGGGGTGTATTAACAGGAGTATCGTATGCAAGACATGGGAGATAACTGTTCTGCCATACCCTGCAACGGTGAATCATAGAATCTCAGGGTTGGAAGGGACCTCAGGAGGTCATCTAGTCCAACCCCCTGCTCAAAGCAGGACCAAACCCAACTAAGTCATCCCAGCCAGGGCTTTGTCAAGCCTGACGTTAAAAACCTCTAAGGAAGGAGATTCCACTACCTCCCTAGGTAACCCATTCCAGTTCTTCACCACCCTACTAGTGAAAAAGTTTTTCCTAATATCCAACCTAAACTTCCCCCTCTGCAAATTGAGACCATTACTCCTTGTTCTGTCATCTTCTACCACTGAGAACAGTCTAGATCCATCCTCTTTGGAACCCCCTTTCAGGTAGTTGAAAGCAGCTATCAAATCCCCCCTCATTCTTCTCTTCTGCAGACTAAACAATCCCAGTTCCCTCAGCCTCTCCTCATAAGTCATGTGCTCCAGCCCCCTAATCATTTTTGTTGCCCTCCGCTGGACTCTCTCCAATTTATCCACATCCTTCTTGTAGTGTGGGGCCCAAAACTGGACACAGTACTCCAAATGAGGCCGCAGCAGGAGTATTGCAGCCAGTTTTGGGTTCCACACTAAGAAAGAGATGGATAAATTGGAAAGTCCAGAGAAGAGCAACAAAAATGATCAAAGGTTTGAAATCTTAACCTACGAGGAAAGGTTAAAGAACTGGGCATGATTAGTCCTGAGAAAAGACAATTGGAGGGAGAACCTGAGAAGTCTTCAGATACGTTAAGGGCTGTGATCATTCTCCAGGTCTACTGAAGGTAGGACAAGTTGTAATGTGCTTAATCTGCAGCAAGGGAGAGTTAGATTAGGAGAAAATTTCTAACTATTGGAATAGTTAAGTATTGGAATAGGCTTCCAAGGGAAGCTCTGGAATCCTCATAATTGGATGATCTAGGTCAAGGATTCTCAAACTTCATTGCACCCCGACCCCTTCCAACAACAAAAAAACCCATGACCCTAGGAAGCGGGACTGAAGCCTTAGCCTGCCGGAGCCCCGTCACCCCAACTGGGGGATGGGCAAAGTCCAAGTCCCACTGTCCTGGGCTGGGGGGAGGGGGAAGAACGGGAAAGAGTGAAGAGCCTAAAAGCCCAAGGACTTCAGCCCTGGGCAGGGGCCTGTAACCTGAGCCCTACTGCCCAGGGCTGAAGTCTTTGGGCTTCGGCCCTGAGGGGGTGTGGTGGCTTGGGCTTTAGCTTCGGCCCCAGGTGGCAGGGCTTCAACTTTGGCCCTGGGTCTGAGCAAGTCTAAACACCAACTCTGGCAACCCCATTAAAATGGGGTCACAACCCACTTTGGGGTCCTGACCCACAGTTTGAGAACCACTGATCTAGGTATACATGGACCTGCCACAGTGCAAGGGGATGGACTAGGATGACATCTCAAGGTCCTTCCAGTCCTACATTTCTCTGCTCTGCAGACAAACCTATTCAAAAGAAGGGGACAGTAACCCTTTATCTGGTTTGCCTCCCCTACACTGAAGCAGAAGAGACTGAGTAGGTTACTCATTCTCACCAAGAACCACATTCACACTTCTGGGGAGCTGTAATAGTAGTTACACAGTTGTTGGTCCAGAGAAATTCTAGAGATTCCCATGGGTTCTCTTTATCACTCAAAACTTATTACACTTGTCCCCTTTATATATATAGTTTTCAATGGGGAAAGTCAAGCATTCAGATAATCAAAAGGAAATTACAGAAGTGCCATTCATACTAACCATTCATCTGTGGAGGTCAAGCCATTCTCAAAACTTTATTAAGTCTCAACACCCCTGTTAATTGTGGCAAGTACTAATACAATTGTATAGATGGGAAAACCAGAATCTCAGAGATTAAATCACTTGAGCATGGCACCACAGTCAAAGACACAGCTGGGAACAGAATCAAGAGACCTGGTTCATAGCCTCTGTTCTAGCCAGTAGACAACATTGCCCTAATTAGGACAATCAGGTAATTAAATCCCTCCCTACCCTAGTCTGTCACTTTTTGATAATCCCACTGGAGATCCTCCTTTCCAAAGCATGATCCATCTCCCCAAAATACCTGACATAGGCTTTAATGCTCATGCGCCCATTCTGGAGACTGGTGTCCACAGTGAGGTGGATTGGATTGTGTGCTTCCCGGCTATAATACTCATGGATCAGGACAGAGTGCTCTGTAATGTCATGGCCCGTAGCATACCTTAGAAAACACAACACAAGAACATGAGACCTGGGCATTCAACACTTCACATTTCAGAAATACTGGGATATTTGCCATTGAGCAGTGATATACCCACAACTCTGCTCTGAACACATAATCAATTTGTAGCAGGATGTGAAGGGGAAAAGTTTGAGTACCATCTGCTCAGGACATCATTGCACTTTGCTATCAGATACATGAATTTAGATGCGCTTATCATTAGGCTTTGAACTGCTCTCTGATTAGACGTAATTCAAAGCACACTATAGGAAAATAAGCTCTTAGGTAAAGAGCTACAATCCAATTCCTCCATAAACTGACCATCAGAGCTAAAAATACAGGACTATATTAATCCAGCTGCTTTAACTGTCCTGCAGTTAATATCTTCGAAACATAATTAACTTAAATTCATTGCAGCTTGGACCTCACTGAGGTATATAAACTGTTGGACTCCACGACAGTCTTCTGAAGAGAAGAGGAGTCAGGGTTTGCATTAATTTCTTCAGGAATAAAACAAAACTGGTTCACAGAACCTCTGAAGAGACGTAATGAGGTTCTCCACACTCCATCCCTGAGAGGTCTATGAAGTGCAGTTCCCTACATCACTTCACCTGATTTTCCAACAATCTCTGATTCTCTAGTATCAGAAAATATTGAAAATATTGCCCCACTACATACACTTTATTCCCTTTCCATGATACCTAGTCTCACCTTAAACAATATAACCCATTTCTTGAGGTTTATATTCTATATCCCCAGCTGTCATTTCAGCAAACTATGTTGTTTATTCAAAGTCTATAATGCAGTGTACCGTATTTCAAGGTGCATAATGGGGCCACATAACTGCTAAGCTCAGGTTGCATGTTGCAGTAGGGAAGATGACTTACCACCCCAAAATGATTTCACTAGGGGAAACCTTCTTGTGCAGCTCATACATATTCTTGGCAAATTCCATATCGACAGCCACCTGAAAGCCACAACAAAGCAGCATGAGGCAATCAGTTGCAGAGTGCTTAAATACTAGCAGCAGGCAGTGAAATGAAAGCTTCTTGTTGTCAATTAGACCTCAGAGAAGAATTTTCCCTTAGTAGTTACCAGCCCACTGCAAGCAGAATGAGTGCTTCATTGCCCTCCCTACACTAGGACAATGTGGGAGGATTTCACCAAAACACCCTGCCAACATACATCATGTCTAGACTCTTCTAATCATACACCTCACTCAAAGGGTAGTGAATTCTAGAGCCACAGAGACTCAGACGGATCCAGGACTTCCAGAATACCAAAGGCAAAAGGTGAAACATGCAGGAAAGGAGTGCAAACATCAGCATGATGAGATTGTTCTCACTCATGCAACTATCCTAATAGCCAAGTGAGCTAGCCCACTAATACTCAGCATCTTCCACCTGAGGGCTGCAGAGTGCTTCACTGTCATGCCATTTAGTCTCCCAGCTCTCCTCTGTGCTAGGATGGACACGCTCAGGGAGCAGAGGCCGAGGCCATCACCCACCTCATCTTCAGACTCGTTGTGTGGGACCGAGAAGCAATTGGTGACTTCCACTGAGAGCTTGTCCACAGTGCCTGCAGAGAAGAGAGCGAGACTGAGGGGAGGTGCTTGGCGGGCTTAAGCACCCCAGGCCCTTCCCTGAGACGCCACCCAGGTGTGAAGCTCAGGCTCCCCTTACAGCGAGGGCCAAGGTGGAACCCAGGCGAGCGAGGGGGCCTGGACCAGCCAGGGGAAGCCTGGAAACCGACACTAAGCCCTGCCACCGAGCCAGCGGGTCGGGGGAGAGCCAGGCCCCGCTGACCCCGGGGGAGCGGAGGCGGTGCGGGCGGGGGAGGAGAGTCGGGGACTCTTACCTAGCAGGGTCCCGATAACGCGGGCCGCGCCCTCATTGCGCCGCTCGAAGCTGTCCACGATGGAGGCCAGGATGACCGGGTGCAGCCGGACCACGCGGCCGCCGGGGAAGGGGCCAGGCAGCGCCGCGGGGGCCGGCGGGCCCGGGGCTGCTGCAGGGGGAGGCACAGGCGGCGCTGGGGTCGCCGCCACTGGCGGTGCGGGTGCTGGGCTTGGGGCTGCCGGGACGGGGGACAGGGACAGGGACAAGACCTGAGCTACCGCCGCCATTTTGCAAAGAGGGGAGCGAGACCACCCACGCCAGCAATAATAGGCTGAGCCAGGCACCTGGTACAAACCCTGCCTTCTCATTGGATGGAAGATGAGTCCACCCGCCTCCTTCGCCTTTTAACCAACCCGGAGAGGGCAGGGGAAGACCGAGCTCGCGGAGTGGGTGATGTCTATCTAGGTCACCTCATAATTGGCCGATATTAATCATAGTTCCCGCCCCATGAGTCACCACAACCTTTCCCATTGGCTAGAGGTAACCCACCGTTTCAGCATCCGCAAGCTCATCTATTGGCTTGGCGATGGCTGTACCTGGTGCTGGCCTGGGAGGGGATAGGGCCAAGGGTCTCTCCAGTTTGTGGGGAGGGCGCAGCCTCCCTTGCTGTCTCCACCTCGCTGCTGTCCCTGGCATGGTACAGTGACCATCACCATGGTAACAAGTGCCTGACCGTCTTCTTGACTGTATCTCCCCTGTGAGGTGGGGATGGCCGTCTGCCCCATGTCGCTATCCTGTAGATCCTCCACTGTTGCTCATGTCAATGGGCATTTGGAGCCTAAAGGCCTGTGAGGAGAGGGGCCTAAGTGACTTGCTCCAGCTCCCCTGAAGTCTGTTGTAGAGCAGGAAATTGGACTCCGGTCACTCTGTATCACAGGCTTGTCCCCCAGCCATTAGACTTCTCTTTTTTGCTGGCTGGCCAGTTGGAAATACAGAACAGCTAATGATCAGTGTTGTGCCACAGGGCCTTCTAGTATCATCACTTTCAGTTCTTGCTCTGGATTTGGCAGTGAAGCCCATTCACCCTTCTAGCCCTGTTTCACTTTATTTTTCTTTCATGATTGAGTCATTACTGCCCATGTCATGTAAATTTAAGTTCTGCAATGATGGGGTATTTTCCCAATTTGCAGAGTGATCCTCTCCCCCTGCTTCTTACTGGGAGTAGTGTCTGTAGTTGCCCCGTGGCCTATGGTAAAAATGTACCCATCTATTGCAAGTAAAATAAAACATTACATTTTTTTTATTTATCCTGTCTGGCAGTAATTTTTATCTGGTTAATTGTATGGGACTGTGACTGAATATTAGAATATTATTATTATTAGAATATTAATTGACTGTTGCCCCTTGTGACCTGAATGCTTAAGTAAATATTTGGGGCCTTGCAGGTGGTTCCCATTAGGGAGAGAAATTGATGAAAGAGTCAGATATTTCTTTGATGCAATCCTGTTTCACTGCAGAGAACGTACACAAAGTCCTGTTTCCCTAAACCACAGAGATAATTTCCTTGCTCACAGTTTCAAGCCTGCCTTCCCAACATGCCCTCTTCCCAGAAAGGTTTCTCTTGGCTTTCTCTCAGGGCTATTCTACCAGTGTTTCTTGTGCCGTCACATACACAAAATCAAATCAGGCCCCAGCCCTTGCGTTTGTTTTAGTCCCCAGAGAAACCCCCTGGCCTGCACAACCCAATTTCTGTCCAGACCTTGTATGTGGTCTAGTCCTTCCACTGTTTCAGTTATCACTAAAGAATGGGTAATTAATTGTTCCTTCATTTAGCCCCAGTGGGAGGTGGCTAACATGTCCATCAGCTTCAATTAAGTTTGCAATTGCCCCTAAGAGCCCCCTCACCATCTAGTATAACATGCCCAATGACTCACCCCAATGAAAAAGAATCAAGCACTTCCCTGCTTTTGCATCACATTAAA
This sequence comes from Mauremys mutica, assembly GCF_020497125.1. Lineage (NCBI taxonomy): Eukaryota > Metazoa > Chordata > Testudines > Geoemydidae > Mauremys > Mauremys mutica. The sequence continues at coordinate 55,365,843 of NC_059078.1, read as the reverse complement.
GTGGCTTTCTTTAATTACCAGAGTAACATAGCATTAACACTCCCTCTGGGAAAGCATAGGTAATGCTGCAGTGAAAATCCAGATGCTGTCTAAAAAGTTAATGACTTAATTCTATGCCAAACTGATATCAAAATATATCTTCCCTAAAGTTAGAGTAGTGATGAGTCTCATCACCAAGTGATCAAAAACAAAAACAAACCAAAACCACACAGGAGAACATATGGTCTCTAGTCACTATGTAGAAATATATAAACCCAAGCTAAAATGAGTGACTTCAGAGATGAACTTTTAGTGGGGAAAAACAAAGAAACGTCCATATGCTATCTCACATTTTCACAGAGAGAACAGGCTGAATTTTCACTCTCAGAAATGGTTGAAGTGGGGAAAGGATTGGGGAAAACAGAATGGATTTTTAAAATTAAAAAACAGAAAGAAAAACAAGGTAGTAATTAGCTCCCAGCTCACTAAGTGAGTTAATAGCCAAGTGTTGTGGTACTGCTACCCTTACTTCTGTGCTGCTGCTTGCCGTGGCGCTGCCTTCAGAGCTGAGCAGCTGAAAAGTGGCAGCTGCTGGCCAGGAGCCCAGCCCTGAAGGCAGAGCTGCCACCCCCAGCAGCACAGAAGCAAGGATGGCATAGCCACCCTTACTTGTGTGCTGCTGCCTGCAGAGCTGGGACCTCAGTTAGCAACTGCCACAGTCTGGCCGCCCAGCCCTGAAGGCATCAGTACAGAAGTAAGAGTGGCATAGTATGATTTTGCAACCCTTATTTCTGTGCTGCTGGTGGCAGGGAACTGCCTTCAGAGCTGGGTGCTCAGCCAACAGCCACTGCTCTCCAGCTGCTCAGCTCTGAAGTCAGCACAGAAGTAAGGGTGGCAATACCATGACAGCCCTAAAATAACCTTGTGACCCCCCCTGCAACTCCCCTTTGGGTCAGGACCCCCAATTTGAGAAACTCTGGTCTCCCCTATGAAATCTGTTTAGGGTAAAAAGCACACAAAAGACCAGATTTCATAGTCCATGATGCATTTTTCATGGCCATGAATTTGTTAGCATCCTAATCATTGCCATCAAGTGTGGCATATTCTACAGGGTAGAAGAAAAATCAAATAGGTGAGAGGTGTTTGCAACCTGGCTCCCTACTAACTCTTCAGGCTGAAGAAACAAAGAGATGCAGGGTCATAAAATAACAAAATAGGATTCAACTTGGAAAAATGAAAGCATCTGGGGGCAAGTAATCTGAATCAATGATATTCAGCACAAGGGAGAAAAGTGGGAAGTCTGAAAGAGACTTAAGATTGAAGCAACCTTCAAGAATGGAAAAGAAAGCTTCAGTTTAGAATTGGAAGAGCAGAAGTGGTGGCCTATCAGGGATAATTGCTTAAGCCTCAGGAAGCTTCAGCTGTTAGAATATTTTAGTAAGGCATCAAGTTTTAGTGCACCGAGTATTTTTTGATATATGAAGGGCAGGAGTTGGTTAGTATTTCGACTTTGGTGATAAAGCTCATTAAACAATTTAAATAGTCTCCATGAGACAGGGTGCACTTGCCCCACATTGGACAATGAAGGGTTAACTCCACACTCTGGACAGAGGAAGCCTTGGCCCTGCTGGGCATGTGCCTACTGGAGCGCCAGTATAAAAGGGAGTAAGCCAGCTCAGTCAGAATGGATTGCTGAGAAGAGAGGATGCATATTGCAGGTGCCTGCCTGGGAACTGCTAGAGCTATAGACTGTAGTAGCCTGGGCAGATACCTGGCTACCTGCAGACAGCCAGGAGGCACTGGAACTGTTGGGAGCTCTGGAGACCCAGGAGACTTGTAGACCATGCCACTTGAAGACAGGGTAGAAAGTAGCCCAGTGGGATTAGCCATTGATCCAGTTGTAGGAACAGGAACTAAGTCAGCATGTTTTGGTTGTCTTCCTGCAGACCCAGTGAAGAGTACACTTACCCCTAGCAGGGCCCTGGGATAGGACCTGGTGGAGTAGGAGGGCCTGGGTTCCCCTACCCTAGCCACCTTCCATCCCCTGCAGCCCTGTGAGGCAGGGAGACATATTGACTCAGCCATGGGGCTATAATGCCCTCCTCCTGCCCCAAAGGTGAGCTGGAGTGTACTTGCCACATGATACTCTATGATGAAGTGGGGATTTTCCCTTATGTTGTATGTAAGGTTTACTCTTTTGCATGAATACTGTGTGTGCCTCAGTTTCCCCTGTGCGCTGCACCAGTATCTCGGTGGTGGGAATTTGTGTGTGTGACTTTGGCTGAGACCCTCTGAGGCAGGTGAAGCTGCTCCATCCTGCATGTATGCTATGGCCAGTGCCCTTCATAACCTGGGACCCAGTAGGGGGATGCAACCAGGTGACTTTGTCCAGAAAGTGAGACCAAGATAAGGGGGAGGAGCAATGGGGATGTCTGAGGTCAGGTTGCTGGAAGCCTGCAGTCTGCTTAGGAGGACTGGAAGAGGGGGAGTCCAGGTCATCTGGCCTGGGACTCCCCAGGAGGGACTTGACTGAGAGTCACTGATTTCTGTGCTAACAAGTTCTGTTCTACTCTGTGTTCCTGTTGCCTAATAAACCATGACCCCACCCCTGTTTTGCTGGCTCAGAATCACTGCTGACTGCAGAATTGGGGTGCACGGCCCTTTGGCTTCCCCAGGAGCCTTGCCCAGGTGGACTTGCTGCAGGAAGTGCATGGTGAGGAAGGGGATGCTGAATACTCCAAGGTCAGACCCAGGAAGGTTGAAGCTGTGTAGGCTTCTTGCCCTGCTGATAGTATGCTTAGAGAGAGGAGGCATGCTCCCCAAGAGTCCTGACTGGCTTCATATGGAGTAGTTCCAGAGCGTTGCCTGGTGACTCCATGACAACTGGTGGCTGTGGTGGGATAAACTGGACAGAGCATCCTGCAGTAAGTGACTGAGGAGCAGTAAAACAAAGGGGGGATTAGTGAGAGACAGGCATGCTGAAGGCTCAGAGAGGTGCAGTTCCAGGAGGTGGAGGAGCCTACGACTGAACCCTGAGAAAGAGTGGACCCCCCGAGAAGGGCTGTTGCACTTAAGGGGTTTCTCCCAGGGACCATGGGGAGCTGAGAGAGCACAGGCCTGTGAGTCCATGACAACTTTGGAACAGTGAAGAGAGGGCCTATAACCGTCTCCTTAAGAAGGACATTGTAGCATTTTGCGGAGAGAGAGAAGGCTGTGCATTGGAAAGCTCACCAAGGCAGAGCTGATTGCTCAGTTGGAAGTGGATGATCACTCTAAGGAGTTGATTCCTGACCCAGCTGGGAGCCCCTGGAGTCCCCAAGATCCCTGTCCCTGACCAGCAGGGAGTCTTCACAGGTTCCCTGTTGGTAGATCTGAGAAGGATGGAATTGGAGCTGAGATTGAAGGAGTCAGAGGAGCATGAGAGACAGAGAAGGCATGAAGCACAACAGCAGGAGAGACCGCAGCAGCATGAACTGGCAATGACTGAGCTGAGAGGCAGAAGGACCTGTCTGGGGTGCATGGGGATGGACCTCGGGGTACCAGTTCCACAGGGAACCTCAACACTAAATTGCTGCCCCAGGTTAAGGGGGGTGGGGAAGATATGGATGTCTGTCTCATGGCCTTTGGAAAGGCTTGCAGTTGGAACCAGGCAGACCCTGTGGAAGGGTCTAGTGTCTAGCCCCCTTCCTGGGTCCCCAGCCCATAGCTTGTAGACGAGCAGACTCAACCCTGCGGCGCCTCCTGCTGGTTACTTTGGGGAATTATCTCATTCCAGCTCCAGAGCACCCTCTGCAGGCCAGTGATCCACCTGTCCTGTGCCCATGTCCCTGCCTGGACCCAGTGCCCTTTTACATGGGGTGCTGCCCCCTGGCAGTAACCCCTTTCTCTCAGTGTCTCCCCTCCCAGGGAACCCCCACCCTTTATCCCCACCTTGCCTCAGTATATGGCTACTGCCAGTCATTGTCTAGCCCCACACCCTGGGGCAGACTGTAATATACCCTACTCATCACTGGCAAGGAAGGTTTGGACCTGCTGCCTTGGCCTACCCCTGGGCTGCCCTCTGCAAGCCCTAGTACCCCTTGGCCTTGTGCTAGGCCACAGCCTGGGGCTTTCTAGGCTGGAGCTCCCCAGCCCTACTTCACTCTAGGTACCTTGTCTCCAGCTCCCTGCAGCCAGGCCCATCTCCCTCTTCCTAGAGAGAGACCATTTGGGCCTCTGGCTCCCAGCCTCTTATAGGGGCCAGCTGTGGCCTGATTGGGGTGTGGCCCTGTTATATCCTTGGGGGCAGCCGGTTTAGGAAGAAATCACTTGAGGCCAGACAGCAGACAGCTAACAAAACTACCATTTTATTTACAGATACAGAGCTCACCCAACCGGCCGAAACTGGCTGGGCTATCCCCTAATAATCTAACTCAGTTGCCATAGCAACAAAAACCATGACAACCACATACACAACATATTCCTCCCCCCACAATAAGAACATCCCCTAAATAAAACACACACTAGACTAGAGAAGGAGGGTAGACTGCCTCCATTCCCGGCTAAACCCTGGGGATTATTTTGCCCCATAACCATGGGTTCGCCCTAGCTAAAGATCCAGCCAATGAGGAGGCCTTCTGTCTCTAGGTGGATTACGGCAAACTTCTGGTGGTGTTGCACCCGAAAGTACCACGGGCTCAAGGTCCACAGCACGAACAGGTGAGGAGGTGGTATCAGCTCGTGCTGGGCAAAGGGGTATCTCAGCCGCCGGCAGTAATGGAGGAGAACAGTCAGGAACAGGTGATTTGTGATTCGGTGTCTCACCAGAAGAGGTGAAGTCAGACCCCTCAACTGCAGATGTGTCCTGAGGACTGGCATGACCTGGCAACAGCTGATCTACATGTCGCCGCCAGGTAAGATTCTCTGCAGTCTGGACTGTGTAGGAAACAGGTCCTGTTTGAGTGATGATTGTGGCAGGGGCCCATTTAGCTCTGGAAGTATAATTCCGAGCCAAAACTGGCTGTCCCGGGCTAAAGGTTCAGTCTTTTTCTCTGGGTGCCCGTCTGATGACTTGATATTGCTGCTGATGTTGCACAATTTGTCGGGGTTCAGAAGGTTTCAGCAGATCAAAGCAAGTGCACAGCTGTCGTCCCATCATTAGAAAGGCCGGGGATGCCTGGGTCGTAGCATGAGGTGTGTTTCTGTAGGAAAGTAAGAAGGTATCCAGACGCTTTTGAATGGAGTGTTGTCCCCTTGCTGATTTCAAAGCGTGTTTCATTGTCTGCACAAATCTTTCAGCTAATCTGTTGGTGGATGGATGATATGGTGCTGACATGATGTGGTGTATCCCATTTGCCTTCATAAAATTTTGAAACTCCTGAGAGACGAACTGCAGTCCGTTGTCACTCACAAGTTGTTCTGGCAGACCAAAACGACTAAAGAGTCCTCGTAGTTTTTGGATAGTACTCTCTGCAGTAGTGGACTGCATTATAGAGACTTCTGGCCATTTAGAATGGGCATCTACTGCCACCAAGAACATGCTTCCTTCAAGGGGGCCAGCAAAGTCAATGTGAATACGTTGCCACGGGTTTTCAGGGCAGTCCCATGGGTGTAGGGGTGCCCACTGGGGTGCATTCCTCACACCCTGACATGACATACAAGCTTTTGCCTTCTCTTCAATAGCACTGTCCAATCCAGGCCACCAAAAATAGCTTTGTGCAATTTCCTTCATGCGCACTATTCCACAGTGACCGGAATGTAGCTGTTCTAACATCTGTGATCTCAGTGGTGGTGGAATAATGACACGTCTCCCCCACAACAAACAACCAGATTGGACCGATAACTCCGTCCTCCTGGACATGTAGGTAACAAGGTCGGGTGAGACTAGAGAGGTTTGTTGAGATTTTCCATGCATCACCAGGTCCATAACTTGGGACAATACTGGGTCAACGCGAGTTGCCTTCTTTATCTGAGTAGCAGTGATGGGTGTATTCTCTACCTGTTCAAAGTAGAAGATTTCCTTTTGGGCACTATCTTGATGTTTGACCGGCAAAGGCAACCTTGAGAGGCCATCTCAATTGCCGTGCAGAGTGGATTTCCAATATTTGATTTCATATGTGTGTGCTGAAAGTAACAATGCCCAATGTTGCATACGACTAGCAGCTAATGGGGGAATGCCTGTGTAGGATCCAAAAATTGATGTCAGAGGTTGATGGTCTGTGAGAAGAGTAAACTTTCGCCCAAACAGGTACTGATGAAACTTCCTAATTCCAAAAACAATTCCTAATGCCTCACGTTCGATTTGGGCGTAGTTAGTTTCTGCTTTGCTTAGAGTGCGTGAAGCAAAAGGTCTCTCTTCTCCCGAAGGCATAATGTGTGACACGACTGCTCCCACTCCATAAGGGGAGGCATCGCAGGCCAATTGTAGGGGTAAGGATGGATCAAAGTGCGTTAGAACTTCAGAATTTAGCAATGCATCCTTAGCTTTGTTAAATGCAACATCACAGGCTTCAGTCCACTTCCAGGCCTTGTTCTGCCCAAGGAGCTCATGAAGTGGTTTTAGCAGTGTGGCTAACTGTGAGATGAACTTTCCATAATAGTTCAGTAGTCCTAGAAACGAGCGCAGCTGGCTTACATTTCGAGGTGGGGGAGCCTCCACAATAGCTTTAACTTTTGCAGGGGCCTTATGAAGACCTGCAGAATCAATGATGTGTCCCAAATATTCAACAGAGGGCTTGAAGAATTCACACTTGTCTTTGCAAACTCGTAGGCCATACTCTTCCAGTCTTTGTAGGGTAGCCTCTAAATTCTTTAAGTGATCCTCTTCATTTCTTCCAGTGACCAGGATATCATCCAGATAGCACTGAACTCCTGACAAGCCACACAAGATCTGGTCCATAGCCCTCTGGAACAGGGCGGGAGCAGACGTTATTCCGAAGGGTAGGCGACAGTATCGATAAAGCCCCTTATGAGTCACAAAAGTCAACAGCTCTTGGGACTTTTCATCGACATGCATCTGTAAATATGCTTGACTCAGATCAATCTTACTGAACTTTTGTCCCTCAGCCAGGCCTGCAAAGAGGTCATCGATGCGGGGAAGCAGGTATTGCTCTGCACAAAACACTGGGTTGACAGTGACTTTAAAATCACCGCAAATCCGGAGAGAGCCATCTTTCTTCACTATTGGAACGATAGGAGTGGCCCATGAGCTATGGGTAACTGGTATTAGGACTCCATTGGTGACCAGGCGCTCCAGGTCTGCTTCAACTTTTGGCCTGATGGCATATGGCACAGTTCGGGCTTTCAGATATTTTGGTGGACTGTCAGGTTTAATGTTCAATGTCACAGTGATTCCCTTCATACTTCCCAAATCATCTCCAAAAACAGCAGCATGTTTCCTTAGTATAGGGGTTAGACTGGTTTCTTCTTTAGTCATCCGGTGCAGCTCTGCCCAGTTCAGTTGAATCTTCCCAAGCCAAGACCTACCCATTAAGGCTGGGTAGTTACCTCTCACCACAAACAGTGGCAATTTAGCAGCCTGTCCATTGAGCTCCACCTTAACATCAATAGTGCCCAACATGGGCACAGCTTCTCCCGTATACGTCTTCAGAACAGTTTTTGTTGCCTTAAGCGGAAGATGCTGTAGCTTTTCTTTATACACAGTCTCGGAGACCAGCGAGACGGCTGCACCGGTGTCCAGTTCCATGCGTATAGGTTTGCCATCCAACAACGGGGTTACCCAGTATTCATGTGAGCCCACTGCCAAAGACAAAACATGCAGTGGCACTTCCTCTTGTGATGAGGTGTCACCTTGATCATCCTGGGTCTGCTCTAGGGTATGCAGGGTTCCTCTTTTTGTCGGCCAGACCACCAGCCTCTTTTTCTTTTGTTTACAGGCACACTCAAAGTGTCCCTTTTTGCCACAGTGTCAACACACCAGGTCCTTACACCAGCATTCTGATGCCTGGTGACCCAGCTTACCACAGCGGTAACATTCTTGACTCTGCACAGTTTTGTGGGTCGGTTCTTGTGACACTTTTTGCACCCTAGGGGATGCACCGATGTATTGCGCCTCCCTTGTAGCCAGTTCCATGGAGACAGCAATATCAACAGCCTTCTGTAATGTAAGCTGAGCCTCTATCAGTAGGCACTTCCGTATAGCTTCACTGTAGAGGCCACACACTAACCTGTCACGCAGGGCATCATTTAACATCTCTTTAAATTCACAGTGTTCTGCTAGCTTTTTTTAAAATTGCTACAAATTATACAACTGTTTCATCTTCCTTTTGGTCTCTTTTGTGGAACCTATATCTTTCAGCAATTACCAGTGGTTTTGGGGAAAAATGGGACCCCAGGATTTCCACAATGTCACTGTAAGATTTAGTCTCAGGCTTAACAGGGTGTAGTAAGCTGCGTAGCAGGGAGTAGGTTTTAGCCCCTACAACACTTGAGAATATTGGCACCTTCTTCGCTTCTGTAATGTCATTTGCAATAACAAAAAGCTCAAAACGCTCAGTATATACATGCCACTGCTCTATATTCTCATCAAAAGGTTCCAGTGGCCTGGTCAGAGTAGCCATGATATTTAGTTTCACTTTCACAGTCAGTGCAAACAAGCAGGTTTTTTGTTTTTGTTCTTTACCTTGACTTCTACTTCCTTCTGTTACTGAAGCAGCACCAGAATCCCATCTATCGTCGCCACTTGTTATATCCTTGGGGGCAGCCGGTTTAGGAAGAAATCACTTGAGGCCAGACAGCAGACAGCTAACAAAACTACCTTTTTATTTACAGACACAGAGCTCACCCAACCGGCTGAAACTGGCTGGGCTATCCCCTAATAATCTAACTCAGTTGCCATAGCAACAAAAACCATGACAACCAAATACACAACAGGCCCAGCTGCAGCCACTTCCCAATCAGCTCAGCTTAGTAGCTCCCAACCACAACCTTCCCCCAGGGCTGTTTCAAGCCCTTCAGGGCAGGAGCAGGGTAAGCACCCTGCTACAGTTCCCAGAAACCCAATAGATACAGAGCTGTTTAGCCAGATGGGCGGTGTGGTAGATTGGCTCTCACTCCTGGCTCCAGCATATATGTCTGCATGTACTCTCCTGGACTCAAGCCCCTTGGCTCCCAGTGGGAGCGGAAGGTGGCAGTCAATGGGGAGATGTTCCTGGGGTGGTGAGATCCTGGGACCAAGAACTGTTGTCAGGCCCCAGGTGGTGCAGCCTCACCAGATGCTGAGGGGTCGTGTGACCTGGGTGAAGGTCCCAGGGATGAAGCCATTTTCCCTGCTTATGTGTCAGATCCCTGTGCAGACACTAGAGGGGTCATGCTGGCAGGTAGTTGGGGTTCTCCAAGATATCGGCTGTGACCTTCTGTTGTGGGATGACTGTGTTTCTTTGGGACAGGATCTAGGCCCTACTCCTGTAATGGCCAAGGATTTGAATTCAGGGAATCAATTGGCCAATACTGAAGTGGTCAGTGAAAATGCAAATGACTTGGCTGGCAGGGAGGAGGAGTTACTAAGCTCAGGTGCCCTGCCTGTCTGTAACCAGACCCCTGGAGCTGAGTGGGACAGAGATACTCCCCTGCACACAGGAGAGGTGGCTCACACTAGCTCTGATGCTGTGAGCAAAGCAGTGGGCTCGCTGCCTGCCCTCAATGAGCCCAGGGGGATCAGAGACGCCAGCTGAGTGTGGGGAACCACAGCCAGGGTGGGACAGCTGCCAACCAGGGCTGCCTTGTCCAAAGGTGCAAAAGGCCCAGGAAAAGCTCACTGAGTTTATGGGCCTGGACAGGGGAAACCTAGCCAGGGCCCAAGGGAGGCAGCAGGTCTGGCACAACTGCTCAGCCTATGGCACTGGGGACCAGGTGAGGGTTCTTATCCCAGTGAGGAAGAATAAGCTGCCTGGGATGGGCCCCTCAAGGTCATCAAGCAGCTGAATGAGGAGAACAATGTGGTGGAATTGCCCAACCAGGCTCACAACCACCGAGGGGGCCATGTCAACATGGTACTGGCCAGCCTGGTGCCTGCCCCATGCCTGGGCCTGACAAGATCCTAGACAAGTTGGGGAGAGGTGGGGACTTGGTATCCCATGACCAGGGATCACACTAAAGGCTTCTGGCAGATGCCTTCTGATCCAGATATCAGGTTGAAACCTGCTTTTGTCACCCCTTGGGGGCTGTACAAATCCCTGGTTCTACCTTTTGGCCTCAAGGAGGCGCTGGTCATCTGGCAGCACCAGGCAGACCAGTTACTGAGGGGGTTGGAGAATTTTACTCTAGTGTAATTGATGATATTTGTGTCGTTAGCCAGACCTGGGAGGACCATGTGTCCCAAGTGAAGAGGGGGCTGGGTTGCCTCCAGGGTGCAGGGCTGACTGTAAAAGCTGGCAAGTGCAAAGTGGGGATGTCAGGTGTTGTACCTGGGCCACAAGGTGGCAAGTGGCTGCCTAAAGCCAGAGCTGGCCAAGGTGGAGGTGATCAGAGACTGGCCTGCTCCCCAGACTAAGGCCGTGGCTACACTCAAAACTTCAAAATGCTGCTGCAGCAGCAGTCCCGCAGCAGCACTTTGAAGTGCGAGTGTGGTCGCGGTGCCAGTGCTGGGAGAGAGCTCTCCCAGCGCTGCAGGTACTCCACCCCCATGAGGGAATTAGTTTACAGTGCTGGGAGCATGGCTCCCAGTGCTGGGGCACTGTTTACACTGGTGCTTTACAGTGCTGTAACTTGCTGCACTCAGGGGGGTGTTTTTTCACACTCCTGAGCGAGAAAGTTGCAGCGCCGTAAAGCACCAGTGTAGCCATAGCCTGAGAAACAAGCCTGTTGTAGGAGCAGCAGTGATCTGTATGCTATGTATAACCTGTATGCTCAAAAGATCTGTTGCACCTTCCCCCCCACTCCGCCCTGTCTCCTATCCCTCTTTGAATAGCTGTGAAGTGGCTTTCTCCTCCCACTCCCTCCTGGAATGCTTGTGGGATGAATGGGCTGCTTGAGCAGCTGGAAGATCAGAAGAGCTCCCAGGTAGACAAGGTGTCTGGCACTCTGATTAGGCAGCGATCACACACCCAATGCATGGACACTGTCTGAGGTGGAGTGTGACCAACCAGACGCGGGCAAGTCATCTCTAGTCGCAGCCCATGAGGAGCAGACCCTTAAAAGGGGAAGGGGCCATGTGCTCAGCAGTGCACTCACAAGATTGTATCTTCCATGAAGGCCCTTTGCCTGGACCGCCTGGCCAGTGGTTCTCCGCGTTGCATTCCATTGTGCCTCGGGAAGACTTACCTTCATCGCACCATCCATCACTGCGCTGTGAGACGCTTACCTTGAAGGATCCTGACATCTCCAGTGCTATGCCTGTCCTGGGAGCGTGAGTATGCGAGTGTGATTACCCCCCCGCCCACACACACACTTTCCCTTTCTTTTGAGCTTGGCTTTCAGTATAATAAACATTCTGCTTTCTGCCAAACTCTGGTGGGTCATTAGTCCTCCCTAAGCTTACTAGCTGGCCCAATTTCAGGTAACAAAGTCCAGGCCTTTATTGGGCTGGTGGGGCACTAACAGAAGTTTGTGCCCCACTTTAGCTCTGTGTCAGCTCCCATCACAGAGCTATGCAAGAAGAATGAGCCAGACAAGCTGGTCTGGACCAGGCAGTACCAGAGGGCTCTCTGAACGCTGAAGGAGGATCTGGTCAAGGGCCCAGTGCTAGGAAACCCAGACTTTGACAAGCCCTTTATGGTGTTCACTGATTTACTCCTCCTCCTCCCCCTCCCCCCAGGGCTGGGCACGGTGCTGATGTACACTGATGCAAAGGGGGAGAAAAACCCCATCATGTATCTGAGCAGGAAGCTGCTGCCCCAGGAGCAGAGCAATACAGCTGTAGAGAAGGAATGCCTGGCCTGGTCTTGGGGTGGGCTCTTACAAAGCTGGAGCCAGATCTATTTGGGTGCCACTTCACTGTGTACACTGACCACTTGCCCTGCTGTAGCACATTGCCCCTGCCCTGAGTGCCAGCTCCACAGCTCCCATTGGCTGGTAGCTGCAGGAGTGATGCCTGTGTGTGTGCACAGCCCCCTGGCCCCTCCATCTAGGAGCCAGACATGCTGGCTGCTCCTGGGAGCTGCCTGAGGTAAGTGCTGCCCAACTGAAGCCTGCACCCCAAACCCTGTCCTGCACCCCAACCTCCTGCCCCAGCCCAGAGCCCCCTCTGGTACCCCTCATCCCCATCCCAGAGCCTGCACCCCAAGCCCCTGCCCCAGCCCAGTGAAAGTGAGGGTGGGGGAGAGCAAGCGATGGACGGAGGGGGATGGAGTGGGGCAGGGATGAGGCAAGGATGTTCGTGTTTGGTGTGACTAGAAAGTTGGCTACCCTAGTTCTGAAAGAGTTGCTGTCTGGAACTACCAGAGCCAGCTTGATCTCTTGTTGTTGAGCAGAATGGAGAGTTTCAGCCATGCTGTCTAGGCAACACACACTCAGGTCCTAAAGGTAGGATCAGCTGCATAGGCTTCTTTATAAAGCACAGTTTGCTTCTCTAAAGACCAGGGGCGGCTCCAGGCCCCAGCACACCAAGCGCGTGGAGGGTCCGCTGGTCCCGCGGCTTCGGCGGACCTCTCGCAGGCGTGCCTGCGGAGGGTCCGCTGGTCCCGCGGCTTCGGCGGACCTCTCGCAGGCGTGCCTGCGGAGGGTCCGCTGGTCCCATGGCTTCGGCGGACCTCTCGCAGGCGTGCCTGCGGAGGGTCTGCTGGTCCCGCGGCTTCATCGGACCTCCCAGAGGCGTGCCTTTGGGAGGTCCGCTGAAGCCGCGGGACCAGCAGACCCTCCGCAGGCACGCCACGGAAGGCAGCCTGTCTGCCGTGCTTGGGGCAGCAAAATGCCTAGAGCCACCCCTGCTAAAGACCATTTCTTCCCCCTTAGTGACCTTCTCCTGTGTCCCTCTGGTATTTTGAGGGGCAAACCTGGAACGAGGCAGTTATGACCCAGGAAACTTTACCCACTGCACCCCGTTGTAGGGCCTTGTTAATGCTATCAATTTAATCATGGTGAATCAGGCTACAACATGATAGTGGCCTGAGTATACCATAACAGGGCCCTGGTATTTGATTGCATTATAGTTCTGTGACCCTGCACCCCATATTTTTCATAGTGATATTATGATTATAGCATAATTATCTTGAATAAAAGAGTAAGTCATGTGAGGTGTCATTAGAAAAGTTATGATTTGCTGAATATGATTATTCTATGTATGCATTTGTCACTTTTGTATGAATATTAACTTTGCAGTTGAAATACAGATCCCTAGTCATCTGACCAGGCCACATGATTCTAGACTCCATCTTGGGATGTCAGTATTTTTCCACAAACTGGTCTGGGAACCAAGTTTTGAAACAAAGGGTTCCCACCGTATGCTATGGCTACATAAGGCAGGGAGTGACATCATCAGGGGTTCTTCACTCCCCACACAAGAAGACTCCTGGAAATAGCTGAAGAACAAAGAATGAACTGGGGGAAGTGCTAGACTAGGCTAAAGGGATTTCTAGCCTGTGTATGAAAGACCTGGGGATTCCAAGCTTTAAAGCAAGTGCAGCTTGCCCCTTAATCTGCAGCCTGCTTGCTCTGGGTGAGAGCAAGCTCATTTCTCTGGGTGAGAATCTGCTAACTCATATCCAGTCTAGGTAGTATATTAAGCTTAGTTTGCATTTTTATTTGCTAAGTTATCTGTTTGCTATCACTTATAATCACTTTAGTAGTTAATAAACTTGTTTTTGTTTTCATCTAAACCAGAGCACTTTGACTGAAATGCTTGGGGAAAACCTTTGCTTGGTTACCACAAGTGTGCATTGCTCTCTTCACATTGAGGGGGACTGGGTATTAAACCCATGTACTAGACAGATTTGACCAAGGCAGGATGGTACTGCTCTGGGGTCCTAGGTTGGGAAGCTGGTGGCTAGACAGCCTGCATGTAACTGCAGCTGGGTGTGTCCCTACCTGTGTGAATGCTGGTGAAAGTGCAGGTTGGATGGCTTTGAAGCTTGTCACAGCAGTACAGTGAGAGGGAGCCTAGGCTGGTGGGTCAGAGGGTTTAGTGGTACCCCAGTTCCAGATGGCACCCTGGGGGGAACCTGTCACAAGTTCCATTCCAAATTCCTGTTTTTATTAGATTCACCTTAGGGGATGAAACTTTACAGGCAGGAGCTCTGGAAGTTGGTTAATTTTTTTTTGGGGGGGGGTGGGTATTTTTTTAACACAAATAATTTCAGGTGTGTTTGAGTAAGATCAGAGTAGAAAACAACATACACATTCCCACTGTGGAAAAAATGGCAACCTTTCTCCAAAGAGCTCTACCCCCAAAATTACCAAGAATCACGAGTTTAGCCATGTCAAGGAAATAGCTGTCAGCGAGTAGAGTGCCTTTGAGTATTCCAGTGAAACTCATTTCAACTGGACTGAGTTATGAGTGGTTTAAAAAACATTACATGGGCCCTGACTCAGAACAGCACTTAAGCATGTATTTAAGCTCCCTTCCTGAACTGGGATGATTTCTTGAATCAATGCCGTGATGGACAGGCAGGGCTGCCCAGAGGATTCAGGGGGCCTGGGGCAAAGCAGGGGAGCTGCAGCGCTTGTACTCACCCAGCAGCAGTTCAGGTTTTTGGCAGCGTTTCGGCAGCGGGGAGCCCTTCAGTCACTCCGCGTCTTTGGCAGGACTGAAGGCCCCCCGCCATCGAAATGCCGGTGAAGACCTGGACCGCTGCTGGGCCAGGGCTTGCAGGGCATTTTTGGCGGCGGGGGGCCCTTCAGTCGCTCCGCATCTTCGGCAGCACTGAAGGGGCCCCCCGCAGCCGAAAATGCCCTGCGAGCCCTGGCCCAGCGGCGCTCCAGATCTTCAGCGGCATTTCGGTGGCAGGGAGTCCCTTCAGTCCTGCCAAACATGCGAAGACCCAGACCACCGCTGGGTCAGGGCTCACGGGGCATTTGCAGCAGCGGGGGGCCATTCAGTCGCTCCGCGTCTTCGGCAGCACTGAAGGGCCCCCCACCGCCGAAATGCCGCTTAAGACCCAGACTGCCGCCAAGCCAGGGCTCGCAGGGCCCCTGTGGGGCCTGGGGCAAATTGTTGCACTTGCCACCCCCCGGG
Organism: Mauremys mutica; assembly: GCF_020497125.1. Taxonomy (NCBI): domain Eukaryota; kingdom Metazoa; phylum Chordata; order Testudines; family Geoemydidae; genus Mauremys; species Mauremys mutica. The sequence continues at coordinate 55,350,758 of NC_059078.1, read as the reverse complement.
TGGCCCTGTGGACAGACACAGTAAATTTTGCATGTCTTCTCATTTACCTCAAAGCCTGCAGCATGCATGCATAGCTCGGTTAGCAGTACCCTAAACCCCACAGTAATCTTCTAATACTCTGCTTAAAGGGGCAGGGCTTCCTCTTGTTACATCATCATACAATCCACATCCACGCTATCTACCTACTTAGGTTAGTAGAATGCAGCCAGAGCTTAAAGCTAGGCAGTTATCAGCTCTGGGTGTATTTCTTTCACTGCTGCTGCTCATATCATTGCAGATGATACAAAACTACTCAAGATAGTTAAGTCCCAGGCAGACTGCGAAGAGCTATAACAGGATCTCTCAAAACTAGGTGACTGGGCAACAAAATGGCAGATGAAATTCAATGTTGATAAATGCAAAATAATGCACATTGGAAAACATAATCCCAACTATACATATAAAATGATGAGGTCTAAATTAGCTGTTACTATCTCTCTTGGCATCATTGTGGATAGTTCTCTGAAAACATGCACTCAGTGTGCATCAGCAGTCAAAAAAGCAAACAATGTTGGGAATCATTAGGAAAGGGATAGATAAGAAGACAGAAAATATCATAAATCCATGTTATGTCCACATCTTGAATACTGTGTGCGGATGTGGTAGCCCCATCTCAAAGATATACTGGAATTGGAAAAGGTTTAGAAAAGGGCAACAAAAATTATTAGAGATCTGGTACAGCTTCCATATGAGGAGAGATTAATAAGACTGGGACTTTTCAGCTTGGAAAAGAGATGACTTGGGGGTATGATAGAGGTCTATAAAATCATGACTGGTGTGGAGAAAGTAAATAAGGAAGTGTTATTTACTCCTTCTCATAACAAAAGAATTGAATTTCTTCCTATTTACTTCAGAGCATTTCTCCACTTTGTCCAGATAATTTTTAATTTTAATCCTATCCTCCAAAGCATTTGCAACCCCTCCCAGCTTGGTATTGTCTGCAAACTTTCTAAGTGTACTCTCTATACCATTATCTAAATAGTTGACAAAGATATTGAACAGAACTGCACCCAGAACTGATCCCTGCTGCACATGGGTGGCAAGTTTGTAAAAATTTTGATGGTGCCCAGAACCCGCCCCCCAACTCTGCCCCCACAAACTCTGCCCCCACCTGCCTAAGGCTCTGGGAGGGGGCTCGGCGGGGGAGGTCTGGGGTGCAGATCCTGGGCTGGGGATTAGGGTGCAGGAGAGGTGCAGGGTGCAGGCTTTGGGATGGAGTTTGGGTGCTGGGTGCAGGCTCTGGGCTGGGGCAGGGGGTGGGTGTACAGGAGGGGGTGAAGGGTGCAGGCTTTGGGATGGAGTTTGGGTGCTGGGTGCAGGCTCTGGGCTGGGGCAGGGGGTGGGTGTACAGGAGGGGGTGAAGGGTGCAGGCTTTGGGACGGAGTTTGGGGTTGGGAAGGGGTGTGTGGGAAGGGGAAGGGGGAGGGGTGCACCTTCTGGGAGGGAGTTTGGGGATAGGAGGGAGTGCAGGGGGAGGGCTGTGGGGCTGAGGATGAGGGGTTCATGATGCAGGAGGGGGCTCAGGGCTAGGGAAGAGGGTTGGGCTGTGGGGTGAGGGCTGTGGATGAGGGGTTCATGATGCAGGGGGGGCTCAGGGCTAGGAAGAGGGTTGGGCTGTGGGGTGAGGGCTGTGGATGAGGGGTTCATGATGCGGGGGGATCAGGGCTAGGGCAGAGGGTTGGGATGAGGGCTCTGGCTGGGGGATGAGGGGTTCATGATGCAGGAGGGGGCTCAGGGCTAGGGCAGAGGTGTGGGGTTAGGGCTGTGGGGCTGAGGGGTTCATGATGTGGGGGGGCTCAGGGCTGGGGCAGAGGATTAGGGTGCGAGGGGATGAGGGTTCTGGCTGGGGATGAGGGGTTCATGCTGTGGGGGGAGGCTCAGGACTGGGGCAGAGGATTAGGGTGCAGAGGGATGAGGGTTGGGGCTGAGGATGAGGGGTTCATGCTGTGGGGGGGCTCAGGGCTGGGGCTGAGGATTAGGGTGCAGGGGGATGAGGGGTTCATGATGTGGGGGCACTCAGGGCTGGGGCTGAGGATTAGGCTGCAGGGGGATGAGGGCTCTGGCTGGGGCTGAGGATTAGGGTGCGGGAGGATGAGGGCTCTGGCTGGGGCAGAGGATTAGGGTGCGGGGGGATGAGGGCTCTGGCTGGGGCTGAGGGTTTGGGGCGTTGGAGAGGCTCAGAGTAAGGGCAGCCTGCCTTGCCATTAGTGAATGGCAGGCACTAGGACCCTGCGGCAGCAGACAGCCGTTCTGCCCGGAGCGATCTCCAGCAGCACAGAGCAAGCAGGGGAGAGGCGCGCGCTTATTTCTCTCAGCCAGGGACGCGGGCACGGCGGGGGGACACGCGGTGGGGCGGGGGCTGAGACCTGCTCCAGGCAGGGTCGCGGCGGCGGGGGGAGACCTGGGGGGGGGGGGCCGATCCAGGCAAGGCACCTATATTTCCTCTCTCCCTTGGTAAGTGAAAATTATGGGCTAAGATATGAGATCTTGTGAAAGCTCCCAGGAGAACAACCATTTATGGTGTTTCCTGAGCTGTAAATCTTCTCCATGATGAATGGTGAGGATGTTTTCTGCTTCCCTTCACTTACAGATGGCCTGGTTCTATAACCATTTCTCACAATGTTGGCAGCCTCATTTGAACTTAATGGGGCTACTTGTGTGAGTGCTCAAGGCGAGTAAAGATTGGAGTGAAAATGCAGGAGTCCTGCAGTTGTATTGAGGGAGGCATCAATGGGATAGACAACAAGTAGCATAGGAGACATGTTGTCTTAATTCTAGCCCAGTGGTTGCACCTGTGGTTGCAGAATCATGCTCCACAGGGAGTGTCTTGTGTGTCCAATGGCAATGAAGGGGTTTTTAAAAGGGGGTCACTCCTGCTGAGGTTTTCTAAAATACAGTAACTCCTCACTTTTTTTTTATAATTGGAGATATACCAATCTCCTAGAACTGGAAGAGACCTTGAAAGGTCATTGAGTCCAGCCCCCTGCCTTCACTAGCAGGACCAATTTTTGCCCCAGATCCCTAAGTGGCCCCCTCAAGGATTGAACTCTCAACCCTGGGTTTGAAGCAGCAAAGAATCCTGTGGCACCTTATAGACTAACAGATGTTTTGCAGCATGAGCTTTCGTGGGTGAATACCCACTTCTTCGGATGCAAGTATTCACCCACGAAAGCTCATGCTGCAAAACGTCTGTTAGTCTATAAAGTGCCACAGGATTCTTTGCTGCTTCTACAGAACCAGACTAACACGGCTACCCCTCTGATACTTAACCCTGGGTTTAGCAGGCCAATGCTCAAACCACTGAGCTATCCCTCCCCCCCACTTAAAGTCATCCCGGTTAATGTTGTTTCGTTGTTACGTTGCTGATCAATTAGGGAACATGTTCGTTTACAGTTGTGTAATGCTCCCTTCTAATGTCGTTTGGCAGCCACCTGCTTTGTCCACTGCTTGCAGGAAGAGCAGCCTGTTGCAGCTAGCTGGTGGGTGGTTGGAACCAGGGTGGACCAACAGCCCCCATATCAGCTCTCCCTATCAGCTCCCCGCTCCCCTAAGTTCCCTGTGCAGCAGCTGCCCAGCAGGCTAGCAGTTGCAGGTGTCCCTCCCCCCCACTGCCATGTGCTGCTCCCTGAGACTCCTGCTTGCCGTGTGGGAGGGAGAAAAAGGAGGGGCTAATGGCAGGGTGGCCTCCTCGCTCCTGCACCCCACTTATCCCATCTTCCATAGAGCAGGGGGGACACACGACAGAGGGAGCTTCCAGGCAGCAGCAGCTGCAGCTGTGGTCCGGTCACAGCTTGCTGATCTAATTAACAAGGCAGTGTACTTCTGACCCCACTCTTCATACTTAAAGGGGAAATGTGCATCTCTCTCACACACACATAGGGTGTGTGTCTCTGTCTGCCCTCCCTCCTTTCCTGCTGCCTGGTACAGTAGAGTGTGAGAGTTAACCCTTGAGGATTCAGCCAATTGTTAGTTCATCATTTAGCAGTAAGGCATTCCCTGGAAATATCCCACCCTCTGACTCCTCCACCTCAACCAAGCTTCACAATAATCATCACTGTGTACCAGTATTAAATTGTTTGTTTAAAACTTATTTTGTGTGTGTGTGTGTGTGTGTGTGTGTGTGTGGTGAAAAAAATTCCCTGGAACCTAACCCCCTCATTTACATTAAATCTTATGGGGATATTGGATTTGCTTAACATCGTTTCGCTTAAAGTCGCATTTTTTCAGGAACATAACTACAACGTTAAGTGAGGAGTTACTGTATATTAGAATGGGCTGTCATCCACTCAATAGGCAGTAGGGAACTGTAGAGATGGAGAAGTAATGTTACATACAGAATGACCCAGACCCTCAAAGGACATCCCATTGATTCTCATTGAGATTGGTGGGAGGTAGGCACTTCAATATCTGGATCTTTGTGACAGATTTGACACTTGATTCTTGATTATGCAAGTCTCCACAAGATGGCAGTGTGTATATACATGCACTCATGAGAATATTACACAATCTCAGGCAGAGTTCATTGTCTACAGCCCACTTTTTCCATGGTCCTAAATCACATGAGTTACATGCATAATTGGATTTACTGATTACTGCTGTGAGATGCAATTTTATTTTCCTCTGGTATTAAAACAATTAGCTTGCAACAAATGCAAACTTCATTCTGTATTATCTATTAATGCTAATTAATTAGTAATTAAACAACTATCTTCTCTGAAACAAGAGATGTGGGTAGGAGGCACATGCACAACACTGTGGTTACCTTGATTCTTATTGTTTGTGTTGCCATAGCACCTAGGAGCCCTAGCTAGGGACAGGGGCGGCTCTAGGATTTGCGCTGCCCCAAGCACGATGGCACGCCGCGGGGGGCGCTCTGGCGGTCGCCAGTCCCGCGGCTCCGGTGGACCTCCCGCAGGCATGCCTGCGGATGCTCCACCGGAGCCGCGGGACCAGCGGACCCTCCGCAGGCACGTCTGCGGGAGGTCCACCGGAGCTGTGGGACCAGCGGACCCTCCGCAGGCATGCCTGCGGGAGGTCCACCAGAGCTGCCTGCTGCCCTCCCGCGGGACGCTGCCCCAAGCGTGCGCTTGGCGCGCTGGGGTCTAGAGCCGGCCCTGGCTAGGGAGAAGGAGCCAATTGCACTAGGCCAGGGGTGGGCAAACTTTTTGGCCCGAGTGCCACATCGGGATTGCACAACTTTTTGGAGGACTGGGTAGAGAAGGCTGTGCCTCCCCAAACAGCCTGCCTCCTATCTGCCCCCTCCCACTTCCCACCCCCTGACTGCCCCCCTCAGAACCCTCAACCCATCCAACCCCCCCGCTCCTTGTCCCTGACTGCCCTGACCCTTATCCACACCCCCACCACCTGACATTCCCCCTGGGACTCTCATCCCCTTATCCAACTGCTCTCTGCTTCTCGTCCCCTGACCACCCCCTCCTGGGACCCTCTGCCCCTAACTGCCCCCCAGGATCCCACCCCCTTCTCCAACCCCCCCTTCTCCCTGTCCCCTGACAGCTCTCACATCCCCTATCCACATCCCCGCCCCCTGACAGGCCCCCTGAGACTCCTACTCCCAACCCTCCCTGTTCCCCATCCCCTAACCACCCCCCCAGAGCCTACACCCTATCCAACCCGCCCCCTCCTCCCTGACTGCCCCCCAGGACTCCCCGCTCCCTGCCCCATGACCAGCAGCAGGAGCTCGCAGCTGTTTCACCCGGCCAGAGCCAGCTGCGCTCCCCACACTGCCCAGTGGGAGCAGCGGGCCAGAGCTTGGCCCACGTGGCAGCGTGGCTGTGGGAGAGTGGGGACAGCGGGGGAGGGGCTGGGGACTAGGCCCCCAGCTGGGAGCTCAGGGGCTGGGCAGGATGATCCCACGGCAGAGCTGTAACTAGGTATTTTTGCACCTGAGGCAAGAATATAAAATTGCGCCCTCTCCCAGGGCCGACAATTCGGCGGCAGGTCCCTCAGTCCCTGTCAAGGGGAAGGGCCTGCCGCCGAATTGCCGCCAAAGAATGAATGAAGGGGCGGTGGTAGAGCCTGTGATTTTGGGAGGTCAACTCATGATTTTTGACTGCTTGGGCTAGTAATGTTGCTTCCAAGATGGTCTTTGGTTCCAGTCCAGTTCCAATCCAGAGAGGGGCTCACAGGTTAAGAGAGGAAGGAGGTGCTGGATATCAGCAGTGGCCACTGGGGATCAGCATGTGTCCTGAGAATGCTGAGAGTTCAGGTTTGCAGGGTAGAATCAGGGGTGGCCGGTTTGTAGAAATTTTGGTGGTGCCCAGAACCCGCCTCCACCCAAACTCCACCCCCCCCACCTGCCCAAGGCTCTGGGAGGGAGTTTGGGTGAGGGAGGAGATCTGGGGTGCAGGCCCTAGTCTGAGGCAGGGGTTTGGGGTGCAGATGAGGGGTTTGGAGTGTAGGAGGGGCTCAGGGCGAGAGTAGGGGTGAGGGCTCTGGCTGGGACTGAGGATGAGGTGTTTGGGGTGCTGGAGGGACTCAGGACTCAGGCAGAGGGTTGAGGGTGTGGCGGAGGTGTGTGAAAGCTCTGACTGGGGGTATGGGCTCTGAGGTGGTGCAGGTCTGGGGATGAGTTTGGGGTGCAGGCAGGCTGCTCCGGGACAGGGGCCAGAAAGGAGAACTCCCCCCAGCCAGGGGTGAGCTGGAGCCGGTTTGCACGGGTTCGCGCGAACCCGTTGTTAAATTTAGAAGTGGTTTTAGAACCGCTTGTTAACTAGCTTCCCTGCGAGGGAAGCTTTGATGGGCTCTGCCTGGGAAGCCTGTAATTCCTCCTCCCGGCCGCCGGGGGGCGCTGCGCTGTGCTGCGAGAGCCATGTGAGCTGCCTCCTGGCCCTGTTGCTGCTCCTGCTCTTTGGACCTCTGGCCCTGGGGCTCCGGCTGCTGCTGCCTGGTGAGTCCCCGGCTGCGTCCTGCTGCTCCCAGCCCCCCCCCGTGTGATTGTCTGCGCCCCTCCTCCGCCTTCCCTCCCCCCAGCCAGCCCCAGCCCCTGCCCCCCCCTGCCCCCAGCCAGCCCCTGCCCCCAGCCCCAGCCAGCCCCTGCCCCCAGCCAGCCCCTGCCCCCATCCGCCCCCAGCCAGCCCCAGCCCACAGCCGCCCCCTGCCCCACCCCCTGCCCACAGCCGCCCCCTGCCCGCAAGCCAGCCCCTGCCCGCAGCCAGCCCCTGCCCCCAGCCACCCACAGCCAGCCCCTGCCCCCAGCCAGCCCCTGCCCCCAGCCACCCCCCTGCCTGCAGCCAGCCCCTGCCCACAGCCAGCCCCTGCCCCACCCCCTGCCCACAGCCGCCCGCAGCCTGCCCCTGCCCGCAGCCATACTCTGCCCACAGCCGCCCGCAGCCACCCCCTGCCCACAGCCACCCGCAGCCCGCCCGTCTGCATCACCTGCCCACAGCCAGCCCGTGTCACTCCCTGCCTCCAGCTAGCCCTGCCCCACGCCCCTATCTGCAGCCAGCCCCACATCCACTGGTGCCCTGCAGTTCCCAGGGCAGTAACCCTGCACACGTGCTTTAATGAGGGGGGGGGCAGGGAGCAGCTGGGACCCACACATGTGCACACCCTAGAGTGACCAGACAGCAAGTGTGAAAAATCGGGACGGGGGTGAGGGGTAATAGGAGCCTATATAAGAAAAAGACCCAAAAATTGAGACTGTCCCTGATCAACACCCACACATGTGAAACGGAGCTCATTTCTAGTTCAGCCCCATCTTTTTAAAAAAGAACTTTAGGTAGGGTTAAAATACATCTGTATTTTCCTGGACATGTCAGGCTTTTCGGTTCTTAATCACCTCCTGGGAAAATATGGACGTATGGTAACCCTATTGGTACAAAAAATACATGCTGTCGCACATCCCTTAAATCAGAATTTTATAGGGAACCCGTTGTTAAATCAGAACTTTTTATAGGGAACCCGTTGTTAAGATTTTGGCAGCTCATCACTGCCCCCAGCCCTTTCCCTGCCGGCAGCAGCATGCTCTGGGGGAGGAGCCCCCCTTTCCTGCCCCCCCCAGCAGCACAGTCACCCCCACCACTGTCACTTCAGGTGCTCCTAGGGCCCCTCTCAGGTCCAGAAATCTCCCTCACCTCCCCCATGGTGGGTGCTGCGTGCGCCTCCTCCCCTGCTGTTGCCCCTGACTGTAGCCTCACTGGGGGTAAGGGATGGGGCTGCCTCCTTGCCCAGCATGGGGCAGGAGTGGTGACTGCGGGTGGGGGGGGCCCCCTGTGCTGCTGGAGGGTCCCATTGGAAAATGAAAGGGTCTGAGGGGGAAGGGCAGGCTTAGAGTCAGTCTGCCCAGGCAGTGAGATGGGGGGCGCTAGGACCCTGCAGCAACTGCTGCTGCAGGGAGGCAACATGGAGCTGCTCTGCTCTGGGTCAGGGAAGGGGCTGGGGGAAGCAAGTCAGGGTCGGGGGACTCTCGGGGGAGGCGCGGGGGGGGCAGTGGCAGGTGTGGCGGGGGGGGGGAGATCACCTGGGTTATAAATATCTCTGTGCCAGCGGCTTTTTTTTTTTCTCCACCACTTTCTGCGCCCCTCAGCTTTGTGTGCCTGAGGCAAGTGCCTCACTCGCCTCGCCCTTGTTACGGCACTGTCCCGTGGGTCGGATGTGGCCCGTGGGCCATAGTTTGCCCATGTCTATATTAGGCGCTATGCAGATGCCTTCTGGCTCATAAAATTAGGACAGCTGGGATATTGTTGCATTCTCTTAGTGATCTCACTTAGGGCTGGATCCTAAGAGGCACAGAGTAACCCCAACTCCTGCTGAAGTCAATGGGAGTTAAGGACACTTTGCATGTTGCAGCCTCAGTATCATACAGGGGAGGGATACCTCAGTGGTTTGAGCATTGGCCTGCTAAACCCAGGGTTGTGAGTTCCATCCTTAAGGGGGCCATTTGGGGAACTGGGGTGAAAATCTGGGGATTGGTCCTGCTTTGAGCAGGGGGTTGAACTAGATGACCTCCTGAGGTCCTTTCCAATTCTATGACCCTTCAGCTCTTTTGGGGCATTCTCATGACTTTGGTTGTTTGACTGTGATCTTTTTAACCACCCAACTCAAATAACATTCATTGAGTGAGTCAGGTGAGGTGCTGGTCATTGTCAATAGTACCCATGGGCACAATAAAGTTGAAGGATATTTTGCATTATCACCTGCCCCAAGTGCTATTTTCCTTGAAGGAAATCACGGGCTTGGCCCTGTAAAGTAGTAAATATTCTGGCCCCAGTCCACCCATTGACTTCTTGGGACTACTCATGCATTTAAAGTTAAGTGCGTGCTTCTGTGATTTGCTGGGTGAGGGCCAGAGTGCTTAGCATCTTCCAGGATCATATTCTGTCACCCTCAGGACACTTTTCTTGTCTCCACCACCAGTAGGTAGTGGAAGAAACTTGTATTTGATTCCTGGGTTCTCTGCCCCCATCAGCATGGGTCAGGAATGCTGTAATTTCTGTGCCATCAACGTCAGTAAGGAATCTTTGGGAGGCAACATTTAACATAGTGTCCATTTGTTCGGTTGCTTGCTGATAGCGTGCTGGATCTACATGGGTTGTAACAGAGTGGTAGCATGTCCTTGAAAATGAAGGCATCCAGATAGAATGAAGAATGTCTCCATTGCAGATTATTATGAAAGTCCTTTGTGCAGGGGCGGCTCTAGCAATTGCGCCACCCCAAGCAGGACGGCACGCCGCGGGGGGCGCTCTGGTGGTCGCCAGTCCCGCAGCTCCGGTGGACCTCCTGCAGACATGCCTGCGGAGGGTCCGCTGGTCCCGCGGTTCCGGTGGAGCATCCGCAGGCATGCCTGCGGGAGGTCCACCTGAGCCGCGGGACCAGCGGACCCTCCGCAGGCATGCCTGCGGCAGGTCCACCGGAACCGCCGGACGACTGGACCCTCCGCAGGCACGCCTGCGGGAGGTCCACCGGAGCCGCCTGCCGCCCTCCCGGCGGCACGCCGCCCCAAGCGCGCAGTTGGCGCGCTGGGGTCTAGAGCCGGCCCTGCCTTTGTGCGGCTCAGTAGCCAGATTTCAAATATTACTGATTTGAATCTCTTAAAACTGCTAATGTATCAACTCTCTATCTATGAGAAATGAGTCCCTCACCAGCTCTTATAAATTAGTTCTGGGCCAGGCTGAAATTTTGCCTGTACTGTGGGTAAGCATGACCTTTTCTTGGGTGAAAAAACCTAGTTTGTGTAAAGCAGTGACTTTATCCACATTTGGGCCCAAGTAAAAATGCACCTGACAACAGAACTCCAGTTCAAATGTTCACCTGGCTGCTTAAACTGTGAACTACCACAAGCAGCTAGTTTTGCATTTCTACTTTGAGGTGGCTAAAATTTTGTTTAATTTGATGACAAACTGCACTTTTATGGAAATCAGGGACATTTCCCCCCTTTTTGTGGGACTGGAAAATAACATGACTTTTTCCCAGCAGATTCACAGGTGGTGTGAATATCCCCTCACTGCTCTAGTCTCTTTGGCTCTGGCATGAAATTAGGTCAGTGACTGGAAAGGAGTGTGCTGGGTAGCGGGGAAATGATGGCAATGTAATCAGGAAGGAGAGTTGGCAAAGAAAAGGAGGAAGTATATCCTAGTGCAATGGTTTTCAAACTTTTTTCCTGGGGACCCAGTTGAAAAAAATTGTCGATGCCCATGACCCAACAGAGCTGGGGATGAGGGGTTTGGGGTGTGGGAGGGGCTGAGAGCTGGGGCAAAGGGTTGAGGTGCAGGTGTGAGGGCTGCAGGGTAGGTATGAATGAGGGGTTCTGGGTGTGGGAGGGGGCTCTGGGCTGGGGCAGGGGTTGGGGTGCAGGATGGGGGTGCAGGCTCTGGGGTGGGACCAGGGATGAGGGATTTGGGGCACAGGAAGGAGTTCCAGGTTTGGGGGGGCTCAAGGCTGGGGCAGGGGTTGGGGTGCAGGATGGGGGTGCAGGCTCTGGGGTGAGGCTGGGGATGAGGGGTTTGGGGTGCAGGAAGGGATTCCAGGTTTGGGGGACTCAGGGCTGGGGCAGGGGATTGAGGTGTGGGGTTGGAGCGGCTCCTGGTCAGCGGCGCAGCTGGGGTGCAGAGACAGGCTTCCCGCCTGTCCTGGCACTGCGGACTGCGCCGTGCTCTGGAAGCGGCCAGCAACAGGTCCGGCTCCTAGGCGGAGGCACACAAGCAGCTTCGCGCAACTCTCACCTGCAGGCACCACCTCTCCCACAGCTCCCATTGGCAAGTTTCTGGGTGCAGCATGGTATTGGAGCAAGTGGGCACTAGCCTGCCTTAGCTGGTCAGCACCGCTGACAGGACTTTTAACGTGCTGACCAGAGCAAGGTGACCCAGTGCTGTACATGCCTTGACCCAGTGCCGTACATGCCTCGACCCAATACTGGATCACGACCCACGGTTTGAAAAAACTGTCCTAGTGGACAGATCACTAAATTAGAACTCCATAGACCTGGGTTCAATTCCCAGATCTGCCACTGGCCTGGGAAAGTTATTGATACTGACCTCCTTTGTAAAACACTTTGAGATCTGCTGATGAAAACCACTGGAAAAGAGTGAGGTATTATTCAATTCCCGACTTTGGCACTGACTTTGGACAAGTCACTTAACTTTTGCTTACCCAAATGTGGCTGTTACTGTGAAGGCTGGGTCTCTGTCTGTGGCTCCTGACAGACAGCCTTGGGAAGTAGCTTGGTCTGAAAGGAGGTTGAAGAGCATGCATTTCCTGACTGCTTTTACCAGCAGCAGATGGGGAGGTGCCTCTGTATCCTCTTCATGTAGTAAATCAATGTTTTGTTGCTAAACTGAGTTTGTACTAATGTCTTCATGGCCATATTAACTCACCATTGCCAGCAACTGCGAGGCCACATACTACTTAGGGGGCCTGTGAGCCTCACTGCATTCCAATTTATAAAGCACTCTGAGACCATACATGGAAGCCTCTGTGTAACCTCAAAGTATCATTTCATGTCAAAGGTATTTATCAGTGGGGTCTGGACTACACTGGCAATCACCAGTTCTACTTTTAGTAAGCACTTTGTCCAGCCAATCAGTTTATACACAAGCACTGACAAGGAACTTCACCATAAACTTTGAGGCCAGAAGGGATCATCATGATCATCAGGGACTACTGACCTCCTGAACATCATAGACCACAGAACCTCACCCACCCACTCCTGAAATAGACCCCTAACCTCTGGCTGAATTACTGAAGTTCTCAAATCATGGTTTAAAGACTTCAAGTTACAGAGAATCCACCATTTACACTAGTTTAAACCTGCAAGTGATCCATGCTCCATGCTGCAGAGGAAGGTGGAAAACCCCCATGGTCTCTGTCAATTAGACCTCAGGGAAAATTCCTTATTAGTACAAACTTTGTCACTATATATATATATATATCCATCCCAACAGGCACACTGTATAGTTGAGAAGATATAGGGTGAGCATGAGAGAATGGCACCCTGAATAAGGAAAGGTGATGAAGCATGGTACAAGATCTCCCCTGTACACTAACCAACAGCCAGTGGAGTAAGGCCAGAGGCTGGTGGAGTGGTCATGGATAAAAGTGAGCTGGATGGGATTTGGGACAGGACTACAGCAAAGGTCAGTCCAGCTCTAGAGATTCATTCTGTTGCAGGGAGTCAAGCAGAGTAATCTTTTCCATATGCATAAGGGGTGAACTGTGAATACTTTGGAAACTCAGTGCAGAGGATCATAAGATTTAAAAGTTCTTGAAATATCAGAGCCTCTTGGGCCAAATCAGGCATGGTGAGAGCACATTTAACCTCACTAAAGTCATTGGGCTTTTGAGTCTACAAAATTGGTCTGGAAATATCACCAGAACAGCCTATTTCATTGTGTTTTGGGCACTTCTGTGTCCCAGCACAGCCAGAACCAGTAATGCAGCATGTGTGAAAGTGAAAAATAACTCTTTCAAAGTTAGTGGAGCTGTACAGACCTCCAGAGGACTTAGGGTTTGGACAGAGGTTGGGATCAGTTCTTTATCTGAACTGATTCACCCATCCCTATTACAAATCAGACAGCTTTGTGTTATACTTCTGTGCAGAAAGTTAGAATGGCAAACCAAAGGATGAACAAGCATCTCAAAGAGGTCATTAAGAGAAAGTAGAAAGCCTACAAGGATCAGCAAGGAAAGCTACTTCATGGAGGTCACACTATGACTGGAGAATTACTAACATAGTTCCTATTTTTAAGAAAGAGAAAAATGATCTGGGAAACTTCAGGTTCATTAGTTTGACCTCAATTGTATGCAAGGTCTTGGAACAAATTTTGAAAGAGAGAATAGTTAAGGACAGAGAGAAATGGTAATTGGGACAAAATGCAACATGGTTTTACAAAAGATAGATCATGCCAGACCAAACTGATCTCTTTCCTTGAGAAGAGAGAAGATTTTCTACACAAAGGAAATGCAGTAGATCTAATCTACCTGGATTTCCATAAAGCATTTGATACAGTTCCACATAGGAAATTATTAGTTGTTGGAGAAGATGGTGTTGGTGTCACTAGGCATAAATCTAGGTAACTCGGGAGGATGGCTTTGGGCCTATGTGACCCAAAGTACCTTTATGTAAAGTGCTTTTGTTAGCCTTACTAAACTTTTGTAACCTTTTGTGTTATGTGCTAATTACTGGCAGTGGCAAGGTTGCTTGATACTAGATGTAGCCAATACTAAATAAGATAGGCGGAAAGCAGGTGCTGTAATTAAAGTTATATGCATGAGAACGTAGCCCCCACGGTGGGAAAGTACAGATAACTGATCACAGAAGAGTTGCTAACGAACTAAAGTGGTTTTTGCCAAGTATGACTTAATTGCTTAAGGTAATTGCTATTGCAAAGTGTATTTGCTGCATGGGAATGAAAGGTGGGGGGAGGAGGAGGAGTGTGGGGGTGATGGGAATGCTTAGCTGAAGTTATGTATAAAGAGAGGAAAACCGCTTGTAGGGTGTGCAGGATTTGAGATTGATATGTCTCCCTTGCACCACCTTATTTGGGCTCAAATAAACTTTTTTTTTGCTTCTCCACCTTGGTGTGTTTATTGGAAGCGAAGCACACCGGGCAACGAACTACTGTTGCAGTCGCCTCGGGCCTCTGTGCCGGCAACAATGGGAATTAATACGAGAATTGAAAGGTGGGTAAGGAACTGGTTAAAGGGGAGACAACAACAGCTCATACTGAAAGGTGACCTATCAGGCTGGAGGGAGGTTACTAGTAGAGTTCCTCAGGGGCTGGTCTTGGGACCAATCTTATTTAACATTTTCATTAATGACCTTGGCACAAAAAGTGGGAGTGTGCTAATAAAGTTTGCAGATGACAAAGTTGGGAGATATTGCCAGTATGGAGGAGGATTGGAATATCAAACAAAGATTTGTGTGACTTTGATAACTGGAGTATAGAAATGAGATGAAGTTTAATAGTGAAAAGTCATGCACTTAGGGACTAACAACAAGAATGTTTTGTTAAACTGGGGACTTATCAATTGGAAGCAACAGAGGAGGAGAAAGACCTGAGTCAGTCACAGGATGTCTATGAGCCATCAATGTGATACAGCCATGAAAAAGGCTAATGCATTCCTAAGGTGCATCAGGCGAGACATTTCCAGTAGAGATAGGGAAGTGTTATCACCATTATATAAGGCTCTGATGAGCCCTCATCTGGAATACTGAGTGCAATTCTGATAGTCCATGTTTAAGGAAGAATAATTCAGACTGGAACAGGTGCAAAGAAGGGCTACTAGGATGATCAGATAAATGGAGAACCTATCTTACAAGACGAGACTTAAGGAGCTTGGCTTGTTTAGCCTAACCAAATGAAAGCTTAGCGGAGATAGGATTGCTCTCTAAATGCATCAGAGGGATACACACCAGGGACAGGGAGGAGTTATTTAAGTTAAGCACCATATATATATAGTGACAAAGTTCCGCCACTACCTTGGTGGGTCCTGCACTTATTGGCAGATTTGATCACCTCACAGATTCACCCTGTGGGTCAGGAAACAGCCCAGAGACCTTCCCCTCTGGTAGAAGCCACAGTCCAGGTCAATTCCTCCTGTGTTTGATCAGGAGTTGGGAGGTTTGGGGGGAACCCAGGCCTGCCCTCTACTCCGGGTTCCAGCCCAGGGCCCTGTGGACTGCAGCTGTCTAGAGTGCCTCCTGGTACAGCTGCGCGACAGCTACAACTCCCTGAGCTACTTCCTCATAGCCTCCTCCCAACACCTTTGTCTTCACCACTGGACCTTCCTCCTAATGTCTGATGATGCTTGTACTTTTTAGTCCTCCAGCAGTATGCCTACTCACTCTCTACTACTTGCATGCCTCTTGCTCCCAGGTCCTCTCACACACTTCCTCTCCTCTGACTCCCTCTGGCCTGACTGGAGTGAGCCCTTTTATAGCACCAGAGGGGCCTTAATTAGAGTCAGGTGCTTAAGTCTCACCTGACTCTTAGCAGGTTAATTGGAGTCAGGTGTTCTCACTAGCCTGGAGCAGCCCCTGCTCTGGTCACTCAGGGAACAGAAAACTGCTTCCCCAGTGTCCAGTATATCTTCCTTCTACTACTCTGCTGTTCCCAACTGGACTGAGTCTATCACAAAATACATATTATAGATATATGCACATACACGCACACAACCAAAGCAAGGACTTAAGGTCAAGGACTATTAGAACTCTTTGTGCAAGAACAATCTGATATTTCGAAAAAAAATATGGAAAATCATCAGAAAAAAAAACCATCAGCTGGACTGATATAAAATTGTATAAAAAATTGGAGGAAATGGCACACCTTGGATCATGGTGGCCTGCCCAGGATTGTCTCTTTGGAATTGTGTGTGTAGAAGGCCTAGTAAACAAAGGCAAAGAACCAATGATGCGACGGAACGGGCTATAATGGGTGCCTATAATTTCTGTAGTCGTTTATTGATCCAGAGTCCCGTGTGGATATAGATGTGTTTTTTGCCAACTCCCTGAATCTTATCCTGATGGAAGGAACCTTGACTGGCCATTGGCCAGCTAAACCCAGGTTTGTGAGTTCAATCCTTGAGGGGGCCACTTTGGGATCTGGGGCAAAATCAGTACTTGGTCCTGCTAGTGAAAGCAGGGGGCTGGACTCAATGACCTTTCAGGGTCCCTTCCAGTTCTATGAGATAGGTATATCTCCATATTACATTATATTAATGTGGAGGGAGTAAGGTTTGTTTTGTAATCAATAGAGAGCATTTAAAGTATTATATACCAACACTTTGTCCAGTATCTGCTTGCTCCCCATTCTGTAGGGAGACCTCTATTGTGGGTCTAACATGTCTCCTGTTACTCCAGCAACCCAGTAGCTGTTTCTCTGGAAGATAAGAACTCTCTCTCAGATCCTTCTGTTATCTTACCAGAAATATTTCCTGCTTTCCAAATGTGAGTAAGCTCTCCTATCTCTCTAAATGAGTGCAAGTATCTTCTATTCCAAAATATCCCTCTGTATATCAGACTTAGGGATTTCTAAAGTGCCCATCGCCACAATATCTAATTTATATTAGTGGTGGTGGTACAACAGGTAGCACTGTAAGCCCTATGCAGAACCACTCCCATTCAGCAAGTGTAGAACCTCTTCCATATAACACCAGGTTTTGTTGAGCAGTAGCAGACTCTACCGCAGAAGGAAATTGTTTGGACTTCTTAGCAAGAGCTCTCCTACTGCCTCTAAAGGGAATGAATGTGTTGGCTCCATGACCTTTAATGGTGATATCCTGTCCTCAGTTCTCCAGTGCCTGGCCTGGTTAGCTTTATAAAGTAGACAAGTTCTTAAGTATGTCACCCTGAGCACTCCCAGGTGGTGCAATGACTGACTAAGTGGGAATTTTGTTGCACTTGATCTTGCAAAGGGCAGATGGTTTGTTACAAAAGCTAGGGCATTAAGTTTTTAGTCAGGCCAACTTCCACTGACTTTAATGAAAATGTTCACTGAGTGAGAGCTGAGCAAGAACTTCAGCTTTTGGCTGTGTTTTTCTGGGAGGGACATGCATCTCTGGTGCACCCATTCCTATAAATGCTGTCATTTAGATTTGCTGTGGTTGGAACTCTGTATTGATGTAAAACACACAAAAATGGAGGGTCTGTTTCCCTGAAATACCTGGCACAAGTTCCTTGACTTTTTCTATGATTTTTGTAATTAAAACATAATTAAACTCATCTCTGTAACTTGCCAGTCCAGGTTTTCCCTTCTCTTACCTGTAAGACTACTGGTCTCTTGTGTGCATCTCTTCTCCATAACCTGGTATCAATGGCCAATCCTCCTACACTCTCATACCCAGTAACATCTAAAGCAAACATTAATGCACATCTCCTGGCACCCCCTTCTATACTATTGTAAATGATATTTTATGTACTGTCTTCTGAGTTTTGCTCTTCTTCTCACCGTCCATAAGTAACTGCATTTTTTTCTTTCCTGTCTCTGACTTCCCCCCATTCTTTCTCCATTCTCCTTCATCCCTCCCTCATTTTCTCCATTTCTCTTCCACCCTCCCCTACACACTGCCACATTCTCCCCTTTGCGTCTCATAAATCACTTCCCCGCCAGAAGAGGCGATAGTTGCAGTTTGCAAGGGTTCACATAATATTTTCTTCCAAGTTTACTTCATGGAGAGGGGAGTGAAGAAGGTTTCTGTCCTTAAGTAAGGGAGTGCACAGCTCGTCCTCAGCTGCTAAAGGAAAGGAAGAGTCTCCATCTTTGCAATAAGGATCATTTGGGGTGTTATGCCAAGATACTGATCTCTATTTCCACTCCCAGTCACGTGACATGAGTCAGGGTTATAAAAGGTGACATCTGTGTCTCATGAAGTAAGTCAATAACCACTGATCCTTCTATTACTACCTTCCTTTCCCGCCTGAGAATCAAATTAAAGAAAACATATCACCCCAAACCAGTTCCACAAGCTAATACAACCGCATAATCAGAGACACAAATAGCCACTAAATGTGACAGAACTGATGAGCTTTGCATATCTCTGCTCTGTACCGAATCTTCCCTGCAGCTAGCAGTCTGGCATTGCACCTCACCAAATTCTGCATGAAATTCCACTCTGTCGTCAGCTTTTGCCTCCCAGACTTCCTTCACACCAGAGACCCTCCTGATTCTTCTCTCTTTTAAGAAAAACAAAAAACTCTCTTTGTCCTCTGGAAAAAGCTACTGGCCAATCCATTCCTACCAGGGACTGGATGCATCTTCAGTAGTTTGCAGACGTCTGCTACGTGAAAATAAGGAGCTAGCTATTAATCTCTTTGTTGATGTTATAACTTGAGGAGTAGATTGCTCTGGCATAGTTATAAACAAATGAATGTCTGCACAATATTGCTTAGGTACATTACTAGATTGCTAAAAACAAGGCCCTGTATGGTGAAGTGATGAGCATCTTTAACTCCCCTGGAATACTCATTTCTCAGCAAGATCAGGCCCTTCATTTTCAGAGCATCGCTAATATTTTGCCTTACATCTGGCAAATTTTAGCTTGAAAAGTACTTTCTGCCTGTGTAAATATCTCCTTTAGATTCAGTTGGATACAGTAATCCTATATTCTTGTCCCACATTTTTGCTGGGGACTGTTAAAAAGCATTCTACCCCAGAGGTGGCTGCATTTCAGTGGTGTGTGCTCTGTGTGTTTAGTTAATAAAGAGCTTTAGGATCTTGTGGGATGGAAGAAATGTTGCTGTAGAAATGTAATACAATGAAGGGGACAGTATAACTGCCAACAGCTGAGTGTAAAAACTGCAAAGGAAGTACAGGCAGGGAATGAAACAAATTAACAGTCAGTGGAGAGCATGACAGGGAGGGTGTTGTATTGACAGAAGATGCACTACAGATAGGTGTGATTGGCCCTTTGCCTTGATCTTCACCAAGAAGGAAAGGCAAGAGACTCTTAAAGGAACACACCCAGCTAAATTTTCTAAGGAGCTTTGTGATGGGGTCTGTAACCTCCCCAAAAAGTTAGCCTTTGTTAGCAGGGCCTGAACCCAGTTTGGCCACTTGGTTAGCTCACTAACCTGAGCTGTTAGGTATGACTAGTGATCAAACATAGGCGGGGAGGAAGGAGCCCTAGAGCTCTTGGGCTAAAGGCCGAGAGATGCCTGAGCCAGGAGGAAACACAATGAAATAAGAGTAAGAAAGAACTTTTCTGCGCTCTAGTAAGACACCCTGAAGGAGGATGTGGACCTGGAAAAGAAGCCTAGCAAGCTAAGGGTGTCAGGGAAGGCTGCTAGAGGCAAGACAGGGTAATGGATGTAGGGGGTGCTGATTCTTGCTGGAGTGGTTCAATACAGAGCTGAGATTGAGGAATTGCCAAGATGGAAGGAGACAAGGGGTACTTGCCGAGGTGAGCTCCAGACAGAATTTGGTAAAGTGTTGGGAGTTAAGTGGCACTAGAATCATAGGGTTAGAAGGGACCTCAAGGGTCATCTAGTCTAAACATCCATGACAGATGGTGATCCAGCCTCCTTTTGAAAATCTCCAGTGAAGGAGCTTCCCCAATCTCTGTAGGGAGCCTGTTCAATTGTCCTACTGTTCTTACAGTTAGGAAGTTTTTCTTGAGATTTAACCTAAATCTGCTCTGCTGTAGTTTGAACCCATTGCCTCTTGTC
Organism: Mauremys mutica; assembly: GCF_020497125.1. Classification (NCBI taxonomy): domain Eukaryota; kingdom Metazoa; phylum Chordata; order Testudines; family Geoemydidae; genus Mauremys; species Mauremys mutica. The sequence goes on along the minus strand of NC_059078.1, from coordinate 55,331,101 downwards.
CTGCCCTCTGTGGCAAGAGAGAACAACTTTTCTCCATTTTTTTTATAGCAGCCTGGACTAGAAGTACTTGAGTCGAGATTTCTTTGAGTGGTCTTCATTGAAGAACGTGGAGGAGAGCCTGGGAGTCTTAGTAAACCCCAGGAAGAGGGAGTGAAGAGACTGAACATTAGATATTGTCTTATGTGGACTTGGAACTGCAATTAGCTTTTAATGGCCCCCTCTTGGCAGTCTCAGCTGAGGCCAATGACTCAATGGACCATGGAGATTGAATTATCCTCTGACCTCCATCAGCACAGTCCCTTCAGAACAGGACTAAAACACTAGCAGGAGGAACAGCAGAGAAAAAAGATGACCCAACTGTTAAGGTGCTAGCCTGGGACTCAGCTCTCGATTCAGTTCCCTGCTCCTCCACCAGCTTCCTCTGTAACCTTGGGCAAGTCACTCCGGCACAGACCCTAAAAGGTTATTTTAGGCACCTAAATCCCATTGATATCAAAGAAAATTAGGCGTTTAAATACCTTTTTGAAGATCTGGTTCTTAATCTGTGCCTCCATTTCCCCCTCTATAACATCAGAGGGGTCATAATGTGGCTCTACTTCCCTGGCGTATTGGGAGGATAAATGCACTAATGACTGTGAGGTGCTCAGATACAACAGTGAATTTTGGGGAGGGGAGCTATATAAGTACCATAGCTTCAGAGAGTGGAGGAAGCTTGCATTGCTGCCCCCTGTGTTCAATACCTGGTCTGTAGAGAGATTGACAACCCTATCTAGCACCTTTAAGCTGTGCTAAACTCACTTCTTTTAAAAGAGAACCCCATAGGTCTTTAAGATGGCGCCTGCGATAACTTGATTTGAAACTAATGAGCATAACTCCATAGCACTTCTAAAGCAAATCAGCTTTAAAGAAAGCCAGGAACAAAGATCAATTGAAAACACATTTAGATATAACCTTCCTAACCTGTTTTCTTTCTTTTTATCAGTGTTGGAAGTCTTTCCAGTGGTCTGGCCTTTGTATGGTTCCTGGCTTATTCATATAAACACAGTTTCTGGGAGGCCCCAAAGTGTGTTAATGTTTATTCATCAGTTCCCTCTTCCAAGTAACCCAAAGTTACCCAAGGATTGTTTTTAAATACAGAAGACAAGTTAAGTGAATAACACCCATTTGGCAGCAATACCTGCCTTGTGAATCTAGAGGAAAGCTGCAAGAAACTTCCTTTGCAAACTCAGAACTTGAGTCATGATTACTTCACGGTTCAGGAAGGTGCCTGAGTCTGGAGGCAGGTTTTAGGGCAGCCTCAGTTTATTTCCAGTAGCCCGCATTCAGCAGCAATGAAGGCTCAAAAACCAAGAGGCATAACAAGAACCAAAATGTGCATGTGTGTATATATATTTTTGGAGGCCTAACTCCTGATTTTTGAGCATTGGAGGTTGGTGATGCTATCCTAATGACAGTGGGGCAGTTGCCCTGAGAGAAAAATCAGACACCTGGTTTTGACAACCTCAGCAGGAACACATTGCAAATGTCCAAACCTATGGTGAGTGGAATGACTCCATTACAGGCTCTAAGCTATTATTTCCACGCACCTTCCTTTCTCTCATTTGTGTAGCCCAGGCCTAAGGAAGGAGATTCCACCACCTCTCTAGGTAAACCATTCCAGTGCTTCACCACCCTCCTAGTGAAATAGTGTTGCCTAATATCCAACCTAAACCGCCCCCACTGCAACTTGAGACCATTGCTCCTTGTTCTGTCATCTGCCACCACGAGAACAGCCTAGCTCCATCCTCTTTGGAACCCCCCTTCGGGTAGCTGGAGGCTGCTATCAAATCCCCTCTCACTCTTCTCTTCTGCAGACTAAACAAGCCAAGTTCCCTCAGCCTCTCCTTGTAAATCATTTGCCTCAGCCCCCTGATCATTTTTGTTGCCCTCCGCTGGACTCTCTCCAATTTGTCCACATCCCTTCTGTAGTGGGGGGCTCAAAACTGGATGCAATACTCCAAATGTGGCCTCACCAGTGCCGAATAGCGGGGAATAATCACTTCCCTTGATCTGCTGGCAATGCTTCTACTAATGCAGCCCAATATGCCATTAGCCTTCTTGGCAACAAGGGCACACTGCTGACTCATATCCAGCTTCTTATCCACTGTAATCCCCAGGTCCTTTTCTGCAGAACTGCTGCTTAGCCAATCAGTCTCCAGCCTGTAGCTGTGCATGGGATTCTTCTGTCCTAAGTGCAGGACTCTGCACTTGTCCTTGTTGAACCTCATCAGATTTCTTTTGGGGAATGGGGAAGTCTGTTACATGCTGGAAGGAGCTGTTGAGCCTGGGAAGAGGGTTGGAAGAGTTGGCTCTGAGCTAAACAATTAGGTTACACCAGACCTCACAAAGGAAGAGTAATTCAAAAGTGCCAATGGTGCCTTGACTAGAGAGAGGAGAAAGCAGATTGGGGCAGCAGGTGGGTAAGCTGCTCTTACTACCTCAGATGTTACAATAAACCTCACCCTGAGGCAGGCTGTTCTAGAGCTTCCCTCCGCAAGCTGCTGTATCCTAGTTCCTTCTCCTGATTCCCTTGCATCCTGGATGGGGTTATCAAGCCATTCCTGGCCCAACCAGATTGCAGAACCTCTATGCAGGCTTCTAAGGTCTGCTAATAGGATGGGTCAACAGCTGAGCTTTGGTCCTGTTACAGGCCTATGGAGACTGATGTGCATGCTCCCAAGACTCACAGACTTTAATGCCAGAAGGGATCATTGTGATCATCTAGGCCCCGCCCCTTGCTCACTCCATTCCCCCTCCCTCTGTAGCTTGCTCTTCCCCACACTCACTCACTTGCTCATTTTCACTGGGCTAGCTCTGGGGGTTGGGGTGCAGGAGGAGGTGAGGTCTCCAGCTGGGGGTGCAGGCTCTGGGGTGGGGCCAAGGATGAGGTGGGTTTGAGGTGCAGGAGGGAGCTCTGGGCTGAGCCAGGAGGTCAGCATGTGGGAGGGGGTATGGCCTTTGGGCTGGGGATGTGGGTTCCAGGCTGAGGACAGAAATGAGGAGTTCATGGTGTGGGAGAGGGCTCCAGCCTGGGATAGGGGGTAGGGGTGCAAGGGGGAGTGAGGACTCTGGCTAGGGGTGCATGCTCTGGGCTGGGGCCAGGGATGAGGGGTTTGGGGTGAAGGAGGGTGCTCCAGGCTGGGACTGAGGGGTTTGGAGGGCAGGAGGGGGATCAGGGCTGGGGCAGTGGGTTAGGGCACGAGAGAGGGTGAGGGGTTCAGGCTCTGGACGGAGCTTACCTCATGTGGCTCCGAGAAGCAGAGGCATGTCCCACTTCTGGATCCTACTCATAGGCGTGGCCAGATGGTTCTGTGTGCTGCCCCATCCACAGGCGCCAACCCTGCAGCTCCCATTGGCTGCAGTTCCCAGCCAGTGGGAGCTGCGGAGCCAGCACTTGGGGCAGAGCAATACGTGGAGCCCCCTGCTTCCCCTATGCCTAGGAGTCTGAGGGGGGACATGCCACTGCTTCTGGGAGCTGTGCAGAGCCATGGCAGGCAGGGAGCCTGCCTTAACCCTGCTTCGCTGCCGACCAGACTTTTAACAGCCTGGTCAGCGGTGCTGACTGGAGCCGCCAGGGTCCTTTTCAACTGGGCATTCTGGTCGAAAACCAGACACCTGGCAACCCTAATGGAAATTAAGAGCCTAAATACCTTTGTGGATCTGGGCCTTAATATTTTAGTATCCTTGTCTTATGGTTTATCTCTACAATTACACACACAATTATATTAAAAGAACACTATGGTTGCAAAGTCAAGGGCTCCTGTTTGGAAATTCCAGTATTAATGTTGCCTCTACAACCTTAATTTGTTCCCCCATGCACATCAATATGATAGACTATTTTTCCCCCCACAGGATCCTTGTGCACAGAATGAACCTGATTTGGTGATGAAATTGGGGCTGTGTAATAAAGGATGCTGTCTGGAGGACCTCTGCTTCATTTGTTGCAGAAGATGGAAGGTGTGTAGAGAATGAGGTGGGAGGAAGAGAAAGGAAGCCTTATGGTTAAGGTAAGTCAGTGTTGCCCTGGAGAAGAGGATTCTATCCCTGCTTCTGCTACAGAGTTCCTGTGTGATGCTGGGCAAGTCACCTAAACCAGATTTCACAGGTGGTAGCTGATAGTGGTCTTTTTCTGTGTGCCCAACTTGAGACCCTAGGGCACACATGAATTGCAGAAGTGCTGAGCACTCACAGCTGTTACTGAAGTCATCGGGAGCTGTGCTAGAATACATAAAATTGCTATATAATGCTAAGTACTATTTAAAATCAAATTAGCTACCCAAAATTACTGGACACACTTGACCTTCATCTCTATGCCCCAGCTGCCCATCTGTAAATTGGGGATAATATCAATCCCCCATCTTAAACTGGAGTTGTGAAAATGGATTAATGTTTATGAAGCACTCTGATACTGTAGTGATGAGCACCATAGAACAGACCATAAGGAAATTAATAATTGTGTATTCAGAACAGGATTTGAATAATGTGCAGTAAAATAAGGCCTATGGCCACACACTGAACAATGAGGATAAAAGAAAATATTGAATAGCTGCTCATTAAGTGAGCACCATCCAGCCTGTGCACTGAATGAGGCAAGGTTCCTGTGGGGGAAAAGTGATTGTGTGATTAAACACAGTATCATAATGCATACTCACCAAGGGGCCAAATTAGGTGGACTGGCAACCTTGACTTTGATAATTCTTGACTTTGCAACCTTAAAGTTCTTTTAACAGTTGATGTATAATTTCCTAGGCTTTTTTTTAAAAAAAGCAACTACATCATGGGGCTTTATAGTGGCACCCGTATGGTTTGGCGGGAGTGTTGGAACCTCTAAATCCACTGGACCAACTTCTGCCTCCTGGGCTAATATAGCAATATATAGCGGTAGTAGGTTGTCATCCTTTGAGGTCCAGCACAAGAGGGGAATGGGACACTTGGCCCAGAAGGTTTCACAGGTTTTTGCTGACAGCAGAGGAATGGTGAGAGTCTGGAATCTGGGATTCCGTTGCAGGCTCTGGAGAGCAGTGTGCTCCGGTAGTCACTGGTTCTTCTGCCTACTTCTCCCTTAAGCTTGAGCCATACTGCCCTGTCCCAGTTCTGTCTCTTCTCCCCAACCTTGGCTCCTTGTCCTAGTTGCCCCTCTGCTTTCTCATCCCAGTCCTAATCTCTTTTTTGAGCTCACTATCAGTCCCAATTTCCTCTAGTCTTTCCCCATCCCCAGGCCAGTCCAGTTTCCTCGCCCAGCCAGACCAGATTCTCTCCTCCCCCCAGTCTCACTGGACTCCTTGTCCTAATCTAGTCCCCTTCCTCCCCTCTGCATTTGACTCAGATGGCTTCTTCCTCCATGCTGCCTGGGTGCCAGCAGGGGGGTCACTGAGAGCTCTGGAGAGGTAGGTTGCCTGTTCTCAATGCTAGTGCTTGACCCAGACTAGCTAGGAGCAGCCATTACAGGGAAAGTTCTGAGCCCTGGACTGGAGTGCGCTCAGTTGCTTTGTGGGGATGGAAGTGCAAGGGCCAGTCATACGTAGGAGTGGTGAGCAGGGCTGGTGCAACCACTAGCTGGTTGCCTAGGGCGCCAAGTTGTTGGGGGCATCAAAAAGTGGTGCCCTGGCTCAGCAGGGAGAAGCCGCCTTCCAGAGGCACCGGAGGGCCAGAGCGTCAGCTTGTGGGGGCGGTGAGCCCCAGCCATGGAGGAACCAGCGTGGCGCGGGGGGGGGGGGCAGCAGCTAGTGGGGAGCAGCTGTGCTCCCCGCCCCTCCTGCCCACTGTACATCTGGCAACTGCTGGTTTGTAAATAGTGCCCTTGCACTGGGCTGTGCGGAGCGGGGCTGCCCCTGCTATGCCATGCCCCGCCCCATTGCCTCTCGCTGGCCCCTCGCTCTGGGGACTGACCTCCCCACGCCATGCACCATTGTCTCCATGGGGGGCCCACAAATATGCTTGGAGCCTGATCCACGAAAGGTTAATCCGGCCCTGCTTATCCAGGTAAGGTTGCCAGGCATCCTGTTTTCGACTGGAACACCTGGTTGAAAAAGGACCCTGGCAGCTCCAGTCAGCACTGCTGACCAGGCTGCTAAAAGTCCAGTCGGCGGCATAGCAGGGCTAAGGCAGCCTCCCTGCCTGCCCTGGCTCCACATAGCTCCCAGAAGCAGCCAGCATGTCTGGCTCCTAGGCGCAGGGGTGGCCACAGAGCATCTACATGCTGCCCCCACCCCAAGCGCTGGCTCCACAGCTCCCATTGGCCATGAACCACGGCCAATGGGAGCTGCAGGGATGGTTTCTGTGGGTGCAGGCAGTGTGCAGAGCCCCTTGGCCGTCCACCTAGGAGCCAGAGCGACATGCTGGACACTTCTGGGAGCTGCCTAAGGTAAGCACCATCCGGCTGGAGCCTGCACCCTAACTCCCTCCCAGATCCTGCACCCCAGCCCCCGCGCCAGCCCTGAGCCCCCTCCCATACCCAAACTCTGTCCCGGAATCTGGACCCTTCTCACACCACAACCCCCTGCCCCAGCCCTCAGTTGCCTCCTGCACCCAAGCCCCTAATCCCCTACTCCACCCCGTAGCCCACACCCTAACCCCCTGCCCCAGCCAGTGAAAGTGAGTGAGGGTGGGGAAGAGCGAGCGACAGAAGGAGGGGGATGGAGTGAGTAGGGGCATGGCCTCAGAGAAGGGGCAGGGTAGGTGGATGGGGCCTTGAGGGCAAGGCAGAGGGCAGGGCGGGGTTGTTCAGTTTTTTGTGATTAGAAAGTTGGCAACCCTATATCCAGTAGCCAAATAGTCAGTCTTCTCCTGGAGACTAGCAGGCTGAGATCTTTACTTGGGCAGCTAGCCCCAGCTGCTGCCTATGCTGCCACAGCCACCCTGCTATTTTTCACATGCTAGCTTGATCAAAGCTAGTGCATGTACCTCTGCTTGACCTGGAAATTGCACCTCCCAGCTGAAGGGGAGCTGTACCTTTATATTCAAGCTAGGAAATGCCAAGTATCTGTGCTCAGGGAAATTGCAGACTGATTTCTGGTTGTGCTGTTTTACAATGGAGGGACAGATTCTGATCTCATTTTGCACTAGGGCATATCTGGAGTAACTCCACTGTAGATAATTATCCTATTCTGGGTTTTACACTGTTGGAATTAAGGAGCATCATGTGAAACTAATGTTCTCTGGAGCTGACGGGCTTGAGGGTGGGGGTAAGTGACAAGAATACAAGTTCTGTGCTTAAATCTTTCTTGAAATGTGTTTTTAAAACAAATGAGCTTTGACAACATACTTCTTCCCCAGGCACAAGCCAGTGGGGCCTCTGCAAATGGAAGCTATTGTGCTATTTCCATAGTGGATAAGGCTGCAGAGAGTGAAGCGGGGGAAAGCACTGCAGAGTCTTTGGGTAATTAGCAGCATGGTTGAGCCCAAGAACACTTAATGTTCTGCTAGCTTTGCAGGTCAAGGACCATACAGAAGGAAAAGGAGGGAGAACAGGAAGACTAAATGAAGACAGAAGATTACCCCCAAATAAAAGTAGAGGGGGAGAGAGGGAGAACAGTCTACATTAAAAAGCTTGTTTGTACCCGCTGAAGAACATGCTTCCCCGATAGCACATTGTGTTCTATGCCACAGGGCTGAGGGAGGTGGTGTCTCCTGACTAAGCAGATGAAGAGTCTCTTCATGCTGAGGACATGGGAAACATTAGAAGAGATGAATGCACAGGGGTGGTAATTCGCCTGGACAAATGCCCAGACAAAGAGGCGGCATAGTCTGGGGCTTTAGAGAATGGCATGGGGAGATAGGAGACCTGTGTTACACTCCCAGCTTTGCCATCAGCTCACTGATGTTGGGCAATCCATGGGGTAACACCTTGATAAGCGGCATAGAGCTTTTTGCTGCAAACTTAAAGTGACAAAGCATCAGTGTAGATGCTGCCGTTCATTATATTGCCATAACTGGCCTCTCCCAGGATCCCACAATGTTCACTGTGACTGCTCTGCTCACTGTTTTGAACTCAGCTGCCTGGGAATTTCTGACTGCTGAGCTCTGGCAGCAAAAAGAAAATAATTAGCGTGGAATGGTGCTATCTCCCGCACTACAAACACAGAGGCAGGCAGGGGCAGAGGTATGTATGAGAGTGAGAGAGACTGCTGTGCTGTGCAGAGTCAGGGAGGGAGGTGGTGGCTGATGTGTGCGGGGGTGTAGCAGGGTGCTAGTGCAAAGGCACCTAATTAGCCCCTGCTCAGCCAGCCCCAATCAGGAGAAATAGATTGGGGCTGGGGAGAAGTCTGGTGCCTGGCCTCTGGAACTGGCTGCACCTGTGGGCCTGCTGGTAGAAGAGCTATAAAGGCTGGCTGGCAGCCAGTGCAAAGGGGGAATGGCCAGGGAAGGGGCAGTCTCCAGGCTAAAGGGAGACTCCCTGTAAAAGAGGAGATAGGAAGACCTGTCTGCTTGTAAATAGTATCGCTGGTGGTGGGAACTGTATGTAAATAAAAGCCACGGGTGCTGCAGCAAGAAAAGCCTCACAGTGCTTTATTGAGGGAGAGAAAGAGCTCAGCAGGGGGGCAGCCCAGGAAAGGACCCGGTTACAGGGGGTGACCCCCATTCCCTTACCTTAGGACTGGTTGCTTCCAGCGGCTGCTTGAACTTAGAGATAGCATGCCAACACATTCCCCAACACATGCTCTGTTTCTCTCACATACAGACTCCCCCCATTCTCTCACAAACTCCCCCAACACACACTCTGTCTGTACCTCCCCGTGACATACTACCTGTCACACTTTCTCCCCCCACACATACTTCAACTGAAAAGCAGCTGGAAATCTAGTAGGATGCTCATGAAACGATGGGACTCACAAATCTGCATCATTTGACACTGTATCTGCCCCATAAGGCATTGCAAAAACCCTTCCTAAAGCACTCTGCAGCCAGTTGCACAATGGCATAGCTACCCACAGTGCACTGCTCTCAGTGGTTTCTCCAGGAATTGAAATTAGGGGGGGTGTTCGAAATTACAGGGGGGGTGTCAGGACCAATGAGATATATAAAAAAGATATGAATAAAGTAAATGTTTTGTTAAGATTATGCAAATTTAACATAAGAATAATGCAAGTTACACCAAAACACATAACAGGTCTAGATTTCTAAAAAAATATATAATTTAAAAAAAAAGTATTTAATTTAAATTGACTTTTGAAAAGTAAGCCATCATGGGGTAAGAGGAAAGTCCTCTCATGGATCAGTAACTGGTTAAAAGATGGGAAACAAAGGGTAGGAATAAATTATCAGTTTTCAGAATGGAGAGAGATAAATAGTGGTATCCCTGAGGGGTCGGTACTGGGACCAGTGCTGTTCAACATATTCGTAAATGATCTGGAAAAATGGGTAAACTGAGGTGGCAAAATTTGCAGATGATACAAAGCTATTCAAGATAGGTAAGTCCCAGGCAGACTGCGAAGAATTACAAAGGGATCTCATAAAACTGGGTGACTGGGCAAAAAAAATGGCAGATGAAATTTTATGTTGATAAATGCAAAGTAATGTACATTGGAAAACAATCTCAACTATACATACAAAATGAAGGAGTCTGAATTAGCTGTTAACACTCAAGAAAGATCTTGCAGTCATTGTAGATAGTTCTCTGAAAACATCCACTCAGTGTGCAGCGGCAGTCAGTGATTCCCAACATTCTGTTTGCTTTTTTAAAAAGAACAGGAGCACTTGTGGCACCTTAGAGACTAACAAATTTATTTGAGCATAAGCTTTCGTGGGCTACAGTCCACTTCATCGGATGTAGCCCACGAAAGCTTATGTTCTTTTTGCAATACAGACTAACACGGCTGCTACTCTGAAACCTTTGCTTTTTTAAGAAAGGAATAGATAATAAGACAGAAAATATCATATTGCCTCTATATAAATCCATGGCACATTTACACCTTGAATACTGTGTGCAGATCTGGTTACCCCATCCCGAAAAAGACATACTGGAAATGCAAAAAGTACAGCGATGGGCAACTAAAATGATTAGGGATATGAAACAGGAGAAGAAATTAAAATGACTGGGAATTTTCAGCTTAGAAAAGAGACGACTAAGGGGGGATATGCTAAAGGTCTATAAAATCTTGACTGATGTGAAGAAAGTGAATAAAGTAAATGTTTTGTTAGGATAATGCAAATTTAACATAAGGAAAATGCAAGTTACACCAAAATACATAACAGACCTAGATTTCTAAAAAATATATATAATTAAAAAAATGTATTTAATTTAAATTGACTTTTGAAAAGTAAGCCATCATGGGGTAAGAGGGAAGATCCTCTCATGGATCAGTAACTGGTTAAAAGATGGGAAACAAAGGGTAGGAATAAATTATCAGTTTTCAGAATGGAGAGAGATAAATAGTGGTATCCTTGAGGGGTCAGTACTGGGACCAGTCCTATTCAACATATTCATCTGGAAAAATGGGTAAACAGTGAGGTGGCAACATTTGCAGATGATACAAAACTATTCAAGATAGTTAAGTCCCAGGCAGACTGTGAAGAGCTCCAAAGGGATCTCACAAAACTGGGTGACTGGGCAACAAAATGGCAAATTAAATTCAATGTTGATAAATCCAAAGTAATGCACATTGGAAAGCAATCTCAACTATACATACAAAATGATGGCATCTGAATTAGCTGTTAACACTCAAGGAAGAGATCTTGGCGTCATTGTGGATAGTTCTCTGAAAACATCCACTCCATGTGCAGCAACAGTCACAAAAGCAAACAATGTTGGGAATCATTAAGAAAGGGATAGATAATAAGACAGAAAATATCATATTGCCTCTATATAAATCGTACGTGCACACCTTGAATGGTGTGTGTAGATCTGATCACTCATCCTAAAAAATATATATTGGAATTGGAAAAGGTACAGAGATGGGCAACTAAATGATGAGGGGTATGAAACAGGAGGAGAGATTAAAGTGACTGGGAATTTTCAGCTTAGAAAAGAGATGACTAATGGGGATATGATAGAGGTCTACAAAATCTTGACTGGTGCGAAGAAAGTGAATAAGGAAATTTTATTTAATCCTTCACATAACACAAGAACTAGCAGTCACCCAATGACAAACAAAAGGAAGTATTTCTTCACACAATATAAAGTCAACCCAGGGAACTCTTTGCCAGGGGATGCTGTGAAGACCAAAACTATAACAGGATTTTAAAAAGAACTAGATAAATTCCTGGAGAACAGGTCCATCTGTGGCTATTAGCCAGGATGAGAGGGATGCAATGCCATGCTCTGAGTGTCCCTAGCCTGTTTGCCAGAAGCTGGGAATGGGCAACAGGGGATGGATCACTTGATGATTCCCTGTTCTATTCATTCCCTCCGAAGCACCTGGCCTTGACCACTGTTGGAAGACAGGGTACTGGGCTATATGGACCATGGGTCTGACCCAGTATGACCATTCTTAAGTAAAAATTAATTATAATAAAAATGTTTAGTACAGAAACTCCCCAACATAATGACCTCCCAAGATGCAACAATGTGAGATAACAACCTTGACAAATTATGCATTTTAAAAATCTTGGCCTACTGGGAAACATATTTACATAAGTCTCCATTCCCAGTCACAAATCTAGCATTCTGGAGCAAAGTGACTAAAATATAGTCCAACAAACAAATGTTTATTTAACATGCCCCTCACTTTTCCCTCCACCGCACTCCGCTCACCGGTGTTGTCCTTGGTCAGTGGAGACTCAGAGTTCAGAGGTGCTTTCATGTGAGTACACCTTCCAGGTGGGGGACAAAAAAGCACTGTTTGCTCTGGCCATGGCTGTTCGTTGTGCCACCGTTCACTCCACCGCTCTGTTGCCAATGGCCCTGCACAGTCACCTTCTGCTATCACCTACCACTGTGACCTCTGCGAGTTGGTCTCTTGAGGTTCCACCAGCTCTCAATGATTTCAGCTGAGCTCTCAGTGCGGGAACCTCGCTGCTAGTGCAGTCTGGGCTGTCTCTTACATAAAAACACTGTACCCACAGGAACACTGTCCCCACAACAGGACTAAGCACTTAGACCTGATTGTCAGTGATTTCAGCTGCAGTGGTCACTTAATATAATATAATTGGAGATCTACCAATCTCCTAAAACTGGAAGGGACCTCAAAAGGTCATTGAGTCCAGCCCCCTGCCTTCACTAGCAGGACCAATTTTTGCCCCAGATCTCTAAGTGGCCTCCTCAAGGATTGAATTCACAACCCTGGGTTTAGTAGGCCAATGCTCAAGCCACTGAGCTATCCCTCCCCCTTAACAGAATGAAAGACTATCTATTGGAGCCTAATCAGCTCTGTCTTTAAACAGTGGAGAGGGACAGGTCCCCACCCTCTCTCTTGAAGTCTTCAAATCACAGACTAAGTACAGTTCTACTGCCCTTTACTCATACAATAAGAACAACATTTCATCCCCCCTTCCCCCCACATTCAAGTGGTTTGTAACCCAACCCCAGCCAAAATCTATCACTTGGACAACACAGCTCTGTTTGCTGGATATCTAGGTAGATTAGGTGTGAATGTAAATATAATCTGGCCCTGAAGCCTTAGCCCCCAGCTCATCACTAGCTGTCAGGGTGAACTCATTTAGACTTTGCTTACAAATCATCATTTGAAATTATTAGGTTGGCCAACATCACCGAAATGAATGCACTGACATCATAAAAAACAGCTGTATAAGGAAGCAAGAAAGCTAGTCTATGTTCATACTTTTCAAATCTATTATACTTTTTCAGATACACATATTTTATCATACACTGTATAAGCTTTTAAAGTGTGTATTAATGTTTCAGTTTAAATTCAGATTTCCAAACAGTCACTAAATTGGTATGTAACTAGCTCACAAAACTGGGGGGGGGGGTGTTGGGAAAATTCAGGGGGGGTGTAGGGAAATCACTGACTGCTCTCTATGTCGATGCAAGAGCTGCTAGTGTGGATGCACTCTGCTGACACAAGGAGCTAGTGTGGACATGCAACAGCGATTTAATGAAAGTGCTTTTAAGAGGCATAACTTTTGTTGACAAAATTCTTCAGTGTAGACATAGCAATCATGCTGGGCATCTCTTAGTTCAGTCAATACTACTTCAGCTTCATGATTAATCTCCTTCTGGGTTCTGTGATGCACAAAAAGGCATTTCCCTCTCCACTTGAATGCCATAGTCTTGCCTTCTGGAATTTTAGACAGCTTGATCTCAATTTTTGACATTGATGACACATCAGCAGAAGCACTCATGCTGGAAACACACTGGGTGACATTCAGATTTTAGAGACGAGATTCTGTACCTCATAGTTAGTTTGCAAAACTGTACAGTCTCTCCACCCTGGACAAGATCAAGAGTGGTGACTCTTGTTTTATGGTTGCATTATGGGTTTTTTTATGGAGCCAACAGCTGCCACCCTGCATGAGGCTGACACTCCATCCGGTCTAGCGTCCTGCCTCAGTAACATCCAATACCTGATATTTCAGAGGAACCCTACCAGTGCCATGCTTATAATTATTTGTGGGATTCCATACACAGAGATTTCTTCCTGGCCACTTGAGGTGACTAGCTTATGCCCTGAAATATGAGATTGTCTTACAGAAAGGGATAAAAAAAATGTTTGTGATTGTCCTATCCCTGGGCTGGCAAAACTAACAGGAAACTCACTCCCTTTGTCATTTAACTCCTTTTAATTAAAGGATACAGCCTTAACTGATGGGTGACAACTTGAGGATCACCTCAAACATTTGAGCAATGGATAGATACACCCTCAAACCAAACATCTCTGGGGGATTCCCTTGTGTATTCTGAGGGAGGAAGCTAATTCCAGGAGAACACTCCCTTGAAATAAGTCTGTTATGAAAACTTAATTGCACAACCCTTCCAAAAAATGTTCCCATGGGTAATCTTGGTAATTTCAGCTCCCCCAAAGTGCCTATACAGGAAAATAAGAGCTAGATGTTTGTCTCCCTTTTGTGAACTCTGGCTGCCTTGTGTACATGGAAACCTTATCTTCCTGCTAACCTCTCACGCAAAACACTGTTCAGACACCATAGTGTGTGGCACTGTTCAAACCCAACAAGAAGAGAAAATTCCAATAGTTGGTAGCCAGAAAGTGCTGGCAAAGTGACAGTAATGTGTTGCAAAGGACTGCTACCTCTTTAGGAACAGAAAGGAAATATACTGTAGATCCTAACTCCAGTGCACAGTAAAATCATATCAGATGGTGCTTCCTGTCTGCAGGGTCAGAGAACCCACATAAACAAGCTTTAGTCTGCTTACAGTAAATGGGTCAGCTGAAAATGTGGAGACTGGATGTCTCAAGGATCTGCTAATAGAATGTTAAGCCTTTAGGTCTAGGCCACATTTTAATAGGGATGAAACCAATAAAGCTCTATGGAAATTACTCTAAATTTCCTACTTGCTGCGGGATGTGAGATACTCTCCAGGCTTTTCAGCCACCCTACCGAATTCCATAGCAGGAACAGATTCGCAGAGGTACTGGTAATAGCTGCTATGTGTTTGACCTGGTTTCTCTTCAGACAAACATTCAGCTCTTGGACATAACATAACTGGTGTGACTCTGCACCCCATATTCTTCATAGTGGTATTATTATGATATGATTAGGGCATAATTATGATGCATTTTGTACAAGATGGGTCATTTAAGGTGTCATTGGAAAAGTTATGATTTGCTCAATATGATTATCCTATTTTTATGAATGTATCATTTTTGTATCTGAAGTTATGAATATTGACTATGTATCTGTATTTCACATGTAGTCACACCTGGGTGACACCCACTAGGCAAGATGCTTCCAATCTAAAGAGCTGGTTGTGAAGGGCCCATTCAGGGTAATGGGCCATTAAGGGAAACTATAGACCTTAGTAGAAGCTTATCCCCCACCTGGTGAACCATCCTGAGAATGTTCCAGACAGTCTATGGATAATGGCTGCTATGACTCTGCAAGGGCCTGTGACCAGACCACATGACTCTGGACTCCATTTTGGGTACCTGTATTTCCCACAAACTGGGCTGGGAACTGGTTTTGGAACAAAGGTTTCCCACCATAGGCTAAAGCTACATAAGGCAGGGAGTGACCCCATCTGTTGTTCTTCACTTCCCCACAACTGAACACCTAAGAGAAGCTCAGAAAGAAAAGGACTTGGAACGGAGGTGGGGAGCCCAAGCTGTAAAGCAAGTGCAGCTTGTGCCTTGAGAATCTGCAAACCTGCTTGTATCATCAGTCAGGGTGAGAGATTGTTAATTCAAATCCTATTCTAGTATGTTAATCTTACGTTCTGTTTTTGTTTATTTACTAGGTAATCTGCTTTGATCTGTTTGCTATCACTTATAATCTATCTTTTGTAGTTAATAAACTTGTTTTTTTGCTTTATCTAAACTGGTGTGCCTGTGACTGAAGTATTTGGGGGAAAATTTCAGCTTGGTTTAACACAAGCATATTGTGCATATTCCTCTCCACATTGAAGAAGAGGCTAACTGAGTAATAAATTCATATTGGTTGGGGTTTTGACCAGGGCAGGGGCAGGGTTTTGACCACCTCTGGGGTCCTAGACTGGGAAGCTGGGGGTAATTTTGGCAGCAGCCTCTCTATTATTGGTTCATGCAGTGACTGGCCAAAGCCTGCATGCAGCTGCTGCTGGGTATGTCCTCCCTGTGTAGATGCTGGTGGAAGTATAGGACCAGGAATGGTCTATAACCTGTCACAGCAGAACAGTGCTGAGAGGGAGCCCAGGCTGGTAGGTCAGAGGGTTCAGTGGTTCCCCAGTTTCAGGTGGCACCCCGGAGAGAACCCGTCACACTTGGTTTCCATTGAAGTCAATGGCAGCCCCACTAGTACATAACAGGATTGAGGAAGAATGGTCTTTTGGGTGTGTGTGTGTGTGTGTGTGTGTATTTGCTAAGGAATTTCAGATGCATTAATAAATTGAAAAGCATGTGAATCAATAATCTGTCAAAAATGCACTGCTCTGCCCATCTCATTCTAGACATGGTGCTTTCTATTAGCATGAAATTAAGCTTCCAAAAATAACTTTAGGATTGCAGGGAATTTTTCTACATTCTGCCACATGAAACAGGGTAAAGAGAATAATGTTTAGATACCCAAGGCCTGATTCTGATCTCACTACACAGTAATTACCCTGGATTTACACCAGTGTAAAGGAGGTTAGAATTAGGCTCCCATACTCTGTGTATGTGACTGAAACAGCATTAGTATGTAGTTCTTATTTCTCATTCTAGGCACAGAATGTGGGTTGGAGCTCACAACAATTATCACGTTTGTCAGCTTTCACATATACGGGTAATTCCAGAGAAAATAACTGTTGACTAAGATTTCAAACATCATCTAAACTCAGGGTTGTTCAGATTCAGGGCTTGGGCCCATCTCTAATAATAATGAGGCTAAAATAAGGGTTATCAAGTCTTGTGGTTGAGAGCATAAGCTTATTTGGATGGGTCGGGAAGGAATCTTTTCTCCAGGCACCTTATACAATTAGGTAGATGCATTAAGCATCTTTCTGCAAAGCCTTGGGTAGTGATCACTGCTGGAAGCATAATCTAATACCTGTATGGCATATTCTATGGTGTCAAGCATAGGCGGATTATTGTATTCCGAGGGATGACGCTATACTTCTTGTGCTTCTCCCCGCTATGTGATTTGGGGGAGGAGCAGTTTTTTGTCTACATGTAAAATCTTGACTCTCTGGAGGAAAGAACCCTAAGTGTAAGTTTCTGTCAAGGTTCCTTCCCCACTCTGAACTTTAGGGTACAGCTGTGGAGACCTGCAGGAGAACCCCCAAGCTTAATTACCAGCTTAGATCTGGTCGCTGCCACGACCCAAATTGTTAATGAGTCATTTGGGAAACTCTGTCTACCTCCCCCATCAGAATATCTCCCTCCCAAATACTATAACCCTTCCCTGGGTAGCCTTGAGAGACTCCTCCACCAATTCCCTGGTGAACACCGATCCAAACCCTTGGATCTTAAAACAAGGAGAAATTAACCATTTCCCCCTCCTTTCCCCCCACCAATTCCTGGTGAGTCTAGATCCAACCCCCTTGGATCTTAAAACAAGGAGAAATCAATCAGGTTCTTAAAAAGAAGGCTTTTAATTAAAGAAAGAAAGGTAAAAATCATCTCTGTAAAATCAGGATGGAAAATAACTTTACAGGGTAATCAGTTTCATAGAGCCCAGAGGAACCCCCTCTAGCCTTAGGTTCAAAGTTACAACAAACAGAGGTAAACTCTTTAGCAAAAGGAACATTTACAAGTTGAGAAAACAAAGATAAAACTAACACGCCTTGCCTCGCTGTTACTTACAAGTTTGAAATATGAGAGACTGGTTCAGAAAGATTTGGAGAGCATGGATTGATGTCTGGTCTCTCTTAGTCCCAAGAGCGAACAATCCCCAAAACAAAGAGCACACAAACAAAGCCTTCCCCCCCACCAAGATTTGAAAGTATCTTGTCCCCTTATTGGTACTTTGGGTCAGGTGTCAGCCAGGTTACCTGAGCTTCTTAACTCTTTACAGGTAAAAGGATTTTGGTGTCTCTGGCCAGTCTCTGGCCAGGAGGGATTTTATAGTATTGTACACAGGAGAGCTGTTACCTTTCCCTTTATAAGCAACAAAGAGTCCTGTGGCACCTTATACACTAACAGACGTTTTGGAGCATGAGCTTTCGTGGGTGAATATCCACTTCATCGGAAATTTCCACTACATGCATCCGACAAAGTGGGTATTAACCCACGAAAGCTCATGCTCCAAAACATCTGTTAGTCTATAAGGTGCCACAGGACTCTTTGTTGCTTTTACAGATCCAGACTAACACAGCTACCCCTCTGATACTTTCCCTTTATAGTTATGACACAAGGCATCTATTTATTTACAGATAGCTTGGGTCAATCACAGAGGGATATGGAAAATCTTGTATATAATCTAAATACCGTGAGTTGCTATAAAACCAGATCGGCATGCTGACAGAACCCACAATTGCGGTGTGTGTTTGTGTGTATAGCCCTCCTACCACTGTGCTCATTAAAGTAAGGAAAATGAAGGAAACAGTACTTTTCCATTTTGTGACTGCATAAGTGCACTTTCAAACATTTTTTGCAGTGGCATTTTCATATTAACTATATTTAAAAATCATGTTACATCTTGCTTAGAGCAAATACAATATGGTCAGTCTCTGTTATCGTAACTTTAATTTTCCAAAACTAGATGTCATTACCTAATAAACAAAAGTCGTTGAGAGATGGAGAAGGTGGTTTGTGCCACAAGTAAAAAATTAACTAACTTTTTACTAGAGATTTACTTTTCTTTTGGATTGGAGAATATATTGCCTTTCACAGCTAGACGGGTATAGCCTGTGAAGTTCCAATAAAATCCAAACTCTTTCAAAGTTGTGGGATTGTTTGGATCCTGGATTTCAATTTGGTCTTTCTCTAATAACACAAGGTGGAAATATCCAGTGAAGAGAAAATGCCAAGGAATCGAAAAGTAGTTATGAATTTTCTTGAACATTTAACCCCTCCCCAGTTGATGCTAAGCAGATATTCACCTCTACAGGAGTAAATAACTTATTGAGTCTAAAGCTTGTCAGACTTCAAAACTTGAAACTTTTTGACTGGGGGCAGGGGAAATTTTTAATTTTAATGAACAGTCCCATTTTTCAACCCGCTCTACCCAAGATGTCAAACTTAAATTTTGCTTAAAGCAGTATTTATCCTGAGGTACAATAGATTTTATGTCCCTGGAAATGGAGTCATTGTGTTAAGTACATTCTGAGGGTAAAATTCCCAAGTTGTCTCCAAAAAACTGCCCTTCCCAATTATAAACTTTTAAGATTTTCCTGGAAGGAGATAAGGGGGAAAGGAGGGCCTTTGGCATGGTTTGTAACCCTAGGATGAGAGCCTGGCTCTAGTGAAGTCAGTGGGAAAGCTCCCACTGATTTACAATAGGACCAGCATTTCACCCCCATGTTGGCATTTGTAAACACAATGCAGATGTTAGATTCTATGAAACAAAAAAGAAACGAGTGAATGAAAAAACAGTATTATGCACAACCAGGACGTAACATGCTGCTCTCTAGCACTTTTCCCCAGACCTGTTTAAAAGGCCTGTACACAGACTGGCCCTTAAGACAGCACCATGCAATGAAGTATCTATTTCAGGAAGGAAGAAAACAGTCTGTCTAAAGGGTATGCAGAAGATTTCCTGCAAGGGTGTCATAGGTTTATTCCACACTTTGAACTTTAGCGTTCACAAGATGGGGACCTGCATAGGCTCCTCTAAACTAAAATTCTAGTTTAGATCTGGTAAAGCTGCCACCAACTAGAAATTCCAGTGTCTAGTACACTCCCTGTTCCCCCAAACTTTCCCTGGGGAACACAGATCCCAACTTCCTTGGATCTTAACACAAAGGGAAATAATCCATTCCCCCCACCTTCTTCCCCCTCCCCTTGTCCTTGGGAAAGATACCTTGATTCAAACTCCTTGAATCAAACAAAGAGGGATTCACTTTTCCCCCCTCCCCTTCCCCTGAAAATCCAAACAAGGGAAGAAATCAATCAAGTTCTAAAAAGAAAAGATTTTATTAAAGAAAGAAAAAAAGTACACTATCTCTGTATTACCAGGATGAAAAAATACAGGGTCTAACTATAAAAACTGGAGAGACTGCCCCTCCCTCCTCCTCAGAATAATCAAAGTAACAGCAAACAGAAATAAAGATATTTCTTCAGCAAACACACAATTGCAAATGTAGAAATCAATTATAAGACTAAACCGCTTTCTAATACTCACTATATTGAATAGAAGAAAATACTTCAGGAAACCTTGGAGAACTTGAAGAATATGTCTGGCCTCTCTTAAATCCAAAGAGAGAACGGCAATCCAAACAAAGGACACAGACAAAGCCTTCCCTCCCCAGAGATTTGAAATTATCTTGTCCCTTGATTGGTCCTCTGGTCAGGTGTTCATCAGGTTACTGCTTGTTAACCCTTTACAGGTAAAAGAGACCTTAACCCTTAACTAACTGTTTTATGACAATTTCCTGCAAGGGAGTCATGGAAGATGACCTACAGGAAAATAAAGGAAGACAAAGCTTTTGCTGCCAGCAGAAAAGTCAGAAGACATTAGGTCAGAGAACCTTTTCCTCTTTATTCAAATCCAGTTGGCTTTCAACTGATCCCTGCAGTTTAGTCCTTATTCCTCTCTCTCTGGTCTGGCATGTGTAGTGAAGGTTAGTGCAGTGGTCTGAATGCTAGACTAGGAGTCATGACTCCGAGTTCTCAAGCCATCTCTGATACAGGTTTGCAATCACAGTCTTTAATCAGTGGGAGTTTTGATTGAGGTCTGGTGTTGGAGAACTTGGCCCATTGTGGGCTTGGGCAAGTCTTTTAGGCACAGTCTTTCAAGTGCCCACTAATCTTGTGCTTCAGTTCTTGGCTCCCCAGCTTGACGTACTTAGGGCCTGACTTTCAGCGGGATTGAGCAACCACATCTGTGACTCCATTTGGAGTGGTGGGGACCCAGCACTTCTGACAGCCTGGCTCTTGCTAAGGATCTGGAAGGAGAGGACACACCAGAAATCTGAGCTGAAGCCTCATTTAGTTTCCCCATCTGTACTGGTGGGAATATTGTCTACAGCACAGCGTGAGGATTAGCTATTAGTGTTGGTGAAGTGCCCCAGTGAGCTCTTGGCTAGTCAATGTTGCTTTCCATTTCAGACTTTGCCAGTTGTTTCTCTGTTCACCCCATGTTGTATAGCTCCATTGTAAGTGTCAGGGCCCTGGCCTCAGGGTTTTTAGAGTGACTAGCTGGTGTTTACCCAAGTAAATACTGTGAAGTGGATTAGTGTGCATGGCACTGACTATGGAACCCTCTTACTGCGGTGGTCTTGGCACACACAAACTCTGTTGTACATGGAGTTGTGTTACAACACAAGAGAGCCTACCCCTTTTACCCTGGAAGTGGCGACTGGGCTTCTCCTGTAGCTGGCAGTGGCCACGGGCAGCTTCTGGCAAACCCTATTGCCAGAGCAGTGACTGATGGCGTCCCTCATTGTTTCCCACTGGAGTCAGCTATAGCAAGATCAGGAGCTGAAGATTTCTCCTCCCTCCCTCCCCCAGACTCTGACATCTTCTCTTATTGCAGCAGATATAACTTAAAAATAGAGCCCCTCTGGCTTGTTAATGAATGATTAATTTACTGCCCAGTTGCTGCTGGAAAATGGCAACCTGCATTTATCTGTCAAAAACAATTGTAGTCAGTAACACAAACTTGTAACAGATAACATCTAGCCTGGCTGATGTGATCCATGTTTGCTGTATAAAATTGGTGATGATGCATATTGTTATATAAGTTATATTGCGAATGCATAAGCAGGTCCTAGTGTCACTTGAACAATAATAAACCTTCTCTCTAAAAGCATATCGCAATCAACAAGCTATAAAGACTCATGTGAATGAGTCAAGACCGCAGGTCCCATCATACTTCTCTAGATCAAACATTTCTCAGTGGCAGTGGGAAACTCCTTCCCACAGCTGTACAAAGGGTCAGCATGAATGCAATGCCTGTCTTGGTTGTGAATAAACTGGTCATAACAAGCAGTGGGAAGCAGTGGCCAGCACATCCCTCAGCCCGCACCACTTCCCACAGCTCCCATTGGCCTGGAACGGCAAACCGCAGCCAGTGGGAGCTGTGATCGACCGAACCTGCAGACGTTGCAGGTAAACAAACCATCCCAGCCCGTCAGCAGATTTCCCTGACGGGCCATGTGCAAAAGGTTTCCGATCCCTGTTCTAGAAGCTGCATATAATTGAATCAGTTATTCACCGAATTCTAGACAGCTTTCAAGAAGTGTCTCAGTTCAGCATCCAAAAAAGGGTGCACCATGACAAAACATAACAATGAGAACTGGTTGGCTCAGGTGGCTGGTAATGAGATACAAAACTTTTCACCTCTGGGCACTGGTTTAAATCTTATCCAAGCTGGTAGTGACAGAAAGCCATTATCTGTTGACTAGTGAGCTGATATAAAATTTAATGACTTGGCAGCCTTTGTCCAATTTCTAAGTGTGACAGCTTGTATGCTTGTGTTCACACACTATTGTAATAATCTTTGAACAAAATATGCCTTGTGAGGTATGATTTGAAAACTCATAATTTGCTGGTCATTTTTGTCCTGATAAAATGTGTGTGGCAACATTATATATGAAGTTATGATTCCACTGTATGGTTTTATTAACACATGTTCCAAACTAAGGTTAGCAAACAGGCCTTTCTCAAGCAAAGGAATGTGTGTTCTGCTTAACTCGCATTTAAGCCGTAAACTGAGTAATCAAGCAGGGAGAGAAACAAAGGACACTCAAGCAGATAAGGGAAAAGCAGCAGGGAACTTCCTTCTACATCGGGGGTGAGCAAACATTTTGACCCGAGGGCCACATCTGGGTATGGAAATTGTATGGTGGGCTATGAATGCTTATGAAATTGGGGGTTGGGGTATGGGAGGAGCTGAGGGTTCCTGCTGGGGGTGTGGGCACTGGGGTGGAGCTAGAAATGAAGAGTTCAGGATGTGGGAGGGGGCCCCAGGATGGGGCAGGAGGTTGGAGTGCATCGGGGGAGGTGAGGGCTCCGGCTGGAGGTATGGGCTCTGGGTTGGGACTGGGGATGAGGGGTTGGGGGTGCAGGAGGGTGCTCCGGGCTAGGACCAAGAGGTTTTGAGGACAGGAGGGGGATCAGGGCTGGGGCTGTGGGAGGGAGGCAGAGTGCAGGCTCCAGGCGGTGCTTACCTCAAGCAGTTCCTGGAAGCAGCAGCATGTTCCCTCTCCAGCTCCTATGCAGAGGTTCAGCCAGGCAGCTTGGCATGCTGCCCCGTCTGCAGGTGCCGCCCCTGCAGCTCCCATTGGCCATGGTTCCCAGTCAATGGGAGCTGTGGGGGCAGCACTTGGGGAGAAGGCAGTGTGCGGAGCCCCCTGGCTGCCCCTAAGCATAGGAACCAGACAGGGTATATGCCGCTGCTTCGGGAGCTGCGCGAAGCCAGTTCCTGGCTGGAGTGCCGGAATGGGGCAAGCCCCAGACCCCGCTCCCCAGCAGGAACTTGAGGGCTGGATTAAAATGTCTGAAGGGCCAAGAACGGCCTCCAGGCCATAGTTTGCCATCCCTGTTCTACATAGACTCTGTCTCCTGAATCTCAGCTGGAAATATTTTTTGAATGGGGGACTGACACTATAAAAAGGAGGGACAAACACTCCAAGGCACCCTTCTCTCTCTTCTTGCCCGTCACATTCACAGCACCAGAAATGAAAAAGGAAGCATTCATTGAACTCTGGGAGAAGGCGTCCTAACCTAAGCTAAGACTGGGTTCAACACAAAGCACTCAGCAATGATAGATACATGAGAGTTAAAATAAAGATCAGTAAGCTTGCTGGGAGCATATGGTGAGAAACTTTGCCTGAATCTGATGTAGTTTGTTAGGTACCTGTAGCTTTTCTTGTAACCATTTCTGACTTTTATGCCTCATTACTTGTACTCATTTAAAATCTCTCTTTTTGTAGTTAATAAACTTGTTTAATTGTTATATCCAATTCAATGTGTTCAAGATGAAGTAGCTGGCAAACTCCAGTTGGGGTGGCAAGTTGTGTGAATATTTCTATTAAAGAAATAACAAGCTTTATATACACATGTATTGTCCAGCAGAGGGCTGGGAAGTGTAGTATACACATTTCTGGGGGAAAATCTAAGACTCGGAGAGTGTTGGGATCACCCTGCAGTATAACTAAGGCTGGTAGGAGCCAAGGTGTGGCTGGCTGGCTGCAGCACACATAGACCTGCCTGGAGGCTGTTTGTGAGCAGTCCAGACTGGAGGTTACCGCAGCAAAGCAGTAAAGGGCAATGTTTTCCCCAGGAATTGAAATCGGGAGGGGGGGGTGAATTTATGGGGTTGTGGTGGTGAGGGCCATCGAGGGGTGAGACCATGAGAGCAAAGGTGGGTTGTATGGCATCATTAAAAACTAAAAAATGTTTCATGACCATTTAATTAGATTTAACTCTTGTTTTAAAATCATCACAAATTAAAGTTGGCTTCTCAAGTTTACTATGAAGCACTACATCTACATCTTGTAATTTTGCACAACTCTGTTCATGAACTTCTCAAAAGCAGTGCATTCATCTTTGGTGGCTTCTCTTGTGTCCAATACTTCCAGTCCTTCATGATATGCTCATGATCAGGCAGAAGGCAACTTATTTCAGAACACAAAATTCTATTCAATGAGGAAAAAGAATGCTCAACTGTAGCTGTTGTGACAGGGAGTAGCAACAGATGAATTCCTACTTCTTTCACCCCAGGAAACACAGCACAAAGTTTGGGTCGAACCACTAGTGATGATAAAGCAAAAGTTGAAGTCAAATCTTTATTCATTCGCTGTATGATATTACATACGGTGTTCAAATTCTCTATTCTGTCCTGATCAAATAGCAGCCCCATTGCTTGTAGTGCCTCACTTCACTCAACTGTCAGTGTTTTATAAGAGAGGCATCTGTAAAAGCTACTTAGAGGTGGAGTAAAATCTAAAAGTCATTGTTGTAGATTTATAAGAATCAAGTCTATGTACTTTTTCAGCTGGCTTAACACTTCTTGTTCTCTTCACTTAAGGATTCAATACAAGTGCCTTCCTTAGTCAACTTCTGCACTGAAGTCTTTGCTTCTTCCAGTACGTTTTCAGTGGCTATCTCTCTGATTGATCCATGTGTAGCTTCTATTGCTGGACTAAGATCTACTACTGTTGTAGCAGATGCCTGGATGGCATTGTTTAATGACCCAAGTGGTTTCAACATGATATTTACAAGAGAGAGAATGGCTATAGTTTTCTCTGAACTTAATAGCAAAAGTAGTCCACCAGCCTCACTACAGTGAAACCCCGCTATAACACAATAATTGGGGTCCAAAAAATTCAATTGTGATAAATGTGGGGTCGCATTATAGCAAGGTTACAAAAATTTACCATTTCAAGCAGGTCAGTTTCAAGCTGGTCAGTTTCTCTTGGGCAGAAAATGACTTGCATTTGCAAACTGCCCATAACGGTAACTGAAAGGGTGTAGCGATAATTAGTGACAGCACAAGCTAATCAACCTATTAAATGAGCCAGAACCAGCCTGAGAATGGCTGGGTTTGGACTTTGAAAACTGGAGTTTTGGGACCTGGCAGACTGGGGCTGGAGCAGCTCTTGAGAGAGCTGTACAAAGGCTCTCAGCCGACTCCCCTCCAGCCGGAGAGCCGATTGCAGCGTTTGACACTGAGGAGTTGCTGATATTCAGAGCAGAGTTCGTGCCACTGTCAGCATCCCTCCCAGCTGTCAGCCTGTGCCAGCAGCGGGGACTCTCAGCCATGCAGCGAGAGAGGGAAACACTTGGGGAGAGCAGGGGAGATGTGCAAGGGGCAAAGGAAGAGTGAGGAGCAGCTGGGGAGGAGAATGGCTCTTCTCACCAAAAGGGGAAGCGGGGGCAGGAGGGAAGAGGCAGTGGGGAAGGCACATTTCTTGTTTCTTTTGCTTCGGCGGTGCTCCAGTCGCTTTTTTCTTTTGCTTGGGGCGGCCAGAGCCACCTTATGATCGCATTATATCCGAATTCGCGTTATCGCGGGGCACGTTATAGGGGGATTTCACTGTACTTAGATTCGTCCTATCTCGGTAGACACTTTCCAAAGCCAGTAATAACGGTTGCAATAATTTTAAGACACCAGTCAACAATTGCTCATGAGAAAGCCAGAGGGGTTTTCCAGGTTGGACTAATTTGAACTTCAGGCCCAGTGTATCTTCTGTTTTTTCCAAGATGTTTAGTCTTTTTGGACTCTTCCTGAAAAAGAGAGTATAACAAAGACATTAAATGTATGGCTTTGTAAATGTCTTTTGAAGATTCTGCAGCTCGTTCTAGTGCTATTTGGAATAGAAGGCCTCTGCAGTGTGTATAAGAGAGATTAGGGTTACATTTTTCTCTGAGCAAAGCTTGTACTCCACTGTCTTCTATCAAATGCACAAGCAGCCATCTGCTTAGGGTTCAATTTACAAGCATTTAACTCTTCAAAAAAGTGGGATGTGTCTTCTATAACCGGAATGTCTAGAAATCCATCTACTGGCATACCACTGATATCAAGATAATATACGCAATGAATTAATACTAGATGCCCATTTGAATCAGTGCCTTCCTCAGCCATGAATGAACATTTTTTGGATGTGATGAGAGAGTTCTTCACTTTTTCAGCTGCTGAGTCTTTCACTGTTGCATCACATGCTTTTAACCAGTAAATTGAGTTTCTTACAGAAAGATACTGAGCATTTGCCTGTCCTGTATGGAACCATTTCCAACTTCAGGATTAACAAGTGACAATGCACTTAACATTGGCCTCCAGTTTGTAGTGTGTGGCGTCTCTTGCTTAAATAGACAGTATGAGGTGGCAGCCATGTTTGTTCTCATAAACTGTGTTGTGTCTCCAGCATTCTTAGCAGCCTCATTAAATACTTCTAAAATTGGCTTTGACAGTGACTGCCTTATAAGGCTTTCTGCATGTCGATGTAGTCCAAAGACTTGCTGTTTTGCATTCTTTTCACATAGTTTGTCAGCATTGGCTTTAGTGATTGGTCTGGCAAACCAAGCTCCTTCACTTTTACTACATAAATCCGTGGTATGCCCATATCTTGAATACTGTGTGCAGTTCTGGTCCCATCTCAAAAAAGATATATTGGAATTGGAAAAAGTACAGAGAAGGGCAACTAAAATGACTAGGGATATGGAACAGATTCCATATGAGGAGAGATTAAAAAGACTGGGACTTTTCAACTTGCAAAAGAGATGACTAAGGCGATATATGAAAGGGGTCTATAAAATTTTGCCTGGCATGGAGAAAGTGAATCAGGAAATGTTATTTACACCTTCACATAACACAAGAACTAGGGGTCACCCAATGAAATTAATAGGCAACAGGTTTAAAACAAACAAAAGGAAGTACTCTTCATCCAACGCACAGTCAACCTGTGGAACTCTTTGCCGAGGGATATTGTGAAGGCCAAATCTATACCAGGGTTCAAAAAAGAACTGCATACATTTATGAAGGATAGGTCCATCAATGGCAATTAGCCAGGATGGTCAGGGATGCAACACCATTCTCTGAGTGTTCCTAGCCTCTGTTCGCCAGAAGTTTGGAGTGACTTCCTGTTCTGTTCATTCCCTTTGAAGTACCTGGCATTGGCCACTGTCAGAAGACAGGATACTGGACTAGATGTATCACTGGTCTGACCCAGTATGGCCATTCTTATGTAAAAATTAATTATAATATAATAAAAATGTTTAGTAAAAAAAGTCACAAGATAATGACCTCTCCAGACAGTGACAATGTGAGATAACAACCTTAGCAAATAATGCATTTTAAAAATCTTAGCCTACTAGGAAATGTATAATTATTAGGGCTGTCAAGTGATTGAAAAAAAGTAATCACAATTAATCACATGATTAATCATGCTGTTAAACAACAATAGAATATCATTTATTTTAAATATTTTTGGATGTTTACTACATTTTAAAATATTGATTTCAATTGCAACACAGAATACAAAGTGTACAGTGCTCACTCTATATTTTTTATTACAAATATTTGCACTGTAAAAAACAAAAATATTTTTCAATTCACCTCATACAAGTACTGTAGTGCAATCTCTTTATCATGAAAGTTGAACTTACAAATGTAGAATTATGTACAAAAAAACTTACATTCAAATATAAAACAATGCAAAACTTTAGAGCCTAAAAGTCCACTCAGTCTTACTTCTTGGTCAGCCAATCACTCAGACAAACAAGGTTGGTTACAATTTGCAGGACAAATGCTGCCTGCTTCTTGTTTACAATGTCACCTGAAAGTGAGAACGTGTTCGCATGGCACTGTTGTAGCCGGTGTTGCAAGATATTTATGTGCTAGATGAGCTAAAGATTCGTCTGTCCCTTCATGCTTCAACCACCATAATATTTATCTAAACTTCTCAGTCATAAATTTAGCATTCTAGAGCAAAGTCACTAAAACATAGTCCAAATATGTCACACTAAGACAGGTGCATCCAATTTGCTTGTTGCAGCAGTGGTATTTGCAGTCTTAGGCCTGGTCTACACTAGGACTTTAATTCGAATTTATCAGCGTTAATTCGAACTAACCGCTCAACCATCCACACCAGGAAGCCATTTAATTCGAACTAGAGGGCTCTTTAGTTCGAATTTGGTACTCCACCCCTGCAGGTGGAGTAACGCTAAATTCGACACGGCTAGCTCGAATTAGGCTTGGTGTGGATGCTAATCGAACTTAGTAGCTCCGGGAGCTATCCCACACTGCACCACTCTGTTGACGCTCTGGACAGCAGTCCGAGCTTGGATTCTCTGCCCAGCCACACAGGAAATGACCCGGGAAAATTTGAATTCATTTTCCTGTCTGGGCACTTTGAATCTGACGTCCTGGCTGGACATCGGGGCGAGCTCCGCAGCACCTGCAACGATGCAGAGCTCTCCAGCAGAGGAGTCCGGGCAATCCAAGAATAGAAAGAGGTCCCCAGCATGGACTGACCGGGAAGTCAAGGATCTGATCGCTGTGTGGGGCGAGGAGTCTGTGCTCTTGGAGCTGCGCTCCAACAAGCGTAATGCAAAGACCTTCGAGAAGGTCTCCCAAGCCATGACACAGAAAGGATACAGCCGGGATGCAATGCAGTGCCGCGTGAAAGTCAAGGACCTGAGGCAAGGCTATCAAAAAGTCAGAGCGGCAAACGGACGCTCCGGAGCACAGCCCCAGACATGCCGCTTCTACGAGGCACTGCATGCCATTCTCGGTGGGTCTGCCACCACTGTCCCACCAGTGACCGTGGACTCAGTGGATGGCATAGTGAACCAGGACAGTTCCTACTCGATGTTCGCCGATGGGGAAGACGAGGAAGGGTCCGTGGAGGAAGGCGCAGGCGACAGCGAACACAATGCCGCTTTCCCTGACAGCCAGGATCTCTTCCTCACCCTCACAGAGATCCCCTACCAACCCTTCCCGGCCGTTAACCCGGACTCAGAGTCAGGGGAAGGATCAGGCGGTAAGTCGTATAAACAAGAAAACATTTATTTGTACGAAAACATGTATACAAAAAATAGAAATTCTATATATAAATACTATATCTAAAAGTTTTTAACGGGAAACTATACGAACAGTAGGTCCACACAGATTGGGATGGAACAATAGTCCTCCATGGACAATTCCACAAATGCATCATAAAGTTCCTCAAATACCCTCCGCAGGAGGTTTCTAGGAAGAGGTGCCTTATTTGGTCCTCCGGTGAAGCACACTTTTCCACGCCACGACATCCGTAGATACAGGGGAACCATCGCCTCAACCAGCATGGCCGCGTAGGGTCCCGGTCGGTGAAGTGCTTCCCTTAACATCCTGTCTTTCTGTACTTGAGAGACCCGCCTCAGGGTAATCTCGTTCATGAAGTGCTGCATCTAATTAGGGCAATTAGCGAATAGTTACTGTTCTTAATGGTTTACTTATACTTTGCATAACAAAGCCCCTCGCTTAGCAGCCACGTGCTGTAGGCCACAGAGGAAAAGCATACATTGATCTTTCCCCTACAGTGTCGGGAGTGGCTGGAAAAGGGTCATAGTATCTGATTTCCAGACAGCTATCCGTTAACTGATAAGCATAATCTACTGTAAGGCTTACCAGGACTGTCTGCTAGACGGATTCAGCTATCTCTCCCGACTTCTCCACTCTCCTGTGCAATGCCGCAGGCAATCAGAGTGTAGCCCAAAATGTCGTGCTTGTCTTGAGACCACGTGAGACTTGTTGCCCGGTACGGTCTTGTTCATAGAAATTGACTAGACGGTGTTCACTGTCCGCAAAAATGTATCTGTTCAAGGAAATCACTAACTTTCCCCATCACACAGCTTCGGCTCTTTCCCGGACTGCCCCGGCATCCCCCTCGCAGAGACTGGCAATGATTAGACGGCGAAAGAAAAAGACTAGGGACGAGATGTTCGCTGAACTGATGTCCTGCTCCCGAGCAGAGGCTGCAGAGCAGAAACACTGGAGGGAGACCCTATGTGAGCAGCATCGCACACTCATGGAACGTGAGGATAGGTGGCGGCAGGAAGACCATCAGACCACCCAAACGCTGCTTGGTCTCATGAAGGAACAAACGGACACGCTTCGTCGCCTTGTTGATGTCCTGCAGGACCGCAGGCTGGAGGACAGGGCCCCCCTGCAGTGTCTCTGCAATCGCCCTCCCCCGCCAAGAAGTCCTGGCCCCCCCTCACCCAAAAGTACAAGACGGCGGGGCGGTAGGGGCCGTGAGAACTGTCACTGCACCACTGCATAGCGCTAATGTACCACACACCTCTCACGCTATAAATTTGTAGAAGTGCTTCCCTTATAGGCTCAGCCAGTCCCAAATCCAAGTTTCATCCCCCCACTGTTTATTAGATTAAGAAAAGATGTTTGCTGTTAATCACTGTTTCGGTCATGTCTTTCCTGTCAGAGGATTTTTCGGTGTATGGGGTGGACAGGGGTTTCATACTTGCACGGTATAGCCTACAGTACCAGGGTACAGACTTGGGGAAAGGATCAACTGCAGGGCACACACACACTGCAGTCAGTAGGCACCAGGGTCATTCTGTGTTGTGTATGCTGCCCCTGGTCATTCCGTAATGTGTATGCTTGTCCAGGGTCCTAGCGCCTGCCACGCCATTAATGTAAAGGCAGGCTGGCCTTTCCATGCACTTCCAACGGATCAACGAGCCTATCCGCTGCCCTGAGCCCCAACAAGAGCCCTCATCCACGGACAGATACTCACCCTTCTCCCACACCCATCACCCCTTCCTACGCACAAACCCGCAGCCCACTGCCGTCATCCAAACCCCTATGCAAAGAAGGCACCACTTGCCCCTTCCTGCAAACCCTCCCCTTCATGCAGAACCACTTTCAGCTGTCCCCCACCCCAGAGACCTATGTAGGAGCAGGAGGATGTCAGTCCTCTATGGAGGAAGCGGTCTGTACGTCAGTGCACACCGTGCCCAGCACAGTATGCGTCCATGTTTCAACACCAGAACAGAAATGCAAAGTAAAACAAAGATTTATTAATAATGAGTGTAACAGTTACTTTGCTTTAAAACGTGCTTTGGAAGTGGGGGAAACTTGGAGAACGCGGCATGTAGCCGCAGATCGAAATCGACACAAACAGACACAGGCCCAGGGTCAGTTTCTCTTGAAAGCAAGTGGAGAGTCATAGGTTACCCTGATCTCCGAGGAAACTTGCTTTCAAAGCCTCCCGGATACACAGCGCTTCCCGCTGGGATATTCTCTCGGCACGGGTGTCTGGCTGAGCGTAAACTGCAGCCAGGCGATTTGCCTCAACCTCCCATCCGGACAAAAAGGCCTCGCCCTTGCTCTCACACAGATTGTGGAGCACACAGCAAGCAGCAATAACTACGGGGATATTCTTTTCGCTGATGTCCGAGCGAGTGAGTAAGCTCCGCCATCTCCCCTTGAGACGTCCGAAAGCACACTCCACCACCATTCTGCACTTGCTCAGCCGGTAGTTGAAGAGTTCCTTCTCTCTGTCCAGGGCGCCTGTATAGGGCTTCATGAGCCAGGGCATTAGCGAGTAGGCTGGGTCCCCGAGGATCACTGTAGGCATCTGCACATCCCCAACCGTTATTTTGTGGTCCGGGAAGAAAGTACCTGCCTGGAGGAGTCTAAAGAGACCAGAGCTCCTGAACACAAGCGCGTCATGAACCTTGCCCGCCCACCCGACGTTGATGTTGGTAAAACGTCCCCTATGGTCCACCAGTCCTTGCAGCACCATTGAAAAGTAGCCCTTTCGGTTAATGTAGTCGCTGGCCTGGTGGGCTGGTGCCAGGATAGGGATGTGAGTCCCATCTATAGCCCCACCGCAGTTTGGGAATCCCATCGCGGCGAAGCCGTCTATGATGACCTGAACGTTTCCCAGGTTCACTACCTTTGAGAGTAGTTGCTCAACGATTGCGTGGGCTACTTGAATCACAGCAACCCCCACGGTAGATTTGCCCACGCCAAAGTGGTTCGCTACTGACCGGTAGCTGTCTGGCGTGGCAAGTTTCCAGAGGGCTATGGCCACTCGCTTCTGCACACTCAGGGCTGCTCGCATCCGGGTGTCCTGGCGCTTCAGGGCAGGGGCCAGCAAGTAACAGAGTTCAAGGAAAGTGCCCTTACGCATCCTGAAGTTTCGCAGCCACTGTGATTCGTCCCAGACCTGCAGCACTATGCGGTCCCACCAGTCCGTGCTTGTTTCCCGGGCCCAGAATCGCCGTTCCACACCATGAACTTGACCCATTGCCACCATGATCTCCACGGTGCGGCGTACCCTGCTTTGTGAGAGGCCTGCGCCACTCTCCTCACCGCGCTGCCGGAGCCTCCTCGCCTGATTTCTCATCAGCTGGCTGTGGAAGAGGTGGACGATAAGGTGCGAGGAGTTGACAACAGCCATAAGTGCAGCGATGATCGCAGCGGGCTCCATGCTCGCAGTGCTGTGGCGTTCGCGCTGTAACCGACCAGAGAAGAGCGCGAACAGATTTCCCGCCGGCGCTTTCAGTGAGGGAGGGCTGTTGTGAGTGACGGTTGAATGATGACAGTTACCCAAAACCACCCTCGACACATTTTTTCACCCAGCAGGCATTGCGAGCTCTACCCAGCATTCCAATGGGCAGCGGGGACTGCGGGAACTGTGGGATAGCTTCCCACAGTGCACCGCTTCCAAAGTCGACGCTGGCCCCGTGAATGTGGACTCAGAAGTTCGAATTTGTGTATTTAGTATGGATACACAAATTTGAATTCATAAGGTCGAATCCACAAATTCGACTTAAGTAGATTCGAAATAGTCCTGTAGTGTAGACAAGGCCTTAGTAGAGACCCAGGACTGAATGGATGCCTGAACCAGAACTCCCTACTCTGCCTCATCAGTTGGGTCAGGGCTGAGATGCACAGGCAGTGCTGTTGTGGAAACTTATTTTGCTGCTGTTCATGCTGTAGCTGTTCTCTGGAGAGAGGCCTTCGGTCTCCAGGGCTGTTAGTCTAGCAGTAAAGTCACTTAAAATATTGAAAATGAGGCAGGATTTAAAATTAAAATAATCTAAACTGTGACTAAGGGCAAGGGAGGAATGTGTCAAGTCCACATCCCACTGCAAGGGAAGGCAGATAAATTGGGAGTTCTAATCCACCTGACTGGCAGAGTCTTAAGGGGTCAGGAGAGCGAAGCACCATCGCTTGTAACTTGGTGTCTGCAGTTCAGAGTTCCTATTTCCAGCAATTTTGCCCTCAGAGTCTGAGAGTCGGCATGAAAAGAGACAGAGAACACTTTAAATGATGACTAGACAGTCAGGCCTGGCTAATCCAAATCAGTTTTTAAAGCCCTCTTTGGATTAATAGGTCAGCAGCAACGTATGCTTCCTGTTGGTTTGCTTATACTAAGCCTTTGGCTACCCAGATATCTGGATTACAGGGGGTCTCTGTAGTAACAGCTAACTGAATCCCTCCTCATCCTTTAGCTTCTTCTTTTAACTCTCATGTATCCGTCATTGCTGAGTGCTTTGTGTTTAACCAAATGAGGTGCACAGCTGAACTCATTTGTACTTGTTAATTAATCACTGCAGGAAAAAAAATCACACTGCTTAGGGCTGTCCAGCACTGTCTGTGTTGTGAAATCCCCACTTTGCCAGTCCATGCTGCCATTTTGGATCCACTTCTCCCTACCCTTACAGCTATTTCCTGACTTATTTGCAAACTTTTAAAAATTCTGTTTATAAAGCATCCTAAGAGGCTTTTGTTCTATCGAATAAACCATGATTGGAATGCAATCAAAAGCATAACTAACATACACTAAAAACTCAAGCTTGTCTAGGGGGCCATGCCAAAAGAGGTGTGGGGGGAGGAACGGGGGAGGATAAAACAAAAACTAAAGGCCAAATAAACTGCTGGAATAAGCAGGTGCAGGTTGGCTGGAACTGGGGAGATTGTGTTTGCTTCTGCCAGTGGTGCTCAAACTTTTCCTTGTCGGTAATGGAATCTGTCCATGCCCTCCCTCCATGACTGCACAGCTGAGGTTTCCTCAGTAGCAGAGCTTGGACTAAAGGTAGAACTGGGGAAGGAACTGGAGATGGGGAAGGAGCTTGGATTAGAAGTGGAGCTGGGCTGGGGAGGAGAGGGAATGAGGGCAGAGCCAGGCTGGGGCTGGAGCAGGGGGTGGAGTTGAGCTGTGGCTGGGGTCGGACCTGGGCTGGGGAGAGGGAGTGAGGGTGAAGCAGGACTGGGGGTTCACCGGGGTTGGAGGTGGAGCTGGTCTGGGGGTGGAGCAGGGCTGGAAGCGTGGTGCTCCCTCCCTGCCCCCAGTGGGAGCTGGCCCTGACCCCACAATGCCCCCCCCCAAAATGTTCCTCCACATACCCCTAGAGGGGTGAGCCCCACACTTTGAGAACCACTGGCTTATGCAATGGTGAGTTGGGCACTAAGCCTTTACAACAGATACCAGTTCTCTTGAATCCAAAATGATGGCTACAGTTTTATAGCACCTGCAGTACCACGTAAAGCTTATGCTTTGTCCTACCGGGGCCTGACTTGTCTAAATTGATTGCACCTGGATTCTTTAAAAAAGCCTAGTTGCTGGAATAGATTTTTAGCTTAGCTCCTCTTACACAGGCAAATAACTTTCAAAGGCTGGGCTAAAATCTTTATGCTTTTACTTCAAAGTTGCGTCCAGCCCTTCTTTCAGATAGATTATTCAGCTAACACACTAGATATTCAAACTTGCTGCTTACCCCAGGAGTTCAGCACTAATAGCGATTAGCCCAATCCTGAACTCCTTATTTAAGGAAGTAGCATTCCCTGAATAGGGGATTTTGAAGAGTTCAGGACTAATCCTGACAGTTTTGATTTGTCTCTTATACATTCCAATTTCTCTCTCTTTCATTACAACAAAATAGACTCTGCCCTTATCAGCCTTGCATGTAAAATTTCACTTATCCGGGAGCTGGCTGCATGTTACATGTAAGAGCTGCATGAATGTGACTGTAACGTGTCTGTACTAGTTTTCAGAGCAGCAAATAAAGAGGTTAAAGCCATAGCAGCTAAACATGGCGGCTGGAGATTGCAGTCAGCAGGAGTTGCAGATCCAGCTCCAGTCAGGACCTCTGTTAGCAGCAACATCTTGGGCCCTAATTCTGCAGACTAGTCAGTGTGGGGGGAATGCTGTGCCTTGGTGGCGCCCCACTGAAGTCTGGCAGTTTGCAGGATCCCAGCCTGGGACTCAATTTTCCTATTTATAGAACAGTCCTGGTGGAGGCACATTGACATCCATTTGCTGTTTTTCATGACTATGGTGATCTGGTTAGGGATCTGCTGTTGTTAGAAATGTCTCAGGATTTGGTGCCAATGCCATTTTGGTACAACAAAGCTAACATAAGGGAAGGATGTACTTTATACAGTCATAATGTAGGACAAGATAAAAAAAAATTCAGCCCACAACTGCTTTTCTCTAGGCTTTTTTTACACACAAACTCCTACAGTCAACTTGATTGACAACCCAGCTAGGTACTATGCAACTGAGAGCCCAATTCTGTAGTGCCTGAAAGCCACAGAGTTGAGTTTCCAGGGTTTATACTTAAAGCAGTTTTCTCAAGGGGGATGGGGATGGGGGATTAAAAGGTAGAGGCAATTATAATTGAAATGACATTTCATAACATTATGAACTGGGCCAGTGGAAAACTGCAGCTAAAACTAAAGAAATGCAGGACTATAACCCAAACCCAGCTCTCCGGGGAATTGTTCCCTGCCACCTTTCCTCTTCTGACAGCACCGAATGGAACCGAACCTCAGCTGGTGTCAACCACCATAACTCCAGCTGAATCAAAGGAGCTGCAGTGATTGACATCAGCTGAGAATCTGGGCCAGTGAAACTAGCTTTCCAAGTAACCCTGTCATATACTGTGTGTTTTGCATCTGCCAATATACATCTCTGTGGAAGATGTAAATGTGCACAGTGGATCTAGGGGTTCTCAGGACAAAATTTTTGGTGGCCTCAGAATGCGGCCACCAACCGTTGCTGGTGGCCACTCTCACACTTTTCCCTAAAATACTTAATTAGCTTTAGGAAAAACAAATATGCACAGACACATCCAAATTATTGTAATTTTATTTATTGCTCGCTAGTAAGTCTGTTGTAAAAAGCGATATTAACAAACATACAAGTATCACTTTTCACAGCAGACTTACTCAGTCCCGGCAAGCCTGGGGACAAATTAAGCCCTGGATTGGGGGGGTCAGGCAGTAAGGGCCAAGGCCAATGGAGTTGGGGGTGGGGTGGAGGAGACAGTGGGGAGCCAGAGCCCGAAGCCCCATAACCAGAGCCCAAAGCCCCATGGCCGGAGGACGGGGATGGAGCCTGAAGCCATGCAGCCAGAGCCTACCACCCCACCACCCCAGGGGTGAAGCCCAAAGCCTGAGCCCCACCACCTCTGGGAAGGTGGGGAACTCACTGGCTGCCTGCTCCTCCAGTGTTGTGCCCCAGCTGTCTCCAGAGTGGGGCAGGGCCCAACCCCTGCTTGCAGTCCCAGCAGACAACACCAAGGCAGTACATCCAGGAGCAACAGGGAGGGGGAGGGGCCGCTGCTTTGCCCCCTCTCCCCCCAGTCACAGCCTAGGAGGCTGTGGCTGTAAGAAAAGCCACTGGTGGCTGCATTTGAGAAACGCTGATCTAGGTGAACACCATAGAAATGTTTCCATTAATATTTAAATGGCAAATACTGGTTAAGGGAAACTTGTGGGTTATTTGCTTTCTATTAACATTTATCCAAGCAAACATTTTTTTTCACAACTGTTCCTGGAAAGGGAAAGTCACGAATACTCAAATACTCATGCAAAAGCACATTGGCGTGTATTTGAGACTGGCATGTAGGTATAGAGAGCATACTGCTCAAGTTAGCAATGAGAGAAAGCTGGGAGGTTGCCAACACTTTGGAGACTAGACCTAAAATTCAGAGGGATCATGATAAATTGGAGGACTGGGTTATAGACAACAAAATAAAATTCAACAAAGACAAATGTAAGGTGCTACACTTCGGGAAGAAAAAACAAATGCACAAATACAGAAGCGGGGGAAACTGGCTTGGCATCAGCACTGCTGAGCAAGGGCACCAGAACCTTTGTAGAAGTGGGGGGCCACAGGTGCTAGAACTGGGGGGCAGGTGGCAGCATTGCCCCCCCAAAAGCTGCAAGCCTCATGCAGGCACTGCTCCACACCATGCCTCCCCCTTTTTAACATGGGTGTAATTTGGGGGCCTGCCCGAGGCTTGCAGTTTGAGGGGCAATGCTGCCCCTGCCCCCCCAAACTACACCCATGTTAAAAAAAAGGGGCATGGGCCCCTGATCCCCTCTGGTCCCTGAGAAACTGGAAAGGATCCAGAGGTGAGTGACAAAGATGATCAGAGAGGGATGGAATGCCAGCCATAGGAGCAAAGGAACTGGGTATGGTTAGTTTGGAAAAGTGGAGACTAAGTGGGGGACGTAATAGTGATCTTCAAATACTTGAAAGGCTGCCACAGATAAGATGGAGAAAAGTTGTTGTTTTGCCATAGAGGGCAGGATGAGAGGCAATGGATTCAAACTACAGCACAGCAGATTTAGATTAAATCTCAGGAACAACTGCCTATCTGTAAGGGTACGTCTACACTACGGGACTATTCCGAATTTGCATAAACCGGTTTTGTAAAACAGATTTTATAAAATCGAGTGTGCGCGGCCACACTAAACACATTAAATCGGTGGTGTGCGTCCATGGTCCGAGGCTAGCGTCGATTTCTGGAGCGTTGCACTGTGGGTAGCTATCCCGTAGCTATCCCATAGTTCCCGCAGCCTCCCCCGTCCCTTGGCATTTCCGGGTTGAGATCCCAGTGCCTGATGGGGCAAAAATCATTTTCGCGGGTGGTTCTGGGTACAGCCTCACCCCTCCCTCCCTCCCTGACAGCGGCAGACAACCGTTTCGCGCCTTTTTTGCTTGGTGAACCGTGCAGACGCCATAGCACAGCAAGCATGGACCCTGCTCAGCTCCATACCGCAATCGTGGATGTTTTAAACACCTCGCGCACTCTCGTGCAGTATATGCTGAACCAGGACCTTCGAACCGAGGCAAGTAAGAGGCGGATACGGCAGCGCGGCAATGACAGTGATGAGGACGTGGACACAGAATTACCTCAAACCGCGGGCCCCGGCGCTTTGGAGATCCTGATGGTAATGGGGCAGATTCTATCCATTGAACGCCGATTTTGGGCCCGGGAAACAAGCACTGACTGGTGGGACCGCATTGTGTTGCAGGTGTGGGACGATTCCCAGTGGCTGCGAAACTTTCGCATGCGTAAGGGCACTTTCATGGAACTTTGTGACTTGCTTGCCCCTGCCCTGAAACGCCATAATACCAAGATGAGAGCAGCCCTCACAGTAGAGAAGCGAGTGGCGATAGCCCTGTGGAAGCTTGCAACGCCAGACAGCTACCGGTCAGTCGGGAATCAATTTGGAGTTGGAAAATCTACTGTGGGGGCTGCTGTGATGCAAGTAGCCAAAGCAATCACTAAGCTGCTGCTACGAAAGGTTGTGACTCTGGGAAACGTGCAGGCCATAGTGGATGGCTTTGCTGCAATGGGATTCCCTAACTGTGGGGGGGCGATAGATGGAACCCATATCCCTATCTTGGCACCGCAGCACCAGGGCACCCAGTACGTAAACCGGAAGGGGTACTTTTCAATGGTGCTGCAAGCACTGGTGGATCACAAGGGACGTTTCACAAACATCCACGCGGGATGGCCAGGGAGGGTTCATGACGCTCGCGTATTCAGAAGCACTACTCTGTTTAAACGGCTGCAGCAAGGGACTTACTTCCCAGACCAGAAAATAACAGTTGGGGATGTTGAAATGCCTGTCGTTATCCTGGGGGACCCAGCCTACCCCTTGATGCCATGGCTCATGAAGCCATACACAGGCAGCCTGGACAGTGGTCAGGATCTGTTCAATTACAGGCTGAGCAAGTGCAGAATGGTGGTGGAATGTGCATTTGGCCGTTTAAAGGCGCGCTGGCGCACATTACTGACTCGCTCAGACCTCAGCCAAACCAATGTCCCCTATGTTATTGCTGCTTGCTGTATTCTCCACAATCTCTGTGAGAGTAAGGGGGAGACCTTTATGGCGGGGTGGGAGGCTGAGGCAAATCACCTGGCCGCTGATTACGCGCAGCCAGACACCAGGGAGATTAGAAGAGCACACCAGGAAGCGGTGCGCATCAGAGAAGCTTTGAAAACGAGCTTCATCAATGGCCAGGGTACAGTGTGACTGCTGTGTTTGTTGATGAACACCCAACCCCCTTGATTGACTCAGTCCCTGTAAGCAACTCCCCCTCCCCCTTCGAGTACAGCTTACTTATGCAAATAAAGTCACTCTCATTTAAAAAGCATGAATTCTTTATTGATTCATTATAAAAAGAGGGAGAGAAGTAAGGGTGTGCTTTGGGAGGAGGAAAGGAGGGATGGAGAAGGCCATTAAAAAAATAAAATTCAGAGTAACGACATCCTTCTGGTTGGGCTGTCCACGGGGGTGGAGTGGGCGGGTGCACGGAGCCTCCCCCGACGCGTTCTTACACGTCTGGGTGAGGAGGCTAAGGAACATGGTGAGGGGGGAGGGTGGTTATACAGGGGCTGCAGCGGCACTCTGTGATCCTGCTGCCGTTCCTGAAGCTCCACAAGACGCCGGAGCATGTCAGTTTGATCACGCAGCAGCCCCAGAGTTGCATCCCGCCACCGCTGATCTTCCTGCCGCCACCGCTGATTTTCCTGCCGGTCTTCCTGCCGCCACCTCTCATCTCAGTTGTCCCTCCTGTCCTCACGTTCATCCCTCCTGTCCTCACGTTCACTGGCCTCTTTCCTGTAATTTGAAACCACGTCCTTCCACTCATTCAGATGAGCTCTTTCATTGCGTGTAACTTCCATAATATCCGAGAACATCTCATCTCGCGTCTTCTTTTTCCTCCGCCTTATCTGTGCTAGCCTTTGGGATGGAGGAGGGACGCTTGAAATATTTGCAGCTGCATGAGGGAGATAAATATTTAGAAAGATACATTTTACAGAACAATGGTTATACTCTTTCACAGTGAAAAGCACTATTCACCTTACATAGCACATGTGATTTCCCTACAAGGTCGCATT
The DNA here is from genome assembly GCF_020497125.1 of Mauremys mutica. Taxonomy (NCBI): domain Eukaryota; kingdom Metazoa; phylum Chordata; order Testudines; family Geoemydidae; genus Mauremys; species Mauremys mutica. The sequence continues at coordinate 55,290,770 of NC_059078.1, read as the reverse complement.
TTTCATCTTAATAGTGCCTGCTTGCAACTCTTGGGTTACAGATCTCAGACACAGGTCCAGGCATCAGGATTCAGCTTGCATGCGGCCATGGTAAGCCACTGTCTCAGTGATTTACCCCTCCCCCCCCAACGCATGGCTAATACCACGCTAGCTCCCTGCTAATCAACAACCTTCCCCCTCCCCCCCACCCACTGCTTGTCCGGTAGCTTGGGGAAGATCGCCTCGCCGGTGACCAAACAGAAAAGATCATCGGCATTTCACTCCTCCCCTCCCCCCGCTTCGCTACGTGCAGGAAAGTGTTTTTTTTAAGCTGCTGCATTCCACGAACCCAGTAGAAAAATGGCCACCCCCCCTTACTTAAATTCCTGATTTCTAGCCAGGTTATCCTGAACGATATCACTTTGCTGAGGATAACAGAACAAGATAAAGAGCGCATGCTTCTTGAATGCCAGCAGTCACCGGGACCATACGCCGCTATGCTTTGCCACGCAATGATACCTGATTACTTGCTACATGCATGGCATGGTAAAGTGTCCTACCATGGTGGGCGGAACAAGGATGCCTTGCCCAGAAACCTTCTGCAAAGGCTTCTGGAGTACCTACAGGAGCGCTTCATCGAGATGTCCCTGGAGGATTTCCTCTCAATCCCCGGACATGTTAACAAACTTTTCTAAGTAACTATACTGTCTGCGAATGCGTCCCAAGTCCTCAGGGCAAATCAATCATTAAAAAAGGCTTGCTTAAAAAACACTGTTTGCTATTTGCAAAGGTACACTCACCAGAGCTCCCTTCCATGGCGTCATTCTCTGGAATAGTTGCTTGTGAGGGCTGGGAGCAGGGTAATTCCGTCAGGGTGATAAAAAGCTCCTGGCTGCTGGGGGTCACGGAGTGCTGTGTGCTCTCTGCGAGGTCTTCCTCTTCTTCTTCCTCTTCATCTTCCCCGTCTGACATGGCAGAGATTACAACCCCCACCTCGGAATCCACGGTCAGGGGTGGGGTACTTGTGGCGCAGCCCCCTAAAATTGCATGCAGGTCATCATAGAAGCGGCATGTTTTTCGACCTGCCCCGGACCTTCCGTTTGCTTCTTTGGTTTTCTGGTAGGCTTGTCTGAGCTCCTTAACTTTCACTCTGCACTGCACGGAGTCCCTGCTGTGGCCTTTATCCGTCATAGACTTAGAAATTCTTTCAAATACTTTTTCATTTCGTCTTTTGGAACGCAGTTCTGTTAGCACTGAATCCTCTCCCCATATAGCGATCAGATCCATTACCTCCCGAGCGGTCCATGCTGGGGCTCTTTTTCGATTCTCAGGAGACTGCATTGTTAACTGTGCTGATGAGCTGTGCGTGGTCACCTGTGATGATGAGCTCTCCACGCTGTCGAAGCAGGAAATGAATTTCAAAAGTTCGCGGGGCTTTTCCTGTCTACCTGGCCAATGCATCCGAGTTGAGAATGCTGTCCAGAGCGGTCAGTGGTGCACTGTGGGATAGCTCCTGGAGGCCAATACCGTCGATTGCGGCCACACTAACCCTATTCCGATATGTTAATACCGATATTAGCGCTACTCCTCTCGTCGGGCAGGAGTACAGAAACCGATTTAAAGAGCCATTAAAATCGATATAAGGTGCCTCCTAGTGTGGACGGTTGTGGCGTTAAATCGGTTTTAGGCTCCTAAAACCGATTTAAACGCCTAGTGTAGACCAGGCCCAAGACTAGTAGGACGGTGGAACAGATGCCTAGGGAGGTTGTGGAAGCTCCTTCACTGAAGGTTGTCCAAAGGAGGTTGTGCAGCCATCTGTCTTCGATGGTTTAGATACAACAAATCCTGTGTCTTGGCAGGGAGTTAGACTAGATGACCCTTGTGGTCCCTTCTAACCCAACCGTTCTATGAAGTATGTGCTTGTGGTCTGGAAGCCACCCAAACAGGAAGCAGAGGATAACATATGACTTGGGAGCAGACATGCCAAACCTGTGGGAAAAAAACGCAGAAATTGGGCTTGTTTTTGACTTAATTGGCTTGTGAGTTGCTTATTGGCTAGTTTTTGGCTTGAAGCTTGTTGCTTCTTTTTTTTCTTTCTTTCTTTTGATCGGTTCCCGGCAAGCAGGCGCAAGGGGTGTGGGGAGAGTTGGGGTGCACAGCGGGCCCATCACAGTCCCAGACAGCACACTGGGGGGGATCTAGAGCGTGTTGGGGTTCTTAGGGATTGGCTCATAGGCACCAACACGTAGGTGCTCCAGGGCTGGAGCTCCCACAGGGAAAAACTGGTGGGTGCTCTGCACCCACCAGCAGCTCCCCACTCTGCCCCCACACCCCAGCTCACCTCCGCCTCTGCTCCACTTCCTCCATTGAGTGAGCCATGGCTCTGCTTCTCCCCCTCGCTCCCAGCGCTTGCCGTGCGAAACAGCTGTTTCACAGTGGCAAGCACTGGGAGGAAGGGGAGAGGTGAGGGAACGCTTGCGCTCGGGGAAGAGGCAGGACTGGGGCGGGGATTTGGGGAAGGGGTCCAATAGGGGCAGGGAGAGGGCGGAGTTGGTGCAGGGACTTTGGGGAAGGGGTTGGAATGGGGACGAGGCAGGGGTGGAGTTGGAGCTGTGGGGGTGAGCACCCTCCGGTGCCAGGAAAAGTTAGCGCCTATGGATTGGCTTGTTTTGGCATTGTTTTGAAATGGGATTAGCTTGATTTTTGGCTTATTGTGGAAGTTGTGGTGCTTATTTAATGCATGAAAGTTGGCAACTGTGCTTGAGAGATGCAGCACAAACTGTGAGATATAAATAGTGAATTCTCAAAGCATAGCAATGGTGAATAGTTCATGGGCAGCACAAAGCCTGGAATATATGGTGGCATAAACCATTCATCAAATAAGGAACACACTTGTAAAATCAGTCAGGTCAGACATTCTCAAACAGAATCTGATAAACTGTTCACTGAATAGCTCCTTGGTTTTCGGCAGTACTTTCCACAGACATTATCACTGCAGCTTTGCAGAATGCAATAGATCATTAACTTTGTATTGGAAGCTTGAGACTACAAATGCATTTAAAATTCCAGGTCAGTAGCAAGTCTACAAAACCAGGGCCAGATTCAAATACCCGTTCTCAGTTGAACAGTGTATTCATGAATAGCTCTACTGAAGTCAAAGGGATTATTCGTGGAATAAGGTGCTACCCAGTATGAGCAAAGAGATCAGAATATGACTATAGCCTTTGGAGTAAATCTTGCTTACCTGCCTAGTTCTGTGTATTTAGGATATCCTGGATTCTCCTCCAACTTGCATAGTTCTCTGCATCTGTGCAAAGTGAGCATAAAAGATGCACATTCAAATTTGGTAGCATTTTACACTTGCTTTAGACAGGTGTAATTGATTTTGCAAGGGACAAACCTGTGGAGAATCTGAACAGGTTTTCCTTGCACCCACTAACTGTGTCCTGGGGAGTGGAGGGGCAGGAGGTCTCTGCACACTGCCCTCGCCTGCAGGCAGCTCCCACTGGCCCAGAATGGGGAACCACAGCCAATGGGAGCTCTGGGGGTGGTACCTGCAGACAGGGGCAGCACGTGGAGCCATCTGCCTCTCCCTCTGCAGAAGCCACTGCCGGATATGCTGGCTGCTTCCAGGAGCAGCATGGGGCCATGGCAGGCAGGAAGCCTGCCTTAGCCCTGCTGCACCACCACCTGGGAGCTGCCTTAGGTAAGCTGTGCCCTGTCAGAGCCCGAACCCCTCCTGCGCCCCAAACCCTGGCCCCAGCCCTGAGCCCCCCCCCCCCGCATCCCACATCCCCTATTGCACCTCAGCTCCCTCCCAGAGCCCACACCCCCTCCTGCACCCCACCGCCTACCCGAGCCCTGAACCCCCTCCTGCACCCCAGCCCCAGCCATGAGCCCCCTCCCACACCCTGCACCTCCTCCTGCACCCCAATCTTCTGCCCCAGCCCTGAGCCTCCTTCTGCACCCCTACCCCAGGCTCAGCCCAGAGCCCCGCCCACACTTTGAACTCCTCGGCCCCAGCCCAGAGCCCGGACCCCCTCCCGCACCCTAACCCCCTGTCCCAGCCCGGTGAAGGGAGGGTGGGGGAGAACGAGCCACAGAGGGAGGGGGGATGGAGTGAGCAGGGTGTGGCCTCGGAGAAGGGGCAGGCAGGGGGCAGGGCAAGGTTATTTGGGTTTGTGAGATTACTGTTATTTCTACAAAAGGAACAAGGAGTACTTGTGGCACCTTATAGAGTAACACATTTATCCGAGCATAAGCTTTCGTGGGCTAAAACCCACTTCATCAGATGTATGCAGTGGAAAATAAAGTAGGACGATATATATACACAGAGGACATGAAAAAATGAGTGTTGCCATACTAACTATAATGAGAGTAATCAGTTAAGGTGAGCTATTATCAGCAGGAGAAAAAAACTTGTAGTGATAATCAGGATGGCCCATTTCCAACAGTTGACAAGAAGATGTGAGTAACAGTAGAGGAAGAAAAAAAACAAAATAAAACATTAGCATGAGGAAATAGGTTTTACTTTGTGTATTGACCCTTCCACGCCCAGTCTGTATTCAAGTCTAAAATAATGGTGTTCAGTTTGCAAATTAATTCCAATTCTGCAGTTTCGCGTTGGAGTCTGTTTTTGAAGTTTTGTTGTTGAAGTATTGTGACTGTGAGGTCTGTAATCGAGTGACCAGGGAGGTTGAAGTGTTCTCCAACTGGTTTTTTAATGTTATAATTCTTGACATCTGATTTGTGTCCATTTATTCTTTTGTGTAGAGACTGTCCGGTTTGGCCAATGTACATGGCAGAGGGGCATTTCTGGCACATATCACATTGGTAGATATGCAGGTGAACGAGCCTCTGACAGTGTGGCTGATATGATTAGGTCCTATGATGGTGTCCCCTGAATAGATATGTGAACAGAGTTGGCAACGGGCTTTGTTGCAAGGATAGGTTCCTGGGTTAGTGTTTTTGTTGTGTGGTGTGTGGTTGCTAGTGAGTATTTGCTTCAGGTTGGGGGGTGAGATCTGTGAGAGTGAGGGATCGTCCTTCAGGCTAGATTGTAGATCCTTGATGATGCGCTGGAGAGGTTTTAGTTGGGGGCTGAAGGTGACGGCTAGTGGAGTTCTGTTACTTTCTTTGTTGGGCCTGTCCTGTAGTAGGTGACTTCTGGGTACTCTTCTGGCTCTGTCAATCTGTTTCTTCACTTCAGCAGGTGGGTATTGTAGTTGTAAGAATGCTTGATAGAGATCTTGTAGGTGTTTTTCTCTGTCTGAGGTGTTGGAGCAAATGCGGTTGTATCTTAGAGCTTGGTGGTAGACAAAGGATCATATGGTGTGGTCTGGATGAAAGCTGGAGACACGTAGGTAAGTATACTGGTCAGTAGGCTTCCAGTATTGGGTGGTGTTTATGTGACCATTGCTTATTGGCACTGTAGTGTCCAGGAAGTGGATCTCTTGTGTGGACTGGTCCAGGCTGAGGTTGATGGTGGAATGGAAATTGTTGAAATCATGGTGGAATTCCTCAAGGGCTTCTTTTCCATGGGTCCAGATGCTGAAGATGTCTTGAAGCTGACTTGAAGGTTTACATCGTCCCCAAATGTGAAATAGTTGTGGGTGAGGACAAAGTCACAAAGTTCAGTCACCAGGTTTACCGTGACATTATCAGGGATACTGTTCCTGATGGCTTGTAGTCCATCTTTGTGTAGAATGTTGGTGAAAAAGCACAAGAACAGTATACCTTCAAGTCAGAGGCACTGCTGTGGGTACCCGCATGGCCTCACAGTATGCCAACATTTTTATGGCTGACTTAGAACAACACTTCCTCAGCTCTCGTCCCCTAATGCCCCTACTCTACTTTTGCACTACATTGATGACATCTTCATCATCTGCCATGCAACATATCTTTGCAAAGGTTCTGCACATATTCATCCTATTCATATGCATGTATCATTTTTATATCTGAAGTTATGAGCGTTGGCTCTATGCTTGTATTTAAAGTGTTTGCTGTAGAAAGCACCTAAGGCAGATTTGGTAAAACTTAGTGTGAAGGGGTTATTCAAGTAATTGGGAGTACTTGGCTAACAATGAACCTGGATAGACACCAATCCACATCTGAGCTTTCCTGGGAACGTCCTGTAGAAAACTGAGTCATGCATGGACATGTGACTTGCTCATGTGACTTCAAAACTCCATTTTGTAGCTGGATTCTACACAGGGGGAGAGAGGGGTTTCCACCCACAAGAGAGAGACTCTATATGCCCCTGGGAAAACGCCTCCATTTGGTCTTCAACTGGCTCAAGAGAGAGCCTTTCCACCCCAAAGAGATGCCGGAGAGAAACTGGAACAAAGGACAGTAACTACAGGGGTGTGAGTGATTGCTGGACCCAGACTAGAAGGAGGCTAGTCTGTCAAAGAAGCTTATTTGAACATCTCTGAGGGAGAGATTTACCTGCAGAGCCGGCTCCAGGCACCAGCTGAGCAAGCTGATGCTTGGGGCGGCAGATTCCAAGGGGCGGCATTATAATCACTTACAATCTATCTTTTTGTAGTTAATAAACTGGTTTATATTTTAACCTAAACCAGTGGTGTCTTTAAGTGAAGTGTGTGGGGAAAAAACTCAGCTTGATTACCACAAGTGTGCATATTCCTCTCCACATTGAGGGAGGGGCAGACATATTAATGAGCATACACCATACAGATCCCTGTGCAGTGCAAGACGATATAATTTTGGGTTTATACTACAGAGGAGGTGCGTGCCTGGGGAGCTGGGAAACTGGCTGGGGTCTGCTGTTTGTACTTGGGTGGCTAAAGTAAAGCACTCTCAGGTAATTCAGTTTGAGTGTGTGGCATCACCTGCTGTTGTGTTGGGTGATAACAGGGTCTAGGCAAGGCTGGCTGCGTTTCCAAGCAAGGAAGCAGTATGAGCAGGGCCAGTCTAACTGGGTGGTTGGAGGGGCACAGCGGTTTTTCACGGCTTCCAGACTGCACCCCAGGGGTGAGAACCCATCACAGTAGTATTAGTCTACTAGGGTATATCTTTTAGAGGGAGAACAAATCTTGACTCTAAGCAATGAAAAGCTTACAGCATCCCTTAGGATTTTGTGCCAATGATCAGTTACCTAATTTGCATCTTATTTCCAATTTGAATTTTCTGATCTTGTTATGTCTTTGTCTGCTACATTAAAGATACAGATATCTAGTAGCAGATATCTTCCGACCAGTGAGAAAAGTGGTTTACTCTGCACTCTACCAACTTCAGTAAAAACCATGAACCTCAAATATATATTACAGCTCACAAATGGCATCAGAGTCCTCACCAGGGGAGCTTTCATGGCCATACTGAAAAAGTACATTAAGTTAATTGTATTTTGGAGTAACAGTGGGAATCCAGACAAGTAGAAATACAGCAATTGTTTTTAATCAAGAGATCAGTTCAATTACTTGAGCAATATGGAAATAAAGCTCTGAGTTACTTTAGAGATTCCACCCACACAATGCTTCCAGCAGGATACGGGCAACAAACTGGACCAGTTCAGTAAAAGTAAAAGATATTAGTAATACCTCTGAGAGTAGGTTATTGTTACTGAGAGCTGGTTTTTACACTGAAATGTAAGTGACACCCGCAACAGGGTTAAAATTGTGCATCAATGATCTTTGATTTCTCAATGCAGTCTTCAGCTGATTGGCAGAAGCCTCAGAATGGACTTGCATTGCTTAACTACATTAGTCAATATCTGCACAGAAGTTTTATCTAAAGTGTAGTTTAAAAATAATGTACAAGCACTGCCAGTTCTTTAAATTATGCTTCTAGAGCCATTATTTTCCCTTTGTTCCAAATTTATATTTTTAAGAGATAATCCTGTGGGGTTTGTGTATTTCTCAATTACTGTGGCTTACTAGGCAAAAGCAGCCTGAAGATCTAAAGCAGAGGTCTCCAACCTTTTTAAGTACCAGATCACCCAGCCCTGAACTCTCTCCTGCACCCCAACCCCCAACTCCAGCCCAGGGAGCAGCCACAGTTCCCCATTCCTGGCCAATGGGAGCTGCAGGGGCAGTGCCTGCAGGCAAGGGCAGCGCATGGAGACCCTCTGCCCCTCCCCCCAGGAGCCGCTGCTGGACATGCTGGCCGCTTCTAGGAGTGGCAGAGGGATAGGGCAGGCAGAGATGCCTTAGCCTTGCTGCACCACCGGACTATTAGCGGCCGATCTTCCGGTTGGCTACAGGAGAATTCGCAATCCTAGGGAGACTGAGATCGACTGTCAGAGTCTCCACGATTGGCCAGTCAGTAGCGATCTACTGGTTGGTGACCACTGACTTAGCATATGGTGGGAACCCAGCTCAGTTCCCAGACCAGCTTGTGGAAAACCACAGGTACCCAAAATGGAATCCAGAGTCATGTGGCCTGGTCACAGGCCCTTGCAGATTCATAACAGCCATTATCCATATGCTCCATGGAGTGTTCTCAGGAAGGCTCACCAGGTGGGGAATAAGCTTCTTCTAAGGCCTATTGTTCTTCTAAGGCCTAATGGGCCCTTCACAACCAGCTATTTAGACTGGAAGCATCTTGCCTAGTGGGTGTCACCCAGGTGTGACTACATGTGAAATACAGAAACATAGTCAATATTCATAACTTCAGATACAAAAATGATACATACATACAAATAGGATAATCATATTCAGCAAATCATAACTTTTCCATAGGCACCTGATGAGAGACATCTTGTACAAAATGTATCATAGTTATGCCATAATCATATCATAATAATATCACTGTGAAGAATATGGGGTGCAGTGTCACAGCTACCTCCCTCATGCTTATCAGGGATCATACAATACTTCCTGTTAGTGCCATATGTTACCAATCAACTGGAAAACCTCGCTGCTGTCTGATTTAATTGGGAATAGAAGTGAGGTAGTGGAGCCCCTTACAGGGCTATACATCCAGCCCTTTTTTCTCTAGAAGACGCTCTCGTGGGTTGGCTAGCAGAGTAGATCTTCTTGAAAGCCTATGTTGATGGAGAGAGACATGTTGTTGCTCACCACCATGGTTTGTCCTGGCAGAACTCCCCGTAGTCCCTAATTCTGAATGTACAACTGCTTTGGCAAATTGTTTCAAAGACTATGAACCTTAGTGCGCTTAGAACTTGTTTACTGTTTTTCTGTAGCTCACATGCACAATGGGAGACTCAGCCTTAGGATACAAACCGTTATCTACGGTCTGACGCAAAGGGGAAGCAGAGGGACAGAGAAGGCTGTTCAGAGCTATTGAATAAGCCTGACATGAATCTTGGCATTACGGTGCAAGCAGCACATGTCAGGCAAGAATAGTGTCTGGCTGTGACAGCATGGTCACTGTACTTAGACTCTCATTATGAACAGGATCTAGTTCAGGGTAATTTTTTGGCCCACATCTGGGTATAGAAATTATATGGCGGGCCATGAATGCTCGCGAAATTGGGGTTGGGTTGAGGGAGGGGGTGAGGGCTCTGGCTGGGGGTGCAGGCTCCAGGGTGTGGCCAAAAATGAGGAGTTCAGGGTGTGGGAGGGGGCTCTGGGCTGGGGCAGGGGGAGTGAGGGCTCTGGCTGGGGGTGCAGGCTCTAGGGTGGGGGTGCGGCTGGGGATGAGGGTGCTCCAGGCTGGGTCTGAGGGGTTTGGAAGGCAGAAGGGGGATCAGGGCTGGGGCAGGGGGTTGGGGCACGGGGGAAGGTGGCGCTTACTTCAAGCAGCTCCCAGAAGCAGCGGCATGTCCCCCCTCTGGCTCCTACACAGGGGCGGCTCTAGGCATTTTGCTGCCCCAAGCACGGCAGGGAGGCTTCCTTCGGCGGCTTGCCTGCGGGAGGTCCCCGGTCCCGCAGATTCGGCGGCAGCCTGCGGGAGGTCTGCCGAAGCCATGGGACCAGCAGACCCTTCGAAGGCATGCCGCCGAAGGCAGCCTGCCTGCCGCCATCGCGGCAACTGGCAGAGCGTCCCCCGTGGCTTGCCGCCCCAAGCACGCGCTCGGCGTGCTGGTGATTGGAGCCGCCCCTGCTCTTTCATGGAGGTGCGGCCAGGCAGCTCTCTTGGGTTCTGCCCCATCTGCAGGCATCACCCCTGCAGCTCCCATTGGCTGTGGTTCCCGGCCAATGGGAGTTGCGGGGCCAGAGCTTGGGGCGGGGGCAGCGTGTAGAGTGGAGCCCCCGGCTACCCCTATGCATAGGAGCAGCCCCTAACCCTGCTCCATGGCTGGAGCACCGGAGCGGGGCAAACCCCAGTCCCTGCTCTCCAGCGGGAGCTCGAGGGCCAGATTAAAATGGCTGGTGGGCCAGATCCAGCTGTAGTTTGCCCGACCTAGTTCCTTCAGTCTTTCCATTGACTTCAGTGGGGTAGTATAGGGCAAATTTACTCGATTAGAGTGTAGGGTGACAGCTAGGTCACTAAATGACCTGGTCTCTTTTTTGCTGTATCATGTTGTGACCTGAGTAGCACTTGCTCCAGGAGAGAGAACAGTTCCACTTGTTTTGCTGTCGGCAAAACAACATCACGTCTCTGCTTCCTCTTACAATGAGGAACATGACTCATTAAACACCCTGTGATGTTGCACTCTATATGATTTTATGAAAATATGCTAATGTAACTGGAATATGCTTCATGCAAAAGGTCTCTTGTAAAGTATCATTACAAAGCTTATAATCTACTGAGTGTGATCATCCTATTTGTATAAATGTACCACTCTTGTATCTAAAACTAGAAATATGAACTGTAACTCTGAGGGTCTATTGTAATGATGCAAAGTGTGGGCCATTAATGGTGGTTTGGAAACTTGAGGACTCCCATTAACCAGGACAATTGACTGCAGATGGCTCTGTTTTACCTGTAAATCTTCCTGTATACGGTGTGTGCTGGCAAGTGGGAACTGAAGTCTTACAGTGACATGTGATCATGTCACCTGAACTGGAATCCATCTTTAACGTGGTACTTTTCCATTGAGAAGGGGAGGGGGACCCAGAGGGACAAAGGATTCCCGGCTTATGCAAAAGATATATAAGTGGGTGGAACAGAACAAAGAGAGGAGAGGAGCCATCATGAGAAATCCCCTGGCTACCACCTGAACTGGAACAAGAGCTGTACTAGGGGAAAGGATTATGCCCAGACTAGGAAGGCATCCAGTCTGTGAAAGAGACTTACTGAAACATCTTTCAGGGTGAGATTTTATCCCTACTTAGCTGTACTATGTTAGGCTTAGATTTGCGTGTTTTATTTTATTTTGCTTGGTAATTCACTTTGTTCTGTCTGTTACTACTTGGAACCATTTAAATCCTACTTTCTGTATTTAATAAAATCACTTTTTACTTATTAATTAACCCAGAGTATGTATTAATACCTGGGGGGGGGCAAACAGCTGTGCATATTCCTCTATCAGTGTTATAGAGGGCGAACAATTCATGAGTTTACCCTGTATAAGCTTTATACAGGGTAAAATGGATTTATTTGGGTTTAGACCCCATTGGGAGTTGGGCATCTGAGTGTTAAAGACAAGAACACTTCTGTAAGCTGCTTTCAGTTAAATCTGCAGCTTTGGGGCAAGTAATTCAGACCCTGGGTCTGTGTTGGAGCAGACGGGCGTGTCTGGCTCAGCAAGACAGGGTGCTGGGGTCCCGAGGTGGCAGGGAAAGCAGGGGAAGAAGTAGTCTTGGCACATCAGCTGGCAGTTCCCAAGGGGGTTTCTGTAATCCAACCAGTCACACACCCAACAGCAACACCCACTTTCTCTGACAAACATGTTGAGCAGGGCCTGCCATTTCCTAGCCGTCCTGCTCAGGGGTTTATGCTAATGCACCAAAGATAATAAATTTACTTGGGAAAATAGTTTCAGGACAGATCACAACACTGTTCTGTTCTGTTCTTATCTGATGGGCTTCTTTATTTCCTTGCCAACATTCCTGGATGTTTCTGGTTTTTATTTATTTTAATGCTAGTTTCCCCCTCATTAATTGCACTCCCTTTGACTGAGTTTATATCAAAATAATTCTCTCTGAAGAAATCACTTGCAGGGCATAACCTAATGTTACTTCATGTATATTGTAATCTCTTAATTAGGTTATACATTAAAAAGAAACTAGCCTCTCTAGCTGGTTAGATTCCCAGTAGTAATCATGTACCATGTCAACCTCTGGTAAATCACTATTCAAAAGTTTAAGCCTGGACACTGATGTTTTCAGTTTACTCCCAGAGCATTGACCTCATAAGCAGCCTCAGGGTCAGCTTCTCTACCTGCCCCACCAAAAGTGTCTCTGTCCTGCCCTGAAGGGTCCTCGCCTCTAGGACAAATTGTTAATTCAATAGGATCCATTCCCTCTTTGGCCTTTTTGGCAACCAAAGGGGTTTGACATGAGACATTCTCATGTACATCTTGTCTCCATCTTACAGATGCAGAAGCTAAGGCAGAGAGCGGGTAAGACCAGGATTATAACTGATGTGTGTGTGCACGTGCCTCAGTTTTGGAAGCCCAATGTGGGACACTAAATGGGTTTGGGCTTTTTGGGTGGTTTTTGTATGTATCCCGTCTACCTGAATGGGTACTCGGCAATCCTGAAAATCAGGCCCAAGGTATGTCAGGTTGGGCACCAAAATCTGTGGCCACTTTTAAAATCTTTAGCCAAAGTGATTTAACCCCAGGTCACACGGTGGGGGCTGTGGGAGTTTTGAGAATAGAACCTAGTCTGCCAGGCTGGATGATGCATCAAGCAGCTTAAGTTTCACATCAGTAAAGAAGTCTCTGTGCAAGGGAAAGGGAGTCTCTCCTCCTGTAAACTGAACAGGTGGGTGTGAGCCACAGCATGCAACTTAGGGTATGGCTACACTGGCGATTTGCAGCGCTGGAAAGCCTCCACCAGCGCTGCAATTAGTAAGTGGCCACACCTGCAATGCACTCCCAGCGCTGCAACTCCCTGGCTGCAGCGCTGGCCGAACACCCCTCTCGGCATGGGGAATAAGGATTCCAGCGCTGGTGCTGCAGCGCTGGTCATCAAGTGTGGCCACACACCAGCGCTGTGATTGGCCTCCAGGGTATAAGGATGTATCCCAGAATGCCTGTTCAGCCACTCTGCTCATCAGGTCAGACTCTACTTCCCTGGCCTCAGGTGACCCGCCCTTTAAATGCCCCGGGAATTTTAAAAATCCCCTTCCTGTTTGCTCAGCCAGGTATGGAATGCAATCAGTGAATCTTTACAGGTGACCATGCCTCCACGTGGCAAACGAGCCCCAGCATGGAGCAATGGCGAGCTGATGGACCTCATCAGTGTTTGGGGGGAGGAATCTGTGCAGGCACAGCTGCGCTCTAGCCGTAAGAATTATGATACCTTTGCCCAGGTATCGAGAGCCATGATGGAAAGGGGCCATGAGCGTGACGCGGTGCAGTGCAGGGTAAAAGTAAAGGAGCTGCGGAGTGCCTATTGCAAAGCACGCGAGGGAAACCGCAGATCCGGCAGTGCCCCCACGACCTGCCGGTTTTACAAGGAGCTGGATGCGATTTATGGGGGTGACCCCTCTGTAAATCCAAGGACCACGATGGACAGTTCAGAGCCGGTAGAGGAGGGGGAGGGGGAGGCAGACAGCGAGGCTACTGTGGTGGGGGAAGCCAGCCCGGAGGAGGCATGCAGTCAGGAGCTCTTCTCAAGCCAGGAGGAAGCTAGCCAGTCGCAGCCCCTGGAACTTGGTGCAGAAGAATCACAGGAGCAGGTCCCAGGTAAGCAGCTTTTATTGCAATGCAAAGGTTTTGGGAGAGTAGGGGGGATGGTATGGCTGCATGCCTGCATGCCTAGACATGGAATATCCCATTGATGTGGTCTATCACGTCGCAGTAATCTGCCTCTGTAATCTCTTCAAAAGTTTCTGCAAGAGCATAGGCAATTCGCGTGACCAAGTTTAAAGGGAGAGCCATTGTGGTCCCTGTCCCATTCAGGCTAACGCGTCCGCGCCACTGTTCCAGGACGGGTGGGGGAACCATGCTTGCACAGAGGCACGCTGCATAAGGACCCGGGCGGAATCCGCATTGTTGTAGGAGACCCTCCCTTGCTTCTTTGGTAACCCGCAGAAGGGAGATATCTTCCAGTATTAACTCCTATGGGAAATGGAGGGAGTGTTTCAGTGCTGGTTTCCCCAACTGCATAGCGCGGCAGGCAGGAACCCCAGGAACCCCAGGGTTAATTCCTGAGGGAGATGGAGGTGCTGCGTTTAACAAAGCACCAGCACCCTGTTCGAGCACACCGCGGAAGGAAACCCCAGGGTTAATTCCTGAGGGAGAGGGAGGTGCTGCGTTTAACAAAGCACCAGCACCCTGTTCGAGCACACCGCGGAAGGAAACCCCAGGGTTAATTCCCGAGGGAGAGGGAGGTGCTGCATTTAACAAAGCACCAGCACCCTGTTCGAGCACACCGCGGAAGGAAACCCCAGGGTTAATTCCCAAGGGAGAGGGAGGTGCTGCGTTTAACAAAGCACCAGCACCCTGTTCGAGCACACCGCGGAAGGAAACCCCAGGGTTAATTCCCGAGGGAGAGGGAGGTGCTGCGTTTAACAAAGCACCAGCACCCTGTTCGAGCACACCGCGGAAGGAAACCCCAGGGTTAATTCCTGAGGGAGAGGGAGGTGCTGCGTTTAACAAAGCACCAGCACCCTGTTCGAGCACACCGCGGAAGGAAACCCCAGGGTTAATTCCCAAGGGAGAGGGAGGTGCTGCGTTTAACAAAGCACCAGCACCCTGTTCGAGCACACCGCGGAAGGAAACCCCAGGGTTAATTCCTGAGGGAGAGGGAGGTGCTGCGTTTAACAAAGCACCAGCACCCTGTTCGAGCACACCGCGGAAGGAAACCCCAGGGTTAATTCCTGAGGGAGAGGGAGGTGCTGCGTTTAACAAAGCACCAGCACCCTGTTCGAGCACACCGCGGAAGGAAACCCCAGGGTTAATTACCATTACCATTTCTGGGAGGCTGTGAATTCTCTAGCAGTTGCTGAAATGTGTGAGGAATGCTTGTGAGACTTTAAAATAACTTCAGATTATACACAATGGAAGCTCTCTTAAAATGTATCATTTGCTGCATTTTTACAGTGACCTTGAGTAGTCCTGGGCCAGTCTTATCAGTGACTGAAAGAAAGCTGCAAAACCTGAGGAGGAAACCGAACAAGAGCAAAGAAGAACTGGTGAAGGCAGTTATGAACCAGTGTGCAACAGAGAATAAAAATGCGCAGGAATGGAGAGAAAAGATGCATCACTGGAGGCAAACAGAAAGCAGGAGAAAGGCGTTGACACTGAAGAAAACCACGAGGCAGCTTATAAACCTCATTGCGCGCCAAACAGACTGTATGCAGTCACTGGTAGCAATGCAGGCAGAGCACTACTGTGCCAAACCCCCACCCTCCCAAACCTCTTTCCCCTATGCACCAATGTCAGCTCCAAGTCCCGTTCCCCAGCATCCAGGTTCTTACCTACACCATCACCAGCTGCCCCCGACACCTGTACGGTCACCTATGAGCCCAGAGAACTACGACCCTTACCCTCTGCACTCAACCCCCATCACCATGCAACAGTACAATCCTGAGGTGCACAGCACTCCTGGCAGTACATATGAAAAACTATGAATGTACAGTTCAACAACCAACCCCCCCGCCCGTGCACTTC
Source organism: Mauremys mutica (assembly GCF_020497125.1). Taxonomy (NCBI): domain Eukaryota; kingdom Metazoa; phylum Chordata; order Testudines; family Geoemydidae; genus Mauremys; species Mauremys mutica. The sequence goes on along the minus strand of NC_059078.1, from coordinate 55,275,139 downwards.
CTTTTTTTTAAATAAATGATTTTTGATTATGAATCAGTTTTTATTATTGCATAAAGTGAAAGATAACAAACCCCAATGAAAACACAGGTAACAAACATCAAGGAAAACACAGGCACTTAAAAGCACTGTAACCAGTGCACGTCACTCCTGGTCAAGGCAAAAAAACATTACTGTTGGCTTTCAGCCTCAAATTTCTCCCTCAAGGCATCCCTAATCCTTGTTGCCCTGTGGTGGGCATCTCTAGTAGCCCTGCTGTCTGGCTGTGCAAATTCAGCCTCCAGGACTTGCACCTCGTTGGTCCATGCCTGGCTGAATGCTTCACCCTTCCCTTCACAAATATTATGGAGGGTACAGCACGCGGATAGAACCGCAGGGATGCTGCTTTCCCCCAAGTCTAGCTTCCCATATAGACATCTCCAGCGAGCTTTTAAACGGCCAAAAGCACACTCCACAGTCATTCGGCATCGGCTCAGCCTGTAGTTGAAACGGTCCTGGCTCCTGTTCAGCTTCCCTGTATATGGTTTCATGAGCCAAGGCATTAATGGGTAAGCGGGGTCCCCAAGGATCACAATGGGCATTTCAACGTCCCTTACTGTGATCTTTCGGTCTGGGAAAAATGTACCTTCCTGCATCTTCCTGAACAGGCCACTGTTCCGAAAGATGCGTGCATCATGCACTTTTCCAGGCCAGCCTGTGTAAATATCAATGAAACGCCCACGGTGATCCACAAGCGCCTGGAGAACCATAGAGAAATACCCCTTGCGATTAATGTACTCGTAGGCTAGGTGGGGTGGTGCCAGAATAGGAATATGCGTCCCATCTATTGCCCCTCCACAGTTAGGGAAACCCATTTCTGAAAAGCCATCCACAATGTCCTGCACGTTCCCCACAGTCACGGTTCTCCTCAGCAGGATGCGATTAATGGCCCTGCAAACTTGCATCAACACGATTCCAACGGTCGACTTTCCCACCCCAAACTGGTTCCCGACCGACCGGTAGCTGTCTGGAGTTGCCAGCTTCCACATTGCAATAGCCACCCGCTTTTCCACCGTCAGGGCAGCTCTCAATCTCATGTCCTTGCGCCGCAGGGTGGGGGCGAGCTCAGCACACAGTCCCATGAAAGTGGCTTTTCTCATACGAAAGTTCTGCAGCCACTGCTCGTCATCCCAGACTTCCATGACAATGTGATCCCACCACTCACTGCTTGTCTCATGAGCCCAAAAGCGGCGTTCCACGGTGCTGAGCATTTCTGTTACCGCCACAAGCAATTTCATGTCACCCGCTTTAGGCAAATCCATATCATCATCGGAATCCTCACTGTCACTTTGGAGCTGAAGGAATAGCTCAACTGCCAAACGTGATGTGCTGGCGACAGTCAGCAGCAAATTCCTCAGCAGCTCAGGCTCCATTTCACAGCGTGCTGCACTCACAAATGGCAAGAAACGTGGACGGCGAAAGTGTGACTGCTGGGAAGTGAAGCGATGCACCACGGGGCGTTGGAACAGGAAGCGGAATGACCCACACACTTCCTTCCCCTTCCCACAATACTCAGCGCCAAAACGGCGCCAAAACGGGATGAGGTGCTCTGTGGGATAGCTGCCCACAATGCACCTCTCAGTACAGCGCTGGAAATGCTGCCAATGTGGCCACACTGCAGCGCTGGTAGCTGTCAGTGTGGCCACACTGCAGCGCTGGCCCTGCACAGCTGGATGACCAGCGCTGCAAACTACCAGCGCTGCAAACCGTAAGTGTAGCCATACCCTAAACACACCTGTGAGCTAGAAAGGGTGTAGCTAATAGTGCTAGGAGGGGGGTCTCAACTTCTCCACTAAACAGCAGGGAAGACTGGCATGTCTTTGCTATCTTGGAGGGAGCTCTGGGCTGAATGCTGCTCAATCATCCATGTCATATACGAGTTATCCCTGAGGCCCATAAAAATACTGCTGAAGAATAAACCTTTCCTCCTATAGAAGAGATTGTATTGCACCAGAAGGCATGTATCCTGGGGGGAAGAATCTATGGAAGGATGCATCTAACTTTCCCTACAAAGCCTTCATCACTTATTTGAAGTGTACCTGCTATGCTAGCATATGCCCAGTACAGTTCTCAGGAACACCTCCAGCAAATGCATTCTGTAGAAGCCCATTTACTACTCAGGGCTGCCTCTCTCCTTGCATAGATTGATGAAAATGGTTTTGTTTAAACAGGACTGCAAGTGAAGAACGAATAGAGTCCCCAGTGCTCTCTGCAGCACACCCACTCCTGGTACATGGGCTTATCTCAGGCCAAGGGAGACACCTGTCAACTCTATCCTCCAGATAGTTGGCATGGATTACTTCACCCAGGACATTGGCCCAGCTGCAGTTGTCAGAACCTGGCTCTGCCCACTTCCTGGCCACATGCACAGGAATGGAGTGGGGAGTAGCAGTTGCTGCCACCCATGATGCAGGTAGCCTGAACAGAAGAATAAAAGGTTTCAGAGTAGCAAAAGAATAAATGGACACAAATCTGACATCAGGAATCATAACATTAAAAAACCAGTGAGAGAACACTTTAACCTCTCTGGCCATTCAGTAACAGATTTAAAGGTGGCAATTTTGCAACAGAATACAAACAGACTCCAACCTGCTGAACTTGAATTGATATGCAAACTAGATACAATCAACTTAGGCTTAAATAGAGACTGGGAATGGCTGAGCCATTACACACATTGAATCTATTTCCCCATGATAAGTATCCTCACAGCTTCCTGTCAAGCTGTCTTAAATGGGCTATCTTGATTATCACTACAAACTTTTTTTGCTGACAACAGTTCATCTTAATTAATTAGCCTCTTAGAGTTGGTTGGGCAACTCCCACCTTTTCATGTTCTCTGTATGTATATATATCTTCTTACTATATGTTCCATTCTATGCATCTGATGAAGTGGGCTGTAGCCCACAAAAGCTTATGCTCAAATAAATTTGTTAGGGCTTGGCTACACTTGCAAGTTGCAGCGCTGGTAGAGGCTTTCCAGCGCTGCAATTAGTAACTGTCCACACCTGCAAGGCACATCCAGCGCTGCAACTCCCTGGCTGCAGCGCTGGCTGTACACCTGGCCAGGTTGGGGTGTAGCGATTGCAGCGCTGGTGATCCAGCGCTGCTCATCAAGTGTGGACACACACCAGCGCTTTTTTTGGCCTCCAGGGAATAAGGAGATATCCCAGAATGCTTTAAACTAAATTACTCCCTTTGTTTTGTTATGCAGCCTCTCTTTGTTTTGTTGTGAACCTCCGGAGGAGCTCCGTTTCGCTCCGTTTCTACCGGAGCTGCTATCTAAAAAACAAACACAGCTCCTGTTTGCTGTGATCATCTGTACTTGGCTGTAAACAATCAAATGAGAGGCAGGCAGGGAAACAGCGGGGAGTCGTGTTGCCTACATGCTGTTTGCAATTAAGAGTTAAGACTAAGGGGTCGGAAAAATGTTCTGATTTTTCAAGTCAGGAAGCTAACACACAGTGTTGGCTCCAAAAATCCACTCTCTCTTTCCCCCCGCTCCCTGTCACACTAGACCCCACTCCACCCCCCTCTTTTGAAAAGCACGTTGCGGCCACTTGAATGCTGGGATAGCTGCCCATAATGCATCACTCCCAACAGCGCTGGAAATGCTGCAAATGTGGCCACACACCAGCGCTGGTAGCTGTGAGTGTGGCCACACACCAGCGCTGCTCCTACACAGCTGGATGACCAGCGCTGCAAACTACCAGCGCTGCAAACTGTAAGTGTAGCCAAGCCCTTAGTCTCTAAGGTGCCACAAGCACTCCTGTTCTTTTAGCAGAATAAAAGTTGTCCTTATGTTCCCTTTCTCCTTTGCATGATAGTATCACCAGGGCTGCAATCTGGCCCGCATGTCCTGATCTGCAGTTGACAGCACTTTGCACGTCGACTTTGAACTTAGCTCCAGGAGTCCTGATTCACAGTCTCCTGTTCCAACCACTACACACACTCCCCCCTTCACTTTATTGTTTAGAGCTGGGGAGAACTGATAGCAGAGAAGTGATAAAGCAGGTGTAAGCTGCTGCATTGTCTTCATTCACTGTCTTGCTGCTTTGGATAATGGCTAATGATGTTAGCAAAGCTCCTTGCTGTTACACAGGGTGGATCCATTCCAGAGATGGAGATGCTTGCTGGGAAACAATCAACCCGCCACAAAGGATTTTGTTTCAGTAGTTGTTTCTGTTGGTTGGCCAGCTTCTGATAACATCTCCTCCTGCCTGAGTACAGGACAGGGCTTGAGATAATGGCTTTAGTAGCTCACTTGGTCAGGTCAGGGGTTTGTTCTAAGGGTGCAGCAGTTTATTTTTGGAGTGAACTGAGGCGTGGCAACACAGCAGTGAGCACTCTCATCCTGTTTATTACATGCCTCTGGACCCCAGCCTTCCTTCTGAAATGGCTTTTCAAGATGCAACATTATTGTGTACACCAAAGTTTAGCTACTTGATGGTATCTAGCAATAGCATTACCGTTTCTATCTAGTCCCCCACCCCCTGCCTGTGCACAGTGGTTTGAAAGTGGAAAGTGTCACGTGGGCTAATTTATCCCTGGTATAATTCCACTGAAGCCAACAGAAGTGAATTTGCCCCCTTGTATATGTTTACTTAGGACTGCTCTAGGTGTAAGTATCCTAGCTAGGGATGGGCAGGTCAAGTCAAATAAGTAAGTTGACTCAACTCAGATGGAACTCAGTTGTTCTGAGGGTCAAAAGTTTGAAGTGTCTTTTTCTTGCACTACTTTGCTTCTGATCCTGGCCAGACACTGGTCCTCACAGTTTAAAGCAGTTTCTTCCTACAGTGTGTCCAAGGCAGGGGGAGAAAGGCAGGGCATAATCTTGCCAGATTTCTGGAGCTTTGATCCAGGTGATTACTAGTTTCCTGCAGTAGGAGACTCAGTATCCTAGTCTGCCTAAACTTCTGTTGAGCACCTGAATTCTTGCACTTTTGGTTCTTATCAGCATCCAATTCAGGAAAGTGCTTAAACCCCATTGACTTTAATGAGACTTAAGCACATGCTTAAGTGCCTTTCCAGAGTCTCCAATCTTCTTGAGACTTACCCAGCAATCGGATCCAAATCTGGAAAACTATAGGAATTCAAGCCAAGAAAAGCCTAGGAACCTACACCATTGGGTTAAGTATGTGTTAAGCATTTATTAACCACAGTGGGCATGTTATAAGTACCTAAATAGAACAAAGAAGAGTGGGGTGCTGGGTAGCTGGTTGGAGAGGATCTTGTTCTTGCCATTGAACATTTTGCCAAGTTTTCTTAACTACTACTCTGGCTGTGCTTAGATTATTGAATAGAAATTGGATCTGGCTGGGCTGAGCCTGCCCACCCACACCTGGTGCACCTGGCACAGAGGGGAAGGCCCAGCCCTTGCACTGTGTCAGGGTCAGGTGCAGCCTCACTGCCGAGTCCCTGTACCAGGGCAGGTGAGGTCTTCAGGGTAATCTCCCACCTCCATGCAGCCAATGGCCTGTATTCCCCACTGCCATGCTGGAGCCACATTTATTTATTGACAAATAAAATTTGCAGAATTTTAAAATATTGTGTACATAATTTTTCATTGTTTGGCACAGAATTCCCTCAGGAGTATGGCTGTGTTACCCGCCCAAAATTCTCTGTTACATACACTCTAGGACACCCCACCTTTACCCTTCCATGGGCTAAAAGCGAAACCCGGTTGATTTAGGCACCCCATCCATTCTCTTCCGTGGGCTCCGGGCAAAGTAATATCCTTATCCTGTATTTATTAACAATTACCAAACTGAATACACATGCTAAGGATACAATGCTATGCTCCCCAATCCTGATCAGGCAGGTGGACTTTCCCTGTTGGCCAGGCAAGGTCAGTCTCATCTGGATTCTGGTTACTGCACTTCACGGTCGAGCAGAGGATTCTTAGAAGCTTTGATCTTAGGCTGTGTCTTAGAGGTGAGTCCTTCTTCTTCTTCCAGGTCTTTCCTTCTTATTCTTCTTTTCCTTCTGCTGGTCTCCTTCTTGGGCCCCAGTTTATATAGTGAAACTTGAGTCATGCTTAGCTATACCTTAACCAATCATTTAACTAAAATATTACTAAACAATTTGCTAAACAATCCTAACATATTGTAAAACAATTCTTTAACCAATCATACCCCACCACCTTAATTGATTTACACTTAGCAAAATTAGTTATGTAACACACAGAAACAATCAAAGAACCAGACAGAGATCATACAGATAAACAATAGAGAAGCGGGGACCATAAAGAGAAAACAGTAAAGAAGTAGGGATTTCACAGCCGTGTCTGTTGAAGTGATTTCTTGTCAGACAGAATGTCATCAAACACAGTTTTCTTTAACCATCTTAAGATCTGTTTTTTTAATCTGGTGATGGTGGGTGCTATTAGGACAGGAGCGCCCTCTTAACAGCCCGATATCATATTGTTTTACTGTAATGTAGATGGAATTTGAGGATGTGACTTTCCGCTTCTTGGCTCATGGCTGCTGCTCTCCTAATATCGCTGCAGAAAAAGGCCTCAGACCTTACAAAATAGCAGAATAGACATTCAGATATGGGCTCAGGCTGCGCTCTGAGACCCGGCGACGGGGGAGGGTTTCAGAGCCCATGATCCAGTCCAAGCCTGAATGCCTACACAGCTATTTTTAGCCCTGCAATCCCGAGTCAATTGACCTGTGCCCTGAGACTCGGTACTGTGGGTTTTTCTTTGCAGTGTAGCCATTAGTGGCTTCCTAGTGCTGGAGCCAGTTCTGTGCCAACCCAGTCCTCACAGTTTAAAGTAGCTGTGGGGCTGCTCTAAGCTGGCTGCTGATGCCCCCCAAAGACCAGTCCAGCAGCTGGGGATTGCTTGGGATGCCCTGGTGTTGCCTCCTGTGCTAGCAGCTGGAGTGCTGTTGGAGTCACTGAGGGGGTTCTGTGTCACTGATGGATTCCTGTTCACAGGAGAAATCCCCCAGTTGCTCATATCCACCATGTTTAAGCCTGCTTGGTGTTGGAGGTCTGGCACCAAGCAGAGGTAACAGGCCTGAGAACTGGGTCTGTCTCAAACAGAAAGCTGGATGGTGGGCAGCTGGTTTCGGGGAAGCTATATGTCTTCTATGACACATTCCTCTTGCAGCTACAAAGCGGAGTTCTCCAGGTGAAGGAGGAGCGATTACGTGACCCTTGGGGTAAGTTTGTTGTTTGTAGTGTGTGTGTGTATTTGTATTTGTGGTGTGCTTGGTTGAAATATACCATGTGGTCTGTCTGTTTGGGGAACTGTGTGCTGACTGTGTGTGTGCTGAGCCTAGTGGCCTGCTAGGCAAGGCTGAGAGCTGAGTTCTTGAGGAGGCTTTGATCCCTAAGCCCTTTAGCACTCATCAACCCTTAACCAGGAGACGGGGCTACTCAGGAAGACCCGGGCTTTAAAAACCCTGCTCCTAAGAGACCAGAGAAGCTAGGGAACAGGAGAGGCTAACAGGGGAGTTTTGTGAGGGAGTTTACAGGGGAAATGTGAGGGGGGCTAGATACACTTAACATTCTTTAAACTTACAGCCAAAAACACTCCCTGATAAAAACAAAAGAACAACAAAGGAATGAGCTGCAGGAGTAAAAAGATAACACAGGAAGAAGTCCAGCAACAGAGTGGGGGCTATCCAGTTTATTGCACCCAATGTGGAATATATGATTACCTGCCCTATGGACAGGTGGTATATCTGTGCATTCGGTGCCAGGAGCTCCTGGCCCTCAGAGACCATGTACGAGCTTTGGAGACCAGGATGGCTGAACTGGAGGAGCTAAGGGAGACAGGGAGATACAGAGATGAGACTTTCTGAGACAAAGTAAAATGGTCCCACCCCCAGTCTGACAGCCTCTGTGCTGTTGAGGAGGACAAAAGTCTTAGGGAAGGAGAACATCCAACTGGAGCAGAGGGAAACGATCCCATAGTTGGGACCTTCCTTCCAGATAATGTTGTGGTATCCTCTCGCACAGAGGATACCTTTCTGGGGGAGGGAACTCCAGTTGTTAGGAAGAGACAGGTAATAGTTATGGGGGATTTGATCATTAGAAACATAAATAACTGGGTTTGCAATGATTGGGAGAACCACATGGTTACTTGCCTGCCTGGTGCAAAGGTTGCAAATCTCTCAAGATATCTAGATAGACTTATGCGTAGTGCTGGGGAGGAGCTAGTGGTCGTGGTACATGTAAGTACCAATTACATATGGAAGGGTAGGAGAGATGTCCTGGAGGCCAAATTTAGGTTGCTAATTAAGAGACAGAAATCCAGGACCTCCATGGTAACATTCTCTGAGATGCTTCCAGTTCCACACACAAGGCCAGTTAGATAGGCAGAACTGCAGATTCTCAATGTGTGGATGAGACGATGGTGTAGGGAGGAGGGGTTTAGATTTATTAGGAACTAGGTAAACTTTTGGGAAAGGGGGAGCCTATACAGGAAGGATGGGCTCCACCTAAACCAAAATGGAACCAGATTGCTGGCCCTTAAAATTAAAAAGATTGTAGAGCTGTTTTTAAACTAAGGGCTGGGGAAAAGCCGACAGGTGCGGAGGAGCACGTGGTTCAGACAGAGACATCCCTTAGGGGAGGATCTATTAATGGAGATTCTCTATGTCCTCGTAAGGTGGAGAGGATGGAAGATGATAAAATATGGGTAGGATCTGATGAGAAACAATCAAATGAAAAAAAGTCCCATTCAATTACATCATGTAATGACAGCTAAAAAGTGACAAGTTTTCAAAGTGCTTATATACCAATTCTAGAAGTCTAAATAATATGGGTGAACTAGAGTGCCTGATATTAAATGAGGATATTGATATAACAGGCATCACAGAAACTTGGTGGAATAAGGATAATCAATGGGACACAATAATAACAGGGTACAAAATATATCGGAACAACAGAACAGGTCGTGCTGGTGCGGGAGTGGCACTATATGTGAAAGAAAGCGTAGAATCAATGAAGTAAAAATCTTAAATTAATCAAACTGTACTGTTGAATCCCTATGGGCAGAAATTCCATGCTCTAATAATAAGAATATAGCAGTAGGGATATATTAAGAACATAAGAACAGCCGTACCGGGTCAGACCAAAGGTCCATCTAGCCCAGTATCTGTCTACCGACAGTGGCCAATGCCAGGTGCCCCAGAGGGAGTGAACCTAACAGGCAATGATCAAGTGATCTCTCTCCTGCCATCCATATCCATCCTCTGACAGTTTATCTGATGAACAGAGGCTAGGGACACCATTCTTACCCATCCTGGCTAATAGCCATTTATGGACTTAGCCACCATGAATTTATCCAGTCCCCTTTTAAACATTGTTATAGTCCTAGCCTTCACAACATCCTCAGGTAAGGAGTTCCACAAGTTGACTGTGCGCTGCGTGAAGAAGAACTTCCTTTTATTTGTTTAAAACCTGCTGCCTATTAATTTCATTTGGTGACCCCTAGTTCTTGTATTATGGGAATAAGTAAATAACTTTTCCTTATCCACTTTCTCAACATCACTCATGATTTTATATACCTCTATCATATCCCCTCTTAGTCTTCTCTTTTCCAAGCTGAAGAGTCCTAGCCTCTTTAATCTTTCCTCATATGGGACCCTCTCCAAACCCCTAATCATTTTAGTTGCCCTTTTCTGAACCTTTTCTAGTGCTAGAATATCTTTTTTGAGGTGAGGAGACCACATCTGTACACAGTATTCGAGATGTGGGCGTACCATGGATTTATATAAGGGCAATAATATAGTCTCAGTCTTATTCTCTATCCCCTTTTTAATGATTCCTAACATCCTGTTTGCTTTTTTGACCGCCTCTGCACACTGCGTGGACATCTTCAGAGAACTATCCACGATGACTCCAAGATCTTTTTCCTGACTCGTTGTAGCTAAATTAGCCCCCATCATATTATATGTATAGCTGGGGTTATTTTTTCCAATGTGCATTACTTTACATTTATCCACATTAAATTTCATTTGCCATTTTGTTGCCCAATCACTTAGTTTTGTGAGCTCTTTTTGAAGTTCTTCACAATCTGCTTTGGTCTTAACTATCTTGAGTAGTTTAGTATCATCTGCAAACTTTGCCACCTCACTGTTTACCCCTTTCTCCAGATCATTTATGAATAAATTGAATAGGATTGGTCCTAGGACTGACCCTTGGGGAACACCACTAGTTACCCCTCTCCATTCTGAGAATTTACCATTAATTCCTACCCTTTGTTCCCTGTCTTTTAACCAGTTCTCAATCCATGAAAGGACCTTCCCTTTTATCCCATGACAGCTTAATTTACTTAAGACTTAAGCCTTTGGTGAGGGACCTTGTCAAAGGCTTTCTGGAAATCTAAGTACACTATGTCCACCGGATCCCCCTTGTTGACCCCTTCAAAAAACTCTAATAGATTAGTAAAACACGATTTCCCTTTACAGAAACCATGTTGACTATTGCTCAACAGTTTAAGTTTTTCTATGTGTCTGACAATTTTATTCTTAACTATGGTTTCAACTAATTTGCCCGGTACCGACGTTAGACTTACCGGTCTGTAATTGACAGGATCACCTCTAGAGCCCTTTTTAAATATTGGCGTTACATTAGCTAACTTCCAGTCTTTGGGTACCAAAGCCGATTTAAAGGACAGGTTACAAACCTTAGTTAATAGTTCTGCAACTTCACATTTGAGTTCTTTCAGAACTCTTGGGTGAATGCCATCTGGTCCTGGTGACTTGTTAATGTTGAGTTTATCAATTAATTCCAAAACCTCCTCTAGTGACACTTCAATCTGTGACAGTTCCTCAGATTTGTCACCTACAAAAGTCAGCTCAGGTTTGGGAATCTCCCTAACATCCTCAGCCGTGAAGACTGAAGCAAAGAATCCATTTAGTTTCTCTGCAATGACTTTATCGTCTTTAAGCGCTCCTTTTGTATTTTGATCGTCAAGGGGCCCCACTGGTTGTTTAGCAGGCTTCCTGCTTCTGATGTACTTAAAAAACATTTTGTTATTACCTTTGGAGTTTTTGGCTAGCCGTTCTTCAAACTCCTCTTTGGCTTTTCTTATTACACTCTTGCACTTAAGTTGGCAGTGTTTGTGCTCCTTTCTATTTGCCTCACTAGGATTTCACTTCCACTTTTTAAAGGAAGTCTTTTTATCTCTCACTGCTTCTTTTACATGGTTGTTAAGCCACGGTGGCTCTTTTTTAGTTCTTTTACTGTGTTTCTTAATTTGGGGTATACATTGAAGTTGGGCCTCTATTATGGTGTCTTTAAAAAGGGCCCATGCAGCTTGCAGGGATTTCACTTTAGTCACTGTACCTTTTAACTTTTGTTTAACTAACCCCCTCATTTTTGTATAGTTCCCCCTTTTGAAATTAAATGCCACAGTGTTGGGCTGTTGAGGTGTTCTTCCCACCACAGGGATGTTGAATGCTATTGTATTATGGTCACTTTTCCAAGCGGTCCTGGTATAGTTACCTCTTGGACCAGCTCCTGCGCGCCACTCAGGATTAAATCTAGAGTTGCCTCTCCCCTTGTGGGTTCCCATACCAGCTGCTCCATGAAGCAGTCATTTACAGTATCGAGAAATTTTATCTCTGCATTTCGTCCTGAATGAAATGTTCCCAGTCAATATGGGGATAATTGAAATCCCCCACTATTATTGGGTTCTTAATTTTGATAGCCTCTCTAATTTCCCTTAGTATTTCATCATCACTATTACTGTCCTGGTCAGGTGGTCGATAATAGATCCCTAATGTTATATTTTTATTAGAGCATGAAATTTCTATTCATAGAGATTCTATGCAACATGTGGATTCGCTTAAGATATTTACTTCATTTGAATCTACATTTTCTTTCACATATAGTGCCACTCCTCCCCCTGCACGACCTGTTCTGTCCTTCCGATATATTTTGTACCCCGGAATGATTGTGTCCCATTGATTGCTCTCAGTCCACCAGGTTTCTGTGATGCCTATTATATCAATATCCTCCTTTATCACAAGGCACTCTAGTTCACCCATCTTATTATTTAGACTTCTAGCATTTGTGTACAAGCACTTTAAAAATTTGTCCTTGTTTATTTGTCTGCCCTTTTCTGATGTGCCAGATTCTTTTTTATGTGACTGTTTATCATCTGATCCGGCCCTTACATTATCCTCTCCCGTCCGCTGCTCCTGACTATAACCTGAAGATTCTATAAAAAAGGTAATAATTGGAAATACACCAATCTCCTAGAACTGAAAGGGACCTTGAAAGGTCATTGAGTCCAGCCCCCTGCCTTCACTAGCAGAACCAATTTTTGCCCCAGATTCCTAAGTGGCCTCCTCAAGGATTGAACTCACAACCCTGGGTTTAGCAGGCCAATGCTCAAACCACTGAGCTATCCCTCTCCCCACATTCTCTATCATCAGACTCTCCCCTAAGAGAATTCTGTGTCCGATCCACATGCTCCTCTGCAGCAGTCGGCTTTCCCCCATCTCCTAGTTTAAAAACTGCTCTACAACCTTTTTAATGTTTAGTGCCAGCAGTTTGGTTCCACTTTGGTTTAGGTAGAGCCCATCTCTCCTGTATAGGCTCCCCCCATCCCAGAAGTTTCCCCAGTTCCTAATGAACGTGAACCCCTCCTCTCTACACCATCGTCTCATCCATGCATTGAGACTCTGAAGCTCTGCCTGCCTACCCTTTGAAAAATTTTATCTTTGAAAAATCATGGCGATCAGGGGAGGTCCCGGATGACTGGAAAAAAGCTAATGTAGTGCCCATCTTTAAAAAAGGGAAGAAAGAAGATCCAGGGAACTACAGGCCAGTCAGTCTCACCTCAGTCCCTGGAAAAATCATGGAACAGGTCCTCAAGGAATCAATTCTGAACCACTTAAAGGAGGGGAAAGTGATCAGGAACAGTCAGCATGGATTCACCAAGGGCAAATCATGCCTGACTAACCTAATTGCCTTCTATGATGAGATAACCAGCTCTGTGGATGAGGGGAAAGCAGTGGATGTGCTATTTCTGGACTTTAGCAAAGCTTTTGATACAGTCTCCCACAGTATTCTTGCCAGCAAGTTGAAGAAGTATGGGCTGGATGAATGGATGGTAAGGTGGATAGAAAACTGGCTAGATGGTCGGGCTCAACGGGTAGTGATCAATGGTTCCATGTCTAGTTGGCAGCCGGTATCAAGTGGAGTGCCCCAAGGGTCGGTGCTGGGACCGGTTTTGTTCAATATCTTCATTAACGATCTGGAGGATGGTGTGGACTGCACCCTTAGCAAGTTTGCAGATGACACTAAACTGGGAGGAGTGGTTGATACGCTGGAGGGTAGGGCTAGGATACAGAGGGACCTAGACAAATTAGAGGATTGAGCCAAAAGAAATCTGATGAGGTTCAACAAGGACAAGTGCAGAGTCCTGCACTTAGGACGGAAGAATCCCATGCACTGCTACAGACTAGGGACCGAATGGCTGGGCAGCAGTTCTGCAGAAAAGGACGTAGGGGTTACGGTGGACGAAAAGCTGAATATGAGTCAACAGTGTGCCCTTGTTGCCAAGAAGGCTAATGGCATTTTGGGTTGTATAAGTAGGGGCATTTCCAGCAGATCGAGGGATGTGATCATTCCCCTCTATTCAGCACTGGTGAGGCCTCATTTGGAGTACTGTGTCCAGTTTTGGGCCCCACACTACAAGAAGGATGTGGATAAATTGGAGAGAGTCCAGCGGAGGGCAACAAAAATGATTAGGGGGCTGGAGCACATGACTTATGAGGAGAGGCTGAGGGAACTGGGATTGTTTAGCCTGCAGAAGAGAAGAATGAGGGGGGATTTGATAGCTGCTTTCAACTACCTGAAAGGGGGTTCCAAAGAGGATGGATCTAGACTGTTCTCAGTGGTAGAAGATGACAGAACAAGGAATAATGGTCTCAAGTTGCAGAGGGGGAGGTTTACGTTGGACATGAGGGAAAACTTTTTCACTAGTAGGGTGGTGAAGAACTGGAATGGGTTACCTAGGGAGGTGGTGGAATCTCCTTCCTTAGGCCTTGTCTACACTACAAGACTATTTCGAATCAACTTAGTTCGAATTTGTGGATTCGACCTTATGAAGTCGAATTTGTGTATCCATACTAAATACACTAATTCGAATTTCTGAGTCCACATTCACGGGGCCAGCGTCGACTTTGGTAGCGGTGCACTGTGGGAAGCTATCCCACAGTTCCCGCAGTCCCCGCTGCCCATTGGAATGCTGGGTAGAGCCCCCAATGCCTGCTGGGGGGAGAAATGTGTCGAGGGTGGTTTTGGGTAAGTGTCGTCATTGAACCGTCAATCACAACCTCTCTCCCTCCCTCCTTGAAAGCGCCTGCGGGCAATCTGTTCGTGCACTTTTCTGGTCAGTGACAGCGCGGACGCCACAGCACTGCAAGCATGGAGCCCACTGCGATCATCGCCGTTTTCTCCTCCTCGCACTTTATCGTGCACCTCTTCCACAGTCAGCTGATGAGAAATTGGGCTACTTTTCAATGGTGCTGCAAGCACTGGGGGACCATAGGGGACGTTTTGCAAACATCAACGTCGGGTGGCCGGGCAAGGTTCATGATGCGTGTGTTTTCAGGAACTGTGGGCTGCTCAGACGCCTGCAGGAAGGTAGTTTCTTCCCGGACCACAAAATAACTGTTGTGGATAAGCAGATTCCTAAGGTCATCCTCGGGGACCCAGCCTGCCCGCTAATGCACTTGCTCATGAAGCCCTATACAGGCGCCTGGGACAGCGACAAGGAACTCTTCAAATACCAGCGAGCAGCGTGACCTGTGACTGTTCATTTTCTTTACAGAGAAGCTGAACCTGCCCCTGTTTCTTTACCCACTGACTGTTGACTCTCCTCTTCGGTTACATACCCCGTTCACCCCGTTTCCCCCACTTCCAACACACGTGTAAAAATAAAATACATGTCCCATTGTTACTGAAGAAAGGTTTCTTTATTCATGACTTTGCGTTAAAGGGTTGAAACTGGGAGGCAGACTGTGCTGGGTAGGGTGTGCGGTGATGTAAAGACCGCCTCTAAACTCAACGAATGACAGGCTCTTGCTCCTAGAGCGGTCCGCAGTGCCGGAATGCTTCTTTCAACGGAGCCTGCCATCCCTCTTTTTCGAATTCTGTGTGCGGGGGGATATGTGACCTTGTGGCGGAGGAGGACGGATACAGATTCCTCTGCTGCGTGACTCAGCGGTCCAGGACAAGGAGCGCTGTATAAGATCTGTAACCGCCCTCCCCCGCTACAAAGTCACATCCCCCCCGCCCACACAGAACCTGGAAACCACCTCCCATACCGACCATGGTGCCTACTGACTGCACTGTGTGTGTGACCCGCTGCTGATACTGCCCCCGTGTCTGTACCCTGGGAAAGGTGACTGTCCTATGCAATTAACAACCCCCTTCCCCACGCCCCCCATTCAAACACAGTCTTCTTTGAAAAAACATGACGGAAACAGTAATTAACAGCAAAGTATTTTTATTACTTAAGTAGACACTTAGGGGATGGAACTGGGATTGGGACTTGTGTGAGTCCGGAAGGGAACGACTTCTGCAAATGTAGGGTATGAGAGCTTTTGGGTACTTGAGCACTCTGCTGGGGTGCAGTGACAGTTTACACGGCCTCTGGCGCCCCTCCTTCTGGTTATTTTGGGTGAGGGGGGTATTGGACTTTGTGGCGGGGGAGGGCGGTTGCAGATACACTGCAGGGGGGCTCTGTCCTCCTGCGGTCCTGCAGAACATCCACAAGGCGCCTGAGCGTGTCCGTTTGCTCCCTCACTAGTCCAAACATTGTTTGAGTCGCCTGCTTGTCTTCCTCACGCCACCTCTCCTCCCGTTCGCTGTGTGAGCGCTGGTACAGAGAGACGGTCTCCCTCCACTGGCTCTGCTGGTCCGCCTTGGCTAGGTAGCAGCCCATACGTTCATCGAACATCTTGTCCCTTGTCTTTTTCTTTCTCCGCCTAATCTTTGCCAACCTCTGCGAGCGGGATGCTGTGGCAGGTCTGGAGACAGTGGAAGCTCTGAGATGGGAAACAGGGAGTGAATTCCTTGCAAAGATACATTTTTGCGAACAATTAACTGAGTCTAGGCTGTCTCTGTGAATTCTGGGTTGAGACCCCTGTGCCTGCTGGGGCACAAATAATTTTCGCGGTGGATTCTGGGTAAATGTCGCCAGTCATTCCTTCCTCCGGGAAAGCAACGGCAGACAATCATTTCAAGCCCGTTTTCCCAGAATTGCCCTGGCATACGCCATAGCGTGGCAACCATGGACACTGTTTTGCCTTTTGTGTATGTCACCGTATGTGTACTAGATGCCGCTGACAGAGGCGGTCCAGCAGCGCTACACAGCAGCATGCTTTTGCTTTTGCATGACAGCAGAGATGGTTACCAGCCATATTGTACCATCTAGCATACCATAAATTGGTAATAAGATGGTAATAAGATGGGCATGGTTACCTGTCCTTTTGCACTGCACCATTTGGTGCTGTCATAAGTGCCCCTGGCCGAGCAGCCAGGGGCGCAAAAGCAAAAATTGGGAATGACTCCGAGTCAATCCCTCCTTTTTGGTATCTAAAAATAGAATCAGTCCTGCCTAGATTATGGGCAAGTGTACTAGAGAACCACTGTATCATAGAACCAGATAGCACAGCTGCTCTGTGTCCGATCCTGCATAAATTTGGAGCTGTATGCTATTCACAGGGGGTGCTCCTGCAACAACACCACCTGTTCATTCCGGCCTTCCCACAGCCTTCCTGGGCTACCATACCATTGTCCCACCACTTGTGTGATGAAGTAATAAAGAATGCAGGAATAAGACACAGTGACTTGTTTGTGAGAAATGAGTGGAAGGAAGCCTCCAGCTGCAATGATAGTCCAGGCAGGACATTAATTACTGTGGATGAAGGAGCCCATCATCCCTCTGCTAGTCCAGGGGCAATTCAATCTTTTCTTTACACAGGAAGGGTGGGGGCTGATGGAGCTCAGCCCCCTGTTGCAATGATGAGGACGGTTACCAGCCATACTGCACCATCTACCATGAAAAATTAGGGCCAGGCGCCCTTGATCGACCTGACAGATGCTAGTACGCATGGTTACCAGTCCTTTTGCACTGCCCCATGTGCCAATAGGCTGATGATGAGGACGGATACCAGCCATATTGCACCATCAGCCACCCATAGCGTGGGGGGAGCAAGGATGTTGGTGTTGAGTGCTGCACCATCGCGTCTATCTGCAGCATTCAGTAAAGATAGGGTGACATGTAAAAGAGTCAAGAGAGGATTGTTTTCCCTTTCACTTCTGGTGGTGGGTGGGGTGTGTGCGCAAATTGCCGAACTATGCCCTGACCCACCGCAGACACTGTGTTTGACCCTAGAAGCATTTGGAGCTCATCCAAGAATGCAAATACTTTTCGGAGACAGCAGGAACTGTGGGATACCTTGCATCCTCATTCCCCTCTCCCTCCATGAGCGTCCATTATGTTCTTTGGCTTTCCGTTACGCTCGTCACGCAGCTGCGTGCTGAGTCTGTGCTATGCCGTCTGTCCGTGGATTTATTAAAAATACTTTGGACCAGGCGCACCATAACAGTAATTCCACTACTTAGATGCATGAGTCTCCTAGCGAGATCACCGTGAGGACGGGCACTGAAGGAGATAGAGAGCGCATGCTGCGTGAAATCTATCACGAACCACGGACCGATGCAGCCGTGCTCGGGGAGGCAATGCTCCCTGAATACCGCATGAAAGCCTCGCGCGGAAAAGGGTGCTATCACGGAGCACCCAATAAGGCAGCTCTCCCCAGGAACCTCCTGCTGATGCTTATCGATTAACGGAAGGAGAGCTTCGTGGAGATCTCCCAGGAGGGTTTCTGTTCTATCACCATATATAGAGAGACCTCCTTCTCACACACTTCAGATTCCTGTTATATTAAGAATAAAAGTTAACATGGTTAAAGCACTTACCGACTGCTCCTTCCCCTGATTCAGGATCCGGGTTCATGGCCGGGGAGGGTTGGTAGGGGATCTCCGTGACGGTGATGAATAGATCCTGGCTGTCGGGGAAACCAGCGTTGTAAGCGCTCTCGCCTGCCTCGTCCTCCACAAACCCTTCCTCATCTTCCCCGTCCGTGAACATCGTCGAGGAACTGTCCGTCGACACTGTCCCATCATCAGAGTCCATGGTCACTGGTGGGGCAGTGGTGGCAGGCTCCGTAGCGTCCGTTTGCCGCTTTGATTTTTTGGTAGCCTTGTCTGGGGTCCTTGGTTTTCACGCGACGATGCGTGTAGGGATATTAAAGAAGGTTTATATTAAACATGGTTTATATGAGAAATGATTTATTGATTTATTGTTAATTAATACTTTATAACTTAAGGTTTATGTTAAAAGTAAATTTGTGATTCTAACCTGCAAGCCACCAGCTGTGTCTGTGTGAAGCCTGCTCAAAGAAATACTTTGTATAAAACTTGTTAAACATTAATTAACTCTAAGTAAGCCAAAACAGTAGCTGTTATAGTGTATAAATAGAGACCCCCACCCTCTGTAAGTTTTCACCTCACTTTATCTTTGATTGTTAAAAGACAGGGAGTCTCACATAAATTGGTAACACCCCAAAGAGTAAAGAGACAGTGAAATAGATGTGATTAAGATAGAGAATGTATGTGACTAAATGGTTAGGGAGTCACCAGCCTGAAGAATTCAATGTCGGCTGAAGAAGGTGTCAAGTGGGATCAACCAGATGACCCCCGGAGGGCAAACTGGAATCCACCCACCACACCTCAAAGGAAGGAAAAACAAAACATCTAATAACATGGAGCCAGCCATCTGCTGATTGATTTAGCAACAGCAGAATGAAGCAACTCTCATGAACTGACATAGGGAAAAATCCCTATAAAACTGGACTCTAAAGACTGAGGACTTTGAGTCTATGGTTCTGCTGCCAGCCTCCAGGAGCATCAGATGCATCTGACACAGACTCGGCTCCATCCTCATGACCAAGATACCTGGCCAGTAACTTGGCATGAGCAACATCTAGGCTGGTAACTATAACATCTATACAGAACCTGAATGAATGATTGTGTGAATGAATATATGTGTGTGTGTATAAGAAATAAGTAGTAAAACAACGTTGTTTACTGTTGTCTTTTGTTTTATTATGGTATTTACAATAAATGTGGCATCTTTGCCTTATACCTCTTAATAAGATCCTGCTGGTTTTTATTATATTGGTACAACATTTTGGTGGAGAATAGCGAAAGGGGGATTATGGTATTTTTGCCTCACTTATTGTAAACCAATCTGTGTGCACACAACCGGCTCTACAGAGCACGGTTCTATTCTTGGTTAACCAAAACTGCTGGCCCCCGTGTGGGTAGCAGGAAAATAAAGAGCTCATAAAATTATTGACAAAACCTGCTGGCCCCCGGGTGGGTAGTAGGAAAAGATTGTTAACAAAACCTGCTGGCCCCCGGGTGGGTAGTAGGAAAAGTAAAATTGTTAACAAAAACTGCTGGCCCCCGGGTGGGTAGTAGGAAAAGTAAAATTGTTAACAAAAACTGCTGGCCCCCGGGTGGGTAGTAGGAAAATTGTTAACTAAATCTGTTGGCCTCCGTGAAGGTAGCAGAAAAAGAAATATATATATATATATATATATATATATCAGGAGCAACAAGAGGGTCCCAGGGACCAGACAGTGCTGCTCGCTGAACAAAATTTAAAATGTTTAAGAAAAGGCAAGGGAACACAGTCCCAGAGGAAGAAATGAAGTCAAAAGTAGCTTCTACCTCACCTTTTATTAAAGAGAGAACGCCTTTTCAGAAAATTCTCCAAAGATATGGGCACAGTCCTTGGACTGAACAAGCCCTTGCAGATATCTGCACCATTTTGAACCTAGAGGATAGATTGGCCCAATATATCCTCATATGCAAACCCCTAGATGCAGTAAAAAGAGATGCTACAGGGATCTGGCTGCTGTGGAAGGCTTGTAATGACAGCTACCTCCACCTAGCAGCCTGTAAAGAGGAGAAAATACCTCTAAAAGAAAAACTATCCCAATTGAAAAAAGGGGTAGAAAATTGGAAAGTAATGGCTCATTGGGAAAAAGAGGCTTGGGACCCCCAAAAAACAATGTCGGCTGAAGAAGGTGTCAAGTGGGATCAACCAGATGACCCCCGGAGGGCAAACTGGAATCCACCCACCACACCTCAAAGGAAGGAAAAACAAAACATCTAATAACATGGAGCCAGCCATCTGCTGATTGATTTAGCAACAGCAGAATGAAGCAACTCTCATGAACTGACATAGGGAAAAATCCCTATAAAACTGGACTCTAAAGACTGAGGACTTTGAGTCTATGGTTCTGCTGCCAGCCTCCAGGAGCATCAGATGCATCTGACACAGACTCGGCTCCATCCTCATGACCAAGATACCTGGCCAGTAACTTGGCATGAGCAACATCTAGGCTGGTAACTATAACATCTATACAGAACCTGAATGAATGATTGTGTGAATGAATATATGTGTGTGTGTATAAGAAATAAGTAGTAAAACAACGTTGTTTACTGTTGTCTTTTGTTTTATTATGGTATTTACAATAAATGTGGCATCTTTGCCTTATCCCTCTTAATAAGATCCTGCTGGTTTTTATTATATTGGTACAACATGCATTGCATGACGGCTGTATCCTCTGTCTGGATCATGGCTTTGGAGACCTTCTCGTAGGTCTTTGCATTCCGTTTGTTGGAGCGCACCTCCGAAAGCACAGACTCCTTGCCCCACACACCGATCAGATCCAAGAGTTCCCGGTCAGTCTATGCCGGGTCCCTCTTTCTATTCAGAGATTACATGAACTCCTCTGCTGGAGAGCTCTGCATTGCTGCCGGTGCTGCTGAGCTCGCCCCGATGTCCAACCACGAAATGAGATTCTAACTGTCCAGAAAGGAAAAGGAATTCAAATTTTCCCGGGTCGTTTCCTGTGTGGCTGCTCAGAGCATCGAAGCTCGGACTGCTGTCCAGAGCGTCAACAGAGTGGTGCACTGTGGGATAGCTCCCGGAGCTACTAAGTTCGAATTGCATCCACACCTAGCCTAATTCGAGCTAGCCATGTCGAATTTAGCGTTACTCCACCTGTTGGGGTGGAGTACCAAATTCGAATTAAAGAGCCCTCTAGTTTGAATTAAATGGCTTCCTGGTGTGGACGGTTGAGCGGTTAGTTCGAATTAACGCTGCTAAATTCGATTTAAAGTCCTAGTGTAGACCAGGCCTTAGAGGTTTTTAAGGTCAGGCTTGACAAAGCCCTGGCTGGGATGATTTAGTTGGGTTTGGTCCTGCTTTGAGCAGGGGGGTTGGACTAGATGACCTCCTGGGGTCCCTTCCAACCCTGAGATTCTATGATTCTATGACACCCGGCCCTGCGCGTGGAACTGGGATCATTTCTGAGAATGCCACCATAGAGGTCCTGGATTTCAGTCTCTTCCCTAGCAGCCTAAATTTGGCTCCCAGGACATCTCTCCTACCCTTCCCTATGTCATTGGTACCTACATGTACCACGACCACCGGCTCCTCCCCAGCATTACACATAAGTCTGTCTAGATGCCTCGAGAGATCCGCAACCTTCGCACCAGGCAGGTAAGTCACCATACGGTTCTCCTGGTCATCACAAACCCAGCTATCTACGTTTCTAATAATCGAATCTCCCATTACTAATACCTGCCTTTTCCTAGAAACTGGAGTTCCCTCTCCCGGAGAGGTAACCTCAGTGCGAGAGGCAACCCCAGCACCATCTGGAAGGAGGGTCCCAACTACGGGAAGGTTTCCCTCTGCTCCCATTGACTGCTCTGCTTCCCTGGGCCGTTCTTCCTCCTCAACAGCGCAGGGGCTGTCTGAGCGGAGGTGGGACAATTCTACAGTGTCCCGGAAAGCCTCATCAACATACCTCTCTGCCTTTCTTAGCTCCTCCAGTTCCGCCACCCTGGCCTCCAAAGTCTGTACATGGTCTCTGAGGGCCAGGAGCTCCTTGCACCGACTGCACACATACGCCACCCGCCCACAGGGCAGGTAATCATACATGCAAGACTCAGTGCAATAAACTGGATAGCCCCCCACTCTGCTGCTGGGCTTCTGCCTGCATTGTCTTCTAGTTAATGGAAGGGTGGTTTACAGAAAGGGGTTTTGAAATGTGGTTTGGTTTGGTAAAACATAGGTTTTATGGGGACTACAGGGGAAGGGTTAGGACCGACAGGGGACTCCCGCTCCCTTCCCACTGCCCTTCCAAACTCCCTTGCGAAACTCCCTGTTAGCAGCCCCTGGTCGCTTGTGCGCAGCTTTATAAAGCCCTGGCCTGAGTGAATGCCCCGATTCACTGATTAAGGCTCAGCCAATTACCAGAGGCTTCGAGCTTTCAAACCTTCCTTTGAAGTTCACGGCCTCCAACTGCCAGCCACAGCACACGGTCCTTCAAACAACAAAACAAACAAACAGACTGACAAACACAAGCTCAGCACACAGCAAGTAACCCCCAAACACAAACAAACACACACTACAGACAGTCACTTACCCCACAGATGCTGTATTTGCTCCTCCTTCATCTGGAGAACTCCCTTGCGAAACTCTCTGTTAGCAGCCCCTGTTCGCAAAGCTTCTTCTAGTGCTTGCTCATATCAATTCCAATTAGGTGTGCGTGCACCGCGTGCATGATCGTTGGAGAATTTTTACCCTAGCAACACCCGGTGGGTTGGCTGTGGAGCCCCCTGAAGTGGCGCTGTAATGGCGCTGGATATATACCCCAGCCAACCCAGCGCCTCCTCAGTTCCTTCTTATTGCCTGTGATGGTCATTGGAACTGTGGAGCGCGGCATAGCTGTCCTCCACTCTCCCTAGCTTTTGCTTCCCGGTTTTAGATAGTTGTTCTAGTTGTATAGTTAGTATAGTGCAGTAGTTGTTATAGTTATAATGTTAAGTTTGTAATTAGATTTAGCAGGTTGGAAGGGGTCCTCCCCCTTCCTCCCTGCCTGCTGCCCGGGCTCATGCCCAAGGCTCCGGGTTTTAAACCGTGTTCAGCCTGCTCAAAGCCTATGCCAACGGGAGACCCCCACAACTCTTGTTTGAAGTGTCTCGGGGAGTCTCACCAGGCCGACAAGTGTAGGATCTGTAAGGCGTTCAGACCTTGAACCAAAAAGGAGTGGGTCTTTAGGCTCAAGCAGCTCCTTATGGAGGCGGCCCTTAGCCCGGATCCCCCATTGGCACGCCAAGTTCCGGCACCAAGTGCATCGGTGTGCAGTGCCCCAGTGGCAGCTTCAGGTACTGCATCGCGGGTGGACTCGGATAGAGGCCTGCAGCACCAGACCTCTCCAGCACCGCATCCAATGCAAGTGACTCGGCGCCATTCCCTGTCTCCAGGTCAGAAGAGACAGCGCAAGCCGGAGGTGACTGTCTCTCAGCAACAGGCGCCGGAACCTCTTTTGCCAACCTCAGAGTCACGTCAGGGTACAAGCACCGATATCAGCACCGTTGACTCCGGCACCGAGGGAGTAGCTGTTGAGTCCGGCACACACTGGCTCCCCGACCCGGACATTTGCAACAGCGAAAGACCTCATCGCCCTCACAGAGCCTGCACCAGTACAGACTACAGCACCGCCTCCGGCTTGTGCGGTACAATCTAGGGGCAAGCCAACACTAAGCAACCGCCATCTCCTAGCGTGGAAACACGGCACCGCTCCCGATCCTGGAGCAGGTCCCGATCCTTACGCTGCTCGCAGTGCTCATGCTGTTCCCTCTCACGGCGCTTGTCGTACTCACGGCTGTGGTCGTACTCGCAGCACCGATCCGCCTCACGGCATGGTTCCAGGCCACGGTACCGTTCAGACTCCCAACATCGCTCCCGGCACCGATCAGAGCACCAATCTCCTTCCTGGAGCTGATCCTGGCACTGCTGCCGCAGGTGGTCGTCATCATGATCCAAATCTGGATCCCAGTACTAGCTCAGTCATCGATGCCAATCTTGATCCTGGTACTGCTCCCCAGTGCCTCGCCAGCACCGCTCTCCAGCGACCCGGTACCGGTCCACACCACACTCTGGAGAGTCAACACAGACACACTCCGCACCGCCTTGGCCCTCGCACTCCGCCTCACGGTCATCACAGTCCGAGGGCTGCCAAACACACCCAGATCGAGTGAAGGACCCACTGCCGAAGACCGAGAGCTTCTTCTGCTCCGGGTCTTTGGCAGCAAATCAGTGGCGGGGGCTCCTTCCGCTCTGGGTCTTCAGCAGCACTTTGGCAGCGGGGGCTCCTTCTGCTCCGGGTCTTCAGCGGCAGTTTGGCAGCAGGTCCTTCACTTACTCCGGGACACACCGCCGAAGTACCCTGAAGACCCAGAGCGGAAGGACCCCACCGCCAAAGACCCCAGACCCCCTGAATCCTCTGGGCGTCTTGGGCCAGGCGTCTCGATTTGTTTGGGTGCAAGATTTATTCAGTGGGGGGTCTTCAGCTCAGGGTCGCAAACCAGCAAGCGCTCCTGAGCTGTTATGACTATAACTCATGGAGCTCCATGGTGAAATTTAAGGAGTTAATTCCGTGGGAGTCCAGGGATAAGTTTGGGGCCTTACTGGAAGAGGGAAAAAGGTGGCTAGAACCTCCCTACAGGCCTCCTTAGATGCAGCAGACTCTGCGACTAGGACCCTGGCATTGGGCATAGCCATGCGACACATCTCCTGGCTGCAGGTATCTGGCCTACCGCCAGAGCTACAACAGACCCTGCAGGACCTGCCATTTGATGGGCAGGGCCTGTTCTCTAGACTACAGTGCCTGAAAGATTCCAGGGCTATCATGTGCTCCCTGGGAACAAGGCCAGCTTTAGCAAGTGCAGAGTCCGATTCCTGGGGGTGGGGCTTGTACTCACCGGGCAGTGTTCCCAATCTTCGGCAGCACTTCGGATTGCCGGCCGGGGGAGGGGGGCTGAGGGGTTTGCCGCGCTCTGGCCGGGGTCATGGGGCCATGGGGCTGCCGCGCTCCAGCCGGGAGAGCGGGGCCGTGGGGCTGCCACGCTCTGGCCAGCACTGTGGCCAGGGGAGTGGGGCCGCCGAAGATCCCGGAGCGGACCACTGCCGGGGTGAGTAAAAAAAATTAAAAAGGCGCCTAAGGCGCGAGACCCTCTTAGGCGTGGGACCTGATTCCGGGGAATCGGGTGAATCAGCCTAAAGCCGGCCCTGCTTGGGAATACACACCCTGGTTACCCAGCGCAAGCCCTTTAAGCCACAGCCTCAACGGTTCTCCCCCCTCCTCATCCCCGCCCTCGTCCAAGGCAGGACTTTTATGTAAGACGCGGACGAGGTAGTAGAAAGAAGTCCACTGGCCACCAACCCGGTGCATGGCTAACTCAGTCGGAGTTACTCTGCTCACAATCAGTGCAGCAGGTTCTGTTAGGCAGCAGGAAACCCTCCACTTGGGCCACGTACCTGGCTAAGTGGAGACGATTCTCCTGTTGGTGCGAGCAGCGTGCCACACCCCCTTTGCAGATGTCGATACCTTTCATCCTAGATTATCTCCTATCTCTAAAGCAGCAGGGTCTGGTGATATCATCTGTCAAGGTGCACCTGGCAGCCATCTCAGCTTTCCATCCAGGAGAAGATGCTTAATCTGTCTTCTCCAACCCGATGGTTGTTAGATTTCTGAAGGGTTTAGATCCCCTTTACCCACAAGTGCGACAACCGGTTCCAGCATGGGACCTTAACCTGGTCTTTTCCAGGCTCATGGGGGCCCCCCATTCAAACCGATGGCCATCTGCTCACTTCTCTACCTTCCTTGTAGCCATCACTTTAGCGAGACGTGTATCTGAGATGAGAGCCCTCACGTCGGAGCCGCCATATACAGTTTTCCAATACAGGAGATCTGTATAGCTTGGTCATCGGTACATACCTTTGCCACTCACTACGCATTAGTTCAGCAGTCTAGAGTCAATGCCACATTTGGTTCTGCAGTTCTGCACTCAGCGATGTCTCACTCCGACCCCACCGCCTAGGTAAGGCTTGGGTGACACCTAATTGGCATCGATATGAGCAAGCACTCGAAGAAGAAAAGATGGTTACTCACCTTTGTAACTGTTGTTCTTCGAGATGTGTTGCTCATATCCATTACAAACCTGCCCTCCTTCCCCTCTGTTAGAGTAGCCGGCAAGAAGGAACTGAGGGGGCACTGGGTTGGCTGGGGTATATATCCGGTGCAATTACGGCGCCACTCCAGAGGGCTCCACAGCCAACCCACCGGGTGTTGCTAGGGTAAAAATTCTCCAACGATCGTGCACGTGGTGCGTGCACACCTAATAGGAATGGATATGAGCAACACATCTCGAAGAACAACAGTTACAAAGGTGAGTAACCATCTTTTACTCACTCTCACAGATCTTGGGAGACAGGCCAGTCCTCGCTTATAGACAGCCTCCCAACCTGAAGCAAATACTCACCAGCAACTGCACACCATACAACATAAACACTAACCCAGGAACCTATCCTTGCAACAAAGCCTGATGCCAGCTCTGTCCACATATCCATTCAAGTGACAACATCATAGGACCTAATCACATCAGACACGCCATCAGGGGCTCGTACACCTGCACATCTACCAACGTGATATATGCCATCATGTGCCAGCAATGCCCCTCTGCCATGTACATTGGCCAAACCGGACAGTCTCTACACAAAAGAATAAATGGACACAAATCTGACATCAGGAATCATAACATTCAAAAACCAGTGGGAGAACACTTCAACCTCTCTAACCACTCAGTGACAGACTTGAAGGTGGCAATTTTGCAACAAAAAAACTTCAAAAACAAACTCCAAAGAGAAACTGCTGAACTCGAATTAATATGCAAATTAGATACAATTAACTCTGGCCTAAACAGAGACTGGGAATGGTTGGGTCATTACACTAATTGAATCTATTTCCCTATGTTAAGTTCTCCTCACACCTTCTATGGGCCATCTTAATTATCACTTCAAAAAGTTTTTTTTCCTCCTGCTGATGATAGCTCATCTCAATTGATTAGACTTTTCCTGTTGTTATGCATACTTCCACCTTTTCATGTTTTCTGTATGTATAAATATCTCCTGTCTGTGTGTTCCATTCTATGCATCCGAAGAAGTGAGCTGTAGCTCACGAAAGCTCATGCTAAAATAAATTTGTTAGTCTTTAAGGTGCCACAAGTACTCCTGTTCTGTTCTTTTTGCGGATACAGACTAACACGGCTGCTACTCTGAAACCCATCTTTTACTGACCATCTGACCAGGATGGTGATAGTGACTGTGAAATGCTCAGGGAGATTAAAGAGGCTATTAAAATAAAAAACTCAATAATAAGAGCAGCAAAGAGTCCTGTGGCACCTTATAGACTAACAGACGTTTTGGAGCATGAGCTTTCGTGGGTGAATACCCACTTTGCATCCGACGAAGTGGGTATGCACCCACGAAAGCTCATGCTCCAAAACGTCTGTTAGTCTATAAGGTGCCACAGGACTCTTTGCTGCTTTTACAAATCCAGACTAACACGGCCACCCCTCTGATACTCAATAAGAGGGATTTCAACTATCCCCATATTGACTGGGTACATGGCACCTCAGGAGGGGATGCAGAGATAAAGTTTCTTGACACCTTAAATGACTGCTTCTTGGAGCAGCTAGTCCTGGAACCCACAAGAGGAGAGGCAATTCTTGATTAATCCTGAGTGGAGAATAGGATCAGGTCCAAGAGGTGAATATAGCTGGACCGCTTGGTAATAGTGACCATAATATAATTAAATTTAACATCCCTGTGGCAGGGAAAACACCACAGCAGCCCAACACTGTAGCATTTAATTTCAGAAAGGGGAACTACACAAAAATGAGGAGGTTAGAGAAACAGAAATTAAAAGGTACAGTGCTGTGATGGCACAGAGCGGTCCCACACTGGTACTGCGGGGGTTAACCCTTCCTTCCCAACAGAGGAAGCCATGCCCCGGAAGCTCTACTGGGCATGCTGCAACTGGAGAACAGGTATAAAAACCTGCAGAGCTGCTCAGTCTGGGCTGACCACCGGAGGGGAAGGAGGTACGCTGCCAGCTCCCCTGCACTCCAGGATCCAGAAGCCAGCCAAGCCGGAATGCACCCTGAGGCCCAGATGGAGTATGTCACAGGAAGGGAACAGACCGGAGGACCCCCCAGAGCGGAGAACCCGGCGTTTACGGTAGGAAGTGACCCAGGGGAACTTTAGAGCTGCACAGATGCTCGATGTATTGTGGGTGGATCCCTGCCAAGCTGGTGGCAAGGGAAACTTGCCACTACCAGGGTCCTGGGTTGGGACCCGGTGAAGAGGGTGGGCCATGGGAATCATACAGACTCTGACCGCTAGACCACTCTACCCTGTCTGAGGGGGGTGATTATATGGACACCGGCCATTGGGCCACACTGCTCCAATGCTGGGAGCAATTTATATGGATCCTGGCCATTGGGCCACACTGCCTGACACTTGGGCGAGTTACATGAACTCCAGCCACTAGGCTGTACTATCCCTCCTGCGAGGGGGGGCGTTATATGGACTCTGGCTATTGGACCACATTGCCCTGACGCTTGGGGAGAGTTACACGGACTCTGGCCATTAGGACACACTGCCCTGCCCAAGGGGTGATTACATGGAGAGAGAGCAAGATTTGTTTTATTCTTTTAGTGGTAAAAATTGTGTCTGGATTCTATATTAAGCAATCAATTTGCAAACACCTAGAAGATAATAAGGTAATAAGTAATAGTCAACATGGATTTGTCAAAAACAAATTGTGTCAAACTAACCTAATAGCTTTCTTTGACAGGGTAACAAGCCTTGTGAATGGGGAAAAGCGGTAGATGTGGTATATCTTGATTTTAGTAAGGCTTTTGATATTGTCTCGCATAACCTTCTCATAAACAAATTAGAGAAATACAACATAGATGGAGCTACTATAAGGTGGGTGCATAATTGGTTGGATAACCGTTCCCAGAGAGAAGTTATCAGTGGTTTATAGTCAAGCTGGAAGGACATATCAAGTGAGGTCCTGCAGGGACCAGTTCTGGTTCCAGTTCTGTTCAAGATCTTCATAAATGATGTAAATAATAACATAGAGAGTACATTTATAAACTTTGCGGACAATGCCAAGCTGGGAGGTTGCAAGTGCTTTAGGATAGGATTATAATTCAAAATGATCTGGATAAACTGGAGAAATGGTCTGAAGTAAATAGGATGAAATTAAATAAGGACAAATGCAAAGTACTCCACTTAGGAAGGAACAATCAGTTGCACACATACAAAATGGGAACTGACTGCCTAGGAAAGTGTACTGCAGAAAGGGATCTGGGGGTCATAGTGGATCACAAGCTAAATATGAGTCAACAATGTAACACTGTTGCAAAAAAAAGAAAAAGAAAATATCATTCTGGGATGTATTAACAGGAGTGTTGTAAGCAAGATACGAGAGGTAATTCTTCTGTTCTACTCCGCACTGATTAGGCCTCCGCTGGAGTACTGTGTCCAGTTCTGGGCATCACATTTCAGGAACGATGTGGACAAACTGGAGAAAGTCCAGAGAAGAGCAACAAAAATGATTAAAGGTCTAGAAAACATGATCTATAAGGGAAGATTGAAAAAAATTGGGATTGTTTAGTCTGTAGAAGAGAAGACTGAGGGGGGACATGATAACAGTTTTCAAATACATAAAAGGTTGTTACAAGCAGCAGAGAGAAAAATTGTTCTCATTAAACTCTGAGGATGGGACAAGATGCATTGGGCTTAAATTGCAGCCAGGGTGGTTTAGGTTGGACATTAGAAAAAACTTCCTAACTGTCAGGGTGATTAAGCAGTGGAATAAATTGCCCCTAGGAGGTTGTAGAATCTCCATCATTGGATATTTTTAAGGACAGGTTAGACAAACACCTGTCAGGGAGGGTCTAGATCAGGGGTGGGCAAACTTTTTAGCCCGAGGACCCCATCTGGGTATGGAAATTAAATGGCGGGCCATGAATGCTCATGGTTCCTGGCCAATGGGAGCTGTGGGGGCGATGCTTGGGGCAGAGGCAGCATGTAGAGCCCTCTGTCCCCACTCCGGCTCCTATGCATAGGGCCAGCCTTGCTTCTGGGAGCCGCATGGAGCCCCAGCACGTTCAGAGCAGGGCAAGCCCTGGACCCTGCTCCCCGTCAGGAGCTCAAGGGCCGGATTAAAATGTCTGAAGGGCTGGATGCAGCCTCCAGGCCGTAGTTTGCCCACCCCTGGTCTAGATAATACTGTCATGAGTGCAAGGGGACTAGCCTAGAAGACCTCCTGAGGTCCCTTCCAGTCTCACTATGATTAACAACCTATGCCAAAACCAGAGGATGACAAAGCAGTCTGCTCCTTAAGAGAGAGGCACAACTCACCCCTTACTGTAAATGGGCAGGCTGCCAACAGACTGCTGCTCACATGCTTCCTGACAGAGTCCCCTCCCTTGCAAGCAGGAGGGGAAAACCCTGAGCATTTAAAGTGCTAGCTCTACAATTTTAATATGGTTTTCCATACACCACATATAGGTGTGCTCCCAGCCAGGCCTTCTGCATTCCAGGGGTGATTCACTTGGAGAGAAGGCAGGTGTAATTGCTGCTACCCTCATTTGGGCTGTATCTACACTGGAAAGTTTTGGACCCATTCTTCTGTTCCGGTGGTAGCATAGTCAGGAGTCCAGGTGTTCTTACCATGTTGTCTAACCCTATGCTTATTTCAATGTAGCTTTTGGCAACAGGGAAAGATCTCCTGTGATTTGAACCAGAGCCCTGCAGTGGGACTGGGCTCCTGTGGGTCCCACAGGACCTGCTGCCATAATAGCAGGAGCTGGTAAAATGTACTTTGTTGTAGACAGGATTGGGTGGGCAAAAAAAACAGACTGCAGTAATTTGTGGGAAAACACTTAAGTTTTAATGCTTACATTTAAGTAAGGGCTAGATAGAGATTTGATGTCTATTATAACAGTAGTTAAAGTATTTTTACATGGTTTCAGCAAGATTTGTTTTATTCTTTTAGTGGTAAAAATGGTGTCTGGATTCCATGTGTATATGTATGTGTGTGTGTATATATATATATATATATAATGTGTGTGTGTGTGTGTGTATAAAATATATACACATACACACACACATACTGACCATTGTTTTGGCAGGTTTTTTTAGTAGCATATGGGAATCTCTCTCTCTTGTGGGATATAAGGTTTTTGTAGGTGGGAGCAGGATAAACATGCAAGAAATAATGTGGGAGCAGGTCAGAGTGGGTATTGTGGGCCAGGATGGGAGCAGGATTAAAAAAAATAGTCCTGTGCAGGGCTCTAATTTGAACTCTTATCATTGCACATCAGATCTAGGGACCCTTCTCCTATCTAGAGCCATTCTCCACAGCTCTCTGGAATGTGCTTCAATAGAAAGGGATTTTGGCTCTGAATCATAGAATTGTAGGACTGGAAGGGACCTCGAGAGGTCATCTAGTCCAGTCCTCTGCACTCATGGCAAGGCTAAGTGTTATCAAGACTAGGGGTAGGCAACCTATGGCATCTGACGAAGTGGGTATTCACCCACGAAAGCTCATGCTCCAATACGTCTGTTAGTCTATAAGGTGCCACAGGACTCTTTGCTGCTTTTGCAAAGAACAGTGAGCCCTTTGCCTGTTGGCACTGATGGGTCTCTGTGCAACAAGCCCCATCCTGAAATAGTGGCTGCAAATCATTGGTGATTTCAGTTGAAAATACTTCAACTAGCCTTTCCTGAGGCAACACGCAGCCCAGGACCCCTGCTGGTGCTAGGGTTGGCAGGGCTGGCAGACTCTCTACCCAGCTCTGTATTTCCCTGCAGCTCCTAGGAGGAGGGAAGGCCAGGGGGCTCTGCGCGCTGCCCCTGCCACAAGCTGTGGGGGTGGCACCTGTGGATGGGGGCAGTCCGCAGAGCCCCCTGGCCCCTCCGCCTTGGAGCTGCAGGGACATGCTGGCCGCTTTGGGGGAGCCCCCCCACAAGGTAAGCACCATCCTGCACTCCAACCTCCTGCCCCAGCCCTGAGATCCCTCCCAAACTTCCCCACCCATGGCTCGTGCGGCTGGCCTAGGGGCTGCCTGATCTGCTCCGGCAGTCCTGGAGCCAGCCGCACTGGCCACTTCAGAAGTCATGGAGTTCATGGAAAGTCACGGAATCTGTGACGTCTGTGACCTCCATGACAGACACGTAGCCTTACTCATCCCTAATGTTTAAAAGAACTCTTCCTGTGCTCAGCTTGGGGATCCATTTTGAGAAGTGCTTGAAATGAGCAAGAGCTGCATGTGTTCAGCACCTCTGAAAGTCAGCCCCAAGGCATTTTAAGTTGAGCCTCTAGAATAGGTGGCCGCTTATGACGGGGTAGTCATTAGGCAGACCATGGGCCAAATCTGGACCGCCAGATGCTTCTGAACAGACCCTGAAATCTTTTTATTTACTTTATTATTTATTATTCTTGTTGTTGGTTTGTTGTTGTTTTTGTGTTATTTTCTCTGGCGGTCTGGACTTTGACTACACCTTGACCAAGAAATTTGGACCTTGACAAAAAATAATTGATTACCCTGATTTATGATAATGTTGGCCTCCATACTTCTTCCTATCACTTTTCTTTCTTCCTTGCAATTACTTTCCCCACATCTCAGCTCTCTTACTAACCTCCACTATCACATTCCTACCATACTGTAAATAACGCCAGAGGAAAGGTTCCACTTCACCCCATGTAATTCATTTGACAGTTCTAATGGCACTGAAATACTGATTTCTGCATTCAGTGTGTCAGCTTTAAATGTTATATTAGTACACGTTAGGACAACTCACAACATTGATTTTTTGAGGCAATGTAGTCATTGATGAGCTAGTCTGTTACACAAATAAATAATAATAATAATATATTATTCCATGCTGCCAAGTGTTGTCTTACACAAAGGAAAAATAAAGAATCACATTGGATTACAATTCACACACTGGCTGCTCATGCTGAACTGCAATCCAGAAAAATTTGTCAGCACAAATTTATAAGCCTCTGACAATATGGTGTGAAGGTCAGAGTATATAAGTAGGAGTCGGGAAATACTTTGTCCTATTTCTAGTTCTGCCTGTGGTCTTGAGCAAGTCACTTTGTATCACTGTACCTCCATTTCTACATATATAAAATAGAGATGACTAATAACACTTACCCTTGACACAGAGATTAATTAGTGCTTGTGCAATGCTTTGAACATGCCATGTACTGAGTTTTAAAATAGAGAAATGCACACTCTAACATTTTTGGTCTGATAACCAAAATATAACCTGTGCTAACAAGTTCAGAAATGGATTTCTCTGATAGAGAACCTATGTGATTTACTGTATGAAGAGTTATTGGTCACACTCACCGCAGTGTACTGGGCCTCTGCCTTGAGGGTGAAACCTGTGCCCCCTGCTCAGAATCAGATCATTTGAGCTCTATGCTGATGGAAGGCAGAGCAGCTGGGAAGCCGAAATCTACCCTCTGCCCCAGTCTAGAGCGTGAGCTTACTAGGTAACCCCCCTCTTCCTGGCGGTGGCTGGGATGGAACTCCCACTCCAGTCAGCCCTCCACACCAACTCTGCAGATACTGAGTCACTAGATATGTGTAGCTGCAGATCTGCAGCCTCTCCTATGGCCTGTCCTAACTCCGCCATTTTGCTCTTGCCTATGTACAGTCAACAGAAAGCTTTCCCATGGTGTACAAGGGATGTACAGTTACTTCTGCTCAGCTGGCACAGCACCAGTGTGGGCATGAAGTGTTGCAAACAGTCTTGTTATATTGGTGCAACATGGATTTTGTACTGATGCAACTTACTCTGGTTTGAAATGAAACCAGCTACCTGGGTAATCCACATTGATGCCAATTTACATGATCCAATTACATCAATATCCCTACACTGGTGCAAAAATTCCGAATGTAGACAATCCCCAAACCTTCAGATCACTTTCAGGTGTGAGCCAATGCAGAGGGAAGACTAACTGAACCGTGTAAATATATCAGAAAGGCTAATGCATCCACCTTCCAATAAACTGATTTAATTCCCACAGAAATAGTTATGCTGATCGCAAAAAGTGGCATGACTTTCTATTTAACGTGTGAAATATATCAGTGTAAGACAGCTTCTGGGTGGACACAAAGTAGTTTCTGCCAGAATAAGGAACGTTTATGCCAGTGCCATGGGCAGTGGGTGAACCCCTGGCTTGCGGAGGCTAGCCCCCAGCCCTGCCCCTTCTGTCTGAGGCCCCGCGCCCACCGGAGCCCAGCCCCCACTGTGGCCACTGGCCCATACCCCAGGCTAGTGCCCCCAGCCTCCCCAGCCCCGGACTGCTGGAGAGCTGGGCAGCGCAGCCCCAGCCTCTCCATGCTGCCAGACCTGACCCCCAGCCAGCTCGCCCCACCCCCCACCTCTGAAGGCACCCCCTGGCCATGCTGCCAGCCCCAGTGCTGGGCAGGCGGCTCGGCCGGAGTGCCTCCAACCCCAGCGCCAGGCAGGCAGCGCAGCCAGAGAGCTCCCAACCCCAGTGCCGGGCAGGCAGTGCGGCCCCAGCACCTAGAGGACAGGCGGAGTGGCACGGCCCCCAGCCTGCCTGCCCCAGGGAACAGCAGGCAAGATGGGGCCTGGGGTTGGAGATGGGCAGGGGGACATCAGGCTGTTTGGTAAGGCAATGCCTTCCTGTGCCTACGATACCCACGGCCAGTGCAGAGATGTCATGTGGACAAGTTCTATGAAACAGTAGAGAAAAGGTAGGTTGGGGGAAACACAGACAGTGAAATAGACTGAAGAAAAGCCATCCCGTGATGTATGGAAGGAAACAAGGTGAAATGAAAGGGAGAAGAAAAATCAAAGAAGGGGGATGGAGCAAGTAACATATAAAATAAATGTAAGGTGAACTTTAGATGCCACGCTGAATTGGTGACCTCAGGGTAACTTGGCTATTTCTAGTACAGGAAAAAAGTGAACGTTTGCTACTTTGGATGAGGAGTGACACCTCTTTCACAGACCCCCAAGCCCATCTGGGATTCATAAGATAAACCGGAACTTATTATTGAATAGCTGACAGGTCTGTCAGGGATGGACCAAGAAGGTGATATGGATCTGGATGAGATTTAGGCAGGGCTCAGATCTGGATTTCACAGACCTCATGAAATTCATTCTCATATGGGTTTAGGTTTAGATTTAGGTAGGGGGAATTTCTCATCATATCAGAGGGTTTCATGACACTTTCACTATCTTAGACCAAAATCCTGCCTCTGGAACAGAACCAGCAAATTGGACCCTTCCGGTTTTGTATCTGACACGGACCCTAAATGGTCAGGCTCAGGCAAGCTCAGAATCTAGGTTTAAATCTGCCCCTTCACTGAAGTGTGGGTTGGATTTGCGGTTCTGGCTTTTTCCCAGCTCTACTACTAACACTAAAAAGAATTTGCAAAGCTGCTCAACAATATGACTGAAGCACTAGACACAGCAAGAATCTTCTGCGTCCTTTTCGCCTCCCTGCTTTGTAACAATGAGTCCTGAACATGTGGTACAAGGGCATTGTTTAGGCAGCAGGCTGGAGAACTCCTGCTTTTTCATCCATGAGATCCCACTCGCAGCAGAAAGCAGAGCAATCAAGAACTCATCTCCCTTGCCAAATGTGCTAAAACTAGGTAGGTCATCAAAGCAAAGTACTATTTAAATAATAATGGAAAAGGCTGTCATCACCGTTAGTGACCCCTTGCAAGCTAGTCACCTCCTACTATTTATGCAGAGTCATTCCTTTAAAGTTACAGTGGGATCTAATTCTATGGGTCAAGTCAGGTAACCCTTGTTTGTTTTGCTTTTTTCCTCCACCTGTATAATCATGCTGTCCTCAAACACTAAACAGTGAATTTTCCAAATGAGACACATGCAAAGAAGCAAAATCTTCTTGCAAGGACGGAGCCAATTCTGTTAGTTATTTTAATGCCAAAGTGGGTCAATGAGCCTGTAACTAATTGGCTCAAAAACTGCAGCATTCTTTACTTACAGCTAAGTGGTGCCCAGAAAAGTGTGAAATTCACCTCTGCCTTTGAAAAGATCAAAAACAATCAAGGGGCTGTTTGCTCCTCTCATTCAATCTGGTGCAGAGGGAAACAATTAAAGTAGCAGCAGCTTGCTATGAAACCAGGCATTAGGTAAGCATGGTGGTGATCTTTTCAAACTCCACTGTTTCCCTGATCACTACCGTAGGAAATCTAAAATCCTAGTCTTAATCCACAAGGCCCTAAATGAACCAGGACCTAGCCTCACCCAGGGACTGAAGCTGCATAGGAATGACGCAGGTGGAAATATCCTAGGCTTAGTCTCAGGAGGAATGAGGACCAAGCTTTCTTAATCCTGGGTTCCTAGCTATAGAAACCCTTATCAGAGAAGATCAAATGAGTTGTAGCCTCAGCATATTCATGTAACCCTTCTGCCTGTCAGAGCTGGCAGCAACAAGGACTGGGTTCAGTATTTAGGGGTGCCTTTTCAGTAATACAATACAAAACCATCTTGAGCCCCCACCCAGTGACCTAGGACAATTACACAACCACCCCCTGGGTGTCTCTCAGAGGCAATACTTCCCCTCTCACAAGCACAGAGTCTGAGCATAGCAAAAAAAACTTTAGTAAAAGGAGGGAAATAATGCGGCATTAATTTGGGGAAACACTGCAAACAGGGTTTAAAATCATAAACCATGAGCAAAAAACCCACCACCTAGTAAGTTGGGCAGTGTCCATTTCACCTCAGGTTCTTAAGTCCAGCAACCTAAAAGTCCCTTTAACATGCCTGTCTCTTCTTTGCACCCCACTCACAGTTGCCGCCTTCGACAGTGCAGACCCAGAGTTCAGAGGTGCATCTGCAGAGTTCATCTCCCACCCTAGATGGAGGGGGAATAAGGAGGCACCTTACTCACTCTGCTGCTCAGGCACTTGCTCACTGCCCCTCTCTGCAGGGCTCTGCTCTGGCACTCTCCGCCAGCTGCCCTGCTGGCCACTTGCAAAGCCTAGATGATTTAAGGACCCCCCACTTAACACAGCTCTCAGTGATTTCAGCTATTAGTGGGGGAGCTTCACTGCTGGTACACACTGGACAGGTTATTGCGTCAGAGACACTATCCCAGAGCAGGTCTAATGCTTAGACCTAAGTATCAGTGATTTCAGCTCTGCAGCATGTAACAAGACTCTCAGTTGAGTCTAAATTAGCTATGTTATTACACAACGGAGAGAAAAAGGATCAAATGGCGTCTGGGGCCCTTAGGCAAGACCCACACCACCAGGTACGAGTACCTGTTTTGTTTGTTTGTGTGTGTGGTTGAGGGTGAGTCCCTCAATTGGGAAATGCCAAGTACAGTTCTGCTGCCCTGGAGTCACACAACAAGGATAATAACTCTTTATTACTTCTGATCCAATAACAAGGAGACGGAATCCAACACCAGCCAAAAGTGACCATTTGGGCAAGCAGTCCCATCATGCTGAGCACCTAGGTAGCGTGGCTGTGCCCAGGCAAATGAGATCAACTCCTGAAGTCCTCTTCCACAGCTCATCACTAGATGTCCAGGGAGAGTTCATTCAGACTCTGCTTACATTCACATCAAGGCGCAAGATTGTATCTTTCCCCTAAAGCAGCAGTTCCAAAACCTTAGGCTTGCATGACCCCGTTTTGTGATTTATTTGTTCTCCAAACACCATAATTACATCACTAGACTTACTGATGGAGGTTGAACCAGATGTGTCACTTTCAGAGGCCCCCAACAGAAATATGTGATCTATAACATGGCAGCCTCTAGGTGGTACATGTGAGGTCATGCTGTGTAGAATGCCATTTTGCGCTACAAAATAGTGTCCTCCATGAGTGTGATCTTGCATGGACCCTACGTGCAAGGTCTTGCCATGCGGAGGATGCCGTTTTGTAGAACAGATATGGATACATGGGGATTTGGCTTGTATATTCAATTGGTAACACAACCCCATCTGCTGATAGTGCGACCCCAAAGGTGTGACCATAGTTTGGGAGCCTGCCCTAAAGCCTTTAATCAGTGACACTGCCTTTACCTAGCTGGGATCCAACAGAGGTTGCTTACTCACTATACTATTGAAGGATATTTTCTGTTTACAGCAAAGACAGTATTTTAATAAACTAAGCTAAAACCTCTGTCCACCCTGTTTGTTAAACATATACTGAATGCATTCAGGCTTTCTAGTAGGTCTTTCAGTGAAAATATTTAATATAAAATTAAAATTTATGGGCCACATTTTCAGACTGACTAGAGGTTGTAGGTGTCTCAGTGTTTTGGTGCCCAGCTGGCGACACCTGATAACCAGACAGTGGATTTGCTGCACCTCTGTAATAAATAAATAAATAGATTAAATAAATAAGAAAAAAAATCAGGCTCCTATAAGGGGTCTCCAGGTGGCCACCTACAATCACGAGTCATTCTGAAAACTGTTGGCCTGTGAGTGTGCAGTAATGACCAACAAGCTTCTTCCGTCATCTTTGAGGCCCCACCCACCATTTAGCCCTACCTATCACATCTCATTTGCTATGAGGAGGTCTACCCCACAGTTGCATAACCAACACTTATCCACTTGCTTGGCTGCTTTTCTCTGAAGCACCTTCACCTTTTCTACCATATACAGGAAGGACTCCACATCAAGCTTCATAAAGCCACCCTCTTATCTTCCTCCAAATGCCTCTTTAAAACCTACCTCTGCGGCAATGGCTACAGATCACTGCTATTTGGCATTAGTTAGATTAGAGGCCACCTCTGACCATGAAAATGACTGATCTGCCCAAACACACCCATCTTTACTGTTACCTGCCCCCCCACCTCACCTCTCACACATTTTTCTTGTTATCCACTTGACATATCACCTAGTGAACCTAGATTGTAAAACACTGGAACAGGGACTATCTTTGTTCTGCTTCTTTGTACCGTGCCTAGCACAATGAGGGGCTGACCCCCTAATTAATGCCTTAGGCATTATCACAATAAAAAGACAGTGATGGTGGTAACATTTTCTGAAGAAAAAACTGGGAGTATATATTTACCAAAACAAAGCTGGGTTGTGGAAAATATTAACTGGGGAATGTTTCATAAATACTTATGAAAACTCATGGGCCAGATTCACTGGTCAGGCCAAGCTATGGTCAGCACAGGGCTAGGAGGGGAGACAGAAAGGTGGTGTTAAGTCATCTTTGCAAACTTCAGCTCCTGGGTCAGTCCCCAGTGTAAAAAAGAGCAGTCTCAGATCTGCTCTAACTTATGCAGGCTTTTGCAGCCTGTTGAGGCCAATCTGGCTGCTGGGGAATCACCAGGGCTTAGAGGTACCTGGGCCATGCCCCTTTTCAGGTGGCTGTGCCCTGTGCACTAGGGGCTGAGAAACAGGCATGGTGAAGGAGCTGTCTGTATTAGCACTGAGGATTCCCCAATTGTGGGACACTTCTTAAAGAACAAGTTAGAGCAGCTTTAGGGCTGCTTTACACTGCTGTGAAGGAGCCAAGGACCTGGTCTTATAGTACACTATATAAGACTGTAGCAGGCAGAGTAGGAATTCAGATTGCTGGGGAGCACATCAGTTTATATAAGATAAACTCCCTGTTCATTATAATGATCAAAATATACAGAGCTGAGGAGTGTAAGTGTCAGAGTGGCTTACTGGCAGTTCATATATTAAAGGGGAACGTGGTATATTTAACAGGGCCAGGTCCTGTTTCCATTAGAGCCAATGGCAAAACACTGATGTCAGTGGGACAGGATTGGGCCAAAAATAGTAAATGGAGCGTGTTTATTTGTCCTGCAGTTATACATGAGTGAAACAATTAAAATGTTAGATAAAGACTGGATTTCCTATATAATCCCACCCTGGCTACCGCCTCTTTTCCTAGGTTCTTCGGTGCTGCAGCATTCCCAGAGGAGCCTGGAGTAAGCTGGTTTGCACACATACAGAGCTGTGTTGCAGATGCAGAATATCCTTTTACGTGGTTTCCAGCTTCACTTTTTGGTCAACATGATTTAGAGCAACTCTCTTGGGATGTCTTGTGCATTATGTAAAACTTGTGTTCCTGTTGTCCTCGCTGACTCAAGTGAGGTTAGTGCTTTTTGCACAACTATTTCAAGTTACATATGTTAATGACATCAAACTCCTGCAGGAAAGACTCCTCCTGGAATGTATTTGCAGAGCAACCTTTTCCCACACTTTAAATTCCTCTCTATTCCCTGCTGTCCCCCATCTGAACTGCTTTGAGTTGGAGACTCCATGGGGCACCCCAGCATCTTTGCTTGCTAAAACTTTAGCCTTTACTTCCGTGGTGTATGGCCTGATTTTCTTGCAAGGTTCTGAGCATCTCCTGTGAGTTAGTGGAAGCTGTTATTTGCTCAGCACTTTTGCAAATCAGGCCATTTATTTCAGTGCCTCAATATGGATTTAGAATCCTAACCTTAGGCTCCTATTTTTGATAATCATGGTTGTAATGTTCAAAACTACTCACAGATTTGTCCCTTCAGTAACTATGGCTGGACATTTCAAAAGAGACAAAGGGAGCTAGGAACCCAAATTCCCTTGAAATGGAGTGCCTAAATCCCATTGTCTTGTTTGAAAATCCCAGCCTATGAACATGTCTTTAATTTAGCATTGCTTATGCCCTGCAAGAGTTTCTTGCAGAAGATATCTGCTCTATGCATCTGTTTCTCTGAACACATTTGCTTGGTACCTCTGCTTGTTTGCAACTGACATGCCAGTGTGACTGGGACACAAGCTTCAGATGTGAGAATGGCCAAGATGAGAGAGTGTTCTAATGCAGAACAGCATGGACTTTGAAAATCTCAGTGTGGCTTCAGCTTATAACTGGATAGTGCAATTGGGGCTGGAGTGGAGCATTATTTGTGTTTCACGTGGGGTAAAAGAGGCGTTAAAGAGGAAATTGTAATAGTTTCCACTGGTGAGTATTTCTCCAGAGGCCCCTGTGACCTTGTATGCTAGCGCAATGGATTTTTCTTCTTGCTGAATAATTTGGTCCAATGCATGTATCAGATGCTGAAGCTTTAGCAACCTTTTTCAGAAGCACATCTGAAGTGAGCTGCAAAACAAGCTTGCTTGCTAGGGACATGTAAGGGACATTTATCTCTGTTTGTGAGGAATTGCTCACATAAATCCTATCACTGCTGCGAGTTATTATGTGTGCAAATCTCAAGGCATCAAAATGGAACTATAACTCCACTGGATAATAGCTGGACACGGAATGAATTCATACAAGGTCATAATTCACTAAAAGAACTCCATTAATATCTCAAACCTGGAGAGCAGTATTTGAATAGTTTACTGCGCTAGCAGCGACCTGAGAGTATATAAACAAATATGCAATATATTGCTTGTATGTCCAAAATCCTGCATGTCAATATTTATTTGTCTATACAAATATATATTTCTGCAAAGGTACTTCCTTGCTTCAGATCTCAGAAGCTAATCAGAGACAGGTGTGATTGATATGAGGTTGGAAGACCTCCACTAATAATACTTTGAATTTTCAAGGAATATTTTTTTAAATTAATAATTGAGTT
The DNA here is from genome assembly GCF_020497125.1 of Mauremys mutica. Lineage (NCBI taxonomy): Eukaryota > Metazoa > Chordata > Testudines > Geoemydidae > Mauremys > Mauremys mutica. Next base: position 55,233,500 of record NC_059078.1, on the reverse strand, counting down.
TTTAAAAGCACCTCTCCAGAGCCCCAGTCACATGCACAACTCAGTTCAGGCCTTGTCTACACTACCAAGTCTTGTCATTAAAACTGCCTTTTGTTGACCAAACAGTGAGTGCGTACACACTGCGAGGCAACTTTTGTTGGGAATAAGGTCCAGTTTTGGCGACAAAATACATCCACCCTCACGAGAGATTGATGTCTTTTTCCGCTATATTTTTGTCAACAAAGTGCCAGTATAGACACCACGCTTGATTTTATCGCTTTAATTGGTCTCCAGGAGGTGTTCCACAATGTCCATCCTGACCGCTCTGGTCAGCAGTTTGAACTCCACTACCCTGCAGCCAGGTAAATAACCATCCACCCCTCACCCTTAGAAGCCCTGGGAATTTTTGAAATTCCATTTCCTGCTGGCTCGGCATGTAGACGTCTCATCACATCTACTCAGGTGACCATGGTGGGTTATCGCAGCAAACAGTCTCACGCTTGGATCACTGTGGAGTGCTGGAGCTGCTCCATATTTGGGGAGCGAAGTCTGTGCAGTCCCAGCTTGAGCCGTAGGAATTTTCATACCTATGGGCAAATTTCTTGAGGCTTGTGCGAAAAGGGCTATGATCGGGACACGCTGCAGTGCAGAGTGAAGATAAAGGAGCTGAGGCAGGTGTACCATAAGGCGAGGGAGGCAAACTGTTGCTCAGGTGCTTCACCTAAGACCTGCCGTCCTTTTAGGAGCTGGATTCTATCCTCAGTGGCAACCCGACCTCCATTGCCAAGAGCCCTGTGGATATTTCGGAGGGTATGGAGGCAGCGGAAAGAGGACCTAACCCAGAGGACAAAGTTATTGATGAAGAGGTGGAGTTAGATGAGGGTGGGCAGCTCCCGACAGGGTCGCCCGGTGGGGCAGGTAGCCAGGAATTGTTCTCCACTCCAGAGGTGTCTATCCAGTCTCAGCAGTTGCTCTCTGGGGAGCAAGAAGCAGGAGATGAGATGCCTGGTAAGTGGCTGTGGCTTGTGTAGTGTGGAGGTGGGTTCAGGGTATATAAATGTGGAAGGCTATCTGTGTTTTTGTGAGCTGTACATTTCCCTGTGTAGCTAAACAGTATGGCAGAACGGGGTGTTGACGCCCGCCGAGATCTCACGGGAATCATCCAGAGAGATCTCCAGGAAAGTTTCCTGGAGGTACTCAGCCTCTGCTGAAGGTTCCATGGCAGAGCTGCTTTGTTCCTTCCCCCATTGTAGGAAACTTTCCCGCGCCATTCAGCAATCACTTGTGCAGGGACCAAAGCGGCACATAGGTGAGCAACATAGGGAGCAGGGTGGAAGCCACAAGCGTGGAGTAGATGTACCCTCGTTTCCCTGCTTACCCTCAGCAGTGAGATATCCGCTAGAATGACCCCTGCCTGTGGAAAAGTGTGGGAGAATTTTAGAATTTGTTCCCTAGAATGCTGCATCACGACCCATGCAAAGAGTGCACTCTTTTCTCCATGTGGAGCACCTCCCACCCCCACCCCTGCCAACACTCACCATGCTTTGGATGTTTGCAGAGATGTGTGCCTGGCTAGGGTCAGTGAAAAAGTGATGGCAATGTTGCAAAAGGTGTATTTAACTTAAATGTTTCAATGCTGTGCATGAATTTAACAATCCTGCTTCTGTGCATTATCCTCTGTGCTTCACCAGATGGGCCTTCAGGAACACCCCATGCATCTCAGCCGAGGTCTCTGCCAGATAAGAAAGTGCCCAAGATGCAGCAATGACAGCATGTTCCGGGAGACCCTGCAGTGCTCCAATGCAGAAAAAAGGGAATGCAAGGAGTGCTGGGAAGCTGAATGGCAGGACAGAAAAGAGAATCAGGCATTTGTTAAGGACGCAACTGAGCGGATGATTAAAGTAATGGAGGAGAAAACGCAGATGCTGAAGTCCTTAATAATGCTGCAGACTGAGCAGATTAGTGCTCAACTGCCACTGCAGCACATTCAGAACTCTTTTCCATGCCCCCACCCAACTCCGCGAACACAATCCTTTCCACTTTGGGATATCTCGGATTCCCCATGACTCCACCCCATCGGACACCTTTCACAATGAAAGCTGGACCTACACACAGTTGTGAAAGTCTTCCCTTACCTGGTTCCTCCTTTCCCACCAAGCATCTGTGTTTGTGTGTCTTGTTTCTTGTGCAATAAAAGCAAAGTTTTATAATGGTAAATCATCTTTATTTTTTTTCTACAAGGTGAGATTGCAGGCTCTACCAATACATGCACAGACAGTTTAATCACTTACTTACTGGAATATAAGTCCCCAAATGTCACCATTGCCCCCTATGAAAACTACATGTAATGTAAAAGCAGCAAAGAATCCTGTGGCACCTTATAGACTAACAGACGTTTTGCAGCATGAGCTTTCGTGGGTGAATACCCACTTCTTCGGATGCAAGTGGTGGAAATTTCCAGGGGCAGGTTTATATATGCAAGCAAGAAGCAAGCTAGAGATAACGAGGTTAGTTCAATCAGGGAGGATGAGGCCCTGTTCTAGCAGTTGAGTGAAAACCAAGAGAGGAGAAACTGGTTCTGTAGTTGGCAAGCCATTCACAGTCTTTGTTTAATCCTGAGCTGATGGTGTCAAATTTGCAGATGAACTGGAGCTCAGCAGTTTCTCTTTGAAGTCTGGTCCTGAAGTTTTTTTGCTGCAGGACGGCCACCTTAAGATCTGCTATTGTGTGGCCAGGGAGGTTGAAGTGTTCTCCTACAGGTTTTTGTATATTGCCATTCCTAATATCTGATTTGTGTCCATTTATCCTTTTCCTTAGAGACTGTCCAGTTTGGCCGATGTACATAGCAGAGGGGCATTGCTGGCATATGATGGCATATATTACATTGGTGGACGTGCAGGTGAATGAACCGGTGATGGTGTGGCTGATCTGGTTAGGTCCTGTGATGGTGTCGCTGGTGTAGATATGTGGGCAGAGTTGGCATCGAGGTTTGTTGCATGGATTGGTTCCTGAGCTAGAGTTACTATGGTGCAGGGTGCAGTTACTGGTGAGAATATGCTTCAGGTTGGCAGGTTGTCTGTGGGCGAGGACTGGCCTGCCACCCAAGGCCTGTGAAAGTGTGGGATCATTCTCCAGGATGGGTTGTAGATCCCTGATGATGCGCTGGAGGGGTTTTAGCTGGGGACTGTATGTGATGGCCAGTGGAGTCCTGTTGGTTTCTTTCTTGGGTTTGTCTTGCAGTAGGAGGCTTCTGGGTACACGTCTGGCTCTGTTGATCTGTCTCCTTATTTCCTCGTGCGGGTACTGTAGTTTTGAGAATGCTTGGTGGAGATTTTGTAGGTGTTGGTCTCTGTCTGTGGGGTTAGAGCAGATGCGGTTCTACACCAACATCCCACACGCTGATGGAATACAAGCTGTCAGGAACAGTATCCCTGATGATGCCACAGCACAACTGGTTGCTGAGCTCTGTGCCTTTATCCTCAGACACAACTATTTCAAATTTGATGACAATATATATCTCCAGATCAGTGGCACCGCTATGGGCACCCGCATGGCCCCACAATATGCCAATATTTTTATGGCTGACCTGGAACAACGCTTCCTCAGCTCCCGTCCACTCACGCCCCTTCTCTACCTACGCTACATTGATGACATCTTCATCATCTGGACCCATGGGAAGGAGACTCTGGAAAAATTCCACCACGATTTCAACAGCTTCCACCCCACCATCAACCTCAGCCTGGACCAATCTACACGGGAGGTCCACTTCCTAGACACTACGGTGCAAATAATTGATGGTCACATTAACACCACCCTATACCGAAAACCTACCAACCGCTATGCCTACCTTCATGCCTCCAGCTTCCATCCCGGGCACACCACAAGATCCATTGTCTACAGCCAAGCACTGAGGTACAACCGCATCTGCTCTAACCCCACAGACAGAGACCAACACCTACAAAATCTCCACCAAGCATTCTCAAAACTACAGTACCCGCACGAGGAAATAAGGAGACAGATCAACAGAGCCAGACGTGTACCCAGAAGCCTCCTACTGCAAGACAAACCCAAGAAAGAAACCAACAGGACTCCACTGGCCATCACATACAGTCCCCAGCTAAAACCCCTCCAGCGCATCATCAGGGATCTACAACCCATCCTGGAGAATGATCCCACACTTTCACAGGCCTTGGGTGGCAGGCCAGTCCTCGCCCACAGACAACCTGCCAACCTGAAGCATATTCTCACCAGTAACTGCACCCTGCACCATAGTAACTCTAGCTCAGGAACCAATCCATGCAACAAACCTCGATGCCAACTCTGCCCACATATCTACACCAGCGACACCATCACAGGACCTAACCAGATCAGCCACACCATCACCGGTTCATTCACCTGCACGTCCACCAATGTAATATATGCCATCATATGCCAGCAATGCCCCTCTGCTATGTACATCGGCCAAACTGGACAGTCTCTAAGGAAAAGGATAAATGGACACAAATCAGATATTAGGAATGGCAATATACAAAAACCTGTAGGAGAACACTTCAACCTCCCTGGCCACACAATAGCAGATCTTAAGGTGGCCGTCCTGCAGCAAAAAAACTTCAGGACCAGACTTCAAAGAGAAACTGCTGAGCTCCAGTTCATCTGCAAATTTGACACCATCAGCTCAGGATTAAACAAAGACTGTGAATGGCTTGCCAACTATAGAACCAGTTTCTCCTCCCTTGGTTTTCACTCAACTGCTAGAACAGGGCCTCATCTTCCCTGATTGAACTAACCTCGTTATCTCTAGCTTGCTTCTTGCTTGCATATATAAACCTGCCCCTGGAAATTTCCACCACTTGCATCCGAAGAAGTGGGTATTCACCCACGAAAGCTCATGCTGCAAAACGTCTGTTAGTCTATAAGGTGCCACAGGATTCTTTGCTGCTTTTACAGATCCAGACTAACACGGCTACCCCTCTGATACTTGACTACATGTAATGTAACATTGAAGCACCTGTGACAGAGATATACATTACTGGTTCTCAGTGTTAAAGTGCTGCCTCAGAGCCTCCCTGATTTGAATAGCCCCTCTCTGGGCTCCTCTGACAGCCCTGGTAACTGGCGGCTCAAAATCAGCAGCCAAGCAGTCTGCCTCAGCGCTCCACCACGAGCAAACCTTTCATCCTTAGCTTTTTTAAAGATTATGCAACATAACAACACGTGACTATGACCATGGGATTATTATCCTCATTAAGGTCTAACCTGCCATAAAGGCATCACCAGTGTGCCTTTAATCTGCCAAAGGCACATTCCACTGTCATCTGGCACCTACTCAGCCTGCTGTTGAACCGCTCCTTACAGCTGTCCAGGTTTCCCATGTAAGGTTTCATGAGCCACGGCTGTAAGGGGTACGTATGGTCTCCTAGGATCACTATGGGCATTTCAACATCTCCCACTGAAATCTTCTGGTTTGGAAAGAAAGTCCCCGCTTGTAGCTTTCTATACAGGCCAGTGGTACTGAAGATGTGTGCATCATGCACCTTCCCAGACTATCCCGCATTGATGTTAGTAAAACACTCATGGGTCATCCACAAGCTCCTGCAACACCATGGAGAAGTACCCTTTCCTATTGATGTACTCAGTCGCAAGGTGATCTGGTGCCAAAATTGGAATATGTGTGCCATCTATCACCCCTCCACAGTTAGGGAAACCCATTTCTGCAAAGCCGTCCACCATTTCATGCACATTTCCCAGAGCCACAGTCCTTCATAGCAGAATGTGATTAATTGCCCTGCACACTTGCATTAACGCAGCCCCAATGGTCTACTTCCCAACTCCAAATTGATTTGTGACCGACCATTAGCAGTTTGGAGTCACCAGCTTCCACACAGCAATCATCATGTGTTTCTACACCAGCTCTCATTCTGGTGTCCTTGCACCACAGTGCTGGGGTGAGCTCCACACACAGTTCTAGGAAGGTGGCTTTCCACATCTGAAAGTTCTGTAGCCACTGCTCATCATCCCCCACCTGCATGTGGATATGATCCCACCATTCTGTGCTTGTTTCCCAAGCGCAAAAGCTACGGTCCACCCTATGCACCTGCTCTGTGAATGCCAAAAGCAATCTAAGGTTGCTCCTATCCAGATCACACAGAATGTCAGGCAACTGGGAGTCTTCTTCAGTTAGGAACTTCGCAATTAACTGCACTGCCATCCGCGATGTCTTCATGACAGTTAACAGAGCATAGGAGAGCAGGGGTGCACAGCAAAGAAGGGCCATTGCAAATATGCCGTGAAAGAAAGCCAGAAGCGCATGGAGTGCTGAGACAGAAAGCAATGCAGCGCAGGACATTTAACCTGGTCCCAAGATGTGCCGTGATCTGCTCCATCATCCCACAATACCTAGCGACAGAAGGTGTTGAGCTGGACTGTGGGATAGGTACTGTCGATGATGGTGCCCTCACTGTGGATGCAATCTGCTGACAAAGGGAGCAAGTGTAAACATGAAATTGTGATTTTTATTATGTCGACATCACTTTTGTCGACACAAATTGGTAGTGTAGACATAGCCTAAGAAAATACATGCACTTCTACTGGGCCCTAGCCACTAGACTAACAATACTTCTTTACCTACCATCCCAATACTCCCCCCCACAGCCCTCTACCACTTCCCTACTCCGTGGTAAAAAGACTGGGAAAATAGACCAGACTTGCATTGTGTCCTGTAGGTTAACAAACTCAGGTTCTGTCAGCAAGCAGGAGATGGAATTCCAGAGCAGAGAGCCCTGTGCTGAGCATGGCCTGTCTCCATGCAAATCTGGGTGCTGTCATATAGAGAACCTCTGCCAGCCTCAGTGCTGTCCTGTCGCACAAGCAGAGAGGTAACTAGTTAGGATCCAAACCACTACTTTAGATGTGAAAGGCCTTGGGCTTGCACCAAGAAGTGAGTGGGAAGTCATTGCATGCCGTGGCTTACATGTGTACTGTGTTCTCTATAAGAAACTCCATCGAATAAGCGGGCAACTACTGCTTTAGCTGAAGTTTTGAAGTGGTTTTCACTCCAGATAGAGGGTGTTGCATGAATCCATCTTGGTGGAGACAGACCTGGATCACTGTGATGAAGAGGTCTGCATCCAAAAGGGAGAGCTCCAGCCTTCTTCCTCAAAGCAGGTACCAAAAGCACAGGTGGCAGTCACAGGTGTCTGGACATCTAGGAGTAGCCAAGGATCTGCCCCCCCACCTCCCAGTTGCAATCTGAGTATGAAAAGTTAGCTAAGCTCCCTCAAACAAAGGAGCGGATATTACTGCTGCCATTTCCTCTAGGTGTTTCCCCTAATATTCCAGCATCACCTTAATCTTGTGTGGCCTGAGCCTCAGTCAAATGGCTTTCATCCAACCCCCTAGATCAGTTAGGCTCTGGATCTAATGAAATGGAGGCTCAGGGCTCAGTAGTCACTAGCAGAGATACTGAGGCAATGTGGGCTGCAATGCATCGATAGACTGATATACCATATATATTATTCAGTCACTGCACCAGATGTCTCTATGTGTATAGAGTTCCAGGCCAGGATTGGTCCGTGACAAACAGGAGGCAAAATGAGAACTTGACTGTGACATTCTTAGCATAACCAGAACAAGGAGTCATACCCAGAACTAGGAGGGTGGTGGAACACTGGAAGGGTTACCTAGGGAGGTGGTGGAATCTCCTTCCTTAGAGGTTTTTAAGGTCAGGCTTGACAAAGCCCTGGCTGGGATGATTTAGTTGGGGATTGGTCCTGCTTGAGCTAGGGGTTGGACTAGATGACCTTGTGTGGTCCCTTCCAACCCTGATATTCTATCATTCTATGATCTTGTCACCCCCTTGCTACCACCAAAGGGGAGTCTTGTTTATGCTTGGCTGGACATCTGCTCCCTGACACTACTGGCCAGTCAGCCACTCAAACACTCTGTTCTGGGCTATGCCAGCCCTTACTGTGCCTTGAAGGTTAGCAATAGGCGCACTAGAACCCCTTTGAAGTGTTCCCCTGTAGTGTCCACTCCCCTTATCCACTGAACACTCACAGAAACAACAGGTCTCCTGTCCCCAGAGGAACAGTGTTCATACCAGCTTGTAGGATTCAACTCAGGATCAGCACTTTGCTGAACATCACAACATTTAAATACATTTAAAATGAAAACAGGAATAAGGTTATCATCAAAGACCAAGATTTAGTGAGTAAGAATATCAGAAAGAAACAGTTACATATCAAACAAAACCATAACATGCTTTCTAGAGACTCAACTAAACTGGTTCACCACCAGTCTAAACAAGTTTTGTCTCACTGTCTTCTGCAGTTTTTCAACCAAAGTTGGCTGAGTCCTGTTTTCATGAATGTAAATGCACTGCCCATTTACTTCCTAGAAGCAGGATCATGGTGTCTTCTTTGCCCCACAGACATACCATCCCAAACTTATTGTTTTTGCACGCAGCCAGTATAACCACCCATGGTTGTTTTTCCTGTGTGCTCTTTCCCTATTGACTTCACATCCCTTTGCTGACTTTGTATGTAAATAGGCATCTAGTATGTTAGCTTACAATGCTTAATTTACATCCTGATAGAGAGGTGCCCATTTCTGACCTCCTGTCTGGAGGAAAACCTGTTTTTCATTTTTGCCATAATACAAATTTTAAAACCATATTTTCGGTATATAAACATTATATAATATCTGTATCTGTAGATACCTTTCACATTGATACTGATGACTAGTATGTCACTGGCTTTCATTTAAAACCTCGCATGACATTTTTTAGGTGAACTAGAATGTACATACCAGAATAAGGAGATTCTCATTGTGATACTGCACCCCATATTCTTCACAGTGATATTATTATCACACGATCCATTGGCTACAGCCAAGCCCTAAGATATAACCACATTTGCTCCAATCCCTCAGACAGAGACAAGCACCTACAGAATCTCTATCAAGTGTTCTTAAAACTACAATACCCACCTGGGGAAGTGAAGAAACATATTGACAGCACGAGATGGGTACCCAGAAGCCACCTACTACAGGACAGCCCCAACAAGGAAAATAACAGAACACCACTGGGAGTGGCTGGCTCACTACAAAAGCAATTTTTCCTCTCTTGGTATTGACACCTCCTCATCAGTTATTGGGAGTGGACCACATCCACCCTGACTGAATTGGCCTTGTCAACACTGGTTCTCCACTTGTAAGGTAACTCCCTTCTCTTCATGTGCCAATATATCTATGCCTGTATCTGTAATTTTCACTCCATGCATCTGAAGAAGTGGGTTTTTTAGCCAACGAAAGCTTATGCCAAAATAAATCTGTTAGTCTTTAAGGTGCCACCGGCTCCTTGTTGTTTTTGTGGATACAGACTAACACGGCTACCCCTCTGATATTATGATATGATTGTGGCATAATTATGATGCATTTTATGCAAGATGGGTCATGTGAAATGTCATTGAAAAGATTATGATTTGCTGAATATGATTATCCTATTTGTATGCCTGTGTCATTTTTTAATCTGAAGTTATAAATACTGAATATGTATCTGTACTTCAAATGTAGTTACACCTGGGTAACACCCACTAGACAAGATGCTTTCAGTCTCAATAACTGGTTATAAAGGGCCTATTCAGGGTAATAGGCCATTAGAAAGAACAATAGGCCTTAGGAGGTGAGCCTTGCTGAGAATGCTACAGACAGCCTGTGAGTGATGGCTGCTATGACTGTGCAAAGACATGTAACCAGACCACATGATGCCGGACTCCACCTTGGGATGTCAATATTTTTCCACAGACTGGTCTGGGAACCAAGCTTTGGAACAAAGGGTTCCCACCATATGCAAAAGCTATATAAGGCAGGAAGTGACATCATTGGGGTTCTTCACTCCCCATAAAAGAAGAACACCTGAGGAACAAAGACTGAACTGGAGGAAATGCTGGACCCAGGCTAAAGGGATTTCTAGCCTGTGAATGAAGACCTGAGAAACCCAAGCTGTAAAGCTAATGCAGTGTGTGCCTTAAGTATCTGCTAATTCATATCCAATCTATTTAGTATATTAAGCTTAGTTTGCATTTTTTTGTTTATTTGTTAGGTAATCTGCTTTGATCTGTTCGCTGTCAAATATAATCACTTAAAATCTATCTATTGTAGTTAATATACTTGTTTTTGTTTTAATCTAAACCAGTGAGCTTTGACTGGAGGGCTTGGGGAAAATCTTGCTTTGTCACCACAAGTGTGCATTGTTCTCTTCACATTGAGGGAGAGGCGGACCAGGTATTAAACCTATATATTGGTCAGATTTGATCAGGGAAAGACAGGACTACTCTAGGGTCCTAGGCTGGGAAGCTGCTGATTAGACAGCCTGCGTGTAACTGCAGCTGGATGTGTCCCTACCTGTGTGAATGCTGGTGAAAGTGCAGGCTGGATGGCTTTGCAGCTTGTCACAGCAGTACAGTGTGAGAGGGAGCTCAGGCTGGTGGGTCAGGGGGCTCAGTGGCACCCCAGCTCCAGGTGGCACCCAGAGGGAAATACATCACAATCATAACCTCCTTATCAGCTGGCATTAAGGGGCTCTTGGGTCACATTAAGCTGTGTGGAAGCTTGTTTGATTGTCCATTGTAGCTGTGTTCCTTAATAAAGATCTTCTGATGGAGGACTGTGATTCCATTTATCATGACAGTGCCCTATGTGTTGAGCAGGAGGGGTGACTCTCGTGCCTTGTGGACCTGCACATGACAGAGTCCTTATGGAAAATAAGAAATTACCCAATATTTTACTCTGGATCCTTCCGGACAGAAAAGAATGAAGGCACTCAAGAACAGTTCCTGTTCCTGAGGGGGCCCATAGACATGTCAGCAGTAGCTCACAGTCACTGCTATTAAAGGCAGTTGACAGAGTATTTGGATTGTATGTTCTAGCTGAGAACCGTGTCTGCAACATGGAAAGATTCTGCGCTAGGGATGGCTGCTCAGTTCTGCACTGATGGCAGGTTCTGGGTCTGAAGCTGGCTGAGCCAGGAATGGAAAGATCATCCTGGTGCAGGCTGATTCTGTAGTGACACAGAGCTGGGATAGCAGTTCCTACAATGGCCCATGAGCGTGGCAGGAGGAAATGGGGATGTGGCCAAGATAGCCCCCCACCTCCTGCTGTATTTGCTTCTTGGGGCTATTGGCAGCTGGTGAAACTTCAGGCTGCTCTAACTTTTGCTGGTGATGTGCTCAGTGCCTGCCCAGCCAACCCAGGATCGGGAAGATTGTTACCAGATTTGCCCATTACTTTGGGGTACGCTCATTTATTAGGGTTACTCTTCTGGGGGCGGGGTCTGTAATTCTATCAATGTACTGCTTGTGTCACCTGTGTTTTCATATGGAGCTCTACTTCTCCCTGCTGCAAGTTCCCTCCCAATGGAGCTATCCTGCAGGACCTAGGTTTCCCAGGGCTGGGCTCCTCCAGCCCCTAATCAGATGAACACACACACACACATTAACAAAGCACGTCTGAGCGGACCGAGTCAATCAGCAGTCTCAAGCTGACCTCTTATATGTCCCTGGACTCAGCAGGCTGGGTAAGCAGTACTTCCAAGCTGTTACCCTCATATGCCACGGGCACTGCACCGGAATAGAGTATGCCTGAGCAGGCTGGGTTGAGCAGCACTTCCAAGCTGCCACCCTTATATCCCCTGGACTCAGCAGGCTGGGTTGAGCAGCACTTCCAAGCTGCCACCCTCCTATGCCCCAGGTTCAGCACGTCTCTATCCCCACTTTCACATTACAATTGTTCTGGTAGTAACCCATTTGATGAGCAAACCCACAGGATTTTTGGGCGCTATAGGGATCTTTAGCTTAGGTAAGAGTAGCATTGCTGCAGAGCAAATGGGGAATCCAAAAACACAAAAGAGAGCGAGAGGGAGGGAAGCAACCATCTTAACCATAAAAGTTATTTATTGCCAGGTAATAACCATACAAGGAGGGCCAAACAAACAAAACAGTTACAATATTAAATCTAGCTTAAATTTGATTACAAAAGTCAGGTTTAGAAAACTATACCTGATCACACAAGTCAGAGTTAGAAAGCTATACCTAGATTAGGGGAAAAAAAACCAACAGAGAGAGAGAGAGAGAGAGAGAGATGGGTTCTCACCACTCTGTGAAGCTTGAACCGGTCAGGGTTCCCAGGTGGTGGTGGTAGTTGAGGGTCCAGAGTGCTGGAGACAGGCAGAGCCCCCAGCACGATCAGTCAGGAGAAGATGAAGTCCCAATGGAACTGATGTAGATTTTGGATCCAGGCACCAGAACACTTATTTGAGAGTGGGTAGGGTTTTTTTGAAGGGCAACAATAATGGTTCAAGGGAGAACTGTAGATTTGTTTATGGAAGTTGTTTTGGTCAGGCTAGACACTAGGAATTGATCATTCCTGGCTATGGGCGGTGTTCCTTTGTGGGAGCTCACAATGCAATTAGGCAGCTTCAGTATTTTGGATACCAATAAAGGAGTTATTACTAGAACTGGTCTGATAACTACTGAGCTGGGTGTGTGCAGGCCTGAGTTTATTAACATCTGGAGCAGAGATCCCCCAACATGCAGTGCTTCCCTGCTTTTCTGGTCCCAGAGTTCCATGCGGTTCTTGCCTTGGAATCTCTGTTCTCTATTCTGTATGCTTATGAAGAAGCTTCCCTGACCCATCTCTGATGCAAATGAGGCTAGGGCTGTTTCCCTAATCCTGTCACCCTTGTCCGGAGGGGTTTAGGTTTGTCTCCCACTGTCTTTTCATTGCTTTTTGTAAGTCTTTCTTCTGATCGGTTTTGGTTCAAGCAGAGGCTGGGTTGGGGGTGGGGGGATCCTTCGTGAGTCAGACAGGCTGGATACTTTGCTCTGGTTCCCCAAGAACACAGAGTTGACAGGTAACAAGATACAAAGTCGAGCTTTGTGGCTGTGCAGCCATAGTGATTATTGGGGCTGATATGTAGGCCCTGACACTCATGGTGTATATTGCGTTTGTGTGTGTATCTATATACAATAGAACCCCCAATTTTTTTAATTAACTGGGGATTGAGGAGTTCATAAAATAGGAAAGTTCATAAAACTTAACATCTCACAATTACAGTAGATACTGTGCACAAGTAGCAGTCTGGTGCCTTGCATTCCTTTCTTCTTGTCCGTCAAACCACTGCAAAGCGATTTCCAGTGTATTCAAGGGTTGTCAGCTTGTTATTTGTCAGCATCACTTTTATTATGTGATTATCCCCTCTCCACTCCCCTGTTGGGAAAACATGGTTCCTATAACTGGCTGTTTGTAAGGCTGGTGCTCATCAAATTGTGGTTCTGTTGTAGATGTGTGTACAGAACATGCTCTGGGGGAAACGGCTGACTGCAGAATGTGAAATACAGCTACAGGGATACAAGGGACAGATCAGTCCCTGGAGTAACACCACTGACTTCTGTATGTGCACAGCAGGGATGTATTCCCTTCCCCACCCCCATTATTAACTGTTGCTTGAGATTCTCTGTCTGACAGAGCATAAAAGCCCCTGCTGCCAGCAAAGGAACTGCAAAGTTCTCCTATGAAAATCACCATAGATCTGTTGCTCTTAAGGCTTGTCTACACAGGGAGTCTGGTCAGAATTGCTATTCCTCATTAGCTAGTCCCAATTAACTCCATGTGTGAATGCTCTTATTTTGCAACAAGAGTGCCTTAATTAGAATTAGCTTAATCCATTTGGGAAGCTAATTTGGAATAAGGCACTCATTCTGGAATAATAGTTAATCCATTCTAAATTCACACCCTACTTTATTCTGGACTAATTTTCCTGTGTAAACAGATAGATAAAGCTTTTATTGGGTAATAAATAAAACAAAGTTTTTATTGTGTAATAAATCCAGTGAATAGTGAGCTCATCCCAGTGTCTCTCTTGCCCCTTGTAGTAGGTACTACCTCTTCCTTTCTATGGTTTCCATGCCACATCTTACTGAGTCATCAAATGGCAGAGCGATGCTTTGTTCTGGTCCAGTCTGGGCCCCCTTTCGCAGGCCCCTTCATGACTCTGGGAGGTCATGTTACCAGGCTGCCTTTCCCCATAAATCATATCCATGTGTGATTCATTTGGCAGCATATGCTATGGGCTGCTCACGGCTGGCAAGCCGATGTCGCAGACACACGTGAATTGCTGGTCGTACTTCACAGGATGAATACACAGAGCCTCTGAAAGCTAAGAAGTCAAAAGGACCAGTTAATATAATGTGGAACAGCTTTTTACAATATGAGCGAGCACGAGAGAGAGCGAGAACAGACCCCTTTTTTACACGCCTTGGTTTTGCATAGGTTCTACTTAACTGCTGACTTATTTTCAAGGTGCAGGTGGTCACATCATTCTTGGGATGTGTATTAAAATGCATCCTGGGATTAACTATCAGTTTAGGTGGCATGTCACCAGGCTGGAGTCTGCCCATTGTTTTTAAAACAAAATAAATGATGTAAATATATTTCCATATTCCAGTGTGTGTATAATTACTAAGGCCTGGTCCACAATAGGACTTTAATTCGAATTTAGCAGCGTTAATTCGAATTAACCGTGCACCCGTCCACACCACGAAGCTATTTAATTCAACATAGAGGGCTCTTTAGTTTGACTTCTGTACTTCTCCCCGACGAGGGGAGTAGCGCTAAATTCGACATGGCCATGTCGAATTAGGCTAGGTGTGGATGCAAATCGACCTTAGTAGCTCCGGGAGCTATCCCACACTGCACCACTCTGTTGACGCTCTGGACAGCAGTCCGAGCTTGGATGTTCTGATCAGGCACACAGGAAAAGCCCCGGGAAAATTTGAATTCCTTTTCCTGTCTGGCCAGTTTGAATCTCATTTCCTGGTTGGACATCGGAGCGAGCTCAGCAGCACCGGCAAGGATGCAGAGCTCTCCAGCAGAGGAGTTCATGCAATCTCTGAATAGAAAGAGGGCCCCAGCATAGACTGACCGGGAAGTCTTGGATCTGATCAGTGTGTGGGGCGAGGAGTCTGTGCTTTCGGAGCTGCGCTCCAAAAAACGGAATGCAAAGATGCTCCGGAGCCTGCCACCACTGCGTGGGGGGGGGGGGGGTACGTGACTTTGTAGCGGGGGACGGCGGTTACAGATCTTATGCAGCGGTCCTTGTCCTGGACCGCAGAGTCACGCAGCAGAGGAATCTGTATCCGTCCTCCTCCGCCACAAGGTCACATAGCCCCCGCACACAGAATCCCAAAAAGGAGGGATGGCAGGCTCCGTTGAAACAACCAGTCCGGCACTGCGAACCGCTCTAGGAGCAGGAGCCTGTCATTCCTCAAGTTTAGAGGCGGTTTTTACATCACTGCACACCCTACGCAGCACAGTCTGCATCCCAGTTTCAACCCTTTAACGCAAAGTCATTAATAAAGAAACCTTTGTTAAGTAACAATGGAACATGTATTTTATTTTTACACGTGTGTTGGAAGTGGGGGAAATGGGGTGAATGGGGTATGTAACTGCAGAGGATAGTCAACAGTAACTGGGTAAAGAAACAGGGGCAGGTTCAGCTTCTCTGTAAAGAAACTGAACAGTCACAGGTCACGCTGCTCGCTGCTCGCTGGTACTTGAAGAGTTCCTTGTCGCTGTCCAAGGCGCCTGTATAGGGGTCCCCGAGGATCACTATAGGCATCTGCACATCCCCAACAGTTATTTTGTGGTCCGGCAAGAAACTACCTAAACAGACCACAGTTCCTGAAAACACGCGCGTCATGAACTTTGCCTGGCCACCCAACGTCGATGTTGGTAAAACGTCCCCTATGGTCCACCAGAGCTTTCAGCACCATTGAAAAATAGCCCGATTTCTCAGCAGCTGACTGTGGAAGAGGTGGACGATAAGGTGCGAGGAGGTGAAAACGGCCATAACTGCAGCGGGCTCCATGCTCGCAGTGCTGTGGCATCCGCGCTGTCACTGACCAGAAAAGTGCATGAACAGATTGCCCGCAGGCGCTTTCAGGGAGGGAGGGAGGGCGTGATTGACAGTTGAATGATGACAGTTTCCCAAAACCACCCTCGACACATTTTTTCCCCCAGCAGGCATTGGGGGCTCTACCCAGCATTCCAATGGGCAACAGGGACTGCGGGAACTGTGGGATAGCTTCCCACAGTGCACTGCTTCCAAAGTCGACGCTGGCCCCGTTAGTGTGGACTCACAAAGTCGAATTACTGTCCTTAGTGTGGATACACAAATTCGACTTCGTAAGGTCGATTCCACAAATTCGAATTAAGTTGAATCGAACTACTCCTGTAGTGTAGACATACCCTAAGTAGTTGTTTCCTTGCCTCAATGGGGCTTCTGCTGGCATAAGGAGTCCCTAGCTGCACAAAGCTGGTGTAGTGATATAAGGAAGTAGTTTTTCACACAGTACGTGATTACACAGGGGAACTCATTGCCACAGGATGTTGCTGAGGCCAAGATTTTAGCAAGCTCTAAAGTGGAATTGGATTCTTATATAGATAACAAGAATGTCCAGGTTTGTTATAGTTAATGCTAAAAAAGTAGTATTGAAAGGAATACAAAACTTCATGATTCATGGTTAAAACAATCTAACTATGAGGGATCAGGATGAGACCTTCATGGGAGTAGATTATTTCACATCTGTCTACTGTGAGGTCTTATGTACCGTCCCCTGAAATATCTAATACTGATCAGAGACAGGACACTAAACTAGATGGACCATACGTCTGATTCAGTTTGCCAATTTCTGTATTTCTATCCCACTCCCTCTGCAGACCCCAGTGATGGGCGCATGCCCAGAATGCCATTGCACTCTGGCTATTCTTATCAGCTACACTGGCCCTGGGGACCATGAACATCCAAGTACTTTAGAGTAGCCCCATGCCTAACTTAGGTTGGTGCATCAGGTGGCAAAAATCAGCTGAAATGCACAGGTGTACTGGGCCCTCAGTGCTGGGATAGCATGGATTGTGTTAGACTGCAGATTTGTAATAGCATCCATCCCCTTTTCCAAACAATGAGATGGTTGCTGGTGAAAGGTGGCAGCTGTTGAGAGTGAATTCCCTCCTCCCCCCACTCTGAACTGATACACGGTGGACAGTGACAAGACAGGCTTTCTGCATGCTGCCCGCTAACACATCTCAACCCTGGCCTGGAGGGAAGCTGCAGGAAAAGATGATGGTTGTGGACATCAGTGCTTGCCCATTGAAACTGCAGGAAATAGGATCCCCTGTGTGCAATCACTATAAACACTGTCCCTGGTCATTGCTTCAGAATAAGCCAGATCCACCCGGGGCTTTGTGGCAGAGAGGTAACTTTGTCCAAGAAGTTGCTGGGAGGCACAGACATTCCTCTGCAGGACCACACCCTCCGGCTCACAACAACCCCACCACAAGCGGAGTCCTCCCCATCTTATTTCTGTAAACAAAGATGCCCAGCACTTACTTCTGCTGCACCTCTCCTCTTATTACAAGCCCCCCCCCACCATATTTGTCCCCTGCCCTCCACTTGTGGCAGCCCCCCCATAACTACCCGTATTTTTCCGTGTATAAGACGCCCCCATGTATAAGACGCCCCCAACTTTTCTAACCCCAAATTCAGGTTTTTTGTTTTGTTTTGTTTTCTTTCCCGCTCCAGCCGCGCTTCAGCTGTCCCCCGCGACTTTGCCGCTCAGGCACAGGAAGAGAATGCCGAGGTAGGGGTAGAGGGGCCGAGGAGGGCCATGTGCCCCGGCTGGTCTCCGGTGGCGGCCCTGCCCGGCTCCTGCCGCATCCCTCCCCGGCCGCGCGACTCCTGCCCTGGCCCCGCGTCCCCGGCCGCCCGGCTCCTGCCCCGCGTCCCCAGCCACCTGGCGCCCGCGTCCCTAGCCGCCCAGCTCCCCGCGTCCCCGGCCCGGCTCCCCGCGTCCCCGGCCCACCGCGTCCCCAGCCACCCAGCTCCCCGCGTCCCCAGCCGCCCGGTTCCCCAGCCGCCCAGCTCCCCGCGTCCCTAGCCGCCCGGCTCCCCGCGTCCCCGGCCGCCCGGCTCCCCGCGTCCCCGACCCACCGCGTCCCCAGCCACCCGGCGCCCGCGTCCCTAGCCGCCCGGCTCCCCAGCTGCCCGGCTCCCCAGCTCCCCACGTCCCCAGCCACCCGGCTCCCCGCTTCGCCGGCCACCCGGCCCCGCTTCCCCGGTCCCGCTTCGCCGGCCGCCCGGCCCTGCTTATCCGGTCCGGCTTTGCCGGCCGCCCGTCCCCACTTACCCGGTCCCGCTTCCCTGGCCGCCCGTCCCCGCTTACCTGTCCCCGCTTCTTTGGCTGCCCGGCTCCGGGTCCCCGTCCACGGCCGCCCGGCCCCGCTTCCCCGTCCCGCTTCGCCGGATCCAGCCACGTGCAGGCAGCGCGGTAAGGGGGCAGGGAGCGGGTGTTGGAGAGAGGGCAGGGGAGTTCAGGGGTGGGGGGGTGGATAGGGGTTGGGGGGGTCAGAAGGCAGGGAACAGGGGGCTTACTTCTGTGTATAAGACTACCCTCAATTTTTAGTCTAAGGATTTTAGGAAAAAGTATAGTCTTATACACGGAAAAATACGGTATTTCTTCACAAGGCAAGATGATGAGCTGGCTGCAAGTGGGAACCACCGATGCAGCCTCCTTCCTGCCCAGCATGAGGACACTGGGAAAGGCAGGGGAGCCCAACTGAAGCTGGATCAATCAGCTTATGGACAACTGGCAAGAGGAGGCGGGAGAGACTCAGTTGAGCTACTGCCCAACCAGCCCCTGACTCTCCTCTTCCCCTCCCTCTGCTGCCTCCTCTCAGTCCCTGAAAAAGTTAGGGTGGAGGGAGATGGCTGCCACCACCCCAAGCTAAATGTTGGGTGAGGTAGATGTCCCCTGTTCCCCTCCTATAATTACTATGGTTATTCACAGGATATGCTGGGGGCAAAAATCTGTCCCCCGCCCCCCAGTAAGTTTGCAATCAGATGAGCTTTGTGCCTGTGATGAATCATCGACATTAAGCACCTGGTCGCAATATCCCACAAACAAAGCCGAGATGGTGGGGCCCTGAGCTTGCTGGCCTCTAGCTACTGCTGCAGTATATAAATGTTTAATGCTAAATTCATTTTCCATCGCCCAGTCAATCGGAGTCAGCCAAGGAAGGTGCCAATTAGGAATTGTGTCTGCTTCTGGCTTTTATTGAGCACACTACAATATGAACTAAGAACAATCACCACATTTCACCCAGACCAATTAAATGCCATGCTAGTAACAGTGCCTGTCACTATTAATAGTATTTGGCTTCAGAGCAATGACCCAGAGGTGGACACCTCTGTATCTCATCAAGTAGAAGACAGCACCTGGTTGGAAACTAGCGGAAATGCCTGGGAGAACCCACCTGCCCTGGTGGACAGTTGAGATAATCAAGGAAATGTTCAGTGTAATTCATAGAACTCAGGACAGATCTCTGTACTGGAAAATGCAATCTCAACTAATGGTAGTTGAGATAAGCAAGACTGTATTGTACAATGAATGCACAAATTTTAATGACTCAGAGGCTTGGAAAGTTGCAAGGTTCTGTGGTCCAGTGGCTAGAACAGTAGACTGGGATTTGGAAGACCTGGGTTTTGTTCACTGATCTGCTATGTGATTGTTACCAAACTGCATCATTTCTCTGTGCCTCAGTTTCCCCATCTGTTAAAATGGGGAAATACTTCTTACTTTCTTTTGTAGAGTACTTTGAAATCTCTGGCTGAAAGGTGCTATATAATCATATGGTGCAGACTTCAGCCCCAAGCAGGGGAGAGGCTCATATCTGACTGTTTCCCTGGTCAGTCAGAAATCTCAAATTAGATTTGAGAAATATTTCAATATGAGGTGGTTTGGTGTTGCTTATAATCATGTCATAGAGTTGTGGCTTTTTTTATCCTGTGAATGTAGGATGTAAAACACTGACACTCCCTGGGTGGAGAGGGTTAATCAATGAACTGTAGCACTGAATACCCAGTTATTCAGACTGCCTCTTCCAGAGTCCCTCCACTTCACATGTTTGTTTCAAGCCAAGGAAAGGCCACAGATGCACAATTACAAGCCAGTGTGTGAGCACCTCAAAGGTTTGGGAAGGTCCAGATCCATATCTATAAATCTCACTCATCTATTTCAAACCTCACTTAGATGGAGAAAAACATGGAAATGTGCAGCTCCAGTCACTAACGAATTCCAGAAAGCCTTGCAGATTTGGAATGCTTGGAGAACTCCTCTGGTAGCATACAAAGGCTATCTTATGGCTAGCATCCAGAAGACAAATTCAACCCTCGTGTTTGCAGATGGCATTTCATTGACTTTAGTGAAGTGGTGGCTGCTTATGTCAGTAGAGTATTTTGTCCCTGATTTTTAGCATGCAGGCTGCTTTTGGAGAATTAGAGGGTATGTCTACACTGCAGTTAAAAACCGGCTCCACTGCGGGAGCACGAAGGGGCAGGTTATGGGAGGATCCCTCGCTAAGCACCGAGACCCAGACCTGCTCTGGGGGGGAACAGAGAACTATCCACGATGATGCCAAGATCTCCCAACATTTTATTCTTCAGTGAAAACTGCATGTGTGCAGCACTTATGGAAATCAGGCCCCTTTATGCTGTTTCTTATTGAGCACTCAAAAACTAAGGACTCCAAAATCAGTGGCTAGTCTTGGAAAAGTTTGGTCTAAATCTCTGTGTCTCAGTGTCTCACCTTTGAAATGGGAATAATAAAATTTACCTACTTAATAGGTGGGTTGTGAGACTCCATTAATTAATGTTTACAAAATCTCTGGTGATCCATTGATGGAAGGCTCAATGGAAATGTGAAATAATATTATTTTATTGTTATTAATTGTTTAAAAAGATACATTGTAAAACCTTCCTATTGTTTATTATGATTTATTGTGCAAGATAGTTGCAAAATGTAGATCCAACATTGTTCATTAGCTTAGAACAGATGAAGGAAACCACACCTATTCCACAGTTGATACTCTTTCAGCCCTTAGTTTTATTTCTGGCTTTCCAGTCCTATTAGAATTCCTGTCTCTGTTCCTTTACACTGCAAATGCTTTGGGCTTGTTGTGGGTGGATCAAGAATCCTTTCTAATGGATGGAAATGCAGGCAGAAGAAAACCAATGAATTCCTAGCAGAGAATAACCACATTGCTGCTACCCCAAACTGCTTTTAAGACTTCCATCTGACAAGTGAAAATACTGAAAAATCAAGCTGGCTGGTTTCATGTTGTGAGGTGGGGTGAGATTCAAAGTTCATAGATTTGATGCATGGCTTTGGTCTAAAATATTTCAAGTTTCGGCTTTTATGCAAGATTAATTTCTGATAATTCTTGGCTCCAGCCTGGCCAGAAACACTTCAAGTAGAGCCTTTCTCAGCGTTATTTCTGAGTCCTTGCTTTTAGGTTAACACCTGGAATACAAAAATATAGGGGAGGTGAAAGTGAAAAATCCCTAAAAGAAATAAGCCAATTGACCTTATTCAGTTTTATTTTGAGCAAAGTTTTATGCTGTAGAAAGAGGTTAGGATAATTTATCCAAAGCAATTTGTCCATCCCTAATTTCAAAATGACAAAAGCATTTTGCTGCCCCATGCTGACAGATGGGACAGCTCTCTCTACTGATTGACCCAGTCTCAGAGGGTGATACATGGAAGTTTCTCGACAGAGAGTGTGGTGTATGTGCTACCCTATGAAAGATTGTGTCAGCATAAGTCACTAGCTCTTACTAGTTGCTTGGTTACAGATGTCCTCTCCTCAAGGTATGATTAAACCAATGAGTTCTGATTAGAGATGAACAAATATAAAGAAAACATGTGTGCAGATTTGCTTAGATGAAAACCCTAAATACACTTTGTTCCTGTCCTTTTTTGTTGTCTGTTCATGAATATACTAGCAAATAGGTTTATTGTCGGGAGTGTTAATTGGAACAGAATTTTTAATCAATCATTGGAAAATATTTATAGAAAGTAAATTTCAGATTAATAAATTGTAAGTATTTGTTCGGGACACCTTATTCTAAGAGTAATGTACATCTAACCAGAGAACAGAACAATACCCATAGGACCAATGAGCACAGTCAAACCTAGCTAAAAGCACTTTAATTTGCCCTGAACAAGCTTCAGAGCAAGCATAGGTTGCTGAAATGACTTATTGATTAATTATGAGCAGTAAATACAATTTAGAGAATTCTGATCTCTTCACAATTAATTTACCAACAGAAAATAAAAAGGTGAATTTTTTTGAATTAGTTAGTTGCTCCTAGGAATGCACCCAGCTCTAGTTCTGATGATGTGTTGCTTCTAAGTGTTGTGTTTCTTTGGCTGAGCTTATTGTCACTTGATAGCCTGTAGGGGAAATTACATGGGAAGAGTATCAGAGGAGTAGCCATGTTAGCTGGATCTGTAAAAGCAGCAAAGAGTACTGTGGCACCTTATAGACTAACAGACGTATTGGAGCATGAGCTTCCGTGGATGAATACCCACTTCGTTGGATGCATGGGAAGAGTTTCTCTGGACAGTTTGGCTCTGGCATCAAAAATCAATGTGGTCTATGAGACAGGGTAATGGACTCTCAGATCTGAGTTCTACTGCTGGCTCTGTGACTTTGTCCAAGTCATGGAATCTTATAAATATAGGGCTGGAAGGGCCATTGTGAGGTCACCTGGCCTATTGCCCCATGCTGAGACAGGACCAACAAAACCTAGACCAGATATTTGTACCTGTTCTTAAAAACGGCCAATGACTGGGATTCTACAGTCTCTCTTGGAAGCCCGTTCCAGTGCTTAACTATCCTGATAGTTCAAAAGTTTTTCTTAATATCAAATTTAAATCTCCCTTGCTACAGATTAAGCTGATTATTTCTTGTGCTGCCTTCAGTGGATATGAAGAACAGTTAATCACCATCTTAATAACAGCCCTTCTGGTCCCCCTTCAGCCTTTTCTTCTCTAGACTAAACATGCCTAAGTATTTCAATTTTTTCTTATAGGTCAGGTATTCTAAACCTTGTATCATTTTTATTGCTTTCCTCTCAACACTTTCCAATTTGCTTACATCTTTCTTAAAGTATGGTGCCCAGCACTCGACACCATAGTCCTGATGAGGCCTTACCAGTGCCAAGTAGAGCAGGACAATTACTTCCCACATCTTGCAAATGACACTCCTGTTAATTCACCCCAGAATGATATTAGCCTTTTCCGCAGTTGCATCACATTGTTGACCCCTATTCAATTTGTGATCCCCAGGTAGAATGAAGTTGCAATAGCCTAACCTTGATGAGACAAAAATATAGTTAAACATGGCCTGTGGGGAAAAATCACTTCTTGGCTAGTCAAAGATGGGACAAATCTTATATGATTTAATTTTAAATTGAGCAGCAATGGCTTCCAAACAATACAATTTTCCATGTGAAATTTAAATTGTAGATCTCCACACAATAGGTGTTTGAAGTTTTTTCATCAAGAATTAATGACCAAAACAAAAATCTTGACCAAAACAAAACAATTTTTGTGGAAAATGTTCATTTTGTTGAAACTTTCTGATTTTTCACTAAAAAACAAACAAACTGATTTGTTGTTTTTGTTTTCAGCTAAGTTTTAGTTATCAAAAGCTAGAAATGTTTACCAGGAATCAAACCTTTTTCAACAAGCAAAAATGGTGTTTGAAAAATGAAAAAAATCAGTTTGGGGTTCTTGTAAAAAAAAAAAAACACCTGAAAAATGTTTGTGGGGAATGTCAAAAAAGCAAATTTCCCAAGAAAAATAACTGTTTCTTTTTGAGTAGCACTACTCAACACTTAGGAAAGGAAATCTATATGTGAATGGGCAGCATTGTATTTGCAGACCTGGTAAAAAGACATTACAGTAACTCCTCACTTAACATTGTAGTTATGTTCCTGAAAAATGCGACTTTAAGTGGAATTATGTTAAGTGAATCCAATTTCCCTGTAAGAATTAATGTAAATGAGGGGGTCAGGTTCCAGGGAATTTTTTTCACCAGATAAAAGACTATATTATATATATATACACACACAGTATAAGTTTTAAACAAACAATTTAATACTGTTACACAGTGATGATGATTGTGAAGCTTGGTTGAGGTGGAGGAGTCAGAGGGTGGGATATTTTCCAGGGAATGCCTTACTGCTAAATGATGAACTAGCAATTGGCTGAGCCCTCAAGAGTTAACTCTCACAATCTACAAGGCAGCAGGAATGGAGGAAGGGAAGAGAGCATTGCAGACAGAGACACACACACTGTATGTTAGAGAGAGATGCACATTTCCCCTTTAAGTACGCTGCCTTGTTAATTAGATTAGCTTGCTGAGACCGCAGCTACTGCTGCCAGCAAGTTCTCTCTGTCCTGAGACCTGTCTTGTGTCCCCCCTGCTCTATGGAAGATGGGGTAAGCAGGGTGCAGGAGCAGGGGGGAAGGAGACACCCTGACATTAGCCCCCCTCTTTTTCCCCTCCCCCTGCACAGCAAGCAGGAGTCTCCGGGAGCAGCTCCAAGGCAGAGGGCAGTAGCAGCACATGGCAGTGGGGGGAGGGACAGCTGCTGCACAGGGAACTTAGGGGAGCGGGGAGCTGATAGGGGGGCTGCCAGTCCACCCTGGTTCCAAGCCCCCACCAGCTAGCTGCAACAGGCTGCTCTTCCTGCAAGCAGTGGACAAAGCAGGCAGCTGCCAAATGACGTTAGAAGGGAGCATTGCACAACTTTAAATGACCATGTTCCCTAATTGATCAGCAACGTAACAATGAAACAATGTTAACCGGGACGACTTTAAGTGAGGAGTTACTGTACTAGAGACCAGGTTTTGCTCTCTATTATCTTGTAAATCCTAAGTAACTTCCTTGCAGTCAATGGAATTACTTTTGATTCACATCAGGGAAACAGAGAATAGGATGTGGCCTTCACTTTTAGAATATTTTGTCTTGCCACCCTGCCACTGAGTTTATGATGGAAGTAGAAAGGGTGAGCTAAGCCCTGTTTTGGATGTAAAGGTGTGTTAGTCTGATAGAAGAAACAACACCTCTCTGGGATGTAAATTGCCACTGTCAGTGGCATTATAACTGAGATCTACTAAAGGTTATTGCAATGATTAACTGTTTTAGCTCTCTTTCACCAAGGAGAGGAAGACCTCATTTTCTTTCTGATAGAAAATAAAATTCCCTTCTCTGCAGCAGCTGTGCTGCAGTGAGACATGTTAGCAACTCTTTCAATCTTCCCTTCCCACCCACACACCCTGACACCAGATAATCATCTAATCCTGAGGTACAGGGGAACTCTCTTTCAGATGCACTAGAGATCGGTGGCTCCCCATCACTCACCAAAGAGTCTGACATTTTAAGACTTATATTTATGAAGAACTTTGCATAAAGTGAGCAGAAATGTTCACAACCCTGGGGTAAACTTTAGAGGCTTTTGCCTTGGCAATTGCTCCCTTACCATATTTTGGCACCACTTCATCTGCTAGCTATTTCAGTAATGTCTCAGACACAATGTTATGTATCATTGTAAATTGAACTGGTTTAAATAAAATCTTTTAAAATCATGTTAGTTAAATTAGTTTATCATGAGTCTGTAGCTCAGTTTAAACCTATTTAAGAGTGTCTTTTCATGGGCTTACACTGGTTTAACTAAATCGATTGACAAACACACCTATAAAACTGATGCAACTGGTAAAACAGACAAAGCTCCAGGCACGGAGAGGTGAAGTGACTTACCCAAGGCACA
Source organism: Mauremys mutica (assembly GCF_020497125.1). Lineage (NCBI taxonomy): Eukaryota > Metazoa > Chordata > Testudines > Geoemydidae > Mauremys > Mauremys mutica. The sequence goes on along the minus strand of NC_059078.1, from coordinate 55,207,792 downwards.
CATTGAATCAGTGGCACAGTCATCAATAGAACCCAGGTCTCCTGACTAGAGTTGGGGGGAGTTTTTCAGCCGAAACTTTTTTCTGACTAAAATTTTAGATTTGGGTTGGCCAAAACCATTTAGCAGATGTGGGTTGGTTTAGACTTGTTTTGGTTTATACACAACTGAGGGGAGTCAATGGTGCAATGCTGCCTCAAAAAAGCCAAATATCATTCTGGGGTGTGTTAACAGGAGTGTTGTATGTAAGACATGGAAGGCCATTGTCCTGCTGTGCTCAGCACTGGTGAGGTCTCAGCTGGAGTCCTGTGCCTGGTTTGGGGCACTACACCTTGGGAAGGATGTGAACAAAATGTCCTGCACTTAGGATGGAAGAATCCCATGCACTGCTACAGACTAGGGACCGAATGGCTGGGCAGCAGTTCTGCAGAAAAGGACGTAGGGGTTACGGTGGATGAAAAGCTGAATATGAGTCAACAGTGTGCCCTTGTTGCCATGAAGGCTAATGGCATTTTGGGTTGTATAAGTAGGGGCATTTCCAGCAGATCAAGGGATGTGATCATTCCCCTCTACTCAGCACTGGTGAGGCCTCATTTGGAGTACTGTGTCCAGTTTTGGGCCCCACACTACAAGAAGGATGTGGATAAATTGGAGAGAGTCCAGTGGAGGGCAACAAAAATGATTAGGGGGCTGGAGCACATGACTTATGAGGAGAGGCTGAGGGAACTGGGATTGTTTAGTCTGCAGAAGAGAAGAATGAGGGGGGATTTGATAGCTGCTTTCAAATACCTGAAAGGGGGTTCCAAAGAGGATGGATCTAGACTGTTCTCAGTGGTAGAAGATGACAGAACAAGGAGTAATAGTCTCAAGTTGCAGAGGGGGAGGTTTAGGTTGGATATTAGGAAAAACTTTTTCACTAGTAGGGTGGTGAAGAACTGGAATGGGTTACCTAGTGAGGTAGTGGAATCTCCTTCCTTAGAGGTTTTTAAGGTCAGGCTTGACAAAGCCCTGGCTGGGATGATTTAGTTGGGTTTGGTCCTGCTTTGAGCAGGGGGTTGGACTAGATGACCTCCTGAGGTCCCTTCCAACCCTGAGATTCTATGATTCTATGAGAGAGTCCAGAAGAGAGCAACAAATATGATCAAAAGTTTAGAAAACCTGACATCTGAGGGAAGGTTGAAACAACTGGGCATGTTTAGTCTAGAGAAGAGCAGGCTGAGGGAGGACATGGTAACAATCTTCAAATATATTAAAGGTTGTTAGAAAGAGGGTGGTGATCAGTTGTTCTCCATGTCCACAGAGGGTAGAACAGGAAGTAATGGGCTTAATCTGCAGCAAGGGAGAGTTAGGTTAGATATTAGGAAAAACTTTCTAACTATCAGGGTAAATCAGCTCTGGTTACCAAGAGAGGTCTTGAAATCCCCATCACTGAAGACTTTTAAAGACTGGGTTGTACAAACACCTGCCCGGGTAGTCTAGGTGTACTAAGCCCTGTCTCAGCAGATGACTTCTGGAGTTCCCTCCCAGCCCTACATTGCTACGATATGAAAACAATTAAAAAAATGGGAAATGTCCAATGATTTGTCTGACTTGAAATGAAAATTTTTGGACTTTTTTGATTTGCTGAAAATTCTAAAATATTTTGGGTTTGGTTTGACCTGAACTGATTCCACCTCCCTTCAATTTTTGCAGCTGCCAGCAAACTGAGGAATCAGTTATTCAGACAGCTCTATTCTGGACTGCCAGCTCTGTGCTCTTTCCTCCATCCCACCCTGCCCACCACTGAGTGACAGGGGGAGAGTGAAGGAGCATGTAGCGGGAAGGGTCGGAAGAGCAGCGAGGGAGGGATTTTAGATCCAAAAGGTCACTCTTCCATAAGGAAAACTGTGTTGGTTCTCAACTGTACCTTAGCCTAGCTCCACTGTAGCTTCCAAATGGCCAGTGGTGGGAGTGTTAAGACATCATTCAGAACTCTGAAACTGTCCTGAGCTTCTGAAACCCAGCAGATCCAGAGACACAACAAAGGCAGGGCAGGGTTTATTACCTCTCTTCAGTGAGACTCCAACAAGAAGAAGAGACAGAATTCTCCTTGTATTAACTATCAAATAATTAGACGGAGGAAGAATTCCACCTCTTTACAGATTTCCCTTTTATATGATGAAGAATAAAAGCAGTGGGGATCTACAGGGGCTTTTAAATTAAATGGTTTACAACAAACTAACTCTGAGTTTTTGGGGTCAAATAAAGGACGACATGAATCTTATTTTATAATGATTTCTAGAAGGCATAGCTCTCTGGACTCCTTCCACATCAGTTAGGAGTCTGCAGTGCTCACCATGGCTAGCATTTCACATGGCCCACGTTGAAATCTGTGGCACTGAATCTCTTCCCTGAGCAGGCGTTTAAGACCATGGTAATAGCTGAACCTTTCCCAAGCCCGATTTTCCACTGTCCTACAGCTTGTGCAGACATTGCTTCAGTGCAAAGTGGATGTAAAACACTCCCATGCTGGTTTTGGGCCTAGTTGGCACAGGGGAGGCAGTATGGCCTTGTGGATAGCGTGCCTGACTGGGACTCTGGAGACTTAGATTCTATTCTCAGCTTTGCCACTCTTTAGTGACTTTGAACTAGTCACTTCACCCCACCGTGCATCAGTTTTCCCATCTGTAAAATGGGGATAATGATATTGCTTTCCTTTGCAAAGTGCTTTTTGAGATCTATTGCTGAAAAGTGCTGTATAAGGGCTAGGTGTTTTGTTACCATTCTGCATAATTTTTTCTTGACTGCCTTGTGCATTGTACAGCCATTTGCTCCTGGGAACAAGATGGGCAGCATTTAACATTCACTTTGCATGTACTTACCAGAGCTGTAAATGGTGTCACAAGGTGCAAGGCAGGGGAGAATCTGACCTTCTGTCTGGGCCCTCATTCTCCACAGCTTTGTGCCTTGTGTCAAAAGTTACCCCTGCACTAAGTGAGACATAAGGAAAAGGAGAAGTCTGTACCAGGTCGATTTATGCCCAATGTCCTTTGCATGGAAATAGAGGTGTAAATGATGAGACAAGAGTTTGGGCAGCGGGGAATCAGGCCCACTGAGTTTTCCAAATGCCTCTGCTGACAGCAGAAACCAGCATGTCTCATTTGTGCCCCCACTCAGGGGCGGCGAGTTATATGGGCCCGTGGGGCCCAGGCCCCACCAATAATCCAGGAGCTGGGCTCAGCCCCACCTGTGCTGGGGGTCCCCGCGTTGCAACACCCGGCGCTCTCACTCACCGCAGCGGCAGCGGCAGCTCCCGGGAGGGGCCTCAGGAGCGACTGGACTCCCAGCCCATTGGCTGGGAACCCCAGCCAATGGGAGCTGCCGGGGGCGGTGCCGGAGCTGCCTGGCCGTGCCTCCACAGCAGGGAGGGGGAGCGAGCCACAGGCAGCGGCTGAGCCCTGGGCATTGTGAGCAGCAGACAGACACACACAGCCGGGGAGGGGGGGTTGGTGGGGACAAACACACACAGTCAGGGGGTTGTGGGACAGACACACACAGGGGGAGGGGGGACGGACAGACAGACAGACAGACAGACACAGCCTGTGAGCTGTGGGGGCAGCCAGACACACACACACAGCCGGGGAGGGGGGGTTGGTGGGGACAAACACACACAGCCAGGGGGTTGTGGGACAGACACACGGGGGGGGGGGGGATGGACAGACAGACACAGCCTGTGAGCTGTGGGGGCAGCCAGACACACACACACAGCCGGGGACGGGGGGGTTGGTGGGGACAAACACACACAGCTTGGGGGTTGTGGGACAGACACACACAGCGGGGGGCAGACAGACAGACAGACACAGCCGGCGGGGGGGTTGCTGGGGAGAAACAGACACAGCCAGGGGGTTGGGGGTTGTGGGACAGACACACACAGCGGGGAGCAGACAGACAGACAGACAGACACAGCCGGGGGGGGGGGTTGGTGGGGACAAACAGACACAGCCAGGGGGTTGGGGGTTGTGGGACAGACACACACAGTGGGGGGCAGCCAGACAGACAGACACAGCTGGGGGTTGTGGGACAGACAGACACAAGGACACAGCCAGGGGGTTGTGGGACAGACACACACAGCCGGGGGTGGTGGGGGCAGCCAGACACACACAGCCGGGGGTTGTGGGACAGACCGACACAAGGACACAGCCAGGGGGTTGTGGGACAGACAGACGGACACAGCCGGGGGTTGTGGGACAGACCGACACAAGGACACAGCCAGGGGGTTGTGGGACAGACAGACGGACACAGCCGGGGGAGATGTGGGGACAGACAGATGGAGTCGTGGGTGGGGAAAGGAGCAGCAATGGGCACCCCGGGGCTGGTATAAAATACACAGGATGGGGGGGGGCTTCCTGAGGGGACTATAGCAACACCCCCCGCAGAGCAGACCCAGGTTGCAGCTGGCTCCGCCCATCACAGCCCCCTGCCCCACAGAGACCCACACAACCCTCTGCCCCCTCGAGAGACTCCCAATGACCCCTGTGCCCCTGTCACTCCTCTCCAAAGAGCCCTCCCCTTTGTGCCAGCCCACTCCCCTCCCCTCCTCCAAAGCTCCCTACAATCTCCCCCTTTGCCTTCCGCCCCCCAGCCCAGCCCAGCCCAGCCCATTCCATTGGCCGGGAGGCTCTCAGTCTAGTAGCTAGCAGGGCCCATGGGAGCTGCACCTGAGGCAGGGTGCCTGCCTGCAGATGCAGACCTGCCTGGCTGTGCCTCCACAGCACAGGGAGGGGGAGCCACAGGTGAGCAAGCCCTGGTCATCATCATCATCACAGGCCCAGTAATTCTCTGGATATTTAATTTAACTGAGGCAAAATGTGTGCAATTTTATGGGTTGAATGATTGAATGACATAATACCCACCTGCCTGCATTGTCCGTCACTAAGTCCAGTAATTTTGTCAAGTGTTTGTTGCACAACATGATGGTGCCTACCCCTACCTTGTGCTTCAGGGGGTGATGGGGTCAGGGCAGCCTGTTATAGAACTACCTGATTAGTAATTGGATATGTTGGCTGGCATCTTTTTTAGTAATTGGATATGTTTGCTCCCCCTGATGTTAGAACCTGGCTACACCACTGGGGAGGGGAGCTTCCTAGACCTGTGCAGCTGGGGCTTAGGTGAATTTTGTGATACTGTGCCCCTTCCCAGCTACCACCCTGCAGTCCCCACTCCTGCACCATGCTGGGCAAGGGGCAGCCCCATCCCCAGTGAGGCTATGGTGAGGGGTGGCAGCAGGGGAGACCATATGTGATGGCAACCTCCCCCCTCGGTACCCACCATAGGGGAGCCGAGTGGGCCTTCTGGACCTGAGAGGGACCCTAGGAGCATGTGCAGTGAACTGCGGGGGAGAGGAGGGGTCCCTCCCCTGGAGCTTGCTGCTGTCAGGGAGGGTGGAGGGGAGTCCTCTTTGGCCCTAGCCCTGGGGCAGCCTGTCTGCACCCCAAGTTCCTTATCCCCAGCCCTGCTCCAGAGTCCTCACCTGACCGGAAAAACACGCAACTTAAATTTGGTGGTCAGTTTAGAGTATCATAGAATATCAGAATCCTGTGGCACCTTATAGACTAACAGACGTTTTGCAGCATGAGCTTTCGTGGGTGAATACCCACTTCTTCAGATGCAAGTGGGTATTCACCCACGAAAGCTCATGCTGCAAAACGTCTGTTAGTCTATAAGGTGCCACAGGATTCTTTGTTGCTTTTACAGATCCAGACTAACACGGCTACCCCTCTGATATAGAATATCAGGGTTGGAAGGGGCCTCAGGAGGTCATAAGGTCCAACCTCATGCTCAAAGCAGGACCAATTCCCAACTAAATCATCCCAGCCAGGGCTTTGTCAAGCCGGGCCTTAAAAACCTCTAAGGAAGGAGATTCCACCACCTCCCTAGGTAACCCATTCCAGTGTTTCACCACCCTCCTAGTGAAAAAGTTTCTCTTAATATCCAACCTAAACCTCCCCCACTGCAACTTGAGATCATTACTCCTTGTTCTGTCCTCTGCTACCACTGAGAACAGTCTAGATCCATCCTTTTTGTAACCCCCTATCAGGTAGTTGAAAGCAGCTATCAAATCCTCCCTTATTCTTCTCTTCTGCAGACTAAACCATCCCAGTTCCCTCAGCCTCTCCTCAGAAGTCATGTGCTCCAGCCCCCTAATCATTTTTGTTGCCCTCCACTGGATTTTCCAATTTTTCCACATCCTTCTTGCAATGTGGGGCCCAAAACTGCACGTAGTACTCTAGATGAGGCCTCACCAATGTTGAATAGAGGAGAATGATCATGTCCCTCGATCTGCTGGCAATGCCCCTACTTATACAGCCCAAAATGATGTTAGCCTTCTTGACAAAGGCCAGAGGAGGGAGTGTTAGTGCCTGTGTGGACTTCTGAGAAGTGCATGGGGAGGAAGGAGATGCTGGGATGCTCTGGAACCACTCCTTCAAAGCCAGTCAGGACTCTGGGGGAGCCTCCTCTCTGAGCAGACTGTCTCCAGGGCAAGAAGCTTACACCTTCCTGGGTCTGACCTCAGAGCATTCAGCATGCCCTTCCACACCATGCACTTTCCGCAGTGAGTCCGCCCAGGCGGGGTCCTGGGGCAGCCAGAGGTCCCTGCACCCTAACTCGGCAGTCAGATGTGACTCTCAGCCAGACTGTAAAACAGAAGGTTTATTAGATGATGGGAACACAGTTTAAACAGAGCTTGTTGGTACAGAAAACAGAACCCCTCGGTCAGGTCCATCTTGCGGGGTGGGGAGCCCAGAACCAAGTTTTGAGTCTCTCCCCATTTCCCCAGCCAGCTCCAAACTGACACTCCCTCCTCTGGCCTCTGTGTCTCTTCCGGACAAGGAGGCCACCTGATCTCTTTGTCCCCAACACCTTCAGTTGGCATCTTGCAGGGGAAACTGAGGCACCCACACAGTATTCAGAGAAAATATTAAGAACATTCCCACTTCATCACAACAGGTACAACAAAATATAATACTGTATATTGAAGTAGGCAAGTGCTGCTTCTGACTTTCCACTTTTAATTGACCCTTGTAATCTTGTGGCGCTGACGCGTTGTAGCTTCATTTTATATCGGCTTACAGGGCGGGAGCGGGGGGGCACCACCATTTTGGGCCCCACCAAAAATTATACAAACCTGCCACCTATGCCCCCACTTACTCAAGCATCATGTGATGGAGCAGAGATTGGAACAGATCTGACTGCAGAACAAGTCCATCATGCCAATAATCTGGGGGATTAAGGACCCCGAACAGTATGCACTGACACAATAGCTGGGGTTATCATGATCCCTGCTTTCAGTGTTCCTTGGATTAGAGTAATGTTTCAAATGCTTCTATTTTTCTTTTGACTCTGGCTAAACAAACAGTTCATGTGCTCACAAATCCCGTTCATAATGTAAAGTGTCGGTAAACTTGTGTTTGTTGTATTGCCCTTTATGATTTGCCTTTGGAAACTGACATGGTGGTTCTGTCTGGGGGCCTTCACAGGGTCAGGATGACGTCATCTGCATCCAGTTCAAGCACTGTTATATTGAGTAAGAGGCAGAGCTGTCTTGTGGCTGGAGCAAGGGGGCCTGGAATGGGGAGAGCTGTGTTCTGTCCCTGACTCTGCCACTGATGCAGCTCTACCTTGGATGGTAACGAAGACATATCTGGCCTCTCCTCTAAGAAGTGCTCAGCCTAGCAAGTGCTCTTGTTACACCCATCTGTATTCACTCTTTTCTGTGTGTCTGACTTTCCCAGAAGTGCTAATTTACCGCTGTTGGGGGAAGAACACTTTGAAGATATGGCATGGGGTGGTGTGCTAAATGTCATCTCAGATGTTAGAAAAACAGCAATTAGCAATGTAACATTCAATTACTTGCCTTTGTTAATGCAGCCCCAGCAAGAAAGCAGGCCTGGGAGTGGAGCAGGAAAACAGGGCATTTCAGGGGACAGGTGTTTGCTGTGAAAAGTACAAACTCCTATTCACAAAACTTTAGCAAATGGGTAAAGGAGAATCACCAGCAGCCAGCATTAAGATCCATAGTCCTATCCACTTACACAGGAGATATTGACTTATTCCTAATCAGCTGAGCCACTGTTATTGGTATCAACTAAAACATTATGAACCTGATTTTCAAAAGAACTTAGCTCCCATGTAGGCACCAACATTCATGAAAGCTTGGCATGTTGGCTGTTGTGCTGTTTCTAGTCTTAAGTATTTTAGTTTTATCACAGTTCTCCTCATTTTGGCCTGCAATAATGCTGGCTTTCTTGGACAGAGATGATTCAATGACTCTCACCTCAAGTTTCAAAACTAAACTTGAATTACACCAGAACTGACTCTGCAATTCACCATTCTGAGGCAGAGAAAGGGCCCAATCCTTGCTTCCCATTAAGTCAGTTACATTGGTGCAAGAGCTGCAAAGCATTTGCAGAACCTCCCTGGAGAACAACCCTATTGCTGAAGGCCTGTCTGGCTAAGCTTACAGCCAGCTCTGCTGGCTCTCTCCCCAACATGAGAACCCTTAGTGCAGGGGCTGTTTCAGAAGGGGTAACCAGGTCAGCCCTGTGTCATGGCTATTTCCTGGCTGTTGCAAGGTGCCTAGGAGCATGGATAGCCAGGCACAAATTAGGGTTGCCAGACTCTGCACTGAACTGGCTCCAGAAGCACCAGTATGGGATAGGACAGGCAGACAGGTCTCTCGCTCTGTGTCAGGCAGGGAGGAATCAGGGCTAAAGTCTACTGCATGTTGACCTTTCGGGTGAAAACATAAGAATCAAGGAAGGCTCTGTCTACTTTTAGTGGATTTATGCTTTGCACTCACATAACATTTTCCAACTTCACAGTGTTAACAAATACTAGCTCATCCTTGCAACCTCCCTACAAGTCACTCTTGCAGATTGCTGTTTTTCAGGGTAAGGATTCTTTCTGGAGAGACCGTTGAGTAAAGTATCATAATTCTCTCCCCACTCCAACCCATGCTTATACTAGCCATCTTGGGGAGGAAAAGATTTTTGTGTCTGAGCTGCTAAATTTTCTTGGCAGTCTTGCAAAGATACTACAAGTTTTTATCCCCCTTTTACACATCAGGTGGGAGAGGAAGGAGCTGGTGAGGCAAGGTGACTTTCAGATCTGCTTTTGAGAGTTTAGTGCCTAGTTCTGACTGGATTTGGGGCCTACCACCCTTGTGCTCCATTGAGAATCCCAGACACAATGTGTTCTCTCTTTGCTAGCAGGAGCTAGTCACTCTTTTCTCAGGCAGGTTGCCATATTTTCATCCAGTGACTTCCTTTTCGAGTCCCATTTGAATTAATTTGGGGGTATTCCTGATTAAGTGTATAGGGGTGAGGCTAAGAAAATGAAATTACTTTTCTGTGACTTCTAATATAGTTAATTTTTAAAACCTCTGAAGGGGGAGAAGAAAGACATTGACTTGGACCAATACTGTTGCTCAAGAGAAAAGATCATAAAAGATTAGGGTGACCAGACAGCAAGTGTGAAAAATCAGGATGGGGGTGGGTTGTAATAGGAGCCTATATAAGAAAAAGACCCCCAAATCAGGACTGTCCCTATAAAATCAGGACATCTGGTCACCCTACAAAAGATCCTGCTATTTTGAGGTAGGTGAACATCCCTGTTGGTTTCAATGGGATTTCTTGCTATGTGCAGGCAGCAGATCAGAACCTGAGTGGGTTGATTTAAATGTATATTTTCTGCAGGGGGCTCTTTGGGGCAGGGACTGTCTTTGTTCTGTTTATTCTGTGCTAAGCACAGCGCAGTCCTGGTCCATGGCTGAGACTCTTCAGCACCACTGCAATACACATAATAAATAATAGCCTGTGAAATGTAGGGTGAATTAGGTAGGGATCTTCTCCCCTCCACTTCAATGATCTGTTCTGAGGCTCCAGACATTGAATTAATTACCAACCAAGGAGTGAATTTCTCTCATCTTGTCTCCTTATTTGTCTGTGGTTTGCATTATCCCTAGATTAGACAGTGATGGGCATATGAAAATGCCTTTGATTACAATTTGCTAACTGGTTTCGGAGTTACAACATACTTTTAACTCTGCCTGCCTCTTCAAGACCTTACTGTGGGTTCCCACCCTTCCTCCTAACAATTTCACCATGCCTGGGATTAGGAGTGACGGAAGCCTGCAACAAGTGCAGAAAGGGGATACTACATCCCTGGATGTTTCGCCGTAGCCAGCTGGCTAGCCCAGCGCGGAGGCTGCCTGGTGGATGAACAGTAACTCTGATCACACTCTTATCAGCCCTCCTTTTTTTTTCCAGTGGAAAGCACAGACCCTTTCCATTTTTGCTGTTGCGTTGGTGAGAAGGAACCATTTGCGAGGCTTCCCAGCTGAGCTCTGTCGGAGTGGATGATTCCAGAGCCATTCTAATGAGGGGGGGAGGAAACACAGCCCATTGGCCAGCTGCTCGTGTGTCTGTGAAGTCAGGACTTCGTGCCACAGAAAAACAGAGCAGCAAATCTGCAGCATGTAGTGTTCTCGGAGCAAGGAAGCTGTCGATTCATTTGCAAGGTAAGATCATCTATGCATTTAACTTTTTCATCAAGCCAGACCTTTTCCAGGTGTGGTAGCTAGTAACTCCACCCCCTTACCCCGCATTAAGGAATCCCGAGGGGTCCATTTTATTACTGAGGCCATCGTAGCCAGGAGGACTAGGTGTTCTGTAAAAGGCCATCATACTGTAGGATATTAGTCTCGTCTCTGTATTCTAGACATTGTTGTGTTGCACCACAATTTTTATACAAATCAAAGATTTATTACAGAGCCTTTTATCTGCAGGCGAAGGAGATTGCAGAGGTAGAGACCTGGCTTTAAGAAAGACTTTGTAATCATCGCTTTAAACAGAAATGGAATTTTGGTTTTGGTGTGGGCACAAATAGAACATCCCGGTTAACACAAGGGGAAATACACACATACGTGTTCTGCGTGTGTTTGGACTGAGTAAACTACATCTGCTGTGGAAAGGCTTCATCTCCCAGCCCTGGGAGAGCTAAAAGCAGGATGTATGCATTACAGTTGTTCATTCATCAGTGGCTGCAGATAATGCAATTATCAAGTCAGCAGTGCATGAATGCCGCCGTGCGTGCTGCATACCGAGAACACTGTACTTCGGGGAATCGACACTTGCTGTAGTTTGAATAAAATACAAGGCTGGGAGGAGGAAATGTGTCTGTGGGTGGGAAGGGGGCTATGGTTAATCTAGATCACTCCATTGTTCCCAAGGATTGGTATGGTCCGTGCATTCCCGTGGAGAGACCTGTCCATAAAAAATTCAGGAGTGAAAAAAAAACCCAGCAACAGCTTCAGATATCCCTGTTGCCTGACAGATGGGGTAGATGTCTTGGTGCTTGTGAATTTACAGCAGTTTAATTATGTCCCAGCATGGAAAGGGCTGTATTTACAGTCCACTCTTTTATTTACATGTCAGATCCTGCATCCCTGGTGTTTCTGCTCCTGTTGTAAGGTGTCTTAGGGACGGTGAGAAATCACCATTGTGTTTTGCCACGAGCAAGAATATCACTTGTTTATTTATTAGCCTATTAGGGTAATGGGAAAGCCATTCCTGCCCTGCTGCGCAGATCTCATTTCAGCAAAACTGCCTGTTCTCCAGCTTGTACGCATTTGATTTTTAAACAGTGAGTGTACTGTGCTCATGCCAAGCCTAAAGTTGCTATGCCTCCAAACAGCCTGTATCAATTTTAGTTCCTAAAGCAAAAGCTCCACTTAGAGTGGAACCTGGAACTTCATGAATGGGATTTGCCCAAGCAAGGGTGTGCTGTGTACCTATCTAAAGGAAGAGAGAGAATAGTTTACTGACTTTTAGCTGCTGCACAGTATTTCTGTTCTGTTTGTGTTGGCACTGCTCTCCCTGAACTATAATTTGTACAGTAGTGCTTTAAAAATCTATATTATTTGAGATCAGGACCCCTGGTGCCAGGTGCTGTACAGACACATAGCGAAAGACACTCCCTGCCCCACAGAGCTTACAGTCAAAGAGACAAGACAGACAAAGGGTGAGAGGAGAAACAGAGGCCCAGAGAGGTTAAGTGGCTTGCCCAAGGTCAAGTAGTAGCTCAGTAGCAGGGTTGGGAATAGCTCCCATGTCTCCTGAGTTCCCAGACTAGTGCACTAACCATGTTGTTTATGCTTTAATGATTCTGTTGCACTGGTTCTTCACTCACACTCTTTCTTTGGTTGTTTAGATTTATTGATTATCTTAAAATATGCAGAGTGTTTTAAAGATAGTCTACTCTATAAAGCCAACCCCAGTATAGTAAATCTATAGAGAAACATGCAAATACACTGTGATGTTTAGACAGTCAAAACCAGAATTATTGTGCCACCTTAAGAACACAGTAGACTTATTCCACAACACACACACATTCTATCCAGAAAAAAAGCCGTTTCTAATATGTTCTGTATGCATGGAGGGCTAAGCTAGAAATCAGAAAAGTAAGAATTATTGTACGTTCAAAATGAGTAGTCTTTTCAGGTGCCTCTTCCCTCAGTAATAATTGCACAGGTGATGTTGAGAGTACAAAATTACAGGACTATGACAAGGGGAGATAATGTGATAAGCAGATTTCTTCTTGCACGTTCTCCACTTGTTATTGAGGGAAAGGGTGCGAGGGCTGGGGAGATGTCAGTGAAACGTTGAAGCATACTGAAAATGCTGAATTACCATGGTGGCAGCTTTAGAGAAGGGAGCATCTGAGGAAAGGTTTAAATTACTGTTCTTCGCTTAAATTACATTTCTTATTTTGAAAAGAGTACTATATGTGAGAGTATTTGGGGGGAGAGTCATCATTCAAAGACGGGGTTTGGCAACAGTTGTTGGTCCTTGAATTTAGTTATCCTACTTAATGTCAGCACAGCTGTTTTCCTTATTCATTTATGAAATGGATAGGAAATTATTTGCCTTGCTGATACCTTGCAGCAGTGAGCTCCACTGGTTAATTATCTATCGCCTAAACTCCCTAAAGTGTTGCTTTGGATCTGCTTTAAATGTTTGGCTCTTAATTTCATTGAGTGCCGCTTTGTTTTTGCCTTATAGGACAGGGTAAATGGGAATACCAAATTAGCCTTATTGATTTATTTATTTTTTTTAAAGCTAAGGGCTCTATGTCCTTTCTGGCTGCTCCACATTGATGGAATCTATTCTCTCACTGCACTTTTCTTTACATTAAGCCAGAGGAATGTCCACAAGTCCAGTGGTCTGATCCTGAAAACTTCATTCACGTGCATAAGCCCATTGACCTTAGTAGCACTATGCACATGAAGACACATTGCAGGATTGGGCCCTATACTACCTATATATTGTTTATGCCACAAGGGTTAAGGCTAGGTCAGCACATGCATTACACAATGTGATTTGTATGACAGTAGAAGCCCCAGCTGAGACCAAGGCCCCCTGGTGCTGTATGGACATATAACAGGAGGCAGGCCTGGCCCGAAGAGCTTACAATCGAGGCAGACAAAGTAAAGGACGGAAGGAGAAAGAGGCATAGAACATTTCCCAAGGTCAGTGACAGAGCCGGGAGTAGCACTCCCAGGCCAGTGGCCTGGTCACTAGGTCACGCTGCCTCCAAGTGACATAGCTTTCTGCTTTCCCCAGAAAGTCATTCTGGAGGGCACTCCCACATGTAGCTATACCTTCACCACTGCCAAAGGATCTGTCCTGAAATACCCCTCCCCCCGGCAAGATGAAGACGTTTAGCTGTGGGAGTTGGCTCCAAGCACCAGCCACGAGGGAGAGCAATGATAAATGTGTTCCATATGCCCATGAGGTAGCTACGATGCTTCTACAGCTCTCGTGGCTGGGGCAACTGAGACTGAACTACAGACAAGCATTGATGGAAGCCCCATGTGCTGCTCCTAAATTTACAGCTAGCCCTGCCTAGTTTATTTGTAATCTGGCCATTAAATCTTCTTTGTGGGCTGATTGCTAATATAAAAATGTGTATGTGGTTGTCTTGCTTTCCTGGAATTGTGAACTAGCTTTGCTTTGTGAGGTTCAGTCATGCACCATCCCTAGCACAATGGGGTCCTAGGCACTAACAATACATACAATAAATAATACCACATAGGACCTACATGCTTCTGGAAACTGCTTGGTCTGTAAAAGTGGATTAAAAACTATGAGAAAAGCTCTCTTGTGAGGTTTCTTGCTTCGGGCCCCAGCCAGAATCATAGAATCATAGGACTGGAAGTGACCTCAAGAGGTCATCTAGTCCAGTGGTTTTCAAACTGTGGGTTGCGACCCAGTACTGGTTCACGGAATGTAAGGCACTAGGTGTGGCGGCTCTGGTCAGCACTGCCAACCGGGCCGTTAAAAGTCCCATCGGCAGTGCTGCCTGACTAAGGCAGGCTAGTCCCTACCTGTTCTGATACTGTGCTGTGCCCTGGAAGTGCCCAGCAGCAGGTCTGGCTCCTCGGCGGGGAGGGGCACAGGGCTCCACGCGCTGCTGCCACCCCGAGCACCAGCTCCGCACTCTCATTGGCCAGGGGATGGTGCCTGCAGGTGAGAGCCGTGCAGAGCTGCTTGCGCACTGGGTGGGAAGGGCTCTGAGTTACTACAGTGAATTCTTTCCCAGGTATCTTCCTGCTGGGTCTTGCTCACATGCTCAGGGTCTAACCAATCGCCATATTTGGGTCAGGAAGGAATTTTCCCCCAGGTCAGATTGGCAGAGACCTTGAAGGTTTATTGCTTTCTTCTGCAGCATGAGGCATGGGTCACTTGCAGGTTTAAACTAGTGTAAATGGTGGATTCTCTGTATCTTGAAGTCTTTAACCTATGATTTGAGGACTCCAGTAACTCATCCAGAGGTTAGGGATCTATTTCGGGAGTTGGTGCGACTTTGTGGCCTGCAACGTGCAGGAGGTCAGACTGGATGATCACGTTGGTCCCGTCTGACCTTAAAGTCTGTGAGTCTATGTCAACTCTGTGAGTCTAAATATACCATGTTCACTGTGGATCATGGAGCATCCTTGAAGCTGTCTCAGTTGAGGTGCATATGCGGACTTTTGTCTGTCATTAATGGTATTTAAACAAGGGGATGTACTAAATTGTAAACAGGGTGATCTGTTTAACCAATAAAGATAACGATTTGCTCCCACTCCCTTCTGTAGTGTGCTCTGACTGGGGCTGTGCAAGCATGGGAAAAATATTTGCAAGTTTTTGTTCAAATAAGACATGTCTTTGCTATTATTGTTTAACTCCCTTTCATTGGCTCAGTTTTCGGAACTGTTTAAAGGACAGTTTTTGCTCCCTAGAATGTTCATGTTGCTGAATACTTATGTGAAATGGACTTGCTTCAGAAGTACTCGACATCCATTAGAACATAAGAATGGCCATACTGGGTCAGACCACACGTCCATCTAGCTCAGTATCCTGTCTTCCGACAGTGGCCAATGCCAGGTGCCCCAGAGGGAATGAACAGAACAGGTGATCATCAAGTGATCCATCCCCTGTTGCCCATTCCTAGCTTCTGGCAAACAGAGTCTAGGGACAACATCCCTGCCCATCCTGGCTAATAGCCATTGATGGACCTATCCTCCATGAAATTATCTAATTTTTGTTTTGAACCCTAGTATAGTCTTAGCTTTCACAACATCCTCTGGCAAAGAGTTCCACAGGTTGACTGTGCATTGTGTGAAGAAATACTTCCTTTTGTTTGTTTTAAACCTGCTGCCTATTAATATCATTTGGTAACCCCCTAGTTCTTGTGTTTTGAGAAGGAGTAAATAACTCTTGCTTGTTTACTTTCTCCACACCAGTCATGATTTTATAGACCTCTATCATATCTCCCCTTAGTCATCTTTTTTTCAAGCTGAAAAGTCCTAGTCTTATTGATCTGTCATATGGAAGCCATTCCTTACGCCTAATAATTTTTGTTGCCCTTTTCTTTACCTTTTCCCATTCCAATATACTCTATCTCTTTTGAGATGGAGTGACCACATCTGCATGCAGTATTCCAGATGTGAGTATACCATAGATTTATACACAGGAAATTATGATATTTTCTGTCTTATTATTTATTTATTCTTTTCTTAATGATTCCCATCATTCTGTTCACTTTTTTTGACTGCTGCTGCACATTGAGTGGATGTTTCAGAGACCTAGTCACAATGACTCCAATATCTCTTTCTTGAGTGGTAACAGCTAATATAGATCCCATCATTCTATATGTATATTTGGGATTATGTTTTCCAGTGTGCATTACTTTGCATTTATCAACATTGAATTTCATCTGCTATTTTGTTGCCTTTTGTGAGATCCCTTTGTAACTCTTCACAGTCTGCTTTGGACTTAACTATCTTGAGTAGTTTGTGTCATCTGCAAATTTTGCAATCTCACTGTTACCCCCTTTTCCATCTTGAAGGCTGCCATCTTGTGTTTGGGAATCAGCCAGTCAGGGCGCAGAAACCATAGCATATGACTCAACTGACCAGTCACACAGTTCAAATAGCAAATAATGGGAGAAATTTGACAGTTTGCCAGTGGCCAAAGAATTGAACTATGTTTAAATAAACCACTGGATGAAGAATTTAAGATACCAGCTCAGAAAAGCTTCCTGCTTCTAACGCCATCTCCAGAAGGCAGGCAAAATGTGTGTGGGGGGTCCCCTAATCTGCTGATCTTTGGGGTCAGCTGCAGACTTCAGCCTTGAACTTCTCTGAGACTACCCGTGTGCAAACCAGTATTTGTGAGTGCTGCTTCCTGCTCTAGGAGTTGTGCCCGCTTTTCTGTTTCAAGCCAGTTTGTTCTTTTATCCTCTGCCCACAGATTTCCCCAGGGGACCTCTTCAATTAGGAGGTTGGATACTGGACCATAGTTAGCTGTCTATCCCTTGATTGCTGAGTCCAGGCCAGGATTTAGGAAGACCTTGTATGGCGATAGTAAGCAGTACAGACAGGGTGAGTCATTTTAGGAGAAAGAGATCCAGGAAGAGCCATGGGATCTGTCTGTGTCCATCAGCCTTAGCAAAGAATCTTCTTTCTGATCATTAAAACTGAGGCCTGTCTCTCCTCTACTCTGAGAGAGATCATAGATGATGTTCGTGAACGTAGCGATGTGGGCAGTGTGTAATCTCAGTTACCAGTGAAGTCTTATAACCTGTTCTCATGTAATGGGTGTTTCAAGAAAAAACATTCAGAAACGTATTAGGTTCAATACATCATCACAAAGGGAAGAATGCAACATATACTCAAACCCCAAAGAAAGGTCTTCAGGGAAATGGTTATGCACGACAGCCTCTGCTGAGGCAATGTAGCACCCCGAGCCCTGGAAGCATCCCCTTGATAACACATTTTAATAGGCGATTACATAGTTTTGTTTCTTCTTTGACAAGGCCGGTGCAGTGCCATCAATACAGAGAGCCTACAGACTCCTGGGCTGGTTAATTATTAAAAGAACCTGCTAAATATTTTACACCTTTTTAGTAGTGGTTTAGCTCACATCTATTGATATTTTCCCCCTTCTCTCTTTCTTTTTGAAGTCGCCAAGAACAGAGGGAAAATAACCCTCAGTAAACTAGGAACCAATGTACACTCATCTAAGATTTGAAAAGAGAACACACATCTAAAGCACATGCTTTGCACTGTATCCTGGCCTATAATCCCTTGTCCTGACTTTCCCTATTGTCTCGCTCAAGTTCTGCTTTTTGGGGGTAATTGTCACCTTTGAAAAGAGTTGTGAATTTTTTAATATTTAGATTCTGGTAGCATCTAGAGGCCAGCCAAGCTGAGGCCACATTGTGCGACGTGCTATACAAGCAGGTATAGTAAATAACAGTGCCTGCTCCAAAGAGATTATCATAAGAGACAAGACCTAACAAATGGATGAGACAAACATGGGATGGGAGAGGTGTGCTAATAAAAATAATAGGGATGCATGCAATTCTTAGCCAGTCAGGAGTAGGAATCACAATTTGCTACCTCTCTGGCCATTTTCAGTTCTGCCATATCAGTGAGATATATGTTTTATTACAACTGATAGAAATTCCCCAGACATTGGAGAAATTTGGATCTGAATTTAGTGGCTTGAATCTCTTTCTAAAATACCTGTAAGTCTTTGCCTGCTGAAGTCGGGCTATTTCAAAAGCTTTGTACAATGGCTCCTGAAGAGTTCATTGCCTTCCCTTTAAAACAGGTGCTTAATTACACACTATCAATTTTCGGCCCTTCCATCATCTATGATCTCTTCCATAACAAAGATAGTAAATAATAAAGATAGTAATCTTTGTTATGGATTATCCTTCCATAACTAGATAGTAAATAATAAATCTTAGTCCCTGTCCTCTTTTTTATAACAGGTTCTCTTATTATTACTTGAACTAAAATTGCATGTAGGGGCCCCAGGTGCTAGGCACTGTACAAACACACAGTAAGAAACATTAGTTGTCCCCAAAGTGCTTTCTTTGCAGTAATACACAGCTTATGTAATGATGGGCTACATTGTCCATGGGAAAATACTGACAAGTATTAAAAAAGCTACTAATGTCAGATGGATGGCTACCTTTTATCAGATCAATGGGTAGTACCCACTATATGTACAGCCCTGCAGGCCTTGTAATCGTTTCTCTTTATTAACAGTAGGTTTTTATTAATATATTTCTTAAAGTATATTTAATTTATTGCATCAGTTTGTTGGACACCTGTGCAGGCTTTCATAACAATTATGCACAGAGATAAATAAAGCAAAAAACACCCGCTAAGACTGTCCTAATTCTTGGGACAGAATGGATGTGTACATGGGAGAGAACTGCTAAGCAGTCTTTGTGATAATGATACTGGATGGGAATCATTCCATTTAAATTCTTTTAATTGTGTTTTATTTCTAATTAGTAGAGAAATACAATGTGGATGTCATGCAGCTACAACAGTGATCTTCAGTGAATTGATTAGTCTATGCCTTCTTGGCTATGGGTGTGGGTCAGGTAGGTATTACATTCAAATACCCCATATAAAATGGTTCTGCTCAGTGCATGAGAATGGGGGGAATATTTTTTCTGATTGTAGCTGCAGTCTGTACAATCCCTGCTGATAAATCTTCCTTTTCCTGGGTTTGCATGTTCTGTACATCTGTTCCTCCTTGGTTGGGGGTTTTAATTTAAAAGATCCCAGGCCTCTTATTTCACTGTTTGTTGCCATTGGGTTGGGCTTTCTCACTTCTAGTAGGAATGGAGAGACACCTCTTGACTCAGTAGATCTGCTTCTGTGGTGAGGTGTATGGACCTTTAGTTGTTATGCGTCTGGATAGGCTACTTCACAGGACAGAGCTGAGAGCTGCACTTTGCTATCTTGTGGAGAATTTACTTTTGTTCTTTGGTGGTGTGTTTTTCCTTTATCTAGAACAAAAGCAATTCAGACTGCAAGTCTGTTTGTGCTCATTGAAAAACGTAACATCAGGCACCCACTGATTAGATTGACCCATACAAATGTACTGCTCCTGGCATTGTGGAGCCAGCAGAGCTGGGACACAGTATGAGCCGGATGACACTATGCCTTATGCTTCATCAGCCTATAACTATCAGCTTCAGACTCTTGGAGCCCCATATGAGAGCAAAAGGCCTGATCCAAAGCCACTGAAGTCCCTGGAAAGACTCCTGTTAACTTGTGGGCTTTGGATCAGGACCAGGAAGATCCCAGGCTGAGCTGGTCATTAAATAAATCGTTCGGCTTTTAACTGAGTAGAGTTGGTCTGAGAGCGGGAATGTGGAACCCACACAATGGCCTTGTTTAGTCCTTTGCTGGACTTTAGCAGCACCTCAGTTTCAAATGATGCAAAAGGGCCCGAGTGCCACCCCAGCCAAAGTGCCAGCAGTATCTCATAGCCTGTGCCAAAAACTCATAGCAAATGCTAAGCCATTTGCCATGTTGACACCTAGAAGAATTTCCCTCCTAGTAAAGTTGCCCTCAGCTGTGCAGAGAAGGTGGGTGCGGCGTGTATCATAGACCTCTCAGTACAGGCACTCTGTTGAACACACCGGCCCCAGGCTAAGGGCGAGTTGCTGAATGATCATTATTTCCTGCTAGCCTAAAATTTTTATACTTCTTCCTTAACTCCGCTGTGTAGACAGGCCTCTCTAGGGGGTAGGTCCACAAGCCTCCCAGCCCAGAGAGACAGACGTGTGTGTCGAAGAAAAACTCAGTTCTCACTTTTTGTTTGGATGCAGCAAAATCAAATACTTTATTATTTCTCCAGTAATTACCATGGAGGGAGAGAGTGCCATAGGACACAGGGTCCTGGACAGGTCTCTCAACTGGTAAACAATCACAGCAAGCCTTTATACCTTTTACAGACAATTTCTAACAATAATATAGACAGTAAAAAGCAACAACTACATTTTGTTTATACATAGCAAAAAGGCTTATCTTATTTGTCTCAATCCTAAGAAAAGCAAGCCTGCATTTTGGTTAGTGATTGCAAGGTCATAATAACTTTGTACACAGTTCCTGTCCTGTCGCCTCGCACTATCTTTGCTCCTACAAGTCTTACGTCATTAAGGTTACAGTATGGCCTGACTCTTGCTAACTAACATTCATTAAGATCTCTTCAAATCCTTGTTAATTATTTACTGGCTTCCACACTCCCCCCTTTTGTACTTCTAGTACAACAAACAATTTCAAATCTCAATTCGCATGAAACCATGGACTTCAGATTCCACAGCAAACATGTCAACCATCATGGGACGTAATGACAATGCATAATTAGCATGAACATGAAAGGTATTGCCATTCTTACAATATTTACAACAACAACAACAATAATATAATCCTAAATTAACTAACAACATTACAAACAATAACAATCCCATAGGAATAATATAATGGGGCTGTTGTACAATTGCGAACACAAAGCACAAAACATCATACCTAGTACATAAAGTAAACACTCTATAAGCTGTATGATAGGCATTCCTTCCATCTTGATATATATTCTAAAGCATGGGAATTTGCCCTTGCAATTCAGAGATTCTTTGAACCTTTGGTAACAATGAAAGCAAATTTTGAAACTAATCAGGCACGATTCTAGTCCAATCAAAATATACCTAAAATCTAAGAGCTACTTGCAATATTCTATCTGCATTCTATCTGCAGGCCAGTAAATGATATAATTGCCTGCAGCAGTGGTAAGATCAATATGTATATCTTGTATTTCCCCAGATGTCTCGGTAAACAATTACAGTCCCACAGGCATCCTCCCCATGGACCCAGCAGGATTCGGTATGTGGGAGCCCACACCCCCTAACTGGTCCATATGCTTGGAAGGAGCACTGTGAATATCCACACTTCCATCCAGAAAGTGTCCAAGTATGTCTTCATGACCACAGATCAGATGGTACTCCTGACGTGTCTGGAAGGGCAGTGGGCCAAGTCTGGTCCAGATCCCACTGCAATACCTTCCCAGCCTCAGTGATATGCAATACCATCTCTGTCAGTAACTTCTGGGTCATAGAACTAAGGGTGGAAATTACATGTAACTCAGCAACTCCAGCCTGTACTGAAGATAGCTGAGCTTCAAAAATAAGACTAGTGGCCTTTTCTAGTTGCCCCAATTTCTTATCATGTTCTTGGCCTGGAAGAATAGTCCAAATGGCTACTACACTATTGGCCAGATGAAATAACCCAGCCCACAGGGATCTGGTCAATTCCCTTTTTGTCCAGAGGAAATAACCCAGGCCTTTTTGTTGTGCTAATCTAATGGTAGCCCCTTGTGAGCAATCTGGGTATGTAGAAAACTGGATAAGGGCAATGTCAGGTAAAATCCAATTAGGGAGGGCAATACATACTGAAGGATTTATCCAGAACACAGGGCGCAGCCTGTAGAATAAACCCCAAAATCCAATTAATACCACAGTCCCAAGCATGGGTCCCACAAAGTTCTTCCTGCCAGTATGTAATTCTTTGTTTCTTCACCAGGGTCAGTTCTCAGTGTCCGTTTCAGTCAGGAATTCCTGGACTTTGGCAATGTCAGTGGAATGAGTGCTTCTTCTTCTTTCCCAAAACAATCAAGGTTTAGCATCCTACAGGGGAGAGGTTTCCAGCACATATCACCCTGTAATAGCTGTGCTCTTTTCTAGAAAAGTCTAAAGGCACAGTTGGTCTGTCAGTGGTCAAGGGAGCTTTTTCCCTGCTGTCCAGAAGCACAGTAGAACTAGAAGAAAGAATAGGCTAATCATCAATAGGAAAATTCTCCTGATGTGGAGGGGTCTTTTTTCAGTGAGAATCCTGGGTCCAAGCAGTCAGTTTGTGGCACTTCACAGCGGTGTCGGTAGTCAGCAGGACTGGGAAAGGGCCTTTCCAGCATGGAGCCAAGGCAGTCTTTCGCTGATGGATCTTGATGTAGACCCAGGCTCCTGGTTCCAACGAGTGGCAAGGTTGCACAGGATCCTTTGGTAGTGCTTCCATCACCTGTGTATAAAAAGACTTAACACATTTCATTAGTGCCTGACAATATTTAAGCATTATGTTATCCAGCAAATGAATGTCCATCTGAGCTGGGGTTAGCGGGGGTGCAGTTGGTAGTCAGCATTGGGTGTCCTGTCAAATTTCATGAGGGCTGAGTCCAGTCGTTCGATTGGGAATGGTTCTCATACACCTCAGTGCCAAAAGAAGGGCATCCGGCCACCTTAAGTTCGTTTCAGCACAAATCTGGGCCAGTTTATTCTGTAAAATCCCGTCCTGGCATTCCACTGTCCCAACTGTGGGTGGTGAGGGCAGTGAGTTGCACATAACTCCTGTACAATCTGTCCAGTAAAAATGAATTCCACGATCACTGTTGATAGTCACAGGGATGCCAAAACGTGGTACAAAATCTGTAAGCAAAGACATCTACTGTCCTGCAGGGAAAAGCTTCAACCCAAGTGGTAAATACATCAACTAAAACTAATACATATTCATAACCACAACATGTAGACATTTAAATAAAATCAATCTGAATATTTACAAAAGGTCCCCAAGGAGGAGAGTGGGCTGGCCGCTGCACACCAATCTCGTGTAACTGCAATAACCATTCCCCCCCCCCTTCCCTTGGTAAGCAGCCAAGCGGTGTCCTTGACTGGGGCCAGCGCATGTTAGCCATTCTCTACTTGGCTTTTTTAACCTACAAAGGAAACTTTTACTCTTCAATTATACACCTTTTTCATACCATGAACACATAAACAGTACTGTTATACAGTACAGATGTATTATCATTCAATGTATGCCACACATACCCTTTCACCAAAATAACCTTATTACAGAACTTTGGAAGAACAAGCCAGGACAAGGACACCCACTTTGAGAAGTTCACTTAATATAACTTCTAGTCCAATAGCTATCCACCATCCCCAGCCCTCTGGCTAAAGTCTGAGGTAGCCAGAAGGATCCCTCGTACAATATGGGGAGTGGGTTAACTTTTCATGTCCTTGCTTCCAAAGACTGTCAGTATGCAAATTTTAACAACAATTCTCAATTAAAAGATTTGGCCAATGTAGTTTCTTTCCCTTACTGAAGAAAATGTATTAGACTGTAGTATATCACATTTTTCTGATATAACTAAACACTTTGTACTCTAAGTTGAACAAAACAAGTATCAGCATTGCAATGCAACATTTTCGCTTGATGTCAAATCAGACCATCTCATGAAAATATTAAACACAACAATTCTTTGGCAAAACACCACAAAACAGAACATAGAACACACAACATAATTGTGACTGCCAGTAAATCATAGTATGTTGAATGCTGTGTAGCTGGCATTAATGTTCTTTGATTATCTGAAAGACAAAAACAGAGGTCCACCCCTTCGGGGCAGTTAAATACTTAAAATATACAAATACTCTTGTTGATTCTAGGCAAAACAGAGGAATTACCCCATATTTTCTCGTATGTGCTTCTTAGACAGCCCTGGTTCAGCGGCCTCTACCTTATCAGTTAGTTAATTTGCATTAACACAGATGCTCTCCGGCTTGCTTTTTATTTCTTTTAACTCCTGCTTTTAAACACTGAAAGAAAACATCACCACTTATAGTGCCTGTAGGGCCTAATACAATGTCATTACATAGCACTGTATACATTCTTCAACTGATTTAACAAAATTGTTCATAGCCAAATGAGTGCAATCTAATAATTTCTTTGCCTGAATTCATTCTCAAACATGTGAAAGACACCAAAAAACTGTTCTCTTCAGCTTTTTCACAAAGTTCAAGTGCTGTTCCCCCCAGCAAACACAGAGTCAATTTTTCATTTTCCCTTAAAAATCAATTGCTTTCTCCTTCCAACAGCCACTTTACCAATGCAAATCACCATTCCAAATATCCTTCTGAGTATTTGAAATCCTCATGCTTATATTCACTTACTCCTTCTTTCCACTACACCCTCAAAAGTTTCCAACCTGTTTTCCAATCACTGTGTCTGTTGCCCTCCCGCTTGGGCCCGATCCTTTTTTCCTCGCTGAATCGTCCCGTCCATGGACACTAGCTTGTTCCACAACCAGTTCTTAGCTAGGAGGGTGAGCTCCTCAACTAGCCCCACCCTTCTGGTCTTTTCCCCAAAACATTTCTACTCACAAGACTACCCAAGTCCTCCCTAGTAAGGCTTGCCACCTGGGCAAAAATACATGGCCATTCACTTAACACATAATCCGAACCCCTTTGGGGGTCTACCCAGAGACCCACCCATTTGTCTGCTGACACTTAAACAGAAAAGAAAATTACACAGAGAGCCAAGAAAATTACAGTCTAAGCTAGATTTCTCCTACTTCTATTACATTGTCCGCTACGGGGGGGGCGGGACTGTAAAATTTCAGGACAACCTCAGAGCTTCATCGCACACATGGCTTCCACCCTGAGGAATTACGAACGAGAAGTTCAGTTCCGCTCACACACCTAACGCCCAAATGAACAGAGCAGAAAACATCAGTAACCGGTTAAACAAAACAGAGCCAAAGCTAAATAGTGCACCAAAACCAAATAGTGTTTCCTTATTCTATTAGAGCTCACCTATAATCATGCTATTCTTAACACAAAACACCAACAGTACCAAACAAAGCAAACATAAACTAACAAGGGTAAAACAGATAGATGGTGTAAATTCTACAGTGCTTTCCAATTCTCTATTGCTCACCAAACTGTGACAAATTCCTGTTACTAATTTATCCCTCATGTCAGGTGATCAAACTGACAGAGCATACAATCAAATTTTAAAGCTTCATTAAAAATAATAAAACAACAATGGAGAGTATTGGGAATGCTCCCACATCACTCGGGAAAAATATGAATGCCCCAAGCCTTAAGCCACTTTAATACTTACACATATCCAGACTGGCATGTCTGTGTATAATGTTCAGAGAAGGGAAATAGGTGGACAGGAGATTATCCTGTATACAGCTTGTCCAGCATTTCCAACATGCTTCCACTCTTGGGATGGCTGTTCTTTTACACCCTGGAATCTCCTGCGGCGTCTCTTTCAGAGATTCCAGTTCAGGTCAGCTGCCTGTCCGGCTTCAGGGTTGCAAAAACTGTTGGATCTCACTGAACCGTTAAGCTTTGCAAATGCAATCTCAGTTTTGTAACTTATACTGCTTTTTTGGTTTGCCTTTTTTTTTTTATTTTCCACAACCAGCTGGGGCTGAAGCAGTTTTACTTAGCACTTAGCATAGTCCGTACTAATTCATGACCTTGAACACAAAACAACTTCTCCTTTATCTCAGGACTAAGCCGAATTTCAAATTAACCCGTTCCTAGACAAATTGCTCACACTGTGACAGAGGTTTTTCTTTGTGATTAAAGCTCCACTGAGATATATGATCTTATCTAGATTGAAGGTACCTTCTAATGGGCATTGTTTAAATGAATTTTCACGCGTGTACAGATTCCAATCATTTAAATACCTGCAGGTTTTAGGACCATAATGTACGTACATGTAATATGCTGGGGCACCCTTAGGGGGTAAGGTGGAATATTTAGACTGTCCCTTACCCATTTTCCACTCACACAGGAGAGACTCACAAGGAAAGGGGAGGGAAGATGGGTTCACACACTCCTAGACCCAGGCAGCTTCCTCGCCGGACTATGCCAGGCTGAGTCAGCCCACTGTGGGTCGGATCTCCTAAAGATCCACTAGTTACTGGGCTAGCCCGGTAACAGCCACTCACACTGGTGTACACACACACACACCAAGGCCTCTTTTTCTTCCTTTTTCTTTTCAACCCTTTTTCAACCTTTTTATCTTTTTTTTTTTTTTTTTTTTTTTTTTTTAAAACCATGATGCATCTTTACCTGGTCCGGACCAATACCATGAGGCGGTATGACAACCCCTCTTGAGGCGGTAAAAACCCCTCAGCACCGGTGCATTCTAATGCATTTACCTATGCATTACCTTATGCATTACCTTATGCATTTCCTTGGCCAACTCAGCAGTTCCCAGTACTGCTATAAACTAACCTTATTGGGGCCTCTCCCCAATACCACTTTGCATCTGATCCTGCTGCACAGTCAATAAGTTCAGATGGCGTGAGCCCAACAGAGAGACAGACGTCCTCACGGAAAGTCCTCCTCCGATACCCCAATAGAGATTTCAAAAGGTCTCATACCTCTCATGTGGCGCCATGGGGTTCGAAGGGGAATGATCCGTAGTAGTTGTCTGTGGGTCCGTGGGCGTTGCCATCCCGGACGAGCCCCCAAATTGTCGAAGAAAAACTCAGTTCTCACTTTTTGTTTGGATGCAGCAAAATCAAATACTTTATTATTTCTCCAGTAATTACCATGGAGGGAGAGAGTGCCATAGGACACAGGGTCCTGGACAGGTCTCTCAACTGGTAAACAATCACAGCAAGCCTTTATACCTTTTACAGACAATTTCTAACAATAATATAGACAGTAAAAAGCAACAACTACATTTTGTTTATACATAGCAAAAAGGCTTATCTTATTTGTCTCAATCCTAAGAAAAGCAAGCCTGCATTTTGGTTAGTGATTGCAAGGTCATAATAACTTTGTACACAGTTCCTGTCCTGTCGCCTCGCACTATCTTTGCTCCTACAAGTCTTACGTCATTAAGGTTACAGTATGGCCTGACTCTTGCTAACTAACATTCATTAAGATCTCTTCAAATCCTTGTTAATTATTTACTGGCTTCCACATGTGCTAGCTCCACTTGAGATAGCATGAGAAAAATAGCACTATGGTTGTTGTGGCAGACTCTTTGGCTTGGGCTAGCCACCTGAGCTTGGGCCCAGGGGGTTGGGCGGGCTTGGACTGTGGTGGCTTCCTTCTACTCTCCTATGTGCATCTAAGTGGCAAGAAACCATCATCTTCTGAAATACTGAATATGCCCATATGGCACTTCACACCAGCTAGTGATTTGAATATGCAGTAGTGTGTCAGGGGAAACGTGCTCATTAAGGCCTGGTCTACATTACAGAGTTAGGTTGACATAAGGCAGCTTATGTCGACTGCAATCGTGTGGGTCCGGGACTCAACCCTCCACGGGGAGGAGGGGAGCCACACCGGCCCGTCGTTCCTATGAGGGTTCTGCCCGGCTCCTTTAAGGCGGAGCAACACCAGCACAGTCAATTAGGGCTCAGGCCTTCTGCTGCAAGCCTGAGCAATACTACAGTTCAGGGAGCTCAGGCCCTTTGTGGCAGGGGCTGAGCAGCAAACAGTTCAGGGAGGCTCAGGCCCTTTGGTTCAGGGGCTGAGCAGTAAACAGTCCAGGAAGGCCCAGGCCCTGGATTAGGGCGGGGCAACAACAATTAGGGCTCAGGCTCGTAGGTGCAGGGGCTGAGCACTGGGGTGAGGGGGAAAACTGCCACCCGCAAGTGGGGTGGCAGGGGGGACGCAGGCCCACCCACTCCACTGCGTCCCGGCCCGGGGCCCTAGGCAGCGGCTATGACCGCTGGCGGTCAGTGGGGATCCTGACCGCAACACACTGACATGGGCATTGCTTGATCAGCAGCCTGACTGAGGTCAGCTGCCCCCGGGCCACTTCCAATTTCCCCCTCGGGGCCTACCTGGTCCGCGGCCTCCGCTCCCGAGAAGTCCCACAGCATGGGCTCTTCGCAGCCCTGGCTGGGCGGTAGATCCGGCAGTTCCTCGGGGAAGTCCGGCCAAATCTGCTCCGGGGGTTCCTCGGGGTAACAACAAGGGAGCGGGGAAGTCTCTGGTGGCTCCTCCTCGTATGTGGCGCAGGGAAGCTCCGGCGGGTCCTCCCAGTAGCGAGCGAGGGGAAGCTCCGGCCAGTCCGGGCAACTGCTCTGGGCCCCAGCAGCTTCCCAGCCGCTAGCCCTCTTGGGCAGGTCTGCTCCCGGCGGTGGCTGGGGTCCAACTGAGCGCTGATGGCCGGCTTTTATGCTTCCGGGTTGCCGCCTGACCCTCTGAGGGGCGGGCTCACTGCTCGGTAGCCCCGCCCCTTCTGGTGTCCGGGGCTCAACCCTCCCAGGGGAGGAGGGGAGCCACATCGGCCCGTTACATCGACCTAACTGTGTAAGCGTCTACACTGCAGTGTTCCTCCCATTGATTTAACTTGCTCACTATGCCGACCTAATAACTCTGGCTCCACGAGAGGCGTAGCGCTTAGGTTGATGTAGTTAGGGCAATGCAGTGTCTGTATAGAAACAGCATTGCTTACATTGCCCGTTGCTGCCTTTGACAGCTGGAACCCCGGGGTAGATAGCTGGAGCCCCGTGGCCTCAGGGCTATAGTGCCACACAATTACCCACTTAAGTTGGTGCAAGCACTCCTAGTGAGGATGCACACTGCTGACAGAAGGAGCATAGTGTGGACATGAAGTGCTGGTTTAATTACTGCAGTGGTTGTAGGTTGACCTAACTTACGTCAACTTAACTGTGTAGTGTAGACATGCCCTTATTTATGTCTAACACCTGCTGGGCACCCTCTTTGTTATTCCAGCCTCCACTTGTTGCCTCATGCAGGAGTGCTGGAAGCTCTCTGGAAGGGGGTGGGAGGCCACCGGTGCCTGAACTGTGCCTCACTCCCATTCTGCCCCTCCCCTGAGGCCCTGCCCTCATGCTACTTCTTTCCCACAAGGCCCTGCCCTCTCTCTCTCCTCTCTGCCCCCTCTCCCTTGTCACTTGCCCTTAAGGCCCCTGGCCCCACCTGTTCCAGTGTCCCGGCCTCATGTCTGTATTCTAGTTTGCAAGTGTTTTGGGGCAGGTCTCTGTGAATCACCTACTCTTCCTCTCAGTGTGGTATTCATAAGACAGAACATTCCCATTCCTAGCTCTGTTTCTGACTTAGTGCATGATCTTGAGCAAATCACACAACCTTCTTTGTCCTTTAATTTCCCTGTCTGCAAAGTTGTGTGTGTGTGTGGGGGGGGATGCTTGCCTAACTGCCATGGAGGTTGTGAGGTCTAATTTTGTACAGTGAGATCCTTAAATGAATAGTGCAAAAGACGATCATTCTCACTTTTGCCCGGGGAAAGTGATCTGCTCAGTTGATATGTATGTCCTTATATTCCAGTTTGCCTAGAAATACAGATGCTGGAGGAAGTGGTGTTGGTGGCTCAGTAGGGGCCACTCTTCCCTCTGAATCAGTACTGAAACAATGCCACTGCATGGTGCTAGAGGCCACTGTGCTCTCAAGGTGATAAGGTCCTGACCACATGAGCCTATTAAAAAGACCATTGTGCTTTGTACAAGGGGAGGGCCATTAACCCTGGTGTCTTGTTTCAGTGTCCTCTTGGGGCTCTGGCTTTCCCCCTTACAGTGTTGACTGGGTGCAGTATAATCCCCTGCCTGTTGCATGACATTGTGGCACGCTGTTAAACAGCTCTTGCAATCTAGTCCAGAGGTGGCTGTGATGGATAACACGATTCCTATGCTACATGTGGTTTGTGAAGTACTTTGGAATGCCATGAATGTATGAGATATCACTGTTGAGGCAAAATCATTGCTGGGGAAAACTTGACTGGAAGATTATGGCAGTTAAGATCACTCTGTCACTTAAATACTGACTATTATAAATCCATGGTACGCCCACATCTTGAATACTGCGTACAGATGTGGTCTCCTCATCTCAAAAAAGATATACTGACATTAGAAAAGGTTCAGAGAAGGGCAACTAAAATGATTAGTGGTTTGGAACAGGTCCCATATGAGGAGAGGTTAAAGAGGCTAGGACTTTTCAGCTTGGAAAAGAGAAGACTAAGCGGGGATATGATAGAGGTATATAAAATCATGAGTGGTGTGGAGAAAATGAATAAGGAAAAGTTATTTACTTGTTCCCATAATATAAGAGCTAGGGGCCACCAAATGAAGTTAATGGGCAGCAGGTTGAAAACAAATAAAAGGAAGTTCTTCGTCACACACTGCACAGTCAACTTGTGGAACTCCTTGCCTGAGGAGGTTGTGAAGGCTAGGACTATAACAGGGTTTAAAAGAGAACTAGATAAATTCATGGAGGTTAAGTCCATTAATGGCTATTAGCCAGGATGGGTAAGGAATGGTGTCCCCAGCCTCTGTTTGTCAGAGGGTGGAGATGGATGGCAGGAGAGAGATCACTTGGTCATTACCTGTTAGGTTCACTCCCTCTGGGACACCTGGTATTGGTCACTGTCCGTAGACAGGATACTCGGCTGGATGGACCTTTGGTCTGACCCAGTATGGCCATTCTTATGTTCTTTCTCTATTTTCTTTTGTACTGCCCCTTTTCTGAGGGGGTGGGCAGAGATCAGGGAACCTGCTAGTTTGAGGGTTTGGAGAAGTTGAATTTATTGTCCTTCACTTCTCAGAATCTGTTTTTCCCCTCCCTCCATACAATGTTGAGAAAATCTCTTTTGTGTTCATTGAGCAGTTGGGGACCATCTTTTTCCATGAAAGGCTGAAATCCCATGTTGAGGTTTGTGGCTCACTGTGAACTATGTAGGATGCAGGCCGTGTGTTGTAATGCTAGTTATTACCATCCTGTGTTTTGTTCAGTGGGCAGTGCTGCTGAACAGAGATGGGGACTGAACCCAGACCTGGACCCAAACAAATTGGTTGGGTGTTCCAATCCTAAACCCAGGTCTAGATCCAGTTGTACGTTTTGATTTGGAGTGTAATAAAAGTGCACCCATCACTGCTCTGGGCACCCTTGTGATTTAAAAAGAACATGCACTAAAATAAACGGACCTGTCAATTCCTGCAGATCAACTCAAATTGCAGCGCTCCCCATAGTCCCCTCACACCAGGCCCTCACATAATAGCCGCCATCTCCCCTTAGTTTTTCTCCATTTCCTTCCATGCTCCTTTAACTGTGGCAAGAGGAGAATATTTGCAGTGACGGGGATACATCATGGTTCTGGCCTCAGGTCTACCCCCAGCTCTATCATTTCTCTCTGCTGCCCCCTTGTACTCACACCTTAGGGGGGAAATTAGATGCCTGAGCTTGTTCCACAGTAACTGCATAATTGGACTCGGTATTGATTAGCATTTATTATTATTTGTGTTACTGTAGCATCTTGGAGTT
Source organism: Mauremys mutica (assembly GCF_020497125.1). Lineage (NCBI taxonomy): Eukaryota > Metazoa > Chordata > Testudines > Geoemydidae > Mauremys > Mauremys mutica. The sequence goes on along the minus strand of NC_059078.1, from coordinate 55,176,295 downwards.
CAGTCATGGCTCAGGACCCCATGGCACTGAGTGCTGTACAAACCCAGAACACAGAGATGGTCCCTGCCCCAACAAGCTGACAATCTAAGTATAAAACAAGAGACAATAGGTGGGAACAGCCAGAAAGGGAGCACAAGGAAACAGAAAATATTGTTCAGTTTGATGGGCAGTGCTTTCAGCCAGGGCTTTGGAGGTGGGCTCCGGCTCCGCTCCAGCTTCAGGCAAAAACCTGCAGTTCCACTGCTCTGGAGCTGCTCTGCGCTCCAGCAATGGGCTCTGCTCCAAAGCCTTGCTTGCAGCACACTAATTTCCTTCCATCTGACTCCCAGATAGTAACTGTCACTGCCTCTTTCCTTCCTGCATACCAGGAAGCAGGTCTAGGTTTGAACATTACATTTCTATTGATTAAAACCTGTCACTTATTATGCAAATCTCATGATAATCACTTTCTGTAATTTAATTTTGATTCCAAAACTTAATTTTTGAGTCTAAGAATAGCATTTATGAGCTAAATGCAGAGCAATTCACTTCACAGTAGGGGTTCCAAGCTGTCACCATCATAAACATTCAGAATGTGTATTCCTTCTCTTCCCCTCCAAATGAATTGAACAAAATGGGCAATTGGTTTATTGTTCTTTGGAGAGGGGGCTTTGAAAAAAAGACAGAAAATAGGGCTGTGCTCTTCTTGTGTGCATGTGTTTTTACTACTGTATAAGAAAGGCTTGAATGTTTCCCCCACCCCAAGCTTTTTCCTGACTTTTGTTTTTCCACATTAGAAATGTGTGTCTTGTCTACTGTTTTTTTTTTTTCTTCTTTCTCCTGTGGATGACTGTGGATCTGGTAGAATTCTCTCAGGGCTACAATGCAAGTGAAAGCTGATTAATTAACAGAGGAAGTGATGAAGTTTTTACTCAGATTGTTTAAAGGACTTTAAAAACCAAAACCAAAACCAAAATGAAACACCACCCCCCCAATACAAATAACCAACCCCCTGCAAAAACCCAAATATCCTCCCCCACTGATAAAACCAAGCAGCTCTTTAACGCAAACACCTGAATCAGCAGTTGGGAGAAAAGCTGTTGTTTGTTTAAAATTCAACAACCCACTCCCTTTATAAAGGGCTGACCAACCACATTCTACAGCTGAGACCTCCAAGTGAAGGAAGCCCAGAGTGGACATTAGTGATATTTTAAAGATAAAGAACAAGCAGGAGAGAGCAGCACACACACACTTGTTGCTTTCTGTTTAAAAACCTTTCATTTAAAGGTCACCTTTTAAGTGTTTATTTTATCAAAGAAAAAGTCAGTACTAAGTACAGGAGGGTGATGAGCAAATATTGCTTATGTTGCTGAAAATCAGCAGAGAGTGATGGAAAATGTCTTTTTATATTACTGGGTTGTAAAAACAAACCAAGCATCCATTGCATTCTACCCGTGTCAGTCTGTGATCAGACTGCATCTCTGCGCTGCGGTCACATTGTTCTGTTTGCAGGCTCTGTTCCACTGAAAATGGATTAGTTGAGGAGCCTCCCTTCATTTTCTTGGGGGGTGGGGAGTAGCTGTTCTGATTTCAGGGACTGGTTCTATTATTTTTTGTTTTAAAATCAGGTCATAGTCATGCTACACTGGCTTGCTTGATAAAGCTGACTTTGCTAAAGGTCTGGTGTGTGCATCACAAGGCTGAAGTGGGTGGGAGCGGCAGGGACTCTGCTTGACTGACGCTAAATGGCAATAACAAACAGACTTGTTGTCCTTTGCTAGGCAACAAGACAAGTCATTGACTCTCACCCCTTCCTTCAGTTCCAGGCTATTAAACAAGTTCTAGACTTCTGCTTTTCTGTTACTAGCTTCTGTTCATCACTTAGGACAACACTTTCAAACTTAGGCCTCTAATTTAAATGATTTGCTTTTCAGAGAAGCATAGAACAGCTGAGATGGTTTTTCTTAAGTGTATATAAATCTATATGACCCCTTTTCTCTGGAATCTTGTGGTATCACGGGTTTCTTGTGAGTTTTCTGTGAGCCAGGTTGGGAATACTATAGTGCTAAAATATCCCCCGTATGTTATGTGACAAGTGGATTCTGTGGCTGGTAGCAATGAGAATTTCCAGGGTTTGTTTAAATATTGTAATGAACGGGCTGGGAATGTGTGTTAACCATACTCTAAGCAGAGTGACCCTATTTTCCCAAAGGGAAAATGGGACACCGCAGGGGCAAGCCCAAGGCCTCAATCTCCCTCCACCCACATGTGGGACCAGCTCACGACCCTCTGCCACCCGCCTGCACAGGTGCTACAGGGCTGCACAGGTGCCACCCACGTGCACATAGCTATCAGAGAGTCTCCTTTAACTCAGTGGTAAGGATCTGTGCTTTTGGAGGAAGAGAATCTGCTTTCTAGCCTCACTGTTGCAGAGAAATTCCAAGTGGCCAAGGTACAGCAAAATGACATTATTGAAATCCTGGAGAGCGATAGATTTGTTACAGTGTTGTAATCTAGAGATTCAGTGCACGGTACATAGTGTCACCGCACCAACATGCCCTGTTCTCCGCACACTTTTTTTTGGCCCTTAAGTACTAGGAGAGAAGCCCATCTTATGACGTTTTCCTGATTCTCTTTTGAGTCACAACCAGGAAGAAGAAAAGGAGAATGCACAACATGACAGCAAAAAGGTAACTGAACTTTTTTCAGCCTCAATCTTTCCCCTCTCCCTTGACCAAAAGAGTCAAGGCTCGGTTTGAATTCTTTTAGGAGATGGACCAAGGAGGTGGTCCAAGATGGAACTGGGGCTAGGATTTCCATTTGGATATGATTAATTTGATTTCAATGGATTTTGACAATAAAAGAGCCAGAAAATAGGCCCCTTTAAACTTTGGGATTGTACCCAGAGATCTGAATCAGAATTTCACCTCCATGAAATCCAAAAGAGCTTGGATTGGAGGAATATGGATTTGGTCAGTCTCCAATTCTTTCTTTATGCAGAACCATTCTTCCACCTATACATTTTTTGCCGTGTGTGTGTTTGTGTGTATGTATGTGTGTGATATGAGGCTCTTCAGGACACCAGTGTTCAGAGCACAAACTGCAAAGACTCATGAGACCATAATCTCTGGTGATGTAAATTACCACAAGCCCTCCGAAATCAATGGAGCTGTGTCATCATACACAAGTACAGAGATACAGAAAATCCAGTCCCAACTATTTATTTATAACCAAAACATACAATATAAACACAAAACAAAAGGAAAGGAAAATACATGCACAGACAATACATCCAAGCTTGGTTCCCCTCACTAGACCTTTACTGTAGTGCAGCGGTTCTCAAACTGTGGGTTGGGACCCCAAAGTGGGTCGCAACCCCCATTTTAATGGGGTTGCCAGGGCCAGTGTTAGACTTGCTGGGGCCCAGGCTGAAGCCAAAGCCCAAGCCTCACCACCCAAGGCTGAAGCAAAAGCTTGAGGACTTCAGCCCAGCATGGTGGAGCTCAGGCCCCATCCCCTCTGCCCCTCCTCTGTCCAGGTCATGTGGCAATTTTTGGTGTCAGAAGAGGGTCGTGGTGCAATGAAGTTTGAAATTGCTGCTGTAGTGCATGCACATCCTTCCTTAATCATTGCTGGTGAAGTTCTGCTTTATACCTTGGAGAGGAATTCCATCATGCACTGTTCTTAAAAGGGTACATCCTCCTTCCCAGTAAGAGCGTGCACAGTTTGTGTGTGTGTGTGTGTGTGTGTGTGTGTGTGTAGATTAGTTGTCCTCCTTATTGTGAAGGTCATCATCAAGCTGAATTTCCATTTGGAATAATCATCCATGGTTTCTCCTGGGAATGAAACAGCTACCCATTTCCTCTCAAGGAGAGCTTGAAACATCTTCAGTGGTTTCTAAATCCTGTTTTGAGATGTTTCAGTGTAAGACATCCTAAATCAGGTTTTCCTGAGCAATTTCAGTGCTCAGAACCCCAGCAGATGGCCCATGTTCTGATACTTAGACAGAGTTTACATTTCACTGTTTATGTCCCTTTAAATGTTCAGGTGCAAGTTCAGATAAGGCAGCGTAGAGCTACCCTGAAAGGGCTGCATGGAATGTGGTTATGACAGATACAGTTGCAACAGCTTCATCTTGGTAGTCATGCTGCTGAATATGTAATTAAGGCTTGGTAATACAGCTTTGTGATGCTCACATCATCTCACACCAGAGAAGTAGTGTTGTGTTTAAATTATCAGATTACATAACCCAATGAGCCATGTATATGTTTAATTGAGGTTAGAAGTAGCTAGATGATCACAGTGCCCCCTACACCTTATACTTCTCTACTCGACTCTCTTGTCCTGCCTTTTCAGTGTCCAGGCTAGAAATTAAATGGCATGGCTTGTTTGCTGTACAGGGCATAATTAAAAAAAAATCATAAATCCTGTCTTACCTTGGGCCTCATCCTTTGTCGTCTTTCTCCTTCCATCTGGGTAGGATGAGAGTGAGCAATGAAGTGCTCTATGACAGTACAAAAACACCCTCAAATTCTTCTGTTTTAATATGAGGAAAATCGCAGAGGTGTATGTGATCTCAAAATCCCTGGATCAAGCTTAGTGGGTGCTTTCAGGATCTGATTCTGAGGTCTGCATACCACTCTCATGGGCTGAATCATAAACCTGGATCAGAATGTCCTGAAGTTGGATGTATGGAGTTTGGAAATTCAGATCTGAATTGCATGGCTTGGACCCAATTTATCAGAGTGAACTGTAAATCCACTCATTTTTTGCATGTTATTAATTTCAGATTGTTATTCAGATATTTAAAATTATATACTAGGTACCTAGAACCCTTATTAAATGGCTTGTCTTCTCTCCCACTCTGATTTCCTTGAGAGATCAAATTGGAATTTAAATTGCAATGTATATGATCAATTAGAAGGACTTGCAGTGTTTCTTTCTTGGAAGTGTCTAGCCCTGCTGGCTGCAGAGGAAAGCTTGAAAATGTGACTGCTAAAAGCTCAGTGCCCAGAAGGCAAATAAAACCATCTCTAAATATATTATTTGTAAAAATCTCTTGAGTTTTAAGCCAGTCATATGATTTTTGAACACTTGGGAGTTGGCTTAGTTTTCAAAGGTGGTTTTCAAAGGTGGGCATCTTAAAAAAATACATTCAAATTCTGCATTGGGATGCTTAAATTACACTTTGTCATAGAAGACAGAGACACAGGCAAATAGTGTCAGATTCAAGTTAATCAAAGTAAATTGAAACACTCCCATTGATTTCAGAGGGCTTTGGATCATGTACTGATTTACATGTCCTGTTGAGATGCCCATGTTTGAAAATTCGGCCATTAAGTGTTTTCAAATGGAACAAAAAAAAGGAGCTCACCAAGTCAACTCCTGTATAAATGATTCCCCATTCCATCCCCAAATGATCTGCATGAATGTTACCCTCTAAAATATTTTAGGTTGTGCCATTTAGTCCACAGATTGCCGCTGAAAATTGCTCATGTTCCTGTAATTCTCTGCTCTCTTCAATGTCATTATGTTGTTACATAGGGTACAGATGTTTGTTTCATGTTACTTTGCCTTTTACTCTAAGGAAATAGACAAACTGATATTCTCTAAATTCAGGCCTTCCATTTCCCCTGACCTCATGTCTATCCTGACTAACCAGATAATCATCCGCTGATTTTTCTTTTTCCCTCTTGCTTTGTATTGCTGAATTTTGTCCTTCATGCTCTTATTCTGATGTATCTCTGAGATGCAGGTTATTGGTGAGCTGCTCTTGTAATATATTTCTACACTTGCACTGTGTAAGCACTGGCATAAAGCATACACATGGTTCCTATCAGATGTATGTTATATTGCTCAGTAGCAGGTGAGGTGCAGCTCATGATCTCAATTTTGTGGTGCACAATAACAGAGAGCATGGCCCAATATTTAGAGATGGCAGTTGGAGTCAGGCTTCTAGCTTCTTTTCTCAGCTCTGTTGCTGACTGACTGTGTTACCTTGAACAAGTTGCTTTATTTCTCTGCCACATATTTTTTTAGCAATAGGCGATGCACCAAGCAGGAAGACTGTAGGAAACAACTTTATTATATGGACCGAGAGGCCAGTGTTATGTGCTGATGTTCTACTCTTTGTCTAGCAACAACCCAGCCGTGAATCGCATTATTGAGCCCCTGGTTCCTTACCAACATGAATTCCCCATGAAACCTGACCCTCATTCTCCAATTCCACCCATCCTACTACAGCACTGTTTATCCATCTGTAGAATGGGAACTAAAACATCTTACTTCCCTCACAAAGCTGGTATGAAACCTGCTTTGGTAAATGTTTGTAATATGCCTTACAACTCTTAGCTGAAAGGTGCTACAGTTCACCAATGACCGTGATAAAATAGAATTTACTCATGTTCTAGACTAGAGGAATGAGTGCTGGATTAGGAATCAAGATCTCCTGAGTTCTAATCCTGGTGCTAGTACTGATTATGACTACATTTTCCACTGATTTCTTTGGTGCCTCAGTTTCTGGGTCAGATTCTTTCAGAGGGATTCAGCACCCATAGCAACTTTTAATTTCAGTTAGAGTTGTAATCTCCGACTTCTGAAAATCAAGCCCAAGTTAGGCAACCAGAAATGGAGGTGGCAAAAATCAGTAGGTGCTTTTGAAAATTGTGACCATACTGTACATTTCTGGATAATTTACTTAACCTCTATTTCCATTTCTTTATCTGTTAAATTGGTATGATTATATGTAACCTAAAGAGGGTTGTGAGGTTTAATTTGAAATTGCACTATTCTTTGGGCATGTAAAGGATGCTAAAGGTTCTTATTCTTAAGTGCAGATTCTGAAGAGTTTTTGATTTAAAAGCAGAGGGATACAAACAAATATTTCAAAGTCTGTCCACATCTAATGTCATGTATTATAAGAGTTTTGTATAGCTAACTGTTTATTGGGATGTGTGAGGGAGGGTATCGGGCACCAAGTAATTTGTTTGAACAACAGAAAGGGAAAGCTTTTACACTGTTTTCTAATGAGTCAATCAGAAATGTTGTGTTCACTTTTACTGGGTCTGGCATTATTTGGTGGAATTTAAAATAGGTTATGAATGTATTTGTCAGGAAAGATAAATCTGTAAGAACTGTCACATTCAATACATTTCCTTTTTAAGTAGAAACAATATAAAGAGCTTAATTCAGCACTGAATAAATCTCACTTTTGTTGCACTGATTGTATAAAATCCTGGGCTGCTCTACTCTGTGTTTGCCTCACACTGTTTATATTACCTAAAATGTCATTCCAGAACAGAGCTTGGCATAGGACTGCAGTGAAAGCTATTTCATTCCATGTATGGACCTGGTCTCCCAAAGCTATTTTAGTGGGCAGCTAGAAAGTATTCCTTTGTGAGCTGTCATTTTGTTTGTGTTGATGTGTGTTAGACAGTTTGATGGGGTGGCTATGTTCCTCTGAAACACTGTGCAGTGCACTTTCCAAGAAGGGGCAGGGCAAGTTGTGGTTTTCATTTTGTTTTGTTAAAACCATATCTTGACATTCTGACCCTGTTAGTTTAACTGGTGGTAGAATTGTCTAAACCCATCTGCGTTTTGCAGTGGGATCTATTTAAAACCCAAAGGGCCAGCTCCCCCAGTGGCTGTTAATCAGCACTGACAACAATAGAACTATAGCCATTTACACCAGCTGAGGATGTGGTTCCAACATTCACAATTCAATCTTCAGAAACTGGGGTATCTCCCTGTACTCAGCACAAGATTGTAAACTGGTGGAGAGCATCAGCTGGTTCACCAATGGAAAGAAAAGACCTTCCATCAGCAGGTTTCTTCCTCAAGGTTTTAGTCTTAGGGCTAAATTATGGCAGTTAGCCACAAACCTCAAATAGGGGAAGACACGCTGCCCCAGGAGGAGCCTGCCTGAGACACAATCTCCCCTGCAGCTGCTCCCTGAAGAAGGGTGAGGAAGGGATACACATGCACCAGACAGTAGGTTGGGCACAGTGCTCTTGTAACCTACACACCTTCTGGGTGTGGTGTTCTGGCCCATCTAGTGACACTGAGACCACTTAGAGAGAGAAATTACTGAGTCTGCTACAGCCTTAGCTAATAGCTACATGGCTTTTAGTTCATGCAGTAGAGGCTCATGCATTTAACTCCAGAGGTTCCAGGTTTGATCCCACCTGCTGCCGACTGCGGTCTGTTGGTGTTACACTCTCCCTTATGATTTTTAGAGAAAATTGGTTAAAATGAAGAAAAATAAAGTTTATATAATCAGGAACAGTATTAAGCACCTCCTCTTCAAATACATAGCCTCGGTCCCCCCCCCGCCGTGTGCCAGCTCCTCATGTTCTTGTTCTGCTGTAGTTAGCTAGTAGCTGTTCCTACATGGTTGCCTGCCTTTCCCAAGATTCTAATGAGGCCTTTCTTGTGTTCTGGAGGATTTTCCTTTTGCAGCAAGAGGGCAGTTCTGCCTACCTGTCCGTTCAGCTCTTGGCTGCTCTGTTGAGGCTACCAACTGGTACCAACCATGACGATGGATTTGTGAGTTTTGGAGACTTAGGACCAGATTTTCAAAGGTATATGGGAGCCTAAAGATGCATCTAGACACTTAATGAGATTTCGAAAGCCCTAAGCAGGTTAGGCACACAATTCCCTTGGAAATCCCACTAGGTGCCTAAATACCTCTGGTAAATGTGACCCAAAGATGCTAGGAGTTGAACTGAAAGCACTAATATAGTACCCAGAGACCATGCAACAGCTGTTAGTGGTTTTCATTGGCTTATGAACTGAGCTAGAATCAAACTGTTGGTGTGGAGATGAAACACTGGGTATTTGTTACCAATCCCCTCATCCATCCAGCATGTCCTGAGTTACTCACTTCATTGTTGTGACTGCAGGATGTTAAAGAAGACCATGTATCTTAAAGCTGGGGTTGGAGTAAGCATGGGTGCCACCAAAACACATGCAAGGAGTGAACCATGCGCTGGCTCATTCCCCAAAATATCTGGGCTGCATTCTCACATCAGGGCACACCTACTCCCTGCTGAGAAAATAGGGGTTTAGAAGGGACATCAGAAAATGTTAGTGCCACCTCCATTTCTCCCTTTTGAATGCAGCATCTTTTCCAGTGAATTTAGTGCTCATACAGCAATAATTTTGATATCTAGGTCGATGTTCATTGGGCCAATCAGAGACTTTCATTTGTCCCCACAAATGAATTGCCTTTACCTATCAGATAGTCTTGTCTGTTTATTTCTAGTCTGATTTCAAATGGCCAAGTGAATGTGCTTCCCCCACAGCCCTTGAAAAACATTTTTTTTGCCTAACAGATCTAGTCAAATCTAGAATTCATTGGGCAGTGCATGACACTATTCCAGTGCTCACGAAAATGGGGGAGAGCCAGCATGACCATCATTAACACATTCATACTAGGAAGAAGCAAGATCATGCTAGCATATTAGTGTATCTCTCTCTGGTGCATAGGTCACATATGAAAGTTTATGGGCCTGATCTGTTAAGCAGTAGAGGCTCATGCTTTTAGAGATAAAAGTCCCAGGTTCAGTTCTTGTAGATGGCCCGGTCAGGGCACTGTTACACTTGAAGAAAGAGATGGATAATCGCCAATGGCAAAATGGAAAACCTGTTACACACTTCCACCTTAATTGAATTGGCTCGTTAGCACTGACCCCCCCACACTTGGTAAGGCAACTCCCATCTTTTCATATGCTGTGTATTTATACCTCCCTACTGTATGTTCCACTCCATGCAACTGATGAAGTGGGTTTTAGCCCATGAAAGCTTATGCCCAAATAAATGTGTTAGTCTCTAAGGTGCCACAAGGACTCCTCCAATTTCCTGCAATATTCTGCCTCCAAAAAGTAGTTTGAAAAATGAAGGCAAATTTCTTTATTTTTTTGGCTGGGATTTCCAAAGGTGCCTAATGCAGTTGGACACCCAGCTCTCATGGGTTTTCAGTGGAAGTTGGGCACCTATATCTCTCAGCGTCCTTTGAAAAAATCTCAGCCTTGATCTCCTCATTGGGAAAACTCGAGCTCTTTTCTCGTAATGCTATGTATGGAAAAAACAAAGCAAGCCTCTTCACTACAGCAGTTGCAAAAGGCTTTTTAAACACAGCTGGGAAAATGTGATTGTATATGTATTAATAATAACAATTCATCTCCTTTTAAAAATATCAAAACTGAAGAGTGAGCTGTAAAATGGAAGCCATTTAGATACCTTCTAAAGTATTCTATTGTAGCTTCTTGAATGCATACGCCTCCTTCTTTTGATACAATAGGCACTTTGGTTTTGCCCTGGGTTGCATACCAAATACAGTTCGTCAATGAATATTTAATTTCTGTTAATGCAGGGACTTGGTTACATAAAGAAAATGCTTTGTGTATGGAAGGCCTCATCTTGCACCAGTATTGCATTGTAATAACCCCACTGATATCAGCTGAACTACTCCTGATTTAAATCGGTCATTCCAAGGGCAGAATTAGCCCTCAAAACTTCAATATTTCTGATAGTTTATATTCTAACATGAGGAACTACAACAGATGTTTCTGTAAGTATAGCCCAAGAGCTTGCATTGTTCTAAAAAGCAAACTCACTGTCTCTGTATAGGTTTGCCAGGTGTCCGGTTTTCGACTGGAATTTGGAACGCCTGGTCGAAAAGGGACCCTGGCGGCTCCAGTCAGCATCATCAACTGGGCTGTTAAAAGTCCGGTCAGTGGTGCTGCAGGTCTAAGGCAGGCTAGTCCCTACCTGTCCTGCCACTGCGCTGCACCCCAGAAGCAGCCAGCAGATCCGGCTCCTAGGTGTGGGGGACCTGCTGCCCCTGCCCCAAGCACCGGCTCTGCACTCCCATTGGCTGGTTCCTGGCCAATGGGAGCTGGGGGCAGTGCCTGTGGCCTCAGCACACAGAGTCTCCTGGCCCCTCCCGCCTAGGAGCTGGACCTGCTGGCTGCTTCCAGGGCGCAGCGCAAAGCCAGGACAGGCAGGGAGCCTGCCTTAATACTGCTGCGCCGCAGATCGGGAGCTGTCCAAGGTAAGCCCACCCCCCCCAACCCCGAGCCCCAATCCCCTGCCCCAGCCCTGAGCCCCCCCCCAAACCTGGAGCTCTCTCCTGCACCCCAAACTGCTCATCCCCGGCCCCACCCCAGAGCCTGAAAGCCTAGCCAGAGCCCTCAACCCCCTGCCCAGCCCAAAGCCCCCTCTCACACCCTGAACCCCTCATCCCTGGCCCCAGCCCAGAGCCCATACTCCCTCCCACACCCCAAAGCCCCCTTCTACACCCTGAACCCCTCATCCCTGGCCCCAGCCCAGAGCCCATACCCCCTCCCACACCCCAACCCCCTGCTCCAGCCCAAAGCCCCCTTCTACACCTTGAACCCCTCACCCCTGTCACCAACCCATGTTAGGGGGCTTATTCCTTCACCCTCTCACTTTCCTGGTCCTTCTCACATGAACAGAGAGTAACAATCCCCGAAGTCCAAAGGTGCAAACAATTCAATGTTTATTGGGGTGAACTTCCAGCAAGCATGATTCCAGTTTCCTTCCTCAGTGTCCCCCTTCCCAGCTCTGACACCACAGAGCCTTGCCTGTGTCCCTGTTCCTGTTCCCATCCCCTGTTCCCATTTTCCCCTTCAGCAAAACGTGATTTTAATTCCCCCATCCTCAGTCCCTGTTCCCATTTCCCGCCCCCCTTCCTGATTGACTGCAGACTATATAGTAAAACCTGAGTTTTGCTTAGCTATACCTTAACCAATCATTTTCCTGAAATTTAACTAACCAATCCTAACATATTGTAACATGGTTATTTAACCAATTATATTCCACCCCTTCATTGGTTTACACCCAACAAAATTAATTATACAGCAGACAGAAACAATCACAGAGCCAGACAGAGACCATGCAAATAAACATACAAAACAATACAGAGGTGAGGATTTCACAACTACATCTATACAGACATAAGGGTTTTCCAGCTGTGTCTATTGATAAGTGAGTTCTTGCCAGACAGGATGCGATCAAACTAAGGGTATGGCTACACTGACGAGTTGCAGCGCTGGTAGTTTGCAGCGCTGGTCGTCCAGCTGTGCAGGGCCAGCGCTGCAGTGTGGCCACACTGACAGCTACCAGCGCTGCAGTGTGGCCACATTTGCAGCATTTGCAGTGCTGTACTGAGAGGTGCATTGTGGGCAGCTATCCCACAGAGCACCTCGTCCTGTTTTGGCGCCGTTTTGCCGCTGAGTATTGTGGGAAGGGGAAGGAAGTGTGTGGGTCATTCCGCTTCCTGTTCCAACGCCCCATGGTGCATCGCTTCACTTCCCAGCAGTACAGTTTCCCCGTCCACGTTTCTAGCCATTGTGAGTGCAGCACGCTTTCTGTGTGAAATGGAGCCTGAGCTGCTGAGGACTTTGCTGATGACTGTCGCCAGCACATCACGTTTGGCAGTTGAGCTATTCCTTCAGCTCCAAAGTGACAGTGAGGAGTCCGACGATGATCTGGATTTGCCTAATGCGGGTGACATGAAATTGCTTGTGGCGGTAACGGAAATGCTCAGCACCGTGGAACGCCGCTTTTGGGGTCGTGAAACAAGCAGTGAGTGGTGGGATCACATTGTCATGGAAGTCTGGGATGACGAGCAGTGGCTGCAGAACTTTCGTATGAGAAAAGCCACTTTCATGGGACTGTGTGCTGAGCTCGCCCCCACCCTGCGGCGCAAGGACATGAGATTGAGAGCTGCCCTGACGGTGGAGAAGCGTGTGGCTATTGCAATCTGGAAGCTGGCAACTCCAGACAGCTACCGATCGGTCGGGAACCAGTTTGGAGTGGGAAAGTCGACCGTGGGAATCGTTTTGATGCAAGTTTGCAGGGCCATTAATCACATCCTGCTAAGGAGAACCGTGGCTGTGGGGAACGTGCAGGACATTGTGGATGGCTTTTCAGAAATGGGTTTCCCTAACTGTGGAGGGGCAATAGATGGGACACATATTCCTATTCTGGCACCACCCCACCTAGCCTACGAGTACATTAATCACAAGGGGTATTTCTCTATGGTTCTCCAGGTGCTTGTGGATCACCGTGGGCATTTCATTGACATTTACACAGGCTGGCCTGGAAAAGTGCATGATGCACGCATCTTTCGGAACAGTGGCCTGTTCAGGAAGATGCAGGAAGGGACATTTTTCCCAGACCGAAAGATCACAGTAGGGGACGTTGAAATGCCCATTGTGATCCTTGGGGACCCCGCTTACCCATTAATGCCTTGGCTCATGAAACCCTATACAGGGAAGCTGGACAGGAGCCAGGACCGTTTCAACTACAGGCTGAGCCGGTGCCGAATGACTGTGGAGTGTGCTTTCGGCCGTTTAAAGGGGCGCTGGAGAGCCCTTTATGGGAAGCTAGACTTGGGGGAAAGCAGCATCCCTGCGGTTATATCCGCGTGCTGTACCCTCCATAATATTTGTGAAGGGAAGGGTGAAACATTCAGCCAGGCATGGACCAATGAGGTGCAAGTCCTGGAGGCTGAATTTGCACAGCCAGACAGCAGGGCTACTAGAGACGCCCACCACAGGGCAACAAGGATTAGGGATGCCTTGAGGGAGGAATTTGAGGCTGAAAGCCAACAGTAATGTTTTTTGCCTTGACCAGGAGTGACGTGCACTGGTTACAGTGCTTTTAAGTGCCTGTGTTTTCCTTGCTGTTTGTTACCTGTGTTTTCCTTGGGGTTTGTTATCTTTCACTTTATGCAATAATAAAAACTGTTTCATAATCAAAGAAATCATTTATTTAAAAAAAAGCAAATAAACGGGCAGGGGGGTTGGTTGTTGAACTGTACATTCATAGTTTTGCATATGTACTGCCAGGAGTGCTGTTGTGCACCTCAGGATTGTACTGTTGCATGGTGATGGGGGTTGAGTGCAGAGGGTAAGGGTCGTAGTTCTCTGGGCTCATAGGTGACCGTACAGGTGTCGGGGGCAGCTGGTGATGGTGTAGGTAAGAACCTGGATGCTGGGGAACAGGACTTGGAGCTGACATTGGTGCATAGGGGAAAGAGGTTTGGGAGGGTGGGGGTTTGGCACGGTAGTGCTCTGCCTGCATTGCTACCAGTGACTGCATACAGTCTGTTTGGCGTGCCATGAGGTTTATAAGCTGCCTCATGGTTTTCTTCAGCGTCAACGCCTTTCTCCTGCTTTCTGTTTCCTTCCAGTGCTGCATCTTTTCTCTCCGTTCCTGCGCAGTTTTATTCTCTGTTGCACACTGGTTCATAACTGCCTTCACCAAATCTTCTTTGCTTTTGTTAGGCTTTCTTCTCAGGTTCTGAAGCTTTCTTTCAGTCACTGATAACACCGGACCAGGACTAGTCAAGGACACTGTAAAAAATCAGCAAATGATACATTTTAATAGAGCCTGCATTGTGTATAATCTGAAGTTAGTTTCAAGTCTCACACTGTAGCATTCCTCAGACATTTCAAACACAGCTAGAGAATTCACAGCCTCCCAGAAATGGTAAATTAGGGTAGTAGTCAATAAAACCTCCATGTCCCTCAGGAATTAACCCTGGGGTTCCTGCCGCGCTTTGCTTGGGCAGGGTGCTTTTTGCTTCATGGGTACAGTGCCTGTTTTTGGGCTTTGTTAAAGGCAGGCAGCAAGCAGCACTTTGGGGAAAGCAGCACTGAAACACTCCCTCCATTTCCCACAGGAGTTAATACTTGAAGATATCTCCCTGCTGCGGGTTACCAAAGAAGCAAGGGAGGGTCTCCTACAACAATGCGGATTCCGCCCTGGCCCCTATGCAGCTTGCCTGTGTTCAGCCATGGTTCCCCCACCCCTCCTGGAACAGTGGCGCGGACGCATTAGCCTGACTGGGACAGGGACCACACTGGCTCTCCCTTTAAACTTGGTCACGCGAATTGCCTATGCTCTTGCAGAAACTTTTGAAGAGATTACAGAGGCAGATTACCGCGACGTGATAGACCACATCAATGGGATATTCCATGTCCAGGCATGCAGCCATACCACCCACCCTCCTCTCCCAAAACCTTTGCATTGCAATAAAAGCTGCTTACCTGGGACCTGCTCCTGTGATTCTTCTGCACCAAGCCCCAGGGGCTGCGACTGGCTAGCTTCCTCCTGGCTTGAGAAGAGCTCCTGACTGCATGCCTCCTGGGACTCCGGGGTGTCTTCCCCCACCACAGTAGCCTCACTGTCTGCCTCTCCCTCCCCCTCCCCCTCCTCTACCGGCTCTGAACTGTCCATCGTGGTCCTTGGATTTACAGAGGGGTCACCCCCATAAATCGCATCCAGCTCCTTGTAAAACCGGCAGGTCGTGGGGGCAGCGCCGGATCTGCGGTTCCCCTCACGTGCTTTGCAATAGGCACTCCGCAGCTCCTTTACTTTAACCCTGCACTGCAGCGCGTCACGCTCATGGCCCCTTTCCAGCATGGCTCTTGATACCTGGGCAAAGGTATCATAATTCTTACGGCTAGAGCGCAGCTGTGCCTGCACAGATTCCTCCCCCCAAACACTGATGAGGTCCATCAGCTCGCCATTGCTCCATGCTGGGGCTCGTTTGCCACGTGGAGGCATGGTCACCTGTAAACATTCACTGATTGCACTCCACACCTGGCTGAGCAAACAGGAAGGGGATTTTTAAAATTCCTGGGGCATTTAAAGGGCAGGTCACCTGAGGCCAGGGCAGTAGAGTCTGACCTGATGAGCAGAGTGGCTGAACAGGCATTCTGGGATACATCCTTATACCCTGGAGGCCAATCACAGCGCTGGTGTGTGGCCACACTTGATGACCAGCGCTGCAGCACCAGCGCTGGAATCCTTATTCCCCATGCCGAGTGAGGTGTACGGCCAGCGCTGCAGCCAGGGAGTTGCAGCGCTGGAAGTGCCCTGCAGGTGTGGCCACTTACTAATTGCAGCGCTGGTGGAGGCTTTCCAGCGCTGCAAATCGCCAGTGTAGCCATACCTTAAGTTTCCTTTTACATCTTCTAGGCTCTTCCCTTTCTCTGGAGGTGATAGGAATATCAGGACAGGATTGTATTCCTAACAGCCCAATAGCACCTTATTTCAATGTGACTAGTTTGGAATGTGTGGTTGTGACCATACACTTCCCAGCTTAAGGCTGCCTCTGCTGCTTAGCCGAAGAACCAGGCCTCAGACTGTCACAGTAAGAGAAGGCCATTACACAGACTGTGATTTTGATTCTTTCTTTTATATCTCTATAACTAGCTAAGTGATAAGAATACACCTAAATTCTTAAAGTATAGGCCTTTGCAGACAGGCCTGAATATCTATATCCTAACAGCCCAGAGCCCGTATCCCCTCCCACACCCCAACCCCCTGCCCAGAGCCCCTTCCCGCACTCCGAATCCCTCAACCCCAGCCTGGAGCCCCCTCCTGCACCCCAAACCCCTCATCCCTGGCCCCACCCCAGAACCTGTATCTCCTCCTACATCCTAACCCCCTGCTTCAACTCACAGCCCTTTCCCACATTCTGAAACCTTTGGCCCCACCCCCGAGCCTGGAGCCTCCTCCTGTACTGCAAACGCCTTATCCCCAGTCCAAACCCAGAGCTCACACCCCGAGCCAAAGCCCTCATCCCCTCTCACACCCCAACTCCCTGCCCCAGCCTGGAGCCCCCTCCTACACCCTGAACTCCCAATTTCTGGCTCCTCCCTGGAGCCCTGTCCCCCAGTTGTGTCACCACACATAATAAATAATAATACAGTAAGGAAAAGGGATAATTAGAGGCTCATTAAAGCAGGGATATAAAGAGGAGCCAAACATTAGAATGTCTGGAAATTAAGTGATATATCCAGCCTCCTTCCCCACTGCTCTATGATCCATCAGAACCAAAAGTGAATTAAGATTAAATAGAACCCGGAGCCATCAAAACTGAGTCCCTGACAAGAATTCTCCCTCTCAAATGGCTTCATCTTCCATCCACTTCTGGTTCCTCAGTGTGCCTCTGGTTGGCTGTTCCCTGTGCAGATGCCTACTGCTCTGACTCCCTGCTTAGCCTGGGACATCTGCTTGCATGAGGGCATGGACCCTGCCTGAATCCCCTTCTCGTTGCAACCCAAACCGTAGCAATGAATGGGACTTTAAGGGTTCACATGAACAAAGTGTTTTGATATGAGACATTGCAACCTGAGAATAGAGCAACATGGTGTTGTGTGACTTTATTAGCTCATGCCTAGGATGCAGTGATCTGTCCTTTTGATAACATGCTTGGAATGCCCTAAAATATTGTATGTGTGTGTTTGGCATCTGTTGTGCCTACTGTGAAGAGCTAAAATGGTGCACGCACTGTAACAATCCGTCAATAATAATTCACTGTGAAGGGTTTACTCTTTAAACATGAGCTAAAAAGATTTGTGAGGAAATCAACAATGAAAAGAAATACAGAGTGCAAAATTGCTTTTTGCGCCAGCTGCTTTGTGGTGCTTTTCTCTTTCCAGAGGATGTTTTTTGTAGCTCTCTTCCCAGAGCGATGAAGTCACTAACAAAAGGCAGGAACTGTAAGAGAAGAGGCCGAAATCTTGATCAGATACTTCAGTGTGTGCTCTGGAACATTAGATGCTGTGTGTCATGGAAAAAGATTTGTTTTTGTTTTGTTTTTAAAAATAATCAGGGTGAAGAAGATCTATGGCTATTATTCTTTGCTTAGTTTCAAGAACAAGATTCAGACTCTGGGAATAGTGTTTGACTTTATCTTGGCGTTTAAGTTTTCAAGCTTTACTGCTTAGTGCTAAGTCAAAGGAAAATAGTGCAAGTTTCTCAGTAGCTACAGAAGCTTTCAGATTTCTCTCCAAGGCTTCTTCCAGGTCATTCAGCTTTTCCGCTCCTTGACTTATAACAATAAAATGATAAACTGTCTTATACTTGAGCTTGGATCTTGACATGAAGCAGTAGGGGCAGCAATGTTATATGGCTTGAGTTTCCACATGGCTAGTTTTTATGGCTGCAGCTCCCTGTAGTCAGGAAAGACAGTTGAAACTCATTTTTAAACTGCTTTATTAAATAAAAATAAATGGCCCTGTTTTTTTAAAACACAACTACCCATAGATTTTTTTAAATTTATTTTATTTTTCTACTTAAAAATGGGTTTGTATGGTATGGGCCAAGGATCAGAGGTCAAATTCAGGCCTTCCAGTGGAGCTTGCACCTGTGTATAACCTGCCTGAATTTGGCCTACTGTCTTTGAATAGGTGTGAAAGCTGGGAAATTTTCTCTTTAATTCTACATTTTCTATTGGCTTGTCAGCCAATTACCCCCCACGAGGCGCTCCCTAAACCCATTTAATCAGAACCAAGTCTCAGTAAAAGTTAACAGTGCAGAATTTCCTCCGTATATGAAATGGGGACTGAATCAAATGAACTTGGCTAGTGCTTCAATATATCTGTGCACATCTCTCTCCTCCCTCATTGCTCTGTCACACTGTATCAAGGAGGTCACTAAAAAGATGTTCTCTCTAGTTCCTGCACTGGCAGGCAGGGCCGGTGCAAGGATATTTGGCGCCCTAGACAAAACTTCCACCTTGTGCACCCCGTTCCCCTCCCCCCCGGAGCATGTATCTAGCAGGCTATATCCATAGATCTCAAATGCTTTACAAAAGCAGGAAAGTTTCATTATACTTGTGTTACAGATGGGGAAACTGAGACACAGAGCCGCCCTGACTTGCCTGAGATGACACAGTAAGTCAGTGGCAGAGCTGGGCACAGAACCCAGGTTCTACTCATTCACAGGTCTGTATCCTTTGCACTGAATCCTGCTGCCTGCTTCCCTCCTGGGTACAGTGTTGGGAAGAGGGAGGTGATCTGCTGCTTTTCCCTTGGTCTCTCCACTGCAGCAATGGGGCTGTTGCCGGGTTATTTGATGAGCAGGCCCTGGCTCTCTCCCCTGCCCCAAAGCATTTATAACCGAATTAATCTGGAGACAGGTGCAGTCTGTCCTTCAGGCCTGACCCAAAGGCTAGTGGAAGTTTTAGATCTGTGTCTTGGTCACTCGACAAAGCCGCAGATGTCCTAACCTATCCCCACATGTCAGCCCCCCCCTACCCCCACTGCCCTCGGCCTGTCGGGCTCCCCAGTGCACCGGGACCTGCCCCTGCCCCCGCAACCTGACACCACGTGGAAGGCAGCGCCTGGCCGGGCCCAGGGCTGATCCGCAGCGGCCCCTGTCCGGCCAGCTGCGCGCTGACACCCCGAGGCGGGGACCCCCCCGCCATGCGGCCCCAGCCAATGGGCGGCTGCAGCCAGGCACTGGGGGATGTGAGCAGCTGGGCCCCCCGCCCCGCTCACCAGCTGCTCCGGGCTCCCCTCCATAGGCCCCAGGCAGAGCTCGCCCGGCTCGGGCTCACGGCCCCGAAGGTGCCGGTGGCAACGTGGCGCCATGGCCTGCGAGTCGGGCCAGGAGCCTGCACGCAACCGACTCCGACTCGCCATGTGGCCCTGCCCCCGGGGTGGACTGAACCACCGCAACCTCTAGCAGGGAATATAGGGCTGCACTTCCCGTCCCGCCCCGGCTGGAGAGATGGTATTGCCTGCAGAGCCCTGCACTCAGCTGGTTGCTGCTCTTTGGGCACCACTTTTTGGCGCCCCCAAATCTTGGTGCCCTAGACGGCCACCTAGTTCGCCTAGTGGTTACACCGGCCGTGCCGGCAGGAGCTGTAGCTGAAAGTTTCTCTTTCTAAAAGAGTTAAAAGCAGATCCACTAAAGACTGGGGGCCACCTCCTTCGCTGGTGTAGATCTGCACAGCTCCACTGCAGGCAGGAGCAGGGTTGCCAGGTGTCCGGTTTTCGACCAGAACGCCCGGTCAAAAAGGGACGTTGGCGGCTCCGGTCAGCACCGCCAACCGGGCCGTTAAAAATCTGGTCAGCAGTGCTGCAAGGCTAAGGCAAGCTCCCTGCCTGTCCTGGCTCCGTGCTGCACCCCGGAAGCAGCCAGTAGATCTGGCTCCTAAGGGGGGGCCAGGGGGCTCCACGCGCTGTCCCCACCCCAAGCACTGGCTCCACATGCCCATTGGCTGGGAACCACGGACAATGGGAGCTGGGGTGGGGGTGGGGGGTGCAGTGCCTGCAAGTGAAAGCAGCGTGTGGAGCCCCGTGACTCCCCTCGGCTAGGAGCCAGATTTACTGGCCACTTCCAGGGTGCAGCACGGAGACAGGACAGCAGGGAGCCTGTCTTAGCCCTGCTGCGTCAGTGACTGGTAACCGCCCAAGGTAAGCCCGTGCCCCAACCCCCTGCCCCAACCCTGAGCTCTCCCCAAACCCGGTGCCCCTTCCTGCACCACAAACCCTAGAGCCTGCACCCCCAGCCCAGAGCCCTCACCTGCTTCCTGACTCCAACATCCCTGCCCCAGCCCGGAGCACCCTCCCGCACCCTGAACCCCTCATTTCTGGCCCCACCCTGGAGCCCACACCCCCAGCTAGAGCCCTCACCCCCTCCGACACCTCAACCCCCTGACCCAGCCCAGTGAAAGTGAGTGAGGTTGGGGGAGAGCAAGCCACCGAGGGAGGGGGGAATGTAGTGAGCAGGGGCAGGACCTTGGGGAAGGGGTTGGGATAGGGTGTTTGATTTTGTGTGATTAGAAAGTTGGCAACCTGAGGCAGGAGAGCTATGCCAGTTTACACCAGCTGAAAATCTGGCTCTGCACTTCTCATTTATTGGATGCACCTTAGAGACAGGGAGGGGCCCATCGAGCAGATTGCCAGTTTGAATTCTCCCTCTCCATACATGCTCCCTCTGCTGCTTGGCGTCTGGAAAGATCCTTCATTCAAGCCTTTGTTTAGGAATGATCAATAAATAGTGGCTAAAGCATCAATATAAACAAACTGCTTTTGTCATGCTGGCCATGCCTCAGATGAACTGGGCATAATAATAATTATTTGTTTGTATTACAACACTGCCCAGAGGCCCTGATCTAGGATCAAGGCCCCATTCTGCTTGTTGCTAGACATATATAAAATAGCAAGGCATTCTCTGCCCCAAAGAGTTTACAGTCTAACCAGGTGTTGCTATGCAAATGCATTTTGTCTGCTGGCGAAGACCAATGTCTTGGCTTATCTGTCTAGCCAAGGGGTGGAATGAGGAAATGTAAACTTGGGAGAAAGTGGAAAACATTTTCACTTAGTTTTAGACAATAATACTCTGTAGCTTTTCTCAGTGACATAGGCTAGTAATTTACATATTCTCTTAGATTTGGGTGATAATTGTTATTAAAACTTAGTTTATCAATTTTTGGCTGAGAAACATCTTTCAGATTGTTTAGTCTGATTTCATTTGACATCCATGTCATGAATCCAAGCCTAGCAACCTTTCACCTTATACGGTGCTGTTTTTAACATGATACATATTGCATCAGTTCGATACCACTGATTGGCAGTGAACTTTTGAGATACCGTGGATTGGAAACGGATCTGTTTCCTTAAGTTTTCACTCTTGTATCTTGGCTCAACCTGTAGTACATTTTGAGCATTCATGTTACAATGTGTGCAGAGCGCTAATAGAATAAAATGAAGGGGATTTTGAGCTATTAGCATCCCTTTTGCGGTATTGTTCAATTTCCCAGTGCAGGAAGGAAATTTAAACACAGTAGGTTTGTTTGACTTGGACATGTGATGATTACATATGTGTGTAAGAAAAACTATTCTAACCATTCTTGGGTTGGAGTTTTCTCAAGAAATATAAGGTAATTGGTGCAACTGTATACATTGCACCGAATACTGCAGTGAAATATCAGTGACATATTTTTCACATGAAGCTGATTTGAACCATATTGCGCCAGATTCAGTGGAAGTTAGGTGCCTAAATACCTTTGGGGATTTGGGCATTGAAATTCATGGAAATCCTCCCTCCATTGACCTAAGAGAGCTTTTCGTATCTCACCCCTAGCTTATGAAATGCTGTAAACAATTAAGGAAGATATTTCTTTAGATCAGAAGAGAATGGAATGTCCTATGTGGTTAGGGAAAGTGCATAAATGCTGGTCATTTAATCATATGTTTTAAAATATTTTTTTATAGTGGTTTCTTCCTTTTTTGCCAAAATCCCACATGCACTAGTGCAATTCAAGGAAAATGAAATTATATCAATTTAGTAAATCCATCTTCTAGTAGAAAATTCCCTGTCCTCCTAACACAGCTGAGGCTTTTGTTTTCTTTAGCATTATAGCTGGGTTGGTTGTGGTTTAAATCCTATGGACACATTCAAGCCCTTTTACCTCAGAGTTACTCCAGAACAATAAAGGTTGCCTTTATTCAGCTGATCCCAAAACAAACCATAGCAATGTTCTAGCTCCGATGGTCTTTTGCCAAACAAAACCTGGACTAACTGTTTTAAAAAACATGCAAAATCTCAGATCCACTCACCAAGAGTGAGTGTCCCCATCATTTCCTGCACCCAAGAAGTGACAAAATGAAGAATCTGAAAGTCTAATAGCTTTTATTGTTAAAAAATATGGATCCTATATAAAAGCTGAATAATGGTAGCTCACATTAAAGTGCAGTACTAATTGGTGGCACCAACTTAAGCTGGTTGGAAAAATTAGTTTATTTAAATATTCTTGGATGTTTTCTACATTTTCAAATATATTGATTTCAATTATGTAACCCTTCTGCCAGGTGGAGCCAGTAGCAACAAGGGCAAGGTTCAGTATCTAGGGATTCCTTTTCAACAATACAACACATACAAAACACATACACATCCAACAGATACAACACAAAAGGTGGGGGTGTTGCACTGTATGTAAGAGAGCAGTATGACTGCTCAGAGCTCCTGTATGAAACTGCAGAAAAACCTGAGAGTCTCTGGATTAAGTTTACAAGTGTGAGCAACAAGGGTGATGTCGTGGTGGGAGTCTGCTATAGACCACCAGACCAGGGGGATGAGGTGGACGAGACTTTCTTCAGGCAACTAACAGAAGTTACTAGATCACAGGCCTGGTTCTCATGGGGGACTTCAGTCACCCCAATACCTGCTGGGAGAGCAATACAGCAATGCACAGACAATCCAGGAAGTTTTTGGAAAGTGTAGGGGATAATTTTCTGATGCAAATGCTGGAGGAACCAACTAGGGGCAGAGCTCTTCTTGACCTGCTGCTCACAAACAAGGAAGAATTAGTAGGGGATGCAAAAGTGGATGGGAAACTGGGAGGCAGTGACCAGGAGATGGTCAAGTTCAGGATCCTGACACAAGGAAGAAAGGAGAGCAGCAGAATACGGACCCTGGACTTCAGAAAAGCTGACTTTGACTCCCTCAGGGAACCGATGGGCAGGATCCCCTGGGAGAATAACATGAGGGGGAAAGGAGTCCAGGAGAGCTGGCTGTATTTTAAAGAATCCTTATTGAGGTTGCAGGGAAAAACCATCCCGATGTGTAGGAAGAATCGTAAATATGGCAGGCGACCAGCTTGGCTTAACAGTGAAATCCTTGCTGATCTTAAACACAAAAAAGAAGCTTACAAGAAGTGTAAAACTGGACAAATGACCAGGGAGGAGTATAAAAATATTGCTCAGGCATGCAGGAGTGAAATCAGGAAGGCCAAATCACACTTGGAGTTGCAGCTAGCAAGATATGTTAAGAGTAACAAGAAGGGTTTCTACAGGTACGTTAGCAACAAGAAGAAAGTCAAGGAAAGTGTGGGCCCCTTACTGAATGGGGGAGGCAACCTAGTGACAGAGGATGTGGAAAAAGCTAATGTACTCAATGCTTTTTTTGCCTCTGTCTTCACAGACAAGGTCAGCTCCCAGACCATTGCACTGAGCAGCACAGTATGGGGAGGAGGTGACCAGCCCTCTGTGGAAAAAGAAGTGGTTCAGGACTATTTAGAAAAGCTGGACGAGCACAAGTCCCATGGGGCCGGATGGGCTGCATCTGAGGGTGCTAAAGGAGTTGGCAGATGTGATTGCAGAGCCATTGGCCATTATCTTTGAAAACTCATGGCAAATGGGGGAGGTCCCGGATGACTGGAAAAAGGCTAATGTTGTGCCCATCTTTTAAAAAGGGAAGAAGGAGGATCTGGGAACTACAGGCCAGTCAGCCTCACCTCAGTCCCTGGAAAAATCATGGAGCAGGTCCTCAAGGAATCAATTTTGAAACACTTAGAGGAGAGGAAAGTGATCAGGAACAGTCAGCATGGATTCACCAAGGGCAAGTCATGCCTGACTAACCTAATTGACTTCTATGATGAGATAACTGGCTCTGTGGATGAGGGGAAAGCAGTGGACATGTTATTCTTTAACTTTAGCAAAGCTTTTCATACGGTCTCCCATAGTATTCTTGCCAGTAAGTTAAAGAAGTATGGGCTGGATGAATGGACTATAAGGTGGATAGAAAGCTTGCTAGATCGTCAGGCTCAACGGGTAGTGATCAATGGCTCCATGTCTAGTTGGCAGCTGGTATCAAGTGGAGTGCCCCAAGTGTTGGTCCTGGGGCCGGTTTTGTTCAATATCTTCATTAATGATCTGGAGGATGGTGTGGACTGCACCCTCAGCAAGTTTGCAGATGACACTAAACTGGGAGGAGTGGTAGATATGCTGGAGGGTAGGGATAGGATACAGAGGTACCTAGACAAATTAGAGGATTGGGCCAAAAGAAATCTGATGAGGTTCAACAAGGACAAGTGCAGAGTCCTGTACTTAGGATAGAAGAATCCCATGCACTGCTACAGACTAGAGACCAAGTGGCTAGGCAGCAGTTCTGCAGAAAATGACCTAGCGATTACAGTGGATGAGAAGCTGGATATGAGTCAACAGTGTGCCCTTGTTGCCAAGAAGGCTAATGGCATTTTGGACTGTATAAGTAGGGGCATTGCCAGCCGATCGAGGGACGTGATCATTCCCCTCTATTCGGCATTGGTGAGGCCTCATCTGGAGTACTGTGTCCAGTTTTGAGCCCCAGACTACAAGAAGGATGTGGAAAAATTGGAAATAGTCCAGCGGAGGGCAACAAAAATGATTAGGGGGCTGGAGCACACGACTTATGAGGAGAGGTTGAGGGAACTGGGATTATTTAGTCTGCAGAAGAGAAGACCGAGAGGGGATTTGATAGCTGCTTTCAACTACTTGAAAGGGGGTTCCAAAGAGGATGGATCTAGACTGTTCTCAGTGGTAGCAGATGACAGAACAAGGAGTAATGTTCTCAAGTTGCAGTTGGTGAGGTTTAGGTTGGTTATTAGGAGGGTGGTGAAGCATTGGAATGGGTTACCTAGGGAAGTGGTGGAATCTCCTTCCTTAGAAGTTTTTAAGGTCAGGCTTGACAAAACCCTGTCTGGGATGATTTAATTGGGGATTGGCCCTGCTTTGAGCAGGGGGTTGGACTAGATGACCTCCTGAGGTCCTTTCGAATCCTGCTATTCTATGAGTCCATGAAATACACACCAAACCTGAAAAGTGGCTTGAGCTCCCACCCAGTGACCTGGGACAATTACACAACATACCCTGGGCACCTCTAAGAAGCAGTACTTCCTCTCTCGCAAGCACAGAGTTTGAGTGTAGCAAAAACTTTTAATAAAAGGAGGGAATTAACTCAGCATTAATTTGGAAAAACACCGCAACTAAGGCTCCTAAACACAAACCATGAGCAAAAGACTCACTCCCAAGTAAGTTGAGCAGTGTCCTTTTCCCCTCAGGGTCTTAAGTCCAGCAACCCCAAAGTCTCTTTAATGTGCCCGTTCTTTCTCTGTACCCCACTCATAGTTGCTGTCCTATCAACTGCTGGGCAGTTCAGGTGTCCCTTCCCCCACTGCCATGTGCTGCTCCTGCCCTCTGCCTTGGAGCTGCTCCTGGGAGCCTCTTGCTTGCTGTGCAGAGGTGAGGAGAAGAGTGGTGCTAATGTCAGGGTGTGTCCCCCCGCTCCTGTACCGCATCTCCATAGAGCAAGGTGGAGACACGACAGGGCTCAGGACAGAGGTAGCTTGCTGGCAGCAGCTGCTGTTTCAACTTGCTGATCTACTTAAAAAGGCAATGTACTTAGAGTGGGGTCAGCGTACTTAAAGGGGCAATGTGCGTCTCTGTCACACACACAGTGTGTGTCTCTGTCTCTCTCTGCCATGCTGTCTCCCCTTCCTCCATTTGTGCTGCCTTGTAGAGTGTGAGGCTACATTAACAACAATGTGTTAACGCTTGAGGGCTCAGCCGAGTGCTAGTTCATCATTTAGCAGTAAGGCATTCCCTGGGAAATATCCCATCCTCTGACTTCACCACCTCAACCAAGTTTCACAATCATCATTGCTGTGTACAGTGAAAAATTGTACTGTGTATAAAACTGTACTGTGTTCCAATAAATACAAAATACTGCATTTCATCTGGCAAAAAAAAAATTCCCTGGGACCTAACCCCCCCTATTTACATTAATTCTTATGGGGAAATTTGATTCGCGTAACATAGTTTCACTTAAAATAGCATTTTCCAGGAACATAACTACAACGTTAAGCGAGGAGTTACTGTATCATCCTCCTTCATTCTCCTTGCCAGTGGTGTTGCTGAGGGTGGGTGTAGTGATGCAGAGTAGCCTCCCGAGGACCTGGAGTGGGAGGGCCCTGGTGGGAGGAAACAGGGCCTAGTTGCCCCTCCCCCAGGAAGTGGGAGGGAGGGGCAGAAAATATAAAAAGTGGCCTAGAAAGCTCAGTAGGGAGGCAATCACTGAAGAGACCAGATACCTCCTGTAGCCTTCCCGAGTTGGGAAGCAGTGGAGGATGCCGAGGGAGCAGAGGACTGGCCTGGGCCACCAGGTGATTCAGACCTGGAGGAAGACAGCTGGCCCGGACCACTCAGACCATCGTTGGACCTGACCCCAGAGGGAGAAGATGACTGGCCCGGACCACCGATGGACCAGACCCCCAAAGACTTGCCCTTGGTCCTGGAAGCTGCCCTCAACCTCGACCCCTCCTCACAGCAACAAGTACACCAAGAAGGGGAGTATGGAAGTGGCCCAGGGTTAGTAGACCCCCATCTGGCTGCAATGCTGACAGAGGGTGTGTCAGCGTGTTGTGGCGTGGATCCTCCCGACCCAGTGACAAACTCCTAGGGCCCTGGGCCGGGAAACAGTGGAGTGGGTGGGCCTGCGTCCCCCCTGCCACCCCAACCCAGGGATGGCAGTCTCCTCTTCCCCATGCTAAAAGCCTGAGCCTCAGTCTCTTTGCTACCCTGCCTTGATCCAGGGCCTGGTCTAATTGACTGTTTGTTTCCCGCCCAGCCTGAGCACAGGCCTGGGTCCCAGCTGCGAGCGGAGACTGCTTCATTCCCCACAGCAGCCTACGTATCAGTGACGTAGTGAGGTGGGGTGGCCTCCTGAGGACCCAGAGTGGGAGGGCCCCCGCACGGAGCCACTACAGTGGGAAATAAACTACAGAGATTGTGACCTGTGGAAGATGGAAATTAGGGGTGAATGCCCAGTCCTAGACACATCTGCTTAGTGACTCTCTACAGCAGTGGTTCTTAATCTTTACGGCAGCCTGCGCCCCTTTCGTTCTCAAAATATGTTCTCGCACACCTTATCAAAAATCAAAATATGTTCTTGCACCCTTAAACTTAGATATATTTTTGTTTTTGTATTACAGTAATCGTTAAAAATGTATAATGTTAATAAATACATAGGTTTGATTAAACAAAGTAGTTGTACTTACGTGCTTGTGCTTAATTTGTGTTTTTGATGATTTACCTTCTAAAAAAATCTGGCATGTCTTGCACTCCCAGAAAGGGCATCTTGCACCTCCAGGGGGTGCATGCACCCCAGATTAAGAACCACCGCTCTACAGTGGTTGTATGATTCATCATCTAACACCGATATCATCTCTAACATTTGTTTTAATGGTGTTTGCAGTTCAGTCTGACTTTCTGCTCTAGGACAGGATGTGGGGAGACCACCCCCTTTGGCAACTTTCAGGTACTGCAGGTTGTATTAGCTAGTCTGGCAATTAAAGGACAGAGGAAAACAGCTGAGATCTCTGTGGGTATGTCTGCACAGCAGTTAAACACCTGCGGCTGGCCTGGATCGGCTAGCTCAGGCTCATGGGGCTTGGACTGAAGGGCTGTAGATCCTTCCCCTTGTCAGGGTCTCAGAACTCAGGCTCTAGCCCAAGCCCGAAGGTCTACACAGCAATTTTACAGCCCTGCAGCCTGAGCCCCATGAGCCTGATTCAGCTGACCTGGACCAGCTGCGGGTGTGTGTTTGTTGTGTAGACATACCTGTGTGACAAGCAGACCTTGGGTTCATATCAGAGTATTGCCTCTTGTATATCCTTTCAGGAAACCAGAACCACTCTCTCTTCTCATGAGGATGGTGAAGCTTTTCTTGAGTTATGGCTTGGGGGAATGCAGCTTCCAGCCAATTATGTACTTTTTGTCCCCTGATAATTTCTGGGAGAGTTGCACAAGTGAAAGATGTTCTCGCTCTTGAGTCCCCAGCAGAGCAGAAATAGTCTAGTGACCTCTGAGATGATGCACTCCAGGTTCCTTGGCGAGAAAGTGACATCTGAGCTGTGGCTTCAGAGCTCTCTCTCTTCCTCCTCTTCCCCACGTATTTGGGGCTGGTTTTACTAGAAATAGTTCCCTCAGAAGTGACTGCTAGAACATATTCTCTTTGCACACATTAGGCACCAAATTCTGACCTCTGTGCTTGAGTACCCACGCTGCAATCAGTGCCGTTTCACTGGAGTAACTGGAGGCAGAATTTGGCTCTTTGCAGCTACTTGTGAGCCTTTTTCTTTACTGGGTTAGTCAGATGCTGTGAAGTTCATTCTCATTTGGATTGATCATTAAAGTATTTTGTAAACCATGAATATCTAGTATAACCCAGGGAATTTATCAGGTAGTTATGGAAAAACTGGTTAGGAACAAGTTTCACCTTGTGATTTCAGTCCTTAAACTGTTGACGATTCTCCCATGGGAGAAAAATAATTGGGCTTTTCCTCTAAATTTTTATTGTAATTTTACTTTCCTGAGTCTCTTCTGACTACATTTCCTCACCTATCAGCAGTCCTTGCTAACATAAACTTAAATATCTTAAAGCTGAAGATCTCAGTGCTGTGATTATAATGAGCTCTCACTCTCCTGGACAGAATCCCAAATTATGTGTATGTTGATTGAAATTACAAAGAAGAGAGAGACCTGAAGTGAAGTTGCACACTTGGGGCTTGATTCTCTATTCCATTGGTGACACTGGTGCAACCCCAGAGCATTGGAGTGAAGCATCAGATCTGCAAAGTTTGGATTTAGTTGGCGTGGTCTCTCAAATACTTCTGAGTTAGAGATTAATTAAAGGGCTTTTTGTCTGCCAAGTCTTGAGTTCAGGTCTTTGGGAGTTTCTTTTTGGTTTTTATGCAACAACTGATCTGGCTAATGTCTGAAAAGTGTAGGGCATTAGAAAAGTGTAGTGGGGTTGCTTTAGGTGTTAACGACATTGGACCAGGTTTACTGTTACACTGGTTTAAATCTGGAGTAACACTATTTTAAATCAGTGGAATTGCTTGCTCTAGGATTATACCAGTATAATCAAGATCAGAATCTGCTTTAGGATCTTTAGAAGGAGAAACTCAGAAATTCAAGGGATTGAACTCCTTGTATTGACAAGTGAATGTAGAAGGAACAGTTCTGGAAACCATTTTGTTATTGTTGTGCCAAATCTTCCACTGGAGTAAATTGGAGAAGCTCCATTTACCTCAGTGGAGTTCCCCCACTCATACCAACTAAAGATCTGGCCCATCGAGTCTCTGTATATTTCTGTTAATGCTGTGGAATAACATTGTTATAAGAACATTCTCTTCTTTTTCACGTCGAGAGTGCGCTCTGGACTCGATGGGAGTTTGCTCAGGAAACTTTGCCTTTCATAGGATGACAACAATTTGTTGTTGTTGTTCCTGAAGGGAGGATTAAATTGCTAAATTCATTTTCTGCTTCAGTCTTGTTCATTCACATTTTTTAATGCATATGGTTATTTCTAGATGTCATATGCTTGGCACCTGATGCTTTGCAATAGCAAAAGTGGAACAAATTGAAGCAGCACCAGTGCAGACTTGGGCTATGCTATGGAGATGTACAGTGTACACTTAAGACAACAATTCAGGGCCATTTCGCTACCTCGGCAGCACAAAATTGATTAATCATAGAGGATAGTGGAAGCCAAGAAAAAGATCACTTGAAATAAGCCAGATCAAGTGTTTAACTTAGTGCAATATTCACAACAGCCACAACAATGTTTTATTGTGCCTAATATTTTTATGAGCTAGTCAATGGAGCAGTTATCCAATCTGGAAGGTTAACAGTCACTGAACAGAACCTTGGGTCTCTGCTAGTCTGCAGCAAGAAGGACAATTAGTACCAGTGGCAGAAGTGGATATTTTTTCTTTGAGTTGCATCCACTCATCTGCTGAACACTGGACAGAGTACTGATTCCCTTAGTACGGGGTACAAAACAGCCACAACAGTGGGTTTCCTGACATGGGCTGAACATGAACCAGCAATTTATGGGAGAATGGTATTGGCATATAGAGCCCATCTTCTGAGCCCCTCACTTCCCCCAGACAGCAACCTTATTGAAACTGCAGGATGGCTTTTAAAGTGCCTAAGGTGGGGTTGTCTGTACAGTGGTGAGAGTGATAACGTGGGGTGCTGTGAGGGTAAGGCTATTTGTGTTTGTGAGGTGCTCACATACTACAGTGATGAGGTGTAAATTCCTACATAGAGTTGCCCTGAGGATCCCTACATTGCAATGAGGAGGCAGCTGACATACATGCACAATATAGGTATGAGACCATTGCCTCTGCCATGTATGTACAGTGACCCTTAAAGACAAATCCTGGAGTATTTAATATGGATGAAACCAATAGGAATCCAATTGAAAAATGTCTAGCATTTGCCAGGGAGTGAGATTATCTGTAGGATTCTGTATCCGGAATGATATATTTGATTACATTTGATAGGGTAGCATCAGGCTTGTTACAACCCATCTTTTCTTCATGAAACAAGATTTTTAAAAGTGACGAGCGGATTTGAGTATCTGCATCTTGTGGTGTCAAGTATCAGAGGGGTAGCCATGTTAGTCTGGATCTGTAAAAGCAGCAAAGAGTCCTGTGGCACCTTATAGACCAACAGACGTATTGGAGCGTGAGCTTTCATGGGTGAATACCCACTTCGTTGGATGCATGTAGTGGAAATTTCCAGAGGCAGGTATATATATGCAAGCAAGAATCAGGCTGGAGATAACGAAAGCAGTTTCTCCTCCCTTGGTGTTCACACCTCAACTGCTAGAAGAGGGCCTCATCCTCCCTGATTGAACCAACCTCGTTATCTCCAGCCTGATTCTTGCTTGCATATATATACCTGCCTCTGGAAATTTCCACTACATGCATCTGACGAAGTGGGTATTCACCCACGAAAGCTCATGCTCCAATACGTCTGTTAGTCTATAAGGTGCCACAGGACTCTTTTTGCATCTTGTAGTGTCTGACTTGACCTCTGAAAGGGGCCCCAGTTTTCAGAGTGCTGCTGCAGCAATGTCTGACAATCAGGCCTCTTTAAGGGGTCTCATGTTGTGCACCCCAAAATTGAAGCATCTAAAATCACTAGTCACTTTTGACAGTCTTGGGCATTATGATTTTGGTTTCCAAGGGTTGGATGGGATGGTACCAGTGACACCAGGGGTAGTTCTGGAGCCTGAAGTTTATGCTAGAACTCATCAGGGATGGCCTTCCGGCCAAAGAACCCACTTCACCCTATTTCCTATGCCTTTCCAAGTGTGTGAAAGGTGGCCAGTGCTCTCCATTCAGCTTGCCCAGGGAGAAGGTATAGATTCTACCGGGAGAGGCTACAGTGCCTGCCTGACTCTTTAATTATTCCTCCCCTGCCCATGAATGTGAGAGTAGGGATTGGCTTTCTCTCTCTAGAATGATTTGAGTTTTTTTGTTTTTTTTAAGTCAGTCAATCTGGGCCTTCACTAGACTCCCTAAGTTGACCGCTGGTGGATCGATCTCAGAGCGTCGATCCTGGCTGTAGTGTAGACATAGCCTGAGACAGACTCCTGATAGAGACTTACACACCCTTCAGCGACTAATGCACCTCACCCAGTATTTGCAGTGATGCTCAAATAGTGTTGTCAGAACAGTTGGTTTTATTAGTTCACTGGCACACAGCATAGGAAATCCTTCGGTTAGCATAGAGAACTGAAGTTTAAATCATAGACTATTCTGGTTAGCCCAAAGCCCAGGCAAGCTGTAGTGAACCCCCATGTTCAAGCTCTCTCTGTCTCTCCATTTGACCTCCATCAGTTCCCAGGTGAGGGCCCTTGACTCCCTCCAGCAGCCAGCTCTTATCCCCTCACCTCACACCTTCCCAGTCTTTTGCTCTCCAGCTGGGGGATCTTGCTCAGCTTCTTTGCTGAGAGGTGGGAAAAGTCATCTCCCTCCGGGGCATTGGGTGCTAGGTGTCGGTGTCCTGGGGATCCATTATCTTCTTGGCTTCTCCTTTGATCTGGGATAGGACTCTGCCAGCCATTTTGTAATAACCCATCCAAGCTCAGACAGCCAGGCAACGTTCATACCTGTGTGTCTCAGCCTTTCCTGAGAGCAAACAGTCCTCTCACCAACCCCTGCTAGGTAGCCATGCTAAATATAGGGGAAACTGAGGCACACAAGAGTCATTAAAATATTATAGAAAATTCCCACTTTGTCATAGGCTGCTATGGAATATAGAGAATAAATAGCAACCACCAGCTGTCTGCTGATTCCCTACATTGCAGTTGTATTCTTTGCAATTTATATACTTCATGCTGTTTCTTAATTATCTATAATTATCTGTAGTCTTGCAATATCATTATTATTTAATTATTTGAATTGTGGTATTGCCTAGAAATGCCCTAGTTACAGAGGGGGTGCCTTTTGGCTAGGCATTGCACAGCTGCAAAACAAAAGAACATTCCCGCTCCCAAAGAGCTGGCACTCTAAGAACTATATTGCTTGTTATGCACAACCAATATGGAACCAATAAAAATGCAATATCATAATTTCTGAAGGAGAACTCAGGACTTGGTTTGCTAAACATGCCCAAGAGAGTCAGGAAGTGCATTACATCTGTCTGCTTCATTATGCAGCTATTTGATATTCCAAAATGTAATGGTACTACCATATGTGATGTTACTATCCACAGGTGACACAGTAGATTTCATTCAGCAAGGGGCTCCCACAAACTGTCACAGGTGTTCTTCTTTCATATGAAAATGCTTTCTTAAAAGACACATGACAAAATTTCTTACAATAGCTATTCTTTCTTTGGAGTACTCCAGATCAAATTACATCACACTTAACAAATGTTCTTTCTCTCTAGAACAGGGGTGGGCAAACTATGGCCTGGGGGCTGCATCTGGCCCTTCAGATGTTTTAATCTGGCCCTTGAGCTCCTGCCAGGGAGCGGGGTCCAGGGCTTGCCCCACTCCAGCCAGGGACTAGCTCCACATGTCTCCCGGAAGCAGCAGCATGTCCCTCATCTGGCTCCTGTACAGAGGTGCAGCCAGGGGGCTCCGCACACTGCCTCCCCCCCAAGTGCTGCCCCCGCAGCTCCCATTGGCCAGGAACCATGGCCAATGGGAGCTGCAGGGGTGGCGCCTGCGGATGGGGCAGTGCGCCAAGCTGCCTGGCTGCACGTCTGCATAGGAGCCAGAGAGGGAACATGCTGCTGCTTCTGGGAGCTGCTTGAGGTAAGCGCTGCCTGGAGCCTGCACCCCTGACTCCCTCCCGCACCCTAACCCCTTGCCCAAGCCCTGATCCCCCTCCTGCCCTCCTAACCCCTTGGTCCCAGCTAAGAGCACCCTCCTGCCCCCCAACCCTTCATCCCCAGCCCCAACCCAGAGCCCGTATCTCCAGCCGGAGCCCTTACCCCCCCCCCACACTCCAACCTCCTGCCTCAGCCTTGAGGCCCCACTCCCATACCCTTGCCCTACTCCAGAGCCCACACCCCCAGCTGGAGCCCACACCCCCTCCTGCACCTCAACCCCCAATTTCATGAGCATTCATGGCCCGCCATACAATTTCTATACGCAGATGTGGCCCTTGAGCCAAAAAGTTTGCCCTAGAGACTAGCTTAATTGCCCATCTCCATAGAGACTAGCTTAATTGCCCATCTCCATAGGTAAACCATATATTGTTTATATGGTATTAATTAAAGCATGGTTAAATTAAGAAGTCAAATGTAAGAGACTGCAAAGAACTTTGCAATTTTAAAAGACATTGAACAGAACATGGATGGAGAGGGGGCTCTGATATTATCAGGGTTTTGCTATATCTAGAATTATTGGCTTTCCTTGCACATCACATTACACTGAAGTGCATAGTCTAGGTCAGGGGTGGGGTGGGGGACCTTTTTTCTGTCAGGGGCCACTTACCCTCAGAAAAAATCAGTTGCGGGCCACACAGCCCCTCGGGGCGGGGCACAGTGGCTTGGGGCTTCCCCTAGGCATGGGGTGGGGCCAGAAATGAGGGTTCAGGGTGCGGGAGGGCCTCCAGCTGGGCCAGGGGGTTGAGTTGTGGGAGAGGGTGAGGACTCTGGCTGGGGGTGCAGGCTCTGGGGTGGGGCTGGGGATGAGGGGTTTGGGGTGCAGGAGGGGGCTCCGGACTGGGGCCAAGGGTTTCGAGTGCAGGAGAGGCTCAGTACTGGGGCAGGGGGTTGGGGTGCAGGAGGAGGTTTGGGGTGCGGGCTCTGGGATGGAGTTTGGGTGTGGGAGGGGGCTCAGGGCTGGGGCAGGGGGTTGGGGTGCAGGTGGGGGTGCAGGGTCTGGGAGGGAGATATGGTGTGGGAGGGAGTTCCGACCTGGGTTAAGGATGTGGGCTCCGGCCGGGTGCTTACCTCACGCGGCTCCTGGTCAGTAGCGCAGTGGGGCTAAGGCAGGCTTTGCCTGCCCTGGCTCTGTGCTGCTCCCAGAAACAGCCGCCGTGTCCAATTCCTAGGTGGAGAGGCTAGAGGGCTCTGTATAGTCCTTGCTGCTCAGGCACTGCCCATGCAGCTCCCATTGGCTGTGGTTCCCGGGAACTGTGGGGCCAGTGCTGGGGGCAGGGGCAGTGTGTGGAGCTTCCCTGATCGCCCCGCTCCTAGGGGCCGCAGGGACATGCTGGTCACTTCCGGGAGCTGCGCAGAGTCGACCGGACTTTAAAGAGCCCAGAAACCCCAGCTTCCTCCTGCAGTGGGGAGAGCCAAGCCTCACAGCTCCAGCCCTGCGGTGGGGCACTGAGGCTCGGGGCTTCCGGCCCATGGTGTGGAGACTTGCCACAGGCTGGATTAAATGAATCCACAAGCCGGATCCGTCCTGCAGGCCGTAGCTTCCCTACCCCTAGTGTAGGTGTACGTTGGCGGTTCTAACATTAAAAGTGCTTGCAGCCCTGCATGCTTATAGTTGGGCCTGTAGCCCCACATTTAGGCAATGGAATAATAGCCCTTAACTTCAGAGGCTCAGAGCACCCCTAGGTTTTGTTGACTCCCTTAGGAATTGTGGCTGGCCCATCAGGGATTGAACTGGGGACTTGCACAGCTAAAAGCATAAGTAGTTACAGCTTGAGCTAAAGAGCCCAGTGGCCCTAGCTGGGGTTCTAACAGCCTCAGACCCTCTGAGGTTCAGGCAGAGAGGGGGACCTAACACTTTCACGCACATGCATTACAGGTGCTCAGCTCCTCTGACAATCAGACCGCTTTTATTTAGGTGTATTATGATGGCTCTAGATAGCTACCTTGTAGCATCCAAGTTTGAACATTTTGTTTCAATATAAAAAAGATTTGGGAAATTGGCCAGAAGAACAGCAAAAATGATCAGATAGGTAGATTAAAAGTGACTAAAATATTTGGCTGAGCAACAGTTAAGTGGGCAGAGGAGACCTAACTGTATACAAATACTAAAGGGTGCAAACATCATGGAGGGAGAGGGATTGTTTAGGATGGTACATGGAGGTAAAACTAGGAACAATGGGCCCAAATGATGAAAAGGATCATTATAGGTTGCCTATCAACGAAGTTTTCCCAGCAATGAAAGGTATTGACTTGTGGGATAGTCTCCCAAGGGAAGTAATGGAAGCTCCATTACAGTGGTTCTCAAACCAAGAGGCTTGGAGTGTGGGAGGGGGCTCTGGGCTGAGCCTGGGGCAGGGCGTTGGGGTGCAGGAGGGGGTTTGTGATGTGGGCTCTGGGGGGAGTTTGGGTGCAGGAGGGACTCAGGGCTGGGGCAGGGGGTTGGGGTGCGGGAGAGGGTGCAGGCTGGGGGCTGGGGCCCAGGTTTGGAGTGTGGGAGGGGGTGTGGGCTCTAGCTGGGCAGTGCTTACCTTGGGTGGATCCAGGAAGCAGTGGCATGTCCCTGTGGCTCCTAGGCTCAGGGGCAGCCAGGTGGCTCTGTGCACTGCCCCTGTCTGCAGGCACCACCCCCGCTGCTCCCATTGGCTGCAGTTCCCAGCCAGTGAGAGCTGCGGTGCCAGCACTTGGGGCAGGGGCAGTGTGCAGAGACCCCCTGGCTACCCCTGCGCCTAGGAGCTGGATGTGCTGGCCGCTTCCAGGAGCCGTGTGGAGCTAGGGCAGGTAGGGAGCTTGCCATAGCCCCATTGCGCTGCTGACTGGATTTTGGTCTATTAAAATCTCTTGCTTTGAATAGCAACTGGGAGATTGAGGCCGATTCCAAGAGACTCCTGGCCAATCCAGGAGGGTTGGCAACCCTACTTCAGCCCTGGGGAGATGGGGGCGGCAAAGTGAAAGCCTGAGCCCCACTGGCCCTGGCTGGGGCGGGGGGAAAGCCAAAGGGCTTCAACCTCAGGCGGGGAGCCTGTGACCTGAGCCCCACCACCTTGGGCGTTGCGGCTCAGGTATTGGCTTCAGCTCCAAGTCCCAGCGAGTCTGACGCTGGCCCTGTCAACCCCATTAAAGCGGCGTTGTGACCCATTTTGGGGTCCTGACCCACAGCTTGAGAACTGCTGCTCCATCACTGGGTACTAAAAGAAGCCCTAGAAAATGTTCTGCTGGGGTAGAGTAGTTGACCTAATACATTTATTCCATCTTCACTATGATTCTTTGCTGGAAGATCTGCACTAATTTTATCAGTTAACAAGAAAGATGTATGTGTCGGGGGGGGGGGGACGGACTGGGAAATAATGATAGAGATATTTATTTTTAACATCTCTTAGTGTTGATTTACATCCTTTCTAGTATTGTAAGCCAGAATAGCCATACTTTGCAAGCAATGCTGGATTGCTTCATAACCTTTTATTAATTTCCCTCTTCTTTGGATGGGTAGCTATGAACAGATGTTCTCCAGCTAACGATTGTAAAACCTGGAGAAACAAGGTGGTTGAGGTAATATCTTTTATTGGAACATCTTTTGTTGGTGAGAGAGACGAGCTTCTGAGCTACACAGTGCACTTCAGGATTGAAACTCTGTGTAAGCTTGTCTCTCTCACCAAGGGAAGTTGGTCTAATAAGAGAGATTACCTTGCCCACCGTGTCTCTCTAATCGTAGGTGCCGAGTTTCTAATCTGGTGGGGGGTGCTCCTCCCCGGCTCTGCCCAGGCCCCACTCCCACTCCCACTCCACCCCTTCCCCCAAGGCTCCATCCCTACCCTGCTTCTTCCCACCCCTGCTCCGCCCCTGCTCTTCCCCCTCCCTTGAGCATGCTGCGCCCTTGCTCCTCCCCCTCAGTGCCTCCTGGCACCGTGAAACAGTTGACCCGTGGCAGGCGGAAGGCACTGGGAGAGGGGGGGAGGTACTGATTGGCGGGGCCCACTGGTAGGCAGGAGGCGCTGGGGAGAAGGGGAGGTTCTGGTAGAGGGGCTGCTGAGCACCCACCATTTCTTTTTTCCCGTGGGTGCTCCAGCCCTGGAACACCCACAGAGTTGGCGCCTATGTCTCTAATAACCTGGGGCCAACACGGCTACAACAACACTGCACACAAAAATTGTAAAACTAGTCAGGATTAACATGATGGTGTAGGTGTAGCATACTGTACTTTCAGGGAAAAGGTTACATTTCAGGTTAAATTCCTAGCTGGCCAAGTCACTATGGTTGCTCTCCGAAGGCAGTGGAGCAATTTGGTAACTTTTATTTGCCAAATGACATTGCCTTCTTGTGATTTTATGCTTGTGTGAAGTGCTGTTGCATTAGTGTAGGTGTTTTCATAATGCATAATGTACAGAAAATGTTTAACTCTATCTTTTCACTTCCCCCTTATCTTGGATTTTCTGTTATCATTTGGCTTTCCCTAAAGCAGTGGTCCCCAAACTTTTGAGGGTTGTCCCCCCCCCTTACCTCTGTCTGCACCTTACCTCACCCCCAGACCCAGAGCCGGGAGTTGAGCTGAGGCTCAGGGGTGGGGTGGGGATGAGGACAGGGCAAGGGACCCGAAGCTGGGGGTGGGGGTGAGGTCTGGGGACAGGCCATGGTTGGGAGTGAGGATGGAGCAGAGCTGTGGACAGGATGAGGTTGGGTGGCGCTGCCTCCCTGCCCCCCATGGGGCTAACTGTGCCCCTCCTTGAATGTCCCTTTGAGTCCCCGTAGGGGGGCATGCCCCACAGTTTGGGGACCTCTGCCCTAAAATAATGCTCACATTTTCCTCTTCGTTTTTTAAGGAGAGTAACAGTCCAGTTGTGCTAAACTCCGACTACTCTTTGTGTGGCAGGAGGGACTTCTATGTAATAAAGAAAAAACATGGAGTTAAAAATTAACAAGAATTTATACATGTTCTTATTGAAAGAACAGAACAGGAGCACTTCCAGGAAGCTCTTCGTGAAAATACACTTTCTGTGGTTGAGTCTTGTTTAATTTTGAAGATTACCTATTGCTCAGTCATTTCACATATTCTAAAAGTTAGAAATGTCATGTGCTCAGATTATTCAATGAACTAAACAATTGCTCTGGGACTTGATGTTTTCCCCTTACCATATTGTAGATATAGAGGAATTTCCAACCCTGTTGAATTGTTTCTGAAATTTCAAATAGTATTTTTCAAGGGTTGAATAGGCTGACCTCTTCTTTGGCTTGTAGCTGAAAACTGCATTATCTGTTTTTTTACAGTGCGGTTCTGATCAGAAACGTGACTATGTAACAATATTATTGAATATTTATATATGACAGTGTCTTCCAAAAGCCCTAGTCAGGAGCTGGACCCCTTTGCGCTATGGGCAGAACAAACACATACATATACATGAGGCTAGATGCTTAGCTGGTGTAAATGTGCTGACCTCACCTTAGCTGTGCCCTGTTACCCTAGCTGAGGACCTGGCCAGCTTACATTCATAGTATATCAGGGTTGGAAGGGACCTCAGGAGGTCATTGCTTACAGTTTAAAAAGAAATAGCAGCTTCTTACTCAACAAACCTGTTTCTTGTGTGTACTCAGCTCTACGTCTGCTTATTTTAATGGCAAAAATAAGAATTTTTTTTAAATCATCTGGTAGGTCCTGCAGAGCTTTGGAAGGGGGAGCTAGATTGCATTCTGACTCTAGTTAAAATTCTGTTAATGGGCAAATTTCATGTGGCAGAACCTATTGCTGGTGACAGTGCATGAGCCAGCTAGAACTCAGCTTGACTCTCAGAGCCCAGAACAAGTTTACGGGACTGAGAGTTTGGAATAAAATCCCAACCTTTTGCTTCTAAACTGAGCACATTTGAATCCATGTCATTTTGACAGAGTGACTTTGCAGATAGCACTACACTTTAAGTAGACGGACAGATTCAAGACCTCCAGACTGAGATTTTCAAATAAAGTCACCTAGGGGATTTAGATGCACAGATGCCATTAATATTAATGGTAGCTGTGTGTAAATCCCCAAGAGGCCTTTGAAGATCTTAGATTAAATGGATAATTTTTTGCAGTATTGAAAATCATTTGAGGTGGGGGCTGGTGGGTTCTGCACATGTTCTCTGGAGAGCTCAGTGCACATTCAGGAGGAATCATTCTTGATCTAGTTCAAGGTAAGCAATTTTGTAAAAACTGAAACAAATTTTTCCCTTATAAATGGAGTCTAAATTTGCTTAAAACTCAATTCCTCAAACCAAATGCCTATAAATACAGTCCACATTACTGGTTATGTACAGTACTTCCTTCAGCTATTCTCAGTTCTTAAACATGCTAAGCAGAATTGCAGAAGCAAAGAAATTTATCTACACAAACAGAGATGCTCCCATGGGTAGGAATTGCCTACGCTGTTCTAAAGTAGCTACACTGAAGTACAGTCTCTGCCCTTGCTGTAATCTGGCTCTGAGCAAATGTCATTTTCTCCTGCCCACTTAAAATGTCCCTGCTTGTCTCCCTGAGATTAAGAAAAGTGCACTGAGGAAAGCTGGATTTCAGAATGAAGCACAGGACTCCATATCACAGCTGGTTGGGAGTTTTTTAACAGAAGCTTTTAACCAGAAAATGCCAGTTGGTTGAAACAGAAACTTTTTGCAGGAATGCATCAGGTTTGATTAAATTTTCACTAGGGAAGGTTTCTCAGGCCCAGGATGGACTTTCTGGTTAGAACCCAGCACTCGCACAGTGCTATACCTATCCAAGACTCTGGCCACTAGCCTGGTAGCATAGGTACTCTTTTGGGATGTGAGAGACCCAAGTTCAAGGCCCTGCTCTGCATTAGAGTGCCCTAACCACTGGCCTAATAACTATTCTGGAGTAGTTTCATTTTTCATGAATTTTTGAAAGATGTTTTTTTGAAATCTTGAATGTCCCATGAAAATTTTTTCCGCACATCTCTACTCCATATACTTTCCATATGACCCTGAGGAAAAATCACTTACCTTCATTGTGCCTCAGTTTCTCCATTTGCATATTGTCTATTCTGTATGGGATTTCCTTTGGACTCTTAGGTAGTGTTAGTGACAACTTGCTCAATGGTGGTTCTGTTTCTGAACATGTGCACTTTCACTCTACATCGGGGTGGGCAAACTTTTTGGCCCGAGGGCCAGATCCGGGTATGGCAATTGTATGGTGGGCAATGAATGCTCATGAAATTGGGGATTGGGATGTGGCAGGGAGAGAGGGCTCCAGCTGGGGGTGTGGGCTCTGGGGTGGAGCCAGAAATGAGGAGTTCAGGGTGCAGGAGGGTGCTCTGGGCTGGGACTGATGGGAGGGTGGGAGGGGGATCAGGACTGGGGCAGAGGGTTGGGGCATGGGAGGGGGTCCGGCTCTGGTTGGCACTTACTTCAAGCAGCTCCTGGAAGCAGCAGCATGTCCCCCCTCCAGCTCCTACGTGGAGGCACGGCCAGGCAGCTCCCATTGGCTACAGTTCCCAACCAA
Organism: Mauremys mutica; assembly: GCF_020497125.1. Lineage (NCBI taxonomy): Eukaryota > Metazoa > Chordata > Testudines > Geoemydidae > Mauremys > Mauremys mutica. Next base: position 55,135,049 of record NC_059078.1, on the reverse strand, counting down.
TGGGAACTGTGGAGATGGTGCTTGGGGCAGGGGCAGCATGTGGAGCCCCCTGGCTGCCCCTGTGTGTAGAATCATAGAATCTCAGGGTTGGAAGGGACCTCAGGAGGTCATCTAGTCCAACCCCCTGCTCAAAGCAGGACCAAACCCAACTAAATCATCCCAGCCAGGGCTTTGTCAAGCCTGACCTTAAAAACCTCTAAGGAAGGAGATTCCACCACCTCCCTAGGTAACCCATTCCAGTTCTTCACCACCCTACTAGTGAAAAAGTTTTTCCTAATGTCCAACCTAAACATCCCCCTCTGCAACTTGAGACCTTTACTCGTTGATCTGTCATCTTCTACCACTGAGAACAGTCTAGATCCATCCTCTTTGGAACCCCCTTTCAGGTAGTTGAAAGCAGCTATCAAATCCCCCCTCATTCTTCTCTTCTGCAGGCTAAACAATCCCAGTTCCCTCAGCCTCACCTCATAAGTCATGTGCTCCAGCCCCCTAATCATTTTTGTTGCCCTCCGCTGGACTCTCCAATTTATCCACATCCTTCTTGTAGTGTGGGGCCCAAAACTGGACACAGTACTCCAAATGAGGCCTCACCAGTGCTGAATAGAGGGGAATGATCACATCCCTCGATCTGCTGGAAATGCCCCTACTTATACAACCCAAAATGCCATTAGCCTTCTTGGCAACAAGGGCACACTGTTGACTCATATTCAGCTTTTCGTCCACTGTAACCCCTAGGTCCTTTTCTGCAGAACTGCTGCCCAGCCATTCGGTCCCTAGTCTGTAGCAGTGCATGGGATTCTTCCGTCCTAAGTGCAGAACTCTGCACTTGTCCTTGTTGAACCTCATCATATTTCTTTTGGCCCAATCCTCTAATTTGTCTAGGTACCTCTGTATCCTATCCCTACCCTCCAGCGTATAAACCACTCCTCCCAGTTTAGTGTCATCTGCAAACTTGCTAAGGGTCCAGTCCACACCATCCTCCAGATCGTTAATGAAGATATTGAACAAAACCGGCCCCAGCACCGACCCTTGGGGCACTCCACTTGATACCGGCTGCCAACTAGACATGGAACCATTGATCACTACCCGTTGAGCCCGACCATCTAGCCAGTTTTCTATCCACCTTACCGTCCATTCATCCAGCCCATACTTCTTTAACTTGCTGGCAAGAATACTGTGGGAGACTGTATCAAAAGCTTTGCTAAAGTCCAGAAATAGCACATCCACTGCTTTCCCCTCATCCACAGAGCCGGTTATCTCATCATAGAAGGCAATTAGGTTAGTCAGGCATGATTTGCCCTTGGTGAATCCATGCTGACTGTTCCTGATCACTTTCCCCTCCTTTAAGTGGTTCAGAATTGATTCCTTGAGGACCTGTTCCATGATTTTTCCAGGGACTGAGTTGAGACTGACTGGCCTGTAGTTCCCTGGATCTTCCTTCTTCCCTTTTTTAAAGATGGGCACTACATTAGCTTTTTTCCAGTCATCCGGGACCTCTCCTGATCGCCATGATTTTTCAAAGATAATGGCCAATGGCTCTGCAATCTCATCGGCCAACTCCTTTAGCACCCTCGGATGCAGTGCATCCGGCCCCATGGACTTGTGCTCATCCAGCTTTTCTAAATAGTCCCGAACTACTTCTTTCTCCACAGAGAGCTGGTCACCTCCTCCCCATACCGTGCTGCAGAGTGCAGCTGTCTGGGAGCTGACCTTGTCTGTGAAGACAGAGGCAAAAAAAGGCATTGAGTACACTAGCTTTCTCCACATCCTCTGTCACTAGGTTCCCTCCCTCATTCAGTAAGGAGCCCACACTTTCCTTGACTTTTTTCTTGTTGCTAACATACCTGAAAAAACCCTTCTTGTTACTCCTAACATCTCCGGCTAGCTGCAACTCCAAGTGTGATTTGGCCTTCCTAATTTCACTCCCGCATGCCTGAACAATACTTTTATACTCCTCCCTGGTTATTTGTCCAATCTTCCACTTCTTGTAAGCTGTTTTTTTGTGTTTAAGACGAGCAAGGATTTCACTGTTAAGCCAAGCTGGTCGCCTGCCATATTTACTTTTATTCCTACACATCGGGATGGTTTGTTCCTGCAACCTCAATAAGGATTCTTTAAAATACAGCCAGCTTTCCTTGACTCCTTTCCCCGTCATGTTATTCTCCCAGGGGACCTTGCCCATCAGTTCCCTGAGGGAGTCAAAGTCTGCTTTTCTGAAGTCCAGGGTCTCTGTTCTACTGCTCTCCTTTCTTCCTTGTGTCAGGATCCTGAACTTGACCATCTCATGGTCACTGCCTCCCAGGTTCCCATCCACTATTGCTTCCTCTACTATTTCTTCTCTGTTTGTGAGCAGCAGGTCAAGAAGAGCTTTTCCCCTAGTTGGTTCCTCCAGCACTTGCACCAGGAAATTGTCCCCTACACTTTCCAGAAAGTTCCTGGATTGTCTGTGCACTGCTGTATTGCTCTCCCAGCAGATATCAGGGTGATTAAAGTCACCCATGAGAACCAGGGCCTGTGATCTAGCAACTTCTGTTAGTTGCTGGAAGAAAGCCTCGTCCACCTCATCCCCCTGGTCTGGTGGTCTGTAGCAGACTCCCACCACGACATTACCCTTGTTGTTCATACTTCTAAATTTAATCCAGAGACCCTCAGGTTTTTCTGCAGTTTCATACTGGAGCTCTGAGCAGTCATACTGCTCTCTTACATACAACGCAACTCCCCCACCTTTTCTGCCCTGCCTATCCTTCCTGAACAGTTTATATCCATCCGTGACAGTACTCCAGTCATGTGAGTTATCCCACCAAGTCTCTGTTATTCCAATTACATCATAATTCCTTGACTGTGCCAGGACTTCTAGTTCTCCCTGCTTGTTCCCCAGGCTTCTTGCATGGGGGGACATGCTGCTGCTTCCAGGAGCCGTGTGAAGCCACAGCACCCGCAGAGTGGGGCAAGCCCTGGACCCTTCTCCCTGGTGGAAGCCCGAGGGCCAGATTAAAACATCTGAAGAGCCAGATGTGGCCCCCAGGCCGTAGTTTGTCCATCCCTGCTCTACATCTGTTTTTTTTTAAATGAAGGCAAACAATAAGAAAGAATAAAAGTAAAGTCTCAAGAAAGAGAGGGGTGTGTGTGTGTGTGTGTGTGTGAGTGAGAGAGACACAGAGAGAGATCTATACAGGCTTCAGCAAGTGTGAGAAATATAATGCAGTATATACAGGAAAAACGGCGAGGGGGGAGCTCATGGATTCATAGCTATGGAAATCACACTATCAAAGCTAAAGCTTTTCCTATTAAAGTTGTATGTCTAGCATTCAGGGAAAGGATGCTGTTGCATAAAGTGAAGCAGCTTCATGGAGGTTGATTATTATAATTCTGGTATGGGCCTATGCTATGTGGATGGGGATGCAGACAAAACTGGTGGTTAAGCTGCTTGAACCAGGGACAAGGCTGGGAATTATACAGGGCAGTGCAAGGATGTTTCGCGCCCTAGGTGAAACTTCCACCTTGCGCCCTCCCCGATCCCTGAGCCCCCGCCCTGAGGCGCCCCCCCCACGGTAGCTCCTCCCCTCCCCCCTGAGGTGCCCACCCTGTGGCAGCTCCCCACCCTCTACCCTGAGGCACCCCCCCGCCTCAGTTCACCCCTGCTTCGCCTCCACCCCAAGCACGCTGTCGCTGCTTCACTTCTCCCACCTCCCAGGCTTGAGGCACCAATCAGCTTAGGCGCCGCAAGCCTGAGAGGCGGGAGAAGTAAAGCAGCCACGGTGTACTCGGGGAGGAGGCGGGGCAGCGGTGAGCTGGGGCGGGGAGTTCCCCTGCATTCCCTCCCCCATTACGTGCTGCAGGCGGCTCTCCCCGCGCTCCCCTGCCCCAGCTCCCTCCGCCTAAATGCTGGCGGCGACCGGGGCGGCTGAAGATCCGGCCACCGCGGTTGCTGCCGAAGAAAATGCCGCCCCCCAAATCCTAGCACCCAGGCGGTCGCCTAAATGGTTGCACCAGCCCTGGAATTATATGCATGCTTGTTACATCGTGTAAATTTCTTGCATTTTTCTCCTTTTGATGCTATTTTTGCTTCTTCACCAAATAATTTGGATTTGAATAGAAAACAAGTTCTGCACTGTGTTAGATGTGGTGTCCCACTTCTTTCCTGGCCTGACATGTTTATCTATACAAAGCATTATGAAGGAATTAAAGAAGAGAGCAAAGGAGCTCAGAAATTCTTTTGAAAACCTTGTCAGATTGTTAATTAATGGGCAGTAGCAGAGGGAGTGAAATCTGTTGCTTGATACCATAATAGGTAGTGCTGTGCCTCTCTCTGTCATCCATAATGGATGGATTTATTTTTGGTAATGAGACATTTATCTTCTTCGCAGCTATGAAAAGCTAGTTGCAGCATAAAAATCAGTTGGAAATAATGTGACAGAAGTTAAGGGGGCAGATGTGTTTTTTTGGAATGTTTAGCACATCTGCTTAAACTTTTGGGCTTTTTTTGTTTTTTTTGGGGGGTGGTGGTGGTAAAATTTTTGCCCCACTCCTGCTAGAAAAACAATACTGGTGATGTCTGCACCTGCCATAGCTGTTATTCTGATAGCATCAAATGATGGCACGGATGTTTTGACTGTGTGAAGAAGATTAGTGAAATATCTACAGAGGCTATAATTAGTATTTTAATTATCAGTGTCTAAAAATGGACAAGTAAGAGAGCTGGGCTCAGCTAGCCAAGCTGAGGAATAGTGGGGAAAGATGGCTCTTTTGGCTAATGTTTGGGCTTGGGAGTTGAGAGAGCTGGGTTCTGTTCTTTGGCCCTGCCTTTGGGCACGTCACTTCCCAATACATTATCAAATTTATGAGTCAAAAGTGAGGCACCTAAATCCATAAAATAGCTGACTTGACTTTCAGAATGTCATGTCTGGATGGTTGGTACAGAATCTAATGGGGACAAAATCAAGAGAATTCTATGGAAATTTTTCTGAAACCCTATTAGATTTAATAGCAGCCTTTCTCTAGGTTTTTGAGCCATTCTATACAATTGTATAATAGGGTTGTAATTTTCGCCATGGGAGCTGCAGGTACTTGACACCTTGAAAAATCTATATATTGGCACCCAAGTTTAAACAATATTGCGTGAAGCTCTCTGTGTATCTTCATTTCTTCAGATGCCAAACAGGGAGCATGAGCAAGCTTTTCAAACACACCTTGTGGTTTTGGGCTGCCTTTAAACAAAAGTGCTGAGAAACCTTTTATGGTGTCTCAAGTTGGGCACCCAAAGATGGAAGTATCGAAAATCACTGGATGTTGTTGAAAATAGTGGCCTGTGCCCATCTCTTAAGGGTGATGTGAGGCTGCCTCAGTGTTTGCAAATCTTTGACCTTTTTGCCAATGAAGTGCAAATTAGGAATGAGAACTGCAGCCTTTTCTTGGTGTCTGGTTAGCAACAGACCCACAGATCACATGAGATGGTTACTATTCATGATTTTCTGTTATTTCATACATCCCTGTCTTTTCCATAGGAAAAGTTGTATGCTACCATAGTATGGTCTCTCTTCCTGTAAGAGTCCTCACCTAGCCATTTCCCTTCACTTTTCTGTTCTTGTACAAAAGTTATTCTCCTCATCTGGCTACTGCTGCAGCCTTTGTCTATATACTATAAACAATGTCCCTCCACCTCCTCCCACCCATGGTGTTGGAAAACATTGGTTGCTAGAATCACAGTCCACAGAAGGTTAGAGAGGAAAAAAATTCCTGTTCCTTTATCACTTTCTTCCTCTCAGGATCCTCTGTTCTTTGTATGACTTAGGTCACTTTTTCCAAAGACATGTTTGTTGTAAGACCTTTCAGCAGTGCTGCTGGCTCCTCAGGGCATTGGAAAGTCAGCCTGACAAAGTTGGGAAGAATGTTTCATTTAATTTTAAACTGCAAATCAAACTTTCACTAATTAATGCTGGAGGTAATGTCATTTGAGAAGAAGAGGGACGTGTACTCCCAACCTCTCAATGACAAACTGCAGTGGGCTTAAACATACAGCCCCACTCCACCCTTACACACACAGTCCTGACATTTTACTGGGAAGGATTGTTAGTTGTGTAACACATCAGAGCCTGGGAATGCTCTTTCTTCATAGGAAGAGCACGGCAAATGACAGCCTTCTTCATGCTGTCACAAGTGACACTGAAGCCATCCTGACTGCCGTTTTGACATAGTGGATTCATTTATGCAGCAAAGAAGTGACAGTGAGTCAGAACTGTGGGCGACAAGATAGATATGAATGTTCTTTGCTTTCTATTAAACACATTCTCTTCAATATGGCATGAGCTTTGTAGGTTTTTTTTTTTTTTAATGCAGAGCCTGTTCGTCAACATACTTCTGGGCACCTGTCCTAAAGTGTATCTCAGGGGTAGGCAACCTATGGCATGTGTGCCGAAGGCGGCACGCGAGCTGTTTTTCAGTGGCACTCACACTGCCCGGGTACTGGCCCCCGGTCCGGGGGGCTCTGCATTTAATTTAATTTTAAATGAAGCTTCTTAAACGTTTTAAAAACCTTATTTACTTTACATACAACAATAGTTTAGTTATATATTATAGACTTATAGAAAGAGACCTTCTAAAAAAGTTAAATGTATTACTGGCATGCGAAACCTTAAATCAGAGTGAATAGATGAAGACTCGGCACACCACTTCTGAAAGGTTGACGACCCCTGGTGTATCTAATCTGCACAATTCAGATTGAGGTCCAGATCTGGATTTGTAATACCAAAGTTTGGGGGCATTGAGTTTCAAGGGGCTTGAGAACTCTGTGATAAGTGCCTTCCACAGACTATAACCACACCAGAACCCAGCTAAAATACTGATTCTAAAATGCCTTCAGAATGACTAAAATAGTTTTGTGTCAGACTCTTCAGAGACAACTGGGCATCTGCTCTGAGGCACAGAGCCCCTCCTGTGAGGTTCAGAGCCCCCAGGGCACTTAGCACCTTGCTAGAGATAGTCAGGGCTTCACAGGTGTGAGTCTTACATGTTCAGTGCCTATTTCATGGATACCAGCCCTGAAGGCAGGACATGCCATAGGCCAGAATCTGTAGCAGGAAAAACATAGACAGCTCCTCTTCCGTCCTGACAGGCTCCCAAAGATAAAGCCCCAGGCCCAGATTTTCAGAAGTGCTCAGTGCCCATGATGAGCCATAATCGTGCATTAAAGGCTTAGATCTAACCTCTCTAGCTGGATCCAGGTGCCAGACAGGCAGCTAGTACTAAGTAGCAGGCAGGCAGGCTCCCATTTGCCCAGCCTACCAGTTGTGCTGTTGGATTGCATGTCAGGCAGTCTGCTGTAATGTGCATTGCCCAGAGTGCTCTCTTGACATCACAAAGCTATGTGCTGTGAGAAGGGGACAGAGAGAAACTCAATATTCTGTGCACGGGCTTCCCTACCTGAGCTACCTTGAATACAGCTAGCATGGGTAATAGGGTGGGCAGGTGTCTGGTTTTCCATCTGAACAGACACCCAAAGTCTGGTTACTGCTGGCGGGGGAGGCAGGGCAGTGCCGAGTCATCACTTGTGCCAGCCCCTATTTAGCAAGGGCCACCTCCTACCTGAATCGGCTCTGCAGGTGAGTCCTTCCTGACCCATGTGTGTGTGGGGGGGAAACAGTGAGCAACGGAGGGAAAGAGGAGTGAATGGGGGGCAGGGCCTCAGGGGGAAGGGGCAGGAGCGGGGCCTTGGGGGAAGAGGTGGGACAGGGGTGAGGTCTGGGGGGAAGGAGCGAGGCACAGGCGTGTTCTCAGGGGGAAGGGGCGGGGCGGTTCCGGCACTCCTGCTGGAGCGTCCAGTTTTTAAATATTACAAAGTTGGCAACCCTAACGGTAGTAACATAAACAGCAGAGTACAGGCAAGAGAGCCAATTATGTACCTTGAGTACACACTGGCCTCTCTAGCTTGTGCTGAAGCCTGTGCCATGCTGTTTACACCACTATTGTTACCTTTCTAGCTACATTCAAGCTAGCTCGGGTAGGATCGCCTGTATACAGTGTTTGCTGTGTAGCTGTAGCCATCATAATATAAACCAGCTTGACAGTGGCTGACACTTGATATTCTAAATTCAGGACCACCCTGACTTTCTAAATATGGTCCCTGTCAAAGCCCAGGAAGCTCAGTGGCAGGTTATTGCCTCCTACTAAGCCAGCCATCTTGCATTAGGGATGCAAATATCTTCATCTTGAGTTCCTTCAAGGGGCTATGCGCTACTGACTCTGCCGAGATTTGTCGCACTGTTAAACAATAATAGAATGCCATTTATTTAAATATTTTGGATGTTTGCTACATTTTCAAATATATTCAATTACAACACAGAATAGAAAGTGTACAGTGCTCACTTTATATTTATTTTGTATTACAAATATTTGCACTGTAAAAAACAAAAGAAATAGTATATTTCAGTTCACCTAATACAAATACAATAGTGCAATCTCTTTATAATGAAAGTTGAACTTACAAATGTAGAATTATGTACAAAAAATAACTGCACTGTTTTATTTTTCAATGTAAAACTTTAGAACCTACAAGTCCACTCAGTCCTACTTAAGTCAATCACTCAGACAAACTTGTTTACAATGTCACCTGAAAGTGAGAACAGGCATTGGCATGGCATTGTTGTAGCCAGCATCGCAAGATATTTATGTGCCAGATATGCTAAAGATTCATATGTCCCTTCATGTTTCAACTACCATTCCAGAGGACAGGGGCGGCAGGTTTGTAGAAATTTTGGTGGTGCTCAGAAGGCTCAGAGCCTGCCCCCCTGAACTCCGCCCCCCACCTGCCTAAGGCTCTGTGAGGGAGTTTGGGTGGGGGGAGGTGGTCTGGGGTGCAGGCCCTGGGTTGGGGCAGGGAATTGGGGTTAGGATGGTTGAGAGCTTGGGCTCTGGGATGGAGTCGGGGGTGCAGGCTGCAGGCTCTGGGCTGGGACAAGGCCTGGGGATGCAGGAGGGGGTGCTGAGTACAGGCTCTGGGAGGGAGTTTGGGTGCAGGCTCTGGGCTGGGGCAGGGCCTGTGGGTGCAGGAGGGGGTGAGGGGTGCAGGCTTTGGGACAGAGTTTGGGTGCAGGCTCTGGGAGGGAGTTTGGGTGCAGAAGGGTGTGTGTGGGAAGGGGGTGGGGGTACAGGCTCTGGGACAGAGTTTGGGTGCAAGCTCTATGCTGGGGGTGCAGGTTCTGGGAGGGAGTTTGGGAGCCAGAGAAGGGGGTATGGGCTCTGGGAGGGGGTGGTGGGTGCTGGGGGAGAGGGAACTGCCATCACATGTGGCTTCCTTCCTCCCCTTGCCATAGCCTCACTAGGGGTGGGGGATGGGGCTGCCCCTTGCCCAGTGTTTGCAGGAGTGGTGGCTCGTGTGTGTGTGTGTGTGTGTGTGTGACAGGGTCAAACACTCACCGAAGCCCAAGCAGCTGCTCAGGTGAGTCATGGAGGTCCACTCTAGATGTCTTCCCCCGGAAGCCCCCTCAGCATCTGGTGCCAGGGGAGAGAAGGGGTGCCAAGCACATGTGTACCTCCTCCCCTCCCGCTCCCTCTCCCTCTCCCCCTCCTGAGGTGCAGTAGCAGCAGCAGCTGCCTCAGCCTGCTGCTGGTGTTGCTGTTGTGCTGTGCTGTAGCTGCCGGCAGCGGAGGCCAGGGAGAGCTGCGCTGCTTTCACTCAGGCAGGAGCACTCCGGGGGCTGGGGAGGGGCGCTCCAGGGGCTGCTCTGGGTAGGGCCGGGGGAGAGACCCAGCTCCAAACATTGGTGGAGCAGGGCCCCCAGCCCTGAATATTGCTGGAGCCCGGGCACCACAAGAGAATATAACTCGTTGCCCCTGCCAGAGGACATGCGTCCATGCTGATGACAGGTTCTGCTCGATAACGATCCAAAGCAGAGCAGACTGACACATGTTCATTTTCATCATCTGAGTGAGATGCCACCAGCAGAAGGTTGATTTTCTTTTTTGGTGGTTCGGGTTCTGTAGTTTCTGCATCGGAGTGTTGCTCTTTTAAGACATCTGAAAGCATTCTCCACACCTCGTCCCTCTCAGATTTTGGAAAGCACTTCAGATTCTTAAACCTTGGGTCGAGTGCTATATCCATCCTTAGAAATCTCACATTGGTACCTTCTTTGCGTTTGGTCAAATTTGCTATGAAAGTGTTCTTAAAACAAACGTGCTGGATCATCATCCAAGAGTGCTAGAACATGAAATACACCTCTACCCTGATATAGTGTGACCCGATATAACACGAATTTGGATATAACGCAGTAAAGCAGTGCTCCGGGAGAGGGCTGCGCACTCCGGTGGATCAAAGCAAGTTCGATATAAGATTTTTTGGCTCCCGAGGACAGCGTTATATCGGGGTAGAGGTTTATATGGCGGAATGCAGATAAAACAGGACAGGAGATGTACAATTCTCCCGTAAGGAGTTCAGTCACAAATTTAATTAACACATTATTTTTTTAACGAGCATCATCAGCATGGAAGCATGTCCTCTGGAATGGTGGCCGAAACATGAAGGGGCAAATGAATGTTTAGCATATCTGGCACATAAATACCTTGCAACGCTGGCTCCAAAAGTGCCATGTGAACACCTGTTCTCACTTTCAGGTGACATTGTAAATAAGAAGCAGTCAACAGTATCTCCCGTAAATGTAAACAAACTTGTTTGTCTTAGCAATTGGCAATGCTATGGCAATGGGTACCAAGAAGTAGGACTGAGTGGACTTGTAGGCTCTAAAGTTTTACATTGTTTTGTTTTTGAGTGCACTTATGTAACAAAAAAAAATCTACATTTGTAAATTACACTTTCACGATAAAGAGATTGCACTACAGTACTTGTATGAGGTGAATTGAAAAATACTATTTCTTGTTTATCATTTTTACAGTGCAAATATTTGTAATAAAAAATCATAGAAAGTGAGCACTGAACACTTTGTATTTTGTGTTATAATAGAAATCAATATATTTGAATATGTAGAAAAACATCCAAAAATATTTAATTTCATTTGGTGTTCTACTGTTGAACAGTGCAATTAATTGTGATTAATTTTTTTAATTGCAGTTAATTTTTTTGCGTTATCTGCGATTGACAGCCCTAATTATTTTACACCAGGGTGTCCAAACGTTTCCACATTGAGACGTTTCCAATTCTAAGCCCTAGAATTGCACATAAATTCTGTATAATTTACAGAATAATTCATATAAAATATAAACATGCTCAACTATAATATCTGCTGTACTGTCATCTTCCACGAGAGACCGTTGCATTGCTTGACTATTGGAAACAGAAATAAGATGAGTGCAACAGCTATAAAAATCTGCTACTGTTTTTTGTCCTCCCCAGGCTATTTTAGGGAGTGGATGGCATTCTGAATGTTCATTCTTCAAACTGTAAATTAACAGATTAGTGGCAGAATTTCATTTTCCTGTGGTCTCCCTTCTACTCTTTAGGAACGTAGCCTGGTTTGGGTCTGATCTTTGGGATATCCGTAGGAAGTGTGTGCTTGTGACTGAAGTTAATTGGGCTCTGAAAAGAATTGCTGCTCCATGTTAAGGCAGTTGAAACCACATTCCTTTGGCAGTCTGAACTAACATTAGATAAGAACAGTTCATGTCGGAGTTGCTTGTATAATGGCAACATTTATTATTATTAATAATAACCCCTGTGAGCCAGCTGAGCCATCTTGCCGTCTTCTGACAGACGGAAAGTCCATCATTTTCTTGGAATCAGAATATATGTAGAACACAAGTTCTCAGCCTTCAACAGCGAGCTTTATCCAAAAATCCTTAGAGCTCAAAAAAAGTCCTACCTTAATTTTTTATTGTTGTTTTTTGCTTGTGAAAGGTGAAAAATTAGTACTATTTTGGGTCAAAATCTTTCTTACCAGTAAACAATAATGTAGGAAGAGGGCCTGAAACATAAGCCCTTGTATCAGAGGCCTGGTATGAGGGCCTGAGGCCTAAACTAAAGTAGTGGTCAAAGCTTTGCTGCTACAAAGCAAAGTTAAGTTGTGAGCAAAAGGCAGGGCCTGCTCACAAAATCTGGAAAGAACAGGAATCAGGGGCGGCTCTAGCCATTTCGCCACCCCAAGCACGGCGGCACGCCGCGGGGGGCGCTCTGCCAGTCGCTGGTCCCGCAGCTCTGGTGGACCTCCCGCAGACGTGCCTGCGGAGAGTCCGCTGGTCCCGCGGCTCCGGTGGACCTCCTGCAGGCGTGCCTGTGGTTACTCCACCGAAGCCGCAGGACCAGCGGACCCTCCGCAGGCACGCCTGCGGGAGGTCCACCGGACCCGCCTGCCGCCCTCCCGGCGACCAGCAGAGCGCCCCCCGCAGCATGTCGCCCCAAGCACGCGCTTGGCGTGCTGGGGCCTGGAGCCGCCCCTGACAGGAATAATATTGCAGAAACACATATTCCTAAGCAGTGCTAGGCACAAGAACACACATGCAAACACATTCCAGAAGGATGGTACCAGAACAGCCTGATACCAGCATATTCCCCAAAGAGAACAGGAACACACTGACCCATCCTAAAGATAAGGTCAGGATGACAGCATGATGTATAGAAATGTTTTGATTGAACCAACAGGTACAAGGCAATGGGTGGCACCCAAATACGTCAGAGGGTGGCACCTAGATACACCAAGGGCAATTCGTAACTTGTATCTGTGTATAAAGATGTATCTCAGAGGGCGTCTTTGGCTGGTTTAGGGGATAATGGAAAGTCCCACCATTAACTGAGCTAGTCAATTGCAATGGGCATACATGTATTAGTGTATCTGTAACCATTGAGCCAGGACATTAGGACCGTGCTTCATTGACAATAAATGTGACCAAGTGCCTTCACTAGGAACTGAGTCTGTGGTTATTGGGCAGTTAAATCAAGGTCTGCTGTGCCAACTGTCTGTGCAGAGCAGGGACAGCACACAAAGGGCTTCCACACGCAGCCAACATCTAGCAACATCTGACTATACAAGTGTGAGCTGATGTATCTGTAGACAGCTTCCTGCAGTAGAAGCTGGTGATTAAAACACATACTCAGTGCTCTCCCTCCAATGAATGATTAATATTTTTAAAAACAAATTTATACTTTATTTTCCACAATGGCATGGGCATTTGGAGGCTTATGAAGTCAAATTTGGTTTGATAGGGCTTGATCTAACACTCCTTGAAATCAAGGGGAGTCTTTCCATTAACGTTAGTGGGCATGGGATTGGGCCATAATAAGTATGGATACAAAAGGTATAGAATCATAAAATCTCAGGGTTGGAAGGGACCTCAGGAGGTCATCTAGTCCAACCCCCTGCTCAAAGCAGGACCAAACCCAACTAAATCATCCCAGCCAGGGCTTTGTCAAGCCTGACCTTAAAAACCTCTAAGGAAGGAGATTCCACTACCTCCCTAGGTAACCCATTCCAGTTCTTCACCACCCTACTAGTGAAAAAGTTTTTCCTAATGTCATAGAATCATAGAATCTCAGGGTTGGAAGGGACCTCAGGAGGTCATCTAGTCCAACCCCCTGCTCAAAGCAGGACCAAACCCAACTAAATCATCCCAGCCAGGGCTTTGTCAAGCCTGACCGTAAAAACCTCTAAGGAAGGAGATTCCACTACCTCCCTAGGTAACCCATTCCAGTTCTTCACCACCCTACTAGTGAAAAAGTTTTTCCTAATATCCAACCTAAACCTCCCCCTCTGCAACTTGAGACCATTACTCCTTGTTCTATCATCTTCTACCACTGAGAACAGTCTAGATCCATCCTCTTTGGAACCCCCTTTCAGGTAGTTGAAAGCAGCTATCAAATCCCCCCTCATTCTTCTCTTCTGCAGACTAAACAATCCCAGTTCCCTCAGCCTCTCCTCATAAGTCATGTGCTCCAGCCCCCTAATCATTTTTGTTGCCCTCCGCTGGACTCTCTCCAATTTATCCACATCCTTCTTGTAGTGTGGGGCCCAAAACTGGACACAGTACTCCAAATGAGGCCTCACCAGTGCTGAGTAGAGGGGGATGATCACATCCCTTGATCTGCTGGAAATGCCCCTACTTATACAACCCAAAATGCCATTAGCCTTCTTGGCAACAAGGGCACACTGTTGACTCATATTCAGCTTTTCGTCCACCGTAACCCCTAGGTCCTTTTCTGCAGAACTGCTACCCAGCCATTCGGTCCCTAGTCTGTAGCAGTGCATGGGATTCTTCCGTCCTAAGTGCAGGACTCTGCACTTGTCCTTGTTGAACCTCATCATATTTCTTTTGGCCCAATCCTCTAATTTGTCTAGGTCCCTCTGTATCCTATCCCTACCCTCCAGTGTATCAACAACTCCTCCCAGTTTATTGTCATCTGCAAACTTGCTAAGGGTGCAGTCCACACCATCCTCCAGATCGTTAATGAAGATATTGAACAAAACCGGCCCCAGCACCGATCCTTGGGGCACTCCACTTGATACCGGCTGCCATCTAGACATGGAACCATTGATCACTACCCATTGAGCCCGACCATCTAGCCAGTTTTCTATCCACCTTACCGTCCATTCATCCAGCCCAGACTTCTTTAACTTGCTGGCAAGAATACTGTGGGAGACTGTATCAAAAGCTTTGCTAAAATCCAGAAATAGTACATCCACTGCTTTCCCCTCATCCACAGAGCCGGTTATCTCGTCATAGAAGGCAATTAGGTTAGTCAGGCATGACTTGCCCTTGGTGAATCCATGCTGACTGTTCCTGATCACTTTCCCCTCCTTTAAGTGGTTCAGGATTGATGTCCAACCTAAACCTCCCCCTCTGGAACTTGAGACCATTACTCCTTGTTCTGTCATCTTCTATCACTGAGAACAGTCTAGATCCATCCTCTTTGGAACCCCCTTCAGGTAGTTGAAAGCAGCTATCAAATCCCCCCTCATTCTTCTCTTCTGCAGACTAAACAATCCCAGTTCCCTCAGCCTCTCCTCATAAGTCATGTGCTCCAGCCCCCTAATCATTTAGGGGGTACAGAAATTTCATCATAATTCACCTCTTACTTTTGTAGAGGCTTTTCTGTTGGGTTCCCCAGAAAAGCCTCTACAAAAGTAAGACATGAGTTATGATGGAATTCCTGTACCCTTTGTATCCATAGCATCTCACAGCACCTTGCTAAGGCGGAATAAGTTCTGTTAAGTATCAGAGGTGTAGCCGTTTTAGTCTGGATCTGTAAAAGCAGCAAAGAGTCCTGTGGCACCTTATAGACTAACAGATGTATTGGAGCATAAGCTTTCATGGGTGAATACCCACTTCGTCGGATGCATGTAGTGGAAATTTCCAGAGGCAGGTATATTTATACTCTGGAAATTTCCACTACATGCATCTGACGAAGTGGGTATTCACCCACGAAAGCTCATGCTCCAATACGTCTGTTAGTCTATAAGTTGCCACAGGACTCTTTGCTAAGTTCCGTTAGTCTCCTTTTTACAGATGGGAACTGAGGTATGATGAGATCGAGTACCTCTACACTCATCCTAAACAGGAAATGAAAGAGGGCAAAAAAATAATCTGCTGCAAAGAAGATGTACTGATGTCAGGTCTCAGAGGTTACCAAGGACAAATATTGGAGTGGCTATATATTGTGTCACTCAGCATGGCTGGGGTTAGGTTGTCACAGCAGTCACACACACACACACGTAGGAGAAAGGGATTAAGGTCCTCTGCTCAGAATATGACTCTAGCTGTGGTGATACTCCATGATGTCAGCAAGTTGTGGGTGGAAGCAGAGAGGGATGAGGAGTGGAAGGAGCCCCCAGCTCCACCCCCCCCAGTCACGAGCCAGAGTAGCTTGCCAGGCACACAGGAGGGAGGAAGCTGTTCCATGGAAAGGGCCAAAGAACCTTACTTCTTGCACAGAGCAAGGTGTTAGTAGGGGAAGAATTGCTAACATAGCAACACCCCACCTACCTCTTCTGATCTACAGAGGATCAGCCAAATGGAACAGAGACATTTCAACATCAAACAAATATGTCCGCTGATCTTAGAGAGGGTAGAAGCATTTTTGACATGTTTGGATATCAGGGTTGCCAATTTTGGTTGGACGTATTCCTGGAGGTTTCATCACATGACATAATCTTTAATTAAAGATTAATCTTTAATTCCTGGAGACGCCAGGACAATCCTGGAGGGTTGGCAACTCTGATCTGCCAACTGGGAGAAGCACTTATCAAGCTGCAGGTGAGTGTGGGTGGAGGTGCAGGGGTTTTGCTACTTGTACATATGGACTTTACCTACTGGAATCTCACAGACAAACCTTCTTGAAGGGAAAGGGAAAGTTTGGCCAGTGAACATGCTTTGGCAACCAATGTGTCCAGCTGAATACATATTTCTAATCCCAGTGCCTTTCCCACAAGGTATAAATTGGCACCTTGTAGCTGCTCCGGGTCCCTGAGAACCTGGAGAATGACTGTTTGAGACACAGAAGCAGAGAGTGTGTTTCAAGGAAGAAAAGAGCTTGCTTTTATGTAGCATGCCAGCTGGCTTCCACCAAAACCCCTTCCCACGCTCATGCACTGTATCTTAGATTTCCCTCGAATTGCTTTCTGGCATCCCTGTTGGTGAGTGTAACAGTTCTTCCTGCTAGTGGAAGTAGAAGGGGTATGTAAGTTGAGCAACAACATGTGGTAATGAATAGAGCACAAGTCTAGGAGTCAGGAGATCTGAATTCTGACTGGCCTGGCTTTGTCTCTGACTTGCTGTGTGATCTTGGATGAATCACTTAACTTTGCTTCTGTTTCCTCTTCTACTTTTGTCAGTCTTGCCTATTTATTTAGGTTGTAAACCCTCCAGGGCGGGGATGGACTTCTCTCACTCTGTCTATGTACCAGGCCTATCACGTTGGGGCCCTGATCTTGAGCTAGGTCTATAATAATACAAACATAGGGATTCTGCACTTCCTGAAGCTTCTTAGCAAAGATCAGTACAACAGCTCTGAGCATAGGCCATGAGGAGGCTTTGGGTTCACTTTACATTTGTGGCCACATAGGGTTGGGACCTTGGTTTTGCCAGTGCTGCTATTTTTGATTCCCTGTCCTTCATGCTGGCAGGCTACAGTGAAGAAAGAATTCCCCAACTGGCCTCCCATCATTCCTGTCTGGAAGTTTGTGCTTCAGACTCACTTCATTTTAGATGGGTGACCAGAGGC
Source organism: Mauremys mutica (assembly GCF_020497125.1). Lineage (NCBI taxonomy): Eukaryota > Metazoa > Chordata > Testudines > Geoemydidae > Mauremys > Mauremys mutica. The sequence continues at coordinate 55,117,894 of NC_059078.1, read as the reverse complement.
TTCAGAGTCTGCAAAAGGTTGGTTGGCTATGTGTGTAGGGGGATGCTACTGCAGCCTTAGAAGAGATTGCAGGTAGGTGGTGGCATGGGTGTGCAGAAAAGCATTCAGAGAAGTGCCTGGTTGCAGTACTGCAAGTAGCTAGGTGAGTCCCCAAATGTGTTACTCTGTACGAGGCACTGCAACATCTATATGGCCCTGGGTAGATAGCAGCTAAGCTCCAACACCCTATTCAGGCAGCTCTTCCTCCAGTTGACTCACCCTCTTATGGAGAGAGAGCCTTGCAAAACCCCACCCCTTTGGCAGAGGAAGGCACTCTATGTAGCTGTCACAGGCAGAACCATCAGAGAGATGTTCTCCAATACATCCACAATATCCTTTTATTCCTCTGTGTCTTGGTGTGCTGTCCAATGGTAGGTAGTGACAGGAACCTAGGTAGATTAATCTCTATTTACTAGTGTATTTGCCACGGTGCTGATATTAGTCCCATGTCATTACAGCTGTTCATGAATAATTTCATATTGAATGCAATGTAGTAGCAGCAAATGTAAGAACAGAGTTAAATAAAACATTTGTACACATCAATCAAGCTGCATTAATGCGATTAGCTAGAAGGATTTCACTGCTATCTGTTAACTTTCATGGTATTTTTAGGATGCTTAAAACACCAGCTTGAGAAATAGAATTGAAGAGAATAAATATGAATTATCTGGTATGAGTTACATAAGGTGCTTTTAGTATCTGGCACTATTTTAAGTTGCTGTGGAATCCAATTCCATCTTATTACCAACTGAGCCTTTGTCTGATGTATTAGATCAAAACATATTCCTGTCTCTAAACGCTAACAGCAGCACATTCAGTCCTCTGGATTTCGGCGTCTAAAGTGGGTGTTGCAGGAAACTTGGCACCACTGCTCTTTATAGAATAATAAACACAGATGATGTTGCCTTGGGTTTCATATAGACTTGGATGCTGTTGCCTCATATCAGATGATTCATAGACAAATGGTGACTATTAGCTTTTAAAAATAACATTACTAGTTGAATAAAATGGAAGAAAGATGCTTGCCAGGTTTCACAGATGGCCCAGGGTGGTAGGTCCTTTTTTTTACTTTGAGCTGACAGAACATTTTGCACTTCATTCTTCCAGTGGCTGCATTACACTGTTGTGTAATTTGACTATTTTTCTCTTTTCCAGTGGGCTGGGACATACCTGGAGAGCTGTAGTTTCTCCTCTTTCATGCTTTGCTCAAGGTATGTTCTTTACAAACTCCTGTTCTCCACATGATCTGTATCAAATGCAGATTATGGAAAGGTCCATTTCGATAAAAGTAAGCTGCAAAGCTATTGGCAAAAGAATATTCATCTTTATTTCTGGTTTTTGTGGTTCTGCATCCTGTTTTCTTGATTTGGGGTCTAACATTTTAAAGCACAAAAGAAGGGTTCAGCCTAGGAAATGACACTGAATTAGAGCATGACATTGAGGAGTTGGGTGAACTAACTGTGCAGACTGAGTAGCTGTGTCACCCCGGTCCTCTAACCTGGGGTGCCCTTTACACTGCTTTGCTGCTGTAGCTTCCAACCTGGATTCCTCACAAACAGCCTCCAGCATGTAAGTCACTTCCAGCTATGTCTGTGTGCTGCAGCCAGATTTTGGCTCTTACTAGCCTTGGTTATACTGCAGGGTGACCCCAATACAATCCCAGTCCCAGATCTTCCCCCAGAAACATATGTCTTGTATTGCCCAGCCCTCTCCTGGACAGTACAAATATGTTAAGTCCATTATTCCTTTTAAGGGAATTTGCACACAACATGATACTCCAAATGGATTTACCCAGACACTTCAGCTTGCACACTGGATTAGACTAAACAGTAAAACAAGTGTATTCACTACAAAGAGAGAGATTTTAAGTGAGTCCAAGTAATGAGGCATAAAGGTCAGAAATGTTAACAAGAAAAATAAAGGTAATATGCTTACTAGTGCCTAACTTAACAAACTATATTCAATTCAAAACAAAATTTTCTCACATGCTTCAGCAATCTGACTAACCAAACTCTTTAGATCGGGGGGGGGGGGGGGTATTCCCCAGAGTCCAATGGCTGCTTCCTTTGTCTCTTCAAGTGCAGTGAATGCGATAGGCAGGGAGTGAGAGGGTGTGCCTTAGGATTCTGGCCCTCCTTTTTATAGTTTCAGTCCTCTTAGAAAAACATTTCCAGCCGAGCACCAGGAGCCACAGAGCCTATGTGGAAGGATGTTTCCTGATGGGTTTTTATATCTGTTTGAACATCCTTTGTCGTCCCTTTCTTTTTGATGACTCTGTTTATTGGTTAAATTCAAATTAAGCCAATCACACATTCCTTTGTTTAGGACAAACCTATTTGCCAGCTTCTGTGTGGACAGGACTGTGGGGTTTGGAATACACCTCTACCCCAATATAACGCGACCTGATATAATGCGGGTTTGCATATAATACGGTAAAGCTCCGACACACTGCTCTGAGCAGCATGTTAAGGGTGCCGGACCAGGCCGGGGCCGAGGGATTTGATAAGGGGCAGAGAGTCTCGGGGGCCGGGCTTCCCCTCCCCCAAGGTCTGGGGGGCAGGAACTGTGGGAGGGCACTTTTGGGGACCCCTCAGTCCCAGAGTGGCCCGGAGGATTAGCGGGGGGCCGGGAGCAACCCGCTCTGCTTCCCTCGCTCCAGCCCCAGCCGTGTTGCTCGGGGGAGGGGGTTTGGGGGAAAGGATTCCCACCCCCGCACTCACCAGCAGTGGTGGGAAGCAGAGTAACCCGGCTCCAGCCCGCTCCACTCTGCCAGTTTCCAGCCGCAGCGCTCCGCTTCCCGCTGCAGGTGAGTACGGGGGGGCATCCTTTCCCCAACCTCCCCGCACTCACTGGCGGCAGGAAGCAGAGCGCCGCGGCTGAGAGCTGGCAGAGTGGAGTGGGCTGGGGCTGCCTTGCTCCGCTTCCTGCTGCCGGTGAGTGCGGGGGGCATCCTTTCCCCAACCTCCCCGCATTCACCGGCGGCGGGAAGCGGAACAGTCCAGCCCCAGCTGTGGTGCTCCATTTCCCGCCGCAGGTGAGTGCAGGACCTTTCCCCAGCTGCCCCCCAGCGACACGGCTGGGGCTGGGGCCGGGGGAAGGAAAGCGGAGCGGGCTGGGGCCACGTCGCTCCACTTCCTGCCACAGGTGGGGGGGGCATCCTTTCCCTAACTTCCCCGGACTCATCGACAGCAGGAAGCGGAGTGCCGCAGCTGGGAGGTGGCGGAGTGGAGCGAACTGGGAGCGCTCTGCTTCCTGCCACTGCCGGTGAGTGCCTGTCGGGGGGGTGGGGGTGGATAGGGGTCGGAGCAGTCAGGGGATGAGGGGCTGGGTAGGAAGTGAGGTCCTGGAGGTGATTAAGGAGGTGGGGGTCTCTGGAGGGGGCAGTCAGGGAACAAGGAACGGGGGTGGGGGAGCAAAGCAAGTTTGATATAACGCAGTGAGTTTTTTTGTCTCCCGAGGACTGCGTTATATCACTGTAGAGGTGTATGTGTTAATAACACCATACAGAGGAATCTTAACTTCACACAGTGTTGCCACACATATTTTACCAGGACAATACTGACCAGCAAATTATTAGTTTTTAAATGACTCCTCACAAGACATGCCTTGTACAAAAATCAGACCTCTGTAGAGTGTGAACACAGGGGTGTATCCTGTCACACTCACCTTGTGATAATTATTACTTTGCAGCCAGTGTAGACTGGGGCAAGTCATGTTCAACATTGTATCATCTGGTACTCGGTAAACCCTTGGCCCCAATAGGTTAATTCATGACCAGCTCAACCTTATCTAAACTGATTGCAAAAGCCATAGTCAATATCTCGTAGTTAACGTGACCTCTCAAAGTTGTGCTCTAACTCAGTGTAATTTTCTGGTGAAAACAATCCCAAATGGAAGCAATGCCCCCTTCTCTTGCTTGCCAAGAACCTAATCTTGCTAGTCCTCCTGTAGTATTAGCGGTGGTGTCCTGCTCCCACCCCACCGGCTCAGTGGGAGGCCACTCTGCTTCACTACATTCGCTCAGGCATTGTCCCGTTTCAAGAGAGTAGCGATTCAAGTGTGGGGGTTGAGGCCCCTGTCACGGAGTGTGGGGGAGTCAGGGCCCTGCACTCACCACTTCCTGCGATTCATCGTGACTCTCAGCCAGCCAGTAAAACAGAAGGTTTATTAGACGACAGGAACATGGTCCCAAGCAGGGCTTGTAGGTACAACCAGGATCCCTCAGCCAGGTCCCTCTGGGGGGCAAGGATCTTAGACCCCAGACTTGGGGTTCCCTGCCTCTTCCCAGCCAGCCCCAAACTGAAACCAAAAACCACTCCAGCAGGCTCTCTCCCCCTCCTTCTCACCCCCTCTCCCTTTGTCCAGTTTCCCGGGCAAAGGTGTCGACTCGCCCCACCCCCCTTCCTGGCTCAGGTTACAGGCTCAGATACCGTCCCTCATCCCCTGCTCTCCCATCCCCCATGCAGACAGTCCCAGTAAAACTAAATAACATTCCCAGGTTAATCCACTCAGCTCCCTACTGCATGATAACGTACAGTAAACAAGCAATCTCAGGGATCCGGCCCTCAGGCAGGGTAGAGGAATCAAATAGTCTTGGGGTGCAGATCCTCAGGCAGGACAGAGCAAACAGTCTTAGGGTTCAGGCCCTCAGGGAAACAATCTAGGGGCTCAAACCCTCAGGCAGGGCTGGAGCAACAAACAGTCTGTCGTCCTAGCTCTAGCAAATGGCAGACAAATGCAGGCACTTGGCCTAAGGTGTGGAGGCTGCCACCCAGGGGTGGGGTTGGCAGCATGGAGTAACGGGACCTGGGCCCACCCTACTCCACCAGGTCTGAGCCCAAGGCCCTAACAGTGGCAGAGTGTTTCACCACTGGGTCAGCAGAGATCCGCCTGAAACACGGTGTCTGGTGTTTGGGCAGCATCACAACCAGACTATAGTCGGCTTTCCCTGGGCTATTTCCTATTCTACCACCATCATGTATCTGCGGCTCGAGGTCGTCCCCCACCTCTTCAGGGTATGTGGCAAGTAGCAGTCCTGGCAGCTCTTCGCCTGGGTTGGCCTCCTCCAGGGCAGGGCATGGTGCAGCATGGGTTCTGCTCTGGGGATCTGCAGCAGGCTGGAGACATCTAGCTCAGACTCAGCTGGGTTACAGCAGACCCCACCTTTTATACTTCCTGTCCTGCACCTTAGCTTCTGGTGGGAGGGGTGAGCCTGGCCTGGCTCCGCCCACCAGGGAATCAGAGTGGCTTCTCCCCCTTGGGTTTAAGACCAATCTTTACTCCAACCTGCTCTGCGGCTTGGAAGAGCTAAGACTCAATCAAATACGCTTATTGAAAATGTAATGTAATAGGTTTAAACCAATAAGGTTTAATAGAAAATTAACAAGTTTCTCTAGAAATTACTCTTAAAACCCAGCAGAATTTAACAGAGAATGGGACCCTTTCTATAGATTTTTCTGAGCCTTCCTGTAGAATCCTGTAGCATGGATTTCATTTTCTGTACAATTCTGGAGGATGGTCTGAAAAGCCTATATACAATTAGCGTTTCCTATTGAACTCTATATACATTTTCATAAGGGAACATTGGTCAAGTCGAGCTGGTAAGCAAAGAGAGGAAGGACATACTTTTTCTCCCTCCCAAAGAGGAGGGGTAGAGTCGGGAGAATCTGCTCTCTGGACTGTCATACCCTGGCAAGCCTGGAGCATTCTAGTCGGAACTCCCACTACACACCTAATTCTCCTCTCACCCATCTTTGGTGGCACCTTCTAGCAGCACAGCTCCTTTGGGAGCTGTGGGGAAGGAGTAGCTTGCAGGAGACTGTGCCTCTGCTCTAGTGTTCCTAGGTTCATGGGATTTCTGTAAGAAACTGTGGCAATCTGTGCATTTGGAAGGAAGTGTCCCCTACCATCTATTTGTGGGCACACAAATCTTTCTTCTTTGTCTGCAGCCCTCACCATCAACAGAAGAAAAGAGCTGAGAATGCTAGAGAGTGAATTTACACTGTTTTCTCCCATGTAACGCTCATCCTGCTGTGGGTTGTTCTGGAGGAGTGAGTAATATACAATAGGCCTTTGTCTTCACATGGATTTATTTGTTATTTTTAAGTCTAAATGTCTAGTTTGACCCTGATCAGAGATCTGAGAGAGCTTTTTTTCCCCTGACGCTCAGCAGTTCATCTTTTCACACACTCCTCTGAGTGTACAAGATTTCATAAATCTCTTCAGTGCTAGAATTAAAGCGAATTATTCTCATTATGTCTGAGTCAAAGCCTTTTACAGTTAGAATGAACTGGAGAGGAACCAAAATAGATATAAGAAGGTGGGGGCTGAGATTTCTATGGAAAGGTTAGGTATTTTAGTGGCTTCTGTGTAGGCTTCTTGACAAAACCAGTTCTGACTCGTGCACTGTCATACATGTGAAGGGCCAAGTTCTGTCCTCAGATCTAGGTACACAGTTCTCATTGGCTGCCATATCTGTGAGGCACTAAATAAGCTATTTAGAATTAGGCACTAAATTAACTATTTTTTGCTTTGCATCCTTGTAACCAAATTTTCTGGATGAAACCCCCACTCTGGTTTATTGTAACAATGTAGTACTGTTGGGCCATGTGAATGAATGCAAACTAATTTTAACTTGAAAGTACTGTTCTTCCAGTGATGTCCCTGTGGGTGCTCCACTGTAGGTGTGGCAGCGTCCCCTGTGCCTGGGATCAGGGGATCTTCATCAGCAGTGCCCATTGGACCGCACATGTGCCCATCACATGTATATGTAGCACTATGCGGTCCGACTGCCCCCCAGTTCCTTCTCTACCGCCTATGGTCTGGGACTAAATCCACAGCACAGCCTGCGTCTCCTTTGACCTCTTAGATAGTGCCTTACCTGTTAGTTGTAGTGTAGTTTACTAGTTACTTTACTTTTCTTGTTCTCTCCCTATTAAAAAACAACTTAATTTTTCCTTCCTACTTACCCTCCTCATTAGCTCATAGCTTGGGACTTTGTTTTCCTGCTTTCCGCCCTTCCCGACTGGGAAGCTTTCTCCCTCACCTTTGTGTCTGGATCTTCCAAGTTGAAGAGGTGCATTTCCTGCTAGGATGCCTTCCCAGTAACTGATGGTTACCCACAGTTCATCCGTTGCCTGGGAGAGGGACGGGTCCCACAGAAGTGTACCCAGTGCCACCTGATTGCGAGAGCCAGAAATGACCGGGACATTCAGCTATGGCTTCTCCTCATGGAGAGATCATTGCGTCTAGACCGGACATTATTTCTTCCAAGTACTGTTGCTTATAAAATATGTAGTGTGGCTTGTACATTTAAAGGTGTCCTTTAAAATGATTTCTCCCCTAAATAGATACACTTCCCTGTGTGGAGGTCTTTGCACAGTCACCCTAGTGCAAGGACCCAGTGGAGAGCAGCACTAGGGTGACTGTGCAAAGACCTCCACGCAGGGAGCTTTGGGTAGTGTACTTTCAGTGCAGTGCATGGAGAAAGAATGGGTAGCAGAGTTTCTGTAGACATTTCTGTTGTGGGTTGCTGGGCTCTGCTCAGTAACTTGTTCCACATACAGCACTGCAGGAACAGGACACCAAAGGGGCGGTTATCAAGATATCACAGCCAGGGTGACATGACAACTCGCTCTCCCATTTGGCACATGTGTGGCTCAGTCCCAGAACCCATGCTAAGTCTTTCCTGAATGTGTTTACTGAGTGTGAAATCCTGGGTGTGCAAAAGGGGAAGATACCCCCTCCTCTAAACACTGCTGGTCTTGCACCAGCCATCTAACATGGTAATTCATTTTCTTTGCATATAGGCTGGATTTTAAAGGACTATGAATTATTTGTCCCTGCTGAGAAATACATGCTCTAGTTTGGTTGTTAAGGGCCTACAGGTGACTAGCTCTCATATGGGGATGCGAGGGGGCACAATTACAGTCCATATGTTCTCCTCAGTGCCAGGACTGTGTACTGGTACTGTCCCTGTCGGTGGATGCAAGCCATCTCCAAAAGAGCACAGGCACTATGACCCTTTTCTTCTCCAACAGCCAGCTGGATCTAGTCTCAGGAATATTAAAGGAATTGCAGCTGTTACTTTTGTCTGCCTGTGGCTGGTTCCAGGGTCTGGCCCTGAGATCTGGCTGACTGGTGTTAGCAGCATGAGGCTAGAGATACAACTGCCCCACTTGATTTTCTCCATTAACACCACAGTACTTTATTCTTTGCCCTGGGCCCAAGTCCAAAGGGTCTTTCATATTCTTGTGCATTCACTGTTTGTTCTGAGCTGTGTTTTCATGTGACACTGAAGCATCAAGCTCCTACTAGGCCCTTGAAAGGAGGCCTGAAGTTCCTGCTTCCAGCTGAATTCTGTATTTTAAAAGATGCTAATAAGCACAGTATTCAATGCAGGAAGAACCAGATACTCTAGGATGTAAATACAGCTTTACACAAATGAAGCTGTTTTGTGCAGTTTGAGAAGCAAACACCTTTCTCTGTCCAGAAAAGTAATAAAATACCCAGGAAGTTACTTTTTTCTCCTCCTTTCCTCAGCCACTGCAGTCATTTTTGATACCCAGGTATTGGAGGAGTTACTGGACATTTAGCTGAATGCAGCGATTCTTTTCAAAGCATGCTTGGAATGTGAGAAATCACACATTGGAGATTTAGGCCTGGTCTACACTAAAAAGTTAGGTCGAAGGAAGCTGCCTTAAGTCAACCTGTTAATGTATATGTCTCCACTGCTGGGTCTTTACACCGACCTAAGTTGCCTCTAAAGTCGACTTCTGTAATCCACCTCTGTGAGAGGCATAGCACTTAATTCGATTTTCATGGGTCAACTGCAAGGTAGTGCAGACACAATGTTGTGTAATTCGACTTAATTGGCCTCTGGGTGGTGTCCCACAATGCTAATTTGTGACCTCTCTGGAGATCATTCTCAACTCTGCTGCACTGCAGCCAGGTACACAGGAAACAGCCCCTCCCCTGCTAAAGCCCTGGGAAGTTTTTCCCATTTCCTGTTTGATCAGCATTGGGAGCATTGAGAACAGCTGATCATGGAGACTACATGCCCCAAACGCGCTCCAGCCTGGTCTGCACAGGAGGTGGTGGATCTCATCGCTGTGTGGGGAGAAGAGTCTGTGCAGAAGAAGCGCTGACATCTATTCAAAGATCGCTTGTGGAATGGGGGAGAAGGTCCACATGAGAGACACACAACAGCGCCGTGTGAAAATAAAAGAACTTCGCCAAGCATACCAAAAGGCAAGGGAGGCGAACAGTTATTCTGGTGCTGAACCCCACACATGCTGTTTCTACAACGAGCTGCATGCGATTCTCAGCAGTGGATCTACCAGCACCCCCACAAGCAGTGTGGACACCTCACAGGTGTGAGTCTAGGGACAACAAGGAGGATGATATGGTGGATGAGGAAGAGGAGGAGGAGAATGGGAGACAGGCGAGTGGTGGATCCATTCTCCTCAAGAGCCAGGAAATATTTTTAACCCTGGAGCCCTGTGGGTCGCAGGACATCATGGAGGCTGACTGTGATGCTGGAGAAGCATCACTCGTGAGTATACAGTTACAATCAAAGTCCAGTTAAACTTTAGTGGCCACACACATTTAGTGGTATTGCATGGTTACTGTGAAGAAAAAGTGAGGTGCTGTGGCTCTCTGCTTACAAGAGGCTGCTCCAGGTATGCAGAGGGTGGCCCCTGAAAAAGAGTGTTTATGTGGATTGGGATAGCCCAGGAATCCTCCATGGATATCTCTAGGAAACTTTCATGGAGGTACTCTACAATCCTTTGCAGGAAGTTTCTGGGCAGGGCAGTCTTATTTCTTCCATCATGGTAGGACACTTTCCCACACAACTCCTGAATTAATTCTGCTGGCATCATTGCAGTACACAACATAGCAGCATAAGGACTGAGTGTATACCCAGACACTTGCAGCAGTTCCTTCCTTTCTGCCTCTGTTACCCTCAGAAGACCGATATCACATAGGGTTGCCTAGGAGAAACGGGGGTAGTTCTCATTAAAAGTGCTCTTACAAGAAAAAAAAGGGCATGTAGACCCACCCCACGCCCCCATATTTCAGATTGCCAAACCACACAGCCGCTAATGTGCCTTTACTGTGTTTGGCGTGGGCCGGCAAGTAGTTTAAAGCAGCTGATAGGGGACTGGGGCCCCACATGAGAGAGTCTGCAATTTGGGAATGAAAACATTTCCCTCCCTCCACCCTGTTCCTAAACAGCTTCCCGTGGTGCTATGGGGAAGGGCCATTGTTCGACTAGCTACCTCTGCTACCAACATGAGCTTGCCATAAACTTCTTAAAAGTGCGGTCACCCATGACCCAGAGGGGCTTACTCACCATGGCTTGAGCAGCAAAACAGCACAGTGAATGGTTACATATTCTGATAATGTTATGGCTTGCACCTAGTGTAATAAGGGTGGCTTTTTTAATGAAAATGGCCTTGCTATGGTAACATTTTTTTCATGTACAGTGGCTCTTTTATTTTTTCCCATGAGTGACAGCTGGAAATGTGTCCTTTGGCATATCATCAACACCTGAAAGCAGACTTTCACTGATTAGCAGGAGGAGAAGAGAAAGCAAGAGGACTTATTCACCAAAATACTGAATGCCTCTGGGACAGTTGACACAGAGCTGAGAGCGTGGAAGATTTCACTGTCCGAGAAGTTAGACATGGACATGGAGAGCAGGAAAGCTTCAAATGAGCAAGAGCATGCAGCGCAGGATGAGATGCTTCAGATTATGAGGGACCAAACAGACATGTTGAGCTGTCTGGTTGAACTGCAGGAACAGAAGCAGGAGGGTAGAGTCCCTCTGAAGACCCTGGTAGACAGACAGCCAGCATTGCCTGGTGCAGAATCACCCTCCCCCAAGCATTCCCTGAGGTGTAGGTGAAAAGTCCATTATCCCTTTCACTTAACTCAGGGGGAAGGTACAAGGAACAGAAGGTGCCCATTCACAGACCTTTGATGGTCTGGAATGCGGTATTATTATTATGCAGCTGAAAATGTTTCTCCCGTTCCAACTTTACAACCCCTTTTCCCCAAGGTTACCATTTTTTCTGTTTTCCCTCTTTACTTATATATGTTAAATAAAGTAAATGGATTTGAGAAATAAATGTTCTTTATTGAGTAGAAGCAGTGGTCTTGGGTGTGGGATTGGCTTTACAGGGACAGTGATACAAGGCAGGTGAAGATTTGGGAAAGGGGGAGGGATAGCTCAGTGGTTTGAGCATTGGCCTGCTAAACCCAGGGTTGCGAGCTCAATCCTTGAGGGGGCTATTATAGGGGTCTGGGGCAAAAATCTGTCTGGGGATTGGTCCTGCTTTGAGCAGGGGGTTGGACTAGATGACCTCCTGAGGTCCCTTCCAGCCCTGATATTCTATAAAGTATGACACAGACAAGCAGCTCACATTACTGACTCATTATTGAAACAGCTTTTCAAAGCCTTGTGGATATGCATGCCCCTTGCTATGCTCTTCTTATTGCCCTGGTGTCCAGCTGCACAAAAATGGCTGCCATGCAATCTGTCTCAACTGCCCACCCCTGCAGAAAATTTCCCCCCTTTTTTCACAGATATTATGGAGCACACAGCAGGCAGCTATAACCATGGGGATGCTCTCTTCACTAGGGTCCAACCTTGTTAGTAAATGTCTCCAGCGCCCTTTCAAATGACCAACCACCATTCTGCACTTGCTGAGCCTATAGTTGAACTGTTCCTTACTGCTGTCCAGATGGCCGGTGTATGGCTTCATGAGCAAGGGGTACGCTGGGTCTCCCAGGATAACAATAGCCATCTCAACGTCGTCAGTGTTCATTTTATGGTCTGGAAAGAAAGTCCCAGATTGCAGCTTTTTTAACATGTTCCTAAAGATGCGTGTGTCATGGACCTTTCCTGACCATCCTATGTTGATGTCAGTGAAATGCTCCCTGTGATCCACCGGCACTTGCAACACCATTGAAAATTATCCCTTTTGGTTTATGTACTCTTTGGCAAGATGATCTAGTACTAAGATGGGGATATGCGTGCCATCCATCACCCCACCACAATTAGGAAACCCCACCATGGCAAGACCATCCACTATGTCCTGCACATTTCCCAGACTCACTACCCTTCGTAGTAGAAGTCGTTTAATGGCCCTGCACACTTGGAGCACAGCAGCTCCCACAGTTGATTCCCCACTGACCAGTAACTGTCTGACATTGCAAGCTTCCAAATAGCGATCGCCACTCACTTCTCCACTGTCAGAGCAGCTCTCATTTTTGTGTTGCTGAACTGCAGGGCAGGGGAAAGCTCTGCACAAAGTTCCTGGAAGATGGCCCTCTGCATTTGAAAGTTCTTCAAACACTGCTCATCATCCCATACCTGCAAAACGATGTGGTCCCACCAGTCAGTGCTTGTTTCACAGGACCAGAAACGGCACTCAACAGAGTGCTGCTGCTCTGTGACTGCCAGCAGCAACTGTGAATTGTTTTTTTTCAATGGCTTGCAGCAGGGCTGCTTGCAGGACATTACTATGTTCTGCATGGCAGACCCTACTTCGCTCTGGAAATACTGCAGAAGAAGGTGTGAGGTGTTTGAGATGCTCAAAGCAAGAGTGCACAACTAGCAAGCTCCATGCTTCTGGGGTTATGGCGTACGTGCAGCGGTTTTAAGGTGTGAAAACCACAGAGTTGTTTGCCATTGAGCACAGTGCATCATGGGATGCCTACGCAATGTTCTCATTCTCCCCTGCAACAATGTTTTGGTCCCATGAGGCATTGCACAAACTTCCCAAAACACACTGTGGCAAGTTGCACTTTGGGATAGCTACCCATGATGCACTGTTTTGTGCATCAATGCAGGCACTGTTAAGTGTGCTGTGTAGATGAGCTCTTTGACTGCTAAAAGGAGACTGCCAAATATCTGGCTTCCTAACTTCCTTGCCCTTTGTACTTTGCAACCTGATCCAAAGCCCACTGAAATCAGTGACAGGACTCTTCATTGACCTCCATGAGCTTTGGATCTGACTCTAACTCTCATATTGTGCCTAGAGATTGGATTATTCATAGGTCTAGCCTGCAGATCAGTCTTTAGATGCCATAAGTATGTATTAAAGAGAAGGAGTTGGGATAAAATCTAGAGCTGTCGATTAATCACAGTTAACTCACGTTATTAACTCAAAAATATTAATCGCGATTAATCACCATTTTAATTGCACTATTAAACAATAGAATGCCAATTGAAATTTATTAAATATTTTGGATGTTTTTCTACATTTTCATATATATTGTATTCAGTGTTGTAATTGAAATCAAAGTGTATATTATTTTTTATTATAAATATTTGCATTGTAAAAATGATAAACAAAAGAAATAGTATTTTTCAATTCACCTCAAACAAATACTATAAAGCATTCTCTTTGCCGTAAAAGTGCAACTTACATATATAGATTTTTTTTTTGTTACATAACTGCACTCAAAAACAAAACAATGTAAAACTTCAGAGCCTACAAGTCTACGCGGTCCTACTTCTTGTTCAGCCAATCGCTAAGACAAACAAGTTTGTTTACATTTACAGGAGATCATGCTGCCTGCTTCTCAGTTTCTGGTGACATTGTAAATAAGAACAGGCATTTGCAAGATATTTACGTGACAGATATACTAAACATTCGTATGCCCCTTCATGCTTCAGCCATCATTCCAGAGGACCTGCTTCCATGCTGATGATGCTCATTTAAAAAAAAATGTTAATTAAATATGTGACTGAACTCTTTGGGGGAGAATTGTATGTCCCCTGCTCTGTTTTACCCACATTCTGACATATATTTCATGGTATAGCAGTCTCAGATGATGACCCAGCACGTGTTCATTTTAAGAACACTTTCACTGCAGATTTGACAAAATGCAAAGAAGGTACCAATGTGAGATTTCTAAAGATAGCTATAGCACTCGAACCAAGGTTTAAGAATCTGAAGTGCCTTCCAAAATCTGACGGGGACAAGGTGTAGACTATGCTTTCAGAAGTCTTAAAAGAGCAACACTCCGATGTGGAAACTACAGAACCCAAACCACCAAAAAGAAAATCAACCTTCTGCTGGTGCTATCTGACTCAGATAATGAAAATGAACATGTGTCGGTCGGCACTGCTTTGGATTGTTATCGAGCAGAACTCGTCATCAGCATGGACGCATGTCCCCTGGAATGGTGGTTAAAGCATGAAGGGACTTAAGAATCTTTAGCACATCTGGCACATAAATATATTGCAACGCCGGCTACAACAGTGCCATGCGAACACCTGGTCTCACTTTCAGGTGACATTGTAAACAAGAAGTGGGCAGCATTATCTCCTGAAAATGTAAACAAACTTGTTTGTCTGAGCGATTGGCTGAACAAGAAGTAGGACTGAGTGGACTTGCAGGCACTAAAATGTTATGTTTTTATTTTTGTATGCAGGGTTTTTTTTTACATAATTCTACATTTGTAAGTTCAACTTTGATGATAAAGAGATTGCACTACAATACTTGTATAAGGTGAATTGAAAAATACTATTTTGTTTTTTTTTACAGTACAAATACTTGTAATCAAAAATAAAATGAGCACTGTACACTTTGTATTCTTTCCTGTAATTGAAATCAATATATTTGAAAATGTAGAAAACATCAAAAATATTTAAATGTATTATATTATTGTTTACCAGATGATTAATCGTGTGATTAATATTTTTAATTGCTTGACAGCCCTAATAAAACCATGCACTATATCCAATTGTCTTTTCTGCCCTTTGATCTTGTGGGGAGCCTTTCTACGCTTCAGACCATAATTGCCATCTGGATTGAACTCTCTCTTTCTATAATGCCTTTTTTGCACCTCAAAGTGTGAGGTGCAAAAAAGGCATTACTGTGATCAAACTATTATAGTGAAACTCACTCTGTTATTTCCATAATAATTCTGTGAGGAGCTGCAGTGCTGGGATGGCTTCCATGGGAGTTGAAAGAAATCATCCACAGATGGAAAATGTATTGAATGTATTGATCCGCTACGTTGTTTTTGTTTTTGTTTTTCAAACTAGGTGGAGTGCACTTTGGAGATGAGAATAAAGGCATCATTAGTAGCAGAAAGTTTCACTTGATTGGTAGGAGAAACTTCTCTCAACACAGTGTTCTTTCAAAGGGGGTTGACTGGAAGGGATGATGTAATGGCCTGAGCACTGGATTTAGAATATCTAGAGTCTATACAACCACAGGTTTGATTCTTGGTAGAGCTGTGTCAGGCCTTCAGCCCTCTGATGTAGATTTAGGGGTTGGTGTCAATCCACAAAGCTCCATTTACTTCAGTGATTGATCTATACCAGCTGGGGATCTGGCCCATAAAGTTCCATGCCGTTTATGGATCTCTTGATAAAACCTAAAAATTTGAGGGCTTGTCTGCTCTGTAGGGATCTTGTTGAATTTATTTGTAAGAGGTGTGGTTTGCCTTTGTCTCTATTGCAGAAGGGCTTCTTTGGTTTAGAAGGGTGCTGTGAAAATGTAACACTGCTGCAGGATTCTGTTAGATGGACATCCAAAGGAATACTGGTATATTTCATGGTGAAAAGGTAAACACAGGACTAGATTGGAGATGCTGAGCTTAAAAAGCAGGGTTGTGATTGGTTTGCCTCTTCGGGGCTATTATTTGTGCTTGTGAATATTAGTTAAGTGGTGGTAACCTGAAAAGGCATTGCAGTCTTCTAGACCTATGAAGGAAGAAACCAACCAAAATTCCAAAACTGAAGCTTATCGGTTTTCAAAAACAATTAATTTGAAGTGAAACAAAATAAAAACTGATTTGGCTTCATTCCAAAATTACCCTTTGAAAAATAAAAATAAATAAATAATCACCAAATGCTGTTTTCCCACATAAAAATGTGTTTTCAGGTCCCCTTTTTTGTTAGGAAAGTTTTGTTTGGTCAAAAACTTCAAGCAGCTCTAGTCATTTGTATGGCACCATGGATGTGTATAGCACTCTGCCAGTGCACAGGAACCTGAGGACTTTACACTCAAAAAGGTAACCCCAACCATATACTGCTAGGGCACACAGCAGTGTCCCAGCACAAGTTTCTGACTGCGTTTTGTTAAATGACTAATCCTTGGGATTGCTTTGTGCTGAATTGGGTCTTGGATTCTTTTCTCTCTGTTCTTCAGTCAGGATTGTGGCATCTTACAATTCCTCAGACTTTACTAGCCTATAGTCATCTAGTGCATGAGAGTTCAGATCATGGAGTTTATAATAATACCACCCTCCACAGCTCTAGGGGGCCAGTGTCCAGGCCATGTAAACACAAATGCAGATTTATTTAATGGTGAGTGGAATGGGTTAGCTTCAGTGGCAAACAGCGCTCAACAAACTGCAATAGTACAAACTCCTTTTAGGGCCCAACCCAATGCCCACGGACGTCACTGGGAGCCTTTTCCTGGCGTTCAGTGGGCTTTGGACCAGGCTCTCAATGCCATGCTGCCTTATCTACTGGGAGATGGAGTGTGGCTATACTGTAACCTCAGCTTTGGCCAGAGTGGACTGACTATTCTCAGGAAGCACAAGCATGCCTCAGAGGGTGGGCAAACTGAGTGGTGCAGGTGGCACACCAGAATCCCAACGACTTGACTGCATATAACTATTGCTCTTGATCTGTCCCAGGAGCACCTCAGAGCACGAAATGAACCTATTTGTGAGACGCTGCACTGGCATCAGCTGCTGAAATAAACTTGGTTTAAGAGTGTCCTCAATCCATGCTAAAATCTGTGTGACCAGGCCTTCAGCTGCCCTGGTAATGACTGGGGGGAGGGGTGTATTTTACATCCAACATATACCCCACACAGTGTTCAGAGGCTCTCTGCAGGAGCACTGGTTCAGGCCTGCTTCAAAGGAAGTTGTCACTAACTGAATCTGGTGAGTCCTCCATCATCTAGGGGTCCTCAATTACTGACCTGTTCCCTTTTTGCTTTAGCTTAGGAGATCTCGACAAGGTTGCTGCACAAGGTGGAATCGCTGCTTACAATAGAAAGCCTCTTGCAGTGAGTCACATGAGTTTGTTGAACTCTCGCTGGTGTAATAAATGGAATATCTGAGTGCCCCTTGGCAGTTGTTTGGCTATCTACATTACCACCGCACTTGATGTATGTGACTTCCTAGAAACTTCCCTATCAGTCATTTCTTTAATGCCTTCTGACTTGCAAACCATAAGAGCTTTAATTTTAAAAGATTGGCTGCAGCTGAGGAGAAAAATTATGGCGTTTCCCCTGAGTCCCTAGCGATTCCTCTTCAAGATTTACAGTGTATCCTGGCATTAAAAAAAAGAGTCACAACCCTGAGTTAGAAGATGAGAAGGCAGAGAAAGCCCAGAAAAAAAAGTGTTCAAAGATGTTGTTCATTCTGCATTTTTTCTCACTGTGGGTATTTGGGATGGGGGAAGGAGAAAGGAGGCAGAGGATGGATGGATGGAAAGACAGTGGAGGAAGAACCTCAGGGTCCTACGGTCTCCCTGCTCCCATGATTCGGGAGGGGAATGGGATTCTGTGGTTTCAGGCTAGGAAGTGGAGCATTGCTAATACGGACGGCTCTGAAGTGCCCAGAGTTTCCCAAAGGGATATTTCAGACCTAAGCATAAAGCCCTTTGCAGAAAATGTCCAGCCAGCAACACCACCTGTTTTAAACCAATGGGGCTGCCACTCACCTGCTTTTAGGGATCACAACTGTTGCTTGTAGGGCATGAGATCTAGTCACCTGAGTAGGTACGTAGGGGGCTGGGCAGGACTGTACTTGGATGGCTAGCCTGAGGCACACCCGTGGCTGCGCTGATATTTGTAGTGGAGCAGAGCTAGCACATGTATGTCTACCTGAGCTGGGAATTACATCTCCCAGCTGCTGTGGAGACATATCAGGGTGGTCCCAGCCCATTTAGGATTTATGAACTCCAGGTTCCTCTTTGTCAGGCTCTTTTGCAGCTTAAAGAAGTGAATAGGTATCAGAATTCCTTTTTTTTTAATGTGAAAAAAAACTAACAAGGAGAACAGTATAGATCTCTAGCTTGGATCCTTCCATTCTAGTGTGGATGGGCCTTTTCTTTGGAAATAGAAATAACTGAAAAATAATTAATCAGCATCCTTTTTCAAAAATATTTGAATATTTTTCAAAAATATTCCCACCCATAAAATCCCTACTGTCATCAAATTTAGCCTGGAAATAAGGTACACATGTTTAACAATAAGGGTAATTACCATTGGAACAATTTACCAAGGTTGTGATGGAGTCTCTGTCGCTGATAATTTTTAAATCCAGATTGACATAAGAAGGCCATACTGGGTCAGACCAAAGGTCCATCCAGCCCAGTATCCTGTCTTCTGACAGTGGCCAATGCCAGGTGCCCCAGAGGGAATGAAGAGAACAGGTAAGCATCCAGTAATCCATCCCCTGTCACCCATTCCCAGCTTCTGGCAAACAGAGGCTAGGGACACCATCCCTGCCCATCTTGGCTTATAGCCATTGATGGACCTATCCTCCATGAACTTATCTAGTTCTTTTTTGAACCCTGTTATAGTCTTGGCCTTCACAACATCCTCTGGCAAGAAATTCCACAGATTAACTATGTGTTGTGTGAAAAAATACTTCCTTTTGTTTGTTTTCAACCTACTGCCCATTAATTTCATTTGGTGACCCCTAGTTCTTGTGTTATGAGAAGGAGTAAATAATACTTCCTTATTTACTTTCTCCATACCAGTCATGATTTTATAGACCTCTATCATATCCCCCCTTAGTCATCTCCTTTCCAAGCTGAAAAGTCCCAATCTTATTAATCTCTCCTCATGTGGTAGCCGTTCCAGACTGCTAATCATTTTTGTTGCCCTTTTCTGAACCTTTTCCAATTCCGATATATCTTTTGTTAGATGAGGTGACTGCATCTTCACACAGTATTCAAGATACGGGTGTACCATGGATTTATATAGAGGCAATATGATATTTTCTGTCTTGTTATCTATCCCTTTCCTAATGATTCCCAACATTCTGTTAGCTTTTTTGACTGCTGCTCTGCTCTAGGAATTATTGCGGGGGCAGCTCTGTGGCTTGTGCTGTGCAAGAGGTCAGATTAGATGATCACAGTTGCCCCTCCTGGTCCAGGAATCTATGAATCAAAGCCGACTCCTTGTTCTGTACTAGCTAGAGTCCTTAAGGGAGACATTTATTTCCTATTACTTCCATACAAAGGTCCTGCACTGAAATATTTTGCATACTTTTTCAGACCTGCTGGAAACATTAAACACACACAAAAGTACAGCTATGAAACCAGTCAGTTCAGAATCAGTGGGGGAATTGGTGGTTGATTTTCTCACAACCATGATGAATAAATCCAGTAGATTGCCTCGTTTTGCATAAATGTATCTTATTTCTAACTAATAATGAATACCAGCTGTTGAACCAACAGAGCTAGTCGGCAGCCTTGCCTTTGGATTTTGTAATATATTGAATGCTTGGTCTCTTTACATGGATTTTTTTCAATGTCTTTTATTTAAAAAAAAATCTTTTTACACACTTATTAGCTAATTGCTGCTAGGGGAACAGCCATTAACAAGCCATTGTCTAGCTACCTTAGGGTATGTCCACACTACCCGCTGGATCGGCGGGTAGTGATTGATCGATCCCCACCGCGCTCCCCATCGACTCCGGAACTCCACCAGGGCAAGAGGTGGAAGCGGAGTCGACGGGGGAGCCGCGGCCATCAATCCCGTGCTGTGAGTACGGGAGGTAAGTCAAAATAAGATACGTCGACTTCAGCTACGCTATTCTCGTAGCTGAAGTTGCGTATCTTACATTGACCCCCCCACACCAGTTTAGACCAGCTCCTAGACCATTTGATAATATAAAAAAGGCATGTATGTATTTAAAATAATTTTGTTACAAGTACAGATTTCACTGCTAAAATGTGTTAACATATAGAATAACAGGCAGAGAGGGAATGTGGTCTAGTAGTTAGAGCAGGACTCCTCCGATCTGATCCTGCAAGCACACGTACACATGAGTAACTTTATTCATTTGCAGTTACTCATGGGCATAAGTGTTTGCAGGACTGGGCCACTGGGTTATATTCTCATGTCTGGCCTGGCCCTTTGCCTGACAGAGGGTATGTCTACACAGCACCTGGAAGTGTGATTGTAACTTGGGTAGACATACCTGCGCTAGCGCAGCTAATAATAGTTGTGTAGCTGTGGCATCAGCGTGGGCTGTCCGAGCATGCCAGGAACCCTGGAGACAAATCACATTCCTAGACTGTGCTGAAGCCCCAAGCTGCTACATCTTCACTGCTATTGTTAGCTGTGCTAACACGGGTGTGTCTACCTGTGCTGCAGTCATACTTTGGGTTGCAGTGTAGACATACCTATAGTCACTTAAAGCTAAATTTCTGAAAGTGGCTGCTAATTTTGGATGTCGGGTTTGGATCCCATGGATGTAAAGTGGGTTGCCACAGTGTTGCAGAGCTCTCCTTTTGAGCATCAGGTCTTGTCATGCATCCGACGAAGTGGGTATTCACCCACGAAAGCTCATGCTCCAAAACGACTGTTAGTCTATAAGGTGCCACAGGACTCTTCGCTGCTTTTACAGATCCAGACTAACACGGCCACCCCTCTGATACTTGAGTCCTGTCCTCTGTGTAGTGCGAAAGTTTGTCTCTCTCACTAACAGAATTTGGTCCAATAAAAGATACTACTTCACCCATGTTGCCACTCTGAACATCTTTTGACATTTTTGCTGGTAACCTTAGGAGTTTTTCTCCATTTATTAAATGGGCATACTGATACCGACAGCTTCTCCTTAGGGGTATTGTGAAGCTAAAGTGCAGTAAGGTCTGTGGATGAAAAGCACTTATCAATTTTATGGATTTGTATGTATTAACTGACTTTTGTAGTGTGCTTGGTGCTCTCTGGCTGGCAGACCCTATAGACAGGTCAAGTGTTATATTTCATGTGGATGTAGTTTGAAAAAGCACACGCACTTCTAACACATTTGGAGAAAATAATTTGGGATGGGGAGATGTTTTAGGTTCATACTTTCCCTAATACTTTGTTATTTTGAAAATTGAAATTTGTTTCCAATCCAGTTCAGGATGTTACACTTAACTCATTTCTGAGATAACTTAGATACAGTGTCTACAACCGAGTACAGAGGGTGATTGAGACTATAAAGCAAAGCCTTAAAACCACTGGATTTTTCTGCCTACTGGAATTCCACAATGAAACCATTTTATACCCAAGGAATTTAAGGAGAAAAAGTCTGGACATCCTCTTCCTTCTTACAGCAGCTGTTTTCACTTTGTATTTTAATGAGTGGGCTGAACTAAAACCATCGGGGAAGGGCTTCCCCCTCTGGCACCCACACATAAAAGGCTTTGCTAATGTGTCATGCTTTTTGCCTGTGTGAAATGAGTAAATACCTATAGCTGGACAGTTCAAAGAAAGGGCTTCATTATGTTCTTGACGGTTAAGTTCTTTGGTACAAGCTTTTTTTGATTTCCCTGGATTTCAGTCTGATGTGCCTTTAGCCTCACAAAGTGAGTATTTAAACTGAAAATCTAAAATCTTTGCAGTCCTTTTTTAGGTTTTCCAGCATAAATAATTTTGGAGTCTCTGTTGATTTTGGAGGTACATTTTGTTTGAACTACTGCATTATGTGTTCCCTGTTAACTGTAAACATCTTTTCTGCATGATTTATAATCATGATCCTTCTTTGTAAAATGCTTTGAGATCCTGGTCTGAAAGGATCTATATAAATGCAGTGTTGTTACTGTGCGGGAAATATAGTGGAACATGTTGATTTTCTTTACATTGTAAACACTAAATGTGATATATTAAACATTATTGACCTTGTTTCCAAAGGGAGTAGACTTTAAAGGTTACGCTCTACCTTCTCTTAGATTGTTTCTGACTGTGCTGAGTGATTTTTATCCTGTATGTGTTGATCACTTGTCTAATCAGTCCGTCTTCTATGTGCTGAGAGCCGCTGCTTTTTGGATTTTAATTCAACTTTATATCAACCAGAAAATTTCCCATTCCTTTAAGTATCTTCTGATGCTAAACAGAACCGAAAAAATGGTGAAAGTGGTGTTCCTTTTTGCTGGTTTTCCTTCAGCGTTAGATCGCATTTGCTAAACTCAGCAAATAGCAGAATTCCCCCTAGAATACTGGGAAGCAGCCCCAAAAAAAAAATCTGTGGTTACATTTTGCTGGAGGTTTCTTGTAGCAGGTTGGGTTTTTTTAAATGGTCTGCTGAAATACTTTGTTAGAACTACATTCCTGGCTGGTGCCATTCTCAAAAAGGCAGCTCTGTTAAATGTACATAAATGAACCTCCACAAATCAAAAGTACAACAGAGCCACTCTGTATGTAACTGCAAATGCAAGTTAATTATTAGCAATAGAAGGGAAACCTTACTATTTACAAGCTAGATAACAGCATTTGCCTTTGAGGAATATTGTACAACATGGGGAAGCAAGAGGAGCTCAAATTGTAGCCATTTAAGAGTGATTTGTTTTTCAAATGCTTTGCTAAAGTTACTGTCCCAAGTTGATAGAAAATAGGAGCTGAAACCAAATCAGGGATCCAAACATTCTTGAACTTCACATCTGGTTCTGAACTTCACAGCTATACCCTGAATCATCGATGGCTAGACCCAATATCGTGATTCACGTCCATCACTCATAGCAGGGTTAAGTTATTTAAAGAGTATTAAGGCTAGATTCTGCTCTTGGTTACATCCTGAGTAATTCAGTGATTCCAGATTCAGTGATTTACACCAGTATGACTGAGCAGATTTTTGACTCCAGGTTTAAAATTATGTATGTGGTTTGTGTTTAATACTTTCATTGACTCTGAAATTAGAACTCTGGGCTGGATCCTCAGCCCTGTTCTGCCTGCCTTGCGCTGCTCTGGCAACAGAAAGCAGCTGGCAGCCCGGTGGACCTGCTGAAGTAAGATTTTCCCCATCTTTGGATGGCATAGAGCTCACATGTCCAGCTCTAAGTCAGCCCTCCCCAGCTTCTAGTCTACAAGAGACATGACCATGCTGACTTTGCAGTCCAGGAATTCTCAGCTGCTGGAATAGCTCCTTGGGATTATAGGCCCCATGTATTACATAGAGCAGCCCTGAGGCTGCTCTAAGTCTTTGTCTTCATTAGGAAAAAATAAGTGTGTTCTTAACTTGGTTAGCTAACTCAAAGTAACAGGAGGCAGTTTGTCATTTTCATGCAAGTTAGCAGGTCAGGTTAAACCCCAGGTACTGCCTATAGGCTTTAATGTAATGTGCTAACTCATGTGGAAGCTATAAACTACTTCATCTTCACTGGGATTTTACTATGATTTTACTGTGAGTTAAGAGCATGCTTGTTTTTCTAGTGAAGACAAGGCTTAAGTTACACTGGCTCAAGGACCAAGTAGCTGCAAAAGTGTCTAAAAGTGCCTTTTTTCATTCACATGATCTGGGTTACCGCTAAAGATCTCGCCCTATGTATATCATGACCGCCTTTGCTCTGAATGTTTCCATTAGGTATCTTTAATATACACACTTAATTTATTTCCATTCTTAAATCAGTAAAGGCGTATTTTCTGTTATTTATCATTGAAAATATCTCATGAGCTAACTGGTTCTAAATGAAGAGGAGACCCCTCGGAGGGCTTTATTTGGTGGGTGTGCCTGAGGAGACACTGAACTGTTTTTCTAACCACAGAGATTGATACAAGTTAGGCAATGTGACAATATTATTTAGTACCTAGTGCTCTGTGCCCCAGTTTCTTCTCAAAAGGGTGGATTCTAGAACTGCTATATGATTTGGCCACAGGCCTCCCTCCCTAGTGTAAACAGAAAGTCCAAGAAAACAAAAAGTCTTTTCACCCTCACTCAGTGTGTCCTTGTTAGCCCTCCTCCAGGACTCCCCTGTTACCCTGTATCAAAGCTTGGCAAGTCCATTTGATCCCTTCTTCAGGGCTTCCTTCTTGTTCAACTCTCAGGACTTCAGTTCCCAGCTCTCTCTGAGCAGGGGACCTCTGCAAGTCCCACTCCAGCCCTGGGGCTCTGTGGCAAAACCTCCCACAGCTCTTTCTTTTGTCTTGCCGCAGCCATTTCTGGCTGTTTTCTAGACCTTCTCCCCAGACTTCCCAGCACGTCCTGCCACCCACTTGGCTCTTCTGCAGGAGATCCTTGGAGGATCCCTCCTCCTCAATGACTGACTACACATGCTCCCTCTTATAGATGGCATCAACTAGAGGCTGCTGTCATGTCATGCCCAAACACATCACCTGGGAGGCAGATAATTAGGCACAAATGGGGCTGAGCCCAGCTCCCTTAAAGGGCCAGCCCACCCTGTGACAAGGAGGAAGGATAGCCATGTGGCTAAGGCACTGGACTGGAACTCTGGGTTTATTTCCCAGCTTTGCCACAGACTTCCTGTCTGACCTCAGGCAAGTCATGTAATCTCTCTGTGCCTCGGTTCCCCATCAGTAAAACAGGGGTACTAACCCTTCCTCTGTCTGCCTGGTCTGGGTAGACTGTAAATGGCTCAGGGCCAGGACTGTCTCTTACTATGTGTTTATACAGCGCTAGCACAATGGAGCCCCAAACTTGACTGGGGCCTCTAGGGGCTGCTGTGAGATAAATAATAATAATAATAAATAATAAAAATCGGTTCCTTCAGGGTTTTTACATCCTTTTGTGTGTTTGAACTATTGATTGACTACTTGAAGTCCTGCTGAAAAGCCTATTTAGGATACATGGTATGTTTTCCTGCTTGTCTCTGTTACCAAGCATTAATAAAAATGGGAGCGTAGATATATATATTTTTAAAGGTAAACAGCAATGGAAATAAGTACAGATATATGTACCCTACTAAGCAGGCTGGAGTAATATTTAGCACATGAATAAGTTTTAACTTACCAAAAACTTATTTGTAGACCCCACTAAAATCAGCCGGTTCCATCTGGATTTTTTAAAGACTCCCCAGAGCCCAGAATTCCGGGATGTCCTACTATACAAGAAATCCCATCCAGCCCCTGACTTGGTTGGGATCTGACTTCCAAGAATTATGCATTCAGGCTCCTAGGAATCTGTCATAACTCTAGAAGGACTTAGTAGGCTGTCATGAAGCTTAAATAGGCCTCTGAAGCCTAGTTCTTTGACAAATCAAAATCTTCCCAGGCTGCTGCCTTAGGATCCAAACCTGTGCTCACCACAATGCTGAGGTCACCTTTGTTGTCTTTGTTAAAAATTCTTTGAATGCTAGGTCTCATTTAGTGTCCTGATCTTTTTTATGTGATGTAATAATCATTTCCATGACAATCAACTGTGGTGGCAGAAAAAAGATTGATGTAGGAGGAAGAAAAATAAAGCAGTAGTGGCAAATCAGTGGTGTCCTACGTGGTAAGAAAAGGAGGCACAGTAAAATAGAATATTATATGTATAAGTGTTTGAAAATGGGATGTTATCCAGGATGTGTCACTGGCTGTTTAATGTGTATAGAAAGCTGGTATTCTCCATGCCATAAAGAGCAGAACGTTACCTGTCTTTAATTAGATATCTTCTTCTGGACAAAATATACAAGCTGCACAAGAAGGTGTTGTTTTCTCATGAAGTTTAACTGAAACTTGTTGATGTGTTTCTCTCTCCTTCTTCTCTAATGCTATCTCAAGTTGAGTGCTGCAGAAGGGTAGGGGAAAAGATGCAAGAACTAAAATAACTAATGCTGATATTTGAAACCAGGGCGGACTTGGGAATCCTTAGTCATGTAAGTCTTTGTGTCTGCAGGAGGTTCGCCGAAGTCGTGGGACCAGCGGACCCTCCACAGGCAAGCCGCCGAAGGCAGCCTGCCTGCCGTGCTTGGGGTGGCAAAATGCCTAGAGCCGCCCCTGAGTGCAGGCTCCCCCTGTTGAAGTCAATGGGGCTTCCAGCAGGTGCAAGGACCTACACAGATAAGGATGCAGGATCAGGGCCATAGTTTGGGTTTACACTGGTGTAACTAAAATCAGGAGTAATTCCATTTTAAACCAGCAGAGTTATTCTGGATTGACACTGGAGTAAATAAGAGTGGTATCTGGCCACAGTGCTGATAGCTGACGTTCCTGGGGCTACAGGGTTTGTGGTTTGGGTCTCAAAGATGCTTGAAAAGTGCTTGTATGGTTGGATCAGAATAGATTTAGTCTGAGATTTTCAAAGTGGCGTCAAAGAGTTAGGTGCTCAACTCCCATTGAAATTTCAGTAATAATCAACCCCTAGCTCTTATCTAGCGTGTTTCATCAGCAAATCTCCATGCACTTTACTAAGGAGATCAGTATCATTATCCCTATTCTACAGATGGGGAAACTGAGTCACAGAGCTGGGAAGTGACTTGCCCAGGTCAACCAGCAGGTCAGTGGCAGTGGAACCAGGGGGTGAGGGGTTCTAGCACCCTGCAATGAAAACATTGTGGGGGAAGATCTAGGTTTCCATCCCTCCAATGATTTCTGTGGTGCAATTAGGACCCAGATATGTTCCCCCCGCACATGTGGGGTGTGTGTGTGAGAGACAAGAACGGGATCCAGAGAGGGGCTGGAGTGGCCACCCCAGTGCACAAGATTGGGCTGGCCACCAGGGAGCAGGTAGGGGTCCCCAACCCAGCCTGGTTCTGCCTTTAAGCTACCTGGGTCCTGATGGAGACACCCACCATAGGGGAGGAGGAGCATGTGCTCTAGCTGCTGAGGTGGCGTGGAGAATGGGACAGGGTACTGGCACCTGAATGGGGGAAGGGAGGCATTAGTGCACAGGATGCCAGCTGCCAAGGAGGAGATGGGGGAGCACAGGGAACAGGCCATCAGCTGTCCAGGAACTACCATAGGAATGACCGTGGGAACTACCGGGCTGCCCCTTCCCAGCCAGGAGCTGGCTGTCCTCCTCCAACCTGTCGTAGTCGCTCCCCTCACTCCCCCTGCTATCCCTTTCCCCCCCATTCACAGGGAGCTTCCACCCCCAGAGTGGCAGAACCAGGTCTCTTGCATCCTAGCCCAGTGGCCCATCTAGTAGATCATACTGCCCCTAGACTACTTTGAAAATCCCCAGCCTTAGAGACAGAGTCCTGTGGCACCTTATAGAATGTGTCTGACAAAGTGGGTATTTACCCACGAAAGCTCATGCTCCAATACATCTGTTAGTCTATAAGGTGTCACAGGACTCTTTGTTGCTTTTTACAGATCCAAACTAACACGACTACCCCTCTGATACTTGACAGCCTTAGAGAATTATCATTAGAAAGGAAACACCATCTTTAATCATGTTCATTTGCAATGCTTCTCACTCCCAACAAGATTTGGGGATATATTAAAGGGTTTTCAATCCAATCCTCACCAGCAAGGTCGTTTTTTGCATGAGCTCTAGGACAATAATTTCATTAGTAAATCTGTGTATAGATGAATTAAAAAATACATAATTCCATTGACATTTTGTTTTGTCTAAGACAGCTTGTTTAAATACTTTACTAGTATAATCAAGAACAGGAAATTGACCCTGTTTAGTCCCACGTGCTTGCACTGGAGACAGCAGGTGATGTCATGTCCTTGTTGAAGTTCCCACACAATATTTAATACATCCTTGATCTTTCCTCAAAGTGTTGTTTATTCTAAAATGTCTGCTTTTCATAGGGAAGAGGAAACCTGCCATAAATGTTCTCCCCAACACGGTATGTGCTTTAAGAGAGGAGTGTGACTTTAAAATCTACTAGCACTTTTCATGTGATCAGCTACTCCTATAAATGGGAAAAGATCACACACTGAGGCTGAGGGATTGTAAACAAGAAACTCTCCAAAAATACCATGGGTTTTGGCAGGGGTGGAACATTTTGCAGGAAGTTCATCTGTAGATAACGTACAAGGCTACCACTTTAAAAGGCTTTTTAATAAGATCAAAAAGTTTCCCACATTTTTTTAGTGTGATAATTTGTATTCTCACTGCTTTTGTACATGTTGGATATGATTTAAGTTTATGGAGTTGTCTAAAGAACCAGAATCGCCTCCTGCATACCCATGGCAGTTCATCTATAACTCTGAGGGGAACAAGGGGGGTGGTTTTCTAGAGAGCAGTTTAAAATGCTTTTCTTTCCTATTTGCCAAGTTTTTATTCTCAGTAGAATTTAATGACTCAAGTCTTGAAAAACTTCCATACATGGTTAAAGTGTAACCACTGGTGCGGGTTTATTTATTTAAATGATAGAGTTTCAGACAAACTCGGGTGACTTTCTTCAATAGCCACTCAGTTCTCTTCTACAAGTTGCTTTGGCAGCTACTAAATGTATTCACAGACAAGCCACTCCTAAACACCATGAGGGTGGAAGCTAATCAAAGTAAGTGATGTCTGTACATGGTGATTATAACATGCTCAGATCTGCCATGCTGATTAGACAGATAGAAGCCAACCTAGACTGGTCTGGGGCTGTAGATCAGTGGCAGAGCGCATATGTTACATGTCTGAGGCAGTGGGTTCATTTCCCCCAGTTCTTCTGTGGGGGAGGGATAGCTCAGTGGTTTGCACATTGGCCTGCTTAAACCCAGGGCTGTAAATTCAATCCTTGAGGGGGCCTGTAGCAGGGTGCTGGTGCAAAAGCACCTAATTAGCCCCTGCTCAGCCAGCCTCAATCAGGGGTAATAGATTGGGGCTGGGGAAAAGGCTGGTGCCTGGCCTCAGGAACTGGCTGCACCTGCAGGCCTGCTCAGAGAAGAGCTATAAAGGCTGGCTGGCAGCCAGTACAAAGGGGGGAATAGCCAGGGAAGGGGTAGTCTCCAGGCTGAAGGGAGACCCCTTGTAAAGAGGAGACAAAAAGCCTTGTAAGTTTGTACATAGTATCACTGGTGGTGAGAACTGTTTGTAAATAAAAGCCACGGGTGCTGCAGTGAAAAAAAAAAAGCCTCACAGTGCTTTCTTGAGGGAGCACAGACCCAGCAGGGGGGTGGCCCAGGAAAGGACCCGGTTACACGTGGGGGCTTGTCTGGGATCTGTGCCATAGATGCAGTGTGGCAGCCTGGGCATGGAGAGCACCCTGCAATGGCTTGCTGAGCAGCAAACAGAAATGCAGAAGATGTTACAGTCTTTCCAGGAGTCCCACCAGGTGGAGCGGCAGGCTCTCCTCATCTGGCAGACCGAGCAGCAGAAAGCCCTCCAGGACTTTATCAAGGAGCAGTCAACGGTACAGCAACAGCTCCTGCAGAAGTTGGTGAGTCCTGCTGTGGTGGGGGATGGTGCCCGGACTCCAGGCCTCAGCCTTTGTAAGATGGCCCCCGCCGATGACCCTGACGCCTTTTTGGGCACCTTTGAGTGGGTGGGCCTGGGAGCCGGTTGGGATCGTCCCACCTGGGCCCTACGGCTCGGCCCTTATCTCACCGGGGAGGCGCAGGCCGCGTATATGGCCCTGACAGAGACCCAAGCCAGGGATTACGACGCGGTGAAGGCAGCAATCTTAGATCGCCTCGGGTTGTCAGCTGAGAAATACTGCCAGAAGCTTCGGGCAGCCCGATGGACAGGGCGTGTGCGGCCCCGGGCCTTTGCGCAAAAGCTAACGGACTGGGCAACCTGGTGGTTGAGGCCCGACGCCCACACGGTGGGCCAGATAATGGACCAAGTGATCCTAGAACAGTTTCTACAGGGCCTCCCTGACAGTGTGCGGGTTTGGGTACGGCGGCACCAGCCGGCCACTCTGGAAGCGGCCGTGCAACGGACTGAGGAATGTGCAGAGATTGACTTCCCAGTGAGGGAGCATCGAGTCCTGCGAGACCCAGAGAGGGGCAGGAAACCCCGTGAGCACAGCGGGGTGAAGCCGCCGGACAGGCGACGGGAGGAGCCCAAGGGGACCCCTAGCCGTCCGGGGCAGTTTGTGTGTTGGCGGTGTGGTCAGCTGGGACACAAAAGTCGGGACTGCCCGGTGATGGAGTGTGGAGCGGCGGACTTTTGCGGACGGACTAGAACTGGGGCGTGGGAAAGGAGGCGTGGGTTAGCCACCATCCCGGTGCGGGTAGGCAAAAGGTCCCATAGGGGTCTGGTGGACACGGCCTCCGCCCGCTCCTTTGTACAGCGGCGCGTGGTGAAGCCGCACTGGCTTATCCCTGGGGGACGGATGTGGGTGGACTGCATCCATGGGGATAGGAAATGTTGTCCCGTGGCCCAGGTACCTCTTGAAGTAGACGGGCGGTTTACCTGGAAGCAGGTGGGGGTAATTGAAGGGCTAGCTTACCCCGTGGTCCTAGGGCAGGACTGGCGCTTCCCCTGAGGGGAAAGGCGGCCGGGGTGAAGCAACCAAGAATGAGGGGAAAAAGAACCCTGGAAGGGGAGAGCAAGGCCCTGGGGGAGGCGGATCGGGAGCAAGAGAAGGCCCCACAACCTCCGGGGGGAGAAGTAGAACAGCCTGGACAACAGAGCCAGGAAAGTAAACAAGAGGGAATGACTAAGGAGCCCAGGGAGCTCCCGGGGCAGGACCACCTGGGGGAGGGAGCCCTCGGGGAGGTAGAAGGCATTCAGCAGGGGGAGGCCCAGCGGCAAAGGGACGGAGGGCCTAGACCAGAGACGGGGGCCGACTCGGGGCAGTGAGCTCTGAGCCATCACCCCTACTGGAAAGGAAAGAGGAGCCTCTGGCGCAGCCGGCCCAGCCGTGTGAGTGGTGTGAGGACCTCTGGGTAAGCGTGGACCTGTGGGGTGCCTCACCCCCTACCCAATGTGCCTTTTGTGGGTGGGGAGTGCAAAAGCCCCATGGAGTTGTTTCAGGGGACCCCTCGGCTGGACAGGGTGCCCAGCCTCAGAATAAAGTTCCTGGCCGTGGAAGGCGAGGCCGAGGGAGGCCAGGCCTGGCACCAGCTTAAGGGGGGAGGTGTGTAGCAGGGTGCTGGTGCAAAAGCACCTGATTAGCCCCTGCTCAGCCAGCCTCAATCAGGGGTAATAGATTGGGGCTGGGGAAAAGGCTGGTGCCTGGCTTCAGGAACTGGCTGCACCTGCAGGCCTGCTCAGAGAAGAGCTATAAAGGCTGGCTGGCAGCCAGTGCAAAGGGGGCAATGGCCAGGGAAGGGGTAGTCTCCAGGCTGAAGGGAGACCCCCTGTAAAGAGGAGACAAAAAGCCTTGTAAGTTTGTACATAGTATTGCTGGTGGTGGGAACTGTTTGTAAATAAAAGCCACGGGTGCTGCAGTGGAAAAAAAAAAAAGCCTCACAGTGCTTTCTTGAGGGAGCACAGACCCAGCAGGGGGACGGCCCAGGAAAGGACCCAGTTACAGGGCCATTTGGGGATTTAGTTGGGGATTGGTCCTGCTTTGAACAGGGGGTTGGACTAGATAACCTCCTGAGGTCCCTTCCAACCCTGATATTGTATGTTTCTATTCCCTGATTGAGCATTGCTCTTGCAGTCAGCTTTCTGGTGGTATATGATCACAGTTGAAACCAATTCTAAACACAGAGAAGCCAACCTCCCCCAACACTCAAGTCAAGGAAAGCCATAAAGATGGGCATATCTCTATCTGTAATTTCATGGGGCTCCTTCAACCTTCTCACTATTCCCCCATGGCTTCCCTGACCTCACTTGTCTTTTCCCCATGCTTCACTGCTGTCTCTTTACTCACTAGTTGGTGCAATAAGTGGGGTAATATAATTGACTTTGTATGTTGGCCCCAATTGGCTTGCAGTTGTATCCATTTATCTGTTTACAGCAACTTAGTGTATACAGCACTTATTACTGACCATGTTAGTCTGAAAAGTCAGCAGAAGTTTCTAAGCCCTTACTGTCTCATGGCTTAATGTATCTTGACATTTATATGTAAACAATCCTGTGAAATAATTTACAAATTCACATGCAGTTGGCAGAGCCCTGATACTAGCAAGTAACTTCTAAACACTTAGGGGAGGTACTGTGGTTGAGAGCTTGTTAATGTCAGGCAGGGACTCCTGAATTCTAATGCTAGCTCTGCCTAGCCTGTCATGTGACCTTGGGTAAGTCACTTAACCCGGCCATTGGGGGAGTCTAGCCCCCCAGCCCCTCCCCTTGTGCCCATGGCAACACCTCTCCCCTCCCCTTTTATGCCCCTCCCTTGCAGGAGCCCAGAGTGCCCCTGCCACAGCCCCCAGCACCAGATGGCCAGGTGGCCACCCCCCAGCCCTAGTGTGCTGGGCAGCCAGCCCCAGAGCGCAGGGGGGCTGGGTGGCGCAGTCCGAGGGCTGGGCGGGTAGTGCGGCCCCAGTGCCAGTTTCCCTGAGTCCCTCCGAGAGGCAGGCCAGCCAGCCCCAGCCCCAGCCAACCTGGGCTTGGCCAGGCCAGGGCAGAGCACGGAGAATTGCAGGAGGGACCTGGGGGTGGAATGTGGGCAGGGCACAGCCTCCCCCTGCCTACGATACCCACTGCCCATACACTTAATCACTCTGGGTGGGATTTTCTACAGCACACAGCATTGACCAAACTCTGCTCCCACTGAAATCAGTGGAGGTCTAATTCTTATTTCACTCAGGCCACTAAAGGAGCCTTAAGATTGGGCCCTTTACACTGCCAGACTGGAATTAAAAAGCCTCAGTTCAAATGAGAATCAGGCCCTGGGAGTTTTACTTCTGACTTCAGTGGGACCAGTTGGTTACAACTCTGGACGTCCCATCTTGTGTGTCTCTGTTTCCTGATCTGTAAAATGGAACAAATAATGCCTGCCTACCTCATACAGCTGTGGTGAGGATTAATGAATTTTTGTACTGCCCTTTGACGATATACAGTGCTATGTAAGTGCCTGCTCACGTCATTCACTTGGACTAATTTATTAGCTGTTCAGTGAAGAATTCATAAGATATTTTATATCCCTCTGAGGAACTGTACCAAATGGAGTGATTTACTTTTATTAATCATACGCAAGTATCGAAGATTAATATAGAACCCAACATGCCATGTTTATTGCTGAAATGCTAGACTGCATCATTCTGAGTGATGTCCTGTCTTGTGTTAACCATACTTTGGCTCTCACTAATAGTCTTGTGATCTAATTACATTCTGTCATAACATTATAACAATCTACCAATTGCCCACAGCATTTTGTAATGGATCCTTGTTAAAGTTCACAAGGATATAACTCTCTAACTGCCACATGCATTTTGCAGATTGATAATGGAGCATTTTGTTACAGAAATTAACTTCCTTTTTCCTCTTACTGTTGACAGACTAAAGCTTAAATTAATACTCTGCAATGTACCTTGGGGTAATGTTTCTCAATTTGCATTCAAGTGTTGGCAGAAGTAAATAAAAATATATTTTAAGGCTTTCTTGTTGTTTGATCAGAGACAGTTGTTTGATAAATAAAGAGGCCACTATATTAGGTGTAGATTAATATAGTTATGGTCTCCTCATAAACAAACCGGCTAACAGGTGGGCTGATTCTTTTCTCAGAGGAGTAGTCCTTACTCACCCAAGCAGTCCCATTAATGTTAATGGGATTATGCATGGAAGGGCTGTTTGCTTGGGTACAAGCTTGCGAGATCAGGTTGTAGACAGGTGACACAGCATAGCCATTCTTTGTGTGTGTCAGGGCAGGGCGGGAGGTGAGGGAGGCCAGTAGGGTTGGGTTGTCTTGAAGCACAGAACATGCATATCTTCTGCTATTTCAGTGGGTCAACAATTGTGGCACAAAAGTAACATTGATCTGAAATGTAGCTTGAGGAAATGTCTTATTTCATTTCTACTTTGTTCAAATCATAGGCAGAGCTAGGATCAATAAAGATACATAAATCTTTCCTGGACTTAATCTATATTTCCTTCTCTTTGTGGCATATTCCATCTCTATTAACACTGGAATAAACAGGATCCACTAGAGCACATTAAATACAGATAATAACATTGACTGTGGACAGCAATACAGTAAGAAAAGACCACAGTGGTTTGATAACTTGGGAGCAGTAAAACAGGTTGGAATTGAGTAATTCAGCACTTTTCCAATAAATGTGTAGAGTTCTAAATTACTCCAGCAGAGAGAACTCCTGTGCAAACTCTGACTTGCCATGCAGACTGTCTGAAAGTATCTCATATTAAAGACATTACATTTAATCAACAATATTTTAAAGTTAATGTCATTCTTCGGGTCCCAAACTACAGAGTACCACTGAAGTGCAGCCACTTCTTGGGACTGAAGGCAGTGGTTAGCATGCTGCAAGGGCAATCAGGGGAGGGCAAATTTCATGTAAGGGCAAACCCCTGCTCTTCTGAAAGGGCCATGGGATCATAGAATCATAGAATATCATAGTTGGAAGGGATCTCAGGAGGTCATCTAGTCCAACCCCCTGCTCAAAGCAGGACCAATTCCCAACTAAATCATTCCAGTCAGGGTTTTGTCAAGCCTGACCTTAAAAACCTCTAAGGAAGGAGATTCCACCACCTCCCTAGGTAACCCATTCCAGTGTTTCACCACTCTGAGTGAAAATGTTTTTCCTAATATCCAACCTAAACCTCCCACACTGCAACTTGAGACCATTACTCCTTGTTCTGTCTTCGGGTACCACTGAGAACAGTCTAGATCTTTAATGTCTTAACAGACAAGGATGCTGGGTTTCCAGAGTCTCATTTGAAGACACACACTGTGTTCCACACAGGTTATTATGTATGTCTTGAGGTGATGAAGGGCTGAATCAATTTTGCTGGACTTTCATGCTCTGATTTCAGGGAGTTTGGTGTTCCAAACTTAATGTTCAGATCATTGAGCCATCCTCTCTGGCTTTTTATTCATATTGCTTCTGCCAAATGTTCAGCACTAACCTTGGCTTTGCTATAAATACTGCAGTGCTTGGAATCTGGAGTTGGCTTCCTCATCTGTTGTAGTTACAACAAATGTGGTCGAGCTGTATCCAAACAACTTCTTATCTTACAAACCACAACCATTTGGCAGCTATGTTTGTGTGTCCACACTGATGCTAGTTAACTGCATGTGAATCAGTACATATGGGGGGGGAAATCTATTTCATTCTGCCTCTGCAGAGAATAAAGCATCTGCAGGACAATTCACGGAACAAAGAACTCTGGGAAAGCCAATTACAAATTGAGGTGGGAAGGAGGAGGGCTGGCAAACTCCATAAATAAAACATGATCAGGAGTTCCTGTCTAAGTGTTATGACCTGGTTATAGAATGACAACCATTTGCCAGCTGAGGTTGTGATCCATGGTTATTTGCCATGGTTACTAACAGTGAATCAGCAGTGTTGGGTGGGGATAAAGCCAAGTCTGTCACTGACTAAGAGTTATAATGTAGACAGCCCCACAGTGTGTGTTAATTTGCCATTCACATTTTGCAAAATCTCTGTAGGAAAATGTAGATGCTGTTGAGCACTGCTGAGTCTCTGTACTGGTGGGAAGAAGGCAGGAAATGTAGTGAGTCATAAAAATAAAATAAAACCTGAAGCTGGCAGCACATTCCAATTTTTTTAAAACACTGATAAGCCAAGAGTTTCATGCCATAAACATTTCAGGTCCACAATACGTAACATTGTCATTGAGAGTCAAACGCCACCTTTTTGTATGCGGAAAGTTGTAAATCAAATTTGGCAGTTCTAGTCTGAGAATGTGTCAGTTGGAACTAGGACAGCATTTTGGCTTGTTCATTGACAGTTTTGGAGCGGAATTGGGGAGGGGGAGGTTAGATTAAAACAATTCTGATTCTGGGGGTCCTACATTTATATAGGCTGCACTTTTTGATGGTCAATGAGAATTAGGCACCTGCTGTTTTAGGGCCTGATCTACAGCTCACTGTTATCAATGGACAGTCTCCTGTTGACTTCAATGGGCTTTGGCTCTGGCCCTAACAATGCAAAACAAACAATACATTACAGTTTCTAGGACAGGAAGCCAGGAAAAATTTTGCCGAGTGAAACTTCCAGGGGGAATTATCTTAGCTAGAATAATTAGGCATTATGGGATTTGGACAGCACACTGGACTTAACCCTTCTGAGTATAGTTGTTCAAAGTACAAAGGGGGAATCTCTCTGATAAGAAGAGGTCAGTGGAGCTCCTTCAAGGATGGGATCTGAAAGACTGACAGGTGGAGTCTGAGCTTGTCAATTAGGGAAAGCGAGTTGGATGATGAGAGAGCAGTATATTTCCCTAAGCCTGTACCTGTCAAGATTAAGTTTGACTGAGTCTGTACTAGACTTTGGTTTAAACTTTCATAAGTGGCAAAGTCACTTAGGAGCCAAAGCCCCATTTTCAAGTGACTTAGACACTCGGAGCTGACACTAGCTTAGACACTAGCACTACTGGGAGCACTAGTGTAGAGAAGGGCATTGCTGGCCACCAGCATTTTAACCACCACATCATCTAGACCTGTTCTGCTCAGGGTAGGTGACACGCTAGTTAAAATGCTGGCAGTTGGCCAACAGTAGCACGGCAACTATGGCCAGCGCAGTGGAGCTGAGTCAGGGGTAGCCAGCGTGGGAAACTTTGAGAAGAAAAAATGATGTGTAAACACAGTCTGTGTAGTTCTGATGTGACTCCCCCCAACCCCTGGTTTCTGTCCTAATAAAACCTTTATTAAAAAAACAGATCCTTGTAGTTTGAGATTCCCAGGGGAAACACTCCTAGCGCTGGCAAAGACCAAGATGGGGAATCTCTGTGGAGTTCTTGGTGGAAAGGCAATGTCCAGAGCAGCCTGACCCGTATGAACCAGCTTCACATGAGATGTAGTTTCATTTGGGACACCAAACAGCCATTACCTGGGGATGACTCTTGATTACTCCTGGACTAGGTTCAAGCTAACGATTTAGTGGAGTGGTGACTATACCCAGTCCCTTTATCATGGTGTGTATACACGCTTCTCTAGGCATGTTCAGAGAGTGCCTTAGTTGAAGGACATCTAACCATTACTCTCTCAGCATGGTAATCAGCTCCTAGGATCCAGACTGTAGACATGAAACCCAAAGCTGCGTTAGGTCCACAGGAAAACAGAGCCCCTAGAGAGTTCACTAGCTACACCTCTACCCTGATATAACGCGACCCGATATAACATGAATTCCAGGAAGGGTGGGGCTGCGTGCTCCGGGGGATCAAAGCAAGTTCAATATAACACGGTTTCACCTATAACGTGGTAAGATTTTTTGGCTCCCAAGGACAGCGTTATATCGCGGTAGAGGTGTATACAGAATTCGTCGTCTTATCAAAGGTGGCGGCATGGTCTAGTGGTTAGAGTAAATGACTGAGAGTTGGGTTCAACTCACAGCTCTGCCAATGAATTGCCATGAGACTTTTGGACGTCACTGCAATGCCTCCTGCCTCAGTTTCTTCATCAATAAAATGGGGGCAACACTCATATTTCACAATAACAGATCCTGAGCTGCCCAGTGCTACAGAATTTCAAAATCTCACTATTATCATCAGCTTCGCACTTAGCTTCATAATGAGAAGCACAGATGGTTTGCTAACAAGACTCGTCCTGTGATGCAGTCAGAGACTTGCCATTTTCAATGGCATAGTTTCTATTTGCCATGATGGTCTATTTCAGAGCTGTTTCTCATTATTTAGGACTGGGTTATATCACTTTATTTCTGTAGATACTTCCATCAGAAACCAACTCCAGAAGTGGTGGCTTGGCAGTAAATCAGGGTGACATACTCCAGCTTTCACTGAGACTAAATAAGGCTTAAGTATTTTGGTTCTGATGTTTCCTCTTCACCTTGCTTATCATGCTGGCATTGCTGGGGATTGACTGATGCAAGACCACTGTTCTGGATGTTCATCACCATCCCATACAGACAGTAAGTGGTGTTAGCAACGTTTAAAATAAAAAGTGACTTGTTGATGTAAGAGACAGGAGTCTGGGGTTGCTAAGTTGTCTTTGTTTAGGAAATCTATTAAGATGTCAAGTAGTCCTTATGGTAAACAGCATTCTGATCCTCCCAGTTGTGTAGCTTTGACATTTAGCACTGACAGCTAGTTATGCAGGTAATGGTGCATTCAGCTTCCACAGCTATTCTCCTAACAGATCTCTCTATCTGCTTATGGGCTGCTGCTAACAATTTGCATGGCAATTCAGACTAATTGCCAGCAGCACTGTCACCTGTCACTAGCAATTCATAGTCAAATGATGCCTCTCCATGCAATAATTATCCATGTTAAAAGATGTTTCCATAACATACTGTGCTCAGTAAACAACGCTCCTGTACTGACATTCGCCTTCTGCTTTCTAAAGAACGCTGATGAAAACCAGCTTGGCTTCAGGCAGGCTACCCCCAGCCCATAGTGCGGTGCACAGAGTAGGGGTGAGTGCCCGAATCTCCCCCACTCCCACACAGGAGCCAGGGCAAGTGCACCCCTGTACTCAAGGGAGTGCCACTCTGCTGCTATATGCATCCACAGGGACGCAAGCCAAAAGGAGCAGAGCATTGGCTCTCAATGCACACCAGCCCATAGAGTTAGAGGGAGCAGGCTATTCCATTCCAAGTGATGGTGCAATGAGGGCACTAGCCCGGTGATTTGGGGAGCTAGGGGAAAGTGAGCCCTGTGTGCCCCTACTGGGGAAGTGCAGCTCCACCCAGCGCACTCCCTCATGGCAAAATGCCATAATTTCTAACTCCTCAGATCTCACTGCACTAGAGTCTCACTTTATGGAAATGGCTGATTTGATTTCCAGAAGTTGAGTCAGTAAAATAACATGATTTGGCACCTTGGCATTGCCCTCCATTCAGTGCTTTCCCTATGAGGGAGGAAAGTAGGATTAGCCCCATTTTACTGTGGGGAAACCGAGGCATCAAGAGTTAAGTGACTTGGCCGTGATGTTACAGGGAATCTGTGGCAGAGCTGGGGTAACTTCCAATCTGATGCCTTAACCACATCCTTCCTCTCTGTTTTACTTCCATTGTTCCCAGGTGAAAATAGAAGCACTTTATCATTTTAAGAAGAATGACTAGGCCCTCAACCCTGTTTGTCTGTGCTGTGATGGTAGCTCTCCTGTCCATAGGAACTATGGACATGCTTCTCCCTTCTCAGTTTGATTGCTGAACAACTGCTGAGCTGCTTCTCTGGCTTACTGTCCCTGCCCAGCCATTTCTGCTCTTTTCCTACCCTGGGAAGTTCAAGGCTGCAGTTTGGGGACTGGATAACTCCAGGTGTTCAGAACAGCACTCAGAACCGTTTAGTTCAGGGTCAGCCAGCCGGAATTTGACACAAATCAAGAGACTGAAGGTTATTGCTGCTGAAGTGAGTTGCTGGAATCAGTCTAGTTCCTAGTGAGCTGGAATCTGTCATGATTGGTTCTAACTTTTGGCACATTCTGTAGGACTCAGTGCAGAGGCTGAATGTGGCATGAGCACAGTGACTGAACTCCTGGAGTCTCCTCCCAGAGGTGGCTTCCAAAAGAGCTCCAGCATATTAGTAGCAGTCAGCACTTCCATAGTGCTTTCCAGCTGGAGATCTCAAAGCGCCTTATGAAGATGGTATTATTATCCTCCCTTTTACAGATGGGAGAAGAACAGAGACATTAAAAGTGACTTGCCCACAGTCACACAGGGCCTCCATGGCACAGCTGAGGTTAGACCCACCGACTGCAGAATCCCCAGCTACCTCCTTATGATAGGTCAGTGAGGGGAAGCAGTTGCCCATATCATTCTGTGGATTTTGCAGAGAAGCTGCATTGACTTCAGTGGGCTTTGGAGAAGGCCGAGTAGTGCTTTAATTTCCAATGCTTCTGATCTGTCACCATTCTCAGCTAATTTGCTTTAAAAAGGCACAATGCATTTCCTTGGGAAATCTGCCAACTGAATCCAGCTTTTTCCTTACATATTGTGGTTGTGTGTCAAGTTGCTCTTCTGTCCAGATTCAGTGCAGATTACAGAGTGTATTTACTTAGCTTTTTCCTTGTGAAGTCCCTAGTCACAATCCTATGTAATCAATGTGCCTGTGGGATCCTGGCCTAATGGGGAGCTAGTGAAACTCTAGCCATGTGTGTTTTCCTTGGCTCTGACTATATAAGGGGTGGGGGAAGGATGCCACTTTGCATACTTGGAAAGTGCTTATATGGCTTATTTCAACTCAGTTGTGGAATGAATCCCG
The DNA here is from genome assembly GCF_020497125.1 of Mauremys mutica. Taxonomy (NCBI): domain Eukaryota; kingdom Metazoa; phylum Chordata; order Testudines; family Geoemydidae; genus Mauremys; species Mauremys mutica. The sequence goes on along the minus strand of NC_059078.1, from coordinate 55,077,796 downwards.
CTCAGCCTGGCTCAGAGAGGAACCAGGAGCCATTGAGAATGGGACACAGGACAGTGAATGCAGACTAAGAGGACTGTGCTGTGGAACCCAGATGAGATGCTTGATCTGCTACCAACTTGGCGCCAACCTGTGGTGATTATAGGCTAGTATAGGGGTGGGCAAACTTTTTGGCCTGAGGGCCACATCGGGGAATAGAAATTGTATGGTGGGCCATGAATGCTCACAAAATTGGGGTTGGGGTGTGGGAGGGGGTGAGGGCTCTGGCTGGTGGTGCGGGCTCTGGGGTGGGGCATGGGATGAGAGGTTTGGGTGCAGGAGGGTGCTCTGGGCTGGGATTGAGGGGTTTGGAGAGCAGGAGGGGGATCAGGGCTGGGGCAAGGGGTTGGGACATGGGGAGAGGCTTAGGGATGCTGGCTCTGAGCAGTGCTTACCGCAAGTGGCTCCTGGAAGCAGTGGCATGTCCCTCCTCCGGCTCCTATGCAGAGGCATGGCCAGGTGGGTCTTCATGCTGCCCCATCTGCAGGCACCATTTCTGCAGTTCCCATTGGAGCGTGTAAGAGCCAGAGTGGGGTTACCTGGGGAGGTGCTGGAATCTCCATCCTTAGAGGTTTTTAAGGCCCAGCTTGACAAAGCCCTGGCTGGGATGATTTAGTTGGAGTTGGTCCTGTTTTGAGCAGGGGGTTGGACTAGATGACCTCCTGAGGTCTTCCAACCCTACTCTTCTATGATACTATGACTCAGGCGCAGCTTTTGGGAGCTGTGTGGTGCAGCCCCCAACCCAGAGCTCCAGCTGGAGCGGGGCTGAGCCGCATGGTGTGGCCTCTGACCCAGCGCCCCGGCCGGAGCGGGGCCGAGCTGCATGATACAGCCCCCGACCCAGCGCCCCGGACAGAGCACCAGAGCAGGGACGAGCCGCATAGTGCAGCCCCCAACCCTGCTCCCCAGCGGGAGCTTGCAGCCCAGCTTAAAACAGCTCGGCCCACGGTCTGTAGTTTGCCCACCCCTGGGCTAACACCAGTGATGAGCTGCCAAAATCTTAACAACGGGTTCCCTATAAAAAGTTCTGATTTAAGGGATGTGCGACAGCATGTATTTTTTGTACCAATAGGGTTACCATACGTCCATATTTTCCCAGGAGGTGATTAAGAACCGAAAAGCCTGACATGTCCAGGAAAATACAGATGTATTTTAACCCTACCTAAATTCTTTTTTAAAAAGATGGGGCTGAACTAGAAATGAGCTCCGTTTCACATGTGTGGGTGGTGATCAGGGACAGTCTCAATTTTTGGGTCTTTTTCTTATATAGGCTCCTATTACCCCTCACCCCCGTCCCGATTTTTCACACTTGCTGTCTGGTCACTCTAGGGTGTGCACATGTGTGGGTCCCAGCTGCTCCCTGCCCCCCCCCCATTAAAGCAGGTGTGCAGGGTTACTGCCCTGGAAACTACAGGGCACCAGTGGATGTGGGGCTGGCTGCAGATAGGGGCGTGGGGCAGGGCTAGCTGGAGGCAGGGAGTGACACGGGCTGGCTGTGGGCAGGTGATGCAGACGGGCGGGCTGCGGGTGGCTGTGGGCAGGGGGTGGCTGTGGGCGGCTGTGGGCAGAGGCTGGCTGCAGGCAGGGGGTGGCTGTGGCAGGGGCTGCGGGCAGGGGGCTGGCTGCGGGCAGGGGGCTGGCTGGGGCTGGCTGGGGGCAGGGGCTGGCTGGCTGGGGGCAGAGGGCGGCTGTGGGCAGGGGCTGGCTGCGGGTGGCTGGGGGCAGGGGGGTGGCTGGGGGCAGGGGGGTGGCTGCGGGCAGGGGGGTGGCTGCAGGCAGGGGGGTGGCTGCGGGTGGCTGGGGGCAGGGGCTGGCTGGGGCTGGCTGGGGGCAGGGGCAGGCAGGGGGCTGGGGCTGGCAGGGGGCGGCGGAGGGTGGCTGGGGGCTGCGGGCAGGGAAGGCGGGGGAGGGGCGCAGACACTCACACGGGGAGCGGCTGGGAGCAGCAGGACGCAGCCGGAGCCCCAGGGCCAGAGGTCCAAAGAGCAGGAGCAGCAACAGGGCCAGGAGGCAGCTCACATGGCTCTCGCAGCACAGCGCAGCGCCCCCCGGCGGCCGGGAGGAGGAATTACAGGCTTCCCAGGCAGAGCCCATCAAAGCTTCCCTCGCAGGGAAGCTAGTTAACAAGCGGTTCTAAAACCGCTTCTAAATTTAACAACGGGTTCGCGCGAACCCCTGCGAACCGGCTCCAGCTCACCCCTGCTAACATCAGACTAGACCCCGGGGTGACACTGTGTGTGGCATTGCAGATTGATAGTGCTTGTGAGGAAGGAGAGTGGAGGTTAGGTCCAGCTTTCAGTGGAGACCACAAAACATGCAGGTCGAGTGCAGCCAGAATCCTATTGGAATCTTCTAAAATAAAAAAATAATTGGAGATATACCAATCTCCTAGAAGTGGAAGAGACCTTGAAAGGTCATTGAGTCCTTATGAGTCCAGCCCCCTGCCTTCACTAGCAGGACCAATCTAACTGCAAAAACATATTGGGTTCTATAAGTCAAAATGTGACCTTTCCTCTCCCCCTTCTTTCCAAAGGACTTGCACTTTGGGGGTGAGTTCTGAGTGTCACGGCATTACCACACACTTTCCCATGAATGATGTTTAACCCCCCCACCCCTCTTTTCCTCTCTGGGCTACTTGGGAGCAGGCAACCCTCACTTGTGTGCATGGGTGCCTGATGTTTTTGACATTAAAGGAGATCCTGAGTATCCCAGTGGTGGTGATGAATAGGTGGGAATCCTCTATCCATCCCTCTGCTGCAGTCCCTTTACTCCTAAAGGAATTTACAATTGGCAGCAACTTTAGCTGGCTGTACACACTTAGCCTTGGGAACCTCCAGGAATAAACCCAGTCTAATAATAGTCTGTGGCCTGGGTGTTAACTCAAAAATACCAATTATAAATAATATACATCCAATATACTTAAATTAAAGTTAACACCCCTTTATTTAACAATTTAAAGAAACGGTATAACAGACTAAGATTATATGTCACTACTAATTTAAATCCACAGGGGGCAGTTGAGAAAATCAATTAACAAATATAGCAATACAGTAATAAATGAAACGGATCTAACTGGCATTTACACTGCCACCATTTACCCCACCCCGGAGTGTACACTCCTCTGGATTTCGGAGTCCTAGACACCTGCTTGTGTGGACACGCTTGAAGATCTGAAGCTGGAGACAGAACTCTGTAGGTTCTGTGTATCAGTACAGCCAACACAACAAGCTGCACAACTCCTCTGACGACTGGAGTTGGCCCCACCAAATGTCAGCAGCTCTGGGTCTGGTTCCATGGGATGATCATTCTGCCTCTCCTCAGACTCAGTCTCTCTGCTGTGTCCCTTCCCTTGCAAGTACTTTCCCAAACAAGAGTGGGGGTTACTCTCAGATCCTTCACTGCAGGCACACCTCAGTCAGCTCTAGGTATCATAGAATCTCAGGGTTGGAAGGGACCGAAGGAGGTCATCTAGTCCAACCCCCTGCTCATAGTCTCTGCCCTGGCTCCAACCACCAATCACCTAGGGTTGCCAACTTTCTAACTGCACAAAAGCAAACACCCTTGTCCCACTCCCTGCTTCACCCATTCCCTGAAGCCCTGCCCCAAGGCACCGCCCTCTCACTCCATCCCTCCTCCTGTCGCTCGCTGTCCCCCACCCTCACTCACTTGCTCATTTTCGTCAAGCTGGGGTAGGGGGTTAGGGTGTGAAACGGGGTAAGAGCACTGGATGGGAGTGCAGGCTCCAGGATTGGGCCAGAAATGAGGGATTCAGGGTGTGGGAGGGAGCTCCTGGCTGGAGCAGGGAGTTGGGCTGTGGGATCCAGGATGGGGCTCTGATGTGGGGCTGAAAGGTTCGGAATGCAGGAGGCAGTTATAGACTGGGGCAGTGGGTTGGAGTGCGGAAGGGGGTTCAGTGTGTGGGCTCCAGGAGTGGGTTCAGGGCTGGGGCAGGGGTTTGGGGCACGTGAGGGCATACGGGGTGCAGGCTCCAGGCTTACCTCCGGCAGCTCCCCGAAAGCAGCGTCCTGTGCCTTGTCTCCTAGGCAAAGGGGTGATCAGGCAGCTCTGCGCACTGCCTCCGCCCTCTGGCACTGCCTCCACAGCTCCCATTGGCCACAGTTCCTGCGGAGCCAGCACTTGGGGTGGGGACAGCGCATTGAGCCTGCCTGGCTGCCCCTGCGCCTAGGAGCTGAGGGACATGTCACTGCTTCTGGGGAGCTGTGCAGAGCCGAGTAGGCAGCCTGCCTTAGCCCTGCTGCACTGCCGACCTGGAGCTGCCAGGTGGTGCTGACCGGAGCTGCCAGGGTCCCTTTTTGACCAGGTGTTCGGGACACCTGGCAACTCTACAACCACCTCTGAAGCTTGCTGCTCAATCAAAACCCCATCAGGCTCTCCGCAGCAGTGTCTGGCTTCCTAGCAGCAGTTAGCAACACTCCTGGTATGGACAGAGCTCCATACAAGCAATCTGGCTTCCCTCCAGCCCCCATACCCCTGCAAAATGGAGCCCAACTGCCTCCTCTCCCTGCACTCCCTGGAAGAGGAAGTCTCTCACTCTTTCCCCAAGGCATCATGGGAGTTGTAGTCTTTAAGGCTAGACTGCAGCACACAGGATCTCTCCAACTGGAACACTTCCAATATAGTTCAGAGTGAGGCCCCTCTAGTAAAGGGGGCCTATAGATGCAAATCACAACCAGAATAAAGGAAGGTTCAAGGCTGGATCACAGAAGTAAAACAAGGTTTCTTGCATTTCAGAAATTCTTTCAACTGCCAGTAAGCATTTACTAGTGACCCCAGCTTACTAATGGATATCACTGTCTGTCTTCTGAAGAAAACCACTTTCACTGCAATGTATGTATCTTTGCTTTTGAATGTGTAACACAGACTGAAGTGAAGCAAGTTTAGTAACTAAACCTATCGCCTGGTGAATGCAGAGCCTTTTCAGGATATAAGTTTCTTGTAAGCTGTGTGGCTGCACAGCAGCCTATTAAGAGCTGTGCAGGCACTCAGGGAACCCAGTCCCGGTGGACCTGTCGTGGCCAGGGGACAGGCACCCCTCCCCCAGTCCAAACCAAGGCCCGTCCTGGACCTGCCGTGGCCGGGGTAGAGGCGCCTGTCTCCCATACCTGCTGCGTCTGGGGACAGGTGCCCTGGCCCCAACTCAGCCCAGCCCGCAACCTGCCGTGGTTGGGGGAGAGGAGCCTATCCCACAGCCCCATCCTTGGAGCTGCCATGGCGGGGAGAGGTGCCTCTTCCCCAGCCCAGGTGCTGCTTCGGGGAAAGAGAGCTGGGGGGGAGTTCTCTCTCCCCGCCGGAGCCCCAGGGCAGCCTGCATCCCCAGCCAGAACCTGCACCTCTTGTAACACATCACTTTCATATTGGTGTACATTACAGAATTCATTCCACACTTGTGTGGGAAATTAGAGAGAACACTGTTCAGGATTCTCCCTTACTTGTTTCTGAACTGTAAGTGTCTGGTAGCAAACAACAGAATAAATTGTACAAGACGATAGTCTTCCCCTTATCTTTAGGACCCTCATTTAGCAGTCTGTTCTTATTCAGCAAAGCACCATTGACTTCAGTGGCGATTAAGCATGTGCCTGCATTTATGCATGTGCTTAAAACTGCTTTGCTTAATATATAAGCACATGCTCAAATGCTTTGCTGCAGGGAAGCCTATGGGCCAATGGAAGTTTTGCCATAGTGTGTGTAGGATCAAGGTGGGTTTCATCATAGCCCTAGCACTTTTTTCCACCTGTATGGCAGGCTGAAAGGGGCTGTGGTGCAGGTGTAGGTCCTGCTTAGGCATTCCTCCAGCACAGGGATGAGTCAGGCTCTGAGAAGGTCAATCTACATCCATGCTGAGTGAGTCAGGCATGTCCTTGTTTCATGGAGTGGATGTGATTTGCAGGGAACCTTGGCTTTCTAGGTCCTCCTACCTGTTTTTACTAGTAGAAGTCTCATCCTAGCTGTCCTTTGGGGCCCTGACTAGTAAGCCATAGGTTATAGAGTGGCTGATTAGATGAAATGTGGAATATTAGGAAAAATGACCCAATAATTATTGGGACTGTTATACCATTCAAATGTAATTTACTGTGTATTTAACCCAGATGAGAACCTGCTCTGTGTGTAGTGAAACACTGAGCCTGGAAACCAGCCTTTCCAAGTACGGCTAGAACATGTTTCCAGACCAGTGTGTAATATTTAATCTCAGCCATCTCAACTGCTACATACCTTGCAGATTTAAGCAAAAGAAAGAAATGGTTACATGATGCCGTGTGCCCACTGACGCCAATTGTGGGAGAGCCTGTTATTCCAGGCCTGCGACTGCCACACAGCTCCCCTCCGTCCTGGCCTGCAGATAGCCTGGCCCACTGTGGGGCACTACACAACTCTGCCAAATGCACCTCAACCCCCAGGGAGTTCAGTGGAGCTGTGCTGATTTACCCCAGCTGAGGATCTGGCCCTAGGGATGAACTTACTAGGGGCTGACTGCTAAGGGAAAGAACACGACTTGCTTGGGCTAGTGTTTGAGCACCTGAGGTGGAATTTATTTATTAAAGACACTGAAGACCAACTGCTTTTAGGTCCAAAAGTCAGGTCAAATGCCCTGGGTGCACTACAAGAAGAATCTTGTTTGAACAGCCTTGTGAAACACAGTGGTAGCTCAGCCATGTTATAACGTAAAAAACCCCAAAGTGTTATTGCCTGCATGAATGGAGGGGGAAAGAATGTGTATAACCATGTATGAAAGTGTTATCATCAAGAGCAAATGGTTTGCTTCAGCCTAACCAGAGAGAGGGCAGGCATTTGCCACCTGCCCTACCCCTCAATAGACTTTGCCGCTGATGTGAGCAAGATGCAACCACCTCCCTGCAAGGAGCAGGGGGCTGATCTACCCATCCCTGCTAGCAGAGTGCAGTGATGGCTAACTATTAGCAAGGGGCAGGGTTAACCCTCTTCCTGCCAGTAGCTGTGTCCCTTTCACAGTAGTTAATTTGGTCCAGAGTATGAAACGCCATTGATGCCAATGGATTTTTACCAGGAATTTATTTGGCCCAGCATCTTCAGTCTCTTTGCTTTCCTCCTCTCCCCCCTGCACTGTCCTATAAATACTTTTTCTTAGCTGCCTTTGGTTGGTTCATGGTGACTTAAGCTAGCCATTGAGGCTAAGTGATTTCCAGTGCAGTTAATCTCCAATTCCTGTTGCTTATGGTAGTGGCTTGACAGCGATACTCCCTGCTGCCAGCAGAGTCAGCTAAAAGATGTTCTCTGTGGGTCTGTCCTATTTGCTCAGGCAAAGGAAATCAAGGAGCCATCCAAGATCCCACGATTCTGGGTGCATCACAGTAAGGCCAATTCTAGCTGGGCAGTTCCCAGGCTGTGCTTTCTCTCCCCTTTTAGTCCCTCAGTCTGAAGGGGAAGTAGCTCCCCACAGAGCCCCTGGAACAACGGAAGTGGCAAGCTTTTGCCCTGGATCAAATACACAAACACTCACAAAGACATCAACTAGTGAAGCTGCAATTTCAAGCAGCTCTGTATAGGAAGCCGGCCAAGTTTGAGCTGGATGTTTAATGCCAGCTAAATTAGGCACATGTTTTTATAACAGATTCTTTGTATCAGATTTCCTTATTTTAAAATCTGAAAAATGGAGCCACATCACATAAGAAGTATTTTACAAATCACGCGGTGTTCTGGATAATTTTGTCTGTGAGTCATCACTGCAGCAAACCCTTCACAAGTGTTTCCTTTTGGAATTCTCCAACCATATTTGACTGTGTTGTAGGACCCTTCTAAGGGCTCTTTGATACTCTTGTTAACTGCACAGCTATCTCGCTGCTCAGATTTTTAATCTGCTGCATCATTTCTCTCAATTTTTTATTTATTATGAGTCTGAAATGTTTATAGCTCATTTGGCTTTTGAATATTTGTGAGGTCTCTTTATCTCTCAGATATTTAATAACCATATTTGGGAAGCTTTCAGAGCCACCAAAAAACAACAACCCTGGTTTGTGAGAGAAGCTCTGAAAGTTCAGAGTGCATGATAAATATTGGAGAACATTGAAAAACATAGTGGAATGAAGGCTTGCATGTTATGCAAAGCTATAAACAAGGAGAGGGCCATGAATGCTTGGATGACTTGCGAACACACATGCTTTCCCATTGTAGATGCAAGGAAGTTAGAGCCCAGTTATTTATCTTTGCAAACAGCATCTGATGTGAGGAATGGCCTCTTGGAAGAGATGTGCTGTGATGACTGGATTACCTTTTCATCCTTAGAGCTGATCCCTCCAGAACAGCTCATAGGTACAGGATGGGGCACTGCTGTTGTCTTGACTATACCCATTCTGTGAATAGAGGGCATCTATTACACATCTTCTATAAACCTGCCCTGGTCTTAGGAACAGGCCAGTTTCACTCTTGGCAGGTTCAGCATTACATCTCACTTCCTGTCAGGTATTTAGACATAGTCAGAACATTTTCAGTGCAATTTAATTTCACCAAGAACTACAGGTTTCAGTAATGTGTTCAGGTTCAAGGCTGTCTGGTTACAGAGTGAGAGAGGGCGTTTCTCACACTCCATAGCCACGTGGTTAGGGCTCTGACCTGATATATGGGAGACCCAGGATCAAGTCACTGCACTGCTTGGTTCAGAGTGATCTGGAATGGAAAAAACAGCTCTGAATCAGGCCTGTGTCACCCATAGTGCAGGCCAGTGCCCTAACCACCCAGCTACAGAGTCCAAGAGTCCTTCTCTTGGTCCAGACGTGATCCAAGCCATGGGAGGGGGTTTTGTGGATGGGTGAGATAGTCAGGTCAAGGGACTGTTACCTGTGGGCCATTCTCATTGGCAGATAGGAAGGAAGTTAGATGTATACTGTGTATTTTGCTCTTGATTTTCATATATAGTCTGTTGCTGGGTTCCCAGGTTTATGACTGTATATCCTTTCCCCAAAATTGACTTACAATCATAGAAGATTAGGATTGGAAGAGACCTCAGGAGGTAATCTAGTCCAACCCCCTGCTCAAAGCAGGACCAGCCCCAACTAAATCATCCCAGACAGGGCTTTGTCAAGCCAGGCCTTAAAAACCACTTAGGATGGAGGTTCCATCACCTCCCTTGGTAACCCATTCCTGTGCTTCACCACCCTCTAGTGCACTAGTTTTTCCTGATATCCAACCTAGACCTCCCCCACTGCAAATTGAGACCATTACTCCTTGTTCTGTCATCTGCCACCACTGAGAACAGCCGAGCTCCATCCGCTTTGGAACCCCTCTTCAGATAGTTAAAGGCTGCTATCAAATCCCCCCTCACTCTTCTCTTCTGCAGACTAAATAAGCCCAGTTCCTTCAGCCTCTCTTCGTAAGTCATGTGCCCCAGCCCCCTAATCATTTTTGTTGTCCTCTGCTGGACTCTCTCCAATTTGTCCACATCCCTTCTGTAGTGGGGGCCCCAAAACTGGACGCAATACTCCAGATGTGGCCTCACCAGTGCCGAATAGAGGGGAATAATCACTTCCCTCGATCTGTTGGCAATGCTCCTAATGCAGCCCAATATACCGTTAACCTTCTTGGCAACAAGGGCACACTGTTGACTCGTATCCAGCTTCTCGTCCACTGTAATCCCCAGGTCCTTTTCTGCAGAACTGCTGCTTAGCCAGTTGGTACCCAGCCTGTAGCAATGCATGGGATTCTTCCATCATAAATTCAGGACTCTGGACTTGTCTTTGTTGAATCTCATCAGATTTGTTTTGGCCCGATCCTCCAATTTATTTAGGTCATGCTGGACCCTATCCCTCCAGTGTATCTACCTCTCCCCTTGCAGCTTAGTATCATCTGCGAACTTGCTGAGGCTGCAATCCATCCCATCATCCAGATCATTAATAAAGATGTCGAAGAAAACCGGCCCCAAGATTGACCCCAGGGACCCTCCGCTTGATACCCGCTGCCAACTTCCTTGTTTGTGCACAGTCTGAGTGCTTGTGAGTGGGGAAGCGCTGCCTGCTAAGGGCACTCCAGACTGGTGCATTTTGTTTACCCAGGTTTCCAGGTGAGGGGCTCAAGCCAGTTTAGTTATTTGTCAAGAGGGACCCAAGATATATTGAACCCAACCTTGTTTGCTGCCATTAATCACCTGGCAGAAGGGTTACATTGTGTTCTGCACCTTTAATGCTCTATGGCCTGCATGTCTAGAGACAAGCAGCCATTTTGTGCTCAGTTCTGTGCAGACTATTATAGAGGACACACACTCAGTGCACTCTTTCATGGAGACCTTACTTCTGTTCTTTGTTGTGGTGCTCTTCTCTTAAGCTAAAATGACTGCACTGAATGACTGCCATTTTGAAGTTTTCCCCTTGTGAATGGAAAAATGGAAGTTCTTTTTAAAACAATCCATCAACAAACCCATGTGCACAAGCAAAGAGGAGAAACTGAAATCTCTTTCCAAATAGTAGGAAGTCAGAGGCATTATGTAATGTCAAAACCCAAGTGCATGTGAAATCTTTGTACCTGTTTTTGCTTATGCTAGTGTAAATCAGGAGGAATATCTATGAAGTCATTGGAATTATACAGATGTTGAACGTGTGTAGTGAGAGCAAAATCAGACCCTGTGTGTGTGCATATGCAAACTGCATGGAGGATCCATGCAAAGCCAACAGATACATTGAAGGATACAATATTGCCATCCCCACGTGTTCAGAAATCATGAGTCTGGCACCTCAAAATTGAGATTTTTTTTAAAAATACTTCGGGGTTCTTTTGATTTACTGTCTGTTTTTTGTGCCTTTGACATGTGCTCAAGCTTTTCTCTGCAACTATGAGCAAAGCCAAGATTCTCATGTATTCACATGATTCCAGGAGCTGAGGCTTTAAGAAACATGCCAAATATGGCAAGACTGAATGATAAAATCATGACAGTTGGCATCAGTGAGAAACTCCCCCACCCCCGACAAATCAGCATAGTCCTATGAGAAGAAATCTTTCTACCTTGCACGGAGGAGGAGGGGTTACCGTGGTCCCTTATGGGGAGGAACAATAGACTCCTTCAGGAAGGGGCAAGTAGGAACTGTCAGGTTTGGAGAGCAGTGCTGATGGCCTGGGTCTCATGAGGGAAATAGGCCATTAAAAGGAAGTGTTTAGGGAGGACAGAGGAGCCCTTGGCTGGAGGGAGGAATAGGCACTGCCCAGACTGAGAGGTTCTGTACCTAAAGGGCCTTGGGTTGAACTGTACTGAACTGTGGACATCTCACTCTGATTGTCCTCTAACAATAGTTTAACTGCATTGATTCTAGCAGAGCTACGTGGGAAATTAGCATTATGGCCCACTCAAAGCAGCTGAGAAATCGTGTCAGGCCCCCCCAGAATCACAAGATTGGATTGCTTGTGTGGACAAGACAACACATTTCTATAAACATGTTAAATGTCTGTTTTATAGCCTGCGGTAAATTGGGTAGCCAACTCGGTTATAGTACCATCCATGCAGATGCAGCAATATAAACAGAAGTAGAATGTGGATAACCCCAAGCTGTGATAGAACCCAATTCCACCTGCAAGCACCCTACGCATTTAAGTGTGCTTGTCGTTTATTCCTCATCTGTTGTCCTAAACGTTTCCACAACAGCTGTCTATGCCACATGGAATCATGGAGGACAGGTGAAAGGAGAGTATGTATTTTTACTGTACTAACATCTTGTTTCTGTGCAAATGTCCTCAGTAGTAAAGAACCAGGAGAGGAGGAAAATAACAGGTGAGAGAGTCTGCTCAGGAGAAAGAACAGGGTAAGGCTTATGGGGTACAGTGACTTGGAGTAGTATTGCCTGATCTGGTGACTAGATGAGGGCATCCTGTCTATTTGATCTTTCATTACCATATTAATCAGAGTGCCAATAATGAACATAACTGGGTCATAGGTTCAAATCCATCTTTGGTCCATGATTGAGAGCTGGTCCATGGTTAGAGCCGTGAGACAAGAAGATGATTTTGGGATTGGGAGGAAGGATGAGGAGGTCAGAGAGGAGGATGTTGCAACTGGTCATGCAAGAGATGGCCCAGGTGTGTGATTTTAGCATCAGGGCTGTATCAGACAGGATGGATTCTCAAGTGACAGCCCTAGCAGAAATGGGTCCCCATCAGAGCTGACACCCTTCTCAGGTAGTCTAATAATGAGACCAAGGACAGAATGGCCATAGGGACTGACCAGCACTCAATAGTGGGTTGAGTCACTGGTGGGGCAATATGAGGATGGCTGATATAAAGCAAGCCATTTGCTGTCTCACTGAATAGCTTTCCCAACTTAATAAATCATTACAGATAGGAATTGCCATACCAGATACAACTGAGTGTCCACTTATGTCAGTCTCCTGCCGCTGGCAGTGGTCATTACCCAATACCTTAGAATAGTGGGGTGCTTGACCCAAACTGAAAAACCTTGATCTTTGAGGCCATTCAGGATCTAGGTCCAGATTGTACATGTTGAGCCATTTCTAGCTCAGAAGACGGCAAACCTCATAATGCCCAAGTGCACACAGAAAAGAGGGTTGATTACCCTTGTGACTCTTGTAGCTCTTGCAGCTGCAGATATTATTTATGTTCATAACATTTTCTAGTCCTTTTGGAAAATCCAGCTCAGCTATTTCCCTCTAGTACCTCTTGTGGTAATAAATTCCTTGGCCTGACTTTGTCTTGCCTTTTTCCCCCCTAAAAGGCTTTCCTGGTGTTACATTTATTGCCATTTTATAGCATGATGCAACATAAATCAGGACAAATGAATCTAGTTTGAAAATTCATTTATTCATTACTTCATTTGCTGTTCCAAAATCAGTGTGGTCTCCTTCTTGCTTGCCTCCTTTCCAGCTAAGTAATCCTCTAGTTTTGTTGGTAACCTCTCAACAGGTGTTTGCCGTTCTACTGGCCCCTCCAGCATTAATTTGACTAACTCCTTCTAAAAATGCCTATTATTATCTAAATAGACATTGGTTAGCAAATCAGATTTCATGGGTGGACTCTGAAAGCTGACGGGATTTCTCTGTTGCTCATCTAGAGATGGTAGTGTGAATGCCACCTCCATAGAATCATAGAATATCAGGGTAGGAAGGGACCTCGGAAATCATCTAGTCCAACCCCCAGGTCAAAGCAGGACCAGCCCCAACTAAATCATCCCAGCCAGGGCTTTGTCAAGCCTGACCTTAAAAACCTCCAAGGAAGGAGATTCCACCACCTCCCTAGGTAACCCATTCCAGTGCTTCACCACCCTCCTAGTGAAAAAGTTTTTCCTAATATCCAAACTAAACCTCCCGCACTGCAACTTGAGACTATTACTTCTTGTTTTGTCATCTGGTACCACTGAGAACAGTCTAGATCCATCCTCTTTGGAACCCCCTTTCATGTAGTTGAAAGGAGCTATCAAATCCCCCCTTATTCTTCTCTTCTGCAGACTAAACAATCCCAGTTCCCTCAGCCTCTCCTCATAAGTCATGTGCTCCAGCCCCCTAATCATTTTTGTTGCCTTCCGCTGGACTCTTTCCAATTTTTCTACATCCTCCTTGTAGTGTGAGGACCAAAACTGGACACAGTACTCCAGATGAGGCCTCACCAATGTCGAATAGAGGGGAATGATCACGTCCCTCGATCTGCTGGCAATGCCCCTACTTATGCAGCCCAAAATGCCGTTAGCCTTCTTGGCAACAAGGGCACACTGTTGACTCATATCCAGCTTCTTGTCCACTGTAACCACTAGACCTTTTCTGCAGATGTGCTGCTTAGCCATTCAGACCCTAGTCTGTAGCAGTGCATGGGATTCTTCCATCCTAAGTGCAAGACTCTGCACTTGTCCTTGTTGAACCTCATCAGATTTCTTTTGGCCCAATCCTCTAATTTGTCTAGGTCCCTCTGTATCCTATCCCTACCCTCCAGCATATCTACCACTCCTCCCAGTTTAGTATCATCTGCAAACTTGCTGAGAGTACAGTCCACGCCATCCTCCAGATAATTAATGAAGGTACTGAACAAAACTGGCCCCAGGACTGACCCTTGAGGCACTCCGCTTGATACCAGCTGCCAACTAGACATGGAGCCATTGATCACTACCCGTTGAGCCTGACGATCTAGCCAGCTTTCTATCCACCTTATAGTCCATTCATCCAGCCCATACTTCTTTAACTTGGTGGCAAGAATACTGTGAGAGACTGTATCAAAAGCTTTGCTAAAGTCAAGGAATAACACGTCCACTGCTTTCCTCTCATCCACAGAGCCAGTTATTTTGTCATAGAAGGCAATTAGGTTAGTCAGGCATGATTTGCCCTTGGTCAGGGCTGACAAGAGGTGGGGGAAGCCAGTACAAATTACTGAGGCCCGGTGGTCCAGAACGGGGCCAGAGCCCCAGCTTACCTGGCTTCTTCAGCCCTGTTTAGCCGGTCTGCCCTTGCTGGGGGCCTGAAAAAAAAACGGGGCCTGAACCTGCTCTCTGTGGCCCTGCCCTTGGTGAATGCATGCTGTCTGTTCCTGATCACTTTCCTCTCCTCTGAGTGCTTCAGATTTGATTCCTTGAGGACCTGCTCCATGATTTTTCCTGGGACTGAGGTGAGGCTGACTGGCCTGTAGTTCCCCAGATCCTCCTTTTTCCCTTTTTTAAAGATGGGCACTACATTAGCCTTGTTCCAGTCATCCAGGACCTCCCCTGATCGCCAGGAGTTTTCAGAGATAATGGCCAATGGCTCTGCAATCACATCTGCCAACTCCTTTAGCACCCTCAGATGCAGCCCATCCGGCCCCATGGGACTTGTGCTCGTCCAGCTTTTCTAAATAGTCCCGAACCACTTCTTTCTCCACAGAGGGCTAGTCATCTCCTCCCCATGCTGTGCTGCCCAGTGCAGTAGTCTGGGAGCTGACCTTGTTCATGAAGACAGAGGCAAAAAAGGCATTGAGTACATTAGCTTTTTCCACATCCTTTGTCACTAGGTTGCCTCCCTTATTCAGTAAGGGGCCCACACTTTCCTTGATTTTCTTCTTGTTGCTAACATACCTGAAGAAACCCTTCTTGTTACTCTTAACATATCTTGCTAGCTGCAACTCCAAGTGTGATTTGGCCTTCCTGATTTCACTCCTGCATGCCTGAGCAGTATTTTTATACTCCTCCCTGGTCATTTGTCCAATCTCCCACTTCTTCTAAGCTTCCTTTTTGTGTTTAAGATCAGCAAGGATTTCACTGTTAAGCCAAGCTAGTCACCTGCCATATTTACTATTCTTTCTACACATCGGGATGGTTTGTTCCTGCAACCTCAATAAGGATTCTTTAAAATACAGCCAACTCTCCTGGACTCCTTTCCCCATCATGTTATTCTCCCATGGGATTCTGCCCATCAGTTCTCTGAGGGAGTCAAAGTCAGCTTTTCTGAAGTCCAGGGTCCGTGTTCTGCTGCTCTCCTTTCTTCCTTGTGTCAGGATCCTGAACTCAATCATCTCATGGTCACTGCCTCCCAGGTTCCCATCCACTTTTGCTTCCCCTACTAATTCTTCCCTGTTTGTGAGCAGCAGGTCAAGAAGAGCTCTGCCCCTAGTTGGTTCCTCCAGCACGTGCACCAGGAAATTGTCCCCTACACTTCCCAAAAACTTCCTGGATTGTCTGTGCACTGCTGTATTGCTCTCCCAGGAGATATCAGGGTGATTGAAGTCTCCCATGAGAACCGGGGCCTGCGATCTAGTAACTTCTGTTAGTTGCCTGAAGAAAGTCTCGTCCACCTCAACCCCCTGGTCTGGTGGTCTATAGCAGACTCCTACCACGACATCACCCTTGTTGCTCACACTTCTAAACTTAATCCAGAGACTCTCAAGTTTTTCTACACTTTCATACCGGAGCTCTGAGCAGTCATACTGCTCTCTTACATACAATGCATCTCCCCCACCTTTTCTGCCCTGCCTCTCCTTCCTGAACAGTTTATATCTATCCATGACAGTACTCCAGTCATGTGAGTTATTCCACCAAGTCTCTGTTATTCCAGTCACATCATAATTCCTTGACTGTGCCAGAACTTCCAGTTCTCTCTGTTTGTTGCCCAGGCTTCTTGCATTTGTGTATAGGCATTTAAAATAACTCGCTGATCATCTTGCTTTCTCAGTATGAGGCAGGAGTCCTCCCCTCTTGCACTCTCCTGCTCGTGTTTCCTCCCGTTATCCCACTTCCCCACTTACCTCAGAGCTTTGGTCTCCTTCCCCCGGTGAACCTCGTTTAAAGCCCTCCTGACTAGGTTAGTGAGGGACAGCATAGATGAGTTGGATCTAACAGTTTGCATCTAGCCAGTTGAAGAGAATTTGTAACCCTTGTCATAATAGGCCTGATTCTCCATTGCTGTCTTCCTGGGCCTGGAGCAGCCTTTAAACCAAATTTGTGCTCCTCTAATTCTGGAGTCAGGCAGGGGCCAATCTGGCTGTCAGAGTAAATCAGAGCAACCTCTGGGCTGACCTAATCTACATTCAATTTCCCAGGCCCTCTATGAACACCAAGAAGGATGGAGTAGCTGTAGTGCAGTGCACTCTGGCTGTGTCACTGATCTGCTGGAAGCCCTTATGTTAAGTTTATGCTAGCTGGAGAGGTCATGTACAGGGGATATTCTCAAGAGTCTGTTTCCATCCACTTCAGTGCCCCTTTATGCTGTCAGAGTAGCATCTAAGTTCCTTAGTGTAACTGAAAATAATGCCCAGTGTAGTCATATCAGCTGTTATCATTTCTTGCAGTTTCTGGTATAAGATAGGTTGTGGAGAGGGAAGGAAACACATGAGATATAAAAACTTTGCCTTACTGATTATAATCTTACGGGGGCTTTTCACTGTGTTCTGTATAAAGACTCTGAAGTTATATACAGTTTGTACAAGTATGAAGGGCAAGAGTGGCCTCTGGAACACAAGGCTTTTTTCCTTCCTCTAGTTCTGAACAATACGCACCCATAATATTTCCTCCTGCAAAAAGCAAAATGTACTTTCCAGTCTAAATGACTGATTTCAGATTAAGGGAAACAACAAAGAACAAATATAAAGTCTCCAGGGGGCAGTGTGGAGAGACACAAACAAAGGCCCAGATCCTGGAAGTTATTTAGGGACCTAACTCTTATTGATTCCTGTGGAAGTTATGAGCCTAAATACCTTGGAGGCGTTTGGCCTCAGTTACTTGCTTTCTGCATGTGACCTGAAACACAAAATGGCAGCTCTATCACAACTTGGAGACTCCTATGCATTTGAAGTTACAGTACAGAGAACATATCCCATGACCCATCCTGTCCATTACATAGCTTTATACACCACATTTGCTAAAGCTTTTCTTATCAGTGTTTCTCAACCTTTTCCATACAACAACCCCATGTTGCAGCACAACAAAGTTTGCCCTCTGCTATCTAGTCATTAAAGAAATTAAGACTGGTTGCAACCTGCTGAAATCTATTTGTGACTCTTCAGGCTGAGATACAATTACCAGGACCTATAACCAGATATGTAAGGGTAATAAGTCATTGCAAAGTAGATCTTGTTCTTCCTAGAAGAATACATTGTCTCTGCTTTTCCTCTCTGGGTTTTGATGTCTGGTCAGCATTCTTTCTGTATGTGCATGACATGACTGAATCATACCAGTTGTGTTTTTCTCTGCCCAGCATGCTGTGGTTTAATTTGTAGGCAATGCTGTCATTGCACTGGATCAGACAGATTCTGCTCTGGCAGTGGTACATCTGCCTGCCGTTGCCCCTGTACTTGAGAGAAGAACTTGTTTTATGATATTGTTCTGTTTTTTTTCCTCATTTCCATCTGTTTATCATTCCACAGCTTCTTGAATAACTGAAGGGCTGCTATTGCTTTTGAGATGTGTCATAAGCTTGTCACAAGCTCTTTCTTTTCTTTAATGGTCCCCTTTGCCAGGCAGTGCAGTCTGAAATTATGGTAAGTGAAATTGACAACTTATTCCAGCTGTTCTGTTCAAGCAAATGCCAGTGGCTCTTCTGCATATTTCCCTTCTTGCTGTTGGCATTGATTTTTCTATTATTCTCCTTGGCAAAGAGTCTGAAGCCCATTTTCAGAGAGAACTGCTTGAAATTAAGGGGCCTCTTCTCTTGAAGCATGACAATAAGATAATTGTTAGTGTTACAGAGAAAGGTGGGTATTGAGTAGTGGTATAGAAGAAGGATAATTGCTATAAACTCAAAGTTGAAAGACCTGCTCCTGGTCTAAGTTTTGTATTCTTCCCCCCATCCCTCTTCAGACTGAAAATATTACCATAGTTGTTAGCCATTAAAACTTATATTCATCTTGGAGTCAAGACATGGCTAGATTTAAAGCACCAATTTCCTTTACAAACATTAATAATGTTTGTTGCTAGCTGAGATAAGGTATCAGGGCCGCCCAGAGGGGGGGGGGCAAAGGGGGCAATTTGCCCCGGGCCCCGGGCTCCGCAGGGGCCCCCAAGAGAACAGCGGAGGCTCCCGCCTCCGCCCCTCTCCTGGAGCCTCAGCGCTTGATGTCTCTGGCGGAGCCCCTGAGCCCCGCCCTGCTCAGAGCTGCGTGGTGAGGGGGCGGGGCTGGGAGCTCCACGTCGAGCGGAGGGAGCGGAGCTCCCAGCCCCGCCCCCTCACCACGCGGCTCTGAGCGGGACGGAGCTCAGACCCCGCCGGCCACACGCTGCGGCTGTTCCGGCGAGGCGCTGAGACTCCGGGCGAGGAGGGAGCCGGGGGTAAGAGGCTGGGGCCGGGGCCGGGGCCGGGGGGAAGCCGGACCCGCCGCCGAAGCGCAGCCCGGTCTTCGGCGGCGGAGGGCCCCTTCCGTTCTGGGACCCGCCACCGAAGTGCCCCGAAGACCCGCGGCGGGAGCCCCCCCCCCCGCCGCACTTCGGCGGCGGGTCCCGCTGCGGGTCTTCGGGGCACTTCGGCGGCGGGTCCTGGAACGGAAGGGCCCCCCCACCGCCGAAGACCCCGGGCCCCTGGAATCCTCTGGGCAGCCCTGTTAAGGTATCCAGGGTTATGCTTCAGGGCTTAAAATGATTGCCACAGAGATCAGGTAGAAATGTTGTCCTCCATGCACAGCACTGTAGAATTAATCAGGTACCTTAATGAGAAGTGGGGGGCAGCGATGGGAGTGAGAGATACTTGCCTTCCTTTTGAGTATCAAGTATAGATTGTTACTGGAGGCAGAAAAATGTACTTGGTGCAGCAGTGGTCTGATACACTATGGGGTTCTCACAAGAAATTTTTTGGTCAGCTCACAGTGCAGCCACCAACTATTACTAGTGGCCGCTCTGACAGTTTTTCCGAAAATACTCAATTAACTTTAGGAAAAACAAAATAATTATGCATATATACATGTCTAAATCATTGTAATTTATTTATGTAGGGTTTTTTCACAGACTCAATAATAAAAATAATGTACAGCTTTCTCTGGTCTTTACTGGACCTAAACAGAATAGAAACAAATAATGTGTTTTGCATGTTCTTGTCCCTTTTTGTTGTTGTTTCTTTTGGGTTTCTTTTTCTTTCTTTCTTTCTTTCTTTTTTTTTTTTGGTTGCTTATTCTTTTAAGACTTGCTAGCTAGTAAGTCTGTTTCTGTGAAAAATGATATTTGTATTTTGTTAATATCACTTTTCACAGTAGCAGACTTGTTAGCTAGCTGTGAGGCAGTGAAAAGTGATATTAACAAACATACAAATACCACTTTTCACAACAGACTTACTCTACACAACAGACTTTTCACAATAGCCCTGGCAAGCTGGGAGATGAACCTAGCCCTGGATGCTGAGGGAGGCAGCTGGGGGCCAGGGGTGATGTGGGGGGTGAGTCCAGGGACCAGAGCCCGGCAGCTGTACAGCCAGGGACTGGGGCTGGAGGACACAGTGGGGGCCAGGGGCAATGTGAGGGTGGGAGGAGGTGAGCTTGGGGCTGTCAGTCACTGCTGCATGCTTGGGGCCAGAGCTGGATCACATGACCCCATGGCTGGGGTCTGAAACCCTGTGGCTGGGGGTCAGAGCCCACTGCTGCACGGCTGGAGCCCAAGGCCAGAGGAAGCAGCAGGTGGGGGGGGGGGTGAGCTGGGTCCAGGGCCGGGGTCAGGGCTCAAAGCCCGTGGCCAAGGAATGGAGCCTGCTGACCCCCACCCCAGGTCTGAAGCCCAAACCCCACCCGCCTGCCTGCTCCTTCAAAGTTTGTGGCTCCAGAGTGCGACAGGGCCCAACCCCTGCTGGCAGCCCTGGAGGAGAGGGCACCTGTGCACCCCCCATCACCACCCAGGAGGCTCTGGCCTCATGAGAAGCCCCTGGTGGCCACATTTGAGAAACACTGCATCCTCAACCTTTTCCATGCTGGGACCTCCCCACCTCCAGGACTGCTTCTCATCCAGCCAGGAGTTATCTGGGGTACCCCTGCTGTACAGCAATCTCTGGAGGGCAGGGTGCTTGCAACCCCGTGACAGCAGTGTGTGATCTCCACAAGTTGAGAACCTTTGCATTATGGCAAACGCTGTCCCAAATGGAAGTGGAGTAAGAATCATTGCCTAATTGCTGCAGTCTCATCCTGAGCATGCTTCCCATCGGTAGTGGTATTGTACATTGTCTTGTTGCCATTCACTGTGTTGTCTCTCCATCCTCTGTCTGTTTTTTCTCCTTAGACAGTTTTATTGAGCACAGCCTCTTAGGAACTAAGTCAGTGAGCCTGATCTCAAACATTTACTCCTGGGGGAATTCTGCGCAGAATTCATGTCCCCTGCAGATTTTTTTTTCCTGCAGAAAATACATTCTGCTGAAGAGGTGCTTCAGTTACACCTTTCACCCACCAGAGACTGCTGCGGTTAGGGTGACCAGATGTCCCAATTTTATAGAGACAGTCCTGATTTTGGGGTCTTTTTCTTATATAGGCTCCTATGGCCCCCCCACCCCCGTCTCAATTTTTCACATTTGCTGTCTGGTCACCCTAGCTGTGGTGCCAGAAGATAGGACAGCTGGCTCATGGGCTGGAGCAGCCAGTCAGGGAGGGAGGGGGCTGAGGCTGCATTCCTCACAGTGACATACCCACGAGGCCAGGTGAGGCGGCACAGGATATGTGGGGGATGGACAAAGTGTGGCACATGGGGCTACTGGGGGGGGTCACATAGACTGGTGTTCAGAAGGGCTAGTGTGGGGGGGAAGACTGGGGTGGGGGCACAGGAGCTAGTGGGTGACAGCATTGAGTCAAGGGCTGAATGGGAGGGAGTGAAGAGCCCATGGGGTGATCTGAAGGTGGAGGGGTGGCTGAATGAGAGTGCAGGGACACATGGGGTTGGGGGATGGGTAGCTGAGTGGGGGTGCAGGAACATGGGGGAGGGGAAGTGCAGGATTACACAAGGACAAGGGCAGGTGTGCCTGACTGAATGAGAGAGGCACTGAATGGGGTCAGCCATGGTCTGCATGGGGGAGGCTCCCCAACTCCCTAACAATCCCTCCACACCCCAGAAAACTGCTCCATACTTCTCCCACCCACACCCAACAACCCTCCAGGTTCACTCCCAGGCTCCTGCCCAGGAATTATTTGCCTCAACCACAGCTCCTCCGTTATCCCAGACTCCCCCAACCTTTTGCACTGCTTCTGAGGGGTGTGGGAAATACAGTTCTGTATTGTAGTTTAAATTAATTATTACACAAAGTTCTGTATTAATATGCCTAGTAAGGAATCAGTTTGTCAAAAAACATTTCCCGAATCTTTTTTTGTTTTCTGTATTGTTACAGACATACTTGCTGGAGAGGTGTTTTGAAATAAATTACCAAAATAATTGAAACTGGCATGATTATATTGTGTTATTTTGACAAATAAAATATGTGGAATTTTGCAATATTGTGCACAGAATTTTTAATTTTTTGGCACAGAATTCCCCCAGGAGTAAATGTTAGATTTTTGTTGCATTTTATTTATTGGTATTAGTGCCTATTGTGATTCCATGTAAAGAAATGTAATTAAAACAGAGCCCTGTGTATTGTTATGCATTTGAACCCATTGCCTCGGTTACTGACCCTCACCTAATATATCAGTAAGTAGTGACACTTCTCGTGTCTTTAACACTTATGTAACAGACGCTGAAAGATTAGAATTGGAGGTATCTGCTACTATTTTGGGGCGTGGGCTGGGTACCAACCTCTCTGCGCTGCCTTTCTGAGAAGCAAGTATTTAGTTTTGTCAGTATGAAGAGCATTACTCACTCTCCTTCTTGACACACTCTAATACATGTAATGAGCAGTGATTTACATGAGGATGTGCCAGTGCTCTTCTCAGGCAGCCTGGGCTTGGCTGGCTTGAATCTCCCACTGGGGAAGCGAGAATGGGCTCATCTTCAGCTAAATCTAGAGATGCTGAAAAAAGAGCCCAAGATGGGAAAGGGAGGGGTGAGTCTAACCTTACTGACACTGATGTAAATCAGGAGTAACTCAGTTGAAGTCAGTGGCTTGCTGGCATGAGAAGAGAATGAGACCCTGAGCATCATAATAACAAAGCTATTCATTTATTTTCTCCCTTTATAATGCTGCCCCTCTTCTCCTTCCACAAAGTGACTGGGGCAAATTGACTGCTGGTGTAAGCAGCTGCAATTCCATTGAAGTTGCATCCAATTACACCCAGAGGGCCAGAGCTGCCACTGGTGCATGCGCTGTTTTGGCTCCCTGGCGTCAGCTGGAAAAGCATAATAGGTCTCCCTTCTTTCTAAGGCCCTGGATAATTGGCAACATCAGTCTAAGGGGAGTTTTTGTGTGTTCACCCACCTTTCTGGTTCTCTGCTGACTCCTCTCTCCCAGAATCCTCAAGGCTAAAATGGAGGGTCCTTACGGTTGGGATGGAGATTCATGAGTTTATTCTCTCTTAGGCCAGCTGGAAATAGTGCTACCTTACTACAGATAGCAGGGGCTCTTGGCAGCACCATGCCGTATCACTCTAGGAGATCCCCAGTCTCATGCAGGTGGCATTTTTAGAGGAAGAGTCCTCACTGGCCATTCTCCACTGCCAACCTCTTGTGTACTGATGTGTTCACAGCCACTTATTGGGCTACCTGTATTATTTCTATTTTTCTGATACATATTGGCAGCTTCCCAACTATGTCTTTCTGCATGTGTGTGTGAACCTGTGTGTAGCATGAGTGAAACCAAAAGGACCATCACATCCAAGTAAAGAATGATTGTCTATCTGTAACAGACTGGCAAGGTTTGCCTGAATTAGCACACCCATCAGGTGTTGATTCTGCTGGGAAAGAGGCTGAATGGGTTCTGCTGACTCACTGAGGCAGGTGACTCATTACCCTGCCCAGATATATCAGGTAACTGAGTGCTCAGAATATGCTTGTACAGCCCCCATTGACTTGATTGGCAAGCCATGTGCCATTGTTGGAGACCAGGATTTGGTCTAATATGCTAATTATTATTAATTGTATCATACTTCCCCTCCTTATTGCCCCATAGACAATCCAGTGGTCTGTGGGACATTCCAGTTCAGTGACACAGACTGACCAGTTAAATTGGCTGCACTTCCCTGGGTGCTTCACAATAACGGCATAGAACAGTTTGCCATCGATAAATTCATGATCCTATTAAACCATTGGCAGATTAGCCACTGGGCCAACGGACCCCATGCCCAGGGTCCCGGCCAACTGGGGGGCCCTGGAAAAATGGTCGCCCCTGCACCCTGCTCCACCCACTTGGCACTCCTGCCGGGGAGCGGGCTCAGGGTGCAGGAACTTGTCCTGCTCCGTCCACCTGCCTGTTGCTTCTGCCGGGGAGCGGGGTCGGGGGTCTCTCCCGCCTGCCCAGCATTCCTGACCCCACTCCTCAGAGGGAGTGCTGGGCAGGCGGAGCTTGGGAAGCCCCCATGCCTTGCTCCCCAGCAGGAGCACCAGGTGGGAGTGGGGGGACTGCAGGTGGAATGGGTGCGGAGGGGTCCCCACTTGCCTTGGCCCAGGGCCCCATAAAACTGTAATCCGCCTCTGCATTAAACTCTATATAAAAAGCAGAAATTCATAAACGTTAGTGTTGGCCTGCTACTAACACAGTCATTCTCAATATTTTCTTTTAATTGGCAGCAGTGATAGCAGAATCTCATCCTTGCCATGCCAGCTGGAGAGAGCATATTTGCTGCTATTTGCAATACCTATTAAACTGGCAGTCACAAGATAGATGAGGAAATGTAAAAGATCCACTAATGCCTTGTCTCATTTGAGCCACAGTCACTCCACCTTGTGACTGAAACACTTACAAAGCTCAAATGCATAGCGCCTCTTATTTATACAGCCACATTTGAGAGGCAACATTTGTCTAGTGTAGAGGGCTCTGGACTGGGAATGAGGAGATCTAGACTCATAGAGTCGTAGGACTGGAAGGGACCTCAAGAGGTCATCTAGTCCAGTCCCATGCACTCAAGGCAGGACTAAATATTATCTAAACCCTTCCTGACAGGTGTTTGTCTAACCTGCTCTTAAAAGTCCCCAATGATTAGGGTGACCATACGTCCCAGTTTGGCTGGGGCAGTCCCTTTTTTAAGCCCTGTCCCGGCCGTCCCAACTTTTTTTCCAAAAGGAAGCATTTGTCCTGTTTGCTTTTGCTGACTTGATCAGTTGGCAAGACAAACAGGGCAAATGCCCAGTTTTGTCAAAAAAGTGCGGTGCAGTGCAGAGGGGGCAAATGGAGATGCCAGTCTCCCTCAGGCGGGAGGCAGGACTGTATGGGGGAGCAGCATTCCAACAATAGCATGGGGGAGCCCCACAGTGTTCCAGCAATTGGCAACAGCATCGGAGGGGGGCCTCTGGCGAGTGGCTGGGGATGTCCCATATTCTGTTTGGGAAATATGGTCACCCTACCAATGATGGCAATTCCACAACCTCCCTGGGGGAATTTGTTCCAGTGCTTAACCACTCTGACAGCTAGGAAGTTTTTCCCAATGTCCAACCTAAATACCCTTGCTGCAATTTAAGCCCATTGCTTCTTGTCCTTTCCTCAGAGATTAAGAAGAACAATTTATCTCCCTCCTCCTTGTAACAACCAATTTGTCCTCATCATTCCTGAAATGTGGCGCCCAGAACTGGACACAATATTCCAGCTGAGGCCTAATCAGCATGGAGTAGAGCAGAAGAATTACTTCTTGTGTCTAGCTTACAACACTCCTGTTAATACATCCCAGCATGATGTTCGCTTTTTTTGCAAGAGGGTTACACTGTTGACTCATATTACGCTTATGGTCCACTATGACCCCCAGATCCCTTTCTGCAGTACTCCTTCCTAGGCAGTCATTTCTCATTTTGTATGTGTACAACTGATTGTTCCTTCCTAAGTGGAGTACTTTGCATTTGTCCTTATTGCATTTTATCCTGTTTACTTCAGATCATTTCTCCAGTTTGTCCAGATCATTTTGAATTTTAATCCTATCCTCCAAAGCACTTGCAACCCTTCCCACCTTGTTATCATCTGCAAACTTTGTAAGTGTACTCTCAATGCCATTATCTAAATCATTGATGAAGATATTGAACAGAACCGGACCCAGAACTGATCCTTGCGTCACCCAACTCATTATGCCTTCCAGCATGACTGTGAACCACTGATAACTACTCTCTGGGAATGGTTATCCAACCAGTTATGCATCCACGTTATGGTAGCACCACCTAGGTTGTATTTCCCTAGTTTGTTTATGAGAAGGTCATGCGAGACAGTATCAAAAGCTTTACTAAAGTCAAGATATACCACTTCTGTCACTTCCCCCCATCTGCAAGGCGTATTACCTTGTCAAAGAAAGCTATCAGGTTGATTTGACACAGATTTGTTCTTGACAAATCCATGCTGACTGTTACTTATCACCTTATTATCTTCTAGGTGTTCGTAAATTGATTGCTTAATTATTTGCTCCATTGTTTTTCTGGGTACAGAAGTTAAGCTGACTGGTCTGTAATTCCCCGGGTTGTCCTTATTTCCCTTTTTATAGATTGGCACTATATTTGCCCTTCTCCAGTCATCTGGAATCTCTCCCATCTTCAATGACTTTTTGAAGATAATCGCTAATAGCTCAGATATCTCCACAGTCAGCTCTATTCAACTCTGCCATTGTCCTGCTGGAGGACCCTGGGAAATCATTTATCCCTTTTGTGTCTTTTTCTTCCACCATCTTTTGTTGGTGTTGTCCAATTACACGGTAGGCTCTTCAGGGCAGGACTTGTTTGTTGCTGTGTGCACAACATATAAATAGCAATAACTGTCTCTCTGGTTTTAAAGAGCTCCTTAACGTTTTCTGTCTTTAAAAGCTTGTTGAATGGCCTCTGGCCCTATACTTAGGCCCTTCTGATCCCTTTCTCTCCTATTCTAAAACTGGCCTCCTCATTTGTGGTGTATTCATATTTGATTATGTTTTCATTGCATTGCATTTGCTTTGATTTTTGCAGCACAGTGCACCAAGCACTTTGGCAGGCAGGCACTGTGTAAATAACAGTATTATGTCAACCAAGATCAGCCTCTCACAGGGTCGGCTCCAGACACCAGCTTAGCAAGCAGGTGCTTGGGGCGGCCACTCCGGAGCGGGGCAGCACGTTCAGGTATTCGGCGGCAATTTGGCGGAGGGTCCCTCACTCCCGCTCAGAGCGAAAGACCTCCCGCTGAATTGCTGCAGATTGCGATCGCGGCTTTTTTTTTTTTTTTTTGGCTGCTTGGGGCGGCAAAACCCCTGGAGCCGGCCCTGGCCTCTCACATGCTTTACCTTGCAAAACTCTTATGTTTCTTTAACGTGGCTGTTCTGGTTTTGGTGCTGGAGGCTGTGTGTGGACCTTTGCGTCCTCCTGCAGGCTTTAGGTCTGAGCTCACTCACGGTGTTTGTCACTGCTGCCTGTGGTGGTATTGGAAGCTGTGCTGCCTGTTCGATGGCTGCTCTAGGAGAACAAACTGTATTGATGAAAATTAATGTGAGAATAAAGAAGTGTTGAACTGACAAATGCATAAGCAGTTGATTAGCTGTGCCTAGTTGAACCTACCTGGGTTAGAGGACGTAGACCTGCAGGTGGACTCAGTGGATCACATTCATTAGGCCAGTGGTTTTCAACCTGTGGTCCGCGAACCCTTGCAGGTCCTCAAACTCTGTCTAAGATTTCCGAAGGTGTCTGCACCTCCATTTGAAACTTTTTAGAGGGCCACAAGTTAAAAAAGGTTGAACACCCCACTCCACCCCGTATTAGGCCACTGATTAAAACAGGATGATCTGTGTAATAAGGAATTTCCTACCTTCACTCTCTTCTTTCATTCTCTTCAGATGTTCTGATTGTCTCCCTAGTGAAGGGCTTTTTAAATGATATTTGAACTTTATCTGGCACCTCAAAGCGGTGCCAGGCAAGTGATTGGCAGATCTGGGGAAGGGGCATAAATGGCTCGATTCTCCAGTTGTTCACATCCTGAGGGCTTCCAGGGGTTGAACTATCCCATTAGCACAAGTTAGAGCAGCCTCAGGGATCACCAGTGGATAATGGAAACACTGAAACACGTGTGCTTTGGGCCAGCCCTGCTTGTTCCTGCCATGCCACCTTCCTATCCTGAAATGTCCTCTATTTTGGGGTTGGGAAGCAGGTGGGGCTGATGAATAGCTGGCTACATTAGATCTGTGCAAGCTCTGGTCTCCTCTGTGCTAGAGGAAACTTAAAGTGCTGAGCGTCTGGCCCTAGATGTATTTAAGTAGGGGGAAATCCTTGCTCAAAAGTGAGCATGCTAGAAGCATATTTAAAATGTTGACTCTTCCTGTTTGAATTGTTTGCAAACAGATTTGGATTTTTCTCAGCTTGTTCAAATCTTTTCTTGGGGTTCTTTTTTATCTGTGTACTGTTGAGAGTTGGTGTTTTGACTGGAGACAGAGGTCTACTCACGGTATGAGGTTTTTAAGGTCAGGCTTGACAAAGCCCTGGCTGGGATGATTTAGTTGGGAATTGGTTCTGCTTTGAGCAGGGGATTGGACTAGATGACTTCCTGAGGTCCCTTCCAACCCTGATATTCTATGATTCTATGTTTCTCTTCCCTGATTGAACATTTCTCTTGCAGTCAGCTTTCTGGTGGTATATGATCACAGTTGAAATTACAGTAAAAATTCAAAAGAATATTTGTGGAAACTTTTTTTCTTCAGCATTCACCCGTCTCTAATTACATTTACCATTCCGGTGGGGGGTGCGGAGGGGAAGGAAAGGTTCACAAGTGCACAGGATTGGTGGGACATTTTGGGGTTCAACCCAGACTGGTGAGGGGTTGTGTCACCGCCTGCCCTACAACTCTGGGTGCCTAGAATGCTGTGTTGCTGTGCCTGGCCAATTGAGGGCCCGGGAAAAAGGGCACCCCTGTGCCCCAACCTGCTCCACCTTCACGGCGCTCCTGCTGGGGAGCAGGTCAGAACGTGGGGTCTTGTCCCACTCTGCCCGCCCACCCAGCACGGCTGCTGGGGAGGGGAGGTCAGGGTGTGGGGGCTTCCTCCACCCACCCAGTGCTCTTACCAGGAGTGGGGGAAGCCCCCTTGCCTAAACCCAGCTCTCCGGCAGGAGCGCCGGAGGTGAGGGGAGGGGGCTGCAGGTGGAAGGGCTGGGGAAGAGCCCCCACTTGCTTTGGCCCAGGGCCCCATAAAACTGTAATCCACCTCTGTCCATCCCCTCTCGCGATTAAGTGGTCGCTTGTTCCCTCCTGGCTCTGCTTTGCTTACTTGGCATGCAAATGTGGTTCTCATTGTCTTTGGTCACACCTTGCTCCATTTACATGGGAGACCCATTCCAGCAGGCAGAATTTCATTCCTGTGTCTGGAAGAGGCATGGCTTAGGCAGGGGTGAAATTAACTTAAAGGACTTGCCGGTACTCCAGAATCCTGAGGAAGGCCGTGGCCTCCACCGGAAGAGGCGGAGCCATTAAATCCCCAGGCCCTTTAAATCAGGATTTAAAGGGCCCAGGGCTAGGGCTGTGGTAGCAGCAGATGGGAGCCCCAAGCCCTTTAAATCATCCCCTGAGCTCCCAGCTGCAGAGGTGTCTGGGAGCCCCGGGGTTCGGAGGCGATTTAAAGGGAGCAATTTAAAGAGCCCGGGGCTCTAGCTGCTGCTACCGCAGCAGAGCCCTAGGCCCTTTAAATTGCCAATGGAGCCCCAGGGCTCCAGCAGGAGGGCCCGGGGCTCCGGCTGCCGCTACCCTCCAGGGCCCTTTAAATGGTCTCCAGAGGGCAGCAGTCTCCTGGGGTAGCAGCGGCAGGGCTCTGGTGGCTATTGAAAGGTCCTGGGGTGGTGGAGGCAGCGGGAGCCCCGAACCCTTTCAATAGCCACCAGAGCCCTGTCGCCGCTACCCCAGGGCTCCGGCAGGCTCCGGGGGCTATTTAAAGGGCCCAGGCCCTTTAAATTGTCCCCGGAGCCCTGGGGTAGTGGCAGTGGGGCTCCAGTGGCGATTTAAAGGGCCTGGGGCAGTAGCAGCGGCAGGAGCCCTGGGCCCTTTAAATCACCACCCGACCCCCGCAGCCGCTACCCCAGGGCTCTGGCGGCAATTTAAAGGGCCCTGGGCTCCAGCCCTTTAAATTACTGCCTCAGGAAGCTGGTCCACCCCGGTATGGCACACCAGCTCTTGCTGGTAGGGGTGGCAGGTATGTAGAAATTTTGGACGTTCCCGGAACCTGCCCCATCCCAAACTCTGCCCCCCCAAACTCCACCCCCCACCTGCCCAAGGCTCTGGGAGGGAGTTTGGGGAGGGGAGGAGGTCTGGGGTGCAGGCC
Source organism: Mauremys mutica (assembly GCF_020497125.1). Classification (NCBI taxonomy): domain Eukaryota; kingdom Metazoa; phylum Chordata; order Testudines; family Geoemydidae; genus Mauremys; species Mauremys mutica. The sequence goes on along the minus strand of NC_059078.1, from coordinate 55,048,048 downwards.
CTGGGCTGGGGCAGGGTACTGGGGTGCAGGAGGGGTGCAGGGTGCAGGTTCTGGGAGGGAGTTTGGGGATAAGAGGAGGTGTGGAGGGAGGGGGAGCAGGGGTGAGGGCTGTGGGGTGAGGCTGGGGGTGGATTTGGGATGTGGTTGGGGATGAGAGGTTTGGGGTGTGGGAGGGGACTCAGGGCTGAGGCAGAGGGTTAGGGTGCAGGGGAATGAGGGCTCTGGCTGGGGCTGGAGATGAGAGGTTTGGAGTGTGGGAGGGGCTCAGGGCTAGGACAGAGGGTTGGGGTGCGGGGGGATGAGGGCTCTGGCTGGGGGTGTGGGCTCTTGGGTGGGACAGGGCTGGGGATGAGTTTGGGGTGCAGGCAGGCTGCCCTGGGACTGGAGCCAGAGAGAAGGACTCCCCCCAGCCCTCTCCCTGCTGGCAGCATCGAGCTCTGGGGTAGGGACCCCCTTCTCCCCCCCAGCAGCACACTCACCCCCCCATCACTGCACGTGCTCCTACGGCCCCTCTCAGGTCCAGGAATCCCCCTCGCCTCCCCTGTGGTGGGTGCCATGCTGGGGGGGCGGGTGCTGCCATCACATGTGCACCTCCTCCCCTGCTGCTGCCCCTCACTGTAGCCTCACTGGGGCTGCCCCTTGCCCAGTGTGGGGCAAGAGCAATGACTGCAGGCAGGGGGGTGGCTGTATTGGTGGAGAGTCCCACCGGAAAATGAAAGGGTCCGATGCGGAAGGGCAGCCTGCCCTGGCAGAAGTGGAGGGGGGCACTAGGACCCTGTGGCAGCAGTTTATGCAGGCAGGCAGCATGGAGCTGCAGGGGACGGGGAGAGACAAACACTCTGCTCCGGGCAGGGCCGGCTCCAGACACCAGCCTACCAAGCACGTGCTTGGGGTGGCATCTTGGGACGGGGCGGCACTCGGGGTTTGTTTTTGGTTTTTTTGGTTCGGCCAGGCGGTGCTGGGGAGAGGCGGGGCGTGGGAGGCGTGGCGCCGTGCTGGGGGGGCCGGGACTTGGGCGGCGCGGCACTTGGTGGGGGCGGGCTTCAGTGGCACGGTGCTCGGGGGGGCGGGGACTTGGGCGGCGCGACGCGACGCTCAGGGGGGCGGGGGACTTGGGCGGCATGGCGCTTGGGGGGGCGGGGACTTGGGCGGCGCTACGCGACGCTCGGGGGGGCGGGGGACTTGGGCGGCATGGCGCTCGGGGGAGCGGGGGACTTGGGCGGCATGGTGCTCGGGGGGGCGGGGGACTTGGGCGGCGCGACGCGACGCTCAGGGGGGCGGGGACTTGGGCGGCGCTACGCGACGCTCAGGGGGGCGGGGGACTTGGGCGGCATGGCGCTCGGGGGGGCGGGGGACTTGGGCGACGCGACGCTCGGAAGGGGCAGGGACTTGGGCGGCGCAACGCGATGCTCGGGGGGCAGGGGACTTGGGTGGTGCGACGCTCGGGGGTGGGGTGGGGCAGCGCTCTTTGTTTTTGCTTGGGGCATCAAAAATGTTAGAGCCGGCCCTGGCTCCGGGACCCAGGGAGGTGCATGGGGGCAGCAAAGGGGGGCCGGGGCACACTCAGGGGAGGTGCGGGGGGCAGCAGGTGGGGCCAGTGGGGAGACCCTCAATATTGCTGTAGCCAGGAGTAGGAGTCAGCGAGGGAGAGAATGCTCCATTTTTTTGCCAGTAGCTACTGCACCTTTTCTTACCGGTCCTCCTTACTGGCCTGTACCAGCTTACTTTCACCTCTGGGCTTAGGCACTGATTGCCAAATACATGTTAAGAACATATTGCAGCACATATCTACAAAGTCGTTTATGGGTGTACTGTACATATGTCACGCTAGAATATTAACAATCTGTGGGTTACTTGCTTTCCAATGACATATGACATGCCCCCTTTTAGATACAGATTATGACAATGGTGAGTTGGGGTACACTGACTATGTCAAACTTGATGAGTTGCTGACCCAGAACAGTGAACCATCAGTGGGGCTCTGTATCACAACTGGCCTAATGCTGCTGCCATTGATGCTAATGGGAGTTTTCCCACTACATCGATGGAAGCAGAGTTAGACCAAGGGTGAGTGCTTATGCAAATCCACCCTGGATCTCCATCCACATCCCAATTCTTTCGAACCTGCCAGGAGCCAGACCTCCAAAGGTGCCAACGTTTGGATACTTAGCTGAACCTCTTTAGAATGGGAAAGAAGAATCACCCATAAATTGCTACTACTCATTGCTCTTTTTACCTTTTCCAAAGGCCCATGAGTGGCTTCCTGTGCTCCCCATGTCCTCTCTGGCGCACCCCATGCTGTATATTGAGGTTCAAGCTTTGCTGTAAGAACCATCAGCATGGGAGAGAGTTTCTGTATGCTGTTTCCGGGTTCCAGTTTCTCTCTCCACACCCAAACCCACCTCTTCTCCTGTGTGGTCAATATCGAGCGCTCTGCTTTGAGCAGCATTTGGCAGTTGGGAATTGTGCCAGGTTTGATGCCTTGCCAACCACCAGGACAGAGCAAAGGGATGATCAGAGGCAGCCCTAGACTAGCTGCCAGTAACTGGCGCCCTAAGTGAGCCATGCAATTGGCGCCCCCATCCCCAAGGCAGATCTAGGCTGAGCTTTTTGGTAAACTGGGAAACATTTTGCCCCTTTTTTCTTTTCAATGTTTTTAAGCATTTTTTTTTTTGTAAACAGAGGCTTAATTATTTGGTTTGTCCGTCCATCCATCTGTCCAACCAATGTTTCTAAGATAAGATAAAATAGAGACACAAAATTTTCAGAATAGATTTGTACACTACAGCTAGATGATATGTCAGTCTGATTTCAAATAAAAATGCATTTAAAATGTTAATTATAACTTTTATTATTACAAATCCAAAATAATCCATTACGTTACCCTGCTTTAACTGCCATTACCACCACATCCAATACAGAAAGAAAGAAGAAAACTCTTCAATGAACTTTAACCTGTATTTACAAAACACTCCAAATAAAAAACACTGTGTGCTCTTAAAACATGACTTTTCTTGCTTTACGTTTTGAAAAATCAGTCACTAGTTCTTTTAGATCCAGTTTTCCAGCTATTTCATGCTCTGTTGACATTGTGGCAAGTCCAACAAGTCTCTCTTGCACCATTGTTGAATGCAGATATGTTTTTATCAATTTTAACTTTGAGAAGCTACGTTCCCCACTAGCTATGGAAACTGGCAAAGTTAAAAGAATGCATAGAGCTTTAAAATGTTCGGAAAACTGCGCGTTTATTTTCACAAACAAACTTCAGTACTTCTTCAGGAGTGGAATGTTTCTTAAGTCGTCTTGAAAAAGCCTGAAGCTCACTACACAAATCTGCAGCATCAATGTCTTTTGAATTTTCATGAGTCAAAGCTGACTCCAGTTTTATACAAAATTATCTTATCTGTTTTGCTGTTTTCTTTTGCAAGCTGTGGATATCATATAGAAAACCAAATACTGACTCTAGCTGCTGCATCTGTTGAAATCTTTCGTCAACTGAGTGAATAGCAGTATCAAGGACTGCGAAGTAGAAATTCACTTTGAACCTTTGTTTTGAGTTCTGAATTAGTGTCTTGTCCTTCATATGAAAACTGCTGTTTCTTTTGCTGAATGCGAACTGGCTCTGGTTCAAATTCTGTCAGAAAGTCTATTTCTTCAGCAAGCTAGAGAGAATCTATCAGTGTTCTTTCGAACCCTTCATCACTTCTGAATTTCTCCAGAGTATTTTTAGTTTGCTGCTGTTTTTGAATAGCAGAATGTATGTTCAAGTTATTTTCCTGAAGCTGCTTACTTAGTGAGGTTAATCTTGAAAAGGATATTATACCACAAAATGAGTGAAGTCACAAATTTGAACTTGGAAAGGCCATTTGCAAAAGCTTCTGCATCTGAATGTGCCGTATTGCCAAATGATCCAGTAAAGGTAGTATCATTAGAAATTTTAATTAGGGCATCATAAATGTTTCCAGGTTCATAGCAAAGAGGCTTCAAAGCATCAATGAGACTCTCCCTTGTCTGACTAAGTGGTTTCACAGTTATTGAATTCACATGGCGAGTCAGAATCTCACAACGGCATGTTGAGCCTGAGAAAAACACATAAACACATTGCACCAGGTCAAAGAAACTGCTTGCCTCCAAACGGCATCTAGCAGCATCATTGACAACCAAATTCAGAGAATGTGCACTGCAAGGAAGAAAAAAGGACCTAGGACTGATTCCCATCATTCTCCTTTGCACACCATTGTCTTTACCCTTCATATTACTCCCATTATCATATCATTCAACAGATAATGACATTGTTTCAAGCTCTTGTAGAATAGTTTCAGTCATAAATGCTCCAGTCATCTCCTTCAGTGGTACGAAACCCAAAAATGTTCCTTTATGAGCACTTCAGCATTATCTTCATCTGCAGTCTTTTCCATATACACAAAATGAATGATCATTGTCATTTGTGCAACATGACTCACATCTGGTGTACAGTCCAGTATTATTGAAAAGTATTTTGCAGAATGGGCAGTTTCTATACTTTTCTTTTTAATGCCATTTGCTAGGATTTGAATCAGTTAATTTTACATATTTTTTCCTAAGTAATGAACCTGTGTTTCATGATCAGTTATTTCACATAGATGCTCCTTCATGACTGGATCAAACAAAGCTGGGTATTCAACAAATTTTAAAAAATTTCCATTACCTGGAGTATATAATTTTTCATTTCTACTGTGGCTGCGGAATGCTAAATTTTGCCCACCGAAAACTCACTAAAGCAATCAGACGCTCTAATATTTGTTGCCAATATGCTTCTTTTTCCTTGATCACACGTAAATTTTCTTCATCGATAGTTTTTCCTTTTTTCAATCATAATTCAAGTTCTTTCCAATTTTGAAAACATTACAAATATTCTGTACTTCTTTCATGTGAAGAGAGAATTGAAGAGATGTTTTTCCAGGCCTTCGAACCATTTGCAGTAAGTGATGTACCAATTGCTTGATTTCTAAACAACTTGCAGCAAAAGCAAAACACAGAGTCCTTTGACACTGAATATTGTAACCAGTTTTGATGAATTTCTTCCCCATTAATGAGTTTCCTCTTGTAATGGTGAGCAGAGAATTTTCTTTTATTTCCCTCCTTAGGGAAGGGAAATTCATGAACTTGTTCGGGTCCATGTTTCATGAGAATTTGCTGCACACTGACATCACATCCAGGCCATGAAGCTGGGTCCCCATACTGTAAAGGTGCCACCGGACTCCTTGTTGTTTTTGTGGATACAGACTAACACGGCTACCCTGATACTTGTAACTTATTTGTAACTTCCTCATCTTTTCTTCCTTCTACTTCATTTACTTCAATTTCTGCATGTGTCTCTGAAGGTGAATAAATTTTCTCCACTTCCATATCAATCTGATGCTGTGAGCTGCCTTCATCTAAACGTAAGTTTCCATCATCTTGAGTTTCCAAACTGCTTTTTTGTGGATGTGAGCTACCCTCATCTCAAAGTAATATACCTTCATCTGGATGCTGTAAACTGCTTCCATCTTTATTTGGATTAAAGAGAAGATATTTCAGGAAGGATCCCTGCTGTTTTGCTTGGTCCTTTTCCTTCTCAGCCGTTTATTTATGATACTCAGCTCCTGAGGCTTTACTTTTTCCTCTTTTCTGCCATTGGGCATTTGAATATTGTTATGTACTGTGCTCCCGACTGTAAGCATTTAGTATTAAGGATGGCTGACACACCCACCACATGGTTGGTGATTTAAACCACATTGCAGCCATCCCAACACATCTTTTCACTGCTTAAAGGTTCAATGATTAGTAACATACACTCACTTACCTATTAAAACAGTTAGTTACAGGCAGTATTTACACAGCAACAAAATGACCTTTTTCGACGTTATAACCCGACGCCGGTTGTTTGGAAAGTAATCTTCTTCCTCACAGTTACCCGCTTGGAGTGTGACGTCATCACTTTCGTAGTCTATTAAGCGTTAATGCTGTTACTTTTATGGACCTTATTTATTACATGTGAACCAGAAAAAGAAAAGTTCATAATTATACAGCCCTGTAACGGGTTGGACTCACCCCTGCGGCGCCTCCTACTGGTTGCTCTCCGAAATTAGCTCAGTCCAGCCCTGGAGCACCCTCTGCAGGCTGGTGATCCACCTGTTCTTAGGCCCCCCGTGTCCCTCCCTGGACCCGGTGCCCTTTTACATGGGGTGCTGCCCCCGAGCAGTAACCCCTTTCTCTCTGGGTCTCCCCTTCTGTCTCAGGGAACCCCCACCCTCTATCCCTACCTTGCCTCACTATTTGGCTACTGCCAGTCATTGTCTAGCCCCACACTCTGGGGCAGACTGCAGTCTCAGCCAACTCATCCCTGGCAAGGAGGGTTTGGACCTGCTGCCTTGGCCTACCCCTGGGCTGCCCTCTGCAACCCACAGTACCTGTTGGCCCACTGCTAGGCCGCAGCCTGGGGCTTTCCAGGCTGGAGCTCCCCAGCTCCTCAGCCTTCCCCAGCCCTGCTGCACTCAGGTATTCAGTCTCAAGCTCCTAAGCAGCCAGGCCCGTCTCTCTCTGAAGGCAGAGAGAGACTGCCTGGGCTCCTGGCTCATAGCCTTTTATAGGGGCCAGCTGTGGCCTGATTGGGGTGTGGCCCAGCTGCAGCTACTTCCCCAATCAGCCCAGCTTGAGAGCAGCAGCTCTCAAGCCCTGCCAAGCTGCTTTCAAACCCTTTAAAACCCCCGGAGCAGGGAATCCACCCTGCTACAAGCCCAATAATAACGCTTAAAGATACTCACATTTTGGATTTATAATGCTGAAAGACATTCTTGGTGCCAAAGAATAAAGAATAAACACAATTTTCCACAAAAAGAACAGAAGTACTTGTGGCACCTTAGAGACTAACAAATTTATTTCAGCATAAGCTTTTGTGGGCTACAGCTCACTTCTTCGGATGCATAGAATGGAACACACAAACAGAAGATATTTATACATACAGAGAACATGAAAAGGTGGAAGTAGCCATACCAACTGTAAGAGGCCAATCAATTGAGATGAGCTATCATCAGCAGGAGAAAAAAAACTTTTGAAGTGATAATCAAGATGACCCATAGAAGGTGTGAGGAGAACTTAACATGGGGAAATAGATTCAATTAGTGTAATGACCCAACCATTCCCAGTCTCTGTTTAAACCTAAGTTAATTGTATCTAATTTGCATATTAATTTGAGTTCAGCAGTCTCTCTTTGGAGTCTGTTTTTGAAGTTTTTTTGTTGCAAAATTGCCACCTTCAAGTCTGTCACTGAGTGGTTAGAGAGGTTGAAGTGTTCTCCCACTGGTTTTTGAATGTTATGATTCCTGATGTCAGATTTGGTCCATTTATTCTTTTGTGTAGAGACTGTCTGGTTTGGCCAATGTACATGGCAGAGGGGCATTGCTGGCACATGATGGCATATATCACATTGGTAGATGTGCAGGTGAACGAGCCCCACAGTATTCATTTGATTCTTAACCATCTACCTGCGACGTGTGTTAAAATGACCGTTTGACATGTATCAACTCGCGATATCTCCGCTCTACGTGAATTTCCAGCTATGTGACCTTGATGTATATTCGAGTTAGGTGTCACTAGCATTGCAGCTCTTGCCACTGGCAGATGTGTTTCAGTGTGGCTGAGTTATTGCTTATCAAAATTGTGGAGTGTGTCATCTTGACCCTGCGTCACAAATTGAAAAAATATTTCACTAAAATATTATTTATTTTTGCAGTAAATTAAAGATTTAACATATTAATAAATTCTCAGAAATGTAGAGAAATGAATTATAATTCATATTCCCTCCGTACGCACACGGGAATTGAAATATTGACATCTTCATTATTTTATTTGTATTTTTTTCATCTTTTTCATTTTTTTATTTGATATTTTTCCTCGAATTTCCCGCCATTTAACTTGGCACCCTAGGCGACCGCCTAGTTCGTCTTTATGGACCGGCCGCCCCTGGGGACTGTGCCAATGACAGCCTGCCAGCTGCTCAGATCACAACAAACCCAGTGCTGTTGGATCGCGACCACTTGACCAAAGAACATTTTCTCAGTGCGTATCTGGAGCAGTTGGTAGGATTTTTCCCCAGTATCTGGAAACAAACATTTTAAGTGATGTTATCTATAGTGCAAGGCTGCCTGTAAAGGGGCACAGCCCAGATTAAAACTGACCCCAGTGTAGAGCAGAAACCTAGCCAGCAGACCTCATGCTGCAGGTTCCATCTCTCTCTCTCTTTTTCTGGAACTGCTCTAATTTTGTTGGGCAGCAGTCATGGTTCTTCCAGGCTTATCTTTCAGGATGCCAGCAAGTCCTGAAATAACTCTTGAGGCCCGTAAAACATCATGTCTCCAGTCAGACAAACTCTTTGACATCCCTCTGAGAAGCTTCCTGCGGCTTCTTTGCTTCCTTTCTGTTCTCTGATTTTTTTTATTCATCTGTGGCCCCCACCTCCTTTCTCCTCCCCGTAATGTGTGTCCAGGGTATATCCTATGAGAACCATAGGCTAATTAGGGGAGCAGGAAAGGATTTTAGGTTGACTGCCTGGTATCTATCCCAGGTCTCAAAGGGATCTGGACCCAGATTGCTTGTTAAAAGAAATATGATTTTTTATAATTTTTTTAAAACACTTAAAGATAAAAGCAAAGAAACTTTATCACCAAAGCTAAGCTCCTGTTAATAATATTAAACTAAACTAAGAATAAAGCAAAACAACTGTCCAGTCAAGGTGAAATCAACAAACCAAACAAGTTAGACTCAGTGATGCCAACAATAATCAGTCCTTAGACAAATTCTATAAAAGTGGCTGTTTGCTTATAAATCCAACTAAAGAATGTGACCAAAATCAATCAGATCTATCATTTGAATGGTTAAGTAGCTTAATATGAAACCAGATTATTATCTAATGTCTGGACCACAACCTTGGAAATGAATTGCTATGTGGTGGCTAACCCTTTCCTCTCTCCACTGGAGGTGGATTGTAACTAAGGCTAAGATTTTGTCATGGATATTTTTAGAAAAAGTCACAGATAGGTCACAGGCAATAAAGAAAAATTCATGGACGACTGTGACCTGTCCGTGACTTTTACTAAAAATATGCATGACAAAATGGGGAGCTCCAGGCTCCTTACATCACCCAGCGGGGCCTGGCTCAGAGCTGCAGTGTCCCGCCACTGCCCGCAGTGGCTTGGAGCTCCGGGACACCCTGGCCGCCTGTGGTGGCTCCATGCTCAGGGGCACCCCAGCCGCCCACAATGGCCGGAAGCTCAGGATCTCCCGGGAGCTCGGGGTCTCCTCACTGCTTGTGAGCTCCAGGGCACCCCTGCCCCCTGCTGCCTGGGAGCTCTGGGGCACCCCTGCTCCCTACCCCAGCTGGGAGCTTCAGGCCATCCGTGCTGCCCTCTGCAGCTGGGAGCTTGGCCCTCACAGTTCCCAGCTGCCAGGGTGGCAGGGGACCCTACAACTCCCAAGCGCTGGGGGCTCAAATCACGGAGGTCTCTGAAAGTCATGGATTCCGTGACTTCTGTGACCTCCATGACAAAACCGTAGCCCTAATTATAGCACAGGCTTGAATGGAATACTTTTGATAACTAGAAGTTTGACAGTGCATTTTCCAGAAATTGCAGAGGACAACCTGAAGTCTCTCAGGATTTTTAAACATAAAACACAGAACACACTTTAGGGAGTAATTTTACGAGACATCATTTAGGACTGTTTAAACCTGGGGAACATTTCTTTCAGGCACCTTGCCCATGTGGGTTGTATGGGTGCTCACACACACCTGCATGCTCGCAGCCACACTTTCACTTTCACACCCTACATTAAAAAGAATAAAAAGGCCTGAGATGTCTCCGAGCTAAGAAAAAGGAAAAGGACCATATCTGAGGAAGATAACATGGTCTTATCTAGTGAAAAAATCTCGAGATTATATTGTATCACTTGATTATGTAATATTCAATATAAATATCCTATAAAAATAGCTAATTGGGAGGGGAGAAGACTAGCCAATCACCCAGTCACTTAACATTCATTCATCAGCAACATTAAAAATAAAACATTATATTCCATTTCATCACCTCCAGCTCTTTCTGAGAAACGAGGCATTTGCAATAATTTTTGTATTTTAGAACTGGGCTATAAGCCAAACATCTTATCTTCTGGAATCTTCATCTTGACAGAGGAAATTTACTTTAAAGCCCATCAATGAAACCCACTTGAAACATAACATTTTACGTTTTAGATAGGGTCTGTATTCCAATACAAGCTATTCCTCTCTCAATATCAAGTGGTTGAATGGTATCACTGCTCTTGTGTTTTTGGCTTTTGCTTACTGAACAAAATTCAGTAGTGCTGCCTTTTCCCTCTAGAGGGCATGTATTCAATCCCTAGCAATGCCTCATGCAAATAGAGGTCATGATTAGGGTGACAGTTTTGTCACAGACAAATTTGGTCACGGAATCTATGACTTCCAGATATCTGTGACTTGAGCCCCAGTGCCTGGGAGCTGTAGGGTCCCCCACTGCCCCTGGCAGCTGGGAACTGCGGAGACCAAGCTCCCAGCTGCAGAGGGCAGTAGGGTTGCCACGCATTTCTCAGCCGGGGCGGGGGCAGGTGTGCCACGCAGCTCCCAGCCAGGGCAGGGGTGCCTCAGAGCTCCCAGGCAGTGGAGAGACCCCAAACTCCCAGCCACCGTGGGCGATGGGTCTCCCGTGAGCTCTGGCCAGGGTTCCCCAGAGCATGAAGCCGCCACGGGTGGCCGGGGTACCCCGGAGCTCCGAGACGCTGCAGGTGGTGGAGGGACACTGTGGCTCTGAGCCAGGCCCCCCTGGATGGTGTGGGGAGCTTGCAGCTCCCCATTTTGTCATGCATATTTTTAGTATGGATAGGTCACGGGCTTCCGTGAATTTTTCTGTATTGTTCATGACTTTTACTAAAAATATACGTGACAAAATCTTGGCCTTAGTCATGATTGCATTGCTACCTGTGGCTGTGGTGTGGTGGCTGTGCATCTGGATGGTGCTGGGGCAAGCTGCCTCATTGTGTGTAGCTCTGTGAGTGACCAGACTTTCTCTGATTTGGCCTCTTTCCCAGGGGCGGCTCTAGGTATTTTGCTGCCCCAAGCACGGCAGACAGGCTGCCTTCGGCGGCTTGCCTGCAGGAGGTCCCTGGTCCCGCGGATTCGGCGGCACACCTGTGGGAGGTCCGCCAAAGCCGCGGGACCAGCGGACCCTTCGCAGGCATGCTGCCGAAGGCACCCTGCCTGCCGCCCTCGCGGTGACTGGCAGAGTGCCCCCCGTGGCTTGCCGCCCCAGGCACGCGCTTGGCGTGCTGGTGCCTGGAGCTGCCCCTGCTCTTTCCTCCCATCTATTTTTATCATCCATATTTTCTTTTTCTCCGTCTTCATCTCTCTTTTCTCCCCCATTGTCTGTTTGCCCTTGCCTGGAGGGACCTAAGAGACTGTCCCCAAGAAAAGAGACTTTCAAGGTGACCTCTACACTGAAAACACTGCTTGGCTTTTATTCCACTCCCTATCTTCCCAGCAAGCCTTGCTCCCAGCCTACATTTCTAATGGGGCCTGCCCTACAAGTTCCAGAATTCCTTTGATTCCTATGAATTCTGGGATGACTTGTCTATCCCAGACTCCTTGGTAAGTGCAATGAATGCCGGGGCAGTGGCATTAATATAACACGTTTCCCTCCCTGTCTCTCTCTCATAGGTATGCATTATTATGTAATAGTTACATGTGAAAAGAAACCGGAGTCACTGGCGGAGAATCCTGACGGTTTCCACTGGGCCTGAATAGTTCAGCCAGTTGATTAAAGTGAGTACACTGCAAAGGGGGCAGGGGGATTAATGCAGGATAGGGTTGCCATCTCTGAGATACAAAAAAATGGGACATCTGAACCATTTCATCTGGGACAGCTACCTCAAAACAGGGACCACCCTCTGTGGGGGAGGGGAGAGAATCAAACCCTGACTTTTAGCACCACAATCACAAGATTCTGTCATTTGAGCTAAATTTCTCTGTAAGTGTTAAGCTGTCCAACGGGGTCTGACCACAGAGGCACTCTCTCTTTCCCCTTCCCTCCCCCCCATGTGTTAAATAAGCTAGTCAAAAGTAGAGCTGTGGGGAGGATGGAAATTCCATTTGTGAAGGATTTTGAGATTTTGAAAGTTGGCTTCATTCTGAATCAGAACAAAAATGAAAATTTTGATTTTGACATTTTTTAAAATGTTGCCTTATGATCTGATATATAATATGAAATTTTAAAAAGGCAAACCAAAAAGTTGTTTCCGAATAAAAAAATGAAATGTTTAGTTCTGTTTCAACATCATTGGAACTTTTTTCCTGGTTTTCTTCTGAAATGAATTCCAGTGAAATTGACCTGAGTTTGTGAAGTATTTCAGTTTTAATGGAACTGCATTTGCTAACAGAATATAGTTTTGTCCAGGTTTTTCTGACCTGCTCTAGCCAAAAATGTGTAACCCAAAGGAATTAAAGTAGGGTGACCAGACAGCAAATGTGAAAAATCAGGATAGGGGATGGGGGGTTAATAGGAGCCTATATAAGGGTGGAGGGATAGCTCAGTGGTTTGAGTATTAGCCTGCTAAACACAGGGTTATGAGTTCAATCCTTAAGGGGGCAAGTTGGGGATTGGTCCAGCTTTGAGCAGTGGATTAGACTAGATGACCTTCTGAGGTCTCTTCTAACTCTGATATTCTATGATAAGAAAAAGTCCCTAAAATCAGGACATTTGGTCACCCTAAATTCAAGCCCCATATCTGAGTGCCATCTTGTAATGACCCATGGCTGTACAGATACCACAGTCTTCAACAAGGATCAAACTCAGTAGCTTCACCACCAATGACTCATACATTTATTTAGTATATGTATTTTGAGAGCAGCACAATGAACAAGATGCTGCCCACACATGGAAAGGCACCAGCCCTGCCTGGGGAAGTTTATCCCTGCCCTCTGAGTTAAATGCATGCGAGACATCTGCTCACCGCCATGCTGCCTTTCTGTATCTGGCCATGGATTTTGTTGTGAGTCTCATAATATGACTCAGTGGTTCTCAAACTTTTGTATTGGTGACCCCTTTCACACAGCAAGCCTATGAGTGCGACCCTCTCTTATAAATTAAAAACACTTTTTACATTTAAAGCTATTATAAATGCTGGAGGTGAAGCGCTGTTTGGGGTGGAGGCTGACAGCTCGTGACACCCCATATAATAACTTAGTGACCCCCTGAGGGGTCACAACCCCATTTTGAGAACCCCTGTGATGTGTGGCGTGTTTTTGAAGGCCGTAGCTGCAGGAGGCATGGGATTAGCTGAGACTCTCATCTTGGATTGAAACCAAGCAGTATGTTTTTAGCACTCATGATTGCAGAAAAAATCTTCAAAATGTGACCTGAGTGAATCCCAAAGGCTCAGAAACCAAAAGACAAAAAAAACCAACCCCCCTCCCCCTGCCAATGTATTACTTTTTAAAAATTAATTTTCAGCCAATTTCATTATTTTTAAATACTTGGGGCTGGCAATGCTAAGGTAATAATTGGAGATATACCAATCTCCTAGAACTGGAAGGGACCTTGAAAGGTCATTAAGTCCAGCCCCCTGCCTTCACTAGCAGGACCAATTTTTGCCCCAGATCCCTAAGTGGCCTCCTCAAGGATTGAACTCACAACGCTGGGTTTAGCAGGCCAATACTCAAACCACTGAGCTATCCCTCCCCCTGATTGATTGGTTGTGTCTGCTTTTTTTCTCTTTCTCTGTCATGCTGATGCAGGATTTATAATGTGAACTCCACACAGTTTCCATTGTAACAAAGCTAGTGTGAAAAGTTTCGGGGAGGAGGGAAGGGACAGATCTGTGTTGAAAGACCAGAAATTGTGTCTGGATTTCTGCCATGTTTTTGGTTAGGAGTGTTATGTTTACAACATGCACACACAAAGAAGTGAGATAAAAACACAAATATTCTTGCTGAAAGGTTGCAACATAACACAACTTTTATTCTTTATCCAGAATGATAACCCACTCTAGCCAAAAACAGAGACAGACAAAGCAGGCTGCTCCATAAAACAGAGGCATAACTCACCCCACCTTACCATGGACTACCTGGCTGCAGACTGACTCTGATCTCACCCTTCCCTACACAGTGCCCTAGCCAGCAAGCAGGACCAGGAAACCTCTGAGGATTTAAAGTGATAGCTACACGATTTAATATTGTTTTCCATACACCACAGAGAGGAAGTCAAGGGGTTGACTGTTCCTTGACAATAGAGATGGAGCACTGGTAAAACAGATTTGTATTCTTAGGAGGACACAATGTTGGGAGTTCAGAATCCCATCCAGGCCTAATTGTCTTGTTAGTTAATTTCTGGGTTGAAAGAGAGCTGGCAGCTCTGAGTGAGGCTTGATATTTTTACCCCTACGAGGCACATGTGTGTCAAGCTTTAAAAGCTTTGCACCAAAGCACAAAGCTTTAGAGATACTGTCATGGATGAGGCTTGCCTGTAAAACCCTTCTCCCCGTAGTGTGATCCCCATGGCAAGCCCACTGGGGGACCAGGGTAGTTAGGAAGACAAGGGTCAGAGCCCCCGGAGTGAGAGACTGTTGCTTCTCAGAGATGCTAGAGCTTTATAAATGAGACAAATGAGAGGGGCAGCTTCCTGCCTTCCTTGACCTCCTGCAGGCACCAGAAGAACAGCCTCTCCAGTCTCTTCTTCCCCTTCCTCCCCATGTCATATGCGCCATCAGGCCCAGATTTCAGTGTTCCAGAGTCTGGTTGACTCCTCTTCCACGTAACTCTGCTGCCTCAAACTGAAGCCCATTCCCTGTGTTGTCTGAGGGTATGTCTACACTACGAAATTAGGTCGAATTTATAGAAGTGGTTTTTTTAGAAATCGTTTTTATACAGTCGATTGTGTGTGTCCCCATACAAAATGCTCTAAGTGCATTAACTTGGCAGACTGCGTCCACAGTACCGAGGCTAGCGTCGACTTCCGGAGCGTTGCACAGTGGGTAGCTGTGGGTAGCTATCCCACAGTTCCTGCAGTCTCCGCTGCCGATTGGAATTCTGGGTTGAGATCCCAATGCCTGATGGGGCAAAAACAGTGTCGCGGGTGGTTCTGGGTACATGTCATTAGGCCCCCCTCTCCCTCCCTCCCACCATGAAAGCAACGACAGACAATCGTTTTGCACCTTTTTTCCTGGGTTACCTGTGCAGACACCATACCACGGCAAGCATGGAGCCTGCTCAGCTCACCGTCACTGTCACCGTATGTCTTCTGAGTGCTCGCAGACGTGGAACTGCATTGCTACACAGCAGCAGCTCATTGCCTTTTGGCAGCACATGGTGCATTACAACTGGTATTCATTGTCTTATTCCTGGGTGCTCTTTTAGCCGACCTCAGTGAGGTTGGTCGGGGCGCCTGGGCAGACATGGGAGTGACTCAGCCAGGTCATTCCCCAGTCATACTGCACCATCTTCTGGCGAGCACCCAGGAGATGACGATGGCTAGCAATCGTAATGCAGCATCTTCTGCCGAGCACCCAGGAGATGACAATGGCTAGCAGTCGTACTGCTGCCAGCCTAAGATGTATAAGATAGATGGAGTGGATCAAAACAAGAAATAGACCAGATTTGTTTTGTATTCATTTGTATTCATTTGCTCCCCCCTCCCTCCGTGAAATCAATGGCCTGCTAAACCCAGGGTTTTGAGTTCAATCCTTGAGGGGCCCAGTCTGTGTGACAGTTGTTTGTGTTTCTCCTTGATGCAAAGCCACCCCCTTTGTTGATTTTAATTCCTTGTAAGCCATGTCGTCAGTCGCCCCTCCCTCCGTCAGAGCAGACAATTGTTTCACGCCTTTTTTCAGCGCAGGCGCCATAGCACTGGGAACATGGAGCCCGATCAGATCACCGCTGCAGTTATGAGCACTGTAAACACCACGTGCATTATCCTGAAGTATATGCAGAACCAGAACCTGCCAAAGCGAAACCAGGTGAGGAGGCAATGGCAGCGCAGTGACGAAAGTGATGAGGACATAGACATGGACATAGACTTCTCACAAAGTACGGGCCCCGTTAGTGTGCGCATCATGGTGTTAATGGGACAGGTTCATGCAGTGGAACGCCGATTCTGGGCCCGGGAAACAAGCACAGACTGGTGGGACCGCATAGTGTTGCAGGTCTGGGCCGAATCCCAGTGGCTGCGAAACTTTTGCATACGTAAGGGCACTTTCATGGAACTTCGTGACTTGCTTTCCCCTTCCGTGAAGCGCCAGAATACCAAGATGTGAGCAACCCTCACAGTTGAGAAGCGAGTGGCGATAGCCCTGTGGAAGCTTGCAATGCCAGACAGCTACCAGTCAGTCGGGCATCAATTTGGAGTGGGCAAATCTACTGTGGAGGCTGCTGTGATCCAAGTAGCCAAGGCAATCAAAGAGCTGCTGATATCAAGGGTAGTGACTCTGGGAAATGTGCAGGCGATAGTGGATGGCTTTGCTGCAATGGGATTCCCCAACTGTGGTGGGGCGGTAGATGGAACCCATATCCCTATCTTGGCACTGGAGCACCAAGCCAGCGAGTACATAAACTGAAAGGGGTACTTTTCAATGGCACTGCAAGCACTGGTGGATCACAAGGGACGTTTCACCAACATCAGTGTGGGATGGCCAGGAAAGGTACATGACGCTCACATCTTCAGGAACTCTGGTCTGTTTCAAAAGCTGCAGGAAGGGACTTTCTTCCCAGAAAATAACTGTTGGGGATGTTGAAATGCCTATAGTTATCCTTGGGGACCCAGCCTACCCCTTAATGCCATGGCTCATGAAGCCATACACAGGCAGTCTGTACAGTAGTCAGGAGCTGTTCAACTATACGCTGAGCAAGTGCAGAATGGTGGTAGAATGTGCATTTAGACGTTTAAAAGTGTGCTGGCGCAGTTTACTGACTCGGATAGACCTCAGCGAAACCAATATTCCCATTGTTATTACTGCTTGCTGTGCGCTCCACAATATCTGTGAGAGTAAGGGGGAGACGTTTATGGCGGGGTGGGAGGTTGAGGCAAATCGCCTGGCCGCTGATTACACGCAGCCAGACACCAAAGCGGTTAGAGTACAGGAGGGCGCGCTGCACATCAGGGAAGCTTTGAAAACCAGTTTCATGACTGGACAGGCTACTGTGTGAAAGTTCTGTTTGTTTCTCCTTGATGACCCCCACACACACACACCTTGGTTCACTCTACTTCCCTGTAAGCTAACCACCCTCCCCTCCCCCCTTTGATCACCACTTGCAGAGGCAATAAAGTCATTGTTGCTTCACATGAATTAATAAAAAATGCATTAATCACACAAATAGAGGGATAACTGCCAAGGTAGCCCAGGAGGGGTGAGGGAGGAGGGAAGCACCGGGTGGGGTGTGGGAGGAGGGAAGGACAAGGCCACACTGCACTTTAAAACTTTAAAACGTATTGAATGCCAGCCTTCTGTTGCTTGGGCAATCCTCTGGGGTGGAGTGGCTGGGTGGCCAGAGGCGCCCCTACCACGTTCTTGGGCGTCTGGGTGAGGAGGCTATGGAGGAGGAGGGCAGTTGGTTACACAGGGGCTGTAGCGGCAGTCTGTGCTCCTGCTGCCTTTCCTGCAGCTCAGCCATACGCTGGAGCATATGAGTTTGATGCTCCAGCAGCCTGAGCATTGACTGCTGCCTTCTGTCAGCAAGCTGACGCCACCTATCATCTTCAGCCCATGACTTACTCTCTTCAGCCCGCTGCCTCTCCTCACGTTCATATTGTGCTTTCCTGCACTCTGACATTGTCTGCCTCCACACATTCTGCTGTACTCTGTCAGTGTGGGAGGACACATGAACTCAGAGAACATTTCATCCCGAGTGCATTTTTTTTTCGCTTCTAATCTTCGCTAGCCTCTGGGAAGGAGAAACATATGCAGCTGGTGGAGGAAAAAAAAAGGGAGAGTGGTAGTTAAAAAGACACATTTTATAGAACAATGGGTACACTCTTTCACAGTAAACCTTGCTGTTAACATTACATAGCACATGTGCTTTCTTTACAAGGTCGCATTTTGATGGCTTCACCCCTCTCCCCACCGCATGGCTAACAGCAGGAACATTTCTGTTCATCCACAGGCAAACAGCCCAGCAGGAACGGGCACCTCTGAATGTCTGCTTAATAAAACCACCCTGTTTCAATCAGGTGACCATGAATGATATCACTCTCCGGAGGATAACTCAGAGAGATAAAGAACGGATGTTGTTTGAATGCCAGCAAACACTGGGACCATACGCTGCAATGCTTTGTTCTGCAATGATTCCTGACTACGTGCTACTGGCTTGGCGTGGTAAAGTGTCCTACCGTGGAGGACAGAATAAGGCTGCCCTCCCAGAAACCTTTTGCAAAGGCTTTGGGAGTACATCCAGGAGAGCTTTATGGAGATGTCCCTGGAGGATTTCCGCTCCATCTCCAGACACGTTAACAGTCTTTTCCAGTAGCTGTACTGGCCACGAATGCCAGGGCAAATTAATCATTAAACACGCTTGCTTTTAAGCCATGTCTAATATTTACAAAGGTACACTCACCAGAGGTCCCTTCTCTGCCCTCTGGGAGCATGCCTTGGGTGGGTTCGGGGGTTACTGGCTCCAGGTCCAGGGTGAGAAACAGATCCTGGCTGTTGGGGAAACCAGTTTCTCTGCTTTTTTGCTGTGAGCTATCTTCAACCTCCTCCTCATCATCTTCCTCGTCCCCAAAACCCACTTCTGTGTTGCGTCCTACTCCATTGATGGAGTCAGAGCACAGGGTTGGGGTACTGGTGGCTGCAGCCCCTAGAATGGCATGCAGCTCATCATAGAAGCAGCATGTTTGGGGCTGTGACCTGGAGCGGCTGTTTGCCTCTCTGGTGTTTTGGTAGGCTTGCCTGAGCTCGTTAATTTTCACGTGGCACTGCTGTGAGTCCCTGTAATAGCCTCTGTCCTTCATGCCCTTGGAGACTTTTTCAAATGTTTTGGCATTTCGTTTACTGGAACGGAGTTCAGCTAGCACGGATTAGTCTCCCCATACAGCGATCAGATCCCGTACCTCCCGTTTGGTCCATGCTGGAGATCTTTTGCGATTCTGGGACTCCATGGTAACCTTTGCTGATGAGCTCTGCATGGTCACCTGTGCTGATCAGCTCACAGTACTGGCCAAACAGGAAATTAAATTCAAAAGTTCGCGGGACTTTTCCTGTCTACCTGGCTAGTGCATCTGAGTTGAGAGCGCTGTCCAGAGCAGTCACAATGGAGCACTCTGGGATAGCTCCCGGAGGCCAATACCGTTGAATTGCGTCCTCACTACCCCAAATTCGACCCGGCAAGGCCAATTTCAGTGCTAATCCCCTCGTCGGAGGTGGAGTAAAGAAATCGATTTTAAGAGCCCTTTAAGTCAGAAAAAAAGCTTCGTCGTGTGGACGGATGCAAGGTTAAATCGAGGTAATGCTGCTAAATTCGACCTAAAATCATAGTGTAGACCAGGCCTGAGGCACACACATACTGCAGCTGGGATTCAAGTGTTACATATATACGATTGCAGTAACACAAACCCCCTCCAGTACAATGCAAACGAGGCAGCAGCTTCAAGGTTTCCATCATGCTAAGCACGTAGGGACTGTTCACAGCATGAGAGTGCTGTGCCTTTTCTGCACTCCGCCCCTCCGCAAAGGGAAAGCGTTTTATCCGGGTCATGGAAGAGGATGCTGGAGAAGCTTATGGGACAAATCAGGCCAGTTTTTATGCCATGCTAATCCTGCTGCCTCCCAAAGCAGCTGCATTCTGCCCCACCGACAGCCAGGGGTGACTCCATTGACGTTGATGGAGTGGCACCATTTTATGCCTGGCCTGAATTTGACCCCTGTGTTCTCATTGCAATATTTTTTTCTAATGAGAACTTGGGAACCATTAATGAATGCTATTCCAGGGACAGGCTGTATTGTCAGGCATTGCCTTGAGCAAGAGGCCAGTTGCAGAGCCCAGAAGGCGCCTCAGAGTCACAATTCCTCCCTACTTCTTCCTTGGTTGGGGAATGGAGGAGAACTGGTAATAATTTTCCACTGACCTACCCCAGGAACAATCGATGACACTTCCCATGCCAGCTCAGCTGTGCTGGTCACCTAGGCTCTGTCCTGCCCTGCTCTGAGGAGGGAGGGAGGGGGTGGGCACACAGCTCTCAGTGTCTGGGTAGGTGTCCTGCACAGGCCCCCAGGCCCAGGCCCTGGCTAGCTCTAACTAGTCTGGTATTTTTCTTTCAATGTGACTAAACAAACTTAGAGGCTGTGACATATTTTGGTCTAGTATGAATTTTTTGCCAGAGGCACATAGGACAGTAGGGAGAACTCTCAGTGCTATTTCTCCTTTCTTTCATTTAATATATAATTCGTTTTTATGTACAGCCTGCAACCCCATCCACAGATCAAATATTCACTTCAGCCTGGAGATTAAAGAGCTCCAGGTCTGGCAATCTGGAGCAAAGGCGGGCAAGAAATAATCTAAATGCTGCATATGGCTTGCATGAGAGATTAATACAACTGGGCTGTCATCCGTGGGGCAGAGGGGATGGAGAACTCTGATCACTAAATGAGTCATGTGAAGGTTAGAGCTATAGATGGGGAGACAGAAAACAAAGGTGAGTTTATCAGAATGTAGCCGGTGAAATCCAGCCCTTACACATACTCATAGTCCCTACACTGGACAGGAAATGGAATGTGCTTAGAGCTTGGTGGATCTCTGAACTATCAAGCTGGCGGCTCATACCATCATTCCTCTCCTGCTTCTCTACCCATCCTTTGCATGTGGGAAGCTGTTGCCTAATTTCTGAAGGGCTGGGGGCCTGATTGCCCCTCCCATGATGGACCACATTTCACTGGGCCCATGGAGCAGCAGCCACCTGATTAGATGTCCCAGCC
Organism: Mauremys mutica; assembly: GCF_020497125.1. NCBI lineage: Eukaryota > Metazoa > Chordata > Testudines > Geoemydidae > Mauremys > Mauremys mutica. The sequence continues at coordinate 55,027,069 of NC_059078.1, read as the reverse complement.
TTGGGGTTTCAGTGAGTGCTAGAAAGCTACAGGGAGGAAGGAGGCATGATTAGCTCTCTCACTAAGCCTGCACTGTGGCCCAGGGCAAGGTTTCCTCCAGAGGGAGCAGCAACTGGTATCTGAACCCAGTGTCACACATCTTTCACGCCACTCTGCCCATCTCAGAATGCCAGACAGCGCTAAATAATACAGAGCGGTGCAGAAATAAGACTTTTATCAGCTGAGGTTTGGGAACAGATGGAGAATCTATGAGGCAGAGATGCTGGAAGGGATGGAAATACGTTTCAAATGTTTTCCTTAGTGTCTTCCCAATCTGCTCTTATATTCACAGCTTCTACTGATTCCACGTGGCAGACAGCAAGAGCCCAAAACTGAAATAGCTACAGTTATCTGGAGGGAAATGTTTGCTGAGCCCTGCTGAGCTATGTTGAATGGGTCACATGACCAGTGACAAAGTGTCATGGGTGCAACTCATGGCTTGATGGGCAAATGCTTGTTTGCTTTAATCTAGGCTAAACCTTCAGTTTCTGGAGGAGAACCGGGGTGGGATTTGTAAAGTCATTTAGGGGATTTGGACACTCATGGGTTTTATTCTCAGCTGTACCAGTGACTTCTTGTGTGTCCATGGGCAAGCCACTTAGTCCAGCCTCTTCAAAAGCAACCTCTGAGTTTTGGGACTTTCAGTGTTTGGGCCCCCAGTCTAAGCCACCTTGGGCAGGACACTGGCAGCTCCTCTCCAGTGCAAGTGGAGCTGTTTGCATGTGGGAAAAAACAAACCCTTAATCTCTCTGTGATTCAGCTGCTTGAGTATGGAGTGGGGATGAGACTTCCTGACCTGGCTGGGGTGTTGGAAATGTAAATGCACCAATGTTTGTAAGGCCCTCAGATATCCTGGTGACAAGAGCCAGAAAAGAACTTGGCTAGTCCTCTGTGGAACTGATATGCAAACCCAGGAACTCCTGTCTCCCAGCTCTGTGCCAATACACTAGACCACTGCTGTCTCTCTAAATATTCAAGCTTTTATATACCCGGGGTGGGCTGTATTTTGAACACAAGCGAATTGGGACCCAGTATTTTCTGTGCTGCACAGAACAACACTAATCATTCTAGTTAATTATCCAAGCTCTGTTTCTCAGCTATAGGGGGAGAGACTGCTGAGTTGGGGGTGGGGGTGCAGCAGAAAGGTTGGCCCGGATTTTTTGTCTGCCTCCTAGTGAGCACATTCCTTCTCGGCACACCTGAAGTTAGAAACTGCCATGCTACAGAATGCTGATTTAACTTCATCAGTGCCTGATGTCTTACAGCCCCCATAGTGTGCCTACCAAGTTTTGGTGGGGAGGTAGGGGTTGAAGAGAAGTGGAATTAAGTTCTTCTTAACTCCTAAAGGCAATGACTTGAAACACTGAAGTGTTTCATCTGGGAAGGTCGGAGTCCGATCCAAACATCTACTCAGCCTGGGGTTTGGGGCTAGGTCCATCAATATTAATGACATATACAGTAGGTGCAATAGTCTAAGAGTTAGACCAGCCGGGACGTAGTGTCCATGAATACTTACTCTTTTCTTTAGGAAAGCACATTGCTCTTGGCTCTGCGTGCTCTTTTGGCTAGGTAGCAGGGGATCAGTAGCAGGCTACATTGTTCTCTAGCCTGTTGTCATTAGCCATTAGGATGCAGCCCAAACAGGGCAAGTTATTCCCAAAAAATATCAGCGAATGGACAGATGTCTCCATCTGGGTTTTGTTTGTCAGGGTTCCCTTATTGCTGCAATTCCAGCTTCCCTTCCTAATCACTGAACTAGACTTGAGCAACCCCTCAAATGATCATAGTTTGAATGCACATCCAGTTCAGGTGCTGAGCCAAAGTCCCCAACCTCTCGAGTCAGCAAAATGAGGCTGAAAAGCTCAGGGAACTCAACATTCCCGCATGGTTGATTTGTTTTGTTATTCTTCAGTTTTAGTCAAAGCTAGAGATGCCATAAGAACAGCCTCTGCGCCAGGTTATGGAGCCCTTTCTTACACCTTGCAGTGGTACCATACTCCTCAAATAGCCTCACTGTGGAGGAGGGGATGACTCAGTATGAGAAGGGACTCCACAGTCCGGCCCCTTAGAAGTGAATGGTGGGGGGCTGGTGGCAGGACACTCTTGGTGGAAGACTCTCTCCTCCAGAATTTGTTTCTTCTCTTGGTTGTCATCTCGCAGTATTGACCTCCAGGGTACTGGGTAAGAACCATCTCCTTGCTCCAGCCCTTGATAGTAAATCACTCTATTGTGCTGGCACTTGTGACTAATGATGTAACAAACTTGGTGGATTAACACATTTCAAGAATATTTCAACCCTTCAGTGGCTAAGCAGGACAGGCTGTGGGAAGAAAAGAGCCATCTAAAAAGGTTACATCAAGCCAGTTTTTTGCATTCCATTTTGTTGTTTGCACAAGTGTGAGATCTCAGCACTCAGTGTCGAGGATTTTGTGTTTTTAATACAATACCAGCTGTGTCAGAGGAAGGCAAAATTATTATTATTCATTATTTGCATTACGGTAGCACCTTGCAGCCCAGTCATGGCCCAGGGCCCCAGGGTGCTAGATGTTGTTCAAACACAGAACAAAGACACTCTGTCCATGGCCCAGGGAGCTGACAATGTAGATCATTGTCTGTACTGTCCAAATACACTTAATTGTGAGAAGTGTGCTCTATCATGGGGGACAATTTCTCCCTGACCCCAGCTGAAGATCATCCCAAACCCTAAAGCATGAAGATTAAGAGGGCTGGAAAGTAGCTGGTGGAATTTCAGATACTGTTATTATTTGTCTAGGACCATATTCTGCTACTCTTACTCAAGTTGAATGTTACCATGCACTGTAGCTACCTCATTGAAATAAGCGGGGCTCCTCGCAGAAAAAAGTGTTACAGGTTAGTCCTGCCAGTAAGGCTGCCAGCAGCCAGTCCATCTTTATCTAATTGGATTTTTAAAAATGTTAGCTGTAGTTCTGGTTCAATAGGAGGGTCAAAGAGCCCAGGTGCTCCTGCCTTACCCAAGATACACACATACGCAGTGTCTGATCCTCTATGGCCCTGTTCCTGTGCCCCCATTTACAGCCCAGGGAATGGGTGTCAAATGTCCCCAAATCCAAATGACTGTGTCTTAGCCCCACTCTACACAGGAGTAAATGACAACCCAAGGGGTTGGGCAATGGAGGGCCCAGCTGTTCCCTCAGTCACCTAGCTGTAACTCCCATTCATTTCAGTGGGACAAAAACCCATGTAACTGATGGCACAGCTGGGCTCTCTGTCCCACTCCTTCCCTCCAGTACTGGGTTTCTTAGTCCTTTAACAGGAAAGAACTATCTGACACACCCATGCTCCCCCTAGCTAGGCTCCCAGAGTAGGTGCTATTTTCACACTCCTCAAATGGCAGGAAGGAAATGAAATCATGGAACATGTTCCCGTTCCTGCTCTCTGCACAGGTGTTCTCACATGCTCTCTTCCCAGGAATCTTCTTGCTGAAAGTCAGCAGCTTCTATACCTCCTGCTGGGTTAATTGGCCAATCACTGTAACAAGGGCCACCTGCCAGCTTCTTAAAATCTGCAAAGACTCACCTGCCATAGATGCAGGGGCAGGGGGTTTTGTTTCCCAGAAATGGGTCGGGTTGGGGTTCTGTCTCAGACTAGGCCCCATCCCAGGGCCTGTTTCACAGGCCCTGAAAAGCTTAGCATCCTGTGACAGGCTAGCCGCCTATACCTGGGGCAGACTGTGCTGTGTCACCTTCACAATGAGCTGCCTGGTAGTTATGTCAGGGTGCTAGCTTTTGTGTTCAGAGCCCCAACAGTCAGTTCTCAGCCGGCAGGACCAAACTACAAAGCTCAGACACAGTTCTGAGTTGTCCTAGAAATCCAGTGGTTGTGGGGCAGGTGAGAGTGGTTTAGGCTCACCTCTCATTGCAACTTTGAAACATTCACAACTAAAACTCAGGCAGGTGTTTCCTAACAAGGCAGGAACTTAAGCCAGGCTCAGTGAGGTTTGTGGACATTTGAATGAGCCTGTGCAGATTTATGGCGTAGGGTGGAGCCCAAGTAGTTGTGGCCGAGTTTTGCTTTGAGGTTCAAACCCTCCAAACTCAGAGGGATTTGAACTGAGACTGCGGAATTGCACACAGCGGTGGGAGCGTGTCATGAGCCAGTTCCCCTTCCTCCTTCAGCAGAAGCAAATTGGCTCCATCACTTGCAACCAGCTCCTCCCCAGGAACAAGCCCCAAGTCCCCCATAAACTATTGCATGGCATTCTTTGGCACCCCCTTTGAAGCCCTAAGGGACTAGACACAGCAGATGTGGGAATGCATTGGAGGACTATCACGTGCAGATGGCTGTATGAGGTGATCAAGGTATGAAAAATGTGTGACTCCTGCATGTAAGTTTTCCTATCTGTTTTGGAACTGGAAAATCTTGCGCCATCTAGTGTGGGTTTTGCACATGATTTTCATATTGGAAACAAGGCACAATGAAAGGAAGGCTGGTCCACTGGGTAGTACACTAGCCTGAAGCCTCGGAGACCTAGGTTTAATTCCCTGCCGTGCTGCAGACTTTGTGTGGCATTGGACAAGTCACTAGATGGGGAGCTGAGGCCCTGAAGAACCTTCGGGCCATGTCTGCACAGCAAAAAAAATAACCCCCCAAAGCCCTGTGGCAGTGAGTCTCAGAGCCTGGGCCAAGTGACTGGGGCTCATATGGCTAAAAAGGCTGCATAGGCATTGGGGCTTGAGCCCAAGCTCTGAGACCCTCTCACCTTGCTGGGTTTCAGACCCAGGCTCTAGCGTATGCCCCAACGGCTACCCTGCTAGTTTTAGCCCCACAGCGCAAACCCACATCAGTTGATCTGGGCTCTTCTGAGACTTGCTACCATTGGCCCTTTTTGCTGTGTAGACGCACCCTCAGCCTGTCTGGGCCTGAGTTCCCCATCTGTCCGACGAGAGTAATGGCACTGCCTCGCCTTGCAGGGTGTTGTGAGGATAAATACATTAGAGGTTGCAATGTGCTGAGGTGCTATTGGGATGGAGCTGTCTAAGTGCCTTAGGCATTAGCTAACTGGATGGTTAAGTGGGCACTGCTGTTGGTTAGATTTTGATTATTGCAACTTGGCTTAAAAAATGTCAGCCAAAGTTTTTGCTCATTCCCAACCCACTAAGACACTTCATCACACAATAAGGCTATCGCTATACTACCACTTATGTCGGTATTACTTAAGTCACTCAGAGGTGTGAATAAGCTCCCCCCCCCCCCCCGAGTGACGTAAGTTACACTGAGCTAAGTGCCAGTGTGCATAGCATTCGGTCCACAGGAGAGCTTCTCCCACTGCTCATTAGGGGTACATTAATTAAGTCAGTGGGAGAGCTCTCTCCCATAGGCTTAGAACTGCATCGATGCAGCAGCTCCACTGTAAGCTGTCTAGTGTAGCCATAGCCTGAGTGTAGGCTTTAAACTCAAGCAGGACGTGTGGCTGCTTGGAGCAATGCAGCACCCTCAGCAGCTCCCAGCCTGGTTCCGCCTTAGTCCATCTGGCAGCAGAACTCCAGGGGAAAGTACCCGTCCCAAACTTCTCTCCAGCAGTGGAGCCTATGGTAGCATCCCCATGTTTGTAGCCTCCGTGGCTGGAACCCTGTAAATCGCAAAGCCCGGGAGGGACTTGAATCTTAGCCCTTGATCTGAACTCCCCTGAACTTTGAATAATCAAGATTAAAACTTTGCCTCCCAGGCCCCTCTCTAGTGAGACTCTTTCCTGCATCCCTTTTGAGTTCTCCATCTATTAGTTCAGCTTATGTTCTCTTGACATTTAAATGGTGCTCCTTTTTTTCCTACCTGACGACAAACTGTCTGGGGCTTGTTTACAAACCCTTAGTACTGTACTCAGCAGGCAGCAGGCTTTGCGCTGACGTGACAGACCTTCTTGTGTGGCCGGAGACACCAGAAATAGACTTGGAGGAGAGGATCCAAGATCTGTCTAGCAGGTCTTCTTGTTATTTTGTGACACGTAAACAATATGCAGTGAATCTAATCTGAACGACTAATGTGCACCATTTACTTTGGAGGCTATTCCGTGTGTTTTGTCAGCCTTTCTGGTTTTGCTAGTGAAATCAGGTTTTTTCCCCTGTAGTGGGGAGCACTTTCTATCATCCTGTCATCTGACTGTAGAGAGGCCTGAATTGACTCCCTCTCTCAACCCAAACACACCTGAATGTCAGCATGTTTGTGATCTAAACCTAGAGCAAAATCTGAATTTTGCAAATGGCCTCCTCTGTATAATGGGCCCAACCAAAACCCTCCAAACCTTAGGTCATTTGAAACCCAGGTGTGAATTATGAGTAGGGGGGACTTCTCTAATACTGGTAAATAACTGAGAACACTGATCAGCCATCATGAGGTGTATGATCAATACGAAATACGTAAGTAGACTAGAACAGTGCTTACCAGCATCCTCGTGCACTTGTGCCCAGTTACCAGACCAGGATGGTAGCTGTACCAGCTCAGCTGTCTGGAGGCTGTGGATAGGGATGCTAACCATCTAGGCTGGAAAATAGAGACGGGCTTGAGCTTCAAAATCTGAAGCTGGATCTAGAGTTCAAACAGCCATAAAGTGCATGTGTGTTTTCACCTCTAGGGCTTTTTTTCAGACCCCTCGCTAACATTTTATGTACAAAAAGGATCTGAAGTTAGATTAAGCACCCAGCCAGAGACTTCCTTGGGCTCTGTTCCTCTACAGTCAGCAACCTTCTCTCCATTAGTGATGCTTTCTTAGCCTAGTCTTTATTCTGGTCCCTGCGGAGACCCTTGCCTTCCAGACATTTGTGAGTGCTCTGTCTGCAGCATGGTTTGTAGCACTTCAGACTCAAGAGTCCCTAAAATGGGTTTGGAACAGCCTAAGGTTGGCTGCAGATTAGAGATTAGAGCTGAAGCGGAGGTAGGGCAGTGCAATGAGCCCCAGAGGCTTAAGGGAGAGAGCCTAGAATCCCAGTCATGCATCCCTGAAGCTCCAGCACTAGTGCCTGTGCCATTTGAAAACTGCTGGACTGGAATAGATGGCCTGCTGGATAAAGGCAGGACGAGGAGCCAAGAACCACAGGTTCTACCCCAGGTTGAACTTGCCATTGACCTCCTGTGTGGCTCTGGACACAGGATGCCACAATCCCAGTCTTTTTGCTCCCTGTATGCATACACTGGAAGAATTGCTCCTGAAAGAGGTTGAGGCCATCGTCCCACTCTCCTTCCTTTGCAGCTGGTCCAGGGGAGCACACATTACACCCTATGAAGGTTGGCACCACTCCCACTCCAGCATGTGTTCCTCTCTGGGACCCCCAGGGGAATCCTGGCTCAGCCAGCCTGCGTTCCTTTGGGGACTCTAGCCTCCATGGATGCCCCAACATGGCTGTGGTTCCCAAGCTCCTGGGGTTAATCTCTCTTGCTCTCAAGCTTATCGTTTCTCTCGGTATCATATCAAGTATTTATACTACAGGCCTAACTCTGCCAACTGCGGAAACATTAGCCAATCCCTGTGATCCTACTCATCATATAAGGATCTCCAGTGCCTATAGCCAGATGCTAATGAAAATGTTTCTTTGTGGACAGGCATATGCTGCTTTGGTGTGTTGTTGTTTTACACAGCGCTTTCCATGTGTTTTACCCAACTATTTTATAGAGTTTTGTCCATCACGTTCCTTCCCCCAATGCATCTCTATCCTACTCTCCTACCCTCCCGCACTGAGCACCCCTTCCACCCCCGGTAGATCTGCTGGAACATTCAGTGTCTGCATGATGTCAAGGGTGAAGGAATGCCAGGCAGGCGGGAGGAGGAGGTTGATTGTGAGCAAGCCAAGTGACAGGCTGACATGATTAAGAGCCTGCTGGCTAATTAAAGCACAGAGGTGGGAGGAGCAAAGTATTTAAGGGTGCCAGAGAGAGAAAGGCCTCCCCAAACCTCTTGGTACTCTTCAGTGAACTGAGCAGCTGAATTGCACAGAGCAAATCCTAATTAACTCTTTCACACCTCATCTCTGGAGTTCAAACAGGGGGAGGAAGGGGGACCCAGCAAATGGCACCTTTAACTGAAAAGCCTGATCCAAGGTAAGGACACAGTCTGATTTCTGATTAGTAATTGGCTGGCTGCTTAGAGCTCCCAGGACTTTATGTAGTACTGCTGCTGGCTTAATGCCATGTTAGCTGGGGTGTCACAGGTTAACTCCCAGTTCGGTTGGTGTATCACACGCTACAGTTTGAGGAAAAGAGTTCTCTAGATGGCTTTGCAATGGATCTGTGTTCTGATTACTGGGGATGGATGAATCCTGGTCTAGATTTCTACCTCCTCCCTGCCAGCCCTTGGTGGGTGACCGAAGTCAATACCCAAATTTTGTAACTTGGGCCTGTTTCTAAAATCAAAGTGATGGGAACAAATCTGGTGTTTTGGCACAGGCCCTCATATGGCAAGTGTGTTTGTTTTTTGTCTTTCACTTACTAAATCTTCTGGGCCGTGCATTAGTCTGGTTATTGAGCTGGAAGAATGAGAATGATGTGAATTTAAAAGGGGTTTTTGAGTTGGATGTTCTGCTGTTCCTGAAGGGACTTGTAATCGGAGATCAGAATTTAGCCTGCAGCATCTAAGACCATCGCATTTTAGACCTGTGCCCAGCTGAGACCTCCTTCCTAGGGCATCTCCGGTACTGGGCATATAGGTAGCCTCTGTGTTCTTAATTCCATTCTTGCAACTGCTATAAGAGACAGCATGGTCTGTTGGACTGAGCATAGGACAGGCAGTCAGGACACCTGGTTCTATTCCCACCTGGGCTACTGGCTTGTTGCATGGCTTTGGCCATCATTCTGGGATTCTGCTACGGCCTCTTTATGCTAACTGCGGTGTCTGTAAAGCCAGATGAATAGCCCTTGGGAATTCCTCTGACGTAGGAGGGTCCCCTAGCTGGCAAAGACCCAGCAGAATGACTCTACTCCACCTCCCCTTGGAGCACCTGACCGAGGAGCATGTCAGAGGTGTGCAAGGAGAGACATGGAGTACCTCTGCCTTTGGGTTGGCCTTAGCTCTTGCAGTGGCCCTGCAGAGTTGTTGCAGCTGTGCAGGAGTTAGAGCAACCCTCAGGGTGCTCTAGCATCTTATGTTGTGGAGACCAGAGGGTTCCACTCTGAATCTGGTTCCCTCAACCCCCCACATCCTTCACCAGCTGAGTGGAGCACAGCTGCTGTTCAGAATTGGAGTCTGTGTGTCTGTTTCCCCATCTCTGTGTGAAGTGGTGATATTACTTACCTACCTTAAAAAGGGGTAATGTGTAGATGAGTAGGTAAATGTTTGTGCAGCGGGAAATGTAGTGCTACATGTTGGTTGCTGTTAGAAAACCAGGATTTGCCAGCAGTTAGCACAGCTTGTGATCAGAGATAGTGGTGTATTTCCTTATATCTGAGACAGCAACTTTGGTATCCGATATTGTGGTGTGGTGACTGTTAGTAAATGTTGCTATTCTAATGGACCCCACTGTCTAGATATAAATAGTATTATTAGATGGTTGCTTTATTTGTGAATTTCACTGTGAATCTTAAAATTAGAACTGGGCCTGAATGAACACCCTTCCGCCACCCCGCACATCTGGGAAGTTTATATCTGGATCTGAACTTTGTGCTTTGGGTCCATTTCTACTTAAAATCTAGAGGATGGTAAGTGTTGTCTCCATTATTAGTGGTTGTGTAACTTGAGAGCTCTACCACGTGCAGATGTTGATGAATGTCCAAAGAAGCCTGACTGGCTCTGCTCGCAGTATCTAATCCATTGTATTTATAGGGTGCCATTCACTGTAGTGAACATGCAGTTCAGTGTGACTGTGTCCCTGGAAAGGTGCTGCATCTAAAGCCTGTGGCAAGAGCAATGAGTCCATGGCTTTAAAACTGGGAACTCTTAGAGCTTCTGGAATCTGCAGCCATGGTTAGATCTGTTTGTTCAGAAAGATTGTTCTGCCCCCAAATCCAAGGCGTTCATTGATTTTAGGCTCAAGAAGCCCCATATCTACAAAGATACTGCAAGTAGCCTTGAAACAACTGGGACCAAATGAATCCAGTATGTAGAATTTATGAAGTGAAACAGAAAACTGACATTCTCCCAACCACCTTTATGTGGCCTTTAAGGATCCCAAGACACTTTTTGCAAGAGCAGGGGGTATAACCTGGTGCCGTTAATTTCACTTCCTCTCGTTAACTCTGTCCAAATTGAATTCCTGCTGATTACATTCTCCCTGCTTAAATTCTCCCTACAGCCTCAGTAACATTAGGTTCTCTAAACTGTTGAGTGTTGTTATATGCTGTTAGTTATTTCCTGCTTTCACCCCAGAGGTGGCTGTACATGATGTGTTCCCTTGTGTAAATTGTACATCAGCGTAAGTTTGTATGGTGCTCAGGGAGCCTGTGTGATGAGAGCAGTTATATAAATCAGGTGGATCTGAACAAAACCTCAGATCCCAATACTTCAAACGGCTGTGTCTTGGGACTCTCTCGCTAATATAAATGCATGATATAATTAAAACACTTCAGGGTCTGCTTTTAAGTCTCTAATTTCTTTGTCTGATGTTTGAGGCTGTGATGTGGTTGTGTACATGTGCACACAGACAGGTATGACACACAACTTCCCCTACACTGTGGAGACTTTAGCATTATATCTCCAATTGCTCTGAGGTGTACTGCAGTGACAGCTAACACCAAAATCATCTCATCTAGCTACCAAGCACAGAAGTCAGAGGACAGGCATGACAGAGTCAGAATGACTAGGTGCCAAATTATAGTAACTCCTCGCTTAACGTTGTAGTTATGTTCCTGAAAAATGTGACTTTAAGCGAAACAATGTTAAGCAAATCCAATTTCCCAATAAGAATTAATGTAAATAGGGGGGTTAGGTCCAGGGAAATTTTTTTCACCAGACAAAAGACTATTTTATTTTATATATATACACACACAGAGAGAAAGACAGTATAAGTTTTAAACAAACAATTTAATACTGTACACAGCAATGATGATTGTGAGCTTGGTTGAGGTGGTGAAGTCAGAGGGTGGGATATTTCCCGCGAATGCCTTACTGCTAAATGATGAACTAGAACTCAACTGAGCTCTCAAGGGTTAGCACATTGTTGTTAATTTAGCCTCACACTCTTCAAGGGAGCACAGATGGAGGGAGGGGAGACAGCATGGCAGACAGAGACACACCCCTTGTGTGTGTGTGTGTGAGATGTGCATTGCCCCTTTAAATACTCTGACCCCACTCTAAGTACATTGCCTTTTTAAGTAGATCAGCAAGTTGAGACAGCAGCTACTGCCAGCAAGTTCCCTCTGTCTTGATCCCTGTCATAGAATATCAGAGTTGGAAGGGACCTCAGGAAGTCATCTAGTCCAACCCCCTGCTCAAAGCAGGACCAATCCCCACACAGATTTTTGCCCCAGATCCCTAAATGGCCCCCTCAAGGATTGAACTCACAACCCTGGGTTTAGCAGGCCAATGCTCAAACCACTGACCTATCCCTCCCCCCTCCTGTCATGTCCCTTCCTCCCCCGCTCTTTGGCAATGGGATAAGCGGGGGGCAGGATTGGGGGGAGGGGGGCACCCTGACATTAACCCCCCTCTCCCCCCCCACCCCGCACAGCAAGCAGAAGGCTCCCGGGAGCAGCTCCAAGGCAGAGGGCAGGAGCAGCACATGGCAGTGAGGGGAGGGACAGCTGGCAATTGATAGCCTGCTGGGCGGCTGCTGCACAGGGAACTTAGTGGAGCGGGGAGCTGATGGGGGGCTGCCGTTCCACCCTGGTTCCAAGCCTCCACCAGCTAGCTCCAACGGGCTGCTCTTACTGCAAGCAATGGACAAAGCAGGCAGCTGCCAAACAACGTTATGAGAGCATTGCGCAACTTTAAACGAGCATGTTCCCTAATTGATCAGCAACGTAACAATGAAACAACGTTAACCAGGATGACCTTAAGTGAGGAGTTACTGTACACTCATGTAAAATCTGCTGTCCTGGAAAGGGGTGTTTTCAGCCCTGGGTTACCAGGAAGAGCAGAACTCTTATCAGAAGGGATCTTGTCAAGCCATGTAAAACTGCTTCCAATTCTGAGTGCATAGTCTGTGAAAACAAACCATGGATATATTGCCTCCTGTTCTATTAGATACAAAAGGTTCAGGGTACTGGATGTCTGGGGTGGGGGGAATCTCTGTGAAAATGGGATTCAGTGGTTCCAGTCCATTTCCTTGTGGAGAGGGATCCATCTGCCCACCATTATCCCAGCTGGTGCTACTTGCCACCTTTCTTGGCTGCCTCAGCCAACGGGCCAGAGATGATATGACCCGTGGACGCTGAACTGCCCTCTCCAATCTAGAGGAGGCCCTTGCTTATCAGGGCAGGGCAGGGCAGCAGAAAGATGCAACCATGGTCATGCTCTTGTACTCTCTGAAATTGAATGAAGGAGTTGAGTCTGCAGGGCTTTCAATTTGTCAAATATTTCAACTGCATGAAAGTCCCTTTTCCAGCACAAGATCCTACATATTTTAGCTGTAACACTTGTCTTCATCTTAATGGGAAAGGTGACCAAATGTAGATCTGTGCTCTGTCACTTTTAAGATGTTCATTTTAAGTATTTTGTGCTGAGTTAACTCACACTGCTGGTGCCTTTTGTTCAGTGTAAAGTTCATTGCTGAAAGATGTCTTCATCCAGAAACATCCCAAAGATCTTGAAGCAGCACATTCAATAGGGTTGCCATCTTTCTAATGGCTGGTAACTAGACGATCAAGGCTCTGCCCTGCTTCTTCCCCCAAGGCCCTGCCCCCTCCTTCACCTCATCCCTTGAGGCAATGCCCCTTCTCTGCCTCTTTCCCCCCAAGGCCCTGCCCCCTCCTTCACCTCATCCCTTGAGGCAATGCCCCTTCTCTGCCTCTTTCCCCCACAGGTCCCACCCCCATGGCTTGCAGAGTCTTCACCAGCCTGGCCAAGGCTGCCTTACCTGCTACCTGTGGCCTGCACAAGGCAACATGCTGCCCCTAGAGGTATGAACAGCCTGGCCCCCAAGGCAGCGGCTGCTGCTGCTGTTCTGCTTCCTTCCTTACACTTAGGGTTACCACCTTTTCCACAGATTTAAAACAAATGGACATCAGGGCTTGTCAAATGGCACCCGGACGCACAAGCTGAAATCCAGACTGTCCGGGTGAAAATCAGACAGGTGGCAATCATAACATTCAAGTTTACATTTCCTATTTGACTTCTATTTCTCGATGCAGTAGAGTTGTGCTGATTTGCATGAAATACTGGGATGTCGGTTCCTGTTGCAAATTGCTGAATTTTTCAATTGAACATGCACTGTGGTTTAAAAAAAAAAAGAAGGGGGGGGGAGCAAGATGTTGCATCACCCGCAATGTGCTTTGTTAATTTATTTTAACAATTATAGTTTAAATTATTTGTGGTGATACATCATGATATGCCAGCCAGGGCTCTACACTGTAGTTCGTTTGGTAAGTGAAGCTTTGCCACTGTATGTCTGCTGTTTTTGAGGAGTGGAGGGAAACCATTGTTTTGTGTGAACCTTTGCGAGGCTCTCTTGTACATTGCTTAGTCACAGTTCTTGCATGCCACTCATTCACAGGATGCTGAGCATAATGCCCTCTGGAGCAGTGGCAGGATGTTAACCCTTAAAATAAAAATAATGATCTATTTATTTTCATACGTATTTCAAGCCATTTGTGAGAGAGCTGGTGGAATGGGTTAAGTCAAAACTCTCTTCAGTATTTTGATATTCTTTTTCTTCCTTTTATGTAACACAATGTGAAGAGAAATTAAGTGGTACCAAGGACTCCATCCTGAAAGGTACCAAGCACTGGGACTCTGATCCAGCAAAGCCCTTAAACACATGCTTAGCGTCAAGCCAATGGGACTAGCCCTGTGCTTGGAGCATTCCCACTGGCTTCAAATTAACCATGTGCTTAAGTGCTTTGCTGGATCGCAGACACAGTGCTCCAGGATCAAGCTCCATGTGGAAAGCCAGGTCAGGTGTGTTGGGAAGTATTGCTTGCCTTTAAAAGGCATCATGAGATTTAAGCCAATGTCATGATTTTGGGTCACCTGACTTGTGGTTTTTGAATGCGTGAGGTTGGCAATTTACATATGAAAAATCCTATTTGAATAAGTGGAGGTGTCACTACTAATAAGGGAAGGAAACCTTGGTTTTTAAAAATACTTTTTTTAACCAGCATTGCCTCTTTCAGGCTGAGACTTGCAAAGTTGTCTAGTGGATTTTGATGCCCACATAGTAGGAGCTGGGTGTGGCCATACAAACCTCAGCCTAGGCTTCTAAACCAGTATACAACCAAGGAATCAACCCCTGACCCAAAATAACTAATTCATGAGATTCCTACCATAGGGCCAGATTCTACAGCACTCCCAGTGACTTAAGAGTATGGGTCCTTACACTGAACTATTAATGAGTTGTTTGTTATCTATTGCTATTGTAGGCAGAGATCCTGGAATGTTTGAAACGTGAGATAATCCAGAGACATGCTGTACAGAAGTAGTCACCACGTATCTGCATTCCTTCTAACTAGGACTCCACCACTCTTTTCCACACCAAGTAGGGAAAGAGCTGTGGTCTTGGAAGAAATGTGCTGACACTAAAAGGGATGAAGAAGTCTTTAAAAGTCTGCCTAGAGGTATAGGGGTGCTGGCAAGGAACTAGTACATGTAACATGTAGATGTAGGCACATTTAAGATCAGAAACTCCTGGCTTATACCCTTGGGAATTCATTACCTGCCATCATGTCTTAAATTTGTACAGCAGAAGCTTTTGCTGCTATTTCTGTCACATTTCAGTAAAGGCGTTATTTAAGGTCTGCTAGAGAGGCAGCACTGTCTACTGGTTAGCACAGGATGCTGGAAGGAAGGAAACTGGGGTTCTATTTCTGGTTTTTCTGAACTTCTTCCTCTGTCTATAAAACGGATATGATTCTTGAGTGCCACTGATTTAGGGTGCTAATGTATATGTAACACTGACAAATCCCGGTCGTCAGCAGGCGGGATCAAACCTGGGATCTCTGGAGCTTAGTGCATGCGCCTCTACTGCATAAGCTAAAAGCTACGTGGCCCTTAGCTAAGGCTGTAGAGCAGACTCATTAATCTCTAAGTGGTCTTGGTGCCACTAGAGAGGACAGGAGGTGTGTGGAGGTTACACTCTGGAGGTGTGTGGGTTACTTGTATACCTGCACAGCGGTAGTAGTATATGTGTAAACACCACCACCACTGTGTATATAAATATATATATAAAGGACATAGGCTCCAATTCTGAAAAAGTCTCCATTCATGAAAGCACTTAAGCACCTGCTTAACTTTAAAGTCAGTGAGACTGAAACCCATGCTTAACTTTAAGCACCTTAGAGACCAGCAGTAGTAGGAAAGCTTCAAGCACATGCTAAACTTGAAGCATATCCTTGAGAGCTTTCCTGATTTAGGACTATACCTACTGCTTGCTGCCTGTTTGTAACACTCAGAGCCTCGCCTGGTGTAAATCAGCTTTGCAAACTGCAGTCTGTGGAACATGCTGATTCCTACCAGCCACACATCTCACTCCCGCCACCTGACCTATTTGTGAATTCAGCTGATAACATTGATTAATTTCACAATGAACAAACACTAAATGCGTATTATATTAATTAAATTCTATAAATGCTAATAAGTTTGGGGAACGTGTGAAACATCATTTTTCTAGGTCAGATTGCAGTTAGTTTGCCCCTCCTTCTTCATTCACTTTTGGCAAACTTGTTTCCTTTAATTACCGTTCTATTTTTATACCCAGAATCTCTTCCATTGAAAAGTGCTTCTTCTTAATTATGGGTTTATATCCCAGCTGATGCCAAGATCGGTGATTCCATTGAACTCACAGTCTCCTTGCAGTTCTGGTACCAGTTTTCCTAAAGAGGGACTTGACAGTTTTAACAGCATGGAGCCTTCAGCACTGGCTCACGTTTTGTGTGAAACCCATATAATTTCAGAAGCTTGGACTCGATGAAACCTTTTTAATGACTGTGAGTCTTTCCACTGACATCAGAGGGTTTTTGACCAGGCCCTCAGTGAAATGTGTAGACACGAGCGTATAGTGCTTTCCCCTGTAAATTAAAGAATGTCAGGCTATGTCTATACTTCAAACACTACAGCTGCTGTGCTGCATCTGCACCGCTGCTTCAGTGTTGCCATTCACTACAGCAAGGGAGTGACTCTCCTGTCACCATAGTCAATCCACTTCCTGGAGAGATGGTAGTGACTGTCTACACTGTGGGTTAGGTCAGCTTAACTAAATTGGTCAAGAGTGTGGATATTTCACATCCCTGAGCAATGTGGCTGGGTTGACCTAACTCTTTAGTGTCGACCTGGCTTCACAGAAGGCAGTCACACAGTAAATGAAAACTGCAAACTTAGGTCAATTGTATGGAGTCCTTGACTCCATTTTACTGTGTTTCTCTCTTGATATATTTAATTTTCCAGCTCAACGTCTTTCCTAAAAAACATTCAGAGTTAAAGAGCTAGGTGAGTTAAATAACTAAGTCATTATAATGTTCAAAGACTTATTGAGGGGGTGGTCTAACTTTCACATTGTCTGACCACCCAAGATTTTTCTGCAATATACACCTAAGATTTTTTTATATTTACGTAGTATCTTTCACCCCAGGATCACTTGAACACAGAAATGCATCCACCTCTGGAATGGAGCAGCTGTTAGTAGTTTAGGACACAAAGTGAAGAGGAATCTCTCAGCCAATTGGAATGGCAGGGAGAATTCAGGCCCCAGTGTAGCAAAGCATTTAAGCACAAGCTTAACGTGCAGCAAGTGAACAGTCCCATTGATGAGACCTCTGTTGCCTGGGAATTCTTTATGCTTCCCTTGCCGCCAAAACAGCTTTCTGCAGGCCTTGCTCCCAAAGGCAAGTCCATACAGGGGGATGATTGGTAGGAAACAATGAGTTGAAAGTCCTGGAGTTACCAGCCATTGCTGTGTGTTTCCCTCTCCCCCACAAAGGGACCAACTTGGCCTGTGGTTTATTTACCCAGAGGAATTTGATTCATGATAGCTGGTTGTATCTAGGAATTGTATGCTCTTCTACGTGTCCTTGAACACAGATATTGGATCCAGGCTGGAGAGAGCTGAATTAGTTTATTGTACCCCTTCTCTCCTAACGATGATAGCTAAATATTTGCAAAAAGAACAGGAGTACTTATGGCACCTTAGAGACCAACAAATTTATTTGAGCATAAGCTTTCGTGGGCTACAGCATCGGATGCATGCAGTGGAAGATACAATAGGACTGGGTTTTATGAAGTGGGTTTTAGCCCACAAAAGCTTATGCTCAAATAAATTTGTTAGTTTCTAAGGTGTCACAAGTACTCCTGTTGTTTTTGCTGATACAGACTAACACGTCTGCTACTCTGAAAGCTAAATATTTGTATCCTTCACCTAATGAAGACTTCACAGGGCTCAGAATAAGCCCCATTAGGAAAATACATTGGGCCATATTCTCCACCAGTGGAGCTGTGCCATTAACATCAGCTCAGGATCTGGCCCATTGTGTCTCATGTGGAGAAGCAGAAACATAAAGCAGATGTTGCATGAGCATGTAGAGCCAGGCAGACTGTCTGTGGTTTGTATTTGGCTGCTGTTGCTGTCCCTTTTTAGAGTGAATGCCCCATGTTGCATTGTTTATGTTGTCCTGAGATCTGCTTGGAGTCACGCTGTATGACTTCTGCCCCCTGGGGTCCTCGCGAAGGCATAGTGGGTATCCCATGTGGCTATTTCAGTGAATAAAACAATTTAAATAAGTGCTGTCATCTGTTCTGACAGACCCATGACTGAGGACCCAGCTATTGGCTAAGCTTAGCATAGAAGAGACTGTTCTCATACTAAGTTTGCCTGTTGAATTTTCTTCACCTAGACTGCCAAGTATTGAAATCGAACATAGCCATTAACTCAGGCTGGCATTAAGCATGGCAAACAGACCAAGTGTCTCTGTATAGCCTCTGACACCAACTTGTACGGATGCCCTTGAAGGGGTTGGAACCTGGTACTTTTTGATCTAAAAGCATGAGCTGCTGCTGGTTGAGCTAAAGGACCAGTTTTACTAGCTTGGGGGGAATCGACAGACTTATAAATGTCTGTCTGTGGGCCACCAATTTGAGAAGGATGAAGAGTCAGAGTGGGTTAGCCTGACTTGCCCTTAGTTTACATTTCTTTGGTGTTACATTTTTGGGGAAATAAAATACATTGTATTTGCAAAAAGACATTAAGTTGTTTCTGCAGGAATTCCTCAATGCTGGGTCCCGGGAGATAATACATCCTTGAAAATACAGGCTTATATTGTCAAAATGTGTCCTCCTTCCGCTGTGCACCACCATCTCTGGATTGATGTTGAAATCTCTTTGTTGATTATTTATGTTATGGTAGCTCCTAGGGGCCCCATTGTGCCAGGCGCTGTACAGACATAGAGTCCAAAATAGTCCCTGACACAAAGCACTTAGAGTAGGAAAAATTAACTATGTCTGTTTCTCTGGTTCCTAATATTCAGTAGGATTTTGTCTTTATAATTCTGCCTTCTTTTTAAATGCAAATGGTGTATTCCTCTGGGATGATATTCACCCAGCAAAGTATGTGCCCCAGATGTCTCCCAGTATATCAATAGCAGTACTGTAGTTCTGCTGCATGGAGGATGGGCAGCTGCAGAGTAGGTATAGGGAGAGAGAATAGCCCAGTGCAGAACTAAGGGCAGGCTGGGGGAAAGGGCTCTGGTGTGGGGTTCGGGTCTCTGAACACTTGGATCAATGGCTGCAGTGGTCATGGCCAGGATCAGCGGAAGCTTCCTAAAAGTGGATGGGGGGGCACCAGCACCTGAACTGTGGCCCTGCCCTGCCATGCCACCCTTCCCCCCAAGCCCCTGCCTCTTCTCCCTGCTCCCCTGCCTCTTCCCCTGAGGCTCTGCCTTCACACTGCCTCTTCCCCTGAGGCTCTGCTTCCACACCACCTCTCTCCCCCCCCACCCCCAAGACCCTACATGCTCCTCTCTGCCCCCTCATCCCCCATTGCTCGGCCTTACCGCTGGTAAAAATTGGGAGGGCATAGCCCTCCCACTTTTAAAAGTGTTTTTGAGATCATGGCCCCATTGCTCCCCATGTTCTGGCACCCCTGGTCATGGCCCTATCTCTGCCTATAGCCTGGCTCAGTAGCTAGAGCAAGCCTGTTTGCAGGTTGCTGGGGAACTCTGTATCTCCTCCTCCATCCCAACAGTGTTCTTGCAGCTGCCTACACAAAGATCTTTACTCAGGCTTACATGTGTGCAGCTTACATCCCCAGAGCACAGAAGAGGTAATTGATATGTTGCTGAAGCTGGGCCAGAATAGGCCAGAATCCTTCCACTCGCAAAAGGCCTGTTGTTAGAAATGTAATGAGAAAAAATGCTCCAAGACAATGGAGTTGAAGAATACATCAGAATGTTCATTTAGCCAGAAACAACGACTCAGTAAAGGAAAAGAGAAATCCATCACTAAAGACACCTTTCACTGGCAAGTCAATGCACATTGTATATTGGGAACATGGAGCAAGTTAGCATTTTCTGTGTTCTATGAACTTCAAATGGGGCTAGAGAAGCTGTGAATGACTGAGACAAAAGTGAATGTGTGTTTGACAACACAGTAGGGAAACTAACATCTTTCCTTGTTTCTGAAGATGTTACTACATAGAAGAAAGACCTCCCACCCTATTTCTCCATGATCAGTCATGTTGGTATCTAAGCACTACTATGTGCTGGGGTTTCCTGCTCAGGGATTTTCTCTCTAATGAGATTAGATATAGGCAAAAATTTTCATCTAAAACTTTTTTTGGCAAAAAAGTGCAGCTTCCATAATGTCTAAATGTTTCACAAATTCATGTTGTGGGAAAGAAACCACAAACACATATTCTGAAAAAACATTTCATTTGGATATTTTCATGCAGTTTCAATTTTTCAGCTCAAAACAATTTTTCATTTTGAAATTTCCTTCAAATTTATTTTAAACAATTAGAAAAGTTAAAAACAAAATGCTCCAAATCGAAACAAAACATTTCATTTGACCCAAACCTTGTAATTTTTGAATTTGCTGAAAAAATTAGTTTTTGGATAGACCCGAAACTATTTTTTTTAATTGTTCCAAATTGCCAGTGAGCTGAAAAAGCCATTATTTGCACAGCTCTAGATGAGACACCTTGTAATAATGCTGCATATCTCACAGGCTATCAGAGGCCAGACA
The DNA here is from genome assembly GCF_020497125.1 of Mauremys mutica. Lineage (NCBI taxonomy): Eukaryota > Metazoa > Chordata > Testudines > Geoemydidae > Mauremys > Mauremys mutica. Next base: position 55,006,746 of record NC_059078.1, on the reverse strand, counting down.
GCTTTCTAACTCGTTAGTGCAGATGACCTTGCATATAATCCAGATCTTGTGACTTAAAGTTTAGGAATAGTCTAAAGTAGTGATACTCAGACTGTGGCTCACGAGCCAAAAGTGGCTCTTTAATGTGTCTTCTGCGGCTCTTTGCAGTACATGAAACTAAACCACTGTGTGATTTAAATATTAGCCAGTCTAAGTTATTAACCAAGCAAGATGCTTTTCCTATGTTATTAACCAATTGTAGTTGATAAAATAATACTACTTGGTTAGTCATTTTATTGTGAGAATAATTATACTAAATATTAATATATAGTACTGTAGGAAATGAAACAATGAATGTACACTTGTGTGGCTCTTCTGGGTAATGTTGATTGCTAATATGGCTCCTGAACCACTGAGATCTGAGTATCACTGGTCGAAAGGCTCCTCCAATAGTATCCACATTAGGCGGAAATCCTGTTTATTTCTGTCATCTCTCCATTCTGCAAATTACCAACAAATGCTGCTTCTCTTTGATCTAAACTCAGTTGGGTTCTGCCTTTCCTTAGGCTGGGAAATTAGTGACTGCTGCTCTTGAAGGAAATGGAACTGTTGGCCTGGCTTCAGAGAGAATGAAAGGTGCTCAGTGCTACTCTAGGTCATGCTGCTGTTGTGCAAGGAGGCAAAGATAGGTGTATATGACAGCTGGTTTTCCAGACAATGCTCAGGAGAAGATTGTGGCCTATCTCTGGAACAGGGTCTTACAAGCCTTGTGGGGAGAGGAGGTTGGGGAGCCAGCACACAATCTGCTAGAAGGGAGCTGCAAGCTTCCATCAGTGTAAACAGCACAGACAGCATCATGGCAGGATTCTCTCTTTCATTTAAACAGAGAAAACCAGAACCTGAAAGTGCAGAAGACAAATTCCTCTGGCACAATGAGCTTTGGTAAGTCACTGCTCCTCAGATGCCTGCCTTTAACTACAGAAATCCTCTTGTCCAGTTCTAATGCTGTGACTGTTTTGTGTTTTTATCTGTTCTCTCTGAATCAGCCATTCCTGTGCAGGATTCCACTGTCGAGAGGGCCACAAGAAGTTTTCATAATAAAAAACAAACCCTGGTTTCAGGTTGTCATTTCCCCTCCCGTCTGGACTGGGGGCAAAGCAGGACTGGGTGGCACTTTCTCCCCACCCCTGTGGGGGCTGGCCCGGGCCCCACTGTGCACCCTCCCAACAGTCTTCCACAACCCCACAGGGGGATGCGCCCCAGAGTTAGGGGACCATTGGTTTAGGGTCCCCATTGCTGCTAGCCTAGGACAGCCTTGAGTGTCACTTCAGAAGATACTTCTGGAACAGTACTGGGCACCTGGGCAGACCCTTGATCTCCTGTGAGTTTGTATGAGGAAAACTGATTAGCAAATAGTGACTGGGGTGGGTATTTAATTTTTTTATGGTGGTGTCTAGAGGCCCCTGTCTGGGCTGGAATGCGGTTGTGCTAGGTGCTGTACAAACACACAGTTCCTGCCCCCAGAAGCTCAGTCTCAATGGACAAGGATGAGAATGGAAGTGAATTTCTGTCCCTAGATCTGGGGACGTGGGTAAGCATGGTATCAACACATGTATATCCACAGTGTTTTACTATTCCATGTCCTGTTCCTTTCTCGCATGTCTCCTGTATTTCTGCTGTAGACAGTGGAAATGCTTTTTTTGAAATCCTGAATATTGTCAGGCCCTGCAGTGTGGTCAGCATGAGCTCACTTGTCTTCGGGTGCCCCGGCTTTCCCTTTGTCTTTCAGAACAAGAAGTTGACGTTGTGAAAACTGTGGTCAATGGGCTGATATCAAGCACCAATGGACAAGAGCAAGGTGAGTCAGGTACATTCAAAATAATCTCTGCAGCTCCCCCTGCACGTCAGTTGGAGTGGCGCAGCTATTTCCCCGCCGTTGAATCATTGCAGAGTCTTACTGTGCTCAGCTGCAACCACAGCATGAGGGGACCGACCCAGTATTAAATTAACATTAATATTTTAAGGAAAACTATCTTTGTCAGCAAGGGCCTGATCCCAAACTCGCTGAAGAACATGAGCCTTTCCAAAAGGCTTTGGAACCTGGCCTTGCACCATTAGATTTTTTTATTATTATTATTATTAATGTATTAGGGGTGGGAAGATTTTTTCCCCAGGCTTCTGCTTTGGTATTCATGCCCTTTCCTCTCCTTTGATGGCTTTTTCTGACAGGCAGTATATTTATTATAGATGAATGAATGAGCTAGTTCAGAGGGAAATAGAACAAGAGCCCAAGCTATATTTTGCTTTTACAAAACCTTGTTAGTGGGATTATTCCCCAAACCAAAGGCAGTTTGGAACAGGGTCGCATTGTGTCCAAACCTCCCCTTGAAGTCCAGTGAGGGGGTAGATAATAGTCTCTGATTTAAGCTCATCTCTAATACAAATTAGCTCAGAACTGTACCCCAAAACTGGAAGTCAACCTTTCTTGAGGTTTGAAAGAATTCAGCCAAGTTCTTCCACACATCATTCCTATCGGTACCTTTCCATTCTGGGGCAGCCTCTGCATTTTCAGATTTTATCCAGAACCACAGCCAAAGTGCCACAAGGCCACCACAAGAAGAAGCTGTTCTTCTGAGCTAACATTGCAGACCAAAAGCAGTTTTGGATAAAGCTCAGGGAGGCTTCCAACCTTTTGAAATCAATGAGTGTTCTGTATGCAGAGACCTTACAATGTCAGATCCTAGAGGTAAAATCCTGGCTACACTGAAGTCAATAGCAAAACTCCCATTGACTTCACCGGCACCATGATTTCCCCTCAGGTGTTTTATCCCAGCTGAACCTCTTGAGGTTCACCCATCACTAACTTTGCCTGTGCCCCATGAGGACAGAGTTCAGTATTGCTCATGTAAGGCCACATTAGGAAGAGTAGGGGAGGACGAACCAGATGCTTTGAAGAAGTGAGTAACCTTTAGAAATTTTCAACAAGTGCTAGAATGTTGCACAGTGCTGCATAACAGAGCAAAATCCCTCTAAGACAATGTTCGGTGTTTGATGGTAAAATCCAGTGTTTTTGATAAAATTAGTATGCAGAAAAAAGGAGTTTAAACAGAATCCCTCTGATTTACTGCTTGGCTGAATGGTTCTCTCAAGACTGGATACCTTGATGGTACCCTTTGGTTCTGGATACTTTTCAAGACTCCTGGTCACAGTTCTCTACTCCTTGCTATTGATGTTGTAAAATATACACCATCAAAAACAGGATTTGTGCAGAGTGGCAAATCAATGTTGTTCTTAGAATCTTAATGTTTGTTTCCTCACTCTGGATAATTTTAACTCTGCAACTTTAAGATTTTTTATCTTTGCATGTAATATATGTAGCTTCTTGGCTAAAGGTTTATACTAAACTTTAGTTACATCATCTGAAAATGAATGTTTGAGATTCTCTTCCCTTACAGTATATTGGCAGCCAGGACTCAGTCATTTCACTAAGCAGTAATGTACCCTGCACAACAGATACACATCCTGAATTAGGATGAACCAGGGGCTATTTTTAATGATTGCATCACTGCTCTCTGGACTGCTTTTGTATATGAAATTTCCTGCTATTGTCATTCCTGGTTTCCCAAGTACATTAGAAAGCTTTGTGGCATGTTTCCTTAATTGTGTTCTTCCCTTCTGGATGCACCAACTACACTTTTGTGTTTGCAGCCATTGACGTCCATTTATGTGCACGCTCTATTTCTGCTGTTAAAATAATCCCTGTGAAGAAAGTGAAAAGTTCTCCTGACCTAATGCTACCTACAGGTATCTTTTTTTCCAAACGCATTAGTAGGCCATCCTCCACTCTGTCTGCCTGACCCCCTTGTTAAGATAGTTTTCAGCTTCATCCTTCTTTCACCGTTTTCCAGTGCTGTAGATTTCATCAACAGCTAATAGAGTTAAACCATGATGACACAATTCATTGTTTTCAATAATCCAGTTTCTCTGCAGGTATAATTAATCATATTTGAATTGGGATCTATGTAAACTCTTCTGCTAATGCTTGGTATGAACATTACTGTTGTAACCTCATTTTAAACCAAATTCCTGAAGACTCTAAAATATTTCCTGTATATCTTAGGTCCATAGAGAAGTAAACAGACATCAGAGATTTTATTCTGCAGGTTCAATCTCCATTCAGCATCTGTATTGCTCTTTCACACACACACACACAGACACACACACACACACACACACCCTCTCTTGCCATGATAAAGTGAAAGCTTCCCCATTAACCCTTTTTGCACTTTGCTGAGTTTGGACTGTGAAACCAGACTAACCAACTCTACTTGCCATTTATAGTCATTTTCACTTGCCAATTCTCACACACTAGCACAGTGTTCAGTGTTTGTTTTTCCAGTAGAGCTGGTTAAAAATGGGTGGGAAATTATGAGATCTCAAAATCTGATTTTGTACCATATCGGGGTATAAAGTCAAGTACTGCATTTTTATTTTTGCAAAGTGAAATATTCCAAAAATATTTTGTTGCAGTTGTATTGATGTGATATTATGTGATCTATAATGTAAAAGTCAAAATGTTTAGACTTTTGTATTATAACTTATAGTACATAATATAAAAGTCAAAACAATAAAGCTGAAATGAAATGTTTTGGTTGCATCAAAACAGCATTTTCTGATAGAAAATTGTTCCGTTGGAAAATTTTCTACTAGCTGCACTTTCCAGCACTGCAAGGGAAGACTCTTTCAACTGAAAAAAATAACAAATTTTTATAAAGTGAGACAGCCTCAACTTAGACCAGGGGTAGGCAACCTATGGCACATGTGCTGAAGGCGGCACGCAAGCTGATTTTCAGTGGCACTCACACTGCCCAGGTCCTGGCCGCCTGTCCGGGGGGCTCTGAGTTTTAATTTAATTTTAAATGAAGCTTCTTAAACATTTTATAAACCTTATTAATTTACATACAACAATAGTTTAGTTATATATTATAGATTTATAGAAAGAGACCTTCTAAAAACGTTAATGTATTACTGGCACGTGAAACCTTAATAAATGAAGACTCGGCACAGCACTTCTGAAAGGCTGCTGACCCCTGACTTAGACTCTTTGCTCTTGAAGGCCTTTTTGTTCTGTGTTAGTACAGCGCGTAGCCCAGTGGACTCTTGGCCCACAACCGGGGCTCCTGGGTGCTACAGTAATATAAATAATTAATAATAAGTAATAATCTGCAAAAATATGCATCTTTGGATCCTGATTTGGAAGTTTCAAAGCCCAAAGTTCAGGGGTGCTCAGATTTGGGGTTTTTGACTGAGACGCATCTCTAGTTTTCATGACCCATTTGACAGTATAATTCATAAAACCACATTCACATTATGGTAGACCCAGTAAAAACTGTTACAGAATCAAAATACTGGGGACTAAGGGGGAGCTTTTTAGTAACCTAACTCCCAGATTAGGTGTCTAACCGCCACTTGTGCGTTTTGTAAGTTGACCCCTACCCCTACATGATAATGTCCCTAAAGTAATAACAGGTAAGGTCAAGCTGGCACTACCATTCAGTCAGACATCAGGAAAGATGTTCAGTAATTGACTCAGTGTGTTGCGTCTCAGTGCCTCTCAGGCGGGCATGGACAGAGCCCAACAATCAATGTGATTGGTAGCAAAGTCATTTATTTCTCTCCAGCATGCTCTTATATACAATTATGGCAGGCAATCAAGCAATTGCTAATTGGTTAATAAGGTACACACAGGCACAGCTATAACTTCATTGGATAACTGTCATCCTGTACAACTTTCTGATTTATTATCCTGTTTACTGCCTACTGGCAGATGAGAACCAGCCCAAGGCCAGCATCTCACTACACAGCTCACAGCCTAATTAGCCCGTCCTTGAAGCCTAAACACCTCAGCTTCTCACACTACCATCTGCCAAGTTAGCAAGATATTCCCACATCAGTGTTGGGATGGGCATGCATTTTTCAATTTGCATATAATAACAAAAGATACTGGAATGGCTGTTGGAAAAGCACATGAACTCTGGTACCAGGCCAGTGAGCGACCAAGGCATTGACCTGGGTATGAAGAACTGTCAGACTCTAGTCCCTGCTACACACTGGAACCGTATTTGTAACTGGATTTGAGGACAATACAATGAGGTTATCTCGGTTGCCTGTACACACCCAGATGCACAGCAGTACATCTGCACTTGTCACTGCAGGATCAGGGCCCAACTTCAGACATGGCACGACAAGCGAGGTAAATGAAAGGGAAGGAAGGAATCCAACAACATGCAGCAAAAGCTAGTGCGTGACGTGAGGGAGATTGGTTTGAATGTGAGGTCAGGCTAAAGACAAAACCAAAACCAAATAGTATTTCCTTATTCTATAGGGCTCACCTATAACCATGCAATCCTTAACACATAACACCAACAGCACCAAACAAAACAAACATAAAATAACAAGGGTAAAACAGATAGATGGTGTAAATTCTGCAGGGTTCCCCCATTCTCTATTGCTCACCAAACTATGACAAATTTCTGTTACCAATTCATCCCTCATATGTCAGGTGATCAAACTGACACTGAGGGGGGGGGGGGTCCTAGAGAAAACACACCATAAACCACATAAAAATCTTCCCTAAAACAACACAACAACAATTCTGGCCAGAAAACAAACACCACAAGACAAAACATACATAAATTATACTGTGCCAGTAAATGCATGGTATATAAATGCTATGCAGCTAGCATCAATTTTCTTTAATTATCTAAAAAACAAAAACAAGTCTACCCCTACTGGGCAATCAATCATTACATAAAATACACAAATACCCTTATTAATTTCAGGCAAAACAGGGGAATCACTTCATCAATTAAATCATTTACATTAATACAAATGCTTTTTGGCTTGCTCTTTACTTTTAACTTCTACTTTTAAACACTGAAGAAAAACATCACCACTTATATGCCCTTAAGCCTAATACAATTTCAATTACATAGCACTATATACATTCTTCAGCTAATGCAACAAAATTATTTATAACCAAACAATTGCAAACTAATTTCTTTGCCTAAATTTATTTACAAACATTTCAAAAACACCAAAAACTTTACTCTTTAGCATCTTTACAAAATTCAACTGCTGTTCCCTCTAGCAACCACAGAATTAACTTTTTACTCTCCTTAAAAATTACTAGCTTGTCTTCAACAGCCACTTACTAATCCAAATCACCATTCCAAATATTCTCCTGAATATTTAAAATTCCCATGCTTGTGCTTAATTACTTTTTCTCTCCACTACACCCTCAAAAGATTTCCAACCAGTTTTCCAAGCTTGTTGTCTGTTGCCTGCCCGCCTGGGCCCGACCCTTTTTTCCTTTCCAAGTTCTCTGTCTATTGCCTGCCCGCCTGGGCCCGATCCTTATTTCCTCTTGCTAAACCGTTCCTTTCATGGACACTAACTTATCCCACTATCAATTTAGCTAGGAGGGTGTACTTCTTAACTAGCCCCTACCCTTCTGGTATTCTGTGAACAATCATCTGTACTTTCCCACCGTGGGGGCTACATTCTCAAGCATATAACTTTAAATACAACAACTACTTACAGCCTATCTATTTTAATATAGGCTACATCAAATATCAAGCAGTCTTACAACTGCCAATATCAGCACATAACACAAAATTTACAAAGGTCTAATAAGGCTAACAAAAGCACTTACATAAAGGTACTTTGGGTCACATAGGCCCAAAGCCATTCTTCCAAATTACCTAAATTTATGCCTAGTAACCTACAACTCCCCCCTTTGAGAATACTCAACAAACTTTTGGCTGAGTCTTCTCAAACTTTAAAAACAAAAAGCAATCAAGCTCTAGAAAGCTGGGGTAATTAATTCCACATTTATCCTCCCCATGAACCCGGCAGGATTTGGTATGTGAAAGCCCACACCCCCCTCCAACCGGTCCCCATGCTGGGGAGGAGCACTGCGAATATTCACACTTCCACCCAGACAGTGTCCACATATGTCTCTACAACCCCAGATCAGATGGTACTCCTAATATGTCTGTAAGGGCAGTGGGCCATCCTGGTGCTTAAAATCACTCCGAATGGCCATCAGCTGGTCATTCAGGATATTAAACATACTAGCTCCCACCGCAATACTTTCCCAGCCTCAGTAATAGCCCATACCATCTCTGCCAGTAGCTTCTAAATCCTAAAACTAATGGCGGAAATGACATGTAACTCACCAACTCCAGCCTGTACCTGGGTTAGCGGAGCTCCAACAACAAAAAACTAAATAAGGGCAATATCATTTACAATCCAATTAAGGAGGGCAATACATGCTAAAAAATGTATCCAAAACACAGGGCGCAGCCTGTAGAATAAATTCCAAAATCCAATTAATATCACATTTCTCAGCAGGAGTCCCAAATTTCTTCCTGCCAGTATACAATTCTTTGTTTCTTCACCAGGGTCAGTTCTCAATGTCCTTTTAGTCAGGAATTTCTGGACTTTGGCAATATCAATGATGTGAGTGTTTTTTCTTCTTTTCCACCACCGTCGTGGTTCAGCTTCTACAAGGGAAATTATCAGGACATTATCCTATAGTGGTTTTGCTTCTTTCAAAAAAAAAAATCCAATAACACAATAGGGGCTGCAGCGGACAAGGGAGAGGTTAGCTAGCACGTCACCTTGTCCTTTTTTCCTGCTATTTAAAAGCACAATGAAGCTAAAAAAAAAAATAGGCCAATCATCAGTAGGCAAATTCTTCTGATGTGAAGGAGTCTTTTTGCAGTAAGAATCATGGGTCCAGGCAGTCAGTCTCCTGGTTGCAAGAAGTGGCAGGGCTGCTAGGATCTTTGGGCAGCTCTTCCATACCTGTGAGAAAAGACAGCTAACACATTCCGTTAGTGCCTGGCAGGGTTTTGCAGCTCTCATTAGCTTTTTTGGGCCCAGTCAAGCCCCCCTTTTCCTTGGCTGTCTACCAAGTCTTAGCTGTGAGCGGTGTATCCTTGACCGGGGCCAGAAAAGAATGAGCTGTCTTCGGTTAACTCATTCTGTTCTTTTTCTTTCCCTGCTTGGCTTCTTTTAAACTGTAAATCCTGTGTCAGAACACCCAGCTGTTGCTGCTCATACCGGAGAAGCATAACGGTTTTCCCGGCACTGTCCCAGGCTCAGACCAGCCAGCGTAGGACGCCTTCTCCAGGCTCCTGCCAAAACAACTTACTTGCTTGTAGGTCCAAACGACCTCCGGGGCCACGGCACGAGCCTCTGCCTGCGCCGTGCACTCCAACGTCTTCCCGTCCAGGGCTCGCTTCCAGCGGAGCATCTCCTTGTCCTGTGCCCGAAGGGCGGTCAGGAGGAGCCTCTCCAGCTCCCACTCTTTCCTTAATAAGTGAGGTAGTGCAGCAGGGGAGATTCTTTCCCCCTGTCGGTTCATAATGTGCAATAAAGGCTTCTGTGTTATCTTTTCTTCAGCTGATACAGCGGTACTCATGTTAGCCGCTTTCCTCTGAGCTCAGGTGCGCCTCTCCTTTCGGACGCCTGGGGGCTTCTCCAGCACTCCCCGCCGCGACTTATAGCCACTCTCCTCTGGGCTCAGGTGCGCCTCTCTTTTCGGGCGCCCAGCGGCTTATAGCCGCTCTCCTCTGGGCTCAGGTGCGCCTCTCTTTTCGGGCGCCCAGCGGCTTATAGCCGCTCACCTCTGAGCTCAGGTGCGCCTCTCTTTTCGGGCGCCCAGCGGCTTATAGCCGCTCACCTCTGAGCTCAGGTGCGCCTCTCTTTTCGGACGCCCGGGGGCTTCTCCAGCACTCCCCACCGCAGCTCCTCCGCCTGGATCAGGCCACCGACACTAGGCCACCGACACTATCATCATTCGATTCGAATCACGTCGGGGTCACCATTTGTTGCGTCTCAGTGCCTCTCAGGCGGGCATGGACAGAGCCCAACAATCAATGTGATTGGTAGCAAAGTCATTTATTTCTCTCCAGCATGCTCTTATATACAATTATGGCAGGCAATCAAGCAATTGCTAATTGGTTAATAAGGTACACACAGGCACAGCTATAACTTCATTGGATAACTGTCATCCTGTACAACTTTCTGATTTATTATCCTGTTTACTGCCTACTGGCAGATGAGAACCAGCCCAAGGCCAGCATCTCACTACACAGCTCACAGCCTAATTAGCCCGTCCTTGAAGCCTAAACACCTCAGCTTCTCACACTACCATCTGCCAAGTTAGCAAGATATTCCCACATCAGTGTTGGGATGGGCATGCATTTTTCAATTTGCATATAATAACAAAAGATACTGGAATGGCTGTTGGAAAAGCACATGAACTCTGGTACCAGGCCAGTGAGCGACCAAGGCATTGACCTGGGTATGAAGAACTGTCAGACTCTAGTCCCTGCTACACACTGGAACCGTATTTGTAACTGGATTTGAGGACAATACAATGAGGTTATCTCGGTTGCCTGTATCCATAGTATAGACAGGGACTGTAAGTGGCATTACCAAAATCAGCAGTGCTGCCTGTTCATTCCAAAAGGCAAACAGCCCATGTTTTGCTCAGCACTGGCTCGGGGAAGGCTGGATCTAGAAGGAGCACCTGGGCACAAACTGCATTTTAAAACTGGGTGTGTAAATAACTGCACCTTGTCCTGTTGTGCTTGCAACCTGCCACCTTAATACACATTCTCTCTCTCTCTCTGTGCCCCAACATACTTCATACATTAACATTTGACATCCTTGTGGGACAGAGAAGAACTCAATGAAAGTGCTTGTAAAATAGTTTCCACCCAGCTTTTAAATTGGTTTCACAATCAGAATAATACCCTTGCTCTATAAAGTTGAGGTTGTATTGTTAATTATTTGTATTAGAATAATGCCTACAGGCTCCAACCAAGATCAGAATCCCATTGTGCAAGGCACTTCCTGCCCTGTATTGCTTACAGTCTGAACAGGCAAGACAGACAAAAAGTGGGGAGGGGAAACTGAGGCACGGAATATTGAAATGACTTGCCCAAAGTCAGTGGTTCCTGTTATGGGTTAATCACTATTCCCAAGATACAAGATTTATACAGTGTGACTTCAGAGTACAGATTGGGGCATGCGTCAACCTGTCACTCAAAAAAAATAATCATTTAATAACATCAACTCCAGTCTGATATTTCAAGGCTTCAGCTTCACACCCTGCACTTTCACCTTCAGTGGATGGTGTTTTTTTATTTATTTTTACCAGACTGATTAAGACAAATTTTACTTTTTTTTTTTTTTTTTAAATAAAAGCCTGATCATGAAATAAAATGTGGGTTGGAAACAATACAAATGGCTCTGGACACTTGGTGAAAATGTACTTGAAAATCCTTTGAGGTTTTTTGCCTATGCTTCCCCGGGCTTAATCCTAAATCAAGGACAGACCTCTGTGGCAAAGATGGGCCCACCTGGGCCCCCTAGTGCCCTTTGTCCTGATTCACAAGATATCAACCATGTACCTAACTTTAAGCTTGTGAATAGACCCATTGAGTTTATTGGGACTGCTCTGGTGCAGAAATGGAGCCATGAACTACAGCCCTGAACTGCAGCAGTAAGAAAGTATGTCTCTGTCTCTAATCTCTCGTTGTCATCCTCCATTTACAGGCTTCAATCCACACCACTTGAGACAACCTTTCACACCAAGCCCATAAAGTATTGGGACTGTCAAGTAAAGTCCTGGTGATTCTAACACAAAGGGGTTCAGATAAGAACCAAACATCTGACACTTGTTGAACCTCCTAGCATTGAAGTTGTGGTTATTTATCTGTATTTTAACCTTGGTGGCTCAGCCACAGCACTATCACAGTATGGAGGCCTGTACAAAGATAGAGACAGATCCTTAGGTGGTGTAAATTAGCATTGTTCCATTGACGTCAATGGTGATATGCTGATTTGCACCAGCTGAGCATCTGGCCCCTACAATAAATGACAGTCCCTGCTGCAAAGAAGCTTGAGTATGATGTTGATTTCCATGCCCACCAGTATGCTAGACACTCGCAATACAGATAGGGCATGAACCATGCTCCAAGGAGCTTAAAAACAAAGGCCCTGGTCTTGCATTGTGACCTGAGCAGCACCTGAGCCTCACTGAACTGCGGGCACAGCAGTCCATCTGCACTTGTCACTGCAGGATCAGGGCCCAACTTCAGACATGGCACGACAAGCGAGGTAAATGCAAGGGAAGGAAGGAATCCAACAACATGCAGCAAAAGCTAGTGCGTGACGTGAGGGAGATTGGTTTGAATGTGAGGTCAGGCTAAAGACAAGGGTAGTGCTCTGGAGGTACCTTGGAGGACTTGAGACCTAGGAGAGATGTATGTGAGGAGAGACTAATGACTTTGCCGACCTGCTCAGGCAAAGTGTTCCATTCCTAGGGGAAGGCATGGGAGAAAGCCTAGAGCTGCAGACCTGCAGGTCCTCAAGGCCAGCAGCCCCTATGGGAGCGCTGTGAACTTGATGCCTTGGAGAAAGGGGTGCCAGTGGAGGGACTCGGGCCCTGATTCAGCAAAGCATGTGCTTAACTTCAAGTACATGAGTAGTCCATGGACTTCAGTGGGACCACTCAAATGTGGATGGTTAAGCACATGCCTAAGATCTTTGCCTCCAAAGGGCTGATGTGATCTGATTGATGGGGAAGGCAGGTGACCTTAGTGGTTGTATTTTGAACTACTTCTTTCTGATGCTATAGGGTGATCTCGTGGGTATGGCACAGTAAGAGGGCAGGGTGTGTGGGAGGCATGTGCTGCACTGCCTGGGCTGTATCCCTTATTCTGGATAACTATCAAACTTCATTCTCCATCAAGCCAGCATGGAACTCACTGCTAAGGCCTTGTCTACACACACAAGTTATGCTGCTGCGTACTGGTATATTTTAAGTGGTACAACATCCCTATTGTGGGTGAAATTATAGTGATATAAAATATATACCGGTACAAAATCTGAGTGTAGACCAGGCCTAATAAAGCAAACAAACCTGTGAAATTTATTCCAAACAGCCAGCAGGTCTTGCCACTTTCCTAGCTGAGTTACACTGACTCAGAACTTTATTCGTGTGTTCATCAATTATCTTACTTATTTTTTAAATATACAACTGCTGTTATTACTTAATGTTTTAAAGCCAAAGCTAATGTTCATCTGCATAAAAATTAGAACAATTCAGTCAGGGCAGCCATGTTATAATTACTCCAGAGCCATCAGCATGCTGCCATAGAACTATGATGGCTTCCAGTAGCTCGGAATCACATGCACCAAAACATCTCCTTTGTGTGTGTTTTCTTTAGACAAGGATCCCACTAAAGTCTGCACTGGAAAAGGGACGGTGACCTTACGGGCATCTCCAGCCTCTGAGGAAAGGCCAAGTATCAGTCCCCCATGTTCTCAGGATGTCCAGCAGTCAGAAAGTAAGTCTAGTATGTAAAAGGTTAAGCATAAAATACAACAATTGTAATTGACCCCACATGGTGCTTGAGTCCAGGCTCTCAGTGCTAAAAGCATGATCCTCTCCCACTAGCGCTAAAGACCTGAGCAAAAGCAGACTCATAAATCTCTTACATGAGGCAAGCCGCTTAAGGAAGACAAAGCCCCAGAACCTCTGAGCGTGAGTTTCACAACCACTTATACACCACTGGGGAAAAGGCATATTTGTTGCTTCATGTTGCTGGCAGGAGTGCCAAAAAAATCATCCTTTCTTCCCAAGTAGGCCTTTGGGTCCCTCCTTTCATCCCGGGCCGCTGGGGGGAATGGGAAGTGTCCTTGTGTAGTTGCTGCAGCAATGGCATTTATTTTTTTGCAGTAGTCAAGGGCACTGGGATGGCATCCCAAGTTGACAGTGTTGCCATAGACCTCTTCAGTCTTTAAATAGCAGATGTGTAATTACTTAATTACAGGAGACAAGCAAAGCATCACTAACCAGGGGCGGCTCTAGCTTTTTGGCCGCCCCAAGCAGTCATGCGCGGGAGGCGCCCCGGAGCCGCGGGAGCAGCGGACCTCCCGCGGACATGACTGCAGAGGGACCACTGGTCCTGCGTGGCTCGGCTGGACCTCCCGCGGCTGCGGACGGCTCGCGGGTCCGGCGGCTCCGCTTGAGCTGCCGCGGTCATGCCTGCGGGGGGTCCCGCCGAGCCGCGGGACGAGCGCCCCCTCCGCAGTCATGCCTGCGGCAGGTCCGCTTGTCCCGGGGCTCCTGTGGACCTCCCGCAGGCATGACTGCGGCAGGTCCGCCGGCCCAGCCTGCCGCCCCCCCCCTCCCCCCCCGGCAGCAGGGGACGCCCCCTAGATTTGGCCGCCCTAGGCACCAGCTTGTTTTGCTGGTGCCTAGAGCCGCCCCTGTCACTAACCCTGCCTGTACCTTGGATTTTGCATATAGAATGAACTCCCAAAGGGGAGAAGCTATTAAAAGTTAAGGTTGTTCAGCTTCTCCCCTGAAAGTGAAGCAGATGTAATTACAGGACCTGTTGTTAGGAAAGGGTGATTCTATTCTTTCCAGCCCTAATGCACTGCTTTCTACCTCCCGCTTCTCCTCCCCTCCTGCTCCACCCATGACCTCTCCTCTTTTCATTCTCTCCATTCTCTGCTTCCTCACCCCCACCTCCTTCACCTACCCTTCCTGCTGGCAGCCTCATAAATTTCCAGCAGCTTGAATGGCAATGAGCCCATTACTATGGAAATTAGCTCATTAATACTCCTTTTGCTGACTCCCTCAATCACTTTATGAAATGCATGTTGGAGCTGGAAGAGCTCTTTGCACAGAACGTGAGAGGCCAAAACAGCTAATGTGGGAAGAGGGGGAGGAACTCAGTGGGCGATGGGTAGATAGTCTCAGTGCCTCTAGCCACAGGGACTGGGTTGTAAAATGGCATCATGTTTTGTACCCCCACCCGTACTCGCAAAATAGACATCTCATTTATCAATGGGTCTCTGGAGCAGGTATTCTCATGCGGCAGTGTTAGAAAGGACAGCTATGGTTATCCAGCCCGACATCATGTCTTGACACTCAGACCCTGCATTTGCAGCTTTGTGTGGGGAGATTGGACTCCAAACTGCAGCACGAGAGCAGATAGCTCAGCTGAATGTCAATGACCAATTGTTTCTTCATTGCTCTGAATGAATCGCCTTGTGTTTACAAAGGTCAGAAACTGTGAGGGCATCGTGTTTAGGGCCAGTTTCTATGGCAATTTGGCATCCCTGTCAGAAAGCATTGTGTGTGTGAAATGAAGTAGCCTGGATGTTGAATTCAGTGGGTACATGTTTGCTGTAAATGGAACAGTTTATTTTTTCCCTTATTTTTCCATTCTTCCTTCCCTCCTCTCTGCAGCGCACACAGCTCTGGAGACAGGAAAACCAGAAACAGGTACACATGCTTGTTGATTTGTTTTGTTGTTGTTTCCCCGGATGTATTTCTTGTTGCCCAGCAAAAAGCAACAGCTCCCCTCTCCTCATTCCCCATCTAGCTAGTGTGAATTCACTCAGACCTGAAGTTCTCCTTCCCCTTTTAGATGATTGGAGGTTATCCTCTAATGGAGATATCCAGCCATCTTCTCTGGCTGCCAAGGGCTATAGAAGTGTGCGTCCCAATCTCTCCTCAGAGGGCAAACCACAGGTAAGCATCTTTCCAGGGGATCTGAGGCTTTTCTTGAGGGGTCAAGCACAGGATTCAGAGTCAGGAGACCTGTGTTCAATTCGCAGGCTTGGGTAAGTCTATGTGCCTTCATTTTTCCTATCTGCAAAATGGAGAGAATGCATCTTTCCCAGGAGTGCTGTGAAGCTTAATTCATGAATATGTGTTAAAGCATGCTGAGCTCCTTGGTGGCCATAGCGGGGGAAAGTACCGTTCAACATTGTTTGTGTGGGAAGGCTTAGCCAAGAGGTAGAGATCCATTATTGTATGTCTTTTATGTATGCGCTCTGACCTTCCAACTGCAGCTGGCTGAATGGAGAATTAAACTTCTTAAACCCACAGAGTGGCCTTAAAAAATAACTGGAGAAGGCCTTGACACTTTAACGCTAGAAATTATATAACCTTTTGTCAGCCCATAGTGAAAAGGTTATTTTCCTCCCAAATCTAATCTGAAGTGTTGGGATTGGTCTGCCAAGCAAAGAGAAATGCTAACCTATGGATGGGTTATCAGTGTGCATGGATGCAATTTCAGGTTGCATTCAATGGGATGGGAAAACCCGAGCAACCCTTCTTTATAAACTGCCTTCTTGAGGAATGCACCTGTTACTGCTCCGTTAAATGTGAAATGGAGCCCCAGTAAAATCTTATCCCTCGTACAGGGCAATTGCTTTAATCGTGGTGAGCTCTTGGCAAGGCCACGGATCAGACACTGTGCCTGAAATGTTAAGTGAAAGATGAAGAGAGCACCAGTCGGCCGAGGGCATAAGAAGTAATGAAGCACTAAAGGAGTGAGCTGCTTCCTGCATGAGACATGCAGCTGTTTCGCAGTCAGTTATTGGGCATATAAGTGAACAGAGATAGCTCAGTTTTAGTTTCCCAGAGTGCTGCTTATAGAAGAGTCCTGAAGGCACTTAAACTAATTTCAAATGAAATAGGGCCATATTCTGTTCTCAGCCACATGGGTGTAAATGTGAAGTACCATGGTCACTGTTAACAAGCAATCTGTAGCATCTGGAATGCGGCAGTGTTTTTCCACTCGCCCAGCTGTATCTGCGGTATCCCGGTGTGATAACCGGGGTGGCTGCTGGCTGGCTCTCCATGGCAACTCCTGATTATTCAGTGAGCTGTACACCAAGGATAAAAAAGGGCCTATCCAAAACTCTGGGAGCCCCTGCCAGAAATTACAAAAACAATAAAATTAAACCACCCCCAAAAGGTCAAATTCCCCTCCCCCAGTCTGATTCCCCTCCCGACCATCTCCACAGCAGTCAGTGTAAATACATGCACCTTACATCATACCCAGATTGTCAGCAGACTAGCTATTTTGGGCCAGTGGGGAAGCCCACGCCACAGCCAAGGGCCACTCACAGGGAGTGCTGCACTGCCTTCCTCCTCATCCCAGCTTGAGTGCCTCTGTTTAGCATAACACTGGTAGGATGGCTACTGCAACTTTGAAATCTATGGGGTTACTCTGGATTTTATACCAATATAAGCGAGAATAAGAGCTGCCCCAAAGCTGCCTAGGGTGATGAATTTTAAAAGAGAACATTGATCAAGGCAATAAAGTTCTGAGCTGTTGAAGCCTCCAAAGAAGAATAGAGGCAGTTCCTATCCTGTAGGTTGGCATTCTAGTCATTTTCCACCTAACAAATGGGGATTTACACTTACTTGCAACTGTAAATAAATACAGTGAAACCTCCATGTAGCAAAGTCAGTTCTTTTGCTACAGAACAATTTGGCTCTAAGCAAAGATTTGCTCTAACTGGAATTGCAATCTCCACACTGCTCTAGTTGCAATCTGTCCACTGCGACGCACTGAAACAATGAAGGAGTTCCTTTTTGCTTCTCCAGGAACATGATTTTGCTATCAGAAGGCTTCGCTCTAAAGACAAGTTTCTGGGAACCCAATTCCGCTATAGATTAAAATTGTTCTGTTTTTCTGAGGGTGCTTTGTGAATGAGGGATCTTTTTAGAAGGGACATGGGGTGTCATTGGCAGAGGCACTGAATCAGATTTCGGCAATCTGCTTAGTGTGCTGTAGAGAAGGGCCTGAGCTGTAGAATTCATATTTCCTTCTGGATCTGAATGTGCCCAAATCTGGGGAGTGCTTGAGCCAGGGGCCATGGAACACAGAGACTGGTTCTGATGGTCAGATCTGCATTTCAAAGTTCCTGGGGAATGTTAGGAGCTTGGGTACCCAGGCTGCTCCCTGCGGTACCCAAAGTAAGGTTAGCCCTGAAAGCAAAGTGAGATGCTCTTTATAGATTTGAACTTGAAAGCTGGAAAACCTTTCCATACCTCAACAAGCAGCATTGAGAGCGAGCAAGTTGAGTGCCAGGCTTGACGATACCGTGTTAGCTTGTTGTTAACTTGTGCTTAGCTTGTGGCTAAACAAAAAGTAAAAGAAGCAGTGAGAGGCAAAAAGGCATCCTTTAAAAAGTAGATAAATGCAAAGTAATGCACATTGGAAAACATAATCCCAACTATACATATAAAATGATGGGGTCTAAATTCGCTATTGCCACTCAAGAAAGAGATTTTGGAGTCATTGTGGATAGTTCTCTGAAAACATCCACTCAATGTGCAGTGACAGCTAAGAGAATGTTGGGACTCATTGAGAAAGGAATAGATAATAAAACAGAAAATGTCATGTTGCCTCTCTATAAATCCATGGTACGCCCACATCTTGAATACTGCGTGCAGATGTGGTCGCCCCATCTCAAAAAAGATATATTGGAATTGGCAAAGGTTCAGAAAAGGCAACAAAAATGATTAGGGGTATGGAATGGCTGCCGTATGAGGAGAGATTAATAAAACTGGGACTTTTCAGTTTGGAAAAGAGACGATTAAGGGGGGATATGATTGAGGTCTATAAAATCATGACTGGTGTGGAGAAAGTAAATAAGGAAGTGTTATTTACTCCTTCTCATAACACAAGAACTAGGGGTCACCAAATGAAATGAATAGGCAGTAGGTTTAAAACGAACAAAAGGAAGTATTTTTTCATGCAACACAGTCAGCCTGTGGAACTCCTTGCCAGAGGGTGTTGTGAAGGCCAAGACTGTAACAGGGTTCAAAAAAGAACTAGATAAGTTCACGGAGGATAGGTCCATCAATGGCTCTTAGCCAGGATGGATAGGGATGGTGTCCCTAGCCCCAGTTTGCTAGAAGCTGGGAATGGGCAACAGGGGATGGATCACTTGATGCTTAACTGTTCTGTTCATTCCCTCTGGGGCACCTGACATTGGCCACTGTCAGAAGACAGGATACTGGGCTAGATGGACCTTTGGTCTGACCCAGTATGGCCTTCTTATGTTGTTCTCATTGAATTCAATCCTGTTAACCCAAGTCTAATGACCAACTTCATTCTTTCAATTTTTTTTCTTTTTCCCTTCATTTGGTGCTGATTCCTCCTCCTTCCCTTGAATCTGATTGGACAGGCCCTTTCCCCTCCCCGTCCTCCTCTTCCAAAAGAGGAAAGCTTTGCATGGCACCCTCGCACTGACATGAAAGTAACCAACCTGCTGCCAGTGCCCATAATGGACTGTGTGTACCTGAATGCACCCAAACCTTATACACAGCGTGTGTCACTGAGCTGCAGCAGTCAGAGTTACTCCTCATCACCTGCACCCTTTGTGACACTCCCCAGTGGGAAGGCATGCTTTTCCACAGGGTGTCCCCAATCAGCCAATTTGATTCCCAAGGACATGGTGCATGCTGGGCAATCACTTTTGGGAAGTAGCTCCTTGTTATCGGACACTTCATCCAAACATCAAAACCCTGCCAGGGCAGATCCTAGTAGTGAAGCTGGAATGAATTCCACGTATGGGACTAAAGCGGATAAAAAGGTCAGCAGTCTATATGTGGCTTGTTTATCTAACAGCACTTGCTCAGCTGCATCTGAAAATTCCACCAGCATTGCACATGACCAAACAGAGAGCCCCCGTTTGGGAACTGAGGTCACTCAAACACCAGCCACCAACATTGTTTCCTCTGTAACAGATACTGGAAAATCTCTTCCTCCCCCTCCTCCTGTCCCTCCCAGGCCATACTTTAACATTGTCCTCAGTAGAGACGCAGTTAGCTATGGTACAAGCCATTCCTCCAGGACTCAGTCTCCACCTCCTCAGGCTGTGAGGGACAAAGTGCTAGAGTCCCAGAGTACGGCTGGCAGTGGGGACAGGATGAGAAAGGAACCTTACCTTACTCAGCAGCAGCAGCAGCATCTGTACAAGGTGAAGGGACGCAGCATGGTATATGTTTTCTTCATAACCTTGTTTTCTTTCAGCCGTGCGAACAGTTCTCTAATTCGTACAGTGTCCCCTAATGCTGTATTCACCTCTTCCTAATTTCTGCACACAGGTCGCTCTTGTGTAGCTTGATTCTTGTCATCTGCTATTTGATAACCTCTCACTTTCCCCGCCAAAGACTGAAGAGTATGTTTGTGTGGTGTGTGCGTGTTGTTTACAGGCTAAAATCAGTTGGGGTCGGGGGGGGGGGGGGGGTCCGCTATGGGAAATATTCCTGTTTAGGTAGGTGTAATCGTAGCAAGTGCTGCAATGCAGATGAACTGCTTTGTGGTTCAATCGAAAATTAAAGGACAGGGGTGGAAAACTGGTATGCCTTATCCAGTGTGTTCATGGAGCCTTTGGCTGCTAAGCAGAACATCCCTAAGGGCATAGCTTGCTCAGAGAAAGGAACGTCCAATGGTTTGGATGCATGCCAGCCTGTCACTACCCATGCAGTACTGGGATGTGCGCCCATGAAGGATGGATTGCCCCTTTGCATAACCCCACCTTATTTCCCACAGGATGCCATTTCTACCACCACAGCTCAGCCTGAGATTATAGTAGTCCCACTCCTCCAGGTTAACACAGACAGAGAGCAAGAAGGCAGCTCCAGCACTCCGCCACCGCCTTTGGTACCTTTGGGGCAAGGTGCCACGTTCCCTGAGACCATTCCTACTGGCTCACCTCTGACTTTTCCGACACTAGACGATTTCATTCCCCCTCACCTCCAGAGGGGTCCCCACCATCATCATCTGCCCTCCTCACCTGGCATCTTGCCCCCAGTTTGCCCGAAACTGCCATCATTCTCACCGCCACCTCCACTGGTGCCTCCCGTCCCGGAGGCTTTGCACAGAGTCTTGGAGCCTGAAATCACTGGAGTCCTCTCACGTACAGTAAGCTTGTTGAGTACCCTCCTCACAGCTTTCCTGAATTTGTTTCCAGATTAAAATAATTTTCTCATTGGCATACTAAGCTTTGAAAGAGGAGCACTGACTAGTGCCTTGCCAGCAGCATGACCCCTGAAACCTTGTTTACGTCCTGTTACAGTGCATGTATGTCACCTACCTTATCTGGCTTGGGAACTTTGCAATTGTTTGGTTTTTCCCCAATATTTTACAGTCTCTCTCCCCCACCTCTGTCCCTGCTGAATAATCTACACCTTTGGCTTTAACCATCTTAGGGGAACGTACTATGTCTGATACTTGCACTTCTCATCTGAAAGAATAACACCTGCTGCTTGAGCTTTGGCTAGCTGATGGTCTCTCGACGACACGTCCCAGACCGTGTGTGAGTAACATCAGAAGCAGCAAAAGCAATGCAGTTGAAGGTTAAGGACGGCACGCTCTGTCCTGCATGAAGATAAAGGGCCACATGTTCTATGTGTGTATTCCCACTGAAGGCAATGTGAGGTTCAAGCCAAAACAGAATGACCCACAAGCTGTAACTTCACTTGCTAATCTGAGACACTTGCAAGCTTCTAAGCATCATGGGAGAGTGTGTCCCCTTGTTTGAAATATCCTTGCTCCTGCTGAGGTCTTTACATTTTTCAGAATTCTCACATTTTGACAGGACATCACCCTGGTTTTTCTGTGTTGATTTTCCTTCTCTTTAAACCCACTGCCTTTTTTACAAGGGGGCAAATGTAGTTACAAGAATAGCTGTAAAGGTTTGGATGCTCATCTGAACCTCTTTGTAACTGAAATTTTACCACCAGTAGCCCTATTACAGGATTTTCAGTAACTTCTGGGTGAGAAATCCAGCAAGAATAACTTCTCTCACAATAAAAACAACGAGGAGTATTTGTGGCACCTTAGAGACTAATACATTTATTTGGGCATAAGCTTTAGTAGGCTAAGACCCACTTCATCAGATGCATGGAGTGGAAAATACAGTAGGAAGAGATATATATATATCATATACATATATATATGTATATATATATATATATACATAGTACATAGTACATGAAAAGATGGAGTTGCCTTACCAATTCTAACAGGACAATTCAATTAAAGTGGGCCATTACCAGCAGGAGGAAAAATCACTTTTGTAGTGGTAATCAGGGTGACCCATTTCAAACAGTTGACAAGAAGGTATGAGTAACAGTAGGGGGGAAAATACTCGCCAGCAACTACACACCACACAACAAAAACACTAACCCAGGAACCTATCCCTGCAACAAACCCCTTTGCCAACTCTGTCCACATATCTATTCAAAGGACACCATCATAGGACCTAACCACATCAGCCACACCATCAGGGGCTCATTCACCTGCAAATCTACCAATGTGATATATGCCATCATGTGCCAGCAATGCCCCTCTGCCGTGTACATTGGCCAAACTGGACAGTCTCTATGCAAAAGAATAAATGGACACAAATCAGATATCAAGAATTATAACATTCAAAAAACAATCGGAGAACACTTTAACCTCCCTGGACACTCAATAACAGACTTAAAAGTGGCAATTCTTCACCAAAAACATTTCAAAAACAGACTCCAATGAGAAACTGCAGAACTGGAATTAATTTGCAAACTGGACGCCATCAAATTAGGCCTGAATAAAGACTGGGAGTGGATGGGTCACTACAAGAACTAAAAACTAATTTCCCCATCCTAATTTTTCCCCCTACTGTTACTCATACCTTCTTGTCAACTGTTTTAAATGGGTCACCCTGATTACCACTACAAGAGTGATTTTTCCTCCTGCTGATAATAGCCCACTTTAATTGAATTGTCCTGTTAGAATTGCTAAGGCAACACCCATCTTTTCATGTACTATGTATATATATCTTCCTACTGTATTTTCCACTCCGTGCATCTGCTGAATTGGGTCTTAGGCCACGAAGGTTATGCCCAAATAAATTTGTTAGTCCCTAAGGTGCCACAAGTACTCCTCATTGTTTTTGCTGATACAGACTAATACGGCTACAACTCTGAAACTTTTCTCATGATGATTTGGCTGGGCCTGGAAGAAGTAGAAGTGGAAAGAAACAAGAGTGGCATTTGCAGAAGTGCTCAGCATTGGCCTAACTCTGCTCATATGTTCAGTTGGATTTTTACCATTGGGGAAAACTTTCAAAAGCACCAAAGTGACTTAGAAACCTAATCCCATTTAAAGTCAATGGAATTTAGGCTTCCAAGTCACAAGGGTGCTTCTGAAACTGTGACCCTCTTTGACTCTAATGGGAGCAAAGTGACGCCAACCTTGTGTGATTTTGAGGATGCCACCCTCAATTTTCCAAACATTTTTTTTAAATGACAAATTTAGGTTTGGTTTATATTTTTGGCTGTGGAGATGCTCCACTGTGATTGAAGTAGCTCACTACACTTTGGTCCTCTGGCTCTGCCCATGAAGCCTTCCCTTCCCATGCACCCCATCTGCCTTTTTTGCATTGCATCAAGGGGGCTCCCCAGCACGCAGCAGATGCATGCTGTCTATATGGAGCATTCAGATCTGCCTCCCCACTCCTGTGCTCAGCAGAACTGCCTTGGTTCCACCATTGAGGGTACCTCCATAGATGGGGGCTAGATCTTGGAGAGCTTTGGAAACTCCTGATTTTGAGGCTGCTGATCAGTCACCTCTTCTTGTGTTCTCATAAAATAACTCGGGCCTAATTAGACACTTGATGGTGTAAGAGTGCCAAGAGAGCTGAATAGTTTAGCCCTGCTGCCTCTCTGATTGAGTGAGGCTGATTGTAGCTGGTGGTTCTGCTAATAACATACCCTGACCAGAAATGGTCTATGGGTTGTTATGGCAGCAGGCCTCACTTTAGGGCATGTTACTACCTGATCCTACAGACACTTCCTGCTGACACTTCCAACCATTGAGCTCAGTGGGACTGCTCACAGCCAGAAGTGTTGCACTCAGTCATGCAGGCAGGATCAGGCACTACAGAACAGTAACAAAGCCAGCAGCAATGGAGCAAGAATCTCTGGTCCCTTTTTTTAAAGAATGACTAGCCCCATGGGCCGGCTCCGCTTCACAGACCAATGGCTTGCAGCATTTCACTCTGACCACGGAGTCAGAGCAGCACAGAAATCCGGAACTCCATTACTTCACACTCTTGCTTTTTGGGTGCCCATTTCCCGTTAATTTCTGTGGGAATTGGGGGTCCAAATCCTTCTGACACCTTTGAAAAAGCTCTGCCTTAATGACAAAATCAGCACATAAAAATACATGTATCGTTTTTGGCCAACAGCCCCATCTCCCTAGCCTCCCCAGCAATGAGTGGTTCTGACGCACCTGGTTTGAAAGGGTCATGTTTGAGCCAGCATTTAACATCTCCATGCAGACCCAATCTTTGCTCCAGCAGCACAGATGGTGCTGTTGTGATGCTAGGATTGATTTAAAATAAATAATAGAGCAACTTGGGTTAAGCAATCCTCATTGCTTCCTGAAGCCGTGTTGTGTCCCTTCCACGCTAGTGCCCTATTGGTTACCCTCCACCTGTTTGTTTTTTTCATAGTTCTGGGTGCCCGGGTGTCACACTGTCTAATGTCTCCTAAGCGATGGTGCTAAACTTATTTTTCTAATCTTCCTTGCAAAGCCAACTGCAGTAATTGGGTTTCACTCAGAATCGCATGAGTTTTGCATGTCTTGCTGGGAAAGGAATTCTCTTTAAAGAAAGATTGGGTGAGTGTGTGGGTCTCTCTCTCCCACGACCAGATTAGCTCATTTCTGCCGCCAAGTGTATGCCGCTCTATATAGCATGATGGTTGAATTCAAGGACACTTCTTCTGGTGTGGAGGGAGAAACTCAGTACAAAAGAACTATAGTTATTCCTTTTTATACTAACTGCAGTTAACAGGGAACGGAATGCCTGCAGGGTCAGGGTAACAACCTGTGCTTATGCCTTCTACTAAAATGTGCTATGGTACCTTTCTTATTCCAGTTCAAAATGGCTTTTTCCAGAAACACCAACGTGCTAGTGATGCTCACACGCAGTGATAATGACTCTTTTTCTCGTTTCCAGGACCCATGTCCTGTGCTAAACGAAGTCTCCCCACCTCGCATTGGCACCGAATACCAATCCTCGTTAACGTCAATCAGCAAGGCTTCCTCCACCTATCCCTCAACCACAATTGTCAACCCTACCATCGTCCTCTTGCAGCACAACAGAGGTAAGGGGACGTGCAGGCGTATCTCCACTTGCAGCTCAGGTTCATTAAAGTGGAGCAAGCTATTGAAATTCATTGTAATGAGCTGGCGAACATGTGTGTGTACAGCTGCCTTCTGGCTGAAATCAGAACTGTTGGAGTAGATGTCATAGGCTCTATACTGTAAGTGGTGACAGAGCCTGGACATTCGAAGTAGAAGTGTCCGAGTTTTCTCCCTGATGCAGTCACTGTGACGGTGTGAGTGGCTGAGGCATGCTGTACACTGATAGTTGAGACATCCTACATGGCCACAGATGTGGTACAACATATAATTAGTGAGAGACCCAAACAAAAGCCTTGGACCCCATAGTTTTGGGGAAGTTTGGTATTGATCTTTGCAACTGATCCCAATCTCTGTAATGGGACAAATCAAAACCCCAGATCACATCATCCCGCAGCCGCCCTTGCTCAAACCCATCTGTAATTACAATTCGAACCCTTTCCCTCCTTTATAGTAGCTCCCTCTGCAGGGTTGGTTCCATACCCTATGAGAGAAACGTTGCTCCTACTCGACTTTCTGTGTGAGTGATGTTATCCCAGCCCCAGTAGGGATCTGTATTGCCTAGGTACTGATTTCCAGTGAGATCTGGGCACCTAACTAACTTATCCTGCTTTGAAAATCCCAGCCTAGGATGTTACCATTTTCCTTTTATCTAGGAAATCAAAGATCACCCATTAGAATCAAGGTCTGTTTCTCCCCTGCTTTTTATCAGCCTTATGGAAAGTGCTCCCAGATATGTTCCTCCGCAATTCTGAAATGCTGTATTCGATTCTTTTCTAAAGCTGGCTTCAGTCTTTGACCCCAGAGCTACTGATTGCAGTTTACCTGCTAGGTAATATAGCACAATTAAATAAACCCATCACTAACTATTGGAGTGATACTCCCGGCTCCAGCTGGAGCCAATGTCAGTAGCCATTAACAGGAGCCTTCTCCCTTTATGGAAAGCACTGCCCTTAACTTAGCCTTTGTGGGATGTGACATGACTACCTTGGCTGTACAGACTGAAAGGCTATGAAGCCCAGCTCAGCTCTTGGATGGAGTTAAATGCTGTACATGGCGCATTCATGTTTCCTCTGGGCAGAGGAAGACGCAGGCCCTTTTTCCTTCTGCCAGTGCTCAAACAGCAGCAGCCTGGCTCCATGAGAGCTTTGGATAGCTGTAGGTGCAGCTTGATTAAAGGCAAGATGAGCAGCTATCAGTCCAGGTCGTCTTGGTGTGTTCAAGCTTGTTGGGTCGCACACAGTTCTCCCCTTGACAGAGAAGAGTCAAATCCTTTGGTTGTTTTTAAATCTGTACTGAGCCTTTTCTCACTCAGGATAATTCAGGTGTCTTTGTCACACAAGAAAATGCCTCTTCCATTCTTCCCTGAAGCCATCATCATCTACTCAGCCATTTGCTGGACAGCCTGCAAGCTCCTCAGACTTTGCTGAGGGTCCCACACCATGACCAAGCTTGGAAGCACCAATGATTTAGTATGTGTCTGGGTCTCTGATCTATCTCCAGTAGTGCAGAGAGCTAAACAACACGTTCCTCTTCTTCCTCCTGACTTCTCTACTTCAGCCAAATACACAGGCCTCCTCTCTGCTTAATAGTGAGGAGAGCTAGTAGGGAGGAAACCTCCTCTTCACCTAGGAGCTCCCTTTTCTCCAGTTAAAGTCCATTCACCCCATGTACATTCCATCTCTGGAGAGGAAATGAGGAAACATTTCTCAAATGCAGCCTCCTTAAACCATCTATGGAGTGTTATGCCAGAAGACCTTCCTGATTATCAAAGGTGTAGCAAGGAGTTATGGCCTCCCTCTGAGACTGACAGGGAGGGACTGCAACCCACCCCTTGGTGGGCAGAGCCCGGATGGCCAGCCCTGGCCCGCTGGAAACCAAGGTCAGAACAGGAACAGGAAGTAGAAAAGGCAGTCCAGCAGCTCAGTTGGGCTGGAGCTGCTGAGGGAGATAGATACATCCCGTGTGCTACTGTAACTCGAAGAGGATTCTGACTGTACTGAGGACTTGTCATAGCTGCCAGCTGATCAAGGCACCAAGGAGCTGTTGGGGCTTCTGCTGGACTCCTACCCCAGGGAGACAGAGGACAGCCACAGAACAGAGGTACCAGACAAAGGGGACATAGGAAGAAGCTCAGGGAAACTAGAGTACAGTCTGATTGGGTCTCAGCCTGATTCTAGGTCTGCATGTTTTGTGTCTCCCTACCCCCTGCCACTCCACTCCTGAGGTGGCAGCCTCCCCACTCAAGGCCAAGGGGTCTGCGTTTGTCGGCCATCCGCCAGAGCCAGGATGCCTGACTGTTTGGTGCCCCGCCCTGAGCTGAGCACCTGGGCTCATAGACTCCTTTGCTGCTTTGCCTTGACCACAGGTCAGAGCCCCCTACTCTGTTTGGTGCCCTGCCCTGCCTGAGGGCCTAGGCTCCTAGACTCTGTACTGCTCAGCTCTGCCCGAGGGACAGACCCCCCCCTTTTCTGTTTGGTGGTCCACCCTGCTGGAGGGCTTGAATCCTGGAGGCTGATTACTGCTCGACCTAGCTTAGAGGACCCGAGCTTCACAAACTGCTAATTTCCCCCTTTGATAGATTACCATTCTATGGGTGTGACACAAGGAAGCGTGGCCTCCCTCTGAGACCGACAGGGAGGGACAGCCCCACACGCCTACAAAAGGCAAGGGTCATCTCCTCAGCAGAGGGCCTTCCTATGCGATGGCTGGCTCCAAGATCCCCATTACCCAACTCTACCTCCTTGATTATAACACACAGATGAATCTACCCTTCTGCTCTTGATGCCCTAATCAGAAGAGGGAACTTTGCAGCATATAGGCTCTCATTCCCTTCTTGAGGGCAGGCATGTTGTTGTCATAAGCCCTTCTCTTTTCCATTTGCTCTTCCGGGTTATTTCTGGGTATTGGTGACATACACAAAGGCACACCTGGGCAGCCTTCCTTTGGGGTGGGTGGGAGGGAATGTTTTGGGCTAGGAGGCAGGGCTTGCAGAGTTTTCTCATGATTGCTTGAGAACACTAGTGATCCCTGCAGAGGGAGCTGCATTTGGGTGAGAGAAACAAGGGATTCCTCTATGGTGAGTAGCCCCACCTTGCATGTCATGCCTGGAGAAGTCTGATTATCTGAGCAAGCAGTGTATGTCCAAGGGATTACTGCATACTCCAGATTTGCTCGGAGCATGAACCATCCTCCCAAAGTAATCATTTCCCTGACAGACATTGCGGGAAGTGGCTTATTACTAATAGGTAATGGTCATACCATGCCCGTCTCATATTGCCATGACTAAGATATTGGAATTCCATTGGAGAGTGCCATTTGTCTCCAAGTTCTAAAGCTATTTTATAATCAGAAACAAGTGAGAAATATTTTTTTAAACTTCTGAAATCCTTGTATTCACCACATCAACTTTCAAAATTATCAGTGTTTGATATTGTTAGTAAGATGATACCATTTGAAAGGTCCTGTATACGTCAAATAAAGTGTGCTCCTTGTTAGGGAGAAAGTGTTCTCTTGTCATTAGAGCAGGGGCTTGGGAGCCAGGACCCTTTGGTTTCTATTCCCAGTTCTATCACAGACTTGTTATGGGACTTTGTCTGACAGCCTCCACTGACTTCGAATGCCTCAGTTGTTGAGTGGCCAACATGAGACATCTTGGGTGTCTCAGGTTGAGAACCTAGAAATGGAGGCTCCTGAAAAGAGTGGCCCTTGTGAAATTCTTGGCCTTTACCAGTCTGTACCTCAGTTTAGCCATATGTAAATTAAGAACAATCATTCAGTCCAGAACTCGTAAGGATATTATGGGTCTTAATGATCACAAAGCATTTGGCATTCCTTGCCACAAAGGCCCTACAAATGCAGAAAAATGGCTGTGTTATTACTTAATAGTAATATTATTAACATGCTGCTAACTTGAGCATTATTTGTGGGTTTATTTGACAGTAAGTCTTCACAATTGTTTTTAAATTGTCTTCTGTTAAGCTGTTTTCCTTCTCTCTGACATAACTATACTTTCTTGTTGCAAATGTATGGGTCACTTTGCATTGTGATGCTGAATAGTCACCAGTGCTGCTCTTTGGAGGGTGGCATGTTTGCCACTTCGGCAGGGTGTTGAAAACTTGATCCACTCCGGCAATTTCTGCCATTGTGTGGATGGCACATTTCTTGCCTGTCAGAAACACAGTAACAGGACACTTGCTGTCTATGTCTCACCCTCTTGTTTTGTTTTCCTTCTCTACCACAGAACAGCAAAAGCGGCTTAGTAGCCTGGCAGGTATGAAGCAAAAGGTCCTCACCCCACAGCTGCTGCCTCTGCTGGAGTCAAGTGGCTGTTTTGCTAGCTTGCAGAGTGCCTTTAGCAAACACACTTCTCCGTAACTGCAAGGAAGAGAGATGAATCCCTTAAAATAAATGTGTGTATTAGTCTTTTCTGAAAATGTTGGAAACATGCTTAATTGCAAACAGGCACACATCAATATGGCAACCCCAGCTGTCCAAAAATCATGAGATTTAAAAAGAAATATTTTGAGTTCTTTAGGTCTCTTCTGGTTTGTGAGCCTGTAGGATACACTTGGGACATGTTTTCAAGCTTCTCTCTGCAACCATGAGGGCTAGAAACTAACTTGAAAAAGCAAGCAAGCAAGCAAGCTGACATTCTCATGTAATCACTTGACTCCAAGAGCTGGGGCTTTAATGAGAATGCCAAATATCATAAAACTCATGATAAAATCATGTGCGCACACACACACCTACATACTTAACACACCCACACTATCCCCTTGTCTGCTTTCCCAGCAGGGCTGGGAAGTTCCTCCTGGAAGGGAAATCTAGGACTTGTCTACATGGTGCTGCAGTCCGGTCTATATGGGCATGAGCTGTAGAGTACTTTGTGTTGTGCTCTTACTGTCCCATGTAGATCCTGCTGGCAGGAACTGAAAGGTACCAGGTGCACTTTATTGTTGTCCTCTTTGAAACAGGACCACAACTCTATGAACTAATTCACAATTTGTTTTTGCCAGCAGGGTCTACATCAGGGATCTCAAACTCAAATCACCATGAGGGCCACATGAGGACTAGTACATTGGCCCGAGGGCCACATCACTGACATATTTTCATATAAAGATACAAAAGTCCCCGGCCCTGCCCCCACTCCACCCCATCCATGAGGCCCCACCCCTTCCCCGCCCCCATTCCAACCCTTTTCCCAAAGTTCCCACCCCAACTCCACCCCCTCCCTGCCCCTATTCCAACCCCTTCTCCAAATCCCCGTCCTTGCCCCACCTCTTCTCCACCTCCTCCCCGAGTGCGCGACTCCCCGCTCCTCCCCCCTCCCTCCTTGAAAGCGCTAAGTGCCACCAAACAGCTGTTTGGTGGCGGGAGGTGCCTGGAGGAAGGAGGAGGAGCACGGATGCAGCGCACCAGGGGGGAGGAGGGATGGCGGGGGAGGGGAGCTTGGTGGGCTGCAGCAAATAATTCCTCAGGCCACGTGTTTGAGACCCCTGGTCTACATGGAGTGGTGAGAGCACAACACGTTAGAGTGCTCTACAGTTCACATCCCACAGTCCAGACAAGCCCCTCATCATTCTGATCCCCTGCCATAGAGCCTCATATGGTGGGCTACAGGAACATTCAGAGTAGTGCCTCACTGCTCTCCAGCGGCTGCAAGGTATACGAATAAACTGCTATTGTTAAACAGTATCGCTACCTGAGGAGATGAGTAAGAGGATGGGGGGAAAGGAGAGGAGAGGAGAGTAAGAGCAAGCAGTCAGTACCCAGACATCCTAATGTGGACGTAAGGGAGCCTGGACTCTGTGCTTTGTGCGGGGCCTCGTCTGATAACTCCCCCTGCAATCAGCTGGCACTCCACACCTGCAGAGTCAGCCCCATCACTCTCATGGCCTATATTTTGTGCCCCGAAGAACAGTGACTGTCTCCTCTGCGCCATTGCCCTCTTCGGCGACATCAGCCAGTGTAACATTTTCTCTTCCCCCTTCCCAGTCAAGTCGGCATCTGTGCTGCCTCTTTGACACCTGGGCTTTTAAAGTCCAGTCAGATGTTTCCTCTTGGTTTTATCTTTCCCAAAGTGTTTCCCGTTGTGGTCAGGAACTCTTTTGTCTGTTAAGCTGGAAATATGTTGAAATCTTCCCACCTGGCTCAGTGTGGAGTATTTCTTGGCAGCTTTTGTTCCAGCCTAAACAGTCCCCAATCTGGATCACTGGAGAGTGTCCTGGCATTGCTGGCTCCACAACTGCTCTCCGTCTATCAAAACAATCACATAAAGGTGGCTGGCTGACCTCCCTGACCCTGGCTTGCATCCTGTGGGTCACACCAACAAAACTCTGATGCTGAATGCCCACCTGTCACTGCTCCCCAGAACGATGACTCAGAAGATACTGAGTGTTGTACCTGATACTATGCAATTGGTGCTCTCTACAGGCCCCACAGCAAAATTCTGCCCTGACTTACACCCTCTGCAATGTCACTGAGCTGCATGATGTATATAAAGATACAAAAGCCCCCACCCTCTGCCCCCAGCCCCCGGCATAAGTCAGGGTGGAATGTGGCCCAAGAACTTTTTTCATAGGTCATTGCTTTGAGTCCAGGAACATTCAGTAGGGGGCCCATGGTGAAGGGCAATGATGGCTTCAGTTCACTTCCTAGAGGACAAGTGCCCATGTTGCCAGAAACACCATTGAAATTGACACTCGTTGGGTCTCCTTGGTGACAAGCTCAGCTGAGTGGCCAAAGGCTGAACAGGCATGAAGACTGAATTGCCCTCTCCCCTGGAGCAACAACCCTCCCGACAAGGCACCTCTGATGGCACAGAGTGAGGAGCTGGTCCTGCTGCCGCCACTCGTGCTACCTCAAGTTCCAAAGCCGCCTGTCACCAGGACTGTCAGTCCTGCACCTTTCACCAGTGCTAAATGCACACCGAGACAAAGAATTCAAAAGAAATCTTTAAAGTTGGTTTAGCTGTCTGGAATGTCTCCCACAGCTCTCCTGGGGTCTGTGCCATCATGGTGAACTCCAGCCCTTGCCTTGCACCACACAAATCTCAAGCTTTGGGTAGGAGAGTGCTCCTGCAGGCCAGCACAAAGACATTCCTTAGCTCTCACCAAACCGTCACCAATAATAATTTGTGTGGCTTGTAGGAATAGCAATCAGAGCTCAGACTGTTGGTCCGCTTAGTCCAGTATGTCTGCCTTTATCGGTCTAAGATATTTCCAGGGTAGCAGCACCTTAGCCTAGGACCACTCGGATGGCTTGCTCCATCTGGCAAATAAACACACAACCTGTGTTGTGGTTTCCAGTGCTACTTATAGGGAACTGGAGACCGAGTCCCTCCTGAACCCAGGAGGTGAAGTGTGCAATTTGATTATGGTAACATAGCCTTAACTTTCACAATTACAGAATAATAAGGGTCACATGATTAACCAATCCTTTAAAAAGCAAAAACAAAAAGTTCAGTCCAAATCTCTGGCCCACTGACCTTCCCCAGCAGTGACTTCCACAGACTGATGACACAGTAGGAAGGAGTATTTCCTTTCTAGCATAGAAGCATGTCTTTCATCTCCAGCAGTGGTGCTGAAAGTGACAATCATGGTTGTTTTACATGCTCACCTAAAAGAAGCCAGGGATTGAGATTGGGTCAGGGTGGAGAGCTGGGAAGCTGAGATTTCTTCCTGAGTTCAGATCATTTCACATCCATAAACCTTCCCTCCCTCTGGTCTTCAGAGTGATGGAAGTCATCTGATTTCACCAGAGTTTTCCATACTCTCTTCCTAGCAGCACAGTAGGTAGCTGCGCCATGGGGTCAGACACTCCATACAGAAATGTAGAGGTGAATATAGAAGAAGGAGACCCCTACATTAGGAGCACAATAGGGCCAAAACAGAGAGTATGTGCGTTCTTGGGGATAGAAAATAAGGTAGAAGTGTTGAATAGTAGTTTTATTTTAGCCTTGCCACATTCTTGCCATTTATAAAACTTTTTTCAAGAGCAAAAGAACCCCCAAAAACTAAGTTTGATGATGATTTAAAAAACAAACAAATAATCCTAATAGAGGGAATTTTGCAGTTCAGAATTGTGTTTGCTGTGGGTACTGTCAGAACAATGCATGAGTCTTTCCTCTGCTAACCATTCTCGTCAGAGCTCTGTAAGTTGAACAGCTTTGGGCAATATGGTAAAGTGCATGTGAACAACTGTTCTTCCTCTCTCAAATGCATGCAGTTCTGTAACACCAAGGATAGGACTTGGCAAAGCATTGACAGAGCAGACTGTGAAATCACACACATTTCTCACCACTGCCATCCATTTGGAGAAATCCTGCCTCTAGCTGGGCTTAAGGCATGCCATTCTGCAGCGCCACATGGCACATTGTAGTACCAGAGCAGCCAACAGTCCATTGGTTCCTTGCCAAATTGATGTGGTGCCTGGTGGCAGGTGCTAACACATACATGTGCCAGTCGGAAAGGAGCTAGGTATTCTACATGGAAGTAATGCGGTTTCAAGGTATATCTGCACTGCAATTAAACCCCACGGCTATCCCATGTCAGCTGACTTGGGTTTGCAGGGCTCAGGCTGCAGGGCTATACAATTGCAGTGTAGATGTCCTGGCTTGAGCTGGAGCCTGGGCTCTGGGACACAGATGCACACACACACATACTGTTTAATTACAATGTAGATGTACCCTGAAGGACTGAGCTTGTGGCTGAGAGCCAGGATTGCCTCTGTTCTAATCCAGGCCTTGTTCATCTCCTTGGGCAAATTGCTGAAACCTATGTTTTCTAAAGCAGCCTCTAATTACAAGTGCCTCCATTTTCTAGGTGGCCTGATTTAGACATCCAGCAGTTCTGCTGGGAGTTGTGGGTGGTCAGCACCTCTGAAATCACGCCCGGGGTGTCTTAGAGGGAACCCAGAAACTGAAGCACTCAAAAGTAGAGGCCATCCTGCTCCAGTTTTCCCCATCGGTAGAGTGGGCTGATACCCCTCATCACAGTGTGCTGGGAAGATGTAGTTAATTCCCTTGGAAGTGCTCTATGCTGTAAATGCAGGTGGAGGAGGAGGATGGAAGGTGGGTTTGGAGAAGAGGATTTTAATTTCCACTGAGCATTTACTGCCCCAAATCTTATTTCAACACTTTGGTGTAAATTTTCAAGTCATTGAAAACCAGATGGGAGAAGCTGCTCTAAGAGCTGAACTGGACTCCAGGCCAAGCATTATTTGACAGCAGAGCAGTTAGAAGCAAGATAGCATTCGGAACTGCTAGCTACCGAGATACTAAGCCCACTATTTATTTAACTAAAAAAAAACCCAGATGTGGCACTTCTCTGCAGAATTGATTTCTGCTGAATTCCCCATGAAAGACACAGTGAGTTTGCGGTCTTTGGCCACCTGAGTGGGAGGTGGGGGCAGCGCACGCAGAGAAGTGGTGAACAGCTGTGGAAGTGGAAGCTGAACAGTCTGGTCTGCTGCATCTGATCCATGGGAGGAGAGCATTCTTCACCCAGCATGCATTGCTCATGGCAATTAATCCTTTTGCTCCTGGTCTTCTGGGAACAGATAGTCCCGGGTACTTGGACCATTCAGCAGTATAGTAGGTGTGTTTGGCAAGAGGTATCCAGAATGCTTAGCAGCAACCCTGCTATGTACTCATAGGAGAATCTCTGCATTCTTTCACCACATACTCATTAGAAATTCAGAAGACATTTTTATCTATCCCAATTCAAATTAAATTCTGACTAGATATATTAAAAAAAGAATCTGTCTAGTGCATATATACTGGCCACCAGCTTGGCTCCATAGCTTGAGTCAAAGAGCAAGGCCCTATAGTTGAGGGCTCAAACAGACTTAGAGCCTCGGTGGATCAGGGGAAGAGGTGTAGGTGTGTGTGTGTGTGTTTGTGTGTCATGCACTGACCAGCAGCAAGGCAAATAACCATTTAATACTTGGAATCAAGCCATGGATAAACAGTCCCTTCTCCCACGAGATTGATGCTCTGCCCCTGTGAATGATGCATCAGTGGGAATGCCCCCTTTTTTCACGCCAGCCCCCCTATGCAAACACACCCTTAAGAATTTAGGCTGAGAATGTCAAAGCTGCCTAAGGGATTTGGACACCCATTCCCATTTTTTATAATGGGAAATAGACACCCAAATCCCTTTGAAAACCTCTCAGCCTTAATTTTTTCTTGCTGGGTTTAAATAGCTGCTTGATTTTCTTATCAGGTTCCTGCGTGTTGGGTCCTGATTATGAATCTAAATGATCCCAGGCACCTCCATCTTTTTCTAAAGTCGTGTTTCCCACAGCTGAATTGTGCATTTTGCTTTCCTTTTCTCTAGTGCTGATGCTGCAGAGAAGAATGCTGTCTAAGAATGCCGTTTTCAAGTAAAATGCACTAGGCGAGCATGAAACCTGAGTTCAAATGGTCCTGGGCATTGTTATAGTGGAAGTGTGGTCCCCACCCCCTAGGGTGGTACTTCTGCTTCAGGCTTTTGAGGCTGATTCTTCCTGGGTCCACTGAAGCCAATGGAGACAGAATTTGGTCTTGTCTCTGCCTTTAATGATGGTTTTCTGTGCAGGCTCTGTTGTGTGACACTCTAACCGCAATGGAGTTTGCTCTGCTCCAAACCCCAATCATGCTGGAGGTTGCACAGTTGAATGGGAAGTGTCAGGTGCTGTGTGGAAGGGCTGAGGTCCTAGTCTGGTAAACAGGTACGGTTGCCCAAAATGTTGGGAACTGGCATTCGGGTACAGTGGAGAGAAATAACCAGGGGGAAAAGGGCTCCAAAGGCACTGTACCACTGCAGAGTGTCAGGGAAGACTGAGCTTATAGTGGGGCTAATTGTGTCAGACATGAAAGGAGCAGGGTTGCTGCTTTTTACACATATGATTGGAGGAGTCTGTGATGTTCCTGCCCTCTCTTGGTTGTGCCAAACATTTTCTATGCACATTTACAGAAAGCCAGACACTTCTCCCCAGTGCCACAGTCTGCCTCATCGATGCTTTGCCAGGATTTTTGCCTTAGAGTGATATATGTTGGTGTGCTGAAATGGTGAACATTAGGATAATGACCACCCCTCATTCATTTCCAGATTCCTTGCCAGACAGACCAGTTGCTGATAAAGTAGGTCCTGTGTCTGCACAGGAAAAGCCAGCTCAGGACAGTGCTCAAAGAGAGAAGCCAGCAATGGATGAGAAGAGAAGAGCTGTCAGGAGTCCCCCGTATATGGCTGATGTCTCCGTGGATGATGTAGGCATTCCACTGAGGGTAAGAGAACAACACTCAAGCTTACAGGCACATGCTCAAAATAAAAATCAAGAGCCAGATTCTGCCTTCATTTAGACCCATATAATTAAAGCCAGTGGAATTGCATGGGTGTAAAATATAACCCCCAATAGATTTATTTCAAAAGTCTTCCTTGTGTTCTGATCACCCCTTCAATTACTATGGGTGAAAGAATTTTCAAAATCTCATTGCACTTTTTGCTAGTTGTGTGGATTTAGTTTCCTCTCTTATTTTGCTTCATGTTGATCGGTAAGTTACGCTGGTCAGTTTCACTTCCTCTGTCTAATGCAGGGGTCAGCAACCTTTCAGAAGTGCTGTGCCCAGTCTTCACTTATTCACTCTAATTTAAGGTTTCGTGTGCCAGTAATACATGTTAATGTTTTTAGAAGGTCTCTTTCTATAAGTCTATAATCTATAACTAAACTATTGTTGTATGTAAAGTAAATACGTTTTTTAAAAAAGTTTAAGAAGCTTCATTTAAAATTAAATTAAAATGCAGAGCCCCCCCCAGACCCGTGACCAGGATTCGGGCAGTGTGAGTGCCACTGAAAATCAGTTCGTGTGCCGCCTTTGGCTCGTGTGCCATAGGTTGCCTACACCTGCTCTAGTGGAATCGTGCTGTGTTGCTGAGTTTGAGTTCAGAACACAGCAGTGGGATATGGAAGGGCTAAATTCCTTTGTAGGATCTAGCCCTACATTTTCCCAAAATTATTTTCACTGAATTAAAAAAAAATTCAGAAAATGTTTATACTGGTAGTAGGAACTTAGTCCTGGCATTTGAAACACACTCAATTCCACAAGCTGTCTGAATTATTTAGTTCAATCTTGCTTATAGCTATTCAGTAATAATAAATAAAATATGATAAAGGGTGCACATAGGTTTGATTGTTAAAGTAACCCTAAAAAATTGAAAATCTGGTGGAAGTCAGGCCAATTTTTTTTACTTACATCTATATATTTTTAACCAGAACACAGACAGATCAAAGGACTGGTACAAGACAATGTTCAAACAGATCCACAGGCTAACTAAAGGTACTGTAACATGGATAATTTTATTTTTTTTAAAGAGACTAACTGGATAACAGTTTGCTTCACATAGATGGAATATTGCACTGGGTATTAAATAAAGCATTTTGCATTTGTAATCCATGTTTGCTCTGGAACATAGAAATCAGCTAACAAGTTTAAAGACAATACTATCAAAGGAGAAAACCCAGTCAAGTCCAAGGGGAGGTGTGAATTTTATAAAAACAATAATAAAGAAGAGAATTGTTTGTGATCCCAAATCATTAACTGGGTGGTGGGTAGACAAAGGCTGCATCTACACTAGTATATTTCAGGAAATCTCCCAGTGTAACACAATGGTAGGCAGTGCTTGCGTGAGAAGGGATAAGGGGTCTTTTACCACCTGCTCATTTGATGCTGCTCAGATTTTGGCCCCAAGGAGCACATTTGTCCGCTCTCTTCCCCCTTCTCAAGGAAATGTCCCAGAGGAGATTAGTCCAGAATTTCCAAATAAACATATTTGGAAAGAGAAATGCATGTTTTAAAATGTTCCTGTCAGAGCCAGGATTCAGGTTGCTCTGTTCCCCTTGCTACAGTTAGAAAACATCACAGATGCCTTGCTGTCCTTATTTAGCAATGCCATCAACTGGTGCTGGGAAACAGGTCCCTAAACTTCAGTCTTAGCAGTACAATGAACCGAGTTGGTTTTTAAACAAGGAGAGGCTGCCCTGTGAAAATATGGACAGTGCAATAGAAAATAATTGGTAATGTTACATTGCTTAATAATGTAGGGCCTGATCCAAAACCCATTACATGAATGGAAAGACTCCCATTAACTTCAGTGGGATCTGGATCAGACTTCTGCTGTTTAAATACTGTTATCTTTAAAAGCCAAAATTATGGAGAGCACTTACATATTGGTTACAACATATCCTCCATGAATCCATTACTTTTGGGTACATTGTATGTTCCAAGTCTCTCATTAGTGTGAGAAATGACTGAGGTGGTATTAGCAATCGAACCACGCATAAGGCCTGATGTACATGATAACACAATTCTGAGCTGTGCTTACTAGTTCAAGTTGGTTTGCATTTGCTGCTGCAGATGCTATTTTGATGAGCTGACTAGTGAGTTTATGTAACCACTGCATTGTACTGGATGGAATGAGAACTGCTCAAGCTGTGAGTCGCTACATTTCTCCTTCACCTCAAATGATAGAGGCACATGCTTCAGGAGCAGAGGATGAGTTCAATCCCTGCTGTCTTTCAAGCAGCCCAGATTTGCAGCGCTGTGATAACCACTGACATGGCTTTGTTACATTATAGACTCAGCATGAGAAGGATCGTTCCACAACTTCTGTGGATTCTTGCCTCACCTGGTCTTCTTCTTTAAATCTTTCCTTTCTGTTCTTTTTCCAAAACTTGTTCCTTCCACTTAGAAACTCCTGAAGAAAACCCTTATTGCCCTACCTACAAATTCCCTGAACTTCCTGAAATCCAGCAAACACCCGAAGGTACCATAAGTTCAGCCAGAGTATCTGTTGTCTTGTGTTTGAGTTAACTATACTCTAGCTCCATTATAGTAATTAGATTCAGGTACTAGATTTCCATTATCCATTTATTACTCACGGTGGAAATTCGAGTACACCTAGTGTGCCTTAGTCTGTGATGTATAAAATGACTAAATCCTTCCTAACCCATTTATCTGTTTGAAAGTATGATGCCATTTCAGTCTACTATTATCAAAATAGGCAATAAAAGTTTACAGTGATAGAAAGTTGGGGAAACGATATGGTGCCTCCACTTCACTGTGGATAGTCTCAATACATGCTGCTTTTCTCTGCTGCAGAAGACAATCCTTACTGTCCTACATACCAGTTTCCTGCGTCTACTCCTAGTCCTAAATCTGAAGGTAATAGTAAAGGACAAGATACCTTTTTCTGCACAAATGCTGCCTTGTTCATTTATTTTCTCCCTGGAGCTTTTCCTAGCCACTGAGTGTCATGCTGCCTCCTAATAGTTCGCTGCCTTCTGAGTGTTGCCGTGATGATTTGAGGCCTTTTTTGGCTTTGTGGTGCTCTTCTGGCTTTTTCACTAGCCTTTGACTAATGCTATAAAACTGGGCTCTGCTTTGTTTCATGTGCATAGTCAGCTATACCTAGCCGTATGTGTGCAGTGGTTACTTAACATTCATACAATGCTGACTCACATTTCATCTTGATGATGTCTCTTGAAAGATGGCTTTAACCATGGTTTTGTTTTCCTTGGGAGCAATACATTTCTTTAATCTGCTCTTAACATTTTTAATATTAACACAGGATAGTGCCTGGCCCAAAAGTCACTGAAGCCCATTGACAAGATTCCCTAACGTTTCCATGGTCTTTGGATCAGGCTGTTAGTGTTTAGCTCTCTTTTTATTAATGTACATTTTAGAATAAATGGGACATTGCACATGTTGGTTTGCTCAAGGCTGGCCTCAGGAGCACAAGGACAGGATTTGGCGCTCTCTTCAGCCTGCTTTACCTGGAAACCCAGTATATCCCCTAGCTATCCTTTTGTCCTGCTGGTGGGTGGTTGCTCAGGTGGTGGTTCAAGCACTGCTCAGAACCCTTTGCACTCTTACTTTCCAAGAAGCTACTGCACTAGCCAGTGCTGAAGAGACTGTCCTCTACATGTGAGAAGCATTGGCATCTGCTGCACCCAGTTGAACAGGAGCCAGGACTGGCTAGGTGGGCAGACATCTCCCACTGGGGAAAGTGTGGTTTGGGACTGGCCTTTTTGGGGGTAATCAGTAGGGGTTTTCCAGAGCCCTTTACTGCTACAACGTAGGAAACTTGCCTGTATGGTGGGTTGTGCATAGTCAAACATAAAATATGGATCCCTTATGTCAAAGCAGGCTAGGGGATTTAGACTCATGTCCCCTGTTAAAATGAATGGGGAATAGATACTTTGAGACATGGGGATAAGATACATGCCCACCTTTGGTGCTTTGAGATGTATGGATGAAAAGTGCTATCCTATACAAGTGCAATGTATTTGATGCCTTAATAGCAGAGATATTGTGTGTGTGTGTGAGAGAGAGAGAGACAGACTATGGTAAGCTGATGAATGACTGTTATAAAGATGATTCAATTTTCTTGTTTCAGGATCCATTTTACTTTTGTCAGAACTAATGTATTTTGCCATAAAGCACTGTCATTAATGCAATAGGACTTTGTATTCCCATAAATGTCTCCTGCACATGTATAAATGCACAGATAAATAATATGCTCCTATTTAGCTAGTCGCGATATTATTAGACCAAACATTTGTCCTTTGTCCTTGCTACCATGCAAAGTATGTTTGGCTTTTAATATCTGCTTGGATTTTTTCTTTATTAGAGAATCCAAGATAGTGGCAATAATTGGGTCCATTCTGGCAGTTCTAGACTATTCAAAGTCTTTTGGAAGTTTTTTTAAATATGAAACAAAGGGTATGAACAGAGATGGACTGAAGCCTCAAAATTCAAATCCAGGTTTCAAACAATCCAAAACTCACGGTTTGGGATTAGGCCATTATAGAGAGAGAAGCCATTTACAAAATTCTGATCTGGGCTCTTATTTCAAATACCTGCAAAGTGTGCGAAGTTCAGCCCCAGAGTTTTGGTTTGGGCCCCACACACAACAACTACACTTCTTGAGGTTCAGTACAAACTACAAGGAAAAATCTTTGTCTCACAGAAGGAGTCCAATATGGAAGCCATGAACTGGTGACTTCTACCTCCCATAAGGAAGGCCATATGGGTAGGGTACAGGACTGGGAATCAAGAGTCCTGGTTTCTGTTCCCAGTTCTGCCAGTGACATAGTGTATGATCTTTACCAAGTCACTCAACCTCTCAGTCCTTCAGTGTTCCCCATTGTAAAATGGGACTAAATATGCTTACTCATCTTTGTAAAGACTGAGATGCAAAGTGTTATATATATATATATATATGTATATATATATATATTCCAGTTATTGCTGCTATGCTAGAATATTGAAACTGGAAACTAGCACTTTCTTGAAATGCAGTGCTTCTATATGTGTATATGAATTATTAGCTGCAATGAATTTTGGCATTTTCCTTCAAATAAATAATTTGTAAAGAAGTGTTTTCATTATTCCACCAGCTTTAAATAACTTCCTGAGAGGCAGTTGGCTGAGAGGGTATTTTTAGACATTCATTCACCTGTACTTTTAGGAACAGGCGATATTATGATTTGCCATATATTGTACTCTCTAGAGAAAATCCATTTTTTTTATATGGGAATAACCGTCACCTTTCCAGCAAACTGCCTCTCAGGAATTTCCTTGAGTGACATTAACTAACTCAACATCCTTTTTCTGCCATTTAGATTTGAAATATGGAAATGACACTGAAAACTGATGTTTCTTCTTATGCCAGCTCAAGACTAGCATAATTACAATGGAGTCACTAATCATCTGTTAGGAGCTAAACCCGCTGCTGCTCCAGTCAGTATGTAGCTTACCAAGACAATTCAGCAAAGGGGGAGCGGGGGAGAGAAGATTTGTTTGAGCTGAGCCTTTAACACACAAAGTTTGGTTCAATTAAAGGTGAAATTCAAAGTCAGTTCTTATGTTTTCCAAACCGATTGGCTCCTCAGAGTGAATGGCTTCAATAGCCTCAAACGGGGAGGGCAAGGATTGGGCTGCAAGCAGGAGCTACCCTCCCACCCCTTGCAGTGGTGCCTACAGATCAGAGTTGAGGCACATTGGTGGAGCGGGGGTCGAATGGGAGTGCTTACATTGCCATTGCCAGGCCTGTACCTGGTCAATGGATTGTGTATTTCACTGTCCCAGGCTATCAATCAACACCACTGAGTTCACCAGGCATTTGGTTTAACCTGTTGTTCTTCTGATGGCGTCATCCATTCTGTATTTCTAGTCACTGTCACACTACCCTTAATCCTTGGCTTTTTTAAATATTTCTTCTCAAAAACACCAATGTCCCTTCACCCACGGTTCTTTTTGCAGAATTCACTGTAATACATTTTTCTACGCTGTATCCCTTAGGCCTGTCCACATCTCCAAGACATCTGCAAGATCTTGAGTTTGGATCATCAGCCCCAAAGGCAGGATAGTCTTGGGGTGATGGCCTTAAACTGGGACTCAGATGCAGTGTGTTCAGTTCCTAGTCCTGACACTGACTTCCTCCAAGACCATGGGCACCTCATCTAAGACTTGTCCTGAAGACAAGCACAGACTCTACTGTGCCTTGAATCTGGCTCTAAGTGCCTCAAATCCCCATCTATAAAATGGGATTGATGAGACTTCTTTTATCTCACCCTTTTATGTGCCTGGCCTATTGAGAGTGTTCACTGTTTGGAGCAGGGACTATTTTTTCTTACAAGGACATGCAGCACCTAGCATGGTCTATGTTTGTTTTGTACCAAGCACATTGTTGGTGCTCAAGGAATAATTTGTGTGTATTAATATATTTAAATTCACTATACTAGTTCATAGAGGCAGAGTGGTCCAGTGATTGGAGCATGTGACTGTGAATCAAGAATTCCTGGATTCTATTTTCAGCTTGACTCTGGTATTACCTTCGGCAAGTCACTTAAGGTTTCGGTACCCCAGTTTGCCTTTCAGCTTTTGGTACCATTGGTATAATAATACCTACCTCCTCACAGGGGTTTTGTGTCACTAAATGAACAAATGGTTGTAACGCACTTTGAGACCCTCATAGAAAGATGCTGAAGAAGTGGAAATAATTTATATTTTCAGTTCACCTAAAAACTATTTTCTAAGTGTGACTTTCACTGCTTAGAATCCTCTCTTTGTCATGGGTGTTTGGCACATTACTATGAGATTAAGAACAATGTGTGACCAAAAGAAAGCAGAGAGGCCTCGAACTTTGCTTCTTAGTAACACTTTCATTTCACTTGCAAACTATTTTGTTTTGTTTTTCAGATGAAGATTCTGATTCTTACTCTCCTCATTATTCCTATTCTGAAGATAGTAAGTAACATTTCATGTGCAACTTTATGGACATGAATTAACAGTAAGCATCATTCATCTTGGCCTCCTGTGAAATTTACCAAGATTTTTGTATATGCCTTTTTGCAGCAAGGACCCAGCCCTCAGTGCCCCGGTCCAAGAGTGAGATGGACAACATTGACCCTGACGA
Organism: Mauremys mutica; assembly: GCF_020497125.1. Lineage (NCBI taxonomy): Eukaryota > Metazoa > Chordata > Testudines > Geoemydidae > Mauremys > Mauremys mutica. The sequence continues at coordinate 54,963,209 of NC_059078.1, read as the reverse complement.
GGTTGTTAAGAGATCTGCTACTCTGCCACTTCCAACTCGTACTTCATCACTGAAATCCAGCCCAGAAAGGTAACCTGAACTAAGGGAGAACCTCAAAAGTTCTCATTAGGGAGGGGACTCAGATGCAAAGCTTGGACCCAGATTTGGAGCTGAACTTTCCCAGAGTCCAGGGCAGTTTGGATCTGGAGTATATCAAGGAGTTGTGCTATTCCTCTGATAGGTATTGAAACCTTAATGTGTTCCTTCATCATCCCAATCTACCCCCTCTGTTTGTCTGTCTCATCCATCTATCGCCTCCATGTCTTTTCATATAGCTCAGGCCCTCTCTGGGGCAGGGACTGTTTCCTTTGGTACATGTCTGTACAGTGCCTAGCACAGCAAGACCTGATCCTTGATTGTGGCACTACACCGTAATATAAATATTAACAAGTATCCAAAGTGTCTCTAAACCGCCTGGATCTACAGAACTGAGCTGGAAGTCTCCTGAAAAAAGGCCCTTCTAGAGCCAATCTGTACTTGGAAATCCAGAGACACATGAAAATGAAAGTAAAGGGCAGTATGGTCTAGCAGACAGGACCTGGAATGCTGGACCTGCGTTCTATTCCTGGCTCTGCTGTGGGAGCTTAGGCAAGTCCCTTCAACTCTTGTGCCTGTTTCTTCTCCAGTCCTTTGTGTGTCTTGTCTAAATTGTAAGCTCTCTGGGTCAAGGACTATCTCTTACTATTTATTTATTTAGCACCTAGCACCCTGGGGCCTCTGAAGCTTGCACATCATCATCATTGTGGGGAGCAAGGGTTTGGATTTATTTCAGGGCTTGGCAAAGTTTGTTTGGGAAATGGGTCTTCTTGAATCTCAATCAGCTAATCAGCCCTGGAAGCCCAGTTCAACTCACTGTGAAGTCAATGGGAGTTTCGAGTCCTAGTTAGCATTAGATATTGTTTTCATTCCTGCTTTTTAACCATGCATGTAGAAGCTCATTGTAATAGTAACAAAAGCATTTACTGAACAGAGGGTGGGGAGAAAGCAAAATAGGCTATGAATATTTTATGCAATGATTAATTGAATCAGCTCTTAAAACTCTCTGCTCCCACTTCCTCACAGTGGTTTGCACTGGCTTCAAATGAGCAGTTCCATAGTCTGTTTTCTAACATAGAGAGCACCTAAGGCCACATGACTAGAAGATGATGTTCTCCCAACATAGCAATTAAAGAGGAAGTACTGTAGCTTCCTAGTAAAACTCTTATGAATCAAAAGATTAGACTAATTAGTGCTTTACATTATCAGGTAACAAAAACAGCAGGACTCAGCTGGGGAGAACATTTCCTAGGATTGGAAGTGCTAAAACAATCAGGTCTGTTCTACACCGTGGAAATTAGACTGGTTGAAGCCCCTAGAATATTTATAAAACACTCTACAAATGGTCTAATAACTGGCTAGAACAAGCAACCTTTTACCAGCAGGTTTAGTTCTGGTTAATGCTTAACCAATCCAGTGTGAACCATGGGAGTACCAGTAGAGATGCACACAAACTGAAATGGTTCAATTTAGCCCTCTCTTTACTGTCTCACAGTACACTGGTGGCCTTGCAAAACCTGCCAGAATGCACTACTTCTGGGAATTGTGGGATAGGTTCCCAGAGTGCATTGCAACTGAGATGGTCTGGGCAGTGCTAGTGTGGATGTTACATAGAACTTAACCATCTCAAGTGGCTAGTGTTGTCTGAACTGTTTGTTCTTACAAGCCAGGTCAGCACAACCAGATCAGAGTTCTAGTACAGATGAGCCCTGAGAACCTCCCAGAAGAAGAAAGATGGGCCCATGTCACAGACTTCAGCCCCAGTTCCATCTTTTCCCAAAATTTAGGCAGAGTGTAGGGGGATGTTCCTGTTGGTATGCATACTTCCACCTTTTCATGTTCTCTGTATGTATAAATATCTCCTGTCTGTGTGTTCCATTCTGTCCATCCGAAGAAGTGAGCTGTAGCTCACGAAAGCTCATGCTGAGATAAATTTGTTAGTCTCTAAGGTGCCACAAGTACTCCTGTTCTTTTTGCGGATACAGACTAACACGGCTGCTACTCTGAAACTAGTCTCAGAGGCTGACTTAAGAGTTCAAGCCTAGATTCAGTTCAAAGTCGGGGGGAAGGGTGCTGGAATTCTGCAAGCCTATCTCTAAGGTACTTCTAGTAAGGAAAGAAGTGCAAGAAACCTTTACTGTCCTTTCAAGTGATTTTTAGCAGCTGACACATATACACAAATTTAATTCTGGTTGCTATTAAAAAATAAACCCAAACCCATCTGACCTGTTCCTCTTGCAGCAAGTTTTCTGCTTTAGGCTCTGTCAACACTACTCAGCTTTTAGCGACACAGCTGTACCACTAAAAGCCATGCAGTGTAGCTGCTGTTTGACAGCAGGAGAGAGCTCTCCTGTCGACAAAAAACGTCCACTCCCAACGAGCAATTGTAGCTTTATTGGCAGGAGTGCTCTCCTGCCGACAAAGCGCTGTTCACACCGGCGCTTTTAATCGACAACACTTTTCTCTTTCAGGGGTGTGGGTGTGGGTGTGGTTTTTTAACACCTCTGAATGAAAAATCTTTTGTCATTCAGTTGCCAATAAAGAGAAAGCCACAGATTAAAAAGTTCCCTGATTATACCCAGATTAACTGAGGAAGGGGCTTGTCCAAAGAATACACTCGTTTTCACAGCAATAGCAGAGTTCTGGGCTAATTAGCCTCTCTTTCCTCAGGAATGATTGGGAACCCCCGGACAAGAAGGTGGATACCAGAAAATATCGGGCAGAGCCAAAGAGCATTTACGACTACCAGCCAGGAAAGTCCTCTGTTTTGGATAATGAAAAGATGGTAATGTTCCTTTTATCCTGCTCCGTGACTTGGGCCTGTGATTACAATATGCTCCACAAGTGCTTGTATAGTTCCATTCAGATAGGTTTCCTTACACTTATGTCTCCTACGTTATGCCATTCCCATATATTTTGTTTTCCAAATGTTTGAGTAACTTCTTAACATCGTCACTCCACTAAAGGCAGATTCTGGGGAGCTGAGGGGCCTTTCCTTGTGGACATGTTGTTTTCTGTGTTAAGTATGGCTCACTAACCCTAGTTTGTAATCTGTGTTTGACTCCATGGCCTGTCTCTGGTTTGCAAGCTGTGCTTATTTCTAATGCACAGCAATAGTTTATTCCATAGTGTTTGAGGCACCAGGCTGACTAGTGTTCAAAGTTTGTTCTTCTGAGGTCAGCAGCTTTAAAGAAGTTAACAGTAAGTTTCATGCTGTGTTAGTGTAATCATGGAAGTGCTAAAAAATACGGAGGTGTTTTTTATTAAGTGAATATTCTGTGAAGTAGTGATTGTTCTTCAAGAGGTATTTGTTTGAAAGGCACAGTTTAAAGTGCTGATTGTTTGTGGCACACAGTATAAGTCTGGGGCCGTGTTTTCATTAATGCTTTGGAGCAGGATTGAGGAGCTGTACAGAGCGAACAGTCACTTTTACTTTAAGATACAGTTGTGACAGGCAATTTAAAAGCAACAGAAGTATGTGGCTAAACTACTGAATAATATGTCTGACTCAGGGTTTTTTCCCTGTTCAATATTTGCTTTCAAGTAACATAAGGCCCATTATTTTATCCTGGGACTAATGCTCCTTTCACACCAATGTAACACCATCAATTTCAATGAAGTTACTCTTGGTCCAGGCCTAATCCAATGCCTGTTGAAATCAGTGGCATCTTTGCCTAGACTTCAATGGGCATTGGACGCAGTACACTGATGTAAGTGAGAGGCAAATCAGGCCCCTAGTTTGGGTGTAATAGGAAGGGTCATTCCTGTCATTCTGGCTGGAGCAAGACCCCCTTGATTTGAACAGGAATTTTGCCTAAGGACTATAGGCTCAGACTCTGTGATTTAAAGCCTGATTCATCAAAGCACTGAAGCCCATGCTTAAATCCCACTCGAGTCAATGGGACTGTTCACATGCTTAAAATTAAGCATGTGCTTCAATGTGTTGCTAAATCAGAGTCTAAAAACCAGAAGAGGGACAATCACCAAAGCAGCTGGAAAGACTCCTGCACAGTTAAGTAAAGAGTAAGGTGAGTTCTGAGAGTGACACTCCTGACCATTTTTTGTTTTTTACCAGCTGTCATTTCAAACCAAAGATCACAGAGGACTGATGCTGAAACATAAAATGGGACTGAAGTGCCTGTTTGTGCTCTGTGTCAGAATCCTTTTTTCCTAGCAGCAAAGAATCCTGTGGCACCTTATAGACTAACAGACGTTTTGGAGCATGAGCTTTCGTGGGTGAATACCCACTTCATCGGATGCATGGTGCCACAGGATTCTTTGCTGCTTTTACAGATCCAGACTAACACGGCTACCCCTCTGATACTTTTCCCTAGCCTGTCTAAATACGATAGTGATCTGTAGACCTTGTTTTGTGTTGTTGAGGGAAACCTAAAAACCAGTAGAAGGGTTATCTGAAGATAATTTGCAGTCTATTAATAGATTGCAATTGCTATGCCATATTCAAAGCAGTAGCTACTAGGGGCTGATCCAAATCTCTTGCCATCAATGCAAAGATTCCCATTGATTTCAATGGCCTTTTGATCAATTCCACTGTAAATTTTACTGTGCAACAAGGTCAAAACTTTTTGAGAGTCAATACGTAATGTATAGAGACAGAGGCATTGCATCTATTTGCCTGCAGTTAATGGCAGTACCTTTCTCCAATCCTTTGCGGTTTAACTAGGCTTATTAGACCTTTGGGAATTAACCTCTTTTTGTAGTGACTTCACCAGGTGACACAAAAAGTTTAACCATTTAACTTTCAGATACAAGCATTTCCCTTTCTCCCTCCTCCCAGGGGTCAGATAGTCCCATGGGGGTTTGTTTTGGGTATCAGCCAGCTTAGGACAGGAGATACCGTAATACAATTGGAAGCATAAGAAGAGTAAGCACAAAGGGTTGGCCCTAAACTGCCAAGAATTGCTTGGTTTTGGCTATTGTGATCGGCACAGAGGGCTGAGGGCCAGACATGCCTTAGCTCTGGCCCTAGCCCTGGCAGAACTCTCTCCTTGGCCATATCTCATTAGGATAAATCAGGTTCTCTACTTTCCAAGGTTTTCTCCTCCAGGACCCAGATTGTGGAAGTGCATCCGACATCCCCTTCTGTGAAAAGAGCCCTGAGCAGAGCCATCCAGTGGTCTGAGAACAGCACTGGGAGCTAGAAACTCCTGAGTTTTAAATCCATCTCTGACTTAAAATTCTTCTGTGGCCTTGAGCGAGTCACTTCATGACTCTTCCTCACTTTTCCCACCCCTGTAAACTGGGGGTGATAATACTTACTCACCTACTGTACACCACAGAGGTCCTGTAATAGGTAAAGGGTCAAAGTCAGCCTTGGCATACATGCCCACAACTCCTGACTAACTCACTTCAGTGGAAGCTGGATCCACTTATGGAAGGGCTGAATTTGGTTCATTGTTTTTTAAAGTCCTTTGAAGATGCCTACAGGTGAAATTTGTCTAAGTGCTCAGTATTACAGTGGGCAAAAATTATTTGCATCTCTCTTCACTGAGTTACTGTACAAACACCTTAATTTTGGGGGAGGATTCTGGACTGCACTTCAGTAGATGCACTGCACAGAAGGTATAGCCCAGGAGGAGTGAGGGACCAGGGTGGCTTTATGCCAACTTTTTGCCTTTCAGATTTTTAGCTGCTGAGGGAGCTGAAATGGCCACCAGTGTAAGCAGCCTTGGGGCTGCTCTAACTTATGGAAGCCTTCCCAGTGTTGCCTACAGGATGCACAGCAGTCCAGAGTCACTTGTAGTGTTCAGTGCCATGGAAAAACTCCCTCCTGCAGTCTGACTCTGACACATCTCCTGCACTAGTACTAGTGGGCGGAGTGGACAGCACTAGTGGGCGGAGTGGACAGCACTGGGCTACTTATATTGACTCCCGTGCACGGCCCCTATACACCACAACGAAAGCATATAGAGGCTGAGGTGGGGGCCTCCATGTCCTGCTGCAATTACTATAAATTTAGGTCCACTTAAATTTAAGGCTGGATCCATTTAAATCAAATTTAACCAGATCTATCTTTGTAATCTAGAGCACTGGATTTGTTCTCTCGTGTCACCAAAGTATGGTTACACAACTTTAAGTTGTTTTGTTAAAATAGATTTTAGGCATGAAAGGGAGATTTCTTTTTAGCTGTGCTGTTACCTGTCCTGTCTGGTTTTTCCTTCATTCTAGTTTTGTCCAATTCTCTAACATTTATTTGTGAACAAGCAAAGTATATTGTCTTCCTATTCATCCCCTTTGAGCTCTTTCAGAAGTGTGCTCTCTCTCTAATTGTGTCCTCTTGGATTTAGAATGCCACCTCTCACTCTGTTTGCTGTGTATGGACCACAGTTTCTCGCATATCCACGTGCTGTTAAAGATGCAGTATATTTAATGCTGATCTGGGGCTCAACAACAGATAATTTGCATTTTTCAACCGTTTGTTTATTTATTTATTTATTTATTTATTTGCCAAATGAAAATTAAAAAAAAAATATTGGCTTAACCTTGAATCTGAGAGAGCTTTTAACTGTAGAAGCAAAGGACTATAAATTACAAACCTTGAGGTCCTTTCCTAGCTCTTCCACTGACTTGCTGTGCGATCTTGAGCAAATCACTTAACCACTCTCTGCCTCAGTTTCCCCATCTAAAAATTGAACTAATACTTTCCCAGGGGTGCTGTAAGGTTTAATAAATGATTGTAAAACATTCAGAGATCCTTGAATGGAAGGTACTGTAGAAGTACTAAATTATTAAGCTAACTATCCGCAATATTCAATTGAAAACATTGAGACTGCATCTCTAACAGTCCCTTTCCTATGTATTCTTTGCATAATGTTATCCTTCTCTTTCTTCCATTCCCCTATCACCAACTCCTTTAGACTCGGGATATAAGCCCAGAAGAGATAGATTTAAAGAATGAACCTTGGTATAAATTCTTTTCGGAATTGGAGTTTGGGAAACCGGTAAGTTTGATAGCTGCAATGATTGATAAAGTCAACCTGCATTTTGTAATGATGCTGTTGCGACTTTACTCTAGTTCCTAGATACTCAATGAGACAGCCCTTCCAGAGTGAAACATGACAGTTCATAACTGAGCCTTGGCACTGACATATGCTAGTAGTTCGGTGACCATTTAAAACATTTTAAAGACATAATATTTGACCTTCAACTTCATAGGAAAATATGCCAACTAGTGAGGCAATATCACTTTCATGTGTCAGAGTTCAGCTTGAGGTTTTACTTGTTAAAGATAGCAATGATTGTTCTCATTCATTTATTTGTCCCCTTTTCCATACTCTCGTTCCCTCCTCCTCCTCACAAGATCTAGGATGGCTGCTACTTAACCTATTAAATAACTTTATGTCGATGAGAGTCACTATCATATTATAGTCTTGGGTCCTTCGTCTGTGGTCAAAAAGTACCAGCTGTCTATAAACTGATCTTGACCCTCTTCCCTGCTCTTTGCCGTCTTCATGCAACCTGTTCTCTGCCAAATACGCTGCAGTGGTTTGCATCAAGGATCCCAGGGTTGTTTCCAGAAACAATCCCCTCCAAAAAGTCAAATCAAGAGAATCACATATTTTTATTTCCAATCCAGCCGCATAGCCTGGATTTTACAGCTATAAGAATGATTAAATGAACCCTAATTATCCAATGACAGGTGACTTTTGGTGGATGGATGTGTTGATTGTCAGGGCCATTTAAAATTTTAAAAAAATATCCTTGTGTTCTTAAGAACTTCTTTAGTCTTACTGCCTGATTCTTATATCACTTATTGCTGTTTTTCCACTAATGCAATTGCTTTGACTTCAGTGAAGTTATTCCTGATACTCTCTGCTATCACTGAGAGCAGAATCCAAGCCCACAGCTCCTCCCTACTGTACAAGTTTCAGTAACTCAAATCTCGTAAGCCTCTTCCTGCAATTACAATTTATGGGCTCAGTCCTGTGCTCCTCATGCAGCCCCTTAACTTGGTTACAAGATCAGGGCAGAGACATGTTTCATTGAACATATCATAGGAGGAGTGTGCTTTTGGGTCTTGAGCAGAACTCTTGGGATCTTGCCCCTACCTCTATGTCCTTGGGCAAGTCACTCTCTGCCTATCCAATAATACTCACCTACTCTGCTAGGATCCAAGTGAGATCTGAGAAATGTTTATAAAGCATTTTAAGACCATTGCATAGATAATGCTGAGGAAGTGCAGCACGTAGTTCTAAGTTAGTACAGTAACTTCATATCCCATTATACTCTGCTGCACCAGAACAAGGGACATTTTATACTTATCTAGCACAGTGCACATTGCACTTCTCCCAAGCCAGAACCATTGCAGCTCACTCCCTTATGCCTTGCTCTTTATGGTGGAATTTTCCAAAGTGCTCAACGTTGGCCTATCTGTGCTCCCATTGACGTCACTGGTAGAACAACCATTGCCTTCAGTGGGAGCAGAGGTAGAGTAATGCTGAGCACTTTGGAAAATCCCATCCTATGCCTGTATTGCAGTGTGTACATATAGTAAAACAAACACACCCACCCACTGTGTATTTGTCTAAGGCACAATTCTGCCCTGACCCATTCCCCCACTGCTCTCATTGGCTTCAACGGTGAATTGCACACGATCATCTGAAGACATGAATATATTTTAGCTTTAGACTTGTTGCCATTATGATTTAAAGAAGGCACCAGTCATTGTAGTGAAGCCTTCAGGACACACGTCCTTGCTTTCCACAAGGCTGTGAGGAGCCTGTCTCTACCTACAGATGTTGGTAGCAGACCCTTGGCTATGCAAACAATAGAGCAGGGGTGGGGAACCTTTTTTCTATCAGGTGCCATTCACTCACAGAAAAAATCAGTCATGGGCCACACACAGCCCCACTGGGGTGGGGACAGAGGCTCGGGGCTTCCCTTTGCAGAAGGGTGAGCTAGCACTCGTGGCTCCAAGGTTCAGGGCTTCCCCTAGGCTCCGGGGTGGGGCCAGAAATGAGGGGGTTAGGGTGCGGGAGGGGGCTCCAGGCTGGGGCATGGGGTTGGGGTGCGGGAGGAGGTTCAGGGTGCAGGCTCTGGGAGGATGTTAGGGTGCAGGAGGGGGTTCCAACCTGGGGCAGGGGGTTCACAGTGCAGGCTCCGGACGGGCGGCGCTTACCTCAGGCAACTCACGCTCGCTGGTGCACTGAGGCTAAAGCAGACTCCCTTCCTGCCCTGGCTCTGCGCTGCTCCAGGATGTGGATGGCATGTCCAGCCCTTAGGCAGAGGGGCCAGGGAACTGCACGGTGCACCCTGCCTGTGCCCACAGGTGCTGCCCCCACAGCTCCCACCGGCCAATGGGAGCTGCAGAGCCAGCACTGGGGTCAGGGGCAGCACGCGGAGCTCCTAGGGGCTGCAGGGATATGCCGGTCGCTTCTGGGAGCTGCACAGAGCTGATCGGACTTTTAACAGCTTGCCATCCCTAGCTTCCCCCCGGAGCAGTGGAGAGGGGATGCCAAGGCTCTGGGCTTCCAGCCCGTGACATGGACGCTTACTGCAGACCAGATGAAATGAAGCAGTCAGCCGGATCTGGCCCACCCCTCTCTGGCTCCCCACCCCTGCTTTAGGGTGTACTGCCTCTCTTCAATCACATTCCTTAAAATTGGCTTAAATCAATGCTTAACATCTAAAAGAAAACAGTGATCTTAGACCTTGCTCAAAGCAGCAGAAATGGGAGGGGATGTTTCTCCAACATTCGTATTTGTGTCCTTAGTCATGCAGCCATGTCCTCTCCACCTGCTCAGCCTCCAAGAGGGGATTCCCAGACTAGAATTGTGTTCCAAGCACAAACATATGTTCTTCGAGTGCTTGTTCAAGTCCATTCCATGTCATGTCATGTCAGTACGTGGTATCCATAGGACCGGCCCTATTGCCCCCTCGAGGCCCTTGCTCATATGCCGGTATAAGGGGTGCCGCGGGCCCCTCGCCTTCTCGGTTCCTTCTTACCGCCCGTGATGGTTGCTGGACCAGTGTTCTCTTCCTTTGGCAAGCCTTCTCCAGTGATTTACTGAACTCTTCTTTGTAAATAGTTAGTAGGTTTTAGTTCTTGTTAGTTTGTTAGTCCCCTTAAGAAACGTTGTTCCCAGAACAGGGTATGCTGTAGTCCCCAGGCTTCAAACAATGTGCCGCCTGTGCTAAGCCCATGCTGGAGAGCTATCCCCACTCCAGCTGCCTAAAGTGCCTGGGAGAGGCTCACATCAGAGATAAGTGCAGCATCTGCTGGGGCTTCAGGCTGCACACTCAGGACAGGGACATCAGGTTGAAAGCCCTGCTGATGGAAGCCGTGCTTAGACTGGCCTCCGAGCTGAGTTGGTTGGACTCAGCAGCGAGCACGGTTGCCTCAGTGCATAGTGCTCCTCTGGCATGGTGTGCCCCTCGACATTGTTCAACATCCCCAGTGCAGAGGAAGCGGCACAAGGAATGCACAGAGAGAGGGTACTCTCTGGTGTCCAAGGGGGACCAGAGAGACTTGAGGAGTGAGGTGCGACCTGCACTGAGCCACTTGCCATCCCGGCAGAGGTGCACAACAACCTGTGACCCACCTCAAACGCCCTTATATGGGATGAACTATCATGGAATCATAGAAGATTAAGGTTGGAAGAGACCTCAGGAGGTCATCTAGTGCAACCCCCTGCTCAAAGCAGGACCAACACCAACTAAATCATCCCAGCCAGGGCTTTGTCAAGCCGGGCCTTAAAAACCTCTAAGGATGGAGATTCCACCACCTCCCAAGGTAACCCATTCCAGTGCTTCACCATCCTCCTAGCGAAATAGTTTTTCCTAATATCCAACCTAGACCTCTCACACTGCAACTTGAGACCATTGCTCCTTGTTCTGTCACCTGCCACCACTGAGAACAGCCGAGCTCCATCCTCTTTGGAAACCCCCCTTCAGGTAGATGAAGACTGCTATCAAATCCCCCTCACTCTTCTCTTCTGCAGACTAAATAAACCAAGTTCCCTCAGCCTTTCCTCATAATTCATGTGCCCCAGCCCCCTGATCATTTTCATTGCCCTCTGCTGGACTCTCTGCAATTTGACCACATCCTTTCTGTAGTGGGGAGGCCCAAAACTGGATGCAGTACTCCAGCTGTGGCCTCACCAGTGCCAAATAGAGGGGAATAATCACTTCCCTTGATCTGCAGGCAATGCTCTTACTAATATCCTTACATATAAAGTGTTCCTTCTACAGCTCTCAGGCAAAAGTATGAAAGTACTGACAGACAATACAGTGTCAGTGTTTTATGTCAAAAAACAGAGGGGCCCACTCCAAGATCTCCTGCCAGGAAGCCCTCGGTCTATGGGATTTCTGCATGAAGCATTCCACTCACCTAGAGGTGTTGCCCCTCCCTGAGGAGCGGAATGTGCCGGCGGATTGCCTCAGCAGGTCCTTTTCCTCTCACCACGAGTGGTCTCTCCAGTCAGAGGTCGCCAGTGTCATCTTTCCGAGGTGGGGAATGCTTTTGCTCAAGGTTTGGTCAAGGCAAAGGTTCTCTCTCAGATGCCTTCCTATGATCATGGTTGGACAGCCTGCTGTACTCGTTCCCTCTGATTCCCTTAGTTTGCAAGGCTCTACTAAAGATCAACAGAGACAAGGCAAAGGTCATCCTGGTCAACCCAGCATAGCCTTGGTTGGGCATACTCCTAGATCTCACAGTCACATCTCCATGGCTCCTCCCTCTCAGGCCAGACATGATATCACAGGAGGCTCCTCCATCCAAACCTCATAGGCCTACACTTGACAGCATAGCTGCTGCCTGGCTAATTCCGGAGGAGAGGGCATGCTCAGAGCAGATCCATCAGGTTTTACTAGGTAGCAGAATGCCTTCTACCAGGGCCACCTATCTGGCCAAGTGGAAATGCTTCACTTGCTGGATGGCCAAGTGGAGCCTTTGCCCAGCACAGGCCTCATAGGATAGAATATCAGAGTTGGAAGGGACCTCAAGGAGTCATCTAGTCCAACCTCCTGCTCAAAGCAGGACCAATCCCCAGACAGATTTTTGCCCCAGATCCCTAAATGGCCTCTTCAAGGATTGAACTCAGAACCCTAAATTTAGTATACCAATGCTCAAACCACTGAGCTATCCCTCCTTGCAGTTCATCTTAGAGTATCTCTAAGGTCTTTCATTGTCATCAATCAAGGTTCATTAGGCAGTCATCTCAGCATTCCCACCCCCAATCCAAGACAGATTGGTCTTCACCCAAGAGATGATGAGTAGGTTCATTAAGAAGTTGGAGAGGTGCTACCCACAGGTTTGTGACCCAGTTCCACCTTGGGACTTAAACCTGATTTTGTCTAGGCCCTTGGCGTCCTGCTCCTTGCTGTTTCTCTCATGGAAGGCTGCTTTCCTGGTAGCAATCACTTCAGCCAGGAGAGTTTCTGAGTTGACCTTGGAGCCTCCCTATACTGTTTTCTTCAGAGATAAGGTCCAATAGTGTCCCCACCCAGACTTTCTACCCAAGGTGGTGTCGCAGTTTCATGTCAACCAAGACATTTTCCTGCCTATCTTCTTCCCGAAACTGCCCAAGACAGAAGAGGAGCGACGCTTGCACTCCCTGGACGTTAGAAGGGCACTAGCCTTTTATATTGACAGGACAAGTCCCTTCCACAAATCTACGCAGTTTTTTGTTGCTATCACAGATAGAATAAAGGGTCTCCTGGAGTCATCCCAGAGAATCTCATCCTGGATCACAGCCTGTATCCAGGCCTTCTATGAACAAGCAAAGGTCCTGCCTCCAGCTATCATGAAGGCCCATTCTATGAGAGCGCAAGGGTCTTCAGGAGCTTTCGTGGCACACATTCTGATCCAGGACAGCTGCAGGGCTGTGACATGGTCATCGGTCCACATGTTTGCGTCCCACTATGCCATCACCCAACAGGTCAGAGATTATGCCAATTTTGGAAGAGCTGTGTTACAGTCGGCATGCCCATGAATTCCTAGCCCATCTCCGAGGACACTGCTTGTGAGTAACCTGACATGGAATGGACAGGAGCAAGCACGCGATAAAGAAAAAACGGTTACTAACCTTCTATAACTGTTGTTCTTCAAAATGTGTTGCTCATGTCCATTCCATGACCTTCCCTTCTACCCCACCGTTGGAGTTGACGGCAAGAAGGAACTGAGAGGGCGAGGGGCTGGTGGCACCCTTATAGCGACACAAGTGCAGGCCTTCAGGGGCAATAGAGCCGACCCTAAGGATACCATTGTGGGAAAACTCTCCGGGGGGGAGAGATAGCTCAGTGGTTTGAGCATTGGCCTGGTAAACCCAAGGTTGTGAACTCAATCCTCAAGGGGGGCATTTGAGGCAAAAATCTGTCTGGGGATTGGTCCTACTTTGAGCAAGGGGTTGGACTAGATGACCTCCTGAGGTCCCTTCCAACCCTGATATTCTATGACTAGCACATGCACACCTGATATGACATGGAATGGACATGAGCAACACATCTCAAAGAACAACCATTATGAAAGGTTGGTAACTGTTTTTTGCAACCACTTGGGTAGATAGCATTGAGAAGTTCCCCCTGCATTAATGAACCTGCGAGGGGTCTAAGTAGAAAAATGAAGATAAGAAGGAGCAAGGCCCACCAATGCCTTCCAGCTCCTGCTGCAGTCCCACCAATGGCCTTCTTTCTACAGTCCTGCCAGACTTCCATCCATCCCTCCCACGAGTGCCTCCCCTCTCTCCTGCATTCAGAAGAAATTAAGTTAATCCCAAAGGATCCTGGTGGAGGAATCCTTTCCATCATCTTAACCTTATGCATGTGAATGAGAATCACTGCAGTTAAACATTTGACCCTAGGTACACAGTGATAGTTTTGTTAGCACATTCTGTCTTGTGTTCTGGGGCTTCTAGGTGTCCCCTGTAGCTGTAGCTGCTCCCTCATATTTCTGTCTTGAAAATTTCTGATGCCCTCCTGCAGCAGCTCCTGGTAGTGCGATAGCTGTGCAGCCACTTGGCTGATGGAACTGCCCTGTGAGTCCACGCGCATGATCTATGCACCGTACTGCAGCGTTACATCAATCTCATTGATGCAGTGTGTGATCTTTTAGTCTGTGAGTAATCTGCCCCTGACTGGAAACTGTGGCAAGTTGAACAACACTTCACTGAAGTTCAGCTCTGTAAACTGAGCTCTGCTGCTCGCTTGGTCTGAAAAAACAGCTGACAGCTTTCAGCAATAGTACTCCTCCAGGCTGCTAGAAGGCCTGGTCATCAAATGTTACTGGTAAATCACGTTTAATCAGAGGTCCCCTGTTAACATGACTTTTAACTGAGCAAGTCTCTGCAGTCGTCCTGGGATGGATGAAGTGAGGCTCAGGATTCCCAATCCATTCCTAGCCAGTCCCGTGGGAACGTGCAGGCAATGCTCCAGTTTGAATGGGATTCGATGTTCAGTGCCCATAGAGCTTAGGACACTTTGGCAGCATGGACTCTTTTTGGATATATCACTGAGACTCTTCCACCCCACATACTTATTCCCTAATTCTGATTTTCCACAGGACCTGTCCTCAGAATATAACATTCAGTCAATAATTCCATCGGCTTGTCAAACACACACCAGCACCTTCACCCAGGGACTTGTAGGGCAGTTTCAGTTTGGCTCTTTGCTCCAATACTCAGAAGTGGGGCTTGGGGAAAGGGAGACCCGCACTGACTTTGCAAGGCTGTCTTCTGTAGCCCTAAACACTGATGACTGTCAACAACAGACCTCTTGGGATTCGTAATAGCCATTTATAGTGTCTGCAGCCCAAAAGGTGGCAGTAAAAAGTAGAAATATGCCCAGTCCAGAGACCCAGGCAATCACAGAACTTTGGAGAAATTCAGATCAGGAGCCGAACTTCAGAGCAAGATTGCTGCTCAGTTCCCCCTCCAGTAAAACTGACGCTGGTGCTCTCTCTAGTCTCTCTCAATGACTCTCAGGTGCTCAGATACCACAGCCGTGTGAACAGTGTAAACACCTAGGACTGTGCTCTGTTTGTAAAACAAGAAGCCATTTTTTTTCTGTTTGGTAATGTGATCAGCAAGTTTATTCTGGATTCACTGAGAGAGAATAGACAGTCTTTGCAGCTGCTTCACCCATGGGAGCTGTGCTGTTGAGAAGAAGTGTGTGTATGGCATTATCCAATTAGCAAGGGAAATCATGACAAAAGGATTTCATTCCGAACAGGCCTCTGCAACACTAGTGATCCCACCATAGGTAAAAACAAACAAACAAAACCCCCAAAGCCATAAAATGTAGGTTGAATTTTCTTTTGCAAAGTTCATTACCCCCCATCCTCCCAAAAAGGTGAAATGAAAAATAACACCTGTGCATTCTCGTTGCTCTATAATGCCAACACTGGAATTCAGCCATTTATTAACATGGTATGTATTTACAGTTGGGAGTAGGGATGGAAGAGGAAAATATATCTCCTTTTTATTTATGAAAGGCCCTTGTTCTACCCCTTCCTTTTGAAAAGAAGAATGAGCAAGCAAACACTTTTTTCTTATTGTGATTTCTTTTTTGTTGTTGTTGCTGTTGTTTTGTTGGGTTTTTTTGGGTGTTTTTTGTTTAGAATGCTTTACAGCTGCCTGGGCCTTCCCTCTGGGTGGTGCAAAATCCATGAAAACATCTTATAAAAATAAAAAATGGCTTCAGACAGTATTTAAAACACCTCTCCTTAAATTGTGCATGTGCCCTTGGCCTTCCATAATCTTTTGGCATTTGTGCTACAGCAGATTGCCCTTTTTTCTCTCTCTTTTTTTAAATTTTATTTTCAATGTTGATGCAAATCCCTAATGTGATCCCTCTGTGTTCTAATCCAGTTTCCATATTCTCTGTGATGTCTTTCCTTATCTTCATTTCCTCATTTCCTCCTCTGCTTTCCATCAGCCTCCAAAAAAGATTTGGGATTATACTCCTGGAGATTGCTCTATACTTACTAGGGAGGATAGAAAGGTAATTCTGTCTCACATATGTTGTACCACAGTATGCTGTCTGTGTGTGGGTGGGGGGTGAGTGTGGGTGTGTGGTTTTTTTATCTGGCATTGTTCGGGTTTTGTGAGTGTGTGGGTGGTGACTCTATTTTTTTTATTTTGGCATGAACTCATTATCCTAACAATTAAGTTGGCCAGTAAATCGTTTCAATAAGCGGTCTTTAAAACATAGTCTACCATAAAGCTGAGTGGTTGTTTTGTGTTCTTGACCTGCAATGATAATTGTACTAACAGTATATTGCATCGATGTTAAAGTATCATCTGTTATTTGGTTTTTTTACAGGTGGGTTTTATGATACTTATGGTTTTTACAGTTAGATTCCAGCAGGTCTGGTGCATCTCTGAATGTAAATATTAAATGCCTAAAACCATTGCATCTGTGATTATTGAAAAGTGATTAATTGCTGGTGAATTTCTGTGTCTTATCTGTACCATCTTTGTCTTTTTTTTTTCAGTAAAAAGACTCTTTTATTTCAAAATTAACATTTCTTTGTTTTCCCCTAACCCTAAGCATTATTTTTCCCATTCTTCTTCTCCTTCTTTAACCAGACTGATCTAGAAAAAGACATTTACCTCTACCAGACTGAGTTAGAGGCAGATTTAGAACAAATGGAGAAGCTTTATAAAGCGCCAGATAAAAAGCCACCGAAGGTATTTCCTCTTCTTTTCATGCTGCCAATCCGTGTTTCCCAACTCTCTGCTCTCTCTATTCACTGCTGGATGGTTATTAAATGAGGCTGGGGTCCATAATGCCCCAGCCATTCTGATTGCATGGCTTGCTGTGTAGCTGTCAGAAATGATAAAACATGACGCTGAGAATCTGGCTCGAAATCCATTTCAGCTACAGTGTTTCCCCCTCCCCCTCTTCTAGGGTTTGTTTGGAGTTTGGTGTCTCTACAAAACCCCCTCACTATTTTTCACATGAATAGGCAGCGGCAATCGGCTTTAAATTCTTGGTTGACGTCACGTCACCATCTTGTGCCTTTCAAGCGATCCGCCTTCCCACATTTTTTCACACATACCCCACTCCTATGTCAGGATGCTGTGCCTACCCCAAGATCTGGATTTATCGCAAGAGATTTTATGCAACTGCCCTTAAGCTGCAATCAATGCGGCCTTCTTGAGCAAGGTAGCCATCGCCACTGTCCTGATGAGAACTAATCCTAGACTAGAAAGATTAATTCGGTAATGCTCCAATTATTATTATTTTAAAGCGACAATAATTTTGATTGGGACTTGGAAGCTGCTCTTTCAAAGGCCTCATTAGCTTTTGTATATCATCTGCATTTCTTCCAGTTTATGAATCTATATATGGGAACAGGGGGAGAGACAGACTAAAAGGTAAACATAGAATTTCTTCCAAAATTGCCTCAAATTATTAAACAATGTGCCTAGGAAGCGTTAGCTGGATTAAAAGTGAGCTGATGGGAGCTGGCTTTTGCTACTGAAGCTGTGCAGCTGGCATTGCACCTTAAGGCATTGCACCCAGGCTTAGCCATTTCTTTTCTTGTTAGCAGGATGATATTGATATGAACGCTGAGGAATGTATTATGCTGCAGAAATGTGATGTACCTTTAAAGAAAACAGGGGCGGAGGGTGTAGGGGGAAAGCCTGGGGAAATAATTATAAGCATGTGTCTCCTGGTCCTGGCCCGGCTGGTTCTCTCTTCTAGCTTTTGGCTTTATTCACAATGACTCATTTGCAGACAATAGAGTAGGCACAGTGAAAAGGCATCGGCTATGCTTAAAACCTGTTGCTGCCCCGAAGGACCCCAAGAAAATTGTTGGTCTGCAGAGACATTGATGTATTAGACTGCATTTAAACTGAAATCTCAATGTCTTGTGAAGGCCAGTATAGCTGAAAAATGACTTAAGCAAGCCTTTTTCTTTCTCTTTGCATCTCTTTGTGTATCAATGACTTCTTTGTTTGGACTTTTGCAGAGTACAGCAAGCAGCACTCCTCTGGAAACGTCTTCAGACCACTCATCCTAGTAAGTTTTAGAACCACTTGTTTGTTTTGTTTCACAGTTATGGGACTTGTTGGAAATAGTTCTTTCTGGTGACACATGCAGATAATATTAGCATGATAATTTGTGGATTAGTTGAGGGTAGAAGGTCAGCTATATAATTTTGAATTAAGTTGGAAGTTATTGTATAATTATTGTTTAGTAGTACTCAAACAAGGAACGATCATTGTTCTGCATGCCTTCTATTTAAAAAGCAAACAAAACTGTAACTTTCTCTTACATTAAATTTACAAATAATTGATCATGCTATATGAGACATAAAATGTCTTGTCATCTTGATTGCAAATGGCCAATGAGTGGTCCCACCTCCAACTTTCTAGGCAAAGAAAGCAATTAAATAATTCTCAGACTACAATTTTATGCTGCTATTTTAGAGGAAGATTCAATAGGAGATGTGCTGTGTCCAGATGCATTGTAGATGGAGCCAGTTTACTGTAAAAGATGGAGGGAAATTCCAGAGCCAGATGTGCCAATTTACCACTGCTGGGGATCCAGCACCTCCCTGCTAACCTGTTATTCTCTTTAACTGAAACAAATGTGTAGTATTCCATCTAGGCACACTTATACAATCCAGATGGATGGGGAGTAGGGAAGAGCATGTTTTCCCCTCTGATATCTGCAAATTTCATGCATATTCACCTTCCTTGACCTTTTATAATATGTGGTTTTGGAATTCTATACAGTTAGTTTTGCACTGTTCGCTTTTGCCTGGGTTCACTTTGCAAAGGAATTTCCTTCCATTATCGTAATTTGGAAGGTGTTCTGGCCTTATCAAGTCCATTATTTCGTGATTTTTTTTTATTTTTATTTTCACAAAGAAAGGCTAATAACACTAAACAACATCAGAGTGTGTTGCAAAATATATAAGTGTTGCTTATGTTTGCCAATGGCTGGTAAGGATTCTGAATTTCTGACTGCACTCAAAGAGTTCCAAGTCTTGTAAGTCTTTCCTTTACATCAGATAACCTTGACTGCTACTTTCCTGGATCACTTTCATCAGCTGAAATCAGTATGCTTCATTCTTCCATCAGGGCCCTACCCAATTCTCACCAAAGTCCAAGGAAACTCAACCATTGACTGCTGTAGGAGTTCAGTTGGGCTCTCCATAAATAAATGATATGCTCATTATTGGCGAGGGCGGTGAACCAAAATTCCTGAATTTGGCCTCCCTCGAACTCTGTGGAGTGGTTATAATCTCATAATTACCAGTTATATAGATTAAGTGTTTGTTTCATTCTAATTTTTTTTAATTAATTCTATTTAATCAGTTTCCCATATGTATCTATTCTCACAATATTTACTGTTGGTACAATGGTCAAAAGTCTGTATACACGTTAATATGTGAAGTTATGTAGATGTACATATAATTACATTGTATTAGGTAGCACCAAGGCTAGATTTTCAAATGCTAGCACTTCGACTTACTCCCACCACATCTGTGCCTGTTTAGATGACTACCTCCAAACACTGCACCCACAGTAAATGTTTTAAGGAAATGAAGAGCTGCCTGATCTTTTGTTTCTCAGCTCATGGAGTGGGATCATTCTCTCTAGATTTGCATGCAGGGGGGAAGGTATTCTCTGCACATGGATCTGCCCCTGTGGAAGAGCATGGGGTGCTACCTCTAGCAGCACAGGCTCCCCTCTCTTCCTGCCCCCATTGAAGCACTTGGGGATCTGTGCTGGGGGAGGGGAAGGTGGAGGATGGGATGGGTAGCCTGGGAGGAGTCCCACGTTGTTCCCCTTCCAGCCCTGTGGAGCTTAGGTGGAAAAGGTAATGCCGGCTGGGGCTTTACTGTCTTTTCTGCAGAGCCACCCCTCTCCCCTGGATGACCATGGGTCAGAGAATCCTTTGTAGTGTGGCTGTAGTGGAGCCGAGCTGTCATGGCACAGGGATGCTGCTGGCTGCCAAAGCCAGAGTCATAGTGCCTCCATGCAGATGGCTGTGGCCTCCCATGGATAGTGGATGCAGGCCCTGCAGCCTGTTTCACAGGGTGGGCAATGAGGGGGGAGAAGTCAACAGTGGGCCAATGGGAGTCTCCCAGACACTTCCTCTCCCACAGGTGTTTCCCCAAGAGAGGATCGTCTGGGTCATTGGTCTTTAATTACTGAGCTAAAATATTTCCCGCTCCCAGGTGGCGAACCTCAGGGGAGTAAATAGCCTGTAATCACTGGGGCTGCCCATTTGGGCTCCTCAGGAACCTGACAACCAGACGTTGGGGTAAACCTGACTTAGGCTGCATAGTGCTGTGTTTGTGGTACCCATTCTGTGGTTCTGGCTGTGGGTCCCATTGAAGCCAATAGGAGTTTTGCCTGGGAGCCACAGAATTCCCTTCTTTCTTTGTATTTTGTTTTTCACTAGCTCTGTTATATTACCCCTAACTAATGGGAGATCTGGTTGTTGACAGAACAAGGAGTAATGGTCTCAAGTTGCAGAGGGGGAGGTTTAGGTTGGATATTAGGAAAAACTTTTTCACTAGTAGGGTGGTGAAGAACTGGAATGGGTTACCTAGGGAGGTGGTGGAATCTCCTTCCTTAGAGGTTTTTAAGGTCAGGCTTGACAAAGCCCTGGCTGGGATGATTTAGTTGGGTTTGGTCCTGCTTTGAGCAGGGGGTTGGACTAGATGACCTCCTGAGGTCCCTTCCAACCCTGAGATTCTATGATTCTATGATCTCCTCCCCCATCCAGGAACTGAAATCTTTTGAAAGGACCAAATGTCTTGTAATTCCAACTCCATTAATGGCTTTCTGAGGCATTGAAAGAAGCTGTACCCATCAGGCATCATGTCCCTCCCAAGTAACCAAGCACACACATACATCTGTTAGTATGTTATTGCTGCTAACACAAATCAGGTATACATCTGGGAATTGTGGGATCTTAGCCTACTTTCAAATGGTTTCCTCAAATCAGTAAATGATTTGATATTTTTTTAACTTACCAGGAGTCATACTTTGTCCCCAGTATAGCTTTGTTATAATAAGATTTCATCTTATTATTATTTTCATTGTGGAGTGTCTAGCTGAAGATGCTCAAGCACTAGGGTTGCCAACTTTCTAATTGCACAAAACCGAACAGTCTTGCCCCATCCCCTTTCCCATCCCTTCCCTGAGGCCCTGCCCCCACCCCGCCCCTTCTCCGAAGCTCTGCCCCCGCTCACGCCATCCCCCCTCCCTTTGTCGCTCACTCTCCCACACCCTCACTCACTCGCTCATTTTTACCAGGCTGAAACGGGGTTGGGGTGCGGGCTCCAGCTGGGGATGCAGGCTCTGGGGTGGGACTGGGGAGGAGGGGTTTAGGGTGCAGGAGGGGGCTTCAGGCTGGGGGGTGGGGCAGAGGGGTTCAGAGTGTGGGAGAGGGCTCCAGGCTGAGGCAGGGGGTTGGGTTGTGGGAGGGGGTATGGGCTCTGGGATGGGGCCAAAAATGAGGGGTTCAGGGTGTGGGAGGGGGCTCCAGGCTGAGGCCGAGGGGTTCGGCATGCGGGAGGGGGTTCGGAGCTGGGGCAGGTGGTTGGGGCAGAGGGGGGGGGGGTTCAGGGTCCAGGAGTTTGTGTGTGGGATGGTATGTGTGGGTTCAGGGTCCAGGAGTTTGTGTGTGGGCTGGGGGTGTGGGCTCTGGGATGGGGCCAGAAATGCCGGGTTCAGGGTATGGGACGGGAATCGGGGCAGGGGGTTGAGTGCAAGGGCGGGTGAGGGCTCCAGCTGGGGGTGGGAGCTCTGGGGTGGGGCTGGAGATGAGGGGTTTGGGGTGCAAGTGGGGGCTCCAGGCTGAGGCCAAGGGGTTTGGAATGTGGGAGGGGGTTCTGAGCTGGGGCAGGGGGTTGGGGCACAGGAGACTGCAGGAGGGATGCAGGCTGCAGGAGGGAGTTTGGGTGAGGGGCTGGGGCAGGGGGGTGGATTGCGGGGTGCGGGCTCTGGGAAAGAGTTTGGGTGTGGGAGGGGGCTCAGGGCTGGGGCAGGGAGCTGGAGAGCGGGAGGGGTTTGGGGGTACGGGCTCCAGGTGGTACACATGTCAGGTGGCTCCCCGCAAGTAGCAACATGTCCCTTGGCGCCTAGGCAGAGGTGCAGCTAGGCGGCTCTGTGCACTGCCTCCACCTTCAGGCACTGCCCCACAGCACCTGTTGGCTGCAGTTCCTGGCCAATGGGAACTGCAGAGCCAGCACTCTGGGTGGGGCGGGGCAGCACACGGAGCCCCCATTGCTGTCCTTCTGCCTAGGACCCAGAGGGAACTGTCGCCGCTTCCGGGGAGCTGCGCTGAGCCAGGTAGGGAGCCTGCCAGCCCTGCCAACAGGATTTTTAACAGCCCGGTCAGCCGTGCTGACAGGAGCCGCCAGGGTCTCTTTTCGACTGGCCGTTCCGGTCAAAAACCGGACACCTGGCAACCCTATCAAGCACTGGTATCAGATGAGATCTGCTCTTATGAAACACCCAACCTGCTTGACTGCTTAGCATGTCTTCTGCCTCTGGAAAAGTCATTTATACTGTGACAATGCTGAGCTTTTGTGTCTGGGAGAGAACAATGAGCTGTAGGAATAATACTATGTAGCAAACTGCTTCTCAGATTCATGCCTTTGGGGAGATTCCTTAACCTTGGCCTGCATGGAGTTGTAATCAATCACCTTAGTATCTATTGGCCCAAGCAAATGAAGTCATGTCTATTTTTAACATAAATCTCACAGTCTAATGCCAGGGACAGAATTCTGCTCTTGCATCTGCCTGGCAGATCTGGACTCCAATATTCTGCTCTTCCTACAGGTGCATGTGGGCAGAAAAGAATGTAAGAACTAAGATCTGCCATGCAGGTTGGGGCAGAATTTAACCCCACGAATAGACTGTTTCAAATTTGAAACAGTCTATTCTATTTGTGAATGGAAGGCAGCAAGGACTAGTAGTTAGAGCAGAAGCTTAGGTGCTGTGTTTTGTTCCCACTTTGGCCACTCAATTACTGAGTAGCCTTAGGCTATGTCTACACTAACACAGTAAATCGACCTATACAACACAACTCCAGTTACATGAATAATGTAGCTGGAGTCAATGTACCTTAGGTTGAGTTACAGCAGGGTCTACACCACAGAGGGTCTCCCGTCAACTTACCTTACTCTTCTTGTCGGGGGTATAGTACAGGGGTCGACTGGACAGCGATCTGCAGTTGATTCGGCGGGTCTTTACTTGACCTGCTAAATCGACCTCTGGTGGATCGATCTCAGATCGTCAATCCCGGCTGTAGTGGAGACCTGCCCTTAGACAAATCCTTACCCTCTCTGTATTTCCATTTCCCCATCTATAAAACACGGGGATAATACTTCCCTGTCTCTGAAGAGAGGTGTAGCTTGTACAGCTCCTTGAGACAGTGGAATGGAGGATGCTATAGCAATGCTAAGTATTTCAAGTGTGATTCCAATACGTTCATGGTCTTCAGCTAGAAATCTTACCTCAGCTGTATTGACATGCAGAGGTGTAAGAATCACAGGCACAGCTGAGCATGGGTTCACGAGTGATCTCCTCTGACCTGCTCATGATGTTCTCTAAGCACACAGGAAGAGAGAGAAATCAGTCTCTCTTTCTTTTCTTTTCTAACCCATTTTCTAGCTCAGCCTATTTACCCTGCTACCAGGCAGCAAGGAGAGAGCTGGAACCAGCACCAGCGGACCCTGCTGGCTTGGAGAATGAAAGGCAGATTTACAAAAGTGTGCTGGAAGGTGGTGATATCCCGCTGCAGGGGCTAAGTGGTCTCAAGCGTCCTTCTAGCTCTGCTTCCACTAAAGGTAGGTCAGCAGAGCACTGACCCCTTCCCTCCATTACACACTTGCTGAGGTGGGTGAACCGCCAAGGGTGGTTGGGTCCTTATCCAAACCTAGTGAGGTCTACCTGTCATTCCTCTCTACTTCTCTGCCTTTCATCCTCTTTTCTCTCCCCCCCCACCCCGAGCCTGGCCACGCTTTCCCTTAACCCGATCCCCAACCAACTCCAGCTTACCAACAGGGTCAGGACTCTTCCCTTTGCTTTCCCTTATTTCTGTCTCCCTCTTTCCAACTGCTAACAGTCGGCCAGCACCACTTTCCCCTTTTTCTTCCTCCCTGCAGCACCCCCATGTCCTCTTCCCGCCACCCTGCCGTTGCTGTTGTTCCTGGTGTGCAGTCTGATCAGGTCGAGCAGTGTCTGCTGGCCTGAGCATTATTTCAGTACCATGCACTCTGGGGCTCCCTGGCTCAACGAAGCATGGGATGCCTCTCAACCTGGCAATTGCCTTGGAGCCCATGAGATACAAAGAGAGCAGCCAGCCCAGCAGAGACTGGTGGCACTGTTGAGCCTCCACGTTGGAGTTTGCAGCATACTGGGACAGGCGAGAAGCCTGATGCATCTCTGAGCTGGTTGTAAGCTAAAAATGGCTGGGGGCAGAGGAGCCGGTTCTTTTGTTTTCCAAGCCAGTCCTCCTTCAAAATAGCATATCGCACCTGGGAGTTTCTGTCTTCATCTCCCACTCCCAGCTGCTTTCAGCAAACATAGCTGTGCAAACAGTGCAGAAAGCATGCTCAGCCAGTCCCCAGTGAGCACAACTGCCGAGGGCCAGCAGATTTGGTCCACTTGTTTTAATGCAGATGCTCCCTGACTTGCCTGACCCTGGCAGGAATAATTTACTTGGCAGCTGTTGCGTGGGCAGGACCATGGTTGGTCTGATCACTGGCTCACAGTGAGGCTGCTTTTGCAATATTAATCCCTCTGCATCTTTGCTAAGGCACACATTCTGCTAGATGATGAGTTGCCTCTTGCATGGTGTGGAGGATGCTCAACATTTGGCAGGATTGGGCCCTACAAGTGCTCCTGGCCTGAATCTAGACCTTCTTCTGATTTTACAAACCCCACAGCATTGCAGAATTTTGCTGTATCTTTGCACTCGCTTTTATAGCGTGGCTTGTGCATTGTCTCTCTGCTTTTCTTTCTTTTGAACACCAGTTTTTTAAAGTGCATTTTGTGACATCCAAGCATGTTATCTCCTCTTTCTCAATAGCTTTCCAGCATTTAAGCTAACAGGTTGTATTTATTTTATTCTGCATGCTTACCAGTGGATCGTAAAGGTGGGAATGCTCATATGATTGCACCCTCTTCAGTTAATAGCCGAACCTTTAACGCTAGTCATACCAGTATGTTAGGTCATGCATGTAAACATAAGAAGCCCTTATCAGCTGCAAAAGCCTGCATTACTGAAATCCTCCCTTCCAAATTCAAACCCAGACTAGCTGCTCCTGCTGCTCTTGTGCAGGACACAAAGGGTATCCTGCTGCCTCATGAGAAAGCGCAAAGCTGTGAGAACCTTCGTAGCTCCAGTGTCTTGTTTGATAACAAAAAATCTTTCCTGGTCAATGGGGAAAGCATAGAAAACCTTCTAATGCAATCGAAGCAGGAATATGTCACCAAATCCAGCAGCACTATGAGCCTGCAGGAGTACAGCACCGGTTCTAGGAAGGGCTACCTTCCCAGGAAGAGTGGGATGGAGTTTACAGTGCTGTATAAAAATATGCATCAGATCAACAGGTCCAGCATCCACCTGGGCACCATCTCATCCTGCAGCGTGAGGGATATTGCATCCCAGTTTGAGAATGAGCTGAGGGACAGGAGTGAGCAGAGCCCCGGTCGGGAGAATTTGGAGCAAATCCCCAAAGATACTGTCTCATCCCGCATCACCGCCTTCGAGCAGCTGATCCAGAGATCCCGGTCCATGCCTGCTCTTGACTTCTCCAGTGGGCAAAGCAAATCGCCCACCTCTCCCCAGTCTAAGAGCTGCCTGAGCTCGGCCTATTCAGCAGAATCCCTCCTGGAGTCGCCAAAGCCAAACCAAGAAGAAAAGGATGCTGCCAGCATGGCCGACGACTCTTCTCGCTCCTGCAGCAACATGGAGGACTTGGCGTCAGATCTCAGTGACATTGTCCCCATGGACACGCTCTCGGCTTGCACGGACGAGACTGATCTCCAGTCCAACGCATCCAACGACAGCGGCAGCAGCCTCAGCCATGCCAACAGGCCCCAGAAATATAAATTAAACAAATGCAAAGGAGCTTGCCCGGCTTCCTACACCAGGTTCACCACCATTCGTAGGCACGAGCAACAGCAGGCCTCCAAGAACCCCAGTTCCAAAGGGGACGCCCAGGGAGACAGGCACGCGCTCCCCAGAAATGTCTATCTGATGAGCCCACTTCCCTTCAGATTGAAAAAGCCCTTCCAGCACAACCCGAGAAAGACTCCGCCTCCGGATTGCCTGGGAGTCCCGCTGGTATATAGCACTGAGAACCAGAACTATGCAGCTCAGCCACGAGGGTGCCAGGCGGAAAAGAGTCACTACTCCCTGCACAGACGGTGCTGTGAAGACAGACCTCTGACCCCCAGGCGCCTGTCTTCCTTTGACATTGTGGAAAGGCTTAGCCATTTCCCCAGCATGGAATCCAGTCCAGAAAGCTCCATTCTCCGAGCTGATATGCCAGACTCCTTTAATAATGGGAATATTGTTCCATACACTTTCTATCACAGCTTGGATAGAAACAACAACCCACAAAGCGAACTCAGGACATACCCTGGAGGTGGCTATTTGTGTACTTTACCACTGTAACTTTATCTGTCTTCCCACTTTGCTTTTTTCTCCCTATTTTTTGTTGACCCGCCTCTGCATCATCCAATGCTCATTTTCCTCATGTGTCTGATGTCCTTTGCGTGTCTTGCTTAGCATTTTTGTTCTGAACTCGTTAACAGTTGCACTTCTGAAAAACAATTTCTGCTGCCTTTTCTAATCGCCATCCAGCTCAGTTTGTCTCAAAGGCAACTCCTAGGATGTGAGAATCTTGCAATGAGATAGTCTTAATCCTATATCACTTGCATATGTGCAAATAGAACACGTCAACCCAGTTGATTTAGTTTTCTAAGGAGCAGTTCCTCCAGGTCTAATTGTGTCTCTGTGTTTCTGAGTGTGTAATCATGTTTGTATGTGTTTGCATGGGTGGTGACAGTAATATGCTAAATCTTATTTCAGTGGCAGCAAATATTTTCTTCACAAAGTCTTTTTATGTTTTTACTCGCTTTCCCACCTCTGTATTATCCTTTGTTTCAATCTGTGTTCACAAGTACAGCCCAAAAGGGAAAAAAATATCCAAAACATTATCAATATTTGACTGAGAATTTGGTCAACAACAACTGAAAATCCTTTCAGCTCTAATGGAAGCAAATTGTAGTGCTGTCAAAATATTTTTTTTCCTTTCTGGTGACGCGAGATAAGTCCATTTGTTTTTTAACTGCCTTGTGTTGTTTTGAAGTAGATTCAGAATCACCAAGGCATTTTGCACCAGTCGATTACATGGAAACTCCAGAAGAAATTACTCGTAGACGTCATGATGATAAAGAGGTAAAGCCCTTCCTTGTGGTTTAGAAATATTTCTAACAGCTAAATATACAGGAAGTACACCATTTGGCCTTACATAGTCTCTGCATCTCCGTACCTACTTATGGAGGAAGTGTTATGTAGTATTCAGAGTATTCAGAGTAGCAGCCGTGTTAGTCTATATGCACAAAAAGAACAGGAGTACTTGTGGCACCTTAGAGACTAACAAATTTATTTCAGCATAAGCTTTCGTGAGCTACAGCTCACTTCTTTGGATGCATAGAATGGAACACACAGACAGGAGATATTTATACATACGTCCACCTTTTCATGTTCTCTGTATGTATAAATATCTCCTGTCTGTGTGTTCCATTCTATGCATCCGAAGAATGTAGCTCACAAAAGCTGTAGCTCACAAAAGCTTGTTAGTCTCTAAGGTGCCACAAGTACTCCTGTTCTTGTTATGTAGTAGTTAGAATAAGGGACTCCAGATTTCTATTACTGCATCTGCCACTGATTTGCTGTACGACCGTGGGCTTCTTCTTGACCTCTCTGAGCCTCAACTTACCCAGTATGTAAATGGGGATAATAATCCTTACCAACCATGCAAGGATTACATGAGAGGTCATTAATGTTTGCAAAGTACTTTGAGATCTGTGAAAGAAGTACAGTACACCTTGCTCTAATGAACCTGTTGGAATCCAAGCCTTTTGTTCATAATAGCCAGGGGTTCATTAGAGCAAAAGGACAATCAAAATGAATGATACGCTGCTGGGGTAAGTTAATGAAGTGGCCTTAGATAAAAGTGTTCGCTACATTAATTTATTATTAATAATGATACCTGAGGCTAGGAGTCAGTCATGGAAGGTGAGTTTAGGTAGCATCTGCAACTTCAGTTGTGGGTGTCAGGGCTCCAGGCAGTCAGCCCCTGCAGGAGTGAGGCTCCAGGTGGTTGGCTGTCAGCCCCACACAGTGGGGCTGGGGCTCTGGGACTGTAGTTGGGATCCAGGGACTGGGTTCGTTATGGCCAAGGTTCGTAATAATGAAGGGCGATACAGTGAGGATGTACTGTGTTGTTATAATTCAGCAGGTGTGCTTTACAGGAGGGCAAAATGGTGTTTCTATAAGCTAACATGGTGTCAGCGAAGTCTCTTCAGCCAAGTATTAATTATTAATTAGTAAAGACAAGTTTTCAAAAGCAAGTAGTGATTTGGGATATTCCCAATTTTAGGTGCCCAATTTGAGACATTTTAAACGGGTCTCATTTTCAGAAAGTGCTGAATATTCCATCTCTGAAAACCAGGCCTCTTTACCATGTCTCTGTTTGGGAACCCAAAATTCACCAGCCCCTTGAAATTGTTGGCCAGTATATATACAAACTTACATCATAAGGGAACCACCCAGTCTTTCCAAACACTGGCTAAATTCGATACTGAAGAAAGATACAAACTGTTGACACTCTGGGAGGTTAGTAATTTTAATTAGCCACCTTTCTGCTTCTCTGAAAAGCCAGTGACTTAAACTGGGAGATATGTTTTCATTGAAGAATCATGTTATCATTCTGAGTTTGAATAATTTTAACATCTTGCTTTGAAATATTTTTAAGCCCTCCTTTTAATTTCTGTGGAAATACATCTTTTGCTATCTCCTCGCATTGTAAAATATATGAATAGCAACTATCTGCATTCACTGGCACTTAAGGCCCTTGGGTGAGTTAGCACAAAGCTTGGACCACACTTCTGCAGTCAGATCCAGGTGGATGGACACTCACGCCCATAGAATGCAGGATCAAGGGCCCTCATTTCCTCTAATCTGCCAAAGGATGGGGAAGCTAGAGATACTTTTGTTAGTGAGAATTACTTGTTTTACTAGATGATGTTTGTTATGTGAGCCATAAGCAGCTAGGGGGAGATCTGCAAAGTCACAAAGGGCATTTAGCCACTCAACTTCCATTGATAGTCAATGGGAATTAGGTGCCTAAATGACCATCTGGGCCTGATCTAAAGCTCATTGAAGTCAGTGGAAAGACTCCCCTTTGACGTCCATTGGTTTTGGATCAGGTCCTTGGTATGCAGAGTTGTTTCATTGTACATGATCTCATTAAGAACTACCAATAAATAATCTGCTTTAAATACACTGTAATGAAATGTATTTTCTATGCCAAGCTAATCAACTGGAAACCATTGTATTGTTGATAAAATTGATCTTGTATATTTCTCTAAAGCTGCTGCTATTTGCCGGCACCTCTGAAGTTCTTTATTAAAGTCACATTTGCTGGCAGTCTTCAAATGCCCTAAACTAGATGATTTACTGCCCATTTTATGCAATTTTATGGCAGAAACTTTTAGAGGACCAGAGACGACTTAAACGTGAGCAAGAAGAAGCTGATATTGCAGCTAGAAGGCACACAGGGGTTATTCCAACGCACCATCAGTTTATCACTAATGAGCGGTTTGGGGACCTCCTAAATGTAGACGATACAGCAAAGAGGAAATCTGGGTCAGAGGTCTGTTATAGTTACCTCAGTCTGCTGCTTGACCCAATGCAATATTCGCCTCTCACAATGTTGCACTTTAGGCCGACATTTGCTCTCCAGAGAATGTTTAATTTTTTTCCCATTCTGGCTTCAATTAGAATTGCTTTGGCTCTTGTGCCTGGTAAATTAATTGATATCTCTATACCAAGCTGTATATGTTAAAGCATGCCTGCTGAGAATTGCTGGTGCACACCTGTGATGCATGCGTTTAAATATCAGCTACTTTTAGTGAATCAAAGGCATTTTACATCCCTTGCATCAGACTGCTACATTGTCTTCTTGTCTGTGCCTTATGCTTAGAAACTTCATGTCCTGTTGATCCTGGTCATGTGACTGTCCTGTATTTTTGTTAGAAATAGAGTATGCTGTTCTCCTTCTTTTGAAAGACGCTCAGTGCTGCTCTAGAAAAGAGTTGGAAGAAGTCCCAGCATGTTTCCTGAACATTACATGATTTAGTTCTTCTAAAAGAGACAAAGGAGGAGATACTTTTCAAGTCCTCCCATGGCACTTTTCACAAGAGTTGGGGTGTTTAGGTGGCCAAATGCCACTTCCTGCCTTAAACCATTGTGTATCATTGCTGTGTGCTGTTAAACAGCTGCTGTATTTCACCCTAGTGATGAGTGAGGTGGTTCCTGTGTGCAGGACTAACTTTTGCCCTCAGTTGCATGGGTGTAACTGAGGCCAGAAATGAACCCGTTGTTTTTAAAGTGCTTTGGGATCTTTCAGAATGAAAGGTGCCATGTGAGTGCAAGATATTAGTTATTATGATTATTTTATTACTACCAACTATATTTATTTTATTTCTAAAATTGCTAATTATTTTTATATTATTATTTCATTGCCATAGTGGCTTAAAAATTATCAAAATATTTTAGGACCATTTTAATCAGCCAACAAAATCACACCCTAAAAGCTGTCGATAGACGTGCTCTTAACACATCCCATCCTATTTACCTTTATAACTAACTTGAGACAGTTTTAGACACATGCTTATTTTTCTTCAATTCCTCCTGGCCTTTGTCTCTTTCCTACCAATTGAAACAGTGACCATAGCCGTACATGGGCCATGGTGCAGGGGGACAATAGATTTTCAGTGGGGTGTGAATGCCATGTGAGTATCACCCTATTGCTTTCTGCTGGCCCACATATTTTTCCTGTATCCAAGGGGAATTTTAATCCTAAATCCACAGACTCATTGTAGTTACTGGGGCAGTTGTGAGGTTCAGCAAGGTTTGACATGGTCACATGTTTAAACATTTACTGCTGTTAAACTCCCTGCTGTAGGGCTTTCCTTGCCATTGGTTACATTTATACCAGAAGGTGGCACTTGGCCTATTGAGGGATAAGTTCTTCTCTCAGATCCATAGAGCGGATCTGGACTCTGGTGCAAGAAGCATGCAGCAGAATATCTGAACTAAGATCAGCTAGTTTCACCCCCAGATTTGTTCTAGTCTTTGAAATGGCTGGGAAGCATTTCCATAGCCTTTTCACTAATGGGTCGAAAACAGAATTGTTGTTTTAATTTGTTGTTTTCAATCTTTAGATGAGACTTGCTAGAGCCAAGTTTGACTTCAAAGCACAGACATTAAAGTGAGTATATCTGGATATGGTTGTTTCTATCTCTCCCTATCTGCTTTTTCTGCATATCATGCGACATTTAGGATGTATAATAAGACTGATTAATGTTTCCGGAGTGTCTCTTGATCCAGTAATTCAAAGCAAGTCCTTCAAGTCAGTAGAGGAGCTTTGTATACCCTGTGTATCTTCTCCCCGTATGTCTTTGAGGCAAATCCTTTTGCTTCACTGACACAAACAAGTGTTTGTTCCTGCTAGACCCTGCTGGAGGGTGAGCTGGATTCACCTCCGCTTCATCCATTGTAAGCGGAGCTGCCAGTTGTGTCCTGACTGCAGTATCTTTATTACTGGTGGTGTTTTGAGAGGCAGGAAGAACCCAGCTGGTTGCTTAGATCCCAGCCTGAGCTTGCAGAGAGAACAGTGTTTTTGACCTGCTCACTATGTACATTTGATGTTGATGTGGCCAAGAGAGAGAGGAGCTTGTGTCATCCATGTTAGGAGAGGACAGGGTGGGTTTTTGTCATTCGCTGTTGGCTGGCCCATAGAAGAGGTTTGAGAGTCTGATACAGTTGGTCCTTTCGTTCCTGCTTTTCTTGCTGAAGTTTCCAAGTTCAAATCCAACTGCTGGACTGGTCCAAGCAAAGTCCATAACGGTTGCAAGGCTGGCTGGCCATGGAGCGTCATGTATATGGTGCTTCCATTATCAGCAAATTAGCTTCCTCTTAAACTCTCTCAGAATGGTCCTGGCCCACTTATCTCCTTGCAAAGTGAACAAGTGTGCAGGCAAAATGACCAGCCCAAAGCAGGAAAGTGGGCACGGGCCTCTCTTCTCCCATCCTATCCAGCAGCAGCAGCAGCAGCCAGTGGCTAGTGCTTTAACACTTGCTTGCCTTTCCTTTCCCCTGCTTGTGAAGGGGAGATGCTCAATAATGTCTGGCCACACCTCCTTTATGGAAAGCCACACCCACAATGCACTCAGACAGTGAGCAAACCCTTGGCATCTCATAGTAAGAACAACAGGGTAGTATCTAGATGAGTGGGTTGAGTGTGATCTATATGCTTCTTCCCAAACCCACCTTGCAGCAAATGGGTTGATAGGGACCCCCTGGAAAGTGTGAGATACCCAGCAGGTATATGGGATGGCACTTCGGATGTCCAGGATGAATATACACAGCCTCTCTCTCTCTTCTGCAGTGAAATTCATTGTGCTTTGTTTGCGGACAGTATGCAGTTCAGCTGTAACCAATGTGTTGTTAACAGGGAGCTTCCTCTGCAAAAAGGAGACATCGTTTACATTTACAAGCAGATTGACCAGAACTGGTATGAAGGAGAACACCATGGCAGAGTTGGCATCTTCCCACGCTCCTACATAGAGGTACCTCTTTCCTTTTGAAATGCTGTCATTCCAGAGCCACAGCTTTGCCTCAGAGCCACCCACTTGTGGGCTCCTGACGGGTCATTGGACTTCATTTCTTTCTTTCAGCTACTTCCGCCTGCTGAAAAAGCCCAGCCCCAAAAGCTGGCCCCGGTGCAAGTTTTAGAGTATGGAGATGCTGTGGCTAAATTTAACTTTAACGGGGATACTCAAGTGGAAATGTCATTCAGAAAGGTAGGACCCTCATTGGCGTGACAGGTGAAAGCATTCATCAAAACAAACCAGATGGTGCATCATTTCAAAGATGATCCACTAAAATTGGCAACCATTTTGTGCATGTTAGAATAATCTAATTATCTTAATCTAATCCTTGGGGGTTTTATTCAGCACCCATCGCCGTAGTATATTGTGATGAGTGTTTTGCAGGGAGACTGTCTATATCCCAGAAAGCAGACACGTGCTGTATTCCCACTCCAGAGGGACTAGCATGGGTGCAGTGCTGGTGCTGTGATTCTGCATGCTAAATTAGGCCTTTAGTGACACCTGCACAGCCTCATTACCATCACTTGGGTTGCATGGGTGTAAAATGAGGTGCAGAATGTGACTCTGCACTGGAACATCAACTTTCTGTTGATGAATTACTGGCTAGCTTGTACTCACATAGCATTGCTGAGCCAAACCAGATCACAAGAGTGAATAGAAGTGAACACATATCTGTGTTACTGTAGTGCCCACGTAAGGCAATGAATCTAGACAGGGAGTAAGAAGGTGCCATTTTCAGTCACTTTTCAGAGCAGAACTAAACGCATTTATTAAAGTACCTTAAATAGCAAAATTTCTCCATCTCAAAGGTGGCAGATGATTGCATGTGTGTTGATATTAAAATTCCATGTTCTCTATTTTCTTTTTCATTTTACTCAAGGTTGGAGCTTGCAGTTTATAATCAGGATTCAAAAGTCTTTCTTGTGTGTTTTGTCAGCAGAACAGAAGGGAAGAGGATTGGGGACAGAGCTTAGGGACTCTGCTATGGGATTCACATAATGAGATCAGAACCTCAGCTTTCATATAAAAAAATGTTTCTTGCATTCTGGATGCAAAGAAACTCTGTGAAATGTGACCCAAGAGTGACTGCTGCCTGCCTGAGTCTGCAGACAGCCTGAGCTAGCTTCAGGAGGGGTGAACCTCCCCAGTCAGCTCAACTCAGAAACATGCTGCCATGTCAAGAAGGGTGGGGCCACATGCCACAGATGGCTTGAATTCAACTGGGGCAAGGGCTCTCATCTCCTGTGCTGAAAGTTTACACGCTGGATTAGCGTCAGTGCTGTGTGATGGTTCTCTCCTGCAGGGCGAAAGGATCACGGTGATTCGGCGAGTTGATGAGAACTGGTACGAAGGGAAAATTTCTGGTACCAACCGCCAAGGCATCTTCCCTGTCACTTACGTGGACGTGCTCAAGCGGCCACTAGTGAAGAATGCTGTTGATTACCCTGAGCTGCTGATGTCTCACTCCCCTAATCGCAGTACAACGGCTTCCCCGCAGGTACCCAGGCTAGATGTAGCCAGTTACTAGACCTTACAGAACAGTAGGAAGAAATCCCCAGCCAAGGTTAGGGTGTACTGTACAGCAGCACCATCCATCCTGTCCAGTTCGCTCCCATTGTCCAGGGAGAGCTGAGCTGACGGGGTTACACTTCACTTACCAGAAAGACTGGGTGGCTGGGAGGACTGGGGACAGGACACAAAGCATTTCATCTCTGATCACAGATTGAACCTTGGCTAGGTTGGCAAGGATGGCAAGTTGAGTGAATTTCAGTGCCTTTGCAGGGATAAGTCAGTGACTTTGGTCCCGTTTGATGAGACTGGTGCCTACGCAAGTCAAACGATCACTGCGATGGGCATCCTGTTTGATTAAAAGGGCATTGAGACAAAGGGGTCAGCAGCAGTCCTTCCATCGATTTCAGTGGGATTTAGATCAGGGCCTAAATTATCCCTCCACATAGCAACTCCAGCTTAGGGCTGAGGCAGCTGGGCAGGACAGTGTGTCAGAGGCCCGAGTTACCATTGCTCATGCTGTACATGGTCAGTAGCAAAATGGAAGGTTTGGGTCTCTAGGGCCTGCCAGTCTCGCCCCATTAGGAGTGCGAAACTGCCTTTAAAACAGGTGTAGAAGCCAATAACTGGTGAATTAAATCCACCACAGAGACAGTGGCCGGTGGCAGTTTGGGATTGCAGTTTGTCCTGTTTGTAGTGGCAATCTCGTATCCAGGACTGACTGTGAGGCTTTATAGCCTTTGATACACTTCACCCTGTGCCTGAAAACATTTTTGCTTTAAAGTTGAGTACATACATGAGGTATATGCAGGCGCAGGGCCTGAGTCCCTGGGTGAGGGAGGGAAGGAAAGGTGTTAGCTGGTTCTGTTCAACATACACAAGAAGACCCTCCAGTAAGTAATGCTGGAGGAGGAGAGTCAGGAAGTTGGGGCATGCAACAGAGACTAGGGAAGGATTGGAAATTTCAGGACTACAGTCAGTGTCTCTGTCCTTGTCTTCCTTTAGTGTTCTTATTAGCAGGTATTTCTGTTCCTGGCCATTGAGTGAAGAGGAGACCATGCTTGCTTTCTTGGGGTTCCCTGAAAAAGTGAATCTCAACTTAGCTTCACTGTGTGTGGGCCTGGCACGTCCTACGTCACCATGGCATGCCTGCCGCCACCTTACTGCCAGCTTTTCCCTTGGTTTGGAAGCCTGTACGCACCCTTTCTTTGTTTTTTCAGCAGTTTTGTTAATTCTCTCAGTAAAAGCAGTTGTTTTCTTCCTTTCATTCTTGTTTCCTGCAAAGCATGGCTGGTGCGCACATATGATCGGGGAAAGTCCTAGGCCTGTCATGCCCAAGAGCCCTGCACCCCTAGACAAGGGCAGAGTTCAACCCATCTTTGTTCCAGCTTCATAAACCTAGAACTTGCTTTAAACTCAGAGAGCCAACTCCCGGGATGCTCGCTGCCTGGTAGCAGTGCCGGCTCCTTCAGCAGCCCCATGGCTCCAGTCACTGAGGGGCAAGGTACTACTCAGTGTGAGTAAGGGTTCGCAGTCTGCATAAAGCCCCCAGCGAGAGTTTATCCTCCATGCTGTGTCGTCTGCTTTCCTGCACTCACTCTTCATTTCCCCACTGCCTTCACTTGTGTTTGAGAATTTTGTACTTTTCCTTGTCATATGTCTTATTTCTATCTTTTTTTCCTTTTCTTTCCTTTTAAGTCTCCTGGCTCTGAGCTGCTCCATACACCAACTCCTCCACCTTTGCCATTCCCATGCCATGCCCTGTCTCCAGAGGTGCAGGCAATCACAGCCGAGTGGATTTCCCTGACTGTGAGAGTGTCTCCTAGCAATACTCCTATCACAACCCCTCCATTGCCTCCTCTCCCCGAAGGCTGTCTCTGTCCCCTCGACCATCTCACGCCCTCAGCTGCAGCCAGCCCCTCCCCCTCTGTTAGCCTTCACCATTCTAACCTTTCGGGCTCCTCCACGCCACAGTCCATTATATCGCCACTGCCATCTTTCCCCTCCAGGCCACCGTCCTCTGCTCACACTTTCAGTCACTCACCTCCGCAAAGCGAAGAAAAGTTTGTTGGCTGCCCTTCCCCCAACCTGAGCAGCTGTCAGACCCTTCACTCGGTTGTTGGGAGACCCGAGAGCTTCCTCTCCGAGCTCAGTGATGTCATTGGCAACCAAAGCAAGGTCCGAAATAATAGAGAAGGCAGCAGAAACAGTGAGAGGGAGGGTCGGAAGGAGACAGACAAAGGCTCTAATCTCATGCCCGAGATCTCTGTGGAGGGTTGCTTGAAAACATCAAACCTAGACAAGAATATGAGCCCAGAAAAGAGACCCTTTGCTTCCTTTGGGGAAAGCCAATTATGTCAGGAGCTAATCACTCCTGGGCAGGGAAATAATGCTGAGAAAAGAGGCACAAGGAAAGATGAACTGAGAGTGATTCGAAGCGGAGCAAACAAGGTACTTCTTCTGCATGTGTATGCTATTCTGAAACCCTACGCTTACTTGTGTGTTCAAATCCTTACTGCTCAGCTGGCCACACAGAGCCAGTAGCTGTTGCCTATCCCTTTATGGACTATAGCTAGCTAGTGGCTGTTAGCAATACTGTCTCCAGCGTGCAGGGGGCTAAAATGGCCTAGAAGTGGATCCAGCAAGGCTGTAGAAAGAGTTAGTTGAGAATAAGCATGAAAGTAGGAATTGCCTTGACAAATATTCCAAAGCCTCGTCTAGTCTGCTATCCTAGCCCAATCAGTGGTCATTACTAGAAGTGTCAGAGGAAGGCATATTGCAGCCTCCATGCAATTCACATCTCTGTTCGAAAACAATGGACTACAGGGAATTCCTCCCTCACCCTAGCTGGTGATCACTTTATGCCCTGAAGTATAAATTTCATCCTAGCTAGGGAGAGCACCTATGCTGTTCTCATTCATAAAAATGAAGGTGGGTGAACCTAATGGAGCCTGAGGTGCGGTGAACCTCTATCCCGGGTCTGTGTATTTGCACAGCCAACTAGTTAAAGTACATGAGTCATCTTTTCTTGTAACGCACTCAGTGGGCCTGATTCTCATTTACCCTACCAGTCCCTTTATGTAAATGTCACTAACACCCACTGTAAGGCCCCTTTACACTGCCAGAGTGGGGTAAAAGGACCTAAGAATTAAAGCCGTAGTGTTTTCTCCCAAGAATGAGTCAGTTATTTAAAATTATATATACACTTGTTGCTGAAGAGCAAGCTGTGCTCTGTGAAAAGAATAGAGGAATCTTAGGGGAGCTCTCAGCTAGCAGGAGGTGGCATAATTGGCTTCAACACCCCCAACTTCCCCCGCTCTGCCAAATCTCGACTGATTTATGGTCCCTTGGAGACCATAACCGGCTGGAGTAAGTTACAGTAGCCCCCTAGGCTGTTCTTGCTTACACCCAGGCTGTGGCTTTGGCAGCTTCAGAATCAGATGCCTGGAACTGGCTCCCTTCCCCTTTCCTGTATCAAGATGATCTTGATGCAACATAAAATCTGGGCCAGAATTAAACAAGGAAGGGAAAAATGCCTTCTGACACTGTGCTCCATGCTACCAAATTATATTTTTTTTAATATGAAATTAACCAGGGTCTTCACCAAAATTGTATCTAAGATTTACAAAAAGATACAGTTTTTCATCTTTATGTATTGCCAGCAGCCATTACATACGCTTAACATTCTGCTCATGCAGTCCAGTTGTAAGCAAAGAAGGATAAGCTAGGAAGGTGTCTTGTCCCTTGCATGGAGTTACGTTTGCAATGTGTGCACCAAATTTGAGTGTATATATAAAGGATGCTCTTATCACAAAAGATGATAGCAGTGATTCTGATAAGAAATCATGCATTTGGCTGACCAACTTTTCTTTCCTTTAAAAGACTGCAGACACTTCATTCTCTTCATCTGCTCTTCTCTCTTCCTCTGCACATTCTTCCTCTGCTGTCACAATACAACCACCTCCTAGACTTACACGCAGGGTCAGAATGCCCCAGGTAACCATTGTTGCTGATAATTATTCTGTGGCTCGGAGCTGTTTCCATGCTATTGTCATTAGTTTGTTATGTGGTTGCTTGTCCATATGTTGATTTCACAGGTGAAGTACATCTGCTGACTTTAATATGGTGAGCCTGTTAAAGGGTCATTTAAAGTTTAGTTCCAGACGCCGTGGAAATGATGGGAGTAAGCAGCATGGGTGAAATCTTCAGTGGCTGTATGTCAGTGTAGCTTTGTTGAAGTCAATGGAACTAAGCTGATTTACACCAGCTGAGGATCTGGCCCTAAATTCCTCCAAAGTGTTAGCTTAAGACATATTTGATCTTGTCGGATCCTGAGTGCCTGTAGCTACAGTGAACTTCAGCTGGAATTGCTGTGGTCAGTCCCTGAAGGGATCAGTAGCCTAATTAGTAAGAGCAGTGGTGGATTACTGCATGGGCTAACGGGGCCCATGCCCAGGAACCCCAGCCAATTTATGGGCCCCCTCAGGAGCGCCGGAACTCTGGCCCTGCCCCTGGCTCCTCCTCTCCCCCCGCCCACCCAGCTGTGGTAGATAGGGTACCCAAATTTCCCCCCCCCCCGCTATACCCCACTATACCCCGCCCCGCTTGTTGTGTTGGCTTTTAAGAATGTTTGGAGCTCTTTGGATTAGGGGCCATTGTTTTTTCCATGTTTGTGATGTCTGTGTAGTCTCATGACATGAAGCCTTGATATTGATTTAAGCAAGGGAACCACAGTGTTAAACCCCTCCAGAGCCAGAGAAGGAGAGATGCTGAGATTGTGGATCACTTAAGAGCTGCCCAGGGAGCCCGGGCTGCTGTGGCATAGGTGCCGACTCCATGGGTGCTCCAGCTAGAGGGAAAAAAATTAGTGGGTGCTTTGCAACCACCAGCAGCCAGCCCCCTCTCCCTCCCAGTGCCTCCCACCCGCAGCAATCAGCTGTTCCGCAGCATGCAGGAGGCACTATGGGGAGAGGGAGGAACGGGGACAGGGAGCACTCGGGGAGGGGATGGAACTGGGCAGGAAGAAGCTGGGCGGTGGTGGAGCAGGGGCAGGAGGGGGTGGGGGCTTGGGGGAAGAGGGTGGGGCCTGGGGCAGAGCAGGGGGTTGAGCACCCCCAGAGGCCAGAAGAAGCTGGCGCATGTGCACTGTGGGGAGCCCCAGACCCTCTACCTGCCCTGGGCAGGGGGCCAGCATGCCTGAGAGTAACCCCCAGTCCGTGTCCCTGCTCCCCAGGGTGCACCACCCAGGGTAGGTGGCCCGAGCTCCCTGGGAAGCTTTTACTACAGTCCGGCTCCCACTTCCGGCCTGGCCAGGGCCTTGGGGGGGAGGGGAGGAGCGGGGGGGAGCCATGTGGCTCGGTGTGGGTGGCTAAAATGTTCTTTGTGCCCAGGGCCCCAGTAAATTGTAATCCGTGTCTAAGTAAGAGGGATGTAATGTATCAAGAAGATGGTTTTGCAGGAGTTGTTTTTTATTTGCTTCCAAAAGTTACTAACCACCTTTTTCTGGTATGGGCCAGTAAAGATGGGCTCAGGCTGCAGCGTTCAGATCTGGAGTGGGAACACCTAAAGCTGTTAGGGCCTGTTAGGACCTGGAGTTCTGCCTCAGCACATTGGGAAGGTAGGGGGCCCTTGTAAACTTCAGGATCAGATCTCAAGGGGCCCAAAGTTAGGGGCATGGGGTTTGTACGAGTTTGCATCCACAGTTTTGGATCTGACTCACATCTGTAGGACAGTGGGTGGCTAATTCTGTGATTCTTCTTCGAGTGATTGCTCCAATGCATTCCAGTTAGGTGTGCGCGCCGCGCGTGCACGGCTTCCCCGGAACTTTTTTACCCTAGCTACTCCGGCGGGCCGGCTGGCGCCCCCTGGAGTGGCGCCGCTATGGCGCCGGTATATACTCCAGCCGGCCCGTCCGCTCCTCAGATCCTTCTTACCGCCTGTGACGGCAGTTGGAACTGTGGAGTGCTAAACAGTTCTCCACGTCCCTAGCTTTCTCTCTTCTTCATTGTGTATATAGTTACCATAGTTAGTTGTAGTTATTTAGTTAGTATAGTTAGTGTTAGTTAGATAAGGTAAAAAGGGGGGTTTTCCCCTTTTTTGCCTTAACCGGTGCGGGCTCATGCCCAAAGCACCGGGCTTTAAACCCTGCACGGTGTGCCAGAGACCGATGCCCGTGGGAGACCCGCACGACGCCTGTCTCCGCTGCTTGGGCGAAGGGCACCGCACAGACAAGTGCCCGATCTGCTCGAAGTTCAAACCGCGGACCCGCAAGGATCGGGATACCCGCCTAAAGCAGATCCTCATGGAGGCGTCTCTTCAACCAGCGGCACCGTCGGCACCGGTCCCGCGGCCTCCTCCCGTGCAGATCACACCGCCGGCACCGAGTCGCTCCACGTCTGCGGCACCGCCGGCGAAGAAGGCGGTGACGAAGTCTCGGCACCGCTCGCTTTCGCCCGCCAGGAAACAGAGACTGGCGAAGGCCCTGGCTCAGGCTCGCGTAGAGGACTCTGCCAAAGCGACTCCGCAGCCTGCAGCCCCCGTGGTGCCTCTGCACAAGACGTGCACTGCACCTGTGACTCCGGCGCCGCAAGGGCCGTCGAGTCCAGCGCCGCCACGCTCCCCGGTGCCGTCCGTGGTCGAGCTTCGGCAGCCGTCGACGCCGGAGACATTTGCCTCCGCGCGAGAGCTGATACAGCTCCTAGAGGCTCCAGGCCTCCGGCACCGCCGGTGCGGGCTGTCGCGTCCAAGGGAAAACCGGCCGCGATGATCCGGCCACCATCCCTGGAATCACGGCGTGGACATCATACACGGTCCCGGTCTCGTTCCCGCACCGTCGACAGGTCCCCGTCCCGCCGATCGCGATCCCGGCACCGCTCTCCATCGCGGCACCGTTCGCAATCTGCTCGCCGGTCGCAGTCCCGGTACCGCTCCTCTTCGCGGCACCGGTCGTACTCCCGGCGTCGCACCAGATCCAAGTCGCCGCCGCGTCGGCACCGACGGTCTCTGTCACGGCACCGTTCCCGGCGCCGCGACTCCCGCGGACGCTCCAGACATCGCAGCTCGCGCTCTTGGTCGAGCTCCCGGCACCGGTCGAGCTCCCGGCACCGCGATGACCGTGGTCATTCCCGGCACCGGAGATCTTACTCCCGGTTGAGCTCCCGGCACCTCTCCAGTCCCCGGCACCGGTTGAGCTCCCGGCGCCGGTCGAGCTCCCGGCACCGTGGAGAGAGTCATGTGAGGTCGCCTTCCCGGCACCGAGTGGAAGGGCATCTCGCTGCGGTATGCCCTGGAACCTCCTCGGCACCTCCCTGGCCTTCTCGCCCCGAGTCGGTCGCCTCCGGCGCAGAAGCCTATGGGCTCCCGCCTCCGACGCCACCGGCCCAGCCTCGCGGTGCGCAGCAGTGGGGATTTTGGGTGCCATGGACCCAATATGAGTCGGACGGTGTGCCCTTTCTGCCGAGGCCTCCAGGGACCCAGCGCAGAGTCCCAGAGGCATCGATATCTCGACCACCGCCATCACCACCACCAGCTATTCCGGTGGAGTCAGAGGGCCCCTCCGAACCCCCAGCGCACCACGCAGTGGACCCCTCTTCGGCAGAGGTCGTCCAGGAGTTATCCTCCGCGTCCTCACCCGATGAGGCGGTGGCCGGCGCGGCGTCAAAGGAGCCGCCCCCCGTTGATGCAAAAGCGCATCAGGACCTGCTCCGCCGTGTGGCGACGGCTATGGCCCTCCCTGTGGAGGAGGTAAAGGAGGACGAGGACCCTATCACAAACGTGGTGGGGTCAGACATGCCAGTACGGGTTGCGCTACCTTTTGTGCGCACAGTCCAAAGAAACGCCACCACTATTTGGCAGACGCCCGCATCTGTGCCTCCCACAGCCCGTGGCGTCGAAAGAAAGTACTCAGTCCCTCCCACGGGCTATGAGTACTTGTATGTGCATCCTGCTCCGGACTCCCTAGTTGTTCAGTCCGTCAATGATAGAGAGCGAAACGGCCAGCCGGCCCCTGCTCCAAAGTCAAAGGACGCACGACGGATGGACCTACTCGGCCAAAAGGTCTATTCTGCGGGGGGTCTGCAGATGAGGATTGGCA
The DNA here is from genome assembly GCF_020497125.1 of Mauremys mutica. NCBI lineage: Eukaryota > Metazoa > Chordata > Testudines > Geoemydidae > Mauremys > Mauremys mutica. Next base: position 54,920,624 of record NC_059078.1, on the reverse strand, counting down.
ACCAGCTGGTCCTCCTGGCCAGATACGTGTTTGACATACTCACGTCTCTGGACAAGTTCTCTGACCTCCTGCCGTCGACATCCCGCCAGGACTTCACCACGATGTTGGAAGAAGGGAGGCGATCCTCTCGGTCTTCCATTACAGCCGCCCTCGACGTGGCGGACTCAGGGGCACGCACTTTAGCATCAGGGGTCACGATGCGGCGCATCGCCTGGCTCCAATCTTCTACCCTGCCTCCGGAAGTACAGTATACTCTCCAGGATTTGCCCTTTGAGACCAAGGGGTTATTCTCGGAGAAGACGGACTCGCGGATCCAGTCTCTAAAGGATGGCCGGGTGGCGATACGTACACTCGGTATGCATACGCCGGTGACGCAGCGCAGGCCATTCCGCCCACAGCCTTCCCGGTATCAGTCGCGGTACCGACCCTACCCGGCTCGGCGACCGGCCCAAAATCGCCGTCGCCCATCGGGCAACCGCCGGAACCAGGGCCAGGCCGCTTCCAAAGCCCTGCACGCGGCCAAGCAACCCTTTTGATGGGACGCACGAGGGCTGCACATCACTCTCCCCTCCAGATCCTTCCCGTTTATTTCACAACCGCCTCTCCCGCTTCTTCTCGGCGTGGTCCCGGGTGACGTCGGAAAGCTGGGTACTCAGCACGGTCCATTCGGGATACCGTCTCCAGTTTTTCACCCCCGCCTTCCCACCCACCTTCCCTGTCCCTCTTCAGGGACCCCTCTCACGAGCAGGTCCTCATACAAGAGGTCCAGACTCTGTTGAGCGTGGGTGCCATCGAGGAGGTGCCTCCCTCCAGGCGGGGCAGGGGATTTTACTCCAGGTATTTCCTCATCCCCAAGGCGAAAGGCGGGCTACGTCCTATCCTGGACCTTCGCGGGCTGAACAGATACCTGCTCAAGCCCAAGTTCCGCATGGTCACCTTGGGGACCATCATTCCCTCCCTGGATCCGGGAGACTGGTTTGCTGCCCTCGACATGAAGGACGCATACTTCCATGTCGCGATCTACCCCCCTCATCGGCGCTTCCTTCGGTTTGTGGTCAACGACGCCCACTACCAGTTCGCCGTGTTGCCGTTCGGCCTATCGACCGCCCCCAGAGTGTTCACCAAATGCATGGCGGTCGTCGCCGCAGCCCTTCGACGGAGTCAGATACATGTTTACCCGTATCTGGACGACTGGCTGATTCGAGGTCAGTCCCGGCAGCTGGTGGGCAATCAGCTGACAGAGATCCTGGCTCTCTTTCGGAGGCTCGGCCTTCTCATCAACTTCGACAAGTCCACGTTGATTCCGACACAGCGCGTCGAATTCATCGGCGCGGTCCTCGACTCCACGGTGGCCAGAGCCTTTCTCCCTCGGGCTCGGCACCAGACAATGGTCTCCCTCATCCGGGACCTCGTCAATTTCCCGACTACGACGGTGCGGTCATGCCTTCGCCTCCTAGGCCACATGGCATCATGTACGTATGTCACCGCGTATGCGCGGCTCCACCTCCGTCCGTTCCAGTCCTGGCTCGCGACGGTGTACCGCCCGCATCGCGACACCATCGACATGGTGGTCACGGTCAACAGGTCGACCCTCGACTCCCTCCGCTGGTGGCTCGACCCGGAGGTCGTCTGCGCCGGAGTCCCGTTCCACCCTCCTCGGCCATCTGCAACGTTGACCACGGACGCCTCTGCGCTCGGATGGGGGGCTCACCTGGGGGACCTTCACACTCAAGGCCTCTGGTCAGCGCACGAGCTCGCACTCCACATCAATGTCCGCGAGCTCCGAGCGATCCGCTTCGCATGTCACACCTTTCGGTCCAACCTGCACGGCCGCTGTGTGACAGTGTTCACGGACAATACGACAGCAATGTTCTACGTGAACAAGCAGGGCGGAGCCCGCTCGTCCCCCCTCTGCAAGGAAGCGATCCTCCTGTGGGACTTCTGCGTGACCCACTCCATTCACCTGGAAGCGTCTTTTCTTCCGGGAGTGCAGAACACGGTGGCCGACCATCTCAGCAGGTTGTTTCTCTCCCACGAGTGGTCTCTTCGTCCCGACGTTGCACACACGATCTTCCAGAGGTGGGGGTTTCCCCGGGTCGACCTCTTCGCCTCCAAGGCGAACAGGAAGTGTCTCCAGTTCTGCTCGTTCCGGGGTCACTCGCCGGGCTCTCTGTCGGACGCCTTCCTGTATCCCTGGGAGACTCACCTCCTCTACGCCTTCCCTCCGTTCCCGCTCGTACACAGAGTGCTCCAGAAGCTTCGGAGGGATCGAGCCACCGTCATACTCGTGGCTCCGGCCTGGCCGAGGCAGCATTGGTACACCCTGCTCCTCGAGCTCTCCGTTCGGGATCCCATCCCGCTCCCGTTATGGCCGGACCTCATTACGCAGGACTTCGGCAGGCTCCACCATCCGAACCTGCCGTCCCTCCATCTTACAGCCTGGTACCTGCGTGGTTGACCCACGCAGAGAGGGATTGTTCGGCGGCCGTACAGCAGGTCCTGTTGGAAAGCAGAAAGCCTTCCACTCACTCCACCTACATGGCGAAATGGAAGAGGTTCGCACTCTGGTGTGACCAACAGGGGCTCAACCCATTCGTGGTACCGGTCCCTACCATCCTGGACTACCTCTACTACCTTAAGGAGCAAGGTTTGGCGGTTTCCTCCTTGAGGGTCCACCTCGCAGCAGTGTCCGCCTTTCGTCCGTCGGTGGATGGTCGCTCCGTCTTTTCCAATCCGATGGTCTCCCGCTTCCTGAAAGGCCTCGACCGCTTATACCCGCCGGTTCGACGCCCTGCCCCGACCTGGGACTTAAACCTCGTCCTGGCCAGACTCATGTGTCCGCCATTCGAGCCTATGGCCACATGCTCTCTCCTTTACCTCTCCTGGAAGGCGGCCTTCCTGGTTGCCATAACGTCGGCAAGACGAGTATCGGAGCTCCGAGCGTTGATGGTGGGCCCGCCCTACACCGTCTTCCACGCAGATAAGGTGCAGCTTCGTCCTCATCCGGCCTTCCTGCCAAAGGTGGTCTCGGCTTTCCACCTTAATCAGGACATCTTTCTTCCGGTCTTCTTCCCGAAGCCCCATACCACACCTCGGGAACAACAGCTCCACACCCTCGACGTCCGTCGAGCGCTTGCTTTTTACATCGAGCGGACGAAGCCCTTCCGGCGTTCCACACAGCTCTTCGTAGCAGTCGCCGATCGCATGAAAGGCGAGCCGGTCTCTTCCCAGCGCATCTCCTCCTGGGTAACGCAATGCATCCGGACATGCTACGAGCTGGCTCACGTGACACCGTGCCGCCTCACCGCTCACTCCACGAGAGCGCACGCCTCGTCTACCGCCTTCCTGGCCCATGTCCCTATCCAGGACATCTGCAGAGCAGCCACCTGGTCTTCGGTCCACACCTTCGCCTCCCACTACGCGTTGGTGCAGCAGTCTAGAGACGATGCAGCCTTCGGCTCTGCGGTATTACACTCCGCCACGTCTCACTCCGACCCCACCGCCTAGGTAAGGCTTGGGAATCACCTAACTGGAATGCATTGGAGCAATCACTCGAAGAAGAAAAGACGGTTACTCACCTGTAGTAACTGTTGTTCTTCGAGATGTGTTGCTCCAATCCATTCCAGACCCGCCCTCCTTCCCCACTGTCGGAGTAGCCGGCAAGAAGGAACTGAGGAGCGGACGGGCCGGCTGGAGTATATACCGGCGCCATAGCGGCGCCACTCCAGGGGGCGCCAGCCGGCCCACCGGAGTAGCTAGGGTAAAAAAGTTCCGGGGAAGCCATGCACGCGCGGCGTGCACACCTAACTGGAATGGATTGGAGCAACACATCTCGAAGAACAACAGTTACTACAGGTGAGTAACCGTCTTTTATTGGCTTGGCATGTCCAGCCTGCTGATGTCCAGCCTGGTGTTTCAGCTGGTTCTGTGGAACCCACTAACACCCAAATTCACTACAAACACTACCAAAGGAGCCAGTGTTAATACTGTTGTAACATAAACAGCTCAGTGTCAGCACTGAACAGCTGATACCCCCTCCTTTCTATTCCCCCGAAAGGAGTAAGAGGTATTCTAGTCTGTTTACACATCAGTATACTTCCAGCTCAGTTCCACTGGCTGGCAATATATGAAGGAGAAAGCACACACTTTGCAAAGGCTAGTGTGGGGTGCTGGTTGTTTTCACCAACAAAGTGTCCAAATTTGATCTGGAATTCGTTAATGGAGGATGAATCTGGACACCTGTTGCCATTTTTAGTCATTTCCCTGATCATCAACTGCTTTCTAAGGGTGAAGTATGGAATTAAGCCTGCGATTTGCCCTTCGCTTACCTCTGTCCCCATTTCCCCTGGGGACAAGGGTTTTGAATGGGCAAATGTTCATTAAACAGTCACCTTCCCAGTCCCATCCCCCAGAATTTACCATTTTGATTTAGATTCCAAGTACCTGACCCCAAGGGTGGGTTTGTTTCTAGTTCAGATTTTAAAAAATCAAAATTTGCAATTTTCTTGTGGGTTTGTGTTTCTCCTAGCATTTTATTCACTCATCCCTACTGGGAGCTGTGTGTGTGTGCAGGGCCGTCCCTAGGGGGGTGCGGGACCCGGGACATTAGAAATTCAGCACCTATCTGCCGAGGGGTGCTCCCCCTAGCTCCGCCCAGGCCCTGCCTCCACTGCACCCCTTCCCCCAAGGCCCAGGGCTGCCCAGAGGGGGGTGCAAGTGGGGCAATTTGCCCCAGGCCCTGGGACCCACAGGGGCCCCCATGAGAATATAGTATTCTATAATATTGCAACTTTTTTTATGGAAGGGGCCCCCGAAATTGCTTTGCCCCAGGCCCCCTGAATCCTCTGGGTGGCCCTGTCAAGGCCCCAGCCCCACCCTGCTTCTTCCCGCCCCACCTCTTCCCCTCCCAGTTCTGCCCTCTCCCCCAAGCACGCTGCGCCCTTGTTCCTCCCCCGCAGCGCCTCCTAACGCTGAGAAACAGTTGATCCTTGGTAGGCGCTGGGGGGGAGAGGGCGGTTCTGATAGGGGGGCTCCTCCTCTTGCCCCCGCCCCCGCTCGCCTGCTCACCTCCCACCTCACCTGCCCACCCGTGGTCCCCCACAAAGCGTGGGTTCTGGGGCGGGTGCCCCAATTCACCGTGCCCAAGGGACAGCTTTGTGTGTGTGTGTGTGTGTTTGCACATGTGTATGCGAGAGAGAGAGAACAGGATGTGATCACAAAATGATAATCCTAAAGATGCACTTTCAGACTAAACGCTGAACAGATGCTGTTTTATTTATGGTTTTGTGCCCTGCTGATAATATGACCTTGATGTCCTTTTCGGGGGGTTATCAAGCCAACATTTTTATTCCATGTGCCATGACAACTACAGCATTGTGAGGATCAAGTTAAAATTATGCATTAAATTATGAGAGGCCTCAACCTGCCCTCTGAGTTTGTGGGCAGTTATTTAGGGGGCAGTTAGCACATTTGTATGTACAAATAGATATCCCATTACCTGAATGGCTTGTGGAGACACTGTTTGCATGAGCAGAATTGAAGGCACCAACTCATGGGCAGGTTTCCAAATCTGGCCTTCTATTATTTTTAACTGAATGCTAAAAGCACTAAGTCTTGTCCACGTGGGGAAATGTTCCAGCGTTCCTATGCTGATATAATTATAAAAGTGACATAAGCAAAACTGAAAAAAGGCCACTGTTGTTCTGGATCAGTGTCCACAAGTGGGAGTTATACCAATAGTAATGATGGTATATTTCCTCATATAGACAAGCTCTTAGCAGAAATTAAACTGAGCTACAGAATTCAGATCCAGGTTTGGACCTCAGTTTCGACACTGCTCATCCTCAGTGTTTGTGGGTGGTTTTCAGTTTGTAATCCCAATTGAACTCATTCTAGAGAGCAGCTCTAATTGTGAAATTCAAAGCCAAGTTTTGTTAACATAAGAACATAAGAAAGGCCGTACCGGGTCAGACCAAAGGTCCATCTAGCCCAGTATCTGTCTACCGACAGTGGCCAATGCCAGGTGCCCCTGAGGGAGTGAACCTAACAGGCAATGATCAAGTGATCTCTCTCCTGCCATCCATCTCCATCCTCTGACGAACAGAGGCTAGGGACACCATTCTTACCCATCCTGGCTAATAGCCATTTATGGACTTAGCCACCATGAATTTATCCAGTCCCCTTTTAAACATTGTTATAGTCCTAGCCTTCACAACCTCCTCAGGTAAGGAGTTCCACAAGTTGACTGTACGCTGCGTGAAGAACTTCCTTTTATTTGTTTTAAACCTGCTGCCTATTAATTTCATTTGGTGACCCCTAGTTCTTGTATTATGGGAATAAGTAAATAACTTTTCCTTATCCACTTTCTCAACATCACTCATGATTTTATATACCTCTATCATGTCCCCCCTTAGTCTTCTCTTTTCCAAACTGAAGAGTCCTAGCCTCTTTAATCTTTCCTCATATGGGACCCTCTCTAAACCCCTAATCATTTTAGTTGCTCTTTTCTGAACCTTTTCTAGTGCTAGAATATCTTTTTTGAGGTGAGGAGACCACATCTGTACACAGTATTCGAGATGTGGGCGTACCATGGATTTATATAAGGGCAATAATATATTCTCAGTCTTATTCTCTATCCCCTTTTTAATGATTCCTAACATCCTGTTTGCTTTTTTGACCGCCTCTGCACACTGCGTGGACATCTTCAGAGAACTATCCACGATAACTCCAAGATCTTTTTCCTGACTCGTTGTAGCTAAATTAGCCCCCATCATGTTGTATGTATAGTTGGGGTTATTTTTTCCAATGTGCATTACTTTACATTTATCCACATTAAATTTCATTTGCCATTTTGTTGCCCAATCACTTAGTTTTGTGAGATCTTTTTGAAGTTCTTCACAATCTGCTTTGGTCTTAACTATCTTGAGTAGTTTAGTATCATCTGCAAACTTTGCCACCTCACTGTTTACCCCTTTCTCCAGATCATTTATGAATAAATTGAATAGGATTGGTCCTAGGACTGACCCTTGGGGAACACCACTAGTTACCCCTCTCCATTCTGAGAATTTACCATTAATTCCTACTCTTTGTTCCCTGTCCTTTAACCAGTTCTCAATCCATGAAAGGACCTTTCCTTTTATCCCATGACAGCTTAATTTACGTAAGAGCCTTTGGTGAGGGACCTTGTCAAAGGCTTTCTGGAAATCTAAGTACACTATGTCCACCGGATCCCCCTTGTCCACATGTTTGTTGACCCCTTCAAAGAACTCTAATAGATTAGTAAAACACAATTTCCCTTTACAGAAACCATGTTGACTATTGCTCAAGAGTTTGTTTTTCTATGTGTCTGACAATTTTATTCTTTACTATTGTTTCAACTAATTTGTCCGGTACCGACGTTAGACTTACCGGTCTGTAATTGCCGGGATCACCCCTAGAGCCCTTTTTAAATATTGGCGTTACATTAGCTAACTTCCAGTCATTGGGTACCGAAGCCGATTTAAAGGACAGGTTACAAACCTTAGTTAATAGTTCCGCAACTTCACATTTGAGTTCTTTCAGAACTCTTGGGTGAATGCCATCTGGTCCCGGTGACTTGTTAATGTTGAGTTTATCAATTAATTCCAAAACCTCCTCTAGTGATACTTCAATCTGTGACAGTTCCTCAGATTTGTCACCTACAAAAGCCAGCTCAGGTTTGGGAATCTCCCTAACATCCTCAGCCGTGAAGACTGAAGCAAAGAATCCATTTAGTTTCTCCGCAATGACTTTATCATCTTTAAGCGCTCCTTTTGAATTTTGATCATCAAGGGGCCCCACTGGTTGTTTAGCAGGCTTCCTGCTTCTGATGTACTTAAAAAACATTTTGTTATTACCTTTGGAGTTTTTAGCTAGCCGTTCTTCAAACTCCTCTTTGGCTTTTCTTATTACACTCTTGCACTTAAGTTGGCAGTGTTTGTGCTCCTTTCTATTTGCCTCACTAGGATTTGACTTCCACTTTTTAAAGGAAGTCTTTTTATCTCTCACTGCTTCTTTTACATGGTTGTTAAGCCACGGTGGCTCTTTTTTAGTTCTTTTACTGTTTTTCTTAATTTGGGGTATACATTGAAGTTGGGCCTCTATTATGGTGTCTTTAAAAAGGGCCCACGCAACTTGCAGGGATTTCACTTTAGTCACTGTACCTTTTAACTTTTGTCTAACTAACCCCCTCATTTTTGTATAGTTCCCCCTTTTGAAATTAAAGGCCACAGTGTTGGGCAGTTGAGGTGTTCTTCCTACCACAGGGATGTTGAATGCTATTGTATTATGGTCACTATTTCCAAGCGGTCCTGCTATAGTTACCTCTTGGACCAGCTCCTGCGCTTCACTCAGGATTAAATCTAGAGTCGCCTCTCCCCTTGTGGGTTCCCGTACCAGTTGCTCCATGAAGCAGTCATTTAAAGTATCGAGAAATTTTATCTCTGCATTTCGTCCTGAAGTGAAATGTTCCCAGTCAATATGGGGATAATTGAAATCCCCCACTATTATTGGGTTCTTAATTTTGATAGCCTCTCTAATTTCCCTTAGCATTTCATCATCACTATTACTGTCCTGGTCAGGTGGTCGATAATAGATCCCTACTGTTATATTTTTACTAGAGCATGAAATTTCTATCCATAGAGACTCTATGGAACCTGTGGATTCGCTTAAGATTTTTACTTCATTTGAATCTACACTTTCTTTAACATATAGTGCCACTCCTCCCCCTGCACGGCCTGTTCTGTCCTTCCGATATATTTTGTACCCCGGAATGATTGTGTCCCATTGATTGCTCTCAGTCCACCAGGTTTCTGTGATGCCTATTATATCTATATCCTCCTTTATCACAAGGCACTCTAGTTCACCCATCTTATTATTTAGACTTCTGGCATTTGTGTACAAGCACTTTAAAAACTTGTCCCTGTTTATTAGCCTGCCTTTTTCTGATGTGCCAGATTCTTTTTTTATGTGACTGTTTATCATCTGATCCGGCCCTTACATTATACTTCTCATTCCTCTGCTTCTGACTATAACCTGGAGATTCTCTATCGTCAGACTCTCCCCTAAGAGAAGTCTGTGTCCGATCCACATGCTCCTCTGCAGCAGTCGGCTTTCCCCCATCTCCTAGTTTAAAAACTGCTCTACAACCTTTTTAATGTTTAGTGCCAGCAGTCTGGTTCCACTTTGGTTTAGGTGGAGCCCATCTCTCCTGTATAGGCTCCTCCCATCCCAGAAGTTTCCCCAGTTCCTAATGAACGTGAACCCCTCCTCTCTACACCATCGTCTCATCCACGCATTGAGACTCTGAAGCTCTGCCTGCCTACCTGGCCCTGCGCGTGGAACTGGGAGCATTTCTGAAAATGCCACCATAGAGGTCCTGGATTTCAGTCTCTTCCCTAGCAGCCTAAATTTGGCTTCCAGGACATCTCTCCTACCCTTCCCTATGTCATTGGTACCTACATGTACCACGACCACCGGCTCCTCCACAGCACTACACATAAGTCTATCTAGATGCCTCGAGAGATCCGCAACCTTCGCACCAGGCAGGCAAGTCACCATACGGTTCTCCCGGTCATCACAGACCCAGCTATCTACATTTCTAATAATCGAATCTCCCATTACTAACACCTGCCTTTTCCTAGAAACTGGAGTTCCCTCCCCCGGGGAGGCAACCTCAGTGCGAGAGGCAACCCCAGCACCATCTGGAAGGAGGGTCCCAACTACGGGAAGGTTTCCCTCTGCTCCCATTGACTGCTCTACTTCCCTGGGCCCTTCTTCCTCCTCAACAGCACAGGAGCTGTCTAAGCGGAGGTGGGACAATTCTACAGTGTCCCGGAAAGCCTCATCAACATACCTCTCTGCCTCTCTCAGCTCCTCCAGTTCCGCCACCCTGGCCTCCAAAGTCCGTACATGGTCTCTGAGGGCCAGGAGCTCCTTGCACCGACTGCACACATACGCCACCCGCCCACAGGGCAAGTAATCATACATGTGACAGTCAGTGCAATAAACTGGATAGCCCCCACTCTGCTGCTGGGCTTCTGCCTGCATTGTCTCCTAGTTAGTGAAAGGGTGGTTTACGGAAAGTAGTTTTGGAATGTGGTTCGGTTTATAGGTTTTAGGGGGGGGCCACGGGGAAGGGGTTAGGGCTGGCGAGGGGCTCCCACTCCCTTCCCACTCCCCTTCTAAACTCCCTTGCGAAACTCCCTGTTAGCAGTCCCTGTTTACAAAGCTCCCTGGTCGCTTGTGCGCGGCTTTATAAAGCCCTGGCCTGAGTGAATGCCCCGCCCACTGATTAAGGCTCAGCCAATTACCAGAGGCTTCGAGCTTTCAAACCTGCCTCCAACTGCCAGCCAGAGCACACGGTCCCTCAAACAAACAAACAAACAAACAGACTGACAAACACAAGCTCAGCACACAGCAAGTAACCCCCAAACACAAACAAACACACACTACAGACAGTCACTTACCCCACAGATGCTGTATTAGCTCCTCCTTCACCTGGAGAACTCCCTTGCGAAACTCCCTGTTAGCAGTCCCTGGTCGCTTGTGCGCGGCTTTATAAAGCCCTGGCCTGAGTGAATGCCCCGCCCACTGATTAAGGCTCAGCCAATTACCAGAGGCTTCGAGCTTTCAAACCTGCCTCCAACTGCCAGCCAGAGCACACGGTCCCTCAAACAAACAAACAAACAAACAAACAGACTGACAAACACAGATATCAGACCCTCTCACATGTGGGGCTGTTTGGACTGGGGTTCTGATTCACTCCTATCTCTAGTACTAACGCAATACATTAAAATGGGCCAAATTCTACATAAAATTACAATCCCCTGCGTGTGTGTGTTCCCCCTGTGTGCCGCCCCAGCCCTGTGCAGTACTGTTTATTCATGTTATAGGTTACCCTTATTGCACATCCATACCTTATTACACTATGTGGGGATTTGCAGGGAGGGGCTAAGGGGGTTCCCTAGCTGGTGGTTTTCTTTCACGTTAGATCGTGATTCCTACAGAGGACAGCTCGGTTACTTATCAGATCAGCAGTCGTGGGTCACCAGTGTGTTGCTGGTGGTGGTCAGGAGGTCATCTAGTCCAACCCCCTGCTCAAAGCAGGAGCAACCTCAACTAAATGATCCCAGACAGGACTTTGTCAAGCGGGGCCTTAAAAACCTCTAAGGATGGAGATTCCACCACCTCCCTAGGTAACTCATTCCAGTGCTTCACCACCCTCCTAGTGAATTAGTGTTTCCTAATATCCAGTCTAGACCTCCCCCACTTCAACGTGAGACCATTGCTCCTTGTTCTGTCATCTGCCATCACTGAGAACAGCTTAGCTCCATCCTCCTTGGAACCCCCCTTCAGATAGTTGAAGGCTGCTATCAAATCCCCCTCACTCTTCTCTTCTGCAGACTAAATAAGCCCAGTTCCCTCAGCCTCTCTTCATACGTCACTTGCTCCAGCCCCCTAATCATTTTGAAAGCTTATGCTCAAATAAATGTGTTAGTCTCTAAGGTGCCACAAGTACCCTGTTCTTTTTGCGGATACAGACTAACACGGCTGCTACTCTGAAAACTAATAATTTCTGTTTCCCTCTGCTGGACTCTCTCCAGTTTGTCCACATCCTTTCTGTAGTGGGGGACCCAAAACTGGACGCAGTACTCCATATGCAGCCTCACAAGTGCCGAATAGAAGGGAATAATCACTTCCCTCGATCTCCTGGCAATACTTCTACTAATACAGCCCAATATACCGTTAGCCTTCTTGGCAACAAGGGCACACTGTTGACTCATATCCAGCTTCTTGTCCACTGTAATCCCCAGGTCCTTTTCTACTTGCTGCTTAGCTAGTCAGTACCCAGCCTGTAGCAGTGCGTGGGATTCTTCCATCCTAAGTGCAGGTCTCTGCACTTGTCCTTGTTGAACCTCATCAGATTTCTTTTGTCCCAATCCTCCAGTTTGTCTAAGTCACTCTGGACCCTATCTCTACTCTCCAGTGTATCTACCTCTCCTCCCAGCTTAGTGTCATCCGCAAACTTGCTGAGGGTACAATCCATCCCATCGTAGAATCATAGAATCATAGAATCTCAGGGTTGGAAGGGACCTCAGGAGGTCATCTAGTCCAACCCCCTGCTCAAAGCAGGACCAAACCCAACTAAATCATCCCAGCCAGGGCTTTGTCAAGCCTGACCTTAAAAACCTCTAAGGAAGGAGATTCCACTACCTCCCTAGGTAACCCATTCCAGTTCTTCACCACCCTACTAGTGAAAAAGTTTTTCCTAATATCCAACCTAAACCTCCCCCTCTGCAACTTGAGACCATTACTCCTTGTTCTGTCATCTTCTACCACTGAAAACAGTCTAGATCCATCCTCTTTGGAACCCCCTTTCAGGTAGTTGAAAGCAGCTATCAAATCCCCCCTCATTCTTCTCTTCTGCAGACTAAACAATCCCAGTTCCCTCAGCCTCTCCTCATAAGTCATGTGCTCCAGCCCCCTAATCATTTTTGTTGCCCTCCGCTGGACTCTCTCCAATTTATCCACATCCTTCTTGTAGTGTGGGGCCCAAAACTGGACACAGTACTCCAAATGAGGCCTCACCAGTGCTGAGTAGAGGGGGATGATCACATCCCTCGATCTGCTGGAAATGCCCCTACTTATACAACCCAAAATGCCATTAGCCTTCTTGGCAACAAGGGCACACTGTTGACTCATATTCAGCTTTTCGTCCACCGTAACCCCTAGGTCCTTTTCTGCAGAACTGCTACCCAGCCATTCGGTCCCTAGTCTGTAGCAGTGCATGGGATTCTTCCGTCCTAAGTGCAGGACTCTGCACTTGTCCTTGTTGAACCTCATCATATTTCTTTTGGCCCAATCCTCCATTCAGATCATTAATGAAGATGTTGAACAAAAACGGCCCCAGGACTGACCCCCGAGGCACTCCAGTTGATACTGACAGCCAACTAGACATTGAGATCACTACCAGTTGAGCCCGATGATCTAGCCAGCTTTCTATCCACCTTATAGTCCATTCATCCAATCCATACTTTTTTTAACTTGCTGGCAAGAATACTGTGGGAGACCATATGAAAAGCTTTGCTAAAGTCAAGGTATATCATATCCACCTCTTTCCCCATATCCACAGAGCTAATTATCTCATCATGGAAGGCAGTCAGGTTGGTCAGGCATGACTTGCCCTTGATGAATCCATGTTGACTGTTCCTGATCACCTTCCTCTCCTCCAAGTGCTTCAAAATGGATTCCTTGAGGACCTGCTCCATGATTTTTCCAGGGACTGAGGTGAGGCTGACTGGTCCGTATTTCCCCCAATTCTTCTTCCCTTTTTTAAAGATGGGCACTATATTTGCTTTTTTCCAATTGTCCGGAACCTCCCCTGATCGCCACGAGTTTTCCGATAATGGCCAATTGTGCTGCAATCATATCAACCAATTCCCTCAGCACCCTCGGATGCATTGCATCCAGCCCCATGGACTTGTGCATGTCCAGCTTTTCTAAATAGTCCTTAAACGGTTCTTTCACCACTGAGGGCTGCTCTCCTCCTCCCAATACTGTGCTGCCCAGTGCAGCAGTCTGGGACTGGAAGTTGACCTTGTCTGTGAAGACAAAGGCAAAAAAAAGCATTGAGTACTTCAGCTTTTTCCATATCATCTGTCATTAGATTGCCTCCCCCATTCAGTAAGGGTCGCTCACTTTCCCGACCACCTTATTGTTGCTAACATACTTGTAGAAACCCTTCTTGTTATCCTTCACATCCCTTGCTAGCTGCAACCAATTATGCTTTGGCCTTCCTGATTACACCCCTGCATGCTCGAGCAACATTTTTATACTCCTCCCTAGTCATCTGTCCAAGTTTTCACATCTTGTAAGCTTCCTTTTTGTGTTTAAGCTCACCAAAGAGTTCTCTGTTAAGCCAATCTGGTCACCTGCCATATTTGCTATTCTTCCTGCATATCAGGATGCTTTGTCTCTGCACCCTCAATAAGGCTTCTTTAAAATACTGCCAGCTCTCCTGCACTCCTTTCCCCCTCATATTAGCCTCCCAAGGGATCCTGCCCATCAGTTCTCTGAGGGAGTCAAAGTCTGCTTTTCTGAAGTCCAGAGTCCATATTCTGCAGCTCTCTTTTCTTCCTTTTGTCAGAATCCTGAACTCGACCATCTCATGGTCACTGCTGCCCAGGTTGCCACCCTCTTCTACTTCCCCTACCAATTCTTCCCTGTTTGTGAACAGCAGGTCAAGAGGAACATGGCCCATAGTTGGTTCCTCCAGCACTTGCACCAGGAAATTGTCCCCTACACTTCCCAAAAACTTCCTGGATTGCCTTTGTACCACTGTATTGCTCTCCCAGCAGATATCAGGGTGATTGAAGTCTCCCATGAGAACCAGGGCCTGTGGTCTAGTAACTTCTGTTAGTTGCCAGAAGAAAGACTTCCAATTCTTCCTGTTTGTTTCCCAGGCTTCTTGTATTCGTGTACAGGCACCTAAAATAACCAGCCGATTGCCCTACTGTGACGGAGCGATTCTGGCGGGACCCAACTGAGAGTGCCAAATCAGGACCAATTGCTTAAACTGGGCAGTCACAGCCCTAGGCTGGGGTTTTTCCACCTCTAAGGCAAACCAAACCAGCCAGACAAAAAGGACTTTGGTCTCACCCCACTGGCTAACCACAAGTCACACAAGCAATTTCCTTAGACACTCCAGTCTCCCAGCATCACCACCAGTGCACTCGTCCTGGGGATGACTGGTTATGAAAACCAACACCCCAATAAAAGAAAAAGGTTCCCTCGATCCCAAAGGACCAAGCCCCAGACCCAAGTCAATATACACATCAGATCTTACCCACAAATCACGCTGTTGCCAATCCTTTAGAATCTAAAATCTAAAGGTTTATTTACAAAGGGAAAAAGGTAGAGATGAGAGGTAGAATTGGTTAAATGGAATCAATTACATACAGTAATGGCAAAGTTCTTAGTTCAGGCTTGCAGCAGTGCTGGAGTAAACTGCAGGTTCAGATTAAGTCTCTGGAATACATCCCCCACTGGGATGGGTCCTCAGTCCCTTGTGTAAAGCTTCAGTTTGTAGCAAAGTCCCTCCAGAGGTCAGAAGCAGGATTGAAGACAAGATGGAGATGATGCATCAGCCTTATATAGACTTTTCCAGGTGTAAGAATCCCTTTGTCCTCACGGTGGAAACTTACAGCAAAAATATGGAGTCTGGAGTCACATGGGCCAGTCCCTGCATACTTTGCTGAGTCACAAGGCGTGTCTGCCTTCTCTCCATGGGTCAATTGTGTAGCTGATGGCCCTTTAATGGGCCATCAAGCCAGCTATGCCGGGCTAACATCAGCTTTGTCTGGGACACTTCCCAGAGGCAGAGCATAATACAAAATATAGACAGTATAGAGCCAATACTTATACTTAAACTACAAAATGATACACAGACATACAGACAGCATAATCATAACCAGCAACCCAGAACCTGGTCTTAGACACCTTATATGACCCCCTTTACTTAGGATTTGGTGCCACCACAGGACCTTGGTTGCAACCCATGTTCTATATGGTTCCCATTTATATCAATAACGTCACACCTACTTTCTCAGTATGAATCAGGAGGCCTCCCCTGTTGCACCCTCCTCCTTGTATTTCCTCCTGGTATCCCACTTCCCCACTTACCTCACATACATATATACCCATATACACTACAAATATATACATCATATCCATATTATTCATATGTATTAATTATCTGGGAGTGCCCCCAAAGCTCAGTCATAAAGTCCCAGGTCTAATATTTCCAAGCCCACTATAAGGGACTAATAACAATTGTAAAATAAAATCTGTCCATCAGTCATATGAGGGAATGTGCATACTAAGGGACACATGGGGCATGAATGTGTGGATGGGAAAGTAAGGTGGCCACATAACAGTGTTTAGCCCACTGGGCCACCTTCAATCCATGCATTATACTTTTCAGGATGATGGATAAACATCCTCCCACAAAAAGACGATGGGAAAAGAGGTAGGCCAGTGTTGAGCACTTTGGAAAATCCCACTCATAATCTTTTTTCTAACAAGAAAACCCTATATCAGGGGGTGCCTGAACTATTAAATTGTGCAGATTTATTCTGGTATCATTACAAAGTTGTGTCATTACTCATGTCTGTGACATGGGGAACAAGTCAAGCTATGGCCATATGACTAAATAGTTAATGTTCATATAACTTCACTTTATGTTAAGAATGTGCTTAAGTTTCTCTCTATTCAGCAAAGCACCTTAGTGCCATTGAAGTCAATGGAAATTAAGCATGTGTTTAAGTGATTTGCTAAGGTGAGGATTTAGCACTGAGCATTACTGTAAATCTGTGGCTTTGTTGGGTTTTGTACAGTATGTTACTTATAGAGCTTTATGTTTAAATTAAACACCAGTGGAGGTGGTGGATTAATTTCTCCAGGGGATCCCTCTGTTTTACAGCTTTAAATTTATGCATCATATCCGAGGTAGGCAACCTATGGCATGTGTGCCAAAGGCGGCACGCGAGCTGATTTTCAGTGGCACTCATACTGCCCGGGTCCTGGCCACCAGTCCGGGGGGCTCTGCATTTTAAATTAATTTTAAATGAAGTTCTTAAACATTTTAAAAACCTTATTTACTTTACATACAACAATAGTTTACTTATATATTATAGACTTATAGAAAAAAACCTTCTAAAAACGTTAAAATGTATTACTGGCACGCGAAACCTTAAATTAGTGTGAATAAATGAAGACTCGGCACAGCACTTCTGAAAGGTTGCTGACCCCTGCATCATATGCTCAGATACCTCAGCCAGCTGAGTTTGTGTGTCTGTTCATTTAGAGGGAAATTACAATGTTTGAATGTGCCAATGAAAGCCCCTCTACCCATGTGTACATGCGATATTTAAACGCTGCCCCCCCATCCCCAATTTATTGATATTTTTGTTCTACAAAATCTTTTTTTCTTTTAAAAAATGTTGACCATTTGAATACAAAACCACGCTGGCATGGTCATTTGTCGGACAGCAATGTGATCATATATACATTCCCCTTCTCCCCCTGCCCCTCCAGAAAGTAGAGATGAAAAGATCTGGTGCCCACAATTCAAGATGGATGTTGATGAATTCGAGAGGTTTCAGAGAAGAGCCACGAGAATGATTAAAGGATTAGAAAATATGCCTTGTAATGATAGACTCAGGGAGCTCAATTTATTTAGCTTACCACAGAGGAGGTTAAGGAATGGCTAGATTACAGTCTCTAAGTATCTACATGGGGAACAAATATTTAATAATGGGATTTTCCATCTAGCAGATGGAACACAATCTAACACAATCCAATGTCTGGAAGTTGAAGCTAGACAAATTCAGACTGGAAATAAAGTGCAATTTTTTAATAATGAGGGTAGTTAACCAGTGGAACTATTACCCAAGGATCATGGTGGATTTTCCATCACTGACCATTTTAAACTTGAGATTGGACGTTTTTCTAAGAGCTCTGTTCTAGGTATTATGTGCAGCAGGTCTCTGGCCTGTGTTACTCAGGGGGTCCAGATGAGATGGTAACAAAGGTCCCTTCTGGCCTTGGAATCTCTGCCTCATAGGTCGCCTCGTTCTCTTCCTTCCCGCACTGCCTGCCAGCTGGGGATGGTTCCTTACCCTATATTGCCCAGGCTTGTGCGTATCTAGTTTTACTAGCCCAGAGGATTGGGGTTTCCATTCCTACCTGTAGCGAGTCGGTGTGGCTCCCCTCCTGCCCAGCAGAGGGAGCTCCCTCCCAGACGCCCAAGTGGGCTGAGTCACCACTTCCTGTCCCCGCCCCCCGGAAGTCAAGGGGCGGGACAGGAAGTAGAAAAGGAGAACGCCAAAGCTCAGTCAGCAGCCAGCCACCGCCGCGAGCAGACATGCCGGCGGGGGCTCCAGACTGGGAACCTTCTAGGACCCGAGGCGGCGATCAGGACTGGCCCCCACTGCCCCGCGCCCGGTACGACGAGGAACCCGCAGAACTTCCCAGGGATCGGAACTCGGAGCAGCCGCTAGGACTTCCTCGCGCCCGGTACGAGGAGGAGCCGCCGCCGCCGCCGCTTCCGCCCTGCTGTTATCCGGAGGAACCACCGGAGGCAGCCTGGCCGGACTTCCAGCAGGAGTTGCCGGACCTGCCCCCAAGTCCTGGTCCTGCAGACCCCATGCCGATGGACTGGTCCGAACTCACGGCGACCGAGGAGCAGGTACCCACAGAGGGGGAAATGGAATGTAGCCCGGGGATAGCCGACCCCTGTCAGGCTGTAGGCACCGAGGTACCCATGTCAGTGTGTTGCGGTCAGGACCCCACTGACCAGCGGCAGTGCTAGCCGCTAATAGGGCCCCGGGCTGGGACACAGTGGAGTGGGTGGGCCTGTGTCCCCCCTGCCACCCCACTCACGGGTGGCAGTCTCCCCCTCACCCCAGTGCAGACAGAGACGCCTGCACTAATCTGAGTTGTTGTCACTGCTCAGCTCCTGACACCAGGACCTGAGCCCTGTGGACTATGGGTTGTTGCCCCGCCCTGACCAGAGGGCCTGGGCTTATATTGAGACTGATTGCTGTTATCCAGCCCCCTGCTCCAGAGGGCCTGGGCTTATATTGAACTGCTGTTATCCAGCCCCCTGCTCCAGAGGGCCTGGGCTTATATTGAGACTGATTGCTGTTACCCAGCCCCCTGCTCCAGAGGGCCGGGGCTTATATTGAACTGCTGTGATCCAGCCCCCTGCTCCAGAGGGCCTGGGCTTATATTGAACTGCTGTTATGCAGCCCCCTGCTCCAGAGGGCCTGGGCTTATATTGAGACTGATTGCTGTTATCCAGCCCCCTGCTCCAGAGGGCCTGGGCTTATATTGAACTGCTGTTATCCAGCCCCCTGCTCCAGAGGGCCGGGGCTTATATTGAACTGCTGTTATCCAGCCCCCTGCTCCAGAGGGCCGGGGCTTATATTGAACTGCTGTGATCCAGCCCCCTGCTCCAGAGGGCCTGGGCTTATATTGAACTGCTGTTATCCAGCCCCTGCTCCAGAGGGCCTGGGCTTATATTGAACTGCTGTTACCCAGCCCCTGCTCCAGAGGGCCTGGGCTTATATTGAACTGCTGATTACCCAGCCCCTGCCCCAGAGGGCCTGGGCTTAATTGGACTAATGTTACTGCTCAGCCTGCGACAAGGACATGAGCCCTGAACTATTGGTGTTCCCTAGCTCCTGATGTGGGGATCTGAGCGTAGAACTGCTGTTGTGTTGCCCCGCCCTGACTGAGGACCTGGGCTTACACTGATGGACTGTGTGCCTTGTGTTCAGCCCCCGCCGGAGGACCTGAACCTGTGAACCTTCGTGAGACTGATTGCTGTTCAGCCCCCTGATCCAGAGGGCCCGAGACGTGAGACGGTGCTAACCCTGATTTCTTGCCCCCCCCCCACCAGTTAGAGGGGACAAGGAACGAGTCGGTGTGGCTCCCCTCCCGCCAGCCGGAGGGTTGAGCCCCGACCAACAGTTTACACTGGTGCCTTCTCTGAGGACTGCCGAACCCCTACCCTGTGAGAAAGGGTAATGAGAGGGGCAGGGTTTATCTACCCCTCCCCGGACCAGCATGGATATGGAGCGCTTAATCCAACGCCTTGTGGAGAGCCAAGAGCGGCTGCAGGCTGCTCAAATGCAACAGCAACAATAGCAGCAGGCTGTTCAGCACGAGCAGCAGCAGCAACGGGATGCCGCACACCTCCGGCTCACCCAGGAGCTACACGCGACCCAGCTGGAGCAGCAACAGCAACTGCTACAGCAGCTGGGACCCAGCTCCAGCAGCTCCTGGTTACCCTCCCGCGCCCCGCAGAAGAACCGGGTGGTGGGGGGACCGGAACCCCCCGGATGGCGGCTCCCCTCCGCTTGACCAAGATGGGCTCGAATGATGACCCTGAAGCTTTCCTGGTCACCTTCGAGCGCGTAGCCCTAGTCGCTGGGTGGGCCCAAGAGCATTGGGCTACACTGTTAGCCCCGTACTTGACCGGGGCGGCCCAGACGGCTTATCGAGACCTAGCGACTGAGGACGCACGCGACTATGACCGGGTAAAAGCCGCTATACTAGACGCACTGGACGTCAGCCCAGAGACGTTCAGGCAAAGATTCCGGAGCCAGATGTATCCGCAGGGCGCCCGGCCGCGGGCGGTGGCCCAGATGCTAAAGGAGGCCGGCCGACGCTGGCTCCTCCCCGATCTCCGGACAGCCGAGCAGGTGACAGAGCAGGTCGTTTTAGAACAGTTTATTAGCATCCTGCCCTCACGCGGACGAGCTTGGGTCCTCCGCCATTGGCCGGCGACGCTCGCGGCAGCGGTGACACTTATGGAGGATTTCCTCGTCGCCGAGACGGCGATGGGGCCGACGCTCCAGCGGCCCAGCGCCAGGCCTGAGACCACTCGCCCAGAGAAAAAGGGGAGCCCCGCGAAGGCGGTGTGAAATCCCGGCCGCGGACCTACCCCGCACCCGAAGCCTCAAGCCCGTTGGCGGGACGCCGACCTCCGAACCGGACCGGCCGGTCCCGGTTCAGGAGCCCCGGGGGTCCGACGAAGCCCGCCCCGAAGTCCAAGCCGAGGGGCCACCCGAAGTAAACGGCCTGAGCTCGGTCCCTGCTTTGGTTGCGGGAAGTTGGGACACCTCCAGAGGGACTGTCCAGACATGGACTGCAGTTACGGGCAGGTTTGGGCAGGACACAACCGGGCCCGGCCCGCCCTGAGTCCCAAACTCACCGTCGCTGCCGTCGTCGAGGGCCAGGCTGTCGAGGCCCTGATCGACTCCGGCTGTGGCCAGACACTAATCCGCCAGAGCTTGGGACCCCCGCCGGACCCCGGTTTGCAGCCAATACACCTGCAGTGCATTCACGGAGATATCCGGCCTTATCCCAGTGCCCGCGTCTCCCTGACGGTCGCAGGGGTCACCCGGCGTTTGATCGTCGGCCTAGCTCCCCATTTAGCATATCCCGTTGTCCTGGGGCGGGATTGGCCTGCCTTCGAAGATGTGCTACGCGCTACGCCGACCCTCGAAGCGGAACCCCGGGAGCCCCTACCCGAGTCCACCGGGGACGCCACTGAGACCGAACCCGAAGTTACAACCGACGCAGAAAGGCCCGCGGAACCTCCCCGGGACCCCCGCCTCTACACCGATTTCTGCAGGGACCAATGAGCAGACCCCACGCTCGGCTGCTATTATGAGCAGCTCGCGGCGGTGGATGGGGCGGTCCTGGATCCCCAACAAGCAGCCCGATGGCCGCATTTCGAGCTACGACAGGACCGCCTGTATCGGATTGACCGGGATACCCGCACCCGCGAGCCGCAAACCCAGTTGGTAGTTCCGCAGTGTCACAGGCGGGCCGTCCTAAAGTTGGCGCGTGATGTACCGGCCGCCGGGCATCTGGGGCAGGAAAAGACACTGGCCCGGATCCTGGGACGGTTCTTCTGGCCAGGGATCCACCAAGACATCCAGAGGTATTGTGGCTCGTGCCCAGCATGCCAACTCGCCGCACCACCGGGGGTCCCTCGAGCGCCACTGATTCCTATGCCATTAATGGAGATACCCTTCGAGAGGGTTGGCATGGACCTGGTGGGGCCCCTCCCGAAGAGCACGACGAGGTTCCAGTATGTTCTGGTCCTCGTCGACTATGCCACCCGGTTTCCGGAGGCCGTCCCACTACGTAGCACGACCGCCCGGACTATTGCCGGAGAGCTACTAAAAATCTTCGCCAGAGTCGGACTCCCACGGGAGATTTTAACGGACCAGGGAACCAATTTTACCTTCCGGCTATTGAAACAAGTATGTACTCTCTTGGGGATAAAACAGCTCCGCACCTCTGTGTACCATCCGCAATCTGACGGGCTGGTGGAGCGTTTCAACCGGACCCTCAAGGGGATGATGCGGAAGTTCCCACCAGGGGAGCTCCGCCGCTGGGACCAGTTTTTACCTGCCTTGCTGCTGGCCGTCCGGGAAGTCCCCCAGTCCTCGACGAGGTTCTCCCCCTTCGAGCTGTTATACGGCCGCCGGCCGCGTGGCCTCCTCGACCTAGTGCGCGAGACCTGGGAACAGGCGGCCTCCCCAGCCCAGGGCCTCCTGGAGTATGTCCTACAGTTGCAAGGGTACCTATCCCAGGCTGGGACCCTAGCACGCGAGAATTTGAAGAGGGCCCAGGAGCGACAAGAGCAGACCTATAACCGAGAGGCTCAGGTTCGGGAGTTTAAGCCGGGGGACCGAGTCTTACTCCTCCTGCCGTCCAGCGAGTCCAAATTGTTGGCTCGCTGGCAGGGACCATACGAGGTCGTCCGAAAGGTGGGAGCGGTCAACTACGAGGTGCGCAAACCTGATAGACGTAAAGAAACGCAGCGTTACCACGTAAACCTATTGAAACCCTGGCGGGACCGAGAGGGCCTCCTGATCAACCCATACCCGCCCGAGCCGGAACTGGGTCCCCAAGTGCCCCAGGCGGAAGACCCCCCGACTCCCATGCTTGGGGAGTCACTCTCCAAAGACCAGTGCAAGCAAGCGAATTGTCTCCTGAAGGCCTTCCGGAAGACTTTCACAGCCGTCCCGGGGTACACCACATTGGTCTGCCACTCCATTCAAACGGAACCCGGAAAGGTGATCCGAGAAACAACTCGGCCGCTGCCCTACAGGATGCGGGAGGCCGTCGAAGAAGAGGTACAAGCGATGCTGGCCCTGGGCGTTATCGAGCCCTCCCTAAGTGAATGGCGTAGCCCCGTGGTCCTGGTGCCCAAGCCCGACGGCACCCATCGGTTCTGCATCGATTTCCGGCGGGTAAACGCCATCTCGCGCTTTGACGCGTACCCAATGCCCCGAGTGGACGAGCTGTTGGACCGGTTGGGAGAGGCCCGATTTATCACCACCTTGGACCTCAGCAAGGGGTATTGGCAAATTCCCCTTGAAGAGACCTCTAAGGAGAAGACAGCTTTTGCCACCCCGACGGGGCTGTACCAATTCACCAGGATGCCCTTCGGTCTTCATGGGGCCCCCGCGACCTTCCAGAGGCTGATGGACCGCCTGCTCCAAACCCATCACGACTATGCTGCCGCGTACCTGGATGACGTGGTCATCTATAGTCGTCGGTGGGAAGACCATCTGCCCCGGGTCGCGGCCGTCCTGAGGTCCCTAAGGCAAGCAGGGTTGACGGCTAACCCCAAGAAGTGCTGGATCGCCTGGCAGGAAACTACCTACCTAGGTTACACCGTTGGCGGGGGGCAGGTAAAACCCCTGGTGGGAAAGGTCCAGGCCCTAATGGACTGCCCGACTCCAACCACCAAACGACATGTCCGGCAGTTCTTAGGCCTGGTCGGGTATTACAGAAGGTTTATCCCGCAGTTTGCCTCCATAGCAGCACCCCTCACCGGCCTGCTGACGAAGGACAGCCCTCGGCAGGTGAAATGGACCCAGGAGTGCGAGACAGCTTTCCGGCGCCTCCAGAGATGCCTCTGTCGAGAGCCGGTCCTGTACAGCCCGGACTTCCACCGAGGGTTCGTCCTGCAGACCGACGCCTCCGAGGTAGGACTGGGGGCCGTCCTGTCCCAGGAGGTAGATGGGCAGGACCACCCCGTGCTGTACCTGAGCCGCAAGCTGTTCCCCCGTGAGAGGAACTATGCGGTGGTAGAGAAGGAGGCGCTGGCCATAAAATGGGCCTGCGAAGCCCTCCGTTTCTACCTTTTGGGGGCGCCCTTCATCCTGGTCACGGACCATGCCCCCCTCACCTGGCTGACGCGGATGAAGGACAAGAATGCCCGCATCATGCGGTGGTACTTGGCCTTGCAGCCGTATGCTTTTACTATTCTGCATCGAGCTGGCAAGGACCATGCCAACGCGGACTTCATGTCCCGTATTGGAGGGATGGAAGAGCCTGGCCCCGACCGCCGGGCGCCAGACTTAAGCGGGGGGGGGTGTAGCGAGTCGGTGTGGCTCCCCTCCTGCCCAGCAGAGGGAGCTCCCTCCCAGACGCCCAAGTGGGCTGAGTCACCACTTCCTGCCCCCGCCCCCCGGAAGTCAAGGGGCGGGACAGGAAGTAGAAAAGGAGAACGCCAAAGCTCAGTCAGCAGCCAGCCACTGCCGCGAGCAGACGTGCTGGCGGGGGCTCCAGACTGGGAACCTTCTAGGACCCGAGGCGGCGATCAGGACTGGCCCCCACTGCCCCGCGCCCGGTACGACGAGGAACCCGCGGAACTTCCCTGGGATCGGAACTCGGAGCAGCCACTAGGACTTCCTCGTGCCCGGTACGAGGAGGAGCCGCCGCCGCCGCCGCTTCCGCCCTGCTGTTATCCGGAGGAACCGCCGGAGGCAGCCTGGCCGGACTTCCAGCAGGAGTTGCCGGACCTGCCCCCAAGCCCTGGTCCTGCAGACCCCATGCCGATGGACTGGTCCAAACTCACGGCGACCGAGGAGCAGGTACCCACAGAGGGGGAAATGGAATGTAGCCCGGGGATAGCCGACCCCTGTCAGGCTGTAGGCACCGAGGTGCCCATGTCAGTGTGTTGCGGTCAGGACCCCACTGACCAGCGGCAGTGCTAGCCGCTAATAGGGCCCCGGGCTGGGACACAGTGGAGTGGGTGGGCCTGTGTCCCCCCTGCCACCCCACTCACGGGTGGCAGTCTCCCCCTCACCCCAGTGCAGACAGAGACGCCTGCACTAATCTGAGTTGTTGTCACTGCTCAGCTCCTGACACCAGGACCTGAGCCCTGTGGACTATGGGTTGTTGCCCCGCCCTGACCATAGGGCCTGGGCTTATATTGAGACTGATTGCTGTTATCCAGCCCCCTGCTCCAGAGGGCCTGGGCTTATATTGAACTGCTGTTATCCAGCCCCCTGTTCCAGAGGGCCTGGGCTTATATTGAGACTGATTGCTGTTATCCAGCCCCCTGCTCCAGAGGGCCTGGGCTTATATTGAACTGCTGTTATCCAGCCCCCTGCTCCAGAGGGCCTGGGCTTATATTGAACTGCTGTTATCCAGCCCCCTGCTCCAGAGGGCCTGGGCTTATATTGAACTGCTGTTACCCAGCCCCTGCTCCAGAGGGCCTGGGCTTATATTGAACTGCTGTTACCAGCCCCTGCTCCAGAGGGCCTGGGCTTGTATTGAACTGCTAATTACCCAGCCCCTGCCCCAGAGGGCCTGGGCTTAATTGGACTAATGTTACTGCTCAGCCTGCGACAAGGACATGAGCCCTGAACTATTGGTGTTCCCCAGCTCCTGATGTGGGGATCTGAGCGTAGAACTGCTGTTGTGTTGCCCCGCCCTGATTGAGGACCTGGGCTTACACTGATGGACTGTGTGCCTTGTGTTCAGCCCCCGCCGGAGGACCTGAACCTGTGAACCTTCGTGAGACTGATTGCTGTTCAGCCCCCCTGATCCAAAGGGCCTGAAGGTGTTGAGACTGATTGCTGTTCAGCCCCCCTGATCCAGAGGGCCTGAAGGTGTTGAGACTGATTGCTGTTCAGCCCCCTGATCCAGAGGGCCCGAGACGTGAGACGGTGCTAACCCTGATTTCTTCCCCCCCCCCCACCAGTTAGAGGGGACAAGGAACGAGTCGGTGTGACTCCCCTCCCGCCAGCCAGAGGGTTGAGCCCCGACCAACAGTTTACGCTACCATTGGGAGATTATCCCACAATCCAGTGGTTCTCCCTGCAGTTCAGCCCACATTTCCCTTTTCTCCTTCTCATCACATTATTCCCAGCTACACCCCTCTGGGCCACGCTGGGCAAATCCTGAGTTAGGTCCAGCCCATCACCTCCACTTTTGGCCCAAGTCCTGTTGAAGTCAAGGAACAGATGCCCACTAATTTCACCAGGCCTTTGCTATGGTGGGGACGAATGAGCAGATATTGAAAGTGCCTGGTGTGAGACAAGCCAGATGGGTGTGTGTGTGTGTGTGTGTGTGTGTGTGTGTGTGATATGCACCAGTGCAGCTCCCTGTGAGTCCATGGGAAGTGTGCCCATTTACATGGGCCTTACTATCTTATGGTCTTAAGGGGCATTTCCAGCAAGGAATGGATTAGGATGGGACACCCTGAGTTTTCCTGAATCAAACCATAATTCTTATGTGTAGATGCTGTGTTCCATAGCCATGAAAATCAGCTTTTCCCTCCTCAGTTAACTGTGATTTCTTTGCCTTTGATGTATTATATCGAGTTCCTTTGCAAAATACTGATTTTGACTTTGTAATCATCCTATTAGCCTTTCAGGATTGACGGTGGCTGTGTAGGAATGACTTCTAAAAGTCCTGTAACAATTTCAGACTACCCAATAAATGCCATGAGCTCATCCCAATCACTTTCTATTTTCTATACAAAGTCAGAACAAATAGTTTCTGAGCAAAGTGATCCAGGAGTAATTATTAATCCCCAGAGAGCCAGATTGACTAGAGGAGATTTCTGGCTGCATTGCGGTTGGGTGGGCGTAATGGTCAGGGACCTTAAGATGAAGGAACTGAGAGAGGATACTTTAGTCTTTGATGTAGCAGTGGGGGAACCTCCAGAAGATTGGAACTCATGTTCACAGAAACTTCAAGGGAGCTACCCCCTGGCTGAAGTTAGCCCCGCTATGCTCCTCTGAACTAGCTGAGTCTTTTGAGTGTCCAAACTCAAGCTGGAAATCTCCTGCCATCCATTAAGTTCCTTATTTCCTCCCTCCACTCTGTCTGGAAATGCTGTGAGCAGCCTTTCTCCTGAGCTACCAGCACACCAAGGCCTTTGGAGAATTCAGCAGTGCAGAGGGTGCACGGAAATGAACAAAATATATGTGGAAAGAGTAAAATGGACCTTCTGGAAAAAGATTTGGGTCTAATGTTTTACTGAAAGCTCACAGCTAGTGGCAACATAATTTACCCTAGGCAACCCATCTGTATTGCAGACTAGAGTAATAGCCCTACAGAGGACAAGTCCTGCACTCCTTGCACAGGCAGTATGCCCACTGCTTTCCTTAGGAGTTTTGAGTGTGTAAAAAAATGCAAGATTGCAATGTAAATGCAAATATTTGTAGTGGGATTTTTTTCATGTTCCATCCAGTTGCTTGTACCTTGAGACTCTCCAGACAAACTGCTTTTTCTTGAAAGTAACCTAGGGCATGGGAATGGCTCTCCAATGGGGAGGTGGTGGCGGGGTTGGAGAAGGAGCAATGCTGAATAAAAGATGCATCTAAGTGGCAGTGTTCACAATGGCTCTAAAGCTTGGACGTGTTTAGATGTTGGGGTTGGGGCCAGGCCCATCTCTGTTCAGAAGCACTGGTCCCTCCGAAAGGCTGCGGCATTCCTAGAATTCACGTGACGGCTCAGACCCTCACCTAGTGTCAATCAGTGTAGCTCCCATGCAGTGACAGCAGCCAGTGGTGCTGGAACGTTTTTTACAGTGGGGTTGCTAAAAGCCAGTGGCCCCCATGCCAAACTTTTTACCTCACCTCCCCCCTTACTCCTGTCCGTGCCCTCCCCCACACCCCAGAGCTGGGGCAGGGGATGCAGACGGGGTAAGGGGGCCAAGACTGGGACCTCGCATGCAAGGCCAGGAGCAGAGCCTCCAGTGTGAGGCCAGTGGCTGTGGAGACCTCGTGTGCTTCCAGGTGGCGGGCCATGACCAGAGCCCTGGGTGCAGGGCTGGCAGCAGCCAGGAGCTGAGCCCCCGGGCACGGGGCCAAGAACAGAGCTCCGGGCACAGGTCCTGCAGCCGGGAGTCGGGATCCCAGGTGTGGGGCCGGCAGCACCGGGACCCTGGATGCAGGGTGGCAGGCAGGACCCTGCACAAAAACTAGGGGTGCTGCAGCACCTCCCGCACTACTAGTTCCCACACCTATGACAGCGACGCACTTGTGACTTCAGCTGAGCTGCGTCAGTTTACGCCAGCTGAGGATCTGGCCCACTCTTTAGGAGGCAGCTGAGCTGTCATTTTTCCTGATCCAAAATGTCTCCAAGGGCCTTTCCAGAGATAATGGCAATGGCCTTTTTCATTAGGGCCTTTGGCCTAAAGGTCTGACAGTCTGACACTTGTGCTTCTGTCCATGTCTTTTTCCCCTACAGGAATTCAATGCAGTGCTGTTTGCCATCTGTGTCTCTAGCTGTGTCTCATCTTTTCATCTCCTCCTCTAGTTGCCTATTTAATTTTTTTGCCTTTGTATTACCCTTTGCAGCACACATGCTGCTACAATGCAATTGCATTGCTGTACTCTCCAATGTCCCCTGTTTTAAAAAGCCTATTGTCTGAATCAAGTGGCGGTGGGTGGTTGTGTGTTTTGTTTGGTTTTCTGTGCATCATTTTTTAATTTTAATTCTGACCAATGTAACTTCTGCTAAAATGTCTTCCTTATAATTTGCTTGGTGATCACACAGCCTTCTCCCCATTCACTGAGAGCAGGACCAGATCTCACAGAGTCTGAAAAGAGCTATGTGGTAAGGCCACTCTTTCAATCAGATGCACAGTCGTAGCGTCTCTTATCACAGACAGTAACGCCTTCATAGAATTTAAAGTTGCCAGCTGCTTTCTTAGTCACAAAAAAATCTAGATATCATTGTATTTGTAATGGAGAAATAGAATTTAGCATCTAGAAAAACTACCAGAGTCAACATAGAATTGGTATAATTGCGTTGTCTGTATTGGATTAGAGTTAAATGAGTAGTGCATGACTGGAGTGTGCGTTCTCATATTCCAACTGTAGCGATTGTAATGGTGCCACTGCTGACTAACTGCAACCTCTTCTGCTTCTGTATGTTTTTTTTAAACAAATCTTCAAACTAAGTACCAAATTCTTCTGTATTGCCTGTTTTTCCATGCTTACACCTGGATCCCTTCTGCACTCCACTACCTGGATATTTACCTGGATCTACAACGCTTTTGTTTGACTGGACTTATGTGCTGCATCTGGAATGTCCCATCTCTTCCTGTCTATTTTTCCCTTTCCCCCCCATTCCTTGTTGACTGTTCTATGGGTGTTCCGTGGATGTCAATGCTGCCTACCACGCAGGAAGCAGTTTGCAATGAGATCATAAACATTGCAGAAAAGTCTGTTCATTACTGCAGTGCTATTTCTCAGCCTCTTGACTCTCGCCACACGGTGGCCTCTAATGACAATAAACCATCTCTAATCATTTCTCAGCAACCTCAAGCACATCAACAAGGAGCCAGCCCCGACAGGAGTCAAACACCAGGAGACATGTAAGTGGCTCTGGTTGCCCTCTTTCCCAGGGACCTGATTTGCATCTGTCATATGCTGTTAAGTGTGACATTATTTGGTGTTTCCCCTAAAGCTCCAGGCCCTGGAGGCATGTGATTATGCAAGAGTGTCAGCTTTCATTAAAAAAATAAGGAAGGAAGTTTCTAGCCCTCGTCATTGCAGCAAAAAGCCTGAAATAAGGATCCCTGTGTTTGTACAGCACCAGGCACAATGCACTGCTCATACATGACTGGAGTGCCCTGATTCAATGTTCTTGAATGCTTGGGGTGGACAGTACTACATCTTCTCTTTCTGCAGCTTGAATCCTTGTTTCTTACACACAGATGGAGGGAAAAACTGTGCCCCAAGTTTTTGGCCAGAGAGCGTGATTCTTCACTGCTTTGTGAAGTCATTTTCTCCTGTGTAGAAGTGAGAGCATGAACATCCTGAGTGGGTAGTGCTTTACACAGGGGTAAAAATCTTCCCAAGGAGCAAAGCAGAGAGAATCAGGCCCATCACGCCAATGCATGGAGACAGAAAGAAGTGCTTGAGGAAGCTTGTAAAGTAATACCGTCCTTCAAAGCATAATGGAAATTAGCACAGGATAAATGTTCAGTTTGTCATACATACACAGAATCTGAATCGGGTTCCCAGCTGCCGCTCGAGAGCTCTCACAATTAAGAGTCACACTCCTGCATATACTTCCGAATCCTACAAGGTGTAGGACTCAGGACAGCAAGCCTCATTCCCAGCAGTGAGTGACTGCAGGATCAGCCCCTAAGCTAGAGGGAAAGGGAAGGATAGCTCAGTGGTTTGAGCATTGGCCTGCTAAACCCAGGGTTCTGAGTTCAATCCTTGGGGGCACTTAGGGATCAGGGGCAAAAATCAGTACTTGGTCCTGCTAGTGAAGGCAGGGGGCTGGACTCAAGAACCTTCCAGTTCTAGGAGATTGGTATATCTTCTATTATTATATTATAGATGTTGCACAGATAAAGAGGGACGAGGGCAAGAGAAGTGTGACACAAGGCAGATGGTGGGTGGGACATGGTTAATTAGAGTGGACAATTTGGTGCTAAATGCATAGAAAGTATCATTTCCTGGTGGGACTGCTAGTGCAGGGAATTAGACTCCGTAATCTGCTACTTTCTCCTCAAGGTCTCTGGTTCAAATGCAGCCCAGATTGGTGCCTACCATCTGGCTCATAGGAAATGAGTTGGTGGGTTTACAGTAGCTCCTAGGTGGCTAGTTGTTCACAGCACAATATAGCCACTTTTACATTGGCATCAATAGGCCCTTTGTTGGCAGTGTCCACAAAGAAACCAAAGACTGAATTGGCTTATCAACTAATGCTCAGATTGCCAGAGCTGCCTAGGGCAGTGGTTCTCAACCTTTCCAGACAACTGTTCCCCTTTCAGGAGGTTGATTTGTCTTGCATACTCCAAATTTCAACCTCATTTAAAAACTACATGCTTACAAAATCAGATATAAAAACACGAGTGTCACAGCACACTAATACCGAAACATTGCTGACTTTCTCATTTTTACCATACAATTATAAAATACATTGATTGGAATATAAATATTGTACTTACATTTCAGTGTGATACTTGAACTTGTTTTTCACTTGCGAGCCTCGTCTGAAGCCTGAGCCCCAGGTGGTGGGGCTGAAGCATGTAACTTAGCTTTGCAGCTGTGGCATGGGGCCCCAAGCAGTTGCCTACTTGCCATCCCCTAATACCAGCCCTGCACTTGTGATCCCCCTAAACCCATCCCATGACCATCCTGGAGGCTAGGGTTGCCAACCCTCCAGGATTGTCCTGGAGTCTTGAGGAATTAAAGATTAATCTTTAATAAAATATTAATGTCATGAGATGAAATCTCCAGGAATTCATCCAACTAAAGTTGGCAACCCTATGGGGTCTGCCACCCCCAGGTTGAGAAACACTGTTTTAGATGTGTGAAGTACCCCCTGGAAGACCTCTGCATACCCCTAGGGGTACACCTACCCCTGGTTGAGAACCACTGGCCTAGGGCATTTAAACACATAACTCCCATTAATATTAATGGGAACTGTATGTCTAAATCCCCTAGATGGCTTTGAAACTCTCAGCCAAAACTACTCTCTAACTCCTTGATAAACATTTGTGATTGAAGTCCATTGGTGGGGCAGCAGCATCGGAGCTTGTGCTTCCCACTAGCCTAGTCTCTGGAGAACTTGAGGACTAGAGTCTCCAGGGCTGGACGTTTGGCACCTTTCACCAGCACTGATTTCACTCCCAAGGAGAGAGAGGGCTGAGCCGCAAGGCTGGGAACTGGAGCCAAACTTCACCCAAAGCTCCAGGGGCTACTCAGAGCCAGGGGCTTGGGTCAGCTTCATCTCCAAAACCGCAGGCTCCATCTTGGTTGCAGTGGAGTCGCATGTATGTATCTCAGCAGAATTTGGTCCCTGATTTCTCCTATCTATACTCCTCTCCTTCAAACAGTTGCAGTGTACAAAGCGAACCTTTCTCAAATGCACTTCAGTCAGGCGCCAGGACACTCAGTGTGCAATGGAATATGACTAGAGGCCTGAGCAAGCAAATGAACACCCGTTCTGCCCAGGGCAGAAGTGGATGTACCCAGACTTAGGAGGAGGTGGGCAATGGTGGAGTCTTGGTTCTACCAGCAGTACTCCCTGGGAGCAAGAGTGGAACAAAGAGGAAGTTGTGGCTTCCTAATCCCAGTTCCTTCTCTGGGATGCTCCTTGCAGTGCAGCTATACTGTTGCTCCTGTGTTCATGTGACAATGCCTAGCCCTGCTTTAGGAGCACAGGTTGTTTACAATTGGTTTTGGACTCCATAATAGGACATACAATAGACATGTGGTAAATTTTCAAACTGTAGTGTGTATTGGATGATTGGATGTGATTGGATGTCAGCAAGAGTTCACTGTATAATTTGTAACATCTCTCTCCCTCCCTCGGCTTTAGACTTAGCTATCAAGCCCTGTACAGCTATATTCCCCAGAATGACGATGAGCTGGAGCTAAGAGATGGAGATATTGTAGATGTCATGGAGAAATGCGACGATGGCTGGTTTGTGGGTGAGTACATCATATGTTTAGTACTCATATTATTATTACAGGTAATCAAAAATGGGGAATAAATTGTGGAAAATTTCAAAATTTGGAAATTGCTTCAAAATGGAACAATGTTTGGGGTTTTTTCCCCAAAAATTTTCATGAAATATTTTGAAACATTTTTAATTTCCTCTCTTCCCATATTTTTTCCACTGAGAACAATACAGGAATGATATCCAGGCAGATGGGTTTTTCCACCAACTTTTTAATTTTTTTCATTTTTCCTCTTGCTACTCTGTGACTTTTCAAAACTTCCCCAGTTTTGGAAAGGTGTAGTAATTACAGAATTTCAGTTTTTCTTTGGCCACTCTGGAATTTTTCCAAAGTTAAGGAAGCTTTGACATGTTGCAGAGAGCGGTGAAAGGAAAACTGGGGAGGGGTGTGTGTGTGAAAAAGAAATATGTTGAGGGGCGATAAACATAAAATAAATAAATAAAATAATAACTCTACAATCCAGAAAATTAAATTTCCAAAATTTGAAATTTCTATTTTTTAAAGAAAGCAGAAAATGTTAAAAAAAAAAAAAGCTTTTTGCAAAATTAAGTTTCCTAAAAGGGCCATTTTTCATCAAAGAAAAGTCTCGAAGGAAGAAAATCAGCCATCTCTAATTGTTCTGCTGCACTGATACAGTGCTGCAGGGCTGCACTGCACTTCATGCACACTTCCTCTGGCTCAGGGAGCTTGCTCTGAACAAGCCAAGTCCCAGGGGAAGGGCTGAGCAGGAAGGGAGTGTTAATGAGGGGGGATTGCTGGGAGAAATGGCTTTTAAAGAAGGATTTGAAGGAAAGGGTTTGGTAGATGAGCAGGGGAGTAGCTGGTGATTCTGAAGCAGAAAAAAGGAATACATCAATGCACTGCACATTTCCAAAAGGGATGGTAGCTGGCATGCCTGGTAGCAGCCTCAGCAGAGATGCCAAGAGCTGAATGGGTCACAGTCCACGGGTATGTGCACGCGTCAAGCTGGGGTGTGATTGGCAGTTCAAGGATACATACCTGCCAAGCTCTCACTGAGCTAGCATGCTTGGAAATGGAGTGCAGCGCAGCAGTGTGAGTGGGGGGAGGGACTAGCAGCTGAGTACATTCCTATCACCCCTGATGGAGACTCACTCAGGACACTTGCATCCGACGAAGTGGGTATTCACCCACGAAAGCTCATGCTCCAAAACGTCTGTTAGTCTATAAGGTGCCAAAGGATTCTTTGCTGCTCTCACTCAGGACAGCCACTTGTGCTGCTGCAGCTGTGCTCTGTTTTAGCACGCTATCTCAATGAGAGCTAGCCATGGTTATGTCTCCTCCTCCTCACACCCACAGCTCCAAGTGTAGACATACCCTGAGAGGCTTGAGAGCCCATCTCTTTCCTAGCAGGGCTTCCCTCCAGAGCAGGGCTGAGGCACCCTCTGAAACCTGTATGTATGCTGCCCAGGCCAGATTTTCCAAAGAGCTAAGTACACTGGGTGCTGAGTTCTTTTGTAAATCTGCCCATAAGCAATGCAATGGGAGATGGGCTCTTTGGACGTCAGGCCCATCTGTGGGTGCAAAGCACATGGAAGCCTGGCCTGATTGTATTCTGAGGACACAGGCCCAGATTGTGCTCTCCATCGCACTTGGGGAAATCACTCCATTGATTTCAGCTGATTTAAATGGATGTAGCAAAGATAACAGTCTGGCCCCTAGCCTGCAGCCCTGTCAATCCAGCACTAACAATTGCTGTATTAAAATTAAAAAACAAAATGAGTGTAGTTAGTGACAAAAGTATTTCAGTTAATTCTATTCAGGAACAACAGAATTTTTTACCAGGACCCCTCTTTTCTTGCGTTGCCAAGAACAGTGATTTGTACCCAGCCTGGCTTACAAACAGAGCACGCTGCTCTTTCTCTTTCCAACCCCAGTCACCTTCCCCTGTAGCTCCATCGTACTCAATTGCATTCTTATTTCCTTTCCCAACAGGTACGTCTCGGAGAACAAGACAGTTTGGCACTTTCCCAGGCAACTACGTGAAACTGCTGTGCCTCTGAAACAGTCATGCACCCGCAACGCTGATTAGTATTGTTTACCGGACAACATTTAAGTAGCAAAGACCTTTGAAATCAGACAGTTTATTAATGTAATAAATGAGAGATGAGAAGTGGAATGGGAATGTGGTTATGTGGTACAGTTCTGGGTTGAATGTGCAGGCCTGGGTCTGGGTGACGCTGGACTTACTGTTCTTGTTTGCTGAAGGAAAGAGACAAAGTTTCTAGTTTACAATGCTGCCTTTGTAGCTCTGAGTTCTGAGGACAGAGCTTAGTTTTCATGCTTTTCATTGAGTACTTACCTCTGAGACAGAGTTTGGGGAAGCAGCAGAATAGAGTGTGTGATAGGTTTTGCTTGTGTGAGAGAAAAAGCAATGGGAACTGTGATGCATTGAGGCAACATGCAGCTCTGTAGCTGCTCCCTCTCTATAATTGAGGGAGGCCTTCTCTGAGATTACCCCCATCTGCAAGGTAATTTTCACTCTGCCTCCACTTTCATTCTCAATTCTTTCTTCGTGATGTGCACCTTAACGTACATGGCAGGCAGAGAACGGTTTATATGATTAGACTAGGTAGCATATGAGGAGGGGCTTTGAACTAACAGTTTAATCCAGAGCAATCAGCCAAAAAAAACCCTCAATTTTGGTAATATTCTGCTTCATAATATCCACCCCTGCAGGTTTTTCTGTGTGTGTGTGTATATGGGTGAGCATATTGTGTGCATAGAAATGAACAGGGTCACAATTTCCATGAGGAATCAACCCAGATTTTACAAAAACGGAACACAAATAATGGAAAATTTAGGGGGCACAGATCCTGTTTGCAAATCCCATGGCTGTTTTCCCCCTAAATGTTGCGCTGAACGACTGCACACATTTTGAAGTATACTCTTTGCAATAAAGACTTTATTTTTCCCTGGTATTCTAGCGTAGAGATTCGGATTGATGCTAGCAAAATATTATTGAGCTTGCTTTTTTTTTTGTTGGTGGTGGTTCTTGATCAGGCTGTCTCCTAATAAAACTAGCAAGGCAAACCAATTTGTAAAGCTGTGTTTATACAGCTATTACCAGCTGCATATATTTGTACTTTTTTGAAAAAACACGGCTTGCCCACAGACTTGCCCGTAAGTCAAAAATAAATGTTCTTTGATAGAAATTCTATTTCAAAAAGAAAAAAATCTAGATAAAACCAGTTGCATCAGACTGCTTCCTACATTTCCAGTACAAATAGCAAAAGTTAAGATTGCTATTTTGGCATCAGCCATATTTAATAATAGAAAATGCCTATTTTTATGCCGATGCTTTTATACAAACTGATTAACAGTAACTGCAACTAAATGTTAGCATGACTTGCAATACGTTTTGATAAATTAGCCATACTCCTGGGTTTAAAAACACTTATCTTTCGCTGAGATCACCGGAAGAGAAGACTCAAAGTGCTTCGGAAGTATGATTGTAAATATGTATATTTAACTTTGTACAGACAATGTACTTACCTTGTATAGAAAAAAATAATTTAAACAAATTGTGCAGGAAGTCAGACTAGATGATCATAATGGTCCCTTCTGACCTTAAAGTCTATGAGTCTATGGATGAAAGGAGGAAAAAAGGCAGTTATGAAAGTTTTTTTTCCCCATTTTTATTTAAATGAAGGAATTCTATGTAAGTTCACATGAAGAGTTTTAGCACAAAATATCCACTCTAAACCAGATACAAATACAACACAAAGCACCATTATATTTTTGAGCAGGAGTGGGGGTAACTTCAATCCTTATCTTATTTATGGTTTTTGATTTTCTGCTTTTGAGTTGCATTCTTGTTATCTGCAGCAATATTTAGACCTATTGCTAGGACTGGATCACACCTAATTAATCTACCCAACAAAGTAACATGATGATATTGACTGTATATAACCAGCTCATTTAAAGGTTTATTTTTGTTGCTGTTGCCATTTTTAATTATATACACACACAAACACACAAAAACAGCAATTTATTTTTGTGTTGATTTTGGTTCCTTATTGCAGTGGATGACGATTTGACAATAAATTGAAGGGCTGAATTACTCCTTTGGTCCTGGT
This sequence comes from Mauremys mutica, assembly GCF_020497125.1. Taxonomy (NCBI): domain Eukaryota; kingdom Metazoa; phylum Chordata; order Testudines; family Geoemydidae; genus Mauremys; species Mauremys mutica. Next base: position 54,884,188 of record NC_059078.1, on the reverse strand, counting down.
ACAAGTTATTTACTGAAGTTTATTGGGAGTTGTATGGCCATTGACTGTCAGTGGAATTTTGGCCTTTTGAAAATGAGCCTTAGTCTCTTCAATCAGGCTGCAATGCTGAAATGCCTTGAACAGGGCCGTCCTTAGGCATACGCAGCATATGCAGCTGCGTAGGGCACCATGAAATTTGGGGCACTAAATTGTCCCAAATTTCATGGTGCCCTAGGCAGCTGCGTGCTGCATACGTGGCAGCACCAACCCCGGCGACCAGCCCTATCCCTCAGCCAGTCCCCAGTGAAGGGGTAGGGCCGTCCCTAGGGGGAGTGTGGGGCCCCGGAGAACTCCCTCTGCCTGCCTCTTACCCTTCCCCCCTGCTTTGCCCCTGGGCCGCCCCCATTCCACCTCTTCCACCAGCGACCCTGCACTCACCAGCAGCGGGAAGTGGAGAGATGCGTCCCCAGCCCACTCCGCTTCCCTTGCCCCAGCCCCAGCCATGTCACTCGGGTTGGGGGAAAGAACCGCCTCCGGCCCTCACCAGCGGCAGGAAACGGAGCGCTGTGGCTGGGAGCTGGTGGAGTAGAGCAGGCTGGGGCTGGGCTGCTCTGCTTCCCGCCACTAGGGTGACCAGATGACAGAGGTGAAATATCGGGACGGGGGGGGGGGCAAGGGGGCGGGGCGAGTCGAGCAAAAAAAAAAAAGAAGTCGGCGGCGGAGCGAAACAAAAAACAAAATAAAAAACCCGCCAGAGCACAGGAAAAATTGGTGGGGGCTGAGAACCCACCAGCAGCTCCACGCCCCGCTCCAGCTTGCCTCTGCTCTGTCTCCACCTCCCCCCTCGGGGAGGGAGGGTAGCAGCACGGAGAGCCCCCCACATCAGCCAGAGGGACCTGCCAGGGGGCCAGGTGAGACCCAGCAGTGCTAGCCTTACCTGGAGCGGCTCCCAGTAAGCAGGCAGGTCCCCTCCCTCTGGCTCCTAAGGTCGCGCAGGTCGGATCAGGTTGAGGGGGGCAGGGGGGCTCGCTGCCGGCGCCTACAAGCCCCACCCCTGCAGCACACAGCAGAGACCTCCTCGGCGCCTCTGTGCATGCCTGGGGAGTGGGGCTGCAGCACTCTGCAGGCTTCTGCCGGCGGGCGGGCGCCAGGAGTTCAACTGTACTGCCCCAGGGCTCAGGAAGAAGAGGTGAGCGGTGCCGGCAGCATCAGCTTGCGTCCTCCACCAGACGGTTCCCCGATATCGGGACAAAGTGCGTCCCGACCGATGGAAGATCGGGACGCGGGACAAGTCCCCTAAAATCGGGACTGTCCCAATAATATCGGGACGTCTGGTCACCCTACCCGCCACTGCCTGTGAGTGTGGGGGGTCCCTACCCATAGCGACACGGCTGGGGCAAGGGAAGCGGACCGGGGTAATATCCTGGGCTACTCTGCGCCTGTGGGGTCCCCAAAAGTAGCCCCCCACCGCTCCTGCCTCCCAGACCCTGGGGGAGGGCTGGGGCTCTACACAGCTCCCCCACGGGGGAGCTGCGTATGACACCCAAATGGCTAGGGACGGCCCTGGCCTTGAAACATCTGGGCCTAAGTGCCATGGCAACTCAGGGCCTCTGCCCAGGGTAGACCCTTGTGCTCAGACAAAGCCCTGCTAGGCAGTAGTGTAGCTGGGAGGGGGAGCAGCCGCTCCCCCTGAGGATATTTTCCAAAAGCTGCGCCTTTCTGCGCAGCCAGCACTGGGCTCCGGACTGGGAGTCCGGAGCCGGGTTTTCCATGCGGCCACTGGCTGGCTCTCCGCTCCGCACCGCCCCCCTGCATCCCCAGCCCGGCTGGCTCGCTCCTGGGCGGCAGGCAGCATCGGCTGGTTGCCTGGCTCCCCGGCGAGGAGGAGGCTCCCGCCCGCAGCTGCCCAGCTCACTAAGCCGAGCCCTGCTTGGCACACGCCGCCCAGGCAGGGGTGGGCTCTGCCGGGAGGGGAAGGGGCCGCGGCGCAGGGGGCGGAGAGAGCGATCCCCTGAACTACCCCGCTGGCCCCCACCCGCCGCCTCTTCCCCGGGGGCTCTCGGGACCAGCCCAGGCAACAGCCGGGCAGCCAGAATTGCCCCGCTTCCCTGCTCGTCTGGGTCAGGCTCGTCCCGCGCAGAGCTAGTTCCCACCTGCGCCGCTTGCTGCTGCATCTGCCCTGGCCCCACGGACTCGTTAGTTTGAATTTGTAATTGAACGAGGGGTTGGTTTGATCCTTTTCCCACTCGGGAGGTGCGTCTGGGAAGCGTGGGGCAGGTACAGCTAATGCTCAGCAGCGGTTCGCATTTTTACCGGATACTCTTCGTGCTGCCCTGTGCTGAGACATCAAAGCACCCCGCCGCGCTGAGCGTTCTCCTCTGATCGAGTTTTTACTTGGAATTGTCCACATGTGCCCCACAAAGAGTGGGATGATAACCCTGGCCATGAATGGCGGCTCAGCGTGCTGGCGGTACCGCGCATCACACCCCTGGCTGGGTTAGTGCCTGGGAACAAGATTTATCTTCATGGCTTCTTAAGCTTGTTACTTTGGGGCGTTACACAAATCATTGCACATAGCCGTGTGTGGGAAGAGAGACTAACTTATACTTAACCATATGCCTTATACCACTCCCTTGCAGCAGAAGGTGTTCACAAAAATGTCCACAGTGGCGGTGGTTTTTGTTTTTTCAAGTTATTTAAATGTGAAGTGCATTGCAAACAGGGGGACTGGGCAGGAATCTCTGTGACATATTTAAATTTCAAAAGTACAGCTCTCCTCCTTTGTACCTTAGTGATTCCAATCAATTTAAACCAGTACCACAAATAAATTAAAATCTCAGTAAATGCGTCAGTGGCAGTGCAGAGACCACATAATTCATTAGATGAGTTATGTCATTAAGATGCTGCCCTTGGCTGACTCAGACTGGTTTTAACTGATACTCTCTATTTCATGGTTCATAGTCAATGTTTCACATTTCACCATTCATTATTAAATGTTATGCTCATTTTTTAAAAAAGCAATCATTTTCCAAAATTGTTTTAAAATTCATCAGGTGAGAATAGTCTGTTAGAGTTAGGGACAATCTAAATTTGTTCCTTATAGTGAACTTGTGGAAAAAAATCGGGAGGAAATTTGAGAAAGGAAACAGACTTCTTAACAAAGCTACTGTCTCCTCCTGCTGCTGTCTCTGCATGCATGTGACATCATCATGGTAGAAATCATTTTCATTACTGAAGGATTTAAAAATATATATGGGAAGCATAAACATAGGTTTCCATTCTTGAAAAAAAAATCTTGCTTCCCACCCCTACCCCTGCTGTCAATGTGAATTGGTCAAATTCTTTGGCCAGGTTGAAAAAATGCAGACTATTGATATGTCACATTGAGTAGACACTGTCACATCACTGCAGCTGTCTGACGGTGCAGGCTGACATATAGAAGCTGTTCCATGCTAATAACTTCTCCATAGCACAAAACTTATGATGCCACTGCTCGTGTTTTATCATATTTGACTACTGCTCCCATTCCTTTCTGGGTTCTTCTGGTAGCAGGAGAAAAATGGCTATATACCGTATGGAGATGGCTCCTGGAGAGCCAGTTTGCAACAGTAGGAGGGCCCAGATGGGAATAGTACCTCAAGGAGACAGTTTCAGCAACATTTTTTCCCCACATTGTATTGAACTTAATTCTGGGGTTAGAGTTCAACCTGGGATGAGTTTGCTTTAGTCCCTGCATAAACTCTATAGTGTCCCATTGGCTTCACAAACAGCCTAACTGCACCAAGGCAACATTGGGAGTGAATATCCACTTTCCTAGCCTTTTTAAAGGAGCTACTTTCTATAAAGAGGAATCCTATTAAGCTGCAAAATCATTACGGTATATGAAGGTAGTCTCCAAGAACTTCCTTCCTTCCATTTTGACTTCACTAAGTAGTGAGTTATACACCAAATTGCATGCAAAACTCTAATCATACTTGTTGACTTGCATGCAGCCTGCAGGTGAGTTACGTATGTGGGGAACACACAGCCTGACCCAGAGCTCCCAGTCGGGAGTTGATTTTCAAGGCTCCACTATAAGAATAACCAATTAGCTCTTCTCCAGCATAGTACCAAAGTGGGGCATGAGTGAGGGCTGACTGGTTGAAGCTCAGTCCATATAACACATTATATTGGTAGGTAGGTGAATCAACTGGAAGCAATGGGAGTGATTATATCATCCCCCTTGATTAAAGGTGTGCATTTGCTATTTGATAATCAAGTTTGCAATTTTGCAGTCCATGATCTGCATTGGTTAATTACTGACTTCAAGGTGAAGTTTAAGGTGTTTTGGCCTACCGGGGAGACCCTTGTTTCCTCCTGCAATACTACTACAGCTATGATCAGCCACCCACTGCAGTGCTTTTATTTTACTCAGTTGGTGGCGCTCCGGGTCTTCAGCGGCACTTCAACGGCAGGACCTTCACTCGCTCCCAGGGCCGCCCAGAGGATTCCGGGGGCCCGGGGTCTTCGGCGGCGGGGGGCCCTTCCGTTCCGGGACCCGCCGCCGAAGTTTCCCGAAGACCCGCGGCGGGGACCCCCCCGCCGCCGAATTACCGCCGAAGCGGGACCCGCCGCCGAAGTGCAGCCCGGTCTTCGGCGGTAATTCGGCGGGGGGGGGGTCCCCGCCGCGGGTCTTCGGGGCACTTCGGCGGGGCTTAGGGGCCCCGGTGGAGACACGGCGCTTGATGCGCTGAGGCTCCAGGAGAGGGGCGGAGGCGGGAGCCTCCGCTGTTCTCTTGGGGGCCCCTGAGGAGCCCGGGGCAAATTGCCCCCTTTGCCCCCCCCCTCTGGGCGACCCTGCTCATTCCGTGGGTCTTCGGCGGCATTTTGGCAGTAGGTCCTTCAGTATGTGCCGCTGAAGACCCGGAGCGCCGCCGGGGGAGTTAAAGCGCCGCAGCGGGTGGCGTCTTTTTTTTTTTTTTAATCGCTCCCCCTGTTCCCTCCACCTGGCTACGCCACTGCTGCTAGGTGACATGTCTCTAATGCCCACAGCAAGGAGCCTCCCAGAGCTAGCGGGGCTCATACTAGAGCTCTACATAGAGTTATGTATGCAGCCCTTTGAAGTTGTGGTTCGGGCTGGATGTTGGACTCTGAAGCCCCATCCCTCTTCCCCCCCAGTCCCTAAGCTTCAGAGTCTGAGCTGCAACTTCACAGTGCTGGCTACAGAGCTATTGTTAGACTGCTAGTGCGAGCCCCACTTGGCCAACTCACCTGGGCTGTGTAGATGTACCCCAAGTGGCGGTGGATGTCTGCCCAGGACATTCAGCTGCAAGATCAGAGCCCTAGGCTGTGAACACCAGTGGCAAAGGCTCACTTGCTAAATGACCACCTAAGTAGCTCAAAGGGTTTTAAATGCTAGACAGATGTGAATTAAGGGCACTATCATATCATGAGGTTTTAAGCAGAAATCCCCATGGGACATAAGGAAGGTTCTACCGAAGAGCAAATGGCACAATGTGGGGAATCAATGGGCCACAGAAAGCAGAGCTGGAACTAGATCCAAGCAGCACAGAGTCCAGCCACTGAAGAGCAGGGTATAGGGAGGTGTGCATGGATTAAGACTACAGGGGGACAGCTCCATCCATTTCAGGGCCCCTCCCACCTGGTCCTTTAGCATAGACTCTCCCCTCCCCAGACAAACCCTTGGGCTCTGCCTAGCGTGCCCCCATGACAGCATCTTGTTTTCTCCTCAATCACTGCTGCTCCTACCAAGCTTGGTAGCCCCACTCCCCCAAGCAGATTGGCAGAATCTCTGCCTCGCATTCTCTGCTGCAACCAGCTGCGGGCAAAGATACCAATAACCCAATTATCTGGCCTTAAAGGTGACCTGCAAAGGACAGAAATGCTTGGGTTTGTGCCCTTTATTGATGGATACAGCAGGCCTGAAAGGGTTGGGGTTGAGTTTCTTTATTTTTTTTCTGCTTGTTTTTTACATTAAAAGTTCTAGTCATATTTACAGTGGAATGCTGCAGCAGACAGGAGAACCGCTGCAATTGTGTGATCCCAAGAGACTGAATGCAATTGAGAGGGGATGGGCTTGTTAGTCAGATCACTTAAACTCTGTTTTTTGTTTAACTCCGGTGGCTACAGAACATTTGGAGGAGATGATGTCTTGGCTAAAGATGGAACCCCTGTCCTCACATTAAAGGGATAACAATTCTCTATACAGATTGGAGACCACACCCCCGAAAGTCTCCAGCAAAACTAGGAAAGACTAGACTTTCCACCTTTGGTATGTTGAAAGTAAGACACAAAGCTGAGCTTGTTTTGTGAGGGAGAGGAGGGACAACCCCTTTTAGGACTTCCATAATATACAATAAAGAAATATAAAAGGGCACAAACCTTATTTAAAAATAGCTCCGTGCCAATCACTTTGAAACCACCTCTTTTCAGCAGACATTTTAATGGCTTGGCTTATGTGTTTAAACAGCAGTTCCCTCGATGGGACAGAATTGTAACTGATAAGACACTCACCTCTCCTCAAAAGCCCAAGAAGAAGTAACACACACTGAGTAGTTGCCAGAAAGTTCAGGCACAAACTTGAAAACCAATGACAAAACCTGGCATCATAATTGGGTACCTGATTGTCACCCCACTGCACCTGGACAGGATGTCGGCAGTAACACCAGACTGGTCACTTACAGAGATGCAGCTTTAATTGTATGCATGCTGGCAACTGCCAGACACATATAATTGCAAATCAAAGAAAACAGAGAACCGCTCACAGGTCAAGCCTGCAGCAGCTGAATCTGTGAGGCCCCAGCACTAGAAAAAGTTACTGACAAGATTGAACCATATGTCACCACCATTGATGATAGATTCTGAAAGCGAGAACAGCCTGGCTGTGAGATCCGAGAGCTTGTCAGAGTTATATCCCGCCTACAGATGTCCACGTGCAATTCTCTTTCATAGCCAAAACCTCATGACAGCACCCAGTCTGAGTAGTGGGGCAGGGCTCCAGTCAACTGGCTGGTGGAGTTTACAGAAATCCTTCCACTGCCTTCAATAGGCACTGGCTCAGAGAGCCAGATGCATAGGGAGAGAGAATGCTCCTTTCCTTGCTGAAGTAGTCAGAGCTCAGGCTGGAGCAATTAAACAGCTCCTTTAATGGACCAAGCCCCCTGGGTCCGAGTCAGCTGGTATGGGCCAGCTGTGGATGGCTAATTGCAGTGTAGACATCCCTCTAGGCTGCTTGCCCATTACTCATTTAGTGGCACCGTGTATTGCAGGTCTTAGGTACAACCACTAGGGGTCAGGCTTTTATGTCTTTGGAAGGGACCGATGCCACTTTAGAGGTAACCAAGGCCTGATTGCTCTGATTCTGACCTGCAGAAGCAAGAAGCTTACTTTGCAAAAGCAGCCACTAGCCCTCCGCTGTGCAGGCTGCTGAGGCACAAGGCAGGGCTCGGTCCTTGTTTGGGCCGCTGGGCGTTAATACAAATCATAATGTGGAGATTTAGCGGCTTCATTTCCAGGTGCCGGGCACTAGAATTGCTCTGCTGACTTACTTGGTCCTCAGCGCCATAGTACCTGAGCACTGCACAATAGTCAATGGCGTTTATCCTCACAAGCCCTCAGTCCCTGGTGAGGCTTGGGCTGGACTAAGGGGCTTGCCCATGATTACACAGTATGGTCTCCCACATACACTGGACCATCCTTCCTTCTGACGTTGTTCTTGATGAAAACGAGGCTGAATCCCTCGTTCGATGCTTTGCCCAGCTAGTCTCTATCAGTGTTGGACAAATACAGGATACACATCCAGCTACTTAATGTCCTGGGGCTCTTGCCCTTGAAGCAAGAGTAGTTGTTGTTTTGGAATGTGTAGCCATAATGCAGCTGTCAGAGCATGGAAGACCTTGTGCCAACAGCATGAAGAGCCAACTGGCAGCTGATTAACTGAGGCATTGAATTTGCCTTTTAATTTTGCCCCTTTGATTTTGTGTCATCTTGCTTACCTTGTTCCACTTCCACATGTTAATCATTAGTATATAGGAAGTGAAGGAGGCCGCCATGGCCCTCACCCCAATCCTATGCCCTCAACCAAAGATTCTTGACATGGGGGAGAGGTTTGAGGCAGTCAGTGTCAGGCTTTTTTCACATGCCAATATCCTTTTTGCAAAAATTCATATGTGATACCTGCCTGATTGCCTGGCATGTGGCTGCAGACAGGCCACCCTCTGCATATTCTTGTTGCAATCTTGTATTAAGATTTCATATTGCTTAGTGTATTATTGTTGAGCATTTGCTTAAAGCCAGATAACGATCCCCAAGGCTAAACACTAACACTGCATTAGTGCAACATTGATTTGGTTATTGTATTTCCTGGCATTTCTAGCAGGCACTCTGCCGTGTCACTGAGGGTCTGGCTACACTGCACACTAAGCCTGGGATCTGACTCAGCTTTGAGCCCAAGCCCCCTTCCAGTCACATACAAATCAGGTAGACTTGGGTCAGCCACCACTCAGGACCTGGGTCCTAAGATGATGGGGGGGGGGGGGAAAGGGGGGAAATGGGTCCAAGCCCTAATACCATTGGGACAGGGGTCCAAGCCCTATCATTTGGCTGTGTGGCTGAAGTTCAAGCTGCTGACCTGAATCAGAGGGCCTGTGCAGTGTGGACGTGTTAGTATGGCTTTGAGATCTGGGTCCAGCAATTGTAAGCCCAGGTTACAGTGCAGTGTGGACATAGCCTAAGGTGACAAAGTGAAAGGAAGACCTGTAAACTTTACGGTGGCTAGATCACTGCAGCTTCCTGACTGCCAGGTGAATGGTAGAATTAACATGTCCTTGGTGCGCATACATCAGGTTTTCTGTTCCTGTTTGTCTAGTTAGTTGTGTAGCTTAATATACTACTGTACTGTTCCTGTTGTAAAATCCAGACCATGTGGCACACAGGCGTTAGTCAGCACTGATAGATATGACATGCTGGCAAGTACTAGTTAATATGACTTGCCAGGAAGGAAAAGGAAGTGTGACTAGACATTTGATCTAGGTCTAGGGAGAGCAATGGAGCAGGCAGAAAAAAGATGACTGAGAGGCTCTTTCTCCAGTTATGGGCTCAGTCCTGCATTCCTTTCTCAAGAGGCTTTTATCTTTAAATCGGTTTATCAATTTTTTAGGGGATAAGGCAGTGAGGGAATTCTGTGCCCTGTGCCCACTGTGTCACCCGCAACTTTGGGAACAAGCCTATTTTTTGCCATCAGAGCTCACCATATGGTGCTGCCAACACAGAAAGCGAGCCATTATCCAGTACACTAGTTCATTCCGTCTTGATGCTTAGACCTAAGCCATCTTGTTAGTATGAATTGAACGTCATTACAAGAAATGGGGGTTATCTTTTTTTTTCTCTGTTTCTGCTCTTCAACTGCATCCCTTTGGAAGTATAAGTATCCCAATCCTTCTTTTGGAGTCTCAAACCACTGCCACAATAGAAATAATTACTGATGATCTATGTTCTTAGTTCATCTGCAAAATGTTTCTTTTCTCCTTGGCCTACACCTCTTAATTTTTTTCTCCCTCTGTGAAATATTTGGGGCACAGTGTGTGTGGAAGATGCTATCAGAATAGAGACCAAATCACACAGCTCATTGGGGCTCACATGAGTAAATGCCATGGGATTGAGCCCCTACTGTATTGTCTAGACTTTCAACAGTCTCCACATTTTATGGGCAAACATATATGGAAAATTGTGCCTGTCAAGAACCATTTTTATTCCTGGCTTTGAGAAAATCTTGATACAGTACTAGTGTCGAGCTTGAAATAAAAATGCAGGATCAAATCATAAGGTGATGTAAACCAGCAAAGCACTATTTTTTCAACCTATTTACACCATTGGAGGATATGGCCTGTAATTTTTACAAGAAGGGGCTTGAATAAAGTCAAGGCTTTTTATGTAACACAGTGTAATAATATACAAAACGTTGTGGTAAATTGAAGAGTTACCACCGTCCTGTGCTAGGTCTAGTTTCAGCTAACTCTACACAAGGGCTGTTAAAGTGAAAGAATTCCTGTAAAAGATGTCTTTGTATTGGATACCACTTATTTTATGGGACAACATCAGAAATACAAAGTATACCCTTAAGCTCTATAATGGAAACAGAGCAGCAGGCTGTACATTAACCTTGCTAAGTTTACACTATGGAGGGGGAATGACTGCATTTTGAGAGCTGGTAAGTGTACAATTCTGATGTGACGCATAAAAAGAAAGACACTGCACCACCAAATGTACTTTGCTCTTTTAGTCAAGCTAGTGGTATTGAACATTGCTCATTTATGACCATCTTTGTAAATATACTGACATATTTTTTTCAAACAATCTCTGGTAATGGCCAGATCACCACTGCCACCACCACACAGTAAGTGTGGCCAACCCTCATTGCAAGTCTCTTGATATTTGGCGTCCCTCTTAAAGCTCCAGCTCAGGTGAATTTATGAGAATTACAGCTTCCCTTAAAAATAAAACAAAACGTTTCTAGCCATCATTGCTTTAAGCTGTGAAATCTAAAGGCTGACAAAAGCCATCAGGCCAAGCCCCCCACGCCGATTATTTCTTTCAGGACTCATGATTTCGGGGCTACCTGACTGGTGCGTTTAGCCGCTTGGGGTGGACCCACTGTGCTCGGCGCTGTGCAGCACGGGCTGGGCTCTCGGTGGTCAGGAGGGGCCCAGGCACGGGCCGGGCTGGGCTGGGGCCACCCCCGGCAGCAGGCAGCGCCCCTCTCCGCGGCGCTGGGGGCCGGGCGGGGCTTGAGCCCGCCCAGGGGCGGGGCGGCCGGTTCCAGTGGAGCAGGATCCCGGCTCGGCCCGAGCAGCCGCCGCCGCCGCCGCCGCTGGAATGAGCAGCCATCGCGTCGCCCTGCAGGGCCCGGGGCCCTGGGGCTTCCGCCTGGTGGGGGGCAAGGACTTCGAGCAGCCGCTCACCATCTCTCGGGTAGGGACCCGCTGGGCCCGCCACCTTCCCGGCCCCTGGGCTGCGGGGGGCAGGTGTGTGGGGCAGAGGGGCCTTTCCGGAGTGAGGTGCAGAGAGGGGCGTTGGGTTTGTGGGGGCATCGGCGAGCTTCTCTTGTACTTGGGGGATTGGTGCAGAAAGGGGGCGTTGGGGAGGCTGTGGGGGGGTTGGTGCAGAGAGGAAGTATCGGGGGGGCTGTGGGTATGAGGGCGGCTGGTGCAGAGATGGGCCCCTGTGGGTACTTGGAGGATTAGGACAGAGTGGGAGCCTGGAGAAGGCTGCCCCGTGGGTACTTGGTGGGGGGGTGCAGACAGGGGTGTTGGGGTGCTGCCCCTGTAAGCGGAATGGTCCTTGGCCATTGCTGGTGGGGAAAAGATCTGGGCAACAGTCTGGTCTGCAGACCTCTCCGCTCTCCTCCCCTCCCCTTCCCACCCCACCTATTGCAGGGGCTGGAAAGCCTCTAATTCCACAGGAAAAGGCTCTGTGAGTTCTGCTCCTTTGCCCAGGTGGGAATGTGTTCCCATCTCTCACATGGAATCCACCCCTGGTACTGTCTCCAAGACAGAGTTGCCAAATCTGACTCCAACACTCCTTTAGCAGGAGGGAGCTAAATTCCCTTTTTTTTATGTTTTGATTCTCTGTCTACTCTAACAATGAAGGAAACTTAGCAAAGTAGACTGACTTGGTGATAGGCTTCTCAGGGCTGATGCTGAAGTAGTGGAAGAGTGGGCACACGCATGTGAGCTATTGATTATTTTATAGCGCTCTCAAGTGTTCTAGGTGCTATATCCTTTCACACACCCCAAAAAGGTGGTTCCCATGTCCAAAGTGTTCATGACCTAAACATGGGCTGGCTAGAGAAGTGAGGCTATGACACACGCTGGGATAATAGGAGTCAGGACGACCACAGGCTGAGAGATGTTTGTCTCTTGGGCTTGGCTACACTTACAAATTTGCAGCGCTGCAGCAGGGTGTGAAAACACACCCTCTCCAGCGCTGCAAATTGCGGCGCTGCAAAGCGCCAGTGTGGTCAAAGCCCCAGCGCTGTCCGTTATTCCCCACAGGGAGGTGGAGTACGGACAGCGCTGGGAGAGCTTTCTCCCAGTGCTGGCGCTTTGACTACACTTACACTTCAAAGCGCTGCCGCAGCAGCGCTTTGAAGTGTAAGTGTAGTCAAAGCCTCAGTGGCTCAAGTTGTAGTATTTGGGATTTTGGTTCTTGATTTTCTTGTAAAACAGATTTCTGTAGAAGTGGGTCTTGGTAGTGGTGTGAGTAAAGTGTGGGGGTGGAGGCTTGGCCAGTGTGGAAGGGTGTAAAATGTTTGTGTTGGAGATGTATCCAGGCTGGTGTAATTAGTGGGGAAATGGAGGAGGAGCTGCAGGCAGGGATTGCATAATGTAAAACCTTGAAAATCTGGCTTGATGCCCTGCTTGAACACCTGCCACTGAGCTAAACTACCTTTTGTTTTAGTCTGTTTCTGAAAATAACTTTTTAAAGTTTTAAGATCCAAATAAAAAGAGTAGCATTGAAAATGGCTAATCAGTTGTAAGGAGCATAGTATAACTTTCCCTTTCAGGTGAAGTTGTGAAGACTTTCCAAAAGTGGAAATGTTACTGAAAATGCAAAAAGCAAAAAACCAAATAACAAAAAAAGCTCTTAGTGAAGAGCAATCTGTTTTCCTTCATCTGAGTGGGTCAGGGCCACCCAGAGGGGGGGGCAAAGGGGGCAATTTGCCCCGGGCCCCGGGCTCCGCAGGGGCCCCCAAGAGAACAGTGGAGGCTCCCTCCCCGGCCCCTCTCCTGGAGCCTCAGCGCATCAAGCGCCGAGTCTCCGCCGGGGCCCCTAAGCCCCACCCCGCTCAGAGCCGCGTGGTCAGGGGGCGGGGCTGGGAGCTCCAGGCTGAGCTCAGCTCCCTCCGCTCAGCGTGGAGCTCCCAGCCCCGCCCCCTCACCACGTGGCTCTGAGCGGGACGGAGCTCAGGCCCCGCCGGCCACACGCTGCGGCTGTTCCGGCGAGGCGCTGAGACTCCGGGTGAGGAGGGAGCCGGGGGTAAGAGGCTGGGGCCGGGGCGGGGGGGAAGCGGGACCCGCCGCCGAAGCGCAGCCCGGTCTTCGGCGGCGGGGGGCCCTTTCCGTTCCGGGACCCGCCGCCGAAGTGCCCCGAAGACCCGCGGCGGGGACCCCCCCCCCGTCGAATTACCGCCGAAGACCGGGCTGCACTTTAGTGGCGGGTCCCGCTTCGGCGGTAATTCGGCGGGGGGGGGGTTCCCGCCGCGGGTCTTCGGGGCACTTCGGCGGCGGGTCCCGGAACGGAAGGGCCCCCTGCCGCCGAAGACCCCGGGCCCCCGGAATCCTCTGGGCGGCCCTGGAGTGGGTTGTTGATTCTGAAGCCTGATGATGCCACCATTCAGGGTGTGAAAAATGTACTTGTGTTAGAGGACTAAATCTCCTAGCCAGTGGTTGATATTTTGGGAGGTGCAGGGAGGGGACAGAGGAAGATGTGATTTTAAGACTTGCTCTGTGCAGGGCTGGACAATATGGTGGTAAAATCAGCAAGGTCCTGTCTACACTAGTGCTATCACAAATAGAGCTACACTTATCACCAAAGTATCTGAGAGCTGCACACACATTAATGTGGCTGCAGCTCCCTGTGAAGTAGGAAGTATTACCCCCTTTTTACAGGTGGGGAAACTGAGGCACTGATTGGTTAAGTGAGTTCAGTGTTGCACAGAAAGCCTGTGGCAAAGCCAGGAACTGAACTCGGCACTTTCAGTTCAGTACCGTAACTAAAAGACTAGCTTTCCATGTCTCTCTCTCCACCTTGGAATATTTCATTAAAACTTTTTCAAAAGGACTCGCTTCCCCTGCCTGGCATGTAGCATTACCCACTGGAGTAGCTAGCCTCTTGGGTGCTGGGTTATTGAACAAAATACACAAGCATTTTCAATAGCACAAACATATTAAAACTTTATTCTTAAAAGGAAAATCAGGCCGGCAATTCTAAGTGGCTCACGGACTGAGACTCTTGTGTGCCAGTATTTTAGCTCTCCTATGCCAACTCCATTGTAATGTCAGTAACTAAACCCTGATTGTAGATTGAGAGAACTTAAGTTTTACAGTCTGCTCGAAGGGCAGCATTTCAGTAGCTCTCCAGCACTGAGGTAGTGGTAAATTCTCAGTGGTTGCTTTTACCCATTGTGGCAAATGGCTGATGCTATTATGGTGGGTCCTGCACTTTTCCTTCACGTGATGGGTCAGGGCCTAAGTTCCCTCTAAGGTGCATGCCTGTGCGGCCACATAGAAGTCCACCAAGGACTGCGCACTTAACTTCCCCAGCCCTGGAGCTGCGGCACAGCGGGGAGAGGCACCTCTCCCCCAGCCCCTATTCTTGGGCTTCCTGCCCTCTCTCCCTTTGGGCAGGATTTCTCTTGGTCTTCTGTACCTGGGGAATCCATCTGCTCTGCTTGAGCAGGGCTTCCCTTCCCCTGGTACTCTGATCCTCTGGTCAACAACAGTACTCTTCCAAACAACAGCCAGCTCTTTCCCTTCTCCTGTCTGTCTGAAGCAAGTTTTTTTTTTTTTTTTAATTAGGTCTCTGGCTGGGCTTTAATTGATGCCAAGTGCTCTAATTAGCCTGTAGTAACCTCTCTTCAGTCCACAAGGAATAAGGCTCTGATCATCCTGGGGCTTATATACCTCCCATTGATCACTCTCCTACTGCCCTCTGGCCCTGCTGTATCCCCTTTAGAGAAATGGGCTGGATACTGGGGATTTGGTGTAGGAAAAGTGTTTAAGTCACAAGGGTTTCCCAGCCTACACTCTCTAGAACACCTGCATATACCTAGAACGAGGGTGAGCTTCTTGCACACACCAGCAGGTCCTTCCATCCCTTTCTTCCCCCACAAGCTCCTTGTGTACACCTTCAACCCCCTTATTGCTGGGCTGCTCTGCTCTGCCACCTCCCTTCGGCTGCTCCCTCATGCCAAAGTCCTTTGTTTTTCCCTTCCATTCCTCCCCTCTGTCACATCACAAGGGATCTGTTCCACCACCACCCCAGTTCCTCCTCCCCACCATGCCAGGGGCTCTGTGTGTGTCTTTGGTGCGTCCCCCCTGAAATATACCTTTTTTTTTCACTGGACTGGACGGGAAGGGCAGATGGATTGGTGCCCCTCTTCCCCCACCACAATGCAGGCATTGATGCCACAGCACACTAGGAAGGAGAAAGGAATGAAACCTCCTCGTGCCTCTCCCTGACTCCCTGTGCTGGCTGAGCATCTGTCCCACAGCTCTGGATGTCCCCCCTTTTTGGCTTTCCATTGTCTCCCAAATCTGTAGTATTCTGCCTTCTGATGTTTCCAACATACCCTGGAAGTATGGTCAGCGGCAGCATTCAGCCTGGGAGACAGGAGGAGAAATACCATCAAGTTAACTAGAGGGCCTCACAAGCTTGGTCAATGATGAGATGGTCTCTGCCCCAAAGAGCTCACAATCTAAATAGTGTGTGTGTGTGCGTGCGCGTGTGTGTGTGTGTGTGTGCGCAAGAGTGTGGGTTTATTTTACACACAATCTTTAAAACTTTCCCACAGTCACTGCCCAGAACAGTGCCTTGGCAGTGTGTTGATGACTTTGTGCTGCCTGCCAATCTGAAGACCAGTAGCTCAAACTTCCAACCCTAGCTGAGCAAATAAGATGCGTCATAGGAGCCACTGAGCCTCCAGTACCATGCCAGCACTGCAGTGGAACTGCTTGGGCTCCTGCTGCCGCCAAAATCTTTATCTCCTGTACTGTGTATTCATATTGTTTAAAAATTAGCAGAAGCCCTGGATGAATAACATTCCAGAATGTGAACTGATAATGCGACTTGTGATGCGCGTGAACTGTAACTTCTGATTTATGCTAACTGCCCCTGAGCTCCCCTGCTCTTTTTGGGGAGGTTTTATAATCCCATTTTTCCTATTTTTTTTAATGTTTTTGTCCCCCTTAATGCTGTCTGAAAGACTCACAAATAAAACTGGCTGACCAGAGGAAATGATGAAACTGAAACCAGGTGCTGTCAAATGCACAAAGATAAAGTACAGAATTTTTTTTCTCTCTAGTTTATTTCATTTGCGCTACTAATGAATACCTAGCTCCTACTTAGACCTTTTCATTGGTACAGCTCAAAGTGCTTTACAAAGGAGGCAAGCACCATTACCCCATTTTACAGTAATCTTAGGTATTTCTTACAACAATCGAAAGTAAAAAGTTTAAGTTGCCACTTTAGATTTTTACCCCTCTTCATCAGTCTCATTTGTCAGTGCTGATGAATGTATTGTAGCTGGGTGGGTTAACAGTGGCACTAATAAATGCAGACTCGTGTGTGCAAGACTGATTTCTAGCACTGGGCAGACTGAAAAATAACCCTCTATTGGGTTTTATTTTTTTCTTTTGGTCAAACAAATGCTGGTCATTGGAAGCCGTCTGTTCAGTTTTCTCACATATCTCTGCTGTTTTAAATTCATCCCCAAGACCTCAAGTCATAAAGCTTTCTCTCTTTTGTTTATACTTAGGCACATGAAGGCTTTAAGGCTCATGCTTTCTCCCCTTAAATTCCATAGAAAATCTTCCACTGATATTTCCTTCCCCTCCCCCCCACCCCGGTGTAAGTAGGCTCTGGCCTTTGTTCTTTGAGTGTAAGTATATCAGACATTAGGGGGGTCTGAGTCATGATGATTTTCTGTTAGTGTAACTCCATTTCCCCCCTTTGTGGTCATCTTTATGAGCTAAGCCCTCTGGGCGTAGCACTCCCATTGCCTTCCATGAGCATTACCCAGGTGGAATGCTTATAGGATCAGACCTAAAGGCTCTAACTTCCTCTTATCTTGCCATTCTCTCTAAGTACCTAGTGTTGGAATGCGTCAGTAGTTGCATTTATCCTCATAACAACATGCCTGTGAGGTAGGTCAGGGTTAACCCTGGTTTGCAGTTGGGAAGCAGAGGCACATGGTATAGTAAGTGACTTGTCCAAAGAAGTCAGTGGCTGAGCTGGGAACTGAGTCCAGGGCTCTTGAATTCAGTGTCTGACCCACTAGAACATTCTTTTCTGGATGTTGGGGAAACGGCAGGTTTCACTGATCCTAGCACAATGGCTTTGATTACTTATTTTATTTTAGCTGAGAGACAAAGGACAGCCTATGGTATTTCCACTGCTCCTCTAATCTCTTTTTAACACCTCTACCCCCCAAATTTTACTTATGTTTGAAACTGCTTCAGGCTCAAAGTTGTAATATTTGTCATCTGAGCCCAAACCTGTCCTGCTGCCAAGTTTCATTAAACTTGGAGAAGTTGCACTGTATGTAAGAGAGCAGTATGATTGCTCAGAGCTCCAGTATGAAACTGGAGAAAAGCCTGTTGAGAGTCTTTGGGTTAAGTTTAGAGAGAAGAGCAATAAGGGTGATGATGTGGTAGGCGTCTGCTATAGACTACCAGATCAGAAGGATGAGGTAGACGAGGCTTTCTTCTGACAACTAACAGAAGTTTCCAGATCAGAGGCCCTGGTTCTCATGGGGGAATTCAATCACCCTGACATCTGCTGGGAGAGCAATACAGCAGTGCACAGACAATCCAGGAAGTTTTTGGAGAGTGTTGAGGACAACTTCCTGGTGCAAGTGCTGGAGGAACCAACTAGGGGCCGTGCTCCTCTTGACTTGCTGCTCACAAAAAGGAAAGACTTGGTAGGGGAAGTAGAAGTGGGTAGCAAACTGGGCAGGAGTGACCATGAGATGGTTGAGTTCAGGATCTTGACAAAAGGAAGAAAGGAGAGCAGGAGGATACAGACCCTAGACTTCAGAAAAGCAGACTTTGACTCCCTCAGGGAACTGATAGTCAGGATCACCTGGGAGGGGGAAAGGACTCCAGGAGAGCTGGGTGCATTTTAAAGAAGCCTTATTGAGGGCACAGAAACAAGCCATCCCGATGTGCAGAAAGAATAGCAAATATGGCAGATGACCAGCTTGGCTTAACAGAGAAATCTTCGGTGAGCTTAAACTCAAAAAGGAAGCTTACAAGAAGTGGAAACTTGGACAGATGACTAGGGAGGAGTATAAAAATATTGCTTGAGCATGTAGGGGTATAATCAGGAAGCCCAAAGTGCATTTGGAGTTGCAGCTAGCAAGGGATGTGAACAGTAACAAGAAGAGTTTCTACAGGTATGTTAGCAACAAGAAGGTAGTCAGGGAAAGTGTAGGACCCTTACTGAATGGGGGAGGCAGGCTAGTGACCTATGATGTGGAAAAAGCTGAAGTACTCAATGCTTTTTTTACCTCAGTCTTCACAGACAAGGTCAGCTCCCAGACTGCTGTACTAGGCAGCACAGTATGGGGAGGAGGTGAACAGTCCTCAGTGGTAAAAGAGCAGGTTAAGGACTATTTAGAAAAGCTGGACATTCACAAGTCCATGGGGCCGGATGCAATGCATCCAAGGGTGCTGAGGGAGTTGGCTGATGTGATTGCAGAGCAATTGGCCATTGTCTTTGAAAACTTGTGGCGAACCGGACGATTGGAAAAAGGCAAATATAGTGCCCATCTTTATAAAAAGGGAAGAAGAAGAATTGGGGGAACTACAGACCAGTCAGCCTCACCTCAGTCCCTGGAAAAATCATGGAGCAGGTCCTAAAGGAATCCATTTTCAAGCACTTGGAGAAGAAGAAGGTGATCAGGAACAGTCAACATGGCTTCACTAAGGGCAAGTCATGCCTGACCAACCTGATTGCCTTCTATGATGAGATAACAGGCTCTGTGGATATGGAGAAAGCGGTGGATGTGCTATACCTTGACTTTAGCAAAGCTTTCAATACAGTCTCCCAAGTATTCTTGCCAGCAAGTTAAAAAAGTATGGGCTGGATGAATGGACTATAAGGTGGATAGAAAGCTGGCTAGATTGTCGGGCTCAACGGGTGGTGATCAACGGCTCGATGTCTAGTTGGCTGCCAGTATCAAGCGGAGTGTCCCGGGGTCTCTCTTGGAGCTGGTTTTGTTCCAGAGCTTCATTAATGATCTGGATGATGGGATGGATTGCAATCTCAGCAAGTTTGCAGATGACACTAAGCTGGGGGGAGAGGTAGATACGCTAGAGGGTAGGAATAGGGTCCAGAGTGAACTAGACAAATTGGATGATTGGGCCAAAAGAAATCCAGTGAGGTTCAACAAGTCCTGCACTTAGGATGGAAGAATCCCATGCACTGCTACAGGCTGGGGACCAACTGGCTAAACAGCAGTTCTACAGAAAAAGACCTGGGGATTACAGTGGACAAGAAGGTAGATATGCGTCAACAGTGTGCCCTTGTTGTCAAGACGGCTAACGGCATAGTGGGATGCATTAGTAGGAGCATTGCCAGCAGATCGAGGGAAGTGATTATTCCCCTCTATTTAGCACTGTTGAGGCCACATCTGGAGTAATTCGTCCAGTTTTGGGCCCCCCCACCACAGAAAGGTTGTGAACAAATTGGAGAGAGTCTAGCGGAGGGCAATGAAATTGATAAGGGGTATGAGGCTCATAACTTACGAGGAGAGACTGAGGGAACTGGGCTTATTTAGTCTGCAGAAGAGAAGAGTGAGGGGGGATTTGATAGCAGTCTTCAACTACCTGAAGGGGGGTTTCAAAGAGGATGGAGCTCAGCTGTTCTCAGTGGTGGCAGATGACAGAACAAGGTCTCAAGTTGCAGTGTGGGAGGTTTAGGTTGGATATTAGGAAACACTATTTCACTAGGAGGGTGGTGAAGCAATGGAATGGGTTCCGTATGGAGGTGGTGGAATCTCCATCCTTAGAGGTTTTTAAGGCCTGGCTTGATAAAGCCCTGTCTGGGCTGACTGAGTTGGGGTTGGTCCTGCTTTGAGCAGGGGGTTGGACTGGATGACCTCCTGAGGTCTCTTCTAACCCTAATCTTCTATGATTCTAAATCAGCTGTACCATTGTTATGATGTTGGAGCAGAACGAGAGGATTTCTGAAGCACTCTCTTTGACACTGTCATGTGAATGTAACTGTCCTTTGAAAGGGGATGCTTAGCAGACACTGCTGAGTTTGGATTTGTTTTGAAAAGAACTTAAGGTTGTAGGGCTTGAGGGGAATAGGGTAATTTTTTCAAGTTCTTATTACAAATAAACTATTTTGTATAGACGTGTAATATACAACAGATCAAATTCTGCTTGATTTACTCACGTGAGTACAGCAAACAGGACTTGGCCCCATAACTTTACTCTTCTAATGATGATGTGCTGTGGATTGTTGTGATGGATCTTATCACAAATCCTCTCCATGCTGCTGACTGACATGCTACAGGTTTATGGCTTTGTTGGCTGTCCTGTGGCTGGTTTATTCCTAGTTTAAACTCCTATGAGATTAGTGGATCTGGGAAAGGGAATTAAGCAACTGTTGAATGAAGGAGAAGTACAGTTAGGCCTGGTCTACACTGGGGGGGGGGGGGTCGAACTAAGGTACGCGACTTCAGCTACATGAATAGCGTAGCTGAAGTCGAACTACCTTAGTTCGACTGACTTACCCGTCCTGACGCCGCGGGATCGAAGTCCGCGGCTCCCCCGTCGACTCCGCCACCGCCGTTCACGGTGGTGGAGTTCCGGAGTCGACGGGAGTGCGTCCGGAGTTCGAACTATCGTGTCTAGATTAGACGCGATAGTTCGAACTCCGAGAAGTCGAACTCTCCGCGTCGACCTGGCGGGTAAGTATGGACCTACCCTTAGACCCACTTTATCTGTAAAGTGCATGTGTGTAACAGCCCACATTCAATAGCTCCTAAGGTGGGAGGGGTAGACATCTATTTCCTTTGTTCTGTTACCATTTTATGCAGATCGACCTGACAGAGCTGCTCATCATGCCAATAACAGATCTGTGTGGAATTGCTCCACAAGCCCATTTTGAATCTCTCTTTTTTTTGTGTTCCCTGCCAGTTGTTGTGCTGATCTTAAAAGCGATTGACTGACACAAAATAAGAGGCAGAGGGGGATTTGGCTCTACAATGAGTCATAGCAAAAAAATAAAATAAAAAAAATTAATCTCTTCTTTGCGCTATGTATCTGCATATAACTTAGGAGCTGTCTGTGAAATGCCCAAAGCAGTTGAATGTATAGTAATACATGTTGGTGTGCCATCATCTTTTCCCTAATGAAAAAGAAGCCACGTGTCAGCCTGGTTATATGTGTATATTAAGATCTATGAGATTAACAATGCGCATAATATACAGTGTCAGTTACAATGGCCTGAATTTGCCCCAATGAATTCAGTCTGACACAGTCTATTAATGACGTTTAAAAAGAGAGAGAGAGAGAGAGAGAGACTAGGATTTAAAGCAAAATAAGGCCCGAGTTTTTTGTAATCAGATACCTGTATAAAGTTTAAACACAGTCCTCCAAGCCCACTAAGTGGTTCATCCAGGTCTTTTCTGTAAACTGTTGATTTAGTTGAAAGTTGATTTAGGGGTTACAACTTGGATTTTATTGTTCAAAGTCAGACCTGGGACCAGATCTTGTTTACCCAACTCAGTGGAACAAATAGTCTCATTAAAATCCATGTAAACAGTGTAAAATTATCCTTGGTGTAAATTATCACTTGACTTCGGAGCAGTTGCACCTGCTTATAACAGTCTGAAGCTAGCCCCTGAACCCTAGTAAACAGCTGGATACAGGAAGAGAAGAGCAGCTCAATGGGGGCGAGTAAAAGCTAGTTACAAGACATATTTGGGGGAAAAAAGATCCTTTTTGTGTGCTGAACTGCTCAGCTCAAATAAGCATGGAAACAAACCTGCTGGGGTTAGTGCTACATTCACCCTGCACCCTGTGAGGAGACCTGATCACAATATACAAATACCTGTTGGGGTCCCACCAAAATCTGGGCTGGGACCTTTTCCATGTGCAGGAAGACGAACCTGTAGCCATGGTATGAAATTTAAGTAGAGGTCTAGGTTAGGTATGGGGAGGGTTTTTACACCCAGAGACTAGCTGGAATGCTTCACCTGCTGCCAAAGGAAACAGTGGGTGTGGCTAGTGTAATAGGATTTTGGGTTGGGCTGACTGTGGGTTTTCAGGCTGTGTGTGTGTAATGTGGGGAGAGGTGGATTGTTCCAGCTACACTGAGAACTGTAGATCCTCCACGGTGCTGCCTAGCTCTGACTGCTCAGTGTCTCTGACAGACTCCTGGGCCCCAATTCTGAGGTGGATCCTCAGGAGGAACTGGCTGGGGAAGAAGTGGTAGGGAAAGGACCAATGTAGCTTTATGCCACCCTTGCACCACCAGGATTCTGGCCCTCTTCTCAGCCAGTCCTAGTGTCATTTTTGTTTTATGTACGTTACTCCCATAGAATGGGGTGCAACAAATCTTGTGGCTTTATAGTAGTCTGCACAGGCAGAAAGAGCTATTCAGGTGGTGAGTAATTAAAACAGTTAATCACTGGGCAGCTGACTCAGGTTAGGAATAGCACAACTGTCACATCGTTTAAATGAAGTCAGGACTTCTAATCATCCCAAAGTTGTTAGGTTAACTCCTCGAGGCTTTAATGCTAGCTGGAGTCTGTACTGATGAAAGCCAGCACTGAACTTCCTTGGGGTGGGGTGAGGCTGGGGGAGGAGCTGGTTCTGGGGTGGGCTGTTCAATAGCGATAATATGTCTCAGGTATCTTAGTACAAGCTTGGATAGACGAGTAATGGGGCATGGGCCTGTAACCCATACCCAAGTGTGACTTCAGAGGGATTGCTTGTCTAAGAAATACATGTGTGAGGCCTTGGATGTTCTTCTTGGCTCCCTGCCACTGAGGAGTGGGAAACTTTTCTGTGAGAGTGGTAGGGCAGAGGCCAGCAATTTCTGCAGAATCTAAGCTTTTGTTATACTTGCAAGGCAATCTACTAAAGGTGGACCTATGTGGTGCTGCCTCCCCATATGCAGTGGCCAGGATGCAAGAAGCAGTGAAGGAAAGATCTCCTCCTCCTCTCCAGCAACCAAAGTGGCTTCCAGCTGATCAGACTCCTATTAGCCAGTACCCCTTAAGAAACCTCTGTGCAGGATACAGGGACACTGCAGCGCTATGCTAGGAATCCCAGGGCCCTCCCTCTTCCCAGCTGCTGGGGTTGTGGTGTGGGTTGGGCTTCTCAGGTGGCCATTGTTCCTGTGGAGAGAGGTGTGCCCCTACTTCTCACATTTGTGTCTGAGAGCATCCTGCACTTGAGGATGAAATAAATACCACTGATGCAAATCAAGGGGTTGTAACAGTACTCCTCACATTAAAGTGAGTTTAGTTCTGTCTCTAATTTCGTATAACTGGAAACTACAGCCGTCTGTGGGAGGGGTGGCTGGTCCATAGGCTAAAACTGCTCAAGACGTAGTCTCTTCTTGTGATGTTGCATTGCATGAGATCAGTCATCGTTGCTGGGGTAGGCAAGGGGTTCTGCTTTGGAGCTGTTGGAAGAACTTCCTCTGGTTAATCACCCAGTGTATTTATAGGGACATCCTTTTCCACTTGGTAGCATCTCATATGCTCTAGGACGGTGGGAGAAGGAATGGTGAATTGTTACATTCCAAAATGAGGGCAAGAAATCTCTCCCCTTCCCCTCACATTGCTGTTGAAAGCTGAACACCACCAGTAGCCACAGAGACACAAGGGGTGGGGGAGAAATACTGTGTGTGCACCAAGCCCCTGCACTGCTTTGTTACCCTGCCATATGGCAGGGGACACATTTGGGGGACACCTTCAGGGTTTTCACTCGCAATTGGCATGATAAATGTGCACTAGAAGAGAGAGTGATTAGTGAAGGGAGATGTGTATGTTTGATATGGAAGAAAACCCTTTTTGTCCCTGAGAGCCACTTGAGATGTAGGAAGCACAAGTTTCTCTCTGCAGTAATGGTGCTGAAGCCTAGGAGATCCTGATGAGCCGCTGTTAACATGCTGGTTAAGCAAGCTAGCGCTGCCTCCGAGAAGTGGTAACTTGCATTCCTTTTATCTTCTAAAACGTGAACAAAATGCTTTGCAGGTATAGGATGCCTTCCACTAATAACCCAACTCTGCTAGGAGGCAGGAAGGTGGTATCCCCAGTTCACCTTTTTGGATCTGTTTCCTCATATGTAAAATGATTTGCCCAAGGTTCCAGAGCCACTCGATGGGAGGAACTGGGAATAAACCCCTTGGTGCCCAGTTCTGGCTCCACACATTCCCTTGAGACCAACTTCATCTCTTTTGGTAACATCTGGCCTGTCTCCCATGGGCTTTTGATGTCCTTTAGAAGTGGGGGGTGGGGGAGGCTAAATGGCAAAACCCAATATTTGAATAATTTGAATGAGACCTATCCGTTCAAATCTGGGAAAAGACCTTTTAAAACAAAGATTTGTGTAGACACTGGAGAATGCCTGACCCTTCAGTAGAGTAGGCATCTGCTGCATTTCCCCTCTCTTCTAGCTGTTGAGCAATGCACCATGGACTGGCTTGCTGGTACCTTACACCTCACTTGGTGACTTTATCACTGGTGCCTTATGTGCTTAGTTTGCAAAGTGCTTAGGGATGGAAGGTGCTGTATCAAATGCTAACTAATGTCGGTCACTGTTTGGATAGGTTTGTGCAGCATAAATGGAGGGCTTCTCAGTTTGTTTTAGATGGTAGTTTGTTTAATTATTTAAATAAAATAAGATGGATGGTAGTTGGCAGACAAGAAAGAGTCCATTGTTGGGCAGCACCGCCAGGGACAGCTCCAGGCACCAGCCCAGCAAACAGGTGCTTGGGGCGGCCAATGTCCGGCTGTTCGGTGGCAATTCAGCGGCGGGTCCCTCACTCCCTCTTGGAGCAAAGGACGAGCTGCCGAATTGCCGCCGAAGACTGAAGTGGTGGCGGTAGAGCTGCAGATCGTGATCGCGGCTTTTTTTTTTTTTTTTTGCTGCTTGGGGCGGCAAAAACCCTGGAGCCAGCCCTGATCACCGCTCACTCTGTAGTGTTTTGAGGGCTGGCAAGAAACATTTAACTTTGTTTCAAAATGTGGATCACTTTACAAGACGAGCTTGGAGCAGAATAACCTCTCGGCCACTGGCTATGTAGCAAATGTGCCCAGGCTGATAATTTCTTGCTGTTGGCTAGTGAAATGGGCATGAAGGACGACCGTACGCAGGGATCCCTTTCTTTAAGTCACCATGTCATTCTTCACTTTTTCAGTACTTTATTTGTCAAGGCAGCCAATGCAATCTGGCCCATAGAATGCTGAAGAGGAGCATTCTGCCTCCTCAGCTCCTTCCTTGGCCAATCCTGCATGCCAGGGGCCACTGCCATTCTCTTGCCTTTCTCCTAATTAAATGCATCAGACTTCTGTAACTACACTGGCAAAAACAGGCCCTGTAATTCACTCCTGGTGGCCACTGGTGCAGCTCCACTTGTATTTTAGCGATGATGGAGGCAATAGCGTAGTGGGGCTCCGGGTGTCCGTTACTGCAGCATCAGTAGATCCTGCTTAGAATAAAAATGCCAAAGCACTGTCTGTCCTGCAGCTTCCCCCATTGCTTCCCTACGTGGAGCTGCTCCAGTGGTGAATGGTAGATCCTATTTTTTCCTGGTATGGGCCAGGATAGTTCTCCTAGAGTGTGACTCATGGCCTGCTGGTCCTGATGCAGCTTGCACAGGTGCCAACTCTGTGTCAGTTTCAGCAAATTCCCAGCTTGACCCGCCTCCCCTGTTTTTCCTGGTGTTATGGACAAATCAGACGCTGGCACAGGCTTCAGGGTAAGGGGTGGTTAGTGGCAAGGAGCAGTGAAGGCAGGGTAGGCAGGGATTTGTGCCTACCAAAAATCCCAGCTGACAGAAACCCTTCTTGGTTCAGCGTTTCCAATAGTCTGCTGAAAATGAGCCAGTACCCAGGTGACTTCCACCTGGGCATTAACTGTTATCATAAAGGCTGGGGCAGAATTTGCTCTCCTTGTAAGATGAAGATGCTGTATTTCTCACCCTGAGGGCTGGTACTTCATTCATGTTTCCAGCCTCCTGAGACTATTGTATTCCTAGGGAAGGAACTGGGCCAGGTCAGAGTTTGTCATGTCAGATGGCCACCTTTCCCCGTTTGTGTCAGTGCTCTTCAAGGGTTATGTGAAAAACCAAACCTCTTGTCCCCTTGCCCAGCCATTTAAGTAAATACAACTCAAAAGCAAATAAAAACATGCTAATGTTCCGGGTATTGCCAGGGGTGGTTGTGCAACAGAGTGCTGACTTCAGGGAGGCTGCCTGCTCCTGCAGTTAAACAGACTTCTCTTGAGAGCACTAGAATGCCAGCTATTACTGCTTTCTACTAGCACCAGTGTATGGTTGGGCCACTAGTAGACTGATTCTCTCTTCTGCTGTAGTGGGTGACTGTAAAGGTATAAATAGCTTGTTGCAGTAGCTGATGAGAAACCAAATCTTATGGAACAATATGAAGGGAGCATGCCTGTTTGGGTCTCCCTATTCTCTCCTCCCCCCCCCCCCCCCACACACACACACACAGAGAAGAGGAAAATCTGCTTGCCTCAATTTTCTCTTAGCCTCTGATCTCTGTTGACCATCTACAGGCTTTGAACTAGGAGACAGCACGTCTGCATAACGTAATATTTCAAATGCTGAATATGGCAAAACATAAATGTGGGTGGGTGGCAAAGAATTAAACTTAACACTGGCATATGTCTAATAGGTATGAACCCACTTTAGCCTATGTAGCCATACACCTGGCTGATCAGCAACAATATAACTAGATATTCCTCTCCTCCTGATTGAGGTGCTGGCTTATCTGGATCTCTTCTCAGGCCTTGTTTGTTTGTTTTGTTTTGTTTGTTAGTTTTCCCTCTGCTATCTTATTTTTTGATTACCTTCTGCTAGCTTATGTACGTTGTGACCCAGTGTGCCTGGGGTAGCCCTTACTGAAAATGCCAAGGTCAGGGCAGGCTGCAAAAGGGAGAGCAGATAACCACCAGTTTTGGGAGTAACACTGAAGTTAAAGTCCCCAACCAGTCACAGACTGTGTTTCTGATCCCCCACACTGGTTATCAAGAAACTACAAAAGAAATCACACAGCCCCCTTTATTGCATTCCAGTTCTCTGGATCCCAATCAGTACTTCGGTCCAGTACAGTGAGAAGTTATTTAAAAAATTCTGTTCACATACACAAAATGTTCTTCTAACCCCAAAGGGTCAGCCATGTTACCAGGTCTGTATAGGTTTGGATCTTACCCAAAATACCACGCTGCCAACCAATCCTTTAGCATCTAAAACTAAAGGTTTATTATAAGGAAAAAAGAAAGAACAAGAAGAGAGTTATTAAGTGGTGAAGCAGTCAGATACATACAGAGACTTCAAAGTCCATATATTATGTTCTTAGCAATATTGGTGAATTTGCTGGCTTGAAAGTCCCTCTGGAACACTTCCAAAGTTTGGATGGGTCATTCAGTCCTTTGTTCAGAGCTTCATTTGTAGAAAAGTTCCTCCAGAGGTAAGAAGCAGGATTGAAGACAACATGGAGATGATGCAGCTGCCTTTTATGGTCCTTTTGCCCTGCGGCTTGTACTTCCTTTGTCCCAAACACAAGCTACCCAGAACACGGCATGGAATTTTGGAAAAGCCTTAGTTCTCTATCCACAGACATACCACGTGCCTTACTGACCCATAAGGTGTATTCCCTGGTTCCTTTCAATGGGTTCATTGTACAGTTGATGACCCTTGATGGGCTGTTGAACAGGCTAGGCAGTGCTGATGCCTATCTGTCTGGGGATGTCACCCAGAAACACAGCACAAGTTTGAAATACAGATATACCATACATGTCTATAACTCACAATACAAAGATGATACAAACAAGATTATTATACTTGACAAATCATAACATTTTCACAGATACCTTACATGGCATATCTTGTCAGATTCCTTGCAATTTTATAATATTGGTATCACAAAGTGTTCCACATATTCTATACAGCATCACACATGTGGAGTAGGGGTCACCCAAGGCCATGGGGCTAATGCGATGACGGAGGCAGGCAAGAGGTGGACAAGATGGGTGCCTGGCTGAGGAGAAGTAGGCCAGAATGAATCGAATAGGTGGTCCTCCCACGTCTCTTGCTTTAGATGGAGCCCCATTGCACCACTCTGCTCTCAGTAATTCTGAGAAATGAGCTTCCCCTTTATGCCATGAAGCGCAATTCTGTTCTCTATAGGTAGGAGCCTCATTAAATGTCACTGGCACAGTCTAATTGGGTAACTTGTCCTTCACACGAGGCGGATGCAACAATATTTAAGTATCTACATTGAGGAAGTAGCTGGGGACAACAGATAAGGGGAGTCATATGGTATTGGCAAGAGCTACTCTACGAAAATTGCTGATGGTGGTTTCAGCCAGCAAAGGTCAGACGTGCTGGCATAGCCTGACAGCGCTCACTTTCATATGTGAGATTTGGCTACAGTGGACTGATGGTGGGGCCAAATTTTTAATAGAGGAGGGTTTTGTGCTGCTGTTCAAAGAGAGGGCTGGGAATTGGGGAGGCAGGCAGTGGATTGCTCAACTTCCAGTCAAAAGCAACTTATTTGTGCAATGCAAATTAAATTACTCGACCCCAGGCTGGACACTCCCATGTGGTAGTCAAGCCCTCACTCTTCCCATATCCAGCTCGATAATGAAAGCAATTAAGTCACCTTTGGTCTCAGTCCTGATTCCCACTCTGAAAGAGGAGATAAGAACCGAGGGACTGATTCTGCTGTCATTCAAACCAGTGACAAACTCCCAGTGACTTCAGCAGGCTTGGGCCTAAAGTCTCTCTTGCCAGTGTGTCAGGGTTGCATGGCCTGTGATTTGACTGCAGTAGTTAACAGAGGATTCTCTCCTGTCCACACTGACACCCGAACCATTAAAACACAGGGCCCAGTGTGACAGTTGTTACTTAAGCACAAATCTAATTGATTTCAATGATCACTTTGCCAAGTGAAGGTGCAGGATCAAGCCTGTGCCTTATGGGTTATGGTTTGTTTGGCCCTTTCTGCATGTTGGCCAGGTAAGACACATGAACTGGACCTCATTTAAAATAGTTCCTCTGATCTTGGGTTTCAGGGGCCCAAGACAGAATTATATTTATCTGGTTATAAATACTTGTAGAGTTTCCATAGGTGTCCAAGTTTTATGCACTGCTGACCAAAGGGAAGCTAGGACAATACGGATTTACCAAAAAATTGCTGTTAAAAGTATTAGGTGACTTTGCTCAGTGGAAGAGATCTCAGATTAGAGAACAGGAAGATCTCACTTTGAAAATCTCCAGGCTCTGGTCAAAACCCTCTTTAGGTAAGGTTTATGTAGATTGCTGAAGGTGGAGGAAGAGTCTCAGGAGAAGAGAAAGAAAGGAAAGATAGAGGAAGAAGGGGGATGTAATTCAATTATTCTCCTCTGTGTATATCTTTCTCGACTATCCTATAGGTATGGGATTACTGTGTCTATAGCAAAGCATCAAAATGAAGTCAGGATTTTTCCTATATTGTTTTCCTGTGCAAGGTATACCATTTTAGCCTTTAGGGACCCTGCACCCTCTCCCACAGCACCTGAGCCCTCACCTCCCCCCGCACCCTTGCCCCAGCCTGGAGCCCTCTCCCGCACCCCAAACCCCCCAGCCTGGAGCCCTCACCCCCCTCCTGCACCCCTGCCCCAGCCTGGTGAAAATGAGTGAGGGTGGGGGAGAGTAAGCGATGGAGGGAGGGGGGATGATTTAGGGGGACAGGGCCTCAGAGAAGGGGTGGGGCATGGGCGTGGCCTTGAGGAGGGGGAGGGCCTCAGGGCAGGCATGTTCGGTTTTGTGCGATTAGAAAGTTGGCAACCCTAGAGAGGGGGTCTCAAGCAGTGAGGTTTAGGGGTCTCCCATCCTCGTAATCTCTCTCCAAATCCCCTTTTCCCTGGTCCTCTTCCCCCCACAGCCGGAAGGGGATTCAGAGGGCATGACTGGCCAGAAGAATGTCACCTGCACTTTTCAAGGTGACTGCTTGCTCTCTTCTCCCCCTCCAGGTCAGTGTCTCATGCTCAGCCTGTCCCTTGTGGTCAAGGCACAGAGGCTGGGTATCTTTTCAGGGCACGTTACTCAGAAATGACCCAAGCTGTGTCTGGTCTAAGATGAGGCACAGCTAGTGAGGCACAATAAATGACAAAACAGTTAGAGCAGGGCCCTATATTCTCACATTCTGCTTGGGAGTAGGGAGACGGGGACTGTTCCATAATTTGGCAACCCCTCACAAGTTAGGAGAGCCCCTTAGTCCATTGGCTTTCTGGCTCCCAGAAGCTTGCTGTCTGAATTCTGATTGGCTAGTGGTGGTAGCTGTATGTTAGCCTCCAGTGAGTTTTGGATGTCCCTTTCCTTGGGATTTGCAGGTTGGACACTGATTGCCACAGTTTAGAGGTAGTGTTTTTCAGTTTGCTTCCCCTCATCCATGCCGCTTCCCACACATGCGCACATCTCTCCCCATCTTCCCTGGAGGATAAGCCTGGGACAGAAATGAAAAAGAGGCAACCGTACATCTTCCTATCTGCAATGCTATGCAGTTCCTTTCTAGTTTGGAAGGATTTTCGCTTTACAGACCTAATTTGTAACAGGGAGAATTTCAAACGCAGCATTAGTTTGAAATGAGCCAGACACAGATCACGCCAGCTGAGTCAAGCAGGAGAAGAGGAGACTTTTATTTCTATTCGTTAATCATTCAGGAAGGAGAGGCTGGCGTTCCCCTTTGCTAGCCTCCTCCTCTTGTGCTGACACGTTTGGTATGAGGCACAGAAGATGCAGGCTGGAAGCAGCCAGGTGAAGGATTTAGTGAAGGTTACATTTCAGGGCAAACCATTATTTACAGAATGACAGAAGTGGGTTTTTAAAGACTTTTATTTCTAATTTGCTTTTTTCTCTTTACTAGGCACCCTTATAACCTCTGCTTAGGTGAGATGTGTTAGTCTTGGGCTGGGGTCTGCATCAGCCTCCTCACCCTCAAAATGGCTGTGAGCCCGTACCGTCCCTACGCAGGCAGAGTAATCACAACATAAGTTTTTCTGCAGCCTCCACTATCTCAGCCCCATGGAGTTGTGATTCATCAGGCTTTGTTCAGCAGGCTCACGTGTCAATGCCTTTGGCTGCCTGTAGACTCTATAGGTTAAAGCTTTTATATGTAAGCAGTGTTTGGGGGGCTATTAGGAATTTTAGCTTGTACTGGGAGGAAGAGCAAATTGCCTAGTTCAGTCTAAGGCAGTATTGCATTGGTAGTGCTAGTGCATTATTTTTCATAACCACTTTGAATTTTATCTGATTTACAGAGAATAATAAGAAAAAATGAAAATGTCTGTAGACCTCGGTGCCTTTTCCAAGTGGAGTAACAGGCTGTATCTCCATTCTATAGCTGGGGAAACAAAGGCACAAAGTGGCCCGAGGTCACAGAGCAAGTTGATGGCCAAGGCAGGGATACCAGGTCCCGGTCTCTCAAGGTTCAGTCCACCAGAGCACAGTTCCCTTAGGGTATGTCTACACTACCAGAGTAGTTCGATTCTACTTAAATCGAATTTGTGGAACCGATATTACAAAGTCGAACGTGTGTATCCACACTAAGGACAGTAATTCGACTTTGTGAGTCCACACTAACGGGGCAAGCGTCGACATTGGAAGCGGTGCACTGTGGGCAGCTATCCCACAGTTCCCGCAGTCCCCGCTGCCCATTGGAATTCTGGGTCGAGCCCCCAATGCCTGCTGGGGGAAAAAAAATGTGTCAAGGGTGGTTTTGGGTAACTGTCGTCATTCAACCATCACTCCCATCCCTCCCTCCCTGAAAGCGCCGGCGGGCAATCAGTTCGTGCACTTTTCTGGTGAGTGACAGTGCAGACGCCACAGCACTGCGAGCATGGAGCCCGCTGCGATCATCGCTGCAGTTATGGCGATTGTCAACTCCTCGCACCTTATCGTCCACCTTTTTCACAGTCAGATGCTGAGAAATCGGGCGAGGAGGCTACGGCAGCGCGGTGAGGACATGAAATCTCAGAGTGGCACAGACCTCTCACAAAGCAAGGGACCCTGCGCCATGGACATCATGGTGGCAATGGGTCATGTTCATGCTGTGGAACGGCGATTCTGGGCCCGGGAAACAAGCACGGACTGGTGGGACCGCATAGTGCTGCAGGTCTGGGATGAATCACAGTGGCTGCGAAACTTTAGGATGCATAAGGGAACTTTTCTTGAACTGTGTGAGTTGCTGTCCCCTGCCCTGAAGCGCAAGAACACCCGGATGCGAGCAGCCCTGACTGTGCAGAAGCGAGTGGCTATAGCCCTCTGGAAACTTGCAACGCCAGACAGCTACTGGTCAGTAGCGAACCACTTTGGCGTGGGCAAATCTACCGTGAGGGTTGCTGTGATGCAAGTAGCCAACGCAATCGTTGAGCTACTGCTCTCAAAGGTAGTGACCCTGGGAAACGTTCAGGTCATCATAGATGGCTTCGCCGTGATGGGATTCCCAAACTGTGGTGGGGCTATAGATGGAACTCACATCCCTATCCTGGGACCGGACCACCAGACCAGCCAGTATATTAACCGAAAGGGCTACTTTTCAATGGTGCTGCAAGCACTGGTGGACCATAGGGGACGTTTTGCCAACATCAACGTCGGATGGCCGGGCAAGGTTCATGACACGCGTGTTTTCAGGAACTCTGGTCTGCTTAGACGCCTGCAGGAAGGTAGTTTCTTCCCGGACCACAAAATAACTGTTGGGGATGTGGAGATGCCTATAGTGATCCTCGGGGACCCAGCCTACCCGCTAATGCCCTGGCTCATGAAGCCCTATACAGGCGCCCTGGACAGTGACAAAGAACTCTTCAACTACTGGCTGAGCAAGTGCAGAATAGTGGTGGAGTGTGCTTTCGGACGTCCCAAGGGGAGATGGAGAAGCTTACTGACTCGCTCAGATCTCAGCGAAACCAATATCCCCATTGTTATTAAAGCTTGCTGTGTGCTGCACAATCTCTGTGAGAGCAAGGGGGAGACCTTTATGTTGGGATGGGAGGTTGAGTCAAATAGCCTGGCTGCTGATTACGCCCAGCCAGACAGCCGTGCGATTAGAAGAGCCCAGCGGGAAGCGCTGTGCATCCGGGAGGCTTTGAAAGCTAGGTTCCTCAGGGAGCAGGGTAACCTGTGACTATTAAGTTTGTGTACAGAGAAGCTGAACCTGCCCCCGTTTCATTACCTAGCTAATGTTGACTATCCTCTGCAGTTACATACCCCGTTCACCCCCTTCCAACGCACGCTTAAAAATAAAATACATGGAACTTTGTTAATTAACACCGTTTTCTTTATTACTGATTTCACGGTAAAGGGTTGAAACTGGGACGCAGACTGTGGTGGGTAGGGTGTGTAGTGAATTAAAGACCGCTTCTAAACTTGAGGAATGACAGGTTCCTGCTCCTAGAGCGGTCCGCAGTGGCGGACTGGTTGTTTCAATGGAGCCTGCCACCCCTCCTTTTCGGGACTCTGTGTGTGGGGGCTATGTGACTTTGTGGCGGGGGAGGATGGTTACAGATCCCCTGCTGCGTGGCTCTGTGATCCAGGATAAGGACCGCTGCATAAGATCTCTAACCGCCCTCCCCCGTCACAAAGTCACATAGCCCCCCACACACAGAACATGAAAACCACCTCCCAGACTGACCAGGGTGCCTAGTGACTGCACTGTGTGTGTGACCTGCTGCTGAACATGCCCCCGTGTCTGTACCCTGGTAAAGGTGACTGTCCTGTCCAATTACCAACCCCCTTCCCCCCCTTCAAACACAGTCTCCTCTAAAAGAACATGACGGAAACAGTAATTAACAGAAAAGTATTTTTTATTATCAACTAGACAGTTAGGGGATGGAACTGGGACGGGGGCTTGGGTGAGGCGGGAAGGAAAGGACTTATCAACATTTTGGGAATGAGAGCCTTCCTGTAATTGAGCACTGTGCAGGGGTGGAGTGACAGTTTTCACGGCCCCTGCCGCCCCTCCTTCTTGGTACTTTGGGTGAGGGGGGTATGGGACTTTGTGGCGGGGGAGGGCGGTTAGAGATAGACTGCAGTGGGGCTTTGTCCTCCTGCCTCCGGTCCTGCAGAACATCCACAAGGCACCGGAGCGTGTCCGTTTGCTCCCTCATTAGTCCAAGCAGCATTTGAGTCGCCTGCTGGTCTTCCTGCCGCCACCTGTCCTCCCGTTCCCTGTGTGAGCGCTGGTACTGCGACATGTTCTCCCTCCACTGGGTCTGCTGGGCCGCCTCGGCTTGGGAGCAGCCCATAAGTTCCGAGAACATCTCGTCCCGTGTCCTTTTCTTTCGCCGCCTAATCTGCGCCAGCCTCTGTGAGGGGGATACCGGGGTAGGTCGGGAGACAATCGCAGCTGTGTGATGGGGAAAAAGGGAGTGAATTCCTTACAAAGATACATTTTTGCGAACAATGAACATAGTCTAGTCTGTCTCTGTAAACAAGACCATGCACAGCACCTATCTCATGCGCACTCAGGACCAGTTTGAATTTTCGGCCTTCGCATTCAGTGCCTGGGGTCTTGCAATGGAGATCAGACAAGCGGGGCAGGACAGCAGAATTCGTGTAGCAGGCAGACATGGTAAGCCGTAGACTTTTGGCTGCTTAAAACTTAATTTATAGCAGTGCCCTCCTTTCAGGGTCAAAGCAATGCTCCTAGCGTTGGCCAGTTCCTGCTGCCGGCAATCCGGAAAGCATGAACTCTGCCCCTGTCCCACCCCCTCGCGGCTGTCCCTGGGAAAGATCCCTGTATGCTGCCCCTGTCCCGCCTCCACCACGTGGCTGTAAACCACCGGTTATAGTTATGTAAAGGAACAGGCAAGCAGTCCCAATACTAACATTCCCCTAATTCAAAGCAGGCCACCATGAGTGAGATCACCCTGATGAGGATCAGTGACACAGATAAAGCCCGCATGCTGCGTGAAAGCCAGCAAAAACCAGGGCCCTATGCCGCCATGCTCGTCGAGGCAATGATACCAGACTACCTGATGATAGCCTGGCGCGGAAAAGTGTGCCACCATGGAGGACGCAATAAGGCCGCTCTCCCCAGGAACCTCATGCAGAGGCTTTTCAATTACCTCCAGGAGAGCTTCGTGGAGATCTCCCATGAGGATTTCTGTTCTATCCCCATATGTATTGACCTTCTTTTCGCATAGTTAATATTCCTGTTCTGTTAAAAATAAATGTTTACATGTTTAAAGCACTTACCGACTGATCCTTCCCCTGATTCAGGGTCCGGGATAATGGCTGGGGAGGGTTGGTAGGGGATCTCCGTGAGGGTGATGAAGAGATCCTGGCTGTCGGGGAAATCAGCGCTGTAAGTGCTGTCGACTGCCTCGTCCTCCTCATCTCCTTCCTCATCTTCCCTGTCCGCGAACATTTCCGAGGAACCGGCCGTCGACACTATCCCATCCTCAGAGTCCACGGTCAGTGGTGGGGTAGTGGTGGCGGCTGCACCTAGAATGGAATGCAGTGCCTCGTGGAAACGGCATGTCTGGGGCTGGGCTCCAAAGCGTCCGTTTGCCGCTTTGGTCTTCTGGTAGCCTTGTCTCAGCTCCTTGATTTTCACGCGGCACTGCGTTGCATCCCGGCTGTATCCTCTCTCTGTCATGGCTTTAGAGATCTTCTCGTAGATCTTCGCATTCTGTTTTTTGGAGCGCAGCTCCAAAAGCACAGACTCATCGCCCCACACAGCGATCAGATCCAAGACTTCCCAATCAGTCCATGCAGGGGCCCTCTTTCTATTCTGAGATTGCATGGACACCTCTGCTGGAGAGCTCTGCATCGTTGCCAGTGCTGCTGATCTTGCCACGATGTCCAAACAGGAAATTAGATTCAAACTGGCCAGACAGGAAAAGGAATTCAAATTTTCCCGGGGCTTTTCCTGTGTGGCTGGTCAGAGCATCTGAGCTCGGACTGCTGTCCAGAGTGTCAACAGAGTGGTGCACTGTGGGATAGCTCCCAGAGCTATTAGCGTCAAATTCCATCCACACCTACCCTAATTCGACATGGCCATGTCGAATTTAGCGCTACTCCCCTCGTCGGGGAGGAGTACAGAAATCGAACTAAAGAGACCTGTATGTCGAACTAAATAGCTTCATTGTGTGGACGGGTGCAGGGTTAATTTGATTTAACGCTGCTAAATTCAACATAACCTCCTAGTGTAGACCAGGCCTTAGTGATGCATCGAAGCTGCAAAGTTTAGATCCAGATCTGAATTTCCCAAAGCTAGGGGTGTTTGAGAGCTTTGATTTGGGATAGGGTTTACATTTTAGTAGGTGGATATTTTCAGTATCTGGCATATGGCAGACCCTTTCATTAGTTCTGCATTAGGCTATTATGGAAATATATTGCCTATTTAAGTGATTTAAAATGGGAGGCAGTTACATGAGCACTTCCTTTTAACACATCTGAAGATCTTTGGATTGGTGTCAAGTGTCCAGGTCAAGCTGTGGGCATGATGCAGTCATAGAAGAGAGGTGTGAAGAGAATAATATCTCATTATTTGGCACTCCTCCATCTGCAGGAAAAGTGTCCTACTGCAGCTGTGATGGGATACGTGGGGCAGCCCAAGGGAAACAATAACTGTGTCACAATGGACAGGGGCTGTCTGAGGTTGATGCACGTTGGTGTAAGTTTCTCTCTCTCACCGGGGCAGTTCTCTGCCTTGCAAGCCCATACTAGGAGCTCTCTAAATCTTATAAACAATGTATATTTATAACTGACAGCTCAGCTGGGCTTGCTCAACTACTTCATAGCTGTTCCAGCATGCTGAAAAGTAGGGTGAGTCCAAAGAATAAATAATTGTTCCCTTGCAGAAGGTTCGTAAGCTAGGTGTGTCCTGGCTCCAAGGCACGGTTTAACCTGTGCTTATGTTTCAGATCAGTCCAGTGTTCTCATTTCCTTAGGCTAGTTTCTTAAATAATTGATTAAGCCCTGGTTTGATCATTATCCTCCTCCCCTGGGGCCATTAAAGGACTTTGCTTGGTGGTTGCAACGTTGCAAGTGAATGTTGCTTAGGACAGGTCTACAGTACAGACCTGTATCTGTATAACTACATCACTCAGGGGTATGAAAAATCCACACCCCTGAGTGACATAGTTATATCGACCACACACACACACACACACACACACACACCAGTATGTCAGCAGGGGAGCTTCTCCGGTCGCCATAGCTACCACTTTTTGGGGAGGTGAATTAACTACGCTAATGGGAGCAGCTGTCCAGTTGCTGTAGGAGCATCTTCCTTAAAGTGCTACAGCGGTTCCACTGCACCGGCGCAGTTATGCTGCTGCAGAATTGTATGTGAAGACAAGTTCTAAGTTAGGCCCCGACCTTGCAGTTGGATCTGTGCATTCCCCCCGACAAAGTCCGTCAAGCTTTGTGTGGGCGCAGGGATCCACCTGCTCTGATCTGACAGCAGTACAGGGCCTGAGACCCAGACCCTCAAAGGTATTTGGTGCCTGACTCCCATTGGAGTCTAGGGGAATTAGGTGACTAGGGCCATAGGCGCAGACTCCGTGGGTGCTCCGGGGCTGGAGCCTCTACCGGGGGAAAAATGGTTTTGCTGAGCACCCACTGGCAGCCCCCCATCAGCTCCCCCAGCCCCTCCTGCCAACCAGCGGGCCCCAAGGAGCAGTGCATCCCCCCTGCCTCCTGCCCGCCTCCTGCAGATGTTCCGCGGCATGCTGGAGGCTGGGAGGGAGGGGGGAGGAGTGAGGATGCTGTGTGCTCGGGGGCGGGAGTGGAACTGGACAGGAAGAGGCAGGGTGGAGTTAGGGCAAGCGTGGGGCCTTGGAGAAGGGGTGGAGTGGGGGCAGGGCTGGGGCAGAGCCGGAGGTTAACCACCCCCCGGCAATTTGAAAAGTCGGTGCCTGTGACTAGGGCTATGGCTCACTACACCTTCTGTGTCTCAGTGGTGTTAACCCTTCCTCCCCCCCCCCCGTTCCCTGAGTGACATAAGTTACACTGACCGAAGCGCTGGTGGGCACAGCACTATGTCCATGCTGGTGTGCACAGCACCCACCGTGTGGGTGGGAGAGAGCTTCTCCCACCCACATGGCTTCTGCCGCTTGCGGAGGCATAGATGCTGGAACTATTTGTATAGTGGAGGTGCTGAAAGCCATTGAATAAAACTGTAAACTCTGTATATGATGGAAACTACTTCAAACCAGGGGGTGTAGCAGCACCCCTCGTTCCAGTACCTACACGTGAAGGTGGTTTATTGTGCTGATGAGAGCTCTCTCCTGGCAGTATAGAGTGTCTTCACCAGATGTGCTGCAGCGGCACAGCTGTACCACTGTAATTGTAGACATG
This sequence comes from Mauremys mutica, assembly GCF_020497125.1. Taxonomy (NCBI): domain Eukaryota; kingdom Metazoa; phylum Chordata; order Testudines; family Geoemydidae; genus Mauremys; species Mauremys mutica. The sequence continues at coordinate 54,845,875 of NC_059078.1, read as the reverse complement.
CAACACTTTAAGTGCAGATACCTTTGTGAATATGAGCCTCAGTTTCTAAAGTCTCCTTTTAACATAAAGTGGAAAAAATGAGTAATTTAGTTCATCAGTCTGAAATGTAAAGCTTTAGACTTTTCTCTGTTTTCCTCTATGAATATTGCACTAGCGGTACTTCTGCGTAGTGGCTTTCCTCCCACAATCTCAAACTGCTGTATACACACTTAGGGCATGGCTACATTTGCGAGTTAGAGCGCATTAAAGCAGCCCCGGGCGCCTTAACTCCCAACCCGTCCACACTGGCAAGGCACTTAGAGCACCTGGACTCTGCAACTGGAGCGCTCCTGGTACTCCACCTCCATGAAGAGCATAATGCTTGTTGCGCCTCGGCTGAAACACCCCAGCATCAGTGTGAAGGAGGTGTTGCATTACTGCGCTTTGATCGGCCTCCAGAAACATCCCATAACCCCTTAAGTCAAGTGGCCACTCTTGTCATTGTTTTGGAATCGGCTGTAGGAATGCGGATATGCCCTTTCAAAGCTCCGTTTCTGACAGCTGACATGCTTATCTGCTCTGGGACAAAGCAAGCCATTAGGGTGGAATGTTGCTTGGTGTGAGTGTGTGAGAGAGAGGTGGGGGAGGGGGGGTCTGAACTGACAAGAGAGCACACACTCAGCACCCCAAAAAGCCACACTCACTCTCTCTCTCTCCTCCCACATACACACAACACACTCCCTGTCACACTCCACCCCACCCCCTGCATTTGAAAAGCACGTTGCAGCCACTTGAATGCTGGGATAGCTACCACAATGCACTGCTCTTTGTGATGTTGCAAAAGCTGCTAATGTGGCCACACCAGTGCGCTTGCAGCTGTCAGTGTGAACAGACTGCAGCTCTTTCCCTACTGTGCTCTCCGAAGGCTGGTTTAACTCAAAGCGCTCTACATCTGCAAGTGTAGCCATGCCCTTATTAAGGCTTGCAATCCCTGGTAAGCTTAGTCAGGGATCACTTGACCCAGCACTGAATGCACTCACCTCTGAGGAAAAGCACAGGAGCTGTTTAACAGGGCAACAGCTTAGGACAAGAAGCCAAGCATACTGTGTTGAGCTGAAAGAGCAAAGCGAGTTTAAGGGAGACAGACTGTAACTAGCTGAATTGGAATTATGCTAGGATGCTATGATGAATGTCACTGCTTTTACCGCACCTTCTGTAAGCTCTGTAATTACCACAGGTGTTAATGAGCTCGGTTTAGCATCTGACCTAGGGCAGTCAAGCGATTTAAAAAAAATCAATTGCGATTAATCTCACTGTTAAACAATAATAGAATACCATTTATTTAAATATTTTTGGATGTTTTCTACGTTTTCAAATATATTCATTTCAATTACAACACAGAATACAAAGTGTACAGTGCTCTATATTTATTTTTTATTACAAGTATTTGCACTGTTAAAAAAATAAAAGGGAAAGAAATAGTATTTTTCAATTCACCTAATACAAGTACTGTAGTGCAGTCTCTTCATCGTGAAAGTTTAACTTACAAATGTAGAATTATGTACAAAACAACTGCATTCAAAACCAAAGCAATGTAAAATTTTAGAGCCTGCAAGTCCACTCAGTCCTACTTCTTGTTCAGCCAATCGCTCAGACAAACAAGTTTGTTTACATTTGCAGGAGATAATGCTGACCACGTTTTGTTTACAGTGTCACCTGAAAACGAGAACAGGCATTCTCATGGCACTGTTGTAGCCAGTGTCACAAGATATTTACGTGCTAGATGCACTAAAGATTCATATATCCCTTCATGCTTCAGCCACCGTTCCAGAGGATGTGTGTCCATACTTATGACAGGTTCTGCTCAATAACAATCCAAAGCAGTGTGGACCGACTCATGTTCATTTTCATTATCTGAGTCTGATGCCACCAGCAGAAGGTTGATTTTCTTTTTTGGTGGTTTGGATTCTGTAGTTACCGCATCGGACTGTTGCCCTTCTAAGACTTCTGAAAGCATGCTCCACACCTCGTCTCTCTCAGATTTTGGAAGGCACTTCAGATTCTCAAACCTTGGGTCGAGTGCTGTAGCTATCCTTAGAAATCTCACATTGGTACCTCCTTTGCCTTTTGTCAAATCTGCAGTGAAAGTGTTCTTAAAATGAACACGTGCTGGGTCATCATTTGAGGCTGCTATAACATGAAATATATGGCAGAATGCAGGTAAAACAGAGATGGGGACGTACAGTTCTCCCCCAAGGAGTTCAGTCACAAATTTAATTAACGCATTTCTTTTTAACGAGCGTCATCAGCATGCAAGCATGTCCTCTAGAATGGTGACTGAAACATGAAGGGGTATACGAATATTTAGCGCATCTGGCATGTAAATGTTTTGTGACGCTGGCTACAACGGTGCTTTGAGAACGCCAGTTCTCACTTTCTGGTGACATCATAAATAAGAAACGGGCAGCATTATCTCCCGTAAATGTAAACAAACTTGTTTGTCTTAGCGATTGGCTGAACAAGAAGCAAGACTGAGTGGACTTGTAGGTTCTGAAGTTTTATGTTTTGTTTTTTTGAGTGCAGTTATGTAACAAAAAAATTCTACATTTGTAAGTTGCCATTTCATGACAAAGAGATTGCACTACAGTATTTGGATAAGGTGAATTGAAAAATACTATTTCTTTTGATTATAAATATTTGCACTGAAAAAATGATAATCAAAAATAATATACACTTTGATTTCAGTTACAACCCAGAATACAATATATCTGAAAATGTAGAAAAACATTCAAAATATGTAATACATTTCAATTGGTATTCTATTAACAGTGCGATTTAAAACTGTGATTAATCACAATTAATTTTTTTAATCGCAATTAAATTCTTTGAGTTAATCACATGAGGTAACTGGGATTAATCGACAGCCCTAATCTGACCTAAAATATGAGGCCCTCCAGAGATGCTGTGCCCTCATCGATGTGCTGGTTAGGTCAGCACTATGACCTCAGCCACATCCCATTGACCTGAATGAGAGTCTTTCCGTTTACCTCAGTGGGCTTTGAAACAGGCCTATAGTGCAGGTGTCTCCCAAGCCTCTGCATGCTGGCTGCCTTGTGACAGAATCGGGGCTGACAGATTCTTCCTAAAAGTGAGGGGGGAGGCCCCACCCCCTCTGTGGCCCTGCCTCTGCACTTTCCCCCCAAGACCCTAGCCAACCCAGAAGCCGGAGCCAGGCCAGGGAGTGGGGGCCTCCACCTGCCCAGGGTTGGGGCTGAGAGCAGCCCCCACCCAGGCAGATGGAGGGTCCGTGGCTCTCCACAGCTGCCCATGTGGCTCTTTCCCCGACCTGGCTCCGGCTTCTGGTCTGGCCTGGGGGTGGGGCCTCGGGGGCCATGGTAAGAATGGCGTGGGCAGCTGTGGGGAGCCACGGACCCTCTGTCTGCCCTGGGTGGGTGGTCTGGGGGTGGGCAGGCCAGGGGATGCTCTCTGGCCTTCCCACCCTTGGCAGGTGGAGGGTCTGCGGCTCCCCAGAGCTGCCCGGGCTCCCCGTGCCACTCTCACCCAGGCTGGGCTCCAGCTTCCGGCCTGACTGGGGGGCATGGCCTTGGGGGGGAAGCAGAAGAGCAGGGGGCCATGCCCGTGGTGAAAAGTGGGTGGGCCTTGGCCCCCCTCTGTTCCAGTGCCCCTGGACAGGATCACAGCACAGGCTGGTACAGAACCTTGCAGGTGCAGAGACAGAACCATTGCTCAGATTAGAGGACATCTAGCTCCCATTTCCTCTGGAGTCCAGAGAAGTGGGTCTTGCAGTGCATCAGTGAATCATTTTGCTAGTGTTTAAAAAATGGAAATGTGGAAGAGGAGCCTGAGTGCATGTCAGTGCTCACAGTGGGGCACAGTTCTGCATAAGCTAGGCAAAACCCAATAGAAGCGCCGATGTGCCTGGGTATGTTAATATTCTGCATGGCCCTCTGCCTGCCATCCCTAAATTTTATAGTGCTCACAGCAGCACCTGTTAGATGTGGGATTAAATTTCTAATGCTTTGCCTATGTATGCAGAACATCCCATCCTGCTTGAATTGCTCCATTTTTACCTTCAAGTCGCTTACTTCAAAGTGGGAATTATTATCTTGCAACTATTTTTGGTTTTAATTGACTCATTAAAATTAGAGATGAGGCCTAAACCAAAATCTCAGGCCCAAACCTCACCCCTGTGCTCAGATCTGTAAGCGCGTGATCCAGATCTGAACTTGTGTAGCTGCCTTCCGTGGTGTACGTTTCTCTGTAATGCTTCTGACACACTGTTTTTGGTGGATTGCCTGTTTCCGTTACTAAGGAGCGTGCCTTCCTAATTGCCCATTGTGAGGCCCTCCATGGTGGAGAGCAGTTGTGTTCAGTTGCAGAATGTTAGAGTTGCTGAGCGCACTCGCGTGCGCTCTCTCTCTCTCTCTCTCTCTTAGACTTTGTTCATTCTTGGTCGTTTTCCTTAGTCTAAAATAAGTGATCTAGGTGAAGAAATAAATGTTTGAAGTTTGCATATGGGGAAAAGATGATATCCCCATATCTATGATTCAAAGCAAAACCGTGGACTCTAATACTTAGGGATTTGGGGGAAATTGGTATCTGGATCTAAACTCCGCCACCCTTTTATTTAAAACATACCTTTAATATTGAATTCTCTTGCCCCGCCCCCACTACCCACTCCTTGACATCAACCAGACAACACTGTGGGCTTTGTCAACTGTTTCTGAAATTTATCTGGGATGTCACTTTGAAGGGACTAGAAATTGTATTGAAGAATCCAGTTTCTCTTGGGTTGTTACCTTCTTATTCTCTTGTAGGTAACTCCTGGCAGCAAAGCAGCAATAGCCAATTTATGTATAGGAGATGTCATCATGGCAATTGATGGGGAGAACACAGATAACATGACACACTTAGAAGCGCAGAACAAAATCAAGAGCTGCATAGATGAGATAACTCTGACAGTTGGCAGGTAAGTCACTGAGAGGATGTGCTCATCCTGGGGGCAACCGTTGTTGTGTTGTACTTTGATGGCAATAATATCTGATTTAGCTTATCTGTCCTGGCCTCTTTTCTGGGTTAAGTGGCATGGTTTGGATTGCAACAATGAATTGTGGGTCAGCCTTTAAACTTAATGCTGTTTTGCATGTGTTCACTATTCTTTGGCACAATGAAAACAGCAGTCCAAGTGGCCAATTGGCTGATAGTTGGACACGTTGCTAGGCCTGTTCTGTGATTCCTGACAGGAGGAAACCGAAGGAAGGTAAGTAGCTGGGATCTTTTCATCCTAGTGGACGTGTAAGACCAAAGTAATAGCACTCTAGCAGACCCTGAGTTTTATTTTTAAGCACTAAGATACCCCTGTCGTCGTAGTAACTAATAATCAAGGTGGAAGAGTAACCACGAGCATGCATCTTCATGATGAATTAATTTAACACTATGTGGCTTCCTGCTCTATGAGCCATAAGCCAGCCAGTTCTGGCCACATAAAGGATACTAGCAAGAATTAGATGTACCTTTTAAAGTTTAATGGAGTTGCTCACTCAAACAATGCAGACTGACATGGTGCCCATACTGCAGTGTTTTACTCAAATTTCTTTCAGTAGCTCAGTGCTTCTGCCTTTCATTACTTTTGGTGGCCCATGATGAACTGTACTTGAAGTGGGATGCATGCAGCTCGACAGCAGGCCATGTGGGTGACTGCAAGAATAGCATTGCAAATTGCCAGTGCATCATTTGAATGTGAACTCACCTGTTGAGTTCTAGGGATGAAATGCCCTCAGTAATCAGGGAACAGCTGTGCAAACCACGGCCTTTGTGTCTGTTAGATAAAATGATTGATTGGACCAAGCTTTCGAGCCACACACACCTCTTCTGTCACCAACAGCAGTTGGTCCAATAAGAGATATTACCTCACCCACCTTCTGTCTCTAATATCCTGGGACTGACATGGCTACAACTACATTGCATACATGTTAGATAAAATATCTGTTTAGTACCCTTGTAGCAGAGAGGGAGCAGTAAAGTCATAGAATGCTGCACTAGTTGAGACTAAAGGAAAGACGTGAGTAGCCTATGGAGGCTGTTCAAACTGGCTTTAAATCTCCCTGCGTAAGCTCCACAGATGGTTTGATAAAGTCTTCAGCATTGTGGGTAGCAGTTGAAGTTCCCCCTGAAGCCTAGATATCTGTGTCAGATACCATTGCATGGATTCATCTTAACCTACAAGAGCCATAAAGTGTTTTTCTTTAGTTCTGCCACTGAGCCAATCCTGAGTCATTATTGTAGGGCACAGACGTCTCGCCTCATCTTCCATTCTGAGCTCTCGGGAGAGAGACTTCTCGTTTCCCCTGCTACTCCCAGCCTGGCATTTGTACCATATGCACACAGAGGCACAGCGAAGGGGAAAGTGTGATCTCCTTCTGCTAGGCCCATTGCTTTTTAAAGATCTGGGGTCTGATGTTTCAGAGGTACCGAGGACTTGCAGCTCCCATTGACTTCATTTGTCACTTCTGGAAATTTGGTCCTTAGGAGCCTTCTTTGTTGCTCCTCTTTCCTCCACAATAAGCTTTCAATCTTCCCTTCCTTCCCCAGAGGGTATCTGCAAACTGCCTGCTTTGCCAGTGTCCTTGGAGTTGCTGTCTCTGAGGTGGTGCTGGGGGACTTGTTGGGGGGGCAAGGGGGCTCCACAGCCAAGGGCTGATCCGCAGTATTGAGAATTCTAATGTTGTTTGGTTAGTTCCAATAGTTCACCAGGCGCTTCCCAGTCCAATAAGAGGTCGTGCTGCCTGCCCAAAGGAGCTGACAATTGAAAGCTGGGACTGGGTGCAGTGAAAGTGGTGTGACTAGCCTGGGTTAGGCCTGTCATTTCTCATGATCAGGACGGTGAAGAATATAACTTGGAAGCCCTCCTGTAGGGAAGTGTGTGTGCCCCTTTGAAGTAGCCTGTTTCCCCCTGGGTGGGTCTGGTTGGCCGGCAATTGAGGAGGGCAGAGCTGGTAGAGCCTGTGGGTAAGTGCACCCTTACAGATCATTTAGTCTGTTAAATGTGTGTGCTAATATTAATCAGCGAGTCATTTATTTTATGGCTGCCCTTTGCACATTTCATTAGCATCCCAGCAAAATAATTTTAACCAGCTGGGCAGGCATGCAGAGCTGGGCAGTGGTTCTGAATGGACATAATCAACTTAGTTTTGCAGTGCGCTCTCCATACAGAGCATCACCAAATGCTCAATGGGATCATTTTCTATTGTGCTGATGCGCTCAGGAAATGAGTGCTGTATGCCAAAACGAGCTCCATGCTTCGTCCTGGGGTTTGTGGTCCGCATTGCCCCAGAGGAGCGCAGCTGTCACACTGGTTCAAGAAATTTGGTCTTTGTAGCTGGGGCTTGATCTATGAGTTGCTTTAAAAATCAGGACCAAGGCCTTAAACTGGCATCAGAAGCTTCCTGGGAGCCAGTGGAGGGATTTGAGTCCAGGCATGATGTGCTCATGGCGCCCTAGTTCATGGAGAAGGTGAGCAGATAAAGTCTGTGCATCATCTTCAGAGTCATGCTTCAGCTACAGTAATCCAGCCTGGAGGTGATGAATGCATGGATCACTGTGACCAGGTTTTCTTCTGGGAGAAGAGGATGAAGTTTCCTAATGAGCTGGAGGTGGAAGAAGTAGAGAAGAACGATTGGAGCTGCTGTAGTGCTGGGCCATCTACTCCCGGTGTGTCATGTGTCATGTAGATGGATTAACAGTTCCTTGTGGTCCACTGTGTCAAAGGCTGAAGAGAGGTCCAGCAGTGGAGCATGGAGATCTTACCTGTGCCCATGGCCAGGAGAGGCTTGCCTTTTAGGGTCACTAGAGCTGACTCTGTGCTTTGGCCTGGTCTGAGCCCTGATTGTGGGGCATCCAGGATTTTGGTTGATGTCATGTGTTGTTGGAGCTTGTTGCTTCCTTCTTTCTCAGTTATTTTGCCCAGGGACGGGAGGTTGGAGACTAGTAGTGGAAAAGGTTCCTCAGGGCTGGGTTGAGTGTTGGTTTCTTGAGGATAGGGGAAATTACTGCATATTCCAAGGAGCTTGTTAGGTGTGTTTCTCTAAAGAAGGCATTAACTGTTTCCATTAGTAGTGGACATAGTTGTTCTTCACTGGCTTTCACCAGCCAGAAGGACATGGATCCGTTTCACAGGTTGTGCTCTAGTATTTTTCAGGGCTTATAGAAATGTAGGTCTGGAGGGGACCTCAAGAAGTCATCAAGTCTAGTCCCCTGTGCTATGGCAGGACCAAGTAAACCTAGATCATCCCTGATGGGTGTTTGTCCAGCTTGTTTTCAAAAGCTTGTAGTGATGGGGACTCCACGACCTCCCTTGGAAGCCTGTTCCAGAGTTTAACTACTGTTAGAGTTAGAAAGTTTTTCTTAATCTCTAACCTAAATCTCTCTTGCTGCAGATTAAGCCCATTACTACTTGTCCTACCTTCAGTGTACATGGAGAACAATTGATCACCATCCTTGTTATAACAGCCCCGAACATATCTGAAGACTGTTATCAGATTCCCCCTCAGTCTTCTTTTCTGAAGACTAAACATGCCCAGTTTTTTAACCTTTCCTCATAGATCAGGTTTCCTTTGATCATTTTCTTGAACTTTGGCGTGTGTGAAGGGGCCAAATGCAGTCAGAGGGGATTGGGGGGGCTGAGGATGGAGGTAATGCAAACTGGTCCAGGGTGGAATGTTCTTTTCCAGTTAGTTCCATACGTATCCAGTTAATCTGAATGATGAAGTATGCAGACAACTCTTCACGTCAGCTGATGCTTGGGTCTGGTCCCTGAGCTAAGCAGAATGGGTTGATGAGCCTGTTCACTGTGTTAAATAGCGCTGTTGGCTGAGATGACCCAGTAGTCCTACGGCTGTGCTGGGCAGAGCATCAAGGACACTCAGCACAGTGGATGCAATGTGCTTGGCCACTGGAAGGCTTCCTGTGGGAGAGGAGTCCCTTGCTCACAAGTGACTTGTCCAAACTCTGTCAGCAAATTGATGGCAGGGATGGAGCTTAGGAGCTCCTGGCTTCTCCACCTGTGGTGCCTAGTCCCTGTCATTCATGCTTCTGATCTGTTGAGAGAGTGTTTGTTCCTTTGTTCACAGTGAAAAGAAAGGAAGATGGAAAACAGAGTGGTAAGCTGAATTCTTCCTGTAAGTGTTTCTATGGGCTTTTGCTTCTGGAAGAAACTGACATAATGGCTTAAATGAATGGTGTTTGTGGGGCAAGAGATACTTCGCTCACTCCGTTTTCTGGAGTGTCAAATAAACCAGCAGAAAACAAAAGCCCTAAAGACTATCCACAGGGGCTCATTGGAAATGGAAACAGATAATACAGCTGGTAAGGAGACTGTTAATAATCCCAGATGGCTTCTCTGCAAGCAAAGAAGGTGACTGCAGTCAGGTGTGCAGAAGTATTCCACCAAGCCGTGAGACAAATAGGCGAACCAAAGCCAGTGACCGCCCTTGCCTACAAAGCTATTCATAGGGTGCGTGGAGCAGAAAACTGGAACAATTCCTCAGATACATTCCTCCGTGGGGAGGGAGCTGTTCAAAAACAGAGAACCAAAAGCCCAATATCAAAATGCTTTTCTGGAAACAAATAGGATCTTCAGGATTAGGTTCAGCTCCATAAGCCCTAATGAAGTGTTAACAGTTAGTCCTGCTGATCCACAACTGAAATTTATACTATTACCATGATGCCTCGCAGGCTATACAAGGGTATTACTGACAGAGGCAGGTTAATATTTACTGGGGCCTTGGGCCCAAATAATATAATATTGCCTCAATAGGTGGTTCTTCTCTCACCATGAGTGGTCCCTCCACCCAGAGGTCATCAGGACCATCTTCTACAGGTGGGGGAACTCCTCAAGTGGACCTATTTGCTACCAGGCAAAACAGAAAATGCCACCGATTTTGCTCCCTAACAGGTCTCAACAGCGGTTCACTATCCGATGCCTTTCTCCTGTCATGGGCAGGTGCCCTGATGTATGCCTTCCCACCTATCCCACTTATCAGCAAGGTCCTTCTGAAGATCAAGAGGGACAAAGTGCAAGTCATTATGATAGCCCTGGCATGGCCTCACCAGTATTGGTTCAGCATGCTCATGGACTTAGTGGTGGAGCCCCATAGATGCTTCCCCAACAACCCAGACCTGCTCTCATATGACCACAGATGGTTGCTGCACCCGAACCTTGCCTCCCTGCACCTGACAGCATGGATGCTGTGTAGCCAAGCCTTGAGAAACAGGCCTGATCTGCACAGGTCCAGCAGATCCTATTAGAAAGCAGAAAACCCTCTACCAGAGCAACTTACCTGACTAAAGCGGCAAAGAATCCTGTGGCACCTTATAGACTAACAGACGTTTTGCAGCATGAGCTTTCGTGGGTGAATACCCACTTCTTCGGATGCAAGTAGTGGAAATTTCCAGGGGCAGGTTTATATATGCAAGCAAGAAGCAAGCTAGAGATAACGAGGTTAGTTCAATCAGGGAGGATGAGGCCCTGTTCTAGCAGTTGAGTGAAAACCAAGGGAGGAGAAACTGGTTCTGTAGTTGGCAAGCCATTCACAGTCTTTGTTTAATCCTGAGCTGATGGTGTCAAATTTGCAGATGAACTGGAGCTCAGCAGTTTCTCTTTGAAGTCTGGTTCTGAAGTTTTTTTGCTGCAGGATGGCCACCTTAAGATCTGCTATTGTGTGGCCAGGGAGGTTGAAGTGTTCTCCTACAGGTTTTTGTATATTGCCATTCCTAATATCTGATTTGTGTCCATTTATCCTTTTCCTTAGAGACTGTCCAGTTTGGCCGATGTACATAGCAGAGGGGCATTGCTGGCATATGATGGCATATATTACATTGGTGGACGTGCAGGTGAATGAACCGGTGATGGTGTGGCTGATCTGGTTAGGTCCTGTGATGGTGTCACTGGTGTAGATATGTGGGCAGAGTTGGCATCGAGGTTTGTTGCATGGATTGGTTCCTGAGCTAGAGTTACTATGGTGCGGTGTGCAGTTACTGGTGAGAATATGCTTCAGGTTGGCAGGTTGTCTGTGGGCGAGGACTGGCCTGCCACCCAAGGCCTGTGAAAGTGTGGGATCATTGTCCAGGATGGGTTGTAGATCTGGCTAAGTGGAAGTGCTTTGCCTGATGGGTGTCGGAACAGAAATTTTCTTCAGCTCAGACTTCTTTACCATCCATTCTGGAATACCTGCTCCATTTAAAGCACCAAGGTCTGGCAGCCATATCAGCTTTCCACCCTCACATTCAGGGTAGATCAGTCTTCTCTCATAAAATGACAATCAGATTCCTTAAGGGTCTTGAAATATTCTTCCTGCAGATCTGTGATCCAGTCCCTCAAGGAGATATCATCCTGTTCTTTTCCAGGCTCACTGGTACTCACTTTGAGCCCTTGGCTTCTTGCTCTGTCCTACATCTATTCCAACGAGGAGAGGCGGCTGCATACTCTCGACATCAGATGTGTCCTGGCCTTCTACCTTGAGTGAACCAAACCCTTCCACGGGTCTACTCAGCTTTTCATTGCAGTGGCTGACAGGATGAAGGGACTCGGGTGTCCTCTCCAAGAAGTTTTGTCCTGGATAACTGTCTACATCTGTACCTGCTACGAGCAGGCAAAAGCTGTGTCTCCACCGATGGTGACAGCTCATTCAACAAGAACAAAGGTGTTAGCAGCAGCTTTCCTGGCATGCGTCCCAATCCAAGATTTCTGCAGGGCCATGACATGGTTGTCTGCCCATACCTTCATGACCCACTATACCATCACTCAGCAGGCTCAAGACGATGCTGGCTTCGGCGGAGCAGTATTACAATCGACGCATTCATGAACTCCTGCTTACCTCCAGTGGCACTGCTTGTAAGTCACCTGCCGTGGAATGGACATGAGCAAGCACTCGAAGAAGAAAAACGGTTACCTGCCTCTTGTAACTGTTGTTTTTTGAGATGTGTTGCTCCTGTCGATGCCATGACTCACCCTCTTTTCCCTCTGTTGGAGTTCCGGCAAGAAGGAACTGAATGCGGGGAGCCAGTAGCATCCCTTATACAGCACATACACGCATGACTCTAGAGGGTGCCAGAGCCAGCCCTACGGATATCACTGGGGAGAAAAACTTCTAGTGCTGGTGCATGTGGTGAGCCTACACCCCTGACGTGAATGGACATGAGCAACGCATCTCGAAGAACAGCAGTTACGAGAGGTAGGAAACAATTTTATGCTTGTTTTTCCACATTCTCAGATACCAGGATGGAATGTGGCGTAGAGCAGGGGTTCTCTACATTTTACTTTGAGGTCCCCCCACACTCCTCCAAACAGGCTATAAAAATTCCAGGGCCCAGTGGGGTGGGGAAGGGGAAGTGAGGCTCCTGGCTTCAGCTGCAGGGGGAGACAAGTGGTGATCAAAAAAATCATCTCAACTTGGGTGGTTCCTTTTGTTAATGGAGCATAGAGCCTTTCACCTGTGAGTCACCAGCTCATATCAGTGGTAGCAAACCATGTAACTATTTGGTGGCCTATATGAAATGAGGATCATTTGTCTAGTTCCTAGTAGTCAGGTGGCCATGTTACATGTAAAGAATTCAGGATTTAGCCCTGAGTACTTTATTTCGTACCATTTCTGTCATGTGCAAATGAGTTGCTTTGAAGTTGATATGATCTGTCTTTTCTGAGATTGTCTGTCTTTGAGGGCTTAAGCTACAATACAAAACATCATGTGAGGCTGGAAGAAGGTCAGGGCCAGGGACAATGTGCCAAGCTGCATCTTCATATTCTCTATGTACCAAGAGCAGTAACACATGCACCTTGTGAGAGCATAAAATCTAGGGATCTTAATTTTTGGACCTAAATAATTTTAAAATGGATAACCTGGAGCCCGGTGTGGTTCCTGAGATCTACAAAACATTGAGAACCCAAGATTGGGAGGGGAAACTGCCCCATGGTTCAGGTCTAGTATTAGTGATTTTTACAATCATGTTCTAGTTAGTGACTTTTACAATTGTGGGTTTGAATCAAGATCATGGATTTTAATCCAATTTACAGAGCTAAGTACTCGGATACTAATGGTAATGGGAACTGCATACATCACTAGATAGATGAGGATCTCCATTTTATGAAGTGGACAGCAGAATGAAACATTGATTCATGATCTTCATGATATTAATAAGCTTCCAAAAGCCATGAAGGTATCATGCAAGTTTATTCCTAACCTTACAAATGAGTGTGTGTCTCTGGTTACCCATGCAACCAACTTATTTTAATGGGAGTTGTGTGGCTGAATTTCCCCTAGCCTTGCATGTGCCTCTGGCTGTTTAAAAATAGTGTAATCGTAGAGAGTTGGATGGACATGAGCAGTTCTGGTAAAGGAAATGCTGTTTGTGCTCTGTACTTGATTATGAATATCAACAGCATTCTGATGTTTCCTGTTTCGGTATTTTCCTTAATGATGGTAATAGCTAAAAAATATTTCAGACCAGATTGTAGGCAGGATAACAGCTTGTGGGAGTGGATCAAATTACTGTCTAAAGAAAACATGCATGTTTTGTTCTCTCACCCAGCAGGGAAAATTCAGCTCTGGTGGATGTCCACTAACTTCTGAGGAGTTAACACCAAGCATGAATTTGGTCTGCTGAGTGTGCTCTTCTGAATGCACAGCCTGCTGTTTTGCTCATTGACATGACAACACCCTTTGGATGGTTCTGTTTTCTGCCATTTGAGTGTGGTAGCTCTAGAATGTTGACACACATGCTGAATTCCTACTTAGGTTAGTGTGACTAGCCGAGAGTTTATGCCTGTTAGCATTTCCATTCATTCATTCACTGTAATTTTGTCCAGTTCAGGTGGGAGGGGATTTTAAAAAGCAGTTCTCAAGTATAAAAGTAAAGTTCTCTTCTAAGTCACTGCTAAAGCTCCCACTGTCTTCAGTGGTGGACAATCAAGCTCCATATCTCATGCTCCTTTCATAGTCAAAAACAAAGAAAACAAAATCCCTGATCTGGCATACTCCAGCACACTCAAGACTGTTCCATCTTACTACATATATAAGCAAGTACAGTCCTCATCGCCTCCCTCCCCAAATTCCCCCTCTGGCTCTGTATTTATTTCAGTATCCAGAGGTGCTGCTCTTTATTGATTAAAGAGAATGACCCCAAAACCAAAATCCTGGATCAAATCTGGGTTCAGATCAGGACTGAAAGCTTGAACCAAAGACCCTTTCCAGACTTTTTGGGGAAAGTTTGGATTCTCCACCCAAATTCTTATCACCAAGTTTGAGAGTTTCACAACCAGGGTTTTGTGCCTGCCCTATTCTTTGGAGAGATGAAGTTTTGGCTCTGTCACTGGACTCTTTGATCTGAACTCTTGTCCTGTTTTAATTAGGGTTTCTGCTCTTTTTTAAATTGGGATTCTTGAGCAAAGCAAAATATATTTTCCCAGCTGTATATGATCAAAATGAGCATGTGATTTTTCCTTTAAGGGTATGAGAAGCAGGAGAGAAGTGGCAGATAGGAAAGCGCCACCAGGACACTGGGAACTCAGACTATGTTGGGAGCCATTGGTGATGGGAAAAGATTCAGTAGGACCAACAGACAGAACACTCAAGGAAGGGAAAACCCAAGTAAAACAGCCAAATTCTCATACAGACAAATTAATCACTCAACTCCGCTAGCTCCAGTGCAGATGCACCTGTTGAATTTCACCCAAGCCAAATACACAAGTTTTCTGTGTGGCTCTAGTATAGATACACATAAAATGGATTTGGATGATCCAGATGAAAGCTTTTTTCACTGGTTAGCTCCAGTTGGTGTTAATTGTAATATCCTTGGCTCTCACAATATGACTGAGCAAACAAGAAGTTCTGATCCATAGTGCCATGCTAGTATGTAACCAGGAGCAACCAAAAGGCAACATTTTGCATTTCTCTATCGAAAAATAATTTTTTCTCTGAGTAATCCTCTCTCCACAGTGATGAAAGCATGTGTGGGTTGCAATAGTATGACAATATTTGCAGAAAGGAATACAACTATGTAACCTCTCTTCCTGCTCTCACCATCTCCTTCATCAAATTTCTAGCTGCTCTTTCATGGCTCTGATACCAGCATGTAAATTCTTATCACAGCTTTTTAGTTTGAAAAACAGTCTGTTACTCGGGCAGAACTGGTGCCAAGAAGTGAAGCTGTGAATTCGTTCTCTTAAGCTGCCAAGAGCACAGGGAAGTATGGTCTCCTACCAGGTTATATTACAACAAAAGTAAACAATGCAATAACCCAAACACCATCAGGTATTATCACCAAGGACGGGGCGGGGGGAAAAGATTTAACTGTTCTGTGTCATGCAGGTACACTTGCTACTGGAGGCACTGATTAGTTTGGACTGGTGAGGACTGGATTTGTGACATCATAATAGAGTAGAATGTGTGTTCTAAGAACAGATCCCTGTGAATTCTGTTGACTCTCTTAACTCTGCCTTGTGCTGTCTTGCCAACAGGAATTTTCCAGCCCTGTCATCTTACTAATAATTCTCTTGGCCCTGGGAAAAGACTCATGCTTAGTGCATGTCTATATATGGGCATGCAGATTGTCTAATCCTCAGATGCAGCTCTGGAGCCCAGGAAGAGCTTTGTTGCTTTCAGGGGCTTGCCCTGTGCTACAGCATTCCTGTGTGAAATTTACTAATGATTGCTGTAGTCAAAATCATTTGCCAGTCAAGTCTGGGGTTTTTCCCTGTTTCATGGCCTCTTTCCTTCATGTGAAAATAGTGATCTGTCTAGCTGACCAGTGGAAAAACCATGGCAGTCTGAACAGTCAGATGTATTTAATACTTGGGGATTGTAATGAATGGCAAGCGTGTGACTTGCTGCCTTTCTGAATAGAATCGGCTCAAATCTGTTATAGGGCCCTAGAATCGATTGCTAACAGCTAACAGAGTGGTACCTTTTAAGTCATGTGGTAAAGGCCTGTGCTTTTAGAACAAGAAGACAGTTCTAGCCCCACTGCTCCACAAAGTTCCAAACAGCCATATTGCACAACTTCATGATGCCCCTGGAGTCCTAGCTGGCCACAGATTGGGTACAGTATTTAAATACCATCTATGTGGGAAAGTGAGTCAGCCATATAATGAATGACTCAAAAGTTACTGCCTCATATCTGTACCCTGGGGCTCACATTTTGCTATGATGATAGTTGAAAGCCTGGTTAAACAGGCTTACATCATGCCCTGAAGGTGACTGTGCTTAGCCATCAAACCAGCACCTTTTACAGCTTGTTAAACGTCCCTTCTAAAAATGTTTGATGGGGGGACGGTATCTTCTGTTTTCTCACACACTCAGCTCTCACCCCAGAAAGGGACAGGACAGCTGTATTAAGTCTTGTACTGTGCCAGGAACATTCTTGTGTTAGCACTTTGGTTATTTCTTTGAGATTTTACTTGATCGCTTTCAGCCCAGGGTTTGAAGTGGGAATGTAAATCTACCCCTCTCACAGTATGTATTTATACAATCCCTGATTACAGAATTAGATCTGCATTGTCCAGCTCTGAACTTTCGCAACGTTCAAGCCCATTTCTGTATGCAGAATACTGACAGCAAAATGGGATCTAGATTCTTATGTTTACAGAACATTATGTTCAGGGCAAACTTTGTGAAATGTTGTATTTATGAAATATATCTCCATACTTCTGTCTTAACTCGTATGCGCTTTCCCTCTTCTCCTTCCTACCAGTTCTTCCCCGATTCCTTGTAGATATATTTCAGGAGCTGAGAGAATTTTTTTCTGATCCAGTGTCTTGGTCTCTGCCTGGGGATGGGGGCCCCAGCAAAGTGGTGACTTTTCCTCTGGGCCTGTAGTGCTCGCCCTGTTGTGGTGAACTACATAGCGTAGAAATCTGAGCTGCAAACATGTGACAGGAGCATTTTCCACCCACCCATGTTTGCTGCTGGCACACAAAGCCTGGATAAGCTTTTGTCAGCCCTAGAAGGAAACTTGCCCAGTCCCTCTCTTCCTCCTGCACCCTGACATTGAAACTCTTTGTTTTGGGTGAGGCTGAGTTTAAAGGAAGTTCTATGTAAACCAAATTGTGAATCACAAATCTCTGAGAATTTAGTCTGGGATCTGTAAAAGATCCTTAGTGTCCAAATCCTATTGTCTTTCAATGAGAGTTGGGTGTCTAATTCTCATAGGTGCCTTTATAAAACCCCATCCCTAGCACTGGTGAAAAGTGCAGGCTTGACAGCCCTACAAACAGGGACGTTGTCGGAAGCAACCTTGTCTTCTCTATGTTCCTCATGTATATACCTCTGTCCTGAGCAGAAGGGTCAGAGCAGAAAAGTCCCGTTGTAACCATTCAGTCTGGCTCATGTTACATCTTTGTGTGTGTGTGGGACTGCTGATTAGAGCCAGTCCTGATGGTACTTTTTTGTGGGTTGAATTCCTTTCCCCTAGGAGCTGGTTTGAGACCACCAGTTCGTTGGTGGCCTGTGGCCAAACAACTGTCCAGTGGGTGTTCAGCCTCTGCTATCTGAGCAAAATTTGAAAAAATGCTACCATCTGGGTTGGATTTAACTGATCACTTATTAGTAACAGGTTTCAGAGGGGTAGCCATGTTAGTCTGGAACAGCAAAAACAACGAGGAGTCCTTGTGGCACCTTAGAGACTAACAAATTTATTTGGGCATAAGCTTTCGTAAATCACTTCATCAGACGCCTGGAGTGAAAAATTCAATAGGCAGGTATAAATATACAGCACATGAAAAGATGGGAGTTGCCTTACCAAGTGGGGGGTCAGTGCTAACGAGGCCAATTCAATCATGGTGGATGTGGCCCATTCCCAACAGTTGACACCCCCCTCCCCACCACCACCCTGGGACCCCACCCCTGCTCCCTGTCCCCTGACTGCCCCAACCCCTATCCACCCCCCCCCGCTGAGTCCTGACAGACCCCCGGAATGCCCACGATCCACTCCCCCCATTCCCTGACCCCCCCCCAACCTCTGCCCCCTCCCTGTCCCCTGACTGTCCCTGGGACTCCCTGCCCCTTAGCCAAACCCCCCCCCGGCCCCTTACCCCCAGCTCCCCCGTCGCTCGGAGCCTCAGCGCATCCAGGAGCGTCCCTGGACAGCTACAGTGTGTCTCTGGCAGGGCTCCTGAGCTCCTCCCCGCTCAGAGCCGCGTGGTAAATGGGCGGGGCTGCAAGCTCCAGGCTGAGCGGAGGAAGCTCAGGCCCCGCTGGAGCTCGCAGCCCCGCCCCCTTACCATGTGGCTCTGAGCGGGGCAGAGCTCAGGAGCCCTGCCAGAGCCACGCTGCAGCTGTTCAGGGATGCTCCTGGATGCGCTGAGGCTCCGGGAGAGGGGCGGAGGCGGGGTCGGGCCGGGGCAAATTGCCCCCCCTTACCCCCCTCTGGGCAGCCCTGGCCGACCCCTTTTCTATAGTCAGTGTGTAGCTGGAGAGGGCCTTCACTTAAATCTGTTAGAAGAATTCACTCTTTAAAACCTGTTAGTGCTAAATTCTCTCCTCTTCCCACCTTATCTGGTGCCATAATGGCTCACTGAGTGATTGACTGAAGGATTTTGTAGCAGCTGTTGCGAAGACAAAGGGAAACTTTATCCTCACAGGCCACAGGGGGATAAAAATGTTGACTATTTAACCTTTTTGTTTGGATAACTTTTAACTTGGATAGAAAGTAAAGCTGGGGGTGACCTTGCTGTTTCTATTTATATCCAGTGACAAATTGGGATGGTTGCAAACTTGGAAACCAAAATGTTTTCTTTTTAATGTGAAGGCAAATCTGATAATTGCATAAAATAGTTTACGTCTTTAACACCAAAGTTACCTTCTGTGGTCTGTGTACCTGAGCTAGGCTCTCTGCTGTCTCATCTCATGCATGGAGCCAGGAGTCCTGTGTGTTGTAGGTACAGTGGAATGTCAGTCAGATCTGCTGACTCAGAGGGGAGAATTTTGTCTCATGTTGATATGACTTGCCTTGACGATTAGGGCTGAGTGAACCAGGGCCGCCGGGGGGGGGGGAAGTGGGGTCCTTCACTCGCTCTGGGGGCCCTGGAAAACTCTCGGGTCTTCGGGGCACTTCGGCGGTGGGTCCCGGAGCGGAAGGACCCCCTGCCGCCGAAGATCGCAGGCCCCCTGAATTCTGTGGGTGGCCCTGGAGTGAGTAATTGATTATTTGGTCTAGGGACCAAACTGGAAAAAAAAATTAAGTTTTCATTAGCTCAAACTCAAAATTAAAAAAAAAATTGTTTCGAGTTGCTTGAAACATTTGGGTTGACTTGAAACAATGTTTCCTCCTAAGGCCTGGTCTACACTAGGACTTTAAATCGAATTTAGCAGCGTTAATTCGAGTTAACCGCTCAACCGTCCACACCAGGAAGCCGTTTAATTCGACCTAGAGGGCTCTTTAGTTCGAATTCGGTACTCCACCCCGACGAGGGGAGTAGCGCTAAATTCGACATGGCTATCTCGAATTAGGCTATGTGTGGATGCAAATCGAACTTAGTAGCTCCGGGAGCTATCCCACAGTGCACCACTCTGTTGACGCTCTGGACAGCAGTCCAAGCTTGGATTCTCTGACCAGCCACACAGGAAACGACCCGGGAAAATTTGAATTCCTTTTCCTGTCTGGGCACTTTGAATCTGATGTCCTGGTTGGACATCGGGGCGAGCTCAGCAGCACCTGCAACGATGCAGAGCTCTCCAGCAGAGGAGTCCATGCAATCCCAGAATAGAAAGAGGTCCCCAGCATGGACAGACCGGGAAGTCCTGGATCTGATTGCTGTGTGGGGCGAGGAGTCTGTGCTTTCGGAGCTGCGCTCCAACAAACGGAATGCAAAGACCTACGAGAAGGTCTCCAAAGCCATGGCACTCAGAGGATACAGCCGGGATACAACGCAGTGCCGCGTGAAAATCAAGGACCTGAGACAAGGCTACCAAAAAGTCAGAGCAGCAAACGGACGCTCCGGAGCCCAGCCCCAGACATGCCGCTTCTACGAGGCACTGCATGCCATTCTAGGTGGGTCTGCCACCACTGCCCCACCAGTGACCGTGGACTCTGAGGATGGGATAGTGTCGACGGGCAGTTCCTCGGCGATGTTCGCCGATGGGGAAGATGAGGAAGGGTTTGTGGAGGACGACGCAGGCGACAGCGCTTACAATACCGCTTTCCCCGACAGCCAGGATCTCTTCATCACCCTCACAGAGATCCCCTACCAACCCTCCCCGGCCGTTAACCCGGACTCAGAATCAGGGGAAGGATCAGTCGGTAAGTGCTATAAACATGGAAACATTTATTTTTTAAAAAACAGGAATAAAAACTATATAAAAACTTTTCCATATAAAACTATATAAAAAGAAGGTCCACACATATAGGGATGGAACAGAAATCCTCTTGGGACACTTCCACGAAGCTCTCGTAGAGGAGCTCGAAAAGCCTCCGCAGGAGGTTCCTGGGGAGAGGTGCCTTATTTGGTGCTCCGTGGAAGCACACTCTTCCGCGCCAGGCCATCCTAACGTACAGCGGAATCATTGCCTCCACCAGCATGGCAGCATACGGTTCTGGTCTGTGCAGGGATTCTAGCAGCATCCTCTCTCTCTCTCTCCGAGTGACCCGCCTCAGGGTAATCTCGTTCGGCGACTGCTGCATCTAATTAGGGCAATTAGTGTACTGTTACTATTGTGAATGCTTGACTTTTACTTTGCATAGCAATGACTTTCGTTTAACAGCCACGTGTTGGAGGCCGCAGAGGAAAAGCATACAGTGATCTTTCCCGGGCACAGCCGCGAGGGGCTGGAACAGGGTCAGACTTTATGCTTTCCAGATTGACTTCAGCGGGAGGGCACAGCTATCCATTAACTGTTAAGCAGCCTATAGTGTAGGGCTTACCAGGCCTGGCTGCTACACGGATTCAGCTGTACCGCCCCGCTTGTCCGATCTCCTGTGCAAGACTGCAGCCAATGAAAGCGTATTCCGAAATCTCGAACTTGTCCTGAGAGCTCGTGAGACTAGGTGCCCTGTATGGTCTTGTTCACAGAAACTGACTAGACTGTGTTCAGTGTTCGCAAACATGTATCTTTTCAAGGAAATCACTTCCTTTTTCCCATCACACAGCTGCGGCTCTTTCACGAACTGCCCCGGCTTCCCCCTCACAGAGGCTGGCGCAGATTAGGCGGCGAAAGAAAAAGACTAGGGACGACATGTTCTCGGAACTGATGGCCTGCTCCAGAGCCGAGGCGGCCGAGCAGAGACAGTGGAGGGAGACCCTATGTCAGCACCAGCGCTCGCACAGCGAACGGGAGGACAGGTGGCGGCAGGAAGACCAGCAGGCGACTCAAACGCTGCTTGGGCTAATGAGGGAGCAAACGGACACGCTCCGGCGCCTTGTAGATGTTCTGCAGGACCGCAGGCAGGAGGAGAGAGCCCCCCTGCACTGTATCTGCAACCGCCATCCCCCGCCACAAAGTCCTGTCCCCCCCTCACCCAAAATAACAAGAAGGAGGGGCGCTAGGGGCCGTGAAATCTGTCACTGCACCTCAGCAGAGCGCTCACGTACCACACAGCTCTCATGCCATAAATTTTGAGAAGTGCTTCCCTTCCTGGATCACCCAGTCCAAAATCCAAGTTTCATCCCCCCACTGTGTAGTTGAGTATTAAAAGTAGTTTGTTGTTATTCACTGTTCCCGTCACGTTTTTCTTGTCAGAAGACTTTGTGTGAAGGGGGGGAGGGGTTTTTTAATTGCATAGGACAGCCTCCATTACCAGGGTACAGACTTGGGGGCAGGATCAACAGCAGGACACACACAGACTGCAGTCACTAGGCACCAGGGTCAGTCTGGGAGGTGTATGCTGCCCCAGGGTCCTAGCGCCTGCCATCCACAAATGGCAAGGCAGGCTGCCCTTACCATGCCCTTCCACCCTAGCCACGAGCCTCTCCGATGCCCTGAGCCCCAGCAAGAGCCCTCATCCACGGACACATACTCACCCTTCCCACACACCCCTCACCCCTTCCTACGCCCCAACCCCCAGCCCAGAGCCTGCATCCAAACTCCGTCCCAAAGACAGCACCCCTCACCCCTTCCTGCAAACCCACCCCTTCCTGCACACCCACCTGCAACCGTCCTCCCCCCAGAGACCGCTGTAGGAGCAGGAGCCTGTCATTCCTCTAGTGTAGAAGCGGTCTGTACATCAGTGCACACCGTACCCACCACAGTCTGCGTCCATGTTTCAACCCTAGAACAGGAATTCATAATTAAAGAAAACTTTGTTAATAATCAGTGTTCCATTAAATTTATTTTAAAACGTGTGTTGGAAGGGGGGAAACCTGGAGAACGGGGTATGTAACCGCAGATCGAAGTCAACAGTCACTGAAACAGGCTCAGGTTCAGCTTCTCTGTAAATCAAGTGGACAGTCATAGGTTACCCTGCTCTCCGAGGAACCTAGCTTTCAAAGCCTCCCGGATGCACAGCGCTTCCCGCTGGGATCTTCTATCGGCACAGCTGTCTGGCTGAGCGTAATCAGCAGCCAGGTGATTTGCCTCAACCTCCCATCCCGCCATAAAGGTCTCCCCCTTGCTCTCACAGAGATTGTGGAGCACACAGCAAGCAGCAATAACAACGGGGATACTTTTTCGCTGAGGTCCGAGCGAGTCAGTAAGCTCCGCCATCTCCCCTTGAGACGTCCGAAAGCACACTCCACCACCATTCTGCACTTGCTCAGCCGGTAGTTGAAGAGTTCCTTCTCACTGTCCAAGGCGCCTGTATAGGGCTTCATGAACCAGGGCATTAGCGGGTAGGCTGGGTCCCCGAGGATCACTGTAGGCATCTGCACATCCCCAACCATTATTTTGTGGTCCGGGAAGAAACTACCTGCCTGGAGGCGTTTAAACAGACCAGAGTTCCTGAACACACGCACGTCATGAACCTTGCCCGGCCACCCGACATAGATGTTGGTAAAACGTCCCCTATGGTCCACCAGTGCTTGCAGCACCATAGAAAAGTAGCCCTTTCGGTTAATGTAATGGCTGGCCTGGTGGGCTGGTCCCAGGATAGGGATGTGAGTCCCATCTATAGCCCCACCGCAGTTTGGGAATCCCATCGTGGCGAAGCCATCTCTGACGACCTGGACGTTTCCTAGAGTCACTACCTTTGAGAGCAGTTGCTCAACGATTGCGTGGGCTACTTGAATCACAGCAAGCCCTACAGTAGATTTGCCCACGCCAAAGTGGTTTGCTACTGACCGGTAGCTGTCTGGCGTTGCAAGTTTCCAGAGGGCTATAGCCACTCGCTTCTGCACAGTCAGGGCTGCTCGCATCCGGGTGTCCTGGTGCTTCAGGGCAGGGGACAGCAAGTCACAGAGTTCAAGGAAAGTGCCCTTACGCATCCTGAAGTTTCGCAGCCACTGTGATTCATCCCAGACCTGCAGCACTATGCGGTCCCACCAGTCCGTGCTTGTTTCCCGGGCCCAGAATCGCCGTTCCACACCATGAACTTGACCCATTGCCACCATGATCTCCACTGCGCGGCGTACCCTGCTTTGTGAGAGGTCTGCGCCACTCTGTGACTTCCTGTCCTCACCGCGCTGCCGGAGCCTCCTCGCCCGATTTCTCAGCAGCTGACTGTGGAAGAGGTGGACGATAAGGTGCGAGGAGTTGACAACGGCCATAAGTGCAGCGATGATCGCAGCGGGCTCCATGCTCGCAGTGCTGTGGCGTCCGAGCTGTAACCGACCAGAGAAGGGCGCAAACAGATTTCCCGCCGGCGCTTTCAAGGAGAGAGGGCGGGAGTGACGGTTGAATGATGACAGTTACCCAAAACCACCCTCGACACATTTTTTCCCCCAGCAGGCATTGGGGGCTCTACCCAGCATTCCAATGGGCAGCGGGGACTGCGGGAACTGTGGGATAGCTTCCCAGAGTGCACCGCTTCCAAAGTCGACGCTGGCCCCGTTACTGTGGACTCAGACAGTCGAATTAGTGTATTTAGTGTGGATACACAAATTCGACTTCATAAGGTCGATTCCACAAATTCGAGTTAAGTAGATTCGAAATAGTCTTGTAGTGTAGACGTACCCTAAGTCTTTCATTTTAGTTTGGTTGTTTGTTGTTTTTCACCCTTGCGTGTGTGCGTGCATGTGTGTGTTTGTTTTACTTTGGCCAAATTTCAAAATGCAATACTGTTTTGAAATAAAAAATGAAAACAAAATGTTCTGAAATGGTCAAAATGAAATGTTTGACTTTTTTCTAAAACTTTAAACAAAATAAATCCGAAACTATTTTGTTAAATTCCACCCAAATTTGCAAAGCTTTAGAGCCCCCCCATGAACTTTTTATTGAAATTACTCTTTGCCAAAAAATGTTTGCCAAGCTCTGCTGAAGAGAACTTTATCTGCCTTGTAAAGCATCTTAATGCTCCCGTATTTTGGTAGTCTGAAGCTGATGCAGGAGAACATGTTATTACTGAGAGCTTGGAGAAGGGAGTCTGTATTGGAAATAAGCCAGTCCTATTAGGATTTAGCACCAGTGATAATTGGTATTAAAGGATATCCTTTAATAGTCCAAGAATCATTTGAAATACCTACAGATTTGGAACTAGGGTTCATATTCTGCCAGCATCAGCTTGGCTTTTCATCCATTCTGGGTAGGTTATTTTAATTCCATGCAATTTGTGATGTATCTTGTTTTTCAGGTGAGATGGAAACGGAGGTCCCATCTGGTCTATATGATCTTTAATGATCTTATTTCTTTATAAGGGGAGGGGTTCTGTCTTCTGGCCAAAACTTCTCCATCCCCAGTCACTGTGCACTGGCTGACTGCCAACCTCCATCTCCGAGGTGGTTGTATTTTGGTCAGGCTGTATAATAAACTTCATTCTGTATTTTTGGGTGCCCCAAACTCCCATTAAAAGCCAACTGTCTCAGATAAACCAGGTGGTGATGTATTTATTAGTGGTACAGATGGACCCTTGCAATGGAACATTTTTTTTGTTTTGTTTTGTTTTTTAAACTATCCTGCCTTGTAGAAAGAGGTTCTCTACCCCTGGATTGCAGTTTGCATACTGCACTAAACTGGCCCAACATGAGACCGACTTTCTACTTCTCTATATGAGGCGTTTCCAGTGTATTGGATTTCTAATGTTTAATGTTCTGTGTACAATAGATGTTAACAGGAGGCAGATGCTATACCCAGGAGAGCTCTCCATCACTAAGGGAGGAGAAAGAGTGGTGGGCTTTGTAGATTTTGTTTTCTTTTAGTTTTTTTAAACTGAATGGCCGTGGAAGCGGCTTGTTAAATGATATGGGCTAAATTCATCCCTTGTGTAAGTCCATGGTATTTCCTCCGCAGTGAATGTGGCCCTGTAGTCACCCTCTTCTGTTCCCACCCCTTTGCACCCCTGATTAAAGGCCTGATTTTTGAAGAGGTTTGTTCCTAATCTCTATTAATAGCATATGCAAATCCTATTTCAGTACTCAAGGATCTAATTTGTGGGTGCCATTGGGCAATTAGGTATCTAAAAGGTAGAGTTTGCCACTGCAGATGCAAAATGGTTCCTGTCAGAACAGGGCACATCTTTTAAAACTCTTCTGAAGGTTTATCAGCCATGTGGAATTTCCAAATTTGAGTAAAAACTGGAAAAATCTCAGTGAAATTGCCACAATTTCCCCCCTTTTTTAAACCAGTTCTTGAACTGACAGAAATATTTAAAATGTATTCAGCAATTTAAAAAAATTGGGGAAGTTTTTCAGAAAAGAATTCCACATATAACATTAACAAATGTAAGACTCACAACATCCCGATGGGGCACTTAATTATATGCCATTTTAAAGATGGGAAGGCTGGGGCAGAGAGAATTTAAGTGGCAAGCCTAAGATTTCTCAGGCCCCGGACTGTGGATGGCTATGTCCTGAGCCATAATCATTAGTTTGTCTTTAATCTATGTTTAAGATCTTTTTAAAACCTAGGGGTTACTGTATTCCTAATCTTTATTTGCACTGCAGGCTGGTTTGGGGAAATTTGCAAATAATCCGGTCAATCCACAGTGGAAATACTATAGCTGGAACCACTCTCCAGCCTTTCTCCCTGGGAGCACTTGGTCCTTGCAGTTCTCACTCTATCCATGGATGGAGTCTGACAAATCATTTTATTAAGCCCTCGAGAGGTGTCTGTTTAATCAACAATAACATTCTTTTATATACAAAAAGATCAGAATTTAGGGCAGGCCAGCATAGGGATATAACACATACCCTCTGTATTCAATATGTGCCTGAAGAAAAGACGTGAATAGTACTGCCTCTCAGCTATTCCTAATGGCTCAAACAGTCCTTATTCACGTGGGTTATCACACTGAAGTCAAAGGAACTGCTCCCATGAATAAGGGTCACACCATCAGGCACTTGGGGTATGTCTACACTGCAATAAAAAACCCATGGCACAGGTCTCAGAGCCTGGGGTCAACTGACTTGGGCTCATGGGGCCCAGGCTGTGGGGCTAAAAATTGCAGTGTAGACGTTAGGGTTTGGGATGGAGCCCAGTCTCTGAAATCCAACCCCCTTGTGGGACTTCCCCCAGCCCGACTCCAAATGTCGACACTGCAATTTTTAGCCCCACTGGCTGGCCCAGGCTCGTGGGGCTAAGCTCAGCTATGCCAATGGTCTGTTGTTGCAGTGTAGATGTACCCTTACTGTTTATAACATGTTGCTGGAACGTTTGCTGGAATGATGTGGGGCCATCGTTATTGGAAGTTCTGGTAACTTCTATTTTCAGAAATACTACTTCTTCACATCCCTGGCTCATTCGGTTAGCAGTGACCACGCTAGCAATGGGTCTGATGCAACCACGTGCAGAGCTGGATCAGAACTCTTCCATCTGGTGCCTTCCTCTCGTCTGTACCATGAGCCCTGTGATTGTAAGCCCTCTCCCTCTTAATAAGGGATCACCCCAACCTAGGTCCCCAAGCCATTTCACAGTGTTTAACCTCTCCCCCTCACTCCAGCTGTCCAGAATTGTGCCCAGGCACAGTAGCAACATCTCCTAGCTGATTGGCAGAACTGCTTCACAACCGCAAGCACTCAAATCATGCGTCTGTCCCCCCAAAAACATGAGAATTAAAAAAAATAATAAATTTGTAGTATTTATTTGCCTTGGGTGGTGGTGTCACCTTTTCAAGCTTTTCTCCCCAACCATGAGGGCTAGAAACTTACTTTTTATTTTAATAAAAGCTGGGAGCCTCATGTAATCACTTGAATCCAGGAGCTGGTTTTTCTTTTTTTTTTTTTTTTTTTAATGCCAAATACCACGGGACATATGATCAAATCAGGAGACTGTGTGTGCAGGAGTTTCTGCACTTTGCACAGTTCTATGTAACACTTCATGTTCTTATGCTAAAATGCCATATTTCAAAGGTTTTTTCATATTTGGGTTTTTTAATATAAAAACACATGTTTGGTATCAAGTAAAAAAGACCTAGTCTTTTATAGGCTCCACTCCAGTTTTAAAGGAAAGTTCTCAGCCCACCTCTATTAGGCCACCTTTTTTTGTCAGTCTTTGGAGTTGGTCATTTAATACAGGATTCACTAGCAAATGGTTCTTGAATTTGTTATGTTTGTGGTATATACACAGATAATTTAAATAAAAACATAAAATACTCTAGCTGGAAGGTTGCAATACAACACTATGTTACTTCTAAGAATCCGGAAAAACATACTTGTAGCCAAAACCAGAGAGAGACAAAGCAATCTGTTCCCTGGCTAAAACAGAGGCATGCCTCATTCTATGCTGAATCTATGCAGACTGACTGAGAACACAGACTGCATGCTTCCTTCAGAGCCCTCTAGCCTGCAAGCAGGACAAGGAAACCCCCTTAGGATTTTAAGGGGAGAGCTTGTAATTTTAACAGTTTTTAGTACACTGCAGTTTTCTTCCTCCTTCCTCCCCACCACAATCCACTCATGCAGATTGACTTTTCCAGTATTTTGTGTGGAATATTTTCGAGCCCTTGCCCTTCCCTGGTGGTGCTGAGATTCCTGTTTCTGAATGGTTTAAAAACCATTTAATTGAATCCCCATAACTGAACCAAGGAAAGAAAACTATCAAATTAACCATCATTAACATTCCTGTATTGCAGAACGGAATCCAAAGTCTGGTCCCCTCTGGTGACAGAGGAGGGAAAGCCCAATCCATACAAGATGAATCTGGCATCTCAACCCCAGGTAAGTAATAATGGGCTTGCGCTATTTGTTGTTTCCTCACTGTGCCCTGTCCCAGAGTGGCATATGACCTGATTCTCAGCTGTGCTAAGCACCTCTAGCTCCAGCTGATTTCAGTGGGAACAGTGGCCTCAAATCTTCTTCAAAGAGCGAGCAGACTAGCTGTGATAGTGCTAGGTTTTTAAGGCCCGGCTTGACAAAGCCCTGGCTGGGATGATTTAGTTGGGGTTGGTCCTGCTTTGAGCAGGGGGGTTGGACTAGATGACCTCCTGAGATCTCTTCCAACCCTGATATTCTATGATCTTTGTGAGGGAGACTGAGCTAGTCCTTATTCTGAACTCTGTTGTGGCCCAGCTGAGCTCTTAATGAGGCTTGATGTGGTGCATGATGAGCTGGGTTTAGAAAGAGCCTTGTGTTCTCTTCATACTCATTTTTTGCCGTACTGCCCGTGATGTGCTAGGCACTCATCTGGCCTAGTGAGAGAGACAGGCCCTGCCTCAAGGAGCTAGCAGCCTCAGGCTGGCTTTGGAACATGGCATAGCCTGGAATGTCGTTATGTCCCAGACATCATTCTATAGCCTTAGAATTGCTCTAGGTCGGGGTGGGCAAACTACGGCCCGGGGGCTGCACCCTAACCCTAACCCGGCCCTCAAGGTCCTGCCAGGGAACAGGATTGAGGGCTTGCCCCGCTCCACGTGGCTCCTGGAAGCAGCAGCATGTCCCCCCTGGCTCCTATGTGTAGGGGCAGCCAGGGGGCTCCGCACGCAGTCCCTGCAACTCCCATTGGCCAGGAACCGCAGCCAATGGGAGCTGCAGGGCGGCACCTGTGGATGGGGCAGCGCACAGAGATGCCTGGCTACGCCTCCATGTAGGAGCTGGATAGGGGACATGCTGCTGCTTCTGGGAGCTGCTTGAGGAAAGCGCCATTCGGAGCTTGCACTCCTGACCCCTTCCTGTGCCCCAAACCCCTGCCCCAGCCCTGATCTCCCTCCTTCCCTCAAACCCCATGGTCCCAGCCAAGAGCACCCTCCTGCACCCCCAGCTCTTCATCCCCAGCCCCACCCCAGAACCCTCACCCCCTCCTGCACCCCAACCCCCAATTTCGTGAGCATTCATGGAGGCCCCCCCATACAATTTCCATACCCAGATATGGCCCTTAGGCCAAAAAGTTTGCCCACCCCTGCTCTAGGCACTGCCCTGAAGAGCTTATCTAAATGACTTGCCAATGGGTGAGCTGTTTAGGGCAGGGACTGTGTGTATATGTGGACAGTGCCTATCACACAGTGGGTGCAACAGAATATAGGCCATAAATTACAGTTTGAGCACTTTAATCTTAACCATTGCTAAGCTTGTTGGCTTTCCTAGATAAGAGAGGCCCCAAAGCAGGGTGGGAGACAAATGATTCATTCTCACAATGACTCATTTATGCTAAAAATTCAGGGACACTGACTAATGGGAAAGCTTTGGAAATGGGGGAGTGCCACCCTTTCAGTTCCTTGGTGGTGTGCATAGTCCATTTGTGGTCCCGGGTTTTGAAGCATGCTAGTGGCCTGTTTCAATTCAATTTCAGGGGACAAAGGCAGTGGAAGTCAATGGGATGTAGACAGCCAACTCCCATTAGTGCCTTTCCCCCTTTATTAGCGTGGCATAGTGCCCTAAGTGGGGCCAGACTTAATACACGAAGGCTCGATCCTCAAATGTATTTTGGCTCCTAACTTCCGTGGAAATCATTGGAAGCTAGAAGCCTAAATGTCTTGATGGATCTGGGCCTAAATGTTTATAACCCATCCTATACAAAGATAATGTGCCCATTTTGTATCACCGTCCATTTGTGATGGGGAGGAGCAGCCTTTGTTTTGTTTTGTTTCATGCCAGGAGATAGAATCATAGATTATTAGGGTTGGAAGGGACCTCAAGAGATCATCTAGTCCAACCCCCTGTCAAAGCAGGACCAATCCCCAAATCCCTAAGTGGCCCCCTCAAGGATTGGGTTTAGCAGGCCAATGCTCAAACCATAAGAACATAACATAAGAACATAAGAAAGGTCGTACCGGGTCAGACCAAAGGTCCATCTAGCCCAGTATCTGTCTACCGACAGTGGCCAATGCCAGGTGCCCCTGAGGGAGTGAACCTAACAGGCAATGATCAAGTGATCTCTCTCCTGCCATCCATCTCCATCCTCTGACGAACAGAGGCTAGGGACACCATTCTTACCCATCCTGGCTAATAGCCATTTATGGACTTAGCCACCATGAATTTATCCAGTCCCCTTTTAAACATTGTTATAGTCCTAGCCTTCACAACCTCCTCAGGTAAGGAGTTCCACAAGTTGACTGTACGCTGCGTGAAGAACTTCCTTTTATTTGTTTTAAACCTGCTGCCTATTAATTTCATTTGGTGACCCCTAGTTCTTGTATTATGGGAATAAGTAAATAACTTTTCCTTATCCACTTTCTCAACATCACTCATGATTTTATATACCTCTATCATGTCCCCCCTTAGTCTTCTCTTTTCCAAACTGAAGAGTCCTAGCCTCTTTAATCTTTCCTCATATGGGACCCTCTCTAAACCCCTAATCATTTTAGTTGCTCTTTTCTGAACCTTTTCTAGTGCTAGAATATCTTTTTTGAGGTGAGGAGACCACATCTGTACACAGTATTCGAGATGTGGGCGTACCATGGATTTATATAAGGGCAATAATATACTCTCAGTCTTATTCTCTATCCCCTTTTTAATGATTCCTAACATCCTGTTTGCTTTTTTGACCGCCTCTGCACACTGCGTGGACATCTTCAGAGAACTATCCACGATAACTCCAAGATCTTTTTCCTGACTCGTTGTAGCTAAATTAGCCCCCATCATGTTGTATGTATAGTTGGGGTTATTTTTTCCAATGTGCATTACTTTACATTTATCCACATTAAATTTCATTTGCCATTTTGTTGCCCAATCACTTAGTTTTGTGAGATCTTTTTGAAGTTCTTCACAATCTGCTTTGGTCTTAACTATCTTGAGTAGTTTAGTATCATCTGCAAACTTTGCCACCTCACTGTTTACCCCTTTCTCCAGATCATTTATGAATAAATTGAATAGGATTGGTCCTAGGACTGACCCTTGGGGAACACCACTAGTTACCCCTCTCCATTCTGAGAATTTACCATTAATTCCTACCCTTTGTTCCCTGTCCTTTAACCAGTTCTCAGTCCATGAAAGGACCTTCCCTTTTATCCCATGACAGCTTAACCACTGAGCTATCCCTCTCCTCCCAATAAACCTTGGGGGTTGACAGCTTTAAAAACAAAATTTCCCAATGTTATTTTCAGCCTCTGCCTTTGGCTGTGATTTGGCTCTGTTAGCAGAGGCCCGGTTTCACATAGCTCCTTGTGTCCAATCCCCAAATAATTTTGTGCGCCAAATTCAGATGGTTACACTTGTGTAAATGTGGAGTAACTGCAGTGAAATCAGACGAGTTGCTCTGGATTTGCACCAGTATAACGGATCAGAATCTGGCCCTAGAACTTCCCATGTTTGAGGGTTTTGGGGTTTTTTTTCCTAGCAAAATTAGAATATGTGAGAATAGTTTATTATGTAACCAGGAAAATACTAATTTGTCCTGCTACATTTGTGTGGTAAACTTGTACCACAAAACGAGCCTTCGTATAGAATAAGACCATCTTGATGTAGTAACTTGGAGCTGTTTGCCCAGGAGCTATCCTGGATCTCATCTTTTTCACTGATTACCCCCCCCCCCCCCATACCAGGCTGGGGGGATCAGTGTTCATGGTAGGCTAGCAGCTGATGTACAGAACTTGCTGTAGCACTCCTCCCAGTCAACTCCTCAAGTGACTGAGACAAGTAAAGCTACAGCAAGTCACACAAGCTGGTAGGACAAATGTTAGGGTGGGAGGGGATAAGGCAGAGGTGGACATCATGGCTGTGGGTTCTCTGGTGGGTCTCTAGCCTGTGAGTGTTATGGAGAGCTGGGGCTCAAACCATCGGATTCACGCTTTTCTACCTCCAAACACTGGAGAAGTTCAGAGCTGGAGCTTGTGACTTGGCCACCTTGGCTAGGGCTAGTCTCATAGCATGCTCTGACACTGCATTGCAGCACTACAGAATATTGTATAAACTCCATCCTTTGGAAGAGGTGGGCAGACATGACCCTCGAAGTACTAAAAATCCCCCAGCACTTCTGTAAAAGCAAGGATAACCCCAGTGCTTGGCTAATGCTTCCTCTCTTAAATGAAGCAAGAGTTAAATCCAAGACTATGCGAGAACTATTGCTGAGCTTATACTGGCTGTTGAATTTACCTGCATAGTTTTGCCACCAACCTCTCTCTGTTTTGTAAATCATTAAAAATGCCTAGCGGTGTGGATTCTTTTCAGTTTAAAACAGGGGCAGACCAAGGAGTTCTCAGGAATTCTGGTGATGAGCACAGTATAAACCCCTGAATAGACAAAATAGGGACTGTGTAGTCCTGAGGTGCAGCCTTCAGCTCTCTTGTTCCCGTAAGCACAGGACAAAAGACTTGATTCAAGTTCAACTGCAGGTTTTTATTGCTTAAGAACTCAGGCAAGCAGTTTCTATTGGCTTATAAAGAAAGCTCTAAGTGAAAGCAAACATTATGGGTGTGCCCCTTTGATTGTCAGCCCTCAGCTACCAACTGCCTGCTGATGCGGCTCTCAGAGACATGGAGGGTTGGAAGGGATCAGGAGAGGTCATTGAGGCAGGGCCAAGTATACCAGACCATCCCTGACAGGTGGTAGGTGTAACCTGTTCCTAAAAACCTCCAGTGATGGGGATTCCACAACCTCCCTTGTTACAGAGCTTAACTAACCTTATAGTAAAGTTAGAAGGTGTTTTCTATGTTCCAACCTAAATCTCTCTTGCTGCTTTCTTCTTTTCCTACCTTCAGTGGACATTGAGAACAATTGATTCCTGTCCTCTTTGACAGTCCTTACCATATTTGAAGACTGTGATCAGGTCCCCCCTCAGTCTTCTCTTCTCAAGATTAAACATGAACATTTTTTTAACCTTTCTTCACAGGTCAGGTTTTCTAAACTTTTATTCATTTTTGTTGCTCTTCCCTGGACTCCCTCAAATTTGTCCACATCTTTGCTGAAGTTTGGTACTCAGAATTGGACACGATACTCCCATCTTGAGGCCTCACAAGTGCTGAGTAGAGCAGAACAATTACCTCCCATGTCTTACATAAAACACTCCTGTTAATACACCTGTGACAGGGTAGGGGTAAAACCCCCTTTGAAGCCCTGCCAAAATGCTGGCTGCAGCCTGCTCTCTGGCCAGGTGGCCTGGTGTAGAGATGCAGGTACTCAGCAGGGAGCCCAGCTGCAAGCCCTAACGAGGGCTGGCTCAGAGGAGCATACTGAGCTAAGTAGGGACAGCTGGTCTGGAGCAGGAGAGGGCTATAAAAGCCCTGGGCAAATCTCAGTGGGGAGGCTAGCCTGGGAGGAGACAGGAGGGCAGTATCGCTGTCTCCTTGCCGACAAGGAAGCCTCAAGGGCCAGGAGACCCTGGGGAGGGTCTGGGGGGCACTAACTGTTGGGGAATCTGGGAACTGCATGAGCACTATAAATAAAGACACTTGGGATGATCCAACAAAAGGAGAAGTGAACACTCTTTATTATACCAGCCGAAACACAGGGTGCAGGCACAAAAGTGAGAGAGCCTGCACAGGACCCTGTGACAACACCCAAGAATATTTGTCTTTTTTTGCAACAGCATTACATTTTTGGCTCAGATTCAACTTTTGATTCACTCTAACCCCCAGATCTTTTTCAGAGGTACTACTGCCTAGCCAGTTATTCCCCATTTTGTAGGTGTGCATTTGATTTTTCCTCTCTAAGGGAAGTATTTTGCATGTGTCCATATTGAACTTCATCTTTTTGATTTCAGACCAATTAATTCTCCAATTTATCAAGGTAACTTTGAAATCTAATCCTGTCCTCCAAAGTGCTTGCAACCCCTCCCAGCTTGGTGTCATCTGCAAGTTTTATAAGTGTACTCTTCACTGCATTATCCAAGTCATTAATGAAAATATTGAATAGTACCCGATCTAGAACAGACAGCTGTGGGACCTCACTAGATTCGTCCTGGCAACATATGGGCATCCCTGGATTAAAGGGTTACTTCCAGTGTCTCTAGGCTTAATCTTCACATCAGGTTTGTCATCACTCTCCTCTTAGAGCCTGTTTAAAAGTGAAGCCAGCTGCAGCAGTCTTAACAAATTGAGGCACTGGATAAATCGCCCTCTCCCCTTTAGTATACAAGCAGGACAAACTGGCACAGTGAGGGAAGAGTTCTGCAATCCAGCCCATAATCAGAAGAGCCCACTGAGCTTGCCAGCTTTGCCAGTGCCTCTTTAAATGTCTTGAGCCAGTCTGCCAAGAAAAAGAGATTAATGACATGAATAACACCCACTTTTAATAAGCCCTAGGGGGTTTTGTCTGAATCCCTTTCAATGACTGACTGCTGCAAGTGATACTTTGCAGCATAGACACTGTGTGACTGCAATGTCAACTTGAGAATGCTAATTTCTCCCAGAAATGTGGCAAACATGCCAGGTTGGCTAACTTGGGGGCTCTGTGTATAGAATAGCAAATTAGACTTCATAATCTTGTCTGTTGCAAATGGGTTTTTTATCCATCATCATACCCTGAGCAGAACATGCTGTCTATACCAGCCTTGCAAAACTTCCAAGAATTTTACCAGCATAGGCCTAATAAAATGATGATTTAACTTTTTACCAACATCATTGTACAAGTTATTATATTTTACTTTTGTTGGGTGAGTAGATGTTTTTGTTGGACATGCAGAATCTTAAAAGCAACTATCATTATAGCTTACTCATAATTAAAAATGAGTAAATTATTCTTAGAATAGTTAGATATAGAATTTTCATTTATTCACTTGCAGAACAGATAGCATGTGTTTTGGGGTGGCTTTTTGCTCTGCCAGAAGCATAGTACTTGTTCATATGAGTGTGGGAACCGTATACTGAACAGAATGACTAGTTTTGGTCCCATGTTACATACACAACTATATGTGGTTCATTTAGGGGCTGATCCAAAACTCATTCAAATTCAATCATTCAAATGAATAGCTAGGACTGTGGGATGTTTAGTCCTAGAGAGTTATGGCTGTGGTAGCATATGTATCACATTGTAGAGTGATGATAAAACCAGCTTTTACCAAAAAAGCCTGTAACCCTCCAGTAGTGATGGGTCAGCTAGCTGATGTAGTTCTGTGTTGGGTGTGACTATTAACTTTGGAGGAAGGAAATGACTGGCATATTTGCTCAATTATTTCACTTGTGCTTCTTACCCAAATCTTAAGGGTGTCACATTCAGCATCTGTTTCCACTTGAGTTACCCTTTTTCCCATGCCCCCCCGCCCTCCCCATGGAAAGGACAAAACCACTAGAACCACCTGTCCTCTGTGTTTCATAGGGATCCCAATAGGAGAGGAAGGATGACTTGCTGGTTAAGGTATTGAGTTGGAACCGGGGAGATCTGGGTTAAATTCCTGGCCCTGCTACAGACTCCATGGATGACCTTGGGCAGTGTGCCTCAGTTTCCCAATCTATAAAATGGGGAATAACACTTCTTTTCTCCCACCCTTTGTCTGTCTTGCCTATTTAGAGTGCAAGCTCTTTGGGACAGGGTCTGTCTC
Organism: Mauremys mutica; assembly: GCF_020497125.1. Classification (NCBI taxonomy): domain Eukaryota; kingdom Metazoa; phylum Chordata; order Testudines; family Geoemydidae; genus Mauremys; species Mauremys mutica. The sequence continues at coordinate 54,809,957 of NC_059078.1, read as the reverse complement.
TTACTATGTCTGTGAAGTGCCAGCACAGTGGGACTCTGATCTCAGTTTGCGCTTTTAGGTGTGTTGATAGTCAAATAATAATAAGCAGATAAAATGGGCTGTGAGAGCAGCTTCGGGAGTGTTCTAAGCTGCAGTAGTTTCCAGGTGATCTGGCCCATTTCCCAAAGGATCCTCTCTTCCTACTTTGAGGCAGAAATATTAGAACATCCCCAAAAATCTAAGTGGAAGATTAAGGTTTAAGGCTCTTTTAACCAAAAATTGTGTAAACTTAACGGAACAGTGATCTTTGTTTTGTCTTAAATAAGACATAACCTGCAGAAACATGTTCTAGTTACTTCTGAGAGTGAATAGCAACATTCAGGTGATGGCTGAAACAGCCAGCCACATGTATCAACTTTCCCGAGGCTTCCTTAGGCAGCGCTGCTCACATCCTATGGGGTGATGTAATTGTTTCCATTTTGTATATTTGTCTCCATGGAGATTTAGAAGCCACAAAGTATAGAGAATGGGTGTGTTGTTGAGATGACCTTTGATAAGGCTGTGGGTGTACTAGCAGTCTGTGTGAAGCAATTGTCTATAACGTAACCGTCTCCAGTTGGAGATGGCTGAACTTTGTTGGCTGTTGGTGACCTCCTGTTTTTCTGTGTTTAGGCAGCATTACTACGTGGGTATGGAATGCTTTAGGAAAGTCAGAGAGAGAGAGGATGCGGGAAGCTGGTCAGACTGCTTTGTCCCCTTGCCTCCCCCCCATCAAAAAAATCTTCCAAATTTCAACTCTGCTTTCAAAACATGAGAAAAGCTTTTGGAAGGATGAGAAAAGAGTAAGGTTATGTGAAGACACCCTAATCCCCAAGAGCCGTGACACATCCCGTGGATCTCCGAGAGAGAGATGGGAGCTCAGACAGATTGATCTGTGCACTGGGAATCAGTGAGAAAGTTGGCTGCAATAACTTTGTTTCTAAAGTTGTTAAATCTTTTGGCTTAAACATACTTCTGTGAACTGTGCTCTTAAAGGCAGAGATGCAAAGCTAGCATGGTGTGTGATGGGTTTGAGCTGAGAAGTTTGGTTCCAGATCTGAACAACTCCTCTCAATAAACCTAAAGCTCATTGGAGCTGAGATTTGGACTTAGACCCATCTCTAGTGTAGAGCAGATAAACAATGGACACCAAGAAATGTTAATATTCTTCTCTTGGAGCAGATATCTAGGGGCAGTATCCAGTTTGGCTGGCCCCAGATGCTCAAAAATAATGAGATTGGTTTAAAAATACCAGGAGATCTTCAAAATTCTGTGTTCTCATTTGCCCCCTGAGTTTGAAGCCTTTGTGGCAGAGGAGGGGGTCAGATTTTCAAGCTTTTCTCCCCAACAACAAGAGCTAGAAACTTACTTTTTAAATAAAAACAGAGAGTCTCATGTAGCCCCATGACGCCACCAGCTGGGGTTGTAAGAAGCACCAAATATCGCAAGACTCTAAAATCAGGAGAGTTGACAACACTGAGTCCTGAAATGGGATTTCAGCAGCTTCCGTGCTGTAGCACTACCTTGCTTGGGGCCAGGGCCGGCTCCAGACCCCAGCGCGCCAAGTGCGCGCTTGGGGCGGCGTCCCGTGGGAGGGCGGCAGGCGGCTCCGGTGGACCTCCCGCAGGCATGCCTGCGGAGGGTCCGCTGGTCCTGCGGCTCCGGTGGACCTCCCGCAGACGTGCCTGTGGAGGGGCCGCTGGTCCCGCGGCTTCGGTGGAGCATCCGCAGGCATGCCTGCGGGAGGTCCACCAGAGCTGCGAGACCACCGGACCCTCTGCAGGAGGTCCACTGGAGCCGCGGGACCGGAGACCGCCAGAGCGCACCCCGCGGTGTACCGCCCTGCTTGGGGTGGTGAAATTACTAGAGCCGCCCCTGCTTGGGGCACAGTGGGGAGGCAGCAGTATCTCTTTGAATGCTGCTGAAGGAGGAGTGGTAGCAAGGACCCTTGCCCCTCCTAGTACAGCTTTTGGCTTTACTTGGAAAGGAGAGTGGGATGACGGGAGGAGGTGGGAGAATGGAAGCTTTGACTGTAGGGAAGAAGAATCCTGCTCCTCAGTCCCTTTTATTTTCCCTGTGTGACACAACTCCTCAGAATTTCCTGTTCCTGGTGTACCAGGTGTAGGCAGGCAGGCTCAGCCCAACGGGATCCAAGTGTGGATTGGCTTAGTGTGGGGGGGATCCAGGTATGGGGTGAGAGGTTTGGGTGTGGGTGGCTCAGTGGAGGATCTAGATACACAGGGTCTGATTGGGGATTCCAGGTGCAGGGGCAATAGGACTCTACAAGTGAAGGTGGTTGGGGTTTGGGGGGGGTGTGGGGTGGGTGTGGGGGACACAGTGGGAGGGTCTGGGTGCTGGGGGAGTGGGGCTTGGTGGGGTGGGGGTCCAGATGCAGCTGGTTGGGAATCAGTGGGGCTGGGGTCTGGGTGTGGGGGGCTCGTCAGAGGGGTACAGATGTAGGGGGTAGGGCTTGTCAGGGTGAGGGTTCAATGGGCCTGCTTAATGGAGGAGCCCTAGATGCTGCTGAGGGGATGCCATATGCCAGGCTCATGACTCCCTTATCCCCTTTCATTCTCCACTCCCCCACACATTCCCCTCCCCCTCCCCTCCCCTCCCTCGCACATTCCACCCCACCTCCCCTTTCTTCCCCCGCCCCTGCCTCTTTCCCTCACCCCCTTCCCTCATTTCCCCCAGCCCCACTGCGGGCACTCACTGTTGCACAGAATAGAAAACAGGAGGGCTCTCAGCACACAAAAGGGGAGCATGACTGGCACTAGGACCCAGGAGGTGATGCTCCCCCCCCCCCCCCCCAGCATGTCTTCCCTTTACTTTGGTGCCATTTTCTGCAGGGAAACACAGGAAAGCTGGGGGTGGGGGGTGTTTTCTGTGGGCACACAGTCCCGCAGAATCCCCTCAGGAGTATTATTATACACGTGTCTGAAACAGTTTTCTACTTGCATCCTCTTAATGGGGGGTTTTAATAATTGCATTGGGCCAGTTCTTTGCTGGGGTAAGAATATTGATTCTTCCCTTGGGTAATTGACAGAGTGGTCACTCTCATTTCTTGCTACCATCCACAGTCTCTGCCATGGGAAAGACTATATGGGCAGAAGAGCAGTGTCGTCATTGTGCTTGAAATAAGACTTGAACAAAAGGCTTGAACACTGCTGGGTAAATGGGACGTTAACTTCTTATTGTAGGGGTCCGTCTTTCATCAGTGTGTGGGAAACCTACAGGTCTAATGCCCAGGCACTCCAATTGGAGATGACATGTGAAAGTTCCTCTTTCTAGCCCACACATGTCTGGCTCTAGCTACCTCATTGGTTTCTAATGACTTGAAACTCATGAATGGGAGCATTTCTGATTGACTCTGTCAGTTTGGGGACAGCAGCCAGCTGGCTAAGGAAATCTAGAAATGTTACCAAACATTAAAATGAACATTTTGTGAGGAATTTCTTTGTCCTTTTGAAATGGGTGGTTTATTCTGTACCAGTCAAACTGGTAGCATTGCGTTAGGGTTCTGAGATGTACAGAAGGAGTGCTGTGTTAATTGCGGTAAGGGACTGTAGACCCAGGAAGCTAAGGTGGTGATGAGGCCTCTGGTTAATACTGTGTCACTTGGGCCTGAGACCCTTAACAATAGAACAGGGGTCATTGCAAATTTGAAAGAGCTAAAGCAGGTTGAAAAATGTCGAAATTCATCATTTCCACTGCAGTTTGCATTGAAATTTCAACAGAAAAAGGAGGATTTTTGTGAAAACTTTGTCCCACTATTCTCCCAGCCCTAGTGAGCTCCTGCTGTACCCTCTGCATATTGTGCTCAAGCCTGATGCTGTCCTTCTGAGTGCTGGTCTAAACCAACGCTTAGTGCACTTGCCATGCACAGTCGATGTGAGCCCTGCTGTCCCACATTGACCATTCCCTAGTGCACTTCAATCTGCTCTGCTTTGAAATGGGAGCAGGCCAAAGCGCACTAGGGAATTGTGAGTGTGCAGCAGGGTCCATGTGGACACACAGGCTGTGTCTGCACTACAGAGCATACCCACGCTACCCCGCTAGTGTAGACACAGCCTGCACCAACAAGGAGTTTTTCTGCAAGTGTGGGACCATCATCTCTCCGAAAGACATTGACAAGCCGCCTTCTGTTGACATAGCTCTCTACACCAGGTATTTGTCAGGGTCTCTTGTTCAGTCCGGGGTCTGGTTTTTTCACACACCCGACCAGCATAGGTATGCGCACAGAGCATTTATGCATAGACCAGGCCTTAGTGTTGAGCAGACTAACGTGGGGTAGATTTACACCCGAGCATACTGTGAACTGAGTGTTCATTTAGATAAGCCCTGACAGAAACAAGTAATTCATTTTAGGCCTTGTCTACACTACAGAGTTTTGTCGACAAAAGTTATGTTGCTTTAATTAAACTGCTGTAGCTTCCTGTGTTGGTGGAGTGCATCCACAGTAACAGCTCTTGCATCGACACAGAGAGCAGTGCACTGTGGGTAGTTATCTCACTGTGCAATTGGCTGCAGGGTGCTTTAGGAAGGGTTTGCAATGCCTCATGGGGCAGGTACAGTATCACATGATACAGGTTTCTCAATCCCATGTTCCATGGGCATCCTGCTAGATTGTCAGCCACTTTTCAACTGAAGTGTGGGGGGGAGGGAGAGGAGAGTGGTGTGTCTGGGGGTGGGAGAGTCTGTGCTGAGGAATATCAAAGTAGCACAGCAGTCCCCACCCACCCCCCACACATACTCCCCACAGCAGCAGTCTGCCTGCCACTATATTCCTAGTGCAGGGCAGACGGGAGCATTGCATGTTAATGATTTGCTCTTTGTTCCGGGAGCATAGCAGCAGCTGGCTGTCAGACACTTCCCAGAGCTTTGAAAGGGGAGAGGTGCATGACTGCAGGGCAGCAGAGATCAAAACAGTGAGCAGAGCCATAGGTGCACACTCTGTGGGTGCTCTCAGGCTGGAGCACCCACGGGGAAAAATTAGAGGAGTGGGAACATGGTGCGCTCAGGGGAGGAGGCAGGGAAGAGGCTGGAGTGGGGATTTGGGGAAGGGGTTGGAATGGGGGCGGTGAACGGGTGGGAAGAGGTGGGGTGAGGGAGACCTCATGGAAGAGGTGGAATGGGGATGGGGTGGGGTGGGGTCGAGCACCCACGTGGAAGAGCACCCAAGTCGGCGCCTATGAGCAGAGCGGTCATGACGGGCATTGTGGGATACTGGTGGAAGCCAGTTATGTCAACAAAACAAACAGCAGCGTCTACACTGATGCTACGACGCTTAAAGTTTGCTGCAAAAAGCTCTATGCCTCTCGTTGAGGTGGTTTTATTTTGTTGGCAAAACAGGAGAGTTTTGCCGCCAAAAGTAGCTTTGCAGTGTTTACACCTGCCCTGTTTTTGCCGACAAAACTTTGTAGTGTAGACAAGGCCTTAATGTTCACGTGCGCAGCTGGTGTCATGTCCCAGCTTGCACAGCATTTAACAGTGTTTCTGTCAAGAGCAGTATGTGAATAATTCCATTTGTAGCTGCAGCAGTCTCTGCTTCAGAAGAATCTTCCTTGAGCATGTCTCTTCTTCAGAATTTGGTCCTTTTCTTATTAAATAGCAACTTTCTATAGCCAGTGATTCCAGCTGTCCTGTAATATCTGCCTGAAGCAGCATAATCTAATGGCTAGTCCAGAGGGCCTGGGAATGGGCATGCCTGGCCCCAGTTAGCTCTGTGTTCTTGTCCTGTCACTTACCTGTAGATGAGGTTCAGACTTACCCAGCATTAAGTGCTTTGGATGAAAAGTGCTATTGAAAGGCAAGATGACAGTGGAATATTTAAAAAAACCCAAAAACCTTCCGTTCTTTATTTTGATTAAATAAATACTAAGGAATTTTGGTTCCGGAGTTTTTGATCAAATAGATGGGAGGCTCAGATTGGAAGACTGTCATCTTGCCTTTCAATAGCACTTTTCATCCAAAGCATTTAATGCTGGGTAAGTCTGAACCTCATCTACAGGCCCAGAAATGGGGAGTAGAGAGGTAAGTGACAGGACAAGTCCCGAGCTTTTTTATTTTTATTTTTTTATTAATGGAATGGTTTGATTCTGGAGCACAAATTGGCACAACCGCCCTCTCACTGAGCCCCCTGTAAGCCAGCCCTGGAAGCAGGACTGTTCAGATTTATCATGTAGCAGGTGAAATCCACTGTCTTGATAACTAACCTATGGGTATTTGTTACTCAGGAACCACATGCAAGAATTTTTAATGCCTTTCCATTTCGCCTCTTTATGTCAGCGAGAATATGAGGGGATCTTTTCAGAAGTGGCTAGTAATTTTTTGAATGCCTCAATTTTTCAATGCCCAACTTGAGATACCTTAACCAGGCCTGACTTTTGGATAGTACTGAGCACCCATCCTCTGAAAATCCAGCCTCTTGAAGGTATGAAAGGTTGGACCCCTCCCTCCCCCCGATCCACTAGTCACGTTTGAAAATGTCAGCCTACATTAGATCTGAATGGAAGCCCAGCCACATGATAAATCTGAACAGTCCTGCTTCCAGGGCTGGCTTACAGGGGGCTCAGTGAGAGGGCGGTTGTGCCAACTTGTGCTCCAGAATCAAACCATTCCATTAATAAAAAAATAAAAATAAAAAAGCTCGGGACTGAATGCAGTGGATCCAGTGAAGTTTGCTGACAGCTCAAGGCAATAGCTCTGCTAGGTGTGCCCCAGCCCTGCTTCCCAGTGATCTGTCTTCGCTGAAGCCTAATGTCTGCATTATGGACTCTCTCACTGTCAAGCAGAGCGAGCAGCTGTGGATAGGGATGCTCATAGCACGAAGATCTTCGGCCTGCTGAGAGCTCTGTCCCTGTGTAGGGTCGCAGCTGGGTGGATTTGGGAGAGTGCTTCTCTGGTTACGCAGAGCTGTCCTTGTGCTGCATGTTCATCGGGCTGCCCTGGCACTTCCCACCTGCATGTCAGACACTTCTGATGTTGCCTTTGCTCCCTTGCATGCAGGAAATAAGGCACATAGGAAGCGCACACAACCGGAGTGCTATGCCATTCACTACTGCCACTGCTTCCAGCACTGCCCCCAAAGTGATCACTGCCCAGTACAACAGCCCCGCAGGCCTCTACTCCTCAGAAAACATCCAGACCTTCAACAGTGCTGTGGAGTCTAAGTCATCTGGTGATGCCCAGGACACCAGCAAGCCGTAAGTAGTTCCCCACTTCTCTCTCCCTGCCCCCTCCTTGCTGGGATGTCTGTTGTCATGGAGTGAACTTTGTCATAAACTCATTGCAGGCGTATCCATTTTTTAACATGGGACAATTCTCTTTCAGGCTTGTGGAAAGAGTGCAGCTAGCAGGTGTGAGACTGGATGCGGTCCAGGGGGGCTTGGCTTGTGGGGGCAGGGAATATTCTGCAAGGTGCAAAGGTGAAATTAACAATTGTGTGTTTTTGTTTGCCAGAGACCAGCGCAGTTTCAGCGTGCGTTCAGCATGACATACCAGCCCTTAAAATCACCCTCTGACCGAAACAGGTGCCCAATGCTTTATTATCAGCACTTTGTACAATTAGTCTTTTCTTCTGGCTTTGCAAGCAGTGCTGGAAGGGTGCAGTGTGGTACGGAGGAAAGAGCAGCCCCTTTTCAGAGAAGGCTTTGAAATCTTACAGGGACAATGTCAAGGCTTGGAGTTTTTATTAAACTGCCCTTTTCTTTGGATTTTAAAGAATTGCAAAGAGCCCTGGGCAGTTGTTTCTCTTCTGCTCAACCTGTTACATGGTTGAGATTGCAAATCTGAAAACATACTCTATCCCAACAGCAATCCAAGCAGAACAGCCATGGGGGTGGGTTTGTATTTGCATCTGACCCTTGCCAAGTAACTCTCACTTCACCAAAAAAACTAGCCTGCTTCTGGGCTGAAGTGCTAGAAACAAACCCGAGTATGTCCAATGGTGTGAGCACAGGGCTGGGAGCCAGGAACCTGCTGGGCTCTGTTCCTGGCTCTGACACTGGCTTCCTCTCTGACCTGGAGCAAGTCGCTCACTTAGCCTCCCGATGTCCCAGTTTCCACATCTGTAAAATGGAGATAATGATAATAACAGGAAGTCAGAGCACTTTGGTGTTGTTTGTATTACCCTAGTGCTTAGAACCACTAGTCATGGACCAGGACGTCATGGTGCTAGGTGCTGCACAAACACAGAACAGAGGCCATCACAATCTGAAGATACTGGCCTCTGCTTTCAAAGGTGCAGTTTTATGCCTGTGCTTTAGGTGCTAGTCCTCTAAATCCCTGACTTGCAGGTGCAGTCAAAAGGGAGTGGTCTAGGAACTTCAGTTGTGGTCACAGTTGTTGGTGCCTGCAGAAATTGAGACCTTCTAATACTAGTCTGAAAACATGGCTCCATAAGTGCTTATGCGAGCTCGTAGCCACCCTGATAAGGTCAGGACAATACCTTCAGCGTTTTGGCTTCCCTGCCCCCAAGGGTTATTTTTGCCTTTCGCTTCCCCTGAGAGAAGGCTGGTGTCAGTGAGCCCCTTCCCTCCCTGGAAAGAGGGCAGGTGGCAGTGGGTGGGCAGAGATTGTAAGTAGCTGCTAAAGCCTAGCAGGATTTTGTTTACCAAACAGGTATCCTTTTAGAATTGAATTAACAGCTACTGCAAGGCTGCTTTAATGGGGTCTTCACCTGTCCAAACCCCAGACAATAGTGACTGATGCTCTGTGGCTTGTTTTTCAATGGTTCAGACTTCGAAGTGGGGCTGGCACCATGTTCATCTAACATCACATGATCTATAATGCACAGCCCCCAGCACCCATTCAGAGCATCTTTCTCTGAACTCAAGAGGCCAGATCCGTGTGCCAGTGTTATTCCAGAGGAACATAATTGAAATTGTCCAGCCCAGCCCGTTTCCTCTAGATTTACACTGGCATAAGCGATGCAGAGTCTGGCCAGAGAAACTGCAACCACTATATTTGGTTTTCAGATCTTTACAAAAGAACTGCCTTATGGTGACAGGTGGTGGGTGAGGGGAGGGACTTAGCATCTAGTTCCTCCTGCTACACTGTATCCTTGGGGTGGTCTGCACTGCAGTCTGGAGGTGGGACTGCAGTTCATGTAGGCATACCTGATCTAACTAGATTAAAACTAGCTCAGGCATGCCTCCGTGCGCTCAGTCACACCTCCTGACTGCAGTGTAGACATACCCTTTGTGCTCAGCCAGAATGTCAGCATTAGCCAGAAGCTTTACCATAGAACTGATCTGTATATGGTGGATCCTTCTAGTAAAAGGAATACCTGATTTGAAGTACTCATTTCAGAATTGCTTGGGAATTTGGTTTAGTCCTCCATTAACTTCTTCCTTCCTTTCTTTCTTCCCCCCTCTGTGTTTTCCTCTCAACTCTGCAACCCTAAAAAAAAAAAAAAAAAAAAAACCCCAACCTCCCTTGTAACCCTTTCCTGCCTCTAGCCGTTTATCGCCTCCTGGGTTCCAGGCACCTTTTGCAACGGTCTATAGTCCTCTCCAGCCGCACACCTCCTTGCCTCCATTGCAAAGGAGGCACAGCACCTCCTCCATCCCAAGCCAAGTGAGAGTGGGGCCCGAACAGCTAAAGCAAGCCGCTCAGATCTGCCCCAACAGCCCTGTGGAAGTGGAGGTGCCAGGACTCAAAGTGGTGCACGTGCAATTTAATTCCCCCTTGCAGCTCTATTCCCAGAGAAACATCCTGGATACTTTACAAGGGCAGATCTCTTCTGTTAGCCCTGCTTTTCCCAGGTAACCTTGCCTGCTGCGTGCGTGGCTTACTCAGCGCACATGTGCATCCCCGGCTTCATCTCCACAAGTGACTTGTTATTTGTCCATTGCTCACAGTGTCGATCTGTCACCAAGAATCCAAGGTTTTTTGTGTCACCTTTCTGAATGAAAACTTAGTGCATGATGTTCTCATCACAGATGCTTTCTCTGCATTGCATTTCTTTGCTGTGCACAATGCAAAGCACTGAGATGTACCAAATCATCTGCCACTTTCCTCTGCTGCTTTTCACACACACACACACACACACACACACACACACACACACACACACACACAGAAACGTACAAGATTTGATTTCTTGAAAAATGGTCTTGTACTGACTTGACTTGTTCAGTGAAAGAGTGAGTGGGGTTGCTCTTTAAAGCACCAGGCTGGTAACATTTCATTCCCGAATCCCCAATTCGGTAGTGACTGGAAGGCACTACCATCTGTCCAGCTGGTAAGTGTCCTGTGAGCTTTCATTTCACATAGCACTGGTAGGTGTATGTGTGTATTGAAGGATCGGGCTATGTAGCCTGAATTAGTCCAATTTCCAGCAAGAACAGGCTCCTCCTCCCCAGTGTTCACTTCCCAGGCAGGTGACACCTCCTAATTTGGAGGCAGGGTGACCTAGTAGATGGAGCATTGGACTGGCATTCAGGAGACCTGGGTTCTATTCCCAGCTGTGCCATTGGATTGCTGGGTGACTTTCAATGAGTCACTTCACTGCCCTGTGCCTCAGTTTCTCCATCTGTAAGGCTAATGATGCTTACCTCCTTTATAAAGCGCTTTGAGATCTACAGATGGAAAGCAATATAAATATTTCTGCATTGTATTAGCCTGTATTGATGATAGGCAGTTTAGTGCTGTGATTCCCTGATGGCTAACCAGCACTAGCACAGCAGCTCAGGATCTGTATTGAGTTATATGAAATCAGAGTCAACCACATTCAGCACGCTTCAAACAGCACAATTGATTTTCAGATGATGACATTAAAATCAGAGTGGGCAGAGAAAAGCAAAGCTTAAACCACTTCAAGCATCTTTGCAGAACAGCTAAGAGGCCAGTTCCTTTCACAGGAGCTGGTTAGGAAATCAGCTGCAGCGCTACATTCTTAGATTATTACAGTTAGTTTATGTCTATTTTATCTTACAGTGCTATGAACTGGCTACTGTGTATGAATCCCACTCTCCTTTGCTGGACAAAATTAGAATTGCAGAGCTTTGTGTCATAGCTCCTATACTGCTAACAGTCCTTTTAGATCTAGTGTTAAGGACCATATGCTTTTGGAGCAGGAGGATCTGAGTTTTCACCCAATAGTCACTGCAGAGATCCACGTGGCCAAGTTTTTCACTATAACAACCACGAAATCCCAGATAGCCACCACTTTATAACAATGCAGTGCAGATAGTGAACTACAAGGAGCAAAGCGTTTCAGTGTTACAACTTGTAATTGATATGCTTTACCTCAGGAACAGTAAAACATCACTACTTCTCATTGCTAATCCAGACCCTGATAATGGTGCAAAAGAACCCAAGTGAGTCTCCACCAGCTTCTAAGCAAAAGTTCAGTGCCTGTGGCATCAGAATTCCCTACCGCCCAATCTCGAAGACCTTTGTTACCTTCACAAAATGTACTACAGTAAAATAAAAGCAAAATTACACTTGCCAAAATACACTAAGTGAGGCTGTCTCTTTGTGGGTTTTATTACTGTGGCATTAGTTTCTTGCTAATTTGCAAAACTCAGTAATTCAACAGTAGGTCTCCTGGTCACTACTATGAATTAGCAAGGTTCTTCTGCTCTCCTTTTGGAATGATTAACTCCACTGAAGGAAGTCAGAGTTCTCTTCTGCCAAATATCTGTCCCCACAGACTCTTACTTTTAAGCCAGTTCTATCACTTTGTATTAATAACATTAGTATGTGCGCCTTCCTCAAGCCATGAGCAATTGCACAATTTCATGAAAGATTCTTTTTTTTAATTTTTTGGTCTGTCTTCACAGTCTCATTTTCTAAAAAATGGATCACTGAGTGCTAAAAATGTGGAAGATCTGACACGTACATTGTCACAACACTTATTTGTTTGAAATGTTGTGTGTCTGTTTATAATGCTCCATAAGACAATTTTTAGCATTTTCTTTTCAATGTACATGGATTAAATAACCTTAGTATTGTGAATGAAAGACTAACAGTGGGCTTCAGCCCATTATTTTGAGAGTAGAAAAGGTGATGGGAGAATATAAAATTGTAATGGGGGACATGGATTAATTTAGGATAATCCAGGGAATTTCCTATGTAAAAGACATCGGGACTTAATCCTGTTTCTGCTAAGAGTTTCAGGTCATTGAGATTCATATTCTAGACACTTGAATATATGTGTATATTGCTTGAAAGAGTACACTGCTTTCACTCCAGAATATTTTACCATTGATGGGAACATTTTTTGAGATTATTTCATGAAAACATGCATTATAACATTTGCCATCAATTTACCTCTGGTGCTTGGAGTGTTTATTGTGCAGGCTAACCCTCAGATAACTTGATTACAAATTGGCACGGAAAATATGCAGTTGCTTCATCATCAAAAAGATTTCTCTCTACAAATTCATCTCAGTTTCAGGATGCTTGTGTACAAGTGCCTGCACTTCCTGTATGCGACAATGGTGTTCTTGTAGGCTGAACCTAGCAAACCACTTATGTCTCATTGTATATTATTTAACCTAGTAGGCAGATGACACTCATTCCTCAGTGTCCCATTTTTTAAAGAAGACATTTGCCCCTAATCCAACTTGGGTAATGTTTCCAGCTGCATTCGTTTAGGATGCTTCAACTAGCACAAATCTATCCACAGAGAGATGGTTTATATTCTGAGGTGCTATGTTTACACTTCAAAACCAAAACCATTAAACTGAGATTGCTAATCACTCTCACACCACAAAAGACAACAAAAATGTCTAGGTAGGCAATGGAGATCCAGTGCTTAAAGCAGCAGCTTGGGGACAGGAGGTGGAACCATATTCCTGACTCTGCCACTGACCTGCTCTGTGAGCTTAGGCAAATTGCTGAAGTGCTCTGTGCCTCAGTTACCCTATCTGTAAAATGGAAATATTGATACCCATTTTTTTAAAAAGCACTTTGAGTTTGAAACTGTGGCTGTCACTATTAGGAGTAAGGTCTTCAGGACCCGGTTTTGCTATATTACAAAGGGTTTTTTTAATTAGAGAGTTATTAATAGAAGCTAATCAGTGGGGGGAGGTATAGCTCAGTGGTTTGAGCATTGGCCTGCTAAACCCAGAGTTGAGAGTTCAATCCTTGAGGGGGCCACTTAGGGATCTGGGCTAAAATCAGTACTTGGTCCTGCCAGTGAAGGCAGCAGGCTGGACTTGATGACCTTTCAAGGTCCCTTCCAGTTCTGTGAGATGGGTATATCTCCATATATTGATATGCATAAGTAATATTAGGAATGGAACACAAATTCCCCTATTCAAGTTAAGCACATTTTTAAGTGTTTTGCTGAATTGTAGCATTGATCTCCCTGCATTCCCAGAGCAGGAACAAGCAGTGAGTCACCTCTCTGCAGCTGAAGTTGAAACTCAGCTTTCATTACGAAGCCCCACTTGCTCCCCATGGCCTGCACTAAACACTCTCTGTCTCCAGCTCTAGTTGTGCTAAGAACCAAGCCAGATCACTCTTCTTAAACAATAGGAGCTGGGCCTGCTCCAAGAGCAGCACAATTCATTCTCTGTGGCACAGGGCCGGCTTTAGGCCAATTCAACCAATTCCCCTGAATCGGGCCCCACGCTCAAGGCCCAGTTCGGCATACCGGCAAGAGCTGGTGCGCCGTACCAGGGTGGCCCGGCTTCCCCAGGGGGGAATTTAAAGGGCCTGGGGCTCCCAGCAGGGACTGGAGCCCCAGGCCCTTTAAATTGCCACCAGAGCCCCACTGCTGGAGCCCTGGGGTAGGGCTGTGGGGCTCTGGGGGCTATTTAAAAAGTCCAGGGCTCCAGCTGCTTCTACTGCCCTGTCCCTTTAAATAGCCGCTGGAGCCCCGTCACTTCCCCAGGGCTCCCACGGCTATTTAAAGGGTCGGGGTGGTAGAAACAGGGGAGCCACGGGCCCTTAAAATAGCCCCTGAGCCCCAGGCTGCTGCTGCTACCCTGGTGGGGGAGGGAGGAGGAGGAGGGGGCACTCACAGTACAGGGTGGGCTGTACCCCCTGTACCTGCATCCCATGCCCACAGCCTACCCCTGCTGCACCCCCTGCCCTGCCTGCACCAGCTCCTGTCTGCAGCCAGTCCTGCACCCCCTGCCCGCAGCCAGCCCATCTCCAGCCAGCCCCGCACCCCCTGCCCTGCCAGCAGCCCCTAGGGTGACCAGACGTCCCAATTTTATCGGGACTGCCCCGATAGTTGCTTGTTTGTCCCGCGTCCCGACTGATGTTTGGTCGGGACACGGGACAAACAAGCAATTTTGCCGTCTGCTCCGGTGCATAGGCAGAGCCCAGAGAGGCTCTTGGGGGGCCCCCCTGCCCTGACTCCACCCCCTCCTGCCCCCATTGGATCCCTCCCCAAATCCCTGCTCTGGCCCCGCCCCCAGCCCCTCACTGCCCCATTGGATCCCTCCCCAAATCCCCACCCTGGCCCCGCCTCTTCCCCAAGCATGCAGCATTCCTCCTCCCTCCCAGGTTTGCACATGGGCAGGGGCCGGGAGCACAGCGTGGAGGCTGCTCCAGCCCTGCAGCCCACGGGGCAGCGCGGTGGGGCCGGGGGCAGCGCAGAGCGGGCAGGGCCCGGGTGGGCTGGGGGCAGAGACACACGTGGGTGGACATGCTCCTGCTGGGAGGGGACGGGCCCGGCTGCCTGGTTTGCACCCTGCCCAGGTGAGTCCCCGAGCTCCCCGGGGCGGGGCTGCCTGGGGCTGTGGGGGCAAGTGTCCTGGGCGGGGCTGCCTGGGGCTGTGGGGGCAAGTGTCCCAGGCGGGGCGAAACGGAGCAGCCACTGCCGCTGGCTCCCCCGCCCCGCCCTGCCCTGCCCCGCATCCCAATATTTCATCTTTGTCAACTGGTCATCCTACCAGCCCCGTACCCCCTGCCCTGTCTCCAGCCAGCCCCGCACCCCCTGCCCGCAGTCAGCCCGTCTCCAGCCAGCCCTGCTGCACCAGCCCTGCACCCCCTGCCCTGTCTCCAGCCAGCCCCGCACCCCCTGCCCGCAGTCAGCCCGTCTCCAGCCAGCCCTGCTGCACCAGCCCTGCACCCCCTGCCCTGTTTCCAGCCAACCCCTGCCGCACCCCCCTGCCTGAAGCCAGCAAGTCCTGCACTCCTGTCTCCAGCCCTGCCAACCCCTGCTGCACCCCCCTGCGGCCCTGCCTCAAGCCAGTCAGCCCACCCCACACCCCTGTCTCCAGCCAGCCCCGCACTCCTTGCCCTGCCTGCAGCCAGACCCTACCTCCAGTCAGCCCCATGTTCACTGGTGCCCTGCAGTTCCCAGGGCAGTAACCCTGCACACCTGCTTCAATGAGGGGGGCAGGGAGCAGCTGGGACCCACACATGTGCACACCGGATACACATGTGCACACCCACACATGTAAAATGGAGCTCATTTCTAGTTCAGGCCCATCTTTTTAAAAAAGAACTTTAGGTAGGGTTAACATACATCTGTATTTTCCCGGACATGTCAGGTTTTTTGGTTCATAAATCGCCATCCGGGAGGAAAATACGGACGTATTGTAACCCTATTGGTACAAAAAATACATACTATGGCACATCCCTTAAATCAGAACTTTTTATAGGGAACTGAAAGGCTAAGAAACGAAAGGCTTTTTTTTACATTTTTTTTTTAAGTCATCCCTGCCGGGGCCCCGCGGAAAATGTTCAAATTGGGCTCCGCACTTCCTAAAGCTGGCCCTGGGCACAATGCACCTTTTATTTAATTTCAGCAGAATTGTTATTTCCTGGAAAGTACCTTTTTAAATTTCTTACATTGAATTGCAAAGTATCCTTGAGAAGGGACAAAGAATCCTGTGGCACCTTATAGACTAACAGACGTTTTGCAGCATGAGCTTTCGTGGGTGAATACCCACTTCTTCAGATGCAAGACTTGCATCTGAAGAAGTGGGTATTCACCCACGAAAGCTCATGCTGCAAAACGTCTGTTAGTCTATAAGGTGCCACAGGATTCTTTGTTGCTTTTACAGATCCAGACTAACACGGCTACCCCTCTGATACTTGAGAAGGGAGAGAGAGTGGAAATCCTCATTAAAAAAAGGGTTTTCTATTGGGAAGCCATAGTGTTCAACTCACTAGGATTGCACTTTCCTTGTGCAAACGTAGCCTCTATTGCCACTATGGTATGCTATATGTTTGCATATGGGGGTGTTCTCAGATTATAGTATTTACAGATTGTGGCAGTGGATTGTTTTAATTATAGGTCATTTATCAAGCATTTTTTTTAATATTCTCCCCAGTTTGGAGCAACATAACCAGCCCTCCAATAACCTTGTCATAGACAAGGAGTCTGAGGTTTACAAGATGCTCCAGGAGACTGAAGACCCAAAGGAACCACCCAGGCAATCTGCTTCATTCCTGGTGCTACAGGAAATTTTAGAATCTGAAGGTAAGCAGTTACTGTGTTCTCCATGTGGCTGTCAGATTCCTTTTGCTATGATCTGATCTATAGTCTATATTTGGTTTAAAAGCAAACCCTCTTCCCCACCTGCTGATTGTTCAAAGTGGCCTTTGTAGATGATTTCCACAGAAACCTACAGACAGACACTTTTCCATTAACTTCCATATGCAGGGATACTCTTTCGTTACAGTTGTTATCCATATGTACCCATAGCTTTGAACTCTTACAGCATAAGCATTTTTAAAAAATTTTAGAAACTCCCCCAAATTTTCTAAGTATCAGGCTTCACTTTTCACCGGGTAAAGAATGTTTAGATTCAGTATTGTATGGGACAATGTGTGTGAGGGTGTGAGCACTAAAGCTAGCAGTTTCCATCTTCTGAACAAGGAAAGGGGAAAAATCAGCTGCAGCTGAAATCCAGGAAATTACTGGATCTGGTAAGGACGAGTAGCTGAAGGTGCCACTCTTTTTGGCACCACTGGGTCAACATGTGGACTTTGCAATGCACAACTACAATCTCCTTATCAAAGGGATCTATGTTGAACTTAGTTGAGCCCCAGATCTTAAGTTTGTTTGTTTTTAACTCTTTTTTCTTTAACAAACAGGTCTAGATAGGGAAAGAGATGTGTTTGATGAATGGCCAATTAAAAGCCTTTCTTTGGCTGAGTTCACAGCACTGGGGAGGTGTATGTTCAAGTCCATCTGTAATAACATGGTGGTCTGGTATGAGTCTGGAAGTGAAACATCTGTCAAATTCCATTGTGTAAGCTGAGTGATTTGCAAAGAGCAAACAAACAGCCTCAAAGCGAGAAGCAAATTAGATTCTTAAAATTCTTTTAGTTTAATCCAAGATAAAAGCATATATTTTCAAGTGTCCCTTTTTATGTTGCATGTTTGTAACTTACAACTACTGATGGGAGTTCTGCACATGTGTGAGAAACTCTCATTTCATTTGTCAATCACTGAGAAAGTCGGCCCTGTTCTCAATAGCACTGAAGAAAATAAGAGGCAAAGGGGCTTCTTATTCTACTTTGCAAGGATTTGCAGCATTGCTGGAAACCTCTAGCACTGAAATATGCTTGCCTGATAAAGAGCCAAAATGGGCTGTTGCTTGGTTTCCTTTTGAGCTGATAATTCTTGATACTGAGCAGGAACTGTAAAGTTATGCATCCCTGAAAGAATGTTTGTTGCTTAACTTGATTCCCCTTCAACACAGCTCAGAAAGGCTCTGGCATTCCAGTCCAGATGCTTGGTGATGCTGCTAAAGTTTACAGTGATAAACAGAGGCGCAGGCAGCAAATGCTCAAAGACTCTGAGCCAGATCCCCAGCTGATGGAAGTCGGCAGAGACACCACTGTCTTCAGTCATTAGTAGGGTGACCAGACAGCAAATGTGAAAATTCAGGACAGGGGGTGGGAGGTAATAGGAGCCTATAGAAGAAAAAGACTCAAAAATCAGAACTATCTCTATAAAATTGGGACATCTGGTCCCCCTAATCATTAGACTGCTTTATACCAGCTGAGAATCTGGGCCAGTATCTTTTGGTCTTTATCTTGGAACTCAGAATAACAACCAATGAAATAACAGTCCCTCTGGGGTGAGCCTCAAATCGCTTTTCAGCCTTAGAACTCTTATTGGGAGGTCACATTTCATGTAAAATAAGGTAGGAAGGGTTTTTTAAATAACTAAAAAGATGTTTTAAAGTTGGCTACCATGAGCACGCTGCTGTGCCTCTTCCCTGCACAGTCCATCATATTGGATTGGCTGGATGGAGCAACAATAGTTACACATGTCACTGAGGGACATCATCATGGGCAGCAGTGACTCTGAAGTGGTGCTGGATCCTTCCTGGTCTATTCAGAGGCAACTCAGGATGAAAGGGCTTTGCAGATGTGTAACTACATCAATACACCCACGGTGGGCAAAACACAAACATAGACGAGTTGGACTGGGGCCAAGTGGGACTTGCACCTCTGTGGTTTAGCCTGCACTAGTGCAAACCCTGCTTTGCCTTGGTACAGTGCATCAACCGCAGGGGTCACCCCAGGGTAACTGCAGTGATGTAGGTACAACGGCACAGATGTCCTTGATGTAGGCAGGCTTTGACATGCTTTGCTATTGGCCCAACAGGCAAATGGGGCAACAGCATCCGTAGTGTGTGTGGCTGGCTGTGCTCTAGCCTTTCTCTGTACTCTGCTGTGATCATAGGAGCTATAGCTGGCAGCTGCAACATAGCTATGGCCCTCCAAATTCATGGCCATGAAAAACACGTCACGGACTGTCAAATCTGATCCCCCCCCCACCCCATGAAATCTGGTTTTGTGTGTGCTTTTACCCTATACTATACAGATTTCACAAGGGAGACCAGAGTTTCTCAAATTGAGGGTCCTGCCCAAAAGGGAGTTGCAGGGGGGTCACAAGGTTATTTTAAGGAGGTCACGGTATTGCCACCCTTACTTTTGTGTTGCCTTCAGAACTAGGTAGCAGGAGAACAACGGCTGCTGGCTGGGCGCCGAGTTCTGAAGCCAGCACCCCACCATCAGCAGTTGAGAAGTACGGGTGGCAATACCATATCATGCCACTCTTACTTCTGCACTGCGCTGGCAGTGGCTCTGCCTTCACAGCTGGGCTCCTGGCCAGCAATCGCCGCTCTCCAGCTGCCCAGCTCTGAAGGCAGAGCCACCGCCAGCAGCAGTGCAGAAGTAAGAGTGGCATGGTATGGTATTGCCACCCTTACTTCTGCGCTGCTGATGGTGGGGTGCTTAGGGTTAGCAGCACAGAAGTAAGGGTAGCAGTACTGCAACTCCCCACCTACAATAACCTTGTGACCCCCCCCCCAACTCCTTTTTTGGGGTCAGGACCCCTACAATTACAACACTGTGAAATTTCAGATTTAAATAGCTGAAATCATGACATTTACAATTTTAAAAAATCCTATGACCGTGAAATTGACCAAAATGGACCATGAATTTGGTAGGGCCCTAATCATAGCGCAGGCTTCCTCCTTTGTTCTTTCATCAGTGCCATGTGGGCTGGGCTGCAGCAACTTGCGTTTATGACATTGCCGGCCATTTTGGCTGCTTCTGTGGGGTTTTATCCCCTTTCTTTGGCAAACACTGGATGCAGCTCACTCTTGGGTTTGAGTCACATACTCTTGAGACACCCAAGGCTGTTGCCCCCACGCCCTGTCCCGTCTTGCTTGAGATGGAATAAAGTCCCTCTGTCCTATCCTGATCTATAATGTATGTACCACTGTCTGTAAATTGAGAGGATCTGCAGCCCTTAACTACCACATTATTTTAAAAGCTCTTTCATAATCCACTTTCTTTACTGTAAGGCTAGGAATATTGGAATAACACAGGCCCTAGGAGTTCCCTGGATTAATTCCTGCTTCAAGTCCAACAGCTGAATTGAACTAGAGCATCTCTAGCAAAGCATCCAGTCTGGATTTAAAGATTCCTCTTTCAGTTTGTGCAACCCATAATCCAAAGTGCTCTGTTCCTATCCCCAGGCGATCCCAATAAACCTTCTGGATTTAGAAGTGTGAAACCACCAATGACAAAAGTTGCCTCATCGATCGGAAATGCCCAGAAGCTGCCCATTTGTGATAAGTGTGGATCCGGCATTGTGTAAGTATTGACCTGTCCCAGTTGCTTATAGGCGATGTCTACACTACACACTGCTGGTAGCAGCATGTAGGGTATGGGTATCTACTACAAGCTGCAGTGAAAAGTCTGCTGCATCTGCGCTGTGGTATGTGCTACACATGGCAGTGAAAGGCTCTGGCAGGGCTAGTCTTTCCCTGCAGCAGGAGAAGGCTCCAGCAGAAGAGAACTGGCTGAGTCTTTCTCCGCTGTCTCCCCGCAGTCTTCCCAGTGGCAGGGAAGGGCTCCAGCGATGGGGAGGCCGCAGCTAAAATAGCAGCATAGATAGGGAAGCATAGTTTGGGAGAACAGAGCCATGCAGGGTATGTACTCGCATATATACCCACTCCCTTTAGGTGCATCTGAGCTACACTGTGGTTTATACCCATGTTAGAAGGCTGTGCTGGTATGTACGCTACATGCTACCAAAAGAAGCATGCAGTGTAGACGTGCCCATAGAGTGGAGCTTGCCATACTATAGTGTGTGTGTATATGGCCTGCTGTCTAGGACTCCTGTTCTGTGAGAGCTGCGGGCAATTGGCTCCTCTGGAAATAGGGCCCGTGGTGCCTGTACCTTCAGAAGGTTTCACAAATGCTGCCAGTGAACCCTGCAAAGGTCTCCTAGGGTGTCCAGGTGTCCAGTTTTCAACCGGAAAGTCTGGTCGAAAAGGGGACCTGACAGTGTCCAGTCAGATCTACTGACCAGACACCCAAAGTCCAGTTACTGTGGGGTGGGGAGGCAGGGAGGCACCAGGTCATCATCTGTGCTAGCCCCATCTCAGCTGGGGCCGCCAGCTGGGCCTCGGGGAAGAGGCAGGGTGGAGGAGGTTCCAGCACTGCTGCTGGAGTGTCTGGTTTTTAAATATTACAAAGTTGGCAACCCTACTCCTGAGGCAGGGGCTACGTTTTCCTGGACACACAGAGCCCAGCCTGTATTTCTCAGTGTAGGTGGCAGGTTTATTTCAGACTGATGGAGAACAAATCAAGTCACTAGGACGCATGCAGACACAGGGACTCCCTGTCATGGGCGGTGAGTTCTGTGGGCCCGTGGTGCCTGGGCACCAGGAATATTCCTAGTACCTAGGCACCACGGGCCTGGCTCCAGCACTGGTCTCTCCCTCTGCCCTACCTTCCGCCCCCAGGCGTCCCCCCCATTTAAAACAGCCCAGGGCCCCCACTCACCACCGGCAGCGCAGCAGAGCTGAGTGGCTTCCTGCCTGCTTGCTTCACATGGCTGCTGGCCTCCCTGCAGCCCTTGGGTGGGGTGGGTCTGTGTCCTGTTCCCAGCGCCCCTTCAGCCAATAGGAAGCTGCGGGGGCAGTGCCTGGGGGTAACAGCACATGGAGACCCCCCCGGCCCGTCCTGCCTAGGAGCTCTAGGTAAGCACTGCACTCCTCCCCCACCCCAGAGCCAGCACCCCCTCCCTCCGCACCCCCTCCCATCCCCAAACTCTGCATCCCCACCCCTTCCCACACATCCCCTCCGGCCCCCAAACTCCCTCCCAGAGCCTGCACCCCTCACCCCCACCTACACCCACACCCCTTGCCTCAGCCCAGAGCCTACACCCAAACTCCATCTCAGAGCCCAACCTCTCACCCATCCTGCACCCCAATCCCTCACCCCAGCCCAGGGCTTGCACCCTAGACCTCCTCCCCCCACCCAAACTCCTTCCCAGAGCCTTAGGCAGGTAGGGGTGGGAGTTTGGAGATCTGGGCTCTCTTCCCAGCTCTGCTGTGTGACTTGGACAAGTGTCACATCACTTCTTGTGCCTCTGTTTCCCCTCCCAAACATTGTCAGTCTTGTTTATTTAAATCATAAGCTCTGTGAGGCAGAGACTCTCTTTCATTATGGGTATGTACAGCACCTAGCACAATGGGGCCAAGATCTCAGCTGGGGTCTCTAGGAGCTACTGCAATGCAAATAATACGTAACATGGGGTGTGGCAGAGCCAGGAACAGGAGCCAGATTTCTTGACTCGCCAGTCCAGTACCTTAAGGCCATGTCTACACTAGCACTTATGTCAGCAAAACTTTTGTCACTTGGGTGGATAAAAAAACCACCCTGAGCAACATAAATTTTGCTGGCATAAGTGCTTGAGTGCACAGCAGCTCACACCGACATAGGTACTGCTGCTCCTTGAGCTGGTTTTGTTATGTCGATGGGAGAGCCCTCTTCCATCAGTCCTCTTCCATCTTACATCTGTATCGATACAGCTGGGCCGCTGTAAGCTTGTAAGTGTAGACCTGGCCTAACTATGAGATCTTCTGTCCTCCTTTTATCTTTTAGCATTGGTTTCCTTATAACTGCTGTCTCTGCAGAATTCTGCCTTTCTAAGCCTGGGAGTTCAAGCGGGATCTTTAAATAGATCTCAGATTGGAGGATTATGTTTAAAACCTTCCCATTGCAGTCCATACATACAAAGCCTCCATTAGACTTTCCCATCCTCCTGCATACATCCTCCGTGCCAGAATCACACAAGCCTGCCATAGCCTGAATGCTGACCAACACTAGAACATCAGTGAGTTCTGTTACCAGGGATATGTGTCATGTAAAATAAGAATCAGCATTAAAATATGAAACCCTGCGGTTCCTCTAACAATTGGGTAGGTCTGGAAAGCTCTGTACTATAAACAGTGTGACTAATGAATTCAAGAGAGTGCTGCTAGAGCAAAATTATACTCCTAGGGAATTGTTTGGGAGCTGCGTCAGGTAGCTAACAAGCTGCTGTGTAGTTTCCTTATTTTGGTTTGGCTAGTTGCAAATAGCATTCGCATTGTATTTCCCTGAGGGGAATGGAATACAATGGAACAATTAGACACCCTAACTACAGCGTAGGAGTTAATGACTATTTGCTGCATCGGGAAATTCAGCCAGGGTCCAGGCACCTTTTGCCTCTCCCACAAACATCTGGTTTTTTTTAAGTTGCAAGTCAGAGAGCTGCTCTTTGGTTCTGCAGCCCTTTGCCCAAACTGGTTGTGCTGGAGTTATATTTTGGCTCATTTTACTTGGTTTTGAGCCATTCAAACCTACTGTTTATGGTATACCCTCAGTGTTGCACACACCTGTTTACCAGCTCCTCTCTAAGACTAAGGCGTGTCTACACTACAAAGTTAGGTTGATGTAAGTCACCTTGCGCCAACCTATTTCTGTATGTCTACACTCAAATTTGTCTCCGACTGACATAAGCACCCTGTTACGCCAATGCAGTAATGCCACCACCCTGAACGGCCTTGAGCCATAGTCAACCAATTGAGGTCAACGCAGTGCAAGTGTGACTTGTGTCAATCCTAATAGTCTTCCAGCAGCTGTCCCACAATGCCCCATTGCCTGTGACCGTGACTGCTCTGTTCACAATTGTAAACTCCACTGCCTCTGGGTCGTAGAGACCAGAAGCTGCTCCCCATTTTAACTCCCACCCCACATTTTTTTAAAATGCCTTTTCCTGGTTGCCCAGCTTGGCAAGCACACCCAGAAGCACAGCCAACCATGCCAGCTCCACTCACTGGGCATGCTCCTGTCTGGAGTAGATGGGAGGTATTGGATCTCCTGGGCCTGTGGAGAGAAGAGGCTCTGCAAGCACAGTTACAGCGCAGCCATAGAAGCATGGATGTCTCCGGACAGATTGCCTGGGGGATGCAGGCAAAGGGGTCTGACAGGGATCAGTTACAATGCCGAGTGAAAGCGAAGGAACTTCGCCAGGGATATCACCAGATAATTTAACCAGGGACTTTCCCTGGAACTTCCTTGTGCTTGTGCTTGGAAAAGTGGGAAGGCCAGTTCTAAAAATGCTTTCAGGGAACAGAGTTCTTGTTTTGCATAGTGCTAGCCAGTCACGGGGCCAGATCCTCATCAGGTGTAAATTGATGTAGCACCACAGGGAGCACTGGGGTTACACCAACTGAAGATCTTGCCCATAGTCTCTCTAACCCTGCATGGCCCTGGCCTGCACTGTGTGTGAGGGGGAGAGAGTTTTTAATCTTTCTTGGGCATCAGTCTGTGTCCAGTGAGGATATCCACATTCTGCCTCCCTAGAGCCATGCTCCCCATAGATATTCTCACTGGCACGTTGCTGCTGCAGAACAGCTGCCTCCTTCCCACTCGAGGGGAATGGCTGTGCTGTCTGGAGCAGTACCAGTAGTGGGCAAGCATGGGGAATTTCAGCCAGGGAGTCCTTGAGGGATTGCAGGAGCCCCAGAGCTGAGCCATTATGTTGTTTCCCACAGGGGGGTGTTCGTGAAACTGCGTGACAAGCACCGCCATCCAGAGTGCTACGTGTGCAGCGACTGTGGGACAAACCTCAAGCAGAAAGGACACTTCTTTGTGGAAGATTGCATCTATTGCGAGACGCATGCCCGAGAGCGAGTGACCCCTCCCGAAGGCTATGAGGTGGTCACTGTCTTTCCAAAGTGAATGACATCATCGGCTCTGTATTATTTGTCCTACACTACTGTTTTCCAAAAAGCAGCCCCCCCCCCCCCCCCCTTGAACCTGCCTTGCAATAAGCAATGCTCGGCATGGCTTTTCTTTTGCTGCCACAGTAACCCTCCATCTGTTAGCCTTAGGTGCCACTAATTGTTCAACACTTGCATTTTTAAAAATCTGCTCTGACAAATCAGTTTGGATCCCTTTTTTGTACTGTCCAATCTTTCTCCCTTCACTGTTGATTGCAGATGAAAATCAGAAGCCAAAGCTGAAGCTCTGTGTCTCAGTTGTTTTTCCTTCTGTTCATGTTCAATAAACGTGATGAATCTACAAGGCAAACCGTTGTCTGCATTTCTTCCAGTTCTGTGTATGTTGGCCTCCTTCCGCCCCCACCCCCAAAAAACACTTCGCATTCTGAACAGGGCTGGCAGAATTCAATTTGTATCTTTTGGTAATGTAGATGTTTGTTGTTAAGAATTTTTTTACATTTTTATGAAGGCTTTCGATTAATCGCAGTTAACTCACATGATTAACTCAAAAAAAATTGTGATCGCAGTTTTAATCTCTGTTAAACAACAGAATACCAATTGAAATTTATTAAATAATTTTGGATATTTTCTACATTTTCAAATATATTGATTTCAATTACTACACAGAATACAAAGTGTACAGTACTCACTTTATAGTATTATTTTTATTACAAATATATGCACTGTAAAAATGATAAACAAAAGAAATAGTATTTTTTCAATTCACCTCATACAAGTGCAATCTCTTTATCATGAAAGTGCAACTTACAAATGTAGATTTTTTTTTTTGTTACATAACTGCTGTCGAAGTAACTTGTACTGCCTTTGGTTTGCCTCTGTCTCTATTTTCCACAAGCAGCTGGGGCTGAAAGCAGTTTTTCTTTGCACTTAGCATAGTCCGCACTGATTCTTGACCTTGAACACAAAACAACTTCTCCTTTATCTCTGGGCGAAGCCGAATTTCAAATTAACCCGTTCCTAGACAAATTGCTCACACTGTGTCAGAGGCTTTTCTTTCGTGATTAAAAGCTCCTCTGAGATATATGATCTTATCTAGATTGAAGGTACCTTCTAATGGGCATTGTTTAGATGGATTTTCACGCGTGTGAAGAGTCCAATTCTCTAAATACCTGCAGGTTTTAGGACCATAATGTACGTACATATAATATGCTGGGGTACCCTTAGGGGGTGAGGAGGAATGTTTAGACTGTCCCTTACCCATTTTCCACTTACACACAGAGAGAGGGTGCCCTGTCCGCGCTAGCGGCTCAGAAACTAAGGATCTCTCCCTACAGGGCACTCACACAGGAGAGACTCACAAGGAAGACTACGACTCTCCTACACCTCCCTTCAGCAAAGAGCGTCGGCTAGTCTCTGGGAGACGGCGCCGCTTACTCTAATTGCATCCAGTGAGATGATCAGATTGTCAGTAGCCCACACGGAAGGGAAAGGGGAGGGAAGATGGGTTCACACACTCCTAGACCCAGGCAGCTTCCTTGCCGGACTATGCCAGGCTGAGTCAGCCCACCGTGGGTCGGATCTCCTAAAGATCCACTAGTTACCGGGCTTGCGTTAGAGCAGTCCTGATCATGAGCTTCCGCTTCACAGGGTACTCTGGGCGTCTTCCGATAACGATCACTCACACTGGTGTACACACACACACACACCAAGGCCTCTTTTCTTCCTTTTTTTAACCCTTTTTTAACCTTTTCATCTTTTTAATTTTTTTTTTTTTTTTTTTTTTTTTAACCACGATGCATCTTTACCTGGTCCGGACCAATACCATGAGGCGGTATGACAACCCCTCTTGAGGCGGTAAAAACCCCTCAGCACCGGTGCATTCTAATGCATTTATCTATGCATTACCTTATGCATTTACCTATGCATTTACCTTGGCCAACTCAGCAGTTCCCAGTACTGCTATAAACTAACCTTATTGAGGCCTCTCCCCAATACCACTTTGCATTTGATCCTGCTGCACAGTCAATAAGTTCAGATGCGTGAGCCCAACAGAGACAGACGTCCTCACGGACAGTCCTCCTCCGATACCCCAATAGAGATTTCAAAAGGTCTCATACCTCTCATGTGGCGCCATGGGGTTCGAAGGGGAATGATCCGTAGTAGCCGTCTGTGGGTTCGTGGGCGTTGCCATCCTGGACGAGCCCCCAAATTGTCGAAGAAAAACTCAGTTCTCGCTTTTTGTTTGGGTGCAGCAAAATCAAATACTTTATTATTTCTCCAGTAATTACAATGGAGGGAGAGAGTGCCATAGGACACAGGGTCACCCCAGTCCCGGACAGGTCTCTCAACTGGTAAACAATTACATCAAGCCTTTATACCTTTGTTACAGACAATTTCTAGCAATCATGGAGACAGTAAAAAGCAACAAATACATTTTGTTTATACATAGCAGAAAGGCTTATCTTATTTGTCTCACTCCTAAGAAAAGCAAGCCTGCATTTTGGTTAGTGACTGCAAGGTCGTAATAACTTTGTACACAGTTCTTGTCCTGTCGCCTCGCACTATCTTTGCTCCTACAAGTCTCACGTCATTAGGGTTACAGTATGGCCTGACTCTTGCTAACTGACTGACACGCATTAAAATCCCCTTCAAATCCTTATTGAAGCTTTCCCTGCTTCCACACTGCACTCAAAACAATGTAAAACTGTAGAGCTGACAAGTCCACTCAGTCCTTCTTCTTGTTCAGCCAATCGCTACGAAAAACAAGTTTGTTTACATTTACGGGAGATAATGCTGCCCACTTCTTATTTACAATGTCACCTGAAAGTGAGGACAGGCATTTGAATGGCACTTTTGTAGCCAGCATTGCAAGATATTTACGTACCAGGTATGCTAAACATTCATATGCCCCTTCATGCTTCGGCTACCATTCCAGAAGAAATGCTTCCATGCTGATGACACTCGTTTAAAAAAAATAATGCGGTAAATAATTTCTGACTGAACTGCTTGGGGGAGAATTGTATTACTGTTTTACTTGCATTCTGTCATATTTCATGTTATAGCAGTCTCAGATGATGACCCAGCACATGTTGCTAATCTTAAGAATACTTTCACTGCAGATTTGACAAAACGCAAAGAAGGTACCAATGTGAGATTTCTAAAGATGGTTACAATACTCATCCCAAGGTTTAAGAATCTGAAGTACCTTCCAAAATCTGAGAGGAACGGGGTGTGGAGATGCTTAAAAGAGCAACACTCCAATGTAGAAGCTACAGAACCCGAACCACCAAAATAGAAAATCAACCTTCTGCTGGTGGCATCTGACTCGGATGATGAAAATGAACATGTGTCGGGCCCCACTGCTTTGGATTATTATCGAGCAGAACTCGTCATCAGCATGGACGCATGTCCTCTGGAATGGTGGTTGAAGCATGAAGGGACATATGAATCTTTAGTGCATCTGGCACATAAATATCTTGCGATGCCGGCTACAGCAGTGCCATGCAAATGCCTGTTTTCACTTTCAGGTGACATTGTAAACAAGAATTGGGTGATTGGCTGAATAAGAAGTATCAAATCATAGAATCATAGAATATCAGGGTTGGAAGGGACCTCAGGAGGTCATCTAGTCCAATCCCCTGCTCAAAGCAGGACCAATCCCCAACTAAATCATCCCAGCCAGGGCTTTGTCAAGCCTGACCTTAAAAACCTCTAAGGAAGGAGATTCCACCACCTCCCTAGGAAACCCATTCCAGTGATTCACCACCCTCCTAGTGAAAAAGTTTTTCCTAATATCCAACCAAAACCTCCCCCACTGCAACTTGAGACCATTACTCCTTGTTCTGTCATCTGGTACCACTGAGAACAGTCTAGATCCATCCTCTTTGGAACCCCCTTTCAGGTAGTTGAAAGCAGCTATTAAATCCCCCCTCATTCTTCTCTTCTGCAGACTAAACAATCCCAGTTCCCTCAGCCTCTCCTCATAAGTCATGTGCTCCAGCCCCCTAATCATTTTTGTTGCCCTCCACTGGACTCTTTCCAATTTTTCCACATCCTTCTTGTAGTGTGGGGCCCAAAACTCGACACCATACTCCAGATGAGGCCTCACCAATGTCGAATAGAGGGGAATGATCACATCCCTCAATCTGCTGGCAATGCCCCTTCTTATACAGCCCAAAATGCCATTAGCCTTCTTGGCAACAAGGGCACACTGTCGACTCATATCCAGCTTCTCGGCCACTGTAACCCCTAGGTCCTTTTCTGCAGAACTGCTGCCTAGCCATTTGGTCCCTAGTCTGTAGCAGTGCATGGGATTCTTCTGTCCTAAGTGCAGGACTCTGCACTTGTCCTTGTTGAACCTCATCCGATTTCTTTTGGCCCAATCCTCTAATTTGTCTAGTAGGACTAAGTGGACTTGTGGGCTCTAAAGTTTTACGTTGTTTTTTGTTTTTGAATGCAGTAAATTTTTTACATAATTCTACATTTGTAAGTTCAACTTTCATGATAAAGACATAGCACTGCAGTACTTGTATTAAGTGAATTAAAATACTATTACTTGTTTTCTTAGTGTAAATGTTTGTAATAAAAAATAAATATAAAGTGAGCACTGTATACTTTGTATTCTGTCTTATAATTGAAATCAATATATTTGAAAATGTAGAAAACATCCAAAAATATTTAAATAAATGGTATTCTGTTATTTAACAGCACAATTTTTTTAATCGCTTGACAGCCCTAATTTTTATTGATTGAAATTTTCACAGCTGCATGAAATTATGGGATGAGTTCAACAATAAGTATTTAGGGACAGTAGACATTGAAATTCAAAACATGAAATCTTTGTAACTGTTAAAAAAAAACAAATTGTCAACATCACATCAAAACATACCAAGTAAATATCCTTCAACCACACTCTACAAAGTTTCCAGCTGCACATTTTTTCTTTGCCTAGCTGTGAATTTCTGTCATTATCAATGGGTATCAGTGGGTTTTTGGGTGTATAGACATTTACTGACATCTACTGGTAAAAATTGACTGTTCCAAGCCTATGAGCAGGTGAGAGGAAGCATTTGTCCTGAGGCTCCCTTGTGATATCATGATGTGCATGGAGTAAGGAACGGGGCGTAGCTGCACCAGCCCAGAGGCACTACAGGCAGAGAGGTCTACGTTGGATATTAGAAAAAACTATTTCACTAGGAGGGTGGTGAAGCACTGAAATGGGTTATCTAGGGAGGTGGTGGAATCTTCTTCCTTAGAGGTTTTTACGGTCAGGCTTGACAAAGCCCTGGCTGGGATGATTTAGTTGTGGTTGGTCCTGCTTTGAGCAGGGAATTGGACTAGATGACCTCCTGAGGTCCCTTCCAACACTAATTTCCTATGATTCTATGTCTAGCAAAGTTTTCAGTTTCAGATCCCAGTGTCATCTTTTGAAAGTGTTGTGCAGGTTTCCTTTGAGGATGAGGATTGAGAAGTCAGATACAGTAATAGCTTTATGAAAAGTATTCACCCACAAGTGATACTGGTGGTTCTTTGAGTGCTTGCTCATGTCCATTCCATGCTAGGTTTGTGAGTGCCCATGTGCACTGTTGCCAGAGACTTTTCGCCTTAGTGATATCCGTAGGGCTGGCTCTGGAGTGCCACGCTCATGCACCAGTATTTGAAGCAGTGCTGGCTCTGTACCCTCTCAGTTCCTTCTTATCACCCATGATGGTCACTGGAATGCCGCTCTTGCTCTTGCTCAGCAAGTGTGATAGTGGTCTCTTCAAACTGCTTCTGTATCTGAGACCTGGTCTACACTACAAACTTAGGTCAACATAAACCACGTTAAGTCAATCTGATAATGTGTCGACACTACCGAGTCCCTTCTGCTGACCTAAGTGGTCTGTAAAGTCGACTTCTGTACTCCACCTCCACTTGATTCGACATCTACGGGTTGACATGGTCATAGGGTAGACACTGTGTTGTGTAATTCGAATGAATTGGCCTCTGGGAGGTGTCCCACAGTGCTCCATGTGACTGCTCTGGAGAGCACTT
Organism: Mauremys mutica; assembly: GCF_020497125.1. Lineage (NCBI taxonomy): Eukaryota > Metazoa > Chordata > Testudines > Geoemydidae > Mauremys > Mauremys mutica. Next base: position 54,779,442 of record NC_059078.1, on the reverse strand, counting down.
TCAACTCCACTGCACGTTAGCCAGGTACACAGGAAAGAGCTGCTCCCCTGTTAAAGCCACGGGAACTTTTGAATTTTCATTTCCTGTTTGATCAGCGTCGAGAGCTGCACCAGCACAGCTGATCAGGGAGACTCAAGGCCGCAAAGTCGCTCCAGCGTGAAGTACACAGGAGATGGTGGATCTTAGTGCTGTGTGGGTAGAAGAGTCTGTGCAGGCAGAGCTCCGATCCAGCAGACGAAACGCTGACATCTCTGCCAAGTTTGTGCAGGGCATGGGGGAGAAGGGCCACACCAGGGACACGCAGAAGTGCCACGTGAAAATGAAGGAGCTTTGGCAAGCATACCAGAAGACATGGGAGGTGAAAAGTTGTTCTGGTTCTGCCCCAGAGACATACCGCTTTTATGAGGAGCTGCATGCGATTTTCAGTGGCAACGCCACCACTACCCCAAAACACTCTGTGGATACCTGCCAGGAGCCCTGGGCAACCTCGAGCAACAACGAGGAGGACCTTGTAGATGATGATGAGGAGAATGTGAGGCAGGCAAGCGGAGGATCCATTCTCCCCAACAGCCAAGAACTGTTTTTAATCCAGGAGCCCATCCCTTCACAGGACCAGTTAGCGATGGAGCGTGATGCTGGGGAAGGCACCTCTGGTGAGTACACGCATGGGCACCAACTTATATGGGCTCTTGGAGCTAAAGCCCCAGGAATATTCATAATCAGGGGCTCTGCTCCACCAATATTTGGAGCTAGATTTTTCCCCCTCCCTGGAGCTTCCCTGCCTGAATGTAAAGAGAACGCACAGTGCGTCTCTCTCTCCTTTGCTGCTGCTGCCATAGCCTAAGGGCTGCAGCATTAGCATAAGAGGAATGCTAACTGCTTCTGAAGCACTCAGGAGGGGGAGGGGAGGGGAGGGGAGGGGAGTGGAGTGGAGGGGGCCTCCCCTCCCCTCCCCTCTCCTGCCCCTACCTGGAGGAGACACAAACGGGCCAGGAGACAGACATCACTCACCTTAGCAGCTGTTGGGGCTTCTGTGAGTGTTTGACCCTATGATTTTTTATTATGTTTGAGTGTTTGACCCTATGAATCCCCCCCTGTCCCAGCCCCAGTCCCAGCCCCTACTCCTACCCCCAGTGAGGCACAGCAGGCTGCACAGGGGAGGCAGGAAGCCACATGTGAAGGCAATGCCCCCTCCCCCAGCACCCACCAACCCACCCGCCACAGGCGGGATGGGAGAGGGAGGCTTCATAGACCTGAGCAGCTGGGGCTTGGGTGAATTTTATGACACCCTGCTCCCCCATCCCATAGCCAGCCACCACCCTGCCTACCCCACTTCTGCCCCATGCTGGGCAAGGGGCAGCCCCATCCCCCATCCACAGTGAAGTTATGGTGAGGGGCAGCAACATGGAAGGCCACCTGTGCCCCCCCCCTCCAGTACCCATCATAGGGGAGGGGAGTGAGCTTTCTGGACCTGAGAGGGGCTCTAGGAGCATGTGCAGAGTGTGCGTGCCATGGGGGGCAGGAGGGGTCCCTCCCCTGGAACTTGCTGCTGCCAGTGGTGGTGATGGGGAGTCCTCTCTGGCCCTAGCCCTGGGGCAGCCTGTCTGCACCCCAAGTTCCTCATCCTCAGCCCTGCCTCACCCCAAAGCCTGCACCCCCAGCACCGAGCACGCTCCTGCACTGTGAACCCCTCATCCCCAGCCCCACCCCAGAACCCTCACCTGAGGGGAAAAACATGCAACTTAAATTTGGTGGTCAGTTTGGAGTATCATTGTATTTAGCACAATATTTGATTATTTTACACCCTTCAAAGTATGTAACTGGTCGTATACAGGTGTTTTCTCTGAATACTGTCTGTGTGCCTCAGTTTCCCCAATGCATTTCTTAAGGCTCTAGATGGTGGGATAAGGGGGTGTGATTGTTGTAAAGCCCTAGAGGGCCAGTGTGATGCTGTCTGCACAGAGAATGGCCGACCCCTGTCTCCAGGCAACTGATGGCCTGGGCCACTCTCCTGCAAGGTGCCAACTGAAGGTGTTTGGAGTATCATTGTATTTAGCACAATATTTGATTATTTTACACCCTTCAAAGTATGTAACTGGTCGTATACAGGTGTTTTCTCTGAATACTGTCTGTGTGCCTCAGTTTCCCCAATGCATTTCTTAAGGCTCTAGATGGTGGGATAAGGGGGTGTGATTGTTGTAAAGCCCTAGAGGGCCAGTGTGATGCCGTCTGCACAGAGAATGGCTGCAACCCTGCCTCCAGGCAACTGATGGCCTGGGCCACTCTCCTGCAAGGTGCCAACTGAAGGTGTTGGAGAACAAAGAGATCAGATGGCCTCCTAATGCCTGGAAAAGAGACAAAGGCCAGAGGAGGGAGTGTCAGTGCCTGTGCAGACTTCCGGGAAGCGCATGGTGTGGAAGGGGATGCTGGGATTCTTTGGAACAACTCCATACAAAGCCAGTCAGGACTCTGGGGGAGCCTCCTCTCTGAGCATACGGTCTCCAGGGCAAGAAGCTTACACCTTCCTGGGGCTGACCTCGGAGCATTCAGCATGCCCTTCCACACCGTGCACTTTCTGCAGCGAGTCTGCCCAGGCAGGTCCTGGGGCAACCAGAGGTCCCTGCACCCCAACTCCACAGTCAGATGTGACTCTCAGCCAGACAGTAAAACAGAAGGTTTATTAGATGACAGGGATACAGTCTAAAACAGAGCTTGTAGGTACAGAAAACAGGACCCCTCAGTCAGGTCCATCCTGGGGAGTGGGGAGCCCAGACCCAAGTTCTGGGCCTCTCCCGATTTCCCCAGCCAGCTCCAAACTGACACTCCCTCATCTGGCCTTTGTGTGTCTTCCGGACAAGGAGGCCACCTGATCTCTTTGTCCCCAACACCGTCAGTTGGCACTTTGCAGGGGAAACTGAGGCACCCACACGGTATTCAGAGAAAACATTAAGAACATTCCCACTTTGTCATGTGGAAGCCAGGAAATAATTAACAAGGATTTGAAGGGATCTTAATGAATGTCAGTTACTTAGCATGAGTTAGGCTAGCTGTGACCCTAATGATGTGAGATTTGTAGAAGCAAGATAATGTGAGACAGAGTGAACTGTGTACAAAGTTATTACGACCTTGCAACAGTCTAACCAAATATGCAGGCTTGCTTTTCTTAGGAGTGAGACAAATAAGATAGCAGAAAGGCTTATGTATAAACAAAATGTATTTGTTGCTTTTTACCGTCTGTATTATTGCTAGAAATTGTCTGTAACAAAGGTATAAAGCTTGCTGTAATTGTTTACCAGTTGAGAGACCTGTCCAGGACTGGGGTGACCCTGTGTCCTATGGCACTCTCTCCCTCCATTGTAATTACTGGAGAAATAATAAAGTATTTGATTTTGCTGCACCCAAACAAAAAGCAAGAACTGAGTTTTTCTCCGACAATTTGGGGGCTCGTCCGGGATGGCAACGCCCACGGACCCACAGACGGCTACTACGGATCATTCCCCTTCGAACCCCATGGCGCCACATGAGAGGTATGAGACCTTTTGAAATCTCTATTGGGGTATCGGAGGAGGACTTTCCGTGAGGACGTCTGTCTCTGTTGGGCTCACGCATCTGAACTTATTGACTGTGCAGCAGGATCAAATGCAGAGTGGTATTGGGGAGAGGCCCCAATAACGTTAGTTTATAGCAGTATTGGGAACTGCTGAGTTGGCCAAGGTAAATGCATAAGGTAATGCATAGGTAAATGCATTAGAATGCACCGGTGCTGAGGGGTTTTTACCGCCTCAAGAGGGGTTGTCATACCACCTCATGGTATTGGTCCGGACCAGGTAAAGATGCATCGAGGTTAAAAAAAAAAATTTAAAAAGAGATAAAAAGGTTTAAAAAAAAAAAAAAGAGGCCTTGGTGTGTGTGTGTGTGTGTGTGTACACCAGTGTAAGTGATCGTTATCGGAAGACGCCCAGAGTACCCTGTGAAGCGGAAGCTCATGATCAGGACTGCTCTAACGCAAGCCCGGTAACTAGTGGATCTTTAGGAGATCCGACCCACGGTGGGCTGACTCAGCCTGGCATAGTCCGGCGAGGAAACTGCCTGGGTCTAGGCGTGTGTGAACCCATCTTCCCTCCCTTTCCCTTCCGTGTGGGCTACTGACAATCTGATCATCTCACTGGATGCAATTAGAGTAAGTGGCGCCGTCTCCCAGAGACTAGCCGACGCTCTTTGCTGAAGGGAGGTGTAGGAGAGTCGTAGTCTTCCTTGTGAGTCTCTCCTGTGTGAGTGCCCTGTAGGGAAAGATCCTTAGTTTCTGAGCCGCTAGCGCAGACAGGGCACCCTCTCTGTGTGTGTAAGTGGAAAATGGGTAAGGGACAGTCTAAATATTCCACCTTACCCGCTAAGGGTACCCCAGCATATTACATGTACGTACATTATGGTCCTAAAACCTGCAGGTATTTAGAGAATTGGAATCTTCACATGCGTGAAAATCCATCTAAACAATGCCCATTAGAAGGTACCTTCAATCTAGATAAGATCATATATCTCAGAGGAGCCTTTAATCACCAAAGAAAAGCCTCTGACACAGTGTGAGCGATTTGTCTAGGAACGGGTTAATTTGAAATTCAGCTTAGCCCAGAGATAAAGGAGAAGTTGTTTTGTGTTCAAGGTCAAGAATCAGTGCGGACTATGCTAAGTGCAAAGAAAAACTGCTTTCAGCCCCAGCTGCTTGTGGAAAATAGAGACAGAGGCAAACCAAAGGCAATACAAGTTACAGAATTGAAATTACATTTGCAAAGCTTAACTTTCCAGTGAGACCTGTGTAAGTATTAAAGTGGCTTAAGGCTTGGGGCATTCATATTTTTCCTGAGTGAGGTGGGAGCATTCCCAACACTCTCCATTGTTGTTTTATTATTTTTAATGAAGCTTTAAAATTTGGTTATATGGTGTGTTTTCTTCCTCAACCTCCTGCAGTGTCAGTCTGATCACCTGACATGAGGGATAAATTAGTAACAGGAATTTGTCACAGTTTGGTGAGCAATTATGTATGGGGGAGCCCTGCAGAATTTACACCATCTATCTCTTTTACCCTTGTTATTTTATGTTTGTTTTGTTTGGTGCTGTTGGTGTTATATGTTAAGAATAGCATGATTAAAGGTAAGCCCTAATAGAATAAGGAAACACTATTTGGTTTTGTTCTGTTTTGTTTAACCGGTTACTGTTGTTTTTCTGCTCTGTTCATTTGGGCGTTGGGTGTGTGAGCGGAACTGAACTTCTCGTTCGTAATTCCTCAGAGTGGAAGCCATTTGTGCGATGAAGCTCTGAGGTTGTATTGAGATCTTTCTGTCCCGCCCCCTGTAACGGACAATGTAATAGAAGTAGAAAAATCTGGCTTAGACTGTAATTTTCTCTGCTTTCTGTGTAATTTTCTTTTCTGTTTAAGTGTCAGCAGACAAATGGGTGGGTCTCTGGGTAGACCCCCTAAAGGGGTTTGGATTGGCCTTTACCCAATGGCCATGTATTTTTGCCCAGGTGGCAAGCCTTACAAGGGAGGACTCGGGTAGTCTTGTGAGTAGAAATGTTTTGGGGAAAAGACCAGAAGGGTGGGGCTAGTTGAGAAGCTCACCATCCTAGCTAAACTGGTAGTGGAGCAAATTGGTGCAAATGGAAGGGACGGATCAGCAGGAAAAAAAGGATCAGGCCCAGGCGGGCAGGCAACAGACAGAGAGATTGGAGAACAGGTTGGGAACTTTAGAAGGTGTAGTGGACAGAAGGATTAAGTGAATATAAGCATGAGGATTTCAAATACTCAGGAGGATATTTGGAATGGTGATTTGAGTTGTTAAAAGTGACTGTTGGGAGACAAGCAAGTGATTTTTAAGGAAAGTGTAAAGTTGACTCTGTAGTTGCTGGAGGGGACAGCAGTTGAACTTTGTAAAAATGCTAAAGAGAAAAGTTTTTGGTGTCTTTGAAATGTTTGTAGATAAATTCAGGCAAAGAAATTATTAGATTGCAATCGTTTGGCTATGAACAATTTTGTTAAATCAGTTGAAGAATGTATACAGTGCTATGTAATGAAAATTTTATTAGGCTCTAAAGGCACTATAAGTGGTGATGTTTTCTTTCAGTGTTTAAATGCAGGAGTTAAAAGTAAAAAAAAGCAAGCCAGAAAGCATCTGTGTTAATGCAAATTAACTAACTGATAAGGTAGAGGCCGCTGAACCAGGGCTGTCTAAGAAACACATACGAGAAAATATGGGGTAATTCCTCTGTTTTGCCTAGAATCAACAAGAGTATTTGTATATTTTAAGTATTTAACTGCCCAGAAGGGGTGGACCTCTGTTTTTGTCTTTCAGATAATCAAAGAAAACTAATGCCAGCTGCACAACATTCAACGTACCATGATTTACTGGCACAGTCAAAATTATGTTGTGTGTTCTATGTTCTGTCTTGTGGTGTTTGTCTCGTGGCCAGAATTGTTGTGTTTAATATTTTCATGAGATGGTCTGATTTGAAATCAAGCGGAAGTGTTGGATTGAAATGCAGATACTTGTTTTGTTCAACTTAGAATACAAAGTGTTTGGTTACATCAGAAAAATGTGATATACTAAAGTCTAATACATTTTCTTAAGTAGGAGAAAGAAACTACATTGGCCAAATCTTTTAATTGAGAATTGTTGTTAAAATTTGCATACTGACAGTCTTTGGAAGCAAGGACATGAAAAGTTAACCCACTCCCCATATTGTACAAGGGATCCTTCTGGCTACCTCAGACTTCTAGCCAGAGGGCTGGGGATGGTGGAAAGCTATTGGACTAGAGGTTATATTAAGTGAACTTCTCAAAGTGGGTGTGCTTGTCCTGGCTTGTTGTTCCAAAGTTCTGTAATAAGGTTATTTTAGTGAAAGGGGAAATGTGGCATACATTGAATTATAAGACTAATGTACTGTATAACAGTAATGTTTATGTGTTCATGGTATAAAAGAAGGTGTATAAGTACAGAGTAAAAGTTTCCTTTGAAGGTTAAAAAAAAAGCCATGAAGGGAGAAAAAGAGAATAGCTAACATGCGCTGGTCCCAGTCAAGGACACCGCTCACGGCTAAGACTTGGCTGACTACCAAGGAAAGGGGGGGATGGTTGCTGCAGTTAAACGAGATTGGTGTGCAGCGGGCAGCCCACCCTCCTCCTTGGGGACCTTTTGTAAATATTCAGATTGATTTTATTTCAATGTGTAAATGTGGTTATGGATATGTATTGGTTTTAGTTGATGTATTTACCAATTGGGTTGACGCTTTTCCCTGCAGGAAAGCAGATGTCAGGACTGTTGTGAAATTTTGCTTAAAGATTTTGTACCATGTTTTGGCATCCCTGTGAGTATCAACAGTGATCGTGGAACTCATTTTACTGGACAGATTGTAAAGGAGTTATGTGCAGCTCACTGCCCTCACCACCCACAGTCTGCTGGGACAGTGGAACACCAGAACGGGATTTTAAAAAAATAAACTGGCCAAGATTTGTGCTGAAACAAACTTAAGGTGGCCAGATGCCCTTCCTTTGGCACTGATGAGTATGAGAGCCATTCCCAATCGAAAGACTGGACTCAGCCCTCATGAAATTTTGACAGGACACCCAATGCGACTACCAACTGCACCCCCACTAACCCCAGCTCAGATGGACATTCATTTGATGGATAACATAATGCTTAAGTATTGTCAGGCACTAATGAAATGTGTTAAGTCTTTTATACACAGGTGAAGGAAGCACTACCGAAGGATCCTGTGCAACCTTGCCACTCGTTGGAACCAGGAGACTGGGTCTACATAAAGATCCATCAACGAAAGACTGCCTTGGCTCCACGCTGGAAAGGCCCTTTCCAAGTCCTGCTGACTACCAACACCGCTGTGAAGTGCCAAAGACTGGCTGCTTGGACCCATGATTCTTACTGCAAAAAGACCCCTCCACCTCAGGAGAATTCTCCTACTGATGATTAGCCTATTCCTTTTTCTAGTTTTACTGTGCCTTCTGGACAGCAGGGAAAAAGGACAAGGTGACGTGCTCGCAACCTCTCCCTTGTCCACTGACAAACTACTGTGCCTTTAAACTTTTCTAGAAGAAGCAAAATCATTACAGGATGATGTCCTGGTAATCTCCCCTGTAGGATGCTGAACCACGACTGCTTCAGTGAAGAAGAAGAAACACTCACTCCACTGACATTGCCAAAGTCCAGGAATTCCTGACTAAAAAGGACATTGAGAACTGACCCTGGTGAAGAAACGAAGAATTACACACTGGCAGGAAGAAATTTGTGGGACCCATGCTTGGGAATGTGGTATTAATTGGATTTTGGGGTTTATTCTACAGGCTGTGCCCTGTGTTCTGGATAAATCCTTCAGTATGTATTGCCCTCCCTAATTGGATTTTAAATGACATTGCCCTTATCCAGTTTTCGGATCACTTCTACATACCCAGATTGCTCACAAGGGGCTGCCATTAGATTAGCACAACAGAGGGCCTGGGTTATTTCCTCTGGAAAGGAAGAGAATTGAGCAGATCCCTGTGGGCTAGGGCCAATATCTTAAAAGCCAAAAATGTGATAAGAAATTGGGCCAACTAGAAAAGGCCACTAGCCTTATTTTTGAAGCTCAGCTATCTTAAGTACAGGCTGGAGTTGGTGAGTTACATGTCATTTCCACCCTTAGTTCTATGACCCAGAAGTTACTGACAGCGATGGTATTGAATATCACTGAGGCTGGGAAGGCATTGCAGTGGGATCTAGACCAGACTTGGCCCACTGCCCTTACAGACACATCAGGAGTACCATCTGATTTATGGTCATGGAAACATACTTGGACACTTTCTGGATGGCAGTGTGAACATTTACAGTGCTCCTTCCAAGCATATGGACCGGTTAAGGGGGTGTGGGCTCCCACATATCGAATCCTGCCGGGTCCATGGGGAGGATGCATGTGGGACTGAATTATTTACCGAGACATCTGGGAAATTAGACCACCTGGTATACCTAACTGATTTATAGACAGTACCCCTAGAATAACACCTGACATTTTGGATAAGTTAGTTAGTTTAGGATTATGTTATTGTTGTTGTTGTTGTTGTAAAAGACGTAATGATAGTAATAATACCTTTCATGTTCATGCTAATCATGCATTGTCATTACATCCCATGAAAACCCCTAAGGTTGACATATCTGCTGTAGAATCTGAAATCCATGGTTTAATGCAACTTGGGATTTGAAATATTTGTTGTACTAGAAGTACAAAAGGGGGGAGTGTGGAAGCCAGGAAATAATTAACAAGGATTTGAAGGGATCTTAATGAATGTCAGTTACTTAGCATGAGTTAGGCTAGCTGTGACCCTAATGATGTGAGATTTGTAGAAGCAAGATAATGTGAGACAGAGTGAACTGTGTACAAAGTTATTACGACCTTGCAACAGTCTAACCAAATATGCAGGCTTGCTTTTCTTAGGAGTGAGACAAATAAGATAGCAGAAAGGCTTATGTATAAACAAAATGTATTTGTTGCTTTTTACCGTCTGTATTATTGCTAGAAATTGTCTGTAACAAAGGTATAAAGCTTGCTGTAATTGTTTACCAGTTGAGAGACCTGTCCGGGACTGGGGTGACCCTGTGTCCTATGGCACTCTCTCCCTCCATTGTAATTACTGGAGAAATAATAAAGTATTTGATTTTGCTGCACCCAAACAAAAAGCGAGAACTGAGTTTTTCTCCGACAGTCACAACAGGTGCAACAAAATTTAATACCGTATATTGAAGCAGGCAAGTGCTGCTTCTGACTTTCCACTTTTAATTGACCCTTGTAATCTTGTGGTGCTGACGCATTGTAGCTTCATTTTATATCAGCTTACAGGGTGAGAGCGGGGGGGGGGGGGAACCACCATTTCGGGCCCCACCAAAAATTATACGAACCTGCCGCCTATGAGTACACGTTTCCAATCAAACTGTAGAGGTTACGTGCTATTTTATATTTTATGTTTAATCTGAACAAAAAAGTAGGTGTAGTGAGTATCGGTGGCCACTACACAGAGAGTGCTCTCCAAAAATGACTTTATGTGCACGGGGGTGGCCCGGGAATCCTCCATGAAGATTCATAGACTTTAAGATCAGAAGGGACCATTATGATCGTCTAGTCTGACCTCCTGCACAATGCAGGCCACAGAATCTCACCCACCCACTCCTGTAATAAATCCCTAACCTATGTCTGAGCTATTCAAGTCCTCAAATTGTGGTTTAAAGACCTCAAAGAATCCTCCAGCAAGTGACCCATGCCCCATGCTGCAGAGGAAGCCTCTGACAATCTGACCTGGAGGAAAATTCCTTCCTGACCCCAGCTAAACCCTGATCATGTGGGCAAGACTCACCAGCCAGACACTTAGGAAAGAATTCTCTGTAGTAACTCAGATCCCACCCCATCTAACATCCCATCACAGGCCACTGGGTATGTAACCCCTTTGGGGTTTAGAGAGCATGGCCCCTTTAAATCTTCTTCCCGGGGGGAGGGGGAGAGTAAGAAAAAAGGAGGGAAACTCCAGGGGGCGGGTCTGGAGCTCCAGGGAGGGAGAGGAGAGCCGAGCCAGCAGGCCCTGGAGAAGTGAAGCAGGGAGAACCTGCCTGAGGAGGACGGACAGCCCAGGACAGGAGCCAAGAGGAGCCCTGTGCCGGGGGGAATCGCCCGAGAAGGACAGGCCGGAGCTGGACCCAGGATCACGGCTGCCCAGAGCTGCGTGGGGCTGTGAGTACTGGGGCTTGTGACTCTGCACTGGGAATAAGGAGGGAGGCTGTAGATAGTTAAGTGGGGAGGTGGTCGCTCTGTGTGGCTTTGCACAGAGCGGCAGAAGAGGGCACCGGAGGAGTTTGCTGGGGAGAGTTCACTGGCGCTGATGACAACCAGGAGCACCCAAGACTCACCACTGGACTGGAACTTTGCTCAGGCCTCCTGAACTCTGTGTGCAGACACATTGCTCAGTGTCTGCCCTGTCAGACTGTGCTACCACTGGGCCTATGGGGCTTTGGTTTGGATGCAGCCCTGTTTTACTGCTCCCCTTATATTTCCTCTTGTTGTATTTCTTCTCTCATCCCTCTGTAAATAAATACTTCCCTTTGTTATATCCATTGTACTTTTCCTGTGTGTGTGTGTGTTCACTCTGGGGGGCTTGGAACAGGTGCCCCTGGGGTGGAAGGGATTTCTCCTGCTGCATTCCTGCGCGCGCTGTCTCTTGGCCAGAGCTGCCTGCAGAGCAGACTCCATCTTGGCCACGAGGGCGCTAAAGTTACAGGTATATTTACCGCTAATAGTCAAAGATCAATTAATTGCCAGAATTAGGCTATCCCATCATACCATCCCTTCCATAAACTTATCAAGCTTGGTTTGAAGCCAGAACTTCACTCCTCTGATGGTTAGATCTCTAGGAAGTATAAAGATTCCCTGCCGCAAGACCCGGGCCAGGAGTTCGGGTCTATTCTGGAGGAAGGCAGGTCTGTAGCCAGGGCTTCTCTCCAGATGGCATTGTTTGCAGCAGACTTGGCAGCCAGGGCCATGGCTATGGCTATGGCTGTCTCAATGAGGTGGAGTTCGTGGCTGCAGTCCTCTGGCTTCTCCCTGGAGGTCCAATAGTCCATCCAGGTCCTCCCATTTGAGAGCAGTGCTCTATTTTCAGAGCAAACGGATGGCACTGCCTGAAAGACTCCCATGCCATGCTCCATTCCCCGGGGGTCTACACGCCACATGCCTCCAGGAAGTCATTCCTGCCTCTTCCACCTCTGCCAAGATTCTCTGGGCCCTCAAGGCAAGGCTCCTATAGCAGAAGGGCCAGAGAGAAGGGTTTCAAGTGCTGTCATCCCACTCTCGGTCCTCCTCAGCCACGCAATTGGGCTCTGCGCACCAATCAGGTGGCCCGAAACAGCACAGACACTGGCTTCCTCTGGGCCCCGGGGGTGCTCTACCTCCCACTCTGCCCCAGGTCCCACCTTCACCCACCCCTGTCCTGCCCCCACCTATCCCTTTCCTTAAGCCCTGTGATGGAATAGGGACTGTCTGTGTGGTTGATAGGTGAGAGCAGGGACTGTCTGTGTGCTTGGTAGGCAGAGACAGGTATGCAGCTGTAACATGAGCCTGGCCTGGGGGAGGGGAGATCTCACCTCTGGCTGTAGCTAGACAAAGGGAGGGGGGAAGTGGAATCAGTCTTCGGTTGGGAGCTGGGAGGTGGGTTTCAGGGGATCCTAGGCTGGGATCCAAGCACCCTGAACCCCCCAGAAAGGCCAGATTGAGGGGTCCTGGCTCTGAACCCAAGCTGGGCTGTATCCTGTGTTCCTGTTGTTCAATAAACCTTCTGTTTTACTCGCTGGCTGAGAGTCACTGTGAGCCCAGGAAGAGGGGTGCAGGGCCGGACTCCCCCACACTCCGTGACAACTGGTGGCAGCGGTGGGATCGACTGCACCCCGCGGACGGCGCTTCCTGCAGTAAGTGACTGGGGAGCAGTAAAACGAAGGGGCGATTCACCCCTGGGCGAGTGTGGCCAGAGAGAAGGACTTTGCAGTAACAGGGTCCCCCGGGGGATCACAGCGAGCGATCCCAGGGGCGGAGGAGTCTGCAGCTCGACCCTGGCAGAGAGGGGGTGACCTCAAGGACTGGCACACTAGGGGTCCCCCTGGAACCCGTGGGGAGCGGCGAGCACCCCGGCCTGCGAGCGGCCAGCAGGAAGATGTATGCCCAGCAGCGCAAGTGTGACCTGGTGGAGCAATGTAAGCAGAGGGGGCTGCACTATGGGAAGCTCACCAAGGCCCAGCTGATTGCCCGGCTGGAGGAGAGAGATCGAGTCAATGAACCGGACCCGGTCTCTGAGGGAAGCAGCCCGGCAGATGCAGCGCAGGCACCAGTGTCTGTCCCTGCTGGGAGTGGTCAGCCGGCTGCTGAGGGCTCCTCGAGACCCCCCACCCCTAGGCCTAGGGGGAGGGGGAGGAGGAGCCCAGCTACCGAGGGCACCGTGACCCCCCCGGCCGGCAGGGGATCGTCCCGGCGACGCTCGGCCTCCGTGGAACTCAGGCGGCTGGACTTGGAGAGAGAGATCAAACGGATGGAGATGGAGGAGCGTAAGGAGCTGAGGGCATATGAGGAAAGACAAAGCCAGCGTGAGCTGGAGGAGAAGGAGAAGCAACGCGAATACGAGGCGAGAGAGAAGGAGAAGCAACGTGAATTCGAAGCGAGAGAGAAGGAGGAGCAGCGCAGACATGAACTGGCCCTGGCCCAGCAGAACAACAGTAAGACCCCGGCTGCGGTGAGTGAGGGGGGGCCCAAGCCTACAAAGAGCTTCGATACGAACTTCCTGGCCCCGCGTAAGGAGGGGGAGGACATAGACACCTTCCTGACGGCCTTTGAGAATGCCTGCGAGCTGCACCAGGTTGACCCTGCAGACAGGATCCGGCGCCTCACCCCCTTACTGGACTCCACCGCCGTGGAGGTGTACAGCCGAATGAAAGGGGCGGAGGCGCGGGACTACAACCTGTTCAAAGAGGCCCTGCTCCGCGAGTTTGGGCTGACCCCGGAGATGTACCGGAAGAGGTTCCGGAGTCAACGTAAGACCCGGGAGGGCACCTACCTGCAACTGGTCAACCGGGCGCAGGGGTACGCCCGCAAGTGGACAGCCGGGGCCCAAACCAGAGAGGACCTGCTTGACCTATTCGTACTGGAGCACCTGTATGCGCAGTGCCCATCCGACCTGAAGCGATGGTTGATGGACCAGAAGCCGGAGAACCCGCAGCATGCCGGCCAGCTGGCCGACCAATATGTGGACAGTCGGGCAGGGGATGGCAGGGAGGAGTCTCGAGGGGGCAGGTCTGCCTCAACGCAGAGAGAGAGTCACCACGGGACGTCCCAGCGGGGCCCTATGGAGAACCCCCACCAAAGGGGAACGTCCAGCGTCAGATCCACCCGACCCCCTCGAGGGGACCCACGAGACATGGGCTGCTTTCACTGTGGCCAACAAGGCCACATACGGGCCCAGTGCCCCAAGCTCAGAGACAGACTGAGCAGACCCAACCCGCCGAGGGTTGACTGGGTACAGACCCAATCGGAGGAGGGGCAACATGCCCAAGAGAGGGGGGCTGGCAGCGTCCCACCTGGGGAGGAGGGAGGAGGGCCCCCGGTCAGCGCCTCTGGGGGGCTGGATGCTCCGGTCCCAAGGGGCTGCTACAGGGTGGCCATGGGGCTGCCCCTCCGGAAACAGTGCCTGGTTCCCCTGGAGGTGGATGGGAAGAAGGTCACTGGGTACTGGGACACAGGCGCAGAGGTGACGCTGGCCCGGCCCGAGGTGGTGGGCCTAAATCGGATGGTGCCTGATACCTACCTGACCCTGATGGGCGTGAGCGGGACCCCATTCAAGGTGCCCGTGGCGAGGGTGCACCTGAAGTGGGGGGTCAAGGAGGGCCCCAAGGATGTGGGAGTGCACTCCCATTTGCCCACAGAGGTGCTAATGGGGGGGGACCTCGAGACCTGGCCCGGCAATACCCGGGGTACCCTGATTGTGACCCGTAGTCAGAGTCGGCGCAGGGCTCTGCACCCTGACAACGGGGAAAGTACTCTGCCCGAGTGCCTGGTGGGGAGGGAATGCCCAGAGACACGACCCAGAGAGGCTGCGGCCTCAGACCCAGCCGGTGAGAGAGAGCAGGGCCCCATCCCTGTCCCAGCTGCTGAGTTCCAGGCCGAGGTGCAGAAGGATCCCTCCTTGCAGAAGCCCAGGGACCGGGCTGACCTCAATGCAGCGCAGACCATGAGGAGAGGTTGCAAGGAGAGGTTCCTGTGGGAGAAGGGGTTCCTGTACCGGGAATGGGCTCCCCCCGGGGAGGTGGAGTCATGGGGGATTAGGAGGCAGCTGGTGGTTCCTCAGAAGTTTCGCCACAAGCTGCTGTACCTGGCCCATGACATCCCCCTCGCAGGGCACCAGGGAATCCGGCGCACCAGGCAGAGGCTGCTACAGAACTTTTACTGGCCTGGGGTCTTTACCCATGTCCGGCAGTACTGCCAATCCTGTGACCCCTGCCAGCGGGTGGGGAAGGCCCGGGACAAGGGGAAAGCAGCTCTGAGGCCTTTGCCCATCATAGAAGAGCCTTTCCAGAAGGTGGCCATGGACATGGTGGGGCCTCTCAGCAAGGCGACCCGGTCAGGAAAGAAATACATCTTGGTGGTGGTAGATTTCGCCACTCGATACCCCGAGGCGGTGGCCTTGTCCTCTACCGAAGCAGCCACCGTGGCGGATGCGCTGATGACCATTTTCAGCCGGGTGGGATTCCCCCAGGAAGTCTTAACGGACCAGGGGTCCAACTTCATGTCGGACCTGCTCCAGTCCCTGTGGGAGAAATGTGGGGTCCGACCCAGCTGGGCCTCAGCGTACCACCCCCAGACCAACGGGCTGGTGGAGAGGTTCAACGGGACGCTAAAGATGATGCTAAAAACATTCATGCACCAGCACCCACAGGACTGGGACAAGTACTTACCTCACCTGCTGTTTGCGTACAGGGAGGTACCCCAGGAGTCTACTGGGTTTTCGCCTTTCGAACTGTTATATGGAAGGCGGGTAAGGGGGCCCCTGGACCTGCTGAGAGACGAATGGGAGGGGAAGGCCGCTCCCGATGGCGAGTCGGTGGTGGAGTATGTCCTGACCTTCCGGGAAAGACTTACCGAGCTCATGGGCCTGGCCAGGGAGAATCTGGCCCGAGCCCAGAGGAAGCAGAAGGTCTGGTACGACCGCACGGCGCGGGCCCGCGCCTTCGCCACCGGGGACCAAGTGATGGTTCTCATCCCCGTGAGGAAAAACAAACTCCAGGCTGCCTGGGAAGGGCCCTTCAAGGTTGTCAAGCAACTAAATGAGGTAAACTATGTGGTGGAGCTGTCGAACCGGGCTCATCACCGCCGGGTGTACCATGTGAATATGATGAAGCCATATTATGACCGGGGGAATATGGTGTTGGCCGTGTGTGGCCACTGGGAGGAGCCGGGGGATGACCCTCTAGTGGATCTATTCCCAGGGACAAAGGCTGGTTTCCCCCTGGAGGCGATTCCCCTCTCAGATCAGCTGACCCCGGCTCAGCATGCTGAGATCAGAGGGGTGCTGCAACTGTACCGACCGTTGTTTTCCAACCAGCCTGGGCGCACTAATTTGACTGTCCACCGGGTGGAGACTGGGGCACACACCCCGATACGATGCTCCCCTTTTCGGGTTACCGGGAAGACTGCCCAGGACCTGGAAAGGGAGGTCAGGGACATGCTGGCTTTAGGGGTGATCCAGCCGTCCGCCAGCCCCTGGGCCTCCCCAGTGGTGCTGGTCCCCAAGAAGGACGGGTCGATCCGGTTCTGCGTGGACTATCGAAAGCTTAATGCCATCACCGTATCTGATGCCTACCCCATGCCAAGGCCTGATGAGCTCCTAGACAAGCTAGGAGGTGCTCGGTACCTCACCACCATGGATCTTACAAAGGGCTACTGGCAAGTGCCGCTGGACGCAGATGCCAGGCTGAAATCGGCCTTCATCACTCCCCTGGGGCTCTATGAGTTTCTGACCCTGCCCTTTGGCCTCAAGGGAGCGCCGGCCACCTTCCAGCGCCTGGTGGATCAGCTACTGAGGGGGATGGAGAGTTTTGCTGTGGCGTATATTGATGACATCTGCGTCTTCAGCCAGACCTGGGAGGACCACGTGCTCCAGGTTAGACAAGTGCTGGACCGACTCCGGGAGGCGGGGTTAACCGTAAAGGCTGAGAAGTGCAAGGTGGGGATGGCTGAAGTATCTTACCTGGGCCATCGGGTGGGGAGCGGCTGCCTAAAGCCGGAACCAGCCAAGGTGGAGGCGATCAGAGACTGGCCCGCTCCCCAGACCAAAAAGCAGGTCCAGGCCTTTATTGGGATGGCGGGGTACTATCGGAGGTTCGTGCCCCACTTTAGTGCCATAGCTGCCCCCATCACTGAGCTGTGCAAGAAGGGGAAGCCAGACAAGGTGGTCTGGACCGAGCAGTGCCAGGAGGCTCTCCAGGCACTGAAGGAGGCTCTGCTCAAAGGCCCAGTTCTGGCAAACCCAAACTTTGACAAGCCCTTTATGGTGTTTACCGACGCCTCCGACATGGGCCTGGGGGCGGTGTTGATGCAGGAGGATGAAAAGGGGGAGAGACACCCCATCGTGTACCTGAGCAAGAAGTTGCTACCCCGGGAGCAGAACTACGCGGCCATCGAGAAGGAATGCCTGGCCATGGTGTGGGCCCTGAAGAAACTGGAGCCATATCTCTTTGGGCGCCACTTCACCGTGTACACCGACCACTCTCCCCTCACCTGGCTGCACCAGATGAAAGGAGCCAACGCCAAGCTCCTGAGGGGGGCAGAGTGACCCCGCTCAGTTCAGTCTCGGAGGGGGGAGAGGTGTGATGGAATAGGGACTGTCTGTGTGGTTGATAGGTGAGAGCAGGGACTGTCTGTGTGCTTGGTAGGCAGAGACAGGTATGCAGCTGTAACATGAGCCTGGCCTGGGGGAGGGGAGATCTCACCTCTGGCTGTAGCTAGACAAAGGGAGGGGGGAAGTGGAATCAGTCTTCGGTTGGGAGCTGGGAGGTGGGTTTCAGGGGATCCTAGGCTGGGATCCAAGCACCCTGAACCCCCCAGAAAGGCCAGATTGAGGGGTCCTGGCTCTGAACCCAAGCTGGGCTGTATCCTGTGTTCCTGTTGTTCAATAAACCTTCTGTTTTACTCGCTGGCTGAGAGTCACTGTGAGCCCAGGAAGAGGGGTGCAGGGCCGGACTCCCCCACACTCCGTGACAAGCCCCCACCCCACCTTCCAGCCCCCGCTTCACCCCCACTCTGCCTCTTCCCACCCAGTTGTGCCCCTCCCCTGAGCATGCCCCATCCCTGCTCCTCCCCCAGCACCTCCTGTATGCCTCAGAACAGGTGATTGTGGTGGGCAGGAGGCACTGCGAGGGAGAAGGAGTTAATCAGCAGGGCAACCGGGAGACACTTGGGGGAAGGAGTGGGTTGGCTGCTGGTGGGTGCTAAGCACCTACTAATTTTAGTACTACTACTAATTTTAATAGTCGGCGCCTATGCAAGATAAGTATTTTGAGGGTGCGCCTGAGGACAATGCACCAAACTTATTGGATCCAGTTCCCCCATTTATTTTTCAATTGTTTGTTCTCCTTTCGTAGCGCATGGCCCAAATTACTTTGGTCGGCTGGATGCTCAGCACCATAAATTCTGGGTACACCCTTCAGTTTTCCTCCATCCCTGACTACCACTCCCTCCCCGTCCCTCTTGAGGCACTCTTCTCCAGGAGGTGGAAACCCTCCTAAAGGTGTTGGCCATAGAGGAAGTCCCTCTAAACAGGAGGGGAAAGGGGTTTTGTTCTCTATTTCCTAATCGCAAAGGCCAAAAGGGACCTCAGACCCATCCTGGACCTGTGTCACCTCAACAAATATCTCAAGAAGTTGAAGTTCTGCATGGTATCCGTGATCTCCATCATTCCCTCTCTGGATCTAGGAGACTGGTTTGCTGCCCTCAGTTTGAAGGACGTTTATTTCCATATCTCCATTTTCCATGGACACAGAAAGTTTCTCCGATTTGTAGTGGGTCAACGCCACTATCAGTTCGTGGCTCTGCCTTTCAGCCGCGTACCTGAGGCATCGAGGGGTGCAGAGCTACCCTTACCTTGACGTCTGGCTAGTCAGAGGCAGGTTATGAGTTCAGGTGCAAGGCAGCCTCAACTTGGTGAGGTCAACCTGTCAGAATCTGGGTCTGCTTATAAACTAACGAAATCAACGCTGTCCCCAGTTCAGCAGATAGAGTTTATAGGAGCAGTGCTTGATTCTGCCCAAGCCAGGGCCTTCCTGCCAGAGTCCAGGTTCTGAGCCACGTCAGACCTCATCTCCCACGTGAGAGCCCACCCACTTGCAACCGCCTGGGTATGCTTCAAGCTGCTGGGTCACATGGCAGCATTTACTTACATGGTCCAGCATGTCTCTTAGACCCCTGCAGGCATGGCTGGTTTCAGTCTACATGCCAGACAGACACGATTTGGACTGGGTGGTCACAGTCCCATCACATATCCTGGCATCACTGAGGTGGTGGACAGAACCCAATCAGTGCTGGAGGGTTCCCCTTTGTGGACCTGTGTACTGCAGCACTCTTAGTCTCTGATGCATCAGGCCTGGTATGTGGAGCCCACCTTGGCGACATCAGCATGTAAGGTTTCAGGTCACAGAAAGATTGTTCCCTGCATATAAATATCACGGAGCTCAAGGCAATTCAGCTGGCTGCTTTCTGGAGGACAAGGTGGTCCGAATCCTAATGGAAAATACCATGGCAATGTTCTACATCAACAAGCAGGGCAGAGCCTGATCGTCAGGCATGTGCCAAGAGGCTCTCCAACTGTGGGACTTCTGCGTCCAGCACACCATTCATCTCATGGCCAGGCATAAAGAATGCGTTGGCATGTCTCCTCAGCGGGTCTTTCTCATCTCGCCACGAGTGGTCTCTCCACCCAGAGGTGGCCAACCACATCTTCTAAAGGTGGGGGACTCCCCAGGTGGATCTGTTTGCATCCAGACAGAACAGGAAGTGTCACCGGCTCTGCTCTGTCTGCGGGCTCGAGAGAGACTCCCTGTCAGATGCCTTCCCGTTCCCATGATCAGGGTCCCTGATGTATGTCTTCTCTCCAATACCACTGGTGCACAGAAACTTCCTGAAAATCAAGTGGGACAGGGCAAAATTCATCCTGATAGCTCCGGCATGGCTGCACCAACACTGGTTTGGCACACTGTTAGAGCTCTCAATAGCAGCTCCATTAGAGCTCCCATCATAGTCATTTCTGACAACTGAATCTAGCATACCTCCTCCTGATGGCATGCTTGCTGCGTGGCTGAATGTGGAGGAGCAGACATGCTCGGCTCAAGTCCAACAGATCTTGATGAGCAGCAGAAAGGTAGCCCTGGTACAGGCTATCTGGCCAAATGGAAACATTTTTCATGTTGGGCCACAGGCCAAAACCTGCCTGCGGACCAGACTGCCCAACAATCCATCCTGGACTATTTGTTGCATCTAAAGCACCAAGGTCTGACTCCTTCAGCAATCAGGCTCCACTTGGTGGCCATCTCAGCCTTTCATGGTCAGATTTCTGAAAGGTCTGGAGTGACTTTATCCTCAAGTTCATGACCCTATCCACCTTTGGGATCTGAACCTGGTGCTGTCAAGGCTCACTGGGCCACCCTTTGAGCTGTTAGCTTTGTGTTCGCTGCTGCGCCTCTCATGGAAGGTAAGGATTAGCGCACTCGCATCAGAACCCCTTATATGGCTTTCTACAAGGATAAGGTCCAGCTGCGGCCACACCCAGCCTTCTTGCCAAAGGTGGCATTGGGGCGGACTCCGTGAGTGCTCCAGGGACCTCAGGAGGTCATCTAGTCCAACCCTCTACTCAAAGCAGGACCAATTCCCAACTAAATCATCCCAGCCAGGGCTTTGTCAAGCTGGGCCTTAAAAACCTCTAAGGATAGAGATTCCACCACCTCCCTAGGTAACCCATTCCAGTGCTTCACCACCCTCCTAGTGAAAAAGTTGGCACCTGTGGAAGATTGTGTGTCACTGTTCCACGATAATTAGGACATATTCCTGATGGTATTCTATCCAAAGCCTCATAAATCCAGTGAGGAACACAAGCTACAAACCCTGGATGTTAGAAGGGCACTTGCCTTCTACCTTGAGAGAACAAAGCCCTTTCATAAGTCGATGCAGCTCTTTGTCATGGTGGCGGACAGGATGAAAGGCCTGCCAGTTTCCATCCAGAGAATCTCCTCGTGTATATCCACTTGCATCAAGTTCTGCTATGAGCAAGTAGGGGTGTCACCACCAGCTGTCATGACTGCCCATTCCACCAGAGTACAAGCTTCAGCAGCAGCTTTCCTCACTCCGGTACCAATGCAGGGCATCTGCAAAACCGCTGTCTGGTCTTTGGTCCACACCTTTGCATTCCATTTTGCCATTACCCAGCAGACCTTCGATGATGCCAGCTTGAGTAAACCAGTGTTGCAAGCTGCAAAACCATGAATGGCAAGGCCACCTCCAGGGATACTGCTTGTGAATCACCTAATATGGAATCGACATTAGCAAGCACTCGAAGGAGAAAAATGGTTTTCTACCTTCCGTAACTATTGTTCTTCGAGATGTGGTGCTCATGTCCATTCCATGAACTGCCCTCTGTCCCCACTGTCAGAGTTGACTGTAAGAAGGAACTGTTTCGAAATGTCTGCCAAATGTCCTACCTTGGTCCTCAATCGTTCTTTGTTATCGATGCATTGGCTCGAATGCCCTCACCTTGTTTACAATACAGCCACTATAATCCCTTGACTCAAACAACTCCAAGGTTCCCTTGCTTACATCATCCATAAGGTACGTGGCTGGGCTCCCATAAGCTAGAAGTGTAGCAATCTCTACTGTGCTCTGAGAACCATGGCATGACAGGTAAGGTACTTTCCTTTGACCCTCTTAAAATGTGCTGCTCAGTGAACTCTTGAAAAGGAACAGAACAAAGGGAAAACAGAACAAAGGGAAACAGGGTCTGCCAGCTCCTTCTCCAGTAATCAGGAAGTGTTTATCCTGGAACATAATGAGAGGAAAGGAAGGAGGGGGTGAGGAGGGAAGGAAGTGGATTCAAGTTAGTGACAGACATCTAGGAAAGTAAACTCACCAGAGCATATAGGATCCACTTGGTTTGGAAGCAGCTCATTTGTGCAAGTCCGGGGGCCTTGCGCAAGTTCTGCCCTTTGAATTGGGCCCTGATGAATATAGTGCATTTTGTCTTTGATATTCACAAGACCACTCAAGTGAAAAATTTAAGAAATGGCAGCCTATGGATTATGTGCAAGCTATTTGTTTTTCCTTGTCCATTCATTTGCTGTCATTTGTTCATGCTTTTAGACCCAGAGACCCTGGGTTCAACTACCACAGATGGCCCACCGTCACTTGTGGCATGTGATTGATCACTGAAGTCTCATGACATTGTTTCTGATTCCTGATTGGATGAGGCACTTTAAACAGGAGACTAATGAATGGCATCCAGCGCAATTTGTCGTTTTTTGCTAATGGAACTCCAGGGGTTAGCAAACATTTTCATGAATAAACCAGTCGATCTGACTCCTCATGAGAAATGAATAGCATGAATGACAAATGAGCTTACATGCTTGTTTATAAAAATACTGGTGAAGTGCTTTTTGAATTATTCATCCTGGTCTTTTGAAGAGAAAGCTAGTTTTCATGGGTTTGCTACAGCCAATCTTTGTAAAACTACTAACACTTAACTCCTCATGGTTTGTGTTGCTTTGAGTGATTTTCATTCCGGGCATTTACAGCACCTTCTGTTACTGCTGCATTTAGTGTCTCCTCTGATCCCAGGCTCCCAGCACTGCCAAATGCGGAGTATACCTTGAACAGTGCAAGGACTGATTCTTCAGCCAGCTGCTAGAGATGAGCAGCTCAGTGGCACTTGGGCGAGTGTGCGGCTGGGTATAAATGTTGGAATGAGCTTCTTGGCAAGGATTAATGTTAGCTGCCGTTGGTTTTGTTCCCCCACCCACTCAGTGTAAACAGGTCAGTAGAGCAAGTTTTCCATGCTGTATGCAGGCAGTGAGGCTCCCACCGCATCTTGTGTCCTAGAATGGATGGTTAGGGTTGAAAAGGGCCCATACAATGTGCATCTCTGTATGGGTGTTCTGGCAGGATTCTCATGGTTTTAGCTGTGTTTCATTGCAGTAAGTGCTGGCCGTGCAGAGAGGGGAAGAATTGAAGTGAGACGTCCACCAGCATGTTTGGAAGGGGATCCATTCCCAAGTTGATCGTGTGTGCGCACACGTAAATGTTACTACTTCCAACTTGGGACAACTTTTTTCTTTTTCAGGATGAATCTACCAATAGTCTTCCAACTACTAACAGGTGAGAAATTAAATCCTTATTTCCTTGATAGAATACACCCCCCCACAACTGGTGGGTCATCTGTGGTAGTTGAACGCTCTGGATCTAAAAGCATGAACCTCGCTGCCTGACCCATAAAACTGTCTACATGGTCCACCTGCTAGAGAGGGACAAAGACCCACACTGGTATTAACGTGTGTGTGTGTGAGAAAATCTGATTTTCCCAGGTACTAACCACCCACAATTCCGGCTGAGCTCAATAGGCATTGAGGATACTCAGCACCTCTTTGAAATCATCTCACGCTTGTGTGTGAGTTGGGAAATCCCTTCGGCAGTATTTTAAATGAAAGTCAGTCATTTTTGCTTATTCTATTATATAGGTTAAAGGAAAACCTGTCACTCGTGTGTTGAGCATTTTCTGGAGGAAACTCCTGGTCCTGCAGCGCTGAAAGAGACAGCACCAGCTTGAATCTAGACAATAACGTGAACTAATGTATTTTGGATTAAATAAATGTTGGCCTCTATGGGCCAAATCCACCATTATCATGAATGGGTGCAATTGCCATTGACTGCAGTGGCGCTGCAGCCACAGCCCTTATGCCAGCAGTGTATCTCCTGAGGCTTTCTGCAACCAGGTATCTTGGTGCTAGAGTATTGGCAGCAAATTCCCAAAGTTGAGTGGAGTCTGAATAATGGTGAAGGAGGGAAACCTCCCAGAAATGAAGTTCTCTGCTTTTTCTCTGGCTCTCCTACAGACAAGGAAGGGGGGTACGTCAAATGCTTGAGCTACAAAAGGAGGAATTCCCAGGAGATCCCAACCTTCCTGCTCTGCTTCAGAAGGGAAGGTTCGCTAACCCTTCCTCGCTGCCACAGGAAGATCTGAAGCAGAGCTCTGTGTGGCTCGGAAGCTAGGGTTGCCAACTTTCTGATTGCAGAAAACCAAACACTAGTGTGACCGTAGTTCTCTGTGCTAAATATGGGACACCTGGTAAAATTACTGGTATACAAGCAAGTTCAATGGCAATCAATCAGAACTATGCAGTACATTCAAATTAACATAGTTGACTGAGCCCCAGTTAAAAAGCAATACTGCATAGTTGGATTCTTTTTATTTACCTTCTTATCTTTAAGGCTTTAAGGTTCACACAGAGAGGGGTGACCTGACACACACGACACACCCCACTCCCCACGACATAAACCCATACCCCTCTCTCACACAGGGTGTGTGTGTGGCCTGGAGTCATGTGCAGGGGCATGCAGGTCATATGCCCCCCTCTCCCAGATTTCTGCCAGGGTTCACACCAGAATGTGGCCAGCAGCAGCCTTTCGGTACTGCAGAAGGGAAGGGACGGAGCTGCTTCCAACCACTGGGGAGGTGGGGGGAGAGGGGATGACCTGGCCCATGTCTTTGCAAAGCTCATCTCTTCTCTGCCTCCTCCCCCCACACCCCGGTGCTGGAAGCAGCTTGTCCCTTCCTGCCTGCATCGTGTTGAAAGGCAGCTAACACCTCCAGGCTGCTGCTGGCCACTGACATAACCCAGCTGCAGCATAGGCAGGAAGGGGTTAAGCCCTAAGGATTAGGGTTGTCAGCCCTCCAAGATTGCTCTGAAGTCTTCAGGAATTAAAGATTGTCATGTGATGGAACCTCCTGGAATACAACCAAAACTGACAACCCCACTAAGGGTGCATGGTGCACCAGGGCCCAGGGAAAAGACGGTTACTCACCGTAGTAACTGTTGTTCTTCGAGATGTGTTGCTCCTATCCATTCCATTTAGGTGTGCGCGCCGTGCGTGCATGGCTCTCCGGAACATTTTTACCCTAGCAATTCCGGCGGGCCGGCTGGGCGCCCCCTGGAGTGGCGCCGCTATGGCGCTGGATATATACCCCAGCCGGCCTGTCCGCTCCTCAGTTCCTTCTTGCCGGCTACTCCGACAGTGGGGAAGGAGGGCGGGTCTGGAATGGATAGGAGCAACACATCTCGAAGAACAACAGTTACTACGGTGAGTAACCGTCTTTTCTTCTTCGAGTGATTGCTCCTATGCATTCCATTTAGGTGATTCCCAAGCCTTACCTAGGCGGTGGGGTCGGAGTGAGACGTGGCCGAGTGTAGGACTGCTGAGCCGAAGGCTGCATCGTCTCGAGACTGTTGCACCAACGCGTAGTGGGAAGCGAAGGTGTGTACAGAAGACCAGGTGGCCGCTCTACAGATGTCCTGGATGGGGACATGGGCCAGGAAGGCGGCCGATGAGGCGTGCGCCCTTGTCGAGTGTGCGGTGAGTCGGCATGGGGGGACGCGAGCAAGCTCGTAGCACGTTCGTATACATGACGTCACCCAGGATGAAATCCGCTGCGAGGAGACCGGCTCGCCTTTCATGCGATCGGCAATCGCCACAAATAGCTGGGTCGAACGCCGGAAGGGCTTCGTCCGGTCGATGTAAAAAGCGAGGGCCCTGCGGACGTCCAGGGTGTGGAGCTGCTGCTCACGAGGTGAGGCGTGCGGCTTCGGGAAGAAGACCGGGAGGAAGATCTCTTGGTTGAGGTGGAAGGCCGACACCACCTTGGGGAGGAAGGCCGGGTGCGGTCGAAGCTGCACCTTGTCCCCATGGAAGACGGTATACGGGGGACCGGCCGTCAGGGCGCGGAGTTCCGAGACTCGTCTGGCGGATGTGATCGCCACGAGGAAGGCCGTCTTCCAGGTGAGATGAAGCAGATAGCACGTGGCCAGGGGCTCGAAGGGTGGTCTCGTCATCTGAGCCAGAACCAGGTTCAAATCCCAAGTTGGGGTAGGATGACGTACTGGCGGGTACAGACGGTCTAGACCTTTAAGGAAGCGGGCAACCATCGGGTCAGAGAAGACGGACTGGCCGCCTATGGCGGGCCGAAAGGCTGACAGAGCCGCCAGGTGCACCTTCAGGGAAGAGATCGCGAGACCTTGACCTTTCAGGTACCAAAGGTAGTCGAGGATGGTCGGGATGGGGACCAAGAATGGATTAAGACCTCGTTGGTCACACCAAATCGCGAAGCGTTTCCACTTCGCGTGGTAGGTAGACCGCGTCGAAGGCTTCCTACTTTCGAGCAGTACTTGTTGCACCGGCAACGAACAACCCCTTTCTGCGTTGGTCAACCACTCAGGAACCAAGCTGTAAGATGCAGCGACTGCAGGTTCGGGTGACAAAGCCTGCCGAGGTCCTGAGTGATGAGGTCCGGCCATAAGGGAAGGGGAATGGGATCCCGAACTGACAACTCGAGCAGCAGGGTGTATCAGTGCTGCCTCGGCCAGGCCGGAGCGACGAGTATTACGCGGGCCCTGTCCCTCCGAAGCTTGAGTAACACCCGGTGTGCAAGCGGAAATGGGGGGAACGCGTAGAGGAGGGGATCCGTCCATGGCAGGAAGAACGCATCTGAGAGGGAGCCCGGAGCTTGACCCTGGTACGAGCAGAACCTGGCACTTCCTGTTGGCCCTGGAGGCAAACAGGTCTATCTGGGGAAACCCCCACCTCTGGAAGATTGTGTAAGCCACATCTGGGCGAAGGGACCACTCGTGGGAGGCGAAGGACCTGCTGAGATGGTCGGCCAACGTGTTCTGCACCCCCGGCAGAAAAAACGCTTCTAGGCGAATCGAGTGGGTCACGCAAAGATCCCATAGGAGCATCGCTTCCTTGCAAAGCGGGGAGGATCGGGCTCCGCCCTGCTTGTTCACATAGAACATGGCTGTGGTGTTGTCTGTGTACACCGCTACACAGCGGTCCTGTAGGTGGGCCCGAAAGGCGAGGCACGCCAAGCAGATCGCTCTCAGCTCCCGGACGTTGATGTGGAGGGAGAGCTCCCGAGCTGACCAGAGACCCTGGGTATGCAGGTCTCCTATGTGAGCACCCCATCCCAGCGCCGAGGCGTCTGTGGTCAGGGTGACAGACGGGCGAGGAGGGCGGAACGGGACCCCTGCGCAGACAATCCCCGGATCCAGCCACCAGGTGAGCGTCTGGAGAGTGGGCTTTGTAACTGTCACCACCATGTCTATGGGGTCGCGATGGGGGCGGTACACCGATGCCAGCCACATTTGGAACGGGCGAAGTCGCAGCCTTGCGTGCGCGGTCACAAACGTGCACGCTGCCATGTGACCCAGTAGGCGCAGGCAGGATCGCACCGTTGTTGTAGGGAAGGCCTGCAGTGCCCGTATGAGCGAGACCATCGTCTCGTGCCGAGGACGAGGGAGGCAGGCTCTGGCTAAATTGGAGTCGAGGACCGCTCCTATGAACTCCACCCTTTGTGCTGGAATTAAGCTGGACTTCTCGGCATTGCTGAGCAGGCCTAGTGAACGGAAGAGATACAGTATTTCGGTCACCTGAGCTGCCACCAGTTCTTGGGACCGACCGCGAATCAGCCAGTCGTCGAGATACGGGTACACATGTATCCGACGACGGCGGAGGGCTGCGGCCATGACCGCCATACACTTGCTGAACACTCTCGGTGCGGTGGAGAGGCCTAAGGGTAGTACCGCAAACTGGTAGTGAGCTTCGTTGACCACGAAGCGCAGGTAGCGTCTGTGGGGGGGGTAAATCGCCATATGAAAGTATGCATCCTTCATGTCGAGGGCGGCAAACCAGTCTCCCGGATCCAAGGAAGGAATAATGGTCCCCAAGGTCACCATACGAAACCTGAGCTTGCACAGGTGTCTGTTGAGCTCCCGGAGGTCTAAGATGGGACGAAGGCCTCCTTTGGTCTTGGGGATGAGAAAGTATCTGGAATAGAATCCCCTGCCCCGCCTGCTGCGAGGCACCTCCTCTATGGCACCCACGCTCAACAGAGACTGGACCTCTTGTAAGAGGACTTGCTCGTGAGAGGGGTCCCTGAAGAGGGACGGGGAAGGTGGGTGGGAGGGAGGGGACGAAACAAACTGCAGGCGGTAGCCGTGCTGGACCGTGTTGAGGACCCAGCTGTCCGATGTTATAGAGCACCACGCCTGGAGGAAGCGGGAAAGGCGATTTGAAAATAATAGGGATGGATCCTGGGGGGAGAGTGGCGGGCCGTCCTCGGGCGTCCCATCAAAAGGCCGGTTTTGGGGCTTGAGGGGCCTTGGAGGGGCCTTGGTTCTGGTTACGCCTACCCCCCGACGGCCTGCGGCGGTAGGGGGCCGTCCGGCGATTGTTAAATGGCCTAGACCTGGCTTGGGTGAAGGGCCGGTAGGGCTGCTGCCGGAACGGCCGTCTCTGGGTGGCCGGCGTGTGCATGCCCAAAGTTCGAATAGCAATCCTTCCCAATCCTTCCCAATCCGTCTCGCTCGTCAGGGGAAGGAGGCCGCATCATCAGCGGTTTGCCCACTGACTTAAGGGTCCGCACCGGTGGTGCCGGGGGCCAGAGGCTTTGAGCTTCCGCGAGCTTGATTAGCTCCCTCGCCGTCGCAAACGCCTCAGGCGTGGACGGGATCCGCAGCTCATCCTCGGTGGGTACCGGGGAGCTGGGTGGTGCCGGACTCGACGGCCCTTGCGGCGCCGGAGTCAACGGCACCGTGCACTGTCCGTGCACTGCCTCAGTCTGAACCGTTTTTGTCGGAGGCGGCTGGGCTAACGGTCTCTGCGGACGCTTTGCAGAGGCCGTCTTCGGCGCCTTATGCTTCCTTCCTGGGGAGAGGGAGCGGTGCCGGGACGTCGGTGCCGGGTGTCGAGGGGCTTCGGCACCGGAGCGGCTCGGTGCTGCTGGTGCGCTGCTTGCCGAGGAAGGCTTTGGAGCCGGTGGAGTTGGCGCCGGAGGCTGGAGCGAAGCCTCCATTAGCAGTTGCTTGAGGCGAGAGTCCCGCTCCTTCCTCGTTCGGGGCTTGAAGGCCACGCAGATCGGGCACTTGTCAGTCCTGTGTGACTCCCCGAGGCAGCGAAGGCAGGAGTCGTGTGGATCACTCACCGGCATGTGCCGCTGGCAAGCCGCGCAGGGCTTGAATCCCGGTGCCCCGGGCATAAGCCCGCACCGGGAGTGGAAGAAGAAGGCTAACCCCTCTAATTCCCTACTTACACTAATAACTACTAAACTTGACTAACTATACAACTACACTAACTAAGTAATGAACTATATACAAAAGAAGAGATGGAGAAACGCTAGGGCTGTGGAGGTAAGGGAGCACTCCACTGTTCCAACTGGCCGTCACGGGCGGTAAGAAGGAACTGAGGAGCGGACGGGCCGGCTGGGGTATATATCCAGCGCCATAGCGGCGCCACTCCAGGGGGCGCCCAGCCGGCCCGCCGGAGTTGCTAGGGTAAAAATGTTCCAGAGAGCCGTGCACGCGCGGCGCGCACACCTAAATGGAATGCATAGGAGCAATCACTCGAAGAAGAACCTGGCTGCAGGGGCTGCAGCAAACCTGGCCAGAGAGGTGGCACAGGAGAGGAGGGTGCCTAGGGGATGGAGTAGTCCTGTGCTCTCTGGGGGCAGGACGCAGGGCGGGGAGTGAAGAGGGTGCTAAGCCCCTGCCCTGGGGGCTGCTGTGGAGCCTGTAGATAGAGGGAGTGAACAGGCTGGAAATTGCTCCCCTCCCCTCCCCAAGCCACTCCAGAGTTTAGCTGCAGGGTGGAGAGGCTTCCCTGTGTCAGTGCTGTGTGGGGCTTTGGAACATGCAGGGCTTGGCTCTTCCTGGCCAGCGCCCCAGGCAGGAGGGTCTTGGGCAGAAATGGGACGGGTGGGGTGGAGTGGGGCCCTGGTGGCCGTGAGCCAGCATGCAGCGGGGGCTGAGCTGATGGACCAGCAGAGGGAATGGCTGGCCGCACATGCCGCATCTTCGCCTTGCACACCCACCACTATTATCGGTCACTGGACCCCACCCCACTTACTGCTGGTGGGCAGGCAGCTGGTGAGCAGGGATCTGGCCAGCAGCAGGATCCGTCAGTACTGATGTGGGGGAGACAGAAAATACAGGACAATTTGCCTGTTTTTAAGAAAAAGTTGGACTGCAGGAGGGCTTAAATATGAGACTGTCCCTTTAAAAATGGGACATCTGGTCACCCTACTGATCATCCTTGGCCTGTCCCACTCCTTCCCCAAGGGCCAGTCCCTGCTCCACCCCTTCCCTGAGGCTCCTTTCCTTCCCTGCCCCCCCCACTCACTCCATTCTCCCCCCCCCCCCCGGCTCTTGCTCATTTTTCACTGGGCTGGGGCAGAGGATTGAGGTGCAGGGGGTGAGAGTTCCGGCTGGGGTTGTGGGCTCTGGGTGGGGTGGGGCTGGGCTGGAGGGGTTTGGAGGGCAGGAGGGGTCTGGGAGTTGGGGGCCAAGGGGGTTGGCATGTTGGAAGGGGCTCCAGGTGGGGGGGTTGGGGTGTAGGAGGGGGCTGGAGCCAAAGAGTCCAGGATGCAGGAGGAGGCTCTGGGCTGGGGCAGGGGGTTGAAGCAGCACCAAGTTCCCTCCATTGTGTATGGTGCTGCTGTGTGCATTCCTGTTGCCGGCTTTATCAGCAGTGCCTGAGCCCGTCTTGCTGCCGCATCTGGTTTTGTATGTTCTTTCTATAAAGACATTGCAAGATATGGCTATCCGTTCTGCTGCATACTAACACCACCCACTGGTCTGGGGCTTTGAAAGATTCCTGTGGGGTGCAGAAAGTCATTAAATCTTTTCTTACTGTAGTATTGACTGCTAAAAATCACCTCATTATACATAACCTTTTGGGCTTTTTCTGCATTACTGTCAGCCTGGAATAGAATGAAACTAAAACATGCATGGCATTTCCCCTTGCCCATCATTCAACCCGCAATATAAACAGACAAACTCCTCATTGTCTATGGACTGCTTTAGCTCACTGGCTGGGTCTTGTCATCTGGGGAAACAATGACTGTACGGTGCTTTATGCACCAGCCTGGTCAGTTCAAAACCTTTGTAGAGTGAGGCTTGAACTGCTGTAGGTGTCAGTTACATCAGTGGTTTTCAAACTTTTTTTTCATGACACAGCTGAAGAAAATTGTTGATGCCCACAACCCAGTGGAACTGGGGATGAGGGGTTTGGGGCGTGGGAGGGGCAGAGGGTTGGAGTGCGGGGCTTGGGATTCAGGAGGGGGCTCTGGGTTTGGAGAGGCTCAGGGCTGGGGCAGGGGTTGGGGCTTGGGTGCAGCAGGGGTGCTGAGGCCGGCAGGAATCAACCTATGGGAGTGTGGAGCTGGTGCCGACCAGAGCCACTTCAACCCAGTGCCTTACATTCCGTGACCCAGTACTGGATCACGACCCACAGTTTGAAACCCACCGAGTTACATAGTGAAGAAATGTATCACTATGAGAACAGGGTATCCAAGTTGGTCCCAATATTGCTGGGAAGGGATGCACTGGATTTTCTGATGCAGTACAACATATTTTTGGAAGTTGTATTCACTCTAGTCTCATTTTCCAAATTCCTCCTAAGTGCAGCAACTGGCAGCTGGAGCTTGTCAACAAAATATGTCAGATCAGATCTAAAAGCATCCCACTTTGAAAGTTAAAAATAATGTAAGTACTGGGTAAAAAGTTACTGTTTGGAAAGAGCTGGCAGTAGTTTGTATCCAGTCCAGCTCTCTGCAAGGCTCAAAACAGGGACTGCCTTTATGTGTCCTGCATAGCACAGCAGTGAGCACATTGTGTGCATTTAACAAATAAATGACTAGTTTTGCTTTCCCACTTGGAGAATTTTCTCATATAGTGGCTGTTGTCCACTGCTTCTGCCCTCTTCTGGATTAAATTGGATCTGCACTGGAGTTTAGCAAAAGATTCTGCTAGTGCTGTGATGTTTAGTCTCTTAGGCCTGGTCTACACTAGCGGGGGGGGGGGGGGAGGGATCAATCTAAGCTACGCAACTTCAGCTATGAGAATAGCATAGCTGAAGTCGCTGTATCTTAGATCGACTTAGACTCACTTACTTCGTGTCCTCGCGGCGGGGGATCGACGGCCACTGCTCCCCCATAGACTCCGCTTCCACCTCTCGCTGTGGTGGTTCCGGAGTTGACGGCAGAGTGCTCGGGGATCAATTTATCTGCATCTACAGTAGACACGCTAAATAGATCCTTGATAGATTGATTACTACCTGCCGATCCGGTGGGTAGTGTAGACGTACCCTAAGGTGCCACAAGGACGCCTCGTTGTTTTTGCTAGTGCTGATAGCTCGAAGAGATTTCACTAGCACAAATGGAAGGAGAGGGTTGAGGCTGCAAAGCTTTATGCAAAGGCAGATGGCAATTGTAGTGTGCGGGGTGGGGTGAACAGGACAGATCTGAAGGTGCAAAATCGGTCTCAGCTTCCATCTGAACTCAGCACTTCAGTGGATATCTAGAATGTCTATAAACATTTTAAAAGGCCAAATCCCTGAGAGCACTGATGCTAATGATCAACAGGAAAGCAGCTGGCAAGGGCTTATTAACCAAGTGCTGTAATTTTCTTGGGGAATATTGTCTTAAAGCGTTTGTCTAAAGCAGGGGTCAGCAACCTTTCAGAAGTGGTGTGCCAAGTCTTCGTTTATTGACTGTAATTTAAGGTTTTGCGTGCCAGGACAGGTCTGTTGCATCCACAGTCAGCACGTAAAGCGAAAATCGTGTATAGTCAAAATTATATTGAGTATAATGGCAGGCGAATCGCCCGCACTACAGATACAGTATTAAAATTCTTTTTCTTTTTGCCAACCACGTAAAGCTGAAATCACACTTGTTAAATATGCGTAAGATGCAACAGACCTGCAATACATTTTAACCTTTTTAGAAGGGCTCTTTCTATGTCTATAATATAAGCAGCTTCAATTAAAATGCAGATTTCCCCCCCCCCCCCGAATGGTGACCAGGACCTGGGCAGTGTGAGTGCCACTGACAATCAGCTTGTGTGCCGCCTTCAGCACACGTGCCATAGGTTGCCTACCCCAATCTAAAGGCAACTCTGTAAAACTGGGCACTGCTTTCCTCTGAGGAATCAAACAGGCTCAGCTTGCAAGTTAAAATGTTTTGCATTTCCTAAGAGCTATCCCTGCAAACGCCACTGCAGACCTGAACATGAGTGCTTGTTGGCTCATGCCTCAAGTTCTGGTACAGCCAACTGAATGATGAAACGTGCATCTTCAGGACCAAAAGACCTCACAACTCCTGCAGCTCCACCCCGCACATGGAATGCCCCTTGCTCTTGCATCCCCCCTGCCCTGGGAAGGGACCGATGGCCCCCCACACACTCTGGGGACACCCTCCTTGCACCCCCCCACAGGGAATCCCCCAGGATCCCAGACCCCCCCCCCCCTTGTCCGAGGGGGTGACAGAGTCCCTGTGACGGTGCTGCCCGTGGGAGCCAGCTGAGGTCACTCAATCAGGGTGAACTGCAAACCAAACGGGGCAGACAAACCCCAAATGCTGGTGGTTATTCCAATACTTAGATTTACCAACCAGCACAAAACAGTTTCTACAGTACCTCACTGGTCACTTAGAAGTCAAAACCCCGCAGTTCCCTTAAAGTGCCCAGCCTCAGGCCTCCGTCCAGACACACCTGTCAGATATGATGATGATTCCTGAGAATCTTACTTCATCATACAAAAGACAAGGTTCTTCCAATCCCAAAGGATCAGCCACATACCCAGGTCCAATTATAATTTAGATCTTACCCAAAATACACACTATAGCCAATTCTTATTAACTAAGCTAAAATTTATTTTAAAAAGAAAAGAGAGAGAGTGTCGGTTAAAAGATTAATCTACAGACAGACTTGAATTCAATTCTTGAGGTTCAAATACACAGCAGAGATGAGTTTGTAGTTGCCAAAAATCCTTTTAGAAATAGTCCATAGGTTATAGTCCAATGTCCATATTCAGGGTGGCTCCAGTCAATGACTGGGGATCTCAAGCCTTATGGCTTAAGGTTTCCCCCTCTTGAAACCCAAAGCAGATCTGAGCTGAAGAAGGATCATGTCCCAGGCTTCTTATACATTTCCAGCAGCCTTTCGGCCTGAGAAAACAATAGGCTTAACTCCTTCTCCCAAACATCCTGGCAATTAGCACAGAGTAATCTATCCATTAAACAGTTCAGATACAGGTTAGCACAACCTTCAAAGAGACACATAGACAATAACACTATTTCACTCAAGTATCATCATAAATGTTAATATTCCTTTTTTGATCTTTGAATTAAAACTATAGCAATAGACAAGACTTGTTTGCTTGCATCACAAGACCTGAGCAAACATCTCCCCTTCTACCTCTAACAATGCAGACTTGCATTTCAAAGCTCTAGTCATTTACATATCTTCCTAACCAGTCCTCAAGGTTCACCCATGGGTCAGGTCAGTCTATGAGTTAATTAACTCTTTCTGGCCCTGTCACCTTTCAATGAGATATTATATCACACTCATAACATCACAGTCCCATTCCCCAGAGGGACCATCCAGTGCCCTCCATAGGGGACTCTCCCCTGGATCCCACGCCCCTTGCCCTGGCAGGGATATGGAACTGACAGACACACATCCTACAGGAGATGCCCCCACCATGATCCCACCCCCTGACCAAGGAGAGCCCAACAGCTCAGCCCTCCCCTGCCCCCACAGGGAGTCTCCCCCAAGGGACCAAGACACCTCCCCCCTTCCCTGAGGACCAGCCTGCACCCCCCCCCCCAACATGAGGATTTCCTCCCTCCCACCTCATGATAGGAATTCCTCCTACCAGCCTGTAGGGAGATGGGGAAGAGCTGGGAGACCCCCCCACCCCTAAACCTCCCCTTCCTGTTGTTGGGGGAGATGCCCCCCTCATGGACCTGCTTATGAAAGGCTGATGTCCCTGCTGACTTGAGCGTGACCCCCCCCATTAATTGTGGGGGTTTGTGGGATTCTGATCCAGTTGAGCAGTGTAGTTTAAAAGGCATACCTTGTTCATTGGATGGTGGGAAGTGTAATAGACTGCTTGGGTTTCAGAACCCTAAGAGGCTACTGAGGCTTTTGGCAGTAGAGAAGGGCTTGACCTCCTTGCTCTCTGTTTCAGCAACTCTTGAGAATGACTACCCCCATGCAGCCCAGTAGCCTGTCTTCGAAGGGGCCAGTACCAGATACTTCAGCAGGAATGAACAGAACAGGGCAATTATGAAGTGATCTCTCCTACTGGCCAGTCCCAACTTCTGGTAAACAGAGATTTACGGACACAGAGCGCATGGGACCCTGACCACCTTGACTGATTGATGGACTTAGCCCCAACTTATTCTTTTTTGAATCCAGTGCTACTTTTGACCTTCACAACAGCCCAACGAACTCCACACAATGACGAGGAAGTCCTTATGGTTTTAAACCTGCTGTCCACTAATTTAATTGGGTGACCATTGGTGCTTGTATTACATGAAGAGACAAATAACACTTCTGCCACACTATTCTTGAGTTTATAAACCTTTAGCCTATTCCCTTTAGTCATCTCTTTCCTAAGCTGAACAGTCCATCAAACTCTCCTCATATAGAAGCACTTTCATACCCTTCACCATTCTTGTGGCCCTTCTCTGTACCTTTTCCAATTCTTATACATCTTTCCTTGTGATGGGGGTGATAAGAACTGCACCCAGTATGCAAGTTGTTGGCATACCATGGAGTTATAGAGTGGCAATATATGTATGGTTTTAACTATCACCTTCCTAATGGTTGCTAACATTGTTCACTTTTTTGACTGCAGCTGCAGAGTGAACAGATGTTTTCAGAAAATTAGCCCAGATCT
Organism: Mauremys mutica; assembly: GCF_020497125.1. NCBI lineage: Eukaryota > Metazoa > Chordata > Testudines > Geoemydidae > Mauremys > Mauremys mutica. Next base: position 54,743,841 of record NC_059078.1, on the reverse strand, counting down.
TTTTCTTGTATGTATAATTGGGATTGTTTTCCAGGCTACATTACTTTGCAGTTAATTTCATCTGCCATTGTGTTGTGCATGATCCCTTGGTAACCCTTTGCAATCAGCTTTGGGTTTAACCATCTTGAGTAATTTTGTAACACTTGCAGACTTTGCCACCTTACTGTTTAAACCCCTTTTCAGATCATTTATGATTATGCTGACCAGCACTAGTCCCAGTACAAATCTGTGGGGGACCCTACTATTTACCTCTCCACTGTGAAAACCAACCATTTATTCCTACCCTTTGTTTCTTATCTTGTAACCAATTACTGAGCCATAAGAAGCCATTCCCTCTTATCCCATGACAGCTTACATTGCTTACAGGCCTTCAGTGAGGGACTCCATCAAAGGCCTTCTGATAGTCCAAGGACACCCTATCACCCTTAGCCTCAAAGACAATTAGTGAGGCATCATTTCCCTTGTTGACTCTTCCCTATCATAATCTAGGTGTCTGATAATTCTGTTCAGTACCAGGCAAATCGGTTGAAATGAATTAATTTAGGGTTACCACCCTGTAAGTGTCAATATTACATTATCTATCCACCAGTGTGACAGCTGCTGATGTAAGTGATCGGTGACATACCAGAATGAGTAGTTCTGTAATTTCATATCTGAGTTCCTTCCAAACTCTCAGGTTAAGATCATCTGGACCTCGTGACTTATCAGTAATTTTGTTCCAAAACCACCTCTATTTGAAATAGTTCCTTAGATACGTCACCTAAAAAGAATCTCAGATGTTGGAATCTCCTTCCCATCCTATGCAGAGAAGACCAATGCAAATAATTAATTTAGCTTCTCTGCAGTGGCCTTATCTTCCTTGAGTGCTTCTTTAGCACCTTAATCATCCAATGGCCCCACTGTTAGGCAAGCTGCCTGCTTCTGATGTACTAAAAAACAATTTTGCTGTTTAGTATTTCGCAAGCTACTCTTTCAAATTCTTTTCTGGCCTGCATAATTAGGGCTTTCCAGCTATCACCTTTTCTTGGAAACAGTTACTTCTCTCTTACCACATCATAAATGAAAGCTGCTGCCAGCATAAGGGTTCCACAGCAGAACAGCAATTCATTCTAAGGGCTGCTACTCCAGCTCTGGTTGACTGTGGCCAGTAGGACTTGCTTCTGAGGAAGGTGTAAACTTGCTGAAGGTAGATACTAGGTTTAGATCTCAGAGGGGATAATTCCCACATTTCAAAGACTGGCTTAAATGCCATGCAATTTTAATACACATTATAAAGGATTTTTTTAGACAATCAGTGCCATTAACTTTTAGTAGGACTCTTTCCTTTATCTATTGGGTGCTTTTGAAACTCTCCCCTGAAACAGTTCAAGGTCCTGTCTATAACAGAGAAGTGCAATGCTTTAACCAACTTAATTCAAACTGGTGCAAACCCTTAAACCAGTGGTATTTGCCATACATTTAGGGGATTTAGGAAATCAGTGCCCCTAGGTGCTTTTGAAACTGTCAGGCTTTGTTATTACACTTCATTAGTTCTTGACTCACTTAAGTCATTCAGGACATACAGAACTTGACTTTCCCCTGTAAAAATCAAACAGAAAAGCTGTAAACTTAAATTATGCTGGAAGCAGTTCAACTATGCTACTACAGTCAAAGTAGTGCTAGGTTCTGCCCTAGTTCTTCCAGGTTTGCTAGCACTTGAACAGAGCAGTTTAAAATGGCTATATATTATATATTTGTACTGAAAATGTGTTATTCTACGATGGGAGACAGAGCTTTTGACTATAGTGTAACATTTACACATTGTATTTAAAAGCTAACTGGCCACTGAAATGCATGTCCCAATTCATACCTCTTAGGGCATACTAACCTGACTACAGCCTGAAGGTGATAACATTGCACCAGTTTACATGGCCTAAATTAAGAGTTCATTGGTACTCTGAAGGAGAGAGGTGTTTTGTGGTGGTGTTTTTTTTTTAAGCATAGATCCCGAAATACCAGTCTGTGGCAAATTCCATGCTTGGGGTATGCTGTCTCAGGTGATTGCTTTAGCCCATTACCTTAAGAACACTGAAAAGTATTTAGCTTTGGTCACTTTCCCTAATTTCACCTACAAGGGACCTTTCACAGATCAGAAAGAGGCATGATTAAACAAGATATTCTTACATGGAAAGCTGCCCCACCCCCAATAAATTCACATGCCAAAATGGACAAATTTATTAGCAAAACATTTTGCAAAATTTAAAACTGAAGTTACACGATTGTTTGTAAACAGATGTACTAGACAGTCTTCCCTTTCCCCATAAAATCATAATTGACACATTAGGTCAAATTAGAGAGAAAAATAAAAAAAAATTCACAAAACTTCCACAGGAAGATTTTGTATAAACCTGGCAGTGTTTGTCACTGGATCACACAAGCTACTTAAACACCTGAAACATGTTCATTTTCATAATTCTTCACGTGAGCTTCACAAGTATGAATTTTTTAGGCATGCTACATCATGAAGTATGCTACCTGACGTGTTACAACTCACTGGAAAAAAAAAAAAAAAAGGAGGATTTGAACTAGGCTGGGGAGAGGGAGGGGGGAAGATCAGCATAATCGAGAGTCACTATATGTAAATGATAGCCTTAGGAGCTCTGCTGTTAGTCCCAAGAAGTTTGGGCTGTACTTTTAGAAGCCAGTCACGCTTCAAAATACACATTCTGCATTGGAGTCTTCGGAATCTTCTAGGACCTTGAACACTCCCACTTTTTCTTTTTCAACTGATTCAGACTTTTTCATTTGGTCTAAGAGAAAAACAACAAAAGCAAAGGTTAAACAAAATTGGGTATAGTCTTACATTGGAAGTAGAACAGTGCAGAGAAAGAAGCTTGTTCCTCCTACTAGGGCGGATGCTGAATGAAATACACAACATGCTGAGTCATAGAATCTCAGGGTTGGAAGGGACCTCAGGAGGTCATCTAGTCCAACCCCCTGCTCAAAGCAGGATCAAACCCAACTAAATCATCCCAGCCAGGGCTTTGTCAAGCCTGACCTTAAAAACCTCTAAGGAAGGAGATTCCACCACCTCCCTAGGTAACCCATTCCAGTGCTTCACCACTCTACTAGTGAAAAAGTTTTTCCTAATGTCCAACCTAAACCTCCCCCTCTGAAACTTGAGACCATTACTCCTTGTTCTGTCATCTTCTACCACTGAGAACAGTCTAGATCCATCCTTTTTGGAACCCCCTTTCAGGTAGTTGAAAGCAGCTATCAAATCCCCCCTCATTCTTCTCTTCTGCAGGCTAAACAATCTCAGTTCTCTCAGCCTCTCCTCGTAAGTCATGTGCTCCAGCCCCCTAATCATTTTTGTTGCCCTTCGCTGGACTCTCTCCAATTTATCCACATCCTTCTTGTAGTGTGGGGCCCAAAACTGGACACAGTACTCCAAATGAGGCCTCACCAGTGCTGAATAGAGGGGAATGATCACATCCCTCGATCTGCTGGAAATACCCCTACTTATACAACCCAAAATGCCATTAGCCTTCTTGGCAACAAGGGCACACTGTTGACTCATTCAGCTTTTCATCCACTGCAACCCCTAGATCCCTTTCTGCAGAACTGCTGCCCAGCCATTCGGTCCCTAGTCTATAGCAGTGCATGGGATTCTTCCGTCCTAAGTGCAGGACTCTGCACTTGTCCTTGTTGAACCTCATCATATTTCTTTTGGCCCAATCCTCTAATTTGTCTAGGTCCCTCTGTATCCTAGCCCTACCCTCCAGCGTATCAACCACTCCTCCCAGTTTAGTGTCATCTGCAAACTTGCTAAGGGTGCAGTCCACACCATCCTCCAGATCGTTAATGAAGATATTGAATAAAACCGGCCCCAGCACCGACCCTTGGGGCACTCCACTTGATACCGGCTGTCAACTAGACATGGAACCATTGATCACTACCCATTGAGCCCGACCATCTAGCCAGTTTTCTATCCACCTTACCGTCCATTCATCCAGCCCAGACTTCTTTAACTTGCTGGCAAGAATACTGTGGGAGACTGTATCAAAAGCTTTGCTAAAGTCCAGAAATAGCACATCCACTGCTTTCCCCTCATCCACAGAGCCGGTTATCTCATCATAGAAGGCAATTAGGTTAGTCAGGCATGACTTGCCCTTGGTGAATCCATGCTGACTGTTCCTGATCACTTTCCCCGCCTTTAAGTGGTTCAGAATTGATTCCTTGAGGACCTGTTCCATGATTTTTCCAGGGACTGAGGTGAGACTGACTGGCCTGTAGTTCCCTGGATCTTCCTTCTTCCCTTTTTTAAAGATGGGCACTACATTAGCTTTTTTCCAGTCATCAGGGACCTCCCCCGATCGCCATGATTTTTCAAAGATAATGGCCAATGGCTCTGCAATCTCATCGGCCAACTCCTTTAGCACCCTCGGATGCAGCGCATCTGGCCCCATGGACTTGTGCTCGTCCAGCTTTTCTAAATAGTCCCGAACCACTTCTTTCTCCACAGAGAGCTGGTCACCTCCTCCCCATACCGTGCTGCAGAGTGCAGCTGTCTGGGAGCTGACCTTGTCTGTGAAGACAGAGGCCAAAAAAAGCATTGAGTACACTAGCTTTCTCCACATCCTCTGTCACTAGGTTCCCTCCCTCATTCAGCAAGGGGCCCACACTTTCCTTGACTTTCTTCTTGTTGCTAACATACCTGAAGAAACCCTTCTTGTTACTCCTAACAACTCTGGCTAGCTGCAACTCCAAGTGTGATTTGGCCTTCCTAATTTCACTCCTGCATGCCTGAGCAATACTTTTATACTCCTTCCTGGTTATTTGTCCAATCTTCCACTTCTTGTAAGCTGTTTTTTTGTGTTTAAGACGAGCAAGGATTTCACTGTTTAGCCAAGCTGGTCGCCTGCCATATTTACTTTTCTTCCTACACATTGGGATGGTTTGTTCCTGCAACCTCAATAAGGATTCTTTAAAATACAGCCAGCTCTCCTTGACTCCTTTCCCCGTCATGTTATTCTCCCAGGGGACCTTGCCCATCAGTTCCCTGAGGGAGTCGAAGTCTGCTTTTCTGAAGTCCAGGGTCTCTGTTCTACTGCTCTCCTTTCTTCCTTGTATCAGGATCCTGAACTCGACCATCTCATGGTCACTGCCTCTCAGGTTCCCATCCACTATTGCTTCCTCTACTATTTCTTCTCTGTTTGTGAGAAGAAATAGAAGAAGAGCTTTCCCCCTAGTTGGTTCCTCCAGCACTTGCACCAGGAAATTGTCCCCTACACTTTCCAGAAACTTCCTGGATTGTCTATGCACCGCTGTATTGCTCTCCCAGCAGGTATCAGGGTGATTAAAGTCACCCATGAGAACCAGGGCCTGTGATCTAGCAACTTCTGTTAGTTGCTGGAAGAAAGCCTCGTCCGCCTCATCCCCCTGGTCTGGTGGTCTGTAGCAGACTCCCACCACGACATCACCCTTGTTGTTCATACTTCTAAATTTAATCCAGAGACTCTCAGGTTTTTCTGCAGTTTCATACTGGAGCTCTGAGCAGTCATACTACTCTCTCACATACAACGCAACTCCCCCACCTTTTCTGCCCTGCCTATCCTTCCTGAACAGTTTATATCCATCCATGACAGTACTCCAATCATGTGAGTTACCCCACCAAGTCTCTGTTATTCCAATTACATCATAATTCCTTGACTGTGCCAGGACTTCTAGTTCTCCCTGCTTGTTCCCCAGGCTTCTTGCATTTGTGTATAATGCAAGAAGTGTCAGTTGTCAATAGAATTGGGCAGGAAATGGTTACCCCCATCCCAAGTCAGGAGAAAAACAACAACATCTGAGACTTTTTTGGTTGAAGTCAATTGAAACATTTCATTTCAATAATTTCAAAATGTTTCATTTAACCTTCATTAAAAAAAATACTATAATTAGCTTGTGTTTCAAAACAAAAAACTGTTTCAAGCCCCCCCTCCAGTTTTTAAAATGTCCTGTTTTGACAATTTTAAAGATTTTCAAAACAGGAAATTTATCAAAACAACCCTTCATTTCCCAGGAACAATTTCAGCTTTGATGAATTGGCATTTTCTGACCAAAAAAAGTTGTTAGACTTCCTGACCAGCTCTAGTTGTCAATGTAATAGTAGACAATGGTACTTCACATACATCCATTTTATTTGAATAGAATATTGACATAAAATTTGATTAGAAATTTCTGTGGGGACCCTGCTCTTGGGCAAATAAAGGCATTGGCAATTCTACTCAGCTTTTACATATAAAACATAAGGGGAAAATTCTACATATTTTACTGTCAAATAGGAAAAGAGGACCAAATTAGTTTTTACTTACCAATAAGGTCACTTCTATCCAGCAGTAACTGTAAATCTTTGTCACTGATTACTTTCTCTCTGGAGCCTTTAACCTCTCTACAGAAATAAGAGTATCTTAGTTTAAACACTGTAGTTCTCAACATTTTTCCACACAAGGACCCCCTTCTCTCCCCCTGCTTTTCCATACCAGAATTCCCCAGGACCTCCCCCTCCCATATAGCAGAGATCCACATTCCATTTAGCAATATCGGAAGGGCAGGGTAGTTGAAATCCACAGACACTTATTTGCATCTCCCAGGTCTAACAAAATGTGGAAGTTAACATACCTTTCATAGTCCCTGGATTTCAGTAATTCCATTAATTCCTCAGGATCCAAGCAGCCCTTTGTTTGGATTAACCCAGATTTACCACCTTTAAACTGATCTATAAAAAGAGAAACCTTTCTTGAATATAAAGGCTGCCAAATTACCAATGAATTCTACAAACCGACATCTAATGTATGCTGTTAACCCAACACAGAAAGAGAGAGAAAGAAACTATTCTTGGATATACTTGGATTTGTTGCCTAAACATATACCAAACATGCCCTAAATTGTGATGACTAAATTAAATAGGGAAAATCAGAGCTGCATGAAAGGTTTTCATGTAGGCCTTTACTTTCTACTTGTGGCACGCAAAAAAAAAAAAAAAGTTTGCAAAACACTGATTTGACATGCACACACACAGTGGAAAAGCTATTAGTTCTACTTACAGTAAAAACATTGCAAATAAATTTAGATGTGGATGCCGAAGTGTGTTCCGTTTGCAATGTTGCTGATTGAAACAAAGTGAGGAGTATTATCACTACAAGATAGAGAATAAATGAAAGATATCCTGCCCATTTTATTAGGGTGTATTTCTCTCAATCAGTGAATTCGCTATAACTGTTTTGATTAACATTTTTAAAACAAGCGTATTTCTAAAGATGAGAACATCCAGACACCTTTTTGTACCCAAATCTGGATGTTTTCCAATTCAGATCTGAGTGTTGGAAAAGAGGAGTCTTCCAGACAACAGTATGTACTGATGTAAAAACAAGAGATATAGGTTCAGTCAAAGTATGACTAAAGATGAGACCTGGAAGGTTTAATTGAAGAGGTGTCATTTGGATCAGTTATGTCTATCAAGAAATGGTATAAGATTACTTCTAATTGGCCATAGTTGAATGAGGTCAAAGCCAAGGACAACACAACACACGCCCAGAAGGCCTCGCAGCTTTCTGTTATCATTGGACTTACCCAACCTTGCCTGAACTTTTGTTACATTTACTGAAGCACCTGCCCATCCTTGTCTCCCCCATTATGCATTTCTTTCTTTCCTCAGTCATGTCTAAGATCTTGCTTTCAAACCCCACCATGCACCCCACTAAGTTATTGTTAATTCTCCCTGTAGTGCTTTAGTACTTAACATATGCTACACGTTAACAATGTACTTCTCAGATGTAGAAAAAGTTGCATGAAATATTGAGAAACAGTATGTAATCATTTTAAAGAGACACGATCAATGTATATACACAGTGTACAGAAATAAGTTTGCATGTATAACTTTACTTTGAGATTTCCTGACTTGAGATCTTAACCATAATCTTCTCTTCCTGCAGCTTTTTTTAAAAGTGATGTTTCCTATGGGTTTTTTATTATATATATAAACAAGATAAAACAAAATGCGTCAAGATCTGAAAGGTCTGCTGATTTGTAACCAATTCCAAATCTGGAGCTACTTCTCTTTTACCCATCAAATACCACCAAAGCACAGGTCCCATGCACATGACAATGTTCATAAGAGTCCTTTTCCTGCAAACTTTAGGTGCTTTTCATTTTTTTTTTTTTTAAAAGGCTAGAAGGAATCATTAGATCTATAGTCTGGCCTCCTCTAAAACTGGCTATAGAATTTCAACCAGTTTCCCCTGTATTGAGCCACAAAGCTTGTAATTTGCACCTGCCCCAGTGCATCTAAGTGGAGCTCCTTGTTGCAAGCCTTACATCAGCCCTCTGTAACCACTTCCAAAGTGACTTTTGACCGGAGGGGTCCTGAAAGAGACCACTGCTTAAAAGCTAGTACTTAGTTACAGGGAAGAGCAAGGTTTAGCAAATAATTAAGAAGAAGAAAAACATTTGCATTAATGCCATAGGTCAGACTGCTCAGTTAAAACATCCCATGCCATGTGTCTCTTCTCCTTTAGTACAGGACTTTACATCTATTAGTCCCAATCCCTCCTACTCCCTTGCTGCCTGAAGCCCTCATGTCCCTTATCTTGGTAGGTCATTATACAGTTTTTCCTTTGTTTGCACTACTCCTCCCATTTTAGTTTATCTACAAATTGGATCAGTTGCATTTATACCAAAGAAATTCCTGAGAGAGATGCTTTTTCTCCTATTTTAATAGGTCATAAAAGCTAAGAAATTTGCTGGCATACTAGAGCCATAAGCAGGGCAGGTTGAGAGGGGTAGCCACCCAGGTGCAAAACCACAGGGACAGAAATATGGGGCAGTGTGGGTGGGGAATGTGAGGGTCACGATGACAAGTGCCCACCACAGTTTGAAAACCGTTGCCTTCTGGTTGCTTTGAAGCTGGTGGGAGCCACCCAGCCTGCTCTTACCTCTCTGAGGCACTCACCCCACCACTGCCCTGCCCAGAGGAGTGCAAGGGCAGTAGCGAGCAAGTGCTTCTGGGAGCATCTCATGGCAGCTGGGCTCTGCGGACAGGGGCTGGACTCCTTCGGGGGAGAGGGAAGAGCGGGCCGGGTGGCTCCCACCAGCTTCCAAGCAACCAGAAGGCAACTGTTTTGAAACTGAGGAGAGTGCTCTTCATAGTTTGAAAACTTCCATGCTAAATGGAAGTCAGAAATCTATGGGGAGGCATATGCCCCCCTATACCACCCCCCTCCTCCAACACCACCCCATTTTTCTACCCGGACAGCTGCCCTGCTCTGTATACAGCTCTGGCTAGATATCACCATGATGACAGTGAAGTATAAAAAACAGATCAGGCTAAAAAAATCAGAGCATAAAATCATAGAAGATTAAGGTTGGAAGAGACCTCAGGAGGTCATCTAGTGCAACCCCCCTGCTCAAAGCAGGACCAACCCCAACTAAATCATCCAGGACAGGGCTTTGCCAAGCCAGGCCTTAAAAACCTCCAAGTATGGAGATTCCACCACCTCCATAGATAATACATTCTAGTGCTTCACCACCCTCCTAGTGAAACAGTTTTTCCTAATATCCAATCTAGACCTCCCTCACTGCAACTTGAGACCATTGCTTCTTCTTCTGTCATCTGCCACCAATGAGAACAGCCTAGCTCCATCCTCTTTAGAACCCCCCTTCAGGTAGCTGAAGGCTGCTATCAAATCTCCCTCACTGCTCTTCTGCAGACTAAATAATTCCAGTTCCCTCAGCCTCTCCTCATAAACCATGTGCCCCAGCCCCATTTTCATTGCCCTCTGCTGGACTCTCTCCAATCTATCCACATCCTTTCTGTGTGTGTGGGGGGGGGGGGGGGGGGGGGGGGGGGGGGGACAAAACTGAACACAATACTCCAGATGTGGCCTCACCAGTGCCAAATCGAGGGGAATAATCACTTCCCTCGATCTGCTGGCAATGCTCCTACTAATGCAGCCCAATATGCTGTTAGCCTTCTTGGCAACAAGGGCACACTGTTGACTCATATCCAGCTTCTCATCCACTGTAATCCCCACGTCTTTTTCTGCAGAACTGGGATTCTTGCATGGGATTCTTCCATCCTAAGTGCAGGACTATGCACTTCTTATTGTTGAACCTCATCAGCATCATTAATTCAAGACTGGCAAATATCACCCAAAAATTTGCTGTAACCTATGATCTACAGTTTGAAGAATATCACACCAAGCAATTTAATTCTCTCATTCTCCCTGTCCCCACCCCAACATACAGCTTTTGGTGTATTATGGGAAGTCCTTACCTTCCTCTGAAGTTTAAAGTACAGGCTACTGTCAGAGGCCCACCAGATTATAAAAAACTTCTTTATAGACAACTTTCTATTTCGGTGGATTTAGTGCTTATGAAAAAGGCCAGAGTGCAGGATTGTTAAAATTTGATCAACAGAATAATTATAGCGAAGATTTATTACAGTGCCCAATCAATATGCCTTCACCAGTAACGATGAGAGGGAAATAGTTCCAACCAACCATTTGTTACTTGGGTTGTGCAGAGATTACTAACTAGGAAGTCAAAACAGCAGCAAGTAAATTATTGGATTGTGTTGCATACAAAATGAGACATGATTTCAGAACACAGTGCCCTAAAAACTATTTTACCAGGGTTATTTTATTACAGAAATTACTTTAAATTGTAATTTTTGGATAGTTTCTGTGGGCAGGGTCCTGCGAATGCCATGATTCTATGACTACAAGACTGGCCATCTGGACCAGATGCTACAGAAAATCCCACTAGGGACTGAATATAGATCTATAGGGGGTACAAATTCTGCTGATTTGAACATTGTCAGACAATATATTGTTCTCCCTCTGCCTTCCTCTGCTTCCCCACATTTCAGCTGATTTCAATGGATGTGATCCAAAGCTAGACAAGCTTGCCTGTGCAGTTAGAAAGCCCCTCTCTCAAAGCTTCAGACCAACTTAAAGACAGAGTTCTGAATCTTATCCATAAGACATTATCCTCCCTGAAGGTAGATAACTGTAAACCTGGAAGCTGATATTGCCGACAGCTGTTTCATGTCCCCAGTCATCCTGACCACTCTCACTCCTTACTGCCTGATTTCATTTCTGTTTCTCTCCCAGGCCAGTACACACTTGCTCCTCACTCTCCCCAGCAGCCAGGAAGAGGTATAGCACACGCTGACCCCAAGTTCCGCAGCAAGGGCCCATTATTTTAGTGGAAAACAAATGAGGCAGCAGTCTGAAATGCATAAAAAGAGTAATTTGCAGCCAAATTCAGCATCATGTCACAGAATTCAGCCTAGATGCTAAAGAATGCACAGAGTGCTGATTAGAACGGATAAGAGAAACAGGCATATTTAGAAAAAGGAGACAAACTACTTACATATAGAGAAATTCTCTGTTAACAAGGACAACTAGAAATAATCTTGAATTACAGCAAGAATTCCCCACAGTAACTTTATAGAACAAAAAAGTTTTACAAGTTCTAAAGAATTAATTTACTAACTTTTATGAATAATCAACTTCTCTAGCTTCCTTTTGGCAGCAGCTCTCTCCACAATCTTCTGGTCAACAGTATTTGCTGTCACGAGGCGATAAACAACAACTGGCTTTGTCTGACCAATTCTGTGACACCTGTCTTGGGCCTGAAGGTCAGACTGGGGGTTCTAAAATGAACGAGATTAAAGAAATCAAATTAGATTAATTGTTGAAGATGCACAATGGATTCCATTTTCCATCACTCAGCTTTCCAAGCTGTCACTTTTCAGGCTGAAAAATCTACCACAGGGGATTTTGTATGGTGGGAAGTGGGAAAGATTGAGAAAAAAAACAGTTCAGAAGTTCTGGGGAATGAGTGAGAGATATTTATTCCTGTACTAAAAAAGCTGTAATTAATGATGGCATTAGCCCTCACTGAGATGGAATTAGCCCTCACTGAGAAATACTTTTGCTCCTGAATTCTCAATTTGTTTATTTGGAGCTCTTCATAGTTCCTCAAATGGGAAGGGATATGCTAAGTATGCTTGTGCAGCCTAAGTAGCTGTATACGGAAAAAGTTGAAGATGTACAAATCCATAGGGATTAGACTCCTAACAGCTCTTCAACCATCCTCCTGAGGCCCACAGGAGTCAGTGGGGTTCTGGCTGGCTGGAGCTTTGGGATGTCAGCTGACTGGGGAAAATTTTGGGGACCAGAGCCGAAAAAGGCAGCTGTTGAAATAGGGAACTTTGCAAAAGTTGTCTGCCCAAGACGGCTCAAACTTCTTTAAGAGCTTTAAACTTCTTCTCTCCAAGGTAGGCATTTTAATAATTATCAGCACTCAAGCAGTATACATTCTTTTCAACTAGCAGAAAAGCCTGTTTTTAAGGAAAGTCAGGGTATCAGCCATTTGCCTACCAAGCAATCTTAGGTGGTTTGTATAGGCCAGCACATTTTTACTTATTACCCTATGCTACATATTTAATCTGAATATATATATATTTTACTATGAAATTTTCACATACATTACTTTCACAGACTCTATCTGGTAAAGCATCCCATAACACAAGATGCTAAGTGAGTATCTAGGGTTACAGTAGAAAATCGTATGATGTAGCATTTGAGAAACAGTATGTCATCTTACCCAGTCACTATCATAGATGATGACCGTGTCTGCTGCAGTCAAATTAATGCCCAGGCCTCCAGCCCGTGTACTCACTAAAAATATGAAAACTTCAGGATCTGTATTAAATTTATGCATCTGGAAAAGAATACATCTAACATGAAACAGAATACAGAATAAAAGGATGTGGTCAGTGGTTTTTTTTAAAATCCATGTTTTAAATTAAATCAGATTAAAAATATATTATTTGCTTTGTCTTTCTACAAGGCATTACATATAAAGGATACCAACAGAGGTTGAATTTATTGCAATTAGTTGAGTTGGATACATGCACCTAAGTATTTAAGCTGTTACTTACATTTTCTTCTCTCTCTGTATAGGACATGGATCCATCCAAACGACTAAATTTGTAATTCCGCAGATAGCAATAATCCATCAAAATGTCCAACATCAGTGTCATTTGTGAGAACAGCAACACCTACAAGTAGTTAAGATTCCTCAATATCCCTATTTTTTAAAAATAAAACCAAACACACAACAAGGCAACTGATTAGTTATTATCCATATTCCTAAACAAAAATACCTTGTGTCCTCTCTTTTTCAGTTCTGGCAGCATCCGGTCCAAAAGCAGGAATTTGCCTGAATTCTTCACTAGATCTTCATCAACCTTAAAACAGAGTAAAAAGGAAAAGTCAAGATTTACAATCTCTCAGATGCATCAATATTCAGGTACTAGAGATGACGGATAATGCACTAGGCTTCCACCCACGTGGCTAATACTATCCCATCCTTGTCTAGTCTAGATCATTTGATTGTGTCAACCATTAGTTGTGGCTCAAAGTTCCTCTGAATGATAGTGGATTCAACTATATGGCAGTCATGCTCATGTTAGTTTGCAAAACTATATTTTGAATGAGATCATTTCGTTTTCATTAATGCTTATTAAGGGTTAGTAAAAATGTTAGAGGGTTTAAGCTCCCAAATATACACTATCATCCAATTTTTTCCCCTTTTCAATATAGTAAGAGGGTTTATGTAGTATAAAAAAAACTATTAAGATGACCTTTATATATAGTTATTACTTTGTATATATCTTTTGAGTGGGAGGTTGGATGTTGAGCTCCAGAAAGAACATTTTGTCTTGTAAACCAGTTCTAGGAAGCTCTCTCTAGAACAGTGGTTTTCAAACTTTTTTTCTGGTGACCCAGTTGAAGAAAAATTTTTATGCCCGTGACCCAATGGAGCTGGGGATGAGGGATTTGGGGTGTGGGAGGGGGCTCAGGGCTGGGACAAAGGATTGGAGTGCAGGGTTCAGTGGGGGTGGGGGGGCTCTAGGGTGGTGCCAGGGATGAGGGGTTTAGGGTGCAGGAGAGGGCTCTGGGTTTGGAGAAGGCTCAGGGCTGGGGCAGGGGATTGGGGTGCGAGATTATCTTCGGCGGCTCCTGGTCAGCAGAGCAGCCAGGATGCAGAGGCAGGCTTCCTGCCTGTCCTGGCACCGCTGACTGCGTTGCGCCCTGGAAGCGGCCAACAGCAGGTCCAGCTCCTAGGTGGAGGCGCACAAGCAACTCCTTGCGGCTCTTGCCCACAGGCACTGCCCCCCCCCCGCATAACAGACATCGAACTTACTCCCTCTCATATCTGCTGCAGGAAATTTCAAAACAAGACTGAATCACATTAGTAGGGTTTTGTGGAGAAGCATACTATACAAGTCTAAAGCTGTTCACCGGCATTACATTAACTACAATAATTTTCAAAAAAAACACTGCTCTGAATGCTTCAAGATATATACCTTAAATTGCTGTGTGGCAGGGTCCAGTGGATATTCAATGAGATATGGATGGTTACAACACTTCCTCAGTAACATCATAATATTCTGCAGTTTAAGGTTGATTTCTGAATCTGTAGGAATGGTCATTTCTATCACTGGCCTTTCAAAGACACAATATTATTAGTACAGCAAAATATCAATGCATTTCAAGTACAGTACAACCTAACAAATGTCTGGAAGACCTACTGTAAACTACTGGATTTTCAGAATTAGAAAGAAAGGATAATGCAGCTTTTCATTTATCTTGATTCAGCAATTTAGTTTCAATTTTATGCAATATTTCATAGTGTATTAAAAATGATCTTATAAGCTACAAAGATATTTTTAAAACAGGGATTTTTTTCTTCAAGATATGCACCTCTCTTTTTCTACTTCCTCTTGCATTTTGCTGATCAGTTTTTCCAGCTCATCAGGTGTATCAGCATCTAATTCACGGTAATCAACCGCCTTTCTACTCCGACGCTTTGGTCGTCCTGTAGGACTCAATTCGACTACTTCTTCCTGTAGAAAGTGATATAAATTGTGAGTCAGATGACATTTCACATGTATCATTGGGGGGAAGGGGAGAGGGCAGCCGGATGTGACCCAATCCCTTGGTTTCCCAGTGATTCTCAACATATCTGCTGCTTTAAGAGAGTCTCTTCACTAACAGTACACATTCCCCAATATTTATTATTGAAGATAAATATAAATTATTGGGAAAATATTTTATACTGCCCAAGTTTCTCTGTGACATTGATGTAGTGAAGACTGGTCTGCAGCTGACATCAGAAAAAGACAGGTACCTTTTCCCTTAACTGGTGTTCTTTGAGATGTGTTGCTCATGTCCATTCCATATTAGGTGTGTATGCTCGCCACATGCACCAGTGCCGGAAGTTTTTCCCTCAGCAGCATCCATAGGGGACCAGCTCTGGCACCCTCTGGAGTGGCACGCACATGCCGCACTATAAGGGGTGCCCCTGGCTTCCTCCACCCTCAGTTCCTTCTTGCCAGTCAACTCCAACAGTGGGGAAGGAGGGTGGGTCATGGAATGGACATGAGCAACATCTCGAAGAACACCAGTTACGGAAAAAGGTAACTGTCTTTTCTTTGAGTGCTTGCTCATGTCCATTCCATATTAGGTGACTCCTAAGCAGTACCAACGGAGGTGGGTAGAAGTTCATAGATTGCAATACATCTCTGCCAAACCCAGCGTCGTCTTTGGTCTGCTGAGTGATGGCATAATGCACCATGAACATGTGGACAAAGGACCAAGTCGCGGCTCTACAGATGTCCTGGATAGGGATGTGCACCAGGAAGGCTGCCAAGGACACCTGAGCTCTAATCGAGTGGACTCTGATGATCGGCGGCAACAGGACCCCCGCCAATTCGCAACATGTCCGTATGCAAGAGGTGATCCAGTTAGAAATCTCTGCGAGGACACTGGAAGGCTCTTCATCCTATCCACTGTGGCGATGAAGAGCAGAGATGATTTACGGAAAGGCTTGGTACGCTGTAGGTAAAAAGCCTAGGCCCTACGGACATCCAGCATGTGACAATGCCTCTCTTCACTCACTGGTCTTGTGCAGCTTGGGACAGAACACCGGGAAGATGATGTTCCGGTTCATATGAAAGGTAGATACTACCTTTGGCAGGAAGGCTGGGTGGAGCTGCAGCTGAACCTTATTTTTGAAGAAGACCATGTATGGCAGTTCTGAGGTCAAGGATTTAATCTCAGAGACTTGTCTCGCCGATGTCACCGCCAGCAAGAAAGCAACCTTCCATGAAAGGTGGGAAAGGGAGCAGGAGCCCAGCGGCTCAAAGAACCAAAATCCCATTGTGGGACAAGGGTCCGTACCTGCGGGAAGAGTCTTTCGAGGCCTCTCAAGCATCTGACCATGATGTCATAAGAAAACATCGTCTGGCCCTGGATCGGTGGGTGAAAAGCAGAGATGGCTGCGAGATGTACTCTAATGGAAGAGTGTGCCAGGCCCTGGTTCCTCAGATGAAGCAGGTAGTCTAAAATAGACTGTACGGAAGAATGCGAGGGAGAGATGTCATGCTCGGACACCCAGCAGGAAAACCTCCTCCACTTGGCCAGGTAAGTCAGTATGGTTGAGGGCTTCCTACTCCCCAGGAGGACCTGTTGGATCTCATCTGAGCAGGTCCGCTCCTCCAGGTTCAGCCATGCAGTATCCAGGCCGAGAGGTGGAGGAACGTGAAGTTGGGGTGTAATAGCTGACCGAGGTCCCGTGACAGCAGGTCTAGCTGGTTGAGCAGGGGCCAGGGAGGGGCCGCTGCCAGGTTCATGAACGTGCTGAACCATTGCTGGTGATGCCATGCCTGGGAGATCATGATAACCTGCGCCTTGTCTCTCTTTATCTTTGCCAGGACCTTGCTGATGAGTGGAATCGGAGGGAACGCATATATCAGGCTCCCTGACCAGGACAGGAGAAAGGCATCGGAGAGGGAGTCCTTGCCCAGACCTTGCTGAGAACAAAACTGATGACATTTCCTGTTCTGCCTGGTGGCGAACAGGTCCACTTGGCGAGTACCCCACCTCTGGGAGATCATGCAAGCTACCTCTGGGTGGAGCGACCACTCGTAGTGAGAGAAGTCCCTGCTGAGGTGATCCACTAGCATGTTCTTGACGCCAGAAAGCTGACAAGCTTCCAGGTGGATTTCGTGGCTGATGCAGAAGTCCCAGAGATGGATTGCCCCTGCAGCCATGGCTGGCGACGGTCTATTCCCTGTCCAGGGATCACCTGGAAAAGATTGTTACCATCCCCACAATGAAACTTACCTCACTGCGATGGTGGACTGATAGCAGGACAGTTCTAGAGGGAGTTCCCCCTCACTCCATCGAGTTGGTTTTGGATGCCTTGGACCTCGGCTGAGGTACGCACCTCAGCAATCTCCAGGCGCAGGATATGTGGTCCCCGGAAGAGATGACATCTCACATAAACGTCAAAGAACTCAGAGCGATCCACTGGGCATGCATAATATTCCTATCTCACATGTCGGGCAAGGTGGTGAGAGTCCTGATGGACAACACAGCCTCAATGTTCTACATCAATAGGCAAGGGGGAATGCGCTTGTCGGCCCTCAGCCAAGAGGCAATCCATCTCTGGGACTTCTGTATCAGCCACAAAATCCATCTGGAAGGGGTAAAACCACCACAGAAGGAGCAGAGGATGTCAAACAGGGAGCCCGAAGGCTCCTCCAATTCCTTTGCCTGAAGTCCCAGGTTAGATGCAACCCTCTTCAATAGTTCCTGGTGTGTCTTAGCATCATCCTGAGGAACTGGGTGAGAGGGTCCCATGATAGCCTTGTCTGGTGATGACAAGAACGATGCTGATGCTGTGGGATCCTCAATATCCATTGGTGGTCCAGCAGCTTGCTCCCCTAGGTCCTCCTGGACCTGTGGGATCTTTACCCCCGAAGCCTCGAGCACTAGAGGGGGCTGGCATCAAGTGGGCAGCCTGAACCCCCAAGGATTCCATGGATACTATGGCAACCGGCCACTGTGCTTGGGATCACAGGATGGGTTTCAGTGCAGATGATGTAGATGGCACTGCAGGCATCAGCGCTTGTCCCACAGTCAGGGGACCCTGCTCCATGCTGGAGCTATAACTGGAGATCGGGCAGGACGGCACGGTGGCTCTTGTCTGACTGGTGCTGGTCGCTGCGCCTCAAGGTAGACCTGTCTGAGTGAGACGAATGTCTTGGTCAGGGCCTCAGGGACACCTATTGCGTTCGCAGGATCAGCGTTGGAAATCCGGAGATCTACGCCTGATGTACTCGACCGGTACCAGGATGTCAAGCAGGACCAGGAGTTACCACGAGCCGATTGCCAGGACGATCTTGCCAAATATGGCAATCTTGGAGACGGATGATGATGCCTAGTGATTGGTGGCTTCGGTCCCCCGATCGGTCCTGTGATCTGTACCGAGCCCTTGGAGATGCGAGGGGTCGGTCTTGGTGTTTCTGCCGGGGGGCACATGCCTTGGTGGGTCTGCACCAGGCTACCGGCGAGGTATGCCTTGAATCCTGCTGTCGGTGCCGAAAGTCAGGAGACAGGCTCTGCTGAGCCTGCTTCTCTATCTCTGAGATGTGATGGCTTTGAGCAGGCGAGCGGTGGTGGGACGTCCATTGTAATGGGGAACAGTGCTGCTGAGGCAGAGACATACGCAGAGGTACCAAGGCGGGTTTACACTGAGACCAGGGTACCGCTGGAGCTGGTGTGGGCAGCACCGGAAGTGTCAGGATCTCCTGAGATACCTGTAGGGCTTTGGGTGTCGATGGCACCTGAAGCTGACAGAAGCCTCCACTGTTATCCGGAGTTGCAGGCAAGGTATGGGATGGGCAGCACCGCTCAACTTGAGCTGGGGCACGACTTCCTGAAAGGGGTATTGAGCTGCCAGCGTGGGTCTTGTGGGATGTAGGAGATCTTCCCCTCACTGTCTTCTTTAGCTTCTTGGCCAGAGCCATGGAGGGGGATCGACGCCCTGGTGCCAAGTTGGACTATTGCTCCGGTGCCGGAGTGAGTGCAGACTCCATCAGGAGCACTTTAAGGCGGTTGTCCTGCTCCTTTTTCATCCTGGGTTTGAAGGACTTATAAATATGACACTTGTCACTTATGTGCCCTTTGCCCAAGCACCTTAGGCAGCTACTATGGGGATCACTGATGGGCATAGCCTATTTGCAACGATCACAGTGCTTAAAGCATGCCCCATCCCAAGGCCGAGTCCCATTCAGGACTAAAGAAGATTTTAAGAACTACTACTAAGGGTAACTAATTCAACTACTAACTATATATAACTATATTACAGGTTTTGTAACGTTCGCAAGAACAGAGAACAAAACAATGCTAGCCAAAGCAGCAGATGCTCCAGCACCGTCACTGGTGTAGAATCATAGAATCTCAGGGTTGGAAGGGACCTCAGGAGGTCATCTAGTCCAACCCCCTGCTCAAAGCAGGACCAAACCCAACTAAATCATCCCAGCCAGGGCTTTGTCAAGCCTGACCTTAAAAACCTCTAAGGAAGGAGATTCCACTACCTCCCTAGGTAACCCATTCCAGTTCTTCACCACCCTACTAGTGAAAAAGTTTTTCCTAATATCCAACCTAAACCTCCCCCTCTGCAACTTGAGACCATTACTCCTTGTTCTATCATCTTCTACCACTGAGAACAGTCTAGATCCATCCTCTTTGGAACCCCCTTTCAGGTAGTTGAAAGCAGCTATCAAATCCCCCCTCATTCTTCTCTTCTGCAGACTAAACAATCCCAGTTCCCTCAGCCTCTCCTCATAAGTCATGTGCTCCAGCCCCCTAATCATTTTTGTTGCCCTCCGCTGGACTCTCTCCAATTTATCCACATCCTTCTTGTAGTGTGGGGCCCAAAACTGGACACAGTACTCCAAATGAGGCCTCACCAGTGCTGAGTAGAGGGGGATGAAGGAACTGAGGGTGGGAGGAGCTGGTGGTGCCCCTTATACCACAGCATGTGCATGGCATTCCAGAGGGCGCCAGAGCCGGTCCCCTACGGATACCGCTGAGGGAAAAAACTTCCAGCACTGGTGCATGTGGCAAGCACAGACACCTAATATGGAATGGACACGAGCAAACACTTAAAGAACCAGTCGCTTATAACTGACCCTACCATGTGTGAACTTGGCTCTGATTTATCATGCTGGTCAGGGTCCTTCTGATACCTTTTCGAGCAGGCCAGGGTCAATGTGCAGCCAGGCTTCACACCTGGGGCCACATCCAGTTATGGCCAAAGAGACAATGTCACACATTATTGATGACTGCCCTCTGACAAGATTTGATGGTCTCCGAGGCCAGTCTGAGGTATCTACACTTGGCAGAGGAGGCTGCCACAAATTGCCTTGGCAAGCTCTGCATTTGATAAGAAAATGACTATTGAAGGTCATTCTCTAGTCCTACCTAAAAAAGTTATGTTGTAACAATAACTGAAGTATGACCACTGAAGATGTCCAGTGGTTTACTACTTAACTAAACTTAAATTCCACTTTTTTAAAAAAAGTGGTCTCAATTCTCAGTACACAACTTTAGATACTGAAAGCCTAATTTTCTAAGGCCTGGTCTACACTAGGACTTTAAATCGAATTTAGCAGCGTTAATTCGAATTAACCGCTCAACCGTCCACACCAGGAAGCCGTTTAATTCGACCTAGAGGGCTCTTTAGTTCGAATTCGGTACTCCACCCCGACGAGGGGAGTAGCGCTAAATTCGACATGGCTATCTCGAACTAGGCTAAGTGTGGATGCAAATCGAACTTAGTAGCTCCGGGAGCTATCCCACAGTGCACCACTCTGTTGATGCTCTGGACAGCAGTCCAAGCTTGGATTCTCTGACCAGCCACACAGGAAACGACCCGGGAAAATTTGAATTCCTTTTCCTGTCTGGGCACTTTGAATCTGATGTCCTGGTTGGACATCGGGGCGAGCTCAGCAGCACCTGCAACGATGCAGAGCTCTCCAGCAGAGGAGTCCATGCAATCCCAGAATAGAAAGAGGTCCCCAGCATGGACAGACCATGAAGTCCTGGATCTGATCGCTGTGTGGGGCGATGAGTCTGTGCTTTCGGAGCTGCGCTCCAACAAACGGAATGCAAAGACCTACGAGAAGGTCTCCAAAGCCATGGAACTCAGAGGATACAGCCGGGATACAACGCAGTGCTGCGTGAAAATCAAGGACCTGAGACAAGGCTACCAAAAAGTCAGAGCGGCAAACGGACGCTCCGGAGCACAGCCCCAGACATGCCGCTTCTACGAGGCACTGCATGCCATTCTAGGTGGGTCTGCCACCACTGCCCCACCAGTGACCGTGGACTCTGAGTATCGGATAGTGTCGAGGGGCAGTTCCTCGGCGATGTTCGCCGATGGGGAAGATGAGGAAGGGTTTGTGGAGGACGATGCAGGCGACAGCGCTTACAATACCGCTTTCCCCGACAGCCAGGATCTCTTCATCACCCTCACAGAGATCCCCTACCAACCCTCCCCAGCCGTTAACCCGGACTCAGAATCAGGGGAAGGATCAGTCGGTAAGTGCTATAAACATGGAAACATTTATTTTTTAAAAAACAGGAATAAAAAATATGTAAAAACTATATAAAAACTTTTCCTTAAAAAACTATATAAAGAGAAGGTCCACACATATAGGGATGGAACAGAAATCCTCCTGGGACACTTCCACGAAGCTCTCGGAGAGCAGCTCGAAAAGTCTCCGCAGGAGGTTCCTGGGGAGAGGTGCCTTATTTGGTGCTCCGTGGAAGCACACTCTTCCGCGCCAGGCCATCCTAATGTACAGCGGAATCATTGCCTCCACCAGCATGGCAGCATACGGTCCTGGTCTGTGCAGGGATTCTAGCAGCATCCTCTCTCTCTCTCTCCGAGTGACCCGCCTCAGGGTAATCTCGTTCGGCGACTGCTGCATCTAATTAGGGCAATTAGTGTACTGTTACTATTGTGAATGCTTGACTTTTACTTTGCATAGCAATGACCTTCGTTTAACAGCCACGTGTTGGAGGCCGCAGAGGAAAAGCATACAGTGATCTTTCCCGGGCACAGCCGCGAGGGGCTGGAACAGGGTCAGACTTTATGCTTTACAGATTGCCTTTAGCGGGAGGGCACAGCTATCCATTAACTGTTAAGCAGCCTATAGTGTAGTGCTTACCAGGCCTGGCTGCTACACGGATTCAGCTGTACCGCCCCGCTTGTCTGATCTCCTGTGCAAGACCGCAGCCAATGAAAGCGTATTCCGAAATCTCGAACTTGTCCTGAGAGCTCGTGAGTCTAGGTGCCTTGTATGGTCTTGTTCACAGAAACTGACTAGACTGTGTTCAGTGTTTGCAAACATGTATCTTTTCAAGGAAATCACTTCCTTTTTCCCATCACACAGCTGCGGCTCTTTCACGAACTGCCCCGGCATCCCCCTCACAGAGGCTGGCGCAGATTAGGCGGCGAAAGAAAAAGACTAGGGACGACATGTTCTCTGAACTGATGGCTTGCTCCAGAGCCGAGGCGGCCGAGCAGAGACAGTGGAGGGAGACCCTATGTCAGCACCAGCGCTCACACAGCGAACGGGAGGACAGGTGGCGGCAGGAAGACCAGCAGGCGACTCAAACGCTGCTTGGGCTAATGAGGGAGCAAACGGACACGCTCCGGCGCCTTGTAGATGTTCTGCAGGACCGCAGGCAGGAGCAGAGAGCCCCCCTGAACTGTATCTGCAACCGCCTTCCCCCGCCACAAAGTCCTGTCCCCCCCTCACCAAAAATCACAAGAAGGAGGGGCGCTAGGGGCCGTGAAAACTGTCACTCCACCCCAGCAGAGCGCTCATGTACCAAACAGCTCTCATTCCCTAAAGTATGAGAAGTGCTTCCCTTCCTGGATCACCCAGTCCCAAATCCAAGTTTCATCCCCCCACTGTGTAGTTGAGTATTAAAAGTAGTTTGTTGTTATTCACTGTTTCCGTCACGTTTTCCTTGTCAGAAGACTTTGTGTGAATGGGGGGGGGAGGGGTTTTTTAATTGCATAGGACAGCCTCCATTACCAGGGTACAGACTTGGGGGCAGGATCAACAGCAGGACACACACAGACTGCAGTCACTAGGCACTAGGGTCATTCTGGGAGGTTAATGCTGCCCCGGGTCAGTCTGTGAGGTGTATGCTGCCCCAGGGTCCTAGCGCCTGCCATCCACAAATGGCAAGGCAGGCTGCCCTTACCATGCCCTTCCACCCTAGCCACGAGCCTCTCCGATGCCCTGAGCCCCAGCAAGAGCCCTCATCCACGGACACATACTCACCCTTCCCACACACCCCTCACCCCTTCCTACGCCCCAACCCCCAGCCCAGAGCCTGCATCCAAACTCCGTCCCAAAGACGGCACCCCTCACCCCTTCCTGCAAACCCACCCCTTCCTGCACACCCACCTGCAACCGTCCTCCCCCCAGAGACCGCTGTAGGAGCAGGAGCCTGTCATTCCTCTAGTGTAGAAGCGGTCTGGACATCAGTGCACACCGTACCCACCACAGTCCGCGTCCATGTTTCAACCCTTGAACAGGAATTCATAATTAAAGAAAACTTTATTAATAATCAGTGTTCCATTAAAGTTATTTTAAAACGTGTGTTGGAAGGGGGGAAACCTGGAGAATGGGGTATGTAACCGCAGATCGAAGTCAACAGTCACTGAAACAGGCTCAGGTTCAGCTTCTCTGTAAATCAACTGGAGAGTCATAGGTTACCCTGCTCTCCGAGGAACCTATCTTTCAAAGCCTCCCAGATGCACAGCGCTTCCCGCTGGGATCTTCTATCGGCACGGCTGTCTGGCTGAGCGTAATCAGCAGCCAGGTGATTGGCCTCAACCTCCCATCCAGCCATAAAGGTCTCCCCCTTGCTCTCACAGAGATTGTGGAGCACACAGCAAGCAGCAATAACGGGGATATTTTTTTCGCTGAGGTCCGAGCGAGTCAGTAAGCTCCGCCATCTCCCTTTGAGACGTCCGAAAGCACACTCCACCACCATTCTGCACTTGCTCAGCCGGTAGTTGAAGAGTTCCTTCTCACTGTCCAAGGCGCCTGTATAGGGCTTCATGAGCCAGGGCATTAGCGGGTAGGCTGGGTCCCCGAGGATCACTGTAGGCATCTGCACATCCCCAACCGTTATTTTGTGGTCCGGGAAGAAACTACCTGCCTGGAGGCGTTTAAACAGACCAGAGTTCCTGAACACACACGCGTCATGAACCTTGCCCGGCCACCCGACATAGATGTTGGTAAAACGTCCCCTATGGTCCACCAGTGCTTGCAGCACCATAGAAAAGTAGCCCTTTTGGTTAATGTACTCGCTGACCTGGTGGGCCGGTCCCAGGATAGGGATGTGAGTGCCATCTATAGCCCCACCGCAGTTTGGGAATCCCATCGCGCCGAAGCCATCTATGATGACCTGGACGTTTCCCAGGGTCACTACCTTTGAGAACAGTTGCTCAACGATTGCGTGGGCTACTTGAATCACAGCAAGCCCTACCGTAGATTTGCCCACGCCAAAGTGGTTTGCTACTGACCGGTAGCTGTCTGGCGTTGCAAGTTTCCAGAGGGCTATGGCCACTCGCTTCTGCACAGTCAGGGCTGCTCGCATCCGGGTGTCCTGGCGCTTCAGGGCAGGGGACAGCAAGTCACAGAGTTCAAGGAAAGTGCCCTTACGCATCCTGAAGTTTCGCAGCCACTGTGATTCATCCCAGACCTGCAGCACTATGCGGTCCCACCAGTCCGTGCTTGTTTCCCGGGCCCAGAATCGCCGTTCCACACCATGAACTTGACCCATTGCCACCATGATCTCCACTGCGCGGCGTACCCTGCTTTGTGAGAGGTCTGCGCCACTCTGTGACTTCCTTCCTCACCGCGCTGCCGGAGCCTCCTCGCCCGATTTCTCAGCAGCTGACTGTGGAAGAGGTGGACGATAAGGTGCGAGGAGTTGACAACGGCCATAAGTGCAGCGATGATCGCAGCGGGCTCCATGCTCGCAGTGCTGTGGCGTCCGAGCTGTAACCGACCAGAGAAGGGCGCAAACAGATTTCCCGCCGGCGCTTTCAAGGAGAGAGGGCGGGAGTGACGGTTGAATGATGACAGTTACCCAAAACCACCCTCGACACATTTTTTCCCCCAGCAGGCATTGGGGGCTCTACCCAGCATTCCACTGGGCAGCGGGGACTGCGGGAACTGTGGGATAGCTTCCCACAGTGCACCGCTTCCAAAGTCGACGCTGGCCCCGTTACTGTGGACTCAGACAGTCGAATTAGTGTATTTAGTGTGGATACACAAATTCGACTTCATAAGGTCGATTCCACAAATTCGAGTTAAGTAGATTCGAAATAGTCTTGTAGTGTAGACATACCCTTAGAGGAGCATGGGCACACATTGCTCTTGTGGACTATCACAACAACCTTAACTGTCACTTGAGCAAGAGGAAGGTCTCTTAGGGTATGTCTACACTACGAAATCAGGTCGAATTTATAGAAGTCATTTTTTTAGAAATCATTTTTATACAGTCAATTGTTCGTGTCCCCACACAAAATGCTCTAAGTGCATTAAGTCGACGGACTGCGTCCACAGTACCAAGGCTAGCATCAACTTCCAGAGTGTTGAACTGTGGGTAGCTGTGGGTATCTATCCCACAGTTCTCGCAGTCTCCGCTGCCCATTGGAATTCTGGGTTGAGATCCCAATGCCTGATGGGGCAAAAACAGCGTCGCGGCTGGTTATAGTACATGTCGTCAGGCCCCCCTTCTCCCTCTATGAAAGCAACAGCAGACAAGCGTTCTGCAACTTTTTTCCTGGGTTACCTGAGCAGACGCCATACCATGGCAAGCATGGAGCCTACTCAGGTCACCGTACGTCTCCTGGGTGCTGGCAGACGTGGGACTGCATTGCTACACAGCAGCAGCTCGTTGCCCTTTGGCAGCAGAAGGTGCATTACGATTGGTAGCCATCGTTGTCGTACTCCTGGGTGCTCTTTTAGGTGACCTCAGTGAGGTCGGTCAGGGGCGCCTGGGCAGACATGGGAGTGACTCAGCCAGGTCATTCCCATCTTCTGCCAAGCACCCAGGAGATGCTGATGGCTAGCGGTTATACTGCACCGTCTTCTGGCAAGCAGCCAGGAGATGATGATGGAGAGCAATCATAATGCAGCATCTTCTGTCGAGCACCCAGGAGATAATGATGGCTAGTGGTCATACTGCACGGTCTGCTGCCAGCCTAAGATGTAAAAGATAGATGGAAAGGATCAAAACAAGAAATTGACCCAATTTGTTTTGTGAAATCAATGGCCTGCTAAACCCAAGGTTTTGAGTTCAATCCTTG
This sequence comes from Mauremys mutica, assembly GCF_020497125.1. Taxonomy (NCBI): domain Eukaryota; kingdom Metazoa; phylum Chordata; order Testudines; family Geoemydidae; genus Mauremys; species Mauremys mutica. The sequence continues at coordinate 54,717,543 of NC_059078.1, read as the reverse complement.
AGGGGGCCATTCTGTGTGACAGTTGTTTGTGTTTCTCCTTGATGCAAAGCCACCCCTTTTGTTGATTTTAATTCCCTGTAAGCCATGTCAGTCGCCCCTCCCTCCGTCAGAGCAACAGCAGACAATTGTTTCGCGCCTTTTTTCAGCGCAGAACCATAAGCTGCAAAAGCAAAATCTGGCAAGGAGACAACGGCAGCGCAGTGACGAGAGAGATGAGGACATAGACTTCTCACAAAGTACGGGCTGGGCAACGTGCCCTGGCAATGTGCCCATCATGCTGATGAGCTCTGCATGGTCACTTGTGCTGATCAGCTCGCCACGCTGGCCAAACACGAAATGAAATTCAAAAGTTCGCAGGACTTTTCCTGTCTAGCTGGCCAGTGCATCTGAGTTGAGAGCGCTGTCCAGAGTAGTCACAATGGAGCACTCTGGGATAGCTCCTGGAGGCTAATACCGTCGAATTGCGCCCACACTACCCCTTGACCCAGCAAGGCTGATTTCAGTGCTAATCCCCTCGGAGGTGGAGTAAAGAAACTGATTTAAAGAGCCCTTTAAGTCGGAAAAAAGGGCTTCGTCGTGTGGACGGGTACAGGCTTAAATCAAGGTAACGCTGCTAAATTTGACCTAAAATCGTAGTGTAGACCAGGCCTTAGCTGTGAACTATAGAAATACCATTCTGTCCTTTCTAGGCTAAAACTAGCCAAGGAGCAACATGCTCTAAATTCTATTCCCACTGAAGTCATCAGCAATAAATTCCAATTAAAATAAGTGGCAGAAGGATTAAGCACAGTACTATTAATAAAAAGCTTTTGCTCAATTTTATTATTTTCTTCAATAATAATCAGGGCTGAAGTTTATAAAGATTTAAGTATATGGAAAGTTTGACAGGGTGATGAGCCAATTTTGAGCTGAGAGGCAATGAAATAATAGACGAAAGTCAAAGATCTCAAATCAGGAAAATATTTTAGAGACCTGTAACAAAAAAAATTTGACACACCAAAATTGTAAGGTAGGATGTTTCTATTGAACTTCAATGTATAGAATTCTAATATAATTAATGAGCTGTGCATCTGTACACAAAACGGAACTGGTAAAAAAAAAAGTGTTTTAGAAGGCACTACTAGTGTAACCAATGCTATGGTATTTTCATTCGTGAACCATTGACAGTAATAAGTTTTATACATTACTGAAGTCTACATCAGTAGGTACCTCATTGTTTCCAAGCAGCTTTTTAATGGTCCGATTTACAATAGCTGTATAGAAGGTTTCTTGTTTCTTTGCCAGTGGTGCATACACCACAACTTCTCGTTTAGGAGGAACCTCAAGAGCTACATCAGATTTCAGTCTTCTCAATAAGAAAGGCGTCAAAATCTAAAATGTAAACAAATATGTATTACACCCACTAAACATGTGGGGCCAAGCTCTCTAGTGCAGTGGTCTCCAACCTCTTTACGCACAAGATCATTTTTTGAATTTAAGGGCAACCCAAGATCTACCTCGCCCCTTCCCCGAGGACCCACCTACTCCATCCCCCCCCCCCCAATTGCTTGCCGTTCCCCACCCTTACTCACTTTCAGCGGGTTGGGGTTCAGGAGAGGGTGTGGGTTCTGGGTTGGGGCCAAGGGGTTCGCAGTGTGGGAGGGGGCTGGGGCAGAGCGTTGGGATGCAGGAGGTGGTACAGGGTGCTGGCTCTGGGAGATGGCTCAGGGCCAGGGCTTGGGGTGCAGGAGGGGGTATGGGGTGCTGGCACTGGGAGGGGGCTCAGGGCTGGGGCATGGGCTTGGGGTGCAGGAGGGGATATGGGGGGCTGGCTCCGGGAGGCTGCAGGTTGGGTGGTTGAAGAGAAATGCTGGTCCAGCATAGCTAGGCCTGCTGTACTCATACAACCTGCCCATTGAAGGGGGCGGCGCTTACCTTTGGCGGCTCCAGCCCCACACCACTCCCGGAAGGGGCCAACGCACCCTGTGTGGGGCACGTGGCTCCGTGCACTGCCTTTCTCTGGAGGAACTGCCCCCACAGCTCCCACTGGCCAGTTCCCCATTCCCAGCCAATGGGAGCTACAGAGGTGGTGCTTGTAGGCAGGAGCAACGCGTGAAGACCCCTCCCCCAAGCCCTTCCCCCGGGGCCGTGCTGGGCTAGTGTCCGTTTCTGCAAGAGGCATGGGGCTGGGACAGGCAGGGAGCCTGCCTTAGCAGCAGCCCAAATGCACCACCAGAGATTGTGATCGACTGGGAGTGTCCCCAGGATTGACCAGTCAATCACAATTGACCGGTTGGTGACCACTGCTCTAATGGCATACATTGGTGCAATGTCATTGACCTCAATGGTGTAGTGCCAATTTACACCAAAGAATTTGGCCTGTAGAGCTGTATACAACTACACGCTATAAGCTACATACATGTTGGGAATAGGCATGTCTTTGTGAAGATTCAGGACATATGAAAATACTGAGAAATCCTTATAATGGTGATGCAGTTATGGTCTACATGCCATAGCTTTGAAAAGTGGCTAGTTTAAAAATATTTTGAAAGTTACATTTAGCTTTAATCTTCAGAATTCTTAATTTCATTTCAAAACCAAAAAAAAAAAAAGTAATTATCAAAGACTTATACCATTCTTTTAATCTTCTAATGCTGAGATGGTCCAATACAAAAGAAATGTAGGAAGTGCCAACAGTGCCAAAGATACAACACCAGACCTGCTAAAAGACAGGTACCTTTTCCGTAACAGGTGTTATTTGAGATGTGTTGCTCATGCCTATTCCACAATAGGTGTGAGTGCTCACCATGTGCACCAGTGCCGGAAGTTTTTCCCCTAGCAGTACCCGTAGGGGGGAGGGCCCCCCGCAACCCCTGGAGTGGCGCCTGCCTGGCACGGTATAAGGGGAGCTGCGCGCTCCCCCCACCCTCAGTTCCTTCTTGCCAGACAACTCTGACAGAGGGTAAGGAGGGTGGGATGTGACATGAGCAACACATCTCAAAGAACACCAGTTACGGAAAAAGGTAACTCTTTTCTTCTTCAAGTGACTGCTCATGTGTATTCCACAGTAGGTGATTCCAAGCTATATCTGTTGGAGGTGGTAGGAGTTCCCAAGTTCTCAAGATGGAGGACAGCCCTGCCAAACCCGGCGTCATCCCTGGTCTGAGGGAAGATCACAGTGCGAGGAGAATGCGTGAACCGAAGACCATGTAGCGGCGCTACAAACATCCTCGATAGGGACGTGGGCCATGAAGGCAGCCAACGAGGCCTGCGCCCATGTCGAGTGTACCCTCACAATGGGTGGCAGGGGAACACCCGCCAATTCATAACAGGAACGGATGCATGAAGTGATCTAATTGGACAGCCTCTGAGTGGAAACTGGCTAGCCCCTCGCGCTCAGCCGAGGCGATGAACAGTTGTGAGGACTTTCTGAACAGCTTAGTCCACTCGAGGTTGAAAGCCAGAGCCCACCGCACATAAAGTGTATGGAGACGGGACTCTTCACTGGACGCGTGAGGCTTGGGCTGAGGACCCGTAGAAAAAAGTGTCCTGACTCATGTAGTAGGCGGAGACCACCTTGGGGAAGAACGCAGAGTGTGGGCGGAGCGCAACCTTGTCCTTATGAAAGACCGTGTACGGCGGCTGGGAGGTCAGGGCCCTGAGCTCCGTGACTCGCCCAGCTGACATGATCGCAACCAGGAAGGCCACCTTCCACAAGAGGTGAGACAAGGAGCACATGGCCAGTGGTTCAAATGGGGGCCCCATGAGACGAGCCGCCACCACCAGGTTTAGGTCCCACTGTGGGGCTGAGGGTCTAGAATACAGAAAAAAAACAGTTCAAACCCTTAATGACATAACGCCCCGGGCCAGCTGGAGGGCTTCAGGCGTAGAAGGCATCCAGACATCCTGAGAGGCTTGTTCCAAAGGGATCGGGCTACTCCGCTCAGCTTGAGTCGGAGGCCTGGGGCCCAGTGGGGATTGAGGACTGCCTGACATGGGCCTATCCTCTGTCCTAGATTCCCCTCAGTGCCGCTGTGAAGAGGGAGTCTTCTTAGCTCTCTTGGCGTGCCCCGTGGACGGAGAGCGGTGCCGACTGGTCAATGGTACTGGAGGGTTGCCGTGTACCAACACCGTGGTGCCGGGTACTGGTTCGGAGCGGTGTGCCAGGGTCGGGGTCAGCGCCTAATGTCCCTTTCTCTTTTGGTCCGAGGCTTAAATAGCTTGCAAATCTTGCACCTTTCACTGATATGGGTTTCTCCCAAGCAGTACAAAACAGTCTGTGTGTGGGTCGCTCCTTGGCACAGAACACCTGCAAGAGCCACACAATTTAAACCCCGGGGTGCGGGGCATGCCCTGGCCCGGGCTCACTGACTAACTAAACAGCTAACTAACTACAGGTACTAACACTGAACGAACAAACAGTTCTGGGGACAAGCTACAGCAAAGCTGGAGCAGAGCAGTTCCGATGCACCTTCACTGGCGGCAAGAAGGAACTGAAGGTGGGGAGAGCATGCAGCTCTCATACCGTGCCAGGCAAGCGCCACTCCAGGAGTCGCGGGGGGCGCTCTCCCCTATGAGTGCTGCTAGGGAAAAAACTTCTGGCACCGGTGCACGCGGCGAGCACGCACACCTATTGGGGAATACACATGTGCAATCACTTGAAGAAGTTGTGTTGTGATCAACTCCAAAGAAGAAATCTGTTCTAATAATATGCTCAAGATTAAAAGTGCAATAAAACTTTAAAACAACAGCAGCAAAATCAAGAACCCAGACCTGGTGCAACATGTGTAAGATGTTCTGCTCCCTTTCTTTAGCAACAATATCTTCAGCAATTTCTGTAATGCTTGTAATGTCAAACCAAGACTCAAAGCTAGAGACAGACAAAACAAATTCAAGTTATTTCATATAAGTTATTGTTATTTGAATGTGTCAAACTCCAAATAAGTTTCTAAAGCACCTTATGTATGAAAGACGTACAATGGGTAGAATTAAAACAAGCATTTTCTTTTGTCTAAGGCCAGACAATTGTAAACGGAATTATAATACATAGACATGTTAATTGGAAAGCACAGTGCAATCTGTTATACAAAACAACATTACTTCTGCTGTAGAACTAGACATTTGCAACCTCTTTCCAGCTTAGCACTAAATTCAAGTTGTTTTTTGGCACTGCGACGTGACAGGTAGTCATGAAGGAAAACTTAATGCTTGCTGCTTGGCTCAGAGGGTTTTAATTTTTGCTCAGTGGCTGAGATACGAAAATTGTTTCCCTCTCTGTGGAAGCAACTTCAGAAATGAAAAAAAAAAAAGTCACTTGAAGGAAAAAGCCATTCAAGCCCCTCCATCACAGAACAAAGGTGAATCCAATCACTGTGTGACAAATTATCAATTTATCCAACTCAAATGAACAGATGGATATTGTAATGATGTAGGGCATTAGTTCTGAGTAGCTCAAGCAGAACACACACACAAACAGTCTGGGCCAATAGACCATGACCTACCTTTTCAAGTCATCAAATACATCTGGCAGCAGGAAGTTAAGTAGCGACCAGAGTTCTGCCAAGTTGTTTTGCAAGGGAGTACCAGTTAACAGAAGTTTATTGTCAGCATTAAACCGTTTTAACTCTCTGATAAGACGACAGTTCATGTTCTTAATCCTATGTCCTTCATCCACTATCAGATACTTCCAGAAGCAATGCTACGGAAAGAAAAGAAGTCACCTAGCATTTCAAGAAATGTGATCTTTGCCACATCAAAATACATACTACAGACAGGACTAGTAGAACTGCCTATTATGACTGCCCAACACTCCCCATTACCCTATTGTCATTTGCTTATAACTTTGCTAAACTTCAACTGTTTAGGCTAAAATTTCCCATGCCTAGAATCTAACTCAGGCTGGACTTTTTTTGGGGGGGGGGGGGGAAGGGGGATTTCACCCACAATACCCCAAGTTGTTTCCAAGAATGAGGCTAACAAAAATATTTTAAATTCATGTGACTTTATCTGGGCTCTAGTGGAGCAGGGAGTTAAAATCGGCAAGGACTGACCTGTGTGTCAGGGAAGCGTCTTTCAAAATATCCATAAAAACCCACCCCAAAGTCTCAGTTCGTACATACTCAGTGAAGACCATGCTTGAGCAACAGGCAACCTTAATTCTGGCATTTCCTAACTGTTGACTTTGCAACCTTAATGTTTTTAATGTAGTTCGTGTAATATTTTATAGTATTTATTATTCAGGAGTGCACCAACTGATGTATGTTATTAAGTTGGATACAGAAAAATGTGCTGCACCAGGAATGCTCCTTCCTTGACTCTACAGCGAAAGAAGAGATGACCATTATTAAGCAACCTCCTGTCTTAAGTGACCACTCCGATGTACTGTACTGAATATAAATTCTACTCCAAAACCCACTGTGACACTGCACCCTATATTCTTCACAGTAATATTACTATATGATTATGGCATAATTATGATGCATTTTGTACAAGATAAGTCACGTGGGGTGTCTTTGAAAAAGTTATGATTTGCTGAATATGATTATCCTATTTGTATTTGTATGCATGTAACATTTTTGTGTCTGAAATTATTAATACTGACTAGGGATTTCAAATGGGCTTACTCTGGAAAACACCCACAGCCAGCCTTTCAGGTACAACAATGAAGCCAGACAGTGCTCATCAACAAAGACAATGGAACCTGGAAGAACTTAACCATCCTGTGAAGGTTCCAGGCAGCCTGTAATTAATGGCTGCTATGACTCAGGGCTAGTCCACACTATGCAGCTTTTAGTGACAAGGCTGTGTCAACTAAAAGTTGCAAGAAGTCAGTGTGTGTAAACCCTCTCTGTTGGTATTTTGTCGGTACTTTTACCGACAAAATACTTCCAACCTCACGAGCAGCATCAGCTCCTGCTGACAAAGCTGCATTCACACTGCCACTTGCGTCAGCAAAACTTTTGTCTTGCGCATGGGAGTGGTGGTGCTTTTTTAAGTACCAGTGAAAGACAAAAGTTTTGTTGACATCGTCGTGTAGACAAGCCCTCAGTAATGTATGCAAGGGCTTGTGACCAGGCCACATGACTCTGGACTCCATCTTGGGATGTCAGTGTTTTTCCACATCTGTTATTCTTCACTCCCCACACAAGAAAACTCCTGGAAACACCTGAGGAACAAAGACTGAGTTGGGGGAAGTGCTGGACTCAGGCTAAAAGGATTTCAAGCCATGTATGAAAGACCTGGAGATTTCAAGCTGTAAAGCAAGTGCAGCTTGTTCCTTAAGAATCTGCAAGCCTGCTTGTATCATCTCTCAGGGTGAGAAACTGCTAATTCATATCCAATCTAGTATATTAAGCTTAGTTTGTGTTTTAATTATTTGCTAGATAATCTGCTTAGATCTGTTTCCTATCCCTTATAATCACTTAAAATCTATCTTTTGTAGTTAATAAACTTGTTTTTGCTTTATCTAAACCAGTGCATCTGAGTGAAATGCATGGGAAATAGTAGCTCAAGGGGCAAAGGTTGTTGCATAGTCCTCTCCACATGGGGGGGGGGGGGGGTAGACACGCAGTGAGCTTATACTGTACAAACCCCTATGCAGTGCAAGATGGTATAATTTTGGGCTTATGCTCCAGAGGGGGTGTGCGCCTGGGGGGCTAAATTACTTTTGCTGTAGACTTTCTACTGTTGCTTCATGCAGTGGCTGGTCAGAGAGCCTGCCTGTAACTGCAGTTGGATGTGTTCCTACCTGTGTGAATGCTGGTGGAAGTGTAGGACTGGGGGCAGGTCTGCAGCTTGTCACAGCAGCACAGTGAGAGAGGGAGCCCAGCCGGCTCAATGGTACCCCAGCTCCAGGTGGCACACTGGGGGGAACCTGTCACAACCACCTTCCCTTTAAACAACTAATTTTTGTTCATCTGTTGAGAGATCACTTAGGACAAGTTTGCATCAGGCTATGGATTATGCTTGCCTTCTCTACCATTGTCCACAACCGCTTTTGGGTAATGCAATCTATTTTTTTCAGAAAGTTACTAAATATGACAATCCAGGGCTCTAGACACTGAGGGAACAGTGCACTTGGAAACTGATAAAAGCAGCTATAACTGTTACAGTGTGACACTGCTACTGAGCAGAAAAAAATGTTTGAAGTTTCTACTGCAGTAGAAAGCAGTGTTGTAAGCTATATTAGAGATAGAGATACTGAGGCATTCCACTTGTGAAGGTGCACTTGTATACCTGCAAGGCATTTCTGTCTCTCATGGCTATTTCAAACGAGGTAATGACCACAGGATGAATTTGCAGTGAACCTTCTCGCCTGTGAATTTTTTGAACCAATTTACGACGTTCCTGCTGGGCTCCATGGTACAGCATTATGGGAATCTAAAAGGAGTTTTTATACTTCCATTAATAAGTAGCAATCAAGAACCCACACATTTTATAGTAATCACACTAAGAATCACCACCACTGTGGTTACAATACATATAGAACAAACAAGTTCCAAACCAAAACAGTTATGAGAATGAAATAATTTGCTCCTCTAAACACTAAAAAGAAAATACTTTTTACCTCTGGAGTGAATCTCTTGAACTCGGACATCCAGTTAGGAAGAGTAGACAAGGGACCACATACTAAGAATGGCCCAGGGACTCCTCTCTCTACCATCAGTGCTATTGTAGCAATACATTGGATTGTCTTTCCAAGTCCCATTTCATCAGCCAAAATGCCATTAATGCCATTTTCCCAAAGCATCTGCATACACAGAAAGATACATATGCCTAATAAGCACTAGACATCCAGGTGAATAAACACCTATGGCTGCATTCACCATTTGGCTCCTATCATCAATCTTTTCCCATACGCATATTTTCAGAGCTAGATGAATACAATTTCTACTTGCCTAATTTAAATACAAAGGATCTGTATGCACGTGCCAGTCAAATATTTATGCATATATGTGGCCAGTTAGGTGGCCAACTGACCTTGTGAAAGTGCAAGAACTTGGACACATATCAGGCATCTGTATGCCCTTAACTGAAAGCTTATCCCTAAATGATATGGTAACTTCACTGGAAATTTTCTGTTGACATTTTTCATTCTTGTTTCTAAACTAAAAGGTAATTTTTTATAAAGTTTGATACAAATTCTGTTTGGTCATTTTTGAGTAATCAAAGCAGAATATAGATACAGTATTTCATATTCAGACACTTTAGCGTTCAATATACAAATAAATTTTAAAAGTTAACGTTTGCTCCATGAATAAATATGCTTTACAAGTTAAACAAATACAGAGAGACATAGCTAACAAAAAACCAGCTACATAACTGTAGTGTCATGCTTCTGCACAGAAGTAGGAATCTCCCTACATAGTTACACTGATATTTTAGTCAACTAGCCTTTATCATCTGCCTTCTAAAATCAGCACATTGTTACCTTTAAGTTTGAGCCAAAAACTATCAGAGGAAAAAATTTGCGCTTGCATCCTTTTAAGCTTCTTTGATGGATAAAAGTCAGTGGAAAAGATTTAAAGAAAAGTTGGGAAAGGGGTTTTTTGTTTGTTTTTTAAATATTAAAAAGTTAGGTCTTGTCTACCCTGAAAGACACTATGGTCACATCTACACTAGGAGTGCTTTAGTAGTACAGATATACAATTATACCATATAAAGTGTGCTCCTAGTGTGGACACAACTTATATTAGAAAAACTGCACTTTTTCCAGTAAAGCCTATTCCAACCCTCTAGCCCAAGAGAAATAAGCTATAACATGAAAAAGCGCAGTTTTGCCAGTGTTCCTGTGGCTACAATAGGATCATTTGCTGGCACACTTCTTCACACCCTTGACCAACATAACGATGCCTGTAGAAATCTGTATTGTAGGTATGCCCTGTGATGACTGCAGAAGACTTAATTGAGTCTATTCTGTTCTTGTTGCTAAGTCAGGCTTTCCTTTCTGTATGCAGTGAAGTGCACAATTTAAATGAAACTGAATTTGCATGTAGGCTATTTATTTTTATTGAGCAATTGGAACAAATATTCAAGAGAGAAATGGATTTTAAGACACTTTTTAGAAGGCTCTTGGATCAGCAGCATTGGTCACAAGTTCCCATAAGGAGGAAACACATGCCTGAAGCTGGGTTGCACCTGCTGGTTGGTATACTCAGATTCCTGTCTAAGAGTGGGAAAATGGCACAAGATTCCACCCTGGGACAGGTACGGGCAAGAGGCCTACCACCTGAAGAGGTGCACTTAGAGAGACCAGACATGGAACAGGTGCAGTTAGCCCTGTAACCATGGGCAGTTGAAAGAGGAAAGACTTTTAAGCAGAATATTTAAATCTTTTAATACATTTAACTCCAATGCCCAATATAAAGAAGTCTTTGTTAAAAATTCAAAAATACCAACACTCCAAATAGGTTGCAAGAGCTCACAACACACATCAGATCCCCAAGACATTCTCTAGTTAGAGTAGGGAAGACTAGACTTGACGCTCCTGATATTTTTAAAGTGAAAAATCAAGAAGAAAAACTTTATGATGTATAAAAGAGGCCTGGATATTCTTTAAAGAAACAATAAGGTGTATGAGCTCAATTTTGTGTTTTAGAAATCCTTTACAGGCCACTTGTAATTCCAAAACAAAGATGGAAGCACTGATTTTTTACACTGGGGATAGAGCTCAATTGAAATCAGGTAAAGAACATCCTGCCTGAAATATCAGTATGTTGTAACAGGGAAAATGGAGTACAGCCTCCCACATGCATGTTTTCCTCCTATTAGAAGAGTGGCTTTAAGCTGTCTTTCTTCAAAACTTCCACCCGGACATTACGTGGCAATGTCCCCATACATATTCCCTTCTTTTAAAGAAACGTGCATGCAATTTCTGCAGTTCAGTCAACCACAGAGGGCTGGAAAGGCCAAAGTTAACATGGATCAAGAGTTCCTTTAAAATAAATAAACAAATAAAAAAAATACAGCTCTGCACAGCTGTTGTGCCAAACCCAAAAGAAACACTGTTCCCCCCAATATACTTAATGTAGAAGACTTTGAAACATGAGCAATATCATCTTCTGTTGAAATAAGTATAAACATAAGATTTAGGCTAACATACAGATTCATACCCTGAGCCATTCCATGCCTTCAACTTGGTACCACCTCATAACACCTCCTGAAAAAAGCTTTGGCTGTTGAAAGGGTATTGGCTGCCCGTTAAATTTCCGTACTGGATCAAGGAAGTGCTTGGCATTATGTCGTACAGCTTGCGACAACCTATCTTTAATGACACTATTAGAATCTCCATTTTTCTGTAGGTCTTCTGCACACAGTTTGTTAGAAGAGCTTTCATCCTACAGAAGAAAGTTCAGAGAATTTAAGTACAAACATTGCAAAGCTTAGTTAATATACTCAGCAAGCTGCTGAGACTTCTGGCAAATCTGCAAGTCAATGTTATTGCTACGGTTAGGCAACACAGTATCCAGCTGCAATGATAAAGGCAGATTTAATCAAAGTGTGGCTGTCCACACACAATAACTCAAGCACAAAATTTCCAGTGATGATATTGCCACCTAGCCAATTAATATTTAAACATTAAACTGCTCAATGGCAATGTATCCTTCAACTCTTTGTAGTTTAAAAGCAGTAATATTTATTAAATAAAAGGATAATGTTGAATATCAAGTTGCTATCCATAAAAGTGAGCAGACCTCAAAACTTGACACACAAAAGGACAGCACATTTCACGTGGAACTAATGCCCTATTTTAAGCAAATTCCAGTGACCACTAGAAGTTGGCTCCCCCCACACACTCAATTCCCTATAAGAACACAGCAGAAAACTAACAACCAACCCGCCCCTCACCCCCACTATCCTGCACCTTATCAATTCTCAAAACTACAACAATTTATCATGTGTATGTCGCAAGCCTGATCTGATACTCCAGCACTCGTTTTTTTCCCCTGAGAATACGACTCATACTTTGAGAGGCAACGATGTTTCCCTTGTGCTCCACACTACACTATCAAACAATTCACATTTAACACAAGACACATTTAGGCTCCAACTTCTGGACGCTTGAGCTTAATATTAAATCAGTGCACCATTTAACCCCATACTTTTAAAACCAGGGCTTTGGAGCAGAGCCCGAACTGGAGCGTGGACCAGTAGATTTTATGCCCGGAGCTGGAGTGGAGCAATTCAAAAATTTGATTGCTTCAAATCCCTGTTTAAAACTTCTAGTAGAGCACCTAATGATATAGCTGTTAGGCATTTATTTACAGAACAAGTTTAAAAATATACCACATAAAGTCATTCATAATGTATAAGTAAAACCACCACTTTATCATGAACAAAATCAAGTTAGACAAAAATCATACATAATATATAGGGTTCCCAGTGTTTATTTTTCCTAAAATTGTATTTATTCTATATAAATAAAAAAAATATGTTTTTTTTAATATCAGTTAGAATGAAGAAATTGAGCTAACATATTTTAGACATTTCTTCCCAGTTTAATACAGAGAACAAGCTGCAAAACTGCATTTTATAAGCTCTCTCTTTAGCAAGATGTTTGGAGGCATAATTCAATAAAAAAAAATCAAGATAAGGGATTCTATTTTCAGAAACTTATTTTAAAATCATGGATTCCATGTTGGTATGTGCAACTTAGATTAACAAATACAGATAGTTAGAAAAGTAGGTTTTCAGTAATAAACAACAATTAAAATATGGGGGCAGGAAATGAGATAAAGACAATCTAAAATACGAGGAATTTTGAAATTGAAGACATTTAAATTGGTTTTACAGTGTACAGTTGTAACAATATGCATGGACATACCTGATTTTCTACTTTGCTTTTTTTGGCCACTGACAAGATTTCCTAGAAATAAAACAAAAATGCTAGTGTAAAATATGCTTTACAGCAACTTGAAAAACTAATATAGCAATATCTATTTTTGTAGAACCTTCAATCCCAGGATCTGAAAGTGCTTTAAGTGAACTGTAACCAAGTATTATTCTCATTTGCTGATAAGAAGAACATGCACAGATAAATTAAGTAACTTGCTCAAGGTCACACAGCTGGGAATACAAAATAAAGTTTACGTTTTTACACGCACACACACTGGGGAGAGAAGAAATGGGTATACCTTCTGGAAGTCTGCATAAATTCCTCATTTTGTTAACAAAGGTGTGTCTAATTATTCTAAAGAGATGATTATATAAGCTGCAGAAATCACATACCATCACATTTTAGTCAATGACCTCTCAGAATTTGCACATCAATTAATTCTATGCATGTTTAAAATATGCTGCAGTACCATAAAACAGCTGAATCTGGAAGCTACATCACAAGCAAATGCTAATGTATTGAAAATACTTTTCTATTTGCTGCAAATTACATAAATGCACTCTTACCTCTTTGGACATGACTTCTGAAATGTAATAGGTTTCATCTTCTCTTCCTCTTTTTTTCTTCACAGCTATAAGAGAATATCACAGAGCTCTTAAAAGCTCAAAATACTAGGTAAGCCACATCAAAAATTAATAAAAACTATACTTAAATATAGACAAAAAGCAAAACCTAATGATAAACCTACCAGATTTCTCCTCTTTTTCATCAGTTAGATTCCGACTCTAGAAAGTGAATATTTAAAAGCATTATCAACTTAAATATTTTCTAATATCTCAGGGATAGATAAGAGAAAGATATAATCAACATTGACATGTTTACATTGTTTGTAACTATGTTTGACATCATTTTTGAAAACTTATTTCAAAAAGCCCTGGCCCACCTTGGAGAATCAAGCCATTCTAGGTACAACTGTTCAAAAAAAGTTTAAGTATGGCTTTGCTTAAGAGGACAGTTGTGTGACACAGACATACATGGAAAAGGCTTTATGATAGTATATGTACACTCAAGAGTAAAGCCAAAGACAGGGAAAAATTTTTTTTTCTAACTTAATTTTTAACATTTACCAATCAAGGAAAGGTTACAGCCTACTCTTAAACCCATGTCGCTGTATCAATTTTAGGGTATTTGTCATGCAGATCCTGGAGAAGCAATTTGTATAAAACAGCCAACACATCTTACCGTTGCCGCTTTTAATAACATTTCTTTCTTTTTTTCTAATTTCTCTTTCCTTTTCTGCTCCTAAAAAACAAAGTTCTTACTTGTATAGAACAGCTGCAATAAATCTATCCATTATAAAAATACTAATAGACACTGAGTACACACAGCATCATATTAACGATGTAAGCTGGGGACTGGTTTTGCTTTTGTAGTCACATTTTAAAATGGTGCCAAGATGAAAACTGGTAAGCAGCTGAAATTGCTTGGCAGTGGATAAGTAGAATTATTTTGTACTGCTTTTTGCTGGATACTTAAAATTCTATCAAAAGAAAATCTGCATATCAAATGCTTTATCACAAAAAAAGCTGAAGCTTGTAAGCTAGTTCAGTGTTTATTTTACATAAAACTAATGGCTTAAATGTAACGCCTGCCCTGTAATCTATTTTTGCATGATATGCAGCTGCACTTTCAGTGCCTGGTTTCCCACCTTCTTTAATGTTGTCTCTTATTTTGAAATATCTTCTCAATTTGTTGTAAAGAGACCGACCTCTCCCTCTCTTCCACATCCCCCCAGACTGATACCATTAATAAGAATTCTGATGATTTACTGTTATCATGGGCCTTAGTTAGAATATAAACTCTTTGGGGGTGGATTCAGATTATTTTTAAAATGATATCAATGTTATGCAAAGGACTGTGGCACCCATCTGCTGTGACTATATTAGGAACTTTAAAAAAAATCACTTGAGAAGGAGCTGTAACATAGATAAGGCTGTAATAGTTTCTGGAGTTTTTACCTTGGTTTAACTAACAAGGTGGCAAGGACATCAGAAGCTCCTACCGAGGGAAATTTTTTTTAAGATTCCCTAGCGCAGACTAGGATTTACAGTGCTCTACAATTAACAACCAACAAACAACAAAAAAAAATCAAAATTCTGTCATTTAAACTTAGAACACATCTACCTCCAGCTGCTGCTGTTCCATTTTGGTCAGCAAGAATTTTGAATATATGTTGCTTTTTTCAAGCAAGTGTTGAAGCCTCTTGTAGCGCATTTCACTGGAGTCTCTGTCCCAGGACATGCGAGCCTTGCAAACAAAGAAGGAAAGCATATCTTTAGCCATTTCAGTTTTTACTGTTTTGAAATGAATAAAACCGTTCTGTACAGCTTGAAGCCAGATACAATTGGATTACACATCTACAGACCCTTCCTCCCAATTATACACTTAAGCTACATCTACACTACACGCCACCACCATGCATACATGTCATGTATGTGCAGCTATATGATGCAGTGAAAAGCAGGCTGCAACCATACCGTGGCATGTAGCTAAACCTCAGTGAAAGGTTCTGGTACAAGGGAGGCAGCAGGGAAGGGCTCTGGCAGCAGAGAGTCGCAACGGCCTTTCCTAGCTGCCTCTCCCTGCCAGAGCTTTCCCCATGGAGGGGAAATGCTTCAGCAATGGGGAGGTTACAGAGCCTTTCCCTCCTGCCAGTGTCCCCGCCTGTGGCAGGGAAAGGCTCCACAGAGAGGAGCAGCCCAACCCTTTCCCTGCTGTCTCCTCCTGGCAGAGCCTTTCCCTGCTAGGGAAATCTTTTCTTTCAGAGGGGAAAGGCTCCAGCAGCAGGAAAGCAGCAGGACACTACACGGCTAAAAATAGCAATGTAGATAGGAAGACAGCTTGGGCGAGTAGAGAGCAAGTATAGTATATACTTGCATACATACCCATTGCCTTCAGGTGTTTTTACTTGCATAAGCCATGCCTCACCAGCTATACTGCTATTTATACTCATGCGAGGTGGGCTGGGTGGGTATGAACACTACACACCACCAAAAGATGTATTCTTAGAGGGTTTGGACAGACCACTCCTCTCCCACACAGTTTTCAGTGTGTAATTTCTTAGATTTTAATATGATGCTTTCAAATAGTTTGTCAACATAAAGTTTCTAGATATATACTCGGTAAACAAAACAGCTTTTAAATGATGCCTGTTCTACACTTGCCAAACAAATCTTAACTTACAGTGTGGATAGAGCCCAAATTAACTTTACCAAGCAGAACAAGTCAGTCACACATACGCCTGGAATTAACATCTTTAGTACCTTGCATAACAGAGAAGCTGTAGTATCTGCATTTGATAGAATAAAGTTATAGTAAAAACTCAGCCATGAGATTTGTGAATTACTTTTCTAAACCCAAACAAAAAAGAAGTGGAATAAAGCTTAGCACTAAGCAGTCAAAATACTAGACATTTGCAAGGAGGGTAAAATAGCATATCTAAAAACCATGTTAACCTGGATAGCTCTACCACTAGCTTTGAAAAGCTCTCGGGGGAGGGAGGAGAAGGTGTAGGGAATCTTCCAGAACTAAATGGAAGGATGTTAGAATGATGGGGCAATAATCACTGTACGGGAAACAGATTCACTCATTTCCTCTAGACAGTGCACCTGACCACACATTACTTTGTGGAAATGCTGATGTACTCTTTGCCCTGACAGATTTATTTGGGCATAAGCTTTCGTGGGTAAAAACCCCCACTTCTGAAGAAGAAACCCCACTTTTACCCACGAAGTCCAAATAAATCTGTTAGTCTTTAAGGTGCCACCGGACTCCTCGTTTTTATATTAAAAATTGGTATTGTATGTTCACACTCGCTCCCTCTGTCGGCAGAGCGCATCCACAACGGGGCACTATCAACAGTGTGAGCAATGCACTGTGGGTACCTATCCCACAGTCCAGCTGAACTCCTTCTGCAGTGTGGTCTTGTGGGAAGGTGGAGTAGATATGGTGCATCTTGGGACCGGCTCAATGTCCCATGATGCACTGTTTTCTGTCCCAGCATTCCATGGGCTTCCAGCCTTCTTTCACAGCATTTTTCAATGGCCCATGTTTGCAGTTCACCCTGCCAACTCTGTGGGAAGGGATGGATCCCGAACGCTTTCCTATGCTCTAATAACTGTCATGAAGACATTACGGATGGCAGTGCAGTTAATCACAAAGTTCCTAACTGAAGAAGACTCCCAGTTGCCTGACAAGCAGTCTGATATGGATAGGAGCAACTTTAGATTGCTTTTGGCATTCACGGAACAGCTGCAGACAGTGAACAGTCACTTTTAGGCTCAGGAAACAAGCACTGAATGGTGGGGTCATATCCTCATACAGGTCTCAGATGACAAGCAGGGAGTACAGAACTTTTGGAGGTGGAAAGCCATCTTCCTGGAACTGTGTGCGGAGCTCACCCCAGCATTGCGGCACAAGGACACCAGAATGAGAGCTCCCCTATTGGTGGAGAAGAACATGGCGATCTCTGCGTGGAAGTTCGCGACTCCAGACTGCTACCTGTTGGTCATGAATCAATTTGGAGTCAGGAATTCAACTGATGGGGTTGCATTAATGCAAGCATACAGCCATGGCTCGTGAAATCTTAAATGGGAAACCTGGACACCAGTAAGGAGCGGTTCAACAAGAAGCTGAATAGGTGGAATGTGCCTTTGACAGATTAAAGGCACGCTGGCGATGCCTTTATGTAGGTTAGACCTTAATGAGAATAATATTCCCATGGTCATAGCCGCGTGTTGTACACTGCATAATCTCGTTGAAGTTAAGGGTGAAAGGTTTGCTCACTGGTGGAGTGTGGAGGCAGATCTCTTGACTGCTGATTTTGAGCAGCCAGATACCAGGGCTATCAGAGGGGGGCAATTTGAATCAGGGAGGCTTTGAGGAAACACTCTGAAAATGAGAACCAGTAATATATATCTTTGTGATTACATGTAGTTTTCCTGGGAAGCAATGGTGAAATATGGGGCCTTACGCAGGTAGTTTAATGATTTGTTTACTGGAATGTATGTATTGGTAGCTCCTGCTATCTGAAATTGTAGGAGACAAATAAAAATGAGATACCATTCAAAAACTTTGCTTTTATTGCACAAGAAACACACACAGACGCTTGGTAGGTAAGGAGGTACCAGGGAAGGACAGACTTTCAGAGCTGTGCGTAGGTCCAGTTATTTTGAAAGTTTCCAAAGGGGTGGAGCGAAGGGGAAACTGAGAAGTCCCAGAAAGTGGAAAGAAATGTGTGGGCGGAGTTGAGCGGGGGAAGGGCACAGAAAAAAGTTCTGAATATGCTGCAGGGGAGAGCAGGCACAGATCTGCTCAGTCTGCAGCATTATTAAGGACTTCAGTATCTGTTTGTGCTCCTCCATTACTTTAATCATCCACTCAGTAGCATCCTTAAACTCCTGATTATCTTCTCTGTCCTGCCTTTCACCTTCCCCTCCATTCCTTGTGTTCTCCTGGAACATGTCTTCTTTGCTCCACCTTGAGCACTTTCTTATCTGGCAGAGATGTTTGGACGGTGTGCATGGGGTGTTCTTCAAGGCCACATCTGCCGAAGCACAAGGAACAATGCACAGAAGCATGATTGTTAAATTCACATGCAGCATTGAAACATTTCAGTAAAATACATCTCTGGTAACATAACAATCACTTTCTCACGGACTCTTGGCAAGCACACATCTCTGCAAACACCCAAAGCATGGTGAGTGTTGGCTGGGGAGGCACTCTACATGGGGAAAGAGCATTCTGCAAGGGTTGCATTGCAGCCGAGTTGGGAAAAAATTCTAAAATTCTCCCACAATGAACCCTGCCTGTGGAAAAGTGCAACAGATCTCACCTCTGAGGGTAAGCAGGAAAGCGAGGGCACATCTACTACACACTTGTGGCTTCAGCCCTGGTCCCTGTGCTGCTTTGGTCCGGGCACAAGTGATTGCCAAATGGCATGGGAAGGTTTCCTACAATGGTGGGAGGAACGAAGCAGCTCTGCCAAGGAACCTTTGGCAGAGGATTGCTGAGTACCTCCGGGAAACTTTCTGGAGATCTCTCTGAAGGATTCCCATGAGATCTTGACGTGCATCAATACCCTGTTTTGCTGTACTGATTAGCTGAACAGGGGAACGTCCAGCACACAGAAACACAGCCAGCTTTGTACATTTCTATATGCTGAACCCACCTCCGCACTACACAAACCACAGCCACTTACCAGGCATCTCCTCTTCTGCTTCTTGCTCACCAGAGAGCAATTGCTGAGACTGGATAGACACCTCCTGAACAATTCCTGGCTGCCCACCCCACCAGGTGATCCCACCAGGGGCTCCACACCGTCATCTAACTCCACCTCTTCATCAGTGACTTTGTCCTCCGGGTTAGGTGCTCTTTCCACCGCCTTCAGGCCCGCCAAAGTATCCACAGGGGTCTTGGTGGTGGGGTCGCCACCGAGGATACTGTCCAGCTCCTTGCAGAGCTGACAGGTCTTAGGTGCAGCACCGACATGATGGTTTGTCTCCCTCGCCTTATGGTACACCTGTCTCAGATCCTTTATCTTCGCTCTGCACTGCAGCATGTCCCGATAATAGCTCTTTTCACACAAGTCTCGAGAAATCTGCCCGTAGTTATCAAAATTCCTACGGCTCAAGTGCAGCTGGGACTGCACAGCCTCCTCTCCCATATACTGAGCAGCTTCAGCAGCTCCGTAGTGGTCCAAATGGGAGAATGTTTGCTGTGATAACCTGCCATGGTCACCTGAGAAGATGCAATGAAACCTCTCCATGCTGAGCCAACAGGAAATGGAATTTCAAAAATTCCTGGGGCTTCTAAGGGGGAGGGGTTGTTTACCCAGCTGCAGGGCAGTGGAGTTCAAACTGCTGACCAGAGCAGTCAGGGTGGGCATTGTGGGACACCTTTCTGAGGCCAATTAAAGCGATAAAATCAAGCATGGTGTCTACTCTGGCACTTATGGAGCAAAATTTTTGTCGACAAAGACTTATGTCTCGTCGGGGTGGTTTTATTATGTCACCAAAGCAGGAAATTTTTGCTGCTAAGAGTTGCATCACAGTGTGTTTTGTCAACAAAAGCTGCCTTTTAAATGCCATGCAGCATTTAAAACCTTTGACTCACTCAGTTTGTCCAGAATAGGCTCTCATTTTGTCCACTATTCATTCTCCCTCTGCCCAGCAGGATTTTTCAATCAGGTTTCTTATTGCAAAATG
Organism: Mauremys mutica; assembly: GCF_020497125.1. Lineage (NCBI taxonomy): Eukaryota > Metazoa > Chordata > Testudines > Geoemydidae > Mauremys > Mauremys mutica. Next base: position 54,697,464 of record NC_059078.1, on the reverse strand, counting down.
TTTCCCCCTATTCTTTTTATCAAACTTCGTATTCTCACAGTTTTGCAAAGCAGCATTTTGCCTCCAGCACATATAATAGAAAAGTGGCTCTTCTGTTGAAATGCTGTACAAATCACCTAGCAGGGGGTGCAAAGTAGCGACAAGAAGAAAAAATGAGGCCTTCTTGAACATGCAGGTTCTAAGCAGGACCCCATCCTGCTAATGGCCCTCTCCTGCCTGAAAGATACTGGAGCTGGTAGGAGAAGCGGGAAGGCATACAGGAAAACAAAGTGTTGCCAATGCTAGAAAGGAATTTTGTAGATTCAGAAGAACTGTAGGGGACTGCTAAAAAAAAAAAAAAAAAAAATCAGTCTTATTACATTCTAGCATTATAATAATAATGGGTAGGAAGGCACTTTATAAGTCCTTTTTTCACTGTTACTCTGGATTGACATATCATTACTCCATAGCAGAAGTTTCTCTTTTCTAACTTGGGAGTTTGAAGAAAATCAATTCAGTTATCTGAGTTATCAGAGCAAGAGATCCCTGTTTTTATAAGTTAAGAAATTTGATTTATACTGAAGCCCTGATCAGATAAAGCAGGTTTGACATTTTAAATTCAAACCTGTCATATATGGAATCCTTGTTAACGAATGTGTGTTTGCTATTTTTTGAAAAATGCTTAAGCAATAAAAAAAGTTAATGAGCAAAACTGGCATATTGTTATGTCCTTCATAGACTCATTACCAAAAAGTTTATAAATATATGCATGCTCCCAGAGTCTTTGCACCTAACCTCCACTGTGGTAATTCATCCTCTCTTTGCCTTGAAAATGGCATCAGAAAAGATGCCAGACGTGTTAGGCCCTGGATATTTCCAATTTCAAAACTTGCATAAACTGTAAGATACAGTAAGACATTGGTACACAGTTTTAGTACTCACTAAATTTGAACTGATTGGGCTTTATTAAAAATAAGAATTTCCATGTAGCTGAACATAAGATCACATTCAAACACGGAATGTGAAAAATAAGGGAGAATTCAATACAGATGATTGTAATAAGTGAGGAAATACAAGACTATAGTTAGAGATTTAATTTTTGCTTTAACTCACTTCCTCCAGAAACTCCACAACATTAAAAACCTCCCTCAGAACACCATCCTTGTCACTTCCCCATACACCAACATCCCTCCCAATGACAGCATCACTGCCTGCCTCAAACAGCTACAAGAATATGTCTACACTACAGCCTATGTCGGCAATACTTATATCGCTCAGGGATGTGAATATTCCACCCCCATCTGCAACATAAGTTACACCAACATAAGCATTCATGTGCACAGCACAATATCATTATGCCGCTTGCGGAGGCAGGTTTTTTTATGCTGATGGGAGAGCTCTCTCCCATCAGCATAGGATATCTTCATGAGATGCACTGCAGCGGTGCAGCATATTGGTACAGCTCCTCCCCTGCAGCACTGTATTTATAGATATACCCCAAGGCAATTGGCAACACTCAGATATCTACCCCAAACACATCACCAAGTTCATCCATTTCATACTCACTCATAACAATTTTATATTCAAACACTTTGTCCAAACCATGGGAACAGCCATGGACACTAGGATGACTCCTCAGAATGCCAACCTCTTCACTGGCCACCCAGAGGAAGAATTACTGGACAAATGCACCACAAAACCAATTATATACCTAAGGTACATCAATATTTTTATTCTCTGGACAGACAACCTAAACTACCTCATAGACTTCTACCACAAATTCAACAGCCATCATCCATCCATTTAAACTCTAGAGCACTGCCACACTAGCATCAACTTCCTGGATACCATGATCAGCTTCAGAAATGGAATCCTACAGACAGCTATATATAAGAAGATCACCACACCTACCTTCACAGATGCCATAGATCACCTTCACACCTTCACACACTATAGATCACCACACCTACCTTCACAGATGCTGTAACCATGCCAAACACATAAAAAAAAAAAATCTTATCTACAGCCAAGCACTCAGATTCCACATAATATGCTCTGACGAGAACGTTAGGATATACACCTTAATGCAGGGGTTCTCAAACTGGGGGTTGGTACCTCTGAGGGGGTTGTGAGGTTATTACATGGGAGTCACGAGCTGTCACTCTCCACCCCAAACCCCACTTTGCCTCCAGCCTTTATAATGATGTTATAAATCAAAAACACTTTTTTATATATTTAAGGGGGGAGGGGGGTCGCACTCAGAGGCTTTCTATGTGAAAGGGGCCACAAGCACAAAGGTTTGAGAACCACTACCTTAATGCATTCAAAACCCACTGTTATCAAACAAGGACACTCCACCAGAGAAGTAGGAATGGGCCACTGATATACCCCCAAGAGAACCTACTTCAACAGAGAAATAAAACTCCCTCCAACTGCACACCCCTAGTTGTCACTTACCAGCCCACAATGGAACCCATATGGGGTATCATAAAACAATTACAATCCATACTTGATGAGGACCACATCCTGAAAGAAATCTTTCCTATATCACCTCTTCTGGCCTTCAGACAAACCCCAGCCTCTCCAAACTCCTGATCAGAAGCAACCTCTCCTCAGATCAGGACACATCAACTCAAAGACGCACCGGACCCTGCCAGAACAACAGACAAAACCTGTATACAGATCTCTACTGCTACAATGATCGACCCCCATTCCACACAACACACCTTACAAGATCCGCAAGTCCTACACATCCATCACAATGTATGATGTACCTCATCCAGTGCACTAAATGTCCCAACAACAACTATGTGGCTGAAACCAGATAATCACTATGCTCTCAAATGAATACTCAGAAAAATGATAAAAGACAAAAACACCACATCACCTGTGGCAAATGCTTTTCACAAAATGATCACTCCATATTTGACTTCTCAGTCCTCATTCTCAAAGGAAATCTGCACAACACTTTCAAAAGACAAGACTGGGAGCTTAAATTCATAACTTTGCTAGACATTAAAAATCAAGGACTGAACAGACAAGTGGTTCTCAACTTTTCCAGACAACTGTACCCCTTTCAGGAATCTGATGTGTCTGGAGTACCCCCAGTTTCACCTCATTTAGAAACTACTTGCTTACAAAATCAGACAAAGACACAAAAGTGTTGCAGCACACTAGTACTGAAAAATTGCTTATTTTCTGATTTTTACCATATATTTATAAAATAAATTCATTGGAATACAAGTATTGTACTTACATTTCACTGCGATACTGAACCTGTTTTTCACTTGTAAGCCTTGTCTGAAGCCCAAGCCCTGCCACCCAGGGCTGAAACATGGGGCCCCAGGCAACTGCTCTGCTTGCCACCTCCTAATGCCAGCCAAGCATTTGCAACCCACCTAAACCCATCCCATGACCACCCTCGGGGCTGCAAGCCCCAAATCAAGAAACACTGATCTAGATGTGTGCCCCTTGGAAGACCTCTACATACCCCTGGTTGAGAACCACTGGAATAGACATACTGGATTTATAGCTTATTACAACAATCTATAACCCACTAATGACCCTGACACCACCAAGCTGCCTTTTCTTCCCGCCCATCTTTTCAGAACTGAAGGAGTGTTAATGGGCCACTTCACCTTGAATGGTCCCTTGAAATATGTATTAACTACTTATGCTAAATAATCTGTTCCATTTTGTATTTAACAGTGACACTCCAGGAACTTTCCTAAACCTGAAGAACAGCTCTGTTGTAAGCTTGAAAGCTTGTCTCTCTCACCACAGAAACTGGTCCAAAAAAAGTATTACTTCACCCATCTTGTCTCTCTTAAAAAAAAAAAAAAGTCACATCATTCTGATCATCTCATTTCACCACCACTTTAAGTGTAACATAATTTTTGTAGACATTCTCAGAAACTGCTAACTTTAGAGATGAATGCTTGCCATAAGTATTAATTTCTAGCTATGGCTATTATTCACCAGAGGCTATAATTACAGGATGTATAAAATACTAGTTTCTAGCCATAGCAGTTTAAAATACTCAAGCTTAAAAGGACAGTCAAATTGAAATGTAGTCAATAAAAAAAAATTATTTTAAAGTAGTTTCAGGTCAATGTTAGGTAAATTTTAGCTTCAGATCAACTAGTCCAGCCAATTTTTGTGGTGCTATAATCATATTTCCATTTTAAAAAAAGCTTATTCTCCCCTGCTGCTGTATAACAAGTGTACACAAATAACAGAAGATGACAAAGGTGAAATGGGTGATTCACAAACTGTTGTGAACTGCCTTCCAATTCACTATAAAGCTACTGCCCTTTTCCAAATCATTTTTAAAGGGAAACATTCAGTACTTCTAGGCCCAAGAAATGCCACAGATAAATGGTGACAGCTACACTGGATTTGAAGTTCTAAAGCTTTTATTAAACTTGTGTTATTAATAACATTGTTAAATAAATTTGTTAGTTTAAAAAAAGCAAAGTTGTAAGCTGACTGTCACCTTAAAAATCCATTGTTGATAAGATAAAAAAAATGTTGTTAATGCTGTCCTTTGACCATAAAATATTACAACTCTCAGTTTCTGAGAAACTGATTTCACTTGAAGTGCACTCTGTTGAACCATTTCCATTCTGGAAAGCATAGCTGTAGATAATTAAGAGCATGCCTTGCCCAACTTTATAAGTGCCAACAAATCAGGTCCAAGCATGCAATGATTCAGTTAAGTGAACATAACAAATCTGCACCTACAGGCAGAAAGTAAGACATAATTTTTGGCTTTGCTGGTGACAAATAGGCAGAGGTGGCAGAAATATTTTAACTTTGATTACAATCTCCAATTTACCTTTTCCAGCATTTCCCTCTCCTTCTCCATCCCTGCTGCCTCCAGCTGCTCCTCCTCTTCTAGCATGGATGGTGTAATCACAGCTGCCTCTGCTTGTTCACCCATCTCTGCCCCCAGGTGCCCTACAATGGCATGAAAATAAATAAGCTCAAAGAGTACGAGTCTGTCTGCCTGCAGCATGAGGACAGTAGTAGATGCTCCTTTCTGCACAATGCCACATTAACAGCAGTAACCATCACTGGCTCAGCAATCAACTGGCATGTGCCATACAAATGGGCACAAGAATCTCAGGCTTGTTCTCATTGGGACTGAAAGGCAATTCTCTGACCCTGTACATGAGATGTTGGGGTACACTGTCGAGAAGGTTCCACTCTAACCACTGCAATTATCACAATCAACCCCATCCAGACCGTTTGCAGCCATTCCCTTCCCTCAGTTTCAACCTCCTACACCTGTATCCACTTCTCAGCCGCACACCTCCGAACCCTTTGTCATACACCCGCCTCCCTCCCTCCCTCCTCTTAACCCATGTGCCCCCTTTTCCTCCTCCAGCTCCCAGCCCTCCTACTGCAGTCACCCCCCCCAACACTTCCCCTTCCCTCCAGCCCGCGGCACTTCCCCCCGCTCCCGGCAGTCACCCCTTCCCTCCAGCCCGCGGCACTTCCCCCCCCGCCCCCGGCAGTCACCCCTTCCCTCCAGCCCGCGGCACTTCCCCCCCGCCCCCGGCAGTCACCCCTTCCCTCCAGCCCGCGGCACTTCCCCCCCGCCCCCGGCAGTCACCCCTTCCCTCCAGCCCGCGGCACTTCCCCCCCGCCCCCGGCAGTCACCCCTTCCCTCCAGCCCGCGGCACTCCTCCTTCCCCTCCTGCACCCAGCCCCATACACCCCCCACACACTCAACCCTCCCACTCCAGCCCCAGGTACATCCCTGCCCCCTTCCCGCTCCGACCCGCGTCCTCCGAACCCCGCGGGCCTGGGAGGAGACCGACGCTCACCGCCGCTGCTCGGGGTGTTGCGGGCCGGCATGGCTGGCTGGCGCGAAAACTCCCGACACCGCACCACACCGTTCCCCTCACAACTCCCGCGCCAAACTTCCTACCACGCGCAACGAGAGGTACAAGTGTCGCGAGACCCACCCAGCCGCCAAAACCGCGCGCTACCAAGCACAGCGAGAAGGGGCGCTCTCGCGATACTGTACTGGTTCCCGCTAAAAACCCAACTGGAGGGGTAGCTCTCCCAGCGACCCCCCATTAACTCCTTCCCCGCCATCACCCCTCACGGTTGCCAGGGCCAGCGCTCCATTAATCCCTTCTATGACATCACCCCCACCGCCCACTGGTACCACAGCCCCATTAACCCCTTCTGTGCCACACACACCCCACTGCTGGATCGGGGCACCTCCCCATTAACCCCTTCCATGCCGCCACCGCCTGCCGGGTCCTCCGCCCCGTCAACCCCTTCCACGCCGTCACCCCCACCGCCTGCCGGGTCCTCCGCCCCGTCAACCCCTACCACGCCGCCACCCCCACCACCTGCCGGGTCCTCCGCTCCATCAACCCCTTCCACGCCGTCACCCCCACCGCCTGCCGGGTCCTCCTCCCCGTCAACCCCTACCACGCCGCCACCCCCACCGCCTGCCGGGTCCTCCGCCCCATCAACTCCTTTCATGACGTCACCCCCACCGCCTGCAGGGTCCTCCGCCCCGTCAACCCCTTCCACGACGTCACCCCCACCGCCTGCCGGGTCCTCCGCCCCGTCAACCCCTACCACGCCGCCACCCCCACCGCCTGCCGGGTCCTCCGCCCCGTCAACCCCCCTTCCATCCCATCACACCCCCAGCCTGCCGGGTCCTCCGCCCCGTCAACCCCCCTTCCACGCCATCACCCCCATCGCCTACCGGGTCCTCCGCCCTGTCAATCCCTCCCACCCCATCACACCCCCACTGCCTGCCGGGTCCTCCGCCCCGTCAACCCCCTTCCACGCCATCACCCCCACTGCCTGCCGGGTCCTCCGCTCCGTCAACCCCCCTTCCACCCCATCACACCCCCAGCCTGCCGGGTCCTCTGCCCCGTCAACCCCCCTTCCACGACATCACCACCATCGCCTACCGGGTCCTCCGCCCTGTCAATCCCTCCCACCCCATCACACCCCCCCTGCCTGCCGGGTCCTCCGCCCCGTCAACCCCCTTCCACGCCATCACCCCCATCGCCTGCCGGGTCCTCCGCCCCGTCAACCCCTTCCACGCCGCCACCCCCACCGCCTGCCGGGTCCTCCGCCCCGTCAACCCCCCTTCCATCCCATCACACCCCCAGCCTGCCGGGTCCTCCGCCCCGTCAACCCCCCTTCCACGCCATCACCCCCATCGCCTTCCGGGTCCTCCGCCCTGTCAATCCCTCCCACCCCATCACACCCCCACTGCCTGCCGGGTCCTCCGCCCCGTCAACCCCCTTCCACGCCATCACCCCCATCGCCTGCCGGGTCCTCCGCCCCGTCAACCCCTACCACGCCGACACCCCCACCGCCTGCCGGGTCCTCCGCCCCGTCAACCCCCCTTCCATCCCATCACACCCCCAGCCTGACGGGTCCTCCGCCCCGTCAACCCCCCTTCCACGCCATCACCCCCATCGCCTTCCGGGTCCTCCGCCCTGTCAATCCCTCACACCACCTCACACCCCCACTGCCTGCCGGGTCCTCCGCCCCGTCAACCCCCTTCCACGCCATCACCCCCACTGCCTGCCGGGTCCTCCGCTCCGTCAACCCCCCTTCCACCCCATCACACCCCCAGCCTGCCGGGTCCTCTGCCCCGTCAACCCCCCTTCCACGACATCACCACCATCGCCTACCGGGTCCTCCGCCCTGTCAATCCCTCCCACCCCATCACACCCCCACTGCCTGCCGGGTCCTCCGCCCCGTCAACCCCCTTCCACGCCATCACCCCCATCGCCTGCCGGGTCCTCCGCCCCGTCAACCCCTTCCATGCCGCCACCCCCACCGCCTGCCGGGTCCTCCGCCCCGTCAACCCCTTCCATGCCGCCACCCCCACCGCCTGCCGGGTCCTCCGCCCTGTCAACCCCTTCCACGCCGCCACCCCCACTGCCTGCCGGGTCCTCCGCCCCGTCAACCCCCTGTTGTGTATTTGGTTGTCATGGGTTTTGTTACTATGGCAATTGAGTTAGACTATTAAGGGATAGCTCAGCCGGTTTCAACCGGCTGAGTGAGCTCTCTGTTTCTGTAAATAAAATGGAGGTTTTGGTTAGCTGTCTGCTCTCTGGCCTCAAATGATTGCTTCCTACACCGGCTGCCCCTAGGACATAACACCCCCCTTCCACGCCATCACCCCCACCGCCTGCCGGGCCCTCCTCCCCGTCAACCCCTTCCACGCCACCACCCCTGTGGGAACCTGGCAGATGGGTATGTGAGAAGCTGAACTGTTTAGACTTCAAGGACGGGCTAATTAGGCTGTGAGCTGTGTAGTAAGATGCTGGCCTTGGGCTGGTTCTCATCTGCCAGTAGGCAGTAAACAGGATAATAAATCAGAAAGTTGTACAGGATGACAATTACCCTATGAAGTTATAGCTGTGCCTGTGTGTATTTTATTAACCAATTAGCAATTGCTTGATTGCCTGCCATAATTGTATATAAGAGCGTGCTGGAAAGAAATAAATGACTTTGCTGCCAATCACATTGATTGTTGGGCTCTGTCCGTGCCCGCCTGAGAGGCACCGAGACGCAACAAATGGTGACCCCGACGTGATTCGAATCGAATGATGATAGTGTCGGTGGCCTAGTGTCGGTGGCCTGTTCCAGGCGGAGGAGCTGCGGTGGGGAGTGCTGGAAAAGCTCCCGGACGTCCGAAAAGAGAGGCGCACCTGAGCCCAGAGGAGAGCGGCTATAAGTCGCGGAGGAGAAGGGCGGCTACAAGTCGCGGAGAAAAGCGGCGGCTATAAGTCGCGGAGAAGAAGGGCGGCTATAAGTCGCGGAGGAAAGCGGCGGCTATAAGTCGCGGAGGAGAAGGGCGGCTATAAGTCGCGGAGAAAAGCGGCGGCTATAAGTCGCGGTGGAGAAGGGCGGCTATAAGTCGCGGCGGAGAAGGGCAGAGCGGCTAACATGGGAACCGCTGCATCAGCGGAAGAAAAAACGGTGCATGAATATTTGATACGCATCGCGGAACGGCAGGGAGAAAAGCTCCCCTCTGATACGTTATCCCGTCTGCTGCGGTGGGGACAGAGAAGGGGACTTTTCGTTAAACCAAGTACAATTTTTGATAAAACTGTGTGGGAGCGGCTAGGCTCCGAGCTTTGGAAGTCGGTGGCTCAGGGCGATAAGGAAGCCTTTTCCCTGAGTCCAGTATGGAATAAGACGAAGGAGATCGTAGAAACTCTCGCGGCCGAGGCAGGAGTGCAGGCGGCCCTTTCTGAGCTTTTCCGCCCAACGCCCGAAATGCCTTCTGTGTTGCCGGTTGGAGCCAGGGAGTTTTTCGGTGGCGAGGATACGGTGATACCTTTGGTTTCCGCCCTGGATGATGTTGCCCCTGTTACGGCTCCACCACCCTCCAATGTGGCCCTCGGCCCCGACATGACTGATCCTGCTACGGTCCCGCTACCCCCCGATACGCCCGAGCCTATGGAGACAGCCTTGCCGTATGCACCCCCTCCAAAGCCATGCCGTGTCCACGGGACCTGGGGGTGTCACGAATGCGGGGAAACAGAAGAGGCTCGGGTGGAACATGTGCCATCACAGGTATATCCCGATTTGACTACGCTTACTCAGTTTACCCAGTCTGATGCCTTTTATAAGGAGATGGAGCGCCAGGGTCAACAGCTGCAGGCCATTTATAACAAGTTGGATCAAATGCAAGGTCCTCCAGCTGGATCATCGCGGTCGCATCTTCATGAGTGTTTTCATCCGACTCGCCCTTCCGCCCCACCTGGCCCCGGGGACCCTCCAACTGGGGACCCTCCGGACCCGGTACAGCGCTGGCATGGGGTTATAAAGGAAGCCATCCTTGAAGGTTTGACACCCGAGGCCTTTCCGGTAATTACGCCAGACCCTCAACATCCTAACCATAGGCGGTGGGCTCCTTTGGACTGGAAGTTGATCCGTGAAGCGCAGAAATCGATTATGGCTTATGGACTAGATAATCCGTATGTACAGTCTATCATTGAACAGGTGTTTGCGGGACAAGCAATGTGTCCATACGATGCAATTAAGCTAGCTGATATGCTTCTTACACCTACACAGAGATTGCTGTGGAAGGATGATTGGGCTAAGAGAGTTGACTTGGCTCTTGTCCGCAATTTGGATTTACCGGACGATGATGTTCGGCGCGTGGCCACTGTTGAAATGTTTTTGGGAACCGGCCGATTCGTTGACCCGCATTTGCAAGCCCGCCTCGATCCCCGGATCCTGCAGCAGTCGCAGGAACTGGCTTTGGCTGCCTTTAAAGCGGTGCCCCAGATGGGAAAGCCGATCCCTCCCTACGCTAAAATCACACAAGGCCCGTCGGAACCTTATTCCACCTTTTTGGATCGCCTTCGCGAGGCTATTGATAGATCTCCTAATTTAATGCCAGAAGCCAGAACCGCAGTGGGACTTGATCTTGCCACCCAGAATGCCAATTCTACCTGCCGCCATATATTAGCCACCTTGCCCAAGACCGCGACCCTGATGGAAATGATTGAGGCATGTAATAGGGCCGCTATGTTTGAGGAAACGGATAAGGCAGCAATTCATGCTAAGGCACATGCCACTGCACTGGCCGCTGCGCTACAACCTTTGATCGGGCGAAAGCGGGGGGATACAAGGCAGATCCGGCCAAGTGGCCCCTGTTTTGGTTGTGGGAAACCCGGGCATCTCCGGTGGGACTGCCCTGTGAACAAGGGGCAACGAGTTTCTGATGTGTCGCCTCAAGCCGCTAGTGGCGCTTGTACACAATGTGACAAGTTTGGACATCGCGCCGTTGACTGTTGGTCGCGTCGAAAAAAGGATGGAACACTGCTGCCGGGAAACGGATTTCAGAGCGCCCCTCGGAGGAGCGCGACGACACAAGTGCCTCCAACCAGCAACCCGGCTGCCTGGAACGCCTCACCGGAGCAACCCGTGGCAGTGCCGGAGTGGACTTGGCCACAGCGACAGATGTAGTTTTAGAGACTGACAAGGTTCAAGTTCTTCCTTCCAACACTGATGGCCCATTAGGATTTGGATTGAGTGCCCTTTTGATCGGCCGCTCGTCAACATCAAAACAAGGTATTTTTGTTTTGCCTGGCCTTATTGATGCCGACTATACGGGGAATATTGGGATAATGGTACGCGCCCTCTGTCCCCCTGTAACTATAACTGCTGGTACGCGTCTTGCTCAGTTGATACCTTTCAAGGGATGTGTGCCCAGATCGACTTCGATTGACCGCGGATCTCGAGGGTTTGGATACACCGGCCCTCCCCAAATTGCCTTTGCTATGGACATTACTTTGCGTAAGCCCATCCGAACTGTTCGGCTTCAGGGCTCCGATGGGTGGCAGATCATTCATGAAGCCCTGTTGGACACGGGGGCCGATGTGACTATAATTCCCGCTCGGTTCTGGCCGGAATCTTGGCCCTTGCGGGATGCCGCCACGCCCGTCAGTGGCATTGGTGGGACTCAGCTGACTCGCATTAGTGTGGATTTTATTACCATTGTTGATGTGGAAGATCCGGCCACGAGCGCGAAGGTTCACCCTTATGTGATGCCGGCTCCGATCTGGCTTTTAGGTCGCGATTGTTTAAGTCAGTGGGGCGTTGTGCTGCAAAATTCACCTTTTGCCTAGCGGCCATTGAGGGGCGGCCGATCCTACAGCTGGAATGGACAACCACCACACCAGTCTGGGTCGCTCAGTGGCCGCTGCCCAAAGACAAGCTCGCCCGAGTACATGAACTTGTGCAGGAACAACTGGCTAAGGGTCATCTTGAACCTTCTGTTAGCCCCTGGAATACCCCTATTTTTACCATACCTTAAAAGTCTGGGCATTGGCGTTTGTTGCAAGATTTACGCGCTGTTAATGCTGTGATGAAGGACATGGGCGCCCTCCAGCCTGGGCTGCCCACACCTACTATGCTTCCGCAGGGATGGCCTTTACTTGTTATTGATCTTAAGGATTGCTTTTTTACCATTGCCTTGCATCCTGCGGACCGAGAGAAGTTTGCCTTTTCCGTGCCTTCTGTTAACAAGGCTGAACCTGCCAAACGGTATCAATGGACTGTTTTGCCACAAGGTATGAAAAATTCTCCTACCATTTGTCAGTTTTATGTTGCTTGGGCTATAGCGCCCCTGCGAGCGGCGCACCCTGATTGGATTATCTATCACTACATGGACGATCTTTTGTTTACTAGCGCCCATTTTGCAATGGAAGCAGCCATTGTTGAAATTGACTCCGTTTTACAAAAGGCTGGGTTGGTGATTGCTCCAGAAAAAAATTCAGCAGCAAGCCCCGTATCGGTATCTTGGTATGGAAATCACAGATTCGATTGTACGACCGCAGAATTTGACTATTCGGACAGATATTCATAATTTGCATGATGTTCAGCGTTTGGTGGGCGATTTGCAGTGGGTCCGCGGTCTCTGTGGTATAACTAATGAGGACCTTGCGCCTTTGGTTCAATTACTTAAGGGCGGGCGTGCTCCGGATGAACCTCGCTCTCTGCAGAGCCAACACCAGGTTGCCTTACAAACTATTGCAAGTAAATTAGCCACACGCTATTCGGGGCGTGTTTATCTGGATTTACCCATTTTTTTGGCGATTTTTTCTAAAGATGCCTTTTTGGAAGCCTTACTTTTTCAATGGCATGAAGCCCTTTCAGATCCACTGGTGGGTATTGAATGGCTTTTTCCACCTTCGCATTATGCCACGACTGTAACTATGCGGCTTGATGCGGTTGCTCATCTTATTCGAATGGCCCGGTGGTGCTTGTTAGCAATTGCCGGCACGGACCCTCATACCATTTATCTACCCTTTGATGCTGCTACTGTGACTCAATTACTTGCTACTCACCTTCCCTTTGCACTTGCCACCATGGATTATGCCGGTCAATTTAGTAGCCATTTTCCCTCACATCGGCTTTTTGCTACTGCGCTGCCTTTGGAGAAGGCCCTGATGTTACGGTCCAGTCCTGTTGCCGGCCTCACTGTCTTTACAGATACCAGCGGCAGTGCCCAGCGTGCAGGACTTCTTTGGTTTGCTGATAACAGCTGGCACCACGAGTTTGTCCTTGCTGATGGCTCCTTGCAGGTCTTGGAGCTTCGTGCTATTGTTCGAACCTTTGAAAAATGGCCCGGTACCCCATTGAATATTGTTAGTGATTCCTTGTATGCTGTGGGTGTGCTTCGTTGTTTGGAACGCTCCCTTTTGGGCCGTGTCACAAATTCTGTTTTGTGGACCGCTCTTTTTCAGCTCTGGCATCTTTTAAATGCTCGACGGTGCCCTTACTTTGTTATGCATATTAGGAGCCATTCTGGATTGCAGGATGGTCTTGCCGAAGGCAATGCCCTAATTGATCATTTGGTTGGCGCTGCCCAAGTCCCAAATTCATTTGCCCAGGCACGGGTCTCCCATGAATTTTTCCATCAGTCTGCCCGTGCTTTGGCACGCCAGTTTGCTATTTCTATTGCTGATGCCCGCGCTATTGTGGCCTCCTGCCCTGATTGTCAACAGCATGTTTTGCCCCTTGTATCTGGTGTTAATCCCCGTGGCCTTTCATCGCTTCGAATTTGGCAGTCTGATGTTACCACGTTTGCTGAGTTTGGCACCTTGCGCAATCTTCATGTCACTATTGATACCTTTTCTGGTTTTATTTGGGCAACGGCATTGACCTCTACCAGCTCCCGCGATGTGATTAAACATTGGCAAGCCTGCTTTGCTGTTATGGGGGTTCCTGCCCTCATTAAGACTGATAATGGCGGGGGTTATGTTTCTCACCGCACTGCCCAGTTTCTTTCCCAATGGGGTGTGCAGCATTCTATGGGTGTTCCTGGCAATTCTACTGGACAAGCTATTATTGAGCGTGCCCACGCCTCTTTAAAGGCGCTCCTTTTGAAACAAAAGGGGGGAATTCGGAGTGAGCGGGCAGACGCTTTGGACAAGACGCCTGCCGCTCGGTTGCTGAAAGCTCTTTACGTGCTTAACTGGTTACATCTTGGTAAAGAAAGCCACGTACCCCCCGCGATTAAACATGTCAGTGGGATGACTGGGGAAGAGCAGGGTGCGGCCCCCCGACCCTCGGTCAAATGGTTTGATTATCAGCAGCAAATATGGAAAGGACCAGTTGACTTGTTAACGTGGGGGAGGGGTTATGCTTGTGTTGCCACTGATGCAGGTCCCAGGTGGATTCCGGCGAAGTGGGTCCGGCCTTGGCTGCGTCCTCGAGCGCGACACCAGGCAGAGCCAGAAGAGCCACACGAGACGCGCCCGGACGCCGCGGAACCTGAGCCCCTGGAGGATAACTGCTTGTTAGCTATGCCAGGATCCTTTTTGTTTGATCCTCCATGAATGATTTAATTGATTGAGATGATTTTTGCTTTGCCTGAATTTGTGCTGGCTGCATAACATTTAATATACCATGCATTTACTAACAGAGTTAAACTTTATGTTTTGTGTTTTGTTTTGTGGTGTTTGTTTTCTGGCCAGAATTGTTGCTGTTTTGTTTTAGGGAAGATTTTTAGGTGGTTTATGGTGTGTTTTCTCTAGGACCCCCCCCCCCTCAGTGTCAGTTTGATCACCTGACATATGAGGGATGAATTGGTAATAGAAATTTGTCACAGTTTGGTGTGCAATAGAGAAGGGGGGAACCCTGCAGAATTTACACCATTTATTTGTACCATTTATTTGTTTTATTTTTGGTGTTTTATGTTTTGTGTTGTTTGCTGTTGTTGGTGTTGTATGTTAAGGATTGCATGGTTATAGCTAGGCCTTGTAGAGTTTTAATTTTGGTTTGTGATAGATTGTAGTGTTATGATGTTATGAGTTGGGAATGTTTTGCTAATGCCTTCTCTCCTCTTTTTTTTGATTTTGAGAAAAGGGGGGAGCTGTGGGAACCTGGCAGATGGGTATGTGAGAAGCTGAACTGTTTAGACTTCAAGGACGGGCTAATTAGGCTGTGAGCTGTGTAGTAAGATGCTGGCCTTGGGCTGGTTCTCATCTGCCAGTAGGCAGTAAACAGGATAATAAATCAGAAAGTTGTACAGGATGACAATTACCCTATGAAGTTATAGCTGTGCCTGTGTGTATTTTATTAACCAATTAGCAATTGCTTGATTGCCTGCCATAATTGTATATAAGAGCGTGCTGGAAAGAAATAAATGACTTTGCTGCCAATCACATTGATTGTTGGGCTCTGTCCGTGCCCGCCTGAGAGGCACCGAGACGCAACACACCCCCACCGCCTGCCGGGTCCTCCGCCCTGTCAACTCCTTCCACGACATCACCCCCACCGCCTGCCGGGTCCTCCTCCCTGTCAACCCCTTCCACGCCACCACCCCCACCGCCTGCCGGGTCCTCCGCCCTGTCAACTCCTTCCACGATGTCACCCCCACCGCCTGCCGGGTCCTCCGCCCCGTCAACCCCTTCCATGCCACCCCCCCGCTCCGCCTGCCGGGTCCTCCGCCCCGTCAACTCCTTCCACGCTGTCACCCCCACCGCCTGCCGGGTCCTCCGCCCCGTCAACCCCTTCCACACCACCACCTCCACTGCCTGTCAGGGTCACTGCCCATTAATCTTTTCCGCACCGCCCTATTAACCCCATCATCCCCACTGTCTCCCGGGTCCTCAGTCCCATTACCCCCCTCCATACCATCATCCCCACTGCCTACCAGGGCTACCATCCCATTAACCCCTTCCACACCACCACCAACTCCACTGCCTGCTGAGGCCTCGGCCCCATTAACCACTTCCGAGCCATCATTTCCCCTCACTGCCCACCAGGGCCTCTGACCCATTGACCCCTTTAGCACTGCCCCCACACTGCCCACTAGGACCGCTGCCCCATTAATCCATTCTGCAACAACATCCCCCAACTGCCACTTGGGGGCATCACTCCATTAACCCCTTCCACACCACCACTGCCTGCTGCGGCCAGAATAAGAATGGCCATACTGGATAAGATCAAAGGTCCATCTAGCCCAGGATCCTGTCTTCCGACAGTAGCCAATGCCAAGTGCCCCAGAGGGAATGAATAGGTAATCATCAAGTGATCTATCCCCTGTCGCCCATTCCCAACTTCTGGCAAACAGAGGCTAAGGGCACCATCCCTATCCAACGTAACCCTACCTCACTGCAACTTGACATCATTATTCCTTGTTCTGTCATTTGTTATCCCATGACAGCTTATTTTGCTTAAGAGCCTTTGGTAAGGGACCTTGTCAAAGGCTTTCTGAAAATCTAAGTACACTATATCCACTGGATCCCCCTTGTCCATGCTTGTTAATCCCCTCAAAACTCTGGTAGGTTGATGAGGCATGATTTCATTCTACAAAAAACTCTTGCCCAACAAATTATGTTAATCTATGTGTAACTTTAGCGCCTTCATGGCCAAGATGGAGTCTCAGTACTCACAGCCCCATGCAGCTCTGGGCAGCGGTGATACTGCTACTGGCCTGTCCTTCTTGGGTGATTCCTCCCTGGCACAGTGCTCCTCCTGGTTCCTGTCCTGGGGTGTCCCCGACTGGCCGCCCTGTCCTTCCCAGGCTTCAAGAAGGTTCTATGCTGCTTCACTTTGCGAGGACCTGCTTGCTGCAGCCCTCCTCTCTCTGGGGCTCCAGAGCCACACCCTGGAGTTTCCCTCCTTTCTCTCACTGCTCTCCCTCTCCCCTTAGGAAAAAGATTTAAAGGGGCCATGCTCTCTAAACCCCAAAGGAATTACACTCTCCCTTGCCCAACAGAAATAATTCTTGATGTCTCCATCAAGGTGGGCAGCTCTATACCATGGATCCTGAGCAGGAGACCCAGGGCCCCCATTCATCAGGAGCATTCCCATCACCCATCCCACAGGACCCTGAGGGGTGGAACAGGTTTCCTATGAGGCAACTCACCCCCCACGGCACCCCAGAGATCTGTAGGTCACTGGGTTCCCCTAAACAATCATACATCAGCACACATCTGGGCTTCCCTTCCCTAGAGGAACGTCTAGGCTGGCTGTCAGTATTGGCTGAGGTGACATCACTGAACATGGAGGCAAGATGATGAGTCCTTGAGACATGAATCCGAGGGCATCTGGGTTTAAAGTGGCTGTTTGAAGTACAGGGTTCTCTGCCTGCACTGAACCTTCCTCATCATGTTCTTGGGGGGTCTCCACAGCTTTGGAAGTGGGGCCCCGAGAGTGCTCAGTGTGGGTTTTTCCCCTTCACCATCTCTTTGTGTGACAACAAGAGGATCCATTAGGGTCGGGGCATTCCAAACTGGATGATTGCCAAACCCCATTTCATCCTCACTCTCCGAGGAGCTGGGCGTTTGCAGAGGACAGGTATATTTCCATCGTTGGGACCGTGTTGGGATATGTTACAAACTATTGTTAGTAGTTCTGCAATTTCACATATGAGTTCCTTCAGAACTCTTGGGTGTACTGAATACCATCTGGTCCTGGTGATGTATTCCTGTTTAATTTGTCAATATGCTCCAAAACCTCCTCTAATGACACCTCAATCTGGGACAGTTCCTCAGATTTGTCACCTAAAAAGGATGGCTCAGGTTTGGGAATCTCCCTCACATCCTCAGCCATGAAGACCAATGCAAAGAATTCATATAATTTCTCTGCAATGGCCCTATCTTCCTTGAGTGCTCCTTGAGCATCTTGATTGTCCAGTGGCCCCCACTGTTTTTTTTAAGCAGGCTTCCTGCTTCTCATCTACTTAAAATTTTTTTTGCTATTACGTTTTGAGTCTTTGGCTAGCTGTTCTTCAAATTATTTTTTGGGCTTCCTAATTATATTTTTACACATCATTTGCCAGAGTTTATGCTCCTTTCTATTTTCCTCACTAGGATTTAACTTCTGCCTTTTAAAGGATGCCTTCTTGCCTCTCACTGCTTCTTTTACTTTGTTGTTTAGCCATGGTGGCACTTTGGTGGCACTTCTCTTACTGTGTTTTTTAATTTGGGGTATACATTTAAGTTGAGCCTCTATTATGGTGTCTTTAAAAAGTTTCCATGAAGTTTGCAGGGATTTCACTTTTGGCACTGTACCTTTTAATTTTTGTTTAACTAACTTCCTCATTTTTTGTGAAGTCCCTCTTTCTGAAATTAAATGCTACAGTGTTGGGCTGTTGTGGTGTTTTCCCCGCCACAGGGATGTTACATTTAATTGTAGTGTGGTCAGTATTACCAAGCAGTCCAACTATATTCACCTCTTGGACCAGATCCTGAGCTCCACTTAGGACTAAATCAAGAATTTCCTCTCCTCTTGTGCGTTCCAGGACTAGCTGATCCAAGAAGCAGTCATTTAAGGTGTCAAGAAACTTTATCTTTGCATCCTTTCCTGAGGTTGCCCGGGCCGCCACTCACCGGCAGCGGGAGTGCAGCAACCCGGCCCTAGCTGTGCTGCTGGTGAGTGCTGGGGGGTGGTTCCCCCTGCCCCCCAAGAAAGCCCCCCCCACGGAGGGCCAGGGGCCGTCGTCCCCCCCCCCGCTCTTCCCCCACAGAGGCCTGGGGCTTGACTCCCTCCCCCACCACGGAGGCCTGGGGCCAGCCCCCCCGCTCCTCCCCCATGGATGCCTGGGGCCCCACACACACACCCCTACAGGGGGGCTGCATAGGGCCCCAGAATAGCTAGGGAAGGCCCTGGTTGAAATCTCCCATTATTATTGAGATTTTTATTTTTATGAAGCCTATGAAGCCTCTAATCTCCCTGAGCATTTGAGTCACTATCACCATCCTGGTCAGTTGGTCAATAATATATCCCTACTGCTATATTCTTATTATTAGAGCATGGAATTACTATCTATAGAGATTCTATGGTACAGTTTGGTTCATTTAAGATTTTTATTTCATTTGATTCTATGCTTTCTTTCACATATAGTGCCACTCATAGACTCATAGACTTTAAGGTCAGAAGGGACCATTATGATCATCTAGTCTGACCTCCTGCACAATGCAGGCCACAGAATCTCACCCACCCACTCCTGTAACAAACCCTTAACCTATGTCTGGGTTATTGAAGTCCTCAAATTGTGGTTTGAAGACCTCAAGCTGCAGAGAATCCTCCAGCAAGTGACCCGTGCCCCATGCTGCAGAGGAAGGCGAAAAACCTCCAGGGCCTCTGCCAATCTGCCCTGGAGGAAAATTCCTTCCCGACCCCAAATATAGTGATCAGTTAAACCCTGAGCACGTGGGCAAGACTCACCAGCCAGCACCCAGGAAAGAATTCTCTGTAGTAACTCAGATCCCACCCCATCTAACATCCCATCACAGACCACTAGGCATACTTACCTGCTGATAATCAAAGATCAATTGCCAAAATTAATTGCCAAAATTGGGCTATCCCATCATACCATCCCCTCCGTAAACTTATCAAGCTTAATCTTGAAGCCAGATATGTCTTTTGCCCCCACTACTCCCCTTGGAAGGCTGTTCCAGAACTTCACTCCTCTAATGGTTAGAAACCTTCGTCTAATTTCAAGTCTAAACTTCCTAGTGTCCAGTTTATATCCATTTGTTCGTGTACATTGGTACTAAGCTTAAATAATTCCTCTCGTTCCCTAATATTTATCCCTCTGATATATTTATAAAGAGCAATCATATCCCCCCTCAACCTTCTAAGCCAAGCTCTTTGAGTCTCCTTTCATAAGATAGGTTTTCCATTTCTCGGATCATCCTAGTAGCCCATCTCTGAACCTGTTCCAGTTTGAATTCATCTTTCTTAAACATGGGAGACCAGAACTGCACACAGTGTTCCAGATGAGGTCTCACCAGTGCCTTGTATAACAGTACTAACACCTCCTTATCTTTGCTGGAAATACCTCGCCTGATGCATCCTAAAACCGCATTAGCTTTTTTAATGGCCATATCACATTGGCGGCTCATAGTTATCCTGTGATCAACCAATACTCCGAGGTCCTTCTCCTCCTCTATTACTTCCAAATGATGTGTCCCCAATTTATAAGCAAAATTCTTGTTATTAATCCCTAAATGCATGACCTTGCACTTTTCACTATTAAATTTCATCCTATTACTATTACTCCTCCACCACTGCCTCATTAATTCCTTTTGCGCCACCCCCCGACACTCCCTGCCGGGGCAACAGCCCTATTAACCGCTTCCACGCCATCACCCCCACCCCGCCACTTCCTGCTGGGACCATCATCCCATTAACTCTTTCCACACCACCACCCCCACTACTCACTGGGGCTACCACCCCATTAAGCACTTCCGCCCCATGACACCCAGCCACTTCCACACCACCACTGTCTGCTAGGGCCACCGCCACATTAACTCCTTCCGTGCCACCCACTCTCCCGGGTGCACTGCCCCATTACCCCTTTCCACACCATCACTCCCACTGCCTGCCAGTGCCACTGCCCCATTTACCCCTTCCATGCCACACACCCACCTTGCTGGCTGGGGGCACCTCCCAATTAACCTCTTCCATGCCACCCCCCACCTGCCGGGGCCACCACCCCCTTAACCCCTTCCACACCACCACCACTGCCTGCCGGGGCCTGTGCCCCATTAACCACTTCTGCTCCAACACCCCCACTACCTGCCAGCCCCCCTCCACTGCCTACCAGCACCACCACCCCATTAACCCCCCCCACTGCCCACTGCTGCCACCTCCACACTAATCCTTTCTGTGCCATCCCCATCCCGCCAGTGCCTGCTGGATTAACCCCTTCCACACCACCACTGCCCACTGAGGCTTCTGCACCATAACCATTTCCCAGCCATCAACCCCCCCCCCCCACACACACACTGCCTGCTCTGGCCTGCACCCCATTAACCTCCTCTGTGCTCCCATCCCCCACTGCCCTGCAGGGCCACCGCCCCATTAACCCCTTTCATGCCACCAACCCCCACTGCCTGCCAGGGCACCGCCTCCTTAAGCCCTTCCGGGCCAGCACCCCCCCCCCACCCATTGCCTGCCAGTGGCACCTCCCCATTAACCCCTTCCACACAACCACCCCCCACTGCCCACCTAGGCCACTGCCCCATTAACCAATGCCACCCCATTGTTGGTGTCATCAGGCATCTGTATTAGGCCTGAATGAACTAAAGTCACTCCATGTCTGACCAAAGCGCTTCCATGTTTATGTTTGAACTTTAATTGACCTAACAGGCCGGCAACAAAGAATGGTTATCAGTTACAACACCTGTACCAGAAGGTAATAATGAGGCCTGCTATAATGAGGCCTGCTTGCTCGAAGAAGTAAAACAAGATAACTGTTCACAGAAGAGTTACTAACGAGCTAAAGTGGTTTTTGCCAAGTATGATTTAACCTGCTTAGTGTAATTGCTACTTGCATGATGTATTTGCTATAGAAAAATAGACGGGAGGGGGAAGAAGGGGGGGTAAGGGGGAGGAGTGTGGGGGTAATGGGAATGCTTAGCTAAAATCATGTATAAGAAGGGAAAAACGGTTTGTATCTGTGTGCAGGATTAGAGATTGCTATGTCTCCCTTGCACCTTATTTGGGCTCAAATAAACTTTGTCTGCTTCTCCACCTTGGTGTGTTTATTGGAGCGAAGCACACCGGGCAATGAACCCCTGTTGCTGTCCTCGGGCCTCTGTGCCGGCAACACCATCACCACCACTGCCCACCAGGGCACGGCCCGCTTAAGCCCTTCTGGGCCAGCACCCCCCCACTACCTCCCATTAACTCTTCCACCTCATCCTGCCAACTGCTCACCAAGGCCATTGCCCCATTAACCCCTTCCATGCCACTCCCCACTACCTGTCAGAGTCATCACCTCATTAACCCCTTCTGCCCCATCCCCTTCCTAAACTGCCTTCTGGGACCACCGCCCCATTAACCCCTTTCGCACCACCCCTGTGGCACTCTGTGCCTCAAAACAGTACACTGGAATCACCATATTCACCAGTCTCATATGATTATGCTTTGTTTAATACAAAGCATGCCATGTAAGATATCATAGGAAAAGTTATGATCTGCTGAAACCCATTGTTCTGCTCAAGTGTGAATAGCAGTAGTATGTATAGTTATGAGATTGTGATCTATGGTTGTTACTGAAATATGCTGTAAGTTTGCTAATGGCATGCCAAGGATTCTGGCTCTGGTGGGTGTTGACCACCCATCAATCAGCTATGTGACTCAACTATGCAAGCACCACACAATGGGATTGGAAACTGTGACGTGAGGGCTGCTTGTTCACTGCAAAGCCCACCAGGACATGCCTGGGCTAGTGTGTGCCAGGCACATGGACCAAGGGTATAAAATAAGGAACAGTTGCAGCACCATAGCTTCCCCACCTATGTTGGAAACAACTGTGATGCCAAGAAGATGAAGATCATCAGAGTAGACTGGCTCAGGCTTCAAGGGGGAAGTCCCTTCATTCATACAATAATGACAACACACCGATTACAGCATTTCATTACTACTGCATTCAGAAGTGATCTGTAACCCAACACCAGGCAAAGTTGATTACTTTGAGCAACACCACTCTATCTGCTGGATATCTAAGCAGAGTAGGTGTGTTTATGTAAATACAGTTTGTTCCTGAAGTCTGTCCCCTGCACACACACCCCAGCTAGCTGTCAGGGGAGAATTCATTCGGATCCTGCTTACACCTAAAACAGTGTATTTTGCTTGAAGTGCTTGGGAATTCTCAGCTCAGTTACAAAGGCATGTGTGTGTCCTCTCCACATGGAGAGAGGGGAAGACTGGGTTATAAATTTACACCGGTCAGGCTCCTGATCAGCGCAGGATGGTACAGCTCTGGGGTCCTAGGCTGGGAAGCTGGGGGCAATTGGCTGGAGTCTCTCCGTTGTTGGTTCATGAGTGGCTGGGAGAAGCATACGTGTAACTCAGCTGGCTGTGTCCCTGCCTATGGATGGCTGTGTAAGTGCAGGACCTGGAGAGGTTTGTAGTTTGTCACAGCATCACTGTGTGAGAGGGAGCCCCGGCTGGTAAAACAGCAGTACCCCAGTTCCCAGTTGCACCCCAGGGGACTCGTCACAGTGGCACAGCGAGCAGGATGAAATGCACAGCTTGTTGTTCTGAGGGAGCTTTGTACTTCATACACTGGTATAGAGATTTTAAGTGAGATTTTAAGAGTGGTGGCTGAGAACAGTCAAAGAGAAGGTTACTGGTTTGTTATTTTCTGTTTGCTTATTTCAGGAAATGGAAATGGGGACAGAAAAGCAGAAAGATGAATGAAAGCAGTGAAGCAATTGCGAAGCTTGAGCTCTTCAGACTGCAGGCAGCAGAAAAAGAGAGAAACTATGAGCACCAGTTGAGACTGAAAGAACTGGAGGTAAAGGAGAAGGAAGTAGAAGCCAAAGCCCAGAAGCAAGCCAGAGGCTGCGGAGATAGCACACCAGAGGAGTATGGAACTGAAACAACAAGAAACTGAAGAAAGAGAGAGAGAGTGAAAGCACTCATTGGACTTGCTAGAAAAGCAGAACCAGAAACCCCTGCTGACACCAGCACCACTAATTCCCAACTCTCCAAAAATCCACAAATGGGAACAATTGTGTTCTGCATATGCCGAGATCAGTGATGTTGCAGATTATTTCACTACCTTTGAGAGGCTGTGTGAGATTCACCAGATTCCTGATGACAAGAAAATCCCCACTTTGGTTGCCAAGTTTACTGGTAAATCTCTGGATATATTCAATGAAATACCAATTGAGGATGCTTAAGATTCAAATAAATGGTTTTAAAGCAATTTCAGATTACCCTGAAACATATAGAGTAAAACTTAGAAATTTTAAGGGGGTGCTGACATGAGTAATGGGGAATATGTAAACAAAATGAAAGATTTGATTGGAAAGTTGGTGAGGGGAAAAGGAGTTACAAGCTTTGAAGGACTATTTGACCTGGTTGCTCAGGAACATTTCCTAAGTATATGTAAAGATGATGTGAAACAGTGTCTATGGGACAAAAATGTGAAAACTGTGGATGAGATTGCTTCTCTAGACGATGCCTTTGAGCACATACAAGCATCTATTGTGCATAAACCACATAAAGGGAGGTTTAAACCTAGTGGGAAGCAGGGTCCGCAAAAGAGGGTGGCTGGGAGTCTGGACACTCACCTCCCCAAACCGTTCCTCTCTACTCTCTGCCCCAAA
This sequence comes from Mauremys mutica, assembly GCF_020497125.1. Taxonomy (NCBI): domain Eukaryota; kingdom Metazoa; phylum Chordata; order Testudines; family Geoemydidae; genus Mauremys; species Mauremys mutica. The sequence goes on along the minus strand of NC_059078.1, from coordinate 54,673,390 downwards.
TCTCCTGTGAAAACAGAAGAGCCCAAAGGTGCTATTGTAATTCCACTGATCACCTGAGGAATAGATGCTCTGTACTAGGAGGAAACAGGCAACCAATAGCTCATGACAATTCCACTGTCCTTAACACAGAAAACTCCCAGTCGATTGAAACATATTCTATTGGTTTTGTAAGATTAGCCTAGGGTGACCAGACAGCAAATGTGAAAAAACGGGACGGAGGTGGGGGGTAATAGGAGCCTATATAAGAAAAAAACCCAAATATCAGGACTGTCCCTGTAAAATCGGGACATCTGGTCACACTAGATTAGCCTCTGCAGAGCCACAGAGGAAACACATAAAGGCTGTCAGGATTAATGGCAGGGAATACTTTGGGTGGGAACATGCAGATGCAGAGATTTCTGTGGTCAAGTGGAGTATAATTCAGGAAGGTGACATACTGCCAGGACAGATGGCAGAGCTTTTATTAGAAGGAGGTTACAGGATTCATGTGCCTTTGGCGAAAACACACATAGAAATTCGGGGGGTTAGAAAGTTTATTGACAGCAGGGGTGGTGGACGATAATCCCATTTTCATACTAATTGGCAATGATTTTTTCTGTGTAGCTCAGGCTGTTAAGGTGTTGGCCTGCAGCAAGAAGGAGCATTCTGCTGGGACCCCAGAGGGAAAGGTTAAAGTCCCAGGAACTTCTGAAGGAATGGGAGAGAGTCTTCTTGATTCCTATGCATGAGGGGGAAGCAGCATGCTTCCAGGTGTGAGAGTGGTTGAGACCAGCTCCTGCACTGTAGCTGAAGGCAATAGCACCTCAAGAAGGGAGGGGGGTATAGCGCCTGTCAGTGACACAACTGTCCAGGCTGTTAGCTGTGAGCCTTTCACAGCTGAACAGGGGACAGATCCTACTCTAGAGAACATACAGGCCCAGAGGAGGAAACTGGGGAAGGAATAGTGGGGGTACAAGAATGTCTCCACAATGATCACATGGGAGAGGATGCCCAGGACAGAATGGCTGATTCAGCATCTGTGCACCCAGGAACTCAGCCTGTGACTCAGGTTTTGAAAGGAAGCTGTGTAACTGATCTCCTGGAGGGGAGCAGTCACACAGTTGACCTCTTGGGGACAAAGAAAGGGGTGACGGAGGGTACCCTAATCCAGGTCTGAGTTTTTCAGGACGCTGATCCCGATAAGATTTTGGAAAGTAACTGTGTCTCTTTAAATCAAGATGCAACCCTAATGCCTGTGATAACAGGGAAAGCTGCTGGGAAAAGGTGCATTTGATCAAAGAGTAGCCACTATTAGCTCAGAGAGCACAAATCATAACCCTTTAGGAAAAGGGGGTGGGGAAGGTCTGAGTGCTGCGAGTGGGGATCACAGAGTAACCCCAAGTACAGAGATGGATTTTTGGCACATGTACAGTCTAGTGGTTGGGAGACAGCTCTGCCCCCACTGCCTGCCAGGGCCACCACCCCATTAACCACTTCTGCCTGATCACCCCCACTGTCTGCGTGGGTCACCGAGCTGTCTGCCTCATTCACCCCATCTTCCCCCCACTGCCTGCAGGGGCCATTGCCCCATTAACCCCTTCCACACCATCAACCCTCACTGCCTGCTGGGGCCACAACCCCATTAGCCCCTTTTGCCCCATCTCCCGTCCCGCCCACTGGGTCCACCACCGCATTAACCCCTTCTGCACAGTCACACCCCCTTGCTCACCAGGGTCATCAAACCATAAACCCCTTCCACCTTGCAGCTACCACCCCACTCTGACCCACCAGTTGTCTCCATACCATTAACTTCTTCCATAGCAAATACAGGCAAACATACACTAGAACAAGCAAGGGAATTTGCAGAGCCATAAAGACTTGGGCAATAGATTATAACTCAGAATCTCTCAAGAACATTATTCCTTGCGTCAGCAAGGCCCCAATCCTGCATGTACCTTATAGCAATGTTGGGGCATGATTCCAAAAATCCCTCTTCATACTAGTCAAAGGCCCAGCACAAGGAGCCATGCTAGCTCTATGTTGGGAACAAACAGCCATTACATTAATATGGCTGGAAGGGACTTGTGCACTGACACACGGTGCAATACAGCTAGACCACCCCTGATCACTGTTTGTACCCTACCATTTCCCCTCACGGTACTTTGAACAGTACCATATCAGTGGCCACTGTGGGCCTTCATGATTGTCACTGTGCTGCACTCCACAGCCACTCAGAACGTCAGTGACTGCAGGGACAGTGCACAGACCCTCTGAGATTCCAAACCATAGGCCTCCATCATTTGAATCAATTGGCTAGCTCTAACCACTGTCAGGATCTAATATCAGTCGAGCTGTTCTCATTCAATCCAGGAGAGGGCAGCAGGACACTCACACATTAGCCAGATCAGTCTTGTGCCTAATACAGTTTAAGATTTTACAAACACCAATTTCCCGAACAAGCAGTAAGATCCCAAAGCACTTTCCAGATTCTACAGTTAGAGTACAGCATCACTTTTCGTACTATTGAAATGCAGCCGTGGTGGCTGTTGAAGCAACTCCAAACAACAGTTTAGGGCGGGAAGTGAAGATGAAGGTCCAGCTGAACCTGCAGGGGAATTTAGGGAAAAAGAATGTAACTGTATGAGTTGATGGCTGTGGCCTTAGGCCCCAATGTTAACAGCCCTATTTTTATGAAAAGGGCCATCAGATCTTTAATGGCCAGAAAATTTAATGACCTAGAACACAATTTACATCTCATCTGAGAAAAGAATCTCCAGTAAAACATATTATACCCAGCACACTACACCTCTTTCTCTACACCCAGGTTATTTTGTAACCTCATCAAAAAAATTTCTGGGACTGCAAGACATGTGCCAAACTTCAACAAAGACTTTGCTTCATGCATTCCCTGCTGCTCTCCCAACCCATTTGTCTAGACATGGGTCTCATGCTACACCAGGGGTTCTCAGACTTTTGTACTGGTGACCCCTTTCACACAGCAAGCCTCTGAGTGCGACCCCCCCTTATACATTAAAAACAGTTTTTTATATATTTAACACCATTATAAATGTTGGCGGCAAAGCCGGGTTTGGGGTAGAGGCTGACAGCTCGCGACCCCCCATGTAATAACCTCATGACCCCCTGAGGGGTCCCGACCCCCAGTTCATCTCATTGGCTTCAAGAGAACTATTTGTCCCTGGAAAATGGGGTTTGCAGGTTGAGGCCCTCTGATTGGGAGCTCTTTGGGGCAGGGTCATTGTTTTCTTGTAATTGTGGGTCAAATACTAAGAAGCAATAAATGATCAAATAATAACTAATGAGTGAAAGCAATAACATGTTGCTTGGGTGCTGCTCGTGCACCTCGTCTCCATGTAACTTGCAGGAAAAGACTCCCTGTTTTGAGTGTGCCCTTTACAGAAATATCTCAGGCAAATGCTCCTAGGCAGTGGGTTGGTACACAGCATGATCAGCATTTCACATACCACAAGTGGAAACCTACTGAGGCCTTGTCTACACTACAGGACTATTTCGAATCTACTTAATTCGAATTTGTGGATTCGACCTTATGAAGTCGAATTTGTGTATCCATACTAAATACACTAATTCGAACTTCTGAGTCCACATTCACGGGGCCGGCGTCGACTTTCGAAGCGGTGCACTGTGGGAAGCTATCCCACAGTTCCCGCAGTCCCCGCTGCCCATTTGAATTCTGGGATTTCCCCCCAATGCATGCTGGGGGAAAAAATGTGTCGAGGGTGGTTTTGGGTAACTGTCGTCATTGAACCGTCAATCACGCCCTCACTCCCTCCCTCCCTGAAAGCGCCTGCGGGCAATCTGTTCGTGCACTTTTCTGGTCAGTGACAGCGTGGACGCCACAGCACTGCAAGCATGGAGCCCGCTGCGATCCTCGCCGTTTTCTCCTCCTCGCACTTTATCGTCCACCTCTTCCACATTCAGCTGCTGAGAAATTGGGCTACTTTTCAATGGTTCTGCAAGCACTGGGGGACCATAGGGGCCTTTTTACCAACATGAACGTCGTATGGCCGGGCAAGGTTCCTGATGCGTGTGTTCTCAGGAACTGTGGGCTGCTCAGACGCCTGCTGGAAGGTAGTTTCTTCCCGTACCACGAAATAACTGTTGTGGATGTGCATTTGCCTATAGTGATCCTCGGTGACCCAGCCTGCCCGCTAATGCACTTGCTCATGAAGCCCTATACAGGCGCCTGGGACAGCGACAAGGAACTCTTTAAATACCAGCGAGCAGCGAGCAGCGTGACCTGTGACTGTTCAGTTTCTTTACAGAGAAGCTGAACCTGCCCCTGTTTCTTTACCCAGTTACTATTGACTCTCCTATTCGGTTAAATACCCCGTTCTCCCCGTTTCCTCCACTTCCAAGACACGTGTAAAAATAAAATACATGTCACACTGTTACTGAGGAGAGGTTTCTTTATTCATGACTTTTCGTTAAAGGGTCGAAACTGGAACGCAGACTGCGGTGGGTAGGGTGTGCGCTGATGTAAAGACCGCCTCTAAACTCAAGGAATGACAGGCTCCTGCTCCTACAGCGGTCCGCATTGCCGGACTGCTTGTTTCAACGGAGCCTGCCATCCCTCCTTTTTGGGATTCTGTGTGCGGGGGGCTATGTGGCCTTGTGGCGGAGGAGGACGGATACAGATTCCTCTGCTGCGTGACTCAGCGGTCAACAACAAGGACCGCTGTATAAGATCTGTACCCGCCCTCCCCCGCTAAAAAGTCACATCCCCACCGCCCACACAGAACCTGGAAACCACCTCCCATACCGACCACGGTGCCTGCTGACTGCACTGTGTGTGTTACCCGCTGCTGATCCGGCCCCCGTGTCTGTACCCTGCGAAAGGTGCCTGTCCTATGCAATTAGCAACGCACTTCCCCACGCACCCCATTCAAACACAGTCTTCAGTGAGGAAACATGACGGAAACAGTACTTAACAGCAAAGTATTTTTATTACTTAAGTACACAGTTATGGGATGGGACTGGGATTGGGACTTGTTTGAGTCCAGAAGGGAAGGACTTATGCAAACGTAGGGTATGAGAGCTTTTGGTTACTTGAGCACTCTGCTGGGGTGCAGTGTCAGTATTCACGGCCCAGGGCGGGCATCCTCCTGGTTATTTAGGGTGAGGGGGGTATGTGACTTTGTGGCGGGGGAGGGCGGTTGCAGAGATACTGCCGGGGGCTCTGTCCTGCAGCGGTCCTGCAGAACATACACAAGTCGCCGGAGCGTGTCCTTTTGCTCCCTCAGTAGTACAAGCATTGCTTGACTCGCCTGCTTGTGTTCCTCACGCCACCTCTCCTCCCATTCGCTGTGTGAGCGCTGGTACAGAGAGACTTTCTCCCTCCACTGCCTCTGCTGGTCCGCCTCGGCTAGGTAGCAGCCCACACATTCATCGAAAATCGTGTCCCTTGTCTTTTTCTTTCGCCGCCTAATCTTCGCCAGCCTCTGCGAGGGGGATGCTGTGGAAGGTCTGGAGACAGTGGAAGCTGTGAGATGGGAAACAGTTAGTTAATTCCTTGCAATGATACTTTTTTGCGAACAATTAACTGAGTCTAGGCTGTCTCTGTGAATTTTTTGTTGAGACCCCTGTGCCTGCTGTTGCACAAATCATTTGCGCGGTGGATTCTGGGTAAATGTCGCCAGTCATTCCTTCCTCCGGGAAAGCAAGGGCAGACAATCATTTCGATCACGTTTTCCATGAAATGCCCTGGCACACGCCATAGCGTGGCAACAATGGACCCTATTTTGCCTTTTGTGTATGTCACCGTATGTGTACTGTATGCCGCTGACAGAGGCGGACCAGCAGCGCTACACAGCAGCATGCTTATGCTTTTGCATGACAGCAGCGATGGTTACCAGGCATACTGCACCGTCTACCATACCATGAACTGGTAAGAAGACGGTAATAAGATGGTCATGGTTACCTGTCCTTTTGCACTGCGCCATTTGGTGCTGTCATAAGTGCCCCTGGTCAATCAGCCAGGGGCGCAAAAGCAAAATTTGGGAATGACTCCCCGAGTCAATCCCTCCTTTTTGGGTATCTAAAAATAGAATCAGTCCTGCCTAGATTATGTGCAAGTGTACTAGAGAACCACTGTATCATACAACCAGAGACCACAGCTGCTCTCTGTCCAATCCTGCATAAATTTTGAGCTGAACGCTATTCACAGGGTGTGCTCCTGAAACAACCCCAGCTGTTCATTCCGTTCTTTCCCCAGCCTTCCTGGGTTCCAATACCATTGTCCCCCCACTTGTGTGATGAAGTAATATAGAATGCATGAATAAGACACAGGTAGTCGTTTGTGAGAAATGAGTGGAAGGAAGCCTCCAGCTGCAATGATAGTCCAGAGATGACATTAAGGGGTGTGGAGGAGGGAGCCACTCATCCCTCTGCTAGTCCAGGGGCAATTGAATCTTTTCTTTACAATGAAGGGTGGGGGCTGATGGATCTCAGCCCCCTGTTGCAATGATGAGGACGGTTACCAGCCATACTGCACCATCTACCATGAAAAATTAGCAACAGGCGGCCTTGACCGACCGGTCCCAAGCAAGTTGGTACGGTTGTCATGGTTACCAGCCCTTTTGCACTGCCCCATGTGCCAATAGGCTGATGATGAGGATGGATTTCCATCGTTTTGTACCATCAGCCATCCATAGCGTGGGGGGAGCAAGGATGTTGGTGTTGAGTGCTGCACCATCGCGTCTATCTGCAGCATTCAGTACAGATACGGTGACATGTAAAAGAGTCAACAGAGGATTGTTTTCCCTTTAACTTCTGGGGGTCGGGGGGGTGCGTAAATTGCCGAGCTATGCCCCGACCCACCGCGGACACTGTGTTTGACCCTAGAAGCATTTGGAGATCAGCCAAGAATGCAAATGCTTTTTGGAGACAGCAGGAACTGTGGGATACCTTGCGTCCTCGTTCCCCCCTCCCTCCATGAGCGTCCATTTGATTCTTTGGCTTTCCGTTACGCTCGTCACGCAGCTGCGTGCTGAGTCTGTGCTATGCCGTCTGTCCGTTTATTTATTAAAAATACTTTGGACCAGGCGTAACGTAACATTTCTTCCCCTACTTAGATGCAGGAGTCTCCGAGCGAGATCACCGTGAGGACAGGCACTGAAGGAGATAGAGAGCGCATGCTGCGTGAAATCTAGCACGAACCACGGACCTATGCAGCTGTGCTCTGGGAGGCAGTGCTCCCTGAATACCGCATGAAAGCCTCGCGCGGAAAAGTGTGCTATCACGGAGCACCCAGTAAGGCAGCTCTCCCCAGGAACCTCCTGCTGATGCTTATCGATTAACGGCAGGAGAGCTTCGTGGCGTTCTCCCAGGAGGATTTCTGTTCTATCACCATATATACAGAGACCTCCTTTTCACACACTTCAGATTCCTGTTATATTAAGAATAAAAGTTAACATGGTTAAAGCACTTACCGACTGCTCCTACCCCTGATTCAGGATCCGGGTTCCTGGCCGGGGAGGGTTGGTAGGGGATCTCCGTGACGGTGATGAAGAGATCCTGGCTGTCGGGGAAACCAGCGTTGTAAGCGCTATCGCCTGCCTCGTCCTCCACAAACCCTTCCTCATCTTCCCCGTCCGTGAACATCGTCGAGGAACTGTCCGTCGACACTGTCCCATCATCAGAGTCCATGGTCACCGGTGGGGCAGTGGTGGCAGGCTCCGTAGCGTCCGTTGGCCGCTTTGATTTTTTGGTAGCCTTGTCTGGGGTCCTTGATTTTCACGCGGCGCTGCGTTGCATGACGGCTGTATCCTCTGTCTGTATCATGGCTTTGGAGACCTTCTCGTAGGTCTTTGCATTCCGTTCGTTGGAGCGCAGCTCCGAAAGCACAGACTCCTCGCCCCACACACCGATCAGATCGAAGAGTTCCCGGTCAGTCTATGCCGGGTCCCTCTTTCTATTCAGAGATTACATGAACTCCTCTGCTGGAGAGCTCTGCATTGCTGCCGGTGCTGCGGAGCTCGCCCCGATGTGCAACCAGAACGTCAGATTCAAACCGCCCAGACAGGAAAATGAATTCAAATTTTCGCGGGTCATTTCCTGTGTGGCTGGGCAGAGAATCCAAGCTCGGGCTGCTGTCCAGAGCGTCAACAGAGTGGTGCAGTGTGGGATAGCTCCCGGAGCTACTAAGTTCGATTTCCATCCACACCTAGCCTAATTCGAACTAGCCATGTCGAATTTAGCGTTACTCCACCTACCGGGGTGGAGTACCAAATTCGAACTAAAGAGCCCTCTAGTTCGAATTAAATGGCTTCCTGGTGTGGACGGTTGAGCGGTTAGTTCGAATTAACGCTGCTAAATTCGAATTAAAGTCCTAGTGTAGACCAGGCCTAAGGGAGCATGCGTCAATTTCATGCCCAATCCTCCAGGCAAGCACACTTAATATACTGGTTTGGTGCATGTTATACTGGTCTACAATTTTTGAGAAGTCGTCTTCTTCAGTGATAAAATGTCCTTTTTATTATGTATTTTGATGTGCTGAATTCAAATATGACAATTAAAACAACTGATTGGCTACTGTTTCTAAGATATTTAAGTTTTTACATTTTATGTCTATGTATATTGTGTAGATTGTAGAGTTTTAATCATAAATTGTAAACCTAGGTCTTTTCATGTGTTTATGGTTGCTTTACATGATAACATTTCACCTGTCCTGTTTATGTAACACTTTAAAAATCAGCAAAAGGGTTATCTAACTAAAATTTATTATGAAACAAAAGGCAAAAAACTATTATGTACATAGTTTAGTCCTATTCAGTGTCTACTCGGCGCTTCTTGGCTTGTCTCTTGTATTCATTAAATGGAGCATCTCTTGTCACTGTCCAGCAATAGTCTGCAAGCATTGATGGGCTCCATTTGCCCTGATAGCGTTTCTCCATTGTTGCAATGTCCTGGTGAAATCGCTCGCCGTGCTCGTCACTCACTGCTCCGCAGTTCGGTGGAAAAAAATCTAGATGAGAGTGCAAAAAATGTATCTTTAGTGACATGTTGCAACCAAGGCTTTTGTATGCCTTGAGGAGGTTTTCCACCAACAACCTGTAGTTGTCTGCCTTGTTATTGCCGAGAAAATTTATTGCCACTAACTGGAAGGCTTTCCATGCCGTCTTTTCCTTGCCACGCAGTCCATGGTCAAATGCATCATCTCAAAGAAGTTCACGAATCTGAGGACCAACAAAGACACCTTCCTTTATCTTAGCTTCACTTAACCTTGGAAATTTTCCACGGAGGTACTTGAAAGCTGCTTGTGTTTTGTCAATGGCCTTGACAAAGTTCTTCATCAGACCCAGCTTGATGTGTAAAGGTGGTAACAAAATCTTCCTTGATTCAACAAGTGGTGGATGCTGAACACTTTTCCTCCCAGGCTCCAATGACTGTCAGAGTGGCCAATCTTTCTTGATGTAGTGGGAATCTCTTGCACGACTATCTCATTCGCAGAGAAAACAGCAGTACTTTGTGTATCCAGTCTGCAGACCAAGCAAGAGAGCAACAACCTTCAAATCGCCACAAAGCTGCCACTGATGTTGGTCATAGTTTATGAAAAGTTGTTTCATGTTGTCATAGGTTTCCTTCATATGGACTGCATGACCAACTGGAATTGATGGCAAAACATTGCCATTATGCAGTAAAACAGCTTTAAGACTCGTCTTCGATGAATCAATTAACAGTCTCCACTCATCTGGATCGTGAATGATGTTGAGGGCTGCCATCACACCATCGATGTTGTTGCAGGCTACAAGATCACCTTCCATGAAGAAGAATGGGACAAGATCCTTTTGATGGTCATGGAACATGGAAACCCTAACATCACCTGCCAGGAGATTCCACTGCTGTAGTCTGGAGCCCAACAGCTCTGCCTTACTCTTGGATAGTTCCAAATCCCTGACAAGGTCATTCAGTTCACCTTGTGTTATGAGGTGTGGTTCAGAGGAGGAGGATGGGAGAAAATGTGGGTCCTGTGACATTGATGGTTCAGGACCAGAAGTTTCATCCTCTTCCTCTTCCTCGTCTGACTCAAGTGAGAATGATTCTGGTGCATCAGGAACCGGCAGTCCTTCTCCATGGGGTACTGGGCGTATAGCTGATGGAATGTTTGGATAATGCACAGTCCACTTTTTCTTCTTTGACACACCTTTCCCAACTGGAGGCACCATGCAGAAGTAACAATTGCTGGTATGATCTGTTGGCTCTCTCCAAATCATTGGCACTGCAAAAGGCATAGATTTCCTTTTCCTGTTCAACCACTGGCGAAGATTTGTTGCACAAGTGTTGCAGCATATGTGTGGGGCCCACCTCTTGTCCTGATCTCCAATTTTGCAGCCAAAATAAAGGTGATAGGCTTTCTTAACCATAGTGGTTATACTGCGCTTTTGTGATGCAAAAGTCACTTCACCACAAACATAGCAGAAGTTATCTGCACTGTTCACACAAGTACGAGGCATCTCTGCTCACTTTGGCTAAACAGAAATGTGTTCCTTTGCAAAATCAAACACTGACAAATAAGAAAGCACGACACTGTATGATTTCTAGAGCTGATATAGGGCAATTTGTTCAGCAGAGTGATGTAAGCTTCGTTATGATTGCATCATCCATGACTTCTAGGAATAACATGATGCAATTCATATCATGTATGACGCAATACCAGCTTCAGATTGCATCATTCATTGTTTTGCCTAAAAAGCAAGTACTGTCCAAACCCAGTCATAGATTTATTCATAGATCCAGTCAAAGATGTATTTTAGTCATTTCTAGTTTAAATTGAGATCCCTTCCCTTTATAACTCACTTATCCTCTGCTATTCCCAAGTCAAGGGTCGTATATACTGACCCAATAGCATAACTTGAAAACTAGAGCCAATCAACAATTTTAAGCATCATTTTCGTTCTCAGTGACCCAGAATTAGTAAAGTTTGACTACATTTATTTCAGAAGCATTTTGGCTGTAGAGCAGTGTATTAAGCCCCCTCCTGCCCCCTGTGAATGGTCCTAGCAAATCATTTGCAGCCTGTAACTTCTACCTCAATAAGGTCTCCTTTACAGCAGGTGGTAAGGGCTTGACTTTTGGTCCTGAAAGGGGTCCCTGGTTCAATCCCCACTAATCACCATGATGGCTGTATATGTGTGGTCACTGTTTTTTGTTATGGCTAAGTGCCAAAGGAGACTTGAGATTGAGGGGAGAGCTCTGACCATTTGAGACCCCATCAAGTACAGTATGCCACCTCCAGTGACCATTGCCTTATGTTTCAGAGGAAGGTGAAAGCCACTCAGAACACACCTAGCTATTTATGCAATGTAATGCAAGGTGCAGGGCAGGGAACTTGTTGGCAAGGAGAAAATGACAGTAAAGAGAAAGAGATAAAAAGTAAGCAACAAGCAAGTACTGTGAACAAAGACACACCTGTTCTCAGGTAAGGCAAATGGCTGCTGCTAAGTCACAAAACCCATGGAACCTTGTCTTTGAAGTTTGCCTGTCAATCTGATAAATGACACAATGAGAATTTGTGTGTTGCTTCATCGTGCTCTTCTAGAACTGGTTTTCCTAGCCAACTATCCATCACCATAGTAGCTATACACTGCACTAATTGTGCAAATGAAAAGCTGTGACTTTGCAGCAGGATGATTTTCCTGTTGGGAGAGAAATGAGTGAGATAGAATCTTTCTTTCTTGCCTTCTTTATTTACAGTATGGACACAAGCTTTCCTCATCTTGAACAAAGATGGCCAAACCAGAAAGGTTCCAAAGGGATTTAAAACTCCTGAGCCAGTTCATCACTGGCAGGATTCCATTGGCTTCCATGGAGTTCCCCCACTTACCACCAAATCTGAATTTGGCCCACTTTGTATCAACCACACACCACTAAAAGGCAGCCACTTCTGCAGTAACCATTCTCCCCCAGTAGTGTATCTTCTGTCCCTACAGTTTCTGTAGCTGGGTGGGGAGCAAGGGACAGATCATCCCATTGACCTACATGTGCATTTCCCATTGACATCTGGAGGGAGGTCTGACATTTCTTGAGCTGGCTCGAAATTTTCCAAAGGTTATCAAGATCAGTGGGTTAGCAGGTTTGATTTAAATCTCCTGTAACCCAGAGCTAAGTATCTACAAAGCCAGGCAAGTCAGCAGAAAAAAATCTCAATTGTCTTGGGGGCTCACAAGATTACCTTGATTTGTTGCAGCAGATTAAGTTTACAGGAGAGGTTCTGGAGCATGTTGTATACACAGGAATAGCTGCACAGTCTCTTTGGAATTATTTTAGCCTTTGGATTAGTGTATGTAGCTCGTAGGCCTGAGTATATAGAGCAGACTCACCTTGTTAGTCAGTGACACTGGAATGTGTTTTATTTGTGTCTGTGGCTCTATTTGCTGATGGAAAGAGAAAGTTTTTTTCCAGTTTAGGAGCCAGTGAAGTTGGAGCTGCAGAATATTAAAAAGTGTTGGGAAAAGTGTACTCGGACTTTGCTTATGGTTGAACTGAGACATCTGCCAAATGACAAGGGCACCTTAGCTGTGTAATAAGTGTCTTTACACCTTGTTTCTGGAGGGGCTGAGCTGTGTCCTTTCACTGTTATCTAATGATACAGATCTCACAGAGGTGTACAGAAAAGGAAATCTATGCGTTGTAGTCTTTATGTTTTTATAAAAATATGCTAATGAGCAAATATAATGTAACTGGAATATGCTTCATGCAAAAGGTCTCTTGTAAGGTATCATTACAAAGCTTATAATCTACTGAGTGTGTTCATCCTATTTGTATGAATGTATCATTCTTGTATCTGAAACTAGAAATATGAAATATAACTCTGAGGGCCTATTGTAATTATGTAAAGTGTGGGCCATTAATGGTGGTTTGGAATCTTGATGACTCCCATTAACCAGGACAATTGACTGCAGATAGCTCTGTTTTACCTGTAAGTGTTCCTGTATAGTGTGTGCTGGCAAGTGGGCAATGAAGTCTTGCAGCGACATGTGATCGTGTCACCTGAACTGGAATCCATCTTTAACCTGGTATCTTTCCATTGAGAAGGAGGGGGTGGGAACCCAGAGAGGTACAAAGGATTCCCGCCTTATGCAAAAGATATATGAAGGGGTGGAACAGAACAAAGCGGGAGGAGCCATCGTGAAGAATCCCCTAGCTACCACCTGAGCTGGAACAAGAGCTGTACCAGGGGAAAGAATTGTGCCCAGGCCTGGAAGGTGTCCAGTCTGAGGAAAAAACTTACTGAAGCATCTCTGAGGGTGAGATTATCTGTATTCAGTTTGATCAGACATAGATTTGCGTGTTTTATTTTATTTTGCTTGATGACTTACTTTGTTCTGTCTGTTACTACTTGGAACCACTTAAATCCTACTTTCTGTATTTAATAAAATCACTTTTTACTTATTAATTAACTCAGAGTATGTATTAATACCTGGGGAGCAAACAACTGTGCATGTCTCTCTATCAGTGTTATAGAGGGTGAACAGTTTATGAGTTTACCCTGCCTAAGCTTTATACAGGGTAAAACAGATTTATTTGGGTTGAGAGTTGGGCATCTGAGTGTTAAAGGCAGGAACACTTCTGTGAGCTGTTTGCAGGTAAACCTGCAGCTTTGGGGCAAGTAATTCAGACCCTGGGTCTTTGTTGGAGCAGACGGGAGTGTCTGGCTCAGCAAGACAGGGTGCTGGGGCCCCGAGCTGGCAGGGAAAGCAGGAACAGAAGTAGTCTTAGCATATCAGGTGGCAGCTCCCAAAGGGGGCTCTGTGATCCAACCCATCACAATGAGATCCTATTTATGGCCTTGATTCAGCAAAGCATTTAGGCGCATGCAGAACTTTAAGCATGTGCTTAAGTCCCATTCAACCCTATCTCCTGACTTTCCCTTGTGTTCCCTTCTCCCATTCTCAGGGCTCGTCTATACTAGAAAATGAGATTGACCCAGCTACATTGTTCAGGGAAAAATCCACACCCCTGAATGACGTATTTAAGTCCCTGCGTAGACAGCACTAGGTGGATAGAGGAATTATTCTGTTGACCTACTTGCCGCCTCTTGGGGACGTGGATTAACTACTACAGCAATGGGAGGACCCCTCCTGTCAGCGTAGGTAGTGGCTCCACTGAAGCACTACCACAGCACAGCTGCAGCATTTCAAACGTAGACAAAGCCATTCGTTTTGTGCCTTTTTTAACGCTACCCTTATACCTGGAACAAGCTTCCCACTTCCTAGACATTAGTTCCCTGCTTTTTCTCCATTCAAATCCTTCCTCAAAACTCACTGCTTTTGCAAAGGCTTCAATATCACCAGTGATATTTGTGCCCCTGAACTCTTATCCCACATGCTGCATTTGCTTGAGTTAGACTATATGTGCTTTGGGTGAGAGAGCCTCTCTCTTTATGTGTTTTATAAACCACAGCATGCATGAGAGAGGAGAATGGACTTAAAACTAAATCACAGCATTGGGCATCAGGAGATACTGGTTCTAGCCTTGGCTCTGTCATGGACTGAGATTTTAAGCAAGTGATTTAACTATCTGTGCCTCAATTTCTCCATCTGAAAAATAAGGATAATTCCTACCACACACACAAGGGTTTATGAGGCTTAATTAAATATTTCTAAAGTTACTGTAGCTCCTCAGGTGGAAAATGCTGCACCAGTGCAAATTGTTATTTATGGTCCAAAATAAAGAATAGTACCCAACACTGTCTGAATGTGTCCTGGTACACAGATCACTTCTTCAGCTTCCCAGCACTTGTCAAAGCACATAGCCTACCTGACCAGAGCTGAATGAAGGTTGTCAGGAGCCAGGATTGATGATGTGATGTTGTGTTCCAGCAGGTAGGCTGTTATCCTGGGGCCTTTCAAAGTGTGAAGCTAGGGGCTGTGGGGCCCTGGATACTCCCTTAAAATTTGTTGATGAAAATGGCAAACAGCTCATCGTGATGTCTGTCACTCCTTTCACCCTGGTCAATACAGAACAGAAGAATTCAGCATTACTAGGACACTCTTTGATGCAAACCTAAGTACCCTATTTACTCAAGCTCGTTTATTGCTCCATTGATCATTCTTCTAACTGTGTCTAGATCCGGGTATTACTGTGCTTGCTGATAAACCTGAGAACATGAGCACTACATAATGAGGAGAGCCTTGTCCAAATTAATTCCTGGTGTAAACCCTTTGATTTTAAGGGAATTGTACCAGAGATGAGTTTAGTGCTCTGTGTTCAGTAACAAAATCACCTTCAGCTTCTCTGACCATAATTGTTCCTTCCTAATGATTCGTGGCTGCATATTCACACAAACACCAGAATTGTAAACTGTGGTATGGGAAACAGAACTTATTGGGATACCCTTTTGCTCAAAAACGACAGGCCTCTACCACTTGAGATGAAGAAGGAAGTCTGTCAGCAGCATCAGAGAGTATCGCTTCTTTTCAAGCCATCAAAAGAGGCAAGACAATTACCAACCCAGGATCAAGTCTGATTCCATAGAGCAGAGGGTAGAAATATACCCACACATGCCCTCCAGCCTCTAAACAGCAATCACAGTAAATGACCATTCAAGAATGAGTTTGTCCTTGAGTAAGGCAGCATTGCATCAGTTCGATTCAATAGTCAGGTGCTAATTTACTGGCCTCATGCATACAGCTATCCGAGTTGTAATCAAAACTGCGTGCATGCATCAGGAGCAATAGAATTAATAACCTTTACTGCCAGAAAAAGGCCTTTGTTATTGGCACTAAAGCGGGAGCTTTGAAAACTCTCACTTGGCACTTTAGGCCAACCACCAGCATGTGGGAAAACTTAAACACAAAAGAACAGCTTACAAGAAGTGGAAGATTGGACAAATAACCAGGGAGGAGTATAAAAGTATTGTTCAGGCATGCAGGTGTGAAATCAGGAAGGCCAAATCACACTTGGAGTTGCAGCTAGCCGGAGATGTTAGGAGTAACAAGAAGGGTTTCTTCAGGTATGTTAGCAACAGGAAGAAAGTCAAGGAAAGTGTGGGCCCCTTGCTGAATGAGGGAGGGAACCTAGTGACAGAGGATGTGGAGAAAGCTAGTGTACTCAATGCTTTTTTTGCCTCTGTCTTCACAGACAAGGTCAGCTCCCAGACAGCTGCACTCTGCAGCACGGTATGGGGAGGAGGTGACCAGCTCTCTGTGGAGAAAGAAGTAGTTCGGGGCTATTTAGGAAAGCTGGATGAGCACAAGTCCATGGGGCCAGATGCGCTGCATCCGAGGGTGCTAAAGGAGTTGGCCGATGAGATTGCAGAGCCATTGGCCATTATCTTTGAAAAATCATGGCGATCGGGGGAGGTCCCGGATGACTGGAAAAAAGCTAATGTAGTGCCTATCTTTAAAAAAGGGAAGAAGGAAGATCCAGGGAACTACAGGCCAGTCAGTCTCACCTCAGTCCCTGGAAAAATCATGGAACCAAGGAATCAATCCTGAACCACTTAAAGGAGGAGAAAGTGATCAGGAACAGTCAGCATGGATTCACCAAGGGCAAGTCATGCCTGACTAACCTAATTGCCTTCTATGACGAGATAACCGGCTCTGTGGATGAGGGGAAAGCAGTGGATGTACTATTTCTGGACTTTAGCAAAGCTTTTGATACAGTCTCCCACAGTATTCTTGCCAGCAAGTTAAAGAAGTATGGGCTGGATGAATGGACGGTAAGGTGGATAGAAAACTGGCTAGATGGTCGGGCTCAACGGGTAGTGATCAATGGTTCCATGTCTAATTGGCAGCCGGTATCAAGTGGAGTGCCCCAAGGGTCGGTGCTGGGGCCGGTTTTATTCAATATCTTCATTAACGATCTGGAGGATGGTGTGGACTGCACCCTTAGCAAGTTTGCAGATGACACTAAACTGGGAGGAGTGGTTGATACGCTGGAGGGTAGGGCTAGGATACAGAGGGACCTAGACAAATTAGAGGATTGGGCCAAAAGAAATCTGATGAGGTTCAACAAGGACAAGTGCAGAGTCCTGCACTTAGGACGGAAGAATCCCATGCACTGCTACAGACTAGGGACCGAATGGCTGGGCAGCAGTTCTGCAGAAAAGGACCTAGGGGTTACGGTGGACGAAAAGCTGAATATGAGTCAACAGTGTGCCCTTGTTGCCAAGAAGGCTAATGGCATTTTGGGTTGTATAAGTAGGGGCATTTCCAGCAGATCGAGGGATGTGATCATTCCCCTCTACTCAGCACTGGTGAGGCCTCATTTGGAGTACTGTGTCCAGTTTTGGGCCCCACACTACAAGAAGGATGTGGATAAATTGGAGAGAGTCCAGCGGAGGGCAACAAAAATGATTAGGGGGCTGGAGCACATGACTTATGAGGAGAGGCTGAGGGAACTGGGATTGTTTAGTCTGCAGAAGAGAAGAATGAGGGGGGATTTGATAGCTGCTTTCAACTACCTGAAAGGGGGTTCTAAAGAGGATGGATCTAGACTGTTCTCAGTGGTAGAAGATGACAGAACAAGGAGTAATGGTCTCAAGTTGCAGAGGGGGAGGTTTAGGTTGGATATTAGGAAAAACTTTTTCACTAGTAGGGTGGTGAAGAACTGGAATGGGTTACCTAGGGAGGTGGTGGAATCTCCTTCCTTAGAGGTTTTTAAGGTCAGGCTTGACAAAGCCATGGCTGGGATGATTTAGTTGGGTTTGGTCCTGCTTTGAGCAGGGGGTTGGACTAGATGACCTCCTGAGGTCCCTTCCAACCCTGAGATTCTATGATTCTATGATAACCTGATCAAAGTTGAAGCCATTTCAGAGAGGGCCAGAGCGCACATAATTATGTCTGTATGTACATTAGTTATGCACCAAACATCTGAAACTGTGTGATCTAGTGGGCAGAGCATAGAGCTGGGAGTCAAGAGCTTGAGTTCTAATCCCAGCTCCAACACACACTTGAAAGCTGACCCAAGGCACATTGAAGTCAATGAGACCCTTGCCATGGAGTTTGGATCAGGCTCTTCTTTTGTCCCCTGGGCAATAGGTTTCTGTTAATCATTCCAGTCCTGCCAGTCCATGGGATAGTTAGTTTACATCAACTACTAAAGTCTTTTTTCAGTTGCTTCAAAAGGGGAAAAAATTAGTAGTGTCTGGATTATATAAGAACATAATAAAGGCCATACGGGGTCAGAGCAATGGTCCATCTACCTCAGTATCCTGTCTTCTAATAGTGGCCAATGCCAGGTACTTCAGAGAGAATGAACTGAACAGATAATCATCAAGTGATCCATTTCCAGCTTCTGGCAAACAGAGGCTAGGGACACCATCCCTGCTCATCCTGGCTAATAGCCATTGATGGACCTATCCTCCATGAACTTATCTAGTTCTTTTTTGAACCACATTATAGTCCTGGCTTCCATAACATCCTCTGGCAAAGAGTTCTACAGGTTGACTGTGCATTGTGTGAAGAAATACTTCCCTTTGCTTGTTTTAAATCTGCTTCCTATTAATTTCATTTTGTGAACCCCCTAGTTTTTGTGTTATGAGAAGGAGTAAATAACACTTCCTTACTTTCTCCACACCAGTGAAGATTTTATAGACCTCTAACATATCCCCCCTTAGTCATCTCTTTTCCAGACTGAAAAGTCCCAGTCTTATTAATCTCTCCTCATATGGAAGCTGTTCCATACCCATAAGCATTGTTGTTGCCCTTTTCTGTGCCATTTCCAATTCCAATATATCTTTTTTGAGATGGGGAGACCAGATCTGCAGACAATACAAATTTCAAGATGTGGGCGTACCATGGATTTAGATAGTGCCATTATGGTATTTTCTGTCTTATTATCTATCGATTTCTTAATGGTTCCTAACATTCTGTTAGCTTTTTTGACTGCCGCTGCAAATTGAGTGGATGTTTTCAGGGAACTATCCGCAATGACTCTAATATCTCTTTCTTGAGTGGTAACAGCTAATTTAGACCCCATAATTTTATATGAATAGTTGCGATTATATTTTCCAATGTGTATTACTTTGCATTGATCAACATTGAATTTCATTTGCCATTTTGTTGCCATATAATGGAAGATAAATCTATACACCCTATGGCAAATTGCTGGCACTATTATGATGGGTCTCACGCTTTCTCTTCTTGGGGGGGGAGGGCGGATTTAGGGCACCATTTCTTGCCCCTGAATTGGAATATTAACTGCCCCACTAGTGTCCTAGAGGAGGGGAGTGGAGAGGGAGGGATCTGGGCCTGCCCTCTACTCCAGGTCCCAGCCCAGGGGCCCTGAGGATAGTGGTAAACCACTTGAACTGACGGTTCCTTCCCCAGGGCTTTACTTCCCTCTCCTGCCCTTCAGCTTGTGGGGGGCTTCCTGCCCTCCCTCTGTACAAGTCAGGTGCCCCTTTACCTAGGGTCTTGGACTTCTTAGCCCACCACAGCACTTCTCCAAACTGTCCTCTGCTTCCCTTCAAACTGTTCTCTGCTCCAACACCAACCCTCTCTGCTCCAACTCCTTCAAACTGTTCTCTGCTCCAACACTAATCCTTTCTGCTCCAACTCCCACACTATCTGATTGAAGCAGGGGTTTTTATCATGTGACTGACTGCAGGTGCTCTAATTGGCTTCAGGTGCTCTAGTTAATCTATAGCAAACTTTCTTCCCCTTACAGGGAATAAGGCTCCCTTCTAACCCTCTCCTGCTGCCCTCTGGCCATGCTGTATCACAACCCTCATCTTCTATATTTCTTTGCCCATTGATGGTTTTTACAAACATTTCCCAGTAGAGCTGGCAATGTTCGGAAATTGTGGAGCTTTAGAGGACCAAGATTTAACCCTGATAGATACCTAGGGACTGATTCTTATTTACACTAAGATCCTTTTACATTACTCACACTGCTAAAGCAGCATAAAGGGCCTTAAGGAGAATCAGGTGCCCAGGTTATAACTTTGTTCACTAACATGCTTTTTCTGGCCCAAGAGGAAAGGATAAATCTTGTTCTAACACAGTCTGGCTACAACCATGTTTATAAACATGATTTTTGGTAGGGTAGACAGGACCTAAAATTTCCCTCATTCACACGAATAGGAAGCCAATAAAGGTGAGCCACCACCTTGTTTAAAATTCCATTCCTTTTGATCCCTCCCTCCCTAGCATTCTAGTGATTCACCGGGGGTTCAATGCTACAAGAATTAGATATGCTTCCATCCAACGATGTAATTCACAGATAACAGAGCCAAATTATCTGGTCCGCTAATTCCACTTAGTGCCACTGAAGTGGCAGTGTGGGATCAGGCAGCTGCAGCTGGCTTCCTGCAGCTGCCCCCTCCACTGTGTCTAAGAAGAGGTTGGGTGGGGTGGAGAATCCAGCCCATAATAGAATTTTTTTCAAAATCTTCCAATGAATGAAACATGCATCCCTCACACTCACCTCAGCACGAAGGCACTTTGAACTCTGACAGTGGTATGCAAAAAAGCAAGTTCTTTTCTAATAATAATAACAAATGAGGAATGCAACATATTTGGTCTGTGGGGCGCCAAGGGGAAGATGATTAATTACCAAAGAGGGAGTGACTGGAAAGTGCAAGCCAGCATCTCTGGATAATTTGTTTTTGTTCTATCTCTTTTTTAAGTGAATCTTTATTGGATAGGATTCTAGTGTAAACAACTCCAAGAGCTTTGGAATCTTCTCTGAAGTCAAGGGCTCCCACCTTTTCTGTCAGTGTTCAGACATCACACATGGGAGAGCCTTCCTTCAGGATTGCACAAAGAGCGCTTCTGTGCAGGAGTCATGATAGAGTCATAGCACACACTCTAAAGTTCGGGGGTGATATCTTGGCCCCACTGAACTCAGTGGGAGCTTTGTCATTGACTCCAGTGAGGCCAGGATATCACCCTAGATATTTATCTCAACTTCTGGGGCCTGCTGTTTTGTAATGGAAGCTTCTGCTGAGATCCCATCAGACTGCCCAAGCCAAGCATGACTGAGATGGGTTAGTATGTGGATGGAAGACCACTATGGCTGTGCACTACAGCAAGTGATGCTGGTAGTAACTCGGGGGAACTCTTCTATCTAAGTCAGTATTGAGCTAATTGTCCTAGGCAGTGCCATCCTTTGGGTTTAAATGTAAGTCTGAAGTCCTAAGACACGCATTGTCATTAAGGATCTGATTAGATTTATTGGAAGGGAGGAGATGTTAACCTTGGAATCCTGGCCAAATTCCATCTCAGGTTACTAACTTCTGCCTTCCAAAACATGCCTTGCAGTTTCATAGAATCATAGAAGACTGGGTTGGAAGAGACCGCAGGAGGTCATCTAGTCCAACCCCCTGCTCAAAGGAGGACCAACACCAACTAAATCATCCCAGACATGGCTTTGTCAAGCTGGGTCTTAAAAACCTCTAAGGATGGAGATTACACCACCTCCCTAGGTAAGCCATTCTAGTGCTTCGACACCCTCCTAATGAAATAGTTTTTCCTAATATCCATCCTACACCTCCTCCACTGCAACTTGAGACCATTGCATGTTTTTCTGTCATCTGCCACCACTGTGAACAGTCGAACTCCATCCTCTTTGGAACCCCCTTTCAGGTAGTTGAAGGCTGCTATCAAATCCCCCCTCACTCTTCTCTTCTGCAGACTAAATAAGCCCAGTTCCTCAGCCTCGCCTCATACGTCATGTGCCCCAGCCCCCTAATCATTTCCGTTTCCCTCTGCTGGACTTTCTCCAATTTGTCCACATCCTTTCTGTAGTGGGGGGCCTAAAACAGGACACAGTACTCCAGATGTGGCCTCACTAGTGCTGAATAGAGGGGAATAATCACTTCCCTCAATCTGCTGGCAATGCTCCTACTAATGCAGCCCAATATGCCATTAGCCTTCTTGGCAACAGGGGCACACTGTTGACTCATATCCAGCTCCTCATCCACTGTAATCCCCAGGTCCTTTTCTGCAGAACTGCCGGCTAGCCAGTTGGTCCCCAGCCTGTAGCAGTGCATGGGATTCTTCCATTCTAAGTGCAGGATGTCCTCTGCACTCGTTCTTGTTGAACCTCATAAGATTTCTTTTAGCCCAATCCTCCAATTTGTCTAGGACACTCTGGACCCGATCCCTACCCTCCAGCGTATCTACCCCTCCCCTCAGCTTAGTGTCATCTGCAAACTTGCTGAGGGTGCAATCCATCCCATTATCCAGATCATTAATAAACATGTTGAACAAAACCAACCCCAGGACCTATCCCTGGGGCCCTCTGCTTATACCGGCTGCCAACTAGATATCGAGCCATTGATCACTACCCATTGAGCCAGACGATCTAGCCAGCTTTCTATCCACCTTATAGTCCATTCATCCAATCCATACTTCTTAAACTTGCTGGCAAGAATACTGTGGGAGACCATATCAAAAGCTTTGCTAAAGTCAAAATATATCACAGCCACCACTTTCCCCATATCCACAGAGCCAGTTATTTCATCATAGAAGGCAATCAGGTTGGTCAGGCATGACTTGCCCTTGTTGAACTGATGTTGACTGTTCCTGATCAACTTCCTCTCCTCCAAGTGCTTCAAAATGGATTCCTTGAGGACCTGCTCCATGATTTTTCTGGGGACTGAGGTGAGGCTGACTGGTCTGTAGTTCCCCGGATTCTCCTTCTTCCCCTTTTAAAGATGGGCACTATATTTGCCTTTTTCAATCGTCTGGGACCTCCCTTGACTGCCATGAGTTTTCAAAAATAATGGCCAATGGCTCTGCAATCACATCAGCCAACTCCTTCAGCACCCACGGATACATTGCATCTGGCCGCATGGACTTATTCATGTCCAGCTTTTCTAAATAGTCCTTAACCTGTTCTTTCACCACTGAGGACTGCTCACCTCCTCCCCATAATGTGATGCCCAGTACAGCAGTCTGGGAGCTGACCTTGTCTATGAAGACCAAGCCAAAAAAAGCATTGAATACTTCAGCTTTTTCCACATCATCTGTCACTAGGTTGCCTCCTCCATTCGGTAAGGGTCCCACACTTTCCCTGACCTTCTTCTTGTTGCTAACATACCCATAGAAACACTTCTTGTTACCCTTCACATCCCTTGCTAGCTGCAACTCCAGTTGTGCTTTGGCCTTCCTGATTATACCCCTGCATGCTTGAGCAATATTTTTATACTCCTCCCTAGTCATCTGTCCAAGTTTCCACTTCTTGTAAGCTTCCTTTTTGTGTTTAAGCTCACCAAAGATTTCACTGTTAAGCTAAGCTGGTCATCTGCCATGTTTGCTATTTTTTCTCCACATTGGGATGGTTTGTTCTTACGCCCTCAATAAGGCTTCTTTAAAATACAGCCAGCTCTCCTGGACTCCTTTCCCCCTCATATTAGCCTCCCAGGGGATCCTGACCATCAGTTCCCTGAGGGAGTCAAAGTCTGCTTCTCTGCTCTCCTTTCTTCCTTTTGTCAGGATCCTGAACTCGACCATCTCATGGTCACTTCTGCCCAGTTTGCCACCCACCTACTTCCCCAACCAATTCTTCCCTATTTCTGAGCAGCAGGTCAAGAGGAGCACGGCCCCCAGTTGGTTCCTCCAGCACTTGCACCAGGAAGTTGTCCCCAACACTCTCCAAAAACTTCCTGGATTGTCTGTGGACTGCTGTATTGCTCTCCCAGCAGAAGTCTGGGTGATTGAAGTCCCTCATGGAACCAGGGCGTGTGATCTGGAAACTTCTGTTAGTTGTCCAAAGAAGGCCTTGTCTACCTCATCCTCCTGGTCTGGTGGTCTATAGCAGATGCCCACCACGACATCACTCTTGTTGCTCTCACTTCTAAACTTAACCCAAAGATTCTCAATAGGTTTTTCTCCAGTTCATACTGGAGCTCTGAGTAATCACACTGTTCTCTCACATACATTGCAACTCCTCTACCCTTCCTCCCCCGCTTGTCCTTCCTGAACAGTTTATACCCATCCATGACAGTGCTCCAGTCATGTGAGTTACCCCACCGAGTCTCTGTTATTCCAGTCACATCATAGTTCCTTGACTGTGCCAGGATTTCCAATTATTTCTGCTTGTTTCCTAGGCTTCTTGCTTTCATGTACAGGCACCTAACATAACTAGCCGACTGCCCTACTGTCTCACTATGAATCAGGAGGCCTCCCCTGTTGCACCCTTCTCCTTGTGTTTCCTCCCGGTATCCCACTTCCCCACTTACCTCAGTGCTTAGGTCTCCATCCCCCAGTGAACCTCGTTTAAAGCCCTCCTCACTAGGTTAGCAAGCCTGCCTGAGAAGATGCTCTTTCCTCTCTTCCTTAGGTGGATCCCATCTCTCCCTAGCAATCCTTCTTCCTGGAACAACATCCCATGGTCGAAGAATCCAAAGCCCTCTCTCTGACATCACCTGTGAAACCATGCATTTACCTCCACAATTTGATGGTCCCTACCTGGGCCTTCTCCTTCAACAGATGAGAACTGGATAGTGTATAAAGTTCTTCCCCTTCCTGTCCTAATCTATTGACTGGTATTGATATATGCTGTTAAAAAGCTGCTGTCTTTGACCCAAGAATTCCATGGCTTGTAAAGCACTTTGGGATAGCAGGGGATGAAAGGTGCACTATAAATGTGAGATACTAAATTTCCCAAGATTCCCAACACTTTCTGCTTCTAGTGAGGCCAGAGAAAAAACACTTTTCTCAGATTATTTGGTGCTTTCACTTCTGTCTGGGTTTGCAAAGGACAGAAACATCAACAAAGGAAAGTTCAGCTTTTAAGAACAATTGAGGTTTAGTTCACATTTTGGGTGAGGGTTTTGGTCTGGGTCTTATATTATTGGAACAGTTTTTTATATTATCTACAACGGTCTCTAGAGTAAAATATCTCCTCTCTACTCTTCTCTATTGATGCACCATACAGCTCTACCAATTAGAGCTGTGCAAATAATGGATTTTTAAATTCACTGGGAATTCTGGGAAAAACAAAACAAACAACCCATTATACATTTCAGGTGGACATGAAAATGATAATTTTTCAAAAATTTGGGGGGAATTGAAAAGTTGGGAAAAAATTATTTTGGATCAAACAAACTGTTTTGCTCAACCCGAAACAAAATGGCTCATTCAGACTGAGCATTTCTTAACATTTTTATTTTGTAAAAAATAAAATTAAAATACATTTAAAAAGGGAAGGTCATTTTGAATAGGAAAAAGTAAACATTTAAAATGTCAAAAATAAACATTTCAATTAGTTTGGGTTTTTGTTTTGCAACTGAAACAACTCAGCAAAATGACACATTTCTGAAGTATTTCAAGTAACCCAACTTTGCATTTTTCACTGAAAAATGTTTTGGTCAAAAATTTTGCCCAGCTCTACTACCAACAGCACCTATAGAAACTCCTTGCATAGTCTGAGCACAGAACTTGCTGTGGACAGTTACAGCATGGAGAACAGATTCCCTAGTACAGATCAAAGTAAATGTTTGAGTCTATATATCATAACAAACCTGTGGCTATTTAGGATTTTGCAGTTGCAGATATACTGCATTACTACTGGTAACTGCAGGACTAGAACTCAGTTCCTCTTATTCCAGGACGAGAGACTGCTACCGCATGAGCTGAAGAAGAATTGCCTTTAGCAGGCACCAATATAGAGTCTCTCCCGCTCTCTCTCTCATATATATATATATATTTTTCCCCCATGGAAACAACACAAGATAATTAAATCTGGCTTCAAGTAGAAACCAGGGAAATGTGATCATTGTGGCCTAACATGTTTGGGGGCCAGACAGGAGGGCTCAGGATGAAGCGTACGGAATATTTGTAAAAACATGTTCCTGGAATTCTGAGCCCATAAATAAGGTTTGTTAGAAGTTATTCAGTATCTTCCCTAAGGGCTGGCAGGGAACAGAAATAAGCAGACCAGAAGGAGCTAAGGCACATTCCAATTTGGGGAGGAGAGAGAGGCTGCAAAGACATCTCCAACTGACTTATTATAGTTCCTTTATGGTACTTTTGCTTTTGCTTTACCCGGAGGGTAGAAACCCCCCCTACCCCCCGAAAACAAACCCAGTGATTCCTCTCTGACAAGGGCTCAGCCATGAAACTCTTTCCTGCTCTGAGCTGCCCCTTGAAAGGTGTCTTGAGCTAGACTGACACTAGCCAGAGGCTATTCTAGCAATCGCCCATATCACAGGGAAGTGACATTTAAGTGAAGCAATCAAATCATTTTAAGCTTTGGAGAAAATGAGTAGCAACAAAGTGGAAGCTGTTTAGGTTTGTGCAAAGGTATCAGCATTTGCCTTGTCCATATTTACACAGTCAATCCAAGGTAGAACGTCATCATTTCTACTGAAGCAAAGAAATAGAAGACAGACGGGACTGAGGTCCACAGATGTTCCCACTGTGATCCTATAGAAGCTTCAAACAACAGTAAAAGGAAATTGATCATGATAAGTGATATGCCCATCAGCTCCTAGTCCTAATGCACCTCTCTCAATTGGTCCAGAAAAAGGAACAACTACCTCCACTCTGTGTCCCCTGCCCCCCAACATTCCTCCCTCAGATTCAAGGGCTCATTGAATGGTCCAAGAGAGAAAATGTTCACTCAGCCCCATATTCAGTGATCATTTTAATCCTGTGCATGTGAGCTGGGATTAGTGTCAAAAGAACTAAACTGCATCATATCTCTCCTATAATACCACTGGGTTCACTTTTATTCTTGAATTTTTTCTCAACCCCCTGAAAACATGATTGATTTGATTAGGAGCTTATGATTGAGGCAGTGCGGCCTAGTGGAGAGGCCTCTAGCCTGAGACCCAGGTTTCATTCCCAGCTCTGCCACTGATCTGCTGAATTACTGTGAGAAAGTCACTTCACGTCTATTGTAAAATGGGAATAATGACACTGACTTCCTTTGGAAGATCTGCTGATGGAAAGTGCTAAGTAACAGCTAGGTATTGTTATTTATTTGCCAGTTTCATTAGTCACAAGACTTTTCCCTCCCTGAAGACAGCAGAAACCCCAACTGTCCTTGTTTCCTGGCTAGATTATGCCAAACATCCTCTCCGGGATCAACTGAGCTGCTTCATTACATAGCGAAGTGCTTAGTTTATGGGGCTAGTCCACAGCAAGGCATTCACTACTGCACAATTGTTCACTTGAAAGCAACATGCTGTCTTCTGCACTGTTTCCGTGTAAATTACACTTGCTGATAATAA
This sequence comes from Mauremys mutica, assembly GCF_020497125.1. Lineage (NCBI taxonomy): Eukaryota > Metazoa > Chordata > Testudines > Geoemydidae > Mauremys > Mauremys mutica. The sequence continues at coordinate 54,646,245 of NC_059078.1, read as the reverse complement.
TTTGGTACCTCATTGATTCACTGAAATATGTATAACCCACAAACCTTCTGGGTGTGGTATTCTGTCCCATCTAGTGGCGGGGTGGGGTGGGGTGGGGTGGCGGGTCCGTCGGGGTTACACAGGCACATTCTCAGAGCTTACAGCAGTGAGCAATTCAGAAGAAGTGAGCATCTGCCAAAAAAAGAGGCTAATATCAATTAATGTTGGCCCATGTCCATTGTCTGCTCCAATTAAAAAATAACTATGCACAGATCCACATATTGACCACTGACCTTGAACCAGTTAGAAAAGGTGTTGGCTTTAATTACAACAAGCTCAAGACACCCTCAATGCCAGCCATTTGTGCAGCCCTGAATCACTGGATGAAAGAAAGATCTGTCAACCATTCACAGGGCACCTAGGGTAGAATAAGACTCAGTAGGGTCTGGATCTGGTAAAATCACCAATTTCTGCTTAAGACAGAGGAGAGCAGTTCTGTGTGCTTAGCAGCTGGCTGTACAGTCTACTAAACCCAGGCATGTTTGGCATGAAGTGGCCAGATGCTAGGGACATATGTGCCATTGATTAATCATACTATGTAGGCAGCACATTCTGCACCAGGCAGGATTGCTAATTTATGGCAGGGGGATAACAGAGTCTGTGACTTTCCATTTTTTGTGGACAGTTACAGAGGCAGCTTAGCTAAGGTCACCTCTGATATAAGGAAATTAACCTAGGAGGTAGCAGTGCAAATGTTAGGAGATCCATTTGCTAACTGGGTTTCTTGCTGTCTGGCGGGGATAAGAAGGAGGACACACTGTTGCTGGTTTGGGATGGTGGGTGCACCACGCCTCAACAGCAAATTAGGTGCATGGTACCTCAGGCTCCCTGTTGTCATGGAAACTAGTTGGGCCACAGTGCATATGATGGCCCAATCCTCTCCACGTTGTTACTAGAATGGAGTCACAGCTTTACTCCTGAGACATGCAAGCTAATCAGTGCTGGTACTAGACCCCAGTTCTTTTTACGACCCACAGGTTGTAGATCACTCCTCCATGTGCCAAGCTGATGTGCCAAGCTCCACACATACATTCAGTCTGGCCTTACACATTACCTCTGGAGCTTTCAATAATACCTAGAGATGGGGATGAGCTACAAGGTTTGGGCCTGGATCCACTTCCCCAAAGTTCAGGGTGTCCACATCTAGGGCTTTGGTTTAGTTAATCTCTAGGAGTAACCAGATTATTAGACTCTCTGATTTGGAGAAAACAAGTGAGTCACTAAGGGTCGTCCCATACCTGCAGCACCTGGGTTTTCCTTAATGGGTTCCCATCCAAATGCTCAACCATGCTTAGTTTAGAAGATCTGAAGATGCCAGCCCATTGCAGACTTGTTTTTATATAGCCAGAGAGATTACAACCAGAAGAGGTATTCATCCATACAGCACATCAAACCAGCAAGAGCAATTTGAATGTGAAGTGAGAGGCCGTGAAGGTTCAGAATTAAGACCATTTCCACTCTGTTTAAAATATACAAACGAACATGTGAATGCACCTGTGAAGTCTCTAGTTAAGGAAGGAAACTCACACAGGGGTAAACTCCATTGGATGACTTTGGTTGGCTGGAATTTAGGAATATTGGTACCCATAATTTCTGATGCTTAAATTTTTAGGGGTTTTTAAAAGAGTCTGTGGTTGGGGGGCCTCATTAAATTCGACTCTCTGGTGGGGCTGATCTACGGGCTATAGTTGGTTAATTGAAAACACTGTTTAACCTAAAGAATACATCAGAGCTCCAAAGAGCCGCCCTTGTTCCATGTGTGTATTGAGTATCACCAGATTTCCATAAGAAGGTGGTTTTTCAAGGCCTCAGCATCTACCATCAGGGCCAGATTTTCAATAGCACCCAACATGCTGAGATCACTTGCAAATTTGGCCCTTATTTAGGTGTCTAACTGGAAACAGGGCTGTAGTGGCCCTCTGAACATTCCAGCCACTGTGTGTAGATACTTAATAATAATTGGAGATATACCTATCTCCTAGAACTGGAAGGGACCTTGAAAGGTCATTGAGTCCAGCCCCCTACCTTCACTAGCAGGACCAAGTACAGATTTTTGCCCCAGATCCTTAAGTGGCCCCCTCAAGGATTGAACTTACAACCCTGGGTTTAGCAGGTTAATACTCAAACCACTGAGCTATCTTGATGCACCTCTAACAGCTAACCTTTGCTTTCTTTTCACTTCCTGGTTTGTGTATGATTCTATTGTCCTTTTGTTGCAAAATGTGCTCCCAGAGAGTTGGGTGAGGACAGTGTTAGGACAAACGAGGGAGTGATAGCTCCCATGTTTCAGCCTTGCTGTTACAGTACGGAGTTACATTTTTACAGCTATGTGGCTCAGACAAGGTCATTTAAGGAGGTACCAGAAATAAACAAGTACAATAATACAATGTCCAGCTTCACAGAGATTATGGAAACAGACTGTTCTTGCTAATACAATCAGTGGCAGAATCTGATGGGAGCAATGCATTCAGAAGACAACTGGCTCTGAAGAGTTTATGACTCAGCTTCTACCAAGAAACAAGGGCTTTCCATAGAATAGCAAGTTTAGCCATTAGACCAGGCATGTTGGATTTCCTGATGCTTAGCACATACTTATGACATATGTGGCACTTCTATGCATGGGTGACATTTTAAGTGCTTCCGCCCATTTATGCTCAGACCAGGAACCTAAAACACAAGGAAGCCCACACTGAATTCCTCTTATTCTTAACATTAGTGGTAGCTGGTGCCCAAAAGAAGGGGTGGGGCTCCTGGCAGCAGGCTCTTTTCCACCCCTTGCCTGCAGGCTGATATTTTCAAAGTGAAAGACTGGGACACTGTAGTGGGAGTTGTCACGGGGAAGTGTTTGGTGGGGGAATGCGTGAGGCAAGAAAAAAGGACTCTCTTCCCCTTTCAGAATGCAAAACTGGGACACCTGACTGTGAAAGGCAGGTGGTGAGAACTCATCCTTTACCCATTTGTGGCCCCTTTATGGTTCTCTCCAATTCCCAGCCTCCCCCACTCCAAGCTAGCTCTTAACCTACCGGCCCTTCACTGCTCTCCTCTGCACTCTGATGCCCCAACATCAGCTCACCAGTAGACTCCACTGAGCATGTCTCCCCCCCTGCCCCCACTCCCTGCCCCTAATATATAGAGAGGGAGGAAAAGGAGGACAAAGACAAGGGAAGTTACTGCCCTTCCCACATTTCCTCCCACATCAGCCCTGATCCTTCTTTCTTTCTCTTCTTCCTCCTCCTCCTCTCTCTCCCTTTTCTTTTCACATTTTATTCAAATTGCCCACTGTATTGTGAGTCTCTTTGGGCATGCTCGGAAAGCATGGACCAGGACTTCCACACAAGCTTCCAATCATGCCTATCAGTTCTGAGCCACAGTTATTCATATCTAAGACCTTTGGTTTCAGGACAGCTGCCACTAAACTACTCTGGGGAAGTACACAGAGCCTCACACCCACAAGGCTGCCTGGGATATCTGCAAGTTCCATGACCCATCACTGTATATAATATCAGGTAGCTACTCTACTTTATTTCCTTCTACCTGATGTAACACAATAATTTCCTTACATTCGCCTGCATTTATTCCCCCATGGTTTTTGTTTTGTGATCATTCTTATTTTACTCAACACTGCAAATTGACATCCTCAGCTGCTACCATGTTTATATGGAATAAGGGCCAGGGTTTCAAAACAGCTCACAGCCACAATTGCGGCCAGATTTTTGAAAGCACTAAACTCTTATTTGGACACCAAAATGAGTGGATAGATTTTTCCAGAGAGCTCGGCATGTTGGGTATCAAGCTGCTCTGAAAATCTGGCCATAAGTGTAAGCTCCCCTTTCCTCCCTGGGTTACTTGGGAGCAGGCAACACTCACCTTTGTGCCTGGGCACCCGATGCTGTTGACATTAAAGGAGATCCTGAGTATCTCAGTGGTGATGTTGGGATAGGCGGGAATCCTCTATCCATCCCTCCTAAAGGAATTTACAATTGGCGGCTCCTGTACCTGGCTGGCCCCTTTACACAGTCAGTGGTGTGCCTTGGGAACCTCCAGGAATAAATCTGTTCTAATAATAATAATAATAATAATCTGTGACATGGGTCTCACTCAAAAATACCAGTTATAAATAATATACATCCAATATACTTAAATTAGAGTTAACACACCTTTATTTAACAATTTAAAGAAACAGGGTATAACAGACTAAGATTATATTCACTACTAATTTAAATCCACAGGGGGCAGTTGAGAAAATCAATTAACAAATATAACAATACAGTAATAAATGGAACTTATCTAACTGGCATTCACAGTGCCACCATTTACCCCACCCCAGAGTGTACACTCCTTTGGATTTCGGAGTCCTAGACGCCTGCTTGTGTGGACACGCTTGAAGATCTGAAGTTGGAGACAGCACTCTGTTGGTTCTGTGTATCAGTACAGCCAACACAACAAGCTGCACAACTCCTCTAACGACTGGAGTTGGCCCCACCAAATGTCAGCAGCTCCGGGTCTTGTTCCATGGGATGATCATTCTGCCTCTCCTCAGACTCAGTCTCTCTGCTGTGCCCCTTCCCTTGCAAGTACTTTCCCAAACAAGAGTGGGGGTTACTCTCAGATCCTTCACTGCAGGCACACCTCAGTCAGCTCTAGGTACAGTCATAGTTTCTGCCCTGGCTCCAGTGAAACCACCAATCATCTCTAAAGCTCCCTGCCCAATCAAACCCCCAGCCGGCTCCCAGCAGCAGTTAGCAGCAGTGCCTGGTATGGACAGAGGTCCACACCAGCAATCTCACTCCTTTCCCAAAATGAAGCCCACCTCCTGCTCTCCCCGCACTCCCTGCAAGAGGAAGTTTCTCACTCTTTCCCCAAGGCATCATGGGAGTTGTAGCCTCTAAGGCTAGATTGCAGCACACAGGATCTTCCCAACTGGAACACTTCCAATAAAGTTCAGAGCGAGGCCCCTCTAGTAAAGGGGGCCTATATAAGCATAATGAAATTTGCTGTGTGCTTGTCACTCTTGAAAATCTGACTCTTATCTAGGTACCTAAATGGGAACTGATAATATTTGAAAATCTACCCCCCTAATTGTTTAGAGCTATTTTCTGGTACAGTCCCTTCATTTAAAGCTGCAAGAACTTGGGTTGTTGGGATAAAATGAAGTCTCAAACCAAACTAATTCTGATTTTGAAAAACCAAAGCTCAATTACCACGGTTTTGAAAAACCAAACCCATGTTCATATAAGGGGACTCATGGCTCCTTACTAAAACTCAGTGTGGTTTTTTTTTGGTTGGCTAGCTCACAGTACCAAAAGAAAGGGGAAGGGTTGATGGGAAATCAGGACCCTGAGACTGACAGTCCCCAGGGGCAATGGGAAGAGGCCAATGCTCTAGGTCACCCTGATAGATAGAGTGGGCAGGCTAATGAGGGAGTCAGGAGACTGGGGGATGGGAGGTGAGGTCCTGTCCTCTGTGTGAGCTGGAATTGCCTGAAACAAGATGGGGAGGGGGAGGGGAGGAGGGGAGGAGGGGGGAGCTTGGCTGCAATTTCCCCCCGTGGGTGCTCCAGCCCCAGAGCACCCATGGGGTCAGTGCCTCCCTCCCGCTTGCCTTCTTACCTGAATATCAGAACAAATGGTGTCCCGATTGTACATTGATCGGGACGCGGGACAAAGGGGATATCTGGACAGTCCCAATTTTATTGGGACATCTGGTCACCCTACCACTGCCAGAGCAAGAGTCTGAACTGCAGCATCCCTGCAACACAGTCAGGGCCTGAGAAGGAGACCTGGGATATGTGAGGAACAGACTGTGAACTGCCCTTACATTCCAGAGACAGCTGTTTGTGATGTCCCCGTGCCACAGAGGGGGGTTATAAGAAGATAAGAACGGCCATACTGGGTCAGACCAAAGGTCCATCTAGCCCAGTATCCTGTCTTCCAACAGTGGCCAATGCCAGGTGCCCCAGAGGGAATGAACAGAACAGGTAATCATCAAGTGATCCATCCCCTGTCACCCATTCCCAGCTTCTGGCAAACAGAGGCTAGGGACACCATTCCTACCCATCCTGGCTAATAGCCATTGATGGACCTATCCTCCATGAACTTATCTAGTTCTTTTTTGAACCCTGTTATAGTCATCACAACATCCTCTGTCAAAGAGTTCCACATACCGAATGTGCGTTGTGTGAAAAAATACCTCCTTTTGTTTCTTTTAAACCTGCTGCCTATTAATTTCATTAGTTGACCCCTAGTTCTTGTGTTATGACTTCCTTGTTTACTTTTTCGATGCCTGTCATGATTTTATAGACCTTAATCATACCCCCCATTCGTCGTCTTTTCCAAGCTGAAAAGTCCCAGTCTTCTTAATCTCTCTTCATATGGAAGCCGTTCCATACCCCTAATAATTTTTGTTGCCCTTTCCTGAACCTTTTCCAAGTCCAATATATCTTTTTTGAGATGGGGCGACCACATCTGCACACAGTATTCAAGATGTGGGTGTACCATGGATTTATATAGAGGAAATAAGATATTTTCTGTTTTATTAATCTATCCCTTTCTTAATGATTCCCAACATCTGTTAGTTTTTTGACTGCCGCTGCACATTGAGTGGATGTTTTCAGAGAACTATCCACAATGATGCCAAGATCTCTTTTTTGAACGATAACAGCTAATATAGACCCCATCATTTTATATATATAGTTGGGATTATGTTTTCCAATGTGCATTAATTTGCATTTATCAACAATGAATTTCATCTGCCATTTTGTTGTCCAGTCACCCAGTTTTATTAAATCCTTTTGTAGCTCTTCACAGGATGGGACTTAACTATCTTGAGTACTTTTGTATGATCTGCAAATTTTGGCACCTCACTGTTTACTCCTTTTTCCAGATCATTTATGAATATGTTGAATAGCACTGGTCCCAGTACAGACCCCTGGGAGAAACCACTATTTACCTCTCTCCATTCTGAAAACTGACCATTTATTCCTACCCTTTGTTTCCTACCTTTTAACCAGTTACCAATCCATTAGAGGACCTTCCTTCTTATCCCATGACAGCTTATTTTGCTTAAGAGCTTTTGGTGAGGGACCTTGTCAAAGGCTTTCTGAAAATCTAAGTACACTATATCCACTGGATCACCATTGTCCACATGTTTGTTGACCCCCTCAAAGAATTCTAGTAGATTAGTGAGGCATGATTTCCCTTTACAAAAACCACGTTGACTCTTCTCCAACAAATTATATTCATCTATGTGTCTGATAATTTTGTTTTTTACTATAGTTTTTTACTATGTGTTTTCCTTTAATCTTTCCCATTTTTCCCTCATTTTAAAAAAAATTGATTGCCATTTAATATATTGTATTTGCTTTGAACTGTATGTTGATCAGTGGGTCAGAGAAGTGTCCAGTGTGGAGAAAGCACTCCGGAGTGGGGACACCTTAGCCCCGTCCTAAGCTATCATGACAAGGTTGGGGTGGAGCACCCCAGGATCCTGGGTCCAGCCTTGTTGGAGTTACAAGGACTCTGCCACACAGGAGAGTAGAAGGGGAGCCCTTGAGGTCAGGCAGGCCCCTGGGTAAAGGAAGTGGGAGCGAGGACTCAGATCCTTTTGCTAGTCCATTTCCCCGAGGTAATTTATAAGCCAGAAAGGTTCCCCAATAGTGGGACCATTCCCCTGCTTACATTCATCCTCTCTTGCACTGTCCTTTCTCTTAGAACTAAAGAACTGGGAGTGAGGAAACAGTACTAGTGCAATTGCAAATCATTGAGAGTCAAAGCTGGGTCATTTGCAGGTCAATATTTTCTCTCCCCATTTTTTTATAAAGCACTGCCAGGAATTGTTTTGGAAAGCATTAAAGGAAACCGTCTTGATGCAAATACAGTTTAAAATACCACATATTTCAATTTCTTTTTATTTATTTTTTAAGTTGACACCGGAAAAGTGGCAGCCTTGAACACAGCAGTTATCTTATTGACAGTGAATTTGGGTCACCTTGTAGGATCAATCTGTCACACTGACTGTGTGCTACAGTGTTGTGGCACTGTGTTTGTGTATCACAAGGCAACGTCATGCAGTGCTGCTTGTTCTTTTGGGATGGTAAATATCTCACCAGCTGTGCATGTCAAATGGGTTTTTGGCATGAGTGATCTGGGAGCAGCCCAGAACAATCAGGATGAGTAGCAGCCCTAAATTAATAAGCACAATTAAGTTTAAACTAGAATAGCACAAACTGTCCCACTATTCCTACAGGAAACAGAACTATAAACCTAACTGCACGCTGTTTTTCTAAATAGAAGTTTGGAAGCACTATCAAGATGAGAGATCGTATGGGACCAGATCCTAAAGCCTTTGAAGTCAGTGGGAGTTTTTCCATTGCTTCACTGGGCTTTGCGTCAGGCCTGAATTGAGGGGCCAGCATTGCTGATGCTAAGCTGAACCTGGCTCCTGAGAGGCCCCAGATGGTGGAAGCCATAATGTTACTTGATGATGAGCAAGCCAAGTTCCTTGGTTATATTGCTATGTGACAGCTTTCCCAATGCAATCACATTGTTGTATTTACTGTACACTATCAACCCGTTTCCTAGTTTTTTTTCTATAGTGGATATATAGCTCTATGCGCTCCTAAGTGGGAGACAGTAAGTAGTTCTACAAGTTCTGAAAGTAGGATAATTAATAGTCCAATTAGTGTGAACTCTTAGCCCCATTAGAAGTGAGTTGGAGTCTTGTCATTAATTTGGGCTTCACCCGGAGTCTCAGGTGATCAGTTATTAAACAATCACTATGACAATATCTTGCTATCACGATCCAATGGTCAGGAAATGTTTAGTTTACCCAAATCCAGTTAAATTGCTACATAAGAAAAATATTTAGTTTTAGTGATCTGTGTCCATGAGCTCAAGGGATAGCAATGCAAACTAGCCACAAGCTCATTCACTGGAATTTGTACAGCTTATTGGGCTATGCCTGGATTCTATTGTTGGACTCTGCCACTGACCTGCAGTGTGCCCTGAGCAAGTCACCTCTGCACTGCTTCCCTTCTCCCACCCTTTGCTAATTAGCTCATATACTCTTTGGGGCAGGGACTGTCTATTAATATATATTATTGCAGCACTTAGTACCGTGCTTTTCTAGGTGCTACAGTAATAACACATTCACAGTGAGGGAAACATAAAAAAGAGAGTGAAGAGGATAGTTTGGGGTGGGTAGATCAGGGGACCGCCACTACGCAAGTCATTTAAAATAATTCCTTCCTCTCAGGTACTGCTAGACAGTTATTATAGTTCCTTTGTCAGCTTCTCCCTAGTGATGGCATGGAAGGCTCCCTTACCCTCACCTCACATAGAATCATAGAATCATAGAATCTCTGGGTTGGAAGGGACCTCAGGAGGTCATCTAGTCCAACCCCCTGCTCAAAGCAGGACCAAACCCAACTAAATCATCCCAGCCAGGGCTTTGTCAGGGCTGACCTTAAAAACCTCTAAGGAAGGAGATTCCACTACCTCCCTAGGTAACCCATTCCAGTTCTTCACCACCCTACTAGTGAAAAAGTTTTTCCTAATGTCCAACCTAAACCTCCCCCTCTGCAACTTGAGACCATTACTCCTTGTTCTGTCATCTTCTACCACTGAGAACAGTCTAGATCCATCCTCTTCGGAACCCCCTTTCAGGTAGTTGAAAGCAGCTATCAAATCCCCCCTCATTCTTCTCTTCTGCAGACTAAACAATCCCAGTTCCCTCAGCCTCTCCTCATAAGTCATGTGCTCCAGCCCCCTAATCATTTTTGTTGCCCTCCGCTGGACTCTCTCCAATTTATCCACATCCTTCTTGTAGTGTGGGGCCCAAAACTGGACACAGTACTCCAAATGAGGCCTCACCAGTGCTGAGTAGAGGGGAATGATCACATCCCTCGATCTGCTGGAAATGCCCCTACTTATACAACCCAAAATGCCATTAGCCTTCTTGGCAACAAGGGCACACTGTTGACTCATACTCAGCTTTTCGTCCACCGTAACCCCTAGGTCCTTTTCTGCAGAACTGCTGCCCAGCCATTCGGTCCCTAGTCTGTAGCAGTGCATGGGATTCTTCCATCCTAAGTGCAGGACTCTGCACTTGTCCTTGTTGAACCTCATCATATTTCTTTTGGCCCAATCCTCTAATTTGTCTAGGTCCCTCTGTATCCTATCATTATCCTCCAGCATATCAACCACTCCTCCCAGTTTAGTGTCATCTGCAAACTTGCTAAGGGTGCAGTCCACACCATCCTCCAGATCGTTAATGAAGATATTGAATAAAACCGGCCCCAGCACCGACCCTTGGGGCACTCCACTTGATACCGGCTGTCAACTAGACATGGAACCATTGATCACTACCCGTTGAGCCCGACCATCTAGCCAGTTTTCTATCCACCTTACCGTCCATTCATCCAGCCCATACTTCTTTAACTTGCTGGCAAGAATACTGTGGGAGACTGTATCAAAAGCTTTGCTAAAGTCCAGAAATAGCACATCCACTGCTTTCCCCTCATCCACAGAGCCGGTTATCTCGTCATAGAAGGCAATTAGGTTAGTCAGGCATGACTTGCCCTTGGTGAATTCATGCTGACTGTTCCTGATCACTTTCCCCTCCTTTAAGTGGTTCAGAATTGATTCCTTGAGGACCTGTTCCATGATTTTTCCAGGGACTGAGGTGAGACTGACTGGCCTGTAGTTCCCTGGATCTTCCTTCTTCCCTTTTTTAAAGATGGGCACTACATTAGCTTTTTTCCAGTCATCCGGGACCTCCCCCGATCGCCATGATTTTTCAAAGATAATGGCCAATGGCTCTGCAATCTCATCGGCCAACTCCTTTAGCACCCTCGGATGCAGCGCATCCGGCCCCATGGACTTGTGCTCGTCCAGCTTTTCTAAATAGTCCCGAACTACTTCTTTCTCCACAGAGAGCTGGTCACCTCCTCCCCATACCGTGCTGCAGAGTGCAGCTGTCTGGGAGCTGACCTTGTCTGTGAAGACAGAGGCAAAAAAAGCATTGAGTACACTAGCTTTCTCCACATCCTCTGTCACTAGGTTCCCTCCCTCATTCAGCAAGGGGCCCACACTTTCCTTGACTTTCTTCCTGTTGCTAACATACCTAAAGAAACCCTTCTTGTTACTCCTAACATCTCCGGCTAGCTGCAACTCCAAGTGTGATTTGGCCTTCCTGATTTCACACCTGCATGCCTGAACAATACTTTTATACTCCTCCCTGGTTATTTGTCCATCCTCTGACCCTTTCAGCATCTCGGTCAGATGCCGCTAGCTTCCCATCTCATCCCAGTGTGAGGGGTTATTCCATCAGTGAATGAGATTTCCAGTCTGATCCTTGTTAAAGAGATCTGCTAAATCCACCTTTTTAAAGGATTCTACCAGAAAAGCCTGATGACAGATCCATCTTAATCAATAGAGAATGGTATGATGTATACAAGCATTCCCACGTTGCCATGTGACAGTTTCCATGTCGGATGCCATAATGAACAGCTTGGAGCAATTAAAGAAACAAGTTAGTTGTAAAACGTGTCTGTTTTCCCTGCCTTGCAAACAGCGGCCCCTGCAGGTAGCACCATAATTACTCTCCCTGTGTGCTATTTCTAATGCTCCCAACTAGTTATCTAGAGCCCTAAGCCTGATTCTTCACTCCATCCCTGCAGATTCGTACCACTGTAACTCCCTACTGATTGTTACTGGCCTAAAACTGCCATAATAGAGGGGGCGAATGAGGCCTCTAGTCTCAATGGACTAGGTTTTCAGATGGTGGAGATCAGCACAGCTCCAGTGCCTTCTCTAGGATTAATTTAAAACTGGAGGTTTGCACCCTTCAAATCTGGGAGAACAGTTATTGTTCCTTTGCAATACCTTCTCCCCCTGCTGCATTGTGCATACTCTTTCCTCATCAGTCAAGTCGTCCTTGCATTTTTTCCTTTTGTTCTTCTCCAGGTTTTCACCAATTTCTCAACATGCTTCTGGTATAAAAGTACTCAGAAATGCATGGATTATTGTTCAGCAGGTGCCCTCTGACCTGCTCCCTCACCTTCCTTGTCCACAACACGATCTCCTTTCAAAAGAGCCCGAATCCTGCCCCTGTTGACGTGGATGGGAGTTCTGCCATTGGAATCAATGGAACAAGGACCAGATTTTTAAGGTTACTTAGGCACTTAAAGATGCGGCTAGACATTTATTGGGCTCTTCAAAAGTGCCCTAGACAATGGTGAAACGGTGACATTTTCAGAACACCATGTTTTGATTTTTCCTTTTGAAACAACTTTTGATTTCAGACTGGTTTTGATTTTGTATTCTAACATATAAATGAAAGAGCTGAACTTGAAATGAAACGTTGTTGTTGAAACATTATGATCAACCTGAAACTAATTTTTTTTCCTGGAATTTTCTTTTACAGAGAATTTCAAAATGTTCAGATTTCATTCATCATTGTAACAAAAATAAATGTCAAACTCTCGAACCCCTCCGTGAAATTGAATGTCTGTTCTCTGCCCCAGCTCCGTTTCTATGAACCCTGAGCTTGATAGCCCTTATAATGCTACCTTCCCCGGGGCAACTGCAACTGCCGCTCTTATTCAGACAAGTGTCTACTTTTGTCTTTTAAGCTCTTTACCTTTATGCTTTAGGGCTGTGCCATCCAGAGCTCTAATTATAATGTGTAGCTGTGGTGATGCTCTAGTTTAGCAGGCAATGAGTTGGTCATACTCATTGCTTTGGTCAGTGGTGGCTTATTGGTGCAGCCAAACAGAACTTAACAAACAAACAAAAGGACAATAATCCATCTCTCATAGATATGCTATGCACTTACTCCATGTGAGCAACTCCAGCCTCCTAGGCCTACACAACCGCTGCCCATTACATCCTAACTTGCCTCCAGTACACCAGTGTGACCACTAAACCCCCACCCATCTCCCATGCCCCTTTTCAGAGACCCCTCCTGCCCCGCTACTGAGGGTGGACTCTGGGCCTAACACAGGGAGAATTTTCCCTCGAGCTGTCCTCAGGGGTAAAGACAGACCAGGCAGCCTCCTAATCCTAGGGAAATCATAGCCCCATGGCACTTTGACCAGAGGGATCCTTTGTGCATGAGTGTTGGGCCATGGTTATCTCCTGATAGCCAGTATCAGCAGCAGCAAATGTGAAGCACACCAGAGCCCCAGAAACCTCCCTGTGCTGCTCTTAATCCCAGTTAAAGCACAGTAGCAGCTAACCTAAAAGCAAAACAGGCCTTAAGGCAAGATGAAGCCCAGCCTCTGCAACTTACAGCTGCAATGTGTACAAGTAGCCCAGGAACTTTAATAACTGTCTAGCAGTACCTGACAGGAAGGAAACTAATGGGAGCTGGCACTTGGGGCGGGGGCAGCGTGTGGAGCCCCCTGGCTGCTCCTACACATAGGAGCCGGAAGGGGGACATGCTGCTGCTTCCGGGCTCTGTGCAGAAAGCCCCTGACCCTGCTCCCCAGTGGGAGCTCGAGGGCTGGATTAAAAGTTCTGATGGGCCAGTTGCGGCCCATGGGCCAAAGTTTGCCCCCCCTTGCTCTATGTCAGGGATCTGCAACCTTTCAGAAGCGGTGTGCCGAGTCTTCATTTATTCACTCTAATTTAAGGTTTCATGTGCCAGTAATACATTTTAATGTTTTTAGAAGGTCTCTTTCTATACATCTAATATATAACTAAACTATTGTTGTATGTAAAGTAAATAAGGTTTTAAAAATATTTAAGACGCTTCATTTAAAATTAAATTAAAATGCAGAGCCCCCCGGACCGATGGCCAGGACCCGGGCAGTGTGAGTGCCACTGAAAATCAGCTTGCATGCCGCCTTCGGCACGTGTGCCAGACAGGGCTGGCTCCAGAGCCCAGCGGGGCAAGCACCCGCCTGGGGCGGCCCTTTCCCGGGGGGGCGGCAGGCTGGGCCGGCGGACCTGCCGCAGTCATGCCTGCGGGAGGTCCACTGGAGCCCCGGGAGCAGCGGACCTGCCGCAGGCATGACTGCGGCAGCTCAACTGGAGCCGCCGGACCAGCAAACCGCCCGCAGCTGCGGGAGGTCCAGCCGAGCCGCGCGACCAGTGGACCCTCCGCAGTCATGCCTGCGGGAGGTCCGCTGCTCCCGCGGCTCGGGGGCGCCTCCCGGGCATGACTGCTTGGGGCGGCCAAATTTGTAGAGCCGCCCCTGGTGCCAGAGGTTGCCTACCCCTGTGCTAGATGGTAGTACTGCTGAAAAGAATCTGGGGTTATAGTGGATCACAACTTGAATATGAGTCAACAATATGAAGCAGTTGTGAAAAAAGGCTAATACCATTCTGGGGTATACGAACAGGAGTGTTGTATGTAAGAAACGAAGGTAATTGTCCTGCTCTACTTGGGCACTGGTGAGGCCTCAGCCAGAATACTGGCTCTGGACACCACACTTTAGGAAGGACGTTGTAACCGGGTCCTTTCCTGGCCTGCCTTCCTGCTGCTCTGGGCTCCTTCAATAAAGCACCTTCAGGCTTTTGCAGCACCCGTGGTTTTTATTTACAATTAGTACCCACCACCAGCAACACTATATACAAGGTTTACGAGGCTTTGGTCTCCTCTTTACAGGGGTTCTCCCTTCCCTCTGGAGACTACCCCTTCCCTGGCCGCTTGCCCCCTGCACTGGCTGCCAGCCAGCCTTTATAGCTCTTCCATAGGTGCAGCCAGTTCCTGAGGCCAGGCACCAGCCTTTTCCCCAGCCCCAATCTATTTCCCCTGATTGAGGCTGGCTGAGCAGGGGCTAATTAGGTGCTTTTGCACCAGCACCCTGCTACATACCTCCCCCCTCAAGCTGGTGCCAGGCCTGGCCTCCCCCGGCCTCGTCTTCCACGGCCCGGGATCTTATTTGGTTGTTGCGCCTTCTGCCCAGGCGAGGGGTCCCCTGTAACAACCCCTTGGGGTGTTTGCACTCCCCAGCCGCAAAAGGCACATTCGGTCGGGGGTGAGGCCCCCCACAGGTCCACGCTGACCCAGAGGTCCTCACACCATTCGCACGGCTGGGCCGGCCGCGCCAGAGGCTGCCCTTCCCTTTCCAGCGGGGGTGATGGTTCAGAGCCCACTGCCCTGAGTCGGCCCCCTTCCTCTGGTTCAGGTTCTCTGTCCCTTTGTTGCTGGGCCTCCCCCTGCAGAACGCGCTCTACATCCCCGGGGGCTCCCTCCCCCAGGTGGTCCTGCCCGGGGAGCTCCCTGGGCTCCTCAAACATACCCTCTTGCTTGTTCTCCTGGCTTTGTTGTCTAGGCTTTCCTACGCTTCCCCCCGGAGGTTGTGGGGTCTTCCTTTGCTCCTGATTCACCTCCGCCGGGGCCTTGCTCTCCCTTTCTAGGGTTCTTTTTCTCCTCCTCCTGGGTTGCTTCCCCCCGGCTGCCTTCCCTTTCAGGGGAAAGTGCCAGTCCTGCCCTAGGACCACGGGGTACGCTAACCCTTCAATTACCCCCACCCGTTTCCAGGTAAACTGCCCATCTACCTCTAGGGGTACCTGGGCCACGGAACAACATTTTCTATCCCCATGGATGCAGTCAACCCACATCCGTCCCCCAGGGATAAACCAGTGCGGCTTTACTACTCGCCGCTGTACAAAGGAGCGGGCGGAGGCTGTGTCCACCAGACCCCTCTGGGTCCTTTTTCCTACCCGCACTGGGATGGTGGCCAACCCATGCCTCCTTTCCCCTGCCCCAGTCCCAGTCCATCCACAAAAGTCCGCTGCTCCGCACTCCATCACCGGGCAGTCCCGACTTTTGTGTCCTGGCTGACCGCATCGCCAGCACACGAACTGCCCCGGACGGCTAGGGGTCCCCTTGGGCTCCTCCTGTCGCTGGTCCGGCGGCTTCCCCCCGCTGTGCTCCCGGGGTTTCCTGCTCCCCTCTGGGCCTCGCAGGACTCGGTGCTCCCCCACCGGGAAGTCAGCCTCTGCGTACTCTTCGGTCCTTTGCACAGCTGCTTCCAGCGTGGCCGGCTGATGTCGCCGCACCCACACCCGCACGCTGTCAGGGAGGCCCTGCAGGAACTGTTCCAGGACCACTTGGTCCACTATCTGGCCCACAGTGTGGCCATCGGGCCTCAACCACCGAGTTGCCCAGTCCATTAGTCTTTGTGCAAAGGCCTGGGGTCGTACACGCCCTGTCCATCGGGCTGCCTGAAGCTTCTGCCGGTACTTCTCGGCCGACAACCCGAGGCGATCTAAGATGGCTGCTTTTACCGCCTCATAATCCCTGGCTTGGGTCTCTGTCAGGGCCATGTACGCGGCCTGTGCCTCCCCGGTGAGATAAGGGTCGAGCCGTAGGGCCCAGGTGGTCCGATCCCATCCGGCTCCCAGGGCCACCCGCTCAAAGGTGCCCAAAAAGGCATCGGGGTCATCGGCGGGGGCCATTTTACACAGGCTAAGGCCTGGAGTCCGGGCACCATCCCCCACCACAGCAGGACTCACCAAACGCTGGAGGAGCTGCTGCTGTACCGCCGACTGCTCCTTGATGAAATCCTGGAGGACTTTCTGTTGCTCAGTTTGCCAGGCGAGGAGGGCCTGCCGCTCCACCTGGTGGGACTCCTTGAAAGACTGTAGTGTCTTCCCTAGTTCGGTCTGCTGCTCTGCGAGCCATTGCAGGGTGCCTTCCATGCTTAGGCTGCCACTCTGTGTCTATGGCGTGGATAAAGGATCCCGGACAAGCCCCCACGTGTAACCGGGTCCTTTCCTGGCCTGCCTTCCTGCTGCTCTGGGCTCCTTCAATAAAGCACCTTCAGGCTTTTGCAGCACCCGTGGTTTTTATTTACAATTAGTACCCACCACCAGCAACACTATATACAAGGTTTACGAGGCTTTGGTCTCCTCTTTACAGGGGTTCTCCCTTCCCTCTGGAGACTACCCCTTCCCTGGCCGCTCGCCCCCTGCACTGGCTGCCAGCCAGCCTTTATAGCTCTTCCACAGGTGCAGCCAGTTCCTGAGGCCAGGCACCAGCCTTTTCCCCAGCCCCAATCTATTTCCCCTGATTGAGGCTGGCTGAGCAGGGGCTAATTAGGTGCTTTTGCACCAGCACCCTGCTACAGACGTGCACAAATTGGAGAGAATCCAGAGGAGAGCAATAAAAATGATAAAAGGTTTAGAAAACCTGACCTCTGAGGAAAGGTTAAAAAAAACCCAGTATTTTTAGCCTTCAGAAAAGGAGACTGAGGGAAGACCTGACAATAGTCTTCAAATATGTTAAGGGCTGTTATAATAAGGATGAGGATGATCAATTGTTCTCCATGTCCAGCAAAGGTAGGACAAGAAGCAACTGACTTAACTTGCAGCAAGGGAGAAATAGGTTAGGTATTAGGAAAAACTTTCTAACTCTAACAATAGTTAAGCTCTGGAACAGGCTTCCAAATGAGGTTGTAGACCCCCCATTTTTAAGAACAGGTTGGACAAACACCAGTCTGGGATGGTCTCGGGTTCCTTGGTCCTGGCAGGGCCGGCTCCCGGCACCAGCCCAGCAAGCAGCTTCTTGGGGTGGCCAAAGGTGAGGGGCGGCACGTCCGGGTCATCGGTGGCAATTCAGCGGTGGGTCCCTCACTCCCTCTCGGAGCGAAGGACCAGCAGCCGAAGACTGAAGCGGTGGCAGTAGAGCTGCAGATTGCGATTGTGGCTTTTTTTTTTTTTTTTTTTTGCTGCTTGGGGTGGCAAAAACCCTGGAGCCGGCCCTGGGTCCTGCCTCAGTGCAGGGGGCCGTACTAGGTGACTTTTCCCTTCCATCCCTACATTTCTATGATTTCAATGACCTGCCAGTAATGCATTCCCCACAGAAATCAATGAGCCATTATTGGCATGACAAACTGTACAGATGTTGTCAACTTGCAAGAAAGAGATTGACCCCATCAGGTATTTGTCAGAGGCAGGTACAGCCAGCCCACAATGGAATTACACAATGTTTGATCTCCTGTGTCTGTCTGTCACTGCTGTCCATTCCCGATCCTGTGGCAGGTTGCTACATAGTGTGATGTTGTCTATGCCTTCTCTCAAGTCAGGCATCATACTGCGGCGAACAGCAGAGGCTAACAGAGAGAGTTTGCCTGGGATCTGTCCGTGAGGAGGTACGCTAAGTGCTGCATTAGGGGAGCTGTGTTGGTGAGTATCTGAGTGTCTGTTGCAGGGAACAGTTTGTCAGTTGGACTGTGTGCTTGATTGTCTGATTGTTTGTTTGAACAGTGTGAATTGGGAGTGCTTTGTTCCAGGTGGGACTTGAGTGGGCCCGACTGCTATAAAAAGGCAATCAGCAGCGAACCAGCTGAGCAGCGAACAGCAGAGGCTAACAAAGGGAGTTTGCTTGGGGAGAGCCCACTGAGGCTTTCATCTCTCAGGCTTCTGTGAGTTGCTGCAACAGCTGAGGAAGCTCTTAGAAGCAAGAAATTATGGAAGGTGAGCATTCAGCTGTTGTAACCTGCACAGGTTATGCCATGTTTGTCTTTCTTCCACAGGACAGAAGTGACTTTGTGTGTACAAAGTGCAAGCTGATCTCCATATTGGAAGAGAAGGTTTGAGGTCTGGAGCAATAAGTATCAACCCTGCGTTGCGTAAGAGAAAATGAAGATTTCCTGGACAGATGTCAGGATATGCTTCTACGGGCACAACATCCTGAAGAATCAGAGCAGGCTGTGCAGAGGGGAGAGAGGGACGGTGAAGAAATTTGGCAGCATGTGACCTCCAGAAGAAGAAAGAGGAGCGTCCATGTACCAGCAATGGAGATACAGGTGAGCAACTGTTTTCATGTTCTTTCCACAGGTACTAATGCGGAGAGTGGATGCGCACCTCTCCCTCACTTTAATCCAATTCACGCGCAAGTCTTGACATCCCTCCAATTCCCGTAAACTTTAAAGTCCTGTGGCGATGGGCGAGCGACGAAGCAGCAGGTGTGGATACACTGGGAGCTGTAGCCACGGACCTGCACACAGGCGGCTCAGGTCTAATGGTCGTCTTCTTGCTGACCGAAGCAACAGCTGGATTCGGCGTCTACCTGAGTGACTGAGCAGCCCTCTTTAGGACTGCACTGCTCACCTCCGTAGTAAGAGGAAGGAGCTGGAAAAGGTGCCCTAAACATTGTTTGCTTCATAGAACCCTGGCCAGCTTACCGCGGCTGGAGGGGATCCCATCTTATGCGGTCGAATAACAAAATTTCAAACAACAAAACGCAAGGTGACACCACTCATTATTGGTACATGGAATGTACGCACGCTTCAAGACAACCCCTCAGCAGATCGACCAGAAAGAAGAACAGCTCTGGTCGCCAGAGAGCTCGCAAGATTTAACATCGATATTGCGGCCCTGTGTGAAACTCGTCTAGCCAACGAAGGTCAGCTCACAGAAACAGGAGGTGGTTATACATTCTTCTGGTGTGGATGTAGCAGTGACGAACATCGTGAATCTGGAGTTGGCTTTGCGGTTAAGAATCATCTTGTCCGCAAACTTGCCAGTCTTCCCAAGGGCGTGAACGATCGACTCATGACACTGCATCTTCCACTACCGAGAGGAAAGCGAGTTATACTAATCAGCGCTTACGCACCCACAATGACGAATCCGGATGAAGTAAAGGACAAGTTTTATGAAGATCTCAATGCCCTACTTTCATCCGTGAAGCGCACCGACAGGCTGATTCTACTTGGCGATTTTAACGCGAGAGTAGGATCCGATCACTCTGCCTGGGATGGCATCATTGGAAAAAATGGAATCGGCAAATGCAACAGCAATGGCCTACTACTATTGAAGACATGTGCGGGTCATGATCTGATCATCACCAATACCATCTTCCGCCTGCCCACTCATCCCCGCAAAGACGTCCTGGATGCACCCATGTTCCAAGCACTGGCATCTCATTGATTATGTCATCGTGCGGAGGAAAGACAGACAGGATGTAAGAGTGACCAAAGCCATGCCGAGTGCTGACTGTTGGACTGATCATAGACTTATCATCTCTAAATTAAGCCTTCACATCAAGCCAAAGAGACGTCCGCAGGGAAACAAAGCTGTGATGAAAAAGATCAACGTCAGTAAACTAAGGAACCCCAACACAGCAGCTTCACTAGTAGAAGATCTCGATAACCAACTCTCAGAGCTGCAATTAGAGGAAAATGTTGAGAGGAGCTGGGAACGCTTCCGAAATATTGTGCACCTTTCTGCACTAAAGGTTCTTGGACCCTAACACAGGAAACAGCAGGACTGGTTTGATGAAAATGATGAAGAGATCAAGGCTTTACTTGCTGAAAAGCACCGCCTTCACCGTGCTCATCAGAACGACCCGTCGTCAACAGCTAAGAAAAATGCCTTCAACAACATTCACAGGACCATACAGAGCAAGCTTCGTAAGATGCAGGACTCCTGGTTGAGTGCCAAAGCAGATGAAATCCAGAAGTTTGCTGATAGAAACGATGCCAAACGGTTCTACGAAGCCCTTAGATCCTTGTACGGACCTCGGCCTTCAGGGAGTTCCCCTCTACTGGACTTAGATGGTGTAACTCTCATTATTGAGAAGACTCTGATTCTACAGCGTTGGGCTGAGCATTTCCAATCCGTACTGAACCGCCCATCTTCCATCAATGATGAGGCGACTGACAGAATGCCCCAGGCGGATATTAATTACAGCCTGGACGTTCCACCATCAGAGACTGAAACCCTACAGGCCATCAGTCAGCTGTCCAGTGGCAAGGCCTCAGGATCTGATGCAATTCCAGCGGAAATCTATAAGGATGGTGGTGCAATGCTTGTTGACAAACTCACTCAGCTGTTCCAGTCCTTCTGGAATCAAGGGTCCATTCCTCAGGAATTGAAAGACGCGTCCATCGTACACCTCTACAAGAGGAAAGGAAATCGAAAAGTCTGCGATAATCATAGAGGAATATCACTGCTTTCTAGTGCAGGTAAGATCCTTGCACGAGTGTTGCTGAATCGCCTGATTGACTACCTGGAACAGGGTTTACTACCCGAGACACAGTGCGGCTTCCGCAAAGAGCGTGGCACTGTGGACATGATCTTCGCAGTTCGACAGCTCCAAGAGAAGTGTCAAGAGCAGAGTCGTGAACTGTATACCATCTTCGTGGATCTTACCAAGGCTTTTGACACTGTCAGTCGCGAAGGTCTGTGGCGCATCATGTCGAAGTTTGGGTGCCCTGACAGATTCATCCTGATGGTACGTCAATTCCACGACGGCATGACGGCTCGTGTTCTGGACGACGGAGAAGCTTCAGAGGCCTTTCCCGTTACAAACGGCGTCAAGCAAGGGTGTGTGTTGGCACCGACCCTGTTCAGCATAATGTTTTCAGCTATGCTGTCAGACGCCTTTCAGAACAGTTCCTTGGGAATCAGCCTTAGATACAGGACTGATGGGAAACTGTTCAACCTGCGAAGACTCCAGGCTGTCACCAAAATAAAGGAGACTGTGCTACGAGACCTTCTTTTTGCTGATGACTGTGCCCTGAATGCTGGATCAGAGCAGGAAATGCAAGCTAGCATGGATAAATTCGCAGCAGCATGCGATAACTTCGGCCTCCTCATCAACATAAAGAAAACCAAAGTGATGCACCAGCCAGCTCCGAAAGCCCAACACCAAGAGCCCACCATCATAGTGAAGGGACAAAAGCTGCAAACAGTGGACCAATTTACATACCTTGGCAGCACCCTTTCTCGCGCAGTGACAATTGACATCGAGGTCAACTGCAGAATCGCTAAGGCAAGTTCTGCATTTGGCAAACTGTTGACCAACGTGTGGGACCGCCGTGGAATAAGCCTTGCTACAAAGCTTAAAGTCTACCGAGCAGTAGTGCTAACTACCCTGATGTATGCCAGTGAGACTTGGACTGTATACAAGAGGCACGCTAGGCAACTGAACCACTTCCACATGACTTGCCTCCGCAGACTTCTGAGGATCCGGTGGCAGGATAAGGTGCCAGATACAGAAGTCCTCTCCAGAGCAGGCCTGCCGTCAGTTTACACTCTGCTTATGAAAGCCCAGACACGCTGGGCAGGCCATGTTGTAAGGATGCCAGACCACCGCATCCCCAAACAGCTCTTTTATGGTTAGCTGTCTCAAGGAAAGCGATCGCACGGGGGACAAAGGAAGCGATACAAAGACACGCTGAAAGCCTCTCTTAAGTCCCTGGATATTGACATCACCTCCTGGGAAACCCTAGCACAAGACCGATCGACATGGCGTACGCTGATCCATCAAGGCTGCCAGACATCTGAAGCCAGAAGGATAACTATAGCACAAGAAAAGCGAGCACTCCGTAAAGCCAGAGCTGTAAATGTTGTAACAGTGAGCCCACACACGTCTGCCCGACATGTGGCAGAACATTTCGTGCCCGTATTGGCCTTATCAGCCACCTGCGGACGCTCTGTGGACAGCTCACAACCTGCTAGATGTCAAGGTCTTCTTCGAAAACGATGGACGAACATCATCAATGCGGAGAGTGGACTAGATGATACACCTGAGAGAAGGCAGCAGAAGGAGACTCCACTGATTGGAAGGCATGAGTTGCACTGTCCTAGGGATGGGGGTTCCACAACCACCACTCCCAAGAGGAGGAGGAGGGTGGCGGTGGTTGGGGACTCCCTCCTCAGGGGAACTGAGTCATCTATCTGCCGCCCCGACCGAGAAAACCGAGAGGTCTGCTGCTTGCCAGGAGCTAGGATTCATGATGTGATGGAGAGACTGCCGAGACTCATCAAGCCCTTGGATCGCTACCCCTTCCTGCTTCTCCACGTTGGCACCAATGATGCTGCCAAGAATGACCTTGAGTGGATCACTGCAGAGTACGTGGCTCTGGGAAGAAGGATAAAGGAGTTTGAGGCGCAAGTGGTGTTCTCGTCCATCCTCCCCGTGCAGGGAAAAGGCCTGGGTAGAGGTCGTCGAATTGTGGAAGTCAACGAATGGCTATGCAGGTGGTGTCGGAGAGAAGGCTTTGGATTCTTTGACCATGGGATGGTGTTCCAAGAAGGAGGAGTGCTAGGCAGAGATGGGCTTCACCTAACGAAGAGAGGGAAGAGCATCTTCACAAGCAGGCTGGCTAACCTAGTGAGGAGAGCTTTAAACTAGGTTCACTGGGGGAAGGAGACCAAAGCCCTGAGGTAAGTGGGGAAATGGGTACCAGGAGGAAGCACGAGCAGGAGAGTGCAAGAGGGAAGGACTCCTGTCTCAGACCAAGAAAGCGGGACAAACAGCGAGTTATCTTAAGTGCCTATACACAATTGCAAGAACCATGGGAAACAAGCAGGGAGAACTGGAAGTCCTGGCACAGTCAAGGAACTATGATGTGACTGGAATAACAGAGACTTGGTGGGATAACTCACATGACTGGAGTACTGTCATGGATGGATATAAACTGTTCAGGAAGGACAGACAGGGCAGAAAAGGTGGGGGAGTTGCATTGTATGTAAGAGAGCAATATGACTGCTCAGAGCTCCGGTATGAAACTGCAGAAAAACCTGAGAGTCTCTGGATTAAGTTTAGAAGTGTGAGCAACAAGGGTGATGTTGTGGTGGGAGTCTACTATAGACCACCAGACCAGGGGGATAAGGTGGACGAGGCTTTCTTCCGGCAACTACCAGAAGTTACTAGATCGCAGGCCCTGGTTCTCATGGGAGACTTTAATCACCCTGATATCTGCTGGGAGAGCAATACAGCGGTGCACAGACAATCCAGGAAGTTTTTGGAAAGTGTAGGGGACAATTTCCTGGCCCAAGTGCTGGAGGAACCAACTAGGGGCAGAGCTCTTCTTGACCTGCTGCTCACAAACAGAGAAGAGTTAGTAGGGGAAGCAAAAGTGGATGGGAACCTGGGAGGCAGTGACCATGAGATGGTCGAGTTCAAGATCCTGACACAGGGAAAAAAGGAGAGCAGCAGAATACGGACCGTGGACTTCAGAAAAGCAGACTTTCACTCCCTCAGGGAACTGATGGGCAGGATCCCCTGGGAAAATAACATGATGGGGAAAGGAGTCCAGGAGAGCTGGCTGTATTTTAAAGAGTCCTTACTGAGGTTGCAGGAAAAAACCATCCCGATGTGTAGGAAGAATAGTAAATATGGCAGGCGACCAGCTTGGCTTAACAGTGAAATCCTTGCTGATCTTAAACGCAAAAAAGAAGCTTACAAGAAGAGGAAGATTGGACAAATGACCAGGGAGGAGTATAAAAATATTGCTCAGGCATGCAGGAGTGAAATCAGGAAGGCCAAATCACACTTGGAGTTGCAGCTAGCAAGAGATGTTAAGAGTAACAAGAAGGGTTTCTTCAAGTATGTTAGCAACAAGAAGAAAGTCAAGGAAAGTGTGGGCCCCTTACTGAATGAGGGAGGCAACCTAGTGACAGAGGATGTGGAAAAAGCTAATGTACTCAATGATTTTTTTGCCTCTGTCTTCACGAACAAGGTCAGCTCCCAGACTGCTGCACTGGGTATGGGGAGAAGGTGACCAGCCCTCTGTGGAGAAAGAAGTGGTTCGGGACTATTTAGAAAAACTGGACGCGCACAAGTCCATGGGGCTGGATGCGCTGCATCCAAGGGTGCTAAAGGAGTTGGCGGATGTGATTGCAGAGCTATTGGCCATTATCTTTGAAAACTCATGGCGAACGGGGGAGGTCCCGGATGACTGGAAAAAGGCTACTGTAGTGCCCATCTTTAAAAAAAGGAGGAAGGAGGATCCGGGGAACTACAGGCCAGTCAGCCTCACCTCAGTCCCTGGAAAAATCATGGAGCAGGTCCTCAAGGAATCAATTCTGAAGCACTTAGAGGAGAGGAAAGTGATCAGGAACAGTCAGCATGGATTCACCAAGGGCAAGTCATGCCTGACTAACCTAATTGCCTTCTATGAGGAGATAACTGGGTCTGTGGATGAGGGGAAAGCAGTGGATGTGTTATTCCTTGACTTTAGCAAAGTTTTTGATATGGTCTCCCACAGTATTCTTGCTCGCAAGTTAAAGACGTATGGGCTGGATGATTGGACTATAAGATGGATAGAAAGCTGGCTGTCGGGCTCAGCGGGTAGTGATCAATGGCTCCATGTCTAGTTGGCAGCTGGTTTCAAGTGGAGTGCCCCAAGGGTCAGTCCTGGGGCCGGTTTAGTTCAATATCTTCATTAATGATCTGGAGGATGGCGTGAACTGCACTCTCAGCAAGTTTGCAGATGACACTAAACTTGGAGGAGTGGTAGATACGCTGGAAGGTAGGGATAGGATACGGAGGGACCTAGACAAATTAGAGGACTGGGCCAAAAGAAACCTGATGAGGTTCAACAAGGACAAGTGCAGAGTCCTGCACTTAGAATGGAAGAATCCCATTCACTGCTACAGACTAGGGACCGAGTGGCTAGGCAGCAGTTCTGCAGAAAAGAACCTAGGGGTTACAGTGGATGAGAAGATGGATATGAGTCAACAGTGTGCCCTTGTTGCCAAGAAGGCTAATGGCATTTTGGGCTGTATAAGTAGGGGCATTGCCAGCAAATCGAGGGATGTGATTATTCCCTTCTATTCGACATTGGTAAGGCCTCATCTGGAGTACTATGTCCAGTTTTGGGCCCCACACTACAAGAAGGATGTGGAAAAATTGGAAAGAGTCCAGCGGAGGGCAACAAAAATGATTAGGGGGCTGGAGCACATGACTTATGAGGAGAGGCTGAGGGAACTGGGATTGTTTAGTCTGCAGAAGAGAAGAATGAGGGGGGATTTGATAGCAGCTTTCAACTACCTGAAAGGGGTTCCAAAGAGGATGGATCTAGACTGTTTTCAGTGTTAGCAGATGACAGAACAAGGAGTAATGGTCTCAAGTTGCAGTGGGGGAGGTTTAGGTTGGATATTAGGAAAAACTTTTTCACTCAGAGAGTGGTGAAGCACTGGAATGGGTTACCTAGGGAGGTGGTGGAATCTCCTTCCTTAGAGGTTTTTAAGGTCAGGCTTGACAAAGCCCTGGCTGGGATGATTTAGTTGGGAATTGGTCCTGCTTTGAGCAGGGGGTTGGACTAGATGACCTCCTGAGGTCCCTTCCAACCCTGATATTCTATGATTCTATGATCCAAATCTAACAGTCTCATACAGAACACAGCTTTGCCTTGGGAAGAGGTTTTGAGCGGAATGGTGAGAACACACATACAAGTCGAGTGGCTGTGTGACAGATGTACTGCCCTGAGCCACTCTCTCAGCCAGACCTTTACATTGCTCTGGCCCACCACCAACTGAGCTGGCCACAAAACTCTTTCAAAATAAAATTACTTCAAACACGAAGTGGATGGAGCAGACAGTCCTTTGCTATTGATTTAGTTGGGAATTGGTCCTGCTTTGAGCAGGGGGGTTGGACTAGATGACCTCCTGAGGTCCCTTCCAACCCTGATATTCTGTGATTCTCTGATTCTATTTCCCCATCTCCTTGCAGAGTGTGAACAAGGAGATCTTTGTGCTGTTTTTCCCCCAAGGGTTTTTTATTGATTGATTGATTGATGGGCAAGGCTCCCCTCTGTCCCAACCCTAAACTCTTAAAGAAATGGTCGTCTCTTCTCCCTGAGACAAGTCTTCCCCTGTGACCATTTCCTTGCTCCCCACACCTGCCCACCCCTGCTGTCCCCAAGATCCTCATTCTGCTCAGACTACTTGGAACAGGGTAACCCGGACCCCTCTTTTTCCTTAAAAGCGAGTATACCCCATTATAAGTTGGTCGTCTATTGCTCTCAGGCTCCTTTATGACATGCTGGTGGAGTACAAAACCTAGCAGAGATGGCTCTTGCCTAAATCCTCTGGCACCCACAACAGAGCTCAGCTCCAGCACAGGTACAAACCAGGTGCTAAGGCCCCTGTGGCAAGTCTACCAAGAGAAGGGTGCAGCTGTGCAAGCTACCCATAAATCCTATTCCATCGGCTAAAATGTGGCAAGCAGAGGTGACGTGAGTTGCCCAAGTGACTTGCACAGCGCATGACAGTGGTAGAACCCTGGTTCTATCCCTTAGCCCACACTAGTAATGCTATATAAGTGTGGCTTTCCTACCATTACCATACGACAGGGCGCTGGGGATTTGTCAAAGTGTGGACCACATTTTAATTCAGAGATTGTCCTGGACCACCCGCCCTCATCTTTACAACTATCTAGCAGACCTGTGGAAACAACAGCAATTGCCTGCACAGAAAAGCTTTGGGAAATAGTTAGCCATCCTGGAGCAGGTCCTCAAAGAATCCATTTTGAAGCACTTGGAGGAGAGGAAGTTGATCAGGAACAGTCAACATTGATTCACCAAGGACAAGTCATGCCTGACCAACCTGATTGCCTTCTGTGATGAGATAACTGGCTCTATGAATATGGGGAAAGCAGTAGATGTGATATACCTTGACTTTAGCAAAGCTTTTGATAAGTATTCTTGCCAGCAAGTTAAAAAAATATGGCTTGGATGAATGGGCTATAAGGTGGATGTAAAGCTGGCTAGATTGTTGGGCTCAACAGGTGATGATCAAGGGTTTGATGTTTAGTTGGCAGCCGGTATCAAACGAAGTGTCCCAGGGGTTGGTCCTGAGGCCGGTTTTGTTCAACATATTTATTAATGATCTGGATGATGGGATGGATTGCACCCTCAGCAAGTTCACAGATGACAGTAAGCTGGGGGGAGAGGTAGATAAGCTGGTGGGTAGGAATAGGGTCCAGAGTGACCTAGACAAATTGGAGGATTGGGCTAAAAGAAATCTGATGAGGTTCAACAAGGACAAGTGCAGAGTCCTGAACTTAGGAGGGAAGAATCCCATGCACCGCTGCAGACTGGGGACCAACTGGCTAGGCAGCAGTTCTGCAGAAAAGGACCTGGGGATTACAGTGGATGAGAAGCTGGATATGAGTCAGCAGTGTGCCCTTGTTGCCAGAAAGGCTAACGGCATATTGGGCTGTATTAGTAGGAGCATTGCCAGCAGATCGAGAGAAGTGATTATTCCCCTCTATTCAGCACTAGTGAGGCCACATCTGGAGTCAGATCCGGCTTTAGCAAGTGTGGGGCCCGATTCGTGGGGCTTGTACTCACCAGGCGGCGCTCTGAGTCTTCAGCAGCACTTCGGATTGCCACACTCCAGTCAGGGGAGCGGGGCCACGGGACTTGCAGCACTCGGGCCAGTGCTCCTGCCGGGGCAGCAGGAATGCGGGGTTGCTGGGCTCTGGCTGGAGGAGTGGGGCTGCGGGGCTTGCCATGCTCTGCTGGGGTAGCGGGGCCGCGGGGTTGCTGGGCTCCAGCCGGGGTAGCGGGGCTGCGGGGTTGCTGGGGCCGCGGGGTTGCTGGGCTCCGGCCAGGGTAGCAGAGCCATGGAGTTGCTGGTCTCTGGCTGAGGTAGCGGGGCCATGGGGTTGCTGGGCTCTGGCTGGGGTAGCGGGGCCGCGGGGTTGCTGGGCTCCGGCTGGGGTAGCGGGGCCGCGGGGTTGCTGGGCTCCGGCTGGGGTAACGGGGACGCGGGGTTGCTGGGCTTCAGCTGGGGTAGCGGGACTGCAGGATTGCTGGGCTCTGGCTGGGGTAGTGGGGCCGTGGGGTTGGTGAGCTCCAGCCGGGGTAGTGGGGCCGCGGGGCTTGCCGCACTCCGGCTGGGGTAGCGGGGCCGTGGGTCTTGTCGTGCTCTGGTGGGAGGAGTGGGGCCATGGGTTTGCAGCGCTCCACCCGGCGCTCTGGCCGGGGGAGCAGCGCCGCGGAACTTGCTGTGCTCGGGCCAGTGCTCCAGCTGGGGTAGCAGGGCCGCAGGGCTTGCCGTGCTCTGGCCAGGGTTACAGGGCCATGGGGCTTGCAGCACTCTGCCCGGAGATCTGGCTGAGGAGTGGGGCCGCGGGCTTGCCCCGCTCTGGCTGGGCGCGGGGCCCTCTTAGGCACAGGGCACGGGGCCCTCTTAGGCGCGGGGCCCAATTCGGGGGAATCGGCCTAAAGCCGGCCCTGTCTGGAGTATTGCATCCAGTTTTGGGCCCCCCCACACAGAAAGGATGTGGACAAATTGGAGAGAGTCCAGCGGAGGACAACAAAAATTATCAGGGGGCTGGGGCACATGACTTACGAGGAGAGGCTGAGGGAACTGGGTTTGTTTAGTCTGCAGAAGAGAAGAGTGAGGGGGGATTTGATAGCAGCCTTCAACTACCTGAAGTGGGGTTTCAAAGAGGATGAGTTAGCCTGTTCTCAGTGGTGGCAGATGACAGAACAAGAAGCAATGGTCTCAAGTTGCAGTGGGGACAGTCTAGGTTGGATATTAAAAAACACTATTTCACTAGAAGGGTCATGAAGCACTGGAATGGTTCCCTAATAATGGGTTCCCATCCTGAGAAGTTTTTATGGCCTGGCTTGACAAAGCCTTGGCTGGGATGGTTTAGTTGGTGTTGGTCCTGCTCAAAGCAGGGGCTTGGACTAGATGACCTCCTGAGATCTCTTCCAATCCTAATCTTCTATGATTCTATGTAGGAGCTGGCAATAAGGAGGAACATGCAGCAAGGCCTACATTTTCCAAAGTGGACACTAAATTTAGATGCCTCATTTTTTGAGTGCCCAGCTTGAGCCACCTTTGGGCCTGATTTTCAGGTGTGCTGAGCACCCAAAAGGCCTATTAAAGTCAGCCAAAGCTGCAAGTGCTCCCTGCACCTCTGAAAATGTGGCCCAAAATCTCCAAATTGGGCATCCAAAATCCAAGACACCCCATTTTATAGCCCACTTTGGAAACCTTGGGTCTATGTTACTTGCCAGCTCTTTGCAGAACCCCAGCTAATGCCCCAGGGAGTATAGGCTGAGAATCCCTTCCGCAGAGGGTGTTTTATTTAAGTAGGGAAGTTTTGACTTCAGGGATGTCTGCTCTTGTGCTTGCTCCGTACCTTCTCCAAGTCACACAAATGTGAAGAGAACAAGAGGATGCAGCTGTATACACAGGGGATACAGGAACACAACAATCTTTCGTCTTCAGTGGCCTCTGTGGGTGGAGGGCTTTCCCATCGCAGAGGAAACTGATGCATTCATCAGAAGTGCAGTAGGCGCTGACTAAGGTTTTTCCTCTTCCTGTTACATAACTGTGAGATCTAAGAGTGAATTTCCTGCCTGCTTTGGCATTCACAGAATTCATCACCCAGCTATAGTCCAGAGGTTATGAAAGGAAAACATTTCAGCCTCAAGACCTCCCCGCTAGTAGGAGCTCATTGGGAGTGGGATCTGGGAAAAAACAGTAGTGTGTTTCCCCACCAGTATGTTCTAGTAACCGCAGCATGCTCTCTAGGTGGTTGGAAACCTGGCCACGTTCCTTAGACAGCAGTTATCACCCTCTTGGGGCCATCAGCTGAGGTAACTAGGTCCCCCTTATTGCTCTTTCTTGAGCAATCATTACATTCTCTTACCCTAACACACCAATGTGTAAAGCAGGGGTCAGCAACCTTTCAGAAGTGGTGTGCCGAGTCTTCATTTATTCACTCTGATTTAAGGTTTCGCATGCCAGTAATACATTTTAATGTTTTTAGAAGGTCTCTTTCTATAAGTCTATAATATATAACTGAACTATTGTTGTATGTAAAGTAAATAAGGTTTTTAAAATGCTTAAGAAGCTTCATTTAAAATTAAAGTAAAATGCAGAGCCCCCCCAGAGCAGTGGCCAGGACCCGGGCAGTGCGAGTGCCACTGAAAATCAGCTCACGTGCCGCCTTCGGCACGCATGCCATAGGTTGCCTACCCCTGGTGTAAAGTGATGTTTACTTGCAGTATATTACTCTATCACCAGGCGTCGCTATGTGTTGTGAAGAGTTCCAGGTGCAGTGTGGTCCCTGGGCAACAAAGAAGACAAAGCTGGGACTCAAAATGTGTGGGAACCTGTTTGTGTATATAATTGTAGTTGTGACCCTTAATAAACACCTCAAGCTTCAGGAGATCTGTTATTCCACATATCATGACACCATGTGACCCAGGGCACCAGCTGGTCCCAGCTATGATGGCATGGCTTATCTTACATTTGAAAAATGTGCTTCTGTTATATGAAGTGATGTCAAAGTATGGGAATGGAACCAGGCATTTTAGCCTACTGGCTCCAAGGCCTTGATTATGTGCATTGCTGAGGTGCTCTCTCTTTTCTGCAACTCATAAACATGCTCCTTAAAGGTGCTGAATGAACAGTCCTGGAGAGGGAAGCTTTCCCTATGTTATACGTGGGTCTGTTATCAGAGGGTTGGTTAAAGAGCTGCCGTTGGGAGACTAAACAATAATGGACCAGAAAGAGCTTCTTAGGATTGGAGGAGGGGTGGAGCTGCCCCATGGGGAGCTATGGGACAGTGCCAGTGCCTCAGGCACGCACACTTCTCCAGCTCCTGGAAAATGCAGTGCCTCTGCAGCCCTAGAGGGGTGAACGTTGTCTTCCCCACATAGCTACATGGTTGTGTCATGACCCCACCTCCTTCTATGCCTATCCCAGTCCTTTTGCATTGGCCAGCAGCACCCAGTGGGGCAGTAGGAAGGAGTAGGCCCTGGACTAAGAAGAGTGCAAGAACTGCAACTATGGCTGCCCTCTACAGTATTGCCAAACTCAAGTGCTGAAAATAATGAGGCAGGCCCTGAAAATCATGAGATTTCATTCAAATAATAAATGTTTCCTTTGATCTGCCTCCTGCGTTTTGAGCCAGTAGTGTGAACTCGTCTCTAGTGCTGGTTGGAAAATTGCTTGTCAACATTTCCACAGGAAAATAAACTTTAAAAAAAAAAATCCTCAACATTTTCCAGGGAAAATTTTGAGTTTTCATCAATATTTGTTGGCCAAAAAGTGAAATATTTCAGCCAAATAATGATACTTTTTGGATGAAATATTGAAGGGTTTTTGATTTTTTACAGAAAGCACACACTCTTTGCAAAAAATTTCATTTTAACCACAACGCAATTTTCTACTGAAAAACATTTTTTGATGGAAATTTTTCAACCAGCTATATATGCTTCAACATTTCCAGCTTTTCTCTGCAGCCAGGAGGGCTAGAAACTTGCTTTTTTTAAAAAATGAAAACTGAGATTCTCATGCAATATCTTGATTCTGGCAGGTTGGGCCTTAAGAAAACAAGAAATTATTGAAAAAGTCATAAAAAATTGTGGGACTTGGCAATACTGTCTTTGCAAGGTTGTTGGGCCACTCCTCCCACTCCCTTACAAAGACTGAGCAACAATCTGGCCCCATATATTTTATTACAAACCAGAGAGCACCTTCCCCAAAATCAAGGTAACCCACAATGATTAAAAATGAAAGAATTTTTAATAATCTTTCTTTTTTGTACTTTGCTCAACTTTGAAAAGAGGCAAGTCACCTTGAAGTTTTGTTTGTAGGCTGTTCAGTTAAGAGCTGGACTCAGGACTTGTCTTCTACCCTTAAAAGTTTGGCTCCTACCAGCATGGTTAAACCTAGTGTGGATGCAGTCATGCCAGTAAAAAGCTTAGAATGGTATAGATTATTCTGGTTTGGGAACCAAAAGTAGCTATATCAGTTTAAGGCTCCTTTATATTGGTATAACCGTGTCTACATTAGGTCTATTACAGGTATAACTATGCCAGAAAAAAAAATCATCACACTCCTAATTTGACCCGCAAATTTTTTTTGGTTAAATGGAAACCAACCATCAGAAAGCCATTTATAGTGCATAACAACAACAACTTTATCAAACCCACTAACAGGTGAACAATGTTGCACAGTATGTGCCAATAGATAGTGCTATTTATATTAAAGATCTTCATTTACACATACAGTAGGACTCAGAGTTATGAATACCAGAGTTACAAACTGATGAGTCAAACACACACCTCATTTGGAACTGGAAATGCACAGTCAGGCAGCAGCCAGGGTTGATAAAAATGAATGATTAAAAAAAAAATTAAAAAATTGGATTTTTTTTATTTTAATCAGATTTTTTAATTTAAATTGGATTTTTTTGATAAAATGCTTTTTGAGGAAAAAACCTATCTAATGATAGTTTTAATTAAGATATATTATCGCTCAAAGATATCATGGAATTGGGATTATAAAGTCTAATTCTATAGTATGAGACAATATATTCATGTAATGTTTAAGAAAAGTTTTGTAAATGAGTTCCAATAGTTCATGGCGTAGGAACCCAATTTTATAGGGTTCCATAGGCTTCTATATAGATTATTTAGGTTAATCTTTCTATTTACCCAATGGGACTCAGTGCTCAGTCTAGAAGATACCATCAGAGATGCTTAGTTTTGCAGTTATCAAACTGTGGATTTGTGTCTCCAGAGGTAAAATGCTTGTTAACAGCAAAAATGTTTGTAAATAAATAAATAATATATAGTGGTGGGAAATAACAGACCTCAACTCTATTGTCCCTCTGCAATCCTTGCCTCTCTCTAAAGCCTGGTCTACTCTATGTGTTTAAACCGGTTTAAGGAGCGTAAAACCGATTTAACGCCACACCCGTCCACACTAAGAGGCCCTTTATATCGATATAAAGGGCTCTTTAAACCGGTTTCTGTACTCCTCCCTAACGAGAGGAGTAGCGCTAGTATCGGTATTACCATATCGGATATGGGTTAGTGTGGCCAGATCACCCTAACGACGGTATTGGCCTCCGGGTGGTATCCCACAGTGCACCACTGACCGCTTTGGACAGCAATCTGAACTCGGATGCAGTGGCCAGGTAGACAGGAAAAGCCCCGCGAACTTTTGAATATTTCCTGTTTGCCCAGCGTTGAGCTCCGATCAGCACGTGTGGCGAGGCAGTTAAAAATCAAAATAAAGAAAGAGCTCCAGCATGGACCATGCGGATGTGATTGCTGTAAGGGCAGGCAAATCTGTTCTATCAGCGCCCCGTTACAGAAGACGAAATTCAAAATCATTTTTAAAAAATCTCCAGACAGACGCCATAGCAGGGACTCAGCGCACTGCTGCGTGACAAGCATAATGGAAAGCCAAAGAATCAAATGGACGCTCATGGACTGGAGGACTCAAGCTATCCCACAGTTCTTGCAGTCTCCGAAAAGCATTTGCATTCTTGGCTGAGCTCCAAATGCTTCTAGAGTCAAACACAATGTCCGCGGTGGGTCAGGGCATAGCTCGGCAATTTACGCACCTCCCCACCCACCCCCAGAAGTGAAAGGGAAAACAATCCTCTCTTGACTCTTTTACATGTCACCCTATCTTTAATGAATGCTGCAGATAGACACGATGCTGCAGCACTCAACACCAACATCCTTGCTTTCCCCCCTGCCATGGGTGGCTGATGGTGCAATAAGACTGATATCCATTGTCATCATCAGCCTATTGGCACATGGGGCAGTGCAAAAGGACTGGTAACCATGCCGACTAGCATCCGTGAGGTCAATCAAGGGCGCCTGGCTCTAATTTTTCCTGGTAGATGGTGCAGTATGGCTGGTAACCGTCCTCATCATAGCAACAGGGGGCTGAGCTCCATCAGCCCCCACCCTTCATGTGTAAAGAAAAGATTCAATTGCCCCTGGACTAGCAGCGCAATGCTGGACTCCTCTCCTCCACACTGCTTAATGTCCTGTCTGGACTATCATAGCAGCTGGAGGCTGCCTTCCACTCATTTCTCACTAACAAGTCACCGTGTCTTATTCCTGCATTCTTTATTACTTCATCACACAAGTGGGGGGACAATGCTACGGTAGCCCAGGAAGACTGGGGGAAGAACGGAATCAATAGGTGGGGTTGTTGCAGGAGCACCCCCTGTGAATAGCATACAGCTCATAATTTCTGCGGGATCTGACACAGAGCAGCTGTGCTCTCTGGTTCTATGATACAGTGGTTCTCTAGTACACTTGCCCATATTCTAGGCAGGACTGATTCTATTTTTGATACCAAAAAGGAGGGATTGACTCAGGGAGTCATTCCTAATTTTGGCTTTTGCGCCCCTGGCTGATCTCAGCCAGGGGCACTTATGACAGCAACAAATGGTGCAGTGCAAAAGGACTGGTAGCCATGATCATCTTATTACCAATTTATGGTATGGTAGATGGTACAGTATGGCTGGTAACCATCTCTGCTGTCATGCAAAAGCAAAAGCATGCTGCTGTGTAGCGCTGCTGAATCACCTCTGTGAGCGGCATCTAGTACACATACGGTGACAGTCATAAAAGGCAAAACAGGCTCCATGATTGCCATGCTATGGCATCTGCCAGGGCAATCCAGGGAAAAAGGGCACGAAATGCTTGTCTGCCGTTGCTTTCCCAGAGGAAGGAGTGACTGACGACATTTATCCAGAACCACCCGCGACAATGATTTTTGCCCCATCAGGCACTGGGATCTCAACCCGGAAATTCCAAGGGGCGGGGGAGGCTGCGGGAACTATGGGATAGCTACGGAATAGCTACCCACAGTGCAACGCTCCAGAAATCGACGCTAGCCTCGGACCGTGGACGCACACCACCGATTTAATGTGTTTAGTGTGGCCGCGCGCACTCGATTTTATACAATCTGTTTTGCTAAACCAGTTTATGTAAATTTGGAATAATCCCATAGTGTAGACGTACCCTAAGAGTGCAAAGTTTCAAAAAGTCGAATGAATAGAAGATTGTTGGGGGGCGGAATAGATCTGGACAAGGAGAAGAAGTCTGGAGATAAATGTGAGAAGCGAGGGACATATGCTTGTTTTGTTAAAATATTATATGTTTGTTCTTGAAGAAAAAAATCCAGAATACTTAATGTTGTTGTTTTAGTTAAATAAAACATTTTAAATGTCTGTCTGGTGATGTTCTCCTCCTAATACAGCATGGTGAGAAAATACTCCAAATATTAATGATTAACCTGTTGAATTGGAGATAGTTCACCTCCCAATGACTTCATAAATATCTGCTTCAATTACCTTTTGTAAATGAAATAACCAAACAATCATTCATTTTCTGCTATAGCTGTAAAACTAATCTGAAAAGTTTTCAAAATAAATCACTGTTTAAAAATGAAACCTACATCTATCTCTGAGTTGTGAAGAAAATGTATTAAGGTTATAACATCCAACAAGAATGCACTTTTATGTAGAAAACCATGATTAAATCAAGTCTTCCTGACTAGTAAATCAAATCCACTCTGGCAGCAGTAGAGAAAAAAAATAATAAAAAGCAAATACAGTAAAGTACTGTGTAAATGTAAACTACTAAAAAAATAAAGGGAAAGCAGCATTTTTCTTCTGCCTAGTAAAGTTTCAAAGCTGTATTAAGTCAGTGTTCAGTTGTAAACTTTTGAAAGAAACACCATAACTTTTTTTTCAGCGTAACAAACAACCTCCATTCCCGAGGTGTTCGTTAACTCTGAGGTTCTACTGTACATGTATGTTGGATATAGAACACTCCTGATAGTGTCTATGCATTTTCACTTTCAGGTTTCATGCACTAGGTTAGTGCTGAATTGTGTGGGTGGTCAGCACTATAGAGGAATATTTGTTGTTGTTTTGGTTTTTAAAACCTAGTGCCACTGGCATTTAGAAAAAAAATGGAATAATTTCCCTTGGTTGTTAGGAGTTTCTTAGACATAAGGGGCAAATTGTCTGGGCCAAGATTTTCAAAGGTAATTAGAGATTTTGGGTTCCCAACCTGAGACATCTTAAAGGAGCCTGATTTCCACAAAGTGCTGAGCATCTGCCCTCCGCCAATCAGGATCATTGGTCTCAAATTGGGCACCCAACAGCTGTGACACCCAAATCATGAGTCACTTTTGGATCTTGGCTGAGGTTCTTAGCACCTCTCTGATTTGGCCTTGAATTTGGGGCTAAATGTGACCTGAAAGAGTGTCTCTTTAAGAAGGGCCGGATGTGGCTTGGAGAATATTCGCATGGGATGAAAAGCCTATGGGCTTGTCTTCACTTACAGCACTGCAGTGAAGTAGAGTCTCTCCCATCAGTGCAGGTACTCCACCTCCCCCAGAGGGGTAGCTATGTTGATGGAGAGAAGCCCTCCCACTGACACAGCTCTGTGTGTTTACCGGCGGTTAGGTTGGTATAACTATGACACTCAGGGGTGTGATTTTCCACGCCACTGAGCAACGTAGTTATACCGACATAAGGTGGTAGCATAGACCAAGCCTAAATATTATTTAAAAGGCAATATGCCATGCCAGGGTGTGGAACCATAATCACATGCTGTGCTTAGTGCCCATAGCACTTTGAATCACAATCACAAATAGACGTCAACACCGCGGCTCGTTTTTCAAGCTAATTACTTTGAAAATAGGTCCCTGGGGGTGTTCACATTGTGGAGGAAACAAATGAGCTTTATGAAGCTATAAACAAAGTGAGTGAGTGAGTGAGTTGGGGAAAGGGGAGCTATGTGCCGTGATGGGGGGGTGTCTTTGTTTCCAGAACTTGGCTGGCAATAAACAATGCTGGTGATGTCATTCTAAGGCACCTGCGAATGAGCATTCAGCTGCTCAGACAACTCACCATTCCACCATTTCTTTCCCTCCTGCCCTATCCTCCCCTCCCCTTCCCCCGCCACCCCCAGAAGAGATACAGCATCTTATGCAATGGAGTTCCCAGTAGGCTGCACCATTCAAAGCCCTCTGTGCCACTCTGAGGGTCTGGCATCAACATAACATGTCTGGAGCCAGAGAACAGCCTTCAGAAAGATGGCTAGGAATGTATTAAAGCACAGGCCAGTTTATAAAACACATATAAGCCACTGTTTATTTCTAAGTTCTCCCTTGCAAACTTCCATTTGTATCCAATGGGCCAGATCCTCAGCTGGTGTAATCCAGGTAGCTCCATCAATGTTGGCTGAGCTCTGCTGATTTACACCAGCTGAGGATCTGACCTGGTAAGTTATAACCTCTACTCACTGCTCAGGCAATTTGAACATCACTCACCTGCGTTATGTGGTCCTTGGCAGGAATAGAGGAAAATTACTGAGCCCTACACCCAGCCCTCCTGCACCCCGCCAGAGAACCATCATCGACGGCCAAATCACAGTCTCCCAGATGTTTGAGCTCATCGGGTCATGTCTGTGCCCAGGGTCAGCCTCAGAGAGCACCCAGAAGAGCTGGGATCAAGAGGAGCAGCCCCTGTACTGAGGCAGACACAGAACAAGGCAGAGAAGAGGTGAGCAGCTCAGTATAGAGGCAGCTGTGCATCACATGATGTGTTGGGAGAAGGTCAGGAATAGATGGGGGTGGAGTGGAGTGGATTTCTATTTTGTGGAAAAGTCTGGGATTTCAAAAATGTTTCCATTTCAAAACAGAACAAAACAAAAAACAAGTTTCCCAGGAAACAATTTTTTTAAAAAAAGTTTAGTTTTGGGTTTATCAAAACATTTCAGTTCGGTACAATTTGTTCCAATTTTGAACTTTTAAAATTTAAAAAAATTGTAATATAAAAATTATAAATTTTATTTCAAAGTGTCATTGCAAAATGAAAAATCAAGACAATCCATTGCAAAAATGCCCAAATGGGACATTTTGACATTATCAAAATACTTCATTTCTGGGGACAGGGGGATGGGGAGGAGTTCTAAACAAAATTTTGTCCAAATGGATATGATTGGATTTTGACAAAAAAAAATTGTTAAAAAAGTTTTCATGAAAAATTTCCGAGCCGCTCTAGCAGGGAGCCTGTGGGTGTGTACACTGCAGTGTATGCCCAGGGTTCAAACTCAGGCTCAAGCCTACTCCCCCCCTTATGTCTACACACAAATTGTGCTAACCTAGGGCTCAGACCCATGGTCCCAGGACCCCACAGGGACGGATGGTCCAAGCCTGAGTCAAGCCAGGACCAGAATTCAAGCCCTGTTGCTTTGCAGTGTAGACGCAGCCCCACTGGACTCATCATGCTCTGGGGGTCTGCCAAAATTATTCCACAAGCCAACTTTATTTGTCCTCTGGCCAGTCTAATTTGTTTGCCAGTCAAGTTTTCCCACACTGCACCACAAACAAAGGCCTAGAGTGGCCACATTTGGAGAGGACATTAGGAAGTCTGGGATATGGGTGGTTGAACTTGGGCCTGCATAATGTCGTGTAGATGATGGCATCCCAGGTTGGGACCCAGGTTTCACCAATTCCTAACCTGTGGCTACAAATGAGTGTAGACATTCAAGCCCTTGGTTAACAAACCAGGTCTGCTAACTCAAGTTCTACTAACCTTGGGCTTACACTGCAGGGTAGACATATCCAGTGAGGGCTCTGATGCAGATTTGCGGCCAAGCCCCACTTCTGTCCACACACAAACCAGTGTAACTCGGGTCAGCAACCCTAGGACCTACTTGGGGGGTGGGTCAGAGCCTGAGTCCCACTATGACTCGGGTCCAAGCCCTGTCATTTTGCAGTGTGAATGCAGACACTAGTCAGAAGACCTGTGTAGTCCAGTGTGTCAGGGCCGCCCGGGGGGGGGAGGGGCAAGTGGGGCAATTTGCCCCAGGCCCTTGGCCCCGCAGAGGCCCCCACGAGAGTTTTTCAGGGCCCCTGGAGCAGGGTCCTTCACTCACTCCGGGGGCCCCAGAAAACTCTCGCAGGGCCGGGGCCCCTGGAGCTTCTTCCGCTCTGGGTCTTCGGTGGCGGGGGGTCCTTCTGCCCTGGGGCAGAAGGACCCCCCGCTGCCGAATTACTGCCGAAGCGGGACCAGCCCCCGAAGTGCCGGGTCTTTGGCGGTAATTCGGCGGCAATTCGGCAGCGGGGGGCCCCGCCGCGGGTCTTCGGGGCACTTCGGTGGCGGGTCCTGGAGCGGAAGGATCCCCCGCCGCTGAGTTACCACCAAAGCGGGGGCCCCCAACCGCCGAAGACCTCAGGCCCCCTGAATCCTCTGGGCAGCCCTGCAGTGTGGACATGTTAGCATGGCTGTGAGACTTGGGTCCAGAAATTATGAGCCCAGGTTTATGATGCAGTGTGGATGCTCAAGTGTGGCTTTTAAACACCTAGTCCAGAAGCCTGGGTCCTCAGAGCTGGGTTTACAATGCAGTGGAGAGATATCCCTCATTAGAAGCAGGTCAACAGCAGGGATGGGATAGGTGGTAGGGCCAAGCAGGGTATGGGAGGAGCCTCCCGCCAAAGACTCTGTAGGGCTGCAGGAAGTGAAGCTGTCCAAAAAGGGAGGCTGCACTAACAGCAGAGCAAGGCAACAGGGAGACAACACAGAGCAGGCCCCAGTGCAACCACTATGACACCTGATTGTAGCAATGAATGAAGCCAAGTCTGTCAGTCTGTTCCCGTGGAGCCGCCCCAATGGGGCTGTCCACGTCTATTTATTATAGTTGGTTACATAAATCATTCTATTATACGCATGTACAAACTCAAGCCAACGTCTCGCCCCCTCTCCTGATTGGTGCTTTATGCACTGCGTACTCCAGAGATACACTCCTAATCGGCACTTAATCAGTGTGTCTCCTGACCGGAAGTGTGGGGGTGTGGGAACCACTTCAGCCGCTCTAAATCCGGGGGCGGTTTTCCAACCCCCTTAGTGTTTAAGAAGTGTAACGTTCCTACACCTGATGGTACACTTGTGGGATTGAGGGCCTAACACTCTCTCAACAGACCAGAGAGAGATGGGTACCGAAGGAGGCAGCTTTGAGATGTCTTTTGTAAAGGGACATGATGACTCACCAATCTATTAGCATTCTTTGAGGAGATCAACAAGCATGTGGACAAGGTGTATACAGTGTTCTTGGACAGTCAGAAAGTCTTTGACAAGGTTCCTCACCAAAGGCTCTTAAGCAAAGTATGTAGTCATGGGATAAGAGGGAAGGTCCTCTCATGGATTGGTAACTGGTTAAAAGTTAGGAAACAAAGTGCAGGAATAAATGGTTAGTTTTCACAGTGGAGATAGGTAAATAGCGAGGATCCGTACTGGGACTAGGGCTGTTCAACATATTCATAAGTGAGCTAGAAAAAGGGGTTAACAGTGAAGAGGCAACATTTTCAGATGATACAAAATTACTCAAGATAGTTAAGTCCAAAGCAGACTGTGAAGAGTTACAAAGGGCTCTCACAAAACTGTGTGACTGGGCAACAAAACGGCAGATGAAATTCAATGTTGATAAATGCAAAGTAATGACCACTGGAAAACATAATCCCAACTATACATATAAAATGATGGGATTAGTGGCACTGGAACATTTTTAATAGTGGGGGTGCTGAAAGAACCAGGGATCACCAGATGGGGGGATAGCTCAGTGATTTGAGCATTGGCCAGCTAAACCCAGGGTTGTGAGTTCAATCCTTCAGAGGGCCATTTAGGGAATTGGGGTCAAAATCTGTCTGGAGATTGGTCCTGCTTTGAGCAGGGGGTTGGACTAGATGACCTCCTGAGGTCCCTTCCAACCCTGATATTCTATGATTGCTGGAGCACATTAAGTTAACAGACAGCAGGTTTAAAACAAACATTAGTTAGTACTTCTTCACACAACACAAAGTCAACCTGTGGAACTTGTTGCCAGGGGATGTTGTGAAGGCCAAAACTATAACCAGGTTCAAAAAAGAATTAGCTAAGTTCATGGAGGATAGGGCCATCAATGGCAATCAGCCATGATGATCAGGGATGCAGCTCTGGGTGTCCCTAAACCTCTGACTGCCAGGAGCTGGGACTGGATGACAGGACATGGATCATTCAATAGTTGTCCTGTTCTGTTCATTCCCTCTGAAGCACTTGGCACTGACCCCTATTGGAAGATGATACTGGGCTGGATGGACCATTGGTCTGATCCAGTATGGCCACTCTTATAACCTTAAGAGACAGAGTGAAGGCACCCAAGGGACTAGCCTAGCTCTGTTTGGGCTGCCCTAGGCGTAGACCATAGACATTCTTTACTGTTGTAATTAATCCCTAGGCTATGCCTACACTGCACTTTTGTTGTTAAAACTTTTGTTGGTCAGCAGTGTGAAAAAAAACACACACACCCCCGACCATCAAAAGTTTTAATGACAAAAAGCACCGGTGTGGACAGTGGTTTGTCAGTGGGAGAGCGTCTCCTGCCAACAAAACTACCACCCCTCATTGTGGGGGGTGGGTTATTTTGTTGGCAGGAGAGCTCATCCCTACTGACAAAGAGCTGCTACACTGCGTGCCTTACACCGGCAAGGCTTTAATAGCACAGCTGTGCCACTCTAAGCTGCCTAGGTTATTTGCACCCTTTCCCTCCTGCCTATGTAGAATGTTCCCGTAGTTATTAGAAGAGAATGTGCCCATTAGTTCTGGGTGCACCTACACCACTTGCCTCTCAGCCCATGGAGCACAGATCTTGTTGCCACAGATTTTAAAAGGGCCTGGTGTTAGGCAAGTGCTAGCAGTGCAGACCCCCTGCAGTCGGGTCTGAGAGGCTCACCTAGTGTCTGGGTGAGGAAGAAGGTGGTTGTGATTAACGGAGCTCTAACATTGGTTTCGGAGCAATAATAATACTAAAATGAGACCTTCTTTGGTTTCTGCAACAGAAAGCTATATTTTATTTCATGTAATGCCCTCTTTAAAAGTGTAGCTGGTGTAATCAACACAGCTCCAGTGATTTCAATGGAGATAAACTGATTTCCCCTAGCAAAGGATCTGGCCCATGATGTTTATTTCAAAGGAAAGGGATAAAGAAAGACATCTGGGGAAGAGGGATATGAGAGCTGTGGGGCAGCTGGACTGGATCATTTCCAACACTTCCCTGCCTGTTTGATTTTTTCCATGCATTTGCAACTACTAATTCATCTGAGGCCCCCAACCACACCCAGCCCAAATTCAGCAACTGGAAAAATACAACACCTAGCAACAGATCTTGTCTGGGTCTGGCCCTGACAATTTTCATTCGGGCACAACACCCATGGAAGGCAGCAGAGTTACTCTGGTTTGACACTGGTGTAATGGCAGAATACATCCCAAAGGCTTTGAAGTCAATGTGAGTTTGGTCAGAGAGGGATGTGGACTGTGGCAAACTCTTAGCAAATATACAGGAGAGGCTTTGTTTGGATTGAGGTGGATTTTAGGGTTTCCTTTCTTTGTGGTTTGTTTTGCACTGTCTTAACCCAGTGTCTGAGACATGTACATGGACAACACTAGGCCTATACATACTGCTTTGGTCAGGTACAAATCACAGGGCCCTGCTCCCAGCTATGCAGTTCTCCAGGAAAGCTACAGATCAGCACTATAACTGTTTGGTTATGACCTGAACCCTTCAGCTCGCCTTGAAGTTTTAGGATCATTCCACAAACACTGGATCACTAAGGTTTGCAGTGAACTCTCCAATCGAAGCCAGTGGAACTGGAATTAATTTAGTTCTCCCCCCCACACCCCCTTAATAGCGTCCTGTAGCCATGTTAAATCAAGGCAGGGATCTGTATTACCCAGGAACACACTGTGGAGAAAAAACCCAAATCACATTCCATGCTTTCCCTCCCTCTCTCCTCTTCGAAACCCACTGGGGATGTGGGTTGTTTGTTGCCCTTATGCAAGCGCTCAGGCATTTCTGTCCCGGGGGTGCTCGGATAGGGAAGGTATCACCCCCTCCAGTCACTGGCTTATCAGCCCAGGGAGATGGAAAGGGAGCAGCCTGTGGAATGTCAGGCCCTGCTGGCTGCGCGCCCATATACAGTTCAGCAACCTCGGCGAGAACAGCCCCGGCTGCCGCTGCGGCTGCCACTCGGGTTATTTCCTCTGGGCTCAGCTGCAGCCTGCAGAGCTCTGCAAAGGGGAGGGGTTTCTTCGCTCCCTCCCTCCCGAGGGGGGTCCTGCCCCAGCCCCAGCCCCAGCGATGGGACGGGAGTCAGGACCAGCCCGGGGCCGGTTTAATTGAAAGCAAACCGTGGCGGCTCCACGCGAGGCGAGAGCGCTGGCAGGATGCCCCGGGCTGGCGCCCCCGCTCCCAGCTGTCAGTGAAGGAGCG
The DNA here is from genome assembly GCF_020497125.1 of Mauremys mutica. NCBI lineage: Eukaryota > Metazoa > Chordata > Testudines > Geoemydidae > Mauremys > Mauremys mutica. The sequence goes on along the minus strand of NC_059078.1, from coordinate 54,602,414 downwards.
AAGCTTTGCGGCCGGGATGTTCAGCTGGCACAGGAGCTTCACCCTGGGAGCGCCCTGGAGACAAGGTGAGTCCGGGTCTGCCCCGCACCAGCCCCCGAGGTCGGAGCGAGGCCGCGGCACGGAGGTAAAGCCGATCGGGGCGCGCCTGGCTGTGGGGGTTGTGGCGGAGACAGCGGCTGCGTAGCCTAGCAACGCGGCCGTGAAAGGCAGATTGGGGAGCGGGTCTGAGCGCCTGCGAGCCCCACTGATCAATTGCGCTCAGCACCTGGCCGGAATGGTCCGAAAAGAAGCGAATTCCAGGCGTGTCCTCAGGTCCGAGAGCAGAGCCAGAGGCACATATCCCGCCCCGGCTGCCTCTTCAACCGCCGGCACTGCATCAGCCCCGGGGCCAGTGCGAGCCTGGCCACTGACTGCACCGGGGTTTGGGTTTGGGTCAGGCTGCCTGACAGCCAGCACCAGCCTCTCACTTACCTTTCTACAGAGTCGGGCCCGACAAAGAGGGTCCCGGCCCGGGAGTGGCTGATGACAATAAACCTTCTGGCTGTAGATCTAGTTCCCCATTAAACGCTGCACTGGCGGCGGCTTTGTGACTGGCTTTGTCCCAGCCCAGGTGAAGCCTGGGCCATGCCGCAGCACCACCTGCATGACAAACATTTGCTCAGGGCTTTCCAACGCAGTCGTAGAAACGTGAGCTTGTGAACCCTGGCCGGACACGAGCCAGCACTAGAGGGAAGTTTTTTTCTTTAAAAGATAACTTGGAACAAAATTAGTGGACACCCCTTCCCCCCTCCCCAGGAAAAAAACAAAAAAACTGGCCATTTTAGGACTCCAAGGGAGTAGGGGGAGAAAGAAAAAAGCAAATGGTTGAGTTCAGACGCTTTGCAGCTCAAACTGAAATAACTTTCTGTCTATGGCAGGGTTTTGTAACTAATGTTAGAACTAAAATGCAGGGAGTGATTAAGGTGGTTGTATCACTCCAGATGACTAAAGAGCCCCCCCTACCCCCAAACAAACAGCAGCCTAGGGGGATAAAAATACAGGACTAGAATCCAAACTGTCTTCCTCTGGATTTACACTGGTGTAACTATACTGACGTACCACGAGTTTTGTGGCAATGTAACTCCGATCACAATCTGGCCCCAGTTACTCTACTGGGCGCTAATACTATGTATTTCTCTGGGTGGCACTGCCTGATTGCTTGTGTGCTCCAAGCATACTTGTAGGGAATTCCAAAAGAGTCTATTCTCTCAGCCCCTCTGTTCAGTGTATGCTAGGCATACACTGGGGGACACAGTTGGGGTACCATAGTAAATTAGACACTGCTTTATGTCACCTTCACACAAAAAAGGTGCAGTTATCTTGATTTCACAGTGCTTTGGGACTCAGGTAAGATGGCCATGGCTGAAGCTGAGTCCAGATGTGATGGATGTGGCATGGAGTTTGCCCAACATTTGTTACTGAATTTTGTAATCTTCAAGATCCACAAGTAAGAGCCAGGGACAGAAATACTATTCCAGCCTCATTTACCAGGAAACTCTGGGCTAAACCTGCATAGCTCCATTGAAGTCAATAGATTGAGCTGATAGTAGCTGAGCTATTCCACTGATAAGGCAACACTTTTCACCAGCACCAAAAGCCAACTCTTGTTAAAAATAGAGATGAAAGATAATGAAATTGTTTGAGGAAGTGGAAAAAAACAGAGGTGGCTGTGGAGATAGGTTACCTGGATTTAAGTATGCGTTGCACAAAAACTCCTGCAGGCTAGTAAGTCTAGTGTGACCTCTAGTCCTAGGCTGACTTATACTCCCTGAGAGCTGGTTCCATTCCTCTCTCATATGCACTCCATAACAGTGAGCCAAACTTCTGGGACTTTGGATTACTCCAATGCACTCAACAATGAGTGACTCTTAGCTGCAGCTGATGTAGAATGTAGCTGCTCACTTGCTTGTGGCACTGGTGGCTGGGATGCTCTCCCATCCTGATGGCTGCCAGGGACCAAACTGGCCCTAATGCAAGTTAGAACCCCAGCGGGTGGTCAGGACTGCTGCTCTCATAAGCACTGGTGGATAATAGTTCCCTAGAGCAAATCTGCTAGCTAGGATCCAGGAAGTTTTTGGGAAGTGTAGGGGACAATTTCCTGGTGCAAGTTCTGGAGGAACCAACTAGGGGCAGAGCTCTTCTTGACCTGCTGCTCACAAACAGGGAAGAATTAATAGGGGAAGCAAAAGTGGATGGGAACCTGGGAAGCAGTGACCATGAGATGGTCAAGTTCAGGATCCTGACACAAGGAAGAAAGGAGAGCAGCAAAATACAGACCCTGGACTTCAGAAAAGCAGACTTTGACTCCCTCAGGGAACTGATGGGCAGGATCCCCTGGGAAAATAACATGATGGGGAAAGGAGTCCAGGAGAGCTGGCTGTATTTCAAAGAATCCTTATTGAGGTTGCAGGAACAAAGGTGTAGAAAGAATAATAAATATGGCAGGCAACCAGCTTGGCTTAACAGTGAAATCCTTGCTGATCTTAAACACAAAAAAAAAGCTTACAAGAAGTGGGAGATTGGACAAATGACCAGAGAGGAGTATAAAAATATTGCTGAGGTATGCAGGAGTGAAATCAGGAAGGCCAAATCACACTTGGAGTTGCAGCTAGCAAGAGATGTTAAGAGTAACAAGAAGGGTTTCTTCAGATATGTTAGCAACAAGAAGAAGGTCAAGGAAAGTGTGGGCCCCTTACTGAATGAGGGAGGCAACCTAGTGACAGAGGATGTGGAAAAAACTAATGTACACAATGCTTTTTTTGCCTCTGTCTTCACGAACAAGGTCAGCTCCCAGACTGCTTCACTGGGCAGAAAGGCATGGGGAGGAGGTGACCAGCCCTCTGTGGAGAAAGAAGTGGTTCAGGACTATTTAGAAAAGTTGGACAAGCACAAGTCCATGGGGCTGGATGCGCTGCATCCGAGGGTGCTAAACGAGTTGGCAGATGTGATTGCAGAGACATTGGCTATTATCTTTGAAAACTCATGGCGATTGGGGGAGGTCCTGGATGACTGGAAAAAGGCTAATGTAGTGCCCATCTTTAAAAAAGGGAAGAAGGAGGATCCGGGGAACTACATGCCAGTCAGCCTCACCTCAGTCTCAGGAAAAATTATGGAGCAGGTCCTCAAGGAATCAATTCTGAAGCACTTAGAGGAGAGGAAAGTGATCAGGAACAGTCAGCATGGATTCACCAAGGGCAAGTCATGCCTGACTAACCTAATTGCCTTCTATGATGAGATAACTGGCTTTGTGGATGAGGGGAAAGCAGTGGATGTGTTATTCCTTGACTTTAGCAAAGCTTTTGATACTGTCTCCCACAGTATTCTTGCTGGCAAGTTAAAAAAGTATGGGCTGGATGAATGGACGATAAGGTGGATAGAAAGCTGGTTAGATCGTCAGGCTCAGCAGGTAGTGTTCAATGGCTCCATGTCTAGTTGGCAGCTGGTATCAAGCGGAGTGCCCCAAGGGTCGGTCCTGGGGCCAGTTTTGTTCAATATCTTCATTAAAGATCTGGAGCAGGGGGCGGCAACCTTTCAGCAGTGGTGTGCTGAGTCTTCATGTATACACTCTAATTTAAGTCTTCGCGTGCTGGTAATACATTTTAACGTTTTTTAGAAGGTCTCTCTATAAGTCTATAATATATAACCAAACTACTGTTATATGTAAAGTAAACAAGGTTTTCAAAATGTTTCAGAAGCTTTATTTAAAATAAAATTAAAATGCAGATCTTATTAGTTTAGTGTGATCCTTGCCCTTGCTTTTCCTTGCTGAGTTTTCCAATGTCTGGTGGCATGAATTTGGATACTTTAAGCTGCGTACAGGCTTCTGAGTGATCAGTTGTTAACCAGCTGGAACCCCAGATCAGCAGCTGAGGTTAGTGGAGCTAGCGGCTGGTAGGGCTGAGCAGGGCCGGAGGCCTGGATCCTCTCTGGCAAGGGTCCTGAGTGGAACTCCAACCAGAAGCAAGGTGAGTGGGGATGCGGCAGGGACCCCGGCTGGCCAGCAGCTGGAACCCCAGAGCGGGGGTGGGCTGAGTGGGTCAGCCCGCTCAGCTCTGGGGTTTCGGTAGTGGGCTGAGTATCTCCGCCCACCACGCTCTGGGGTTTCAGCTGCCGGCTCCTGCCAGCCGGGGTCTTAGCCCACTGCCAGCCTGGGGTTCCTTCACCCAGGCCAGCAGCGTGTGCTGAGTGGGAGCGGCGGTGGGACCCCGGCAGGCAGGAGCTGGCGGTGGAAACCCCAGAGCGGCAGCGGGTTGAGCCGCTCAGCCCTCCTTGCTCTGGGGTTTCGGCCACTGGCTCCTGCCAGCCGGGATATCAGCCTGCTGCCAGCCTGGGGTTCCTTCACCCAGGCCAGCAGCGGGTGCTGAGTGGGACTGGCGGTGAGACCCCAGCTGGCAAGGGGCCAGCAGTGGGAACCCCAGAGCGGCACTCAGCCTGCCGCCGCTCTGGGGTTTCAGGTGCCGGCTCCTGCCAGCTGGGGTCACAGCCCGCTACCAGCCTGGGGTTCCTTCCTCCAGGCCAGAAGTGGGTGCTGAGTGGGACCGGCGGCAGGACCCCAGCTGGCAAGGGGCCAGCAGCGGGAACCCCAGAGTGGCGGCGGGCTGAGTGGCTCAGCCCGCTCCGCATGCCATCAAAAATCAACTTGTGTGCCACCTTTGGTATATGTGCCGTAGGTTGCCGACCCCTGATCTGGAGGATGGCGTGGACTGCACCCTCAGCAAGTTTGCAGATGACACTAATCTGGAAGGAGTGGTAGATTCGTTGGCGGGTAGGGATAGGATACAGAGGGACCTAGACAAATCGGAGGACTGGGCCAAAAGAAATCTGATGAGGTTCAACAAGGACAAGTGCAGAGTCCTGCACTTAGGACAGAAGAATCCCATGCACTGCTACAGACTAGGGACCGAATGGCTAGACAGCAGTTCTGCAGAGAAAGACCTAGGGGTTACAGAAGCTGGATATGAATCAACAGTGTGCCCTTGTTGCCAAGAAGGCTAACGGCATTTTGGGCTGTATAAGTAGGGGCACTGCCAGCAGATCGAGGGACGTGATCATTCCCCTCTATTCAACATTGGTAAGGCCTCATCTGGAGTACTATGTCCAGTTTTGGGCCCCACACTACAAGAAGGATGTGGAAAAATTGGAAAGAGTCCAGCGGAGGGCAACAAAAATGATTAGGGGGCTGGAGCACATGACTTATGAGGAGAGGCTGAGGGAACTGGGATTGTTTAGTCTGCAGAAGAGAAGAATGAGGGGGGATTTGATAGCTGCTTTCAACTACCTGAAAGGGGTTCCAAAGAGGATGGATCTAGACTGTTTTCAGTGTTAGCAGATGACAGAACAAGGAGTAATGGTCTCAAGTTGCAGTGGGGGAGGTTTAGGTTGGATATTAGGAAAAACTTTTTCACTCAGAGAGTGGTGAAGCACTGGAATGGGTTACCTAGGGAGGTGGTGGAATCTCCTTCCTTAGAGGTTTTTAAGGTCAGGCTTGACAAAGCCCTGGCTGGGATGATTTAGTTGGGAATTGGTCCTGCTTTGAGCAGGGGGTTGGACTAGATGACCTCCTGAGGTCCCTTCCAACCCTGATATTCTATGATTCTATGATTGCTGGAGCACATTGCTAGGCCAGCGTAGATTAGAATGTGTTTACCCAAAGGTAGAGAAAGCTTTCTTGAAGAGATTCTAGAGCAAATGCTGGTGTTACTGCTGGGAGTAGGATCCCAGCCCCACCCAGAAACCTGAAAAATGTGTGAATTGTAGCCACTTACAATGTTGTGTGAATTATACTTTTTTGCCTGGGGGTAATTTGTCCATAAACCAGATTTTCTTTCCCCAAACTATCATGTGACTGTAACATAGCAAATTCTGCAAGAAGGGAATATTACTAATCCCCATAGAAGTGCCACTCACCACATGGTCTCCAGTGCATGAGTAGGAGGAGATCCGGGCAGGAAAAGAGACCCCTCACACAGGGCATTGAAAGAGAAACCTGGTCAGTTTCTGTGAGCTACAGAGCTCACACCCAGGGTGAATTTCCCTAAGGCTTGGGGGATAGTGGTGATTCAGATTCAGTACCCTGATTTGGGTCCCATCTCTGCTAAGAGCAGCCAAGAATTTGCTGTGTTTCTTGGAAGTTCTGTGGCAGGGCTATAAAGCCACATCTATGAGTGCAGCTTTGGAGAGAGAATGAAACCCAACCCTCTCCATTGCTGCCTGCTGGTGTCATCTCTGCATGTCTAATGCACCTGTCAGCAGCTAGATGCTGCTGGGTGAGAGAAAGTGAACGGGTGTGTGAGGAGCAAAGAATGATGGCTAGTGGAGAAAGCTAAAAGGCTTAAGCCAGGGATAGTCAGTTTGTTTTTATCAAGATCCAAATTTCTTGGTCAAGGTATAGTCAAGGTCCAGACTCCAGTGAAAATAATAATAAAAAAATAACAATAATTATAATAATAAGTAAATAAAAAGATTTCGGGGTCCGTTCAAAAGCATCTCGAGGTCTGGATTTGGCCCACAGTCCTGCTGACTAACTCTGGCTTAAGCCCTCAAAATCCTTAATGCTGTGAAGAAAAGCATGGACAGATCCAACTACTCTCTAGCATACACCAGTCTCAATCTCTGTTACCATCACAACCATCCCTTTTAAGGAACAGGCCCAGGGAAGCAGACGAGGCAGCAGTAGTAATACTGGTGGTACCCCCCTCAAAAGGCAGTTTAAGACAATTTGCAACAATCCCCTTTGTACTCATGAGAACTGAGGGTCTGTCTCTTCTTTGAAGTAAGACACCATGCTGAGGTTCGGTCTACACTAACTTACCTCAGTATAACCACATTCAAACTTTTTGGTGTTTTCTTGACCTGAAGCCAAACTCCAAATGGCCCTGCCACGGGTATAGTCTGTCACACACTGAATGAGGAGATATCGCTGCACAGCTAGGTCTGTCGGTAATAGGAGATGGGTTTCAGAGTCCATTAATGGCTAACCTGCATGTTTAAGTAGAGCAACCATGGCGCTGTGAGGAGGGAGTTGTAGGGTCCCTATGGCATTCCCAGTTAAGGAGACAGAACATTTGCTTGCACTGATTTCCTATTTCTTAACCTTGAAAAGGCCTCTGCTCCCCCTCTCATTTTATGGTGAATTCAGGAAGCTTTAGTCATACAGGACTGGAAATCAGAAAGACCTTCCAGATTGTCTAACCCTGGCATCAAGTACAGAGTAAGAGTTTTATCTGTCCTAGTCCTTCATGTGCTCCCTCTATGTTCCTCCAGCAATGGTGCCTCACTGACATATCTGGGCAGATTATTCCAGTGCCGTCCTCCCCACCCCCCATCATAAGAACATAAGAATGGCCATACTGGATCAGACCAAAGATCCATTTAGCCAGTATCCTGTCTTAGTTCTGACAGTGGCCAATGCCGGGTGCCCCAGAGGGAATGAACAGAACAGGTAATCATCAAGTGATCCATCCCCTGTCGCCCATTTCCAGCTTCTGGCAAACAGAGGTTAGGGACACCATCCCTACCCATCCTGGCTAATAGCCATTGATGGACCTATCCTCCATGAATTAATCTAGTTCTTTTTTGAACCCTGTTATAGTCTTGGCCTTCATAATATCCTCTGGCAAGGAGATCCCCTGGTTGACTGTATATTGTGTGAAAAAATACTTCATTTTGTTTGTTTTAAACCTGCTGCCTATTCATTTCATTTGGTGACCCCTAGTTCTTTTGTTATGAGAAGGAGTAAATAACACTTCCTTATTTACTTTCTCCACACGTGTCATGATTTTATAGACCTCTATCATATCCCCCTTTAGTCATCTCTTTTCCAAGCTGAAGAGTCCAGTCTTATTAATCTCTCTTCATATAGCAGCTGTTCCATACTCCTAATCATATTAGTTGCCCCTGTTGAAGCTGTCATGCTTCTGGCATTTCCATGTATGGGTTAATGATGTGCTAGGGCACCTAGGAGTCTTTTTCATTATTATTTAGATCTAAATAAATAAATGAGTGATGGGCTTGATGCAGAAGTTTTTGGGTGAGGTTCTATGGTGGAGCTCAGACTAGATTAGGCCCTTCTGACTTTAAAAGCGACGACTCTATTAATCAATAAATTCGGGTTTATTCCAGTAATAAATAGGATAATCCAGCTGAGCAGTATTGGTTCCTGCTGTGCACTGATGGCTTCAGCTAAAGGGTCTGTAACTCAACAGACCCATTGCCCTGCTCCAAGAAACTAGTTGGCCAGCTGAAAAATCTCATGTGAGTTTTCCACTCAGGAAGCCATTTCCTCTTTTATTCTACCATCTATCTATGCCTATAAACTTTTCATCTCCCTTTCCCCAGTGTCACTGCCTCTCAAGTGTTTGTATACAATCCTCACTCTCTCAGTCTCTTGTAAGCTGTACACGTTGTTAACTTAACACCTCATATGTAAAATTCCCTTATTATTTTTGTCGTCCTTCACTAACCCCATCCCCCCAGTGTTTTCCCCAGGAATTGAAATTAGGGGGGGGGGGTGTTTGAATATACAGAAGGGGTGACGGCTGATGAGGGGTGAGACTGTGAGGGTGCAGGTGGATTGTATGGCATGATAGTAAAATCTGAAAAATGTTTCACGACCATTTTATTAGATTTAACTTGTGTTTTAAAGTCATCACACAAATTAAAGCTGGCTACTCAAGCCTACTATGAAGCACTATATCTACATCCTTCTTGGTTTCTTCTTGTAATTTTGCACAACTCTGTTAATGAACTTCTCGAATGCAGTGTGTTCATCTTTGGTGACTTCTCATGTATCTGATACTTCCAGCCCTTCATGATATGCTCATGATCAGGCAGAACTTGGAAGGTGACTCCTTTTCAAACACAAAATTCTATTCAATGAGGAAAAAGAATGCTCAGCTGTAGCTGTTATGCCTGGGAGTAGCAAGAGATGAATTCCTACTTCTTTCATTCCAGGAAACATAGCTCAAAGTTTGGGTCGTGATAATAAAGAAGTTGAAGTCAAATTTTCATTTGTTCATCATATGATATTCCACTCTGTGTTCAAATTCTTTATTCTGTCCTGATTACATAGCATCCCCATTGCTGGTAGTGCCTCACTCTCCACTCAACTGTCGGTGTTTTATGAGACAGGCATCTGTAATAGCTATGTAAAGGTTGAGTAGAATCCAAAAGTTGCTGTTGTAGATTTGTAAGAATCAAATCAGTGTACTTTTTCAGCTGGCTTGACAAGAAGCATTTGTTCTCTTCACTTAAGGAGTCAATATTAAGTGCCTTAATTAGTCAGCTTCTGAACTGAAATCCTTGCTTCTTCCAGTACATTTTCAATGGCTATCTCTCTGCTTGATCCAAGTGTAGCTTCTATTGCTGGACAAAGATCTACTACTGTTGTAGCAGATGCCTGGATGGCATTGTTTAATGACCCAAGTGGTTTCAACAGTAGACTTACAAGAGAGAGATTGGCAAAAGTCTTCTCTGAACTTAGTAGCAAAAGTAGTACACCAGCCTCACTACTTAGATCCATCCCATCTCGGTAGATACTTTCCAGAGCCAATAATAATGTTTGCAATAATTTTAAGACAACAGCCACAGATCGTTTATGAGAAAGCCTGCAGATTTTCCCAGGTTGGACTCATTTGAACTTTAAAAGATGTTCAGTCCTTTTGGACTCTTGCTGAAAAAAAAAAGAGTATAATGAAGAAATTAAATTTATTGCTTTTAAAATGTCTTTTGAAGATTCTGCAGCTTGTACTAGTGCTATTGTGAATAGATGGCCTCTGCAGTGTGTATAGGAGAGATTAGGGTTACACTTTTCTCTGAGCAAAGCTTGTACTCCACTGTTTTCCAGAGAAGTTTGCAACTTCATCAAATGCACAAGCAGCCATCTCTTTGGGGTTCAATCTACAAGCATTTAACTCTTCTAAGATGTGGGTTGTCACAGATGCAGCTGATGTGTCTTCTATAACCTGAACATCTAGAAATGCATCTACTGGCCTACCACTGACATCAAGATAATGTACACAATGACTTAATACTTGACGGCCATTTACTTGGACACGTATGCAAATTTTTTGAATGCGGTGAGAGAGTTCTTCACTTTTTAAACTGCTGAGTCTTTCACTGTCACATCACACGCTTCTAACCAGTCAGTTAAGTTTCTTGCAGAAAGATAGTGAGCATTTGCTGTTCTTGGTCAGAACCAGTGTCCAACTTCAGGATTAACAAGTGACAATGCACTTAACATTGACCTCCAGTTTGTAGTGTGTGGTATCTCTTGCCTAAATAGAAAGTATGATGTGACAGCCATGTTTGTCTGCATAAACTGTGTTGTGTTTCTAGCATTCTTAACAGCCTCATTAAGTACTTCTAAAATTGGCTTTGACAGTGACTGGCTTATAAAGTTTTCTGCATGTTGATGCAGTCCAAAGGCTTGGTATTTTGCAGCCTTTTCACCTAGGTTGTCAGCATTGGTTTGCTGATCTGTCTGGCAAACCAAGCTCTTCCACTTTTATTATATAAATCCATGGTACGCCCACATCGTGAATACTGTGCGCAGTTCTGGTTGCCCCATCTCAAAAAAGATATATTGGAGTTGGAAAAGGTACACAGAGAAGGGCAACTAAAATGATTAGGGGTATAAAACAACTTCAATATGAGGAAAGGTTTAAAAGATTGGGACTTTTCAGCTTGGAAAAGAGACGACAAAGAGGGGATATTATAGAGGTGGAAAAAGTGAATAAGGAAGTGTTATTTACCCCTTCAGATAACACAAGAAGTAGGGGTCACCCAATGAAATTAATAGGCAGCAAGTTTAAAACAAACAAAAGGAAATACTTCTTCACACAGCACACAATACACAGTCAACCTGTGGAACTTGTTGCCAGAGGATGTTGTGAAGGCCAAAACTATAACACGGTTCAAAAAAGAGCTAGATAAGTTCCTGGGGGATAGGTTCATTAATGGCTATTAGCAGGATGGGCAGGAATGCAAGACTCTGAGTGTCCATAGCCTTTGTTCGCAAGAAGCTGGGGGTGGACAACAGGGGATGAATCACTCGATAATTTCCCTGTCCTGTTCATTCTCTTTGAAGTGCCTGGCATTGGCAATTGTCAGAAGACAGGATACTGGGCTAGATGGACCTTTGGTCTGACCCAGTATGGCCATTCTTATGTTCTTATGTAAAAAGTAATTATAATATAATAAAAATGTTTAGTACAGAAACTCCCCAAGATAATGGCCTCTCAAGATAGTGACAATGTGAGATAATGACCTTGGCAAATAATGCATTTTAAAAAACTTGGCCCACTAGGAATGTATATTTATATAAGTTTCCTAGTCACAAATCTAGCATTCTGGAACAAAGTCACAAAAACATAGTCCAACAATGAAATGTTCCTTTAATATGCCTTCTCCCTCCACCCCACCTCACTCATAGTTGGTGTCCTGAGTCAGTGAAGACCCAGAGTTCAGAGGTGCTTTCACATGAGTTCACCTCCCACCCTGGCAGGGTGGGGAGATGAAGGCACCTTGCTCGTTCCTCCAGCCACTTGCCACTCGCTTTGGCCACTGTTCGTCATGCTACCGTTCACTCCACTGCTCCGTCACCGATGGCCCTGTGCCATCACCTTCTGCTGCCACCTGCCACTGTGACCTTGGTGAGACAGTCTTTTGAGGTTTTATCCAGCTCTCAGTGATTTCAGCTCTCAATGGGGGAACCTCACTGCTAGTGCAGGCTTGGCAGGGTCTTCCACAGAAACGCTGTCACACAGCAGGTCTAAGCACAGACCTGATTATCAGTAATTTCAACTCTAGTGGTCACTTCTAAAACAAAAGACTCTCTATGGAGCCTAATCATCTCTGTCTTTAAACAAGGGAGTGGGGCAGGTCAAATAGTGCCTGTGACTCTTAGGCAGAGCCCACACCACCAAGAAAAACACCTGTCCCCACTCTCTCTCTCTCTCTCCATCATCCAAAACCCTTGCGTAGTGAGTGCAGTTCAGTCGAGCATGACCAATGCTTAATTTGTAATGAAAGAGGTGCCAGGGCTCAAGCAAGTTTTTTACTTTCATAACTGATGTGGCAAGCCCAGAGGTCCTGGGGCTATGAACACCAAGTCTAGATGTGCCAGGGCTCACACTTGGCACAAATTAAGCACCAAATGTGACCCCCTCAGCAGTACAGGCTAAGTAAACAGATCTGCTGCCCTTTACTCATACAGTAACAACATTTCATTACCCCTGCATTCAGTACTAAAGTGATTTGTAACCCAACACCAGCTAAAACTGATCTCTTGGGCAACACATCTCTGTCTGGTGGATACCAAGGCAGAGTAGGTGAATTCATCTAAATACAGTCTGGTCCTGAAGCCTCTCCCTCCTCCCCCCAGCTCATTACTTGCTGTCAGGGAAGAGCTCATTCAGACCTTGCTTACAAATTATAATTTGAAATTATTAGGTTGGCCAACATCACCAAAACGAATGCACCGACACTGTCATAAAAACAACTGCTGTGTGATGAAGCTAGTCTTTGTTCATACTTTTCAAACCTGTTATGATTTTTTAAGTACAAGTATTTTATCATACACTGTACATGCTTTTAAAGTTAATGTTTCAATTTCAATTCAGATTTCCAATCAATGACTAAATTGGCAACACTGTAAATGTAGCTAGTTGAGCGCTGGGAGGCTGTTGGGGAAATTCAGGGGCGGTGTAGGGAAATCCCTGTTTCCCGCTCTATTTATCAATATCCATTTTACACTGTGTTTAACACTGTCCCCCGAGCGTGCTTCTGTTGTGAACCAAGCAGCATCATTATGTCCCTGGACCTACAAGAAATTATATTGGCAGTTCAGAGATCATCTTTCTCCCCAAAGTGCTTTGTTACCTTTGCTGAGAGACCAACTTGTAACGCTCTGAAATTCACTCTGAATTAACCATTTAGTGAATTTCATCGTTCACCTCTGGTCTGTAAATCAATCACCATCTTCTCAAAATGATTTATTCTGAATTTGAAGTTTGAGCTAATTTGACTGGACACCAGTCACATGGTATATCTTGGTTTCCTGATTGGATGAGCATAACTCTCAGACTTAGGTTTCTGGTATAAATATTCACAATTATTCACATCCTGCAAACATACTACACTATGTGGTTAAAATGCACTGTGGTAGTAAACACTATTATTAGGACTGTGGTTCTCAAACCTGCTCCCTTTCTCAGCACATACAGCGAAGGCAGTCAGAGGCAAAAATGCCTTTTGTTTCAGAAAGGAAATGACCCTTTTAAAAAAAATCCTAGGAAATGCAGATCTCATTGTTTGGGGGTGGGGGGGAATTCCATTATTTTCTGATGAAAGGGCTTTTAATGAAGGGAAATGCCATCTGTGCCAAATCCTGACAGAGAAATTAAAGAAAACCTAACACATGACAGGGAACAAGAAGCTAAGGATAAAGTGTGTTTAAAAGGAAAGGGAAATGGATGGCTGAGAGGAATGGGAATGGGAAATGGAGCCTTTCACCTCTAGGTCAGCCACCTGAATCAAAGTCACTAGTGACTTAACATCCTCACCATCTGCAGAAAGCTATGTACAAATGCAGCTGTGTGGCCTAGTGAAAAGCACCCTGGATAAAAATTCAGGAGACCTGGGTTCTAGTCCTAGCTCCATCCCCAGTTTGTTGGGTCACTTTTTCTCTTGGCATTGTAAAATGGAGATACTGATACTGAGCTCCTCTGTGAAGCACTTTGAGATCTGCTGATGGGGAAGCTAGGTATGATTGTTATTTATTTACTGTGGTACCTGGGATGTGATCAGAGGTGGATTAAGGTTTCCAGGGGTCCTGGGCCAGAGCAAGTGGGGGATCCCTTTCTGCCTGTGGCCCCGCCCACTGCCCCTTCCCTGGGGCCTGCCCCTGTTCCACCCAGGGTCCCTCCATCCCAACCCCACAACCCCTTTTGCTCCTTTCTCATCCCCACACTGCAGCCCCAAGACTGGAGAAGCTCTGTCCCTGCGCCTTGACCTGGGGCACAGTGGGAAATGAGAGCTCGTCCAGTCCCAGGGCTGCAGCAGAGGTCTGAGGGTAGGTCTATACTTACCGCGTGGGATGACGCAGAGAGTTCGACTTCTTGGAGTTCGAACTATCGCGTCTAATCAAGACGCGATAGTTCGAACTCCCCACGCACTCCGGTCGACTCCGGAACTCCACCACCGCGAACGGCGGTGGCGGAGTCAACCTTGGAGCCGCGGACTTCGTTCCCGCGGCGTCTGGACTGGTGAGTAGCCCGAACTAAGGTACTTCGACTTCAGCTATGCTATTCGTGTACCTGAAGTCGCGTACCTTAGTTCGACCCCCACACTTAGTGTAGACCAGGCCTTAGTGTTGGGGCTTCCCTCCCACAACCCCCCCACCACTTCTGCAGGGGACCAGGGTTGGGGCCTGGGGTTTCTCCTGCCCTGCCTGCCCAGTGTTTCTGCTGGCAAGCAGGGTTGGGCACGGGGGCTTCCCCTGCCACCCCACGGCTTCTGCCTGGAATGGGTGGGGGTGCTGGGGCTTTCCTCACCCGGGGGCTTCTGCTGGGGATGGGATCAGGGTGCTACTGGATGTGATAGATGGAGGTAAGGGGTCTTAGCTCAGCTCCTAGTAGGCAACAGCCACAACAGAGGATGTGCCTTTGATGGCAGCATCAGCATAATGGCCAAGGACTGAAGCAGCCCCTCACTCCTAGGGTCGGTTTCTCCGGGAAAGGCATGAGGCATACACTAGGACAGCATGTGGGAAGCTGGCAATGCTGTACTTGCTCTGTAGCTAAGATGAGTGCATCACTCTAGGGCGGTGATTATTAGTGCTATTTATTAGTTGTATTACGGTAACACCTGCAAAGCTGGTCCTGTCCCAAAGCACTTGCATGCAGTGTAACGAGAGACAGTGGGTGGACACAGCAAACAGGTGGGGTGTGCACAAGGCACCAGGGAGATGATTATGAACACAGATCACAGCACACCAGTTGCCTACCCACTGGTGTGCTGCCACCACTGCTTATGGTACTTATCAGATTGCCCGTCGGGTACCTTTTGCCGGGGCCAAATGCACACCTGTACAAAGTGGAGTGTGAACACTCAGGTCTGTGAGACTCAGGTACTATCATTTCTACATATATAGGATGGCAACATTTAAGGAAGAACATGTGTAAAAGTAATGGAGTCTCAAAGAAGTGCCCAAATCAAGCTAAAGTATATGGATTCTAATGTGATGACCCCAGCCCTACACAGATGCCTACTCTGTCCAGACATTTAAAAGTAGTGGGGGGATTTTATAGTTTGTGAGATAGCCTCACATATTGCTCTCACTTCCCCTAGTGGAACCCCATTAGCTTCACTGGGGTTGCACTGGTGTCACTGGGAGCAGAATTTCGCCTTTATTTTTTTCCTCTAGAGACAGACTGAAGGTGCACACTTTGGATCTGGTTTATAAACTCTTCCAAATTTGTGGATTTCAATGTGGGTTCTGGCTTGGCCCAGTATAAAGCTAGAGGCCATTTGCAAGAGTTGGATTTGGATGTGGATTCTGAGTGCCTTGGTGACAGCAGACCAGGGGGGTTCAGTTCAGGCCCAGGAGTCATTTCCCCCTTCATTTGAAGAAACAAATAAAACAGCTTGATAGTGGTTGCCCGCTTAGACGTGTAGGAATATCATTGTTCCTTTGCTCAGAGTGCACCCCATGCACTTGGGTTTGGCTGTGCCCCTACTGTCACTGGTTATTGTTTAAGAGGGAAAAATATGCTTGGAAAAGGAGACTAAGGCTTTGTCTACTCTACCAAGTTTTGACGACAAAAGTGATGTTGACACATAAAAATTGGCATAATAAAAATCAGAATGTCATGTTCACACTTGCTCCCTCTGTCAGCAGAGCGCATCCACAGTTGGGGCACTATCATCAACACTGTGAGCAATGCACTGTGGGCACCCATTCCACAGTCCAGCTCGACACCTTGTGTTGTGGGAAGGCGGAGTGGTTCACGGCACATCTTGGAACCAGGCTCAATGTCCCATGCTGCATTGCTTTCTGTCCCAGCACTCCATGGGCTTCTGGCTTTCTTTTGCGGCATTTTTGAATTGCCCTTCTTTGCTGTGCACTCCAGCATTTCTTTGTGAAGGGATGGATCCCACCCTGCTCTCCTATGCTCTGTTAACTGTCATAAAGATGGCAGTGCAGTTAATCGCGAAGTTCCTAACTGAAGAAGACTCCCAGTTGCCTGACATTCTGTGTGATCTGGATAGGAGCATCCTTAGATTGCTTTTGGCATTCACAGAGCAGGTGCATAGGGTGGACCGTTGCTTTTGGGCTTGGGAAACAAGCACAGAATGGTGGGATTGTATCCACATGCAGGTGTGGGATGGTGAGCAGTGGCTACAGAACTTTCAGATGTGGAAAGCCACCTTCCTGGAACTGTGTGTGAAGCTCACCCCAGCACTGCGGTGCAAGGACACCAGAATGAGAGCTGGTGTAGAAACACAAGGTGATTCCTGTGTGGAAGCTGGTGACTCCAGACTGCTACTGGTCGGTCACAAATCAATTTAGAGTTGGAAAGTAGGCCATTGGGGCTGTGTTAATGCAAGTGTGCAGGGCAATTAATCACATCCTGCTATGAAGGACTGTGACTCTGGGAAATGTGCATGAAATAGTGGATGGCTGTGCCGAAATGGGTTTCCCTAACTGTGGAGGGGTGATAGATGGCACACATATTCCAATTTTTGCACCAGATCACCTTGCGACTGAGTACATCAATAGGAAGGGGTACTTCTCCATGGTGTTGCAGGAGCTTGTGGATGACCCATGGGTGTTTTACTAACATCAACGTGGGATAGTCCAGGAAGGTGCACACATCTTCAGTACCACTGGCCTGTATAGTGTGGAAGCAAGGAAAGAATTAATAAGGATTTGAAGGGGATTTTAATGCATGTTAGTCAGTTAGCAAGAGTCAGGCCATACTGTGACCCTTATGACGTGAGATTTGTAGAAGCAAGATAATGTAAGACAGAGTGAACTGTGTGAAAGTATTACGAGCTTGCAATGTGCAGTCTTGCTTTTTCTAGTAAGATAGCAGAAAAGCTTATGTATAAACAAAATGTATTTGTTGCTTTTTACTGTCTCCATGATTGTCTAAGCTTGTCTGTAACAAAGGTATAAAGGCTTGATGTAATTGTTTACCAGTTGAGAGACCTGTCCAGGACCCTGTGTCCTATGGCACTCTCTCCCTCCATGGTAATTACTGGAGAAATAATAAAGTATTTAATTTTGCTGCACCCAAACAAAAAGCGAGAACTAAGTTTTCTTCGACAATTTGGGGGCTCGTCCGGGATGGCAACGCCCACGGACCCACAGACAGCTACTACGGATCATTCCCCTTCGAACCCCATGGCGCCACATGAGAGGTATGAGACCTTTTGAAATCTCTATTGGGGTATCGGAGGAGGACTTTCCGTGAGGACGTCTGTCTCTGTTGTGTAGATTAGCACAACGGAGAACCTGGAATAAGAGGACATTGGGCAGATCCCTATGAGCTGGGGCTAATAGTGTCGTAGCCATTTGGACTATTCTTAAAGGCCATGGACGAAATAAGAAATTAGGCCAACTAGAAAAGGCCACTAGCCTTATTCTTAAAACTCAGCTATCTTAAGTACGGGCTGGAGTTGGTGAGTACTATGTCATTTCCGCCCTTAGTTCTATGACCCAGAAGTTACTGACAAAGATGGTATTGAATATCACTGAGGCTGGGAAGGCATTGCAGTGGGATCTAGAACAGACTTGGCCCACTGCCCTTACTGTCACATCAGGAGTGCCATCTGATCTGTGGTCATGCAGACATACTTGGACACTTTCTGGATGGAAGTGTGGACATTCACAGTGCTCCTTCCAAGCATATGGACCGGTTAGGGTGGGTGTGGGCTCCCACATACCGAATCCTGCTGGGTCCATCGGGAGGATGCATGTGGAACTGCATTATTTATGCACGTTCCAGCGTGGAGCCAAGGCAGTCGTGCGTTGATGGATCTGTATGTAGACCCAGGCTCCTGGTCCTAACGAGTGGCAAGGTTGCACAGGATCCTTCGGTAGTGCTCCCATCACCTGTGTATAAAAAAAGACCTAACACATTTCATTAGTGCCTAACAATACTTAAGCATTATGTTATCCAGCAAATGAATGTCCATCTGAGCTGGGGTTAGTGGGGATGCAGTTGGTAGTCGCATTGGGTGTCTTGTCAAAATTCCATGAGGGCCGAGTCCAGTCTTTCGATTGGGAATGGCTCTCATACACATCAGTGCCAAAGGAAGGGCATCTGGCCACTTTAAGTGTGTCTCAGCACAAATCTTGGCCAGTTTATTGTTTTAAGTCCCGTTCTGGCATTCCACTGTCCCAGCAGATTGTGGATGATGAGGGCAGTGAAGGTTGTGTTGGATCTGCAAAACTGCACATAACTCCTTTACAATCTGTCCAGTAAAGTGAGTTCCACGATCACTGTTGATAGTCACAGGGATGCCAAAACGTGGTACAAAATCTGTAAGCAAAGACATCTACTGTCCTGCAGGGAAAAGCTTCAACCCAAGTGGTAAATACATCAACTAAAACTAATACATATTCATAACCACAACACTTAGACATTTACATAAAATCAATCTGAATATTTACAAAAGGTCCCCAAGGAGGAGAGTGGGCTGGCCGCTGCACACCAATCTTGTGTAACTGCAGCAACCATTCCCCCCCCCTTCCCTTGGTAGGCAGCCAAGCCTTGACTGGGGCCAGCGCATGTTAGCCATTCTCTTTTTTGTTTGTTTGTTTGTTTGTTCATTTAACCTACAAAGGAAACTTTTACTCTTCAATTATACACCTTTTTCATACCATGAACACATAAACAGTACTGTTATACAGTACAGAAGTATTATCATTCAATGTATGCCACATATACCCTTTCACTAAAATAACCTTATTACAGAACTTTGGAAGGACAAGCCAGGACAAGCACACCCACTTTGAGAAGTACACTTAATATAACTTCTAGTCCAATAGCTATCCACCATCCCCAGCCCTCTGGCTAAAAGTCTGAGGTAGCCAGAAGGATCCCTTGTACAATATGGGGAGTGGGTTAACTTTTCATGTCCTTGCTTCCAAAGACTGGCAGTATGCAAATTTTAATAACCACTCTAAATTAAAAGATTTGGCCAATGTAGTTTCTTTCTCTTACTTAAGAAAATGTATTAGACTTTAGTATATCACATTTTTCTGATGTAACCAATACTCTTGTTGATTTCAGGCAAAATAGAGGAATTACCCCATATTTCTCGTATGTGTTTCTCAGACAGCTCTGGTTTCAGCGGCCTCTACCTTATCAGTTAGTTAATTTGCAGTAACACAGATTCTTTCTGGCTTGCTTTTTATTTTTTTTATTTTTTCTTTTAACTCCTGCTTAGAAACACTGGAAGGAAACAGCACCACTTATAGTGCCTTTAGAGCCTAATAAAATTTTCAGTACATAGCACTGTATACATTCTTCAACTGATTTAACAAAACATAGCCAAGTGATTGCAATCTAATAATTTCTTAGCCACTTTACCAATGCAAATCACCAGTCCAAATGTCCTTCTAATTATTTGAAATTCAAAAGTTTCCAACCTGTATTCTCTCCCTGTCCGTTGCCTGCCCGCTTGGGCCCGATCCTGCTTTTCTCGCTGAATCGTCCCTATCCTAGGCACTACCAGTTTAGCTACTACTCACAAGACTACCCGAGTCCTCCCTAGTAAGGCTTGCCACCTGGGCAAAAATACATGGCCATTCACTTAACACATAATCCAAACCCCTTTGGGGGTCTACCCAGAGACCCACCCATTTGTCTGCTGACACTTAAACAGAAAAGAAAATTACACAGAGAGCAAAGAAAATTACAGTCTAAGCCAGATTTTCCTACTTCTATTACATTGTCCGTTACAGGGGGGGGGCGGGACAGTAAAATCTCAGGACAACCTCAGAGCTTCATCGCACACATGGCTTCCACCCTGAGGAATTACGAACGAGAAGTTCAGTTCCGCTCACACACCTAACGCCCAAATGAACAGAGCAGAAAAACAACAGTAACCGGTTAAACAAAACAGAGCCAAAGCTAAATAGTGCACCAAAACCAAATAGTGTTTCCTTATTCTATTAGAGCTCACCTTTAATCATGCAATCCTTATCATATAACACCAACAATACCAAACAAAGCAAACACAAAATAACAAGGGTAAAACAGATAGATGGTGTAAATTCTGCAGGGTTCCTGCTCACAAAGTGCTCACCAAACTGTGACAAATTCCTGGTACTAATTTATCCCTCATGTCAGGTGATCAGACTGACAGAGCATATAATCAAATTTTAAAGCTTCATTAAAATAATAAAACAACAATGGAGAGTATTGGGAATGCTCCCACCTCACACAGGAAAAACATGAATGCCCCAAGCCTTAAACCACTTTAATACTCACACATGTCTCACTGGGAAGTTAAGCTTTGCAAATATAATTCCAATTCTGCAACTTGTACTGCCTTTGGCTTGCCTCAGTTTCTATTTTCCACAAGCAGCTGGGGCTGAAAGCAGTTTTCTTTGCACTTAGCATAGTCCGCACTGATTCATGACCTTGAACACAAAACAACTTCTCCTTTATCTCAGGGCTAAGCCGAATTTCAAATTAACCCGTTCCTAGACAAATTGCTCACACTGTGTCAGAGGTTTTTCTTTGTGATTAAAAGCTCCTCTGAGATATATGATCTTATTTAGATTGAAAATACCTTCTAATGGGCACTGTTTAGATGGATTTTCATGCGTGTGAAGATTCCAATTCGCTAAATACCTGCAGGTTTTAGGACCATAATGTACGTACATGTAATATGCTGGGGTACCCTTAGGGGGTGAGGTGGAATATTTAGACAGTCCCTTACCCATTTTCCACTCACACAGGAGAGACTCACAAGGAAAGGGGAGGGAAGATGGGTTCACACACTCCTAGACCCAGGCAGCTTCCTCGCCGGACTATGCCAGGCTGAGTCAGCCCACCGTGGGTCGGATCTCCTAAAGATCCACTAGTTACCGGGCTAACCCGGTAACAGCCACTCACACTGGTGTACACACACACACACACCAAGGCCTCTTTTTCTTCCTTTTTCCTTTTTTTTAACCCTTTTTTAACCTTTTTATCTCTTTTTTAAAAATTTTTCTTTTTTTTTTTTTAACCACGATGCATCTTTACCTGGTCCGGACCAATACCATGAGGCGGTATGACAACCCCTCTTGAGGCGGTAAAAACCCCTCAGCACCGGTGCATTCTAATGCATTTACCTATGCATTTACCTTGGCCAACTCAGCAGTTCCCAGTACTGCTATAAACTAACCTTATTGGGGCCTCTCCCCAATACCACTTTGCATCTGATCCTGCTGCACAGTCAATAAGTTCAGATGGCGTGAGCCCAACAGAGAGACAGACGTCCTCAGGGACAGTCCTCCTCCGATACCCCAATAGAGATTTCAAAAGGTCTCATACCTCTCATGTGGCGCCATGGGGTTCGAAGGGGAATGATCCGTAGTAGCCGTCTGTGGGTCCGTGGGCGTTGCCATCCCGGACAAGCCCCCAAATTGTCGATTTGATTATTTATTTGCCGAGACATCTGGGAAATTAGACCACCTGGTATACCTACCTGATTTATAGACAGTACCCCTAGAATAACACCTGATGGGATATACATATTGATCTTACCACTGCTGCAGGCAATTATATCATTTACTGGCCTGCAGATAGAATGCAGATAGAATGTTGTAAGTAGCTCTTAGATTTCAGGTATATTTTGATTGGACTAGGGTAGTGCCTGATCGGTTTCAAAAAAATTTGCTTTCATTGTTACCAAAGGTTCAAAGAATCTCTGAATTGCAAGGGCAAATTCACATGCTTTAGAATATATATTAAGCTGAAAAGAATGCCTTTCATACAGCTTATAGAGTGTTTACTTTATGTACTAGGTATGATGTTTTATGCTTTGTGATCAAAATTGTACAACAGCCCCATTATATTATTCCTATGGGAATGTTATTGTTTGTCATGTTGTTAGTTAGTTTAGGATTATGTTATTGTTGTTGTTTTTGAAAAAACATAATTATAGTAATAATACCTTTTCTGATCATGCTAATCATGCATTGTCATTACATCCCTTGACAACCCCTCAGGTTGACATATCTGCTGTAGAATCTAAACTCCATGGTTTAATGCGCATTGAGATTTGAAATTGTTTGTTGTACTAGAAGTACAAAAAGGGGGAGTGTGGAAGCAAGGAAAGAATTAATAAGGATTTGAAGGGGATTTTAATGCATGTTAGTCAGTTAGCAAGAGTCAGGCCATACTGTGACCCTTATGACGTGAGATTTGTAGAAGCAAGATAATGTAAGACAGAGTGAACTGTGTGAAAGTATTACGAGCTTGCAATGTGCAGTCTTGCTTTTTCTAGTAAGATAGCAGAAAAGCTTATGTATAAACAAAATGTATTTGTTGCTTTTTACTGTCTCCATGATTGTCTAAGCTTGTCTGTAACAAAGGTATAAAGGCTTGATGTAATTGTTTACCAGTTGAGAGACCTGTCCAGGACCCTGTGTCCTATGGCACTCTCTCCCTCCATGGTAATTACTGGAGAAATAATAAAGTATTTAATTTTGCTGCACCCAAACAAAAAGCGAGAACTAAGTTTTCTTCGACAATAGAAAGCTACAAGTGGGGACTTTCTTTCCAAACCAGAAGATTTCAGTGGGTGATATTGAAATGCCCATAGTGATCCTGGGAGACCCTGCGTACCCCTTACAGCCATGGCTCATGAAACCTTACATGGGAAACCTGGACAGCAGTAAGGAGTGGTTCAACAACAGGCTGAGTAGATGCCAGATGACAGTGGAATGTGCCTTTGGCAGATTAAAGGCACACT
This sequence comes from Mauremys mutica, assembly GCF_020497125.1. NCBI lineage: Eukaryota > Metazoa > Chordata > Testudines > Geoemydidae > Mauremys > Mauremys mutica. The sequence goes on along the minus strand of NC_059078.1, from coordinate 54,579,395 downwards.
GGTGATGCCTTTATGGCAGGTTAGACCTTAATGAGGATAATAATCCCATGGTCATAGTCGCGTGTTGTTATGTTGCATAATCTTTGTGAAGCAGGATGAAAGGTTTGCTCAGGGGTGGAGGGTTGAGGCAGACCGCTTGGCCGCTGATTTTGAGCAGCCAGATACCAGGGCTATTAGAGGAGCCCAGAAGGGGGCAATTTGAATCACGGAGGCTTTAAGACACCACTTTGAAAATGAGAAGCAATAATGTATATTTCTGTGATTGATGCTGCAATGTTATATTACATGTAGTTTTCCTAAGAAGTAATGGTGACATTTGGGGCCTTACATTCCAGTAAGCAAATGATTAAACTGCCTCTGTATGTATTGGTAGGAAACAAATAAAGATGAGTTACTATTCAAAAACTTTGCTTTTATTGCACAAGAAACAATACACACAGAGACGCCTGGTAGGTAAGGAGGTATCAGGAAGGGCAGACTTTCAGAGCTGTGTGTAGGTCCAGTTATTATTTTGAAAGTTGTCCAAAGGAGTGGACTGAAGGGGAAACTGAGAATTCCCAGAAAGGGGAAAGGACTGTGCAGGCGGAGTTGGGCGGGGGTTTGGAAAAGAGTTCTGAACATGGGTGGCCGATGACCTGGCCGCCTGGGGAGGCTAACCCCCGCCCCCTCCCCTTGTGCCTGAGGCCCCACCACTCCCCTTATTCCTCCCCCACAGGACCCCAAATCACTCTCACCACAGCCCCCCGGCCCCAGCACCAGATGGCCAGGGGCACGGGGGCAAGGCCCCAGTGCACTGCAGCCTCAACACCCATAGCCCCTGGGCAGTGCAGCCACCGCACCCCCTGCCCCAATGCTCAGGCAGCCAGTCAGCGTGGTCGCCACGCCCCCAGCCCCGGTGCTCAGGCAGCCAGTCAGTGCGGTTGCCACGCCCCCAGCTCCAGTGCTCAGGCAGCCAGCCCCGGAGTGCTGGGCAGGCAGCACGGCCCAGCACCAGCTGCCCTGCAGCCCCGCGTCCCTGCAGGAGGCACACTGGTGTGGGGGGTGGGGCCACGGTAGGCTGTTTGGGAAGGCAAAGCCTCCCCTTGACTACAATACCGATCGCCCATGGTTCCGAATGTGCTGCAGGGGAGGGTGGGCACGGATCTGCTCAGTGTGCAGCATTACTAAGGACTTCAGTATCTGTGTTTGCTCCTCCATTATTTTAATCATCTGCTCAGTAGCATTCTTAAACTCCTGATTTTCTTTTCTGTCCTGCTTTTCGGCTTCCTGCCACTCCTTACGTTCCCTTTTCTCTGCATTGGAGAAGTGTAATACCTCCCAGAACATGTCTTCTTTGCGCCATCTTGGGAGCTTTCTTATCTAGTGGAGACACTCAGCTGGTGTGTGTGGGATGTTCCTGAAGGCCACATCTGCCGAAGCACAGGGGACGATGCACAGAAGTGGTATTGTTAAATTCACACACAGCATTGAAACACTTCAGTAAAATACACCTTTTGCAACATAAAAATCACTTTGTCACTGACCCTTGGCAGAAACATATCTCTGCGAACCTGCAAAGCATGGTGAGTGTTGGTGGCGGTGGCAGGGGGAGGGGCGTTCCACATGGGGAAAAGAGTGCTCTGAAAGGGTTGTGGTGCAGCCGACTAGGGGAAAAAATCTAAAATTCTCCCACACTTTTCCACAGGTGGGGGTCATTCTACCAGACATCTCACTGCTAAGGGTAAGCAGGGAAGCGAGGGTAAATCTACTACATATTTGTGGCTTCCACCCTGCTCCCTATGCTGCTCGCCTGTGTGCGCTTTGGTCCCTGCATGGGAAATTTTCCTACTATGGGGTGAAGAACAAAGCAGCTCTGCCAGGGAACCTTTGGCAGAGGATTGCTGAGTACCTCCAGGAAACTTTCCTGGAGATCGCTCTGGAGGATTCCCGTGAGACCTTGGTGTGCATCAACACCCCGTTCCACTGTACTGATTAGTTACACTGGGAAATGTCCAGCACACAGAAACACAGACAGCATCTCCATTTCTACACCCTAAATCCACCTCCACTCTACACAAACCACAGCCACTTACCAGGTGTCTTACCACTCCTGCTTCTTGCTCGCCGGAGAGCAACTGCTGAGACTAGCTAGACACCTCTGGAGTGTTGAACAGTTCCTGGCTGCTTGCCCCACTGGACAACCCCCACCCCACCAAGAGCTCCACATCGTCGTCTAAACTCCACTTTTTCATCAGTTCTTCATCTTCTGGGTTAGGTGCTCTTTCCACCGCCTCCAGCCCGCCAAAGTATCCACGGGGCTCTTGGCAATGGAGGTGGGGTTGCCACCAAGGATAGTGTCCAGCTCCTTGTAGAACTGGCAGGTCTTAGGTGAAGCACTGGAGTGACGGTTTGCATCCCTCACCTGCCTCAGCTCCTTTATCTTCATTCTGCACTGCAGTGTGTCCTGATAATAGCCCTTTTCACACAAGCCTTGAGAAATCTGCTTGTAGGTATCAAAATTTCTATGGCTCAAGCACAGCTGGGACACCTCCTTTGTGGAACACCTCCTGAGGCCAATTAAAGCGATAAAATCAAGCGTGGTGTCTACACTTGCACTTTGTCAACAAAAATTTAGAGGAAAAAGCCTTATATCTTTCGTTGGGGTGGTTTTATTTTGTTGCCAAAACAGGCCATTTTTTTCCGCCAAAAGTCACCTTGCAGTGTGTACACATTCACTGTTTTGCTGGCAAAACTGCCTTTTGTCGACAAAACTTTGTAGTGTAGACAAGGCCTAACGGAGGGAGAAGCCTTGAAGCTGGAGTTGTAATGAGGATCTCTACCTTGAAAAGTCTTAACCTCATCTTCCAGGGGTTTACAAACTGACAGCCCACAGGTAGGTATCCTACTTAGTTATTTGAAACAGACAGCAAGGGGTAAAGTGCTAGTGAATCACTTGAGAGGTATCTGTTCCTTTCACTGCAGTTTGCACAGAGCCTGTAATGCATAATATCTTCAATTATTAACTAATCAACCCTCATAATAGCCCTGGGAGGTAGGCAGGTAAGTAGCTTGACTTTAGCAAAGCTTTTCACACAGTCTCCCACAGTAGTCTTGCCAGCAAGTTAAAGAAGTATGGATTGGATGAATGGACTATAAGGTGGATAGAAAGCTGGCTAGATTGTCGGGCTCAACGGGTAGTGATCAACGGCCCGATGTCTAGCTGGCAGCTGGTATCAAGTGGAGTACCCCGGGGGGATTGCACCCTCAGCAAGTTCGCAGGTGACACTAAGCTCTATGGTGAGGTAGATATACTGGAGAGTAGGGATAGGGTCCAGAGTAACCTAGACAAATTGGAGAATTGGGCCAAAAGAAATCTGATGAGGTTCAGCAAGGACAAGTGCAGAGTCCTGCACTTAGGACTGAAGAATCCCATGCACCACTATAGGCTGGGGACCGGCTGGCTAAGCAGCAGTTCTGCAGAAAAGGAACTGGGATTACAGTGGATGAGAGCTGGATATGAGTCAGCAGTGTGCCCTTGTTGCCAAGATGGCCAACGGCATATTGGGCTGTATTAGTAGGAGCATTGCCAGCAGATCGAGGGAAGTGATTATTCCCCTCTATTCGGCACTGGTGAGGCCACACCTGGAGTATTGTGTCCAGTTTTGGTCCCCTCACTACCGAAGGGATGTGGACAAATTGGAGATAGTCTCCCGGAGGGCAACGAAAATGATTAGGGGGCTGGGGCACATGATTTACGAGGAGAGACTGAGTGAACTGGGGTTATTTAGTCTGCAGAAGAGAAGAGTGAGGGGGTTTTGATAGCAGCCTTCAACTACCTGAAGGGGGGGTTCCAAAGAGGATGGAGCTTGGCTGTTCTCAGTGGTAGCAGATGACAGAACAAGAAGCAATGGTCTCAAGTTGCAGTGGGGGTGGTCTAGATTGGATATTAGGAAACACTATTTCACTAGAAGGGTGGTGAAGTACTGGAATGGGTTACCTAGGGAGGTGGTGGAATCTCCATCCTTAGAGGTATTTAAGGCCCAACTTGACAAAGCCCTGGCTGGGATTATTTAGTTGGTGTTGGTCCTGCTTTGAGCAGGGGGTTGGACTAGATCAGTGGTCCCCAACTTTTTCATCTGGCGGGCGCCAGACGAAGGACTGTGGCGGTGGTGGAGCATCCGCCGAAATGCCACCGAATTTCTGCGGCATTTCAGCGGCAATGCCCTCTCGATAACGTCGCTTGTCGGCAGCAAGTGGCATCATCGAGAGGTGTCGCCGTCGAAATGCCGCAGAAATTCGGTGGCATTTTGGCGGATGCTTCACCGCCGGCCAGGACGCGGGCACATTTAGATGCCCCCGCGGGCGCCATGGCGCCCGCAGACACCGCGTTGGGGACCCCTGGACTAGATGATGTCCTGAGGTCTCTTCCAACCCTAATATTCTATGATTCTATCATTACCCCCATTTATTTTGCAGATGCAGACATTTCAGGGAGTTGCCCAAGGTCATATGTATCCATAGCAGACACAGTATCAGAACTCAGGAGTTCATATTTCGCAGCACCATGCTTTACTCACTAGACCATACTGCCCCGGCACAAGTTATGCTGGGACAATACTTGGCTAGGATCTCTCCAAGGAATGTCATCACTGCAAGAAGTGGCATCAGTAACTAAGCAGGTACAGACAATATTCTATCATCATTGGTTGGATTCTCTCTAGCAGTGTTGAACCAATGCCACAGCCTCCTGGTAGAAGGCTGTGTGTGTCTGGCAACACCATCTCTCAGATGGGATCTGAAACCAAGACCTTGCCTCATTCTGTCCCAGAGGTGCATTGTTACAGAGGTAGGTGAATGATCCATCTTCTCTACTTTACTTTGGAGTCTTAGTGGGCCAGATGATCAGCTGGTGTTAACTACCACAGCACCATTGACTTCAGTAGAATGATGTTAATTTACACCAGCTAAAGATCTGGCCCATTGCTAATATTCAAACATATGAGCTGTGATTGTACCATTCTTGTGTTCATTGCTTAAAAGCTCTGAGAAGCAAAAAAGTCTGTGTGGCTCTCCACTCTTTTGGCAAAATGGAGTGGCTCCTTGGAAGGATGAGGTTTTCAGGCTCAGAACCATTAAGTGAAAATGAAAAAGAAATTGTTCCTCCAGAAAGGAGAAACAGGATGATCTTGTGGTTGAGGTGCTAGCCTGGGATGCACGAGAGTTGGGATAAATTCCTGCCTCTGCCTGAAGAGATTTTCTGTGGGACCTTGGGCATGTTACTGAGGCTATGTACACACTATAGCTTACGGTGGTATAAGTTATGTCACTCAGGGGTATAAATAAGCCACCCTCATGAGCATCGTAAGTTACACCGACCTAAGCACTGGTGTAGACAGTGCTATGTTAGCAGAGAGCTTCTCCCGCTGACATAGCTACTGCCACTCGTGGGAGCTGAAGTAATTAAGTCAACAGAAGAGCTCTCTCTCATCAGTGTAGAGCATCTGCACTAGCAGTGCTGCAGCTGCGCCGCTGTAAGCTCTGTCCTGTAGCCATAGCCTGAGTCTCTGTCCTGCATCTGTAAAATGGGGATAGCATCTTCCTAGCTGTGAGGGAGATTGAACGAAAATCCATTTGAGATTTTGAGGTGCTCAGGCTCAGCTTCTATGGTGACAGGAGCCCCATAAGCACCCTAGATGGTCAGATTTCATCTTCTGTATTTGTTCATTTGCTTCTGCCACCACCAGCCTGTCCACACTACACAGTGTTTTTAGAGCCATCTAGCATTATGAATCAGCACATCTGCAGCAACTTTGGTATCAAGGGAGATCTCAGTTTATTATGGCACTTCCCCATTTCCGACAAAAATGTTTGAGCTTAGACCAGGGGGAAACCAGTTCAGCAAGAAATAAGGAACACATTGAAAGACCATGAGGGACTCTCCAGTGAAGCAAATGCATGGCCTGATTAACAGAAGCCTATTGGAAAGGAATGTTATTGTCAATAATAACTCTTTCTCCCTGGTGGAAAGATGATGGCTGCATAATTTGTTCTTAAAAATAAAACCCAGCAGTGACTTTCCTCTCTTCCTGATTCTGACTTGGTTTTTATGTTGGAGTTTAATGTGCCATTCGGCATAGTGCTGCCATCAATTATGCCCACTATCCTTTTATTCCACATGTGATAATGGTGCAATGTCATTGGGTCAGTAAAGAGGAGATTGTGGTTGAGAAGGTGGCACACTTCCGACTCAGCAGTGAATCAACCTTTCCCCAGCTCAGTGATGTGAGGCACTCTGTTGCTGGAAGTGCTTTTATTTGAGTGACATATAAAACTTAGTTCCTGATCCCTTGTGGTTTCTTGGGGCATCTGTGACAAGAGTAAGGGTGTTAGCCCAGCCCAGGCAGCTCCCTGCTAAGTTTCCCTGGAGTTTCAATAGGATATGGCACTCCTCTTGTCCTAAATCACTGTGTAGTGTTGCTGTACATTGCTGCATAGGTGCCAGGCTCCATCCCAGAGCTAGCTGCATTTCAGTGGCAAGTGAGAAGAGACAGGGACAAGTGGCAAAGCCTCCATTGCCTTCAATGGGTATAGGTTCAGTTCCTTAGTTGGTAATACCAGCATCTTCAGAGAGGACTAGAGTTAAGTACCCAATTCCTCCTCGATGTCAATGGGATTGGACCCCATACTCTCTTAAACACCACTGAAAATCTCAGGTTGAAGTGACCGAAACTGCTACTATATATACAATATCAGATGATGTTATTAAACTGGAGCAGGGAATCCTGATGGATACTTTACAGCAAATGGAAGGCACATCAGTAAAACTGAAAAAAGTTCTTGTAATATCCAGCTTGGCCTTATTGAGGCCCAGTGACACTGTTAGCAGGGAAAGCAGGAGGAGGAAGGAATGAGAGCAGGGTGCTGAGATGGGGTCTCTGGGTCATTCTGAGACGTGTCTACTGAACTCTCCTCCTTCTAGCTGTAGTTTTTTGTTCCCTTCCTCCCTAGTGAAGAACCATCACGTCATCAGGAAAAGGAGTCTGACATGGCTGATGGTTTGTGAAAAAAGGAAGGAAGAGAGTACGGGGAATGGAAGGAAATGAAACAGGATGTATAATGTCAGGTGTATATATGTGTGGAGTGGGGTATTGTAGCCCCTCTCTATGCTGTGTCACAATGACCTAAACATTGTATTTCAGTGAGTGACGGCCCCAAGAGGCAAGGTTCAGTGACAGATGCAGGATCTGGGCTTTTGCAGAGTTCACCAGGGTTGGACCTGGGACTTTAGTTTGCATCCATCTTGGATTGAAATGGGCATTTTGGATGGTAAAACATTAGCTGGAAAGACACAGAAGAAATGGGGGTTCAGATCCTCTGCTGGTGCAAGTCAGCCCGGCTCCCATGAAAGCTATGTCGATTTGTACCAGCGGGGGCCTGGTGCAGAGAGGAAGTGAAAAGTGAGTGAATTCTAGACCGTGACAAACATTTCATTTTCTCCTCCAGACACTGTTTGCTATAGCTATCACTGTTTATTATTGGTATTGTACCACGAGGAGCCCCAGTCATGGCCCAGGGTCCCATTGTGCTTGGCTCTGTACAAACACAGAATAAAAGATAGTCCCCGCACCAAAGAGCTGACAATCTTAGTGACCTTTTCATTACACACTTGGGGCCTGACTGTCTTCTCACTTACCATGGTGCAAATCTGGAGCAAAGTGAGAGGAGAACCAGTGCCTAAATGTCACTGACCGGCATTAAGAGGTATTGTTCCCACTGTAAAATAATGACTGGTATCAAAGGCAAATTTCCTTTGAGTTTGCCAATTGCCAAAGGTCATTTATCAAGGACACTGTGATACCCCAACACTGATTAGGGAAGCTATCTGTGATGTGTGATCCTATGCAGTGTACGTGGAAGTATCACAACCTGACCCCACGTCTGGGAACAATGTCCCTCACTTCCAAGGGGAATGTTGTGGGGCTCTGATCTGAAGGTGCTCTTTGTGTGGTACTGGATGCATGAACCATGGGTTTTCTGGCTTTCCCTTACCCTGTCCCCTCATGTAGGAGGAGATTACACCTTCTCTTCCACAGCCTGAGGGCCATCATACCGATGAAAATTCCCCTAAGGCAGTGACCTATTCCCACTTGCTCAAAGATCCCTCCTTCTATTTCTATCTGGATCCTTCAGAGTATCCTCCAAGGGTTAATACTTCTGTCTGTGATTGGAGAGGTTGGAAAACTTCCCTAGCAGGGCCGGCTCCAGGCACCAAGTGAGCAAGCTCGTGCTTGGGGTGGCAGATTCTAAGGGGCGACATTCCGTCCAATCCTAGGGTGGCACGGCTGCCTTTTTTTTTTTTTTTGGTTCGCTGCTCCGGCCGCCATGGTGATTTTTTTGTTTTTTTTCTCTTTTGTTTCGCCAATGACTTTCAGTGTGGCACTGTAGGGGGCGGCGGCGCCAAGAAGGGGAGCACCCTGCTGGGAGTGGGCTGCGTGCTCCATCTGCCTCAGCCGGTGCCAGGTCTGCAGCAAGCCCGGCAGCCCATGTCCTTCCCTCCCCGCCGACTGCTGACTTTCAATTCACCTGCAGGCGGGAGCAGCGCAGCGGGAGGGGCTGAGTGGCGAGCGCCCCAGCTGAAGGAAGCCCTGGCCGCCCCCCTTCTCTCTCCCCCCCACCCACTCCCTTCCCCCCCCACTAGCTGGGGTGTGCACTCCGCTGCCCAGGGCATGTCTGCAGCGCAGGGAGTCCCGCTAGCCAGAGTGCGGCCGCCGCCCGCCCAGAGGCTCGCCAGTGCAGCCAGGGGAGGCAGCCACGAATCGCCAAGTAAGTGGCACTGAAAGTTTACACCCTGTTTTTTTTCTGGTTTGCTGCTCCGGCCTCCCTGCACCCTGGTTTTTATTTTTTTATTTTTTTGCTTGGGGCGGCAAAAAGGCCAGAGCGGGCCCTGCTCATGCTTCAGTGCAGTGCCCAGAGAGGATATAAGAGCATGTAAACTTAGGATCCCCTATGTCAACAAATGGGTTTAACTGAATGTAAGGGAGCCTAAACTGGCATAGGGTTCTTCAGTATATTCCCTAGCATTTGGCCCGGTCTATTTTGAAAGGACTCCTGAGATGGGTTTCCAGCATGGCCCTCCGGAGACAATTCCACAGTCCAATAAATCCTGCTGCTAGGATGTTCTCACTCTATGAAACATTCTCCATGAAAGCAAAGCTTCTTCATGTATATGCAAACACTGGTGGTCAAGTCTGCTCCCATGTCATTTCTCTTTAAATGAACTACTCTCATTCCTGGGGAGAACTTCATACCTAAACCATACAGAGAGAAGCAAGCACCCAAAGTACATAGTTCATTTTCCAAGTCACTGCCTGTTACTATGGCTATCCACACTGCCACCCAAATGGCTTGCAAATTATTCATTTTAACCCAAAATACATGTGAGTGGCCAGAAGAACCAGATTTGGTTATGCTCATTCCTGCTTTTACGGCGTGACAAAGACAGAGGCGAATAGGAGGAAAAATTCTGAGTTTAAGTTAATGCAGATCTTAGCTTAAATTACTTGGGCTTGTCATCATCTGCATGTGTGTAATCACTAAGGGGTTATCTGATTACATGTGTTTTTTTCACAACTGTCGGCTAAGTCCTATACCCACATGAAAAATTCAGCATTTGGGAACATTATATGCAATTATGACTCTCCCTGAAGGATATTGTGTCCATAAAACACAAGACTGGTGATGTAGCAGGGCTATAAGAGGCTTGCTTATAGACTCTAGGTACACAGACCTGTGCTGCCCCTAATACTGTGTGACTGTAGAGAGCCTTTGCGTTGCATACTAATAACCTGTATTTGTGGTATGTAACATTTTCTCTATGCATATAATAGAATTTGCTGGGAAAAGTCTCTCTCACTCACACATATTATTGGAACTTACTCTCAGGCACCTCAAGTTTGTCTAATGCCTGCATAAGCCATGAATGTAACAAGCAGCTGTGACACATTCTGAAGCTGTAACTTCCAAAATAAGTGTTGCCCACTACTGATTTGTTTTGAAAGAGGGTAAGGAGACGATTTGCCATTGCTTCCCCACAGTGGAAGCTTTATGGAGCAGACTGAATTTTGCAATTCTTTGTGACTGTCAGCTTGTTTGTGTTTTAGCAGGCAAGAAGAACCCACCATCCAAGGGCAAGGTAGTGCTAACCAACATGAAGATACTGAGCAACGAAGAGAGTCAAACCCAGGGGTTGACAGGAAAGCCACCTGCAGCCATGGACTTTGCAGAGGAATCCAGGCTTCCCAAAGTTGAAATCCCATTAGAATGCCAGGGAAATCTGGGCACAAGAGACACCTCTTCAAAACCAGACTATGTGGCCACCCTGTCTGACCTCAGCACCTTAGAGTCCAAGTGCCAGCTTCACAGATTCTCCAAATTTGAATCAGAGGATTCTGGGGTTGAATTGCCAAGTGGAGCCAATTCTCCGTCTACACCAACAGGCTCAGAGAAGAGCTTTGTGCTTCACACCAGAGACTCATCTTGTGACTCTGGAGTGCTCAGCACCTCTTCTTCTCCGGGAATTGACCATGTCATAATGAGAAAGTGTAAAGACATCAGAGAAACCAGCCAGTGTGCTTCAGATAGTGAAAAGCAAGTTGAATATTACAGCCAGGCAGCAGACGTGGTGCAGATCCCTACAGCTTCCCTGGAAGATTTCAGTGACTGTCAAGAGGGAGAAAGTCCTAATAAACTTTTTGGCCAAAGTGAAGGACAATATTTTGAAGAGAAACCCAGGAAAGAGATAGACCTTTCCATTAAAGAAACTCCTCCAGCTGCTGCCCACATAGAAGAGCAAAGGCCAATCACCAACCGTTACAAAGAGACCTTTGGGAGGATGCAAGAACTTCAGCTCCATGGACATCAGCTCAAAAAGTATCCCACGAGCGACAGCCTGGATGAGTACATGGATGAGTGCTGTCGATTAAGTGAGGTAAGAAACCAGACATGCAAATTGGAATGCTACATGTGGGATTTTCAAATTAGAATAATAGAATATCAGGGTTGGAAGGGACCTCAGGAGGTCATCTAATCCAACCCCCTGCTCAAAGCAGGACCAATCCCCAACTAAATCATCCCAGTCAGGGCTTTGTCAAGCCTGACCTTAAAAACCTCTAAGGAAGGAGATTCCACCACCTCCCTAGGTAACCCATTCCAGAGTGATCAAAATTAGTCTAAGCTGCACAGGTAAAAATCCCATTAAGTTCAATGGGAGCAGAGTTAGGCCAACTCTGAGTGCTTTGGAAACCCCCACTCTGAAGTATTATGGTCTGCAGAGAACTGTAGTTGATTTTACAGGACTGTAATTTACATGAAGTGACATTTTTGAGGAACTTATGAGCATAAGGGCCAGAGCCTCAGCTGGTGAAAATCAACAGAGTGAATAGTGCTAGGCCAATTTACACCAGCTGAGGCTTTGGCTCAGAGAGTCTTGCACTGAAGGGTGGAGTTGCTGCTGCTATTAAACACACAGACACACACATTTTGAAGGGGTGGTGGAGTGGTGAGCATGCTAGCCCATCTCATGGTATAGCACCACCTGGGATACTATGGGGTGGAGGTCACAGGCCTAGAAATTTGATAATACAGTGCAACTTCAGGGCATGGTCATCTCTATTACTGGAAACAGTGGCTCCTTTGTATAGTGAGTGAACGTGGACTAAATGCATGAGAGGAACACTGCAGAGCTGCTTGCATTCACACTTTAAGACAAAGATCCCATTTTGACTAGCGAATATCACACAAGAGCAGCAGAAACCTCAGTGCTTTGAGATCAGCAGGTGGAAGGTGCTGCATATGCATAGAACAGGGATCGGCAGTCTTTCAGAAGTGATGTGCTGAGTTTTCATTTATTCACTCTAATTTAAGGTTTTGCGTGCCGGTAATACATGTTAACGTTTTTAGAAGGTCTCTTTCTATAAGTCTATAATATAAAACTAAACTATGGTTGTATGTAAAGTAAATAAGGTTTTTAAAATGTTTAAGAAGCTTCATTTAAAATTAAATTAAAATGCAGAGCCCCCTGGACCAGTGGCCAGGACCTGGGCAGTGTGAGTGCCACTGAAAATCAGCTCACATGCTGCCTTTGGCATGCATGCCATAGGTTGCCTACCCCTGGCATAGAGCATTCTCCTCCTCGAAAGCTTGGCCAGTTTCATGGACTTATTTGCTTCTCCATCACAGTGTAGAATGTGCACCTGCTGAGTCTGAAATGCAGCTAGAAAAGTGTTTCAGTCACTGAGAACAAGATGACTTTTTGTGCAGCTGCTCTTTGTTGGCAAGAGTTTGCTCTAGTGCTTTGCTTCATGTGCTGACAGACTATTGACTTGCTACCTTGTGCATCTGCTTTCAAGATCCAGCAAGGAGAAAATATAATCAAGTAATTAATTCTTGAGAGAGAGAGAGAGAGAGAGAGAGAGAGAGAGAGAGAGAGAGCGCGCAAGAGCAAAGTATACTGTGATCAAAAGGAAGGAGCTATACGGCCTTGTCAAACAATAATCCTGCAAACACACTGAGCATGCTGAAAGATGCACAATGGAGAAACTCTTCTCCTGATGTCCTTCTCCCTCCCAACAGCTCGTCTATTATGCCTAGTCTACACTACATAGTTAGCTTGATGTACGCTGCCTTGTGCCAACCTATCCCTGGAAGTGTCTTCGCTTGAATTTGGCTCTTGCTGACTTAAGTGCCTCTCTATGCTGATTTAGTAATACCACCTCCCCGAGCAGCGTAGAATCACAGATGATGTAGTTAGGTCGACGCAGTGTCAGTGTGGACACTGCATTTCATACGTCAACTTGTTACTAGCCTTCAGGAGCCATCCCACAATGTCCCACATTCAGGGCTGGCTCCAAGCACCTGCTTGCTGCACTGGTGCCTGGGGCAGCCAACGCAAAGGGGCGGCATGTCCGGGTCTTCAGTGGCAATTTGGCGGCGGATCCCTTGGTCCCTCTCGGAGGGAAGGACCTGCCACCGAATTGCTGCCGAAGAATGAAGTGGTGGCGGTAGAGCTGCTGCCGAAGTGCCGCCGATCGCGGCTTTTTTTTTTTCCGCTGCTCAGGGTGGCAAAAACGCTGGAGCTAGCCCTGCCCACATTGACAATACAATCGATAAAAGTGTTCCTGGTGAGGACGTGCACCGCCAACACAAGAAGCCAAAGTGTACACACACAAGTGATTTAATAACTGCAGTGGCTGTCTACTGCTGTAAGTTAGGTAGACAATTTTATAGTGTAGACATGGCCTTAGACAAGCACCAGAGCAGTACTAAGGCCTGCCACTTGCCTAATTCTCATTGATTCTAGTGAGGGTTGGATCTCTAAATCCCTTTGAGATCTGAGTTTAAGCACCCATGCCAAGATTTTCAAGTGTGACTAGTGGTTCTGGGTGCCTCCATTTTTGGGGGGTGCAACTTGAGACACTAAAGGGACCTGAGATTCTAGAAAGTGCTGTGCACCCAGTCTATCAAAATCTGGCCCCATGAGGTGTCTCATGTTGGGCACCCTACATCACTAATCAATTTGCAGGCATCTTAGTCCTTAAACTTAGATTGTGAGGTCTTTGGGGCGGTCGTCTCATGATGTGTGCGCACAGAACCTAGCATAATGGGGCATCCAATAAACAGACTGCATTTAAAATGAAAGGTAATGATGGATCAAGGCCTTAGCCTACACCCGCACTTTCCCCACCAGTTAGGTCAGGGGTCCCCAATGTGGATGACGCAGCTTGTCGGCGGCATTCCGGCGGTGACACCTATTGACATTGCCGCTTGTTGGCGGAATTTCGGCAGATGCTCGTCCGCTGCCACGGTCCTCTGTGGCTCGTCGTCTGGTGTCCACCAGACGAAAAATGTTGGGGACCACTGACTTAGGTGCTGTACACATACATAGTAAACACACTTTATTTGGAACCCTCCTAAAGATATTGTCTGTTGGCCGCTAAGATCTGTACTCAAACCTTCCAGCTATCTCCAGTCTCCATAATGAGCCAGACAGTCCTGAACATTGAGGAAGTTCATAACAGACTGACCGAAAGGATCCAGCTATGTTCATGGCATACTTGCAGAGAAGTCAGATAAAAATATCAAATACTCCTGTTGTACAGTTGCACTGTAACACTACTTTATTTTTTAGAATCTAGAACAATAACACACACTAATCAAAAGCAGAGACACAAAGCTGGATACTTCCTGAGGCAGAGAGGCACAGCTCTCCCCACCTTATTCTAGGCTGACTGCCTGCTTGCTTCAGCTGCCTAGCCTGCAGGTAGACCAGGAAACAGCCCCAGACCCCTGCCCACTGTTAAAGTGACAACTTGCAATTCCAACAGTCCTCAGTACAAGACAAGTTCCCCTCTTTGATGTACACAGCATACATGCCATGTGGTAGGACTGAACAGCCCCTTGCTCCCTTCTCTCACAAGGCACCAATATAAAAACACGTTAAGCAATATTTTCTAAAGTAACAGAGGCCTACTAGTTGGGTGCATCTTTCAAAAGGGGCTGGCACAGGCCAGCTCGGGGCAAGGAGCTTAGGGGTGACTACAAGAGCAGGAGAGTTCTGCAAAAACTGGGGTGGTGACCCCATCTGACAGCCACATTAACTGTCTGAAAAGTACTTTAAATCCTTTGTGAAATGGAGCCTCAGTTTCCCACTAAAGGGAGCGTTGACATAAATCCAAGAGTAAATTCTAAAGAGGCTTAAGAGGAAATGAAGCCGTCTCCGTGGTTTGTTCTTCTTTTTTAATATCCTCACTGGCTGAATGGTGAAGCTCTAAGTCAATGCCCAGAAGCTAATTTTTTGTAGCTGTACAAATGCAGCAGTGATTTATGCTAGAAGAGGGTACAGTGCATATTAATGGAGCAGATAAATACTGCAGTATGTCAAGAACAGCAGCTACTAGAACTAGAATGATGCAAGATAAAGACTGTCCAGTATGTTAGGCCATAAGGCAGGTTTTGTGCAACAAATGGAGGATGGATTGAAAAATCTTTTAAAAGCCATGGCCCAGATGTTCAGCTGCTGTAAGTAATGTACTCCCACTGAAGACTGTATTTACACCAACTGAGCCTGTGGCTTCCGACCTCTGTTTTCTTGATCAAGGCGCCCTGGATACAACATGGAGCTCAGGATCCAAACTCCACTCTAGATCCAGACTGACCCAAATGTCCTTTAAATGCCATCTCCTGGTTAGAAAGATACCACCAGTGGCCGTTCCAGTGTATTCTGATCTGCTTGACTAGCCTGGCAAAGTGAGCCCCCTCTTGTTGGGCCAGTTCTAAATAGAATGAGGGGGTTGGTTTGGTTCTTCTATTTCATGCTGGTGAAAAGTGCCAGGATGACAGTCCTGCACCTTCATGTAGCCACAGGACAAGCATAGTCTGGGTAACAGCAACCCAAGCGTTCTCTCTTCTGCAAACCTTCCTTGGAGGGACCACCTCAGTCTCCATGGCCTGTTCATTCAGCTACTGCAACTGCTAACATAGGGGGTAGCTGTGGTGGTAGTGTTTGTGACGTGGACACTTGTCCACTGAGAAGTGAGCTGCAAGCCATCAAACAGCCATATCAGATGGTGATGAATTTTGACTTTGTCTGGATTAATGTCATCAACTCAAGCTGATTACAGTGTTACCAATCCCCTGAGTCAACCCAGTCCCTTGGAATATTTCTCTTTAGACACTGGTATGGTACAGCAAGAAGGAGAAAGCCACAGGAGGACATCACAGTCCAGTACCACTTCCATAGCATGGGTGTGCCATGCAGAGGAAGCTGCAAGCTATCAGTGAGCATGGCTGTTCCTGGAAAGCAACGTAAAATACAGGGTGGGGAAGATTAGAAAAGTACAGAATGATTCCTCTGCTTCCTGTTATTCAGGAGTCTTAACAAAGCCGTCAGCTTCCACTGACAAGTGTTTTCCACTCAGCCTATGACATCACTAATTGAGTGTTCCAAGCCCAGGATGTGCTGTTTGCAATAACATTCCAGGGCTGTTGAAATGTTGCCTTGCACATTCTTTGGGATCCTGGAGCGCTGTGGGTAAAAGAGCCACACTCCATAGAAAGGGTGAGCCGAGCAAGGAGCAGAGGAGAATCAAAGCCTGTAGTAAGAGCACAGCCTCCAAACTAATCCTGCCTGAGAGTAAGAGGGGCGGGGAGTGGCACTATATGTGAAAGAAAATGTAGAAGCAAATGAAGTAAAAATCTTAAGTGAATCCACATGTTCCATAGAATCTCTATGGATAGAAATTTCATGCTCTAATAAGAATATAATATTAGGGATCTATTATCGACCACCTGACCAGGACAGTGATAGTGATGATGAAACGCTAAGGGAAATTATAGAGGCTATCAAAATTAAGAACTCAATAATAGTGGGGGATTTCAATTATCCCCATATTGACTGGGAACATTTCACTTCAGGATGAAATGCAGAGATAAAATTTCTTGATACTTTAAATGACTGCTTCATGGAGCAGCTGGTATGGGAACCCACAAGGGGAGAGGCAACTCTAGATTTAATCCCAAGTAGAGCGCAGGAGCTGGTCCAAGAGGTAACTATAACAGGACCACTTGGAAATAGTGACCATAATACAATAGTATTCAACATCCCTGTGGTGGGAGGAACATCTCAACAGCCCAACACTGTGGCATTTAATTTCAAAAGGGGGAACTATGCAAAAATGAGGGGGCTAGTTAAACAGAAGTTAAAAGGTACAGTGACTAAAGGGAAATCCCTGCAAGCTGCATGGGCGCTTTTTAAAGACACCATAATAGAGGCCCAACTTCAATGTATACCCCAAATTAAGAAACAGTAAAAGAACTAAAAAAGAGCCACCGTGGCTTAACAACCATGTAAAAGAAGCAGTGAGAGATAAAAAGACTTCCTTTAAAAAGTGGAAGTCAAATCCTAGTGAGGCAAATAGAAAGGAGCATAAACACTGCCAAATTAAGTGCAAGAGTGTAATAAGAAAAGCCAAAGAGGAGTTTGAAGAACGTCTAGCCAAAAACTCCGAAGGTAATAACAAAATGTTTTTTAAGTACATCAGAAGCAGGAAGCCTGCTAAACAACCAGTGGGCCCCCTTGATGATCGAAATATAAAAGGAGCGCTTAAAGACGATAAAGTCATTGCGGAGAAACTAAATGGATTCTTTGCTTCAGTCTTCACGGCTAAGGATGTTAGGGAGATTCCCAAACCTGAGCTGGCTTTTGTAGGTGACAAATCTGAGGAACTGTCACAGATTAAAGTGTCACTAGAGGAGGTTTTGGAATTAATTGATAAACTCAACATTAACAAGTCACCAGGACCAGATGGCATTCACCCAAGCGTTCTGAAAGAACTCAAATGTGAAGTTGTGGAACTATTAACTAAGATTTGTAACCTTTCCTTGAAATCAGCTTCTGTACCCAATGACTGGAAGTTAGCTAATGTAATGCCAATATTTTAAAAGGGCTCTAGAGGTGATCCCGGCAATTACAGACTGGTAAGTCTAACATCGGTACCAGGCAAATTAGTCGAAACAATAGTTAAGAATAAAATTGTCAGACACATAGAAAAACAAACTGCCGAGCAATAGTCAACATGGTTTCTGTAAAGGGAAATCGTGTCTTACTAATCTATTAGAGTTCTTTGAAGGGGTCAACAAACATGTGGACAAAGGAGATCCAGTGGACGTAGTGTACTTAGATTTCCAGAAAGCCTTTGACAAGGTCCCTCACCAAAGGCTCTTACGTAAATTAAGCTGTCATGGAATAAAAGGGAAGGTCCTTTCATGGATTGAGAACTGGTTAAAAGACAGGGAACAAAGGGTAGGAATTAATAGTAAATTCTCAGAATGGAGAGGGGTAACTAGTGGTGTTCCCCAAGGGTCAGTCCTCGGACCAATCCTGTTCAACTTATTCATAAATGATCTGGAGAAAGGGGTAAACAGTGAGGTGGCAAAGTTTGCAGATGATACTAAACTACTCAAGATAGTTAAGACCAAAGCAGATTGTGAAGAACTGTTGTGAGTCAACAGTGTGCCCAGTGTGCCCTTGTTGCCAAGAAGGCTAATGGCATTTTGGGTTGTATAAGTAGGGGCATTTCCAGCAGATCAAGGGATGTGATCATCCCCCTCTACTCAGCACTGGTGAGGCCTCATTTGGAGTACTGTGTCCAGTTTTGGGCCCCACACTACAAGAAGGATGTGGATAAATTGGAGAGAGTCCAGCGGAGGGCAACAAAAATGATTAGGGGGCTGGAGCACATGACTTATGAGGAGAGGCTGAGGGAACTGGGATTGTTTAGTCTGCAGAAGAGAAGAATGAGGGGGGATTTGATAGCTGCTTTCAACTACCTGAAAGGTGGTTCCAAAGAGGATGGATCTAGACTGTTCTCAGTGGTAGAAGATGACAGAACAAGGAGTAATGGTCTCAAGTTGCAGAGGGGGAGGTTTAGGTTGGATATTAGGAAAAACTTTTTCACTAGTAGGGTGGTGAAGAACTGGAATGGGTTACCTAGGGAGGTAGTGGAATCTCCTTCCTTAGAGGTTTTTAAGGTCAGGCTTGACAAAGCCCTGGCTGGGATGATTTAGTTGGGTTTGGTCCTGCTTTGAGCAGGGGGTTGGACTAGATGACCTCCTGAGGTCCCTTCCAACCCTGAGATTCTATGATTCTATGATTCTATGATTCTATGAACTTCAAAAAGATCTCACAAAACTAAGTGATTGGGCAACAAAATGGCAAATGAAATTTAATGTGGATAAATGTAAAGTAATGCACATTGGAAAAAATAACCCCAACTATACATACAATATGATGGGGGCTAATTTTGCTACAACGAGTCAGGAGAAAGATCTTGGAGTCATCGTGGATAGTTCTCTGAAGATGTCCACTCAGTGTGCAGAGGCGGTCAAAAAAGCAAACAGGATGTTAGGAATCATTAAAAAGGGGATAGAGAATAAGACTGAGAATATATTATTGCCCTTATATAAATCAATGGTACGCCCACATCTCTAATACTGCGTACAGATGTGGTCTCTTCATCTCAAAAAAGATATACTGGCACTAGAAAAGGTTCAGAAAACGGCAACTAAAATGATTAGGGGTTTGGAGAGGGTCCCATTTGAGGAAAGATTAAAGAGGCTAGGACTCTTCAGCTTGGAAAAGAGGAGACTAAGGGGGGATATGATAGAGGTATATAAAATCATGAATGATGTGGAGAAAGTGGATAAGGAAAAGTTATTTACT
Source organism: Mauremys mutica (assembly GCF_020497125.1). Classification (NCBI taxonomy): domain Eukaryota; kingdom Metazoa; phylum Chordata; order Testudines; family Geoemydidae; genus Mauremys; species Mauremys mutica. Next base: position 54,560,140 of record NC_059078.1, on the reverse strand, counting down.
TATTCCCATAATACAAGAACTAGGGGTCACCAAATGAAATTAATAGGCAGCAGGTTTAAAACAAATAAAAGGAAGTTCTTCTTCACGCAGTGCACAGTCAGCTTGTGGAACTCCTTACCTGAGTAGGTTGTGAAGGCTAGGACTATATCAGCGTTTAAAAGAGAACTGGATAAATTCATGGTGGTGAAGTCCATAAATGGCTAATAGCCAGGATGGATAAGGAAGGGTGTCCCTAGCCTCTGTTTGTCAGAGGATGGAGATGGATGGCAGGAGAGAGATCACTTGATCATTGCCTGTTAGGTTCACTCCCTCTGGGGCACCTGGCACTGGCCACTGTCAGTAGACAGGATACTGGGCTAGATAGACCTTTGGTCTGACCCGGTACGGCCGTTATGTTCTTATGTTCTAAGGCGACACCTATTATTATGTTAGTACCTGACGATCCTGAGCTTGATTGGGGCCTTACTGTAGGGGGTGATGTACAAACCCCAATGATGGACATTCTGTGCCCGAAGAGCTTACAGTCCCAAGAGACAAGAACGGCAATGGGTGGCAGAGCCAGGATTAGAATCCAAGTGTCCTGACTTCCCATGCAGTTTAATGCCCTATCTGCTGGCCCACACTTCTTTCCCAGAGGGCTACAAACTCATTGGTTTTACTATCTTCAGACACACCCACATATTTGACTTGGTTTTCTGGGAAGTAAGAGAGCAGAAGCACTATAGCTCACTGCTGTGGATGGTGCCTAGCACTTGACTTTGCTTGCATCCATGTGTAGCCTTCACTCACATTCACCCTAACACGCAACACACCACACAAAGTTTACAAGCCTTGTGTGACCTTTATATAGCTGGCTCAGGACTCCAGAACATCCTCCCTTTGGAGACCAGGAAAAGCCTCCCCATTCCAACTTCAGATCATGCCATAAGATCCAGCTCTTCTCCATAGTACTCTCCAAAGAGTCATAATGGAAGAAAATCCCAGGGCATGCACCAAATTAACAGCCCATGATTGAGCCCAGAGCAGGACAGAGCACTGATGAGATGCTCACAATCATGAGTCCTGATTACACCTAGATTAGGCAAGGGAGGCCCTTGTCCCCTGGCAGCACCAACTGAACTTAAACCCCTTACAGCAGCTATATACCAGCCACAGGTGGTAGGCAAATAGCTAGAGACTGAGGGACAGATTTGCAGCTCGTGTAGCTCCACCAACGTCCAAAGAGCTAGGGTGAGTTGCACCCAATCCGCTGAAGATCTTGCCCAGAGACTGTAGCTATCATCTTAAACATTTTCCCTGTGGATCCTCAGATATTTATAACCTCATTTTAAAAACAAAGGCCAGATCCAAAGAACTATGTTGATTAACACTAGCTGAGGATCAGGCACCCAAATGTTAGTGATCAATGGCTCCATGTCTAGTTGGCAGCCAGTATCAAGCTGAGTGCCCCAAAGGTTGGTCCTGGGGCCAGTTTTGTTCAATATCTTCATTAATGATCTGGAGGATGGTGTGGACTGCACCCTCAGCTTTGCAGATGACACTAAACTTTGAGGAGTGGTAGATATGCTGGAGGGTAGGGATAGGATACAGAGGGACCTAGACAAATTGGAGGATTGGGCCAAAAGAAATCTGATGAGGTTCAGCAAGGACAAGTGCAGAGTCCTGCACTTAAGATGGAAGAATCCCATGCACTGCTACAGACTAGGGTGGCTAGGCAGCAGTTCTGCAGAAAAAGGACCTAGGGATTACAGTGGACGAAAAGCTGTCAACAGTGTCCCCTTGTTGCCAAGAAGGCTAATGGCATTTTGGGCTGTATAAGTAGAGGCATTGCCAGCAGATTGAGGGATGTGATCATTCCCCTCTATTCGGCATTGGTGAGGCCTCATCTGGAGTACTGTGTCCAGTTTTGGGCCCCACACTACAAGAAGGATGTGGAAAAATTGGAAAGAGTCCAGTGGAGGGCAACAAAAATGCTTAGGGGGCTGGAACACATGACTTATGAGGAGAGGCTGAGGGAACTGGGATTGTTTAGTCTGCAGAAGAGAAGCATGAAGGGGGATTCGATAGCTGCTTTCAACTATCTGAAAGTGGGTTCTAAAGAGAACTGAGGTCCCTTCCAACCCTGATATTCTATGATTCTATGTTTAGGGCTTGGTGAGGAGGTCTAGGCCAGCTTCTGTTCTCAGTTACATCAATCAGTCTAAATTTGGAATAATGCCATTGAATTCACAGTAGCGTTGCTGGGCTGGATCCTCAGCTGGTATAAATCAGCATAGCTCTGTTAAAGTCAATGGAGCCATGTTGATTTATACCAGCATAGGAACTGGCCCACTCAGTATTTAAGCCAATGTATCTGAAAGCAGGATTTGGTCCCCTCTAAATTCCCAAAAGTTAGCTGTTTTTTATTTTGCCCCTTGTCCAACCATCCCTGTCTCCTCACCCCAGAACAGCAGTGGATATATTTTTTACTGCTACATATTTATCACCGTGTCAAAAATGGCTTTTGCTCAAACATTATAAAAAATCACCTTCAGGTAGGAATAATGGAATATTTCAGCCCTGATGATGAATATTTCAAGGAAGCTAGAATCATATGGAATTTGAAGGAGGGGACTTGCAATGGAATCTGTTTTGTAATCTGTGACAAAGTTCCTCCTCTACCTTGGTGGGGCCTGTGCTTATTGGCAGATTTGCTCACCTCACAGATGCACCCTGTGGGTCAGGAAACAGCCCAGAGACCTTCCCCTCTGGTAGAACCCACAGTCCAAGTCAATTCCTCCTGTGTTTGATCAGGAGTTGGGAGGTTTGGGGGGAACCCGGGCCTGCTCTCTTCTCCGGGTTCCAGCCCAGGGCCCTGTGGATTGCAGCTGTCTAGAGTGCCTCCTGGTACAGATGTGCGACAGCTACAACTCCCTGGGCTACTTCCCCATGGCCTCCTCCCAACACCTTTGTCCTCACCACCAGACCTTCCTCCTGATGTCTGATAACACTTGTACTTCTTAGTCCTCCAGCAGTATGCCTACTCACTCTCTGCTTCTTGCATTCCTCTTGCTCCCAGCTCCTCACATGCACTTCCTCTCCTCTGGCTTCATAGCTCCCTCTGGAGTGAGCCGTTTTATAGCATCAGAGGGGCCTTAATTAGAGTCAGGTGCTTAACAGTCTCACCTGACTCTTACTTAGCAGGTTAATTGGAGTCAGGTGTTCTCATTAGCCTGGAGTAGCCCCTGCTCTGGTCACTCAGGGAACAGAAAACTGCTTCTCCAGTGGCCAGTATATCTCCCTTCTACTACTCTGCTGTTCCCAACTGGCCTAGGTCTATCACAAATCATACAGTGGCACAACAGCGAACTAGCCTAGCTCTCTCCCTAGCCTTTAGAAAGATTGACCCCAGGGTGTCATACAGCAGGTTCCGAGCAGCATGCTGCATGAACTGGATGATGATATTTAGGGAGTGTTGCTTAAATATTTCCAGTCTATTGAAAGAAATTCCTGGAAAAGCCACATGGTGTTTCTTGCTGAGCAACCATTAGGGAGGTAACTTGCTGTATTGCCCAATCAAAAACTTTCTGTAGTTGACATGAGCTCTATCAGTTTCAGGCACATAAAAAATTAATTGAGACATAACCCTAATCCAAATTGGGTGTATTGCACAGCAGTGCAGCGAAGGTGCCCGTTTCCAGGTTGTCATAAATAAACAGATCAGGGTTAAGGTCTCTTTTCCCTGGAAAGGGTTAACAAGCTCAGTAACCTGAGAAACACCTGACCAGAGGACCAATCAGGGACAAGATAATTTCAAATCTCTGTGGAGGGAAGCCTTTGTCTGTGTTCTTTGTTAGAGTCTCTCTTGGGAGTTAAGAGAGGCCAGTCATGTCTCCAAGTTCTCCTGGAGTAGTTCCTACTATCCAATAGTGAGTATTAATTAGAAAGGCGGATTAGTTTTATAATTTGATTTCTACATTTGCAATTGTGTGTTTGCTGAAGGAAATTCTTTATTTCTGTTTGCTGTTACTTTGCTTTTACTGAGAAAGAAAGGAGGGGGGGATTCTCTCCAGAGATTAATAAGTTTAGACCCTGTGTATTGTTCCATTTTGGTATTACAGAGGCAGTTTACTTTCTTTTTATTCTTTAATAAATCTTTTCTGTTAAGGACTTGGTTGATCTTTCCTTGGGTGGATCCTCAGGGAAAGGGGAGGAGGGAGGCATCCCTCTGTAGTTGGATCCCGGTATCTCTCCTAGGAAAAGGGAGGGGGGAGGAAGCAGGAGGGAATGGTTTATTTCTCCTAGGTGTAAGAACTCCATGGATTTGGGGCTCTTGGGATCCCCAAGGATTTTGGGGAAGGACTGTGTCCCAATACACGTACATTATTGGGTGGTGGCAGCTTTTACCAGATCTAAACTAGGATTTAAGTTTAGAAGGATCCATGCAGGTCCCCACCTTGTGAACCCAACAGCTCCAAGTGGGGGTGAGACCTATGACACAGGTATATACTCCACTGCCGAAGGACAGAAGCAGTGAACTTGCATTGTAACTGCAGGGCAGTTGCAATAAATTTAGGGCTTGCCTGATGCTTAAAATCCTTCAGTCCTCATTTTGTCCTCTGGTAAACTAATGTTTTGGGATCACTGGAAGCTCTGGGAGCTATTAGCAAAGAGAGACATTGAAAACTAAAGGCCTGTTCAAAGCCCCTTAAAGAAAGCCTTCTAATGATTTCAAGGGGCTTTGGCTCTGACCTTAAATACCCATAAAAGCAGAATGTTTAATTTCTGCTGACAGGAGTAGCAGGCCCTGTGTACTAGGGTGTTAGATAAATCTTCTTTTCTTCATTTGCATTTGCTAGGATAGCTATAGGATGATGCTAATCACTTAAACTGAAGATTACCCAAGAGGATAATTCAGATTACCTGCCCTCTGAAGAATTGTTTGGGAATCTGAGTGGCCAGCATGCCAGCCAAGTTGGATCTGTTTTTTAATCTGATTTAGATCCTCAGCTGGATTGTCACCCTAGCTCCATGGACCTCTTGGGGCGTGGCTAGAGCACACTGCATTGCAACTATTCTCTCCTTCCCAGGGCCCACGAGGGCTCATAGGCAGCAGAGCATTAGTTTTAGCACCCTAAGGGTGCTGCCATAAGGTCACCATCTCAGAGCGCCCCCCACCCCTTGGCTTCCCCATCTCCAGTGCTCAGTTAGGCTAAGAAAACCCACTAATATGCAGATCTCAGATCACAAAATAAAGTTCAATGCCATAACTCAAAAGATTCTGGCTCCTCCCCCTTCTGTGACTCCAGGTTCTTCACCAGTCTCACTCATCCTTCAGCCTGGAGGGCTCAGCCCCAGAAGCCCCTGCTAGAGTTTAAATGGGACAAAGGAAGGATACACATTAATAGCTTCTGCCCACCCTGGGCTTATTGTTATTATCACAGCCCTCCTAGGATATCTCCCCATTCCCCAGGGCATTCCTCTGGCTCTGGCATCGGCAGTCGGATGGCATCGGCAGGCCTCCCTGCACCTGGCCTATTCTCCTTCTTCCTGGCTCCCAAGACTCTTTATATAGCTCTTGTTTAGGGTTGCCAACCCTCCAGGATTGTCCTGGAGTCATCAGGATTACATCATGTGATGAAATCTGCAGGAATTCATCCAACCAAAGTTGGCAACCCTACTCTTGAGCCTAGGTGCTACCCTGCCTGCTAATTGGGTCTAGCCAGGGCACACCTGCTCAATCACAGGAGGACTGAGATCCTCTCCCTTAAAGGGGCGCAATCACCCTGGGACAGTTGCTCTGACTTGCACTGAGGGCCAGGTAGGCCCCTGGCTGCCTCATAGCACAAGGAGCACAAATGCATGGCTTCCCATGAGCCCAGGAAAGGAGAGAATAGCTGTAGTGCAGTGTGCTCCAGCCACAGCTCTGTAGGTCAATGGAGGTAGGGCAATTTACCCCAGCTGAGAATCTAAGCCAGCTGGCTCCTGATCCCTTCCTGCCCCAAGCACGCAGTATGTGAGCATCAGGGTTTTCTTTCCTCTTTCTTTCCCTTAATGATTTTACAAACAAAACAAAAAACAATAGAATATTTCAACTGACATATTATGCACTACTACTGATACAGTAGGAAATAAATATAAAAATGGGGGGAAAGTCCTAGCAAAAAAATTAATTTGGAAAATTTTCCCAAACTGAAGTTTTTCAGAAATTCCAATTTGCAGGAAATTTCAGCGAAATTTGGTTTTGTTCTGATTTGGACCAAAACCCATTTTCAGAGTGTCAAAATTTCCTGCAAACTACAAATTTCAAGTGTCAACCAGGTCTAGTGCCCAGCAATTTTGAGGAGCCCATCTTGAGGCACCTTAAAGGAGCCTGATTTCAGAGGGTGGGTGCTCAGCACTTTCTGAAAATTGGGTGTCTCAAGTTGGGCACCCAAAAAGTCATTTTTGAAAATTGTGGCAAGAGTCCATAGAACACGAGTTTTTTATTTTTTTCTGAATGGAACACATTGATTCTATGTTCTCTGAATGCTCTTGGATCCCTGTTTCCTTCCTGCTGCACAGATGTTTTAAAGATACATTTTTTATATTGGAGCAAAATCCATCCTGACCTCCTTTTTAAATAGTTCTGTCCATAAAAGAGTGCTACCAATCATAAGGAAAGTGAGCTACTAGTCCTCATTTATTCAGTGTCACATTATTTAATACAATTTCACAGGATTTACGTCACGGACTCAGACCTAAAACCAACTGAACATAAGACCAGATTTTATAAATAACATTGTATCATTGTTTATTTAAAAATAATCCTGATGCTGAATATTTTTTGAACCCACCAAGAACTTTTTGACATAATGGAAAGACAGGAAGAGACCCGAGGTTTGTATTTCCCTCCTAAAATGTGTACTGCTGTGAGAAAGGACACAGAGTGAGCTTCCCACTTTTGTAGAGGCAACTAACTTTCTGACGTAAGATAAACTTTAAAGCAGAGCTTTTGTAAAAATCTGGGTTTATTTTACTTACTGATATCACATGCCATCGACAGGCAGAGCCAATGTGTAAATGAGCTTCTGTGTGTCTTTGTTAGTGAGATGTTCAACAGATTAATCTTACAATAAATATGACTAATGCGTTTGCCAGACAAGGCAGCCAGATGCAGAAAATGCAACTGGACAAAATTGTTGCCTTTCTTCTGACACTACTGTCTCACGCTGGCACCAGAGTGGCCCCTCTGCTGAGTGACAGTGGAATTGTGGGGCCTTCCAAGTCAGCTTCCCAGTGAAAGAGAAATCAGTAATGCATAATCAGGTTATAGTCTGAGTCTATTTTGCTACATAGTGTGGAATAGAAGCAGTCACAAACAGCATGTAGACAATCCCCTCTTCCAGATGTTACAGCTCACCCACCAATGCTTGCTTCAAGCTGCTCTGGCCCAAGAATTGCCACCAAATATAGAGAATAAAGCAGAGGGCAAACCTTTGCTATTGGTCACGGTGTCTCCCAAAGGACAATGGCATAACAAAACGTAACAACAATACAGCATTTCGTCCAAAGACTGAACATTTACTCACATGCTAAGAAATGGAACATGTAAGTCTATGTGTATGTCAAAGGGTGTGCCTCCTCTGTAGTGACCCCCTATTGGCCAAATGTGGCTCTGCAGCCCATTGCCTCAGTTTCCCTTTCAAAGTCCCAGGAATAATTCATAGAGATTTATATACAATAACAAACCTCTTTCTTGGGGACTGGTTTGTTAACATATAAAGCAAAGTAAAACCAAAGCAAAGTCTCTTTCATCTATTCCTTTCACAGTATCCCACGGCCCTTCTCCTCCCTGAGGTCTGGCTGGCTCCAAGCCTCTCCTCCAGGCACACTTTTGAGCCATCTCAGGGCTCTATCCCTCAATCCACCCTAGATGCATCCGTTCCCAGCCTGCAGTCTCTCCTCTTTGCAGTCAGGGTGTTGCACAGGACTCTTTGTGCCAGTGTTTCTGGACTCTCAGCCATTCCTCCAGCAACCTCCTTCAGGAACTCTTCAGCAACTCCCCCAGCTGCTGTCTTTCCCTTCATGAGGCCAAGGTGCCTTCCTTTAAGCCCAGTTGGGTGGCAGGTAATTAGTCACAGATGCACTGCCCTCCACCCCCATTAAAGGGCCAGTCACCCTGTGACAGTGGAATAGACTCATCTAATTCTTGCCATAACCATATAGGGGGCCTAGTCCTGCATACTTTCCTCAAGACAAACGCCCATCGCCACCTGGGTAAGGCACTCAGGGAACCTGATCCAAAGCCTGCTGGAGCCAATGGAAAGACTCCCGTTGACTTCAATGGCTTGAGTTAGGCCCAGAATGAAGTTCACTGCCTAACTGGTGACATGAGGCTAAATCAGCAGTGATGTAGATGTTGGCATAGGTTATACACCTGGAGCCTGGTTCTCTGTCGCCTTCGACATTGTGTCCTTGTCCATACACTTATGCCATGCCACCCAATCAGACTTCCCTACTCACTTACACTGGGGATAGTGTCTTCCACCCACTCTGCATAGCTCCAAATGACTCTGCAAGGTGCAAAGGCAGCAGAGAACTTGTCCCCCAGACTAGGTTAGTCCCAGAGTGGCAAAGCACTGTAGCTTGCACTGACTAAGCAGTAGTTCTGCAGAAAAGGACCTGGGGATTACAGTGGATGAGAAGCTGGATATGGGTCAGCAGTGTGGCCTTATTGCCAAGAAAGCTAACGGCATATTGGGCTGCATTAGTAGGAGCATTGCCAGCAGATCGAGGGAAGTGATTATTCCCCTCTATTTGGCACTGATGAGACCACATCTGGAGTATTGCATCCAGTTTTGGGCCCCCCACTACAGAAAGGATGTGGACAAATTGGAGAGAGTCCAGCAGAGGGCAGTGAAAATTATCAGGGGGCTGGGGCACATGACTTACAAGGAGAGGCTGAGGGAACTAGCCTTGTTTAGTCTGCAGAAGAGAAGTGTGAGGGGGGATTTGATAGCAGCCTTCAACTACCTGAAGGGGGGGTTCCAAAGAGGATGGAGCTCGGCTGTTCTCAGTGGTGGCAGATGACAGAAGAAGGAGCAATGGTCTCAAGTTGCAGTGGAGGAGCTCTAGGTTGGATATTAGGAAACACTGTTTCACTAGGAGGGTGGTGAAGCACTGGAATGGGTTATCTAGGGAGGTGGTGGAATCTCCATCCTTAGAGGTTTTTAAAGCCCAGCTTCACGAAGCCCTGGCTGGGATGATTTAGTTGGGGTTGGTCCTGCTTTGAGCAGGGGATTGGACTAGATGACCTCCCGAAGTCTCTTCCAACCCTGATATTCTATGATTCTATGATCAGACATTTGGTGGGGCCCAAACTCAGCCCTGATGCAGACAGATGCAACTCACATTTATGTCAATGGGCTAAATTCCTCCAGGGTGCAGCTCCATTGATTTCAGTGGAGCTACATCAGGGATGAATTTGACCCTAGGAGTGTAACGGCATACATTCTAGGCCCAGATTCTCACTTATGCTATGGGACTTTTACACCACTCTGGCAGGGTAACCATGGGTGTAAATGAAATATATGGAGTTCAGATGAGCATCTAGTAGTTTGGCTGCCCACTGGAATCCACTCCATCTGAATCTTGAGCCTGAGGGGTTGGGCTGGAAACAGCCTCTCTCTCTGCTTTTCCAGTTCATGCAGCAATGTCGTAAACTGAGGCATCTTGGGGCTATAATAAGGTGAGATTTCATTTTACTGGGACTCCTTAGGTAGCATTGAAAACCTTAGCACTGCTGGGGAGAGAGATGGGGGTTCAGCGTGGGCTGAAAAAAGTGAACCAAACAGACTTTTTCTAACCTCAAAGATAAGGTTAGGGGTTGAGATAAAGGCCTGGGCCAGTTCTCATTTTAACCACACTGCCCACCCGGTGTATTTCTGGTGGCCTGTGAAACTTCAGCCCCCAACTAAAACCTCTCCAGCGCATCATCAAAGATCTACAACCTATCCTGAAAGATGATCCCTCACTCACAGATCTTGGGGGACAGACCTGTCCTCGCTTACAGACTAACCCCCAACCTGAAGCAACCACACATCACTGAACAAAAACACTAACCCAGGAACCTATCCTTGCAACAAAGCCCGATGCCAACTCTGTCCACATATCTATTCAAGTGACATCATTATAGGACCTAATCACATCAGCCATACCATCAGGGGCTCATTCACCTGCACATCTACCAATGTGATATATGCCATTGTGTGCCAGCAATGCCCCTCTGCCATGTACATTGGCCAAACCAGACAGTCTCTACGCAAAAGAATTAATGGACACAAATCTGACAACAGGAATCATAACACTCAAAAACCAGTAGGAGAACACTTTAACCTGTCTGGTCATTCAATGACAGACCTGCGGGTGGCAATTTTGCAACAGAAAAGCTTCAAAAACAGACTCCAACGAGAAACTGCTGAGCTGGAATTGATATGCAAACTAGATACAATCAACTTAGGTTTGAATAGGGACTGGGAATGGCTGAGCCATTACAAACATTGTATCTATCTCCCCTTGTAAGTATTCTCACACTTCTTATCAAACTGTCTGTACTAGGCTATCTTGATTATCACTTCAAAAGCTTTTTTCTTACTTAATTGACCTCTCAGAGTTGGTAAGACAACTCTCACCTTTTCATGCTCTCTGTATGTGTATATATATCTCCTCAATATATGTTCCATTCCATGCATCCGAAGAAGTGGGCTGTAGCCCACAAAAGCTTATGCTCAAATAAATTTGTTAGTCTCTAAGGCAGGGGTCCCCAACCTTTTGAGGACCAGGGACCGGTCGGGAGTGCTCGTCCCGCAGCTCAGCCGGACCGCCCGCAGGCGTGCCTGCGGGAGGTCCACCGGCTCCGGTTGAGCTGCCGCAGGCATGACTGCGGACGGTTCGCTGGTCGCGCGGTTCAGCTGGACCACCCGCAGGCATGCCTGCGGCAGCTCAACCGGAGCCGGTGGTCCTCCCGCAGGCGTGCCTGCGGGTGGTCCACCGGAGCCCCGGGAGCAGCGGACCTCCCGCAGGCATGACTGCGGAGGGAGCGCTCGTCCCACGGCTCGGGTAGACCTCCCGCAGGCACGCCTGCGGGAGGTCCACTGGGTCGGTTCGCGGCCCAGTTTCTAAGAGGCCGCGGACCGGTACCGGGCCGCGGACCGGGGGTTGGGGACCCCTGCTCTAAGGTGCCACAAGTACTCCTGTTCTTGTAACAGGAGAGGCAGGGCAATAGCTGCTCAGAATGATTTCGCCACTGTTGGCCTGTGCTCTGAATGACTTTGTCATTGCAGGTGAACCAAGGGAACACCAAGGCTCTCGGCTCTGGTCTGGGGTATCTGGAACACATCTGTCAGCTGATAGAGAAAATTGGGCAGCTGCAGGAGCACAATCTGCGACTCCAAAAGCAAGTGTGCGGTTTGCAGAAGGAGCAGAAGATGAGCCAGATAAAGGAGGTAAGAACAGATAATCAGGTGCTGTCTGGGCTAGGGGAAAATGCTGCCAACCTCAGCCCTAGCACGGGGGTATAAAACCCCAAAGCAGGGGCTATAACTCCCTAAGTTTCACCCAAAGCGGGGGGTTGGGGGTGTTTATCGGGTCCCAGGTCTACAGGGTGAGCATGGGTGATGGAGGGGAGTGGCAGCCAGAGGCTATGCACCAGGACTATACCCTGCCCAAATAATAATGAGAGTTCAGCTCATCTTTGGGTGCTTTTATGCATCTTCTCTTGTTCTCATTGTTTTCTAGATTTGCCCCCTACTTCTCTTTTCATCCCAGTCCTTATATTGATTGGAGCTTGTTTTTTTCATTGAGTGGGGTATCTGGGGCAATAGCTTTGGGATCTTCCCAGAACTCTTGGTTAGGTATACTGAATACTTGGGCTGTTGCCGTATAGACTGGTTTCATTATCTGGTATTTTGATGCCCATCCATGATCATATTATGATTAAAGGTGCCTGAACCAATAGCAGAAATGCCACAATACCAGGGCTGCAGCCCCATTCTTCACAATAGGTAGCAGAAATCTTTCCCGAGAGACCTTCCCTTCTCATGAGACTTCCAACTCAATTTAGCAGGAACATTCTAGCTTTTGGGCACTTATCCAGACTGATCCTCCAGAATCCTGGGATTTATAGCCCCCGCATTCCAACTGCAGTTACTGGCGTTTTTCCTTATTTACATCAGGATAATAATATTATTAATATTATATAATATTATTATTTTTCTGTTGAAACTTATTTTGGGGGGACAAATATGGCTTTTTAACTAAGTGGAAATTTTGTTGGAAAAATTTCTGTTGTTGTCAAAAATATTTGGGTTGTCTTCCAACCCCCCCCAATCCCCCCTCCCCCCACTCCCAAATATTTGGTTTTAAACCTAAACATTTTGTTTTCAGTTACTGAAAACTGAAGATTTTTTTGGTGTTTGGCTGCCAAACAAAAATGAAATATATTCTTTTTCCTCAGGTTTGAATTTGGGCTGGAGGCTTGTTGTTACACCACCACATTCCAAGCCACAGATAAAGTGTATTGATGTCTTCATTTCAGGCCTGGTGCTAAGCACCCACAGCTCTTATTTACTCCCATTTCTCAGCAGATTTTTCTCAGTCCCTAATTCTGTACAGCCTCCAAAACCCCACTTTGATCCCCTAGCATTTAGCTGATGGTTGCTTCCCTTGCTGTCTCAGCCCTGTCATCACAGCTTTGCCAGTCTGTCTGAGCATTAGCTTATCAGTCACCTTTTTCGTCATTGGGTCCTTTAGCAGGAAAGCTTGGCCATCAGTCAGATTATAGGCATCTCTGAGGTCATTCTCCTCATTGCTCCTTTTACTCCAGGTCTTCCTGAGCCCACCAGCACCAGGTGGGGTGGAGTGGGGTTTGAAACATCATTTCACAACCAGCTATATCGCTGGGTGCTTCCCTCTGAGAATCTCAGTGTGATTTACAAATGGTAATAAATTAAGCTTTACAACTCCCCTGTGAGGCAGGCTAGCATTATCTTCCCCACTTTAAATAGGGGGAAATGGAGGTACAGAGATGACGTGACCTGTCCAGGGTCTCACAGGAAGGTGGCATCAGAACTGGGAACAGACCCCAGATCTCTTGACTTTGTCCCATGCTTCAGCCATATGATCATCCTTCCACGTTTTTTTTTAACCTATCACCATCAACTCAATAGCAGAGGTTGTCAGACTCAGTGCTCAGCAATTTGTTTTCATGGGGGGTGAGGAGGGCAGAGGAGGAGGGTGATTCCTTTGTTCTTTTCACTACATTTCCCCCACCCCCCTGTGCTCCTCACCAGACTGCTTGGGCAGCATCTGGAATAGGTGACTTTCCCCCCTTTCAGAAACAAAGTCAATGCGGCATTGTGAGTCAGCAAAACGGCATATCCAGCAATCTCCTTGTGCCCAGCTCTCTCCCTCAGACCAATGCTGCCTCCTACACAGAGCCTGGGAATGTTAGCACATTTTCTGAAAGCTTTACAGTTGTGAGTCATTGTTTGCAGCAACCCTTTCCATCTGCAGTACCAGGGCCAAATCTTCAGCGTAGTCTCCCCATTGACATTAAAGGAGCTACCCCAATTTATACCAGCTGAGGATCTGGCCCTACATTTTCAACCTAGATGCATTTTGTATTTTCAAAGATCCCTTGGCAGAATCTCCCTGTCTGCAAATGTAATGCACCCACCACTGGGGTATCTAGTTCACAGTAGTAATATGCTCTTTGCATTTTCAAAACACTTTTCAAACATTAACTAATTATCTGCCCTTGGTATTTAAGGGACCTCCCCAACACCATAACATCTCACCATCCTCCATGTATTAATCCTCACAACCCTTCTGTGATGTAGGAAATACTGTTATCCCAAACTGCAAAAGGACCAGCTCCTCAAAAGTATTTAGACACCTAACCTCTAAACTCTTGGAGGATCTGGGCCAGGGAGACTAAGGGTAACATTTTCAAAAGCACCCAAGTGACTTAGGGATCTATGTCCTATTGAAGTCAGAACTCTGCTGATTTATTAGGTTCTGCTGGGAGTTGAGGATGCTCAGCAGCTCACAGCATTGGGTCCTAAATGCACAAGAGATCTGACAGGAAAGCCCTGTTTCTATCATAAGGCTTCTAAGCTCTTCCTCCCTAGAGAGTCCTTTAATCCTTTGGAAAACACCAAGAGATGAAAAAGCAACACATCAGTTAGAGGACACATGGACTCCTGGAGAAAGAGTTGTATTGCTCAGTGCAATATCAAAGAGGGACAGAATGCTACCTGCACCACCTTCTAGGATCCTAGCAGATCTCATCAGCTGAGCAGCCACAAACAGTGCTTGGGGGAGATGTGTCCAAAGAATATCCACAGCCGATGCTGCAGGGGTGCTGTTTGAGCTGGGGTTTCCAAAAGGGGCTAAGGGAGTTAGGCACCCAACTCCCACTGACTTGCAAGGGATTCCCTTAAGCCCCAGTGAAAAATCCCAGCACTCTTCCCTCTGCTCTGCAAAGCAGCATCCCAGCCTGGAGGCGTTATTCAGCATTATGCTGTTGGGGAAACAGGTTTCAGATGAGAGGGTTAACTTGACTGCTTGTGATTCTTAAAAGAGGCTTACCCTGGTGTCCTGGTCAAATGCCAACACCAATAAGGATCTACTTCTACCTAGTTATATTCCCCTGCAGTTGCAAATGGATAAAATACTCTTCACTTCCTGTCCTAAACTCTTGTGTAGCATTCCTGGGCATTGTTAAACAATGACCACATTCCACACACGTGACAAGATTAATCTATAAAGTATGGAGAAAACTATTGAATTTAAAATCACAGTTCACTAAGGTGCAAAATGGCCTTACACTGATACATGAAACTTCTTCACAGAGTCAGTTACAAGCAATCAAGATATCACTGCTTTGGCAAGTAACTGAATACCACATACAGCATATTTATTTAGCAACATTTTATCTGACTCTGGCATCCCGTCTATAAAAACACAAGATATTATTGTTTGTGCATGTTCCTACAGAAATAATATTATCTTAAATTGTGAGTCACTTTTATAGTGGGGTTTGTTTATTTACACACACAGTGTCTTGGCTGAGCAGCTGTGAATTTGGAAATGTGAATTCAATTTCTTTTTGGAAGAGATGTTAAAATATGTTGACTATCAGTCAACATCTCTAAGTTTTCAACGGGATGCTGATGCAGGGATCAAAATATTAATCACTGACAGGTACACTTACACCTGTCAGGCCATTAGTACAAACCACTATTTCCAAAGCACTCAGAGTCTTTAGGGATCAGCTGCAAGAGAAAACATGTTTCAGAACAAAGCCACTTTTGGAGTGTGAATCAAAATAGCTGAAATCATAAGATATAATGGACCAGATGCTCAGCTGATGTAAACTGGCATATCTCCATTGAAGTCAATGGAGCTACATTGATATACTGCAGCTGAAGATGTGGCCTAATGAATTCAGATGTATCAATTTGGGCATCTAAAATCTGAGCCACCATAAACAAAAGACACTTTAGAAAATTACGGCTTTACTTTCTAAAATCACTTTAGAATTTATCACAAGTCAAAAGTAGCCATCCAATTTCAAAGTGAACTACAAAATCAAGCTAGGAATGTAGTGATGCCCAGAAATGCTGGGAGACAGTATAAGTTACTTTTGCCTCAGCTGTTTAAAAATTCATTTTAGCCTTCACAAAATCTGAGTTCTCTCTGGATTTTTTTGTATTTGGTTTGATCCATTATAAAGATTGTGCTCATTTGCAAAATTCAAATCTGGATCCAGATTTGGATTCAAAACGCTAAAGTTTAGGGCTGTTTGGATCTGGGGGTTTGGTTCTGATCCATCTTTAATCAAAATGAATCATTTTGGGATGTCTAGGGACAGTTCCTCCTCTGATATATTTCACCAGAACTCCTTGCCCCAGAAGTCAATGCAACTGCTGGTAGTTCTGGTCTCTGTGATTTCCCAGAATGCTGCATTTCATGGTGTTACTAGAGAACCAGGAGCAGCCAAGCCTTCACAGTGGCTTAAAATAATTTTGAAGAAGGCTAGTTAAAGCTTATTTATCTGCTGGATGCCCAGGGAGCATGTTAACAGTGGGCTGATACTTGAAATGATTCAAAATCATTGAAGTATGAAATTCCATGCTACGAAGAAACTTAGCTCCAGCCAGCCTCCCTGCTCCTAGGCCATTTAGAATGAGTTAGATACATTTATCTGGATCCTGACAGGTCTTGGAATAACCCTGGACATCTCTAGTTTGGAATGCTTACTATTTGTCTGCAATATTTCCCTGCCCCAGTTACCTTGCCCCAGTTACCTTGGGCCACTGCAATGTAACAGCCTGCATATCTTCTCCTTGTCTGGTGTAGGAGTATTTTCTGCAGCACTGTTCCTGTGGAGCTGCCAGCATCTTGCTCAATTCATACCAGGAGGTGAAGAAATTTTTTACTGAGAGGAGCAGACCGCACAGTCTCTTGGTTCAGAGTGGAAACCAGTCCGACCTTTCGATCATCCCAGAAAGAGGTGGGTTTCAGTATTGGTGTTGATGTCTCGTGGCCCTCATTCACACCTATCCTGCAACTTGTGTTGTCATCTACACCTGTGGGGGTAAAATGCTGCTAAATCGGGTGGCTAGGGTTTCACACTGCTTTGCACTGCTTTTGCACAGGTGCAAATGACTGCACAAGACAATGGAGAATCAGGCCCAAAGGGCTCACTCCTACCTTTATGCTCAAGTGGGATAATCTGAAGTTTATGGAAGTTGGAGGTCCCTGAATCTGTGGCTTTATTTTCACCAGGCAAAATGGTGTAATTTTTACCTGTGTTATCCCACCTTAAAATCCTAGTGCTGTGCTTTGCAAACTTTTTACTGCCAAGGACCCCTTTGGCATCTAACTTATTGGCCCAGACTCCCTTCATTTTTTATACACAAGTTTAATGTTACTATTATTCTGTTAGTCACTATCTGTACTTCTGTAAAAGCAGCAAAGAGTCCTGTGGCATCTTATAGACTAACAGACATTTTGGAGCATGAGCTTTTGATGTATCCGACGAAGTGGGTATTCACCCACGAAAGCTCATGCTCCAAAACATCGGTTAGTCTATAAGGTGCCACAGGACTCTTTGCTGTTTTTACGGATCCAGACTAACACGGCTACCCCTCTGATACTATCTGTACTTCTGTTTTTCCTAAATGGGGACATTACTTTCCTATCTTGTAGAAGTGTTGTGGGTCTTGACACCCTCTAACCCCTCACAGAGAGGGTGTAGTCTCGAATAGGCAAGTTCTGGTACTACCCGAATGGCCCTGCCAGTGTGGGAATACCCTTGCCAGCTTGACCTCTTCTATCCAGTACATGCAAAGTCACACTGAATGTAGGATGCCATTTTGAGAACAAAATGGAGCCTCCAGGGGGCAAAAGTGCCAGACCACTGTTCAGATGTGTTCTGGCCCTGGCTCAAGGGATAGACCCCAGCATAACCCACTGCAGATCCCCAGAGGCCAGGGACCCCACTTTGGGAACCACTCTCCTAGTGTACACAAGGCTTGGTGTAGTTTTACCATATTAGCTGGTTGGGGTAAATCCTATGGGGTAACCTAGGGTGTTACTTTGACCAGCTAACATGTTTTAAAACTACAGTTGCCTTGTCTACACTAGGATTTTAATATGGGTTAGCTAACGTAGACATGGTGAGAGGAGCTAAGGGAAGTGCACTCACTAAACTGTCCTTTCGAGGAATCCAACATTCCTTAGCCCATGTGTTAGGATAGTTCTTCATTGGCACCTTAAGATACCCAAAACAAGATGTGATTTGACCTAATGTGGGAAGCCTTATCCCCTTGCCCCAGTTATGAGCATCCTACCATCTCAACCAGGCACAGAGCACATCCTAGCTGAGGCAGAGCTAAGCCCTATCTGTGCAGTTTGGATTCCAATGCAAACTTTCCCACAGGTTTGGAGGGACTGGGCTCAGCCTGTTATGAAGAACACAGTCAGCTGAGAAGTTTGGATCCATAGGAGGATCTGAACTAACCCAAACTCTGAGGCTGTTTGGTTTCACTGTGAAGGTTGTTTGGGCTTAGGCCCATCTGTCAGACTATGACACCACTGCCAGTCATCCCCTGCACACAACAGACAAGAGCCTTCTCAGACGTATTCAGACAGAGAGGAGAGCCCTTTTAAGCAAGCTCTGCTCTGCTCCCCTGGTTTGGAAGGATGCTTGTCTAGATTAACACCACAGGAGATTGAATTGGTTTGAAAACAATTGAGAAATCTCCCAAACTATCACTCATTTCTAGAATGAAACTTGAACCCAACATTCTGAAGCTGGAATGGGCCCGAGACAGAACATGTGGATCCAGGGAATGTTTTATCTGGGGTTTTAGTCCAGGTCCGTCTCCAGTTTTAAGATTCTGAAATGCTCCAGTATTTCCCTCCCTCCCACACACATACTTGTGGTTTCTGACCACTGAAGTCAATGGGAGCTTTGTCATTGATTTAAACAGGGCCAGGATTTCATGCCTTATATCCAAGTGAATTCCAAAATCCTCTAAGGGTGGGGAGAAGCTATCCAGATCTTTCCTACCTTAGAACAGTACCTGTTTCATAGGGGACTGCAGCAGTAAAGCTAGGACATTTCTTGTTTCTTGTAAGACAAGGAACTCAGGCACTTAAAGTGTGAAAGAAAGTTCTCTTTCCAAGGCTAGTAGTTCACAGCCTGCTGATAACACTGCCCATAGGGGCCATTTGTGTGTATAAATCTGAGCATTGAATTGCAGGAAGTGACACACACCTGGAATCAGGAGATAGACAGCTGGTGCTGGGGCTCAGGAAGACCTGGAGTAAAAGGAGCAATGAGGAGAACGACCTCAGAGATGCCTATAATCTGACTGATGGCCGAGCTTTCCTGCTAAAAGACCCAATGACGAAAAAGGTGACTGATAAGCTAACACTCAGACAGACTGGCAAAGCTGTGATGACAGGGCTAAGACAGCAAGGGGAGCAACCATCAGCCAAATGCTAGGGGATCAAAGTTGGGTTTTGGAGACTGTACAGAATTAGGGACTGAGAAAAATCTGCTGAGAAATGGGAGTAAATAAGAGCTGTGGGTGCTTAGCACCAGGCCTGAAATGACATCAATACACTTTATCTGTGGCTTGGAATGTGGTGGTGTAACAACAAGCCTCCAGCCCAAATTCAAACCCAACGCATGCTGATGTGACGCCCTTGTGAAGTCAAAGAAACTCTGGGTGGGTTTTTTCCTCTTCAGTGCTTTTCCATTGTTTACAGCATCTCTGCACTTTCAGGTTCTGGCGGGGATCAGAAGTGCTGGGATGCTGGGCGAGAGGCTGTAATCACAGTGTTACAACTTCACAGGAGAGAGGAAGCAGTGGGAATCTTACAGGAAAGTGCCTGTAGGAAGTTTCCAGCCCAATGTTGCACACCTAAGTGGTTCAGATTGTTTGCATGAGCTTCAGAGACACATTCAAGGCTTGATCCTGAAAGGTGCTGCATGCTCTGGCCCTGACCCAGCAAAGCATTTAAGCACAACCTTAACATTAACCACATGAGAAGCCCTTGTGATTTCAGTGGGCTGCAGGATCAAGCTCTCACAATTTAGGTGCCTATTGAAACAGAACTGTTTGGAGATCCTACTATTATTGACATGTGGATGCCATTAAAACACAATCAGCATTTTCCACACCATGACATTTCACCTTTCTATGGTCTCCATGGGATACCCAGCAATCAGAATGGGAAATGCATCATTAAATGTAACTGCAGATGGTAAATGCTGATCTTCATCAGTCACCCGAAAGTGCTTCATCCTCAATCTAAGTGAAAGTAAAGCGAAAAATCAGAGCTAGGATACACTTACGTTATTGTAGTTATGTCAGCAGGGCCTGGTAGAGCCATCCAAGATGTGCTAGGCACTGTATACTTGAGCTTACAGTCCTAATAGACATGAAAGACAAAGGGTGGGAGTAAGGAAGGCGTATGATCCCCATTTTACTGATGGAGGACAGAGAGATGGATTGACTTGACCATGGTGAAGCAGGGAGTGTGTGGCAGAGCTGGGGAACTGAGCCCAGGCTAGTGCCCTTTCCCCAAGATCAGCCCTCGCTCTGGCTAATACTGATTTCTCTTTTGCCTTTGTTTTCAGGGGGCTGATCTCGGCAAGAGTATCCTAGTAAGTACTGACGTCGTTACATGTATTTCCAGTCTCAGTATTTATTATTTATCATAGTACCTAGCAGCCCCAGTCCTGGCCCAGGAGCCCATGGTGCTAGGTGCCGTACACACACAGAACAAAAAAGACGATCCTTGTCCCCAAAAGTTTACAACCTAGAAATAGAGCCAGTAGTGTCACAGTCCCAGCTGCTGATTGTTACCCCTTCGGAGTGTTCTTCACTGGAGTTGCCTCAGCCGTCCTCCATCCTCACGACAGATAACATAGTCGTCCAATGCATCCTTCACAAGGAAAAAGATTGAACAATTTGTATTGGGACTTTCTTTAATGTAGACAGTGTAAGCTCTTCTGAGCAGAGGCTGTCATATACTCTGTGTTTGTACAGTGTCTAACACAATGGGGCCCCAACCTAGCTGAGGCCTTCAGAGCCTACTACAATATAGCAATGGTGATTTGCTATGTTAGCTAATATCCTGGCCTCACTTAAGAAAAGTTAACTTGGTATCAGTGAAATTAATATTTCAGTCTTCATCTGAACTATGACAGATGGTATGAAACTTAGTAGACCCAGAATAAGATTAACAGTAATAAAAGTCTCCATTTCGGAACTTGTTGTGCAGCACTGGTATGTGCTGGTGAATAGTTGTTTGATTCCATTCCAGAGATGGCTGCAATTCAGTGCTTTCTTCATTCTATTACACAGCATATTAAAGCACTTCAGGAGCCTTTCAATTAACATGGGAAACATTTTTCTTCTGTCCCAAAGGTTTCCCAGCAATGGCTCTGGGAATTTTATAATAAGGTGGTGTTGGACATCAAGGCTTTTGAAACAGGAGTAACAAAAGGGGTACCCCATGTGAACTTAGGATGAGTTCAGCCCCAGATGGAACATTAGAAAACTGTTAACAAGAGGCCTTGATTTGTTAAAAATAAAAACAGATTATAATTAGCATTTAGAAATGAAGTTTTGAATTGGTGTTGTTTGCTGATATGAAAGGAAAAAATCTGGGCCTGATTCTCATCTCATTTACATCAGTATAAACCAGGAGCAGCTCTACTGAAAGCAGTTGAGTTACACCAGTGTAACCAACACTAGTGTAAATGAGACAGGAGTCAGGCTGTGATTTTTAGGATGACTTTTTTTTGTAAAGCCTCCCTGGGCAAGGAACCAAATCAGTCAAACTATTTTTGTCCTTCAGAGAGTTAAACAATGAGGTGAAATGTGCCTTAAGGCAGCTCCCCAGCACCACCACCAACCACCAAATACCTTTCACTCTCTAAAACATTAACTTGGAAAGATCTATCATGGGCACAGCAATGTAAATGGGGGAAAATGGCAGTAGTAGAAATTTATTGGAGGCTACAGGAACCTCTACTTCCATGTCATGTTCAAGCCACACTACATAATGGTCATAACTGCAGACTGAATATCAAGGGCGGGGGGAGGAAATTGCTACCTATAAAGTCTGTGGAATAATCTCCCAAGGACTATTATAAATCAATTAGTTTGACCTGAAACTAGACAACTAATTTTTTTGAAAAAAGAATAGTCCTGTATTGGCACCAAGAGGGACAATAACTCTGATGTTCTGGGTAAGTTAGTATTTTAAGCAGAAATCTCCCCTCTAAATCAGTCATCCTGGAAGCACCCTTTAGTACTGCCCACTGGACAGGGAATTTTCTCTAGGTATCAGCCTAAGTTGTGGTTTGGTTTGCACTGCCCAGGGTGAAAGCCACGCTTGGGGCAGAATGAGGGATCTCATGAAGAAGACCAGGCTGAGGAACCAGAGCAAGTTGGGGCTGTCATCGGCAGCTCTGAAGAGGTCCTGCCCACAGCTCTACAGGTAATACCTGCCAGGACTGGGGTGTTCCTGGGAGTCTTTGGTTTGTAATTGTGAGGATGCAGTGAGGGGGCTTAATGAAGATTTCTTTATGACTGCTCATGGCAGGAGAGTACTTTTCTGAACCTGACAACTCCCTCCTCATCTCTAGCCATTGCAGTTTGCTGCTAGTTCTGGTAAAGGTACAAGTTATATGTGTCTTCGCTTGTCCAGCCGATTTAAATTTCTATCTGGCCTGTAAAGATTTCCTGCTGTGCCAGGTGAATGCCATTGGATAACATTGAAGTGCTGTAAAAAAGATCCTTTTTCCTAGCATGGCAGAGGGGGCTAGAGCACATGACTTATGAGGAGAGGCTGAGGGAACTGGTATTGTTTAGTCTGCAGAAGAGAAGAATGAGGGGGGATTTGATAGCTGCTTTCAACTACCTGAAAGGGGGTTCCAAAGAGGATGGATCTAGACTGTTTTCAGTGGTACCTGATGACAGAACAAGGAGTAATGGTCTCAAGTTGCAGTGGGGGAAGTTTAGGTTGGATATTAGGAAAAACTTTTTCACTCAGAGAGTGGTGAAGTACTGGAATGGGTTACCTAGGGAGGTGGTGGAATCTCCTTCCTTAGAGGTTTTTAAGGTCAGGTTTGACAAAGCCCTGACTGGGATGATTTAGTTGGGAATTGGTCCTGCTTTGAGCAGGGGGTTGGACTAGATGACTGTTGCATCACATCGGGATCACTATTTGTTGCATCACAGGAGCAGGAACGAAGTCTAACAACCAAGTGTGGTCACAAGCAGAGAACTCTTTATTCCACGCCAGCAGGCTCTTATATACACAATTATATTAGGCAATCAGGCAACGACTAACAGGTTAATTAGATCTACACAGGCACAGCTGTGACCTCATAGGATAATTATCATCCTACACACCTGTCTAACTTTCCCAGCACAATCAACTCATCCCAGAAGCCCAAACATCTCACATTCCTTTTCCCACATCTCCCCCCTGTATTCAAAATCAAAAGGAAAGGGGAAAAGAAAGAAAAAAGGAAAAGAGAAGAATAAAGGTATTAACAAAACCAACCTATGACCATGCAATCCTTAACATATCACAGATTAAGTAGCTACAAATTATAACATTTATCACAGAAGACACAACTTCCAAAACCTTTAACATACTTTGCTTTAAAACGATCTCCTCACCTCATTCCTTTAAAAAAGGATTTAATTTTCATATTAACAAAGGTAGCTTAAACCCCCAAAACACCAAACAAACAAAAACAAAACACAACAAACAAATGATGTAAATTCTGCAGGATTCCCCCCTCTCTGTTACACACCAACTTGTGCTGTTACCAAAGTATCCCTCAGATGTCAGGCGATCAAACTGACACTGAGGGTGGGGGGATTCTAAAGAAAACACATCAGACCACATAACAACACAACAATAATTCTGGCCAGAAGACAGACAACACAAAACACAACAACACTTTTTTTTTTTTACTCTAAATAATAATTGCATGGTACACTGAATGCTATACAGCCAACACAAAATCTCTTTCAGGAATCTATCACAAACCAAAATTAAAACTTTATAGAACTCATTCACGGAGGATCAAGCAGGAAAAGTCCTGGCAGAGCTAACAAACAGTTCTCCTCCGGGGGCTCTGGTTCCACGGCGATCTTTGCATCTCAGCCAGTCTCACATCCTCTGTGTCACACAATCAGCACAAACAAGACATTAATGCAGAGGGAACAAGTCAGATGTACATAATAAAGCTCCCAGCAGGTGTGCACTCCCTGCTCCAGGAACAACACTTGCACCTCATCGTTCAGCTGATTGTGCTGCTCTACCAGGCCAGCACACTCCCGCCCGCCATAGGCGATGTAAACTCTCTGTCCTGGGTGGAGCTGTGAGCGGTTCAGGTCTGGGAAGCTGGGCATCGTGCTATTCTCCTCTCCCTGCTCCCTGCACCGACCACCCTCATACAAAGCCAGGTGGAAAAACACTCTGCTGAGCTCTACCTGCAACACGGGGATCCGGGCTGTCCCCAGCATCCTGTCTGCCAAGGAGCTGGGCGTAGAAGCGCGGGCGCCCAACAGGGAACACTTCCCCAGGCGCCTGGACAGCACGCTCACCATCTTAACACTCTCCTGCTCCGCTGACACAACGGTTTCCATATTAGCTGCTCACCTCTAGGTTCGGGTATGCCTCCCTTTTCGGGCGTCCTGCGCCTCCCTTTTTTGGGCGTCCTGCGGCTCCCAGCCGCTTAGCACTATGCTCAGATGCGCCCCTCTTTTCGGGCGTCCTGCGCCTCCCTTTTTTGGCCGTCCTGCGCCTCCCTTTTTGGGCGTCCTGCGCCTCCCAGCCGCTCGATACGGAGACTCTGGTGCGTCTCCCCCCCCCCCCATTTTTTTTTTTTTTTTTTTTTCTTCTTCTTCTTTTCAGGCAACCGATACTATAGCCCGCAGCTTCTCCGCCATTTGTTGCATCACAGGAGCAGGAACAAAGTCTAACAACCAAGTGTGGTCACAAGCAGAGAACTCTTTATTCCACGCCAGCAGGCTCTTATATACACAATTATATTAGGCAATCAGGCAACGACTAACAGGTTAATTAGATCTACACAGGCACAGCTGTGACCTCATAGGATAATTATCATCCTACACACCTGTCTAACTTTCCCAGCACAATCAACTCATCCCAGAAGCCCAAACATCTCACATTCCTTTTCCCACAGATGACCTCCTGAGGTCCCTTCCAACCCTGATATTCTATGATTCTATGACCCTTCAGACTCCTGGACAGTTCACCTGAGACATACAGCACGTAACTGGCCAGGGCCAATTCAAATCCAGCCCATACATCAATTTTTATTCCAAATCCTTTTGAGCTATATGTTGCCTTCAATCCCCCGATGTGTCTCCCTTCAAAGGGAATGGTAACCCCATGTTGTACCCAACCTAGTTCAGAGATGCAGAGTGGAAAAATCAGAATTGGTGTAAAGATTTCCATTCAACTGAGGGTACGTCTACACTTACCTGCCGGTTCGACGCGGAGAGTTCGACTTTTTGGAGTTCGAACTATCGCGTCTGATCTAGACACGATAGTTCGAACTCCGGAAGCGCCGCGGTTGACTCCGGTACTCCACCTCGTCAGAAGGAGTTGGCGGAGTCGACGGGGGAGCTGCGGAGTTCGACCCCGCCGCGTGTGAACGGGTGAGTTGTTCGAATTAGGGTACTTCGAATTCAGCTACGCTATTCACGTAGCTGAATTTGCATACCCTAATTCGAACCCCCTTCTTAGTGTAGACCAGGCCTGAGAAGCAGATAATCATTTGCTGACTGTGTGTGTACTTGGATGGTTTCTATTCATCGTTATGGTTGGGTAATTGGGCAGAAAGCAGAGCATCCCACCTCTGCTAGGTAACCTGTGCTGGTCTCTTGGATGGACACTAATAACACATTCACTTTATATTACATGGCCTATCTCTACATATCACCATGCAGTATGGGTGAGTCAAATACTATGGGTACATCTACAGTACGAAATTAATTCGCAATTATTCTATTAAAATTTTCAGAAGTGATTTTATACATTCAATGTTGTGTGTCCCCACTAAAGCATGTGAATTGGGCAGAGTGCGTCCACAGTATCGAGGCTAGCATTGAATGTTGGAGCGGTGCACTGTGGGTAGCTATCCCACAGTTCCCGCAGTCCCCGCCGCCCATTGGAATTCTGGGTTAAGCTCCCAGTGCATGATGGGGCAAAAACATTCTCGCAGGTGTTTTTGGGTGTGTGTCGTCACTCACTCCTCCCTTCGTGAAAGCTACGGCAGATGCCATACTGCCAGCAGATGGTGCAGTATGGTGCACCGCCTGTCTCCTGGTACTATGAATCCACCTCGCATGTCCTCTCGTCTTTCTATCTATTCTTTTATCTAACCATTTCCCGCCTTTTTTCGGCCACCATGAACCGAGCAGCACAGCTTCCGCCGCAAACTCTGCTCTCCCGCTCTTGCAGCGCTTGCTAATTTCTCCATGTTGTCTGTACTGGGCTCCCATGGAAGCTACAAAAGGCAACAAATTCCCACTGTTTTTTGGCCATCGTGAACTAAGCCACACAGCTTCCACTGCAAACTCTGCTCTCCCACACTTGCAGCTCTAGCGAGCTTCCCGCCTCCGTGAAAGCTACAGAAGACAACCATTTACCGCCTTTTATTGGCCATCTTGAACCGAACAGCTCTCCTATGTTTCATGCCCTTTTTCCAGGATTACCCATGCAGGCACCATAGCACGGCAAGCATGGAGCCTGCTCAGATCTCCGCTGCAGTTTTAAATACCTCGCGCAATATCCAGCAGTGTTTGCAGTACCTGCAAAAGCCAGTGAGGAAGCAACAACAGCACGATTACTATACTGATGAGGACATAGACACAGACATTCCTAGAAGCACGACATGTGGCAATTGGGAGATCATGGTAGCGTTGGGCCATGTTCATGCCGTGGAATGCCGATTCTGGGCCTGGGAAACAAGCACAGACTGGTGGGACCACATAGTGTTGCAGGTCTGGGATGATTCCCGGTGGCTGTGAAACTTTCGTATGCGTAGGGCCACTTTCATGGAACTTTGTGACTTGCTGTCCTCTGCCCTGAAGCGCAAAGACACCAAAATGAGAGCAGCCCTCACAGTTGAGAAGCATGTGGCCATAGCACCGTGGAAGCTTGCAACGCCCAACGGCTACCAGTCAGTCGGGAATCAGTTTGGAGTGGGCAAATCTACTGTGGGGGCTGCTGTGCTGCAAGTAGCCAACGCAATCATTGACCAGCTGCTATTAAGGATAGTGACTTTGGGAAATGTGCAGACCATTGTGGATGGCTTTAATGCCTTTCCCGCATTAGATCCACCATACAGCGGAGCATGTCAGTTTGCTCCCCCATGAGCTTGACCACAGCATCCTGCCTGCTCTCATTGCGCACGTCCCTCCTCTCTTCGTGTTCCTGTAATGCTTTACGGGACTCTGCAATTGTTTGCCTCCATGCATTCAGCTGGGCCCTATCAGTGTAGGAGGACTGCATGAGTTCGGTGAACATGTCATCCCAAGTTCATTTTTTCCGCCTTCTAATCTGGACCAGCCTCTGGGACGGAGTAGATAGGGGCTGCATTGAAACATATGCACCTGCGGGAGGAGAAAAAGGGAGGGTAGTATTTTAAAAGATACATTTCATTATGAAACAGGCAATTCATAGTACACAGCAGATGTTCTTTCTGTACAAGTTAGCATTTTGCCTCTTATACTGAAGTGCCTGCCACTTTGGTGTGAGTAAGCCATCACACACGGGCAACAGAATTCAGCTTGCAGGCAGCCTAGGGGCATGTGGGGTTCTGCTTCTTCCACATTCATTTCAATGCTTTCAAACTGCTGGGCCCCCTTTCCCACAGCAAGCAATGCCTGGTGGGTTTGCCATATAAAAGGAGGGCCTGCAGTCTCTCTGGGATGATCGCTTCACACAACACCCCGCCTCCCGCTCCGTACCCACTGTGTGGCTCCGATGAGGCTCTGAGCAGGGATGAGCCCTTTAAACTAAACGCAAACAGCCCAGCACAGCCTTGCGTGGCTCCAATTGGGCTCTCATTCACCAGAAGTACTTTCTCCAGGGTCATGGTACGGGAGCCCGCCCTGGGAGTGGGGGGAGGCTATTGGCTCCAGCATTAAAAATAGTTCCTGGCTAGGGGAGAAAACAGATTCCCCACTTGCCACACGTGCACTGTCCTCCTCCTCTTCGTCCTCCAATAACTCATCCTCCTCGCTCTGTGCAACTCCCCCCTTGCAGGTGTCCACGGACAGTGGTGGGGTAGTCGTGGTGTCACCCGCCATAATTGCATGCAGCTCACAGTAGAAGCGGAATGTATGGGGCTATGACCCAGAGCACCAATTCGCCTCCCTGGCTTTTTGGTATGCTTGCCTGAGCTCCTTGATTTTTGTACGACACTGCTCTGTGTCCCTGGAGTAGCCTCTTTCTGTCATGGCCCTGGAGACTTTAGCGTACGTATTTGCATTCCTTTTTTTGGAACATAGTTCTGCCATAACGGATTCGTCTCCCCAACATGTGATGAGATCCAGTACCTCCCATTCGGACCATGCTGGAGCTCATCTGCAAATCCAGGACTGCGTGATCTCTTGTGATGGTGGACTCTACATGGTCGCCTGTTATGGTGGACTGTGCTGATGGTGACCAAACAGGCAATGAAATTCAAAAGTTCCCAGGGCTTTTTCTGCCCACCTGGCTAGTGCATCGGAGTTGAGAGTGTTGTCCAGAGTGGTTACAAGGGAGCATTCTGGGATAGCTCCCGGAGGCCAATAACATCGAATTGCATCCACAATACCTTTAACCCAGGATTGCGATCTCGATTTAAGAGCTACTCCGCTTGCCGAGGTGGAGTACAGAAATCGGATTAAATAGCCCTTTAAATTGAAAAAAACAGTTTAGTCGTGTGGACGGAATCATTTTTTTTTTCGAATTAACTCGGCTAATTCTGAAATAACCAACTAGTGTAGACCAGGCCTATGACACCACTACCAGTCATCCCCTGCATGGATGTTCCTTTAGTTTTCCAAGCTCTCTCATCTGTTCCAATGAATCTCTGTTGCTTTGTGTATATAACTGGGTAATAGGAAAAGCCTGGATATCTTACTCACAAGAGCGGGAGGATTTCATGGCACTGTGCAACCTTCCCATGTTTTTTCAGCTGGGGACTCAGTAGTATTGACAGCAATTGCTGCAAAGAATGCAGGCTATTTTCAATTTTCAGCTGGCAGAACAGCTGTTCAACTCAGGAATGTCCCAGCGTTCTGGGAGGTAGGGTACACCTACATTATGAAGACATATTTGAATTAGGATCCATGTAATTACAGCTGGAAAATCCTCTGATGGTTCACAGAATGGCTTTCCCAGCTGGAAAAAACTTAGCGTGGGACCAAATCCACACAACAGGCAAATTTCCTGCTATTGTTTGGGAAACCGAAACAAATACAAAGCAGGAAGAAATCAAACAGCTTCAGCTAAAGTATGTGGCATGGGCTAATCAGCCAGGGAGAAAACACAACCCATCCTGAACCTTCACTCCAAGCTTGAATTGGACCCAAACTGCAGTTAGGGTTCAAAAGAGTTCTGGCTACATCTGTCTCTTTCTGACCGTAAGATCCTACCTGGTCTTTGCCCTGGTCTTTGCCCTGGTGCAGTGCTGAGAGTATCACCAGTGCTCCATAAATAAGAATTATGCTGGTGTACATCAGAAGGCAATGGGAGCAGCTGAGGACTGGGTCCCATAGCTCTTTATACAATTGTTTTATCACTGATGCACTTACCGGTCCCAGCTGGGACCCAGTGGAAATGCTGGGATACCTCAAGAACAGACAGTACGTCTCATCTGGATAGAACTGGGAAGCACAAGAAATATGTTGATTTTCCACTCCTGTTCCTTCCATTAAATCCCTCTCCCCACTCCAAGCCCACTGTCAACCCCTTTCCTCCCCATTTTCAGCTCCCCATCCACTCTCAGTCCTTCACCCCCACTTCTTCTCACCATACTCACACAGCTCTCCTGCGCTCTTTGGGGATGCATTTCCTGCAGCCACCGATGGAGGCAGTGACATGGCACAGCAAGAAGAGATGGCTAGGCTAGATT
This sequence comes from Mauremys mutica, assembly GCF_020497125.1. Lineage (NCBI taxonomy): Eukaryota > Metazoa > Chordata > Testudines > Geoemydidae > Mauremys > Mauremys mutica. The sequence goes on along the minus strand of NC_059078.1, from coordinate 54,530,415 downwards.
CAGCGGCAAAGGCAGAGCACCCCCTCCTGGTGGAAGAGCAGGGTTTATGCCTGACTAGTGTTTACGAACAACAAAGTCTTTTTATATTTTTAAAATCTGGGGGCCATGGCTCTTTTACAAATGCCCGGGGTTTGGCCCCAGCCCAGTCTCCACTGGGACCACAGCTATAGGAAATGAAGCATTAGACCGTTATCCCATTTGTAAATACAGTGAAACTGTGATGATCTAATCTTCACTTATCCTAACTCAGGGGTCGGCAACCTTTCAGAAGTGGTGTGCCGAGTCTTCATTTATTCACTCTAATTTAAGGTTTCGCGTGCCAGTAATACATTTTAACGTTTTTAGAAGGTCTCTTTCTATAAGTCTATAATATATAACTAAACTATTGTTGTATGTAAAGTAAATAAGGTTTTTAAAATGTTTAAGAAGCTTCATTTAAAATTAAATTAAAATATAGAGCCCCCCCGAACCAGTGGCAGGAGCTGGGCAATGCAAGTGCCGCTGAAAACCAGTTCGCGTGCTGCCTTCGGCACCCGCGCCATAGGTTGCCTACCCCTGTCCTAACTTCTCCAGCATCTGAAATAGGATCAAGTCCCCTGTGATATTGAACTGAAGTAAGGTAGACCTTAATTTCCTCTACTAACAGATAGCTCCCAGGGAAGTGAAAACTGGTAGCTTTTTACACTTAGTCCCACTTGAGTTATTCAGGCAAATAGGGAAAGTCACTTTTGTTTTTGTTTTTCCACCTAGGTCAAAGCAAATCCCCTTTCATGGGCCCATTCTGGTTATGATGAATGATCTCCTCTGAGGTGTTTTCACAACTGCAAAAGAATTCTCCTATTCGAAAAGGAACCCGTTGCTTTACATAACAAGAGATGGGCTCCTGCCAAGGCAAACCCCTGGCCACGAGCAATGTGCTGTGCCTCATAATGTCCAAAACAGACTGATTTTTGTATTTGCAGTTCTCATACTGATTCTTTACTCACATAGGGCGAAATTCACCCCTGTGCATATAGCCTATCCATCACTAGGGAACTCAAGTGGTGCACAGACCTGGGTCTGGTCCTCAGCAAAGGAGTGACGAGATCCTTCCTAATCCCTTTCTCTTTGGCTGGTTTATTGGATTTAAGATGTTCTAAAGTCATGTGTGAACTTCACACAGTCAAATATTTGCTCCAGACAAATAGCTAAACATTGGTGCTTCTTCCAAAATTATGGGTAGAATCCAATCTTAGGTGTGGAAAGCTGGGCCGGGAATCTGCCTTGATATTTTTACTGCCCCCATCACCATGGTATCTGAGCACTGTATTTGCCCCCATCACCATATAACACTGTAAAGCCATTAGGCGTAGTCTATGATTTGATCTGAATAGTCATTTTTTCTAGAGTGACCAGATAGCAAATGTTAAATATGGGGACAGGGGATGAGGGGTAATAGGCGCCTACATAAGACAAAGCCCTGAATATCGGGACTGTTTCTATAAAATCAGGACATCGGGTCACCCTAACCTCTTCCCCTACTCCAGGGGCAAGTAGGGTTCCATAGCATGACTGCTTTCTATCCTACTCTTTCTTAGCCCACTGAGGATAGGCAGAGTGGCAGAATAGGCTCTCACAGCATCGCCAATACGTCTTGCTTCTGGGAGAGCTACAAATGCAGCAAGAGCAGCTTCTCTCAGGGCTAGATCCCAGAAGCAGCCATGAAAATTAAAAGCAATGGAATCTCCCTAGCTATTTTCAGGGGCATCCGAGTTTTTCTGACGCAAGCCCACAAGCCTTTAGAGGTGCACACCTCACTAATCCTGTCTAGAGCTGGATCTGATCTGTGACTTTGGGGGTGGGTGCGGGGAGATGACCCACTCACTATTGATTTTTCTGTCTGTGTACATATGAACATTTTCAAAAAAAGTCTTTAAAAAAAGTTCAAAAAATTTCAGCTGGCTCAGCCACGAGCTTTCACCAGCCCACTGTGCCTGATCCAAAGCCCAGCAAAATCAGTGGTAATCTTTATGGTGACTTCAATGGGTCCTTCAATCAGGCTGTACACACATCAAAAAAACTGAAGCCAAGACTGATCCAAAACATCATATATCTCGCCCTTCCAAAGAGCATTTTTCTGCCCACCAAAAGAACTGGATTTTCAAAGGGAAACTTCCCAGTAATAGGGTTGATTTGATATTTTCTGCCTGTCACTCCCCACCCCTCATGTGGGGACATACTGCGTATTTTCCTGCAGATGTGTCAGCCTGTTTGTTATGCTGGGACTCACGGCCAAGCAAAAACATTTTATAGCCTCCATTTTTGGATGCTGCCACAAATATTTTGACAGCATGTGTTTTGGAAATTTAGGCTGGAGCTGGAGAAAATAACAGATCTGGATGCAGCCAGTGATGAGCTGCCAAAATCTTAACAACCAGTTCCCTATAAAAAGTTCTGATTTAAGGGGGTGGGGGCGGGGCGGAGCGGGGGGGAGACATACTCGTGGGGCCAGGGGCCCCTGCAGGGCCTGGGGCAAATTGCCCCATTTGCCCCACACACAGCCCTGGAGCTTGCAGCCCGCCCCCCTCCAACCTTGCCGGCAGCTCAAAGCAGCAGGACAAGTCAGGAGCTCAGCTGAGCTGCCCAGCTGATGGCCATGCTGCAGCTCTGCGGGGGAGGGCGGGGGGGGAGTGGGGAAGGGGCCGGGGGAGACATCCTCATGGGGCCAGGCGCCCGGGACAAATTGGCCCACTTGAACCCCCCCCCCATGGCCCCGGAGCTCGCAGCCCCCCACCCCCTTACCTTGCCAGCAGCCCAGAGCTCAGCTGAGCTGCCCAGCTGCTGGCCATGCTGCAACTCTGTGGGGTGGGGGAAGCGGAGGAGAGCCCGGGGAGACATCCTCGTGGGGTGGGGGCCCCTGCAGGGCCTGGGCCAATTGCCCCACTTGCCCCCTCCCCTCCCCTCTGGCCAGCCCTGGAGCTTGCAGCAGCCCCCCTCACATACCTTGCCAGGCCACTCAAAAAGCGGCAGCAGGACGACTCCCGAGCTCAGCTGAGCTGCCCAGCTGGTGCCGGCAGCTGGCCACACTGCAGCTGGAGGGAAGCGGGGGAGGGGCCCGGGGAGCCTCAGCCTCCCCAGCTGGGAATCCTGGGAGCAACAGGATGGTCCGGCCCGCGGACTGGAGTTCTTTGTCCATCTCCTGGCCCTTTAACAACCGGTTCTCCACGGAGGTCTAATTTTAGCAACCGGTTCTTGGGAACCGGTGGGAACCTGCTCCAGCTCACCCTGGATGTAGCTCAGATGTGTGCATGTAGGCCCAGTGTAATATGTGCAAAAACACAACCACATGTTCTGAGTCCTATAAACATTAATAGCATTTTCCCATTGGTTTAGGCCAGATGTTAAGACTTCGGATCGGAGGAAGATGGAGAGGAACTCCATGATTGTTCTGGGACAAAGCACAAAGAATGAAAACATCTGGCCTTTCTGAGCATCTGAATCCAATGGACCAAGATAAAAGAGTTATCAGGGAGGAGGCTTTTTCCTTCCTCCAGCAGAGAAGTGAGTTTGCATCCCATTACCAAGCTATGTTTCCATGGGCAAAGACTTGGGTAAGGTCTGATTGCTGTAAGTAGCCCCAGTAACTAAGCCCATGGAACTACTGTCATTTACAAGAGCTGAGGATATGGCCCATGTATATTTATTGTAAAATGAAGACTAATTTGGGGTAAAACTATCTAGATTTTTAAGGCCCAAAAGGAACAACAGGTAGTGATCAATGTCTAGTTGCCCCAGGGGGTCTGTCATGGGGCCGGTTTTGTTCAACATCTTCATTAATGATCTGGATGATGGGATGGATTGCACCCTCAGCAAGTTCACGTATGACACTAAGCTGGGGGGAGAAGTAGATTCGCTGGAGGGTAGGGATAGGGTCCAGAGTGACCTAGACAAATTGAAAGATTGGGCTAAAAGAAATCTGATGATGTTCAACAAGGGCAAGTGCAGAGCCCATGCACAGCTACAGGCTGGGGACCGACTGGCTAAGTGGCAGTTCTGCAGAAAAGGACTTGGGGATTACAGTGGACGAGCAGCTGAATATGAGTCAACAGTGTGCCCTTGTTGCCAAGAAGGCTAAATGCATATTGGGCTTCATTAGTAGGAGCATTGCCAGCAGATCAAGGGAAGTGATTATTCCCCTCTATTCGGCACTGGTGAGGCCACATCTGGAGTATTGTGTCCAATTTTGGTCCCCCCACTACAGAAAGGATGTGGACAAATTGGAAGGAGTCCATCGTAGGGCAACAAAAATGATTAGGGGGCTGGGGCACATGACTTATGAGGAGAGGCTGAGGGAAGTGGGCTTATTTAGTCTGCAGAGGAGAAGAGTGAGGTGGGATTTGATAACAGCCTTCAACTACCTGAAGGGGGGTTCCAAAGAAGATGGAGCTAGGCTGTTCTCAGTGGTGGCAGATGACAGAACAAGGAGCAATGGTCTCAAGTTGCAGTTGGGGAGGTCTAGGTTGGATATTAGGAAAAACTGTTTCACTAGGAGGGTGGTGAAGCACTGGAATGGGTTACCTAGGAAGGTGGTGTAATCTCCATCCTTAGAGGTTTTTAAGGCCCAGCTTGACAAAGCCCTGGCTGGGATGATTTAGTTGGGATTGGTCCTGCTTTGAGCAGGGGTTGGACTAGATAACCTCCTGAGGTCTCTTCCAACCCTAATCTTCTATGATTCTATGAACATTCTGACCATATTATCTGCCCTCCTTTACAACTCAGGCCTGAGATACTCATCCAGCAATCCCTGCATTAAACGCACTAACTTGCCATTGAACTAGAGTGTATATTTTAGAGTGACATCCAGTCTTGCTTGAAAGATTCCAAGTGATGGAGAATCCACCCCATCCCTCAGCACTTGAGAGCATCCTCGTATTCAAATCTGAATAAAAACAGATTCACCCCATCCTCTAGGTCTGTGATGGAAAAGCAATTGACTGTAAGGGAGAAGAGTGCCTCCCTTTCTGTTCTCCCCCATGAGCTGTTTCATTCCACAGCCTACATTCTTGTTTCAGAGGTAAATGAGCTGGGGCGCTGTTGGACATGAAATTGAAAACCGCGAGGCTACATTGTGCAGACTATGCTCTACAGCAGGATCAGCATCAAGGTGCCAGGGAGGGAGGAGAGGTAAAAGAAAGATTTGCTGAAGGGCGGGGTGCTCAGCTGTACTAGAGTTTACTCTTGACATGAATGTAAAAGTGAACTTAAAACAATGCTATATACCAGGAATATAGTTACCATCTCAGCAATAATAATCAAGCAGGTTTGATACAATTTCATAAACAAGCTACCTTAAGTCCTCCTGCTTGTGAAGTATTATTGATTTCCTGGGCTTTATTCAGCAGAAATAGGCTAGACCCTCATAGAACACCAGTGCTTTAAGGAAAAACAAAGATTGGGAGACTACATGTAGTAGACAGTGCTGGGTGTGGGCAGCAGTGCAAGACTTAAGGGATTTTTTGTATCTCCACTTGTGGGTATTACTAACAAGTCTGCACATTTTGAAGGTGCCTCCACCAGCAGTGACTGGCTGGGGAGTTTTACTGAGGTCCCATGCAATGGCCAACTCAATCAAAGCCACCAGCCAAGATTTTCTAAAGCTGGATTGGTAAGTACAAGGTTAGGTGCCAGTCTTGTGCGTGTGACCCCCTTTGCCAGTCTGGAGCTTCACTGACCTCAGTGGGTCCCCACGCAGACAGAGGGTTACAGCCATGCAGAGATTATTGCAGGACACTGGGGCCTTCAACCGTTCAGCACCTAATAAGTGGCCTGATTTTTAAAAGTGCTGAGTGAGCTGCCCACCCAGGTCCTTGGTTTCACTGGGTACTCAGGATTTTGGAAAGCCAGGCCACTTTATTAGGAGCCAAATGCAGGATCCTGTTTTTAAAGGTTATGGCCATGTTGGGTGAAAGCTCCTGGTCTGTTTGGCTGCCTGTGCATCACCATGTGCCATAGCATTTAAGAGGCAAAAAAGACAAATGAACTTAAACCTATGCCTGTGGATCAAGTGCTGGATTGGGGCTCCCTCTGCTGGGAAAGTTAGAATAATGGGGAGATTGGGGATGGAAAGGAAAGTTTTAAGTCTCTATTACAAGCCAGGGTAGTTCTTTTTCCAGCTAAGGTCTATAGGCCTGTCCTCTGTTATCTACTAGATAGCTTTAAGGCTATGCCCAGCTGTTTGGAAGCTGCACTGTTGCCACTCATCCATTGCCCACCTTTAACAGATTCAGAGGACACAAACCATGGTTAAAAAGGTCCCATTGAAGCCATGACTAGAGCAGCATCTCTGTGCATGTGCTATAAACCCACATTTCTTTTTTGCTACAAGCTCAGAATTCAAAGACTCACCCACATGGAGTGAAAACTAGTCTTTGCCTATTGGGGGAAGGGAATTCTATCTGCTAAATTGGAATTAGATAGCTGAGCTGTTTAGCAAACAAAGTCCACAGACGCAAGTTACTGCTAACTAAAGCCCCAACTTCACATATATCTGGAGCCCTAGGACACTCTCAGAAACTAACAGGCAAACTTCAAAAGATTCAGAGTTTGAATAACTCTCCAAAACCTTAAGTGAATTTCCTCTGCTCATCTGGGCTATCAGGAACCTATTGGTTCTACAAAACTGGGTTAGAACTCTCTGGAGGACAGGGTCTGCCAGTATTTCTGCCCAAGTGCAGAGCCAAAGGTGTAAATAAAGTAAGCTAGCCAAGCTAAAGCTGGACCCAAGCTGCTAAAGTCTGAACAGGATCCAGACTTGGGGAGGAAGAGGATGTTAAATCCAGGCAGCTTATCTAGATTTAGAACCCAGTAACAAAATTCTGGATCCAAACTTACTCCACATTTGTGGCTGGTTTTGGCCCATTTCTAATACAAACACTTGAGAATATTTTATAAAGAATTTTGTTCTTATGACAGAAAATGACCTGAGGTGAAACAGCTGTTATTTATCAGAACCTCTTTGGACATACAGGCCAAAAATACCAAGAATGTTCTCTAATCTGGCGGGGCAGGGGGAGCATCTTGAGATGCCTTCAAAGGTGCTGAGCACCTACAACTCCAAGGGAACTCATATGAAGCTATGGGAAGCTCAGTACCTCTGAAAATCGGGCACAAACTGTCTCAGATTGAGCATCCAAAAATGAACGCACCCAAAAGAAGGTGCTCTGATAGATCTTTCAGCTGTGCAACAAACTCAGCTGCCACTCTGGTTTTCAGTTAGTCAGTGTACGTCCTGCCAGCTTTATCCAGAGCTGGGGAGGTTTTATCTTGATTATTCTGTGAATAATCATTGTGTCTTTATTAATGCAGCGGGCCAAATCCTCCATTAATTTACAACCTCTGTAATCTCACTGACTCCAGGCAGAATTGAGCCATGCATGTTATAATAAACAGTATAATGAACTGGTATTTTTACACTTAAATGACTTTATGTATAGTTTTTATAAAATGAATTATCACTCTTCTGTTATGATGTTATATGAAATATATTCCTACATTTTCAGCAATAAATATATTTATTCCCTGCAACATACTGTGTATTTCCCCATCCTAGGATGCATTGTGATACAAATGTAAGGAGCTTAATAAAAGCATTGCTATTATGGAATACATTTGATCATAGCATTTTTAAGAGAGACAAATAGAAACAGGGTGAAAGTGTTGGGAAGCTGAAGGATACATTTTTTAATTCTGAGGGTCTCATCTGAGATACCCATCTTGGACATGATTTTCAAAAATATGAAACATCCATAATTCCAATGGGAGCGATGGATGCTGCTGCACATTTCTGAAAATAAGGCTCAAGGCATCTTACAGGGGAACCCAGAAATGGAGATGCTCAAAATTAGAAGCTACTTTTTAACATTGAAATGTTCTTGCTCAGCTACAGAACAGGCTTTTACAGCAAGAGATGAGACAAGAAGCAATAGTCTCATGTTTCTGTTGGCTGATGTCACAATACCCTTTCTGAGTAGAAGGCTGCTTCCCTCATCCACCAATACACGTTCTCCACTTTCATCTTACACCTTCATCCGCCCATCCAGCCATATTTCCATTCATCCCTTCACCACCAGTTCATAAATATGCTTCATTATAAGCAAGCCACGAGTCACTCCTGATTGTCAGGGGACAAATTTCTCATATGTTCATCATTGGAAATTACTTAGCCGTCTTTCCTGACAATACAGACGTGATCGATTCATGAAAATTCTTCATTAAAAACAAAAAAGAAATCCCTGCTGAACCTTCAGGGTGGCAAAGTTCTAAGATAGTGGCTCCCAAACTGGAGTTCATGAACCCCTGGGGGATCGCAAAATGTTACAGGGGGTTATCGGGAAAAAATTCCCTAATGGCGGACAGAGCTGTCCCTAGGAACCCTGGGCAGCATGGGGCCAGCAACCCAGAGTCCCTGGACTTCCAAGAGCTAAGCAGATCAAATCAAGCATATCTATCACACTGAGGAGATTTAAAATCATGACTCCTTATAAAAAATTGAAAGGGAGGTGGATAGTTTTTTGCTGTTTTTAAAATTAAATAGGCAGCTAGTATCATTTTTTAAATTATTATGAAGAACAAGTTTAAGCTTTGTTGTAATGTGTGTTGTTTACCTGTACTGCTCAGGACCTGAATGCTTATGCAGGAGGAACAATTTGAGTTGGCTTCTTAAATACCTTCATGCTGTTTCACATCTGATACCCCTAGATGAAACATAGGAGCCTTGTCTTATAACAGGCTTATTCAAAGTGATACAAGCTACGAAAGTGAGATCTTGGAAGAGTGTTGCCGTTTTCATAACATAATAAAAGTACTATAATGATGAATAATAATTAATAGTGTGAAATAAGCATGTCATAAAAACAAATTTTATATTTCCAAGATCACTGCTTTTATAATTTATACTCAAGTAAAGGAGAAAACCCTTGGAAATATTCATTTTTAGGAGGGGGTTCGCAAGAATTGACATTTTAGTGAAAGGGGTTCACAGGTTGTTAATGTTTAGGAACCACTGTTATAAGAGAACTCATTGCAAAGCAATTAGGAATCTCTCCTGACAATTCAGACAATGTGTGTCATCAAAGTTCTTCATTGCAACCAAGCAATCATTCTCTGTTGATCACCTATTTGAAAAGCTCTCAATCTTCATTGCAAAGCATTAAGATACTCTCCTGACATTTCAGTGGATATTGGTTCGTGAAAGTTCTTCATTGCAACCAAGCAACTATTGAGGGCCAAAAAGTCCTCAGCGAACCTACCTTGCAAAGCAATTAGGAATCTCTCCTGACAATTCAGGAGTGATCGCTCATCAAAATTCTTCACTTCAACCAAGCACAACTGATAGTTTAGGATGACAAAGTTGCTGGAAAATCTGAGTATGAGGGTAAGGGTGGGGGATTGCAGATGAGTGTTTGGGTGGATTGATGGGGAAGGGTGATTTGGGGGATTAGTGGGGAGGGTGGATGGATATGAGTGGACGGGTGGGGGAGGGGTTATGGGTTTACACCTGGGAAAGGTGGATGGGTGCATAGGTGGATGGGTAGCAGAGTGTGCATGGGTGGGTGGATATTGGTGCTGGGTGAGGTTGGCTGGGTGGGGGTGGGGAGTGTGCATAGGTAACTAAGAGGACGGATGGATGGATGGTTGCGTTGGGAGTTGGTGGATTGGTCAGAGGGAGGGGGAGCATGGATTGGTGGGTGGGTAGATTGGTGTATGTGGGTGTATGTTTGGATGCATTTATTGGTGTATGAGTGGATGGGTGCGGGTGTATGGGTGGGAGGAGATGTGAAATAGGTGATGGACAGTGTATGGGTAGGTGAGGGTGTATGGTTGTGGGAGAGAATATTGGTGCATGGATGGATGAAGATCTTTGGTTGGATGGTGGAAGAGGGTAGCTGGGTGGAAGAGTGGATAGATTTGATAGGGTGGATGGGGATTGATGGGTGGAAGGGGAAGGTACATGCAACAGGGATGGTGTATGGAGCAGGGTGGTTGGTTGGGGAAGGGGGAATGGGAGGACTAGTGGAAGAGTGTTGATGGGGACTGATGGGATAATGAGGGAGGGTGGATGGGTGGTGGATGGGTGGGGGCGGGTGTATTCATGGAGAAGAGTGTATGGGGATGGGTGGATTGGTGAAGAATGTGTATTGGGATGTGGGGGTGGGTGGTTGATGTTGGTTGGGGCAGGGTGTATGTGTATTGAGGCGGGTGAATGGTGGGGGCTAGGTGGATGGGTGGATGTATGGCGAAGGTGGATGAATGTAATGGGTGGAGGAGGATATGTGGCTGTATGTGTGGGCAAAGGTGTATTGGGGGATGGGTGAGGGAGGGTGATGGTTGTATGAATTGGGGAGGGTAAATGGGTGGAGGAGTGGATGGGTGGGGGAGTTGGATTGGCAGATGGGTGTATGAGTGAGGGAAGGTGGATAGGTGGGCGAGGGTCTATGGGTGTATGTGTGGAGCTGGGTAAATATGTCAATGTGTGAGGAGGTTGGATGGGTGAATGTGGAGGTGGTGGATGTGTGGATGGGTTGGGGAGGGAGATGGGTGTATTTGTGTATGAGTGAGGAAAGGTGAAACGATGAACTGGTGGGGGACAGTGGGTGTGTGGTGGTGGAGGGTTCATGGGTCGATTAGTGTGTGGGGTGGATCGTGCAGGCTGACTTCACACGCCCTGCAAAGAATGGGAGCTGGCGGCAGCTTTCCTGGGCACAGGGCAAGGAATTGCAACTAGCTCAGCTGGAAGCAGCCAGCCAAGCCAGGCAAACCCTCCCCTTGCAGCCAGGGAGACACCGCTCAGGGGTGGGGGACTGGAAAGGTCTCTCTTACCTTCTCTCCAAGTGGTGCCCTCCCTGGGAGCACGGGCTGAGGCCCAGGAAGGGGTGTCCTGGCCAGGCTGGGGTCTCTGCACTGAAGCAGCGGGAACGTTACTGCTTGAGATTCACCTCTCCCGGCAGCAGCCAGGGCTTCAGGGTCCCCAGCAGCAGCCCACGAGACTCAGGGATCTTGCAAGAAAAGTGGCCTCCCCACAGCATCCCACAGTCACTGCAGGGAGTGATATTGACTTCCTGCTGCCGGGACTGAGTGACCCCAGCCTTCGCTCCCAGAGCCGCAGCCCAGTTGCTCCTGGGTCCCAGCGATCAACTGGTTGCACTGCAGCCCCCTGCCCCAGACTCTGCCTCCTGGGGGCCCCACATCCCCTGGGCATGGGCATCTTCTCTCAGCATTAAGGGGAATTGTGCATTGAAGCCAACAGGTCAATGGGCACACTCAAAGGAAACATTGCCAAGAATCACAAGAATAAAAAATGGAGCTGTCTTTCCAAATTAGCCCAAAACAAGCCTCACCCCTTTCAAGCAAGCCAAAAACAAGCCCAGCCCTTTCCACAGGGAGTGGAATTCCATTTTTTTTAATAATAATATAAGTACACACAAATGTAGTATTTTCATATTTTTAATGTGTAACTAAATGTTGTGTGCAGCAAAAACTAGAACTAGAACAAAAAAAGGTCATCCTTGCTCTCCCCATCCTCTGTGGTCTTGGTAGCCTCAGTATGGTACATTCCCCTGTTGAACCATTGAAACTTCTCTCTGTGTGAGACAAAATCCTTACAACAAATTCCCAGTCTTCTTAATCCATAGCGGACATGCAGTAAACTGCTCAGAGTCTGGTGATCTAGCCTGGTCCGGTGCTTGGACTTCACATTGTTCATCTGAGAGAACACTTGTTCCACATCACCACTACTCAGAGGCATGGTGAATAGGGAAAGTGCAAACAGGGCTAGTTCTTTAAAGCACTATTCACCACTACTGGCATGAAATTTGTATACTTCCACCCAGAACTGCTCTGCGTTTTTGTCATCCATGCTCTTCCATTACTGGAAGTTGATGGCTTGATACAGTGCATCCAAGGCCCCCAAGTCACCTTTGAAAATTTTCAGCATAGAGATGGTCATTAGTTGAGGTTTTCCCTGAGAGAGAACAGCTGACGGACTGAACGCTGACCTAGATTTCCACAGATTAATATTTGCTGGAAATCTCGACTGCACTTGTTTAGCAGCTTCAAGAAGAAAGTCTTGGCATCTATTCTTTACATTAGCTTCAACAGTATTGTCAAGCTTTGCATCTCCTAAAGCAACAGTAAACAGTATGCCAAAATTAACAGCACACAGTGGCAAGTGGCTGCTTGGGTCACACAAATTGACTTTAAGGAGTTTGCCATCAGATAAAGGGATCCTTTCTGAAAGGGACACTCTTGATATAAGAGTATGAAAGAAAGGCTGGAGGCAGTCCAGCATTTTGAAGGCATTACCACCAGATTCGAGCTGGAACAAGTTATTGATGCTAGCAAATTCCTGCAGAATTGGTGTTAGAAACTGTTAATACAGTTTATTAGCAGGGTCACAATACATCTGATACAGAACTTCTGCATCATAGCATTGTTGTTCATCTTTGCTCACTTGGAAATGCAACTTTAACTTGTCCCAATGATCTAGTACAGTGGTTTTCAAACTTTTTTTCTGGGGACCCAACTGAAGAAAATTGTTGATCCCCATGACCCAACGAAGCTGGAGATGAGGGGTTTGAGGTGTGGGAGGGGCTCAGGGCTGGGGCAGAAGGTTGGGGTGTGGGGCTGAAGGCTGCGGGATGAGGTCAGGAATGAGGGGTTCAGGATATGGGAGGGGACTCTAGGCTGGGGCAGGGAGTTGGGGTATGGGAGGGGCTCAGGGCTGGGGGTTCGGGCTCTGGGGTGGGGCTGGGGATGAGAGGTTTGGGGGGCTCAGGGCTAGGGTGGGGATTTGGGGGGTGAACTTACCTCCCACAGCTCCTGGTCAGCAGCGCAGCAGGGGTGTGGAGGCAGGCTTCCCACCTGTCCTCGCACCAAAGACTGAAGCCAGAAGCAGCCAGCAGGAGGTCTGGCTCCCAGGCGGAGGCACACAAGCAGCTCTGTGAGGTCTCACCTGCAGACACTGACCCTGAGAGTGCAGAGCCGATGCTCAGGGCAGGGGCAACACGCAGAGCCCCATGGCCCCCTTACCTAGAAGCTGGACTTGCTGCCGGCCGCTTCTGGGGTGCAGTGTGGTGTCGAAACAGGTAGGCACTAGCCTGTCTTAGCTAGGCAGCACTGCCGATGGGACTTTTAATGTACCAGTCAGCGGTGCTGACCAGAGCGACCCAGTGCCTTATATGCCGTGACCCAGTACTGGGTCATAACCCAAACTTTGAAAAACGCTGATCTAGTCTGTGTACACAACAATCATAAATGGAGAGCCATCTAGTGGCTGATAGCTGAACGAACTTCAGTGGCTTGTTACCATGATTTATCTTTGCATATTCACGGTGTCTCAGAGGCCTGTGAGAAAACCAGCTTTAGGAATGGGAGACTAAAAGCTCTAGATTGCATGGCAGAGTTTCTACAGCTTTACTGGCACACACCTGGACTGTGTGACATATACAGTTGATCAGCCTAAGATCCTCATGCCTTTGGAGAAGATGTATGTAGACGGAATTTTCCTTCCTGACCATGATGCTACAGCTGTCAGTCCCAATCCCAATACACTTGCTGAAATCCAGACCAACACTGGTAAGAAACTGAATCAGTGCTGTAGCAATTGCTTCTGCTGTTTCACTTTCCAAAATGACTAGTCCTAAAAATGTAGACACAATTCTGTTTAAAGAGGAGCTGAAGTAGCACAATACAATGCAAAGCTGCTTTACTGCAGCAATGTCTGTGCTATCATTTATAACCAGTGAATACTGAGACTCACCAATGTCTTTGATGAGATCAGAGAACATGCAGGGAGCAATATGATTGTTTATTAATGCTGTGCATTTTGTGTGATGCAGACTTACAGCTCTCTCCAAAGCTGATCCAACAAGTTCCCCGAGGTGATTCACGGAACTAACCCTTGAGTGCCAGGCAATGTAGCAGGCCAGTTTTAGCTCCACTTGGTGCATCATGATTGATGGTTTCAGTACCATAAAACCAACATCTGTGAGGCACATAGAAGAAAATGGTGTTGCGTTTCTTTTAGGTTTGTCAGTTCCTGCATGCTGCACAAGGTCTGTATGATGTGCCCGAATCACCCCTTTTCTTTTTCCCATGCCTTTCTGTATTTTTCCATACTTTGCCCATTTTATTGGCGACATACTGGTCTTTCATTGGCTTAGCCTCAAAATGGCCTAAATTGGAACATGATAGGATGTGTCAAGTGGGTTAGCCAGCAAGTTGATGAATTTGCCCCCCACAAAAGAGCTCAGGGAGTGGGACTTGCAGGGAGTGGGACTTTTGATTATTCCTTGATGTCTACCCTGTGGACTGTCATGATACTGTTCAAAGAGTTATAGGGCTTGTTTCATGGTGTGCACAATGACAACCTTTCTTCCTTTGGCAGAATGGAAAAGTGTCCCCTCTGATAATCAGAGAAGATGGAGATGTGGTGATGACCTCAACTGCTGTGCTTAAGAAATTATCAGATATTTTCAAAGTCACAGATTCATTATAAGGCATACACGTATACAAGATATCTGAATACAGAATGGGTCATCCTGCCTTTGATAATGGAGGGAGGGGATTTCAATATATCACTATAAGTAGATGTTGAAATAAAAATTTTAACTAGAAGTCATTGCTCAATGAACATATATGGACTGTTGTTGTTTGTAGGCTACAGTGGATAATATACTTGAGAAATAAAGAAAAAATTTAGGCTTTTTTGGTAATATTTATTGTTCATACTCTTTTATCATGTAACTGAGAAATACATTGTTACAGTGCCTACATATGTAAGCAAAGGAGATTTTCTTGGAAATGTGAAGAAAACTGGTGATCCTAATCCTGATCCCAGTGAAGGTAAATTTAACACTTCAAATAATCCCAGTGTTGGAGGATCAGGACAATCATGCGTATGCTGAAGATTCTGTTGTGGTCTCTGTCTTTATTACATGAGAAAAAGAATTGCTTACCTACCAAAGAAAAGTTGGCAGGTAAAGTCTGCCTGCTTTATTCATTCCTTCAGGATATGTGTTGCTCCTCTTACATGCCAGACCTTTGCAATTTTTTCCTCAAAAGATTTCACTAAGTATTGATCACAGAAGAGAACATTACACACTGTTAACATTCACAAAATTGCAAACATCAAATATCTATGCATATAATAATCAGTGTTTACATTGTAAGTATGCTATGAAAATTGCAGACATATAAGCAGGTAAAGCCAAACTCAGTAAACTCCACAATGCAGCATCTCTCATTGGCCAATCACAAGGGCTAAATAAATACATTTGAGCTATGTGCATAAGTTCAAAGTATTTCTGGCTTACAAAGCCTGGCAGCATTTGATCCATGGAAATCACATTCATTTGAAATAATGAGATCACCAGTAACATTTTAACAAAGTAAAATCATAGTAACTCAGGATAGAAAATATAACAGCAAAAGAATGTGAATTTAAAAAAAACCCCACAAGCAGGGATGTTTGCAGACACTGTTTAATATATTCAGAAATCAACAGAATATATATGGAAACCCTCTTCATCTGCCATACTGATGTTTATTACAGGGAGTTTCTTTCCTAGTCAAGGTTTTTTTTAAAAATCAGTTTTCTGAAATTCGAAAGGATCTGAAATACATAAACCCATATAACACACACTGTACATTTATGTATCATGATGATAACAGACATGAAAAGCCTTTAAAAAGCAAAAGCATGCATTTGTACAAAAAAAATTTCATAATCATATGACAATTCTTAATTGGGGGGGTCGGGATCAGAGTGTCACAGCCTTATGTGCATGATGTTTATTACTCAAGAAATCATAAGTGACACTTCAGCTATATGAGAAGATGCTTAGGCAACATCCTCACAGTACCTATTAGACAACACTTGATACCAAACAAATTTTTGGAGTAGAGAGAACCAAGCCCACATTCATATCTTTTCAGAACTGTTTAAAACACATTTTGCAAGTGGAATTTCATGGCTATTGCATGAAAAACCCTTAATGAAAGTCTAAGCATTTAAAAAGAAATCTTTATATTAGTCCCTTTCCAAGGCATGGTAGGTCATACAGTCTATTAGTAAAGAAACATTGAATGCACACAAAACATTGACAGTTGTGAAAACCATTATAAATAGTATTCGAAATACTTATGAATTCCTTTTGAAAGTGAACTCATAGGCAGAAAATCTGACATGCTTTATACCAGGGGTAGGCAACCTATGGCACGCGTGCTGAAGGCGGCACGCAAGCTGATTTTTAGTGGCACTCACACTGCCCAGGTCCTGGCCACGGGTCCAGGGGCTCTGCATTTTAATTTAATTTTAAATGAAACTTCTTAAACGTTTTAAAAACATTATTTACTTTACATACAACCAGGGCCGCCCAGAGGGGGGGGCAAAGGGGGCAATTTGCCCCGGGCCCCGGGCTCCGCAGGGGCCCCCAAGAGAAGAGCGGAGGCTCCCGCCTCCGCCCCTCTCCTGGAGCCTCAGCGTCTCCGTCGGGGCCCCTGAGCCCCGCCCCGCTCAGAGACGGTCCCGCCCCGGCCCCGGCCCCGGCCCCAGCCTCTTACCGAGCACGTCTCTGGCGGGGCCTGAGCTCCGTCCCGCTCAGAGCCGCGTGGTGAGCGGGGCGGGGCTGGGAGCTCCAACGGGGCCTGAGCCCTGCCCCGCTCAGAGTGCCGTGGGGAGGGGGCGGGGCAGCTGCCTCCGCTCGGCGTGGAGCTCACAGCCCCACCCCCTCACCACGCGGCTCTGAGCGGGACGGAGCTCAGGCCCCGCCGGCGACGTGCTCGGTAAGAGGCTGGGGCCGGGGCCGGGACCGGGGGCGGAGGCGGGGGGGAGGAGCGGGACCGTCGGGGGCGGGACCGGGAGCAGGACCCGCCGCCGCCGCCAAAGCGCAGCCCGGTCTTCGGCGGCGGGGGGCCCCTTCTGTTCCGGGACCCGCCGCCTAAGTGCCCGGAAGGCCCGCGGCGGGGACCCCCCCCCCCCCGCCACCGAATTACCGCCGAAGACCGGGCTGCGCTTCGGCGGCGGTCCCGCTTCGGCGGTAATTCGGCGGCGGGGGGCTCCCGCCGCGGGTCTTCGGGGCACTTTGGCGGCGGGTCCCGGAACGGAAGGGCCCCCCCGCCGCCGAAGACCCCGGGCCCCCGGAATCCTCTGGGCGGCCCTGCATACAACAATAGTTTAGTTATATATTATAGACTTATAGAAAGAGACCTTATAAAAACGTTAAAATGTATTACTGGCAAGCGAAACCTTAACTTAGAGTGAATAAATGAAGACTCGGCACAGCACTTCTGAAAGGTTGCCGACCCCTGCTTTATACAGACTTCCACTTTTGTCACTGTTACACATGTATGGAGTAACAAGGTATCACCATAAAATTACACTCAGAACCGTGGCACTCACATGTCGCCTCATTGCTCTCTGATTTAATTTTTGAGACATTTTCTTGAGCCTTTTCCCTCACTGTTAAAAATTAACTTGTCTTGTCTTGTTTTCATTAGTTTTTTATCAGTGAGGAAAAGGCCTATGTCTGCATAATGTAGACATAACATATACTGCACACAGCTGGAGTCTTCAGTGGTTGATAACCTTAGATCCCTCTCCTTCTCAGTATCCTGATCTGAAGTGTTTGTCTTCCCAGTGTCCAGGTTGCTTCCAGCAAAGGTGGGTAAAGATATTGAGGTGAATGCATGAGCTTAAGTACATGTGCCTGGAAAATACTTGCCCAGACAGGTGCTGATGGGCTTTGCAGAGTGAAATTATTCATAAATACCCCTGGTATGGTCTGTCATTGAATTGGAAATCCACTGATTACAACTCCCATTAACGAGTAATGGCTGGCAATGATCATTCAGTGCCCACCTGGCTGTATATTCCCTCTTTTGTTGTCACTGGAGAGCAACTCCCAAACTTACTTCAGTGACAATCATATTTCAGTAACAACCATACAGCAAAAATTCATAATTTCTTTTAGAGGGCTTTCCCTTCACCCTCCCACTTCCCTGATTTTTGTCACGTAGACAGCAAGCAGCAAAAGACCAGAAGTCTGAAGCGCAGATAATGCGATGTTTATTGGGGTTAGTTTCTGTCACAACAGGGTCGCCTGGGCCTTCTCTCCTCTCAGCCATCTTCTGACCCCCTCTGGCCAGAACCGGCTGGTCAGGTCACTGGGGTCCTCTCTCCGCAGCACATTGTCCTCCCACTGGCCAGAACTGGCTATGACTCCCAAGCTGGGCCTCCCGGTCACCAGTCACTGGGGTATCCATTCTCCAGGCCATTGGCTGGGGTCCCAAGTTCCCTCGCTGGACTCTGTAACAACAAACACCCTCTTCCATCACCTCGTTAAACCAGTAACACCCAGGGAAGCAGTCCTACCCCCTCTGCATGCAAACCATTGAAAAAAACAAGAACCCCCCCCCCCACTTCGTCACAGTTTCCAAGCAAGCATATTCTGAAGCCCTTCATACCAGTTGGGCTTATCTCTATATGCTGAAAGAGAGTGTTCCCTAGTGTTCCGTTCCCAGCTCTGATGCTGCAGAGCATTTACCCCATGTCCCCCTTCTTAGCTCTGATGCCACAGAGCCTTGCCTGTGTCCCTGTTCCCGCCCCCCACTTAGCAAGCATGATTCCAATTTCCCTTCCACTTCCTGTTTGACTCCAGTTTATATAGTAATATTCTCAGCTATACCTTAACCAATCATTTTAATGAAATTTAACTGACTAATCCTAATATACTGTAACATAATTTTCTAACCAATTATATCCCACTACCCTAATTAACTTACACCTAGCAAAATTAATTATACAGCAGACAGAAACAATTAGAGAACAGACAGATTAACAATAGAAAAGTGGGGGCCATAAAGATAAAACAATACAGAAATGAGGATTTCACAACCACAACCATTAATAAGTGATTACTTGCCAGACAGGATGTTATCAAACTAAGTTTTCTTTAACCATCTTAAGATCCATTTCTTTTTCTGGTGGTGATGGGCACTATCAGGACAAGATCGTCTTCCTAACAGCCCAATACCATCTTATTTCAATGTGACTGGTTTGGGATGTGAGGATGTGACTGTATTCTTCCCAGCTTATGACTGTCCTGGCTGCTTAGCCAAAGGCCTTAGCCTAAGAACAAGGCCTTAGACTATCCTAGTGAGAGAAGGCCCATACACAGGCGGACTTACAATTTTGATTCTGTTTTATACCTCTGTGTCAAGGTTTCCTCCCCCACTCTGAACTTTAGGGTACAGATGTGGGGACCTGCATGGACCCTTCTAAGCTTAATTCCTAGCTTAGATCTGGCAACACTGCCACCAGCCAGAGATCAGTGTCTGGCACACTTTCTGTTTCCCCAAAACCTTCCCTGGGGAACACAGATCCAAACTCCTTGGATCTTAAAACAAGGAGAAATTAACCATCCCCCCTCCTTTCCCCCCAGACTTTCCCCTCCCTGGGTTGCCTTGAGAGGCTTCACACAGATCCAAACTCCTTGGATCTTAAAACAAAGAGGAATTAACCATCCCCCCTCCTTTTTTTCCCCCACCAATCCCTGGTGAGTTCAGACCCAATCCCCTTGGGTCTTAAAACAAGGAAAAATCAATCAGGTTCTTAAAAAGAAAACTTTTAATTAAAGAAAGAAAATGTAAAAATTATCTCTGTAAAATCAGGATGGAAAATGCTTTACAGGGTACTTAGATTCAGATAGCCCAGAGGGACCCCCTCTAGCCTCAGGTTCAAAGTTACAGCAAACAGAGGTAAAAATCCTTCCAGCAAAAAGAAACATTTACAGGTTGAGAAAATAAACATAAGACTAATACGCCTTGCCTGGCTAGTTACTTACAAGTTTTAAACATGAGAGACTGATTCAGAAAGATTTGGAGAACCTGGATGTACGTCTGGTCCCTCTTAGTCCCAAGAGCGAACAACAACAACAACAAAGAGCACAAACAAAGACTTCCCTCCACCAAGATTTGAAAGTATCTTGTCCCCTCATTGGTCCTCTGGTCAGGTGTCAGCCAGGTTTACTGAGCTTCTTAACCCTTTACAGGTAAAAGAGACATTAACTCTTAACTATCTGTTTATGACATCTGTAACTAGCTAAGTGATAAAAATACACCTAAATTCTTAAATTATACTTATATAATTAATTATATTTACAGACAGGCCTCAATATCTATATTCTAACAACTTCATACGCACTAACGATATACATACTCTGACAGAATAGTGGGTTTCAGCAGATCCCGACCTTTCATATGATATGCGACATGGCATTCTTTGTAGCATATAGCATATTTCTGTGTGAGATGGCAGACAGTGAGGAGGGCCAGGCAGGTTTGTGGGTTTAGAAAAAAAGGTGCAAACCTTATGTATAAGTTTACATATGGTATACATATACAATTAGGGGATGGTTAACAATGCATTATGGGAAGTTGATCCCATGATCACAATCACTCCTGTGTGATCTGTTTGGGATCCAGCATACCTTCCCAAAATATAGTGCAATGGACAGTGATGAATTGCACAGTGGGATATCTATTCATGGTGCACCTCACTCTGAATTGATACAAGTGCTTCTGGTGACTACCCTCACTGCCGAGACAAGGAGTCCAGTAGGTATGCACACAAGTGACACAGTAGCTGTAGCGAGCCTATGCTGACATAACTTGAGTTAACATATGCTTGTAGTGTAGATATAGCCTTAGGTGTATGAAATTTTTGGGAGAGGTAACAGGAAAAGTATTAGGGTAGACCAAGATTCATTCAGGTGTTTAGGCTCCAGCTTTTATGGTACTGGTCTTACTGTACCCTAAAGGCTGAGAAACAAAGAGGCAGATGAGAACAAAATATCATGTATTTATTAAAATTTCTTTATTTCAGGGTGTATAACTCATGTCGTTATCAAGCTATCTTGAGGCTGTAGATGTGTGTGCATTATGTTTTGAAGGCCAAAACTATAAATGGGTTCAACAAAGAATTAGATCAGTTTTCAGAATAGATGCATCAGCTATTAGCCAAGACAATCAGGGATGCATCCCCATGCTCTGGGTGTCCCTAAACCTCTGACTTCCAGATTCTGGGAGTGGACAGTGGGATGGTTCACTCAGTGATAACCTGTTCTGTTCATTCACTCTGAAGAACCTGGCACTGGGCGCTGTCAGAAGAAAAATTACAATAGATTTTTGCCTTTGAGAAGGATGTTACATGAGATAGTATACTGCCTTTATTGAATATTTGAGAATCAAGTTCTACACAATGGCATTTGGAAAAACACTAAGGATTGGATTGAGAGGCAAAATAACAGTTGCAAAAGGCAATCACCATTGGTGGACTGAATGAAAACAAAGTTTTGAGATCAGGCCAGGATTTCAGTCAGACTGGAAGTCAGATGATCCAACAGCTCAAACAGGGCCCAGCTGGCCTTGATAAGAGGGCTGTGGGAGAGGAGCTGAGGAGGAGTCTCTCTCTAGCAGTGGAGAGACAAGGACCTGGCTGCCTGAGAGCTCAGGGTACCAGGAGTAGAGCAGCACTGGAGAAAGGCAAGAGGAGCTGGGGAGCTCCAGCTTGGCAAATCCCCAAGCTGCGGAGGGATAGCTCAGTGGTTTGAGCATTGGCCTGCTAAACCCAGGGTTGTGAGTTCAATCCTTGAGGGGGCCACTTAGGGATCTGGGGCAAAAATCTGTCTGGGGATTGGTCCTGCTTTGAGCAAGGGGTTGGACTAGATGACCTCCTGAGGTCCCTTCCAATCCTGATAGTCTATGATTCTAGGTACTGGGGTTGCAGAGGTGCAGCCTGGGGTGAGGCAGCTGGTCCAACCCCCTTGCCAATGATGCAGTCTGCCCCAGGGAAAGGGGGCTAGATGATGATGGGCAGTAGCTACTGAGGCAAGGTGGACTTAGAGCAGGGGTGGGTAAACTTTGTGGCCTAAGGGCCACATGGGGTTTCTGAAATTGTATGGCGGTCTGGTTAGGGGAGGCTGTGTGCCCCCAAACAGCCAGGCATGGCCAGGCCCCCACCCCCTATCTGAACCCTTCTTACCTCTTGACAGCCTGCCCCATCCCTTGATGGCCCCCATACACACACCCCTGATAGCCCCCAGACTCCCTGCCCCATCCATCCCCCCATCCCTTGATGGCCCCCATACACACACCCCTGATAGCCCCCAGACTCCCTGCCCCATCCATCCCCCCATCCCTTGATGGCCCCCATACACACACCCCTGATAGCCCCCAGACTCCATGCCCCATCCATTCCCCCATCCCTTGATGGCCCCCATACACACACCCCTGATTGCCCCCAGACTCCCTGCCCCAACTTCCCCCCGCTGCCCCATCCAACCCCTCCTCTTATTCCTGACTGCCCCCCTGGGATCCCTGCCCCATCGAACCACTCCTTCTCCCTGTCCACTGACTACCCTGTCCCTGTGCGCCCCCAAACAGCCAGGCATGGCCGGGCCCCTGCCCCCTATCTGAACCCCCCTTGCTTCTTGCCCCTTGACGGCCCCCCTCCTGCCCCATCCATCCCCCCCATCCCTTGATGGCCCCCATACATGCCCCCCTGTCCCCTGACAGCCCCCAGAACCCCTGTCCCGACTGCCCCCCGCTGCCCCATCCAACCCCCCCTCTCCTTCCTGACTGCCCCCCTGGGATCCCTGCTCCCATTCAACCCCCCTGTTCCCTGCCCTCTGACCGCCCTTACCCCTATCGACATGCAGAACCCCGAGGTAAAGGGGCACCGGGATCCGGGAGAGACACGGGGCCTAAGGCAGGTGAGCCACCTGCCAGCAGAGGGCACTCCGGGCAGGACAAGAGCTAATTCCCCAGACAACCAGTAGGAGGCGCCGCACCAGTAAGTCTCGGCTCTGCTACAGCCACCCATACCCAATTCATAGGTCTCAGGGTGTAATCTTTTGCAGGTTTATGGGGTCTTTCACCAGTGAAAGAGTCTTACACAGTAATATCCTTAATGTCTATTTATTAACAATTACAAATACAGAATGTACACACTAAGCATTCAATGCTCATCACTCCCAATAAGGCAGATGAACTTTTCTTGATGCCCAGTCAGGACTGGGTTATCTGGGGAACTCCAGCTTCTGCATGATGATTGGCAAGGTGTTGAGGTCTGGCAACTCTGATCTCAGGGCTGTGTCCTGGAGTTGGTTCCAAAGAACTTCCTTTTGGACCCCAGTTTATACACCTCTACCTGGCTATAACGTGACCCGATATAACACGGGTTCACGTATAGCACGGTAGCAGCAGGGCTCACCGGCAATTTAAAGGGCCCGGGACTCCGGCTGCTGCGGGGAGCCCAGGGCCCTTTAAATCACCGCTGGAGCCCTGCTGCCTCTATCCCGGGGCTGCGGCAGCGGGGCTTGCTGGCAATTTAAAGGGCCTGGGGCTCCCTGCAGCGGCTGGAGCCCGGAGCTCTTTAAATCACCGCCGGAGCCCTGCCGCCCCTACCCCCATATAACGGGTTTCAGCTATAATGCGATAGGGATTTTTGGCTCCCCACGACCATGTTATAGCGGGGTACAGGTGTATAGTGAAACTTGAGTCTTGCTTAGCTATACCTTAACCAATCATTTTACTAAAATATTAGTAACCAATCCTAACATATTGTAAAACAATTCTTTAACCAATCATACTCCACCTCCTTAATTGATTTACACCTAACAAAATTAATTATGTAACAGATAGAAACAATCAAAGAACCAGACAGAGAACATACAGATAAACAGTAGAGAAGTGGGGACCATAAGGCCAAAACAATAAAGAAATGGGGATTTCACACCCACACAAGAAATAAGTGATTTCTTGCCAGACAGGATGCCATCGAACAACGTTTTCTTTAACCATCTTAAGATCTGGGGTTTTTTTTAATCTGGTGGTGGTGGGTGCTATTAGGACAGGAGCGCCTTCTTATCAGCCCAATATTATATTATTTTACTGTAATTTAGATGGAACATGAGGATATGACTTTGTGCTTCTTCTGTCATGGCTGGTGCTCTCCTAATATGGCTGCAGGAAAAGGCCTAAGCCTTGCAGTATAATGTGGACATAATATATACTGTACACACCTGGCTTCTTCAGTTGTTATAACAGCATCAGCTCCTCCTTCTTTTCAAAATACAGCAGTGTTGTCACCAAATGAAGCCCTCTCAGCAGACACGTGCTTGTTCCTGCAGGGAAGAAGAGCCACTAGGTGACATGGCTGTGTTAAGATGACTGATTTCTTACGTTTCCCTGCCTTGCGACCTGATTGGCTCAGCTATCAAGTGACTACACAGGAATGACCTGGAAGATGGATTGCCTGCAACAAGAACTGCCTATGTCTGTCCCCTCCACGCCCCCCGGCCCCCCAGAAAAGCATGTGTATTAATTGCCGTCACCCAGCACATGTGCAGACACACAGCATCACATAGTTATAAGTTAGTTGCAAACATCTTTCTTGTAGCCTTTGTGATAGACCCAGGCCAGTTGGGTACAGCAGAATAGCAGAAGGCAGATATACTGGCCACTGGATTAACAGTTTTCTGTTCCCTGACTGACCAGAGCAGGGGCTGCTCCAGGCTAATGAGAACACCTGACTCTAATTAACCTGTAACAAGTCAGGTGAGGCCATTCAGTTAATGTGACCACCTGATTCTAATTAAGGCCCTGCTGATACTATAAAAAGGGCTCACTCCTATCAGGCAGAGGAGAGCCAGGGAGCCAGAGGAGAGGAAGTGCGGCTGAAGGGCTGGTTACTGAAGACACCCTCAAACCATCGTTAAAGGAGCCCTAAGGTAAGGGTGAAGAAGGGAGAAGCAGGAGAGCTGTGGGGAAGTGGCCCAGGGAAATGTAGCAACTCTGGCAGTGAAAGGTTGGCTGCCAACAACTGCTACCATTAGGGTCCCTGGGCTGGAACCCGGAGTAGAGGGCGGGCCCGGGTTCCCCCCAACCCACCACTACAGGAATAGCTCCTGGAAGGGGAAGTCAGGTCCCTGTCAGGACAGGAGGCTGAACAGAGACTGTGGGAGTTCTCTCACCAACCTCCTTGCAGCCTATGATGAAAAGGGCTCAGTAGATTGTAACCCTGGCCCTAGAGAGAGATGGGCTATGTGGAGGGTCACAGTGAGCCACTGAGGCTAGCATAAACCGCCTAGAAGCGCAGGACCCACGGGAGCAAGGTCAGAGCTCTGCCACACCTTTCAGAATGTGTCCTCAAACCTTTGGGGCTATCTCAATAATCAACTCATAAATACACCTCTACTCTGATATAACACTGTCCTCCGGAGCCAAAAAATCTTACCACGTTATAGGTGAAACCGCGTTATATCGAACTTGATTTGATCCACCGGCGCGTGCAGCCCCACCCCCCTGGAGCGCTGTTTTACCGCGTTATATCCGAATTCGTGTTATATCGGGTGGCGTTATATCGCGGTAGAGGTGTATTGCTAAGGAAACTTAAGTAAGTTGTAAGTGACAATAGTCTGAAACCCACTAACAGTGCTTTGTTGTTCTGTGACTGGAGAGGTGTTAACAGGCCACTAAACATGAAAGGATCTCTTACAATATGTGCTAACTACATATTTATGTAAGCCTTCTGCCGGGCCGAAACGATAGCAGCAAGGGCCGGGTTCAATACATAGGGGTCCCTTCCCCACAACATAATGCAAAACCAGCTCGAGCCCCCACCCAGTGACCTGGGAAAATCTTACACACACCCCTGGGCGCCTCGAGGAGGCAATACTTCCCATCTCGCAAGCACAGAGTCTTGGTGTAGCAGAAAAGGTTTAATTACATGATAAACAACAAGCATTAAATTGGGAAAATACCTCAGCTAGAGTTCATAGGTCAAACCGTGAGCAAAGACCCACCCCAGCAAATTGGGCCATGTCCTTCTCTCGAGGCCCTTGAGTCCAGCAACCCCCAAATCACCCACAGTCCCAAAAGTCCCACAATCCAAAAGTCTCTGTCCCAGGTCAGTGCAGCCCCAGAGTTCAAGAGTCTCTCTGCAGAGGTCCCCCTCCCCAGCCTGAGTAGAAAAGGGCACCTTACATGGTTTTGGGGCCAACTGCCCTGCCTCTTCGTGGGGTTCTGCTTCCACTAGTCGTCCCCGCAAACAGCTCAGCTCCGCTTGCTCTGTGGGCTGCTCCGCTCTGCCAGCTGCTCTGGTCCACCAGCTGTCCTATGATCCACTCCAGCTGTCCTCGTGAGCTGCTTGGCTCCACTCACCCAGTGGCTGCACAAACTGCTCCACTCTGCTCTGCCAGCTGCTCTGCTCCACGGTATTGCTTCAGGCTCCCCCACTCATTAGCATAGTACTCAGTGCTCTCAGCTCAGCAAGTCCAGCTCTTCAGTGATTCCAGCTCATAGTAGGGGAGCCCCACTGCCAGTGAGTTTAGCTCAGTAACCTGTATCTAGACTCTTAAGGGAATCAAAAAAATTAACTCTGACATTCCACAGTGGAGAGAGGCATAGGTGGAACTGGTGCTTCTGGCTCACACAAGAAGCCTGCACCACCAAGTACAGATATCTGTCCCCAGCCTCTCTCTCTTGACTGGGTTTTGGAACCCATGTCCCTTGTCTAGCAAGTGCTATTTAGTTGACAATGAAACCCTCTATCATAAGACAGTTTTGTAGTTCCTCATTTACTTAATAGGGGTGACAACATTTTATTGCTCCTGCCCCAATAACAACGAAATTGGGGCTCCCATAGCTGTGAAAATAACCATCCCAGGATGTTGTGTGGTATGCTAAGTGGGGTGGGAGTGCCAATGCAAATAACTGAAATGCTAATGCGAATACTTGAAACTTCTTTCTGCACTCCCCATAATCTACCACCAGATGTCAGGGTAGAGCTCATCCTGACTGCTTACATTTACAATAAAGAAATCCATTCCACTTTGTGTTTAGTAGCGAGACCTCTGACTGACTGAAAGCAATCTGGTGTCGCAGGTTCCCATAGTGCAATCTATATTTGCTTCTCCACTGTCAGTGCAGCTTTCATTTTGGCACACAGACCCAGGAATGTGGCCTTGCGCATAAAAAAATTCTGCAGCCACTGCTCATCATCCCAAACCTGCATTAAAATGAAATCCCACCAGTTGGTGCTGGTTTCTCAGCCCCAGAACTGGAGATCCAGCATCTGCAGCTGCTCCGTGAATGCCACCAACAGTTTTGAATTGGTTGTTGCTAAATCCCACAGCAATCTGTTCTGGATGGAAACATCGTGTCCACCATGTCTATTCTTGCAGCTCAGTAAATACTGCAGCATCGTGCACCCTGGGCTTGCAATACTCATGACAATAGTGCAGAGCCATGCAGACTGCATGCTTCTGTCAGAGATGGCAGAGCGTGAAGAGGGCCACCTGGGTTTGTGAGATTTAGGAAAAATCCCAAAAAATATGTATAATTGTACGTATGTGATATGTATAAAATTAGGGGATGCACTATGTGAAGTTGATCCCTTTGTGACCCATTTTGGCCCCAGCATGCATTGCCAAATCTTCTGTGCAGGGGCAAGTTGCTCAGTGGGATACTTATCAGTGACGCACCGCACTGTGGATTGATACAAACATTTCTGGTGCTCAGCGCTGACACAAGGAGTCAAGTAGGCATGCGCACATGTGACATACTAACTGTGGTGATTCTATGGTGACATAAGTAAGTTTGCAGTGTAGATATGGCCTTAGCTATATGAAATATTTGGGAGCGGTAACAGGAAAAGTATGAGGATAGTCCAAGATTCATTCATTCATTCAGACTCCTGCTTTTGTGGAACTTGGCCTACTACACCCTAAAGGCTCAGGAACAAAGAGGCACATAAAAAGAACTCAATATCATTTATACCGCTACCTCAGTATAAAGCCACCCGATATAACATGAATTTGGATATAACGTGGTAAAGCAGTGCTCCGGAGGGGGGCTGCACGCTCCGGTGGATCAAAGCAAGTTCAATATAACACGGTTTCACCTATAACGCGGTAAGATTTTTTGGCTCCCAAGGACAGCATTATATCGAGGTAGAGGTGTATTTCTTTATAATTTCATTACTTGTGGGTGTGTAACTCATGACTTTCAACTTCTTGTGGTTGTCAAGCTATCTGGGGGTTATACATGTGTGTTCATTATGTTATGAGGGCCAAAACTATAACTGGGTTAAAAAAATAATTAGATCAGTTCCTCACAATAGGTCCATCAATGGTTATTAGCCAAGATGACCAGGGATGCAACCCCATTCTCTGGATGTTCCTAATCACTTGATGATTGCCAGTTCTGTTTATTCCCTCTGAAGCACCCGGCATTGGCGACTGTAGGAAGACAGGATACTGGCTAGATTGACCATTGGTCTGATCCACTATGGCCGTTGTTATGGTCAGCAAAAGTTGTAGAAGATTTTTGCCCTTGGGAAGGATGTAACATGAGACAGTGAGTATAATGCCCTTATTGAATATTTGCGAATCAAGTTCTACACACAAGCAATAACAGGTAAAAAAGCACTAAAGGCTGCATTGAGAGGCAAAATAAGGGTACGTCTACACTACGGGATTATTCCGAATTTACATAAACCAGTTTAGCAAAACAGATTGTATAAAATCGATTGCGCGCGGCCACACTAAACACATTAAATCGGTGGTGTGCATCCACGGTCCGAGGCTAGCGTCGATTTCTGGAGCGTTGCACTGTGGGTAGCTATCCCGTAGCTATCCCATAGTTCCCGCAGCCTCCCCCCCTCGTTGGAATTTCCGGGTTGAGATCCCAGTGCCTGATGGGGCAAAAATCATTGTCGCGGGTGGTTCTGGGTACAGCCTCACCCCTCCCTCCCTGAAAGCAGCAGACAACCGTTTCGCGCCTTTTTTGCTTGGTGAACTGTGCAGACGCCATAGCACAGCAAGCATGGACCCTGCTCAGCTCAATACCGCAATCGTGGATGTTTTAAACACCTCGCGCACTCTCGTGCAGTATATGGTGAACCAGGACCTTCAAACCAAGGCGAGGAGGAGGCGGATACGGCAGCACGGCGATGACAGTGATGAGGACGTAGACACAGAATTCTCTCAAACCGCGGGCCCCTGCACTTTGGAGATCCTGATGGTAATGGGGCAGAGTCTATCCATTGAACGCCGATTTTGGGCCCGGGAAACAAGCACTGACTGGTGGGACCGCATTGTGTTGCAGGTGTGGGACGATTCACAGTGGCTGCGAAACTTTTGCATGTGTAAGGGCACTTTCATGGAACTTTGTGACTTGCTTGCCCCTGCCCTGAAACGCCAGAATACCAAGATGAGAGCAGCCCTCACAGTAGAGAAGCGAGTGGCGATAGCCCTGTGGAAGCTTGCAACGCCAGACAGCTACCGGTCAGTCGGGAATCAATTTGGAGTTGGAAAATCTACTGTGGGGGCTGCTGTGATGCAAGTAGCCAAAGCAATCACTAAGCTGCTGCTACGAAAGGTTGTGACTCTGGGAAACGTGCAGGCCATAGTGGATGGCTTTGCTGCACTGGGATTCCCTAACTGTGGGGGGGCGATAGATGGAACCCATATCCCTATCTTGGCACCGGAGCGCCAGGGCACCCAGTACGTAAACCGGAAGGGGTACTTTTCAATGGTGCTGCAAGCACTGGTGGATCACAAGGGACGTTTCACAAACATCCACGTGGGATGGCCAGGGAGGGTTCATGACGCTCGCGTATTCAGAAGCACTACTCTGTTTAAACGGCTGCAGCAAGGGAATTACTTCCCAGACCAGAAAATAACAGTTGGGGATGTTGAAATGCCTGTCATTATCCTGGAGGACCCAGCCTACCCCTTGATGCCATGGCTCATGAAGCCATACACAGGCAGCCTGGACAGTGGTCAGGATCTGTTCAATTACAGGCTGAGCAAGTGCAGAATGGTGGTGGAATGTGCATTTGGCCGTTTAAAGGCGCGCTGGCGCACATTACTGACTCGCTCAGACCTCAGCCAAACCAATGTCTCCTATGTTATTGCTGCTTGCTGTATTCTCCACAATCTCTGTGAGAGTAAGGGGGAGACCTTTATGGCGGGGTGGGAGGCTGAGGCAAATCACCTGGCCGCTGATTACGCGCAGCCAGACACCAGGGAGATTAGAAGAGCACACCAGGAAGCGGTGCGCATCAGAGAAGCTTTGAAAATGAGCTTCATCAATGGCCAGGGTACAGTGTGACTGCTGTGTTTGTTGATGAACACCCACCCACCCTTGACTGACTCATTCCCTGTTAGCAACTCACCCTCCCCCTTCGAGTACAGCTTACTTATGCAAATAAAGTCACTCTCGTTTAAAAATCATGAATTCTTTATTAATTCATTATAAAAAGAGGGAGAGAAGTAAGGGTGTGGTTTGGGAGGAGGATAGGAAGGATGGAGAAGGCCATTAAAAAAATTTCACAGTAATGACAGCCTTCTGGTTGGGCTGTCCACGGGGGTGGAGTGGGCGGGTGCACGGAGCCTCCCCCCACGCGTTCTTACACGTCTGGGTGAGGAGGATGTGGAACATGGTGAGGGTTGAGGGTGGTTATACAGGGGCTGCAGCGGCACTCTGTGATCCTGCTGCCGTTCCTGAAGCTCCACCAGACGCCGGAGCATGTCAGTTTGATCACGCAGCAGCCCCAGAGTTGCATCCCGCCACCGCTGATCTTCCTGCCGCCACCGCTGATTTTCCTGCCGGTCTTCCTGCTGCCACCTCTCATCTCGGGTGTCCCTCCTGTCCTCACGTTCACTGGCATCTTTCCTGTAATTTGATACCACGTCCTTCCACTCATTCAGATGAGCTCTTTCATTGCGTGTAACTTCCATAATATCCGAGAACATTTCATCTCGCGTCTTCTTTTTCCTCCGCCTTATCTGTGCTAGCCTTTGGGATGGAGGAGGGACACTTGAAAAATTTGCAGCTGCATGAGGGAGAGAAATATTTTAAAAGATACATTTTACAGAACAATGGTTATACTCTTTCACAGTGAACAGCACTATTCACCTTACATAGCACATGTGATTTCCCTACAAGGTCACATTTTTCATCTTAATACTGAGTTCCTGCAGCTCTGGAGTTACAGATCTCACAGACACAGGTCCGGGCATCAGAATTCAGCTTGCATGCGGCCATGGTAAGCCACTGTCTTTCGGCTTCTGTAGTGATTTACCCCTCCCCCCAACGCATGGCTAATACCACGCTAGCTCCCTGCTAATCAACACCCTTCCCACCCCCCCACCCACTGCGTGGCTGGTAGCTTGGGGAAGATCCCCGGTGACCAAACACAAAAAAGATCATTGGCATTTCACTCCTCCCCTCCCCCCGCTTGGCTACGTGCAGGAAAGGATTTTTTTTTAAGCTGCTGCAGTCCACGAACCCAGTAGGAAAATGGCCATCCCCCTTACTTAAATTCCTGATTTTTAACCAGGTTATCCTGAACGATATCACTTTGCTGAGGATAACACAGCGAGATAAAGAACGGATGCTTCTTGAATGCCAGCAATCACCGGGACCATACGCTGCTATGCTTTGCCATGCAATGATATCTGATTACTTGCTACATGCATGGCGTGGTAAAGTGTCCTACCATGGTGGGCGGAACAAGGCTGCCTTGCCCAGAAACCTTCTGCAAAGGCTTCTGGAGTACCTACAGGAGCGCTTCATCGAGATGTCCCTGGAGGATTTCCTCTCAATCCCCGGACATGTTAACAAACTTTTCTAAGTAACTATACTGTCTGCGAATGCATCCCAAGTCCTCAGGGCAAATCAATCATTAAAAAACGCTTGCTTAAAAATCAATGTTTGCTATTTGCAAAGGTACACTCACCAGAGGTCCCTTCCATGGTGTCATTGTCTGGGATAGTTGCTTGGGAGGGCTGGGAGGAGGGTAATTCCGTCAGGGTAAGAAAAAGCTCCTGGCTGCTGGGGCTCACGGAGTGCTGTGTGCTCTCTGCTAGGTCGTCCTCCTCTTCTTCATCTTCATCTTCCCCGTCCGCATAATCCTCAGACATGGCAGAGATTACAACCCCCACCTCGGAATCCACGGTCAGGGGTGGGGTACCTGTGGTGCAGCCCCCTAAAATTGCATGCAGCTCAGCATAGAAGCGGCATGTTTTTTGACCTGCCCCGGACCTTCCGTTTGCTTCTTTGGTTTTCTGGTAGGCTTGTCTGAGCTCCTTAACTTTCACTCTGCACTGCACTGAGTCCCTGCTGTGGCTTTTATCCATCATAGCCTTAGAAATTCTTTCAAATACTTTTTCATTTCGTCTTTTGGAACGCAGTTCTGTTAGCACTGAATCTTCTCCCCATATAGCGATCAGATCCAGTACCTCCCATGCAGTCCATGCTGGGGCTCTTTTTCGATTCTCAGGAGACTGCATTGTTACCTGTGCAGATGAGCTGTGCGTGGTCACCTGTGCTGATGAGCTCTCCACGCTGGAGAGCAGGAAATGAATTTCAAAAGTTCGCGGGGCTTTTCCTGTCTACCTGGCCAGTGCATCAGAGTTCAGAATGCTGTCCAGAGCGGTCACAGTGGTGCACTGTGGGATACCGCCCGGAGGCCAATACCGTCGATTTGCGGCCACACTAACCCTATTCCAATATGTTAATCCCGATATTAGCGCTACTCCTCTCGTCGGGGAGGAGTACAGAAACCGATTTAAAGAGCCATTAAAATCGATATAAGGTGCCTCCTAGTGTGGACAGGTGTGGCGTTAAATCGGTTTTACGCTCCTAAAACCGGTTTAAACGCCTAGACCAGGCTTAAGTGTAGCAAAAGGCAATCCCCATTGGTGGATCAAATGCAAACAAAGTTTTGACAACAGGCCAGACTTCAGTCAGACTGGAAGTCACATGACCCAACAGAATAAACTTGTGCCATAAAAAGAAAAAAAGTTAGAATTAAACACTCCAAATTAAAAATCACAGTAAAAAACATAGCAAGTGCTATACTAGAAACACAGATGGAATTTCTAAAACTACTAGCAACCATTTACTTACAAATATTTTTGATGAGTATTAGCTATTAAAATAAAAAATAAATAGCACAATGACATGCATATGCACAATGATAACAAAGATAAACGATGAAGTGGTCAGAGTAGTAAGAGTAATTGAAATAACATTTTAAAAGGCGCAAAACTATAATTAAAATGGATTACAAGGAAGGGAGCGCAATTCAGGGAATCACAGCAGGAGATAAGACAAATTTGTGAACTGTTATGAGACTTCATGTAGACATATAAAGTGATAAGAGATTCTTTTAAATACTCAAAATGTATGACAGAGTTTTTGAGGGGGTATATGTGAAATATTACAATGCATTAATTTCCTGTAGCACCTCAGCACGTTATATCAGATAGAGAGGAGTTGCTGTGCCTAGGCACTGACAGTCTGGGAATTGGGATGCCAGGGCCTTTGAGAACCCAGCCCTGGGAAGCTTGTGCTGAGAAGTAGTGTCTTGTGATAGGGGAAATAAAAAAAGCCCCTCTGCCCTCCCATCCCTATTTTTGCGAACATGACAGGTGGCTCAACCCATTGAGGTAACTGTTACCCCCCTCTGCCCCTCCCTGTGCAGGGGTTTTGCCCTCTGCCATGGTCTGGCAGCATCTCCCCCTCAGGCTTAACTCCATCTCCTACCCCCCTCCCTGATTTTGCCCCTCAGCCCCTCTCCTGCCACTACCTATAGCCGCTTGACCCCCCCAGGCCAGTAAATTTCCACCTCCTGCTCTGACCCTGACCCTCCCCCCCTCCAATTTGCCCCTTTGCCCCTTTTTAAGCCCTCTAAAGAGCAGGCAGCAGAGTCTGAGTCCAAGTAAGGGCAGAATGAGGGCAGCGGCTTCAGCAGATGTTGCTGAGCATGCTCAGTTCATGCGAGCATGCTCAGTGCAACCTAGATAGGAAATTCTGCCAGGCCATAATTTGCTACCAGTAACAATTACTGATACATAAGGATGTTGTTTGCTGACTTGTCCTAATTTGCTACCCATCACCTTTAGCGTCATCTGGTCCAGGGAGAGCTAATTGTGACTGATGGGGGGAGTTACATCTGTCATAAGTTGCTACCTCTCACCTTGTAGAACAGGGCTTGGCAACCTTTCAGAAGTGGGTGCTGAGTTTTCATTTATTCACTCTAATTTAAGGTTTCACGTGCCAGTAATACATTTTAACATATTTAGAAGGTCTCTTTCTATAAGTCTATAATATATAACTGAGCTATTGTTGTATGTAAAGTAAATAAGGTTTTAAAAATGTTTAAGAAGCGTCATTTAAAATTAAATTAAAATGCAGAGTCCCCCGAACCGGTGGCCAGGACCCAGGCAGCGTGAGTGCCACTGAAAATCAGCTCACGTGCTGCCTTTGGCACGCGTGCCATAGGTTGCCTACCCCTGATGTAAGTGGTGAAGCACCAACTAGTCTGGTTTTGGGACTGGTGCTCTGCTGACTCAGGATAGGCCCCGGTGTCCCACCCCATTATGACAGTGGGGGTGGAGGGCCCTCTGGGGCCAAAATTGAGTGAGTAGCATTGTGCCATGTGGGTCACAGCACCAATTTTGGCCTCGTTCCCCCTCCAAAATGGGGCACGGGCCAGGGACAAACCTGAGTAGATAGTGGGGCCACCACGTGCGAGATAAGGAAGGGAAAACTTAGTTTGAAGAATGTGCTGGGGCATTCAAACTAGATGATCATGATGGTCCCTTCTGCCCATAAAGTCTATGAAACATGGGTTGGTGACATTTGTGTTTTCACTGTTATAAAGCTTTTACATTTGGAATCTCCGTGTTTAATGTCATGAAATAATTCTCACCCCCACACACATTGTCTGACAACCCCCCAGAATTTTCCACAACTGTGAAAATTCAAATAGATTAAAAAACGCTCAAAATCAATTATGCACTGGCACCTATGTGTCCTCCTTCCTTCCCAAGATCTTTACATTTTATCTTTAATGCCCAAATTGTAACTTAATTGTGACCTTTTCACAGTTGAGATGGAGAGATTCCCTCTTCCCCTCTTCACTGTCATGCTCCACTCCAACACTGCAGCCTCTGTCCGAGGCTTAGAGAGTTTATCCTCTCCCCATTCTACCCCCTCCTCCCAGCCTGGCACTTGCCACAATGTTCCTTGCTCTCCATGCTTAGGAATCACACTTTGATTTCTTTGATCCTGACTCAGACTCCTGAGGGATAGAGATGAAAGTGTCCCAGACCTGGAGGGGGAATTCAAATGAACCCCAAAGCTCTGTTTGAGCTTTCTGAGCTTAAATCTCTATTTCCATCTATTGGTAAAGTGGCTTCTAGACTTTTTCCAGCCAAGTCCAGAACATTTGGAGATGGGCAGATTTTGGCTTTGGTTTGTTTTTGTTTCTTTTTTTTCTTTTTTGCATTACGACGCTGCTAAAACTTTTGTAAATGACACAACCAAGTAATGAGGACACTGAGATAATTTCTCTCCTGTGTGAAGGAGTCTCTGATGTCCAGTGTGGTGTTAGCTCCAACTGAAGCATTTTCCATGCTAAGGACATCTGAAAGGGCTCTTTCCTGTGTGTATTTGCTGCTGCTTGATGCCGTGAGAGCACCAAATGAAGATACCCCCACATTCAAAGCTCTTTCTTCTGTGAATTATCCAATGGGGAATAATGTGTGAGTTCAGACTCAATTTTTTCCTGCAGTTATTGAAGCTTTTCCCACAATCCAAGCATTTATGGGTTCTCTCTCTTGTGTGTACAGTCTAATGTGAAGCAAGGTTTGATCTTCGAATGAAATTTTTTCCACTGTTGAGGCATTTATAGATTCTATCCCATGTAAATTCTCTGATGACCTGGGATTAAAGCTTTTCCTATCATCCATTTCTCTCTTGTGTGAATTGTCTGATGTGAATAAGGTGTGAATTCTGACAAACTTTTCCCACAGTGGATGCATTTTCACAGTTTCTCCCCCTTGTGGGTTCTCCCATGCTTAATAAGACCTGTGCGCTGACTGAAGTTTTTCTCACAGTCCAAACATTTATAGGATTTCTCTCCTGTGTGGGTCCTCTGATGTGCAATAATGGCTGATGGTCCACTGACATTTTTCCCACAGTCCAAGCATCTATAGGTTCTCTGTCCTGCGTGCAGTCTTCGACAGGCAGTGAGATTTGAGCTCCAACTGAAGCTTTTTCCACAGTCCAAACATTTATAGGATTTCTCTCCCGTGTGGGTTCTCTGATGTACAATAAGAGTTGATGAGTCAGTGAAACTTTTCCCACACTGAAGGCATTTATATAGCCTCTCTCCGATGTGGCTTCTCCCATGTCTAATAAGGACTGAGTGATGACTGAAGCTTTTCCTACAGTGCAAGCATTTAAACAGTTTATCTCCCATGTGTGTTCTCTGATGTGTAGCAGGCAAGCGGAGAATCCATTCTCCCTGGCAGCCAGGACCTTTTCATCACCCTGGAGCCAATACCTTCCCAAGGAGGGTTCCCGGACCCTGAAACCAGAGAAGGAACCTCTAGTGAGTACAAATTTGTAACTACACTACAGGGTTTAAAATCAATTCTGTTTAATGTTTGATTTGCCCTGAAGACTTGGGATTCATTCACGGCCAGTACAGCTACTGGAAAAGTCTGTTAACGTGTCTGGGGATGGAGCAGGAAACTGCAAGGGACATCTCCATGAAGCTCCCCTGGAGGTACTCTGAAAGCCTTTGCAGAAGGTTGCTGGGGAGGGCTGCCTTATTTCATCCTCCATGGTAGGACACTTTACCATGCCAGTAGCAAGTAGTCTGGAATCATTGCAGCACAAAGCATGGCAGAGAGTGGTCCTGGGTTTTGGTCGCATTCAAGCAACATTCAGTCTACATCTTTCTGTGTTAGCCTCAGAAGAGTGATATCATTCATGGTCACCTGATTGAAATAGGGAAATTTTTGTAAGGGAACAGTAAAAGGTCCCTGTTCATGCTGGGCTGTTTGCGCTTGGCTAAAAGGGATCATCCCTGAGAATAGCCACATGGTGGGGTGAGGGGAGGGGTGTGCTGCACATCCACCCAAAAACCGCAGCCCCTCCTTTTAAATGGCAAACCCAACCAGCATTGCTTGCTATGGGAAAGGAGGGCACTGTAGTTTGAAACCATTCCCACATGTTATGAAGAAGCCAACCCCGCGTACCCTTTGGCTTACCATGGCTGCCTGGAAACCGAATTCTGTTGCCCAACTGTGTGTGATGTGTCACCATACCGGCAGGCGCTCAATATAAAAGGCAAAATGCGACCTTGTACCTAAAGCACGTGTGCTGTCTGCTGTGAATTGCTTGATTCACTGTGAAAGAGTCTCCCTTTTGTTCTCAGAAAGGTATCTTCTTAAATTCTACTCTTCCTTTTTATCCCCCCACAGGTGCAAATGTTTCTACGCTCCCTATTATCTCTGTCCCAGAGGTTATCGCAGATTAGAAGGTGAAAAAAACACACTTGCGATGACATGTTTTCCGAGCTCATGCAGTCCTCCCACACTGATAGGGCACAATTGAACGCATGGAGGCCTACAGTGAGTGCGATGAGAAGAGGCAGGAGGTGATGCTGAGGCTAATGGGGGAGCAAACAGACATGCTCAGGCATCTGGTAGAGCTGCAGGAAAGGAAACGAGCGCAGACCGCCGCTGCATCCACTGTATAACTGCCTGCCCTTCTCCCCAAGTTCCATATCCTCCTCACCCAGACACCCAAGAACACAGGGGAGGAGGCTTCTGGCACCCAGCCACTCCACTCCAGAGGGTGGCCCAAGCAACAGAAGGCTGTCATTCAAACAGTTTTGATTTGTAGAGTGGCTACAATAAGCAAGGTGCCCTTGTCCTTCCCGCCTCCCCTCCTCCCCCACCCCACCCTGGCTACCTTGTCAGTTATCTCACTTTTTTTTAATGAATAAAGAAATAATGCATGGTTTCAAAACAATGGTGACTTTATTTCCTTTGCCAACTGTGATCGAAGGGGGGAGGGTGGTTGGCTTACAGGGAATTAAAATCAACAAAGGGGGCGGGTTTGCATCAAGGAGAAACACACACAACTGTCACACCGTAGCCTGGCCAGTCATGAAACTGGTTTTCAAAGCCTCTCTGATACGCAGCATGCCTAGCTGTGCTCTTCTAATTGCCCTGGTGTCTGACTGCTCAAAATCGGCTGCCAGGCAATTTGCCTCAACCTCCCACCCCGCCATAAATGTCTCTTCCTTACTCTCACAGATATTATGGAGCACACTGCAAGCAGCAATAATGATGGGAACATTGATTGCGCTGAGGTCTAACCTAGTCAGCAAACAGCATCAGAGAGCTTTTAAACGTCCAAAGGCACATTCTACCACCATTCTGCACTTGCACAGGCTATAGCTGAACTGCTCCTTACTACTGTCCAGGCTGCCTGTGTATGGCTTCATGAGCCATGGAAGCAAGGTGTAGGCTGGGTCTCTAAGGATAACAATTGGCATTTCAACATCCCCAACAGTAATTTTCTGGTCTGGGAAGTAAGTCCCTTCTTGCAGATGTTCAAACAGCCCGGCATTCCTAAAGATGCGAGCATGATGCACCTTTCCCGGCCATCCCACGTTGATGTTGGTGAAACGTTCCTTGTGATCCACCAGTGCTTGCAGCACTATTGATAAGTACACCTCGCAGTTTACATACTGGTAGTCAAGGTGGTCCGGTGCCAAGATAGAGATATGTGTTCTGTCTATCGCCCCACCATAGTTAGGAAACACCATTGCAGCAAAGCCATCCATGATGACCTGCACATTTCCCAGAGTCACTACCCTTTCTAGCAGAAGGTTAGTGATTGCCTTGGCTACTTGGATCACAGCAGCCCCCACAATATATTTGCCCACTCCAAATTGATTCCCGACTGACCGATAGTGTTATATCCTTGGGGGCAGCCGGTTTAGGAAGAAATCACTTGAGGCCAGACAGCAGACAGCTAACAAAACTACCATTTTATTTACAGACACAGAGCTCACCCAACCGGCCGAAACTGGCTGGGCTATCCCCTAATAATCTAACTCAGTTGCAATAGGAACAAAAACCATGACGACCAAATACACAACAGGTAGCAGTCAGGCGTTGAAAGCTTCCACAGGGCTATCACCACTCACTTCTCAACTGTGAGGGCTCCTCTCATCTTGGTATTCCTGTGCTTCAGGGCAGGGGAGAACAACTCACAAAGTTCCAGGAAAGTGGCCTTACACATGCGAAAGTTTCACAGCCACTGGGAATCATCCCATATCTGCAGCACTATGCAGTCCCACCAATCTGTGCTTGTTTCCCAGGCCCAGAATCGGCATGCCACTGCATCAACCTGCCTCACTGCCGCCATGATGTCCCAATTGTCACATCCCGTGTGCTTTCAGGAACATCTGTGTCCAGGTCTTCCTCACAATCGTCCTTGTGCTGGCGGCTCCTAGCCAGGTTCTGCACATACTGCAGGATAATGCGTGAGGTGTTTACTATGCTCACAATAACAGCGATGAGCTGAGTGGGCTGCATGCTTGCTGCAGGGCCACCCAGAGGATTCAGGTGGCCTAGGGCAAAGCAATTTCGGGGGGCCCTTCCATAAAAAAAATGTTGCAATACTACAGTAACATATATTTGGAAATGTAAAAAATAACCAGTGAAATACATTCAAAAATTAATTTTTAATAATTTGAAAATACACGAAATACATTATTGAAAAACATTAAATGCTTTAATGGTATGTATACATTTTCAATTATGTAATGGGCTGTCGCTGGGTAATGGTGATGGTTGGTTGCAATGGGCTGTCGCTGCCTGGGGGTGGCACTACTGTTGCCCAGGGCTGGGTGGGGAGCTGGGCTCTGGGTTGGGGGGTGCCCAGCTCAGAGGGGCTGGGCTCAGAGCTAAGGGTCAGGGCTGTGGGGGGGGAATGGGGTCAGCGAGTGTCCGGTTCAGAGGGGCTGGGCTCAGAGCTGGGGGTCAGGGCTGTGGGGGGATGGGGTCAGGGGGTGTCCAGTTCAGAGGGGCTGGGCTCGGAGCTGGGAGTCAGGGATGGGGGCGGTGCCTGGCTCAGAGGGGCTTACCATGCCGCTTACTCCTGCCTCCCCCCTCTTGCAGAGCCTCAGCGAGCCACATCCAGGAGCTCCTGCCGCTCGGCCCGCTGGAACTCGCAGTCCCACCCCCTTACCACGCGGCTCCGAGCAGGAGGACCTCAGGCCCTGCCCGAGTCACGCCGCTGCAGCGCTGTCCAGTGCTGCTCCTGGACGCAGCGTGCTGAGGCTCCAGGGGATGGGGGAAGGCGGAGGTGGGGGGGAGCCTCTGACATTCTCGTGGTGGCCCCTGTGGGGCCCAGGGCCTGGGACAAATTGCCCCAATTGCCCCCCCCAGGCAGCCCTGGCTTGCCGTGCTATGGCGTCTTCCTGGGTAACCCAGGAAAAAAGGTGTGAAATGATTGTCTGCCGTTGCTTTCATGGAGGGAGGAAGGGATGGGAGACTGACGACATGTACCCCAAACCACCCATGACAATGTTTTGGCCCCATCAGGCACTGGGAGCTTAACCCAGAATTCCAATGGGCAGCGGAGACTGCAGGGACTGTGAGATAGCACCACTCCGTGAATTGATGCTAGCCATGGTATTGAGGATTCACCCCGCCGACTTAATGCGCTTAGTGGGGACACACACACAATCGACTGTATAAAATAGATTTAAAAGATCGACTTCTATAAAATCGACCTAATTTTGTAGTGTAGACATACCCGTGCATTCTGCCTCCACATCCTATCCTAATGCTCACAGGGAAGTTGCATCAGTGAGAAAACTCCTGAGAGCTAACAGGGTGGGTGGGAAGCCATGAGCAATATCTTCCATAATGACATGACACTTGCTGACCAAAGCCTGACCTGGGTGGGATGAGGCAGAACTGAGGGTGCTCAAACCACATTTTGGGGATTTTCCGTTTTTTCCTTCATTTGCCATATAGTTTCTGTGTCAGTGTCACTGATTCCTCATCTGTGCGGGTACCTTTTGGGATCTTCCTTTCCTCGGAGGCCTGGAGATCCGGGACTCAACGTACTTCCCCTGCTTCCAGCCGGGAGTTCAGGTCAGGTTTTGGAATGGGGAATACTGCTCAGGGGTGAAATTGTTGTGTATTTGGTTGTCATGGTTTTTGTTGCTATGGCAACTGAGTTAGATTATTAGGGGATAGCTCAGCCTGTTTGGTGAGCTGTCTGTCGGTAAATAAAATGGTAGTTTTGTTAGCTGTCTGCTCTCTGGCCTCAAATGATTTCTTCCTAAACCGGCTGCCCCCAAGGAAATAACAAGTGGCGATGAGGATGGGATCCCGGTGCTGCTCCAGTAACAGAAGGAAGAGAAGTCAAGGTAAAGAACAAACAAACAAAAAACCTGCTTGTTTGCACTGACTGTGAAAGTTAAACTAAAAATCATGGCTACTCTGACCAGGCCGCTGGATCCTTTCGATGAGAATATAGAGCAGTGGCATGTGTATACTGAGCATTTTGAGCTTTTTGGTATTGCAAATGGCATTACAGAAGCGAAGAAGGTGCCAATATTCTTAAGTGTTGTAGGGGCTAAAACCTACTCCCTGCTATGCAGCTTACTACACCCTGTTAAGCCTGAGACTAAATCTTATGGTGACGTTGTGAAAATCCTGGGGTCCCATTTCTCCCCCAAACCACTGGTAATTGCTGAAAGATATAGGTTCCACAAAAGAGACCAAAAGGAAGATGAAACAGTTGTACAATTTGTAGCCATTTTAAAAAAGCTAGCAGAACACTGTGAATTTAAAGAGATGTTAAATGATGCCCTGTGTGACAGGTTAGTGTGTGGCCTCTACAGTGAAGCTATACGGAAGCGCCTACTGACAGAGGCTCAACTTACATTACAGAAGGCTGTTGATATTGCTGTCTCCATGGAACTGGCTACAAGGGAGGTGCAATACATCGGTGCATCCCCTAGGGTGCAAAAAGTGTCACAAGAACCGACCCACAAAACTGTGCAGAGTCAAGAATGTTACCGCTGTGGTAAGCCGGGTCACCAGGCATCAGAATGCTGGTGTAAAGACCTGGTGTGTCGACACT
This sequence comes from Mauremys mutica, assembly GCF_020497125.1. Lineage (NCBI taxonomy): Eukaryota > Metazoa > Chordata > Testudines > Geoemydidae > Mauremys > Mauremys mutica. The sequence goes on along the minus strand of NC_059078.1, from coordinate 54,488,334 downwards.
GTGGCAAAAGGGGACACATTGAGTGTGCCTGTAAACAAAAGAAAAAGAGGCCTGTGGTCTGGCCGACAAAAAGAGGAACCCTGCATACCCTAGAGCAGACCCAGGATGATCAAGGTGACACCTCATCGCAAGAGGAAGTGCCACTGCATGTTTTGTCTTTGGCACTGGGCTCACATGAATACTGGGTAACCCCGTTGTTGGATGGCAAACCTATACGCATGGAACTGGACACCGGTGCAGCCGTCTCGCTGGTCTCCGAGACTGTGTATAAAGAAAAGCTACAGCATCTTCCGCTTAAGGCAACAAAAACTGTTCTGAAAACGTATACGGGAGAAGCTGTGCCCATGTTGGGCACTATTGATGTTAAGGTGGAGCTCAATGGACAGGCTGCTAAATTGCCTCTGTTTGTGGTGAGAGGTAACTACCCAGCCTTAATGGGTAGGTCTTGGCTTGGGAAGATTCAACTGAACTGGGCAGAAATGCACCGGATGACTAAAAAAGAAACCAGTCTAACCCCTATTCTAAGGAAACATGCTGCTGCTTTTGGAGATGATGATCAGAGTGCACTGAGGACTGGTGGAGTATTTGTCACAAAGGGCACATCTTGAGTTTAAACTGACCCAGATGGGAACATGGTCACTGAGGCCCCTTGGGAGAGGCCAATGACTGGACAGGGGGGAGTTGTCACACTCTCACTAGGAGTTTCCAGGATCTGTGGGCTCTGGGGGACTTGCTGAGGCACACACAGCTCTGGTGTTAAACTATGTCTAAACCTCCAGAGCCAGGGTTGGCTCTGGCTTTTTTGCTGCCCCAAACAAAAAAAAACAACAAAAAAACAACCCTGCAGAGCGGCCGGACCCAGGGTGCAAACTTTTGGCTAGTGGGACTCCCTATGCTGCAGACGTGCCCCGGGCAGTGGAGTGTGCTCCCCAGCTAGCGGGGGGAGGGAGCGGGGGGGAGGGAGAGAGAGAAGGGGGTGGCCAGGGCTTCCTTCAGCCAGGGCGCTCACCACTTGGCCCCTCCCACCGCGCCGCCTGCCGGGAGGGCTCCGCGCCGCTCCAGTCTGCGGGGAGGGAAGGACGCGGGCTGCCGGGCTTGCTGCAGACCTGGCACCGGCTGGGGCAGACGGCGCACGCAGCTGACTCCCAGCAGGGCGCTCCCCTCCTCTGTGCCACCGCCCCCTACAGGGTGGCCAGAGCAGCACACAACCAAAAAAAAAGTGCGTTTGTGCCGCCCTAGGATTGGACAGAATGCCGCCCCTTAGACTCTGCCGCCCCACGCACGAGCTTGCTTGGCTGGTGCCTGGAGCCAGCCCTGTCCAGAGCCCTCCTCACAGATGGAGCTAGTCCCATGAAGGGAGGTGCACAAAGAGCATGTGTGAGTGAGAATTAATGCAGATAGGATAATACATTGCTTCTGCCCCAGTGAAAGCTGGAGGGATGGGGATGAACTAGCATGTCCATTAGGTCTAGGACTCCCCTATCCCATTGAACAACGTATGGAGGTGAATGGCTCTCTCACACTGGAGCTGTGGACAATTAGACCCATTCCCCTCTAATCTAACTGACCAGGGAAGAATCTGTCCAGATGCAGAAATGCAGGCCATATGGCTTCAAATAGCTGTGGGGGCAGGAATCCTTACCCAGAAAGGTCACTGTCTCATAATTCTCCTGCATGACATCCCTGTAGAGGGCTCTCTGACCGTGGTCCAGCAGAGCCCTCTGCCCCTTGGTGAAATATACAGCCACCTCCTCAAAGGTCACTGGCATCTGAAACAACAGGTGTTCTTCACTCAGTGCCTGCTGCTCCAGCCAAAATCCCACTATTCATGGGGGAAGAAGCACAAAAACAGGACAGCTCTGGGAGGGCCAGAGGAGCAGAATCCCATCCTGCTCTGTACCAGAGAACAGAGAGAAGACGGAGGAGGGCAGGGTCTTCTCATTTACCACCCAATAGGCACAGGCTGATATGGGAAGCAGAGCTTTGCGCAGGAAACAGGGACAGGAATCCCAGCACCTGTATTTCACCACAGTCTCTGCCTAGTGGGTTCAGGCGCCAACACTCTGGTCTGTTTTCCCAGCACTGTCCAGGGGGGTTGTTTCCTGTTTCAGAAATGGAGAAATGTTCACCTCCCCCCTCAATGGGCCTGTTCATAAATCAGGCCCTAGGCATATCCCCGCAGGTTTATCACACCCTGTCCCCCATTTCCTGCCCCTCCTCCTCTACAGCAACCTTCTCCAGCAGCTCCACCCAAAATCCTCTACCTGAGCTGGATCCACCACAGCCATTTCCCTTCCCCATCCCCTAGGAAGATGGGATGATCTGGAGGAAAATGCGGTCATTATTCTGCAGCCTGTCAGGGTGAGAAAGGCAATTGGGGAGATTTCTGAATTAGCATTAGTCCACTTCAAACCCTGATTCCCCCAAGGCTCTTTCCCTGCAGACAGACACTCTAGACCAGGGGTGGCCAACCTGAGCCTGAGAAGGAGCCAGAATTTACCAATGTACATTGCCAAAGAGCCACAGTAATATGCCAGCAGCCCCCATCAGCACCCCCTCACACACACACACTCCCAGAGCCTCCCACCCACCGGCAGCCCTGCCAATCAGTGCCTCCCCTTCCCTCCCTGCACCTCCCAATCACCTGTTTCATGGTGTGCAGGAGGTTCTGGGGGGGAGGGGGAGGAGCGAGGGCATGACAGGCTCAGGGGAGGGGGCAGAAAGGGGTGGAGTGGGGGCAGGGCCTGTGCCAGGGGCAGGGCCTGTGGCAAAGCCAGGGGTTGAGCAGTGGAAAGTTGGCACCTGTAGCTCCATTCCCGGAGTTGGTGCTTATACAAGGAGCCGAATATTAACTTCTGAAGAGCCACACGTAGCTCCGGAGCCACAGGTTGGCCACCCCTGCTCTAGACTCCGCCATGCCGGGAAAACCCTCAGTGATGTTATTACAACACAGACCTAACCCCTCCCACTGGGACACTTTTAATGCTCCTCTTGCTTCTTTCAGTCTCTCCTCTCTCATAGAATCAGAGAATCATAGAATCTCAGGGTTGGAAGGGACCTCAGGAGGTCATCTAGTCCAACCCCCTGCTCAAAGCAGGACCAAACCCAACTAAATCATCCCAGCCAGGGCTTTGTCAAGCCTGACCTTAAAAATCTCTAAGGAAGGAGATTCCACTACCTCCCTAGGTAACCCATTCCAGTTCTTCACCACCCTACTAGTGAAAAAGTTTTTCCTAATATCCAGCCTAAACCTCCCCCTCTGCAACTTGAGACCATTACTCCTTGTTCTGTCATCTTCTACCACTGAGAACAGTCTAGATCCATCCTCTTTGGAACCCCCTTTCAGGTAGTTGAAAGCAGCTATCAAATCCCCCCTCATTCTTCTCTTCTGCAGACTAAACAATCCCAGTTCCCTCAGCCTCTCCTCATAAGTCATGTGCTCCAGCCCCCTAATCATTTTTGTTGCCCTCCGCTGGACTCTCTCCAATTTATCCACATCCTTCTTGTAGTGTGGGGCCCAAAACTGGACACAGTACTCCAAATGAGGCCTCACCAGTGCTGAGTAGAGGGGAATGATCACATCCCTTGATCTGCTGGAAATGCCCCTACTTATACAACCCAAATGTCATTAGCCTTCTTGGCAACAAGGGCACACTGTTGACTCATATTCAGCTTTTCGTCCACCGTAACCCCTAGGTCCTTTTCTGCAGAACTGCTGCCCAGCCATTCGGTCCCTAGTCTGTAGCAGTGCATGGGATTCTTCCGTCCTAAGTGCAGAACTCTGCACTTGTCCTTGTTGAACGTCATCATATTTCTTTTGGCCCAATCCTCTAATTTGTCTAGGTCCCTCTGTATCCTAGCCCTACCCTCCAGCGTATCAACCACTCCTCCCAGTTTAGTGTCATCTGCAAACTTGCTAAGGGTGCAGTCCACACCATCCTCCAGATCGTTAATGAAGATATTGAATAAAACCAGCCCCAGCACCGACCCTTGGGGCACTCCACTTGATACCGGCTGCCAACTAGACATGGAACCATTGATCACTACCCGTTGAGCCCGACCATCTAGCCAGTTTTCTATCCACCTTACCGTCCATTCATCCAGCCCATACTTCTTTAACTTGCTGGCAAGAATACTGTGGGAGACTGTATCAAAAGCTTTGCTAAAGTCCAGAAATAGTACATCCACTGCTTTCCCCTCATCCACAGAGCCGGTTATCTCGTCATAGAAGGCAATTAGGTTAGTCAGGCATGACTTGCCCTTGGTGAATCCATGCTGACTGTTCCTGATCACTTTCCCCTCCTTTAAGTGGTTCAGGATTGATTCCTTGAGGACCTGTTCCATGATTTTTCCAGGGACTGAGGTGAGACTGACTGGCCTGTAGTTCCCTGGATCTTCCTTCTTCCATTTTTTAAAGATGGGCACTACATTAGCTTTTTTCCAGTTATCCGGGACCTCCCCCGATTGCCATGATTTTTCAAAGATAATGGCCAATGGCTCTGCAATCTCATCGGCCAACTCCTTTAGCACCCTCGGATGCAGCGCATCCGGCCCCATGGACTTGTGCTCATCCAGCTTTCCTAAATAGCCCCGAACTACTTCTTTCTCCACAGAGAGCTGGTCACCTCCTCCCCATACCGTGCTGCAGAGTGCAGCTGTCTGGGATACTGACACAGGGATACTCAGGCCAATGCTGATCTCATTTGCTCATCTGGTCACTCACTGGAACCGGACAACCAGTTCAAGCCGGTATTTCATACTTGAATTGGAACCGAACCTGAACCATAATTTTGTTTTACCAACGGAACCTGAACTGAACACAAAAAAGGGGGGGCTGGGGGACCAGTTAAAATAAAGATTCAGCATTTTTAACCTCAATATTAAAAAACAACGGTGATATTATTTCATTTTAAGAGCAGACAACAAACTAGCCAATGGGCTGGTGATTGCTCCCAGAACAGCCTGCCCCAGGATAATGAGACAAGAATGAGAATAGAAGGGGGGCCAGACCACAAGGGCAGGGAGGGAGAGGGGAAATGTGGGAGCTGTCTGCACACCATGGTAGGCAGAAGTGGATCCCAGAGGTAGAAGAACCATCTCTATGATGCCCTTCTGGGGAGGGAAGAGGTGGGATGCTCCCTGGGCCCTGAATTTCATAATAACTTTTCAAGCCCAAGGACAAAGCTAATGGCTCCCGAACCTCCTCCCCTTAGAAGGCCTCCTTCCACCCTCCCCAACTCCTGGGGCAGCTCCTCCCTCCAGTTGCCCCACTTGAGACAGGGTTCATGCTCCAAACTTCCTTCCCCACTGAAGCCAGCTGCAGGGACACAGAATTAACTAATTGGGATTTGGGAGGTTTGGGAAGAAGGTGGCTGGAAGATGGAGAAGATGGAGATCCAGGGACTGGTAAGTGTGACCTGGAGGTCACTGGGGAAGGGACGCTATGGTGGGAAGGAGCTGCTGGGAGGTGTGGGAGGGGGAATGTCATTTGGATGAAGGTGAGCTGGCTGTGGGGAGGGAAGATGCAGGTAGAGGGCAGGTTTAACTAGAAGGGAGAGAAGAAATGAAAGGGAAAAAAACAGGCAATCATTAAATAAAACAAGAGTAAACAGAGAAGCCTGGGGAAAGGGATGGTTGGTGATCTCTCGAGGTCGAGGATGATCTCTTTCACGGGTTTTATTTTTCATGGGTCCTTTGGTGACAGAAGAGTCCAATTCTTGAGCCACAGGCTCCTTGGCAGACATTACAGGTGGTGTTGGAAGACAGGGTTGGGTCACTATTGCTGCATGACCATTGTCTTTCCTTTCTTTTCTGGTGCTTTTCTGCAACCAGGGCAAGGCGATTTTCCTCAAAAATGGATGTTCCCTCTCTGACAAGTTTTCACCAGGTATCCCTATCCTGAGCTGTTGTCTCCCAGAGTGCAGTGTCGATGCCACATCTATCAATGTTTATCTTGAGGGTGTCTTTAAAACATTTATTTTGGCCACTTCATTTCCTTTCTCCTTTGGTGAGTTCGGCATACAGCAGTTGTTTCAATAAGCATACATTAGGCATGAGTACACAGTACTTGCTCCACCTCAGCTGGTGCTGGATAATCAGGGCCTCAACACTAAAGATGTTGGCCTCTGTGAGGATGATCCTCCCACTTTATGTTGAGGCTTTTCCAAAGAAAGTGCAGGTGCTGGCATTCCAGGTTTTTCAGGTGTTTTCTATAGGTCACCCAAGTCTCACAGCCATAGAGGAGAGTTGGGATTACCACTGCTTTATAAACCAAAAGTCTAGTATGTGTTCTGATATTGTTATTGTTGAACACCCGGCAAGACAATTTGCCAAAGGCTAGGCTGGTACAGCGAATTCTCAACATCTATGTCTGCCCTCTGTGAGAGATGGCTGGCAAGATAGGCAAAGTATTCTATATTTTCCAGTTCTTCTTTGTCAATATAGATCTTCCTTGCTGGGTCTGATGATTGACCAGGGACTGGCTGGTGGAGAACTTTTGTTTTGCTGATGTTCAGAATTAGCCCTAAGCTTTTGTAAGCTTCAGTGAAACAATTAAGTGCTGTTTGTAGATCCTCCTTTGAGTGAGCAACTACAGCACAATCATCTGTGCACTGGAGTTCAGTTATTATTGCTGATATTACTTTAGTTCTGGCACGGAGACAAGAAATGTTGAAGAAGTTGCCATCAATCCGATTGTAAGGGTGCGGACTCACCCTTGCGGTGCCTCCTGCTGGTGACTTGCAGGAATTAGCTCATTCCAGCTCTGGAGCCCCCTCTACAGGCCGGTGACCCACATGTCCCCTGGACCCCGTGTCCCCCCCTGGACCCTTTAACTGGGGTGCTGTCCCCTGGCATTACCCTACCGACCTGGGTCTCCCCTCCCTGGGGAAACCCCAACCCTCTATCCCCACCTCGCCTCAGTATACGGCTACTGCCAGTCATTGTCTAGCCCCTGCACCCTGGGGCAGACTGCAGTATCAGCCTACTCATCACTGGAAAGGTTGGGTTTGGACTGCTGCCTTGGCCTACCCCTGGGCTACCCTCTGCAACCCCCAGTACATGTTGGCCTTATGCTAGGCCGCAGCCTAGGGCTTTCCAGGCTGGAGCTCCCCAGCTCCTCTGCCTTTCCCCGCCCTGCTCCACTCAGGTACCCTGTCTCTAGCTCCCTGCAGCCAGGCCCTTCTCCCTCTACAGGCAGAGGGAGACTCCCTGGGCTTTTGGCTCACAGCCTCTTATAGGGGCCAGCTGGGCCTGATTGGGGCCTGGCCACAGCTGAGCCTACTTTCCCCAATCAACCCAGGCTTCTTGCCCCAGCCACAGCCCTCTCCTGGGCTGTTTTAAGCCCTTCAGGGCAGGAGTGGAGGACCACCCCACTACACCGATATTGGATGCCAATGCCCTGTGGCAGAAAGTCTTGGGTTAGTGTTTTCATAGCTGCTAAGAAAATGGAGAAAAGGGTGGGTGCCAATACACAACCTTGTTTTATGCCAGTTCGGATGACAAAGGCCTTAGAGATAAAGCCACCGCACAAGATGGAGGCAGTCATCTTGTCATGGCGGAGTTTTACAATGGTGATAAATTTGCTTGGGAAGCCAAACTTTGACATGATTTTCCACAGAGCCTCATGGTTGACAGAGTCGAAGGCTTTGGTCAAATCGATAAAGGTCATATACAGCTCCTGGTGGTGTTCTTGACATTTTTCCCGGATCTGCCTGGCTGCAGAAATCATGCCGATTGTGCCTCATGATGGTCTGAAGCTACACTGGGACTCTGGAAGTACTTCCTCGGCAACAGGGAACAGGCATAGATATTCAGGCCTGTCTGCAAAGGCCTATACTTTAAGAATTTAGGTGTATTCTTATCAATAAGCTAGTTCTAGAGGTATAAAAGAAAGAATCAAAATCATTGTCTGTCTGTGTAAGGGTCTTCCCTTACTGTGACCGTCTGAGGCCCTGTTCTTAGGCTAAGCCTTTGGCTAAACATCAGAGGCAGCCATAAACTGGGAAGTGACATTCCAAACTAGTCACATTGAAATAAGGCAATCTGGGGCTGTTAGAAAGGTGATCCGATCTATCACCTCCAGATAAAGAGAAGAGCCTAGAAGATGTAAAAGGAAACTTAGTTTGATAGCATTCTGTCTGGCAAGAACTCATCAATAGCTGTTTCTCTGTATAATCTCTGTCTGGTTCTCTGATTGTTTCTGTTTGCTGTATAATTAATTTTGTTGTGTGTAAACCAATTAAGGTGGTGGGATATAATTGGTTAAAAAGACGGTTACTCACCGTTGTAACTGTTGTTCTTCGAGATGTGTTGCTCCTATCCATTCCAGTTAGGTGTGCGCGTGCCGCGTGCACGGCTCGTTGGAAGATTTTTACCCTAGCAACACTCGGCGGGTCGGCTGGCGCCCCCTGGAGTGGCGCCGCTATAGCGCTGGATATATACCCCAGCCGACCCGTCCGCTCCTCAGTTCCTTCTTGCCGGCTACTCCGACAGTGGGGAAGGAGGGCGGGTCTGGAATGGATAGGAGCAACACATCTCGAAGAACAACAGTTACAACGGTGAGTAACCATCTTTTCTTCTTCGAGTGATTGTTCCTATGCATTCCATGTAGGTGATTCCCAAGCCTTACCTAGGCGGCGGGGTCGGAGTGAGACGTGGCAGAGTGTAAGACTGCTGAGCCGAAGGCTGCATCGTCTCTAGATTGTTGCACCAATGCATAGTGGGAAGCAAAGGTGTGGACAGAAGACCAGGTAGCCGCCCGACAGATGTCCTGGATGGGGACATGGGCCAGGAAGGCGGCAGAAGAGGCTTGCGCTCTCGTAGAGTGAGCGGTGAGACGGCTAGCTGGCACACGAGCAAGCTCGTAGCATGTCCGGATACATGATGTCACCCAGGAGGAGATCCTCTGAGAGGAGACCGGCTTGCCCTTCATGTGATCGCTGGGGCGAACGCCGGAAGGGTTTCGTTCGCGCTATGTAAAACGCGAGGGCCCTGCGGACGTCGAGGGTGTGAAGCTGTTGTTCACGACGTGAGGCGTGCGGCTTCGGGAAAAAAAACGGGAGGAAAATGTCCTGGTTCACATGGAAGGCCGACACCACCTTAGGGAGGAAGGCCGGGTGTGGCCGAAGCTGCACCTTGTCTCCATGGAAGATGGTATACGGTGGACCAGCCGTTAGGGCATGAAGCTCGGAAACTCATCTTGCTGAAGTTATAGCGACGAGAAAGGCCGTTTTCCATGACAAATAGAGAAGGGAACACGTGGCCAAGGGCTCAAAGGGGGCTCCCATAAGCTTGGCTAAAACTAAGTTCAAATCCCAGGAAGGTGTAGGATGCCGTATCGGCGGGTACAAGCGACTTAGTCCCTTAAGGAAGCGGGAAACCATCTGATTGGAAAAGATGGACCGTTCTCCTACGCCAGGTCGAAAGGCGGAAATGGCCGCCAGGTGCACCTTCAAGGAGGAGACCGCGAGACCTTGCTCCTTGAGAGACCAGAGGTAGTCCAGGATCATAGGAATAGGGACCACGAAAGGATTGAGACCCTTCTGATCGCACCAGAGTGCGAAACGCTTCCATTTCGCGAGGTAGGTCGACCGAGGGGAAGGCTTCCTGCTTTCCATCAGGATTTGCTGCACCGCAGCAGAACAGTTACGCTCCGCTCGGGTCAGCCACGTAGGAACCAAGCTGTAAGGTGTAGGGACTGCAGGTCCGGGTGGCGAAGCCTGCCGAAGTCCTGCGTTATCAGGTCCGGCCATAAGGGGAGGGGAATGGGCTCCTGTACGGAGAGTTCGAGCAGCAGGGTGTACCAGTGCTGTCTCGGCCAGGCCGGAGCGACGAGTATGAGGCGGGCCCTGTCCCTCCGGCGCTTGAGTAGCACTCGGTGTACAAGGGGAAACGGAGGGAAGGCATATAGCAGGTGACCCGTCCAGGAGCGGAAGAATGCGTCCGATAGGGAGCCCTGGGAGCGACCCTGGTAAGAGCAGAACTGGTGGCATTTCCTGTTCTCTTTGGAGGCAAACAGGTCTATTTGGGGAAAACCCCACCTCTGGAAAACTGTGTGGATAACATCTGGGCGAATCGACCACTCGTGGGAGAGGAATGACCTGCTGAGACAGTCGGCCAGCGTGTTCTGCACTCCTGGAAGAAACGATGCTACCAGGTGAATAGAGTGGGTTATGCAGAAGTCCCAAAGGTGCATTGCTTCCGTGCAAAGCAGGGAGGAACGAGCCCCGCCCTGTCTGTTGACGTAAAACATCGCCGTCGTGTTGTCCGTGAAAACGGCCACACAGCGCCCTTGGAGATGGGCGTGGAAGGTTTGACACGCCAAGCGAATCACCTGCAGCTCCCTGACATTGATATGTAGGGAGAGCTCTTGGGGCGACCAGAGACCCTGGGTGTGCAGGTTGTCGAGGTGCGCACCCCACCCCAATGCCGAGGCATCCGTGGTCAGTGTGACGGAGGGGTGGGGTGGGCGGAATGGAACTCCGGCACACACTACCTCTGGGTTCAGCCACCAGTTGAGCGGTTCGAAAGTTGATCTCGGGACTGTGACCACCATATATATGGAGTCGCGGTGTGGGCGGTACACCGACGCAAGCCAAGTTTGAAAAGTGCGAAGACGCAGCCTTGGTCATGAATGTGCATGCCGCCATGTGGCCCAGGAGGCGGAGGCAGGACCGCACCGTTGTTGTCGGAAAGGACTGTAGGTCTCGGACGAGGGAAGCCATAGTCTGGTGCCGAGGTCAAGGGAGGCAGGCCCTGGCTAAATTGGAATCCAGGACCGCACCGATGAACTCCACCCTTTGTGTTGGAGCTAAGGTAGACTTCTCGGCGTTGATCATAAGGCCTAGCCGTTGAAACAGGCCTAGGATCTCGGCCATTTGACTCGTTACAAGTTGGCGGGATGATCCGCGGACCAGCCAGTCGTCGAGATACGGGTAAACATGTATGCGACGACGGCGAAGGGCCGCGGCAACCACTGCCATGCACTTGGTGAAGACCCTCGGTGCTGTGGAGAGGCCGAAGGGGAGCACCGTAAACTGGTAGTGCATGCTGTTGACGACGAAGCGCAGATAGCATCGATGAGGGGGGTAAATCGCGATATGGAAGTATGCGTCCCTCATGTCGAGGGCGGCAAACCAGTCTCCCGGATCCAGGGAGGGAATAAAGGTCCCCAGGGTTACCATGCGGAACTTGAGCTTGAGCAGATATCTGTTGAGCTCTCGGAGGTCTAGTATGGGTCGTAGACCTCCCTTCGCCTTGGGGATTAGGAAATATTGGGAATAAAATCCCCTGCCTCGCATGCCTTCCGGCACCTCCTCGATGGCACCCAAACTCAACAGAGTCTCGACCTCTTGTAAGAGGAACTGCTCGTGAGAGGGGTCCCTGAAGAGGGACGGGAAGGGTGGGTGGGAGGGAGGGGGCGAAACAAACTGGAGTCTATAACCAAACTGCACCGTGTGGAGTACCCAGTTGTCTGTTGTTATCTGGGACCACGCCAGTAGGAAGTGGGAAAGATGGTTGAAAAACAACGGGGAAGGATCCGGTAAAGAAACTGGTGGGCCGTCCTCGGGCGTCCCATCAAAAGTTTTGTTTAGGCCCCGGGGGGGGGGGGCTTGGAGGGCGCTTGGGGCTGATTTCCCCGGTTGCCCGACAGTCTACGCCGATTCACTCTGCCCCTGCGCCTATTATTGGGGCGCGGTCTGGGCTGGTTGAACGGGCGGTATGGCTGTGGCCTGAAGGATCTCCGCTGGGTAACCGGCGTGTGCATGCCCAGGGAGCGGATAGTGACTCGACCATCCTTGAGGGTCTGCAGCCTTGAGTCTGTTTTTTCGGAAAATAGACCCTGGGTATCAAACGGTAAGTCCTGGATAGTGTGTTGGACCTCAGGCGGCAATGTGGAGGCCTGCAGCCATGAAATTCTCCTCATGGTCACCCCAGAGACCAAAGTCCTGGCTCCTGAATCCGCAGAGTCGAGAGAGGCTTGGAGTGCCGACCGGGAGGCTTTCTTACCCTCCTCAATAAGGGCCGTGAATTCAGGCCGGGAGTCTGATGGCACCAGCTCAGTGAACTTTGAGAGAGACACCAAGGTGTTATGGGTGTATCTACTGAGGAGAGCCAGCTGGTTGGCAATCCTCAGTTGGAGGCCACCGGCTGAATAGACCTTCCGTCCCAAAAGATCCATCCGTCGCGCCTCTTTAGATTTCGGTGCTGGAGCTGGCTGTCCATGGCGCTCACGGTCATTAACGGACTGCACTACCAGCGAGTCTGGAGCCAGGTGCGTATACAGATACTCATACCCTCTGGAGGGGACCGAGTATTTCCTTTCCACCCCCCGAGCAGTGGGAGGGATGGAAGCCGGCGACTGCCAAATAGTATCTGCATTTCGCTGGATCGTGCGAATAAAGGGCAAAGCCACCCGAAGAGGCGCATCAGCCCCGATTATGCTGACCACAGGGTCATCATCCTCTGCCACCTCCTCAACGGGCAGGTTAATGTTTTGGGCCACCCGTCGAAGTAAGTCCTGGTGGGCTTGGAGGTCAATCGGGGGAGGGCCCGATGACGACGCCCCCGCCACCGCCTCATCCGGCGAGGAAGACGATGACAGGCCCGGGACTAGGGTGTCCGGTGGGGGCTCGTCAATGTGCTGCGAGGTCTCCGCGACAGGGGGATGTTCCGCAACTACAGGTGGCAGAGGTTCCTCTACCAATGACGAGGGAGGAGGTCGGCTGACCGTAGCCTCAGGCGCCCTGTGGTCGGAAGTTCTGGGGCACTGAGAGGGGGGTACCCCTTGAGCCTCATGATAGGCCCATGTGGTCCAGAAGCCCCATTGGGGGGGACCCTGGTCCTGCCCTTGAGGGTCGGTGCGTGGATTGGCTACACTGTCCGCTTGAGAGGAGACAGACGGCTGACGCGAAGGCCACGGCGGGGTGGAGAGACTGTGGGACTGCGCCATCGACACTGCCGGTCTGTCCCTGGACGGTCACGGTGCCGGGAGCGAGATCGGGACCATCGACCGTGCCGGTGCCGGGAGGTCGACCGGGATCTCGATTCCCGGCGGTGGGAGCGGCTGTGGGATGAACGGTACCGGGAACGGTACTGAGATCCGGATCTGCGTCGTTACCGCCGGTCAGGAGAGCGGGACCGGGATCGTTTCCGGGAGTGCAACTGGTACCGCGATGGAGAGCGGTACCGGGACTGCGACCGGCGCCGAGATCTGGAGCGGCGTGAAGGAGAACGTCTCCGGGATCGGGACCGGGACCTGGAGTACCGTCTCTCTCGTCTGTCAGGGGAAGGAGGCCGCATGATAGCTGGCTTACCCACTGACTTCACAGTCCGCACCGGCTGTGCCGGGGACTGGATACGCGGTGGCTCGGTGAGTGCTATCAGCTCTCTCACCGTCGAAAAAGTTTCAGGTGTCGACGGGAGAGGCAGCTCGACCACGGTTTGCACCGGGGAGCAAGGCGGTACCGGACTCAACGGCTCTTGCGGTGCCGGAGTCGACAGTACAGTGCATGGTTTGGGCGCCGGCTGAGTCGGTGTCGGAGCCAGTGGTTGGGCAAGCGGTCCTGGTGCAGATGCCTTGGAGGCCGTCTGCGCCGGCTTACGCTTCCTCGCAGGAGAGAGGGAACGGTGCCGGGACATCGGCGCCGGTTGCTGTTTTTTCATAGTCTCGGTACCGGACCAGCCAGGAACCGCTGGGGCGCTCCGTACCGAAGAGGACTGTGGAGCGGCTGATGTCGGCACCGCAGGGCTAAGTGCCGACTCCATCAAGAGCTGCTTTAAACGAAAGTCTCGCTCTTTCTTTGTCCTCGGCTTAAAAGACTTGCAAATAGGGCACTTATCTGCACGATGAGACTCTCCTAAGCACCGCAGGCAGGAGTCGTGAGGGTCTCCAATCGGCATGGGCCGCTGACAGGCCGAGCAGGGCTTAAATCCCGATGCCTTGGGCATGAGCCCGCACCGGTTCGGGAAAAGAAGGGCTAGGCCCCCCGATTTCCCCTAACTAACTAACTAATGAACTAATCTAACTATTTTTAAGAACTATATACAATAACTACAAAGAAGAAATCAGAGAGAAGCTAGGGCTGTGGAGGTCAAAGGAGCACTCCACCGTTCCAACGACCGTCACGGGCGCTAAGAAGGAACTGAGGAGCGGATGGGTCGGCTGGGGTATATATCCAGCGCTATAGCGGCGCCACTCCAGGGGGCGCCAGCCGACCCGCCGAGTGTTGCTAGGGTAAAAATCTTCCGACGAGCCGTGCACGCGGCGCGCGCACACCTAACTGGAATGCATAGGAGCAATCACTCGAAGAAGAATAATCATGTTACAATATGTTAGGATTGGTTAGTTAAATTTCAGTAAAATGGTTGGTTAAGGTATAGCTAAGGAGAACTCAAGTTTTACTATATAGTCTGCAGTCAATCAGGAAGTAAGGGACAGAGGGGGCATGGGAACAGGGAATAGGGGTCGGGGAATTGGAATCATGTTTTGCTAAGGGGGGGGAAATGGCAACAGGGATACAGGCAAGGCTCTGTGGTGTCAGAGCTGGGAAGGGGGACACTGAGGAAGGAAACTGGAATCATGCTTGCTGGAAGTTCACCCCAATAAACATCGAATTGTTTGCACCTTTGGACTTCGGGTATTGTTGCTCTCTGTTCATGTGAGAAGGACCAGGGAAGTGAGCAAGTGAAGGAATAAGCCCTCTAACAGGTGATTCAGCAAGACTCTAGCAAGAATCTTCCCAGCGATGGAGAGGAGGTCAATGCCTTGATAGTTGCCCCTGTCTCCCTTTTTGAAAATGGTGATGATGTTAGCGTTACGTAAGTCAGCAGGGATTTCTTCAGTGTGCCAGATTTTGAGGAGCAGCAAGTGAAGCTTGTTAGTCAGTGTTTCTCCCCCCCACTTTCAGTACTTCAGCTGGTTTCCCATCAGGACTTGGTGTTTTATTGTTCTTCATTTGTTTAATTGTTTTGCAGACCTCAGATGTTGGTGGGTTGGCAAGAGTTTCCCAGATTGGGTGCTGAGGGATGGAGTCAATGGTGTTGTGAGTCACAGTCAATTCTTGATTTAGAAGCGTTTGGTAATGTTCCTTCCAGCAGTCTTTGATGGATTTGTTATCTTTAAGAAGGGCACTACCATCTTCTGATCTCAGAGATGTGAGGCTACATGAGTTTGGTCCGTACAGGATTTTTGTCTCACAAGAAAACCTCTGCATATCATGTCTGTCAGCAAATGTTTGGATTTCTTTTGCTTTGTCCTCCCACCATTTGTTTTTGATTTCTCACATCTTCCTTTGAACTTCAGCTTTGAGCTGATGGAAAGAGCTCTGCTTCTGACTGGATAGTGGTTGGTTTTGCCAGTCGCAGAAAGCTTTTCTCTTCTGGATACGGTGGTGGGGAACTGATACGAAAAGAGTGAAAACAAAGCAATCCTGAGAAGGGAAAAAGTCAGGGGGAAGCGGGAGGGGAAGGAATAAGATCAGGGGAGAAAACTGGGAACCCAAGTTGGAATGATCTATGATATTTAGGGGGAGACAGAGAAATAAATGAATGGCAAACACATGCTAGAGATAATGATATACAAAACTGGATTAAACGAAATAAAATGGAGAAGGAAAGAGAATGTGAGGGCGAGAGGAATCTCAGTCCCACCTGACACACATGGGATCCCTGGAAAGGATTTTGCTAATATGGCGGGGGGAAGGAGCCCTGCTGAGCTAAAGGGCTAATTCCATCTCCAATATCTATGTGTCTGTAATTCTTCAAAGAACAATAGTAATTCACATTTCAGGAATGCCCACACTGAGTTACACTGCAATCTCTGACTGTCCTGTCCCTGTGTTGGGATCGTGGATGTTTCAAACACAGTCTCACCTGCAGGAATTTGCCCACTGGCTTCTGATACTTCTCCCTTAGTTCACTGATCAGCTTCCTGAGACAAGAAATCTCCTCAGAGAGTTTCGTGATTTATTTTCATTCTGGATCTTCAGAATGAGCTTGGTCGCTCTTGTTCCTCAAGACACAATCTTTCACCTCTGGTTTGTTTCTGTTTTAGTAAATAAAAATAGGGAAAGGACTGGGCAGGGACATGGAGGGAGCTGGAGTCCTTTCATGGATTGGTGAGTGTTTAACAGGAGAATTTCTTTTCAAACCCTAACATTTCGGATTTTCTCACACCATCCTGTTTGACCCCAAGTGTTTTTTACTCAAATTAGCTAAAACTTGGAAACACAAAGCCATTTCAAACTGGAAAGCTGGGATCTTTGGGTCTGACCAGGTTGAAACAAAACATTTAAACAACGTCAAAACTTAAAAATTGAAATCAGGTGATTTGTCAAACTCAGTCCTATTGTGTGAATAGTTTGGTTTTGATTTATCAGCATTCATTAACAACAAAAAACAAGTTTCATTAAAAAATTCCTGCTCAGCTCTACCCCGATGACTCCTTCCTTGGTCTCTTCCAAGCCCTGTTCCTGGGTTTCAGTGGCTGGGCCTGGACAGACCAAAAGGAGTTACAGAAAAGGGATTCACTTCTCCTCTGATCCACAGTGAGGAGCCCTCACGCAGCCCCTGTACAGCAGCAGCAGGTCAGGACAGGCACTTCTGGCTGTGAGATCTGAGATGATGACAAGCTCCTTGTCTTGTGGGATGAGGGAAGGAGAGAGTTTGACAGCAGGGAGCACAGGTCCCTTGTCAATGAAGGTGACTGTGTGAGAGATGTGGCACTGAGAGGAGGAGGCAGAGTTGGTTCTCAGACATTCACCTCCCTCATCCTCACTCCCAATGTATGGGGTCTCACTGCACATGCTCTGCAATCCAGCCACCCATCTGCTCTCCTTTCTCTGAGTAGGGGATACTGTCCCTGAACTTAGCTGTCTTCTCACCCACAGCTTCCCCAACACAGGCTCTGTCTTTTCACCCCCAGAGGCTGGGTTCTAGGCTATTCATGGCTGCTGTTCCCTCTCCCCTCCCCTCTCCCTCTGGAATGCAGAGTACCCCAGTGCAGCCTGGCAATGGGGAACCATGTCCGTATTGGTGTTTGGGTCATGGATTCCACCCCTGAAATAGATCAGGAGATACAAATGACAGAAAATACCCTCCACATAGAAAGGGAAGTTTTAACTGATTTATTTATGATCATGGAAACTGAGGCCTAACCCAAGTAGACAATGAGTCTTGCCTATTTGTGTGAATTTTGGTGGCTATGACTCAGTTGTTCCTCTCGACACCTTAATCACAGACAATGAGACCATTCTGCATTAACATCTCGCTGCACTGACACAGCGGAAACTGGGCCCACAAGCTGTGTTCGTTGGATTGTTGGACAGCTCCAAGCAAAGGGAGCAGGTCAGTTGAGCTTGGAAGGTTTTTGCTGGATTCTCAGAAGCCCCATTGCAGGGAAGAGAGGAGCTGAGTTTCATTTTCCTCATCCCACAAATGGGCTGCACCTGAACCTTGACCAGCAGCATTTGGAGATTTCTGTGTGAGGGAGGTGGAAAGGGTCAGATTCACAAAGGGGACTCAGACCCAGCATTGCAGCACCTATTTTTAACCTATTTTTAGGCACCCAGGCTCCCTGTAGAATGCACTGGGAGAGCTAGAGGCCTAAGAATGGGATTCCACAAAAGACAGCGCTCTGAGTGGGAAGCTGCCTCAGCCAGACAATAGGACATGCCAAGGACAGCGGTGTGGCCTAAGCCCCGTCCATCAAAGGGACTTAGGTGCCTGGCTGTAAAATGGAGGGAGGCAGTTCTCCCTACTTGGGATTCACAGCCATGAACCCTGTTCCAGGGCGAGGGGCCTACACCAGGTTAACCCCTTCTCATGGGAAATGAGAGGGATGGTACCATTGCCTGCCTTGCAGAGATGAAAGTAAGGTGGTATGGTCCGGTACAGTGTACCAGCAAGAGCCAATACACCGTGCCGGACTGGACCAGCTTCTCCGGCAGTGATTAAAGGGCCCAGGGCTCCAGCCGTTGTGGGGTGCCCCGGGCCCTTTAAATCACTGCCGGAGCTCTGACAGCTGGGTTCAGGCGGGAATTTTAAGGGCCTGGAGATCCAGCCCCTGCGGGGAGCCCCGGGCCCTTTAAAGTGCCGCCTGAGCCCCGCTGCCAGAGGTCCAGTGGCGCTTTAAAGGGCTTGGGGCTCCCCGCAACGATCGGAGCCCCAGGCCCTTTAAATCACTGCTAGAGCCCTGTCCCTGCTCTGGCAGCGATTTAAAGGGCCTGGAGCTCCTCGCAATGGCAGGAGCACTGGGCCCTTTAAATTCCCACCCAAGCCCTGCTGCCCCAGGGTAGCGGCAGCAGGGCTCCTGCAGTGATTTAAAGGGCCCAGAGCGCCGTGGCGGCCAGAGCCCCAGGCCCTTTAATTTTCCCTGGGGCTCCCGGTCACCTCTGCAGCTGGGAGCTCTGGGGTGATTTAAAGGCCCTGGGGCTCCGAGCCACAGCCGGAGCCCCAGGGCCTTTAAATCTTGAAAGGCCCCACCTCTTCCGGTTGAGGCCATGCCCCTGCTCGGGACTCCGGCATACCAGTAAGTCCTTTAAGTTACTTTCACCCCTGCTGCCTTATCATCTATGGCCCAGCAGTGAGGGCACTCAGCCAGGCTGAGGGATGCACAGCCTCAAATCCCTTCTCTGCCTGGCCTGGAGCAGGGGCCTGAGCCCAGGTCTCCCATTTCTGAGGGGAGTTCCCTGGCCACTGGGCTCTGGGAGCTGGGGCTCTCGCAGTCTCTCCTTTTGGAGCTGTTCCACTTTTTATAAAATAGTCATTGGAGCAAGGTCTGGAGCCATGGTCTCCCCAGAGAGAACACTAACCAGTAGGCCGGAAATCGCTTTTATTTGCTTCCTGTTCCACTTATCTCTAGCCACAGGAACCATAAATACCTCAGACATGACAGTAATGAAATACCAGCTGCTCTTCAATTAAAGGCTCAGGTACTGCTAGTGCTAAAGGTGCATGTTAACCCTTTGCTTGCTAAGAATTATTACCCTTGGGGTGCAGAAAGAAAAAATCCAAAATGGCTTTTCTTTCTTTAATCACAGTGATAGAAAACAACAGAGTTTGTTGCTGAAACTTTGTTTGCAAAAAACTCTTTCACCCTAACTGAGAGCCCATCGTCATTGCCCTTAGTATGAGCTGGCCACCAGCAGAGAGCCCTGGAGCCCTGAAGCCTTCACGTGTCCCCTGCATTGCACAAGCCTGCTCCTGAGACTCCTCTCTGTGGGGACACAGGGGCCAGTGCAACCTGCCTCTGAGGTTCTAGCAGCACAGCCTCTGCACAGACCTGCTCCTCAGGTCAGACAGCAGAGCAGAGCAAAGGACCTCAGCAATGATCTCCATTCATTGCCTCCGGCATATCCCTCTTCCCCCAACACAGATCGTGGAAACCATGGGTTTGGGACAGTGGGACAACACCCCTGACATATCCATGGAGTAGAAACTCCCATCTGTAAGAATAATTTCAAGGAAACCCTTTGATGTGAAGTTTGCTGAGTTTCATTTCCCTGCTGTATCTGGGAATAGACCACAGTACTGCTTACATTGTCTCAATGGGCTCTGAAATCTTTGTTCAGGGAGAACTCCCAACATAGCCATTTCTCTCTTACCCCATGTTTAGTGTCAGGGGACAGGAGAGGTGAAAGGGGGCTTTAGCATGTGTGCTGACTCCTGGCTCTGATATGAAGAAAGAATAAATAAATGCAAAGTTGCCAGATGCAAATTCTCATTTTTTTTAAAGTGACCATTCAGTTTCCCCCCTGCAAACCCTTCTCCATGTGCGTAAATTTGAACTCAAAGGGATAACTCACATACACAAAAATCAGCATGTTCTTAAGAGGCTTCAGGATCCTTATCCTCAAAATGAAGCTCCCAACTAACGACTGCAATTTTCAAAAGTACCTAAGGGAGTTAGGAGTACAAATCCCATTGACTTTGAATGTGACGTATGCACCGAACTCACTTAGGTGTTGTTGAAATTCCACCTTAAGTACTTAATTAACCACAGACCAAAATAATAATAATAATAAAAAAAAATAGTCTGGAGTGAAGGTTGTGGCTACATTTCTGTGGTTTGCTTCCTTTACATGAGTTACAGAAGCAGTGAGATTCTTGCTGATTTGGGTGTCCAAAGCCCTTAGGACTGGAGGCTTTGAAAATCTCATTTTGCCACATTGGACATAGAAGACTGACAAACCACCAATGGATCACCACTGAGAACATGCTAGCCCATTGTGAGCTATGAAAAGAAATGGAAATGCTTGGCAGGCCTAGATAACCTATGGAAAGGTTCATGGGATGGCCCTATGAGTAAGGCTGGTTGAAATTTTTGTATAAAAACTGATTTTTGATAAAATTTCGGTTTCAATTAAACAAAAATTTTACATAAAAAGTGTCTGCTTTCCATTACTTTTTTTTATTTTTCATCAAACAAATGTCCCAAAACAGAACTATTTCAGCAGAAAAACAAAATACTTTGATGGGGGCATACCACCATGACTGAGTCTGTTCTATTGTTTCACAGCTATCTCTGATTACATTGGGACTGTCTGGTACGAAAAGAGTCTCCACTGATCTGACTCACGACTGTGTCTTTACTTTCAGATGTAACAGAGTGCATCGACATTAACGTGTTCTCTGAAGGACTTTTCTATGAGGCCACGCTAATCCAGGCAGCCAGGTGCAGGGCCGCGGCTTCTCTCCGGCTTCGAGAGGAGCCGCGGCCCCGTGCCTGCCAGGGACAGAGAGCACCGGCGTCCACAGCCTCGGAGTTCTCTGTCCCCGGCAGACACGGGGCCACGGCTTTTCTCCCCTGCTGGGCACTAGGGGCACTAGGCGGTGCACATCAATGCACCGCGTTGGGGACCACTGACTTAAACTGACCAGCTTGAAACCCCACTATACAGCGACACCGCATTTATCGCGATGGAATTTTTTGGACCCCAAACATCGTGTTATAGTGGGGTTTCACTGTACCTCCAAAATAATGTCTGGTATCTCAGTCTCTCTTCTGGATTCCTTACCACAGAACATAGCGTCTCTCCTGTATTTCTCATGATGACATTTCCTGAGATCACAAATGGGACAGCAGGACTTTCAAATGTTTGTTTTTATTTGAGGTTCAAGTTCATTTGGACAAAAAGTGAACATGCTTCTTTTTCTCATACTGGTCACAAAAGACGCGCTCTGCAGCAAACCAGAATTTTTGTATTTTTTTTTTAATCTTGATTCAAATTCCCCTCCCAGTGCCCCCAATTGCCAGCAGCAATGATGCTGAAGAGGTTGATCACAATGGCTGAATTTCGCCCACTATGTTTATATTATGCCATGCCTTGCTGGGGGTTGGGGGGGGGGAGTTATTGTTAGCTGGAAGTGGTGCTCTCTGGATCTTAAAGCATGAGCCACCACGGCCTGAGCTATGAGATCCAGCTCTGATAGCTAAGGCTGTAGCAGGATCATCAATCTCTCCCGCTACTGCTAGAAGTGGACAGAGCACCATGCTGAATGGAGGTGGGTGACAGTCAGAGCCAGACATGCCAGCTACTAAAAGGCAGAGTGTTAACTGAACTGCCAGAACTTATTTTAACATTAAGATCTGTTGAAATGATACAGACAAAGCAAAGTACAGTGAAGATAAAATTGGCTCAAAGAAGGATTTTCTTTCCTAATTTCTTCTTTAAAACATTTTCCATTCCTTTTTGCAAGAGAATTACATTTATTCCATATTGGTTTCCCCTTCTCCAATGCATGTTAAGGTTTGTGTATTTTGTTCTGCAGGGTAACTGACCCTCCCCTCCTATCTCCTTAGCCAGCTTCACCTCTCCACTCCCAAACATCTTCTCTATCGGTTTGCCCGTCTCCACACTCCACCTTCACACTCCCCACAGCACCTTCTCTCCATGGACTCCACCTCTCTCATTTTCTGCCACTGAAGACTGCTAGAGTCCTCCACCTCGTGACATTCTTGAGTCATTGGGGTATTTTCCCCCATGTCTCAGGGACACACTGTGATATGGGATGGCCCACACAGGTATGAGAAAGATGTGTATATTCCTCTTTCCCCAACTGAGAAGAAAGGGCGGATTTTGTCCCCAGAGAAAGAGGCCGGTGGGAAAGTGAAGATCAAGGCCTCATTATCAACATCAAAAAATGTCACCTGCCCCCGTTCGTAGTCCAGAGAGACCCGGATCCTCCTGGGTTTATCAGCAAAAGGGAGGTGGGTCCCCTCAGGGGAAGTGTAAGCCACCAACCACCCTGCCCCGCTCCGCCGCAAAGCCCAGAAGCCCTGCTCAGGGCTAACACTGATCCTTCCCTTCCTGCTCACAGACTCTCTGGCAACCCCCAAAACCCAGCTTCTTGCTTCCCCCACCTCCACCTCCCAACAATGTCTCCCCGAGGTGAATCCCTCACAACCCAGCACAAAGGGATCATTGTCAAATCTCTCCAGATTGTTGGGCAGATTCTGCCGTGTGAATCCCCATCTCACGCTTTTCTGATCCTCAGAGAGGACGAGTCGGGGATGAGCCGTGTCTGGATCCAGAGTCACATTCACTGAGGAGAGAGAGAATCAGAGCGTTAGAGGCAGAGCTTAGCCCTGGGGGTGGCTGGGGGCCATTTCTCACACTCCCTAGCAGCTCTGTTCCAACTGGAACACTGTCTGATTTTCTCCTTCTGTCACAGGGAGCTGCCTCCCTGGTTGGCTGGGCAGGGATCTCACTGCAGCTTCCATCCCACAATCAATAGGGGTACTGTTGTTGCTGCTGTTATGAGTGCAGAACCCTTCCAAGCTGCTCCTTGTTCCCCTTGTGGGGCTGCCACACCCCTAGCTGCAGAGACAGAGCTGGGAGGTAGCAGAGCTGGAGTTGCCTGCAACATTCAGTGAAGCCACCAGCAATACCTGGGGCAGGGAAAACAGCCGAGGAAATGGCACAGGGGAAAGATCCTTTCCCCACTCCAGAAAGCAGTGACTCCAAGCTTCTCTTCCAATCCTAAGGGAAAGAGAGAGAGAGCAGGGGAGAGTCCAGGAAGGGGACTGAAGGATGTAGCAGACCTTGAGAAGCAAGACTCTGTGCTCATTTGCCCCAATGCTCTGTCAGAAGCAGAGGGACAGAGTTAAGGTTGTTTGGGTGCTAGCTGAGTCTGTTACTGTGGGAATTTAACTGATGATTGCCTTAACATTTAATTTTTTATGTTTTCTTTTTAATTTCAGTGGGGTGTTTTGCTCTGTTTCAGCTTAATTTGTATTTAGGGAATTTATAAATTAATTAGGATTTTTGTGAGAATTTTACCAGATTTTGAAGAAAAAAATCCACATGAGGACTTACCTTTCTCATCTGGTCCCATAGATTGAAATATTTTTTTCTCTAATTCAGTTGTCAGATTGTCTGGAGAAAAAAAATATTGACAGAAATTAGATATTATGTCGATACATTTGTAATTATATCCCCTCTATTAACAAACTTGTCTTTTGGAGGCCCATAGATAGGAGCATAGAAAGAAACAGACAGAGATTGAGAAATGAAGAAAGACAATTTTTTCTAGTGAGGCCGGATTAAAATTAAACAATTTTTCATTTCTATTTCCCCATTCGTCCTAGCATCCCATAGATTTAATATGCCAGAGGGGCCCATTAGAATGATGTGGTCTCACTATCTGCAGAACTCAGGCTAGAGAACATCACCCAGTTATTCCCACTTGGGGTTTAATAACTTGTGGCTGAACTATAGCATTCTCTCTTCTGCTGATGGAGAACCCACCCCACCCCCATGTTAAATTGTTCCACTGAGGAAGAACATTGGATTATTTTTAGGGCTGTCAAGCAATTAAAAAATTAATCACAATTGTGAGATTAAAAAAATAATCGTGATTAATCTCAGTTTTAATTGCACTGTAGAATACCATTTATTTAAATATTTTTGGATGTTTTCTACATTTTCAAATATATTGATTTCAATTACAACACAGAATACATACTGTACAGTGCTCACTTTATATTATTATTTCTGATTAAATATTTGCACTATAAAAAGGAAACAAGAGAAACAGTTTTTTTTCAATTCACCTCATACAAGTACTGTAGTGCAATCTCTTTATGGTGAATTGAAAAATACTATTTCTTTTATCTTTTTACAGTGCAAATAATAATATAAGGTGAGCACTGTACAACTTGTATTCTGTGTGGTAATTGAAATCAATATATTTGAAAATGTAGAAAACATCCAAAAATATTTATAAAATTTAAAGTGGTATTCTATTATTGTTTAACACGGTGAATAAAAGCGATTAATCACAATTAATTTTTTAATCGAGTTAACTCAAAACAAATTAATCCCTTGTGTTAACTGCGATTAATTGACAGCCCTAATTATTTTACAATTATGTCTTATTTTGTTTTATTGTTAGTTATTTGTTAATATAGCAGAAGTGAAGCAAGGCACATTACAGACAGAGAGGAGCAGATAGGGACAAAATACACAGAGAGACTCTGGAGCAAAAATGGAGATAGCTTTGGTGAGGGGAAGCATGGCCCAGTGGTTAGGGCATGAGCCTCGGACTTGGGAGATCTAGGTTTAATTCTCTGCTTCGCCCTAGACTTCCTGTGTAGTCTTGGAATGCTATGGGTACATGTGCACTGCAAACTAAGGTATAACTGTAGCATGAGTAGGCTAGCTAACATGGACAACAAGAGTAATTAAGATGTGGTCGCATGGACTTCAGCATGGGCTCCCCACCCAGTACAAGCCTGCTGGGGATCCTAGGTATGTACTCAGGTTGCTGGTCCATGGTGCTGCGTTTTCACAGCTATTATTACCTGCGCTTGGCAGATTAAAGGTACATGGTGTAGCAATGCACACTACAGGAGCGTAATTTCTAAAGTGTACTAATGTGTGTTGCACAATAACTGGTGTGTGCAGACCCTGCTGGTGCACACTAAACGTTCCCTAGTGTGCTTTAGTGAACTATTGTTTCAAACTGCATTACTTTAGAGTGCTCTAGGGAACATTTACTGTGCACCAGCAGGGTCTGCATGAACCAATTAGTGCACAACAGAGCATTGGTGCGTTTTAGAAATCACAGCCCTCTTCTGTGCATTGCTACAGCATGTAGACATGCCCTGAAGCTAGCACAGGTATGTCCAGGGGCGGCTCCAGGCCCCAGCACGCCAAGCACATGCTTGGGGCGGCATGCCGCGGGGGGCGCTCTGCCGGTCGCCAGGAGGGCGGCAGGCAGGGTGCCTTCGGTGGCATGCCTGCGGAGGGTCCGCTGGTCCCGCGGCTTCGGTGGACGCCTGCGGGAGGTCCACCGGAGCCGCGGGACCGGCGAGCGTTAGAGCACCCCCCGCGGCATGACGCCATGCTTGGAGCAGCGAAATGTCTAGAGCCGCCCCTGGGTATACCTGTCCATGCTACAGTTCCACCTTAGTTTGTGGTGTAGCCATACCCTTAGTCACTCTGTGTCTCAGTTCCCCATCTGTACAGAAGGAGATAAGAGAAAGTTACTCACCTTGCAGTAACTGAGGTTCTTCGAGATGTGTGTCCCTGTGGGTGCTCCACTCTAGGTGACAGTGCGTCCCGGTGCTGTCGATCGGAGATTTTCGGTAGCAGTGCCTGGTTGGGGCGCACGCACCCAGATGGTATCTTCCGTCTAGTTGGAATCTTCCTGAGTGCATGCGCCCCACACCCTCCTCAGTTCCTTCTCTACCGTGGAGAGTAATCTTAGTACTCCAAAGTAGAGGGGAGGAGGGCGGGGAGTGGAGCACCCACAGGGACACACATCTCGAAGAACCTCAGTTACTGCAAGGTGAGGAACTTTCTCTTCTTCTTCGAGTGCTGTCCCTGTGGGTGCTCCACTCTAGGTGAATGTGTAGCAGTACCCACTACGGTTGGTGGGACTTTGGAGATACAGGCAGGGAGTTCTGAAGATAGTACTGTATGACCTACTATTGTGTCTGCCGTGGTGTTTTGCGTTAGAGCATAGTGTTTTGCAAACGTGTGTTCAGATGACCATGTAGCCACTTTGCAGATATCAGGAATGGGAACATTGTGTAAAAAGGCAATGGATGCCGACATGGCTCTAGTGGAATGAGTTCTAATGCCTTCAGGCGGTTGAAGATTCTTCGCACGGTAACAGGATCTGATGCAGTCAGAGATCCACTTGGACAGACGTCCTTTAGAGATAGCCATACCGTTTGATTTTTTCGGTAATGGAAACAAAGAGTCTTGGAGACTTGCGAAATGGTTTAGTCCTGTCTAAATAAAAGGCAATTGCTCGCCTGACATCGAGAGTATGCAGGGTTGCCTCTTGTGGAGTCTTGTGAGGTTCGGGATAGAAAGTAGGTAAGTATATAGGTTGGTTGAGGTGGAAGGTAGATACCACTTTAGGAAGAAATTTAGGATGTGGTCTCAAAGTGACTTTGTCTTTGGAGAAGATTGTGTAGGGAGAGTGGGCCATCGGGGCACTCATTTCACCTACTCTCCTTGCCAATGTTATGGCAACTAAGAAAGCCACCTTCCTGGATATATGGAGATGAGAGGAGGTAGCCAAGGGCTCGAATGGAGGCTTCATGAGAACGTGTAGAACGAGGTTAAGATTCCATGAAGCAGCTATTGGGTGAATTTCAGGGTAGAGGTTTTGCAGGCCTGTGAGAAATCGTTTTATGGTTGGGTGAGTAAAGAGTGAATAACCTGGCTAAGAGGTCATGGAAGGTGGTAAGTGGCACCAGGTGCACTGTGGTGGAGCTGAGCGAATGTCCGTCTTGTTTTAGTTCCAAGAGGTAGTCTAGAATGATAGGGAGGGTTACCATATTGGGCGCTAAGTGATTACGTAAGCACCAGAGGGCGAAATTCTTCCACTTCTGCGGGTAGGTTTTATGAGTGGAGTCTTTCCTACTGTGCAGGAAGACATATCAGACTTGCTCAGAACAGGCTAGTTCATGGGTTTGGAACCATGAAGGAACCACGCTGTGAGGTGGAGCTTGAGGAGCTCAGGGTAAAGAGCCAGTCTATTGTTCTGGAAAAGGAGATCTGGCCTGTTGGGGAGAGCCCGTGGGTGACGGGAGGACATGCAGAGTCCGGTCCTTATGGTCCACAATCTTCCAAAGAACCCCGTGTAGCAGAGGGATTGGTGGAAGGCGTACAGGAGAGAGGTGTTCCGCGGGATGAGGAATGCGTCTCCTGGGGATGCAGTTCTGAGTCCCACTCTGGAGCAAAACTGGGGACATTTTCGGTTCTGGGTTGTGGCAGAGAGGTCTATTGACGGGGTGCCCCAGAGGGAGAAGAGCTGTTGAAGTATTGTGGGGTGCAGTTCCTATTCGTGTTCCGTTGAGAAGTGCCTGCCGAGTGCGTCGGCAGTAGTGTTGTGGCAGTCTGGTAGGTAGGAAGCAGTGATCTGTATTTGACGTTATATACACCAATTCCATAGACGGATGGCTTCCATGCAAAGAGAATGTGAGCATGCTCCCCCTTGTCTGTTGATGTAGTACATACATGCTATGTTGTCTGTTAAGACTCGCAGGTATTTGTTCTTTATGAGGGGAAGAAAATGAAGGCACGCTCATCTCACAGCTCTGAGCAATAAGAGATTTATGTGTAGGTGTGACTCTGATGCAGACCACTAGCCTTGTGCCCTGTGTCCCTCTAAATGCACTCCGCAACCAATTAGGGAAGCGTCCGTGGTGAGCACGAGTGCTGGGGATCAGTTCTGGAAGGAAACCTTAGTGCAGAGGTTCTCTGGTCTTGTCCACCAGTGTAGGGAAGCTAGAAAGTTGGGAGGCGGAGTTAACAGCATTCCTAAGGTGTGTCTGTTGGGTTTGAAATTGGAATTGAGCCAGCCCTGAAGACATCTCATGTGCAGCCTGGCGTACTGGAGTATGAAGGTAGTGGCTGCCATATGACCAAGGAGCTGTAGGCAGAGTCTTGCCTGTGTCCTTGGATGAATAGAGAGCGTGCGTTTGAGTTGCGTGATAGCGAGGAATCTGTGATATGGGAGCAAGGCTCTGCTCTGGATTGAGTTGAGATGAGCTCCGAGGAACTCAATCTGTTGTGTAGGTGTCAGGGTGGATTTTTGGGCGTTTATTTGGAGGCCTAGGCTGTGAAAGAGGGCGATAGTGAAAGAGTAGCTTGGAGTGTCTCGCCATAGGAGTTGCCCTTGATGAGGCAATCGTCCAGGTAGGGGAACTGCGTGACCCATGTTTGTGGAGGTGAGCCACGAGTACAGCTAGAATTTAGGAAAAAACTCCCGGCACTGTGGAGAGGCCGAAAGGAAGAACTCCGTATTGGAAATGGTCGTGACCGATTATGAAGCTTAGAAAGCGTCTGTGAGCTGGATGAATTGATATATGAAAAGAGACGTACTGTGGGTCGAGGGCTGAAAACCAGTCCCCTTGATCTAGTGCAGGAATTAATGTGCCCAGTGTGACCATTTTGAATTTTTGTATCCTCGTGAATTTGTTCAGTTGGCGTAAGTCTAGTATAGGCCTCCAGCCCCCAGTCCTTCTCTGGGTCAGGAAGTAACGGGAGTAGAAATCTTTCCCTGGATGTAGCATTGGCACAGGCTCCACTGCGCCTAGCTGTAGAAGATAAGCAACTTCTGCACGAAGCAGGTGCTCATGAGAGGGGTCCCTGAAGAGGGACGGGGAAGGGGAGGAGGATAGGATATGAATGGGCTAAAGTAACCGGACTGAACTATCTCGAGGACTCAGCAGTCCTGTGTAATTTGCTGACAGGCATGTTGGAAACTCTGGAGGCGGTGGCGAAATGGGCAAATAGGCTGTGGAATCAAGGAGTGGTCGCACAGACCCTGGACTAACCTTTTAAAATTGTTGTTTATTCCCAGAGGGATGGGAAGTGGTTGCTTGAGCTTGATTTTGTCTGCGCTTAGGGGGTCTAGCGCGATTCCTATTTATGTGGTAAGGTTTGGGTTGATATCGTTGACCCCTGGGAAGAGATGGGTGAATGCCCAGGGTGTGCAGTGTCGCTCTAGAATCTTTCATTGTATGAAGTAGTTCATCAGGTTTTTTTTTTTTTTTTTTTAAAGAAAACAGTTTATGTTTATCAAAGGGGAGGTCCTCCACTTTGTTCTGCTGGTCTTTAGGGATGCCAGATGCAGAAAGCCATGAAGATCTGCGCATAACCACAGCCGGTGCAGTTGTACGGGCTGCTGTGTCTGTCGTGTCTAAAGAGGCTTGTAGGGCTGTTCTGGAAATCAATTGGCACTCGCTCAGAATTGATTTAAAGCCCGCTGTCCTGTCCTCTGGAATGTAAGAGGCGAATTCAAAAGTTTATTGTAGTTATCAAAGTCATGCCTGGCAAGGAGTGCAAGGTAGTTTGTGATCCAGAATTGTAGAGTGGAGGATGTGTGAACCTTGCGACACAAGACGTCAAGGCGTTTAAGGTCCATGTCTTGCGGGGTGGACTGATATTGTGGCTGTTTCGTTCTTTGTGCGACTGCATTGATAATGAAAGAGTTCAGTTGTGAAAAAAATAGGAAGTCAGCGTCCTTAGCAGGAACATAGTATCTATGTTCGGCTTTTCTGCAGGTTGGTAATAAAGAAACTGGAGTTTGCAGAGAGCGTCAGCTGGTTCCAAGAGTGCCTCATTTATAGGGAGTGAAGTAGGGAAACTGAGGCTGGTGGCTGCGGACCTTAGCCTGAGGTGGAAAAAGGCTCCAGTGGGGGAGGAGAGGGAGGTGCGGAGAACTCTGCTTGCCATTGTAGATCAGGTTCGCTCTCAGTGAAGGTAGCCAGTTCAGGTGGTGGGACTGCGCTGTGTCATGTTAAGAAGCGAAAGTGAAAGTGTGAGCGGTGCAGTGGGTCGGTTGGAGCTGCCCTGCAGGGGGTCTGCTGTTGGTGCAGGTGCGGAAGGCAGGCTCGGTGCCGATGTCCTTCCTGGCAGAGCACGCGGTCGGAGCCGCGGCTGGGTTTTTTTTTCCTCCTTCTTCTTCCGCCCTGAGGCTTGCGGTGCCGACTGCTTTGTCGGCACCGGGGCAGAGCGCATAGCCGGCTCCGTGGCTATTTTTAGCGCTGAGGCTTGCGGTGCCGACATCCTTGTCGGCACCGGGGCAGAGCGCGCAGCCGGCTTCGCGGCTGTTTTTTTGTTTTGTTTTGTTTTGTTTGTTTTTTGCCCTGAGGCTTGCGGTGCCGACATCCTTGTCTGCACCAGGGCAGAGCACGCAGCCGGCTTCGCGGCTGTTTTTAGCGCTGAGACGCTTGGTGCCACAGAATCCTTCTGTGTTCGGGAGGTTGAATTTCCACCTCTATGGTCTGTGGGAGCCGTTGTTGAGGCGTGATCTGGGGCTGAGGTGCCTAGCTTTGGCGCTGTCAGCACAGAGGGTAGGGATCTCGCAGGAGACCCCTTACCCTTGTTAGAGTCTCTCCTATGAGACTGCTCTGCTTCTTGCCTCCGCTCCAGGGAGGGTGAAGCAACGCTCCCCACCGGTTTCGATCTGGCTGGGGAGGATGTGGGAGTGAGTTTAACTTTCCACATCTCCGAAAGCGGCTGCGGGGATTTCTCCTTGAGAAGCATTTTAAGCCGCAGGTCTCTGTTGTGCCGAGCCCTCGACTCGAGTCTCATACAGTGGAGGCACTTTGCGGGGATATAGGCTTCCGTGAGGTACTTCACACAATGTGAGTGCCCATCCAACCTTGGTATGGAGTCGTGCCAGAAAACACACCTCTTGAATCCTGAAGCCCCTGGCATTGTACATTAGAAATGGCAGGGGAGAGTGTCTCAGTGAGAGACAAGTCTGAAGTGATTTTTTTAAACTAAGTAACTAACTATGTAACTATACTAAAGGAAGGGAAACAACTGGGAAGTAATTAATACTTATTTCTATGTTCTTTGTTACTGTTTCCTATAGATACCAGGGAAGAGAAGGCAGCACTGCTCCGAGTCCCGTCTTCAGCCGAGGACGGTTGAGAAGGAACTGAGGAGGGTGTGGGGCGCACGCACTCAGGAAGATTCCAACTAGACGGCAAATACCATCTGGGTGCGTGCGCCCCAACCAGGCACTGCTACCGAAAATCTCCGATCGACAGCACCGGGACGCACCGTCACCTAGAGTGGAGCACCCACAGGGACAGCACTCGAAGAAGAATAGCATTTCCCTATCTCACAGGAGTGCTGTGAGGATACATACACTGAACTGTGAGGGGCTCAGACACCAGGATAATGCGGGGCAGACAAGCGTTAACTACCCTGACTGTGAGTAGCCAGAAAAGAAAGAGAACCTAGAACATAAAAAAAGAACGGCCTTACTGGGTCATACCAAAGTTCCATCTAACCCAGTTTCCTGTCTTCTGACAATGGCCAATGCCAGGTGCTTCAGAGGGAATGAACAGAACAGTCAATCAGCAAGCGATCCATCCCCTGTGGTCCATTCCCAGCTTTTGGCAAACAGAGGTTAGGAACACAATCCCTGCCCATCCTGGCTAATAGCCTTTGATAGACCTATCCTCCATGAATTTATCTAGTTATTTTGTGAACCCTGTTATAGTTTTGGCCTTCACAACATCCTCTGGCAAAGAGTTCCACAGAGGCTGACTGTGCATTGTGTGAAGAAATACTTCCTTTTGTTTGCTTTAAACCTTCTGCCTATTAATTTCATTTGGTGACTCCTAGTTCTTGTGTTATGAGAAGGAGTAAATAACACTTCCTTATTTACTTTCTCCACACCAGTCATGATTTTATAGACCTCAGTCATATTCCCCCTTAGTCATCTCTTTTCCAAGCTGAAAATTCCCAGTCTTATTAATCTCTCCTCATATGGAAGCCGTTCCATCACCCTAATAATTTTTCTTGTCCTTTTCTGAACCTTTTCCAATTCCAGTATAACTTTTTTGAGATGGGGCGACCACATCTGCATGCAGTATTCAAGATGTGGGTGTACCATGGATTTATATAGAGGCAATATGATATTTTCTGTCTTATTATCTTTTTCTTTCTTAATGATTCCCAACATTCTGTTCCCCTTTTTGACTGCTGCTGCACATTGAGTGGATGTTTTCAGGGAACTATCCACAATACCTCCAAGATCTCTTTCTTGTGTGGTAACAGCTAATTTAGACCCCATCATTAGATTCTAACCTGTTAGAATCACCATTAAATACTGTGAATATATAATCCAGCTTCTTTCCAAATAAAGAACAGAAGTATTTACTGAATACATCTTCCTTGTCTGTATCATAGAATCATAGAAATGTAAGTCAGGAAGGGACCTCAAGAAGTCATATTGTGCTGAGGAAAAATTAATCAATACCTAGACTATCCCTGACAAGTGTTTGTCTAACACGTTCTTAAAAACCTCCAGTGATGGGAATTCCACAACCTCCCTAGGTAACCTGTTCCAGTACTTGTCATGAAGTATTTTACCATATCCATTTGGTTATAGATTTACACCATTGTTATTATCTCATTTGTTTCTACTTCATTTTTTTAAAATCCTTCGTATTGTCATTATTGTCATAGATTTTTCATGAATATTTGTAGCTTCCCTTATCAAATGTCAGTTCCTTCCCACATCCCATTTGTTATATGTTCTTTTCTTTAACTTGTTGCTTTCACTTGCCCTCTTAAATGGATCTTCTGTTTTCTTTTTAAGCTCATGACATTATAACCAACATTCTTTAAGGGCTTCTCTACACAGAGTTAGTACACATTGAAATGGCTGACACGCAAAATGCAAACCCTTAACGCGCACGAAATCTCCATTAGCTGCACAGTCTGTACTACTGTGCTACTTTCATGATATTATCATCACTGATTTTAAGATGTGGGCATCAAGATTCCAAGGTTTCAAGATTCAGCACAGAGAGGCTAAGGTCCAAAATTTCCAGCATAATTTCTAAAGAGGAGATCTTGCTAACTTGTGCATGTGCCTAACTTTAAGGAAATGAGTAGTCCCACTGAATCCTTCTAGCTCCCCTTCTCGGTACCTTTGAATTCCCTCTGAGTCTCCATTAGAGCATCACTTTGGTTATAAGTATTGAGGCTGTCAGACAGTTCAGCAGAAATCTCCACTTGGTGCTGAAGCTTCGCCTCCACATGCCTAGAGAAAATAATAAGATTGTTATTCATGATAGGGAAAGTTACTGGCCTAAGGAGCCTAGGGAATGAATTACTTTGTTTATGCCAGCCTCAGAGCGAGTATAGCTCAGGCAACTGCAGTGTAAGCTTCCCCCAGGTGTCCCATCATGATGCTTCAACCTTACCCATGAGAATCCAGCTCTAGGGATAAGAAAGAAATTCAGTCTCCAAAGCCAATTTACTTTCGAGCTCTGTGTTTTTCCGGATAATATGAGAGGACCTCTTCAAAGGCAGCAAAGACAATTTGGTGCCTATCTCCCCCATTTTATCCTTAAAAATCTCTCACTCTTTGTTATCATATTTCTGGTGCTCTTTTTTTCCATGGACACCTGCCCACCAGGAACTGGAGTAAGACCCCCCAGCTCTGCTCGCTAGTATACTTCACAATTCTCTGAACACTCATCAGATGGTAAACATTCTGGATCCCTGCTGACTTGGGCAGGATCCAGTGGCCTATAGGTGAAAAGCCCATATTCCATCCCTGGACTCCCAAGGAAGACAGTCCTCCAAGGATGGACTTTACTGGGAAAATATTTCATATTAATAACCCTTCCCATCCTATTGACATTTAAGGAGATGACACCTACCTGCTCAAGACGCTGCTGTCCTCCTAGAGGAGAGAGAAAGAGAGAGGGAAGCTCAATGTATATGCTGTAGTTAGCAAAAATTTAGTTCTTAAAAATCAGATCTTTGTGGTTATTGTTATGGTGAAGTTTTGTTATGGATGGATACAGTGCTCCGAGTCTCTCAAGACATTATGAAAAGTGCAGAGTTAAAGTCGTTTGTGTTTGCTATGACTTTCCAGACTGAGTAGCTTCTTTACATTTAACACTGTAATTCTGGTTGTTTAATGTTTTTGTTTGTTTCTTACTTACAATGTTATTGAAGGATTTTTACTCTTAATTGAGAAATTTGTAATATCAACCATGACTTCACCTTAACACATATATTTGTTTGAGGATCATTGGTTGAATTAATAATGAAGTCTGATAGAAGGTCAGATCTTCAACATAACTGCTCATTGCCTTTTCTATTTGGTGATTTTATCCATGGAAAAAGAGTATCATTGACTCCGGGCTACAGCAGATTTGGGGGGGCCTCACAGGTCTGTTTCACATTTGGAGCAGAAATGGGTGATGTGGAGCCAGGTATTTTTGGGATGTTATTTATTTACCAAATGTACACAAGCCCTGTTTCTTCAAGCACAGGTGGTGACAGGCTATATCTACACTTAAAATACTACAGTGGCACAGCTGCAGCTCTGCAGCTGCATTGACATAGTGCTTCAGAGTAGACATTTACTACAGTGATGAAAGGCTTTCTCCTGTCACTGTTGTTAATTCACCTTCCTGAGAGGTGGTAGCTAGGTTGATGGAAGAATTCTTACATCTATCTTGCACTGTCTACACTGGGGGTTAAGTCAGTTGTGGATTTTTCACACCCCTGAGAGATGTAGCTATGCCAATGTAACTTTTCAGGTGTAGACCAGCCCACAGAATGCGCACAGACACCTTCCTTTAGAAAGAAAGACAACTCTGCCCTGCCTCCATCAGCAGTTCCCTTGCCTTTCTCTCTTTCAAGTCTCACCTGAGAGCCAGCCAAACTTTAGCTATGTCTATACTACAGAGTCTATCCCGGAATAGCCCCCTCTTGTAGACTCAGCATACAATGACAGAAGCAGTTTTCCCACCAATATATGAATACCACCTCCCTGAACAACATGA
This sequence comes from Mauremys mutica, assembly GCF_020497125.1. NCBI lineage: Eukaryota > Metazoa > Chordata > Testudines > Geoemydidae > Mauremys > Mauremys mutica. The sequence goes on along the minus strand of NC_059078.1, from coordinate 54,453,536 downwards.
GCTACGCTGACAGCAGCACTCTTTTGTTGGCATATCTGTATCTACACGGGAGGCTTGTTGACATAGTTATGTTGGCTAGGGCTGTTGCCCTGGATTGGAGGGAGCGGGTGTAACCCAGTATGTGATCAAGCTAATTGGAACCATATTATGTGCATTCAGCCACCATGAATTAATAAAATAGAACACCACATAGTTAAGGGTTAATCTGAAACAGGCTTTTAGAGGCAAGGTCAAAGGAGAGGAGAAAAGTAAATAATTGAGCCTGAAGGAAGATAAGTGGATGGAAGACCTTGAGTCTGGGTGCCTCTGATATTAGAAGTTTATTGAAAGTTAGGAAAAGTGATGATCCCTTAGGGGTCATTATGATCTATGTGTTTTGTAGAAGTTACTTATAAAAAGTCTAGATAATAGAGTGTACTTTGGAACAGCCCTCTGAAGCCATCCTAAGAGAGATGATTTTCCTGACACTTTTACTCCCCGGCAGGTGAGCAACTGGCCACTGCGTATCTGCCGTTAATGACTCAATACCATTCCAGACTTTAGGTAAGTATTTGGATGTTCTAAACCTATTGCTTATGTCTGTGCTTAAAACTAATAAACTGTAATTTTAGATAGAGCACACTTACTTGCATTAATCTTTCATTCCACAAGTCCATGGGTCTAGATCTAATGCATCCAAGGGTGCTGAGGGAGTTGGCTGATGTGATTGCAGAGCCATTGGCCATTATCTTTGAAAATTCGTAGCGATCTGGGGAGGTCCCGGACGATTGGAAAAAGGCAAATACGGTGCCCATATTTAAAAAAGGGAAGAAAGAGAACCTGGGGAACTACAGACCAGTCAGCCTCACTACAGTCCCTGGAAAAATCATGGATCAGGTCCTCAAGGAATCCATTCTGAAGCACTTGGAGGAGGGAAAGGTGATCAGGAACAGTCAACATGGATTCACCAAGGGCAAGCTATGCCTGACTAACCTGATTGCCTTCTATGAGGAGATAACTGGGACTGTGGATACGGGGAAAGCAATAGATGTGATATAGCTTGATTTTAGCAAAGCTTTTGATACGGTCTCCCACAGTATTCTTGCCAGCAAGTTAAAGAAGTATGGATTGGATAAATGGACTATAAGGTGGATAGAAAGCTGGCTAGATTGTCAGGCGCAATGGGTAGTGATCAACGGCTCCATGTCTAGTTGGCAGCTGGTATCAAGCGGAGTGCCCCAGAAGTTGGACCTGGGGCCGGCTTTGTTCAACATCTTTAATGATCTGGATGATGGGATGAATTACACCCTCAGCAAGTTCGCAGATGACACTAAGATGGGGGGAGAGATAGGGATAGGGTCCCGAGTGACCTAGACAAATTGGAGGATTGGGCCAAAAGAAATCTGATGAGGTTCAACAAGGACAAGTGCAGAGTCCTGCACTTAGGAAGGAAGAATCCCATGTGACTCTACAGGCTGGGGACCGACTAGCTAAGCAGCAGTGCTGCAGAAGAGGACCTGGGGATTACAGTGAGCGAGACGCTGGATATGAGTCAACAGTGTGCCCTTGTTGCCAAGAAGGTCAATGGAATATTGGGCTGTATTAGTAGGAGCATTGCCAGCAGATCGAGGGAAGTGATTATTCCCCTCTATTCGGCACCTGGAGTATTGTGTCCCGTTTTAGTCCTCCCACTACAGAAGGGATGTGGACAAACTGGAGAGAGTCCAGCAGAGGGCAACAAAAATGATTAGGGGGCTGGGGCACATGACTTATGAGGAGAGGCTGAGGGTATTGGGGTTATTTTGTCTTCAGAAGAGAAGAATGTGGGGGGATTTGATAGAAGCCTTCAACTACCTGAACGGGGGTTCCAAAGAGGATGGAGCTCGGCTGTTCTCAGTGGTGGCAGATGACAGAACAAGGAGCAATGGTCTCATGTTGCAGTGTGGGAGGTCTAGAGTGGATATTAGGAAACACTATTTCACTAGGAGGGTGGTGAAGCACTGGAATGAGTTACCTAGGGAGGTGGTGGAATCTCCATCCTTAGAGGTTTTTAAAGCCCAGCTTGACAAAGCCCTGTCTGGGATGATTTAGTTGGTGTTGGTCCTGCTTTCATAGAATCATAGAATCTCAGGGTTGGAAGGGACCTCAGGAGGTCATCTAGTCCAACCCCCTGCTCAAAGCAGGACCAAACCCAACTAAATCATCCCAGCCAGGGCTTTGTCAAGCCTGACCTTAAAAACCTCTAAGGAAGGAGATTCCACCACCTCCCTAGGTAACCCATTCCAGTTCTTCACCACCCTACTAGTGAAAAAGTTTTTCCTAATGTCCAACCTAAACCTCCCCCTCTGCAACTTGAGACCATTACTCCTTGTTCTGTGATTCATCACACAGAACTGCTGTGTTCCCATTGTTTTATTCCTGACACCACCTGGAGTGAAATAGTTAAGTTACCCCTGCTGTGGGTTTTTTCGCATCCCTGACTGACATAGCTATGCCGTTATAAGTTTTAAGTGTAAACCATTGCTTAACTCACAGTAATTTTATCCCAACCACATAAGGAAAGCCTGAGTCTCAGGTTTGGTCTCACTTAAAAGTTGTGTGCGCATAGACTGTCAGCTGGAGAATGAAAGGAAAAAAACACACCCCTAATGAACACAGCTAAGCCCCCAGTGTAGATACAGCTATGCTGATAGAGTGCTTTTCTCAATGTAGCTAATGTATTGGGGAAGTTGCATTCCTACCCTGTCAGAAAAACTCCTTCTGTTGGTGTACGCTGCACCTACATCAGGGAACTTTACTGGCATAGGTATGCTGATATTGCTATGCCAGCATAATCTCTGTAGTATAGACATAGCCCAAAACTCCTTCTCTGGGGCCACATGGCCTTTTCTTTACACTCACTCTGGGAATCTTTTACAACATAAAGAAGCCTCAAAAGTGTTTACTGCATGGGCTTGTGTATATGGGGAAGTTAATCAGGAGTTATGTAGGTTGTGAATTTAAAGTGCAATAGATATTCAAATAGCACCCTGTGTGGATATTCATATTCTGGAATCAGAGTGCCTTTTTCTGTTTTAACTTATTCCACTCTTATTCTAGGGCCTGGTCTACACTACGAGTTTATGTCGAATTTAGCAGAGTTAAATCGAATTAACCCTGCACCCGTCCACACAACGAAGCCCTTTACTTGGATATAAAGGGCTCTTAAAATCAATTTCTGTACTCCTCCCCGACAAAGGGAGTAGCGCTGAAATCGACATTGCCATTTCGAATTAGGGTTAGTGTGGCCGCAATTCGATGGTATTGGCCTCCGGGAGATATCCCAGGTTACCATGAATGATATCACTCTCCTGAGGATAACACAGCGAGATAAAGAACGGATGTTGCTTGAATGCCAGCAAACACTGGGACCATACGCTGCCAGGCTTTGTCATGCCAGGATGCAGACACTCAATATTAAGATGCAAAATGCGACCTTGTACCGAAATCACATGTGCTATGTAATGTGAATAGTCTTGTTCACTGTGAAAGAGTATAAGCATTGTTCTGTAAAATGTATCTTTTTAAATAGTTCTCTCCCTTTTTTCCCTCCCTCCCACAGCTGCAAATTTTTCAAGCCTCCCTCCTCCATCCCGAAGACTATCTCAGATAAGGTGGTGAAAAAAACGGACGCGAAACAAAATGTTCTCTGAAATCATGGAATTGACCTGTAATGAAAGAGCTCATCTGAATGAGTGGAAGGACATGGTATCACAGTACTCGAAAGATGCCAGTGAACGTAAGGACAGGAGGGACCAACGTGAGGACAGACGGGACCAACGTGAGGAGAGGAGAGACACTCGAGATGAGAGGTGGTGACAAGAAGATCAGAGGAGGCAGGATGCAATGCTGGGGCTGCTGCGTGAGCAAACAAACATGCTCCAGCGTCTGGTGGAGCTTCAGGAACGGCAGCAGGATCACAGAGTGCCACTGCAGCCCCTGTATAACCACCCTCCCCCCTCCCCAAGTTCCATAGCCTCCTCACTCAGACATGTAAGAACATGGGGAGTGAGGCTCCGTGCACTCTCCCACTCCACCTCAGTGGACAGCCCAAGCAAAAGGCTATTATTTTGAACTTTTTTAGTGGCCTTTTCCTTCCCTCCTATCCTCCTCCCAAACCCCACCCAGGCTACCTTGTCAGTTCTCTCCCTCTTTTTATAATCAATTAATAAAGAATACATGATTTTTAAATGATAGTGACTTTATTTCCTTTGAAAACAAGCTGTGATCGAAGGGGGAGGATGGGTTGCTTACAGAGAATGAGACAATCAAGGGGGTGGGTTTTCATCAAAGAGAAACAAACAGAACTTTCACACCGTAGCCTGGCCAGTCATGAAACTGGTTTTCAAAGCTTCTCTAATGTGCAGCACTTCCTGGTATGCTCTTCTAATCACCCTGGTGTCTTGCTGCGTGTAATCAGCGGCCAGGCGATTTGTCTCAGCCTCCCACCCCACCATAAACGTCTCCCCCTTACTCTCACAGAGATTGTGGAGCACACAGCAAGCAGCAATAACCATGGGTATATTGGTTTGGCTGATGTCTGAGCGAGTCAGTAACGTGTGCCAGCGTCCCTTTAAATGTCCAAATGCACATTCTACCACCATTCTGCACTTGCTCAGGCTGTAGTTGAGCAGCTCCTGACTACTGTCAAGGCTGCCTGTGTATGGCTTCATGAGCCATGGCATCAAGGGGTAGGCTGGGTCCCCCAGGATAACTACAGGCATTTCAACATCCCCAACTGTTATTTTCTGGTCTGGGAAGTAAATCCCTTGCTGCAGCCGTTTAAACAAATTAGTGTTCCTGAAGACGTGAGCGTCATGAACCCTTTTTGGCCATCCCACGTTGATGTTGGTGAAACGTTCCTTGTGATCCACCAGTGCTTGCAGCACCATTGAAAAGTACCCCTTGCGGTTTGCCCACTCCAAATTGATTCCCAACTGACCAGTAGCTGTCTGGCATTGCAAGCTTCCACAGGGCTATCGCCACTCGCTTCTCAACTGTGAGGGCTGCTCTCATTTTGGTATTCTGGCACTTCAGAGCAGGGGAAAGCAAATCACAAAGTTCCATGAAAGTGCCCTTATGCATGCGAAAGTTTTGCAGCCACTGGGAATCATCCCAGACCTGCAACACTATGTGATCCTACCAGTCTGTGCTTGTTTCCAGAATCGGCGTTCCACGGCTATAACCTGCCCCATTAACAGCATGATCTCCAAAGCACCGGGGCCTGCGGTTTGAGAGAATTCTGTGTCTGTGTCCATGTCCTCATCACTCTCGTCACCGCACTGCCGTCGCCGCCTCCTCCTCGCCTGGTTTTTCAGGTCCTGGTTCAGCATAGACTGCACGATAATGCACGAGGTGTTTACAATGCTCATGACTGCTGTCTTGAGCTGAGCGGGCTCCATGCTTACCGTGGTATGGCGTCTGCACAGTTCACCCAGGAAAAAAGGTGTGAAACGGTTGTCTGTCATTGCTTTCACGGAGGGAGAGGGAGGATGTACCTATAACCATCAGCGACAATGTTTTTTGCCCCATCAGGCACTGGGATCTCAACCCAGAATTCCAATGGGCGGGGGAGACTGCGGGAACTATGGGATAGCTACCCACAGTGCAATGCTCCGGAAGTTGATGCTAGCCTCAGTACATAATAATAATTGTAGATATACCAATCTCCTAGAACTGGAAGGGACCTTGAAAGGTCATTGAGTCCAGCCCCCTGCCTTCACTAGCAGGACCAATTTTTGCCCCAGATCCCTAAGTGGCCCCATCAAGGATTGAACTCACAACCCTGGGTTTAGCAGGCCAATGCTCAAACCACTGAGCTCTCCCTTCCCCCCATGGACACTGTAAACGGGCTACTCACCGCCGCGGCGCCTCCTGCTGGTTTTTCTGGGGAATTAGCTCTTTTTCAGCCCGGAGCGCCCTCTGCAGGCCGGTGATCCCCCTTTTTCCTATCGGCCCCGTGTCCCTCCCAGGACCCGGTGCCCCTTTAACTATAATTGGGTCTCCCCCTCCCAGGGGAACCCCCACCCTGCTATCCCCACTTTGCCTCAGTAGTGGCCACTGACAGTCATGGTCTAGCCCCACACCCTGGGGCAGACTGCAGCATCGGCCCACTCATCACAGGCAATAGGGGTTTGGACCTGCTGCTTTACCTACTCCTGGGTTGTCCCTTGCAACCCCCAGTACCTCTTGCCCTTTACTAGGCCGCAGCCTGGGGCTTTCCAGGCTGGAGCTTCCCTAGCTCCTCAGCCTGTTCCCAGCCCTGCTTCACCCAGGTACTTTACCTCTGCTCATAAGCAGCCAGGCCCATCCCTCTCTGAAGGCAGAGAGAGACTGTCTGTGCTCTGGCTTCCCTGCCTTCTTATAAGCCCCAGGGCTTCAGTTTGGGGCGTGGCCGCAGCTGCAGCCACTTCCTTAATCAGCCCAGCTTCCAGAGCCACCGCTCTCAAGCCCTGGCAGGCAGCATTTCAAGCGCCTCCGGGCAGGAGCAGGGTCCACCCTGCTACAGACACATACCACCAAATTAACGTGCTTAGTGTGGCCGCGTGCACTTGACTTTATACAATCTGTTTCCCATAGTGTAGACATACCCTAGAAGAAGTATGTCTGTACATGGAGTTATTCTGATCTTGCACTTTAAATCCACATCCTACATACCTACCTTAATCTGAATGAACTTGTAATCATAGACAAGGCCTCTGAGTTAACCATTCATTCTCACTAACAACCTTCTGAGTGTGGTTATTGTGTGGCACATTAACTCTTAGTACAGGGAGTTTTGTCCTGAATGCTGAGACAGAGGTTTCGAAGGATTAGATTTGTATTGGTAAATACTGATTTCGCTGTACACACACAAACTACAAAAATATTTCCATCAATGATAATTGACATTTAGATATAGGCAAAGTAAGAAAAATGCTGCTTGAGAATGTATTTTATTTTAGAATATTACTTTGTATATTTTGACATGTGATGGAAAAATCATGGAACAGGTCCTCAAGGAATCAATCCTGAACCACTTAAAGGAGGGGAAAGTGATCAGGAACAGTCAGCATGGATTCACCAAGGGCAAGTCATGCCTGACTAACCTAATTGCCTTCTATGATGAGATAACCGGCTCTGTGGATGAGGGGAAAGCAGTGGATGTGCTATTTCTGGACTTTAGCAAAGCTTTTGATACAGTCTCCCACAGTATTCTTGCCAGCAAGTTAAAGAAGTATGGGCTGGATGAATGGACGGTAAGGTGGATAGAAAACTGGCTAGATGGTCGGGCTCAACGGGTAGTGATCAATGGTTCCATGTCTAGTTGGCAGCCGGTATCAAGTGGAGTGCCCCAAGGGTCGGTGCTGGGGCCGGTTTTATTCAATATCTTCATTAACGATCTGGAGGATGGTGTGGACTGCACCCTTAGCAAGTTTGCAGATGACACTAAACTGGGAGGAGTGGTTGATACGCTGGAGGGTAGGGATAGGATACAGAGGGACCTAGACACATTAGAGGATTGGGCCAAAAAAATATGATGACGTTCAACAAGGACAAGTGCAGAGTCCTGCACTTAGGACGGAAGAATCCCATGCACTGTTACAGACTAGGGACCGAATGGCTGGGCAGCAGTTCTGCAGAAAAGGACCTAGGGGTTACGGTGGACGAAAAGCTGAATATGAGTCAACAGTGTGCCCTTGTTGCCAAGAAGGCTAATGGCATTTTGGGTTGTATAAGTAGGGGCATTTCCAGCAGATCGAGGGATGTGATCATTCCCCTCTACTCAGCACTGGTGAGGCCTCATTTGGAGTACTGTGTCCAGTTTTGGGCCCCACACTACAAGAAGGATGTGGATAAATTGGAGAGAGTCCAGCGGAGGGCAACAAAAATGATTAGGGGGCTGGAGCACATGACTTATGAGGAGAGGCTGAGGGAACTGGGATTGTTTAGTCTGAAGAAGAGAAGAATGAGGGGGGATTTGATAGCTGCTTTCAACTACCTGAAAGGGGGTTCCAAAGAGGATGGATCTAGACTGTTCTCAGTGGTAGAAGATGACAGAACAAGGAGTAATGGTCTCAAGTTGCAGAGGGGGAGGTTTAGGTTGGACATTAGGAAAAACTTTTTCACTAGTAGGGTGGTGAAGAACTGGAATGGGTTACCTAGGGAGGTAGTGGAATCTCCTTCCTTAGAGGTTTTTAAGGTCAGGCTTGACAAAGCCCTGGCTGGGATGATTTAGTTGGGTTTGGTCCTACTTTGAGCAGGGGGTTGGACTAGATGACCTCCTGAGGTCCCTTCCAACCCTGAGATTCTATGATTCTATGATGTTGAAAATTTTTATTTGAATGGTTATAATGCTTTACATTTTTTAATCTATATGTTGACTGTCATTAAATAATTCTTGTCTAACCTTTCATTGTTTGATCCCTCTATCATTCCCAAAACTTTGAAAATTGAAATTAATAAAAGAATTTAAAATTCTTAAAACATAATTTTGCACAACTGTGAAAATTTAAATCGATAACAGAAAAATACTTTAAAATAAACACCGAAATTACAAAATAATAAAAATTGAATTCTGCCAAGCCTAGTTATACTTCAAAGATCCCCAGTCAGCAAGCCGTTAGCACCAATGACCCCCTAACAGACAGGAGAGGACCATATGTTTGCAACTTTATGCCCAAGTTATCTGTTAGCAGTGTTTTTATGGATCGTCTTTCCTGCTGTGTTTTCTACTTGTGCCATTTCCCACAGGTCTCTGATATTAATCTACATGCCGATGGGCGCCAGGTGAAGCTTCCCCTTGGGGAGACTAGCCCCCTGTCCCACCTCTTCCAGTGGAGGCCCCGCCTCTTCGCTCTCAGCCCCCGTGTCCCTAGCCAGGGCAGGCAGGGGGACTGAGAGCTTGGCCCCTCCCTTCCATGGCCCCGGCAGGGGGCTGAGAGCTCGGCTGGGGCTACGGAGAGGGGCTGAGAGCTCAGCCCCTGGTCAGTCCTGCCTGGGACTGTGGCAGAGCTCTCTCAGCCCTGGCTGGAGCTCTGAGCCCAGAGCCCCTCCCTCATTCCGCCTCTTCCACCTGTGGCCCTGCCCATGTCCCCAGTCCATTCCATCCCTTCCCCGCGGCCTCATCCTCATTCCACCCATGGCCCCACTCCTGTTCCGCTGCTTCCCCCACAGCCCCGCCCCCATTCCGCCCCCACTCCACCTTTTCCCCCCAAACTCCCCCCCCAGCTCACTCCTTTCCACCTCCGAGACTGGAAAAACTCTGTGACCCCACCACAGCTCTGGGTGTGCGGCGTGGAGCAAGAGCTCCTCCAACCCCGGGGCTGTGGTATTACACACCACCCATGTACACACCCAAGGCAGGAGAATGTTGGATACTGTTGTTCTTTTTCATCTGAATGCCCTGTCTGCCTGAAGCAGGCACATTCCTTGCATTCATGGCCTGGTAGCACCATGTACCAATCATGATCTTTAGGGGACAAGTGCTACCCATTCTCCCCCAGGGATTGCTGAGCGTAGTTAACTGTAGGGTGCTGACAGTCTAGGGTGGCAGTGCTGAAAAGAGGTCAGTCCGTAATTCAGGACTATGGTTGAAGCCAGCTTCCAGGAGAAGAAATCTGTGAAACTGGGAGAATCTGGTGTTTCTGAGAAATACTCAGAGAAATTCCAGCTCCCTGGGGGGAAGAGTGTATCATTAAAAGGTTAAATCAGCCAAGCTTGTTTGTTTCCTACCTTGTCCTCCTGGGCAGAATCCTCTATGGGAACCACAGTGTGAGCTCTGTGTTCCTTGGACTCTCTGCAGATCACACAAATGGCTTCTCTGTCATCCTCACAGAACAACTTCAGCTCTTCCTTGTGTCTTGCGCACAGATTCACTTTCTGTTCTCTCTCTGCTTCAACATGCAAGTGTTTAACTTGCTCTACTCTATTTGCCAGCTGCCAGTTCAGCTGGAAATTCTGTCTCCGGATCTGAGCTCTGCAGCTGGGGCAGCACAAAGGGTCATAGTCCCCCTCTGTACATGTCTCACTGTGCTTAGTGATGCAGGCGAGGCAGAAGTTGTGCCCACAGTCTAGAGTCACAGGCTCCGTCAGGTACTCCAGGCAGATAGGACATATGGCTTCATCTTGCACCCTCCCTGTTGAAGTTCTTGAGGCCATGGCTGCTGGACTGACCAGTGTTTTGCTGATTGCTTATTTTAGTCTGTATGGGGAAGACAGAATGAGAAAAAAATCAGTGAGAACTAAAAGGGGAAAATGAAGACTAAATGGCTGGGGGAAGGTGTGGAAATGCAACGTGAGGATGGAGAAAGGATGGCAGAGGAGATGTGGACTCCAGCCAGGCTTTGGACGGTGTAGACGTATTGTAAGCTATTTGTACTCCCAGGTACTTCCAACTCAGCGCCTCAGTGAGCTAGCTCTGATATTGGACTTGCTCTCCTACTCTAGCTAACAGCACTTTCCCTCTAGATGCCCTTCTTCAGTTCACACTTGACTGAGTGATTTCTGTTCTTTTGCTTCTGCTCTTTAAGACTGTGGCCAGACCATGTGGAGGATCAGGGATTTATTCACTTCTTAAAAGCCACACTGCTTGCAAATAATCAATCATTCTGTTACAAGCAGGCGGCGGTTCTGCTTTACCCTGGCTTGACCACACCCATTGGGCCAGAGTGTCTGGGCCTGTCAATGATTCATAGTCCATAGCGAGGTGAGGGATTTATAGAGAGAAGAATCCATTCTGCCTTATATCAAAGAACAGCAGACAGGTATATTAGAATTCAATCACCTAGACCTATGAGGATTGTCTAAGGCTGTGGAGATCACAGTGGCCTTTGAAATGCTTGACTTGGAGCTAGGAAGGTGGGGGCCTTTCCAAAGCTAGATGAAGAGGCATTATCAGAATAAGAGTGACACTCCCAGAACAGAAGTCACTGTTTTACCCCTCTGCCTCAGCAAGAGGGAGCTTTGCTGGAGCTTAAGCTGTGTCAGCTCCCTGACACACCAGTCTGTTCACCTCACTAGCAAACTCCTTGAGACTCTGTCAGTCTTACCCCTGCCTCACAGGTAACATTCCCTGAACCACAGTTTCTGAACCCCCTGGAAAAGTGTTCCTCTGCAGTATTCAGCCCCTATCACTGGATATTCACAGAAATTACCAAGACCACCACTTCCAAAGAGCCAGGGCACACCCAGCCAGTTAGGTTAGCTGAGGATCCACACTTTACCTCAATACATGGCACTGAGGTGAGTTTATTAATAAATTAGTTTTTTTATTTTACCATAAGGAACTGAGATTTAAGCCATAGTGAACAAGGATAATAGAACCAGGAAATGGCTACAAAGAAAACCCACTTTCCAGTATCTTGAACTGAACAGATCACAATCCTGGTCTCACACAATTTCTCATTCACAGTCAGTTCTCAGAGTCCTCAGCCCTCATGGCTGGGGGACCCACTTTTCACGGATAGCAAGGGCACTGGCCTCTTTGTCCCTTCAGAGATGGATCCACAATATCTTTTCCCTTTTGCTTAGAGTTCAGAAAGCCTTTGAAATGCATTTTTTTAAAGTAACCACAGACAAAGTTCTTCTCTCCTGCTACTTATTCCTCAGGGAGCAGAAGTCATGTACCTTTTTGTCCTCTTGTTAATTAGCTTTTTCTGTGGGTTTGATCACTTTGTTTACCTTAGATACAAATGTATTTTCAGTGTATCTGCCTTACAAACTTGACTCAGGCAGAGTGGTAAATTCACATGCCTTTGTCTGAGACAAACCTGTTTATCCGCTCTATTCAAATTGCTCGGTCTGAATATATTTTAGGAACATATTTCCAGCACATATACATAACTCTTTACAAGCTAACCGTACATATGTCAAGTACTAATATAATTGACCAGTGGATAACCATTTTTCATATGGTACCTCACAAGATACTTTGTGGATAAGTATAGGTTTCAGAGTAGCAGCTGTGTTAGTCTGTATCCGCAACAGTGGGTTAGGTGTAGTTGGTTTGTCAGGCCTGATAACAGTTGTATTTACAGAGCTGTGAGCCCTTTGCCATTTGACACTGAGAGGCTCTTAGTGTCCCACAGGGGACATTAATCATGGTATGGAGAACAAAGAACCAATCATAACAAATACAATGATGTCTGCCTGAGCCTGCAGAAAGCCTGAGACCATAGGCCTGGAAGGTATGAACTGCCCCATGCATCTCCACAGGGTGTTAACTCCAAGATGCCCTGTAGCAAGTCAAGCACCCACCAGCATGGCACATCCTGCTGGTCAGTCCCGGAATTAGCTCTTTTCCAGCACTGAGAGCACGTCCTGCTGGCTGGTGTCTTGGCTGCCTCCGGCCCCATGTCCCTCCCAAGCCCTGGTGCCCTTTACCTTGGGGTTCTGCCCACAGCAGTCCCCATGCTCTGGGTCTCCCCTCCCAGGGGAACCCCCACTCTCTATGCCCACCTTGCCTCAGTGGCTACTGACAGTTGTCAGCTAGCCCCCTTTCTCTGGGGCATACTACAGTCTGTAATGGCCACTCACCATTGGCAAGGGGGTTGGATTAACTGCCTCTGCCTATCCCCGGGCTGCTCCTTGGCAGCCCCAGTACCTGCTTGGGCCTTAAACAAGGCTTCAGCCTGGGGAGTTGCCAGGCTGGAGCTCCCCAGCTCCTCTTGCCCTTCCCCAGCACTGCTGTGCTTCCGGTACCCTGAGCTCCCAGGCAGCCAGGTCCTTCTCACTCCAAGGCTGGAGAGAGACTGTTTGCCATCTGGCCCAGCAGCTCTTTAATAGGGCCCAGCCTGGCCCTGATTGGCTGCTTCCCAGCCTCTTCTTATTGGCTCTCAGCCCCAGCCCTCTCCAAGGGCTGGCTTTTAACCCTTTCAGGGCCAGAGCGGGGTGACTACCCCACTACATTCCCCTAGATTGTGAGTCTGGCTGCAAGGAGTCCTGTATCACAGAACACCAAGGGCATTTTGCTGAATAACAGCACAAAATGTTACCCTTTATCTTAAAAGATTCTTTAAAAAAAATCTGCAGTGAACCAGGTCTAGTCAAGATTCATCTCTGTTTTGTTTCATTTTGTTTTTATAGATACACATTGTTTTAAAAATAAAAGTGCACAAAAAAGTGAAGCTACCATGAATGAATTTCAGCAAGACCTCAATTTCAGACACTTCCTATTAATAATGTATGAAAGGGAACCAAACAAGAACTACACAGACAATGTAAAGGACATAAAAACATGTGTGTGAAGTTTCATATTGAAAGGACACGTACACAAGAATTTGTAACCTATTTCAGCACATTTGAGAACATATCCTTAATGATGGAGCCATGACCATCATCTCTAATAATGGTAATAATATTTTTAAATAATTGTTGCTGTAAAGAATTAACTAATGAATCCTTACAATTGCCTGGAGAGATATGGGAGTATTAATAACAGAGCTAGTCAATTCTTTGACTTCACATTTTTTGAACCGCCACCCCTCAAAAAAAGGCTTTTCCTGGAAGCAAAAAATTTCATCTTGATTGAAATTTACTAGGTTTTGACCAAACAACAAAAAGATGTAAGTAAAATGTTTCAAAAAATCAAACAGTTTTTTTCAATGAAAAAACAAACCAAAAAAATTGCAGGAAGTTTTTGAAAAGTGTCTATATTTATTTCCTGAATAATAATTGGCATTTTGCAACCCTCTCTATTAATAAGCTGTTATGGATTATGGGGATGTGCTATGCCTCTGACCTTTGTACAGTCTTTCAGGGAGCATTGTAAGGCCCTGGACCGCCACTTTTGACAAGGAAGAGCCCCACAGCTCTGCTACTCTGAGACTGGATCCTGGCTTCAACACCTCTGTTTCTCACCACAGCTCCTTCAGTGTGTCCAAAAGAGCCCTGATGGAAATACACCCTCTTGGGAGCGATGGAACCTGCAGATGTTTGCAGAGACGCAGCACGCCCTTTTCAAAACAAGCCATTATTTATCAGTGAGGTGGAATACGGTGTTTATGGACATTGGGTTAGAATGGAAAGCAAAGCCTGAACATACTTCTGTCACACAACTTGCCAGCTTCCCCTTGTTCCATTAAGCAGGCCTCACTGTAAGCTCTGGCCTGGAAGGCCAACTGCCGGCTTGCAGCAACCTCCCTGCCTTGCAGAGTCATCCTTGACTGACTTCCCATCTGCTGGGAAACAGGTTTTTAAGCAGTCAGCTCACACCTCAGGCCTTTTGTTTCCAGTTCCAGTTATGGTTTTTTCACATGTAGAGCCCCCCTCTCCTCCCTTGCCAGCAGTCATTAACAGTGAATGGTCTGGTTTTTGGTCTCCATTGTGTCCCCAGGACAGCTCTGTTCACATGTTGACAGTTTTTGACAGTCCCTTCCTACCAATCCCAGCCAGATCCATGCGATACCCACCCAGATACTCATCATTTCCCCCTAGCTCTGGAAAGAGATTAACCCCTTCATACCTAGTGAGTAGCAATACAAAAGTGAGGAAACTGAGTCACACATTTTTTCATAAATACAGGCTTTCTCCACATTCTCCACAGAAACCGTTTTGCAAGGATGGCACAAAGAGGTCCAGTGATCACAAATCTCAAGTCACTGGGCTCTACACTGTCAAAATGAGGAGTCTGAGGTCAGTAAATGCACCTCTATCCTGTGGCCTGGGCTACATCTGGCAGCCATTCATTCAGTTTGGGATCTAGAATAACAGCTGGAGTCCCACTGTACTACCTGGTGTTACTGGACACCCCTTCCATGGTGGTTGAGTGCAGTCACTGCTGCTGAGCTGTGTCGCCTCACCACTGCCCCAGATCGAGGCCTTCACTTTGTGAAGCACTTGGTAAATATACCCTCCCAGTGATGGCTGGTAATCATCCAGAGCAGGAACAAGTATTGGCAAGAGATCCTTGCTCCTTAGTCCTGTGCTCAGACCACTATGACATGTCACCTCCTAAATGTAAAACACTGACACATGCTCCGGACGCACCCACACATGCACAGAGGAAAGACTCACACTTTAAATACAGATCAAAGGTAGGGTGACCAGATAGCAAGGGTTAAAAATCGGGACTGGGGTGGGGGTAATAGATATCTATATAAGAAAAAGCCCCAAATATCAGGACTGTCCCTATAAAATCGGGACATCTGGTCACCCTAATCAAAGGCCAAAACAAAAATTCTTCTCTTACCTTATGTGTCTGCAAACCTCAGGGTCTCTGGGAAGCTCCCAGCTCCCTCTTTGAGTTACAGTGAGTCCAAGAGAGGCCATTTTTAATAAAAATATTTTATTGTAAAATATAAATCCATTCATCTGAGTGTCTGGTGTAATTCTAGTAGTTTCAAATGACTGATTGAGTTCTTCCCCCTCTCTGTGCTGTGAGTGGTTCTGACTGCTAAAGGGAAGGGAAGGGAAGGAAATATCAAGTAATCGCATGATGGTTTTGGCATGAAGAAAACAACTCACCATTTTTATAATGCAATACATCTGTGATTTCTGCCAAATCATCAGCCTCTCAACCAGCTTCTGGTTCAAGCAGAGTCACAAAAGAGTTTTATTTTAGTTTTTGGAATCCTTCCCAGCAATAAAGAGGGGAAGAGGAAAGACTAGTTGAAGCTACAAGGATAGAGATAACAGTATGGGGTCATTTTAATTGTGCGGTTCTTTGCATTCAAATGTGTCTTTGTGTTGCAAGTTCAACCCTCACCTATAATAATTTAGTGAGTTTTGTGTAACTTTAACTCTGGATTTGTGAGTTTTCTCAAATTGCTTAGTAGTTGCTTATTGGTTGTTTGTTTCAATAGCTGATGGCTTAATGAAACTTCCTACTGCAAGCACAAAATTTATCAGTGCAGGAGACAGAGCTTTCTTGGCAGTACATCAAAGACTGTGGGATGAATTCCTGCTATTCTAAGAACCAGAAAAGTAATAATAAAAAAATCAAAAAAACTTCTCCATGTGCCAGCTGCACTGCTTTGTCTTGCCTCTGTTAACCATATAGAGCAGAGAAGCAATTAACTTTAAAAAAAAAAAAGAATTTTCTCTCTGGAAAAGGGAGGAGATAAAGTAGAAACATACCACACATACACACGGCAGTCATGCCGCTGAATGCAGGACTGGGAGGTGCTCAGATAGTTCAGTGATGGACACAGGATACATTCTGGTTGACACACACTTTCTATACCAGTATAACTGTCAGTTGGAGGTGTGATTTTTTTTAACTGATATAGTCATAGCAGTACAACCTCTAGAGTGGACACAGTTATACTGGTGTAAATGTATTTATACCAGTATAGGTGTGGGGGGAGAAGCAAAGGGGTAGAGTAAGAGAGGAAGGAAACGGTGGGGAAAAACCCAAAATGTTACCATAGAATCATAGAAATGTAGGACTGGAAAGGACTTGGAGAAGTCATCAAGTACATCCCCCTGCGCTAAGGCAGGACCAAGTAAAAGTAGACCACCCGATTTCGCCAACCTGTTTTTAAAAACGTCCAGTGATGGGGATTCCACAGCATCCCTTGGAAGCCTATTCCAGAGTTTAACTACTCTGAGAGTTAGGAAGTAAATCTCCTTTGCTGCAGATTAAGCCCATTACTTCTTGCCTACCTTCAGTGGACGTGGAGAACAACTGATCACAGTCCTCTTTATAACAGCCCTTAACATAGCTGAAGACTATCAGTTTCCCCCTCAGTTTTGTTTTTTTAAGACTAAACATGCCCAGTTTTTATAACCTTTCCTCATAGGTCACGTTTTCTAAACCTTTGATCATTTTTGTTGCTCTCCTGTGCCTCCCTCCCCCCCCACAATTGTCTACATCTTTCTTAAAATGTGGTGGCCAGAACTGGACACAGTACTCCAACTGAGACCTCACCCGCGCTGGGCAAAGTGATACTCCTGTTAATACACCCCAGAATGATATTAGCTTTTTTTGCAACTGTATCACATTGTTGACTCACATTCAATTTGTGATCCACTATAACCCACAAATACTTTTCAGCAGCACTACCACCTAGCCAGTTATTCCACATTTTGTAGTTGTGCATTTCATTTTTCCTTCCTAAGTGAAGTATTTTGCACTTGCTTTACTGAATTTCATCTTGTTGATTTCAGACCAATTCTCCAATTCATCAAGGTTGTTTTGAATTCTAATTCTGTCCTTCAATGTGCTTGCAACCCCTCTCAGCTTGGTGTCATCTACAAATTTTATAAGCATATTCTCTACTCAATTATCCAAGTCATTCATGAAAATATTGAACAGTACCAGATCCAGTAATGACCTCTGAACAACCCCGTAAATACACACTCCCAGTTTTACAGCGAACCATTGATAACTACTCATAGAGTACAGTCTTTCAAACAGTTTTGCACCCACCAGATAGTCAGTTCATCTAGACCACATTTTTCTAGTTTGCTTATGAGAACATCATGTGAGACTGTGTCAAAAGCCATCCTAAAATCAAGTTATATCACGTCTACTGTATCACCCCTATCAACTAGGCCAGAAACACTATCAAAGAAAGAAATTTGGTTGGTTTGGCATGATGTTCTTGACAAAATCCATCCTGGTTTTTCCTTATAACCCTATTATCTACTAGGTGCTTACAAATTGATTAATAATTTGTTCCAATATTTTTCCAGGTATCAAAGTTAGGCTGACTGGTCTATAATTTCCCAGGTCCTCTTTGTTCCCCTTTTGAAAAATAGATACTATGTTTGCCCTTCATTAGTCCTCTGGGACCTCACCTGTCCTCCATGAGCTCTCAAAGATAATCACTAATTGTTCTGAGATTCAGCTAGTGATGAACTTCAGCAAGTCCTCAGCTGTTCTTCCACATTCCATCAGTACTGGTCAGGGACTGTAAGGGGTATGGTTCCCTATTCAATACCGGGGAGAAAGCTTGCCCTAGTAACGGCAATAAGAAATATATTTGGTACCAGCAGACTTCTCTGCACCACTGTTGGTTCTGGATCCAACATTGATCCAGATGTAGGTTTCAGTACTGATGCTGGTCTTACTGTTGGTGCCAGTGGAGTTTGTTGCAGCACAGACTGCTTCCACACACCCAGTTTCGATACCTGGTGAGATTTGGAAGATTTCTCTTTCAAGGTCATAAGAAGATAAGGACATAAGAATGGCCATACTGGGTCAGACTATAGGTCCATCTAGCCCAGTATCCTGTCTTCCAACAGTGGCCAATGCTAGGTGCTTCAGAGGGAATGAACAGAACAGGCAATCATCAAGTGCTCCATTCCATCGCCCATACTGAGTTTCTGGCAAAGAGAGGCTAGGGACACCGTCCCTGCCCATCCTGGCTAGTAGCCATTAATGGACCTATCCTCCATGAACTTATCTAGTTCTTTTTTGAACCCTGTTATAGTCTTGGCCTTCACAACATCCTCTGGCAAAGCATTCCACAGGTTGACACAGGTCTTCCCATATCTATGCATGTTTGGGATACGGATCTTTTTTGCAAGCTTTGATCCCAGTGTTCTATGCAGAATCTATCAGTATCCTTTACTTTTCTCAGAATAGACAGCTGAGACAACTGTTTCATCCCAGCCAGGACTCTTGTACCAGCCTGTCTGGGCCATTTCCAATGGACAAGCTAGACCCTCCCACATCAACCTGGCCCCACATCAGTGTACTGTGCTATTTCCCTCACAGCACTGCCCACCAGACTGTCCCAGGGATGGACCAGGGCACACAGGCAAATGCCCTTGTGGGTGCAAATAATGTCAGGATATGGAATAATCGCATGGTGCCCCTTATGCACCCAGCCCCCCCACCCAGAGACTTCCCCCCAGCCAGAGAATTCCTCCCCATCACCCAACCCCTCTGGGTCTGTCCCTCCAGCATCCAGATCCCCCCCCCAAAAAACTGGGCTGCCAGATGTGCCTGCCCTTCAGAGAGGGACTGCCCCCTCCAGCATCCAGTCCCGCATCCAGGGACTACCCCCCATGCACCCAGTCCCCCACTTAGGGACTGCCCCTCAGCACCTGCACCCAGCCCCCACAAGGACTCCCCCCAGCACCCAATCTCCCCATCCAAGCTTGGAAGGATAAATTTTTATTGGTAAATGTCAGTAATTGTTGATTTCACCGCGCACACACACACACACACACACACAGAGCAATGAAAAAAATATTTACATTGTTAATCATCAGAATTTACAGATAGGCAAAATAAGAAAAATGCTGCTTGAGAACTAGTTATAGTTTGATGCAAGGATATTTACTTTGTGTATTTTGTCATGCAATGTTGACAATTTGTGCTTTAATGGTTATAAAACTTTAACTTTTTTGAATCTCAACGTTTACTGCCATTAAATAATTATTGTCTGACCACCCCTTATTTACAGACTCTCCTGCAACTGTGGACATTTCACTAGATAAAAATTGGAAAAACATGTTTAAAACCCACAATTTTGCACAACTGTGAACAATTTGAACAAATAAAAATAGAGAAAAATGCTTAAAAAAAACCATCAAATGTTATCGATCAAAATTATTAAAAAACCACTGAATTCTGCCAAGCCTGCCTATAAGGAGTAGGGAAGAGTGTAAAGTCCCATGGGGGAAGAGGGGAAGTGTGTAGGGCTGTGCGAGGAAGTGGGGCTTTGAGGATATTGGGAGGCAAGAGGGAGAGGGGTTAAGCTGTACATTTTGTTGCATAAGAAATGTCACCTTGACTCTGTACGTCCCAGTTTTTTAACATTTGTTGTTTGGTTTTTGTTCTACAATTAATATTCCTGTTGCCCCTTTGCCCTGTGGTAGCAGATTTTGCAGCAGGTCATTTTCCCACTGCAGGAGAATTTGGTGACCCAGAGTCAGGGTATTTTCTAGTGTAATATAATAATCTTTTATAGTGTGTGCATGGGTCCTATTTCCTTCTGTGTTCTCATCATATTACCATGCAACATCTGCTCCTACTGGTGTTTGGTCAGCAGGGAACGATCCTGGTCCTGTCTGCTCCCTCCAGGAAAAACAAAATGGAACCAAAAAAAAAAAGTATTAATGTGGGGAAAAAAATCCACAAAAATCACTTAATATTTTTTTTAAATATTTGGTCTCCCATCACTGTGAGGGCTTCAGCAGTGTTGGGAGTGGTCATTTAATAATCAGAATAGGAACAAGAAACACTTCAACAATTTTTTTAAGGCACTGAAATAACTCCACTTCTCATGAACAAATGCATAAAATGGGTGAGCTATGCCATGAATCACACCCTGACTTTGAATAGCACTTACCAATCTCACTGTCACACTGACTTCTCTCCTTCAATGTCACTGCCCTTCACTCTCCCTGCCCATCACCTGTGTGTGTGTGACAATTAGTGCTGCCCACTCTTCCATGTTGGTAAGGTGTGTGCACCAAGCACCAGGTTATAGTTATTCTCACACTCACGCTGAGGCCCAATGGCTATGGAAGTATTTCTATATAATGGAACAGCTTCTACAGGGGAGACTGAGAGAACTCGCATTAGAATAGCCCAGAGCTCAGTGGTGAACGCCTGCTGGTGAGTGGTGGGAGACCACCTGTTCAAATCCTTTTCCCCCTGAGGCGGGCAGGAAGGGGGGAATTGAGCCAGGATGTGGGAGACCCAGGTTAAGTGCTTGTTCTAACCACAAGGCTAAGAGTTATAAGGTAGGCAGCTGCAGAAGCTTCTCCTCCTGACAGATTTTGAATGGGACCCGAGTGGGCAGGAGGTCTCTGAGCACACCTTCTGGACTAGACCCTGCAGGCATGGTCTAGGTATATGGATGTCTGTCTGCCCCTGCTCTGTGGATTGCACTGGGGCTCTCGGTGGGATACAGGCATCCGGCTGCCAAGAGTGAGGCAGAACTCAGGCACTTAGGACCTTTCACCAAGAAAATTCAGGTGCCTACACAGTTAGGTAGGTGGGGGTGAACTGCAATGATACCAAAACTGGGATTTAGGCACCTAAATTGACTTGTGAATCTGGCCTCAGATACTCTGGTGATGGACACAGGATAAGGCCTGATGGACACACAGCATCTATACCAGTATAACGATGCCAGTTTTGGATGGGATTTTTTTTTACTGATACAGTTATACTGGTACAACCTCCAGAGTGGACACAGTTACAGCAGTGTCAATATATTTATACAAGTTCAGCTGTGTGAGGAGAAGGGCAGCGGAAGAAAGGGAAAGCAAACTAACAAAAATGTTATGAAATTTTTATATAATGAAAAACCACATGAAAATTTTTTTTCATTAAAAGTCTTTTTAACACTTGTTTCTCTAGATCCTCACATCCAGGCTAGGTATAAATTGTGCTGATTCTTTCTCCACAACATCGCTAAGACACAGCCTCTTCCATCCACACACACAGCTGAAATGCTTATCCAAGCTCTCATTACTGTGTATCTCAATTGCTGCAACATCCTTTTCTTTGGCCTTGACAATGCCACCTTGCCTGCTCATGTCCACTCAGAATGCTGCTGCAAAGTCATTCTCTTAACCCACCACTTTGCCCATGTCACCCCTCTCTTTGCATCCCTCCACTGACTCCCCCTTCTCTACCACATCAAACATAACCTGCTTGTCTTCATTTTCAAGGCCCTTTCTGACTTATCTCCACCCAATTATCATCTCCCATTCACTATCAAAAGGTCGACTCCCACCTCCAATCAGCCCATGGGACCAGCCTCCATCACCCCCTTGTTACATTGCAAATAAGCATCTTCATGCTTCCTCCCAGGCTGCCCCATAGGCCTCAGAGGAACTACCCATAAACATCCACAAAGCTCCCTCATTCTTCTCCTTCAAATCCCTCCTTACAACTCTTCTTTACCCTGATGTCTACAAAAGGCTGGACAACAGTTAGGCCACAGGTGTTCTCCAAGACCACCACCTTTCCTGCTGAGCAGTGCTGTCTCGGTTTCCTTGTGCTACCCTATCTGGCTGGCTGTACCCAGCTGTTGGCTTAGACTGTACACGCTCTCAGGTGCAGGGACCATCATTTCATTCTGTGTTTGTACAGCACCTAGCACAGTGGAGTCCTGGTCCATAAGTTGGACTCCTAGACACTATGCTAATAAAAATAACAGAGAAATAATAAAATAATAATGTAGCTAATACCCACTTCCAGGCCCCTTTATGCTGCCAGAGTGGTATGAAGGGGCTTCAGTGCAACTGACAACCAGCCCCTTTTCAACTCAATGTTCTTTGAGGTGGGTCAATGGCCAGGTATAAGGGACCACTGAAATTGAAAAGGTATCCATTAAAATGTGGTCATCTAGCCCACATGAAGCCTATAAGCTTTGGCAGACAAGCTGTTGGGGGATGAGAGGGGAGCTGAAGAGCTAGAAGCCAGACAAACAAGGGATTCTTTATGCAGAGATCTTTAGTCAGCTTTCTCTGAATATCTAGAAAAGCTTATACTGTACATCTGGGATTTTCAATGGAGTCTGAGGGAGGGAGGTACCAACTCTGATGGAATTTCAATATTTATAAAGAAATCCCCACTCTTATCTGGCTTATCATGACAAATCCCAAAGGGAAATGGCTGCCTTGCAGATTGAACTCTACCACATCAATCTTTACCTAAATCTTTAACATGGCCCAGCTGGATATTCAGTTTATGTCCATCAGTGGTAATCTTATTACACCACTTTTGTTGGCCATGTGATCACTGGCTGTGTTGCAGCATTCTATCGGAAACATGTGTTGGAATTCCTCAATATTCCAGTCTAATAATATATCCATGCCTTGAAAGCCATCAAAACCCATGGAGATGATTATTGGATTCAGCTTTAAACATCCTTCAATACTTTATTGACATAACTGTTTTAATTATGACTGAGAAAAAGGCAGAGAGGGAAGAAACACACAAAGATCTTTAATAAAACATAGTTGGGAAATCCTATGAGTTGAGATTAGGTGTATGGGGGCTGGTCAGTGACAATGTTTCTGATTATTAGTGTGAGTTTGAGTGGTGTGTTCACGTTACTTTAATAAAGAGGTTTTCATATGTGAATTTTCTCTTAATTTTAATAAAGCTCACCCTTTGTATATGACAACAATCACTTCCAATACTCACTCTCCATTTCAGATGGCAGAGCATCTGGAGGGAATAACAGAATAAGTGAGATGAGATTTTACTCTGTCATATTTTCAATGGCATTGCCCCTATTAACTGACAAATGTTTTTATTATGACAGAGGAATACACACACACAGATCTTTCTAAAGAGGCCAGATAAAAATTAATCTGAAGCCTTGCACTTTTATTTCCTCTTTCATTCAGGCATATCAAAGCTGTTGAATCAACAGCCACTCAACATCACAACCATCTTAAGAAATAAGAAAATCAGTAGAAGAGTATAAGAACAACCATACTGAGTCAGACCAATGGTCCATCTAGCCCAGTATCCTGTCTTCTGACAGTTGCCCATTGTGACAGGATCCCCTGGGTACAACTTGGAATTGGGATACCACTGTGCCCCCTTAACTCCCCAGCCTGGGCGACCTCTCACAATGCGTTGCCAGTGACAAACAGCAAACCCCTCCAGGCACTGTTATCACTCAGTACAACAGCATGTGCAGCTCCACACCCAGCTAAATTGTGTGAAAGGCACCAGCAAATCTCCCAAGCCCTGAGCCTTGCACCCCAGATCTGTATCAGCTTGCCCTAGTCAGAAGCCTGACCAGTGTTAGTTTATTATCCAGTCCACCCCTCCCTTGATGTGGAGAGGACACACACTGGCCTTTGTAACTGGAGCTGAGATTTTCCAAGCACTTCAACCAAAATATATTGTTTTCAGTAAAATATAAAGCAGATTTAACAACTACGGAAAGATAGATTTTGAGTGATTATAAGTGGTAGGCACAAAAGGTCAGAAATAGATACCAAAGAAAATAAAAGGTAAAGCGCATAGTCTAAATCTTAAACCTTATTAGACTAGGCAGTATTTAGATCAAGCAGTTTTCTCACCACACTAGATGCTGTAGGTAGATTTCAGTTCTTAATACACAGGCTTCCCCCTTAAGCCCAGGGCCAGTCTCTCCAGTTCAAATCTTTGTCTTCCCAGCGTTCTTGTTGCTTCCAGCATAGGTGGGGGAGGAGAAAGGCCAAAGAATGATGCCACTGTCCTCTATTTTATATCTCAGTTCATGTGCCTGGAAAACACTAGCCCACACATGTCCTAGTGGGCTTTGCTGAGTCACAGGGTTGAGCAAACCCCAATTGGGCAGCCCTCTTACAATATTATAAATCCCTTGTTTACAACTCCCCTGCTGATTATTGGTCACTTACCACCCTCCTGGGAGTGGATCACCACCCAGCAGTAGAGACTCACAGAAATATGTTGTAAGTTTGATACAACCATACAGCAGTCATAACTTCATACACACTAACAATATACATATTTGGACAGAACAATGGGTTCCAGCAGATCATGTCCTTTCATATGATATCTTACATGGCATGCTTTGTATGAAATATATCATAATTATATGACAAGGTGAATATGGGGGTTCCAGGGTGCTGCTTTGAGGTACAGAGTGCCACATCCATGTCAGTTGCTTTTGGCAGTTGAAGGTTTATGAACACCAAGCAGATAGGATTGCATCCTTCATCATCTTGATTAATACCCATTGATAGACCTATCCTCCATAAAATTATCTTAGTCTTTTTGGAAGAGTTAAACTTTTGGCTTTCACAAGAAGTTCCACAGGTTGACTATGTGTTCTGTGAAGAAGTATTCATTTTGTTTGCTTTAAACCTGTTGCCTATATATTTTATATGGTGACCCCTGGTTCTTGTGTTATGTAAAGGGGTATAAAACACTTCCCTATTTATTTTCTCCATGACACTCATGATTTTAATAGACCTCTATGATATCTCCCCTTAATTGTCTCTTTTCTAAACTGATCAGTTCCAGTTATTTAAATCTCTACTCATATGGAAGTGGTTCCACAATCACTCTTTTGCTCATTTTCTGTACCCTTTCCAATTCTAATATATCTTTATTGAGATGAGGTAACCAGAACTGCATGAAGTATTCAAGATGTGGACATATCATGGAATTATATAGTGGCATTATGATATTTTGTTTTACTATATATCCCTTTCCTAATAAATAGTTCCTAACATTGTTAGTTTTTGTGACTGTAACTGTATGTCAAGCACATGTTTTCAGATCTCTTTCTTGAGTGTAACAGCTAATTTAGACCCCATCATTTTGTATGTATAGTTGGGATTATTTTTTCCATTGGTCATCACTCTGCATTTATCAACACTGAATATCATCTGCCATTTTGTTGCCTAGTCATCCAGTTCTGGGAGATTCCTTTGTAACTCTTCCCAGTCAGCTTTGGATTGAACTATTTTGAATCATCTGCAAAATTTTCTACCTCACTGTTCACCCCCTTTTTCTGATCATTTATGAATATGTTGAACAGAACAGATCTTTGAGAGATCCTGCTAATTACCTCTCTCCACTGTGAAAACTGACCATTTATTCCTGCCCTTTGTTTCCTATTTTTTAACCAGTTACTGATTCATGAGAGGACCTTCCCTTTTATCTCATGACTGCTTATTTTGCGAAGAGCCTTTGGTGAGGGACTGTGCCAAAGACTTTCTGAGAGTCCAAGTAAACTATATCCACTGGATCACTCTTGTCCACATGCTTGTTGACACCCTCAATGAATTAGATTGCTGAGGCATGATTTCCCTTTCCCACCAGTTTGTCTGGTTCTAAATTTAGGCTTACCAGCATATACTTTCAAGAATCGCCTCTGGAGCTTTTTTTTTTTTTTTTAAATCAGTATTATGTTAGATTCCCTCCAGTCATCTGGTACAGAGTGATAGGGTACATACCACAGTGATATTTCTGTAATTTTGTATTTGAGTTCCTTCAGAACTCATCTGATCCTGATGACTTATTACTGTTTAATTTAACACCTCAGTCTGGGGCAGTTCCTTAGATCTGTCACCTAAAAAGAATGGCTTGGGTGGGGGGCTCTCCCCCACATCCGCTGCATTGAAATCCATCTCCACCTATTCCCTCCACTCCTCTGCACCCTAATCCTCCTCCCAGGAAGCATTCAAATTTTATTTTCTGAAATAACCTGAACACCTTCTGAATTTTCTGCTGTACTTGGATTACATTTCTCCAACATAAAAAGCCCCTTTGGACAGAAGCAAAGGCAACAGGCCAACAACTCATTTCCAGATTTCTGCCTAGAATGGGTTCTCAACTTACAATGCCTGGATGTTGTTCTGGAATGTGCACAGCACATTCCTTGAGCCATGCAGGTCACAGCAAAGCCTGGTGGCTAGTTACCCTCTTGGGTACTCTGCACATGTGCAGGGTAATCCATTCTGTGCATGAGCATTAGGCTCCAGCCAGTCTGAAGAGTGTAACTCTTTATTGAACAGAACATTTTAAATGTTGCTCCTCCTAAGACAGAGGTCTCCAAACTAGAGGGTCAAGGAGGAATGTTCAGGGAGTGCGGCATGCTCGGGTCAGCCCCCACGGGGGATGGGGAGGAGCACCACCCAACCCGACAGCACCCCCAGCTCTGCTCCAATCCCAGTTGCAGCCCCATCTCCTGGCCCCATCCTCAGCCTCAGTGCGGCTTCACACCCAGATGTGGTCCCAGCTGTTGGCCCCCACCATGGCCCAGCTGCAACTTCAATCCCGCCTCTGCCCCCAGTCTCAGCCCATGGCCACGGTCCATTCCCGGTCCTGGCCCCGGCCTCAGACCCACCCTCAGCTGCAGCTCCAGCCTCAGCCCCCTTATCTCTGTTCACACATTTGACCCCCTCAGGAACTGCAGCCCCATTCCGAGCAGCAGCTCGGGAGAGGGCTAGGGAGAGGGAAGCAGACAGGGGTAAGGCAGGGGCACAACTGTCAAAAGTTTGGGGCCACTGTCCTAAGAGGTAATGGGTGTCAGGCACATGGGGGGATTAATGCTAGTGAGATCCTTTGGGGTCTGAACAGAGCCATGACTTGATTCCCCAAGCGCGCACAAAAATTTGTTGGAAAATCCATCAATTTAAAGAAAAACGGTTGGGGGGAAGCTATATCTTAGAACCCCTTTGTCAAATGACCCCTAATTTGGTCATTAACCCTATTCCTTGCTCCCATAAGGCACAGCAACTTACAAGGCAATCCAAGTATCTATGCAGATTTGAGAGCACTAAGAAATGTCATCCTTAAAACAGAAAGAGCTTCTCAATTTTAACTACAGTGGAGCTGGTGCTCCCACACAACTTGCCAGCTCTGCTGGCCTGAGGTTTCTCTCTTGCAGAGCTTGTCTGCACTGAGGGCAGGAGACATCTGTATGCGATTCCTTTCAACACGGGGAGATGCAGGCTAGACAGAAACTGCGCCTACAGCCTAGAGTGACAGGTTCTGATGTCGCAAGTAGCTTCACTCTGGAGACTTTTCCTAGGCTTCCCTGAGGCCCCGGCTCCCTCTGGACAGTGGAAAAGGGCAAGTCTCACTTTCCTGAGCTCAGAGATATGCTCCACCTGCACAGCAACTGGGAGGTTCCCTTCCAGAAACTGATTCATGCGGTTTGCTGAGATGCTAGGAAGCCATTCAGAGAGTCACAGCCCTGGAGTCTTATGTGAAAATGTAGCATTGCCGACCTCCATGAGTCACCCCCTCAAAATAATGAAATTACCCCCCAAATCGTGTGGTGGTGGGGTTTTTTTTAAAGATATCATGTTTTTGGTCTCTTTAGATGTCTGGGGAACCCCCCCCCCCCCGTCATCCCCAGCGTGTGAGAGACAATTAGCTGCCCCCTCACCCACATCTACGGAGTGAATTGATGTCTGCCACACTGCACAAGCTCCCACCCCCTCATTTGCCCGGCCCCCAGTCCAGCAATTAATCTGCCCCCAACCCTCAAATCAATCCACTCCCCCACAACCCCCGCATCAGTTCTGCCCCCCAGATCTGACTGACCCTTCAATCCTGCCCAGCCCCCACGTCAATTCCCCCCCACATCTGCCCCTCCCTCAGCCCCCATATCAGTTCCACCCTCATATCCGCCCCCCAGCCTCACCTCTGCTCCTCCGGCAGCCCCTGGGGCTCTTCATGTCCCTCTCCCAGGCCTGGGGGCTGCCATGGGGTCCCCTCTCTCCCCTTCCCGGCCGGGTGGTGCGGGGAGAAGCAGAGGAGATGAGCTGGCTGCTATTCAGAGGAGGAGGAGACAGCGCAGAGCTCGCCACCCTCGCGTGGGATCACAGAATCCGCTTCCCATCACGATTTGCTACTTTGCTGTTACTGAGCAGGCTGGAGAGACCGGAACATGCTCAGTCACATCTGCTGAAGCCGCTGCCCTCACTTGCATCCCAGCCAGCTCACTGTAATCAAAGTGAGCGGGGGGGCGGGGGGTGGAATTTGTGCAGGAGCCAGATAGGGGCGCCAGCCATCCAGTTTTCCACCAGAACTCATGGTCGAAAAGGGACCCTGGCGGCTCTGGTCAGCAGGGCCGCCCAGAGGATTCAGGGGGCCTGGGGCAAAGCGGGGGAGCTGCAGCGCTTGTACTCACCCGGCGGTGGTCCAGGTCTTCTGCGGCATTTCAGCGGTGGGGGGCCCTTCAGTCGCTCTGCGTCTTTAGCAGCACTGAAGGGCCCCCTGCCGCCAAAGACCCAGACCGCTGCTGGGCCAGGGCAAATTGCCCCACTTGCACCACCCCCTCCCCCAGGCTGCCCTGCTGGTCAGCGCCGGGGCCCGGGTCTAAGGCAGGCTCCCTACCTGCTCTGGCTCTGCACTGCTCCCAGGTCCCTGCAGCCCCTAGGCAGTGGTCCCCAACCTTTTTGTCTGGCGGGCACCAGATGAAGGACCGTGGCGGTGGTCGAGCATCTGCCAAAATGCCACCAAAATTCAGCGGCAACACCTCTCGATGACATCATTGAGACCCCTGTCCTAGGCACTGGGGCAGCCAGGGACTGGGAGGCTCCGTGCACTTCCCCTGCCCCAAGTACTGGCTCTACAGCTCCCATTGGCTAGGAACCGCAATAAATGGGAGCTGTGGGGGGCAGTACCTGTGGGCATGAAGGCACTACACACTGCTGCTTGGATGCAAATGCGCTCAGAGGCTGCAGGGACCTGGTGGCTGCTTCCTTGGAGCCACAGTAAGCACCACTGGGACCCTGCACACACATTCCCGCACTCAACCCCCTGGCCCTGCCTGGAGCCCCCTCCCACATCCCAAACCCCTTTTCCCTGGCCCCACCCCAGCCGGAGCCCTCACTGCCCCCAGCACCCCAAACCCCTGGGTCAGCCCAGAGTCCCCTCCCACACCCCAAAACCCTCATTCCCAGCCCAACCCCAGAGCCCACACCCCCAGCCAGAGCTCTCACCTCCCTGGTACCCCAACCCCCTGGGTCAGCCCAGAGCCCCCTCCTGCACCCCAAACACCTCATCCCCAGCCCCACTCCCAGCTGGAGCCCTCACTCCCCGACACATCCTAACCTTAGGGTGACCAGATGTCCTGATTTTATAGGGACAGTCCAGATTTTTGTGTCTTTTTCTTATATAGGCTCCTATTAGTCCCCATCCTGATTTTTCACACTTGCTGTCTGGTCACCCTACCTAACCTCCTGCCCCAACCCAGAGTCACCTCCTACACCCTAAACCCCCCATCCCTGGGCCCATCCCAGAGCCTGCACCCCCAGCCCAGAGCCCACACCTTCTTCTGCACCCCAACCTCCTGCCCCAGCCCAGTGAAAGTGAGTGAGGATGGGGGAAGAGCAAGTGACAGAGGGAGGGGGGAATGGAGTAAGGGGGGCAGGGGTGTTCGGTTTTGTGTGATTAGAAAGTAGGCAATACTAGGACCAACGCGTGTCCAGAGAAGGGTAAAACAGGGGAAGGAGATGGACTGATGAACAAATTGAGGAACAGGGTGCAGAAGCTAGGGGTCAGAAAAGAGAAGATGCACTGCCAGACAGTGGGAACCCCAGGACAGAGAGGGGCACATGGGATAAAAGTTACCACAAATGGGGTGAGCCATCTGCTGTGGTTGCCAAAATAGGGTGTGGGTGGCTTTGTGTTCCTGGCTTGTCCATCCCAGCACCCCCACCCCACTACCACACAGCCCCACCCCTACCTACAGCAGCTCTTCTCTATCTGCAGTGATGGACTGAGCTCCCACTGGAGACTTATTCAGGGAGATATTTTACACAGACACATACACTACCATACACAAAAAGTATCAATTTGTTTTGTGTTTCTGATGCTTCAAAGAATTCCTGCTCTGTTTCTGTAGGTGTCAAACTTCTGCACAAGGCCTCACAGCAATTCACCAAATGGCCTTATCTGCTATCCTAGGGTACGGCTACACTTGCAACTTCAAAGTGCTGCTGCAGGAGTGCTCCCGCCGTAGAACTTTGAAGTTGCAAGTGTGGTCACGGCACCAGCGCTGGGAGAGAGCTCTCCCAGCGCTGCAGGTACTGCACCTCCCCGTGGGGATTAGCTTACAGCGCTGGGAGCATGGCTCCCAGCGCTGGGGCACTGTTTACACTGGCGCTTTACAGCGCTGTAACTTGCTGCACTCAGGGGGGTGTTTTGTCCCACCCAAGCAAGAAAGTTGCAGCGCTGTAAAGCACCAGTGTAGCCAAGGCCCTAGATTGCCTGTTTCAGACTCTGCAAATGTGTGTGACTCACCCCTGCAGCACCTCCTGCTGATCATCTCAGGGAATTAGCTCTTTTCCAGCCTGGGCACCCTCTGCAGGCCAGTGGGCCACTTTTCCTAGACCCCTGTATCCCTCCCAGACCCCAGTGCCCCTTCACCCTGGGGCTGCCCCCTGGCAATACCCCCAGTCTCTATGGATCTCCCCTCTCTGGGGAACCCCCAATCCTCTAATCCCCACTTTACCTCAGTCTAGGCTACTGCCAGTCATCACCAAGCCCCCACTCCCTGGAGCAGACTGCAGTTTAAAAGCCACTCATCATAGGCAAAGAGTTTCAGACCTGCTGCCTTTCTCTGCCTCCTAGTACCTCTGTGGGCCTAGGACCAGGCCCTGTAGCCTGGGGAGTTGCCAGCCTAGAGCTCCCCTGGCTCTTTCCAGCCCTACTTCACTGTCAGTACCCTTGCTACAGGCAGCCAGGCCCTGCTCTCTCCCAGCCTAGGAAGAGACTCCTCTCAGGAGTATGCCTCACAGCCTTTTTATACAGGCCAGCTGTGGCCTGACTGGGGCATGGCCCAGCTGTGGCTGCTTCCCCATTCAGCCCAGCTTAGCAGCTGTCAGCCACAACCTTCTCCCAGGGCTGACTTTAACCCTTTTTCCACTGGAGTGGGGGAGCAGCCCCACTACAGACTCCCTTTCCTGTCATCCACTGGAAATGCAGTTTCACTCCTTTTAATTTATTTTAAAAATACAATTTTAAATATGATGTTTGCTACCGTACAAAGAAGAGGGTCAACGTGATAGCTACCCTAAGGCGATTGCAGGCTAAGTCCAGCTGGGATTTCTCCGTTCATTTATCCATCCATCTGTAATATATGTTTTTCTCTCCATCCTGTGTCTATAAAATGGCTAAGAGTTATAGCCAGTCCAAATCCT
Source organism: Mauremys mutica (assembly GCF_020497125.1). Taxonomy (NCBI): domain Eukaryota; kingdom Metazoa; phylum Chordata; order Testudines; family Geoemydidae; genus Mauremys; species Mauremys mutica. The sequence continues at coordinate 54,421,994 of NC_059078.1, read as the reverse complement.
TACAGGGTCTATTTCTGTAGAACATAGAGGCTCTCCTTCTATGTTTTATGGGCTAGATTCTGCTCTCCTACATCAGTGCAAATCTGGAATAAGGAGGAGAAACTTCAGATATGGATTTATTTCAGTTTTACAACATTGTAAATGAGATCAGAACTTGATTCTTTTTGTCTAGTGTGTAAATCTCCTCAGCACTGATGGACAGCATGCTGTCTACAAAATTATCTAGCAGAGAGAGCAGTGCATATGGGGTGAGAACTTTTGGGTTTGATTCCTGGTTCTGCTACTGTGTATGGAGAGCAAGTTGCTTACCTCAGTTTCCCCATCTTTAAAACACCCTGACCACTAGACCATAGGCTGTTTTGGACTATACAATGATTTGTGCTTGTTCTCTGACCCAATTAATGGTTAATTATTTAAATGAAGTGGAATGGCTTCTAAAAGAGCTATTGAGAGACACCCCTGTGAGTGTATCCTGTAGGTCAGTGGTCAGTGCATACTCCTAAGACCTGGGAGCTCCTGTTAAATCCTTTCTCTGTGTCAGTTGGAGGCCAGATTCTCAGGTGGGGTAAATTATCCTAACCCACTGAAGTCAATGAAGCTTTGCTGATTTAAACCAGCTGAAAGTCTGACCCAAAACTACTATTTAAGCTCATTTTGTTAGATACACTACACAGTTACAGCTGTGTAGCAAGAACTGGCTATTTACTGCATAATTTGCTTTCCCAGCCCTTGATATGCCTTAGCAGCCAGAGGCCGTCTCCTAATAATTTAAATAGGAAGCCACAGAAAACAAAGTCAGGGCCCTGGAGTGGGTGTCTCAAGCTTTTTCACCCTTGAGCTCCCATTGTTTAGGCCTTGTCTATGCTGGCTATAGGGTGTGTTTTTTTTTACAATGTGTAGCCCAAGGTTCAGTATGCTTCAACAGCAGCCCTGGGAACTAATACAAACTGCAGCAAGTTGGGAGAACTTCCTGGTTCCTGCCAGGATGTACCCTCAACCCTACCCTCTTCTCCCCCTCCCAGCCCCCCAGCAGGAGGTGTCAGCACTGACTGAGCTGGGAGCACATACCAGGCAAGCAGAGAGGAGGCTGATGGACTGTAATCTTGTTCTATGTTCTTTACAGAATAAAGTCTTGATCTGCTCTGAGGTGAACACACAATGCAGAGCACACAGAGGAGCCTCCAGCAAAGTTTCCCAAAGTTGTGTAAAAGGTCGCAACACCTATCTTGAACAACCTCCTCCTACTGGGCCACTGAACAGGACATGTGAGTGTGTGTGTTAGAGCAGGGGTCCCCAACCCCCGGTCCGCGGCCCGGTACCGGTCCGCGGCCTCTTAGAAACCGGGCCGCGAACCGACCCAGTGGAGCTTCCGCAGGCATGCCTGCGGGAGGTCCAGCTGAGCCGCGGGACGAGCGCTCCCTCCGCAGTCGTGCCTGCGGGAGGTCCGCTGCTCCCGGGGCTCAGCTGGAGCTTCCGCAGGCACGCCTGCGGAAGCTCCACTGGAGCCGGTGGACCTCCCGCAGGCGTGCCTGCGGAAGCTCCAGCTGAGCCCCGGGAGCAGCGGACCTCCCGCAGGCACGACTGCGGAGGGAGCGCTCGTCCCGCGGCTCAGCTGGACCTCCCGCAGGCACGCCTGCGGAGGGTCCGGCAAACGAAACCGGTCCCTGGACCTAAAAAGGTTGGGGACCCCTGTGTTAGAGAGTTTATTCCTTCACTCTCACCCTTCTCGCATGAACAGAGAGCAACAATTCCTGAAGTCCAAAGGTGCAAACAATTCGATGTTTATTGGGGTGAACTTCCAGCAAGCTTAAATTTAAGTTCCTTTTCCTTATTTTCGAATCCCAACTTACTTCCTGTTTGCCCCTAATTTATATAGTAATATTCTCAGCTATACCTTAATCAATCATTCTACTAAAATTTACCTAACCAATCCTAACGTATTGTAACATGATTAGCTAACCAATTATATCTCACCATCTTAATTAGTTTACACTCAGCAAAATTAATTATACAGCAGACAGAAACAATCACAGAACCAGACAGAGACCATGCAAATAAACATACAAAACAATACAGAAGTGAGGATTTCACAACTACATCTATACAGACTTAGTGTCTATTAATAAGTGAGTTCTTACCAGACAGAAAACTATCAAACTAAATTTCCTTTTACATCTCCTAGGCTCTTCCCTTTCTCTGGAGGTGATGAATCAAATCACCTTCCTAACAGCCCCAGATTGCCTTATTTTAATATGACTAGTTTGGAATGTGAGGATGTGACCATACATTTCCCAGTTTATGGCTGCTTAGCTAAAGAACCAGGCCTCAGACTGTCACAGTAAGAAAAGGCCATTTCACAGACAGTGATTTTTTATTCTTTCTTTTATACCTCTATAACTAGCTAAGTGATAAGAATACACCTAAATTCTTAAAGTATACGCCTTTGCAGACAGGCCTGAATATCTATATCCTAACAGGGGGCTACATTTTTTTTATTATTGGTGCTGTGACTCAGATAGGGGAAATTTAATTTTTTGCACAGTAGGGAAGCTGCCACACAAGAGAACCAGGATAGCATGGATTCACAGTTTGGAACCCAGGGGGGTTGGCCTAACCCTGATTTGGTGTCAGTAAGAATAGAGACCCCCAATGGGTGTTGTAGCCTTGAAACTCCTGCTATTAAGGGTGAAGCTATTGGGGGGGAAATCTTGGGGAGGAACACAGTAATGTCATACCTCCCTGCACAGCACCAAATCCGTGGGGTTCCTGTGTTCAATGGTGGTGCAGATTGCAGGGTAGACGTAGAGCACTGGTTAAAAGATATACAGTACCTGCTAGCAGCCACTGACATTCCTGAGCCTTTGAAGTTCCCCACTCTTGTCGATACACCTCTACCCCGATATAACGCGATCCGATATAACACGAATTCTGACATAACGTGGTAAAGCAGTGGTCCAGGGGGCGGGGGGGGGGGTGGTCTACACACTCTGGCAGATCAAAGCAAGTTCGATATAATGGTTTCACCTATAACATGGTAAGATTTTTTGGCTCCCAAGGACAGTGTTATGTTGAGGTAGAGGTGTACAGGCGGGAGGGGGGAAAGAGGAGAGCATAAATTAGTTCTTAACCTGCCACCTCAGGAGCAGTTTCCAACCCGAGCTATTGAAGAGCTTAGAGCAGAGTACAGTGACTACCATTTATCGCTGGACCCCATCGCAGACTTTTATGAGAGATGCCAATGTTCTAGAGCAAGAGTGGGCAAACTTTTTGGCTTGAAGGCCACATCTGAGAATAGAAATTGTATGGCAGGCCATGAAGGCTGACAAAATTGGGGTTGGGGTGTGAGAGGGGGTGAGGGTTCTGGTTGGGGGTGTGGGGCAGAAATGAGGAGTTTAAGGTACAGGAGGGGGCTACAGGCTAGGATGTGGGGGAGTGAGGGCTCTGGCTGGGGTGCGGGCTCTGGTGTGGGCCTGAGGATGAGGGGTTTGTGGTGCAGGAGGGTGATCTGGCTGGGATCGAGGGGTTCAGAGGGCGGGACGGGGATCAGGGCTGGTGTAGGGGGTTGGGACATGGAGAGGCTCAGGGGTGCAGGCTCCGGGCGGCGCTTACCTCAAGCAGCAACTGGAAGCAGCAGCATGTCCCTTCTCCAGCTCCTACGCGGAGGCACAGCCAGGTGGATCTGCACACTGCCCCATCTGCAGGCACCACCCCTGCAGCTCCCATTGGCTGTGGTTCCTGGCCAATGGGACCTACAGGGGCAGTGCTTGGGGAGGGGGCAGCTTGCAGCTTGCACATAGGAGCCAGAGGGGGGCCCTGCCACTGCTTTCAGGAGCCACGTGGAGCGGCCCCTGCACCCCAGCTGGAGCACCGGGGTGTGGCAAACCCCAGACCCCTCTCCTCAGCGGGAGCTCAAGGGCCATCTTAAAATGGCTGGTGGGCCAGATTTGCCCACCCCTGCTCTAGAGAGACAGTTTCATCCTGTGCCATTGAGTTAGAGGCCCTACTGCGGGTAGTAGAGGAGAAGCTCTAAAGGGGCCATCCTTTCCCTGATCAGGACTATAAGTTGTGTCAGGGTTCCTTCCCCACTCTGAACTTTAGGGTACAGATGTGGGGGACCTGCACGAGAAGCTCTAAGCTCAATTAACAGCTTAGATCTGATTTGGCTGCCACCACTCACAAGCACTACTTCCCTTCCCTAGGTAGCCTTGAGAGACTTCACCAATTTCCTGGTGAACACAGATCCAAACCCCTTGGATCTTAAAACAAGGAGAAATTAACCATCTCCCCTCCTTTTTCCCACCAACTCCTGGTGGATCCAGATCCAACCCCCTTGGATCTAAAAACAAGGAAAAATCAATCAGGTTATTTAAAAAAGGCTTTTAATTAAAGAAAAGAAAGGTAAAAGAAAAACCTCTGGGAGAGATTAGCATACCAGCTACTCCCACAGACAACAGATACCAAACACAGAGGATGTTCCCCTGGGCAAAACCTTAGTTATACCAAAAAAATACCCAAATACCCAATTTGATTCTTCCTCTAATTGCACAAGAAAAGTTACAAAGAAATAAACATCAACCTATTTATTCCTTTCTAAAACTTACTACTCTGATAAGAGGCTGGTTCCTTGATCTTTTTTTCTCTGGCTGAAACTGAAACTGTCTAAACAAAGGAAAAAAACCCTCCTTCCTTTTGAAACATCTTGTTCCCCCATTGGTTCCTCTGGTCAGGTGTCAGCTAGGCTAGGTGAACTTCTTAACCCTTTACAGGTAAAAGAGGCATTTACCCTTAACTACCTGTTTATGACAAGTTGACACAGCAGTTCATGCGGGCCATCCGGGAGCGAGAAGTGTGGGATAGGCTGGCACCTATGCAGCCTCCCTACATGACATTCTGACAGCTGCAAGAAGAACTGTGTCAGCTGGCCCAGCAGAGGAACATAGAGGGTGGAATGGATATGCCAACCCAGAGGATAAACAGCATGCAACAAGCTGCCCTATCAGATGGTGCTGTGCAGGCTGCCTCCACCCCAGATCATGTGATGCTGAAGGCAGTAAAGGGCCTAACTGGGCTAGTCCAAGAACTGACTGTCCTCCAGAGACAGAGCCATGAGAGAATGGGACAACTGGAGGAACAAATACTGCAGCAGGGTGCAGTAGCGAGGACGACACCCCAAAATTCTAGATGGGGAAATGGTCAAGGTTCCCCTGATGTTAGTGTTCATGGCACCAGAGGCCATTTCATATGGCACTGTTGTGGACAAGAAGACCACTGTGACGAAGTGGGACTGGTCTTACTGGGGGCTGGGTACAGAAACTAAGTTCCAGCAGCACAAATGCCTGACACTCTATCTCCTAGCAACTGATGGCCGGGCCCCTCCCTGCAAAGGTGCATCTAAAGGTGTGGGAGACAAAGGGGTCAGGTGACCTCCTGGCCCGGGAAGGAAGCGGAGGAGAGAGGAGGGGCCGGAGGGGGTGGGGCAGACTGTGGTTGGCTGGGGAAACAGGGGAGCAGGGAGAAAGGGCTCTGATCCCCGAGGGGGGCTGCAAGGCCCCCAAAATGGACCTAACCGGGGGGATCCTGTTATCTGTGCCTGCAAAACCTGTGTTGGACTGTGTTCCTGTCGTCTAAATAAACCTTCTGCTTTACTGGCTGGCTGAGAGTCCTGGTGAATCGGCAGGGAGCCCGGGGGTGCAGGACCTGACTCCCCTATACTCCGTGACAACCACATAGCCCGGGGCTGCCATCAACCCCTCAGCTTCACCTCATGGGGCCAGGGCAAGGTGAGGCTCCCTCTTCTTTAAACTGCTAAAGCCTGACAATGAGGGGCAGGTGAAGGGCATAGAGCTGGTGAGAAGTCCTCCAGTAGCATTAGTGTTCACAGCTTCCCAGCATACTCTACCAGTTGCAACCTGGCATCCTGGCCTGGTGGGGCCCTTGAACAAAGAAATTGTGGAAGTGAATGGTATCTTGTGCAAGGCTCTAATTGATTCAGGGACTCAGGTCACAACCATCATAGAGGATTTCTGGAGAAACCACCCTAACCTGGGCAAGTTGCATCCCATGCCTGTAGATACCCTAATAGAGGGAGCCGGTGGCCAAGGAGTCTCCCATCAAGGAGCAATCAAATTAGATGTATCTTTTCTTGGCCGATCCTGCAAGGGAGTCCCTGCCCTTGTGGTGCCTGGAACAAAGTACCGCCAGGGAGTCTCCATGTTGTTAGGGACAAATGTCTTCTGTTCCAGTTGGCAGGATTTAGCTAACCAGTGGGGGATCCAATTCCCGGCCTGCCTAAAAGGGAAATCATCAGCAAATGATCTTAGCAAATGATCTCTGGCCAAGATAGGCCATTCTTGAGATACACTGGCAAGTGGCCCATCTTGTTAAGAGCTGGAGAAGAAAGAAGTATACCTGTGAAGGCCCCCTAGGGTACAGGATGTTATGCTTATAAGAAGCGCACGGAATCTTTTTAAAAGGGCATAAGGCAATATGCCACGTTTATTGAGAGTACAATTTAAGCATTGAAATCAGTATATGTTTTCATTCACATACATATCCCAAAAGATTCTGCTGCTGGATCTTATAGTTACCAGTCTGTAGCAATGAATGAAGCCAAGTCCGTCAGTCTGTTCCCGTGGAGCGCCCCCTGCGGGGGTTTTCCACGTCCTTTTATTATAATGGTTACATAAATCATTCTATTATGCGCATGTGCAACCTCAATCCAACTACTTCGCCCCCTCCCCTGATTGGTGCTTTATGCACTGCGTACTCCAGTGGTATGCACCTGGTCGGCGCTTAATCAGTGTGTCTCCTGACCGGAAATGTGGGGGGGTGGGAACCACTTCAGCCGCTCTAAATCCGGGGGCGGTCTTCCAACCCCCTTAGTGCTTGAGAAGTGTAACGTTCCTACATCCCCTCCTTTTCTGTTTTATCAACCCGTGCCTGGTCCGCATGTTTCATGATTCTATGGGCATACATGACGGCTTGGAATGTAGGCAGGGGTTTGCGCCGACCGGGTGTAAAACACATCCTAATTATATTAGGGATACACTGAGCAAAGCAACAAAAACCAATCAAGCAGGCGATAACAATCAAAGCATATTGCAAAACAGTTCGGTCCCATCCCATGGATGGCAGCCAAAAAAATGTACTCAGCCCAACTAAAACGGCTGACATTGGCATTACAATCTGATCTCATGGGGATTAAGCTTCGCCGGCATCGGGTGCGGGTCTCATTAATTTGGGAGCCAGTCAACATTGACCTCATGGGGAGCATCAATGTGAGCCTGCTTAGGCAACATTGAGCTTCTGAAATATTGGCCGAAATATAATTAAAGGTCCTCTGACCACAAATAAAAAACCAACCCTCCGGTAACAAGATGTGCCCGTAATTGCTGGACACATTTTGAAAGCGCGTACAGTTCCATCCCGGGGTACCCACCCGCAAACATCCTTTTGGGGGCTTGTGAAGTGTGCAATTAACCATCCGTACACAGGTCAAATTGGCGTGATTGGCTACCCATGGGGTAAAGAGGGACAAGGCACTCGCGGATTTCACATAAGTGGCCTGACCCCATAGGCTCATAAAAAAATATTGGATCTCGGTGACATTCATAAAATTTGACATCCCCATTGCATCTGCAGCATCGCCTGGTGCCTTACATACTGGGACCAGGCAGGTGCCCAACAGGCCATGCATCTCAGGGGCCTGCTGTAAACAAAAGGAAAATTGATTGGCAAGGACCGCAAATGAAGCCCATATATTATAACACATGCGGCTATACAATTCGGGTTCGGCCCTAGCCGGTAACACACAAAAACACCACCACAATATGGTAAAAGAATTAGCAGTCAAACAGGCAAAGATAGCAACAGTGAGCTTTCGGGGGTAGGCTCGGCCTTGTTATTCTCCAGCGTTTGCTGAGCCTGCTGCGCCAGTCGCTTCACCGGCCCCCAGGTAACCCTCGGTGCCGTCGTCGTGGCTCGGCACGCTGGAAAGGTCTCGATTAGATTCAGATTAAAGTTGGGTATCGGGTTCTTGAGGCTTTAATGCCACATCATCGTGCCACGGTCGCACGTTTTTGGCAGGGACCCACAACGGACCTGTGGGAGTAAGCACAGCGGCATGCCCCCGTCCCCAGATTCTCAATGGAACGGGGCCATACCAATTAGGGTCCGGGCTCTGCCTATATTTGACAGATGGGCGTGGGAGCGGGGTTTCCGTCTTAAAATGTCATTCAGTGGCCGTAAAATTCTGAAAAATATTTAAAGTATTTAGGATAAACAATACTAACGCTAATTAATTTTGCTTGGCGCCCAGGGATGGCCCATCATCCCCCACTGTTTTATTTTGCTTTATCAGGTACTCTTTAAATGTACAATTGGTCCATTCCACAATGGCTTGACCTGTGGAATTGTACGGAATACCAAAGACGTGGTTAATTTGCCACTGCGTGCAAAAATCCGCAAATCTGTGAGAAATGTAGGCGGGGCCATTATCGGTTTTTATCTGTCGGGGGCGGCCCATAACGGCCACCGCAGCAAGAACGTGATTAATCACGTGTTTGGCCTGTTCGCCCCGTTGGGGGGTGGCCCAAATGTAATGAGAGTAGATATCAATGGTAACATGTAAATATTTCCAAGGAGAAAAAAAAGGGGGATAAAGCGTGACATCCATTTGCCAAATTTGGTTGGATAAAAGGCTGCGGGGGTTAACACCCAGTTCGGGATAATGAAGAAAACTTGCACAATGATTACAGATTTGAACAATACATTGGGCCTGAATAAGGGGGATCATAAAATGCTTCGCCAAGAATTTAGCATTTTGATGAAAAAATGCATGACTATCAATGGGATCCAAAAAGAACAGAATGAGTTAACTGAAAAAGTTAAAGAAAAAAAACTGGCCACAGTCAAGGACACCTCTTGCAACTAAAACTTGGCAAACAGCCAAGAAAAAGGGAGGGCTTGGCGAATAGCCAAAAAAAGCAGCGATGAGAGCGACAGAACTTGGCCAGGCACTAACAAAATGTGTTAGCCAAAAAGGGAAGGGAAGGATCACCATCTGGGCCCATGAGTCCCCTAGGTGTAGCTGTTTTGGCATATGAGCCCAGATTTGAACATAAATTCTTCCCACATAATCACTATCTATTACCCTGGGGACTATCTAAATGCCATATTATCCGGCATGGGAACGAGGGAGGATCAGCCCCATAGTGCCCAGGGGCAGGGGTCCAAAAAATTAAATAAAAACCACCACCACCTCCCCGGGGAAAATAAGCTCCCTATCTTTGAGACAAGGAAAAATTATTAAAAAAACAATCTTCAAAATCTATTATCATAAACTGATAATCATATTGGATAAAATTGGGATTTGGGGTTCCACACCGCAGGGGTCCCATGGATAGAATGCAGGCATTAGTCGCTCTAAAATCATGGAGCATTCGCCATTACTAGATTTTTACTTGATGACAAAAACTGGCGAATTCCAGGGGCTAGTGGATTTTTCCACATGGCCCACCTGGTATTGTTCCTCACATAAGTGATACAATGCAAAAAGCTTCTCCTGGGGCAGTGGCCACTATTCCACCCACACAGGGGTACTGGTTAGCCATACAAGGGGAAGGGCAGTAAACTCAGTCATGAATAGTAAAATGTGAACAAAATGAATTAACTGAAAAAGGCTGAAGATAAAACACTGGCCTCAATCAAAAACACCACTAGCTACTAAAACTTGGCGAACAACCAAGAGAAAGGGGGACCTAACTACACCCAAGCAAAAGCGGCAAAACTTGGCCAGGCACTAACAGCACTGGCCTCAGTCATAAATGGTAAGATGTGATCCAAATTTGCTTAACAAGTCTCTTCCCCATAGGGATACAGCAATATCCATAATATAGGGCTTAAGGAGAATCTCCTTTCCCCCTTCTCGCGGAGTTATAGCAATCCATCGGGTGCTTTGTTGAGCAGCCTGCAATCCGCCCACTCCCCAAATGGCTGGCACTTCGGATTTGTCCCAGGTGGACGGCTACTGCTGAGCGGAGATGACTGTAACGTCAGCTCCAGTATCTGCCAGTCCCTCAAGGGGGATACCGATAAGCGAGCTTCCTCATTAATTCCCTCTGGGCATCAGGATCATCTACCTGCCTCTGAATAGCCTCCTGTAGTCTGTTAATAAATTCCACATACGACTCTTGAGGGCTCTGGCGGATGGCGGTAAAGGACCGGGGGGGTTTCCCCGTCACCGGTACTTTAAACAGGGCTCTTAAAACACAACACCCCACAACTTGGAGCGTTACGAGAGGGATATTCGCAGCCTGCTCTTGTATACTGGCAAATTGTCCTGCTCCATACAGCTGCTCGGGAGTATAGGCCCCCACAATGCCCGCCCCTGTTGTAATGCTTCCTGTTGAAATTCACTGTCCCAAATAACATACTGCGCGGGGCTTAAAAGCATCCTACAAAAATCCTTCCAATCTTGGGGGAGCATGCTATATCCATTTGCAATCCCTTCTAACATGCCTCGGGTAAAGGTGGATTTCAATCCAGACTCAGTAACTGCTCGTCTCGCCTCTCGGAGAACAGAATAGGGGAGGGCTGTAATCTCCACTACAACCTCTCCCTCTGCGTTGCCAGGGCGATGTGTCACTGGGAACGCAGCCAATAACTCCCTTATCTCTTCGGAGCTCAGGCTTCCCTCCCCCCTTTCCCTCTGTATCATTGCCTGAAAAGGGGACAGCCAAAAATTCGGCTGTGAAGAGCCATCCGTACCCGGACATGCATCATGGCATTCGGGTACCGCCTCAGGCGGCCTAGGGGGCAAGATCCGAGGGTAAGGAGGGGGGGTCCAAGGTGCGGGGACGAGAAGGATAGCCCTGGATGACGCTCCAACCCTGATTGTTTCCAGAGCCTCTGTACATCGCTGCCAAAGCAGGAGCCACTGCACCGCGGCTCTAGGCTCCGCGTGCAGTGTCGCCCCTATCTTTATCCAATCATCTACCGACAGTGACCCGTGATCCGGGTACCAAGGACATTGGCGATTGATTTCAGCTAGTAACTGTTCTAACTGACCCAGGGAGGCTGGCCTGCCAGCCTGTTGCATGATAACCTGCAGCTCTTTCGCATGAACTTTCTGCCGAGCTGACAGTTTCCCCCCCATACTCACGAAACGGGGCTATTCAGCGAGGGTCGATGCATCGAAGGCTATTCCAGCCGGTGAGCAGGGGGAATCACGTCGGGGTCACCAGATGTAGCAATAAATGAAGCCAAGTCCGTCAGTCTGTTCCCGTGGAGCGCCCCCTGCGGGGGTTTTCCACGTCCTTTTATTATAATGGTTACATAAATCATTCTATTATGTGCATGTGCAACCTCAATCCAACTACTTCGCCCCCTCCCCTGATTGGTGCTTTATGCACTGCGTACTCCAGTGGTATGCACCTGGTTGGCGCTTAATCAGTGTGTCTCCTGACCGGAAGTGTGGGGGGGGGGACCACTTCAGCCGCTCTAAATCCGGGGGCGGTCTTCCAACCCCCTTAGTGCTTGAGAAGTGTAACGTTCCTACACCAGTCCTTAGTGTTGCTCAGTCAGTTCCAGTGGCCAGCTGAAACTACACATGAGGGAGGGGAGCTGGGGCTCTGTCAAACGCGTTTGAAGCTCCAGTGTTGCTGCAGAACAAACCCAAAGTCCCATGGCAATACACCCAGTGATGAGCTGGAGCTGGTTCGCACCGGTTCGCAAGAACCGGTTGTTAAATTTAGAAGCCGGTTATTAAAGGGGCCGGCGAGTGGGCGAACTCCGGTCTGCAGGCCACATCCAGCCTGTGGGACTGTCCTGTCCAGCCTGCCTGAGCTCCCAGCTGGGGAGGCTCCCCCGGCCCCTCCCCCGCTTCTCCCCGCCCTCTCAGAGCCCCAGTGCACCGCGCCGCCGACGCCAGTGCTCTGGGCAGCTCTGCAGCTCCTTCTGCTTTGAGCAGCATGGTAAGGGGGGTGGGCCGGGGTTGGAAGGATGGGTTGGATAAGGGGCGAGGAACAATAGGAGGGGGCAGAGGTTCTGGGGGGCAGTCAGGGGACAGGGAATGGGGGGGTAGATGTGGGCGTTCTGGGGACCTTTCAGGATGGTGGTGGATGGGGTCAGGGCAGCCAGGGGACAGGGAGTGGGGAGAGTTGGGTAGGGGGTGGGCTCCGGTGGCTATTTAAAGGGATGGGGCAGTAGAAGCAGGGAAATCCTGCCCTTTAAATAGCCCCCGGAGCCCAGGGGCAGCGAGGGGCTCCAGGGGCTATTTAAATAGCTGTGGGAGCATCACCACTTCCCCAGTGCTCCAAAAACCTGGAGCAAGTGAAGACACACACACACACACACACCCCGCTGAAGTGCCACCAAGGACCCGGCAGGGAACCAGTTATTAGGATTCTGGGAGCTCATCACTGAATACACCCTTCTTTTATAATGATAAGTTCCCATACAAGTCTATGGACCTTGCTGTGTCACACCAGAGCTGTCAATCATGAGGTATTTAAGGTTGCTCTCAATTATCATTATTTTGAGTTGTTACCAGGAGTATTCGCTGCTGTTTCTTATTTGTCTCTTTGGCTCAACTCCTTATCTCGTCTTTGGGGTGTATGCCTTTGCTTTACAGTTGTTAATCTGCCATCTGGGTGATTGATAATAAAGTTGGTGCCTCTTGACTCCTCCACTCCCTTCTTGACCATCTGGCCCAGTTGTCCTTTTTCAGTTAATTACCATACATTCGTCACTCACACCAAACAGTAGATAAGGCAGTTACAGCCATAAAACTTTTATTCTTTTAAGAACAAATGTTAACACACTCAGCAAAGAATAAACTTAGAACAATTTCTTCTTTCTAATTTAAGTCTACAATTTCTTTTTACTAATTCAAAGCTAGCAAAATGGAGTATAAGGCAAAATAAGCAAAATGGAGGACAATTTTACTCAAGACAATTTCTTTCCATTAGGCTTTTGGCCTACATGGATGGGGACCATACACTATTCTGGAAAAACCTAATGCTAAAGCTCACTTGCCAGAAGATGTCGAACATGGGAAGGCTTATGTTTATCTGCAGAATGTAGGACAAACAACAGCTGTAATAAAGAGGAACCAGCATCTAGCTTCAGTTTCAGTAGTCTACGGCATGACTAGCATGCACACCAACTTAAAATATTCTTCAGGACAAGAACTGAGGGAAGTGGCACAGGCTAATGCTGCTGTGCCAGAAGTGGACCTGAGTCAGGTAGCTGTGCAGGACCCAACTCAACTGAAGATATTGGCAGGAGCGCCAACTTATATGGGCTCGAGGGGCTTAAGCCCCAGGAATATTCAAGGCTGAGGGCTCTGCTCCACCAATATTTGGAGCTGGCTTTCTCCCCTGCCCCACCTCAGAGCTTCCCTGCCTGAAAGAAAACAGCCAGTGACTCTCTCCTTTGTTTGTGCTGCTTCTGCCTAAGGCTATAGAGATCAGCAGCCGGCAGCCTCTTGGAGCACCGGGGGAGGGGAAGAGGGAGAGAGGAGTAGGAAGGAAGCACACAGGTGCTTGGGAGCTCTCTCCCCCGCCCTCCCGGGGCAGCAGCAGGGGTGGGGAGGCCACACATGATGGCAACCCCCCCCCCCCTCCCAGCCCCGGTGTGATGAACTGGGAATGTTCTTAATGTTTTCTCTGAATACTGTGTGGGTGCCTCAGTTTCCCCTATGCATTTCTCAAGGATCTAGATGGTGGGATAAGGGGGTGTGATTGTTGTAGAGCCCTAGAGGGCCAGTGTGATGCCGTCTGCACAGAGAATGGCTGCAACCCTGTCTCCAGGCAACTGATGGCCTGGGCCACTCTCCTGCAAGCTGCCAACTGAAGGTGTTGGAGAACAAAGAGATCAGGTGGCCTCCTAATTCCTGGAAAAGAGACAAAGGCCAGAGGAGGGAGTGTCAGTGCCTGTGCAGACTTCCGGGAAGCGCATGGAGTGGAAGGGGATGCTGGGATTCTTTGGAACAACTCCATACAAAGCCAGTCAGGACTCTGGGGGAGCCTCCTCTCTGAGCATACTGTCTCCAGGGCAAGAAGCTTACACCTTCCTGGGTCTGACCTCGGAGCATTCAGCATGCCCTTCCACACCATGCACTTTCCGCAGCGAGTGTGCCCAGGCAGGTCCTGGGCAACCAGAGGTCCCTGCACCCCAACTCTGCAGTAAACCTGACTCTCAGCCAGCTGGTAAAACAGAAGGTTTATTAGACGACAGGATCACAGTCTAAAACAGAGCTTGTAGGTACAGAAAACAGGACCCCTCAGTCAGGTCCATCTTGGGGGGTGGGGAGCCCAGACCCAAGTTCTGGGCCTCTCCCGATTTCCCCAGCCAGCTCCAAACTGACACTCCCTCATCTGGCCTTTGTGTCTCTTCCGGACAAGGAGGCCACCTGATCTCTTTGTCCCCAACACTGTCAGTTGGCACCTTGCAGGGGAAACTGAGGCACCCACACAGTATTCAGAGAAAACATTAAGAACATTCCCACTTTGTCACAACAGGTGCAACAAAATTTAATACCGTATATTGAAGCAGGCAAGTGCTGCTTCTGACTTTCCACTTTTAATTGACCCTTGTAATCTTGTGGTGCCGACGCATTGTAGCTTCATTTTATATCGGCTTACAGGGTGAGAGCGGGGCAGGGGGGGAACCACCATTTTGGGCCCCACCAAAAATTATACGAACCTGCCGCCTATGGATATTGGAAGAATTGCTGAGGCGGAATGCAGAGGTATTCTCTCAAAATGATCTCGACTTGGGCTGCACTTTCACAGTCAAGCAGGGGATACCCCTGCTTCATACTATTCCTGTGAGGTTACCCTATCAGAGAATACCTCCAGCACAATACCAGGAGGTCCACAAACACTTTCAGGGGATGGCAGAGGCGGGAGCAATCCGACTGAGTCAAAGCCCTTATGCTTCACCAATGGTGATGGCAAGGAAGAAAGATGGTTCTATATGAGTGTGTATTGACTACAGACAGTTGAATGCTAAAATCACTCGAGATGCATTTCCTCTGCTCCGTATCAAAGAAGCCCTGGATGTCCTAGGAGGATCCAGATATTACTCCACAATAGATCTTACCTCAGGGTATTGGCAGGTAGAAACGGCAGAGGAGGATAAACCCAAAATGGCATTCATCACCCCTATGGAGCTGTTTGAATGTAATCAGACGCCTTTCGGTCTACTGAATGCCTGGCTACCTTCCAGAGGCTGATGATGCATGTCTTTGGGATTTAAACTTCTCATCAGTACTGATTTACATTGATGATGTCATAGTGTTCTCCCATACCTTTGAGGAGCATCTGCAGTGCCTGGAGATGGTTTTTGATAGACTCCATCAACACAATCTCAAGCTGAAGCCCAGGAAGCGTCACTTACTATGAGAAGAGGTAGGATACCTTGGGCACATAGTGTCTTGCATACTGATCAATGGCAAAAATTTGAATCATGCTTATTCTAAGGGTGTGTGACCTCCTCAAAATAAATAAAACCTGCACTACACCTTACCACCCCATGGTCAGACACACTGTTGGTGTCAGGAATTAGGGGCTGCAGCAGAATCAGTCTCTGAGCAACCTAAGGAGCGCAGCTGGCCTGATTAGCTACACCACCTGACTGGATCGAAGAGACAGCAGATCAGCTCTTAAGCCCAGCTGCAGCAACAGTTTGGCAGCTACTCAAAGCATTTGCCCATGGTTGTGATAGCTCCTGCTCCTGCCCTGTTCCAGCCCTGCTCCTGCCTTGCCTCTTTCTAAGTAACCTGGCTCTGACCTTAGGCTCCAATTCTTGACTTTTGACTTTGGCTCTGGCACCTGGCCTCTGGGTCTGACCCTGGTCTCCTACTCTCCTAATCCTGGCTACCAACTCCTGCTCTGAGCAGTAGGCATGACCAGCCACACCCAAGTCTCTGCCAGGTGGAGCATCTGAACTGTACACTCGCAGCTATGTTGTAGATGCCAGTCAACAGAAATGGGACAGTTTTCTTCCTTAGGTCATGATGGCCTACAAGACTAATGTGCAGTTGTCCCCAGGGCCGGTGCTACCATTAAGGTGAACTAGGCGGTTGCCTAGGGTGCCAAGATTTGGGGGCGCCAAAAAGCGGTGCCCCCAATTTTTTTTTACAGCAGTTCCTCCCCAGCGGGCGGTCGCTGCTCCACTTCTCCCGCCTCCCAGGCTTGTAGCGCCAATCAGCTGTTTGGCGCCGCAAGCCTGGGAGGAGGATTAGAGCGGGGGCGGTGTGCTCGGAGAGGACGTGGAGCAGAGGTGAGCTGGGGTGGGGAGGTGCCGCACGGCTCCCCGGGCTGGGGGGGTGGGGAGCTGCCGTGGGGGTGCCTCAGGGTGGGGTGGGGAGCTGCCACAGGGCTCCCCACCTCAGCTCACCTCTGCTTCGCGTCCTCCCCGAGCACGCCACCTCCGCTCTAATTCTCCCGCCTCCCAGGCTTGCGGCACCAAACAGCTGTTTGGTGCCACAAGCCTGGGAGGGGAGGAGAATTAGAGCAGGGGCGGCGTGCTCGGGGAGGACGCGGAGCAGAGGTGAGCTGGGGTGGGGAGGTACTGCATGGCTCCCCGGGGGGGGAAGCTGACGTGTGGGGGGAAAGCTGCCACGGAGGGGGGGCGCCTCAGGACGGGGTGGGGGAGTTGGAAGTTTCACCTAGGGCGCGAAACTTCCTTGCACTGGCCCTGGTTGTCCCCAGGGTACACACCATATAATGTGATGTTTGGGCATGTGACCACCCTCTAGCAGAATTGCTGGATGGGGTAGCCGAGACAGATGAGTATACTAGTCCCACCGAGTACCTAGCGCTTGACAGGCATCCTCAGCACTGCTGTCCAAGCAGTAAAGCCTCACCAGAGCCACCTAGAGACAGAAGGAGCCCTGAGATTTAAGGGGGACTGCCCAGATATACCAGGAGGGTGAACTGGTTTGGGTCCACAGAAGGAAAAGGAGTTTGAGTGCTAACTTGCAGCAAAAGTACAGGGGCTCGTACAGGCTGGTCAGCCAAGTGTCAGGTATTTTGTGCCACAATCCACTGTCCTCAATGGAAACAGTTTTGTCCTCTATTACAACAGGCTAAAACCTACTTGGGTCCTTACCCAGCTGAAGATATGATCAACTTGCCACAGCAGGGCCAAGACAAAAATTGAGAAAGCCACAGTCAGCTGAGAGGTTGACTCCCAGAGCACCGGAGAGGACTAGGCCGGGGCAAACACTAGCATGTGTCTCATTAAGTAGCAGCAAACCATCATATGGCATAGACAGGTGTGGCCTTATAAGAAGGAACAAAAATGGATGACAAAGAGAACCACCAACAGTGGGAGGTGAACCTATAACAGAGATGGTAGAACCAGTACCGGGGAAGGAATTCTGTAGTCTGGGCTGAGGCGAGCCAATGAGTGAGCAAAACACAAACGACCCAGCCATACAGGAGGACCTGAGGCCACAGAAAGAGCACAGAGCCCTCTGCTGACACCAAGACTGCCACATGGACTAGCACTATGTGTGAGGATGCATCCTTCCTCAGAGAGGAGGGCAGTATGATGGATCTGCTAAGCAGGGAACTACAAGACCCATTGGCCACCTCCCAACTGCACTTGACACTTCCCTTTCCCCTGGTCAGGTAGGGGGAGAGATCCTGAACCAGGAAGTGGCCAGGCTATGTTGGAAAGCAGCAGCCACATGGCAAGCAAGGAGCTGTGGAGAGGTTGTATGCAGAGAGGAACCCCCAGGAACTGTGGACAGAGTTCCATGTGAAACAAGCTGCCAGACATTGCAGCTGGGGGCAGGTCGATGATAGGGTTGCCAGGCGTCCGGTTTTCACAGCAGGGGCCTAAGGCTAAGACAGGCTCCCTGCCTGCCCTACCTCCGCGTGGCTCCTGGAAGCAGCCACCAGGTCCTTGCGGCCCCATGGCTTAGGGGTGACCAGGGAGTCTCCACGTGCTGCCCCTGCCCATAGTGCCAGCTCCATAGCTCCCATTGGCCAGGAACCATGACCAATGGGAGCTGTGGGGGCGGTGGTGCCTGCGGGTGCGAGGGCAGCGCACAGAGCCTCCCTGGCCACCCATGCAAGTAGGGGCCACAAGGACCTGGTGGTTGCTTCCTGGGAGCCATGGTAAGTGCTGCTGGGACCCTGCACCCTCTCCCACACCCCAACCTCCTGCCCCAGTCCTGAGCCCCCTTCTGCACCCCAAACCCCTCATCCCCAGCTCCACCCTAGAGCCCACATCCCCAGCCAGAGCCTGCACCTCCAGCCAGAGGCCTCACCTGCCTCCCACACCCCAACCCCCTGCCCCAGCCCAGTGAAAGTGAGTGAGAGTGGGGGAGAGTGCGTGACAGAGGGAAGGGGTTGGAGCAAGCAGGGGTGGGGCCTTGGGGCAAGGGATGGGGCAGGGGTGTTCAGTTTTGTGTGATTAGAAAGTTGACAACCCTAGTTGATGGGGGAGCAGCAGCAGCTGGGCAGGGAGCCAGTGCAGAGGGGCCCAATGAGAGACACTAACGGAGCCTGGCTGGAAACCTGAAAGCTCCTATTTGCTTGAACAGAGACTGCACTGCAGAGGATGTGCCAGGCACTGGCCCTGAAGGACCCTGAATCTTGCCTGGACTGCCCCAGAGCCAAACAGCAACCACTAGGCCTCACTGGGAACTGTAACTGTTTAAGCCTCTGTACCTACTGTATCTGCACCCTTTGCTGCCAGCCCTGACCCCATTCATAGAATCATAGAATCTCAGGGTTGGAAGGGACCTCAGGAGGTCATCTAGTCCAACCCCCTGCTCAAAGCAGGACCAAACCCAACTAAATCATCTCAGCCAGGGTTTTGTCAAGCCTGACCTTAAAAACCTCTAAGGAAGGAGATTCCACCACCTCCCTAGGTAACCCATTCCAGTTCTTCACCACCCTCCTAGTGAAAAAAGTTTTTCCTAATGTCCAACCTAAACCTCCCACTCTGCAACTTGAGACCATTACTCCTTGTTCTGTCATCTTCTACCACTGAGAACAGTCTAGATCCATCCTCTTTGGAACCCCCTTTCAGGTAGTTGAAAGCAGCTATCAAATCCCCCCTCATTCTTCTCTTCTGCAGACTGAACAATCCCAGTTCCCTCAGCCTCTCCTCATAAGTCATGTGCTCCAGCCCCCAATCATTTTTGTTGCCCTCCGCTGGACTCTCTCCAATTTATCCACATCCTTCTTGTAGTGTGGGGCCCAAAACTCCAAATGAGGCCTCACTAGTGCTGAGTAGAGGGGAATGATCACATCCCTCGATCTGCTGGAAATGCCCCTACTTATACAACCCAAAATGCCATTAGCCTTCTTGGCAACAAGGGCACATTGTTGACTCATATTCAGCTTTTCGTCCACCGTAACCCCTAGGTCCTTTTCTGCAGAACTGCTGCCCAGCCATTCGGTCCCTAGTCTGTAGCAGTGCATGGGATTCTTCCATCCTAAGTGCAGGACTCTGCACTTGTCCTTGTTGAACCTCATCATATTTCTTTTGGCCCAATCCTCTAATTTGTCTAGGTCCCTCTGTATCCTAGCCCTACCCTCCAGCATATCAACCACTCCTCCCAGTTTAGTGTCATCTGCAAACTTGCTAAGGGTGCAGTCCACACCATCCTCCAGATCGTTAATGAGGATGTGTTTATGAGGAAGGAAGAACCTGAAATGGAAGCTAAGATGTCACTGGTGAGCCAGCGGGAAATTCAGCCTCTCCAGCTGCATTAGCTGAGCTGTGGGGCCTGCTTAGTGCACACTGAAGGCAGAAAGCAGACCCATCCCTCCTGCTGTTGTGCTGGGAGCCTTTATTAATGATCTGGATGATGGGATAGATTGCACCCTCAGCAAGTTCGCAGATGACACTAAGATGAGGGGGAGAGGTAGATACGCTGGAGGGTAGGGATACGGTCCAGAGTGACCTAGACAAATTGGATGATTGGGCCAAAAGAAATCTGATGAGGTTCAACAAGGACAAGTGCAGAGTCCTGCACTTAGGAAGGAAGAATCCCATGCACCGCTACAGGCTGGGGACTGACTGGCTAAGCAGCAGTTCTGCAGAAAAGGACCTGAGGATTACAGTGGATGAGAAGCTGGATATGAATCAGCATGCTTGTTGCCAAGAAGGCGAATGGCATATTGGGCTGTATTAGTAGGAGCATTGCCAGCAGATTGAGGGAAGTGATTATTTCCCTCTATTCGGCACTGGTGAGGCCACATCTGGAGTATTGCATCCAGTTTTGGGCCTCCCACTACAGAAAGGATGTGGACAAATTGGAGAGAGTCCAGCGGAGGACAACGAAAATGATCACGGGGTTGGGGCACATGACTTATTAGGAGAGGCTGATGGAACTGGGCTTGTTTAGTCTGCAGAAGAGAAGAGTGAGGGGGGATTTGATAGCAGCCTTCAACTACCTGAAAGAGGATTCCAAAGAGGATGGAGCTCAGCTGTTCTCAGTGGTGGCAGATGACAGAACAAGGAGCAATGGTCTCTAATTGAAGTGGGGGAGGTCTAGGTTGGACATTAGGAAACATTATTTCACTAGGAGGGTGGTGAAGCACTGGAATGGGTTACCTAGGGAAGTGGTGGAATCTTCATCCTTAGAGGTTTTTAAGGCCCTGCTTGACAAAGCCCTGGCTGGGATGATTTAGTTGGTGTGGTCCTGCTTTGAGCAGGGGGTTGGACTAGATGATCTCCTGAGGTCCCTTCCAACCCAGATATTCTCTGATTCTATTCCTTCCCTAGCACAACAGTATATTTATGATGCATGGCCGGGGCTGGCAGTAACTGAGCTTTCTGAGTTAGTGATGATGCTACAACAACATAAGCAATGGCTTAGGCAAAGCCCTATGAGCAGGATCCTGTTGTGAAAGGGTTGTGATCCTTTCTGTGAAATGGACCCATGTCAGACAGGCAGATGTCACTCAGAGAGGGACTGATGGCCCCTGGTCAGACCAAAGTGTGCCAGGCAGAGAGCAGCAGACCAGACAGAGTGAAAACTGATTGCCAACAAAAAAAAAGTGGCAAGCGTTTAATTTAGCATGTGAGAGGTAAGAGTGGGGATTGGGGCAGCCCTAACTCACCCTCCTCAGGGAATATTGCTGTCAGACCCACCTTGCCCTGTGGTTGGAGATCCACAACGTCCCCATGCTGCCAGTGACTCTGAGGCTGAGGGTGAGGACACTGAATTAAAACTGACTCCTTTTAGTTTTGTTTTGCCCGAGGGCGGCCCTTTGACCCCACCCTCTTCCTCACCCACACTGTCTCCAACATCATTTACTCCACCGTCTTTGGGGACTGGTTTGACTAGGGAAATAAGAAGTTTGTGACTTCAATTAATCTCGTAGAGGAAAGTAGCAAGCTCTAGTGCTCTTCCTGGACAGCGGTATGTTCAGGGGTTTATTCTATTCTTCTCCTTTGTACTGGGGGAGGGGGCAGAGATTTCTTTCTTTAACTATTAATTTTCCATAAACAAGTGTTATTTCAGATTCCCATAATGGTCTCCTTCTTGTTAGGCTGCAGCTACTACAAAACCCAGCCTCAAACTTGTTTCTAAGTATTGTTTAAATTCCCAAAGAAAACATGTCATTAGCTCAGAATTAAATTTGCTTATGGATATTCACTATCAACATTATTGGTAAAAATCAAGGAAGTTGCCAGTTAAAATGTTAACATCCACACCAAGCACATGTCACATGCCTTATCACATAAGCAACATGATAGTGAATGTGATCATATTCCTCACCTCCAAAATAAACTCCTTTTCACTTCCAGCTCACAGCCACTTACCTCCACACCCCCTTCCTGAAAACCTCACTAAATGTACCAAATGAAGGGCCAAACTGTCTGCTGGCATAACTCATTCAAAATCAATTGAGTTACATTGGCAGAGAATGTGGGTCTCTTAAATTCGACCTCAGCACGACTAAAGTAAATTTCCCTTTGACAACCTATAATGTGCTACTACTTGCTAAGAAAATATGAGTTAAGATAGTGCACTTGAGTGTGATTTTTCAAGAACAGGATGTGTCTATTGTGGATGGTTTTATTTTGAAAACAATGGAGAGTCTTTTAGCTAATGTCACTGAAGTTTTTGTGTGGAATATATATGCATTGGGTAATGTGAGTTGGTAAAGTTTGCAAAGTTCTTTAGAATCTATTTAGAAAATAAGGTGTCACAGAAGACTGTGTGCTGCTGTAGTTAAGTCATTTGAGTGAATACTGAAGCCTCTCTGCCCAGGAAAACCAAGGTGTGTTTTTCTTTCAATCTTTACAGCTGTACAGTTTTTTCCTGACTCTCATGCATTACATCCTTGGGCCTTACCAGAGAATTTTTAAACACTTTGAGGAGTTGAGAACATTTGTTCTGGAGAGAGTGGAGATGCACAGAGAGTCCCTGGAGTCCAGCTGCCCTCAAGACTTCATCGATGCTTTCCTCATCAAAATAAAACAGGTAGGCGATATCCGCAGCCCTTCCCCTTTACTGGGGAGTGGGTTATAAATATCAGTGCTATTTATTTGTTAAGGAACAACAGAGTATGTGGCTTTTCAGGAGCCCCTAAAGGGAGACAAGGAAATTATAATAAAAAGGGGGAAGCCCTACTCACCTCACTCATGTAAAAGCACCTTAGTGAACAGAAATGGCCCAAAGCACTGCAATAATGCTGCTGTAATCTCCAGTACTATGGCCCATTTCTGTAGGATTTGTAAAGCGGTGCCAGGCGGGTCACATATTGGGTAGAAAATGAGACTTCTTTGGCTTGTGACAATAGATCCGATGCTTTTACAATCAATTTTCAACCATCTCTACCAAACCTTTCTGCAGGAGCAACAGAATGGCCAGTCGGAATTTACTACTGAGAGCTTGTTAAGAAGAACATTAGGCTTATTCTTTGCTGGAACAGGGACATTGTTCCTTCTCCAGCACCTACACGGAGGCATGGACAGGTGGAGCGCGTAGGAGCTGGAGGGGGGCCATGCCACAGCTTCCGGGAGCCACGTGGAGTGGCCCCCGACCCTGCTCCCTGGCTGAAGCACCAGAGAGGGGCCATGCCACAGCTTCCGGGAGCTGTGCCTTGTTACCTGCATAAAATTCTCTGTTATTCACACACTCAAGGGCACCCACCTTTACCCAGTTCCTAGGGCTCAAGGCGTAACTCTCTTAATTTAGACACCCCCTCCTTTTCCCAGATCCTAGGGTTCCAGGCGAAAAGCACCTAACTTTACCCCTCTGTGGGCTACGGGCTCTACTCCTCCATGAGCTCCGGGCAAACACCCTTTCCCTGTGCACTCAGGGCTTAATCTTGTGTGGATTTACAGGTCTTTTACCAGTGAAAGAGCCTTACACAGCAATATCCTACAAAACCTCTATTTATTAATAATCACCAAAAACAGACTGCACACACTACACATACAGGGCTCACCACTCCCAATAAGCAGGTGAACTTTTCTTGATGGCCAGTCAGGATCAGTTTCTTCTGGGGGACTCCAGTTTCTGCATGGTGTCATTGGCAGAGTGTTGAGGTCTGGCAGCTCTGATCTTTGAGGCTGTGTCCTGGAGTTGGTTCCCAAAGAATTTCCTTTTGGACCCCAGTTTATATTGTGTAATTTGAGTCCTGTTTAGCTGTACCTTAACCAATCATTATACTAAAATTTTACTAACCAATCCTAACACAGTGTAACAAAATTCTATAACCAATCCTATCCCACCACCTTAATTAATTTACACCTAGCAAAATTAATTATGTAACAGACAGAAACAATTAAAGAACCAGAGACCATACATATAAACAATAGGAAAGTGGGGACCATAATGACAAAACAATAAAGAAATATAGGCTATGAGAGAGATTCTCGACAGGCCCTCATCCTACTGCGCAATCCCGTCTGAGAGACTATTCTCATACTTCAAGGGGGTGTTTGACCGCTTAGCTCAGAATGACAGGGAGCATCCAGAGTGCCTTCATCCTCTACTCCAGATTGACTATGCAGAGGACCTGCAACAAGATTTTACATCACAGGAAGTAGAGACCAGAATCACAAAGACCAAAAAGACAGCCCCAGGAAAAGATGGCATTTGCTACAACTTCCTGAAAAAACGAGACCCCAGTTGCCTGGTATTAACTGTCATTTTCAACAAATGCAAACAGTTCCACTGTACTCCCAGCTCCTGATTAGGGGACTGGAACACATGACTTATGAGGAGAGGCTGAGGGAACTGGGATTGTTTAGTCTGCAGAAGAGAAGAATGAGGGGGGATTTGATAGCTGCTTTCAACTACCTGAAAGGGGGTTCCAAAGAGGATGGATCTAGACTGTTCTCAGTGGTAGCAGATGACAGAACAAGGAGTAATGGTCTCAAGTTGCAGTGGGGGAGGTTTAGGTTGGATATTAGAAGAATTAAAGCGCATTGTCACTCCTGCAATGCAACCTTAACTCTGCCCCCCGTCCCTAACCCTAGAGCTGGCAATAGACACTGGGAATGGTTCAGGAAGGGTGGTGCAAAGTTTAATATACTACCAAAGGAAGAGCAGGATTCTTCATCTCTTCAATTCTACAAGCCAAGACTGGCTGCCTTTCAGGAAGATGATTTATTCAAACACAAGGTATTCAGCTCAATACAGCAGTAACCAGATGAAATGGTATGGCCTGTGGATACGAGGAAGGTGAGAGAACATGCCATTGTTTGTGCTGTATTTAACACACTGCAATACCAGCATTGATTTACATGCACTCCCTCCAGCTGTGTGCACCATGTCAGCTGTAGCTGTAACTGAAGGGTAGACGGATAAGCTGGAGCAGCTTGGCAGAGCTGTGGCTGTGATATGAAGGAAGATGCATGTGAACCTTGAAGGACCAAGTCTCCCTCATAGCAGCGCTGAGTGTTGTAGGTTGTATAAGTATACATGCACAAGGGTGTGTTCTCACCAGGAGGATTGTCAGCAGTCTGGTACCATATATGTTAATTGTCACCAGGGCTTAGTGAGGGGTAAGTGATGGCAGTGACTCAAGGAATCCTCAGGGCCTAGCTAATGTGGGGTAATGTTTTGCATCTCTGTGGGGTCATCTACATGGCAAAACAAAATAACCTGCAGCAGCAAAACCACTACAGTGTCTACACTGCAAAATAAAAAAAACCTATGCATCAGCGACTCTTAGAGTCTGTGTCTAGACACGTGGGTTGGAGGGTTCACACTACAGCACTGAAAACAGACATGCAGATATTCCAGCTTGAGCTGGAGCCTGGGCTCCAAAACCTGGTGAGCCTGGGCTCCAGTCTGAGCAGGAATGTTTATGCTGCTATTTTTGGCCCTGGGAGCCCGAGTCTCTAGACCTAGGCTCTGAGAGTTGCTGATGCATGGGTTTTTTGGTTTTACAGTGTAGACACCCCTGAGATGGTTTGTGTGGAGCAGGGTCGGTGGTTAGTTGTGGGTCAGCTGTAAAGAGCTTCTGTTCCCTCACTGGACTTAACTTTAGCAAAGAGAAGATATTAGACTTTGTGCTATCCTGTGATGTGCTCTGTTTCCAAAGTGTTCTGTAGCGGGGAGGGCAGAGTGTTAGCATGTGTGTCACTGACATGTCGGGCTGTTGCTGAAACAGGGCAGAGTTGAGGTTGCATTGTGGGAGTGACGTGAACCTTAACTCTTCATTTCACCTTCTAATATCCGAGGGGACAGGAATCCTTACCCAGCGAGGTCACATTCTCATAGTTCTGCATGATGTTGTGAAAGTTACTAGTAACCCCCCTTAACAACTAGCAGGCGGCCAGTAGGGGGAAGCAGAAGCCTCACGTAACACAGTGACCTAAACTTTTTAACTATCTTTTCTCTTTTGCCTCAAAGCAAAAAATCTTGCTCCAAGCCAGTTTTTACTAACCAAATAACAGAAGCACGGGGTTTAATACCCACCAATAAAGTGTTAACACGGCATGGTCTTTATCTAAAAATGTATAAAAAGCTTGTAAAACTTGTGTGCAGTAAAGCCTTCTGTATCTATTACAAAGCTCTACTTTCTTCTGCAAAATAAAGCATTTTTCCTTATCCCTGTCAGGCTGTTATTGGCTCTCAGCTAGGCAAACCCAATATTTCGGTAACAATGTCTCTGTAGAGGGATCTCTGAGCAAGGGTCCAGCAGAGCCCACTCCTCCTTGGTGAAATACACAGCCACCTCCTCGAAGGTCACCGGCCCCTGAAAGAGCAAGAGCCCCCCACTCAGTACCTGCTTCCCCAGAGACAGCCCCCTAGTCATGGGGGAGCAGAGCCAGGAAAATGGAAGCTCTACAGTCCCCACTGTCCCACCCTCTCCCTGCTCAGAGAAGCCAGGAGGCATCAGGGTGAGGAGAGAAAGACAGAGCCCCTCGTTCCTCCCAGCAGACAGAGGGGGCAGGGTCTTCACATTCATCACACACCTATTAGCCAGAGGCTGACGCAGCCAATGGAGCCCCTGGCAGGGTCCATGGACAGCCCCAGGATAGGAATCTCAACACCCTCCCTATTGACAGCAGCAGTACATGAGGAGACAGGACATGTCCCCTGAGCCGCACTGGTAGGTGCGCTCTTCATAGGTCATAGGGGCCTCTGGTTAGCAGGGTCAGGTGTCAGCACTGGAAGCCTGGTAAATTTTCCCAGCCCAGTTTAACAGATTTGTTTCCTGTTCCAAAAATTAGGGAATTTCCACCCCCAAACTCTATGGGTCTGTTCCTAAAATTTAGGCTTCAGGTTAAACTAGTCCCAGCAGGTTTGTCACACCGTGTTCCCCTCCCTTTCTATAGCCTGTGTATTTCCTGCCCCCTCCCACTCCCATCCCCACACAAAGATCCCCATCCTAAGTATTTACTGTACCTCTCCCTCCAGCAGGAACCTGCCAGTACCTCCCCCATAATCCCTACCTGAACTGGCTCTTTGCAGTCATTTCTCTTTCTTGTTCCCTTAAAGGATGAGGTGATCTGGAGCAAAACATGGACATTGCTCTGCAGCCTGTCAGGGCAGGAAGGGCAAATGGGGAGATTTCAGAACAGGCTTTAGTTAATTTCACATCATAATTCTCCCCAGACCTTTTCCCCGAAGGCAGCCCTTCTAGACTCTGCCATGCAAATAAAAGAAATATCCCAAACACAAGACCTGCTGGTAATGGGGGGACCTGAGCTGCCCAGATATCTGTTGGAAAAGTAACATAGCCAAACACAAATGTCCACTCAGTTCTTTGAATGCATTGGGGATACCTTTTTGTGCCAGAAGAAGTAACCAGGCTCACAGGGAGTCACAGGTGCCAGCTTCCTCCAGGCCCCAAGGGTGCTCAACCCCCTGCTCTGCCCCAGGCCCTGCCCCCACCCAACCCCTTTCCCCAAGCCCCCACCCCCACCCTGCCTCTTTCTGCCCCCGCTCCACCCCAGGCACTGCCCCCACCTCTTCTCCCAAGCCCCCACCCAGTTCTGACTCCTCCCCACAGTGCACCCCATCCCCGCTTCTCCTCTTCCTCCCCCAGTGCCTCCTGCACACCATGGAATGGCTGATTGTGGCAGCTGGGAGGTGCTGGGATGGGGAGGAGTTGATCGGTGGGGCCTCCGGCAGGTGAGAGACGCTGGGAGGTGAGGGGGAAGCTGGCTGCTGGTGAGTGCTGAGCACCCACTAATTTTTTTCCAGGTCTGGAGCCCCCACGGAGTTGGTGCCTTTGCAGGGAGTAACGGATTATGACCCTGAAGGTTGAAGGCAATTTGGGTGAAATGGCTAATGAAATCAGCAGCACAGGAGCTAGCAAACAGAGCTGAGAACATAGATGTTTGAATGGCAGTTTTGGGGATGTGATGTGTAGTGTTCTGGCTTTGTTGGGGGGGGTTGGTTTTTTTATTTTTTTCTTCTTGACGGGACCTTAGGCAGGAGGGCTATGAAAGATACAGAGGAAGCAGTGGGAGTGACCCAAGGAACGGAAGAGACAATGAAGATGACTGGATGTGGAAGCTTCTTCCTGTACATTATTGTGGAATGGTACCCGAAAAGAGCTTTGTTTGTATGAAATGCTGCTGATGGAAGGGAAGATCTGAGGTGTGAAGATGCAGGTGGAAACTATGGTTGAGTTTTGAATGGGAGTCAGCAGATGATGAAGGGATGACAAGAGGAGGTCATTGCAAGCGGGACTGGAGAACTGTGAGGGGAGACTGCTGAGTGAGGAATGCAGTTAGTGAAAGAATGTGACTAAGGGTACGTCTACACTACGGGATTATTCCGATTTTACATAAACCGGTTTAGTAAAACAGATTGTATAAAGTCGAGTGCACGTGGCCACACAACGCACAGTAATTCGGCGGTGTGCGTCCGTGGTCCGAGGCTAGCGTCAATTTCCGGAGCGTTGCACTGTGGGTAGCTATCCCGTAGCTATCCCATAGATCCTGCAGTCTCCCCCACCCCTTGGAATTCTGGATTGAGATCCCAGTGCCTGATGGGGCAAAAATCATTGTCGCGGGTGGTTCTGGGTACAGCCTCACCCCTCCCTCTGTGAAAGCAGCAGACAACCGTTTCGCGCCTTTTTTCCTGTGCAAACGCCATAGCACAGCAAGCATGGACCCTGCTCAGCTCAATACCGCAATTGTGGACGTTTTAAACACATCGCGCATTCTCGTGCAGTCTATGCTGAACCAGGCCCTGCAAAGCCAGGCGAGGAAGAGGCGGCTACGGCAGCGCGGCGATGAGAGTGATGAGGACATGGACACTGAATTCTCTCAAACCGCGGGGCCCTGCACTTTGGAGATCCTGATGGTAATGGGGCAGGTTCTAGCCATTGAACACCAATTTTGGGCCCGGGAAACAAGCACACACTGGTGGGACCGCATAGTTTTGCAGGTGTGGGACGATTCACAGTGGCTGCGAAACTTTCGCATGCGGAAGGGCACTTTCATGGAACTTTCTGACTTACTTTCACCTGCCCTGAAACGCCATAATACCAAGATGAGAGCAGCCCTCACAGTGGAGAAGCGAGTGGCAATAGCCCTCTGGAAGCTTGCAACGCCAGACAGCTACCGGTCAGTCGGGAATCAATTTGGAGTTGGAAAATCTACTGTGGGGGCTGCTGTGATGCAAGTAGCCAAAGCAATCATTAAGCTGCTGCTACGAAAGGTTGTGACTCTGGGAAACGTGCAGGCCATAGTGGATGGTTTTGCTGCAATGGGATTCCCTAACTGTGGTGGGGCGATAGATGGAACCCATATCCCTATCTTGGCACCGGAGCACCAGGGCACCCAGTACGTAAACCGCAAGGGGTACTTTTCAATGGTGCTGCAAGCACTGGTGGATCACAAGGGACGTTTCACCAACATCCACGTGGGATGGCCGGGAAGGGTTCATGACGCTTGCGTCTTCAAAAGCACTACTCTATTTAAACGGCTGCAGCAAGGGAATTACTTCCCAGACCAGAAAATAACAGTTGGGGATGTTGAAATGCCTGTCGTTATCCTGGGGGACCCAGCCTACCCCTTGATGCCATGGCTCATGAAGCCATACACAGGCAGCCTGGACAATGGTCAGGAGCTGTTCAACTACAGGCTGAGCAAGTACAGAATGGTGGTAGAATGTGCCTTTGGCCGTTTAAAGGTGCGCTGGCGCACATTACTGACTCGCTCAGACCTCAGCCAAACCAATGTCCCGTTTGTTTTTGCTGCTTGCTGTGTTCTCCACAATCTCTGTGAGAGTAAGGGGGAGACATTTATGGTGGGGTGGGAGGCTGAGGCAAATCACCTGGCCGCTGATTACGCGCAGCCAGACACCAGGGAGATTAGAAGAGCACACCAGGAAGCGGTGCGCATCAGAGAAACTTTGAAAATGAGCTTCATCAATGGCCAGGGTAGGGTATGACTGCTGTGTTTGTTTCCCCTTGATGAACCCCCACCCCCCTTGATTGACTCATTCCCTGTAAGCAACCCACCCTCCCCCTTCGATTACAGCTTGCTTAAGGAAATAAAGTCAGTATCATTTAAAAATCATGTATTCTTTATTAATTCATTATAAAAAGAGGGAGATAACTGAGAAGGTAGCCCGGGTGTGGTTTGGGAGGAGGATAGGAGGGAAGGAAAAGGCCACTAAAAAATTTTCACAGTAATGATAGCCTTTTGGTTGGGCTGTCCACGGGGGTGGAGTGGGCGGGTGCACGGAGCCTCCCCCCACACGTTCTTACATGTCTGGGTGAGGAGGATGTGGAACATGGTGAGGGGTGAGGGTGGTTATACAGGGGCTGAAGCAGCACTCTGTGATCCTGCTGCCGTTCCTGAAGCTCCACCAGACGCCGGAGGATGTCAGTTTGATCACGCAGCAGCCCCAGAGTTGCATTCTGCCACCGCTGATCTTCCTGCCGCCACCTCTGATCTTCCTGCCGCCACCTCTCATCTCGGGCATCCCTCCTGTCCTCACGTTCACTGGCATCTTTCCTGTAATTTGATACCACCTCCTTCCACTCATTCAGATGAGCTCTTTCATTGCGGGTTACTTCCATTATATCCGAGAACATTTCATCTCGTGTCTTCTTTTTCCTCCGCCTTATCTGAGATAGCCTTCGGGACGGAGGAGGGAGGCTTGAAAAATTTGCAGCTGCATGAGGGAGGGAAAAAAGGGAGAGAAGTATTTTAAAAAGATACATTTTACAGAACAATGGTTATACTCTTTCACAGTGAACAGTACTATTCACCTTACATAGCACATGTGATTTCACTACAAGGTCGCATTTTGCATCTTAATATTGAGTGCCTGCGGCTCTGGTGTTACAGATCTCACAGACACAGGTCCGGGCATCAGAATTCAGCTTGCATGCTGCCATGGTAAGCCACTGTCTTTTGGCTTCTGCAGTGCTTTACCCCTCCCTCCACCGCATGGCTGGTACCATGAAAGCTCACTGCTAATCACCCCCCTTCTCCCCCACCGCGTGGCTGTTAGCTGGGAAGATCCCTGCTAACCAAACGCGAAAAAGCTCATCGGTATTTCACTCCACCCCTCCACCCGCTTGGCTACGTGCAAGAAAGGATTTTTTTTTAAGCTGCAGTCCACGAACCCAGTAGGAAAATGGCCATTTCTGTCCCCTTAATTAAATTCCTGATTTTCAACCAGGTTACCCTGAACGATATCACTCTGCTGAGGATAACACAGAGAGATAAAGAACGGATGTTTCTTGAATGCCAGCAATCACCGGGACCATACGCAGCTATGCTTTGCCATGCAATGATACCTGATTACTTGCTACATGCATGGCGTGGTAAAGTGTCCTACCATGGTGGACGGAACAAGGCTGCCTTGCCCAGAAACCTTCTGCAAAGGCTTTTGGAGTACCTCCAGGAGCGCTTTATGGAGATGTCCCTGGAGGATTTCCGCTCAATCCCCAGACATGTTAACAAACTTTTCTAAGTAACTTTACTGGCTGCGAATGCATCCCAAGTCCTCAGGGCAAATCAATCATTAAAAAACGCTTGCTTAAAAAACAATGTTTGATATTTACAAAGGTACACTCACCAGAGGTCCCTTCCATGGCTTCATTGTCTGGGATAGTGGCTTGGGAGGGCTGGGAGGGTAATTCCGTCTGGGTCAGAAAAAGCTCCTGGCTGTTGGGGCTAAAGGAGTGCTGTGTGCTCTCTGCAAGGTCATCCTCCTCTTCCTCCTCCTCATCTTCCCCGTCCGCATAATCCTCAGCCATGGCAGAGATTACAACCCCCACCTCAGAATCCACGGATAGGGGTGGGGTAGTTGTGGCACAGCCCCCTAAAATTGCATGCAGCTCAGCGTAGAAGCGGCATGTTTTTGGCCCTGCACTGGACCTTCTGTTTGCTTCTTTGGTTTTCTGGTAGGCTTGTCTGAGCTCCTTAACTTTCACTCTGCACTGCACTAGCTAGCGTCAAGCTATGACCTTTTTCCATCACAGCCTTGGAAATTCTTTCAAATACTTTTTCATTTTGTCTTTTGGAACGCAGTTCTGTTAGCACTGAATCCTCTCCCCATATAGCGATCAGATCCAGTACCTCCCGTGTAGTCCATGCTGGAGCTCTTTTTCGATTCTCAGGAGACTGCATGGTTACCTGTGCAGATGAGCTGTGCGTGGTCACCTGTGCTGATGAGCTCTCCACGCTGGGCAAGCAGGAAATGAATTTCAAAAGTTCTCAGGGCTTTTCCTGTGTACCTGGCCAGTGCATCCGAGTTCAGATTGCTGTCCAGAGCGGTCACAGTGGTGCACTGTGGGATACCGCCCGGAGGCCAATACCGTCGATTTGTGGCCACACTAACCCTAATCCGATATGGTAATACCGATATTAGCGCTACTCCTCTCGTTGGGGTGGAGTACAGAAACTGGTTTAAAGAGCCCTTTATAGCGATATAAAGGGCCTCGTAGTGTGGACGGGTGCAGCATTAAATCGGTTTAACGCTGCTAAAATCGGTTTAAACGCGTAGTGTAGACCAGGCCTTTAACATGCTGTAAGCTGTGGAATCAGCCAGATATTAGCTCCCCAGAGGCAACAGCAAGGAAAGTAACCAACACCTGGGTGGGGTGTTAAACAACCATCAGCAACCATTGTCCAGCAAGGGAGCTACAATTCAGTGACTCACATGCACTGGGCCACACCAAGGGAATTTCTCAACCTTGCCTGGAGACTCAGCAATGCCCCCAGACGTACCTGGACTTGTGCTCCCCAAGCACATGGGACTGAGGTTATAAAACAGAACACAGTGGCCACATGTGGGGCCTTTCTCCTTCACCCTCCTATGCTGCAAGCAACAAGGACACTCTGAAAACTCCAGCTGAGGGGACTGGCCCAGATTTCTGTTTTGAGCAGGGGGTTGGACTAGATCAGGGCTGCCCAGAGGGGGGGGCAAAGGGGGCAATTTGCCCCGGGCCCCGGGCTCCGCAGGGGCCCCCAAGAGAAGAGCGGAGGCTCCCTCCCCGGCCCCTCTCCTGGAGCCTCAGCGCATCAAGCGCCGAGTCTCCGGCCCGAGCCCCTGAGCCCCGCCCCGATCCGAGCCGCGTGATGAGGGGGCGTGGCTGGGAGCTCCAACGGGGCCTGAGCCCCGCCCCGCTCAGAGCGGCGTGGGGAGGGGGCGGGGCTGCGAGCTCCGGGCTGAGCTCCCAGCCCCGCCCCCTCACCACGCGGCTCTGAGCGGGACGGAGCTTTGGCCCCGCCGGAGATGCACTCGGGTAAGAGGCTGGGGCCGGGGCTGGGGGGAAGCGGGACCCACCACCGCCGCCGAAGCGCAGCCCGGTCTTCGGCGGCGGGGGGCCCCTTCTGTTCCAGGACCCGCCGCCGAAATGCCCCGAAGGCCCGCGGCGGGGACCCCCCCCCGCCACTGAATTACCGCCGAAGACCGGGCTGCGCTTCGGCGGCAGCGGGTCCCGCTTCGGCGGTAATTCGGCGGCGGGGGGGCCCCGCCGCGGGTCTTCGGGGCACTTTGGCGGCGGGTCCCGGAACGGAAGGGCCCCCCGCCGCCGAAGACCCCGGGCCCCCGGAATCCTCTGGGCGGCCCTGGACTAGATGACCTCCTGAGGTTCTTTCCAACCCTGATATTCTATGATTTCAAGGGTGAAATCTGAGTACTATGAACTGCAATATCCAGTGGGGTGAGAAAAACTGCTTAGTCTAGTTGTTGTCCGACTAATAGGGTTGAGAATTTAGACTGCATGCTTACATTTTATTTCTTTTGGTAACTAACTCTGACTTTTTGCCTATCACCTAATAACACTTAAAATCTATCTTTTGTAGTCAATAAATTTGTTTAACTGCTTATCTTTACCAATACGTTTGCCTGAAGTGTGTGATAAATCTGCTCAGGTTTTGCAAGGCTGGTGTATATCCACTTTCCATTGGTGAAGTGGTGAGCCAATTGACAAATCTGCACTACCCATCTTGAGCAGTGCAAGATGGTATATTCCTGAGGTACAGTGCTGGGAGTTGGGGGGATTTAGCTATGGTGCCTTTCTCTGTGTGATTCATGAGTGGCTTTTGGAGCATTCATGCAATCTAGCTGGGTGTGGGGTCTCCACATGCTGTTGTGCTGAGTGATAACAATGCCTGGAGGGGTTTGCTGCTGGTCACTAGCAAGGCATTGTGAGAGACAGCCCAGGCTGGAAAGAGTGAAGGGGGCACAGCAATCTCACAGTCCCAGGCTGCACCCCGGGGATCCCGTCACACCCCTGTACCAGGCTGCCTCCCTGAACACAGCCAAGAAACTGAAGCAGACTGCTAGACTTAATTAGAGGTGAGGTTCCAAGAACTACATTGAGTGGGGGCAAACTAAGTAGGGCCCGTCAGGCGCAGGAGAGACCTCTCAAAAGACCATACCAGGAGCTGGGGACAGAACCAAATCAGCTGGAAGGAAGAATTTATCAGAAACATGTGAACAATAATTGGGAATTGGTGAAGAACACTTTACTAGAAGCCAAAAGAGTCACAATTCAGGAAGAAGGTTAAAAACCAGGGTTGTGAGGCACCTGCTGCCACCTGCCCTTAGTTGGGGGAAGCCTGGTCTATCCGTTCCCCAACTCCACTGGCCATAGGCAACACAAATGATTCCCTCTAGGCCTTGCAGGCACAGCTGTTACTCTACAGGCGAGCAACTGGCACCCCCTTTCCCTTGAGCCCTCCCAGCAGCCCTGTAGTGTGTCCACCCCCTGGTCCACTAGATGCTCACAGTGTTCACAGAATTGCTGATTGTAAAGAAACAGAACACCTCAGCTTAGCAGTTCCACCACAGATCACCGCTCCGCTTACCACCCAGCACGTACTTTCTTGTGAACTCATGGACAAGGTTAACCAAGTGCAGACACTTAAGTAGAAGTATTGGAAGCAAATGGTTACATATAAATAATGACATGCATCCTTAGACTTAATTAACCAGATACTTTCTTGTCTAGTAGAGCAATGCTCACACAAATCCTTGCAGCACTTTACAGCCAGGCTGGATGTAACCCTCTTTTCATGAGACACGTGCACTCTCTGTTTGCATCCTCATTGAAGAATTCAGCGTGGTCCTTTGCACTTCAAGGTACACCAGAAGAATCCTTTGTCTCTATTCATAAACAGGACATAAACACCCTATTGTTTGGTTCATCCTTTAGATTTCCTCTCTTGTAGATTTTGTGATCTCTTATTTTTCCCTGGCTCAGTATGCAAATACACATAGAGTGGGAGGCATTCAACACACACTAAAC
This sequence comes from Mauremys mutica, assembly GCF_020497125.1. Classification (NCBI taxonomy): domain Eukaryota; kingdom Metazoa; phylum Chordata; order Testudines; family Geoemydidae; genus Mauremys; species Mauremys mutica. Next base: position 54,386,817 of record NC_059078.1, on the reverse strand, counting down.
AATGGACAGGCAGGGAGATAAGTGTCTGTAACCTCTTGCCTGAAAGGAACATTCCTGAGAGATGTCACTTCCTGGTGATCTGCCTTAACTCCAGGACCTTAAGCTCGGGGTTCAGCTGATCGCCATATTTGGGGTCGGGAAGGAATTTTCCTCCAGGGTAGATTGGCAGTGGTCCTGGAGGTTTTTCGCCTTCCTCCGCAGCATGGGGCAGGGGTCGCTTGCTGGAGGATTATCTGCTACTTGAAGTCTTTAAATCAGGATTTGGGGACTTCAACAGCTGAGTCAAGGGAGAGAATTATTTCAGGAGTGGGTGGGTCAGCTTTTGTGGCCTGCATCTTGCGGGAGGTCAGACTAGATGATCATAATGGTCCCTTCTGATCTTAAGTTCTATGATTCTATGATTCTATGAAATTTTAGTATCGATACATAATTTCTTAAATATTATCCATAGATATATTTTGCAATAATTATGACAACTACTGGCTCTAGGTAGAGACCTCACACCCCATCCTTCAATGAGATGTTATGCACATATCCAACCCAGAAGATACCCTGATAACCCTATGCTCCCATCCCATTGTGCCCTCTGCCAGTTGTCACCAAGGGGTCTGTGGGTCACAATCAGAAACTAGGTATTGTAAAAAATAAAGAAGAGAACCAAAGGGACACAAGGAGAAATCTATGGTCAGCAGAGTTAAAGAGAATAGTATGGATTTTTAAAGTATATTAAGAACAAAAAGAATCCTAACAATCATATTGATCCATTACTAGGTGGAAATGGTAGAGTTAATAATAATGTAGAAAGGGCAAGAAGTTTTCAATAACTATTTCTATTCAGTAGTTGGGAAAAAACAGATGACGTAGTCATATAATCTAATAACATGCTTTTCATTCCATTAATAGCTCAGGAAGATGTTAAACAGCAGCTACAAATGTTAGACATTTTTAACTGAGTAGGACTGGATAAATGCATCCAAGAGTTTTAAAAGAGTTGGCTGAGGAGCTTGCTGCCCCATTAATGTTGATTTTCAAAAAGTCTTGGAATACCAGAAAAGTTCCAGAAGACTGGAAGAAAGGTAATATTGTGCCAATATTTATGTAACCCCAAGGAGCTCACCTAGGTTCCTGAAGCGCTGTGTGCATGTAACTCAGGGAGAGGAATGTTGTCCCTGGTAGGGATGGGGAGCCAATGGCAGACTCAGAATCTGCTTGGAGAGAGGAGAGATGCTATGTAGAACAGGGGCCCCTGTTGGCATGGGGAAGGATAGCAGGCAAGCTTGGAGGAGGGGGCAGAGTCAAATAACTGACAAGGGAAAGCCCAGGAAGAAGAACTAACCTGAGCAATAGGAAGTAAGATGCCTTCCCCTGGGAGGCCTGGAGGGGGAAGAAGTTGTTCTGGAGCAGTCTGGAGTCAGGCAGGCAAAGAGCAGGACTGGCTGGTGAGGGGCAGGGCTGGTGAGTCCAGGCCTGCATGCAGGTTCCCTCTGAGAACTGGCCTCTGGGGACTTGGAAGCCACATCCCTCAGCTTGAGTCATTCCTGCTCCAAGGTGACTCCCACTTTAGAGAGTTTTATTGGGAAAACTCCTCACCCCCTCCGCCAGCCCAGTGGAGTTACCCCACCCCGTTACCTACATCACCACACGGCCAGCTCTGCTCTGACCACTGGTCCAGGGCTGCCACCTGCTGTGAGTGTATCTAAGTGCTGGGGTGGGAGACTAAAGTTAGGATTTTAGTAGTTTTGTAACCTGCACCCTGAGCCCCGCCTTCCTCTGTGGTGAGGGAAATCCTGTCACCAGCCGCAGCCTGACTCCTGCATGGAGAGGCTGCCTGTCAGCAGCGACCATCAGCCCTCTGCAGGGACTGAGGAGTACAGAGCCATCTCTGAACCGGAGGATCATTTACAGAGTTGTGAGTTAGTTAATCAGGGGAATTGTTTGGGAGACTCCACCTTACTCCCTGAACTGTGTTCTCTGAGTGCTGCCGGTTAAACCTGTGAAGGGACTTGCCACCTTATTCCACTTGGGAGTCTTTTGGGCTGTACTGAACCCAGTCAGCTACATCTCTCACTGCTGCACAGAAGATAATATGGTCACAGGTCATCAAGGGCCCCTGCAAGGTACATGTACCAATGGGACCCTGATTTTTAGAGGAAATTCACTGTTACTATCAGCGTGGGCACTGGTGATGCTGAGAATAGTGTTTTACCATGTGTTATACTGTATTTACCTCCTGTTTAATATAATTACTGTGCTGAATATATTGTATGTGTTTGTGTTATTTCTTGGGAGTCTCCAACTATTTGGCAAGTAAGTGGGGGTTACCCTGTGATCAGAAATTTCCTCCCAAGCTGCCCTGGTTACCCTGCCAGGAAGGAATGAGGGGGGTGGATGCACTGCCAAATAAATTCATATGGGAAGAAAATAAAGAAGTAACATGCTGCTGAGTGGGAGGCAGGATCCAGAAGAACCCAGCCTGTCCATCAAAACCCCTAAGGAGATTGGTGCTAAAGGAGGTAACCCGGGTGGACAAGGGACACTACATTTAAAAAGGGGATCAACCTAGACCTGTAAGGGGTTGTGTCACCCCCTGCCCTACAACTCAGGGTGCCATAAATGCTATACTGCTGTGATGCATAACCCAGGCACCAACAGCCAGCATACAAGTCACACCCTGGCTTCCACTACCTAGTTACAGTTTGAAGAATGATCCTAACACCCTCCCCAGTCTGGAATTTTCCCCGAACTATCTCTCTGCCGCATCCAGCCCTCTCCTGGAACACTCACAGAGGCTATTAAGTTCTCTGTTCCTTTACAGAGATAGAAACAGCAACTTGTTATCACTCACTTCAGTTCACACAAAGCACTGGTTTGGTTTAAATACAAAGTAAAACAAATTTGTTTAATCATAAAGAGATTGTGTTTGAGTTAAAGTAAAAAGGATAAAGATAGAAAGGGTTACAAACAAGCAAAAGTAAAAATACGCTATCTAATGGTGACAGGTTTCAGAGTGGTAGCTGTGTTAGTGTGTATCAGCAAAAACAACGAGGAGTCCTTGTGGCACCTGATGCATCTGATGAAATGGATTCTAGCCCACAAAAGCTTATGCCCAAATAAATGTATTAGTCTCTAAGGTGCCACAAGGACTCCTTGTTGTTTTTGCTATCTAATGGCTAATTCCTAACTTAACAAGCTGCAGTCTTTGTTCAAGGTAGTTACCTCACCAGTCTTCCATTCCCAGCAATGGTTAACTATCTCTCAGTCAGGATCCCAATAGAGTCAAAGGCACTGTCTTTCTTTGTGTCCTCAGGCGAAGGTTAACTTAGGGGTTCTCTGCTCCTCTCTTTATAGTCACATAAACCTTTGAAAAGTATTGCTCCCACATTTCATTGACCTTGCTTCAAGAGGCAGGAAGGCTTCCTTGAAGAGCAGTCTCCATTCCCCCATTGGCTTTGTTTGCCTGGCAAGAAAATGTACTTTTCTTTTTCTTTGATCACACCTTACTCAACTTACATGGGAGACACAGTCAGGCAGGCAGAACTGCATTCCTTTGTCTGGAAAAAACTGTTTATCAATTCCCCCATGACATGCCTGGTTTAGACACATTTTAGTCATAATTCCAGCATAGCTGTATAATCCTTTGTGGATTAACCAGATATATGTCATGCAAGAATATTAATGAGCTGTGAGTTATCAGTTTTCCAGTGATATATTATGTGACATCTTTAAGATACCAATTAGAACAACAGTTATCTGGGGTACACTGGACTGGACAGGCCATCTGGAACTCGCTGCTATATACCAGGGAGCCCCTTGCCTTCTGGCATAGGAATGATCTTAGGGTCACACTGGCCTGTACTGTACTTAGGGTCATTACTGGCCTGTAAGTAAGACATCAATCCCAGGCAAGATAATGGAGCATCTGATATGAGACTCAGTTAATAAAGAATGAAATAGTATGCTATAATTAATGCTAAACAGGACAGGTTTATGGAAAATAGATCCCATCAAACTAATTTGATCTCTTTCTCTTTGATGAGATTACAAGTTTGCTTTATAGATATACTTTTCTAAAAGATCTGAGTCAAGATTTATGTTGGGGAAGTTTTATGGTCCGTGTCATACGGCGTCAAGTATCAGAAGGGTAGCCGTGTTAGTCTGGATCTGTAAAAAGCGACAAAGAATCCTGTGGCACCTTATAGACTAACAGACGTATTGGCGCATAAGCTTTCGTGGGTGAATACCCACTTCGTCAGACGCATGTGGTGGAAATTTCTAGGGGCAGGTATTTCCAAACAGGTTGGCTCTAGCAGGAGGGTCTCCAGTAATCTCATAGTGGAGTGTACTGTGTGTTTTGAGACTGTAGTTTAATGAGGATCCCTGCACAGTGATCACACACAATGTTCCCTCTAATTTTTTCCATCCATGTGTGGAATTAATTTTGTTATCTGCATCAATATCGAGGTAATGTGCAGATGTGCACCATCAATAGAAACAAAGCCCCTAGATATAATATATATTTTTAAAAAGTTAGCATAGGAATAATTACTCCAGCCAGGACAGGTTAGGCATTTTAGAGCTCACTACTCAAAAGAATTAAATTTAAGCATAAGAGAGAAATAAAAATTATGACATGCATAGACCAGTCTAAAAACTAAAATAACAGACTTTGAAAGAATAAAATTACAGAGAATATGTGTGCATTGCAGGAAGTACCAAGAAGTAACAACAACAATAATACAAGTATGTTTTGGGAGGTGAGTGTGAAAGAGAGTGTGTGTGTGTGTATGAGAGAGAGAGAGAGAGAATGTGTCTGTGAGACAGAGTGTGAGTGTGCTGGCTGCTGGGGAAGTCTCTGAGAGACCGTGTGCTGTCTCTTTAAGGCACTCTCTCACTGCCAGAAGGCTCATTCAGACCTCAGACTGCAGCAGCTCTCCTGCTCCTGAGCCCTGTCCCTCTTTCTCCCCACTCTGCGGAAATGGGGTACAGGGGTGGGGAAGGGGGACACCCTGACATCAGCACCCCCTCCCCCCTGCTCTGCACAGCCAGCAGGAGGGTCCCAGGAGCAGCTGGCCAGGGGCTCCAAGGCAGAGGGCAGGAGCAACATGGCTACAAAGCAGTGGGGTGGGGTCACTTGAACACATGCTGACAGAGGTGCTCAACTCTGCTGATGAAGTGCACAGCACTTGATTCACTTCTGGGTGATTCCACGACCACGCAGCTTAGAGGGAACACAGCTCACACAGCACTGCTCCTCTGTGACTAAGTACCATGTAACACGGTGTGTCTGGGCTCTGGGGTAAGCCCTGGGGCAACTGGGTTTAAAAAGGAAAACATTTTCACCAACTAACTGCTTTGGCTGGGTCAGGCACTCCCAGCACAAGAAAGAAGCTCCTTATTAATTCATTTAGGTAGCAGATCAGCTGGAGTGAACTGGAGTTTGGAAGCATGTTCTCCTTCAGGGGTTCACTGGCTCAGGGGTTTCATCATTACTGGGGAGATGGACATAAACTGACCCTCCACTGCAGCCTCCCCAACCCCTATAGCAGATCCAGGATGGGGCATTAATTTGATCCAGTATCTCTCCAGAAAGCAAGTGCACAGAACCCTGTATCTCAGCCCCTGAGCCCTAGCCTGCAGTTTGCAACACTTACAGTCACTGGGCACCCAGTGCCTGGGTCTGTCATCACCCTGCACCCACACCCCCATTAGTGATGGGGAGTCTGAAATTGGGCACCTGGATGTAGCCTCAATGAGGCTTTGTCTGTGAGTAACAGGAGGATCAAGGAGGAGATGCAGATGGTGTGTGTAGGGGAGGACCAAAGTTTGGAGGCAGGGGCAGGGATTGGCAGCAGGGGTACTGCTGAAGGCAGTAGTGCCTACCTGTGCCAGTCACCAGTGTCACTGTACAGACAATGATGATGGTGACTACAGTGGTGGGGCTTCAGCAATAGTGATGAGTGGCTCCTTCCCTCAGTCTCCCCTATGAATGAAGTCATCCCCGTGGCCGGGTCATCCCCGTGGCAAAGGGCTGTGAGGTGGGGGGAAATAAAAAGAAGAACTGGGAAGAGAGGGACTGGCCTCAGGCAGGATGAGGGTCTGCTGGGCAGAGGGGAGCAGCAAAGGGGGTCTGGGAGGAAGAATGCACAAAACCCAAAGAGAACAGTACCAGGTGGGGAAACAAAATTACCATATTTGGAGGGAGGGTAAAAAAGGGCACTTTGGGCAGGTCGGGGAACTTTCAGCCCAGTGCAAACTGGGGAAAGGTGAAGCACATACATTTGCAACTCAGCAGGCTGGGTGGCACTGCCACAGTCCTGGAGGGCAGGTATGTGGAAGGATGGGTAAAGTGGAGGGGGAGCTCCCTGCTACTTCCCCCTTGAGCCACCAGCAATGGGCAGCAAGCTGCCACCTTCAGTGACTCTGTCTTGATCCTGGCCTCCAGGAGACCAGAATCATGGTCCAGGAGGGAGGAAAACAGAATCCTTTTAAACAGATTATTGGGGATGCTGAATGGGTCTGTCTCTTTCCCACCTGTCCAGCTAGACCCCATCTGGGAAAAGAACTGAGGACAACTGTTCTCTTTACACACTGTATTTCTTGCAGTTTTGAAGAGAGGAGAAAAAAGTGGGAAAATCCGAGGGACTTAGTACCAAGTTGATAATAGGTAACGTGGTAAAATATGAGTGAACTTCTTGGCAACATTAGATAATTAGACATGGATTTTGTATCAATATTCTAGAATCTGAAAAAAGGGAAAGATCTGAGAAGATTTTGTTAATATTGTATAATGAGAGAGACAGGAAAAATTCTCAGGCCATGTTAAATTAATAATACATACATAGAGAGGGTATTTTGTGACAGATTTATGTTACCAATCTGCCTGGGGCTTCAGGTGATCAGTCTGAGGCCAGAGGATCTTTAGGGGAGGAAATGAAGGAGCACACCAAGTGACTAAGTTTAAAGCTTTATTAATTAAGTAACAGCAGTGAGTGCTGGGCATGCCCCACATCACTTAGGCCTGGTCTACACTACGGGGCAGGGGTCGAACTAAGGTACGCGACTTCAGCTACGCTATGTCGAACTACCTTAGTTCGAATTTCCTACCTGTCCAGATGCCGCGGGATCGAACTCCGTGGCTCCCCCGTTGACTCCGCCACCGCCGTTCGCGGTGGTGGAGTTCCGGAGTCGACGGGAGCACGTTCAGAGTTCGAACTATCGCGTCTAGATTAGACGCGATAGTTCGAACTCCGAGAAGTCGAACTCTCCGCGTCGACCCAGCGGGTAAGTATGGACCTACCCTTAGAGGGAGGAAGAAAGCATTAGTGCCTGAGCCCTAACCCAATTTTATACTTACACATGCACAACCCAAGGCTAGCCAAGCCTGGGTGTAACATAAGAAGAAGGTGGGGGTGTAGCAGGGTGGTCCCCTGCTCCTGCCCTGAAGGGCTTAAAACAGCCCAGGAGAGAGCTGTGGCTGGGGCAAGAAGCCTGGGCTGATTAGGGAAAGTAGACTCAGCTGTGGCCATGCCTCAATCAGGCCCAGCTAGCCCCTATAAAAGGCTGTGAGCCAGAGGCCCAGGGGAGTTTCTTTCTAGCTGTAGAGGGAGATGGGCCTGGCTGCAGGGAGCTTCACACAGGGTACCTGAGTGAAGCAGGGCTGGGGAAAGGTAGAGGAGCCGGGGAGCTCCAGCCTGGAAAGCCCCAGGCTGCAGCCTAGCAGAAGGCTAACAGGGACTGGGGGTTGCAGAGGGCAGCCCAGGGGTAGGCCAAGGCAGCAGGTCCAAACCCTCCTTGCCAGTGATGAATAGGCTGATACTGCAGTCTGCCCCAGGGCATGGGGCTAGACAATGACTGCCAGTAGCCATATACTGAGGCAAGGTGGGAATAGTGGGTGGGGGTTCCCTGGGAGGGGAGACCCTAAGACTGAGGGGTTACTGCCAGGGGGCAGCACCCTAGGTAACAGGGCACTGGAGGTCCAGGGAGGGACATGGGGGCCAGAGGACAGGTGGATCACCAGCCTGCACAGGGCACTTCAGAGCTGAATCGAGCTAATTCCCAGAAGTCATCAGCAGGAGGCACCGCAGGGGTGAGTCCGCTCGTCTACACGTGGGGAGGATAGGCAAGAGTTCTGCCCTGTGCACAGCTTGTCTAGCGTCTGCTGTAAATCTCTGACTTGCTTTAGTTCTTGGGAGGGTTTTAAGCCTGGGGTTCTTTTGGGGGTGTTTTTGTTCAGGGACCCTTGTCCCCCGTGCTCTTGGTACCAGTCCGAACTGGCCTTTCGCGGCTCCCTTAGTTTCCTCAACACACGCTGGTTTCAGGGTTGTGAGACTGTTGTTTTTTAATTTATTTACCTTTGCAATTTTACTAGTTTTGCAACCCCTTCAGTTCTGTCTGGCTTAAGTTTTTTTTTTGTTTTTTTGTTTTTTTTTTAAATGGCTGGCCAGGGTTGAGATACAGGCTTCTGGCTGTTTGGAAGCAGCGAGCTTGTTTGTGTTTGCAGCTTGGGCTGCAGTTTTGTTCCTTATTTTTGGGTCTAGCTGGGCTGTCGAGTTAACCTGTTCCCCTTTTTTTTGTTTGTGGCTTTTTGTAACCTGCAAAGGGATTTTTTTACTTCATACATACATCTTTAACCATTCCCAAGATACTTTCCAGTGCATATACAGGTGTTAGCAATATACAATGCTGGTTCTGACCCAGGGACCCCATGCAGGGGCATTTTATTGTGACAGTTTTTTCTTTGACCCCGAATTAACACCCCATTGTAAGGGGTTACCACTTAGGTTTTTACCCTTCCCCTGACAATGTGGCTAGTGTCACCGTTGGCCTCTCCCTAATATTTATTCAAAACCATTTTGAAGATTCCTTTACGCATGTAAATGTATGTCACTGACAGCTTGTTTTTCTTCTTTAGGGAAAAACAGCATGGATTCACCAAGGGCAAGTCATGCCTGACTAACCTAATTGCCTTCTATGATGAGATAACCGGCTCTGTGGATGAGGGGAAAGCAGTGGATGTGCTATTTCTGGACTTTAGCAAAGCTTTTGATACAGTCTCCCACAGTATTCTTGCCAGCAAGTTAAAGAAGTATGGGCTGGATGAATGGACGGTAAGGTGGATAGAAAACTGGCTAGATGGTCGGGCTCAACGGGTAGTGATCAATGGTTCCATGTCTAGTTGGCAGCCGGTATCAAGTGGAGTGCCCCAAGGGTCGGTGCTGGGGCCGGTTTTATTCAATATCTTCATTAACGATCTGGAGGATGGTGTGGACTGCACCCTTAGCAAGTTTGCAGATGACACTAAACTGGGAGGAGTGGTTGATATGCTGGAGGGTAGGGATAGGATACAGAGGGACCTAGACAAATTAGAGGATTGGGCCAAAAGAAATATGATGACGTTCAACAAGGACAAGTGCAGAGTCCTGCACTTAGGATGGAAGAATCCCATGCACCGTTACAGACTAGGGACCGAATGGCTGGGCAGCAGTTCTGCAGAAAAGGACCTAGGGGTTACGGTGGACGAAAAGCTGAATATGAGTCAACAGTGTGCCCTTGTTGCCAAGAAGGCTAATGGCATTTTGGGTTGTATAAGTAGGGGCATTTCCAGCAGATCGAGGGATGTGATCATTCCCCTCTACTCAGCACTGGTGAGGCCTCATTTGGAGTACTGTGTCCAGTTTTGGGCCCCACACTACAAGAAGGATGTGGATAAATTGGAGAGAGTCCAGCGGAGGGCAACAAAAATGATTAGGGGGCTGGAGCACATGACTTATGAGGAGAGGCTGAGGGAACTGGGATTGTTTAGTCTGCAGAAGAGAAGAATGAGGGGGGATTTGATAGCTGCTTTCAACTACCTGAAAGGGGGTTCCAAAGAGGATGGATCTAGACTGTTCTCAGTGGTAGAAGATGACAGAACAAGGAGTAATGGTCTCAAGTTGCAGAGGGGGAGGTTTAGGTTGGACATTAGGAAAAACTTTTTCACTAGTAGGGTGGTGAAGAACTGGAATGGGTTACCTAGGGAGGTAGTGGAATCTCCTTCCTTAGAGGTTTTTAAGGTCAGGCTTGACAAAGCCCTGGCTGGGATGATTTAGTTGGGTGTGGTCCTGCTTTGAGCAGGGGGTTGGACTAGATGACCTCCTGAGGTCCCTTCCAACCCTGAGATTCTATGATTCTATGATTCTATGAATATTAATTCCTAAATTTCAGATTTATCATAATTTATTTTGAAGCCTGATATCTGCCCAAATTCCAAAATCAATTGTTCTATAATTTTTAATGAGGATTATGGATCCTGTAAATATAACAAGACTTCATCAGCATACAAAGGTGCTTTGTGTTGTAATCCAGAAGGCATTTTGATGCCTTTTACCAAGGAACAGTTTCCTCACATTTATTTCAAATGACTCCATTGTCAAGCAAACGGGGGATAAGAGACTACCCTGTCTCATATCCCTTGGCAAGTTAAAAGGAGGGGATTGATGACCATTAACCAATGCAGATGCTAGAAGATGAGTATATAAGTCTGATAAGCCCCTATAAAACTGATTTCCAAAGCCAAACCGTATCAAAATTGGTCTGAGGTACTCTCACTCCAGCCGGATGAAGGCCTTCTAAGTGTCCAAAGAAAGCCATGCACAAGAAGAATTGCTAGACTTAACATTAGAAACCAAATTCACAGTTCTTCTCATTTTACCAGATAGAAGCCAGCCAGCAACAAACCCAGAATGGTCAGGGTGAATACATTTGGGCGAGATGACAATCTGTTTGCTAGCACCTTGGCATAAATTTTAGTATCCACATTAATTAAAGAAATAGGCTGTGCATCATACAGACCTTTCTTCTTTAGGAATTGCCACAATTTTTAGCTTTCTCCACGAATCTGGTCTCTCATTCCCCTTCAATGTACCCATAATAGGGTTCTATTCACCACAAGAGTGCCTCTTTCTGGTCAGGTATGGCATTGCAACTTCCTTCCCACATAGCACCTCCTTCCGATGGTTGCTCCATCACTGCAGTGGTCTCTTTTCCCGTAATTCACAATGCTCCCTCTTCAGGACCCAACCCTCCAGCCAGGTCATTATGTGGTCCTGCACCTTCAGGGTAACAAAGTCTTGCCAGACAAATTGTCTGTATGTTGTCTCAGGCAGTCTTCTGTTCCAAGTCTAGGTCCTGTGCCACTTTGCCAGTGGCTGGTAGGGGAATCCAGGCCCACCTGCTACATCCAGTTCCAGCCCAGGGACCCTGTAATGAACAATCTGGGTCTGCTCAGTCTCAGACCCTGTTGCTGTTTCCCTGGGCTCCTTCTTATCACATCTCTCTATCTCCTGGCTATCTCTGGGTTTACCAGTACAGCATCCTGTGCTCCCCATGGCTATGTCACCCCTCTTCTCAGGGCAGGACCTCAGGGTTTATTCTTCCCTGGATCTCTTTCTTGACCCTGCCAACTCCCCTTCCCTCTAGGTAGTCTGCAGACCTTCTCCTGAAGCCCCCTGCTGCTACAGAATTCCTCTCTTTATATTCCTCCCCTAGCTGGGGTTCATGAGCAATTAGTATTTATAAATCCCTGGGGTTTCCTTCAGGTGCACCTGTGAAGGTTAATTGGCCTCTTCTGGGCCATCTTAACCTCTTTGGGACTGGTGAGGTGTGAACACCCTGTCACAATACCATTAAACAACTCAGTTACAATGGGGAGCACCATTTGCTTTGGAGCTCGGTAATACTCTGCAGAAAGCCCATCGGGACTTGGAGCTTTATTGGATTTTAAATTCTTAATTACAACTTCAAGTTTGTCTGTGGCAATTTGTTTATCAAGAGCTTCCACCATCCTATTAGCTGAAGTAGTTTTACCCTTCTCAAACAACTATAAGTTTCTCTGAGATTCCATAATGTGTCTACCTCCTAAAACAGGAAATTCTTTAACCCAACTCTCTTCTTGAAGAGCTCTTATCCATATGAGGTCCAATGCTTATTTATAAGGATCCCCCTCATTACTGGTTCTCTAGCATCCCAGAGAACACTTTTTTTTTAAATTGATCCCTTCCATATTGTTTTCTCCAGTATGTTTCTGAAAATTGTCTTCCAGCTCTTGAATTCTCAGGGGGTTATACAACAAAGCTCTATTCAACAGCTAGGTCCTTCATTTTCCCACTGAGGTCCAATCTTTTAATCTCATGCATGAGTGTGTGTGTGTTATGAGACCAAGTCATAAACTTCCAGAAACACCCTTTTTGACCTAATTAGCTAGGGTCATAGGAACAAAAAATCCTATCAATGCTGGAATAAAGATCCCTGAGCAGCAGAACAATATGAATAGCCCCTGACAACTGGATTCATCTCCTCTCATACATCTCCCAGATACTCATTTTCTGAGTGGTGCAATAAATTTGCACTTGCTCATCCTGAGTGCCCTCTATTACATTTGATCAGTCCAAAGTGGAATTAAGCATTTCATTAAAATCCCCCCTAGAACAATATCCCCTTCCCTAAAGTCCCCAAATATATATCCCCTTCCCAAGTCCCCAAAAAACTGATCAAAAAAAGAAGCTTGCCCTTGATTGGGAGCATATACATTGGCTAATGTAAGAAGTTTACTTTTCAAGGACTCCTTAATTAAAATACATCTGCCCTCTGTACAGTGGCGGATTAACAAATTTGGCACCCCTAGGCCCTCAAAAAATTGCCGCCCCCATCCCCCCAGCTCACCTCTGCTCCCCTGCGGTAAGCCTGGGAGGGAGGGGGGAAAAGGGGAGTTGTGGCGCGCTCGGGGGATGGCAGCGGTGGAGTGAAGGTGAGCTGGGACAGGGAGCAGTTCCCTGCTCTCCCCCCACACCCCCCGAAGAGTTACTTCCCGCGCCCGGTGGCCCCAGCTCACCTCCACTATCCCCCGATCGTGCCACTACTCACTTCTCCCTCCCTCCCAGCGCTTTCGTGCGGCAAGCCTGGGAGGGAGGGGGGAGAAGGGGAGTTGCGGCATGCTCAGGAGATGGCAGCGGTGGAGCGGAGATGAGCTGGGGCGGGGAGTGGTTCCCACCCAACCCCCCCCCGGGTTACTCCCCGCGCCCATGGGTCCCAGCTCACCTCTGCTCTGCCTCCTCCAAGCACACCGCTACTCGCTTCTCCCTCCCTCCCAGCACTTTCGCGCGGCAAGCCTGGGAGGGAGGTGGAAGGAGGGAAGTGCAGCGCACTTGGGGGGATGAGGGGGGCCGGGGATTTAGGGAAGGAGTGGAGTTGGGGAGGGGTCACGAGCAAATTTGCCACCCCTGCAAATTTGCCGGCCTAGGCCTTGTTGGCCTAGGTGATAATACGCTGCTGCCTCTGTGTCTGGAGGCACAACTCAGATAATTCACTTTTGTGCTACTTTCGTTATATGGTTCCCATAATGCAGTGCCATCCCAGCTCATGTTTGCTTTTCATGTTCAGTCACTGATTAGTAATGGTAGATGTGGTACCTCCGTTACACCAGTGATGTCTCCCACCCTTCAGCTCATGGTGTAAGGCCTGGGTGATCGTAGAAACTTTTGCCAGTATAGTAATGTCTCTTACAGGTGTGGGTTTTTTCCCCCACAACATCTTTATACCAGCAAAAGCCATAGCATGGACTCACTTCTACCTGTACAAAAGACCTAGTGTAGACAGATATACTGGTAGAAAGTTGCTTTTGCTGATATAGCTTATTTAGTTCAGGGGACTGGTCTAAACTATACTGGAAAAAGTAGTTTGCTCCTGCATCTACAGTGTGACAGTTTACTGATAGAGCTATCCTGGCAAACTGTTGTAGACAACGTGTAAGACTCGGCATTACCATAAGGGAGTAGCAGATGTAGGGTCTGTCTTTTCATTGACTCCAGTTGCTTTTTGATCAGGCCCTTACTGAATTCATACAGCTTTGCTACAGGTCTACACTCTACTGGCTGCACATGCCCAGAGTATTCAGCCTCTGCATACGCCTTCCTAAAAACCTTGGATGGAGGCTTTGGGGGAACTGGAAATGGTTTACCCCAGATACGTGGGAAGGGAGTGGGAAGTGTTCTTCCTTGCACATTTCAACCAACAAGTGTTAAGATTGCATGATCAAAACAGAACATGCCCTGGAAACCACTTTAGTAAATCTCTGCATCTTTAACGGCAAATTAGGATAAGGTGCAATGCACAGAGACTATCCCAGCAAAATGCAGCTTCTTTCTTGATGATAACATGCTCTGATGGCATCTGGCGCAAAAAACTGCTATAAAAACTGCTTCTGATACTTTTTTCTGCTTTACATTATCTTGAATCATTACTTCCTCAGTTGTTGTTGCACACAGAACTTGAACGGGAAAATATCTTCCTCTCCCTGAGCCCAGTCCTGGTCTCATTGACATCAGTCAGAGATCTGCCACTGACTTCAGTGGGACCAGGAATTAGCCTCACTATGTTCAGTGGTCAGTGTTAGTTTTTTGAGAGACGCACATGGAAATGCAGTGTGTCCTGCCAGCCATCAGACTCACCGGTAATGACTCTTCCCTTCCCCCCACTTCCCACACTGTTCATATATATGGAGAAAGGGGTTGTGTAAGTTTGTCCATAGGCAGCAGCAGTAATGGGATTTGCCTGTCTGTCTGTCTTTGCTCCAAAGTATGAATGGAGTGCATGCAATGTTGGAACAGTGACTTGTCTGCAGCAGAACACCCACTTAGGGACCATTACAGACTGCCCCATAATAGGTATTCTAGAGATCTTGGAGTGAGCTCTTTGGTGGGCATAGGTTCATATTACAGTGGGCCACAGCAACATTCATAGTACCTATTGACGGGATATAGACTGGTTGCCATAAAAAACATTTAATACAGTGGCATCAGAGAGACCCATTTATTTCCAATTCCATGTACAGAGAAATAGGGTGCTATTACCATGTACAGAGAAATAGAGTGCTAAGCTACAGAAACAGTTGGTAAATGATGACTTATTGATGGAAACCATTCTGTGTGTGTGTGAAACAGTAGATGTGAGTTCTCCAAAAATGTACATACATCTATAAACAACATATTCCTTTAACACAATTTCTTTCAGAACTACAGAAACAGAGCAATTATATATGGTTTACGTGTATTTCCGCTATCTTTCTCCATGGGGTGAAGAATGCACATCTTCCTTCTGTTTCAAACACAGATGTGTCTGAATCAGTGTATTTCAACAGCATAATGTAAGCGGGGGAATGGTCCAGGGCCGCCCAGAGAATTCAGGGGGCCTGGGGCAAAGAAATTTTGGGGGCCCCTTCTATAAAAAAATTGCAATACTATAGTCTCCTGGGGGCCCTTGTGGGGCCCACGGCAAATTGCCCCACTTGCTCCCCTCCACAGGCACCCCTGGGAAAAATAAACCTTCCGCATTTCAGCACAAACTCAGTTTTGAGAACTTCTTTACAAGGTATCACTGGTTCTCAGCATCAGCTAGTGCTAAAAGGCACTAAAGCTCATTAAAAGGGTTGGACAAATATTTTCCATCAAAACTTTTTCTGGATCGAAATCTAGGGGTTTTTAAAAAGCAGAAAAAAATCATGGACAATGTCTGCTTTCCTTCAAAATTTGTTGTGGTTTTTTTAATTGAAAAGCTGAAATTAGTCTGCCAAAACCTGAATATGGTTTGAGGTTTCAGAAGTGTGTGGCCAAATATTTGCTGCTTGCTGTATTTGATTGTTTAAAGAAACAATAAAAAAATTCTGCTTAAAAAAAAAATCCAAAACTTTTGAACCACCTCAGCTTGTAACCAAACACCTGAGCCCATCTAGGCAGAGATTTTTCCAGGTTTCTGATACTCTGCTGGCTTCCTTGACTCATATCTGTCTCCATAACTTTGGGTTCATTTAGGTTAGAACATAAGAACAGCCATACTGGGTCAAACCAAAGGCCATCCTGCCCAGTATCCTGTCTACTGACAATGGCCAATGCCAAGTGCCCCAGAGGGAGTGAACCTATCAGGTAATGATCAAGTGATCTCGCTCCTGCCATCCATCTCCACTCTCTGAGAAACAGAGGCTAGGGACACCATTCCTCACCCATCCTGGCTAATAGCCATTAATGGACTTAATCTCCATGCATTTATCTGTTTCCTAGAGACTGG
This sequence comes from Mauremys mutica, assembly GCF_020497125.1. NCBI lineage: Eukaryota > Metazoa > Chordata > Testudines > Geoemydidae > Mauremys > Mauremys mutica. The sequence goes on along the minus strand of NC_059078.1, from coordinate 54,370,722 downwards.
CTCCATGTGGTCCCTCACAAACTGGAGACGGTTACTGTGGGTTTTTCTTTACTATAGCTTATGTACATACTCCACGAAGTGAGCATTTGAGCTTGTTCCAGAATCTGGGATGAGCCTATGCTGTCAAAACTGAAATGCTCAAAATAGCACATGCATGTGAATGGACACAGGGTGCTAAAATTAAATTAATCCAGGGGTTCTCAAACTGGAGGTCAGGACCCCTCAGGGGGTCACGAGGTTATTATTGGGGGTCGTGAGCTGTCAGCCTCCACCTCAAACCCCGCTTTGGCTCCAGCATTTATAATAGTGTTAAATATATAAAAAAGAGTTTTCAATTTATAAAGGGGGGGTCGCATCAGAGGTTTGCTATGTGAAAGGGTCACCAGGACAAAAGTTTGAGAACCACTGAATTAACCCCTCTGGAGCCTCAGGGAATGCAGGGGAGGGGGGTCTCCCTTGGTAGGGCTGGGAAGGATATTGCTCTTCTCATGTGATCCTTCCCCCCAGTGGCTAATTTTAAATGAAGCTACCCTCCCCTGGCATGAATCTCCCTATGGCACTGAAATTACATGTAGACTATAATTTGGCATTTGAGAAGTGAAAGGGATGGTAGCCCTAATGGAAAAGCTAACAGCTTGGCTCTTCTGCAAGCCTCAAACTGCTGAATGAGTTTTGGGTAGGGAAGGCTGTGCCTCCCACACAGCCTTGCCCTGCCCCCTATCCGACCCCACCCACTTCCTGCCTCATGACTGCCCCCCCCGAATCCCCAACCCATCCTGCTCCTTGTCCCCTCTCCGTCCCCCAGAGACCCCAGCCCCCCAACCACCACCCCGGGACCCCACCCCTGCTCCCTGTCTGCCCCAACCCCTAGCCGCCCCCCCCGGAACGCCCACAATCCAACCCCCCCATTCCCTGCCCCCTGACCGCCCCCACAACCTCCACCCTGACTGTCCCCAGGACTCCCTGCCCCTTAGCCAACCCCCCCTGGCCCCAGCCTCTTACCCCCAGCTCCCTCCTCACCCTGAGCCTCAGCGCCTCGCTGAACAGCTGCAGCGTGTCTCCGGCGGGGCCTGAGCTCCGCCCTGCTCAGAGCCGCATGGCCAGGGGGCAGGGCTGGGAGCTCCACGCAGAGCGGAGGGGGCTGAGCTCAGCCTGGAGCTCGCAGCCCCGCCCCCTCACCACGCGGCTCTGAGCAGGGCGGGGCTCAGGGGCCCCGCCGGAGATATGTTGCCGCGCTGTCTGAGGACGCCGCTTGATGTGCTAAGGCTCCAGGAGAGGGGCGGAGGCGGGAGCCTCAGCTGTTCTCTTGGGGGCCCCTGCGGAGCCTGGGGCCCAGGGCAAATTGCCCCCTTTGCCCCCCCCTGGGCGGCCCTGGAATGGTCCCACTATTGTGGGGAACTTTCCTGGCTTCTGCACTACCCTGGTGAAATGGGCTAGCAGAAGGATCTGAGTCCTTGCTTCCACGTCCTTTACCCAGAGGCTTCCCTGCCCTCGAGGACTTCCTTTCCACTCTCCTGTCTGGCAGAGTCCTCATAACCCCGACAAGGCTGGGCCCAGGATTTCTGGGGGGCTTGACCCTCAATCCTGCTGTGGGCACCCAGGACATGGGCTAGGGTGTCCCCCTTCAGGGTGCTCTCTGCACTGGACACACTTCCCTGACCCACTGATCATTACATACAATTTCAAGCAAATACAAGTTATTTAATCAACAATTAATTAAAAAAAATAAGGAAAAATGGGAAAGGTTAAAGGAAAACACATCATCCCACTCTGTGGCAGGGAACACTACAACAGTGTCTCTGGAATGTCAGGGCAGTTCACAGTCTGTTCCTTGTAGGTCCCAGCCCTCCTTCTTAGGCCGTGGCTGGGCTGCAGGGATGCTGCAGGTTGGACACTTGCTTTGGTGGTGGCCACACACCTCCGGGCTTTGGGTGGTGAGACCCTTCTTTCCAGCATCAGCCCCCGTCAGGTTAAGATCCCCCTCCCAGTCTGGCCTGCAAGGAGCCTTGGCTGGGGGTGTGTTTCTGCACTGGGCCCTTTGCCCAGGGTCCCCCCCTTGGCTGGTCCCAGTTGCTCACCGCACCTGGCTCCAGACTGCTCCAGCGCCAGCCCCAGCTCCACTATTCTAGCTCCAGCTCCACTCTGCCTTGGCACTGTTGCTGCTGCTGCTCTGCCTTCAGCCCCCTGGGCTGCTTCTCTGGCTCTGGGGCTGCAGCCCTGCTCCCAGCACAAGGTCTGCTCTGTGGGCTGCTTCTGTGACTCTGCTCCCAGCTCTGACCTGCTTCCTGGGCTGCTTTTCTGGCCCCTTTGGCTGGCACAGCTCTGTTCCCTAGCTCAGCTTGGGCCCCTGCTCTCTCCTTAGCTCGGCCCCACTCTTTCTGACCCAGGCAATTCCAGCTCACATGGAGAACGGGACCTGCCCTGGCCTCCTCACTCCCTGATTAGCCTACCTGTCCTGTCAATCAGGCTGACCTGGAGCATTGGCCTCTCCCCATTCTTTTAGAACTGGGAGCAAGCCAACCAAAACACCTCCACTGAATGTCAGTAAGGGAACAACAGTCCTCTTACAATAACACAAGAGGCGGATGCACACAGCCATATTTACAACAGTTTTAGGGTATGTCTACACTATGAAATTAGGTCAATTTTTATAGAAGTCGATTTTTAGAAATCGATTTTATTCAGTTGACTGCGTATGTCCACACTAAGCGCACTAAGTCAGTGGAGTGCATCCTCACTATCGTGGCTAGCATCGACATATGTAGCAGTGCACTGTGGGTAGCTATCCAAGAGTTCCCTCAGTCTCCGCTGCCCATTGGAATTCTGGTTTAATCTCCCAATGTGGCAAAAACATTGTCGCGGATACATGTAGTCAGTCACCCCTCCCTCCATGAAAGCAACGGCAGGCAATTGTTTTGTGCCTTTTTTCCGTGAAGACGCCATACCACAGCAAGTGTGCAGCCCGCTCAGGTCAACTCACCGACACCACTGCTGTTGTGTCCTGGGTGCTGCTGGCAGCAGATGGTGCAATAGGACTGCAAACCATCGTCATTGTCATACACCGCTTCCGCTGCAACTCTGCTTTCCTGCCCTCCTTCAGACGCCATACCACAGCAAGCATGCAGTCTGCTCAGCTCAGCTCACCGACACCACTGGTTGTGTCCTGGGTGCTGCTGGCAGCAGATGGTGCAGTAGGACTGCAAACCATTGTCATCGTCATACACTGCTTCCGCTGCAACTTCGCTCTGCTAATATTGCCTTGACAGCAAATTTCTCCATGTTGTCTGTCATGGGCTCCTAGGTCTTTGGGAAATGTGCACGGTACTAACCGTCGTCCTCCACCACTTCCACTGCAACTCTGCTCTCCTCGTGCCATGAATTCACCTCGCAGGTCCTCTCGTCATACGGTATAAATATCTGTTCTCGTGGCATCCATTGTCATCCACCGATTCCATTGCAACTCTCCTTTCCTGCTCTCCTTTAGACGCCATACCACGGCAAGCATGGAGCCCGCTCAGCTCACTGCTGCTGTTCTGAGCATTGTAAACACCTTGCGCATTATCCTGCAGTATGTGCAGAACTAGACCCTGCAAAAGCAGGTGAGGAGGCGATGACAGCACAATCACGATAGTGATGAGGACATGGACACAGACGTCTCTCAAAGCACGAGCCCTGGCAATTTGGACATCATGGTGGTAATGGGGCAGGTTCATGCCACGGAATGCCGATTCTGGGCCCGGGAAACAAGCACAGACTGGTGGACCGCAGTGTTGCAGATATGGGATGATTACCAGTGTCTGCAAAACGTTCACCTGCATAAGGGCACTTTCATGGAACTTTGACTTGCTTTCCCCTGCCCTGAAGTGCAAGAATACCAAGATGAGAGCAGTCCACTCTGTTGAGAAGCAAGTGGTGATAGCCCTCTGGAAGCATGCAATGCCAGACAGCTACTGGTCAGTCGGTAATCAATTTGGAGTGGGTAAATCTACTGTGAGGGCTTCTGTGATCCAAGTAGCCAACACAATCACTGAGCTGCTGCTATCAAGGGTAGTGACTCTGGGAAATGTGCAGCTCATAGTGGATGGCTTTGCTGCAATGGGATTCCCTAACTGTGGTGGGGTGATAGACGGAATGCATATCCCTATCTTGGGACTGGACCACCTTGGCAGCCAGTACATAAACCACAAGGGGTACTTTTCAGGGGTGCTGCAAGCACTGGTGGATCACAAGGGACGTTTCACTGACATTAATGTGGGATGGCTGGGAAAGGTACATGACACTCTTCTAATCACCCTGGTGTCTGGCTCCGTGGCCAGGCGATTTGCCTCAACCTCCCACCCCACCATAAATGGCTCCCCCTTACTCTCACAGATATTGTGGTGCACACAGCAAGCGTCAATAACAATTGGAATATTGGTTTTCCTGAGGTCTAACCAAGTCAGTAAACTGTGCCAGTGCACTTTAAACATCCAAATGCACATTTCACCATCATTCTGCACTTGCTCAGCCCATAGTTGAACAACTCCTTACTACTGTCCAGGCTGCCCGTGTATGGCTTCATGAGCCGTGGCATTAAGGGGTAGGCTGGGTCCCCAAGGATAACTATAGGCATGTCAACATCCCCAACAGTTATTTTCTGGTCTGGGAGGTAAGTCCCTTCCTGCAGCTGTTCAAACAGACCAGAGTTCCTCGCTCGTCCCTCCTGTCCTGGCGTTCATTTTCTGCTTTCCTGGAATTTGACATTGTTTTCCTCCCCTCATTCTGCTGAGCTCTTTTTTAGTGCGGGAGGACTGCATGAGCTCAGAACATTTCATCGCGAGTGCGTTTTTTTTTCACCTTCTTATCTGCGCTAGCCTCTGGGACGGAGATGATAGGGAGAGTGTTGAAACATTTGCAGCTGCGGGAGGGGAAAAAAAGGGAGAGTAGTATTTAAAAAGACACGTTTTCAAGAACAATGGGTAGACTTTCACTGTGAACCAAGCTGTTAACATTACATAGCACATGTGCTTTTGGTACAAGGTCACATTTTGCCTCTCATATTGAGGGCCTGACAGTTTGGTGTGAGAGATCACACACACAGGGCCAGGCAACAGAATTCGGCTTGCAGGCATCCATGGTAAATCAGTCTTTCGGCTTCTTCAACCTTCCTAACATGTGAGAATGGTTTCAAACAGTAGCGCCCTCCTTTCCCATACCAAGCACCCATTGGGTTGGCCATTCAAAAGGAGGGGCTGTACTGGCCGCAAATGCATCCCAAGTCTTCAGGGCAAATTAATCATTAAACACGCTTGCTTTTAAACCATGCATTATATTTACAAAGGTACACTCACCGGAGGTGCCTTCTCTGGCTTCATGGTCCTTGAGCCTGGGTTGGGAGGGTATTGGTTCCAGGGTGATAAACAGTTCCTGGCTGTCGGGGAGAATGGTTTCTCCGCTTGTGTGCTGTGTGCTATCCTCCTCATCCCCCAAATTCTCATCCCTGTTGCGTGAGTCTCCCCCTTGCAGGTGTCCACGGACAGGGGTGGGTAGTGGTAAGGGCCCCCCCTAGAACTACATGCAGCTCATCGTAGAAGCAGCATGTCTGGGGCTCTAACCCAGCGTGGCTGTTTGCCTCTTTGGCTTTTTAGTAGGCTTGCCTGAGTGCCTTAATTTTCATGTGGCACTGCTGCGGGTCCATGTTGTAGCCTCTGTCCATCATGCTCTTAGAGATTTTTTTTTTCCAAATATTCTGGCATTTTGTCCTTTGGAATGGAGTTCTGATAGCATGGATTTGTCTCCCTAAACAGTGATCAGATCCAGTACCTCCTGTTCGGTTCATGCTGGACCTCTTTTGTGATTCTGGGACTGCATGGTCACCTGTGTTGATGAGCTCTGCATGGTCACCCGTGCTGGCCAGACAGGAAATGAAATTCAAAAGTTCCCAGGGCTTTTTCCTGTCTACCTGGCCAGTGCATCTGAGTTGAGAGCGTTGTCCAGAGCAGTCACAATGGAGCTCTCCGGGATAGCTCCCGGAGGCCAATACCATCAAATTGCATCCACACTACCCCAAATTCGACCTGGCAATGTCAATTTCAGCGCTAAATCCCCTAGTCAGGAAGGAGTAAAGAAATAGATTTTTTTTTAAGAGCCCTTTAAGTCAACAAAAATGGCTTGGTCGTGTGGATAGGTCCAGGGTTAAATCAATCTAACACTGCTAAATTCAACCTAAATTCATAGCATAGGCCAGGGTTTAGAGCCCCATCCTGACCCAATGAAAGTCAATGGCCGTGCTCCAATTTATGATCACATATGCAGAATCAAACCTTTAAAAAGAAACAACTAATTTAATTTCTCCAAGAAAGAAGGGAGGTAATTTATGAATTTGAGACAGGAAGAGGAATAGGTAAGAGCCCAGACTCTTTTTATAACTCCAAGGAAGCCAGCATATAAATTGATACTAGCATTAACTGGCATCAAAAAAGAGGAAGAGTAGGAAAAGTGGGATGTTATAATTCTATACTACATCGTTGACTTTTGGTTGCAAGAAGTCCTAGCACTGGCAGGACTAAGCAGCAGGGGGCACCAGCATCCCATCACCATGTTTAATAAGTTCATGGTTTACAAACATTCACTAGCCAGACCAAGCAATAGAGGGCACCATCTATCCAGAACATTTTTAAATACACTTGTGCCCCAGAAAACTTTATTCACTAGCAGGGAGTAGCATCAGAGGGTGCCAACCACCTATAACATTTAGTATACTAGTCTCCCATCAAATAATAGTCACTAGCTGGACCAAGCATCACCCTCCCATAATTTAATATAGCTGGGTCTCAAACTTTGTTCATGTATGAGCCTCTAAATCTCCAAGGTTTCAAATTCCTTTCATTTGACCTTGTCCATTAAGCTGTTGGAAGGGAAGCCATAAAATGAAAACACTCCAAAGAGGTTTTTAAAAGAACCTCCTTTGGACCTTTCAAAAGATTGTTTAACACCTGCATTATTTTAAAACCTGTAAGAGGCTGGGGATGCATCAGCTGTGTACAATAACCCAAAAATCTCCAAAACACATCATTGGCTGAGAGTATTGCAGGGGTGCTCCTCCGTTGGCTGGCCTATTGTAAATGAATCAATCAAAGAACTCTACTGCTGAATTTTAAGGATTTATTTATGACACAACATTTAGGATTAGAGCTGGAGTATAAACTGAAGTAATTATGAAGTAATTATGGCCTTTCAAAATCCAGTTTTGGGATAAAACCAAAAAGACAAACTTTTTTGGTTTCTCATTTTTCCTCCCCTACATCAATGGCAAAATAGAAACTGGGTGAAGTGATGAGGAAAGGAAAAAAGATTTTAAAATTTTAAGACAAAATTTGGTAAAAATGTTTGCAAAACATTTCACATAAAAGAAAATATGTTCTCTTGGAAACCTCTGAAATGAGCATGACTCTGAAATTTAAAAAAAATGGTCAGGATTTTTCTTCATTTATTTGCCAACTCTACTGAAGATTAAATATACAGGGCAAAGTTTGAAACGTGGATGCTTCAAGCTGAGCATCTAAATAAAAGTGAACTAATTTTTTTTCAGTTACTAGGCACTGACAAGTCTGGCTGATGTCAGTGAAAACTGGCTAGATGGACCACTGGATTTGACCCAGTATGGCCGTTCTTATGACATGTTTGCTACACTAGAGGACCATTGTCAGCATAGATTAGGACCAAAATCTAGATGCCTAATAGCAGACATGGCTGAGGGGGAGAGCTGCAAAGGAGCCATTGTTCCTTTGATGGGACCAGCTGGGGCTGATTTCCATCCTGTTGTAATTTACAGCAGCCTCAAGGCTTCTTTAAGCTGTGCCTGGTTGGCTCTAGTCAACAAGAGACCATCCAGTAGCTGGGGTTGCTGGAACATGGTGTGCTCTATCCAGACCTCTGGATGACCCCTGAAGAGGAGGCAATGGAATGAATTATAGAATCATAGAATATCTGGATTGGAAGGGACCTGAGGAGGTCATCTAGTCCAACCTCCTGCTCAAAGCAGGACCAATTCCCAACTAAATCATCCCAGCCAGGGCTTTGTCAAGCCTGACCTTAAAAACCTCTAAGGAAGGAGAATCCACCACCTCCCTAGGTAACCCATCCCAGTGCTTCACCACCCTCCTAGTGAAAGTTTTTCCTAATATCCAACCTAAACCTCCCCCACTGCAACTTGAGACCATTGCTCCTTGTTCTGTCTTTTAAAAGCAGTGGTGCAAGTAGGGTGGTATGGTCCGGTAAACTGTACCAGTAAGCTATTTATAGCTGGAATGGTGTAACAGTAAGCTATTTATAGCAAGTATGGCATACCAGAAAGACACAGGAGTAGCAGAACATGGGGCTGCAAGGTGACCCCATGCCAGCAGCTCCTCTGACACGGCTGTACTGTCCCCAGCCCTTCCAAGCAGCTGCGTGCCTGCATCTCCTGTCCGGGGTCTGTACAGCAACCCTACCAGAAGACAGGGCTGGGGCAGGGTTCGGGGGTGGTACAGGTGCACCAGAGGAGCTCCTGGTAGCCCCACATTCTGCTCCTTTTGCTGCTGTGGTTCCTGGGAGAGCCCAGAACCACAGGGCTCTCCTGGGAATCGTAGCGGTGAAAGGAGCAGAACGTGCAGCTCCTCCAGAGGAGGGATAGCTCAGTGGTTTGAGCATTGGCCTGCTAAACCCAGGGTTGTGAGTTCAATCCTTGAGGGGGCCACTTAGGGATCTGGGGCAAAAATTGGTCCTGCTAGTGAAGGCAGGGGGCTGGACTCCATGACCTTTCAAGGTCCCTTCCAGTTCTAGGAGATTGGTATATCTCCAATTATTACCTAGCTGCTCTGCCCCTAGCCCTTCCAAGGAGCTGCATGCCTGTGTCCCCTGTCCGGGGTCTGTACAGCAGTGCTTCCAGAGGACAGGGCTGGGGGCGGGGCTGCCGCACCAGAGGAGCTGCTGGTGTGAGGCTGCCTGGTGGTCCTACATTCTGCTCCTTTCACCACTGCGGTTCCCAGGAGAGCAGAGCAAAAGGAGCAGAACCCCATGCCAGCAGCTCCTCTAACACAGCTCTATCGCCCCTCGCCTCACCCCACAGCCCTGTCCTCTGGCGGGGCTGTTGTACAGACCCTGGATAGGACTCAGGGGATGCAGCTGTGTGAAAGGGCTGGGGTGTGGCTGGGGGCGGTACAGCCACACCAGAGGAGCTGCCGGTGTGGAGCTTGGTTGCCAGCATGTCTGAAAAAAATATTGGCTTGGCGTGCTGGTGCCTGGAGCCACCCCTGTTCAGGGCAAACTGAATCTTGGAAAGGCAGGAGGCAGTTGGTGGTTCCCGAGAGGTACTGCCGCAAACTGTTATACTTGGCCCACGATATCCCCCTTTCAGGGCATCAGGGCAGCCGGCACACCAGGAAAAGGCGGTTGCAGAACTTTTACTGGCCTGGGGTCTTTGATGCTGTCCGACGGTACTGCAGGTCCTGTGACCCCTGCCAGAGGGTGGGGAAGGCCCGGAACAAGGATAAAGCACCGCTGAGACCTTTGCCCATCATAGAGGAGCCTTTCCAGAAGGTGCCTGTGGAAATAGTGGGACCCCCTCAACAGGTGACCCGGGCAGGGAAGAAATACATTCTGGTCATGGTAGATTTCGCTACGTGCTACCCTGAGGCGGTGGCCTTGTCCTCTATCGAGGCAGACACCATGGCACACGTACTGCTGACCACCTTCAGCAGAGTGGGGTTCCCCAAGGAGGTCCTTACAGACCAGGGGTCTAACTTCATGTCAACCCTGCTCCAGTGCTTGTGGGAGAAGTGTGGGGTCTGACACACCTGGGCCTCAGCCTACCACCCTCAGTCCAACGGGCTGGTGGAGAGGTTCAATGGGACCCTAAAGAGGATGCTGAAAACCTTTATGGACCAGCATCCGCAGGACTGGGACAAGTATTTACCCCATCTGCTGTTCGCATATAGGAAAGTGCCCCAGGAATCCACAGGGCTCTCCTCTTTCAAGTTGCTGTACAGGAGGAGAGTGAGGGGACCTGTCAAGGTTCCTCCCCCACTCTGAACTTTAGGGTACAGATGTGGGGACCTGCATGGACACTTCTAAGCTTAATTACTAGCTTAGATCTGGTAACACTGCCACCATCCAGAAATTTCAGTGTCTGGATTACTTTTTGTCCCCCCAAAACTTTCCCCTCCCTGGGCAGCCTTGAGAGGCTTTTTCACCAAGTTTCTGGTGAACACCGATCCAACCCCTTGGATCTTAACACAAGGAGAATTTAACCATCCCCCCTCCCTTCCCCCACCAATTCCTGGTAAGTCCAGATCCAATCCCCTTGGATCTTAACACAAGGAAAAAATCAATCAGGTTCTTAAAAAGAGCTTTTAATTAAAGAAAGAAAGGTAAAAATTATCTCTGTAAAATCAGGATGGAAAATACTTTACAGGGTAATCAGACTTATATAGCCCAGAGTAACCCCCTCTAGCCTAAGGTTCAAAGTTACAGCAAACAGAGGTAAAATCCTCTCAGCAAAAAAGGAACATTTACAAGTTGAGAAAACAAAAATAAGACTAACACGCCTTGCCTGGCTATTACTTACAAGTTTGCAACATGAGAGACTGATTCAGAAAGATTTGGAGAGCCTGGATTGATGTCTGGTCCCTCTTAGTCCCAAGAGCGAACAACCCCCAAACAAAGAGCACAAACAAGACTTCCCTCCACCAAGATTTGAAAGTATCTTGTCCCCTCATTGGTCCTCTGGTCAGGTGTCAGCCAGGTTTACTGAGCTTCTTTACCCTTTACAGGTAAAAGAGACATTAACCCTTAACTATCTGTTTGACACGACCCCTGGATTTGATGAGGGCCAAGTGGGAGGGAAAGGCCTCTCCCAGTGGGGAATCAGTGGTGGAATATGTACTGACTTTCTGGAAAAAGCTCATGGAGCTCCTGGGCTTGGCTAGGGGAAACCTAGCAAGGGGCCAGAGGAAAGAGAAGGTCTGGTACGACTACTCAGCACATGCCAGCTCCTATGCTACCAGGGACCAGGTGATGCTCCTCATCCCCGTGAGGAAGAACAAGCTGCCTGGGACGGCCCCTTCAAAGTCATCAGGCAGGTAAACGAGGTGAACTATGTAGTGGAACTGTCCAACCGGGCACACAGCCACCAGGTGTATCATGTCAACATGATGAAACCATACTGGGACAGGGAGAAGTTGGTGCTGGTTGTGTGTGGGCAGTGGGAGGAGAAGGGAGAGGATCCTGTGGTGGGACTCCTCCCTGAGGCTGGGGCTAACCTCTTGCTGGAATCAATTCCCCTCTCAGACCAGCTAACCCCTGCCCATCAGGCAGAGATCAGTGAGGTGCTGCATTCATACTGGCAGCTGTTTTCCAACAGGCCTGGGCTCACCAACCTGGCTGTTCACGGGGTGGGGACAGGAACCAACCCTCCCATCAGGTTTTCCCCATTCAGGGTCACTGGGAAAACAGCCCAGGACCTGGAGAGAGAGGTTGGGGATATGCTGGCTTTAGGGGTGATCCAGCCATCCGCCAGCCCCTGAGCCTGACCTGTGGCCGCCAACTGATATTCCCGGCAGGCCTCGGAACCAGGGTGGAGTATAGGGAGGTGAGGGGAGAGGGAGTTATTACAGAGGACCGAAGAGGGAACTTGGGACCCCAGCCGATGGCCTGGAGGATGGATACCCCAGTGACTGGTGACCTGGAGACACAGCTCAGGAGTCACAGCTGGTTCGGCCAGTGGGAGGACAATGGGATGTGAAGAAAGGACCCCGGTGACCTGACCAGCCGGTTCCAGCCAGAGGAGGGCTAAGAGGAGAGGAGGCCCAGGCCACCCAGTTTACAACCCTGTTTACCTGGAAAGAAGACAATGGACAGAGGTGAGGCTTGGGGCTGGGGATATCGGATGCCCAGCTGGGAAACAGGGGGGCTCTGGGCTGGAGAGGTGGGGAGCAGGCAGAGCCCACTGGGATGCAGGGGGGACTGGGATGTGCTGTGCTGAAGGAGGCCAGGCTTGAGGCCCTGAGAGTTTCTGGCATTGTGTTCAACCCTCAATAAACCCTCCTGTTTTACGCTGTCTGAGAGTCGCTCCGGTCTAGAGAACAGGGTTGCATCAACCCCTTCGGAGGTGGAGGCCAGGGGGGTCCAGAGCGAGTGGACTTCCTGAGGGGGCCCATGGCGAGAAACAGGTGTGCTAAGGCTCAGAGAGGTGCAGCTCCAGGAGGTGGATGGGCCTGACCCTGAGAGAGAGTGGACCCCCAAGAAGGGCTGTCACACTGGAAGGGGCACCCCCCATGGACTGCACGGGGCCACGAGTGGGCATGATCTGTGAGTCCGTGACACCTCCCTCTCTGAGTATAATAGATGCAGGTCCTCTCTTCCCTCAGGGAGGGACCTTCAGACAGTTGCTGAGGGACAGAGCCAGCCTTCCCTCAGGACCTGCCAGATAAAGGACAGTCCTCTTGCCAGGTCTGCCCACAAGTGAGCTGTTCTGCTCCCTTTGAAATCCTCCCTCTGGTCCGTGCTTACCCTGTAGCTGTGTTGGGGTGGGGCTGGCTGAGGCCAGAGCAGCTCCTTAACTCCTTGTTGCCCAGTGTGAGATTTGTATTCCTCATCGCAAGTCCAAACAGAGGGGAAAATACCTTGAAGGTACAGCTTTCCATACTGTTAATGGCTAACAAGCCTAGCAGGTCTGAGGGTCTATTTTTGCAAGTAGAGCTTTTTGTTCCATTGGGTACTTTTATCAAATTCTTCAGATGTATTATTTGAGTAGCAAATTATTGCCCCAACTAGCAGTAACAATATGAATTTTGAATCCTTTATTTTATCCTGGTTTCTCTTTAACTCCTTGGAAGGTGGTTTTAGATGCTTCATGCAGCAAATCTTCTTTTGCCCTGTGTAATCCTGGCATCTCTGTTGCTGGGCTTGGGAGGAGGGTTAGAGAGAATCCACTCTGCCGGAATACGGGCTGCAACCTGGCACATTGTAGATAAACGTGCCCCAGGGTTTCCCTTGCACCACAGAAGGGGCAGGTGTCCAGGATAGGAGTAGACTGCGCGAAGTACACACCCGTGCTCACGGCCCCGTGGAGGAGCCACCAACTGATATCCCCGGCGGGCCTTGGAACCAGGGCGGAGTATAGGCTGGTCCACTGGGGCTTCTCACCCTTGAGAGGTGGCAGGAGGTCCCACCACTTTGTGTCAGGCAGGACGCGAGGGTGAGGAAGTGAAGGGTGTGGAGCACGAGCATGTACAGATGTTTCCTTGGTGCAGGCTGGAACAGAACTGTCTGCAAATCGTGCAGACGGCACAAGGTGAAAGGTGGGGGGGAGCGGTTGGGTTCACGGGGCAGGGGCCTGATGAAAAGGTCCAGAGGGTCTGGGGTGGAGGGTGGGTGGGGCGTGCCCTCTCACAGAACCCTTCCTGGCAGATGCTGTGCTTTCGTTCCTGGACACTGCCAGGAGGCCCAGCTTCCATCCCTAGCAGCTTGGCTGTTCCATCCCCTACTATGAACCTAAATTGCCTTTAAAGGACTATCCAAGCCCTCCCAGGCCTGCTCCCATTGGGGGTCTCTCTCCTGGCTGAGCACAGGCTGTCCTTATATCACCCAACAGGCCTGGATCCTAGATACATGCTGCTCCTTCTCATGTGACTTCTGCACTTATTCCCTTCACCTGGATAGATTCAGTTGAGCTGCAACCCCTTTCATGGCCATCTCACTCTGGGACAGCCTGAAACTGGAAACCTGTGGGCTAATAGTAACCCTTTCTATGAAAGGTGCTGAAGACACAATGGAAAAGGAAATCCTTTGGACTGGATTTAAATTATTCCAAAGGAAAGTGAATGTGAGAATGTCCAGCATTATTCTCCTAGCAAAAGAAAAAGTTTAAGGTCCGAAAGGACCATTATGTCCACCTTCTGTATGACACAGGCCCTAGAACGTCACCGAGTGCTTCCTCCAGAAAACCTATGACATGTGACTGAGCCAGAGCACATCTTCTGGAAAGACATCTACATGCATTCGAGCCAGCTGGTAAGAAAAAAATCTTTCTTCTGTGAAGTTAAAGAACATGGAGAAGAAACCTCTACTCGGGTTGTTACTGGAGCTGAAGCAGAGAGGCCAGGATAAACATGGATAGAGCCCAGGACTGACTATCAGCAGATCTGCCATTTTCTATTCCTGGCTTTTTGACCATGAGTGAATCTCTTTGCTTCTGTGTGCCTCAGTTTCCACAACTATAAAATAAAGTGAACCAAGGTTGTTTTTTTCTCTCTCCTATTTTGCAAGGCAGGAAACTTAGATACATTTGGGGCCTGTCTACACTACTGGTCTAGAGTGTCTTTGTAAGCTGATGACCCCCACCTGTTGTTCAAAACCTATGGATAACACAAGCTCCTAAGTTTGTTCTGTTCATAGCCCCTATGGAACAGCTGGGCTGGATGGCCTTTTCTCTCTCTGCTGTGCAGAGCAGGTTCTGGGCACTAGGGATATGAAGAGGCTCTCAAGGACTAATTCTTGAAAATAAATATCAATGAACTGCAACACAATATAAAATCACTGCCGCTAACATTGGTAGGTGATAAAATACTAGAGTGGTAATTAATGATGAGGACAGGGCAGTGACACAGAGGAATTGGATCCCTTGATAAGCTGGACCCATTCAAAGAAAACAAGTTTGAAAAGAACTAAATGAAAGGTCCTATACCTAGCAGCAAAGCATGCAGGCTGCACCTACAGAATGGGGAAGTGTATCCAGGAAAGCACTAACTGAAGAGGATTTAGAGGCCATGCTGGGGAAGTCATTCAACATGTGCAACCAGTATGATGCTGTGGTGAACAGGGCTAACGCCATCATTAGACGTAGGAAAAGAGCAGTGAGTAGCATAAGAAGGTGACACACCATCAGTAAGACTAATCCTGGAATACTGCATCCAGTTTTGGTGTCCACCTTTGAAAAAGATTTTGAAATATTGGAGATGGGGCAGCAAAAAGCAATGAAATGTTTTGAGGGCTGGAGAAAAAATGCCTGCTAGTGCACTATTGAAGGAGCTCAGCCTGTTTAGATTATAAAAAAAGATCAGGAGGTGACTTCATTGAAGTGTTGAAGTGACTTCATGGAGAGAAAATATCAGGTATTAAAGGGCTCATTAATCTAGCAGAGAATAGAATAACAAGACCCAGTGGCTGGAAACTCAAAAGAGACCAATTCATATTAGAAATAGGACAAATATTCAACAGTGATGATGAATCACCAAAGGAACAAACTAGAAAGGGAAGTGGTGGGAATTGCCTATTTCTTGATGTCTTCTAATGAAGACTAGGGGGGAGGGATAGCTCAGTGGTTTGAGCATTGGCCTGCTAAACCCAGGGTTGTGAGTTCAATCCTTGAAAAGACCACTTAGGGATCTGGGGCAAAAATTGGTCCTGCTAGTGAAGGCAGGGGGCTGGACTCAATGACCTTTCAAGGTCCCTTCCAGTTCTAGGAGATTGGTATATCTCCAATTATTACCTAGATGCCTTTCTGGAATGTGTTTAGTGAAAAACTAGCTACTATGCTATACAGAAAGCATGCAATATGCAGGGTGTGAGATTACATGCTCTAATCATCTCTTCTGTCCATAAAGTCTGCTAATTTATGAACAACTGAGTGTAGCATGGGGAAGAGCCTCTCCTGTTCTGTTGTGTAGTCGGTGTCATCCCCACAATGAAGAGTCATTGAGTGGGATGATCCAGGGGAAGCAGCTCAAACATCCAATGTGGCTGGACAGGGGCAGGACAGCAGCATTGCAGGGGAGGGGTGGGTGTGGCAATGACATCACAAGGGCCTTTGGCAGGACCTCCACCTATTGGACAAAGGTGGTGGGGAGGCCATGATCTCACAGAGATCTTGACATCAGCCAGGCAGGACAGGGGTGCAGGACAGGGGCAATCTTGGAGATCCCTGTGGCTTTGCTTCAGCACGTCTCCTTCTCGAGGTCTCTCCTTGAGGACTGAGAGAATTCACTTTCACTTACGTGAGCGCAAGGAGGACCCTCTTTGGAGTTTTCTCCTTTTCTTTTATTGATTTTGCTAGACAACAGATGTCCCTGTATTGAAGGTAAGAGCCTCCGAGAGGTTTGGAACCTGTTCAGTCTGATTCATCAGGTGACGGCTGAATTCTAGGAATGGAAAACACTAGATTGAGGTGGCAGCATTGTATTCCCAACGTACGACTTGTCCCTTAGAATCACTGGGGACTTTGGGGTTTCTCCTTTTTGTTTTCCCTTTTCCTCTGTCCCGCCTACCTTTCTCTTCTTGCTTCCTTTGTCCTTTTCCTCTGCTCTCCTCCCACCACCAGGAGCTCTGTGTGTGCAGCGGGGGCCAGGGGCATTGTGGGAGGACCTCTCAGAGGTGAGACTGGAATAGTGCTCTGAGAGTGATCCCCTCGGAGGTGACTTGCACCATTCTTTGGGCTATTTGATGAGAACCCACCCCTCAAAGTCTCAACCTTGATTGGCTGAGGATGGGGCTATTGACAGGGAGGAAACTCTGGTCTTTGTTGTTCTTTTTTATGACCAAGCAAATAAGTCACAACCAGTTATATGTTTGACCAATGTTGATGCTGCTCTCCATTCATTGTCTCGGAGCAGTTCATGATCCTCTCTAACATTCCAGTATCAGAGGGGTAGCCGTGTTAGTCTGGATCTGTAAAAGCAACAAAGAATCCTGTGGCACCTTATAGACTAACAGACGTTTTGCAGCATGAGCTTTCGTGGGTGAATACCCACTTCTTCAGATGCAAGTGGTGGAAATTTCCAGGGGCAGGTTTATATATGCAAGCAAGAAGCAAGCTAGAGATAACGAGGTTAGATCAATCAGGGAGGATGGGGCCCTGTTCTAGCAGTTGAGGTGTGAAAACCAAGGGAGGAGAAACTGGTTCTGTAATTGGCAAGCCATTCACAGTCTTTGTTTAATCCTGAGCTGATGGTGTCAAATTTGCAGATGAACTGGAGCTCAGCAGTTTCTCTTTGAAGTCTGGTCCTGAAGTTTTTTTGCTGCAGGATGGCCACCTTAAGATCTGCTATTGTGTGGCCAGGGAGGTTGAAGTGTTCTCCTACAGGTTTTTGTATATTGCCATTCCTAATATCTGATTTGTGTCCATTTATCCTTTTCCTTAGAGACTGTCCAGTTTGGCCGATGTACATAGCAGAGGGGCACTGCTGGCATATGATGGCATATATTACATTGGTGGACGTGCAGGTGAATGAACCAGTGATGGTGTGGCTGATCTGGTTAGGTCCTGTGATGGTGTTGCTGGTGTAGATATGTGGGCAGAGTTGGCATCGAGGTTTGTTGCATGGGTTGGTTCCTGAGCTAGAGTTACTATGGTGCGGTGTGCAGTTACTGGTGAGAATATGCTTCAGGTTGGCAGGTTGTCTGTGGGCGAGGACTGGCCTGCCACCCAAGGCCTGTGAAAGTGTGGGATCATTCTCCAGGATGGGTTGTAGATCCCTGATTCTGTAATTCTGTAATTGGCAAGCCATTCACAGTCTTTGTTTAATCCTGAGCTGATGGTGGCAATATACAAAAACCTGTAGGAGAACACTTCAACCTCCCTGGCCACACAATAGCAGATCTTAAGGTGGCCATCCTGCAGCAAAAAAACTTCAGGACCAGACTTCAAAGAGAAACTGCTGAGCTCCAGTTCATCTGCAAATTTGACACCATCAGCTCAGGATTAAACAAAGACTGTGAATGGCTTGCCAATTACAGAACCAGTTTCTCCTCCCTTGGTTTTCACACCTCAACTGCTAGAACAGGGCCCCATCCTCCCTGATTGATCTAACCTCGTTATCTCTAGCTTGCTTCTTGCTTGCATATATAAACCTGCCCCTGGAAATTTCCACCACTTGCATCTGAAGAAGTGGGTATTCACCCACGAAAGCTCATGCTGCAAAACGTCTGTTAGTCTATAAGGTGCCACAGGATTCTTTGTTGGTCTAACATTCCAATTCTTCTAAAATACTTGCTGAATAATTACTATGAACAATTGTTGGTCTGTAGCTCATTTGAGACCAACTCTGCTACTGACTGGTTGCATCAGCTAAGACAAGTCACTGCTCCTTTCTCAGCCTTAGTTTCTCCTTCTGTCAAGTACAAATAACAATCCTCTCCCACCTACCTCACGATGGGTGGATGATGGGGATTCATGAAGAGTATCACTAGTAGCAGTGCAGAATAGGAGGTGTCCTATCATATTGAGCCATATCAGATTATGATGTAATATTCTATTTGATTTGTATTTTAATCTTTTGAAATTAAGAGCAGCAACTACTTAGCTCAGACTGAAGCATCTCATCTAACTTTCTAGATCAGTGTCTCCTCTTTGTGTATGATGAGACAGTTGAATGCACTGTGACAAACTGGAGATGCTCTTGTTTTGCGAACAAATATTTGTTTGCAAAGAATTTTCATCCTACTTGTTATGATTTTAAGAAACAAAGTGGTTTAGCCTGAATTGATTTTCTGAGAGAAAAGGGGTTCCATGAAAATGTTCACCCCTTATTTCCTGGGCTCTATCCCTGCCTCTGTGGGGATTGTTGTCTCTTTGGTAGAAGAGGAGTCAGGACTGTTGGCTTCTCTTTCTGGCTCTGTCACCGCTTTGCTGTGTGACACCTTGGGTAGGTCCAATGGGAATAGGATCAATTCTCTAACTCCAGGCAGCAGAGAGCCTGGGTGAGAAGGGATGCTCAAGCTGTCTGCGAAGGAGAAAGGGACGTTTCCAGGTGTTGAACGTCAAGAATTCTAAACTTTGCTAAAATGGCTAGTGTAGAGAAACAAGAAATAGTTGGGGCCAAACTTTAATTATTGTCTTTTTTTAAAGCCCATTCGGGGATGTGAGTGCCAGAGAGCCATAGAGAGGGGGAGGGAGTGTGAGTGCCAGAGAGCCAGCTGTGGGAGGGAGTGTGCATCAGTGGTTAGTGAAGGGGTGCATCCATGACTCTGACACTCGGTGTGACCCTGAGCCGGTTTGCCATCAGTAGGGTTGGGGTCCCATCGCTATAGCCCAGGGGGTTTGGGAGGCTCCAGGAAGGTATGTAACGTGCTGGGATGTCAGGATCCTGGAGCCGCTGTCACCTCCACACTAGGGCAGTGTTCTGCACCCCGCTGCTGCTGGCTGACTTTCTCCATCCCCTGGCAATAAGACAGACTCTTGTTTTCACAGCCAGTCGATCACCCTAGTGTCACCACCCTGCCTGCTGGCTGGGCAGGTTAACGCCTCAGGTCACCACCCTCTCCAGCCTACCTTGGGCTTGGAGAGTGAGGAGGAGGGCGAGGGACATCTGCTGACCCTGAACATCCGCTATCCATCATACCATCACCTACAGCAAGTGAGTGGCATTAGGGTTCCTCGGTGGCTTCCCCTGTGTGTCTGGAGAGAGGCAGAAAAAGGGGGAGAGAACATTTCCAAAGGGGGAGTTCATTTGCAAACAGCCCCCAAGAGCCCCTCACTCTCAGACTGGGCAGGGTCTTCTCCAGAGCCGTCTCCAGTGTGTTTGGCAAGGTCCCAGCAATGGGGTTCCCAGGCCTTCCTTTGTGGGACACTGTTCCCCAGGCTGAGAGTCTCTGAGCTGGGCCAGACCCTGTGAGCTGCTGAGCATGGAAATCAATGGGGATTGAGGAGGGCCCTGGTCTTCCTGTGCCTAGGGTCTTTGTGACTTAGACGTGGGGAATGGTTTCCAAGGAGAAGTCCGGACTCCTGGGTTCTGTTCCTTCTCTAGCCTGGGCGGGGGAGTGTGGCCTGGGATTGCAGGAGGGGGCTGCTTGTCCAGAGTAACCGATGGTCTTTGGGACTGACCCCATTGCTCTAAAAGGATAAAATTTCCTGGATATTGCAGCAGCAGCAGGGATTAGGAGGGGGAACATTGGGAGCAGATCATGCAATGAACTCCTGCCAGTGTGTGTAGCTTGCACTCCCTGCACTCCTGTGGGGGTAGAAGGGGCTGCTCTGGTTGGAGCAGGGTTGAGAAGGGGCCGAAAAGGCCCATGAGTGAAAGGCTGCCTTGAGCCCAGACTCACACCTGCTCCCCGCTCGATTCCAGGATGGCCAGGCTCCTGAGGATTGTCAGGAAGAAGGCTCTGCAGGTGGCTCCAGAGCCTGAGGGAAGCAGCTGCCATCTTCCCAAGGGGCAGAGCAACCTCTCCGTCCCCACTGGCGGGGAAGCAATCTTCTGGCGAACAAAACCAGCTCCCGGCGCAGGCGCCAAGTTGGGAGAGGCCCCGACTAGGCCCAGATGGAGCTGGCTCAGGATGCGGTTTCACAGACAGGACCCAGCCCAGGAGGGGCGCCGGGCAGGGAGGCTCTGGGGCTTGTTGTGTGGGCAGCAGCGGCCCCAGGAGCCCAGCCCTCCTTCCCAGCGGGAGGCATCGCCCTGCCCGGCCACTGAGGATCTTCCAGCCCCCTCAGGCCAGGAGGTGGACGATCCCTGTCCCAGCACCAGCAGCTCAGCATGGGACAGCAGCAGCGCCTGGGACTCTGGCAGCAGCAACACTGATGGACGCTGCTGCTTTGTTCCAGGTGAGGAGCCAGGCTGGGCTCAGGGAGGGGTGAGGACAGGAATGTGAACACCCTGGGCCCAGAAGTTCTCCCAGTGATATGGTGTGTGTGGGGGGGGGGTGTCCCCAGCCCAGGTGTGTGGCCTGTGCCACATGAACCCCACTGACACGAGCAGCAGTCACCCAGCTGCCCCTGCAGCAAGGAGACCTGGGGGTGGGCTATCAAGAGCTGCTGCCACTTTGTCCCCTTATGCTCTGGGGCTGGGGGAGTGGGCACCTCCCATGGAGTCCTGGACAGTGGATGGGGGGCTCTCGGCTATGGGCTTCTGAAGCTGTTGGGGGATGAAGGCATCCCTGAGAGGGAGGTGTGGGGCCCGATCTGCCCTGGGTACCTGAGGTGGGAAGGGGGGGGGGTCTTTAATCCTGCTCTCCGCACCATGCCCCTGTCGTTCCCCCAAGTGGCAGCAGGCATCACACCCTGTTACCTTCTCTCCCTGGTGCAGGGACCCCCAGGGATTCAGAGGAGGAGGAATGGGTGGACATGTCCACAGATGAAGCTGCTCTCAAGGTCATCAGAGAGCAGCTCCAGTGTAGAGAAAAGGTACAACTGTTCCCCACCTGGGCTGGAACCAAGATTGTCCTGTCCCTTCCCAGCATCCCCACCCCGTGCCGAGGGTCTTGTCCCTGATGATCCACCATCCCTAATGGGGCCTTTTTACATCCATGATGTGGGACCCCCAAGATGGGGGTGTTTGTCCCACAACAGCCAAGGTCTCCTCCCCTCACAGGCACTGTCCCAGTTCCTGATCCTCCTTGTGTAGGAGTCGTGGGGGATTTGGACACTTGGCGGGTCCCCACAATCCCCCATTGAGGCCTGAGCCCTGGAGCTGGTGTGGGTGGGGCAGGAAGGTTCCTAGCTAACAGGTTCTCTCTTGCTATACCCCACTCCTGGTGGGTACAGGATGAGGGTCAGTAGCTCATGTTCCTGCAGGCCATCTACCCCACGTGTTTTGCTGCACAGGAGAGAGGGCACGACACGCTTGAGCCGTGCTGCTGCAAGGTGGCTGTGGAGGAGAGGATTGTGGTGAGTGAGGCACGTCATACGGCAGCTGGAGGGAGGAGAGAGACATGAGATTGGCAGGGGTATCGCCAGGCTAATGTGGGGGGGCTGGGTGGTGTTGGAGGAGGCAACAGAGGGCAGGGATTGCTGGGGAGAAGAGAAGGGAGAAATTGTGAGATTGGGCAGTGGGGGAATTGTGGGGCTGAGACTGGGGGACAAGGGATCACATGGTCCCAGCTTGGTAGTTGGGATGGTGCTGAGTGGGGGCAGTTTTGACAAGGAGGAGGAAAGAAGGGGATTGGGACTGAGCTGGGCAGGAATCCTGGAAGGGGGACAAGTTTGATGGGCAGGAAGAAATGGGAGGAGCAGGAGGTAGTGGGGGATCCTGCTGGCCATGTCGGGCACTGGCTGTGTAATCTCCTCATTGGGAGGTGTCAGTAGGGCCTGAATCTCTCACGCTCCTTTGTCTCCTTCACGTCTCACAGGAGCTCCTTGAGGACCTTCCTAAAGACTCTCCACCCAGCGCCATCCTCGCCAACTCCCTGGTTGCAGTGGGCAACCTCAGGTACCGAGACAGCCCCCTCCTTCCCCCCGCTGGCTCCCGTAACCCCAGTGCTGCTCAGGCCCAAGGCTGGGAGTCACTGTCCCTCCCACTCCCAGGTCACCTCCCAGGAGTGGCTCCTCTGGCAGAGATGATGAGGTGGGAGGGTTCACTCTTTCCTGGCTGGGCTGTTCTTTTCACTCCACTAACATTCCAGGGTCCTTGGGGAGGGGCTCACTCCCGGGCTCAGATACAGGAGGGGCAGCAGGCTCCAGGGAACAGGCGCTATTCCTGTCCTGCCACTGTCTGTCTGTGATGCCTTGGCCTTGTCATTCCCTAGCTCAGTGCCTCAGTTTCCATTCTCACCAGCCTGTGCCTATATCCCTGTGGTTTCGTGTCCGTGTTGGCGACAGTCCCACCCCTGTACTGCACAGTCTAATACCAGCTCCTCTCTCTTGCCAGCACCATGAAACCTGCCCTTGAGCCTGACCTAGAGACCCACCTCTTGCGAGCTGCCCTTCGCTCCGTCTTCACCCTGGGCATGGAGAAGGACACCAACATCCAGCTACGTCCTTCTCCTCCATCCTCCTCCTCTTCCAGAGTGGTCCTTGGTCCCTGCTCCCTTGATTCGCTGGAGCTCCAGATTTAGGGGTGGGGTAAGCAGAGATGGAACAAGCTGCAGGGTTGGATCCTTCCCTCCAGAGGATTACCCCTCCCTGGGGGATTTCTTTCTTTCTTATGCCGTGTTTTGCGCATCAGACCAGCTTCCATCCATAGTAACTTGGTTTCAGGGTAGCAGCCGTTTTAGTCTGTATCCACAAAAAGAACAGGCAGCAAAGAATCCTGTGGCACCTTATAGACTAACAGACGTTTTGCAGCATGAGCTTTCGTGGGTGAATACCCACTTCTTCGGATGCAAGTGGTGGAAATTTCCTGGGGCAGGTATATATAAGCAAGCAAGAAGCAAGCTAGAGATAACGAGGTTAGATCAATCAGGGTGGATGAGGCCCTGTTCTAGCAGTTGAGGTGTGAAAACCAAGGGAGGAGAAACTGGTTCTGTAATTGGCAAGCCATTCACAGTCTTTGTTTAGTCCTGAGCTGATGGTGTCAAATTCCCAGATGAACTGGAGCTCAGCAGTTTCTCTTTGAAGTCTGGTCCTAAAGTTTTTTTGCTGTAGGATGGGCACCTTAAGATCTGCTATTGTGTGGCCAGGGAGGTTGAAGTGTTCTCCTACAGGTTTTTGTATATTGCCATTCCTAATGTCTGATTTGTGTCCATT
Organism: Mauremys mutica; assembly: GCF_020497125.1. Taxonomy (NCBI): domain Eukaryota; kingdom Metazoa; phylum Chordata; order Testudines; family Geoemydidae; genus Mauremys; species Mauremys mutica. The sequence continues at coordinate 54,347,306 of NC_059078.1, read as the reverse complement.
TATCCTTTTCCTTAGAGACTGTCCAGTTTGGCCGATGTACATAGCAGAGGGGCATTGCTGGCATATGATGGCATATATTACATTGGTGGAAGTGCAGGTGAATGAACCGGTGATGTTGTGGCTGATCTGGTTTGGTCCTGTGATGGTGTTGCTGGTGTAGATATGTGGGCAGAGTTGGCATCGAGGTTTGTTGCATGGATTGGTTCCTGAGCTAGAGTTACTATGGTGCGGTGTGCAGTTGCTGGTGAGAATATGCTTCAGGTTGGCAGGTTGTCTGTGGGCGAGAACTGGTCTGCCACCCAAGGCCTGTGAAAGTGTGGGATCATTGTCCAGGATGGGTTGTAGATCCCTGATGATGCGTTGTAGGGGTTTTAGCTGGGGACTATATGTGATGGCCAGTGGAGTCCTGTTGGTTTCTTTCTTGGGTTTGTCTTCCAGTAGGAGGCTTCTGGGTACACGTCTGGCTCTGTTGATCTGTTTCCTTATTTCCTCGTGTGGGTACTGTAGTCTTGAGAATGCTTGGTGGAGATTTTCTAGGTGTTGGTCTCTGTCTGCGGGGTTAGAGCAGATACGGTTGTACCTCAGTGCTTGGCTGTAGACAATGGATCTTGTGGTGTGTCCGGGATGGAAGCTGGAGGCATGAAGGTAGGCATAGCGGTCGGTAGGTTTTCGGTATAGGGTGGTGTTGATGTGACCATCACTTATTTGCACCGTGGTGTCTAGGAAGTGGACCTCCCGTGTAGATTGGTCCAGGCTGACGTTGATGGAGGGGTGGAAGCTGTTGAAATCGTGGTGGATCGTGGAACAGGAGTACTTGTGGAGTGGAAATCCATCAACTTCATGAAAAAACTCGTACAGATACAGACAGACATCATCTTCCTTTCCAAATGCAAACAGATGGACATCATACCAAAAGGACTAAAGGTAAAAAATCCATTACAATCTACATATCACACAGACTATGCTGACAGATTGTGCCACACACTCTCAAAGAAACTGCGAAACCACCTGATCAGCATCCTATATAGCAAACAGGGGAAGATTAAGACTGAACTCTCAAAACTAGATACTCTCATGAAAAATCAACCTTCTACACAAACTTCCTCATGGATAGACTTTACAAATCTAAGTTGCCACAAGTACTCCTATTCTTTTTATAGTAACTTGGCTGTTTCATCCTCTTCTGCCTACAAGGCCCTCTGCAGAGACCTGCTAAGCTCATGGATCAAAGATCCAGGTGTCATCAATCCTTGCTAATTGCCTGCAGTGGGATGTGAATGAGAGAGGCCAGGATGTGTGTTTGGGAGTCTCAGCAGTGCTTCCCAGAGACCCCTCTTCCCATCCTGTGGCAGGTGTAGGGCTAGTTTCCCTTACTCTGACCCATGCTTTGCAGGCTCTGCACAAAGTCATGCCAGAGTTCCTGGATGCCATGCTGGGGAACCTGCTGGCAGAGTCCCCAGACGCAGACAGGCTCCACTACATCTTGGAGGTGAGCCCCATAAGGAGGGGTGGGAACCAATTTTACCTTAACTCTTTGGGGAACTGGTAAGGAGAGACTGGAAGATCCACTTTCTACTCTGTCCTCCTAGCTGGGTCCCCAGTGGGGAGTCCTTGGTTGGGGAGATCAGTGCAATGCAGTGTCAGGTCCTGCTTTCATGAGGGACAGAGGAAGGAGCTGGGACTTCAAGCCAGAGCTCTGCCAGCTTTCTGACTCCAGGCATAGGCGGGCTGGCGCCACTGGATTGTAGGATCTGCTGCTGCAGGGGCTGTGGGTTCGGAGTGTTCCTCTTGGGGAGGCAGAGTCCGAGCAGGGAAAGAGGTAGGCTTGAGTCAAGTTCTTCTTGTCCTGGTTAAGTGTTGTCCCTGGGCTTTTAAGGGGACCATGCTCCAGCTCCTGCTTGGCATCCCAAAGCAGCTCCTGGCTCCCTTGGCAGCAGAGCAAAGGAAGGGTCTATCTCAGGCTCCTCTCCCCCAGCATCTCCTGCAGAGGGGCTAAGGGGAAGGAGCCTTCTGGCCCAGGTGGGACAGGGAGCTGACAGGAAAATGCTGATGGAGTTCCCTCTCCTCTCCCTTCCATTAGTTCTCAGCAGAGTTCCCTAGGATGGGTCACCACGTGGCACAGCTGGCTCTGTTTGTCAGTGACCCAGACAAGGACATCGGCCAGCAGGCCAGGGAGGGGACTTACCGGCTGCACCAGCTGCTGCTCCAACAGAGGGGTAAGGAACCCGCTGGGACACGGAACCCAATAGGGGACTGTACAAGAGTTCACTGGGGCTTGACCCTCTCCGGGGCGGAGGGGAGCCACGCCGGCTCACTACACCCCAGTGGGTCCGGGGGATTAGTCCAGCCTGGGGGTCTCCCTCGGTAGCCCTTGTGGGATTCGGCTGAAATGTGGTTAGTCTGGCCCTGGCTCCGGCGGGGCAACAACCACTGAGTCAGGAGGCTCAGGCCCTCAGGCAAGGCTGAGCCGTAACAACAGTTATGAGCCCCGGCCCTAGGTCAGGGCGGGGCAACAAACACTGAGTCAGGGTGCTCCAGCCCTCAGGCAAGGCTGAGCAGTAATAATAGGCTTCGGCCTCCTCAGGCCAGGGAGACAGGGAGTCTGCCACCCAGGATTTGTGTGGCAGGGGGACGCAGGCCTTCCCACTCCACTGCATCCCAGCCCGGGGCCCTAGCAGCGACTGAAGATCCGCTGCTTAGTCAGTGGGGATCCTGGCCGCAACACACAGACATAGGCTCTGGTAAGGCTGCAACCAGACTGGGGTCGGCTACCCCTGGGCTACTTCCATACCCCCCCTAGGGCCCTACCTGGGTCCTGGCGTTGGCCTCTGGGGGGTCCAGGAACATGGGTTCATCGGGGCAGGGGTTGGTCGGCAGGTCCGGCAGCTCCTCTGGATAGCGGGCACAGGGTAGCTCTGGGCGGCTGCCTCGGGCCACAGGAGCTTCCCAGTCTCGGGCTTCCTCAGGGACATCTGCCCTGTCCAGCAGCTGGGCTCCTACTGAGCTCTGAGGGTCAGCCTTTATAGTTCCAGGTCGCTGCCTGACCCTTTGAGGGGCAGGCTCAGAGCTCCCTAGCTCCGCCCACTCTGGCCTTCGAATGGGCTCTTCCTCCTCCGGGGCGGAGGGGAGCCACACCACCTCACTACGCACCCCCCTCCAAGTCTGGCTCCCGCTCGTCGGGGCCAGGCTCTTCCATACCTCCGAGGCGGGACAGGAAGTCTGCGTTTGCATGTTTCTTACCAGCCGTATGCTGGATGGTGAACGCGTAGGGCTGTAAGGCCAGATACCATCGCAATAATCAGTCGTTGTTTTTCATTTTCATCAACCAGTTCTTCTCCTGGGGAAATAATTTTCAGCTGAGATATAGAACTGGGTGGTCCGCTCCATCGATTTCTTGGGACAGGACAGCCCCCAGCCCCACTTCTGAGGCATCTGTCTGGAGGATGAACCTCCGGTGGAAGTCCGGGCTGTATAGGACCGGCTTTTGGCAGAGACATGTCTGGAGTGTCCGGAAGGCATCTTCACATTCAGGGGACCACCGTACCTGCCGGGGGCTGTTCCTTGTCATCAGTTCTGTTAAGGGTGCTGCGATGGAAGCAAACTGGGAGATGAACCACCGATAGTACCCGACAAGCCCCAGGAACTGTCGGATGTGGCGTTTTGTGGTAGGCGTCGGCAGGCTGCCAGGGCTTGTACTTTCCCAATGAGGGGCTTCACTCGTCCTCCCCCAATAGCATACCCTAGATATGTGGTCTCCTGCCATCCGATGCAGCATTTTTTTGGGTTGTCCGTCAGCCCCGCCTGTCGCAGGGACCTCAGGACCGCTGCTACCCGTTCCAGGTGGTCTTCCCAGTGGTGGCTATAGACCATGACATTGTCCAAATAAGCTGCCACATAGTCTTGATGGGGCCGTAGTAGGTGATCCATTAGCCGCTGAAACGTCGCCGGAGCCCCATGGAGGCCGAAAGGCATTCGCATAAACTGGTAGAGTCTCGTCAGAGTGGCGAATGCCGTCTTTTCCTTAGAGGTGTCATTGAGTGGGATCTGCCAGGACCCTTTACTGAGGTCAAGGGTGGTGATGAACTGGGCCTCCCCTAGGTGGCCCAGCAACTCGTCCACGCAGGGCATAGGGTAGGCGTCGAAGCGGGAGATGGCATTCACCCGCCGGATGTCTATACAAAACCAGCGGGTGCCATCGGGCTTGGGTACCAAGACCACTGGGCTACACCACTCACTCTGAGACGGCTCGATGACTCCTAAGGCCAGCATGGCCTGTACCTCTTCCTCCACCTCTTGTCGCATCCGGTACGGCAGTGGCCTGGTCATTTCCCGGATTACCTTCCCCGGCTCGGTCTGGATAGAGTGATAGACCAGGGTTGTGTATCCAGGAAGGGCCGTGAAGGTTTCCTGGAAAGCCTGCAGGAGGCATTTGGCCTGCTTGCGCTGCTCTTGCGTAAAGGTGTCGCCGAGCAGGGGAGCAGCGAGGTCCTCTGTCTGGGTGCGTGGGGACCCAGTTCAGGCTGTGGCAGGTAAGGGTTAATCAGCAGGCCCTCCCGATCTCGCCACGGCTTCAACAGATTCACATGGTATCACTGGGTCGTCTTGCGCCGGTCGGGTTGGTGAATCTCATAAGTGATGGGCCCAACCTTCCGAGCTACCTCGTGGGGTCCCTGCCAATGGGCAAGTAGCTTCAACTCACTCGAGGGCAGGAGAAGCAGGACTCGATCCCCGGGTTCAAAATCACGCACCTACGCCTCCTGGTTATAAGTCTGTTCCTGTCTGTCCTGTGCAGCCTTTAAGTTTCCACGAGCCAGGGCCCCAGCCTGAGCAAAGTACTCCTGCAGCTGGAGGACATACTTCTGGAGTCCCTGGGTGGGAGAGGGAGACTGCTCCCAAGTTTCCCGCATTAAGTCCAACAGGCCCTGCGGGCGGCGCCCATATAATAGTTCAAATGGGGAAAACTTGGTTGTTGACTGAGGTACCTCACGGATGGCAAGCAGCAGGGGAGAGAGCAACTGGTCTCACCGGCGTAGCTCCTCTGGGGGGAACTTCCGCAGCATCTCCTTGAGGATTCGGTTGAACCGTTCCACCAGCCCGTCCGTCTGCGGGTGGTATACGGAGGTGCGTAATTGTTTAACCCCCAGGAGCTCGCAGACCTGCTGTAACAACCTGGAGGTGAAATTGGTGCCTTGATCTGTTAAGATTTGTTGGGTCAGGCCCACCCGAGCAAAGACCTTCACCAGTTCCCCGGCGATGGTCCGGGCGGTGGTGCTCCGCAATGGAATGGCCTTGGGGAAACGGGTGGCATAGTCAACGATGACCAGGACATACTGGAACCTGGAAGCACTTTTTGGGAGCGAGCCCACCAGGTCCATGGCCACTCGTTCAAAAGGCGTCTCTATTATAGGCATGGGGACCAGGGGTGCCTTGGGCACTCGCTGAGGAGCGGCTAACTGGCACTCTGGGCAGGAGCTACAATAGTTCCTCACCTCCTGGTGAATACTCGGCCAGAAGAACCGTGTCAACATCCGGGCGAGAGTCTTCTCATGGCCCAGATGCCCGGCAGCCGGGATGTCATGTGCCAGCTTCATCACAGCTCACCAGTGACACCACAATACCAGCAGCTGTGTTTGGGGTTCCTTCATGAGGGAGTCACGGTCGATCCGGTAAAGATGGTCCCGGTGTAATTCGAAGGGGGGCCACTGGGTTGCACGCTGGGAGTCATCATAGAATCATAGAATCTCAGGGTTGGAAGGGACCTCAGAAGGTCATCTAGTCCAACCCCCTGCTCAAAGCAGGACCAAACCCAACTAAATCATCCCAGCCAGGGCTTTGTCAAGCCTGACCTTAAAAACCTCTAAGGAAGGAGATTCCACTACCTCCCTAGGTAACCCATTCCAGTTCTTCACCACCCTACTAGTGAAAAAGTTTTTCCTAATATCCAGCCTAAACCTCCCCCTCTGCAACTTGAGACCATTACTCCTTGTTCTATCATCTTCTACCACTGAGAACAATCTAGATCCATCCTCTTTGGAACCCCCTTTCAGGTAGTTGAAAGCAGCTATCAAATCCCCCCTCATTCTTCTCTTCTGCAGGCTAAACAATCCCAGTTCCCTCAGCCTCTCCTCATAAGTCATGTGCTCCAGCCCCCTAATCATTTTTGTTGCCCTCCGCTGGACTCTCTCCAATTTATCCACATCCTTCTTGTAGTGTGGGGCCCAAAACTGGACACAGTACTCCAAATGAGGCCTCACCAGTGCTGAGTAGAGGGGAATGATCACATCCCTCGATCTGCTGGAAATGCCCCTACTTATACAACCCAAAATGCCATTAGCCTTCTTGGCAACAAGGGCACACTGTTGACTCATATTCAGCTTTTCGTCCACCGTAACCCCTAGGTCCTTTTCTGCAGAACTGCTGCCCAGCCATTCGGTCCCTAGTCTGTAGCAGTGCATGGGATTCTTCCGTCCTAAGTGCAGGACTCTGCACTTGTCCTTGTTGAACCTCATCATATTTCTTTTGGCCCAATCCTCTAATGTGTCTAGGTCCCTCTGTATCCTATCCCTACCCTCCAGCGTATCAACCACTCCTCCCAGTTTAGTGTCATCTGCAAACTTGCTAAGGGTGCAGTCCACACCATCCTCCAGATCGTTAATGAAGATATTGAATAAAACCAGCCCCAGCACTGACCCTTGGGGCACTCCACTTGATACCGGCTGCCAACTAGACATGGAACCATTGATCACTACCCGTTGAGCCCGACCATCTAGCCAGTTTTCTATCCACCTTACCGTCCATTCATCCAGCCCAGACTTCTTTAACTTGCTGGCAAGAATACTGTGGGAGACTGTATCAAAAGCTTTGCTAAAGTCCAGAAATAGCACATCCACTGCTTTCCCCTCATCCACAGAGCCGGTTATCTCGTCATAGAAGGCAATTAGGTTAGTCAGGCATGACTTGCCCTTGGTGAATCCATGCTGACTGTTCCTGATCACTTTCCCCTCCGTTAAGTGGTTCAGGATTGATTCCTTGAGGACCTGTTCCATGTTTTTTCCAGGGACTGAGGTGAGACTGACTGGCCTGTAGTTCCCTGGATCTTCCTTCTTCCCTTCTTTAAAGATGGGCACTACATTAGCTTTTTTCCAGTCATCCGGGACCTCCCCCGATCGCCATGATTTTTCAAAGATAATGGCCAATGGCTCTGCAATCTCATCGGCCAACTCCTTTAGCACCCTCGGATGCAGCGCATCCGGCCCCATGGACTTGTGCTCGTCCAGCTTTCCTAAATAGCCCCGAACTACTTCTTTCTCCACAGAGAGCTGGTCACCTCCTCCCCATACCGAGTCGATGATGGTCCCATTGACTGCCGTGAGCTGTTCATAGGCCCGGCTAAGGGTAGGGTCAGCTCTCTGGTCACGGCAAAAATCAGTATGGAGGAGGGGTTCGACCGTGGGCTTCAGCAGGGGATTGTCAGTTTCTTCGATCCCTGCTTCAGTTTCCGGGGTCCCGCACACCTCTTCCGGTAGTGCCTCCTGGCGCTCTCTCTCCAGCGCCGGGGTCGACCGGAGGACCTCCTCAAAGGCGAGCCAGTCCCGCCCCAGGATCACCGGGTACGCCAGTCGAGGAGCCAAGCCGACAACGATTCATCGGGTGACGCCAGCTACTGTCAACGGGACCCAAGCACTAGGGTAAGGCTGGACATCCCCATGGATGCATTGCAGGTGAATCGTTCCCAGGCGGGGGTCTGCCTGGGGTCCCAGAGCCTGGCGAATTAGCGTCTGGTTGCAGCTAGAGTCGATCAACGCCTGGGTGGCCTGGTCCCCGACAACTACCAGGACCGTGATCTTGGAAGCCTGTGGTAGCCGAGCCCTGGTGTCCCCTGCATAGACCTGCCAGAAGCTGCAGTCCATTTCCATGCAGTTCCGCTGCAAGTGTCTGGACTTCCCACAACAGAAACAGGGTACGAGTTCAGGGCGACTGCCCCAGGAGGAGGCTCCCCTCGGACTCCTAGGGGGACTCTGGTGGACCCTCACGACCCCCGTGCTGGAGGTCGCCAGTCCAGGCCGAGGGGAAGGATCCGGACATCTGAACCGAGACCCTGGTCGGGGCGTCTCCTTGTCTTTCAGCGTTGGAGCATTCGGGCCCAGGGTTTTGAGGTCGGAAGGTGGGCCCCACGGGCGTTTCGGCCGTGAGAAAGTCCTCCATCAGCGAGACGGCCGCGGCTAACGTTGCTGGCCGATGGTGGAGCACCCAGGCCCGTCCTTGGGCCGGTAGGGTGTGCACAAACTGTTCCAGGATGACTTGTTCTGTGACCTCCTCTACCGTCCTCGTCTCTGGCTGTAGCCATCGCCTACACGCCTCCTTCAGTGCTTGGGCCACCAGCCGGGGTCGGGTGCCCGAGGGGTACGTCTGGTTCTGGAACCGCTGCTGAAAAGTCTCTGGGCTGACATCTAAGGCATCCAGGATCGTGGCCTTCACCCGGCTATAATCCCTTGCCTCTTCCGTCGCCAGCCCCCGGTATGCCGTCTGGGCAGTCCCTGTTAGGTATGGGGCCAAAAGGGTGGCCCATTGGTTCTGGGGCCACCCAGCGACCAGTGCCACCCATTCGAACATTACCAGGAACGCCTCGGGGTCATCGTCAGGGCCCATCTTGGTTAGTCGCACTGGGGCGGCGGGGCGTAGTGACCCAGCCCCGTCCCCTGGCTGCGGGTCTATGGGGTGTGGTAACGCTGTCACCAGCTGTTGCAGCTGGGCTCCGAGCTGCTGAATAAGCTGCTGCTGCTGGAGTTGAACAGCATGCTGCTGTTGCTGCTGCTGGAGTTGTGCAGCGTCCCGCTGTTGATGTTGGAGCTGGGCAGCTGCCTGCTGCTGCTGTAGCTGGGCGGCCTGCTGCCGCTCCTGACTCTCCGTCAGCAACTTAAACAGCTCCATCTCCATGGTTCTCTGGGGGTGGATCTCTCCCGCCGGCCCCTTCTCACAGGGATCAAGGGATCAGATCCCCACTTCTGGCACCACGTGTATAAGAGTTCACTGGGGCTCGACCCTCTCTGGGGCAGAGGGAAGCCACGCTGGCTGACTACACTCCGGTGGGTCCAGGGGATTAGTCCGGCCAGGGGTTCTCCCTTGGTAGCCCTTGCGGGAGTCGGCTGAAATGTGGTTAGTCTAGCCCTGGTTCCGGCGGGGCAACAACCACTGAGTCAGGGTGCTCAGGCCCTCAGGCAGGGCTGAGCAGTAAAAATAGGCTTTGGCCTCCTCAGGCCAGGGAGAGGGGGAATCTGCTACGCAGGAGTTGGGTGGCAGGGGGGACGCAGGCCCTCCCACTCCACTGCATCCCAGCCCGGGGCCCTAGCAGCAGCTGAAAATCCGCTGCTTAATCAGTAGGGATCCTGGCCGCAACACACCGACATAGGCTCTGGTAAGGCTGCAGCCAGACTGGGGTCGCCCCCCCCCCGACCCTACCTGGGTCCTGGCGTTGGCCTCTGGGGGGTCCAGGAACATGGGTTGGTTGGCGGGTCCAGCAGCTCCTCCGGATAGCGGGCACGGGGTAGTTCCGGCCAGTCCGGGCGGCTGCCTCGGGCCGCAGGAGCTTGCCAGTCTTGGGCTCCTCCAGGGATATCTGCTCTCTCTGGCAGCTGGGCTCCTACTGAGCTCTGAGAGTCGTCCTTTATAGTTCCGGGTCGCCGCCTGACCCTTTGAGGGGCGGGCTCAGAGCTCCCTAGCTCCACCCATTCTGGCCTCTGGATGGGCTCTTCCTCCTCTGGGGCAGAGGGGAGCCACACCGCCTCACTACAGGGACTGAGAGTGACCACAGGTGGATAATGGGACCCCAGACAATTTCTCTCAGACTAAGGTGACCATTTTTTTTCAAATTTAAAACCAGGACATTTAAAATAGCTCAGCCAGCATGAGTAATAGTCGCTGTCATAGAATATAAGTTGAAAAAATATTGCGGAGTATGCTTATCTTTTTTTTTTTCTTTAAGTGAAAGAATACAATAAAATGAACTTCTTTTATTTATATTATATATTATGAAAGTAATTTTGCGAAAAAAACCCAAATATTTGATATGGGTAGATTAGTACATAATTGTATACTTAGGATTTTGGGATCCAAGTAATAAAGAAACAAGTGTAGCAGTAAAACAAAATGGTTTTAATTAAAAATGGTACAAAAGTACTTAATCTACATGCCTAATTTTGCTTCTTATATTTTTGTAAAGAGTGGATTGATTTTAATAATAATTCGTTTTCCTGGATGTTTTTATAAAATTCCATGCAAGTTTGGTTAAAATTATATTTTGTAATTAGCAAACATTTCAAAGTTTCAACATGTAATTGAATTTTATCACTGGACCAGATATTGTTCATCAAAGAAAAAAGACGTTCGGCAGGTGCATTGGTTCCTGGTAAACAGAGACAATATTCTACCAATTTGCCAATATTTTTGTAGGAAACATCATTTTCACTGAAGGCTTTGAATATTTCAATCCATCTGTTCGATACTGGTACAGAATTTTGTCTCCAGTGAGTAATTTTTTCATCTGTAATGTAGCACAGGACAAAGCAGGTTTCATCAAACAGTTCATCTTCTACTAAATTGACTTCAGAAAAAAACTGAAGAATGTAATCACTGCAAACTTGAATGTTGTCATGGGTGAGTTTAGTGTTTAACAAAACCCAATTGAATTTTTCGGTATGCTTAATAGGTCCTTCCCATTTCTCTAGATATTGAATACCATGTGTCATAAAATTCTACCACTTTTTCTTTGAAAATAGCAGGTTCTTCTTCGAGTGATTGCTCCTATGCATTCCAGTTAGGTGTGCGCGCCGCGCGTGCACGGCTCTTCGGAAGATTTTTACCCTAGCAACTCCGGCGGGCCGGCTGGGCGCCCCCTGGAGTGGCGCCGCTATAGCGCAGGATATATACCCCAGCCGGCCCGTCCGCTCCTCAGTTCCTTCTTTCCACCCGTGACGGCCGTTGGAACAGTGGAGCGCAGCTTAGCTGACCTCCACTTCCCTAGCTACTCGTAGTTTTCTCTCGTTCTGTTTATAGTTGTAGTTAACTCTGTTTGTTTGTAGAATAGTATAGTGTATTTATTTTACAGGGGTTGGGGTTTATCCCCTTCCCCTCACCCGGGGCCGGGTCCGATGCCCGGTCCACAGGGTTTTCTAATGCTCTGCCGGCCACAAGCCACTGCCGACAAGAGATCTTCTCCTAAGTGCCTCGAGGGATCTTACCTCACAGATAAGTGCCGCATTTGTGAGGCCCTTAATCAGTGAACAAAGGGGAGCGGGGCTTTCGTTTTAAACAGCTCCTGAGGGAGGCAGCTCTTGCTCCTCCGCTCTCGGCGCCGAGCGCTAGTTAGTTTTCACGGCGCGCTCCCTCGGCACCGGACCGCCAGTGCCGCCAAAGCCTCCTGGCACCACCGTCGCTGACTCCGACGTACCCTCGGCATGGACCTCTCTCCTGGAGGATGAAGAGTTACTCCGGCCAGGCAAGAGCCGTCGAGTCCGGTGCTGGAAAGCTCCCCGGTACGCACCGTGGTCGAGCTTGCCCGGAAGCTGCGTCCGAGCCGCCTGCTCCGCAGCCGAGCGCTATGCTCCGTCGGATCGCCCGGCACCGACGTCTGCCGTGGCACCGACAATATCCGCACCTTTCACTCTGGCCAGGCAAGAGCCGTCGAGTCCGGTGCTGGAAAGCTCCCCGGTACGGACCGTGGTCGAGCTCGCCCTGAAGCTGCGTCCGAGCCACCTGCTCCGCAGTCGAGCGCGATGTTCAGTCGGATCGCCCGGCACCGATGTCTGCCACGGCACCGACAGTAGCCACACCGTTAGCTCCGGCCAGGCAAGAGCCGTCGAGTCCGGTGCCGGAAAGCTCCCCGGTACGGACCGTGGTCGAGCTCGCCCTGAAGCTGCGTCCGAGCCGCCTGCTCCGCAGCCGAGCGCTATGCTCCGTCGGATCGCCCGGCACCGATGTCTGCCGTGGCACCGTCAATGTCCGCACCATTAACTCCGGCCAGGCAAAAGCCGTCGAGTCCGGTGCCGGAAAGCTCCCCGGTACGGACCGTGGTCGAGCTCGCCCTGAAGCTGCGTCCGAGCCGCCTGCTCCGCAGCCGAGCGCTATGCTCCGTCGGATCGCCCGGCACCGATGTCTACCGCGGCACCGACAATGCCCGCACCATTAACTCCGGCCAGGCAAAAGCCGTCGAGTCCGGTGCTGGAACACTCCCCGGTATGGACCGTGGTCGAGCTCACTATGAAGCTGCATCCGGGGTGCCAGCTATGGTCGAGCTCACTATTCCCTCCATGCCGGAGACAGTGTCCACGGCGAGGGGGCTGATTGCAACGACAGCATCTACGCTGCCTCAACCCCCGGCACCGCCGGTGGGGGTTACATAATCGATGGGCAAGCCTGCCTTGATCAGACCACCCTACCTCGGCACCGCACAGCGGCACCGTTCAGGGTCGTGGTTCCGCAGATGTTCTCGGTCCCGTCACCGATCTAGGTCTCGGCGCCGTTCTCCCTGTTGGTACCAGTAGTGCTCGCGGCACCGGTCAGCATCCCGTTCGCCGGTCCGGGACACTCAGCTCCGATCAAGCCTCAGGCACCGCCCTCGGTCGACCGCCCGGCACAGCTTCGGTGGCAGGTCCCGTTCTCGGTACTGGTCTGTCTACTGGTACCGATCCCCGGTGCCGCATCGAGTGACGTCAGTTACAGACGGAGACTCTACCAAGAGCTTTCAGCTCCTCCAGGGCCATCCAGCCATGCATCAGTGTCGTCCCGTGCGGACACTTCATATGCGTAGCACTCTGTTTTCCGATGTGCCCTCCAGAGTCTTCGAGGAGACCTATCAGTGGTCATTCTGGACGCCGTGGGTGTACTACCACGCCAGAGGCGTACCGGTGATCCCATCTCGCTCCGTTCCCTCCGAGCTCTGGGTGCCAGAGGTGACAATTAGTCGTCCCCGTCCGACCGGTACAGAGCAATCCCCGGTTCGGCACCGGGCTCCCAGATCCCACCGGATCAGGAGGTCGTCCAGGAGCTCGAGCCCACACAGGACCCGCTTGTCCCGGGCCTTTCTTCTTCCTCCTCCCCAGATGAGGCGGGGGCAGGAACATACCCCTCCGGCCCTCCTCTAATCGAAATGCGACCAGCCCCTAAATCCAAAGAGGCTGGGCGTGTGGTCTTACTGGGCCATAAGATGTACCCAGAGGGGGCCCTGCAACTTCATGTAGTGAACCAGCAAGCCCTGCTTATCCGCTACTGTGGGTGGCAGTGGGCAAATTTACAGAGTCGGTTCTTCGGAACTCCCGTCAAGAGTTCGATGCCCTCCTGCAGCAAACGACGGAGCTGGAGAGAGCTTCCCTCCAGGCCTCATTGGACGCAGCTGACTCCGCTGCCATGACTCTGGCCTCGGGTGTTGCCACGCGGCGCGTTTCAGGACTCCAGTTATCGAGCCTTTCCTCGCAGCTGCGGCACGCTATACAGATCTTGCCCTTCAGTGGCACAGGCCTGTTCTCTGACAACACTGGCCCTAGGCTGCAGAACCTAAAGGGCAGCAGGGTCACTTTGCTCTCTCTCTCTCTCGGCATGCACACGCCGGTAATTCAGCGCCGACGCTTCCGTCCCCAACCTCCGCTCTTACCCTGCACCTTGACAAGGTCAGGACATGGCCAGCGGGCGTGGCTTACACGGTCGTGGCCATCAATCCGCACCCCAAAGGAGCCAGAATTAGGGTCCTTCTGACCACCAATGGGGCAAAAGCCTACCCATCCTCGCCCCTCCTAAGGACCCCTCTCACGAGCGATTCCTCTGGCAAGAGGTGCGGACGCTCCTCCTCATCGGAGCTATACAGGAGGTACCTAAGGGCGAAACCTATTCCCCTAAGCGAAGGGAGGTCTCAGACCTATCCTAGGCCTGCAGGAAACTCAACAAGTCACGATGCAGATGAGTTCCACATGGTACCCAGGGCGACCGTCATCCCATCCTGGGATCCCGGAGACTGGTACGCCGCCCTCGATATGAAGGGCGCGTGTTTTTCACGTTGCCATTTCTCTTCCACACAGAAGGTGCCCTCGGTTTGGGGCCTACCATCGTTATTCCCAGTATACGGCCCTCCCGGTTGGCCTCTATACAGCCCAGGGGTATTCAAGGTGCATGGCTGTAATCGCCGCCTTTCTTCGCCACCATCTGATACACGTTCTCCGTGTCTAGACGAGTGGCTCATTCGAAGAACCCCCGGGCCCAAAGTACCAGTCATGTGGGCATCGACGCGAACCTTTTCCTGTGTCTAGGCCTGATGATCAATAGTAAAATCCACTCTGATTCCCATATAGGGAAGGGAATTCATTGGGGCCGTCCTGGACTCCAGACTCGCCAGAGCCTGCTTTCCTCAGCCTTGGTTTCAGGTGAGGGTAACAATTGTACAAGGTCTACGGGCCTTCCCGCCAACTTGGGCTCACTCTTGCCTCGGTTTCCTGAGTCACATGGCTGTCTACACGTTTGCAACTAAACATACCAGGCTTTGCCTCTGTTCACTTCAATTGTGGCTCACCTGGGGTGCCACCCGGGCAGAGATGGCATACTCGTGGTCGTCTCGTTTCCACCGAGCAGCCTAGGCTCCCTCGACCGGGAGTCGGCGTCCTCCCCGGTGTATCCGGGGATGCTGTTCCGCTCACCCCTCGGGGTCCCTCGTGACAGACAGCCCATCTCTCGGCTGGGTGCGCACCTGGTGTAGTTTCGCACTCACGGCCTTCGGTCAGCGCAAGAGCTGGCCTTACACATCAATGTCCGAGAGCTGAGAGCAGTCTGCCTTGTGTACCAGGCGATTCAGCTGGCGGATCGTCTCAGCAGATCCTTCCTGTCTCACAAGTGGTGGTTTCCTCCCGTCTTTATCTATTCCGTTTTCCAGAAGTGGGTCTTCCCCCGCATAGCCCTCCTCGCTTTCGCGAGAACGGAAAGAGGGAGAGAAATTCTCCTCGTTCCAAGGCCTCTCCCCAGGCTCGGTCTTGGAGGATTTTCCTGAGGCCATGGATCAGCCATCTGCCGTACGCTGTCCACTGTCCCCGCTGGTTCACAAGGTCCTGCTCAAACTCCGCAGGGACAGAGCGCCCCTGATCGGGTTCGCTCCAGTGTAACCTGGGCAGCACTGGCACACCATGTTGCTACACCTCTCGGTAGCAACCCTCTTGGCACAGACCCCATGACGCAGAATCACGACAACCTTCACCACCCAGTCTTGTAATCCCTGCACCTCACAGCAGGACTCCTGCGTGGCTAAACCGATCCGAGTTACGTTGTTCGGCCTCGGTTCTACGGGATTCTCCGGGGTGGTAGAAAATTCGTCCATTCGATTAAAGTATCTGGCCGAGTGGAAGCGTTTCTCATGCTGCTCCGAAACGCGCAATGTTTCTCCCGCCGAGATCCCGCTCCATTCCATCTGGTTCCTCAGGGCTTGGAGCGTTTATACACCCCCCCCCCCCAAGTGGGGCCCCGCCATAAACCTGGCTCTTCAATCTGGTTCTACCCAGTTTTATGACTGCCCTATTCGAGCCAATGTCAACATGCTCATTGATATAGCTGTCCTGCAAGGCAGTTTCCTGTAGTCTTTCCTGCGGCCACACGAGTCTCCGAGCTTCAGACTCTCACAATAGGCCCAAGGTATACTGTGTTCCTCAAGGACAAGGGCAGTTATTACCACGTCCGACCTGCCTCCCCAAGGAGGTGTCGGTCTTTTATATCCACCAGGATATCTTCCTTCTGGTCTTCTTTCCGAAGCCACTCTCTGTGCAAGAAGAGCAACGGTTGCCCTCCTTCGACATCTGCAGGGCGTCCGCAATCTATATCTAGCGGACTGAGCCCTCTCGTAACGCCCCCCAAAACCTTCATCGTACCGGCATACCGGACGAAGGGCATACCTGTCTCCTCCTAGAGGATTTCATCTTCAATGACGTTGTGCATCTGCACCTCTTCTGTTTCGGCCCATGTGCCATAGAGCCACCTTGCTGCACATTCCGCCAGGGCTCACGCTTCTCAGCTGCCTTCCTGGCTCGCATTCCCTTTCGGGGGATGTGTTGTACACCTACCTGGTCCTCGGTCCACACCTTTGCCTCATTGGTCCAGGAGTCCAGAGCTGTTGCAGCCTCTGGCTTAGCGGTTGCGTTCTGCAACATCTAACTCCGACCCCACCACCTACGTAAGGCTTGGGAATCACCTAACTGGAATGCATAGGAGCAATCACTCGAAGAAGAAAAGACGGTTACTCACCGTAGTAACTGTTGTTCTTCGAGATGTGTTGCTCCTATCCATTCCAGACCCGCCCTCCTTCCCCACTGTCGGAGTAGCCGGCAAGAAGGAACTGAGGAGCGGACGGGCCCGCTGGGGTATATATCCTGCGCTATAGCGGCGCCACTCCAGGGGGCGCCCAGCCGGCCCGCCGGAGTTGCTAGGGTAAAAATCTTCTGAAGAGCCGTGCACGCGCGGCGCGCACACCTAACTGGAATGGATAGGAGCAACACATCTCGAAGAACAACAGTTACTACGGTGAGTAACCGTCTTTTTTAATATGCCTTCTTCCTCAAGCTGCTTCAAATTTTGCCGCACCTGTAATGGCAAGAAAACGTTTGCTTTTCTGTCAGCTAATTTTGTTTTTAAGTCACTGTAAATATTGCTAGTTTCTATAATAGAAATCTTCTGTCCTTCTATTTTCAAAATAGCATTGTGGAACATTGATGACACGTTATGCAAAAAGAAAAGCCAAGACTCTGTCTCTGAATTATCAAAATAATTTGTGATAATTGTGGGGCTCTTCTCGTTTGAGGCAAAATATGATTTTAAGGCAGGATATATTTGTAGGACGCGCTCAATCGCGGGTCGTAACGCCAACCATCGTGTGGCACTGTATCCCAAGACTTTCTTATATTCGATGTCCACGAATTCACAAAATTCTTTCAATTCATTAACGCGCACTGTATATATATAAAAGTATGAATAAATCTTGGTGATGAAAGTTTGCACATCAATTGGTACACAGTCGGCTGCAGTTTGTATAGCATTGTTCAAAATATGAGCGGCACAACCAATTCCCACAAGCTCTCTTCCACCCAAATTTGATTTCAGCTTGGTAAAAATGTTATTTTTCCCACTTCTTCGCATTCCTCCAAAGTTAGTATTGGTGTTGTCAGCACAAAATCCAAGTACCTTGGTATCTAAACGATACTTTTTTAACACTTCCAAAATATAATCAGTAACTATGTCAGATGTTTCGCCTGGCAAATCTCTTACTTCCAAAATTTTGACGTGTATTCCAGACTGGTATGAAAAATATCTTATTATTATGGGAATCAACTTTACTTCCTTATGGTTTGATGCATCCGAATAAATAGAAATAAAATTTGCAGCATCTAAATCCTCTTCCAATAACTGTTTCGCATAAGGCACCAGCACATCAGTAACTATTGCCTCGCATTTTGTTCTAGAACATGTAAACCTGGCATCAAAACATGTTTTAATCAGTTTGCAGGTACAATCCATTGATCGGAATGAGTGATTATGCATTACTGTGTGGTACGCCCATAAACCTTCAGCTGCAGCTAGTTTTCTTTCAGCATCTTCAAATAGCTTTTTCTTAACATATGATGTCACACTCGTACTTGCAATTGCTGCAGACATGGCCCGTTTATGTTTGACTGTTTGTATGTGGTTTTCAATGTCGGTTTTTCCACTGTTTGCAATAGAAAATACACTTCTGCATTTTACACATTCCACCTTACTATTGTCATTATTAGTACTTGCTTTGATGAATGTATATTTCGATTTTAACTCGTCATTGAAGATGCACTTTCGTCGTTTTGGCGCCATGGGTGTCCAAAAATAAACAATTATTACAAACTTCGTCGGATGTCAGTCTTGGTCCGAGGGGGCGAAGTCACCGGTCCAGGATCGAGGAGGGCGAAGACACCAGTCCTGGTCCAAAGGGGCGAAGGCGTCGATCCTGGTCCAAGGAGGTGAAGTCATCGGGTCCTGGCGAAGCAGCGAGGTGCGCCGTGAAAACGGCGGAGCGAAAAGCTCGAGTAACCGAGAGAGCGCGGAGCTCTGAGGGCCAGTGTCACGGTCCGAAGATGCCAGATCACTGGTGCCTGTCCTGTGCTGTGGAGGGCCTTTTATAGTCTGAAGCTAACACCGAATTGGTCGATTTTGGCGGGCTCTGTGTGATGACGTCATCATCGAGTTCCCACGGTCGGGTTGTATGTAATGCGCGGGAGTATTATCGAAGAGTCACCGCGGCCACAATATGGTGAGAGTGCATGTGCTGAATGCCAAGTATTGCCGAGATCCAACGACGAGAACTGTCGTGTAAAATAAAACTAAAACTAGGATGAATTAATAAAATTGATTTAGGCTGGTTTATCAAGGATTGATTTGATGTACTCAATCTTTTGATAAATTAATAATTTTTGATTTTGTAGTCCTAAACTGTACTGGTTACATCTCACGACTAACCAGACCAATGTCCAAAAAGCCCATTTAGAACCGGTTGTTCCTGGAGGAACAACTAGTTCCAAAAGGGCTTTTAAATTTAATAAAAGCTCTAGCAGCTCCCTGCCCTTCCCCCAGCCCCAGCTCACCTCACTCCGCCTCCTCTTCTAAACGCTCCTCCGGCTTCTCCTCCCCCTCCCTAGCTTCCCGCGAATCAGCTGTTCGCGTGGGAAGCCTGGGAGGGCTGAGAAGAAAGCAGAGGCTTCCGCCAGGTGAGTTTGAGCTGGGGCCGGGGGGCGGGGGTGCCAGCGGGTGGAGGGCTCCAGGCGCGCCGCGCTGCCCGGCAAGGTCGGGGCCGGACCTTGGTCCTTGGGGCCGGGCGGCGCGGTGCAGCTCCTGGCCCCCGGGGTCCAGCTGCGACCTCGCTGGGCAGGGCAGCGCGGCGCGGCTCCTGCCCCGGCCCCCGGGTCCTGCCCGGTGGCGTGGCTCCTGTTCGGCCCCCAGGGTCCGGGCCGGGCGGCGCGGTTGCTGCCCCGGGGTCTGGGCGGGCAGCGCGGTTCCTGCCCAGGGGTCCGGCTCCCGGGTCCGGCCCCGACGTCGGCTGGGTGGCTCCGATCCCAGCCCCAGCCCAGCTGGGCCCCCAGCTCCAGGCAGCATGGTAAGGAAGCAGGGAGCCGGTGTGGGAAGAGGGCAGGGGAGTTGGGGGGGGTGATTAGTGTCAGAGAGGTCAGAGGGCAGGGAACAGGGGGATTGAATGGGGGCAAGGGTCCCGGGGGGGCAGTCAGGAAGGAGCAGGGGTTGGATGGGGCGGTGGGGGCAGTTAGGGGTTGGGATTCCAGGGACAGTCAGGGGACAGAGAGAAGGGGTGGTTGGATGGGGTAGGGGTCCCCGGGTGCCATCAGGAATGAGAGAAGGGGTTGGATGGGGTGGCAGGGGACAGGGAAGGGGGGTGGATAGGTCATAGGTCGGGGGGGGGGGCCTGTCAAGGAACATGGGGGGGGTTGGATGGGGCAGGAGTCCCCCGGGGGGGGCATGACCCCTCCTGGGGTGAGGAGGAGGAGGGAACCGGTTGTTAGTATTTTGGCAGCTCATCACTGCCTATAACCAGCTCTGTAAGAGCAACCTGGCACGTTTGTGCAGGGAAAGAGGGCTGAGCGTGGGGAGGCTCACTAAGGAGTAGCTGATTGCTCAGCCTGTAGAGAATGACCAGTCTGAGGAACAGGCTCCAGACTTCAGGGGGGCGCCGAGGGTAGGTCTCGACAGGGCTGGGCCGGAGCCTCCGTCCCAAGGTGGGGAAACTGAGGCACCGCCAGCCAGGGCTGTATCCTCAGACCCACCAGTTGAATTCCAAGCAGAGTTGAAGGTGGATCCCTCCTTGGAGAAACTGAGGGACCTGGCGGGCCACGGCAGTGCAGGGTCCCAGGGAGAGGACCGGCGGGAGCAATTCCTGCGGGAGAAGGGATTTCTGTTCCGGGAATGGGCTGGTTCAGGGCCAGGGGTGACTCTAGGTATTTTGCCGCCCCAAGCACGGCAGGCAGGCTGCCTCGGGGCATGCCTGCGGGAGGTCCTCCGGTTCCGTGGCTTCGGCATACCCGCTGCCGAATTGTCACCGAAACCACAGGACCGGTGGACCTCCTGCAGACAAGCTGCCGAAGGCAGCCTGCCTGCCCCCATCACAGCGACCGGCAGGGCGCCCCCCGCAGCTTGACCTCCAAATGGGGGAGTGGAGCAGTAAATACCAGGATTCCAACATACGAAGTGCATTGGGAATCTATGGAATAAAAAGTATTATAATTGTAAAATAATCATTTGTACTGCAGTAGGCCCTAAAGGCCCCAGTCGAGACATGCTAGGCCAGGGGTGAGCAAACTACAGCCTGTGGGCCAGATCCAGCCTGCCAGCCATTTTAAGCTGGTCCTTGAGTTCCCGCTGGGGAGTGGAGCTTGCCCTGCTCCGGCACTCCAGCCGGGGAGTAGGGTGGGGGCTGCTCCACGTGGCTTGTGGAAGCAGCCACATGGCCCCGCTCCGGCGCTCCAGCCGGGGAGCAGAGTTGGGCGTGTAAGGATAAGGCCTTTGTCTGCAACCAGATTAAAAGAGCAGCCATTAGCTAAGAATCAGGAAGTCACATTCCATCTAAATTACATTAAAACAATGTAATAGGCTGTTAAGAAGGAGGCCCGGTCCTAATGGCACCCACTATCACCAGATAAAGAAACAGATCTTAAGATGGTTAAAGAAAACTTAGTTTGATGGCATCCTGTCTGTCAAGAAATCACTTCTCAATAGTTGTGGCTGTAAAATCCTGGATGCTACTGCTGAGTTATAGCAGTGACTGGTGTTTCTTCTCCTGGCTTCCCTCATGTTGTTGTGGTTCTGTCTAGACACAGGAGCTCTGTGCACAATCAGTATGTTCTCCTGAGTTCCATTCCTCTCAGATACAATTTCTGCAGACAGATCTTTCGTGAGTCTGTGCACAATCAGTGTGTTCTCCTGAGTTCCATTCCTCTCAGATACAATTTCTGCAGACAGATCTTTCGTGAGTCTGTCTACAAGGACGTCAAAGTCCTTGAAGGAGGGTGTCCTCACCAACTCCTCAGTCCAAGCAGCTTGCCATGGTGTGGCAGCCCTCACCCTGGGCTGCTGCTCTTCCGGCTGTGCAATCTCCACAGGCTCACGCTGGAAAACTGCTGTGGAGTTAGCCTGTTGCCGTTTTCCCTCCCAGTGTTGAGAACTCCATCCGGCCAGATCTTCCGAAACGAGGGCAGTGTCTTCCCTTATGGATTTTAGGGCAACACTGGTCCTTTTAGGAAGGACACTTTTAGAGGCAGCAGTACTGGCCCTTTTAGGGATGCGATCTTGCTTGGGAGTTTCCGGAGCAATGCCGTTCCTTCTGTGGGTGAGTTCTTCTGAGGGGTCTTTGATGCAGTGTGAGACCTTCTGGGGGAAAGGTCCCATTGGGTGGTCTTGGAGGCCGTGCTGGTCTGCCTAGTGGTAGGGTCCTTTTGCATGGTCTGAGCAATGAAAATAGCTCCTCCACTGGCTGGGTCTCGCTGAGTGGCCTGTGAGGTAGTGCTAGCTCTTCCGATGACAGGATCCCTGGAGTTACCTGGGGTGAGGGACGCTGATCCTTCTGACGATGGCGTTGTGCTGGATGTACTGTCTGGAGATGGAGTTGCATAGATACAACCTAGATGGCTCTACTATAAGGTGGGTGCATAACTGATTGGAATATGGTTCCCAGATAGTAGTTATCAGTTGTTCACAGTCATGCACGGATCGGTTCTGGGTCTGGTTCTGTTCAATATCTGCATCAGTGATTTAGATAATGGCATAGAGAGTACACTTATAAAGTCTGTGGATGATACTAAGCTGGGAGGGGTTGCAAGTGCTTTGGAGGATAGGATTAAAATTCAAAATGATCTGGACAAACTGGAGAAATGATCTTAAGTATATAAGATGAAATTCAATAAGGACAAATGCAAAGTACTCTACTTAGAAAGTAACAACTAGCTGCACACATACAAAATGGGAAATAACTGCTTAGGAAGGAGTACTGTGGAAAGGAATCTGGGGGTCATAGTGGATCACAAGCTAAATATGAGTCAACAGTTTAACACTGTTGCAAAAAAAGCAAACATCATTCCGGGATGTATTAGCAGGACATGAGTAGGCAAGACATGAGAAGTAATTATTCCGCTCTACTCCACGCTGATTAGGCCTCAATTGGAGTATTGTGTCCCATTCTGTTTGCCACATTTCAGGAAAGATGTGGACAAACTGGAGAAAGTACAGAGAAGAGCAACAAAACTGATTAAAGATCTAGAAAACCTGACCTATGAGGGAAGATTGAAAAAATTGGGTTTGTTTAGTCTGGAGAAGAGAAGACCGAGAGGGGACAT
This sequence comes from Mauremys mutica, assembly GCF_020497125.1. Classification (NCBI taxonomy): domain Eukaryota; kingdom Metazoa; phylum Chordata; order Testudines; family Geoemydidae; genus Mauremys; species Mauremys mutica. Next base: position 54,324,930 of record NC_059078.1, on the reverse strand, counting down.
GATAACAGTTCTCAAGTACATAACAGATTGTTACAAGGAGGGAGATAAATTGTTCTTCTTAACCTCTGAGGCTAGGACAAGAAGGTATTTCTGCTTTCAGAGCAGAGATGGGGTGGCAGCAACATAGACTGGTAGAGTTGGACTCTTCTGGTTTGAGATGTCCTTTGCAGGTGACTTGATGAGACTTACATTTCTTCTGCATCTCAAAAGGCAGGTCACAGAGGGCACATTGAAAGGCGATCCGCTTGCTATGGATTCTCTTGAGGTGTCTGCTGAGACCGCCAATGTACTGGAATCCTCGGATAGCAGAAGGGGCAGAGGAGCATGTCCATAGGGAGGGGATACTGGAGGTAGATGCAATCATTCTCCTTTTTGTCTCCCTCTGTTGGATTGACTTCAGTTGTATCAGGGGATTCGCTAGATGGTTCTCGTTGCTCTGGGAGAGTAGTGTGGAGAGGTTCAACTGGGCAGGCATCTAGTGAGATGTTGCGGTCCTGCTGGGTGGTTTCTGAGGAGAGGCTGGTCTCGCTGGTTGAGGAGCACAGCAGGAGGATCAGCATGAGGATCCTGGGCAGTGGAGGAGATGGGAGAAGTTCTTATGGCATCCTTGTCCTGAAGAGCAGGCGAGATGATGTTTGTCCTGACTGTGATGTCCCGGAAGGCTGTCCTTAAGGTGCAATATCTCCCTGCAGCAGTATCTCTATGGGTTTTCTTTAAGGAGATGCTGCTTTTCCAATTGATGCTGCTCATCTGCAATGTCCTGGAAGCGCTGAAGGTCTTTTTAGAGGCTGCAAAGAATCCTGTGGCACCTTATAGACTAACAGATGTTTTGCAGCATGAGCTTTCGGAAGCAAGACTTGCATCCGAAGAAGTGGGTATTCACCCACGAAAGCTCATGCTGCAAAACGTCTGTTAGTCTATAAGGTGCCACAGGATTCTTTGCTGCTTCTACAGAACCAGACTAACACGGCTACCCCTCTGATACTTTTTAGAGGCTGTTCCCCGATGGACGTTCCATGGAGCAACAGCAATCCGAGCAGCAGTTGAAGGTTTCTGTGGAATCAGCAAGGGAGCAATCATGTTCTCAGTGTGTCCTGGAGTCTCTGAAGTAGCACGAAGATTTTCTTTTGAAGCAGCGGCAATAGCATCCATCTCCAAAGCAGTAGTCTTCCTCAGGATAGCAAGTTGAGTCTTCTAGAACATTTGTTCTCAAAGCCAGTCTGCCACTTGTTCAGGGAAAGCCCCTGGCAGGCCGGGCCGGTTTGTTTACCTGCTGCATCTGCAGGTTCAGCCGATTGCGGCTCCCACTGACCGCGGTTTGCCGCTCCAGGCTAATGGGGGCTGCAGGAAGCGGCGCAGGCCGAGGGATGTGCTGGCCGTCCTTCCTGCAGCCCTCTTTGGCCTGGAACGGTGAACCATGGCCAGTGGGAGCCGTGATCGGCCAAACCTGCAGACACAGCAGGTAACCAAACCGGCCCAGCCCACCAGGGGCTTTCCCTGAACAAGCGGAGGACTGGCTTTGAGAACCACTGTTCTAGAAGGTGTAGTTTCTGCCTCAGTAATTAAACTGATAAGAACAGACATTAGCTTAGAAGATAATGTTTGCGTTTCACGGTCCAAGAGACAGCGACAAGGCTTTCATCTGGGGGCCAAAAGACCAAACACATCAAGACACTTGATCAGAGCCTTTAATAGGCCAAGAGACTACTTACACTTGATCTTAGCTCCAAGGAGCAGAGAAGCAATACTTTTACACCCCAACACTACACAGCCCTCCTGCTCCCACCTCTTTCTACATCCCAATGAGGACAGACATGAGGCAGCATTAACAAAACTATGTAACTAAGTGGTGATCACGGCTCTGAAATTACTCCGATCGATGCACTTTTAGGTAGCTTCCCTCACCGTTGATGAGTGGCTGTGGCACTCCTCCACTCCTCCTGCTGGTGCCTGGGGCCCCGGCTGCTCCTCAGCTTCCCGCCACCCGTTGACTACTTGCATTCTTAAGAACCACCTGGGCTGGGAGAGATCGGGGCTGGCAGAACCCTCAGGGACCAGCAACCACATGGGGCAGGGCCCAGGAGCCCGGGCTGCACTGGGTCAGTCCAGTCGGCTGTGGGGAGCCCGGGACCTTTCCATCTGCCCTGGGCAGCACACCTTGGCAGGTGAAGACATGGACCGGGGGACTGCTCTCAGGCTCCCCAGGGCTGAGCTCATTTCTGCCCTGCTGCTGGCAACAGGGCTGCCCTGCCTTCAGTGCCAGGAAGCCGGAGAGCGGCGGCTCCTGGCAAGGTACCCAGCTCGAAAGGCAGCACTGCAGAAGAAAGAGTGGAGAGTAATGTAACAAACGGGTGTATATGGGGAGGCTAAAGCAAATTCTGGGACTGCCATAGCCTGCCCTCCCCATGGCACCCCCCACCATCCCCACAGCACCACCCCTGCCTGCCGTAGTTCCAAACTGGACACAACAACTCCTCGGAAGGCAGACCAAAGAAGGAGCACAAAGAACCTAGGACAGCAGGCATGTACGGAAGCAGCAGGTGAGAGGAGAGCACTCACAGCAGTGCCCACAGCCCCCTACTTTCAACACAGACTCTCTCACTGCTCCCTGCCTTCCCTCTGCCCTCCCCCCCCCACACCACCTTCCCAAGGCAGACGTTCTCTGGCTCTCACAGACCTTGAGGTTCATCTGTCTTTGCATCAGCAAACCAGGGGAAAGCACAAACGCAGTCCCCAACTACCACAAATTATGCAGTTAAGTTTCCAGCATTTGGGGAAATAGCAGGGGTCAGCGCACCCACAGTGCAATGAATGAGTCTCCCCATGGGAAAACCACCTTCATGATCATGGTATCCCTTGCCAAGTAATTATGAGTTTTTCAGCCCCAGTCGCCACCCACCCTCGCTCGCCCCAAACTCTCAGCACATGGCCACCTCGGCTCCTGCCATCCCCGCCCACACTAGCGACAACCGGCCCTGCCACGGCCCCAGGCCCAGGCCCTTCTCACCACCGGGCCCCGGATGCCAAATCTGGGCCTTACTCGGTAGCCTCCTCCTGCTCCCACAATGCTTTGCTTGTACACAGATCTGCATGTGTGCACACTCGGCCCAGCCCCTCCAGCAGCCCACCCACACCAGGCACCTCCCCTTGCCAGCCCCACTCCCAGCCTAGCAGCAGCTGCCCCACAAGCCCGGGCTTGGGCGTGTTCTCCCCATGGGGACATGGGGGAAGCAGGAGCAATTCAGAAGCCGGCCACAAGAGGGGGAACAGGAACGTCCCTAAGGAAAAGCATCCGGCCTCTGTCCCCTGCTCTGTCACAGACTTTCTCGGGCAAGTCACTCAGTCTCTCTGGGTGATGTGCCTCAGTTCTCCCATTCAGGAAGTAGGGCTGGGGGCACTTCCCAACCATGCGTGAACCTTGGGAGAACTACACTGAAGATTAGGAAGATGCTCAGATACAGGAGTAATGGGGGAAGAGGCGCAGGATATTAGCACCATCGTTTGGTATGGAGTCTGTTTGGAAAGAAAACAGTTCCCTAAAGTCCTCACAAAACATTCGTGTTCAGAGATAACGTTCTGAAATATGTCATGGAGCATAGCGGTTTTCCCCCTGTGTAGCCAGCCCCTAAACCTCGTGCCAGCCTCTACTCTGCCCTCAATCCGGCCCTTCTTCCTTCCCCACCACCATCAAACCCCATCTCCCCCATGGCTCCCCTTAAAGTCCAAAATTGTATCGGGAGGAAAAATAATATAGAATATTACCAAAGATTTACAGCTTATAATAATAAATGATATATTACCAATACATTAACCTTTGTGAGCTTGTACACGCTACTCTTCCTCAGTCTGTGCAGTTAATACCCAATGAACCGTTATTAACAAGAACAAAAAGATTACTCAACAATAGACAGAGTCACTTCCTCCCTTTGGCTGTAAGTCCAGCTCCACTCTTGCTGTCCTATTCTTTCCTTCTCTTTGGTTTGAAGTGTTCCTTAGATTCAATGTTCCTGTGGCTCTACCCCTTTGCACCCAGTTTATCCACAAGTGAGATTTCCTTGCATAGTGGGCCCTCGCTTTTCCATTAGGCACCTTTGAACTGTATTCATCAATAGACATTCAAACAGTCATTCTCTGTGTTCATTTGCTTTGGGTCCTTAGTGGGTGGGCTTCTTGTTTATGGTTTTCATCTAACACTGCTTTTTGATCAATTCCCTTTTTCATCAACTATATTTCCTTTCAGTTGTTGCCCTTGATACTCTCTCTCTCTCTCTGGTACGTCTGTAGATTTTATTTCCTTCTCATTCCCTTCTCTAATAGTGTCTGCTCACATTTGCAGCTCTATTTTTTTTCTGCTTCTCCTGTCTTGAAATCTTCCCTATATTTCTTCTTTCCTCTTTTTCACTTCCCAGTCACCTACTTCTAGTCTCCAGTTCTTCTTCTTTAGGTGGATTGTGAATCCCCTCTCACTGGCTGTCTTTCTCCCTGGGGACACCATTCTATGCTGCTGCCTCACAGCCGCAGCAGGCACTAGTGCCAGTGTCAGAAAAAGCTACCCATTGGAAGTAGCTCCTGGCAGCAGTTTCTGGTAGTATGCATATCAGGTAGGGCTGTCAAGCGATTAAAAAAAATAATTGCAATTAATTGCACTGTTAACAATATAATACCATTTATTTAAAATATTTTTGGATGTTTACTACATTTTAAAATATATGAATTTCAAATACAACACAGAATACAAAGTGTACAGTGCTCACTTTATATTTATTTTTATTACAAATATTTGCACTGTAAAAAAAAAAAAAATATTTTTCAACTCTCCACATACAAGTACTGTAGTGCAATCTCTTTATCATGAAAGTTGAACTTACAAATGTAGCATTATGTACCAAAAAAACTGCATTCAAAAATAAAATAATGTAAAACTTTAGAGCCTACAAGTCCATTCAGTCCTACTTATTGGGCAGCCAGGGGCGGCTCCAGGCACCAGCACGCCAAGCACATGCCTGGGACGGCAAGCCACAGGGGGTGCTCTGCTGGTTGCCGCGAGGGCAGCAGGCAGGTTGCCTTCGGCGACATGCCTGCGGAGGGTCCGCTGGTCTCGTGGCTTCGGCGGACCTCCCGCAGGTGTGCCACCGAATCCGTGGGACCGGGGACCTCCCGCAGACAAGCCGCCAAAGGCAGCCTGCCTGCCGTGCTTGGGGCGGCAAAATACCTAGAGCCGCCCCTGTGGGCAGCTAATCACTCAGACAAACAAGGTTGGTTACTATTTGCAGGAGATAATGCTGCCTGCTTCTTGTTTACAATAAGTGAGAACAGGCATTCACATGGCACTATTGTAGCTGGCGTTGCAAGATATTTACGTGCCAGATGCGCTAAAGATTCATATGTCTCTTCATGCTTCAACCACCATTCCAGAGGACATGCATCCATGCTGATGACGCGTTCTGCTTAATAACGATACAAAGCAGTGCAGACTGACGCATGTTCATTTTCATCATCTGAGAGTATGGCTACACTTGCAAGTTGCAGCGCTGGTGGAGGCTTTCCAGTGCTGCAATTAGTAAGTGGCCACACCTGCAGGGCACTTCCAGCGCTGCAACTCCCTGGCTGCAGCGCTGGCCGTACACCTTGCTCAGCATGGGGAATAAGGATTGCAGCGCTGGTGCTGCAGCGCTGGTCATCAAGTGTGGCCACACACCAGCGCTGTTATTGGCCTCCAGGGTATAAGGATGTATCCCAAAATGCCTGTTCAGCCACTCTGCTCATCAGGTCAGACTCTACTGCCCTGGCCTCAGGTGACCCGCCCTTTAAATGCCCCGGGAATTTTAAAAATCCCCTTCCTGTTTGCTCAGCAAGGTGTGGAGTGCAATCAGTGAATCTTTACAGGTGACCATGCCTCCACGCGGCAAACAAGCCCCAGCATGGAGCAATGGCGAGCTGATGGACCTCATCAGTATTTGGGGGGAGGAATCTGTGCAGGCACAGCTGCGCTCTAGCCATAAGAATTATGATATCTTTGCCCAGGTATCAAGAGACATGCTGGAAATGGGCCATGACCGGGACGCACTACAGTGCAGGGTTAAAGTAAAGGAGCTGCGGAGTGCCTATTGCAGAGCACGTGAGGGAAACCGCCGCTCCAGCGCTGCCCCCACGACCTGCCGTTTTTACAAGGAGCTGGATGCGATTTATGGGGGTGACCCCTCTGTAAATCCAAGGACCACGATGGACAGTTCAGAGCTGGTAGAGGAGAGGGAGGTGGAGGGGGAGATCCAAACAGACAGTGAGGCTACTGTAGTGGGGGGAGACACCCCGGAGTCCCAGGAGGCATGCAGTCAGGAGCTCTTCTCAAGCCAGGAGGAAGCTAGCCAGTCGCAGCACCTGGAACTTGGTGCAGAAGAATCACAGGAGCAGGTCCCAGGTAAGCAGCTTTTATTGCAATGCAAATGTTTTGGGAGAGAAGGGGGTGGTATGGCTGCATGCTTGCATGCCTAGACGTGGAATATCCCATTGATGTGGTCTATCACGTCGCGGTAATCTGCCTCTGTAATCTCTTCAAAAGTTTCTGCAAGAGCATAGGCAATTCGCTTGAGCAAGTTTAAAGGGAGAGCCAGTGTGGTCCCTGTCCCAGTCAGGCTAACGCGTCCGCGCCACTGTTCCAGGAGGGGTGGGGGGACCATGGCTGCACACAGGCAAGCTGCATAGGGGCCAGGGCGGAATCCGCATTGTTGTAGGAGACCCTCCCTTGCTTCCCAGGTAACCCGCAGCAGGGAGATATCTTCAAGTATTAACTCCTGTGTGACATGGAGGGAGGCACAGTGTTTCAGTGCAGGTCCCAACAGCAGCTTCCTGCCTTTCCCAAAGCCCACAACAGCAGTGCACCCATGAAGCAATAAGCCCCCTGCCCAGGCAAACTGCGGCAGGAACATGTCTCCCAGGTTTTATTGACTTCTACTCTACTGCCTTACCCTCACTTACCATTTCTGGGAGGCTGTGAATTCTCTAGCTGTGTTTGAAATGTCTGAGGAATGCTACAGTGTGAGACTGGAAACTAACTTCAGATTATACACAATGCAGGCTCTCTTAAAATGTATCATTTGCTGTATTTTTATAGTGTCCTTGACTAGACCTGGACCGGCCTTATCAGTGACTGAAAGAAAACTTCAGAACCTTAGAAGGAAGCCTAAGAAAAGCAAGGAAGACTTGGTGAAGGCAGTTATGAACTAGTGTGCAACAGAGAATAAAACTGCGCAGGAATGGAGAGAAAAAATGCAGCACTGGAAGGAAACAGAAAGCAGGAGAAAGGAGTTGTCGCTGAAGAAAACCACGAGGCAGCTTATAAACCTCATGGCGTGCCAAACAGACTATATGTAGTCACTGGTAGCCATGCAAGCAGAGCACTACCATGCCAAACCTCCACCCTCCCAAACCTCTTTCCCCTGTGCACCAATGTCAGCTCAAAGTCCCGTTCCCCAGCATCCAGGTTCTTACCTACACCATCACCAGCTGCCCCCGACACCTGTACGGTCACCTATGAGCCCAGAGAACTACGACCCTTACCCTCTGCACTCAACCCCCATCACCATGCAACAGTACAATGCTGAGGTCCACAGCACTCCTGGCAGTACATATGCAAACCTATGAATGTACTTCCTTTTTTTAAATAAATGATTTCTTTGATTATGAAACAGTTTTTATTATTGCATAAAGTGAAAGATAACAAACCCCAAGGAAAACACAGGTAACAAACAGCAAGGAAAACACAGGCACTTAAAAGCACTGAAACCAGTGCACGTCACTCCTGGTCAAGGCAAAAAACATTACTGTTGGCTTTCAGCCTCAAATTCCTCCCTCAAGGCATCCCTAATCCTTGTTGCCCTGTGGTGGGCGTCTCTAGTAGCCCTGCTGTCTGGCTGTGCAAATTCAGCCTCCAGGACTTGTACCTTGTTGGTCCATGCCTGGCAGAATGTTTCACCCTTCCCTTCACAGATATTATGGAGGGTACAGCACACGGATATAACCGCAGGGATGCTGCTTTCCCCCAAGTCTAGCTTCCCATAAAGCGCCCGCCAGCGTCCTTTTAAACGCCCGAAAGCACACTCCACAGTCATTCGGCACCGGCTCAGCCTGTAGTTGAAATGGTCCTGGCTCCTGTCCAGCTTCCCTGTATAGGGTTTCATGAGCCAAGGCATTAATGGGTAAGCGGGGTCCTCAAGGATCACAATGGGCATTTCAACGTCCCCTACTGTGATCTTTCGGTCTGGGAAAAATGTCCCTTCCTGCATCTTCCTGAACAGGCCACTGTTCCGAAAGATGCGTGCATCATGCACCTTTCCAGGCCAGCCTGTGTAAATGTCAATGAAACGCCCACGGTGATCCACAAGCGCCTGGAGAACCATAGAGAAATACCCCTTGCGATTAATGTACTCGTAGGCTAGGTGGGGTGGTGCCAGAATAGGAATATGCGTCCCATCTATTGCCCCTCCACAGTTAGGGAAACCCATTTCTGCAAAGCCATCCACAATGTCCTGCACGTTCCCCACAGTCACGGTTCTCCTTAGCAGGATGCAATTAATGGCCCTGCAAACTTGCATCAAAACGATTCCCACGGTCGACTTTCCCACTCCAAACTGGTTCCCGACCGATCGGTAGCTGTCTGGAGTTGCCAGCTTCCAGATTGCAATAGCCACACACTTCTCCACCGTCAGGGCAGCTCTCAATCTCGTGTCCTTGCGCCGCAGGGTGGGGGCGAGCTCAGCACACAGTCCCATGAAAGTGGCTTTTCTCATACGAAAGTTCTGCAGCCACTGCTCATCATCCCAGACTTCCATGACAATGTGATCCCACCACTCACTGCTTGTTTCACGAGCCCAAAAGCGGCGTTCCACGGTGCTGAGCATTTCCATTACCACCACAAGCAATTTCATGTCACCCGCATTAGGCAAATCCAGATCATCGTCGGACTCCTCACAGTCACTTTGGAGCTGAAGGAATAGCTCAACTGCCAAACGTGATGTGCTGGCGACAGTCATCAGCAAAGTCCTCAGCAGCTCAGGCTCCATTTCACACAGAAAGCGTGCTGCACTCACAATGGCAAGAAATGTGGACGGGGAAACTGTGACTGCTGGGAAGTGAAGCGATGCACCACGGGGCGTTGGAACAGGAAGCGGAATGACCCACACACTTCCTTCCCCTTCCCACAATACTCAGCGCCAAAACGGGACGAGGTGCTCTGTGGGATAGCTGTCCACAATGCACCTCTCAGTACAGCGCTGCAAATGCTGCAAATGTGGCCACACTGCAGCGCTGGTAGCTGTCAGTGTGGCCACACTGCAGCGCTGGCCCTGCACAGCTGTACGACTAGCGCTGCAAACTACCAGCGCTGCAACTCGCCAGTGTAGCCATACCCTGAGTCAGATGCCACCAGCAGAAGGTTTGTTTTCTTTTTTTGGTTGTTTGGGTTCTGTAGTTTCCACATCAAAGTGTTGCTCTTTCAAGACTTCTAAAAGCATGTTCCACACCTCATCTCTCTCCAATTTTGGATGGCATTTCAGATTCTTAATCCTTGAGTAGAATGCTGTAGCTATTTTTAGAAATCTCACATCGGTACCTTCTTTGCGTTTTGTCAAATCTGCTGTGAAAGTGTTCTTAAAACTAATATATGTCGGGTCATCACCTGAGACTGCTATGACACGAAATATATGCAGTATTCAGGTAAAACAGAGCAGGAGACATACAATTCTCCCCCCAAGGAATACAGTCACAAATTTAATTGATGCATATTTTTTTTAACAAGCATCATCAGCATGGAAATATGTCCTCTGGAATGGTGACCGAAGCACCGAAGGGGCATAAGAATGTTTATCATATCTGGCATGTAAATACCTTGCAACGCTGGCTACAAAAGTGCCATACAAACGCCTGTTCTCACTTTCAGGTAATATTGTAAATAAGAAGCAGGCAGCAGTATCTCCTATCAATGTAAACAAACTTGTTTGTCTTAGCAATTGGCAGAATAAGAAGTAGGACTAAGTGGATTCGTAGGCTCTAAAGTTTTACACTGTTTTGTTTTTGAGTGCAGTTATGAAACAAAAAAAAATTGCATTTGTAAGTTACATTTTGACAATAAAGAGATTGTGCTTCAGTACTTGTATGCAGTGAATTGAAAAATACTATTTCTTTTATCATTTTACAGTGCATATATTTGTAATAAAAATAATATAAAGTGAGCACTGTGCACTTTGTATTCTGTTTGTTGTAATTGAAATCAATATTGAAAATGTAGAAAAACATCCAAAAATATTTAATACATTCAATTGGTAATCTATTGTTATAAGTGCAATCAATCACAATTAATTTTTTTTTAGTTAATTGCATGAGTTAACTGGGATTAATTGACAGCCCTAGTAACAGGGTTTGTTTGCTTCGCTATCAGAATGAGCTGCCCTCCCAGCTTTCTCCCATGGGTAGCTCATTCTGACGGGTGGGGTTGCTGTAAGGCCTAACTCTGACGTATGCATACCCGAAGATAGGCACATAGAGAAGTAGTTTTATAGTTTTTGGCTGATTGCAGCTTGGACCCCCCGCATAATCTCCCTAATGGTGCCCTTTGTTAGTCTTGGGCCTCCAGCCGGAGAGAGCCCCACCCCCTGCCCAGTCAGCGCTGCCGCATCCAGGCTGGTGCTGAGGGCACAGGAAACGGCTGCAGCCCTGAGAGCAGGGGCGGGGCACTGGGAGGAGGGAGGCAGAAACGGGGGAGGACAAAGGCAGCGCGATACTGCGCAGCCCTGCCCAGGCTCAGCACCGGACGCTGCTGCCTCCGTGTGATCTGGGAGCCCGAGCTGGGCCATTGCTGCTTCCCCGGGTCCGGGGAGACCTGCATTAAACCTACTGTGCCCAGCCTGCGGTGCGGGAGGGAGTTTCTCCAGCGGGAAGCAGCCCTGGGCTTTGCCGACCCCAGCCCCTGAGCCGGAGACTCCGGGTGAGAGAGGCCTCGGGGACAGCGCTGGGAGGGGAGTCTCCGGCTCTGGGGCCCTCGGAGCTCGCAGCCCTGGGGATCTTCTCCCCGGTAACTGTTAGTGCCCTAGCGGGCAGGGTCGGAGCTGGGTTAGCCTCAGCGAAGCCGCTTCCCTGGCTCTGTACCCAGCTCCCGTCCGGAGGCTCGGGGCGGGGAAAGAGAGCGGGCCCCAGTGGGGTTGGAAGGGAGGAAAATAAGCCGGGGGGGGGAGGGAGAGAGAGGCTGCAACGGAGGAAACTGAGCTCTGTCTGCAGGCAGGAAGTGCCCAGGGGGAACAGCAGGTGATGGGGGAAGGGCTCCTCTGTTCTCTCCCCCACCCTTGTCAAGTGTGGCTGTAACCTCCATGCAGATCCCCCTGCTCTCGAACAACTAGGGTGACCAGATGTCCTGATTTTATAGGGACAGGCCTGATATTCAGGGCTTTGTCTTATATAGACTCTTATTCCCCCCCCCCCATCCCGATTTTTCACACTGGCTATCTGGCCACCCTGTGCACGACTGACCCTTTAGCAGGGGTGAAAGTAATTCCGGATGCTTACTGGTAAGGAGCGGGGCTGACTCTGGCCCCCAGAAGAGGCGGGATCAGCATCCCCCAGCTAGCCCTTCCAGGCTGCCTGGCCCATGCTGACCAGGGCTCCAGTGGCAATTTAAAGGGGCCGTGGTAGTGGCCCCAGAGCCCTGGGCCCTTTTAAATCACCGGCTCAGGGAAACTGCTGCTTCCCTCCCCCCCCCCGCCCACCGGTGGTCATGGGGGGGAGGAGGCAAAGGGGGGAGGGACGTTAAAGTGCTGCCAGTTACTTTGCCACGGCAGCACTTTAATGTTGCTGTTGCCCCCTCCCCCCTATTGGCAGCCCTGTGGGTAAGGACCCTACCAGCAAGGAGCCTGTCTGCTCCACACCCATCTCAAAAGCAACTTTGCAAAGGGCTCCAGGGTGAATGGTGGTGAGAAACCACTACTTTTTCTGTGGTTATTGAACATCCATACAGTCCTCTCAAACTTTCCCTTTAATAATTTAGATTATTAAATAAATAATATTTAAGTATTAAATATCCCCCAGAGCTTCGTGCTTTTGTCTCCTATTATCAGATATTTAGTTTTTAACCCTTTTTCTCCCCAATTCTCGAAGACTGAGACAGGGCCGCCCAGAGGGGGGGGGCAAAGGGGGCAATTTGCCCTGGGCCCCGCGCTCCGCAGGGGCCCCCAAGAGAACAGCAGAAGCTCCCGCCTCTGCCCCTCTCCGGGAGCCTCAGCGCATCAAGCGCCGAGTCTCCGCCGGGGCCCCTGAGCCCCACCCCGCTCAGAGCCGCGTGGTCAGGGGGTGGGGCTGGGAGCTCCGGGCTGAGCTCAGCTGCCTCCTCTCAGCCCCGCCCCCTCCCCACACGGCTCTGAGCGGGACGGAGCTCAGGCCCTGCCGGCCACACGCTGCGGCTGTCGGGCGAGGCGCTGAGACTCCGGGCGAGGAGGGAGCCGGGGGTAAGAGGCTGGGGGCGGGGGGGAAGCGGGACCCGCCGCCGAAGCGCAGCCCGGTCTTCGGCGGCGGGGGGCCCCTTCCGTTCCGGGACCCGCCGCCGAAGTGCCCCGAAGACCCGCAGCGGGGGCCCCCCCCGCCGAATTACCGCCGAAGACCGGGCTGCGCTTCAGCGGCGGGTGCCGCTTCGGCGGTAATTCGGCGGCGGGGGGCTCCCGCCGCGGGTCTTCGGGGCACTTCGGCGGCAGGTCCCGGAATGGAAGGGCCCCCCGCCGCTTAAGACCCCGGGCCCCCGGAATCCTCTGGGCGGCCCTGGACTGAGATAAAAGTACCCTAAACTCTGCCCCATTTTCTCACTAATTAGCTATTACTAATGTATTATGCTCTGAGATTATCCCCTGTCTCTGATTACAAAATGTTAACATCAAATCTGGTTTTTGCTCTTTCCTTTCATTCTTGATTATTGATATAAAATCCCTGGAACTGTTTCCCCTTTTCTCTCTATTTAACAAATATTGATAAAAAATTCACTCCGATTTTACCTCTTTACCTATTAAACTATTGATATAAATACCTTCCATTCTCCTACTTTCCTCTCTAACTTATGAAGATTGATCCAAAATTCCTCAGAGTTCCACCCTTTTCTCTTTAATTACCGAACACTGATATCAAATCTCAGAGTCAGCCATTTCCACTAATTATCAATCAGGCTACGATTTAGTCACAGGTATTTTTAGTAAAAGTCATGGACAGGTCATGGGCAATACACAAAAATTCACGGGCCTTTGACTTGTCCATGACTTCTACCAAAAATACCTGTCACTAAATCTTAAGGGGGTTGCTGCTGGGGCCTGGGGCCGCTGCTATGGGAGGTGTCTGGAGGGATGCTGGGGTTGCTGCTGGGGAATGGTTGCCCCAGGGGGCTGTTGCTGGCGGGGGCTGGGGCCAGCCATAACACCGGCTGCCCTGGGCACCGCTGCTGGAGGCTACCCGGGGATGCAGCTATTCCAGCCACCAAGGAACCGCCTCTAGGGGCTGTTGGCAGCGACTGCACTGGCTGCCTGGGCACCACTGCCAGGGGGCTGCCCAGGGAAGTGGCTACTCCAGCTGCCCGGGGATCACTGCTGGCAGCGGCTGCACTGGCCTCCTGGGGACCACTGCACAAGCAGTCTTCGGGGCCAGCCACACTGTCCACTGCTCGGGCGGTCCCCAGGGCTAGGGCCTGAGCAGTGGCCGGTGTGGCTGGCCCTAGGGCCACTCCACAAGCAGCTGTTGTGGCTGGCTGTGGGGCCGCTGGAGCAGCTGGCTGCAAAGCCTCTCCACCAGTGTAGCTGGTGAAGAGGGATAGTTCAGTGGTTTGAGCATTGGCTTGCTAAACCCAGGGTTGTGAGTTCAATCCTTGAGGGGGGCCATTTAGGGATTTGGGGCAAAAATCTTTGTCTGGAGATTGGTCCTGCTTTTGGTCCTGGGGGTTGGACTAGATGACCTCCTGAGGTCCCTTCCAACTCTGATATTCTATGATACTGTCTAGCCAGTTATTACCCAATTTTTCCTTCCTAAAAGTAGTACTTTGCATGAGTCTTTACTGAAATTCATGTTGTTAATTTCAAACAAATTCTCTAATTTGTAAAGGTCATTTTGAATTCTAATCCCATTCTCTGAATTGCTTGCAACCCCTCCCAGTTTGGTGTCATCCACAAATTTTGTAATCATACTTGCCAGTCCCTTTTCTAAGTCTTTAATGAAAGATTGAATAGTGCCACACACAGGACAGAAGCCTGTGGGACCCCACTAGATATGACCTTCTAATTTGGCAGCAAACTATTAATAATAACTCTTTGAGTATGGTCTTTCAACTAGTTATGTACCCACCTTACAGTAATTTCACATTTTCCTGGTTTTCTTCTTAGAATGTTATGTGAGACTGTCAAAAGTCGCCTGTGCATGGCAGAGTCTAGAACATCTGTCTACAGGGAAAGAGCCTGGAGGGATGGAGGGGAACTTGATGTGAAATTAGATAAAGCCAGTTCTAGAATCTCCCTATTTGTCTTTCTTTCCCTCCCAGGCTGCAGAATAACATCCATGTTTTTCTCCAAATCGTCTTATCCTCCCATGGAACACGGGGAAAAAATGGCTGCAGTTGAGCCAGTCCAGGTAGGGATTTTCAGGGAGATACGGGAGGAAGAGGGACAGTAAATATTTAGGAGGTGGGAACTTCTTGGGGGTTTGATCTCGAAAGGAACAGGAACAAGGTGTGACAAACCTGCTGGGACTAGTTTACCTTGGGCCTATATTCTAGAAACAGACCCATGGGGACCAGAGGTGGAAATTACCTCTTTTGTGGCACAGGAAACAAAAGATAGGATAGGGCTGGGAAAACTGACCAGATTTCCAGTGCTGGAGCATGAACCTACCAGCCATAGGCTGTTAGGAGATACGAAGTCAGCACCCACCAGTGAGGCTAAGGGGAGATGCCCCATCCCTTCATATCCAGCTGCTGGAAATGGGGAGGATGTTGGGATTCGTACCATGGGGCTGTCCTTACAGCCCCCAGCAGGATCCATCTCCTGTATGCTCTGGCTAGTAGGTGTGTGATTAATGTGAAGACCCTGCCTCCTCTGTCTGCTGGGAGAAACGAGGGGCTCTCCCTTTCTCTCCTCACCCTGATGCCTCCTGGCTTCTCAGAGCAGGGAGGGGGTGGGACTATGGTGACTGTACCTCTCAGAGCTTCCATTTTCCTGGCCCTGCTTCTTCCCCTCCCCCCGTGATGAGGGAGCTGTCTCTGGGGCAACAGGTATTGAGTGGGGGGCTCTTGCTCTTTCAGGAACCGGTGACCTTCAAGGAGGTGGCTGTGTATTTCACCAAGGAGGAGTGGGCTCTGCTGGACCCTACTCAGAGAGCCCTCTACAGAGACGTCATGCAGGAGAATTATGAGAATGTGACCTCGCTGGGTAAGGATTCCTATCCCCTCAGCTATTAGCAGGGGAAATGAAGAGTTAAGGTTCACATCACTCCCACAATGCAACCTCAACTCTGCCCTGTTTCAGCAACAGCCTGACATGCCAGTGACACACATGCTAACACTCTGCCCTCCCCACTACAGAACACTTTCGGAACAGAGCACATGACAGGATAGCACAAAGTCTAACATCTTCTCTTTGCTAAGGGAAAACCTGGGTTCATTTCCATTGTAGCAGACAGAAGCTGCCTTCCCTGGGCTACAGTTAAACACTGAGCCTACTGCAGACAAAGCATCTCAGACTAGCAACATGTTACACCCCTTTGCCCTTGCACTCAGGATTCCTTCTGAGTCATTGCCTTCACTTACTCCTCACTAAGCCCGGGTGACAGTTAACATGTATGGTACCAGACTGCTAACAATCACCATGGCAAGAACAGAGCTTGTGTGCCTTTACTGACACAACCTACAATATTCAGCACTGAAATGAGGCAAACTTGGTATGTCAAGAGTCACATGCACTTCTCTTCATTATCACATTCACAGCTCTGCCAAGGGCTCCAACTAATCCTTCATTTATTACATCTACAGCTGACACAGTGCACACAGCTGGAATGCATGCAGATAAATACTGCTGCTCAACACTCTGGAGCACAACACAGACAATGACATGTTCTCCCAGTCCTTCCTTGTATCTATTGTAGATTGATAGGTTTTAAGGACAGGAGGGTCCTTATTAGGTCATCTAGTCTGACCTCCTGTGTAACACAGACCACAGAATTTCATCCAGTTACTATTGTATTGCTGAATATCTTGTGTTTGATTAAATCATCTTCCTGAAAGGCAGCCAATCTTGGTCTGAAGACTTCAAGAGACAGAGGGTCCTCTACTTCCCTTTGTAGTTTATTAACATTTGTACCATCTTTCCTGAACTATTCTCAGTGGCTATTGAAGCTCTAGGCTTAGGGGTGGGGGCAGAGTTAAAGTTGTATTACAGGGGTGACATGGTTTTCAGAGGTTTAAGTTTAGCCACCATCCACATGCATGAAACAGCATTGGACAACCTTAACTTTGCGTTCATGTAGTTTATGGGCTTTTAATTTCCTTGATTTATTTTAATGGACTTTTTTGCCACTATAAGTGTGTCTACACAGAGCTTTTGTTGCTATAGCTATGTTGGCTGGGCATGAGATTTTTCCGTCCCATAACCAACAGAACCATGCTGGCAAATCTTTTACATGCGGACCAGGCCAATTTTAGCATGTGGATTTTAGCGCACTTTGAAATATTGTTCTTAACCCAGAAATGTTGGTATCAGGGCAGAACCCAAGAAAGATGTGCAATTCATGTCTTCAAAATGTCCCTGTAGGATTTGTACTCAAATGCATGGGTGTAGCTTATTTTCAGTGGCCACAGCATGCCCCCTCTAGCCAAACAATTACTGTGACAGCTGATTGTTGGAAACACTCTGGCTCTTAACAGAGCCTTAGTCTTGGTGTCCATGTGCATTTCAGTCTCTTTGATTGTACAGTTTGGCTCATGCTGATCTGAAATTCCAAACTCTAGTTATTAAACTTTTTCAGTACTGCTTGCCCAAAGAGGCAGTGCTAGCTGAGATAAAGACCAAGTGCCTGAGATCAGTTGGGGGACAATGAGAACCCAAGGAAGTTTGAGTCCCAAGCAAATGTTATAAGAACATGTGAGTTGGTAAAAAGCTGCTTTTGGGGATACAGGTGTATCTCAGGAACCTCTTGATCAAATAACCCCACATTTGTGAGTGGGTTGCTGCTGGAGCGCAAGTACTGTTCTTGGAGCTCCAGTGTTAGCTGCAGTAGCAGACAGTGCAGCATGTTCATTCATTCGGTTCAATGGTGAAGGAACTACAGGAACACTAACCTATGTATGCCTGTGAGAATGGTACTAGCTCAGTCAGTGCACCAGGACACTGCCCCCTAGGCTGGCCAAAGGTGCCCCTCCTATGAACTTCTCCTTTTATACATTGATAGAAACAGTTACGTATCACACTCCTGATGTGGTTCATTACCAGCCCTACACCTGATACCTGCTAGTTGGAACCAGACATCCTCATCCATTATCCTGTTATCTTACAAGGGGGTTTGTGTGTCCTTGCACCATCTCTCAGGAATGTGTTTATGCGGTTACTTGGGAACTCTGAGTGTTCTTCTACCATCCTCTCTGGTCAGGAATGTGCTTACTTGGTCAGCCAATACCTAGTGTGTTATTTTGCCAAGGCCAGGCCTGCTCTGGTTCCCAGCCTTTGGTTCACTGTTTATAATTGAGGTAGGCCTTGCCAGAGCATAACTAACTCTTCCCTTCTCCCTCATGTTAAACAACATAATTCTAGACAATCTGAGTAGACGTGTGGAGTTTAGAGCAATTCGAATAGTAGATCTCTAAACAGAAAGAAATGTTGAACCTTAACTATAGCAGAGCTGGCACGTTACTATAATAACTTCCCAAGTGTGTTGAGCTTGTGACAGTCAGGTGGGCTCATCTGTTGAAAGAGACAATGCGAAGTTCCTGTTTAGGAGTCCTTGGGAGGTGATAAGGCAGAGAGCAGTGGGAGGGGAGATGATAGGGAGCTGGTGCAGGGAGGGTGAGAGGGTTTGGGGGAGGATTAGAGAGAATCAGGGAGGGTTGGGTGAGGAAAAGGGGAGACTGGGACTGGAGCTCCTGGGAAGTGGTCATGGGGTGTGCTGAGGGAATGGGAAACTCGGAATTAGGAAAAGCGGGCGGAGCTGTGGTGCTGTTGGTGGGGCAGGATTGGATAGGCAGTCCAGGTTATGGGGGGCTGGGGGAACTCAGGGGTAGTTGGAACAGGAAGTGATTGGGGAATGGTTGCTCTAGTGAGTGGGGAGGGTCTGGTGGGAGAGGGATGATGGGAAGTTTTCATGGAAAGATTTGGGGCAGTCCACTGTGATTGCTTTTGATGCAGTCTCCAGTGAGCTACTGTGATGCTTGGGAGTTCCACCCACATCAGGGAGGGTTGTGTCACTGCCTGCCCTGTAACCCTGGGTGTCTGCTGTGCTGCTTTGGCTCAGAACCCTGGTACAAGCAGCATGTTTACAGTGCAACAGCCTCACTCTGGCTTCCACCAGTCTGGGTTACTCTTTGCAACGTGACCCCAACACCACCACCCCCAGTCCTGAACATCTCCTCCGCTGTCTGCCTGTAGATGGGTTTCAGAGGGATAGCCGTGTTAGTCTGTATCAACAAAAACAACAAGGAGTCCTTGTGGCACCTTAGAGACTAACAGATTTATTTGGGCATAAGCTTTTGTGGGCTAAAACCTATTTCATCAGATGCATGGAGTGAAAAATACAGTAGGCAGGTATAAATATGACAGCACTTGAAAAGATGGGAGTTGCCTTACCAAGTAGGGGATCAGTGCTAACGTGGCCAATTCAATCAAGGTGGAAGTGGTGTCACACCCCAATGGCCCCCTCTCTCAGGGAGTCCCTGGGGAAGGCAGATCAGCATTGTATGTGGCTAAAGCTGTTGCAAACATCGCAAAGCATTTTGGGGAGGGTCAAAGGTGTGTGAGGTGGGGAATGGAAGATTCCCCTAGGAAGATTCCCCAAAGGAACCCAGGACTTAAAACCCTCCTGAGAACTGGAGCAATTCAGAGAGCACAGCCAATTCTCTGAGGCTCTGGGCCCAGGACAGCACTCCCATCCATCCTTTCCCCTTCTCCTCCCCCCCCCCCCCGCTCTTCTTCTTACGTTACACCCAAGCCTGGCCAGCTTTGGGGTAGTGCGTAAGCATGAAAGTGGATTAGGGCTTGGGTCTCTAATGCCTTCTTTCTTCCCCTGCGTGATGTGGAGCATTCCCAGCACACTCTACTGTGATTTTATGATGTTATCAATAAAGCTTTAAAATTTAGACACTTGATGCGTTTCGTTATTTCCTCCCCAAACGATCCTGATGACCTGATGCTCCAGGCAGATTGGTAATGAAAATGTCACAGTTGTGGTGGAGAAAGATCCCCCTATCTTTCGCATTAGAGCCCCAAGCCCTAATCTACTTTCATACTTTACAGATTCACTACCCCAAAGCTGGCTGGGGGGGGGGGGGGGGACAGGGACGGAGAGGATGGACGGGAGCTGTCCTGGGCCAGGGCGTCCGAGAATCCGAATCTGCTGTGCTCTCTGAATTGCTCCAGTTCTCAGGAGGGTTTTAAGTCCTGGGCTCCTTTGGCGGTGTTCCTTTCCACAACCTCTGTTCCTGGTGCTTTTTGTGCCAGTTCAAACCGGCTTTCTGTGGTCTTCTTGACTTTCCCCAAAACACACTGGCTAGACTGTTTTCCTCTGTGCTGGCCTTCGCTTGTCTCGTTTGTTATGGGCTGGCTCTGCAGGTCTGTGTCTGTTCCATTCTGGGCCCCCCTCATTCTTGGCTGGCAGCTGAGAGTCAGATGCGTGCTGTGGCCTTGAGCGTTTTATCTTCAGGCCTAGCAGGAGAGTGGAGTTAATCTGTTCTCTGCTCTTCTTCTTTCTCTCTCCCACCTGCCCCCTTGGCCTCTCGTATTCCTGTAAAGGAATCTTCCATTCCCCACTCACACAGCTTTGACCCTTCTCAAAATGTTTTTCGATGTTTGCGACCAGGGCTTTGGAGTGGAACCCAGAGCTGGAGCACAGAGCAGCTCCAGAGCAGTGGAGCTGCAGGTTTTTGCCTGGAGCTGGAGTGGAGCCGGCGCACAGCTCCAAAGCCCTGCTTGTAACAGCATTAGCCCCATACAGTGCTGATCTGCCTTCCCCAAGGACTCCGAGGGAGGGGGTCATGGGGGTGTGACATCCCCCCCCTTGACCCCAAATCAACATTTTGTTGGAGCGGTCACCACTTAGGTTTCCACCCTTCCCCCTGCTACGGGGGTAAGGGTTACTGTTGGTCTTCTACCTAAACAGCAACATAGCATGTACCAAATTGTTAGGACAGCAACAATTGCATACACCAGCCAATAATGACTTTTGGTTTCATTAGTAACATAGCATAACACATTTCCTCGTTGGCATAGATGCCTCACTTGGATGGCAGTGGTAAATGCAGCTTTCTCCTGGTTAAACGTGTTCTAACACCGTAAAGCAGGAGGCATCTGTCTGGACTACTGAAAGCTGCTCTTGGATGTGCGCCAACAGCAGAAACACATTGGGTATTATCCATGAAAAATTAAACACAACGTAGTTAATATTTCTAACAATCTGTTGCATAACAACGGGCCAATGCACTGAAAAATTTTGTGTTTGTGATCTTAACAGTAAATTGAAAGGTGCTATGGGGTTGGTGGTTCTCCAAACACCCGCAGAGGTATTGGTAAACATATGTGCTGCAGTGGGGGCATATCCCAATGCTTCCCCTTCCCAACAGATGTGTTGATCCACTTTATAAGAGTGGTCTGGCACTGCCTTTTCTTTACACATTATTTGAGGGGGCTCTATAGGCCACAGTTGCCAAGTGTTGCCCCCTGCAATCCATATGTGCTGATAGAAGATGTAGTCAGCACACACTGCTTAGCCATGACAGTGGAGGGAGCCACCTCCTACATGTCACAATGGACCTCCTAATCCGAGATAATACATGATTCCATATTTTCAGGATGCTAAGTCACAATTGCTGCTGCTGCTGCCGCCGCCACCACCCCCCGCCTGTGGATAATTGACCTTTTCTTTCACTATGGCCAATCCTGAACCGTGGTAAAATTAACAAAGGAGGACAAAAGCGTCGTACACCCAAGGATTCCCACAGATATGTGCCACCATACATACATTGTATCACACCAACAAATTCTGCAGGCCCGAAGCAGCAAGAGTGGTCCCACCACTCCTGTTCAGGGTGTCTCTGGGCTCTCGCTATTACTGCCTTGTCCTGTTAACAAAGAAAAAGAAAGAGAACAATGTAAATGCACCTATTGGGGAAACTGAGACACATACAAAAACTCTCTAAATTATTAGTTGTCCTATTACAGCCCTTCCTGGCTTTCATCATGGACATTGTTTGCTTGGTTTAGGTGGTTACAACAACACCATTACACTCCAAAATCAGTAATTGCTATTGCTTGCCAAAAGGGCTTCCCATTCCACTTCCACTCCAGACCCCACAGGAGGAACCGGGTTTGTCCCAATGGGAACCAGGGGAGGTTCGGGGCCACCCAGCAAGTATTTTTCTGTGGTCCTACTGTGTATCCGAATTATGCCCTGTCTCCAAGGCACCTCCCCTCCAGCCTTGTGCCACACTGTGACTCGGGCCCCATCAGCAGCTCGAGCCAGGGAGAGTCTTTGGAGGTATTCTCCCTTCTCAAAATCCCATGGATAGCTAGAAACCCGGATGGTCCAGGAAGGTGGCTGGTCCACAACTGAGGCCCATGATACCATGACCAGAAATCTATGTTTTGAGCTAATTGGCATGCGCCCATTTCAATTTGCCTGGTAGCTGAAGCTGGTACACTACTGGTGAGGTGCAATTTACAATGGAGTACAGACCCACCCACTTGGCATCCAGAGTGTGGGCTGCCTTCCCCAACTTTGGCAACATTACCTTGTCTCCAATTTGCCATCCCCAGATGTCTTTAATGACGATCCCCTTATGCTTAGCCTTTTCCTTATCTAAAGCTGTTTCTGTGGCTTCATGGGTTTTCACATAGCTCCTCCCTCCACTGGGCAAAGCAGAGACTTTTTGGTTGTGGCAAACAGTAAATTTGATTATTGGAAAACACAGTGCTTACATTACATTTACATTTGTTTATTAGCAGGTTGCTAACACTTCCATCCTCCCAGAACACTTCTTCCCAGGAATTAACACATACACATTGCCCATTATACAGTACTTTGATCTCATTATCCAATTCATCCCACATACAGGATCCTAGTACAATGTCTTTACTACAGTGCTCTGGAGCAACAGGCAAGAACAAGCACACCCACTTTTGAGGAGTCCACTCGGTACAACCTCTGGTGTCCAATCGCTTCCCTTCCCTTCCCAGCCCACTGACTTGAGGTCTGGGGTAGCCAGAAGGATCCCATGTGCAATATGGAGAGTGGGCCAGCTTTCCATATCTTTGCCTCCAGAGCCTGTTGGTGTGCGATTTTAACAACAATTTCCTCCAATTAAAAGGTCTGGCCTTACTATGCTAGAAACATACTGCATCCATTCGTATTTGTAAGTATCAAACAGTTCAGGTGGTAGCTAGGGGATTTCTCATGATGGCTCCTCCTTTGTTCTGTTCCACTGACTTATATATCTTTTGCATAAGGTGGGAATCCTTTGTTCTTCTCTGGGTTCCCACCTCCTCCTTCTCAATGGAAAAGCGCCAGGTTAAAGATGGATTCCAGTTCAGGTGACATGATCACATGTCACTGTAAGACTTCATTATCCACTTGCCAGCACACAGGTATACAGGAAGACTTACGAGTAAAACAGAGCCATCCATACTCAGTTGTCCTGGTTGATGGGAGCCATCACGATTCCAAACCGCCATTAATGGCCCACACTTTGCATAATTACACTAGGCCCTCAGTTATATTTCATATTTCTAGTTTCAGATACAAGAGTGATACATTTCTACAAATAGGATGACCACTCTCAGGAGATTATAAGTTTTGTAATGGTACCTTACAAGAGACCTTTTGCATGAAGCACGTTTTAGTTACATTATATTCACACTCATCAGCATACTTCCATAAAATCATATAGAGTGCAACATCACACCCTCTTCCTGAACTTCCTGCTGGAGACTTGGACACTGACTATGGTGGAGGCAATATACCTAAAATTTCTCTTTGGGCTCCCCTCTGGGGCAGACACTCCTGTGTCCCCCAAAAGGGAAAGAGACCCTGATCCAGCTGTGGGCTCATAGCTACCAGCTATGACAGACCTTTCACTTGCAAGCAAAATCCCTGCCCCCCCCTCCCCTCTTCACTCAGGTTGGGCTTGCTTCTAGTTACAGAGTCCTTGAGGTCTGTTCCCACCGCAGAAGTCACCAGGACCCCAGCTTCCAGCTCCAGGATACATGTTTCTGTGCACCTCTTCCACTCCATTACAGCCAGTTCGTGCTTCTGGGTCTCAATTTGGTTTGTCTTTTAAGTCCAGGGTTTGCTGGTGGTAAGCCTTTTCTTTTTCCAGAGCAGCCTTTTCCCGGGCGAATTGCACATACATTTCCATTTGTTTTCCCTTTAGACCATCACTCAATGAGCTGGGATACCACAGAGAACCTCCTCCTGCCAGTCAGCTTCAGCACAGACACAGGGGTTGGACCACACCCATCTGCAGTTCACTGAAACTGAGATGCACTCAGCTCAGGGATTTCTTAGTTAAGAGACTTTCCCGGTGCCCAGTGTTCAGCCTTGCTGGGCAATTTGCAACTTGTGTAATTCTAGCTTCTTCTGATCTTTACTCTTACTTATTTTGCTTCCCTTTCTGTCCCTATTTCCCTTACCCGAAATAAGCAAACAGAAAATAACAAACCAGTAACCACTTTGTCTGTTCTCCAGCCACCACTCTTAAAACTCACTTAAAATCACTGCCACTATCTCAAAGCAATCAGCTGTGCACAGACCCTGCTCGACTACGCCACAATTGACTGTGGATGGCTCTGTTTGCAGGCAGGCCCTCCTGTGAGTCAGGCTGGGAGGAATGAGGCTTGGGGTTTTACAGTGACATGTGATCATGTCACCTGAACTGGAATCCATCTTTAACCTGGTGGATTTTTCCATTGAGAAGGAGGGGGTGAGAAACAGAGGGACAAAGGATTCCCGCCTTATGCAAAAGATATATAAGTGGGTGGAATAGAATAAGGGGCGGCCATCATGAGAAATCCCCTAGCTACCACCTGAGTTGGAACAAGGGCTGTACCAGGGGAAAGAACTGTGCCCAGACTAGGAAGGCATCCAGTCTGTGAAATAAACTTATTGAAACATCTCTGAGGGTGAGATTTTATCTGTACTCAGTTTTCTTACTGTATTAGACTCAGACTTGTGTGTTTTGCCTTCCTGCACACAGAGCCATCCACAGTCAGTTGTCCTGGGTGATGGGAGCCATCAAGATTCCAAACCACCATTAATGGCCCACACTTTATATAATTACAGTAGGCCCTCAGAGTTATATTTCATATTTCTAGTTTCAGATACAAGAATGATACATTCATACAAATAGTATGCTAATTGTAAACAGTAAACAGTAGATTATAAGCTTTGTAATGATATCTTACAAGAGACCTTTTGCATGAAGCATATTCCAGTTACATTTTACTCACTCTATTGGCATATTTTCGTAAAATCATATAGAGTGCAACGTCACAAACCCCACTCCAGATCGGACTCCAGGCAGAGTGACCGGCACCGGTTGGGACAGAGCCACCATTCCACTCTGTCCTGGTCGCCTGGGAGCAACCGCTCAGGATCCAGCCCTGGTTCAGAGTGAGGTTCCCTGATGGCAGGACAAGCTCCAGTACCGGCTACATTGTTGGCACTGAAACTGGCACTGTGGTACTCATGGAACCTGTGGGGGTTCACCCAGCCCTCCGAGGCCACCCGCTCGGTGTCTAGAGCCTTGGAGAGACCAGCTGTCACTTCCTCTTCTGGTGCATGAAGCCTCGAGCGCAAGGACCCCGCAGGCCCAAAAGGGAACGGGAGCAAGCCGCTGGGCCACCAATGGTTGTGGAGGACCCTACGGTACCGGCATCTTTGTTGTCGCCAGATGAGGCTATAACGGGGCCCCCTTCCCCAGTTCTTCTGGATGACCATCAAGCCCTCTTGGGATGCTATGACTTTAACATGTGGCAAGCCATGGCCAAGTTCAAGGGCTCTCTTCCTGAGGCTTCTAGGAAGAAGTTCTGAGCAATTATGGAGGAGGTCATGATTGTGGCCAGGACGACGCTCCAGGCAGCGTCGGATACGGCAAACACTGCCGCCCGAACCATGGCCTTGGCTGTCACCATGCGCCAGGCATCCTGGCTGCTCCTCTCTGGCTTGTCCATGTAGACTCAGCAGTCGATGCAAGACCTTCCCTTCAGCAAGCAAGCCCTGTTTGCAGAACAGATGAACAATAAGCTCCATGGCCTAAAGGACTCCTGCACAACACTTAAAATGCTGGGCTTGTATGTTCCCAGCCCTGCCCGCAAGCGGTTCAAGCCACAGCAGCCTCAGGGCCAGGGGAGCCACTCTCACCAGGAGGTTCCCCATAAGAAATCCAGAGACTACAAGAGGCATCCTAGCCAACAGCCTTCACAGGCTTCTCAGTCGAGCTCTACCTGCAACAAGCAGGCGGGCAAGCGCTCGTTTTGAGAGTACACGCGAGGGCGACCTACCGAACTGTTCCCAGGATCCTTCCTCCCTCCCCTATTTTTACCAACCAGCTTTCTCCTTTCCTTCCTGCATGGGCATCTATAACATTGGACCGATGGGTTCTCAGTACGGTGGCATGGGGTTACACCCTTCAGTTGCTTTCTACCCCTCCTTCCAACCCCCCACTCCCACATCCCTCTTCAGGGACCTTTCTCATAAGGGGTTACTGCAGCTAGGTGCGGTGGAGGTCGTTCCTACGGTGTACAGGAACAAGGGGTTCTATTCCCATTACTTTTTAATACCAAAGATCAAGGGCGGTCTGCGACGTATCCTGCAAGACTTGAACTGCTTCCTAGCGAAGCTTAGGTTCCTCACGGTCTCCCTGGCCTCCATCATCCCCTCGCTGGATCCGGGAGACTGGTACGCTGCCCTCAGTCTGAAAGATGCGTACTTCCACATCGCCATCTTCGAGACACAGATGCTTCCTCCGGTTTACAGTAGGTCCCAACCACTATCAGTTTGTGGTCCTCCCATTTGGCCTAGCAACAGCACCGCGGGTATTTACCAAGTGCATGTCAGTAGTGGCAGCTTACCTCAGACTTCAGGGTGTCCAGATCTACTCATACCTTGACGACTGGTCAAGGGCAGCTCCAGGTCCAAAGTCATGTCGCGATGCTCTTAGCCACTTGCCATCGCCTCGGCCTGTTGGTAAATGACAAAAAATCCCCATTAGTTCTGATACAGAGGATAGAGGAACCAGGGCCTGGCGCACTCCTCTATCAAGTTGCATGTGGCAGCCATTTCTGCCTTTCATCCGCCACTCAAGTGGCAGATGGTGTTCTCCCATGATATGATGGTCAGGTTCCTCAGAGGTCTTGAGAGACTTTTTCCTCAAGTTTGGTCTCCGGCCCCTCAGTGGGGTCTCAACTTGGTTCTGTCCAGGCTCACAGGTCTGCCCTTTGAGCCTTTGACCTCGTACTCCCTGTCTCACGTATCATGGAAGGGAGCTTTCCTGGTGGTGACATCAGTGAGGCGAGTCTCCGAGCTGCAAGCCCTGACCCTCAGAACTGCCATGCACGGTCTTCTGTAAGGACAAGGTTTCGCTCCGGCCCCACCTGGCCTTCCTTCCCAAGGTGGTGTCTAGTTCCCACATGAGCCAGGATTTCCGGTCTTCTGCCCTAAGCCCCATGAGACTAGTGGAGAGAAGCGCCTTCACGCTTTGGATGGAAGAAGGGCCCTGGCTTTCTACCTAGATCGGACAAAGCCTTTCCGTAAGTCAACTCAGCTTTTCATCTCTACTGCTGTTAGGATGAAGGGCCTCCTGGTGTCCACGCAGAGGATTTCTAACTGGATCACCTCTTGCGTTCAGACCTGCTACTAGTTAGCGGGAGTCCCTCTGTCGCCAATCATCAGAGCCCACTGGACCAGAGCACAGGCAACTTCGGCAGCCTTCCTGGCACACTTCCCGATCCAGGACATCTATGGAGCCGCAACGTGGTCCTTGATGCCCACGTTCACAGCCCACTATGCCATCACGCAGCAGGCCAGGGATGACGCTGGGTTCGGCAGAGCTGTGTTGCAATCTACACGTCCGTGAACTCCTTACCCACCTCCAGGGGCACTGCTGGGAGTCACCTAAGTTGAATGGATGTGAGCAAGCACTCAAAGAAGAAAAGACTTTCAAAACTGGTGTTCTTTGAGATATGTTGCTCATGTCCATTCCACAACCTGCCAGAAACTCCAACAGTGGGGAAGGAAGGCAAGAAGGAGTTCCCAGAGCCAATCCCCTACAGATACCACTGAGGGAAAAACTTCCAGCACCGGTGCATGTGGCGAGCACACACACCTAAGTTGAATGGACATGAGCAACACATCTTGAAGAACACCAGTTACAGAAAAAAATATTATTTTTCCCCCCCAGGGATACATTACATGACACCCTTTGGGTAAATATCACACCAACAGTGTGCCAGATAGCACTGTGATGCTTTTAGGGTCACAGCTCTCCCTAGGCAAAGCTCAGAACCACCACTCCAGCCTCATCCTCCTTGACCTGTCATCTGCATTTGACACCCCGACCAGTCTCCTCCTCTTGAAACCTTGTCTTCTCTTGTCGTCCCCTTGTTCCCCTCGCACCTCTTTAATCACCCTTCAGAATGCTCTAGGAGGATCCTCCTCACCCCAACTCATATCCATTCAGAATGGTGCTGGAGCAGAAACGTCCGTAAAGCTACCTCATTATCCTCAAACATGAATTGTGAGGAAAGGTTGAAAGAAATGGGCATGTTTAGTTTTGAGAAAAGAAGATTGAGAGAGGACCTGATAAGTCTTCAAAGATGTTAAGGGCTGTTAGAAAGAGGATGGTGGTTGTAGCGGGGTGGTCACCGGCTCCTGCCCTGAGAGGTTTAAGACAGCCCTGGGAGAGGGCTGTTGCAGGAGAAAGCACCTACGAGGCTGATTGGGGAAGCAGCTGCAGCTGGACCACATCCCATCTAGGCCTCAGCTGGCCCTATAGAAGAGGTTGGGAGCGAGGAGCTCAGCAAACTCCCTCTAGCTTCTGAGAGGGAGGGACCTGGCTGCAGAGTACCTGAGTAGAGCAGGGCTGGGGAAAGGCAGAGGATCTGGGAAGCTCCAGCCTGGAAAGCCCCAGGCTGCAGCCTAGCAGAAGGCCAACAGGTACTAGGGGTTGCAGAAGGCAGCCCAGGGATAGGCAAAGGCAGCAGGTCCAAACCCAATCTTGCCTGTGATGAGTGGCTTATACTGCAGTCTGCCCCAGGACGCAGGGGCTAGACGATGATGGGCAATAGCCTTATACGGGGGAGGAGTGTAGGGGAATGCAGTTCCTGATATTTTTCTGCCTTCACAGCACTTATTTTGGTTTCCTGTCCCCTTTTCCATCCCTGTTTTTGATGTTTCTCTCTCTCTCTCCCCCAGCAGGTGACTGGATGGTGAGTGAGAATCAGGAGCAGAATCCTCAACAGGCAGATGCTAAGCAAGTGGAACTGCACAGAGCATTATCACAAGGATCTAAAGGAACTGTGTCCAGGAGTCGTGAGCAGGGAAAAGTTTGTGAGAGTCAGCACAGGTCAAAAAGGCAGCAGGGAAACCAGCCAGGGGAGAAACTGAGTAAATCTACAAATAGTCCAGGAACTCACAAGCACCTTAAGGAAACCAGAGCCCAGCAAAGAATCCCCACAGGAGAGAAAAACAACACGTGTACTGAGTGTGGGAAAAGCTTCAGTAGCCCCTCAAAGCTTATTAGGCATGAGAGAATCCACACAGGAGAGAGACCCTATACCTGTTCTGAGTGTGGGAAAAGCTTCAATGATATGTCCCCCCTTATTAGACATGAGAGGGTCCATATAGGAGAGAGACCTTATGAATGCTGTGAGTGCAGAAAAAGCTTCACTCAGAGTTCAGCACTTATTAGACATCATAGAATCCACACAGGAGAAAGACCATATGAATGCTCAGAGTGTGGGAAAAACTTCAATGACAACTCACACCTTCTCAGACATGAGAGAATTCACTCGGGAAAAAGAGCCTATAAATGTTCAGTGTGTGGGAAAACCTTCACTTACCGCTCGGGCCTTATTACACATCAAAGGAAACAGACCCTATGCATGCTGGGAGTGTAGGAAAATCTTCACTGACTGACCAAGGCTTATTTGTCTTCAGAGATTCCACTCAGGAGAGAAACCCTATAAATGCTCAGGGTGTGGGAAGAGTTTTTATGTGTGCTCACACTGTGTTGAGCATCTGAGGATCCACAAGAGTGACAAACACAATAAAAAACTTGCCTAGGGCTGACAAAATATGTTTTCTTTAATACTTTGGTTAATTCTCACATAGTGAACTCTAAGGTTTTTTGCAGCATTTGCTTCACCATGGTCTATCAGGTCCCCCAGGTGAGTTACCTGCTTTTGCCAACATACAGTAGTTGAAGTTTTCAAACACATTTCTGCATAAAGTAACCTGACCGCCACCATTTTTCCTAGTTTAAAGAAACCTGGAGTATCACTTTTATACTATTCCTCCCACTGCAAAGTGATGGTTAGTCACTGAGTTCCCTCTTTGGGGACAGATTGTCTCATTCCCAGTTGTTCTCATGTTACCCTGGGTTGTGCAGAGCAGCATTCCTTTTTTGTACTGTTTTTTTCTCATTTAAAATATATTTAAATATAACCAAGAGCAGGGACAGGCAAAAGAATGTTATTTCAGCTTCTGTTAGACGGGAAGGTGATGGTGTGAGTTGGAGGGATTCTCTCCTTCCCCAGCACCCGAGTAGTGTCAGCTTCTGTCTGAGCCATGTAATATTTATCTTCTCCACATTCTAATTCTCCACCTACCAAAGTGTCACATGATGCCATATGCTCAACTCTGTGATTCAGAATTGTGCTTTGAAATCAGACTCAATAGTGCTGCAGATGAATGTGTCACACATCTGGAAGGGAAATTTGAATGGATCCCAAACAGAATGTGATCATTTTTAGTCTAAATCCCAGTTTCCGTGTGTGTGTGTGTATGTTTTTTCTCTCCGTGTGATGTCCCAGCTCTGTGCAGGTAGCTGACCCAGCAGACATTGATAGAACTACCCAGAAAGAGCAGAGACTCAGTTCGGTGGTGAAGGCGCTCGGCGAGGTTTATTGTTAATGAAGCACGGTCCTAGCGCCCCATAGATCCTACAGATATGCTAAGACATATATGCCCGTTACAACAGACTAGCTCAGTCAGCAGCAGGACTTTCTGCTGCCCCTGTGGCTGGACAAAGGGTTAAGACGAGATACCCCGACATTTATAAACAATTTATGTACCATCTTACAAGTTTCATTACATTGCTTTGTTACCTCCTCTTGTTTCTGATATCTTGGACAAAACATCCCCATTCATTATTTTGTCAAACCATCTTATCTTGTATTTGATTGGGATGTATCTGTACTAGCTGGAATATATTGACATAAATGTCAAGTATGTTTTTATGTTGCCAAGGCCAGGCCTCCTCTCGTTCACAACCTTTGATTGAGGCCTCAGATCTTGTGCAAGGCCCAGTGCTCAAGGCCCAGTGCTCGCTCTCTCTCTCTCTCTCTCTACTACCCCATGTATTAGCTAGGCCGCTTCTGGACTTTTTCCTAATTGGTTGGAATTGTGTGCAGATGGGAAGGTTGGCTGCTTTTTCCCCATTATGATTGTTAATACTTTTGTAAATTACATGATTTAATAATAATGAGACAGTGCTCAGTGAAGGAGGTATCAGAGGAGAAGACAATGGAAGAATCATGTAACCTGCTCTGGAATTTTACTTTATATGAAACTGGAAGTGTCTTATACCTCTCTGAGATTTTTTTTTCCTCCTCTTTCCTGAAGGCCATTTGGTCACATAACTAGATAGTAGTTTTGTTTGACAGATTGTAGCTCAGATTTATTGGGAATTTTTAGACAAGTGACCATTTGCTAAAATAGTCATTTCTTGCTTTGTTTTTCTTTCTCCCCGTCCTTCCATGATGGCATGGAGAAAAGGTGAAGTGCAGTTCAGCGAAGAGAATACTCCCATCTATTGCACCTGCTACGCAGGACTCATTAATATTTTTTAATCTCCAATCTGAAATGATGAACAAGAGCAGACTCCAATAGTACAACTACCCGAAGTAACTGTGTATGTTCAGAGTGTTCAATTGTGTAGGTCATATTGTCAGATCCTCCAATGACCGACTGAATTACGCAGTAAGTGACTTGAAACTAGGTAAAATGTCGGTCTTTGATTCCCAAAACAGTTATAATTCAGGTCTCACAGCAGGTTACCCATGAAGCTAATCTCCTAAATAATCTTATTATTTGGAAAAGGATATCCCTAACTATGCAGATGTAAATAGAAATGGTGTGTTTGCTGAACTTATTCTTTGTATGTGCTGCAAATATGGATAAAATGACATCTTTCTTGAAGCAGAAAAATAACTATTATGATAGATTTCAGAGTAGCAGCCCACTCAGTAGTTAGTCTGTATCCGCAAAAAGAACAGGAGTACTTGTGGCACCTCAGAGACTATTTGAGCATAAGCTTTCGTGGGCTACAGAGAAATCACATCTCTGGTAGCTTACAGAGATTCTGATCCAGACCTGTACATAGTTCCTAATTTTTAACATGTGGCATCATATTAAAGAAATAAATTAGGTATATGTCTGGGGAATCCATTCTTCACTAGCACTGCTGAAATTGTGGGTGGTTTGGTAAGGAATTCTAGTACAGATAAGTTAAATTTATCCTGCCCTAGGCCAAGAACTTGGCAAGAACCTAGAGAGAAATAGCAGCCGCCTAGTTGTTTGTTTTCACCCAGGAGAAGGAAGCTGTGGTTTAGTGTGGCACAGATAAAACTGTTTACAACGTCACTGTGTTGAGTGGCACAGATTACAGCCCCAAAGGATGCCATGGTGAGATTGGGAACAATTGTCCTTTATTATTTGTATCCAGTGTTTCATGAGGCAAAGCGAGAAAGAGTTTATGCCTTCAGAGGACATTCCTTCCCTATGGGTCCCAATCTGGCTGCCTTGCTGGATAAGAAGCACTTCCATGCTGTGCAAGTGGTAATAGCCAATGAGGGAATGAATGTGTCAGACTGCAGGATACGTGAATTTTGAGTCCTGATTCTATGTGTTGGTTTCTTAGGCTATGTCAACAGTACAGAGTTTTGTTGTCAAAAGTTATGCCTCTTTAATTAAAGCACTTTAATTAAACCACTGTTGCGTGCTCACACTACGCTCCTTGTGTTGCTGAAGCGCATCCACACTAGCAGCTCTTGCATCGACACAGAGAGGTGCAACTGGCCATAGGGTGCTTTGGGAAGGGTTTGCAATGCTTCATGGGGCAGGTACAGCATCACTTGATGCAGGTTTCTCAATCCCATCCATTTCATGGACATCTTACTAGATTGCCAGCTGCTTTTCAACTGAAGTGGGGGGTGGAGCAGAGGGAGGAGCATGTGACAGGGAGTGTGTGTGGTGGAAAGAGACAGTGTGTGTGTTGTGGAAGTGAGGGGGGAGGAAGTATGTATGTGAGAGACAGAATATGTGTGTGTTGGGGGAGAGTGTGTTGGCATGCTGTCTCTTTAAATTCAGATAGCAGCTTGAGCAACCAATTCTGAGGCAGGGGAGGGAGATTGCACAGCAGTCTCGCCACATACCCCTCGCAGCAGCAGCCCACTCTGCCAGGGAGAGCAACATTCCAGATTAATGGTTCTGATTCCCTCCGAGTTCTCCCACAGCCTCCCCTTTTTGAAGTTAAATGCTACTGTGGTGGGCTTCTTTGGTATTTCCCCCCAACAAGGATGTTAAATGTAATTACATCATGGTTGCTATTACCGAGGAGTTCAGCTATATTCACCTCTTGGACCAGATCGTGTGTTCCATTTAGGACTAAATCAAGAATAGCCTCTTCCCTTGTGGGTTCCAGGACTTTTAGCAGCTCCAAAAAGCAGTCATTGATGGTTTCTATAAATTTTATCTCTGCATCCCATCCTGAGATGACATAGAATCGTAGGACAGGAGGGACCTCGAGAGGTCATCTAGTCCAGTCTCCTGCACTCATGGCAGGATTAAGTATTACCTAGACCAGGGGTCAGCAACCTTTCAGAAGTGGTGTGCCGAGTCTTCATTTATTCACTCTAACTTAAGGTTTCGCGTGCTAGTAATACATTTTAACCTTTTTTAGAAGGTCTCTTTCTAGAAGTCTATAATATATAACTAAACTATTGTTGTATGTAAAGTAAATAAGGTTTCAAAATGTTGAAGCTTTATTTAAAATTAAATTAAAATGCAGAGCCCCCCGGACCGGTGACCAGGACCCAGGCAGTGTGAGTGCCACTGAAAATCAGCTCGCGTGCCACCTTCAGCACCTGTGCCATAGGTTGCCTACCCCTGAGCTAGACCATCCCTAACACGTGTTTTGTCTAAACTGTTCTTAAAAATCTCCAATGATGGAGATTCCACAACCTCCCAGGGCAATTTATTCCAGTACTTATCCACCCTGACAGTTAAGGAAGATTTTCCTAATGTCCATCTTAAACCACTTTTATTGCAATTTAAGACCACTGCTTCGTGTCCTATCCTCAGTGATTAAGGAGAACAATTTTTCTCCCTCCTTCTTGAACAAACTTCTATGTACTTGAAAACTGTTATCATGTCCCCTCTCAGTCTTCTCTTCTCCAGACTAAACAAACCCCATAGGTCATGTTGAGATGACATGCACTCAGGCACTATGGGGATAGTTAAAATCCCTCATTATTATTGAGTTTTCTGTATTTTTTATTTTCAATGTCAGCTGTTAAATCTCTGCTTATTAAAGCATTGAAAATGTCTGTATCGGTGTTAGGGGGAGAAAGTGCTTTTTTCTTGAATTTTTTCTCAGAGGAAAATATTCCCATGTATTCAAATCTGTAATGAGGTGTCACATTCTTCTCCCCATTCACCAGGAGCAATGTGGATGATAGGTTTTCACACAGAAGGTTCCCTGACAAGATATTTCCAAGTCCCAGAGATGTGTGAAGAGAAAATGGGAATGATTCACCCACAAGCTGCCCAGCCACAGACTCTGTGACAGATCATGTTAAAACCTGTTGTGTCAGCTGGGAAAAGGGCCACACATGGGCAGTTGTTTTAAGATTCACTAGAGGATTTGCCAGCGGGGAGGCTGTAGGTCACATGCGGAGGCCAGGATGTCACTGGGGTCTAGGCAGGGGCTGCAGTAGGGGGAGTCTGGCACTTGGTCAAAATGAAACTGGAAGGAAAAAAAACTTGTTTCAGCAAAAGACATGTGTTTGTCACTGAGGCCCCTCCCAGACTTAATTCTCTTCTGTGAAAATCTCCATCTACCCTGGAGCTCAGAGAGACAACCCCCTCCCTCCCTGCAGATTTTCAGGTTTTGCTCATTTTTCTTGGTCTTGCACAAATATTTTTGTGATCGCAACAATCAGAGAAATTTAAAGAAGAAAAAAGGCAGAACAAACAGAAACCCCTCTGTGACGAGTTGGATCACAGAAACCCCCTTGGGGCTGTTACCGAAATATTGGGTCCGTTTAGCTGAGAGCTAATAACAGCCTGACAGGGATAAGGAAATATTGCTTTATTTTGCAGAAAAAAGGAGAGTTCTGTACTCAGGTACAAAGAACTCTGCTTTATACAAATTTTACAAATTTTTTATATACTTTTAGACAAAGACCGTGCCATGTTAACACTTTATTGGTGGTTGCCAGACTTCGTGAAACCGTTATTTGGTCAGTGCAAACCGGCTTGGGGCTAGTTTTTTTTGCTTTAAGGCAGCAGGAGAAAAGACAGTTTAAAAGTTTAGGTTACTGTGTACGTGAGGCTTTTGCTTCCCTCTACTGGCTGTTTGCCAGTAACTTTTACAGTTTTCCCTTCGGGCCTGGCAAGCCTACATTGTCAGGCCCGTTATGCAATTTGCGGTCTAGTTGGAGGGACAGGAATTGGGGTTTTGTTTGGACAGAAGAGCTTCTGGTCACAGCATTACACAGACATTTTGCACATTGAATTATTATTTAAATAACATATAAAAAGAAAAGGAGGAAAATAATTTATTTAACAATTGTTTGGAAGAGCCCCATAAACCATGACCCAAGGTTTGTGAGGAGGTTTTTAAAACTAAAAGTGTGATTAAGAGATTCAGCATGAAATACAACAGCAGCATTTTGTTTATACATAGGTTATGATGATATTTTGTTTTTTTTATTTTTGAAAGATGCTAGTTTATATATTGTATTATTTATATAAGGTTGAAAAACAATTTTTATACAGTTTTTTTTTACTTGCTTTATATAATTTTTGCTTTTATAAATTTTGTGTTATTAGGGTTACAGCTAGCTTAACTTTGGCTAACAGAGACTGTTATGCATTAAGATTTTTTATAAATTTTTGTTAGTTTTTTTGTACTTTTATATTTTTTTATTTTGTATTTTTAGTATAATAAATATTTTTAAATTTTTATTTGCATTAAGCTATGGATTTTAGATTTTACATTTGATGTTTTAATTTTAGGGGTTTTGATTGGATTTAATGACAGTGCATGATTAGCATGGACATGAAAGGTATTGTTATTACGTTTTTTACAACAACAACATAATTTTAAAATAATTAACAGCAATACAAGTAATAACATTTTTATAGCAATAATATGATGCGGTTGTTGTACAGTTTTGGTTACAAAGCACAATACATTATATTTAGTACTTAAAGTAAACATTTTATAAGCTGTATGAAAGGCATTTTTTTTAACTTGATATATATTTTGAAGCATGTGAATTTGCCCTTGTATTTTAAAAAATTTTTGAACCTTTGGTAACAATGAAAGCAAATTTTGAAATTGATTAGGTACTAAGCTGGTTTAATTAAAGGGTATTTGGAACCTAAAGCTACTTGCAAAATTTTATTTGTAGGCCAATAAACAATATGATTGCTTGCAGTGGTAATGAGATTAAAATGTATATTTTGCAATGTGGTGGTTTTAACATACACAGAGCTATTATTAGCTTGAAAAAGTAAGTGTCCTGTCAGGATAGTTTTTCGTTTTTTACCCTTTCAAATAACGCAGTTATGAACGGTGACAACTTTTTTTGGCTTCAGTTATGGATACACTGATGCTGTAGGGGTTTTAACAACCAAAATGTTTATTGACTTCCTATTTTTATTTAAAATGTTAGGTGTTATTTTAGGGGCACTGACTATAAATTAGTTAGGTATACCAGGTGTTTTAATTTCCCAGATGTTACGGTGAATAATTTAGTTCCACATGCATTTTTCCCATGGACCCGGTAGGATTCGGTATGTGGGAGCCCACACCCCGCCTAACCGGTCCAAATGCTTGGAAGGAACACTGTGAATGTTTACACTTTCACCCAGAAAGTGTTCAAATATGTTTTTATGATCACAGATTAGATGGTACTTTTGATGTGTCTGTAAGGGCAGTGGGCCAAGCCTGGTGCTTAAGATAACTCCGAATGGCTATTAGCTGGTCATTCAGGAAATTCTGAATGACTGAACAGGATAGATCTGTTATGTCCTAGGGGCAGCCGGTGTAGGAAGCAATCACTTGAGGCCAGAGAGCAGACAGCTAACCAAAACCTCCATTTTATTTACAGAAACAGAGAGCTCACTCAGCCGGTTGAAACCGGCTGAGCTATCCCTTAATAGTCTAACTCAGTTGCCATAGTAACCAAACCCATGACAACCAAATACACAACATATTCCTCCCCCCCTAATAAGAACATCCCCTAAATAAAACACACACTAAACTAGAGAAGGAGGGTAGACTGCCTCCATTCCCGGCTAAACCCTGGGGATTATTTTGCCCCATAACCGTGGGTTCGCCCTAACTAAAGATCCAGCCGATGAGGAGGCCTTCTGTCTCTAGGTGGATTACGGCGAACTTCTGGTGTTGTTGCACCCGAAAGTACTAGGGGCTCAGGGTCTGCAGCACGAATAGGTGAGGAGGTGGTATCAGTTCGTGCTGGGCAAAGGGGTATCTCAGCTGCCGGCAGTAATGGAGGAGAACAGTCAGGAACAGGTGACTCATGATTCGGTGTCTCACCAGGAGGGGTGAAGTCAGACCCCTCAACTGCAGATGGGTCCTGAAGACTGGCATGACCTGGCAACAGCTGATCTACATGTCGCCGCCAGGTAAGATTCTCTGCAGTCCGGACTGTATAGGAAACAGGTCCTGTTTGAGTGATGACTGTGGCCGGGACCCATTTAGCTCTGGAAGTATAATTCCAAGCCAAAACTGGCTGCCCTGGGCTAAAGGTTCGGTCTTTTGCTCTGGGTGCCCGTCTGATTACTTGATATTGCTGCTGATGTTGCACAGTTTGTCTGGGTTCAGAAGGTTTCAGCAGATCAAAGCAAGTGCGCAGCTGTCGTCCCATCATTAGAAAGGCTGGGGAAGCCTGGGTCGTAGCATGAGGTGTGTTTCTATAGGAAAGTAAGAAGGTATCCAGACGCTTTTGAATGGAGTGTTGTCCCTTTGCTGATTTCAAAGCGTTTTTCATTGTCTGCACAAATCTTTCAGCTAATCCGTTGGTGGACGGATGATATGGTGCTGACGTGATGTGGTGTATCCCATTTGCCTTCATAAAATTTTGAAACTCCTGAGAGACGAACTGCAGTCCGTTGTCGCTCACAAGTTGTTCTGGCAGACCAAAACGACTAAAGAGTCCTCGTAGTTTTTGGATAGTACTCTCTGCAGTAGTGGACTGCATTATAGAGACTTCTGGCCATTTAGAATGGGCATCTACTGCCACCAAGAACATGCTTCCTTCAAGGGGGCCAGCAAAGTCAACGTGAATACGTTGCCACGGGTTTTCAGGCCAGTCCCATGGGTGTAGGGGTGCCCACTGGGGTGCATTTCTTACACTCTGACATGACATACAAGCTTTTGCCTTCTCTTCAATAGCACTGTCCAATCTAGGCCACCAAAAATAGCTTCGTGCAATTTCCTTCATGCGCACTATTCCACAGTGACCGGAATGTAGCTGTTCTAACATCTGTGATCTCAGGGGTGGTGGAATAATGACACGCCTCCCCCACAACAAACAACCAGATTGGACCGATAACTCCGTCCGCCTGGACATGTAGGGAACAAGGTCGGGTGAGACCGGAGAGGTTTGTCGAGATTTTCCATGCATCACCAGGTCCATAACTTGGGATAATACTGGGTCAACGTGGGTTGCCTTCTTTATCTGAGTAGCAGTGATGGGTGTATTCTCTACCTGTTCAAAGTAGAAGATTTCCTTTTGGGCACTATCTTGATGTTTGACCGGTAAAGGCAACCTTGAGAGGCCATCTGCATTGCCGTGCAGAGTGGATTTCCGATATTTGATTTCATATGTGTGTGCAGAAAGTATCAATGCCCAACGTTGCATACGACTAGCAGCTAATGGGGGAATGCCTGTGTAGGAAGCAATCACTTGAGGCCAGAGAGCAGACAGCTAACCAAAACCTCCATTTTATTTACAGAAACAGAGAGCTCACTCAGCCGGTTGAAACCGGCTGAGCTATCCCTTAATAGTCTAACTCAGTTGCCATAGTAACCAAACCCATGACAACCAAATACACAACAAGATCCCACTGCAATGCCTTCCCAGCCTTAGTGATATTTAATATCATTTTTGTTAGTAACTTCTGGGTTATAGAACTAAGGGCGGAAATGACATGTAACTTGCCCACTTTAGCCTGTACTTGGGTTAGCTGAGCTTCAGAAATAAGGCTAGTGGCCTTTTCTAGTTGACCCAATTTTTTATTATGTTTTTGGCTTTTAAGAATATTGTAAATGGCTGCTGCACTATTCTTAGGTATTTTAAGAGGCATTAACATTAATAGCATAGGAGGGGGTGTATTGCAATAAGGTACAGGTTACATTATTAGTCACTGGAATGGTTTTAATACAGGTAAAATTTTCAGTGGCAGAACAAACTTTTTGGGTATTTGTTTAATTAATTACTATTTGGGTGACCAAATAACAATAAGGTGGTTTTTTTTATGGAACACAGTACAAATTCCAGGAATAGCTATTATATTTATTTTACTATGGAACCCATCAATTTTAATTACAGATTTTTGGGGTTTATTTGTAGTGATATTATATACTTTTATTTTTATTGATTTATTTATTTTTACTTTGTTTACTTATATGGGATATTTTGAATTTTAAACATTTTTTTAAACAATTTTTAAATAAATTACTAAAGTGTGAGGGCCTTGGCCATTGGTTTTATTAAATATATGGCATTGTTTGTATTTGGATGTATTACACGGGTAATAGTGTAATTGAGAAAATGGCAGAGGCAGTGGTAACAAGGTGCCTTTGGTATTTGTTATTTAAAATTTAATTAGGGAGAGCAATACATGCTGAAGGATTTATTTAAAACACAGGGCGCAGCCTGTAGAATAAACCCCAAAATTCAATTAATATTATATTTTTAAGCATGGGTTTTACAAAAAAAAATTTTGCCAGTGTATAATTTTTTGTTTTTTTACCAGGGTTAGTTTTTAATGTTTTTTTTTGTTAGGAATTCCTGGACTTTGGCAATTTTAGTGGAGTGAGTGTTTGTTTGTTTTTTTTAAACAGTTGTGGTTTAGCATTTTACAGGGGAGAGGTTACCAGTACATTACCCTGTAATGGTTTTGATTTTTCTAGAAAAATCCAAAGGCACAGTAGGTTTGTCAGTGGACAAGGGAGAGGTTACTAGCACTTTACCTTGTCCTTTTTCCCTGCTGTCCAGAAGGCACAGTAGAGCTAGAAGGAGGAATAGGCTAATTATTTGTAGGAGAATCCTCCTGAGGTGGAGGGGTCTTTTTGCAGTGAGAATCATGGGTCCAAGCAGTTAGTTCTTGACACTTCACAGCAGTGTTGGTGGTTAACAGGACTTGGAAAGGGCCTTTTCAGCATGGAGCCAGGGCAGTTTTTTGTTGATGGACCTTTATGTAGACCCAGTCTCCTGGTTCCAACGAGTGGCAGGGCTGCTAGGATCTTTGGGTAGCGCTTCTTTACCTGTGAGAAAAGAAACCTAACACATTTTATTAGTGCCTGGCAGTGTTTTGCAGATCTCATAGCTGCTTGGGCACATTTAAGCCCCCCCCTTTTCTTTGTTGTTAGCCAAGTCTTAGCTGTGAGCAGTGTCGTTGAATGGGGCCAGTGTCTTATCTTTAGATTGAGCATGCTAGCTATTTTTTTTTTTTAGTTAATTTGGTTTTTTTTTTTGCTTTTTTTAACCTACAAATGAAACTTTTACTTTTTATTTATACACCTTTTTTTAACTATAAACACATAAACATGTTTATTATACAGTACATTAGTTTTATTATTTAATGTATGCTACATATACCCTTTTATTAAAATAACTTATTACAGAGCTTTGGAGCAACAAGCCAGGACAAGCACACCCACTTTGAGGAGTTTATTTAATACAACCTCTGGTGTCCAATAGCTTCCTACCATTTCCAGCCCTCTGACTAGAAATCTGAGGTAGCCAGAAGGATCCCATGTACAATATGGGGAGTGGGTTAACTTTTCATGTCCTTGCTGCCAAAGACTGTTGGTATGCAAATTTTAATAACAATTTTTTTAAATTAAAAGATTTGGCTAATGAAGTTATTTTTTTTTTAGTCTTAAGGAAATGTATTAGACTTTAATATATTACATTTTCTTGATTTATTTAAACATTTTGTATTTTAAGTTGAATAAAACAAATATTTGCATTTTAATGTAACCCTTCTGTTTGATTTTAAACTAGACTATTTTATGAAAATATTAAATACAACAATTCTGGCCATGAGACAAACACCACAAGACAGGACATAGAACACAAAACATAATTCCTATTGTGCCAGTAAATGCATGGTACGTTAAATGCTGTTCAGCTGACATCAGTTTTCTCTGATTATCTGAAAGACAAAAAACAGAGGTCTACCCCTTCTGGGCAGTCAATCATTGCTTAAAATATACAAATACCCTTGTTGATTTCAGGCAAAACAGAGGAATTACCCCATATTTCCTTGTATTTGTTTTATAGGCAGCCCAGGTTTCAGTGGCTTCTACCTTATCAGTTAGATAATTTGCATTAATACAGATGCTTTCTGGCTTGCTTCTGAATCCAAAGCTATCCACAGCTGTCTTGATTTAGGGGAATACTGAAAAAGGCATTACACAAATCTATTATTGAATAACAAATGGTACCTGCTGAAATGGCAGTCAGGATAGTGTGAGGGTTTTCTCTGAGACCCACCCATCTGTCTTCTGACACTCACACAGAGAATTAAACAGAGAGCAGAGGGAATTATGGTCTAATCCAGGATTTTTTACTTCTACTGACACTGACCGCTACAGGGGACGGGACAGAAGGATCTTAATTCGACCTCAGAGCTTCCTTGCACGCTATGGCTTCCACCCTGAGGAATTACGAACAAGAAGCTGAGTTCCGCCCACACACCTAACGCCCAAATGTTTTAAAGCAGAAAAACATTAATCGGTTAACCAGAACAGAACCAGAACCAGAACCAGATAGTGTTTCCTTATCCTATTAGGACTCACCTTATCGGAACACGAATCCCAGGGGCCGCGGTGAAGCAGAGAAAGAGGGGCTAAACACCCCGTTGGCGCTGTTCCCAGTTCGTCACAGCCGTCCGGAGTCCAATGTCCGAGCTAGGAGTGTCCCGTCTGGGGTTGCCAGAAACTGTTACCGAAATATCGGGTCCGTCTAGCTGAGCGCCAATAACAGCCTGACAGGGATAAGGAAAGATTGCTTTATTCTGCAGAAAAAAGGAGAGTTCTGTACTCAGGTACAAAGAACTCTGCTTCATACAAATTTCACAAACTTTTTATACACTTTTAGACAAAGACCGTGCCGTGTTAACACTTCATTGGTGGTTGTCAGAAACCGTTATCTGGTCAGTGCAAACCGGCTTGGAGCTAGTTCCTTCTGCTTCAAGGCAGCAGGAGAAAAGACAGTTCATAAGTTCAGGTTACTGTGTACGTGAGGCTTCTGCTTCCCTCTACTGGCTGTCTGCTAGTCATTAAGGGGGGCCACCAGTAACTTTCACAGGGCTGCCAACTGATGTGCCAAGACTACTTCTGCCCCTGCTTTCCTGCCCTGGCAGCTTGGGACTTCAGTGCCCTGCCTGGTCTGAGCCAGACCCACTAGCTTGCTGCAAACCCAGACCCAGGTCTGAACCACGTCCCCTAACAGCTGTAGACTTAATTGAAAGCAGCTTAAGAAGTGTTCCTGTCTTTAACACTCAGATGCCCAACTCCCATTGGGGCCCAAACCCCAAATAAATCAGTTTTACCCTGTATAAAGCTTATATGTGGTAAACTCATAAATTGTTCGCCCTTTATAACACTGACAGAGAGATATGCACAGCTGTTTGCACTACAGGTTTTAATACATACTCTGGGTTAATAAGTAAAAAGTTATTTTATTAAATACAGAAAGTAGGATTTAAGTGGTTTCAAGTAATAGCTGATAGAACAAAGTGAATTATCAAGCAAAATAAAATAAAACAGACAAATCTATGTAAGAAAACTGAATGCATATAAAATCTCACCCTGAGTGGTGTTCCAGTAAATTTCCTTTTACAGACTAGTCTAGTCTGGGTCCAGCAATCACTCACACCCCGTGTAGTTACTGTCCTTTGTTCCAGTTTCTCTCAGGTATCTTTGGGGGTAGATAGGCTATCTCTTGAGCCAGCTGAAGATCAAATGGAGGGGTCTCCCAGGGGTTTAAATAGACTTTCTCTTGTGGGTGGATACCCCTCCCTTACCCTATGTAGAATTCCTGCTACAAGATGGAGTTTGAGAGTCACATGGGCAAGTCACATGTCCATGTATGACTCAGAACTTACAGGTAGCAGCCATGGTTCACATGCTACCTTGAACGTCCTTGTGTAGACTTCTTGTGTGGATTGGAGCCTTCCAAGATCCATTGTCCGTTAAGTGTTTCTTGATTGGGCACTTAAGTTTCAAATTCCTTTTTAAAGAAGATGACCAAATACCTTACTAAGGTTATTTAAAATCAAACATACAGCCAATATTCATAACTTTGAATACAACAGTGACACATGCATACAAATAGGATGACTATATTCAGTAGATCATAACCTTTACATGGATGTGTTACATGGCATATCTAGCATAAAACATATTCCAGTTATGTCATATATACATTCATAAGCATATTTCTATAAAGCATTATGGGGTGCAACATCACACCCTCTTCTACAGTGGGTGTGTTTTTACTGAAACGTCTAGCCACTAAACCTCAGCACTGCACTGGCCAGGAATCAAACCATTGCTTTCTGAATGGCAGGGGAACATCAGCACTGAACCACCAATGCTGTAACTATGCTGCTTGACTAGTTCCAGCTCTACGTTGCTCAGTATTCCATGCAGATTTACTTTTTATCCGAAATTTCCCCTGTGGGGCCTCAGCCAAGACATGTTTCATTCTCCCCTTTCCAGAGGCAGCTATATCCCTTGAAACCCTTTTGAATTTGCCATGTACCTGAGTGCCTTTTGGCCTCTGAGTAAAGCATGAAAAGGAAAGAAATGTGTTGCCCACCCTCACTGAAGTGTGAATTCAGCACCTGCAGATCATGAGACTGACACTGTACAGCACTGAGCTGGTTCTATGGTGTCATGGTGTGCATCCTGGACTATGAATTCAGAGAGCTTAGCTCAACTCTCACTTCCTGGATTTCTGCCTGGACTTCATTCAGCTTTAAAGAAAAGCGCCTAGGAATCAGTGATCCACACTTTGTATTCCCCACGCCTGTCCCAAAAATCACTGAAAATACCTGCCAAAATGATGGGGGAGCGACAATGACTCCAGAGTTAAGGTGGATGGATCTGATCAGTTCTTGAGCGCGCTTTCTCTCTATAGGTTGCTTTTTAAAAGACTGAATGGATTGCATTTTATTTGTTTGAAATTATTAATTCTCAAAATAAATGAAGTCTATTTTATAATAGGTGAATATTATTATACTTGGCTATTTTTCATCATCTTAATTATTGACAGGACAATAAATCAGCTCTGTCTTTATCATCCAGATCCCGCTGGAAAGAGAAGCCAGTTCTCAGGTGGCTCTGAGTCCCTATGGGAGGATCAGCCACATTCTCTGGGGACATTTCCTATGTATCAGTATCAACAGATTCAAGCAGCAGCCCATAGTGGGATAAAATTCAGGGGTAGAATTGCAGTTTGAACCTGGCTCAATTGTTTGTAAAGCAGCACTTTGCCTCATTACACCAGCACAGGGACCTGATCTGTATTGCCTGGGCTTGGGGTTAAATTCTCCCCTGAGATGTGTCAAAGCCCTCGTAGGCTAAATGAGTTAGCTCTCATTGAATGTTCCCCTGTTCTTGCATTAAGAAGAAGAGCAGCAGATCACTTTGATATTATTTTATTTAATGTCACTCTGGATGTTTTCATTATTCCTGTAACTATCAGCTCCTTTCCCTGAACTGGGCTGAAGTCTCAGGCCTCAGTAACACACTGGAGCAGGGAGTTAAACAGGTTCATGACCACCAAGGATTCACTCACCTGATACAAAGTGTGCATATTCAAGGCTGTTTCTCCTTGAAGTGGGCTCTGGATTCTCCTGTTTCTTTTTCTTTTCATTAAGAAGTCAGCTGAGGCTTCACACCCGCTGCTAGGATGTATTTTTTCAGCATCATCAACCATGTCAAAGTGTCTGGCCATGTGGCCCA
Source organism: Mauremys mutica (assembly GCF_020497125.1). Classification (NCBI taxonomy): domain Eukaryota; kingdom Metazoa; phylum Chordata; order Testudines; family Geoemydidae; genus Mauremys; species Mauremys mutica. The sequence goes on along the minus strand of NC_059078.1, from coordinate 54,279,938 downwards.
ATGAAGAAGGTATCTGACTCCTCAGCAGGAAAGTGACGGTTTGAGTCCTGGTATGGGGGTGTTCTTTGCTTCACAGCTTGCCTCTGCTGAATGGCTCCAGGATCCAGCTCTGGAAAGAGGAATGAAAGAAATTGCTGGGGAAGATGAAATACCCCCGAGGCATCTCAGGATGTCTATGTAAGTCCCTTGCCCACTGGGTACTGTGGTGGGGGGATGGGTATATACCCCAAGAGCATCAGTGCCATGTCTCTCCCATCAACCAGGTCCATCTGTGAGCTGCGGGGCCATATTGGGCTCCTGAGCGGATGTCCCATGCTCCCTGGGGCCCAAAGGCCGCAAAGCCTGCATGGTGTCAGTGTGTGGGGCTGGTGTTTGGGAATGTGCCAGGACAGGGGTTGCTGTGATGGTGCCTCTGGCTCTGCAGAGAAGGGGTGGCAGTAACAGCATCCCCCCACCCATGTGAGTGTTTCTCCCCCAGCCCAATCTCCCCTCTAAGTACTGACCTCCCCCAACTCATCTGAGAGCTGCTACCCCCTCCTTCTGAGCACCAGGTTCCCCCGGCTCAGAGGGTGGGATCAGACCCCCCTTTGGCTCTCAGAGCTGCCTTTCTAGCAGCGCTGGGAGTCTCTGGAGGCAAATTGGGGCTTCCACGGATCTGTGACACCAGCCACCCGGGATCTAATGGGGTGAAGCCAAGGGATTCTGGGGGAGGGAGGGGGACTAATGGTTTCCTGCACACTCTCACCTAAGCCAGGCTCCTGGGGTCTCTCCCAGCTCAGGCTGAAGGATGGTGGCACAAGGAGCAGGTGGAGATGGGTATGAAAAAAGAAAAGCTCTGATGTGGTATGCACATCCTGTGCAGTCAAGAGCAATGCAGAGAATTCATTTAGGTTCTCTGCAATGGTCCTCTCTTCACTGAGTGCTCCTTTAACACCTTGTTTATCTAGTGGCCCCACTGCCTGTTTGGCAGGCTTCCTGCTTTAAAAATGTACTGTTAGTTTTTGCATCTTTAGCAAGTTGCTTCTCAAATTCTTTTTTGGCCTGCCTTGTTATACTTTTACACTTAACCTTCCAGAGTTTGCGCTCCTTTCTATTTTCTTCATTGGGATTTGACTTCTATATTTTAAAGGATTTTCTCTCTAATTGTGACAGACTGTATCCCACGTTCACCACTTTTACAAGACCATGAAACATTTTAAGTATGTCTTGTGAGGTATCATTTAAAAACTCATAATCTGCTCACCATTAGTGTCCCAGTAAAATATGCGTGGCACTATTATATGTAAAGTTCTTCTTTGAGTGCTGTCCCTGTGGGTGCTCCACTCCAGGTGATGGTGCGTCCCAGCACCGTTGATCGAAGATCTTCGGTAGCAGTGCCTGATCAGGCACAGTGCTGTCTTGCAGCGTCATTAGGGTCTGTCTGTGTGCATGCGTCCCGCACTCCCCCCCCCCCAGTTCCTTCTCAACTGTCCTCGGCTGAAGACGGAACTCAGGCAGTACTCATATCTTCCCTGGTAACTGAAGGAAATAAGTAGAAATAAATAGAAATAGCTAGATAGAAATATCCCAGTTCTTTCCCTTCCTTTAGAATAGTTTGTTAGTTTAAAAAAAAAAAAAAAACTTTTTTTCTCTCATGTTCATCTCCCATTGAGACTCTCCCCTAAGGCAATCATAGCTCCATGATGCTGGGGGCCCCGGGATTCAAGAAATGTGGCTCCTGCAATGAGCCTATGCCGCAGTCTGATGGACACGCACTGTGCGTGAAGTGTCTTGGTGAGACACACGTCCCTGCTAAGTGTGTCCACTGTAATAGCCTGAAAACCAGGGCTCACCGTGACAGAGACTTGCAGCTGAAAATGCTGCTTATAGAGAAATTTCTGCAGCCGCCAACAGAGACAGGCACAAGTAAACCCTCTCCCTCACGCTCCTCTGCTAGGTCAGAACCGACCAGGAGTGCGGCGTCCCCCTCTCAAGCAAAGAGGCAGGAAACCTCAACCTCTCCCCCCAGTGCTGATAGCATGAAAAACCGGTGCCTCTGACCGCCCCAGCACCTCAGCCATGGCTCATATGGGGCACAGAAGCAGGGACCCAACTTCCCACAGCGGGCAGCTCTCCTCGGCACCAGTCCCACTGGCACCGAGGATGGACTCCGTACCGGCGGCGCATTCCACCCCGGTGCCGACAAGAACATCAGCACTGAGCCTGACGATGACCCCCCGCAGCAGACGCAGAACCTCCATAGGGCACCTATAAACGGCCGTCCCACGACCCGCAGCACCGCAGCCCACGGAGCAGCAACAGTTTTTAATCAAGCGGACATCTCTGTGGCCCCAGAGCCTGACTCTCCTCTCCTACAAACTGAGCGCTCACTCTTTGAACAGCCACTCTCGCCACCCAACCTGACCGCCCTCACTGACAGTGAGAATGACATGCAGCAGCAGGCAGAGTTTTTCCCGCCTGACTCTCCTCCCCCACCGGAGCCATATCTATCTCAAGGCACGGCACCTCACAAGAACCAGCCTCAGTTTCTCTACTTTGTCCCCCCATGGGCGGGGCCCCACCTTTCCTACCCTATGCAGTGGCCTCAGTGGTACTCTTGGTTGGCCCCTGCTGCCACTCCTCCTTGTAGACCCTCCACCAGGCCACAAGTCTGCTCTGCACCTCTATCTCCAGCTCCATCTACATCTAGAGCTCCTGAACTCCCCCTTGAAGATGTGGGCTACAAACCTTTCCCTGAATCACCTGCTCCTAACTCCCCATCAGCTGCAGATGAAGCTCTCATGCCACCACTTTCACAGAACGTGGACGATTTTAAGCAATTCCAGGAACTTTTCAAGAGGGTGGCACTCAGCCAGGACATTCCTTTAGAGGAAGTGCAGGAGACACAACACAGACTCCTCAAAATCCTCCAACCCTCTGTGCCCTCAAAGATCGCGCTACTCATAAACGAAGCCCTCCTGGAACCCGCTGACACTCTATAGTAGACCCCTGCCTCCATCCCACCAACATGCAAAAAGCCTGAACGTAAATATTATGTACCTGCTAAGGACATAGATTTCTTATTTTCCCACCCACAACCCAACTCTCTTGTGGTGGATGCAGCGATGCACAGAACAAAACAGCCACAATACCAGCCCACTCTGCAAGACAAGGACCTCAAATGGCTTGACCTCCTGGGCTGCAAGGTTTATACCTCCTCCACTCTGCAATTCAGAATTGCAAATTACTCTGCCCTCCTCGCAAGCTATGACTACAACAAGCTCTTTGATTTTACCTCCCATATCTCGGAGGACAGAAGAGCAGACTTTAAATCAGTCCTTGTCAAAGGTCAACTGATGTCTTGGACAGCACTACAAGCATCCTGGACATGGTGGACACAGCAGCCCACACTACCGCCACTGCGGTGGTGATGCACAGGTCTTCCTGGCTGTCTGCATCTAGTATCCCAAAGATCTGCAGACCAAAGTGGAAGACCTTCCCTTTGATAAAGATAAACTTTTTTCCAAAAAAACTGATGAAGTCCTTCACACCATGAAAGACTCTAAGGTCCTCTGCGCACACTGGGGATATACCCATGCCCTCCCAGGAGACAACGGTATCAACCTTATCAGAGGCCCTATGCACAACAATATCACTGGCCCCAGTCCAGATCGTATGATAGTGGGAAAGAACCGCAACACACCTCCCAGGCACAGACAAAATCATGCACAACCAACTGCATCCCACACATCGGGAAACAAGCAACAATTTTGAAGCGTTGGTCAGGTGTCTGCGCGACCATGAGGCAGGCCGGTCATCTTGGTAACCTCCCCCCCTCCCCCCCCGGCTGCAAGCCCGGGCTTCCGTCAGGAATAGGGGCACCAGTTTAATAATACTGCGTAGGGCCCCATAAATCCTAAGGACGGCCCTGTTTGTGACACACAGGTGTAAGCAGGTCTGAATGTGCTCTCCCCTGACAGCTAGCTGGGGAGGGGAAAAGGTTTCAGGACCAGACTGTATTGATATGAACACACTCACTCTGCCAGCAGACAGAGCTGTTGACCAAGTGATCAGTGTTGGCTGGCATCGGGTTACAAATTACTTTAGTACTGAGTGCAGGGGTAATGAAATGTATCTGTATTGTACGAGTAAAGGGCAGCCGAACTGTGCCTAGCCTGTCCTATTGAGGGGGTCACTCACAACTGAACTGCACTCGCTAAGCAGGGAGCTTGGATGCCATACCCCTGTGAAAGGGAAGAGGAGGTGTGGGCTCTGCCTAGGCGTCCTAGCTACAGTTTAACCTGCCTCTCCCCACTGTTCAGTGATAGAGCTAATTAAGGCCCCATTAGGACTCTTTTGTTTTGTTAAGTGAGCACTAGGGCTGAAATCACCTGTTGGGGGACAATGTTTCTGCCCAGCCTGCTGCAGCAAAGAGCTGGGTGGAATCTCAAGAGACTGACCTACAGAGGTTACAGCAGAGAAGCAGGTGACTGGTGCAATGGCCAGAGCAAGTACTCAGATGGTGGAGTGAGCAAGGTGCCTTCTCTCCCCCACACCCCCCAGCATGGGAAGTGAACTCACACAGATGTACCTCTGAACTGTGAGTGGGGTATGGTGTGGGAGCAGAGAGGGGCACAGAAAAGGAACTTTTGGTTGTAGAACTCAAGAACGTGAGGCAAAAGACACTGCCCCAGGTGCTCTGGGGAGGGCGTTTTGTTCAGGGTTGAATCCTTCTGGCAGTGTTTTCCCAAATTAAGGCCGGGTGACTTCCCTTCTTTTATTAAAAGTTTCCTTTCTATACACACACTCTATGCTTTTGAGACGGGAAGTATCACCTCTCAGAGGTGCCCAGGGGTGGTGTGTAATTTCCCCAGGTTCCTGGGTTGGGGCTTGAGCTGGTTCTGTGTTGTATTGTTGAAAAGGAACTCCTAGATATTGAACCTGGCCCTGGTTGCTGCCAACTCCACCTGGCAGAAGGGTTACATGCGGAATCAAACTGTGGCTGAGAAAACCCTCCTTAGCCTGGAGAGGAGACCGGAGACCCTGATCCCAGGCAGCGAGGGGGGCATGATGTACCCATAGGGGTCCCCAACACAATGGGACACTTTGCTGGGACTGAACATGCCTCTGCAAACTCAGTAACATTTTCTGTAGCTGCTGCCCTCGCTCTGCCTCCCTTGGGGTGACCACCTGCTCGCTGCTGCTCACAGGGCTAGAGGGGGCAAATCAGAGGGGAAGGATGGGCACAATCTGTCCAGGGGCCAAACTGGAGGGTTAAAGAGCTGGTGTAAGGGAAGGAAAGGGGCCAAGGGGCAGGGGATAAGAGCCAGGGATAAGAAGGCAGGGGCATGAGATGTTCTGCCAGACTGTGGCAGAAGGGAGACCTGGGATAGGGAGGGACAGGCGGGATAAAAGTTACCCCAGAGGGAGTGAACCAACTGCAACGTTTGCAAAAATAGAGGTTTGGAGACAGAGGGGCTTTTTTCTCCTCCTCCCGCTCTTCAGGACAGTATATCACAGCACCCACTTCCCAGGGCTGTGTTCTTAAATCCCCAGTGCTTCCCAATACCTGGACAAAGCAGCTCTTCCCTAGCTGAAATGGTGTACTGAGCTGCTAAAGGAGACTTGATTCAATGAAATATGTTACATACTCCACTACCCCAGTGAAAATATAATTGTCATATAGGCTTTTAGTTTTTAAGAGTCCATTATAAGTTTGTGTGCATAAAGCCTCATTGCAGTTCCCAAATGTCTCATATTCTGTTTTGACTCCCTGAATTGTTCTGCCTTTCTTCTCATCCACCGTAAATGTAACTTTGCTCCTTCTAATTGTTTAGTTTTTAAAAAGTTATTCTTATTCCTAGCTCTTCAGCATCTACCTTTGTTAACATTGAGCAGATAGATGTTCATTGTGCTATTTAATTTGTATTTTGACAGCAAATAATTGAAAATATTAATAGTTGCTAGTAGATTTAGCAATGACGTCAAATTGTCTAGTGTGACGCTTCCTATTTTATCATGATTTTGTAATTTGCAATTGTTTGTTTTATTTTTTGTTATGTATATATATATATACCAGGGAAGGAGAGGAATTATTTCAGCTCAGTGCTAATGTGGACACGAGGACAAACGGATATAAATTGTCAGTCAGGAAATTTAGGCTTGAAATTAGACGAAGGTTTCTAACCATCAGGGGAGTGCAATACTGGAACAGCCTACCGAGGGAAATAGTGGGGGCGAAGGACCTCCATGACTTTAAGATTAAGCTAGATAAGTTTATGGAGGAGATGGTATGATAGGATAACGGGCTTAGTCAATAGGTCAATTAAGTGCCACACTGGTAAATAGTACAATGGGTCAATGATATGATATTCTTAACCTTTTTCCAGAGGGAATGGCTGGAGAGTCTTGCCCGCATGCTCGGGGTTCAGCTGACCGCCATATTTGGGATCGGGAAGGAATTTTCCTCCAGGGTAGATTGGCAGTGGCCCTGGAGGTTTTTCGCCTTCCTCCGAAGCATGGGGCAGGGGTCGCTTGCTAAAGGAGTGAGTGGATCGGCTTATGTGGCCTGCATCTTGCAGGAGGTCAGACTAGATGATCATAATGGTCCCGTCTGATCTTGAATTCTATGATTCTATGATATAGGACAAGTTTATTCTTTTGAAACACGTGACTTCAAAATATCTTCATTTTCACTTGATTCCCCAAGGGGGATCATCTTTCTCAAGTGATATTTCACCTCTCAATCTAGCAACTTAGTGCTTTTTCACATCACCTGGGTGTAGAACTTGGTTCCCAAAGATTCACTAAGGGCAGTTTATGGTCTCATATGAAATCCTTCTCAAAGGCAAGTTTCTACTGTAATTTTTATTGAACACAGATCTACAACCTCAATGTAGATTAATACCCACAAGAATTCAAAAATTGTGAATTATACACCTAACATGAAGAATTTAAAAAGAAATAAATAATTTTGAGTTCTATTTCTCTTTGTTCCTGAGCCTTTAGGGGGCACTTGGGCCAGACTCACAGGAGTATTTAGGCTCCTAACTTCACTGGCAGTTAGAAGCCTAAATACCTTTTGTGGATCAGGGCCTATTCTCATACTTTTCCCATTCTTTTTTTCCCAAATAAACCCATATCGCAAATATTTGTACACTCCTATAACAGTCAGTGCTATTTCAGACTTTCCCCACTTGCATTCATTGAAAATTAATTAAACCTCCTTATTTCTGTAAGCAATTTCCCCATCCTGCAAACACTGAAGCACATGCTGTCCGTCTTCTATTACTTTATTTGCTGCACACCTCGATGTAGATTTTTCTATGGAACAGTTTACATTTCTATTGGCACACTTCAGTGTTAAAGCCGTTAGGTATGATACCTAACTCTGCTATGATACATTTCAGCGATGTTCTTCATACTGACAAGTTTACTGTTTTGTACAGCCAAATCAATAGATATTTTACACAAATTATTCTGTTACTCCTTTGGGGTGGGGGGCATAGTGATGCTGACCTCACCTACTTTGCCTTTCAGTAAGGCTGAAGTGCCTTGTGTCTACTATATTTTTACAGTGGTACATGTTAGTTGTCCTGTGTAACTAACAAATTCTCACCAGCCATCCACAGAGGGGAGGGATAGCTCAGTGGTTTGAGCATTGGCCTCCTAAACCCAGGCTTGTGAGTTCAATCCTTGAGGGGACCATTTGGGGATCTGAGGTAAAAATCTGGGGATTGGTCCTGCTTTGAGCAGGGGGTTGGACTAGATGACCTCCTGAGGTCCCTTCCAACCCTATGATTCTATGAAGTAAGGCTTCTCTTTTTCTGGAGGAGTACAGGCTGCTCCCCATCCCCCAGCAAGAAACCCCCCGATCCCAGCTGGCAGAAGGTAAGGGGTACAGAGACCTTTTTGTGCTGGGGTTGAGGGTCGGATGTAGTCTTACCAATCCCAAACCATTCAGAAATCATGAGTCAGTCCTCCCACTCCCCAACCAGAAAAATGACATTTTAAATACACCGAGTTTGGGGCCAGTGTGTATCCTGCCCAGCGACAGCAGCTCCAGCTCCCTGCCTCTCCTGAGCCAGGTCATACTCAGCTGCCCAGGGACACGCCCTGGGACGCTGCAGCTCAGGGTGACACTCCCCTCCCATCCCACCCCCCATCAATGACCCAGGTTGGGAGATTTCTGACATCTCTGGGCACTGTCGGAGAGCTGGGGAATGAGCGATCTGCAGAACGTTATTGGCTCAGTCAGGGGAGATGTGACCTTGGGAGCTGCTCTGCCCTCCCTTCAGACAGGAGAGAGAGATCTGATCCCCTTATTGGAGCCAATACCCTGTACTGTCACCCCAGGTGTGACATGGCTCCACCCCAATGGATCAGCAGTGGCACCTGGAGAGTGGGACAGGAATATTAGCTCCCAAAGCTCATTCATACCTCCGGGACCCTGCGGGGGGCCCAGTGATTCCTGCTCATTCCCCATCTGGTCTCAGGGGAGCCCCCTCCACACCTGTGCCACACCCTTTGATCTCTCTGGGTCGGGGGCTGGGGGAAGGGGAAGTTGCTGAACAGACACTCAGACCCTGAGCTCTGGATGTGTCAGGGTTTGGCTACACTTGCAGCTGTACAGTGCTGCGAGTTACAGCTGTCTTCGGACAGCTGTGTAGGGAAAGTGCTACAGTGTGGCCACACTGACAGCTACCAGTGCTGCAGTGTGGCCACATTTGCAGTGGTGTTGGGAGTGGTGCATTATGGGCAGCTATCCCAGCATTCAAGTGGCTGCAACGTGCTTTTCAAAAGAGGGGGTAGGGTGGAGTGTGACAAGGAGTGTGGGGGAGAGAGAGAGAGAGTGGATTTTTGGAGCTGACACCGTGTCAGCTCCCTGCCTTGCAAGTTCCTACCCCTTCCCCCACCCCTCTCTCATTCACTAAATGCAGATAGCCCTCTTTGTTTTTTTCTTCACAGACCAGATAAGCAGCTGCTCCGAAACAGACACACACACCCCACCCGCCGCGCTGCTTCTCTCCTCAAGCAAACACTAGCTGTGGACATTCATCTCCCTGCCTGCCTCTGCTCAAGCAAACAGTAGCTGTGTTTGTTTTTTTAGATAAGCAGCTCCGGGAGCCCCGAGTTCACAACAAAACAAAGAGAGGCATCACAACAAAACAAAGAGTGTTATCTTTACTTAAAAGCATTATGGGAAGGTTTCGGAGGTCAGTTACAGCGTAGTAAGATTAATCACTGTTTACACTGGCACTCCAGCGCTGCAGCAGCAGCGCTGTTCTCTTTATTCCTCTCGTCGAGGTGGAGTACATGCAGCGCTGTAGCCAGGAGATACAGCGCTGTATGTGCTTTGCCAGTGTGGACAGGGAGTAGGTTACAGCGCTGTAAAGCCACCACCAGTGCTGTAACTCTCAAGTGTAGCCAAGCCCTCAGTCTCCAGCTGGGGGTTCTCTGGGCACTCATAGCACTAAATGGGAGAGCTGGATTCTAGCTGGTTTGTGGGGTCTCCTCTGACCCCTCATCCCTGCCCCACGCAGCCTGGTGAATCCCCCTGGAGTAAAATTTCTGTATATTGATGGCAATATACAGGGGGCCCACTATAGTAATGCCTAGTTCTCTGACAACAAAAAGCCTGCCGGAGTGTCAGGGACAGCAGGGGTGGAGGTGCTCAGGGGTTTTACTTTAAGTCAGGACCCCAAAGTGAGGAAAATCGCTTTCCTAACTCCCTGTTGAGTTTGAAATCCCTGTTCCCATGTCCCTTGGGGACGCAGACTCAGCAGGGGAGGGAGGGGGCAGGCTGCTTACAAACCCCAGATCTGAACCCTAGAGCATGGAGGGGCTTTGGAAAAAGGAACCATGGGTAGGACCCACCCCTCATCTGGGGCCTGAAGGGGGCATCTGAGCATGACTACAGAGCTCCAATGAATCACAGTAACTATCCCCCAAATGGCCTATTTGTCCCTCACTGACTGTATGCACCATAGACTGGCAGGGCAGCCCCCGGCTCAACGGGCTCTGGAGACTGAACTCCCCTTTCCCCCAAGAGCTCCTGGCACTTCCCCTCCAGGGATGATTGTTATGGTGTGGGAGGGAGCAGGTGGCCCAGCTAGCGCTACAGGAAGACAGGGTCTTTGCTTAGCCTGTGAGGAAATGTTCAGTCCCTTTGGTGGACAAGGTTGTTGTGAGTTTGGGGCTGCAGCTGTCCTCTGTCTATGGCAGACAGCAGAGTTTGTTCTGCTGTATTCTCTGCATTCAAAGGCAATGCTTGGCCCAGAGTAGGTAACAGGGAACCAGACATTGGTGTGCGCTGAGATTTCTGGAGGAGGGGGCTGCCTGTGTGCTGCTTGCCTCTGTTCCAAGGCTGGCGTATTCATGTAAATAAAGCAAATCTCACTTGGGATTTACCCAGACTCTGGGCACTGATTTCTTCTCCCCTGGGAAGCGACCTGCCAGGCGCAGGCCATCTCTTGCTCAGCAGAGGGGCCATGCCGGCATAACATAATGACAATACAATACTAATGGTGTCTTTAGTAGGGCTGTCAATTAATCACAGTTAACTCACGCAATTAACTAAAAATGTTTAATAACGATTTAAAAAATTAATCACGATTAATCAGTTTTAATCACATTGTTAAACAATAGAATACCAATTGAAATTTATTAAATATTTTGATGTTTTTCTACATTTTTATATATATTGTATTCTGTGTATATTATTTTTTATTACAAATATTTGTACTATAAAAATGATAAAAGAAATATTTTTCAATTCACCTCATACAAGTACTGTAGTGCAATCTGTTTATCATGAAAGTGCAATTTACAAATGTAGATTTTTTTATTACATAACTGCACACAAAAACAAAATGTAAAAACTTCAGCACCTACAAGTCCACTCAGTCCTACTTCTTGTTCAGCCAATCACTGAGACAAACAAGTTTGTTTACATTTACGGGAGATTGTGCTGCCCACTTCTTATTTACAATATCACCTGAAAATGAGAACAGGTGTTCACATGGCACCATAGCATTGATAGGTTTGCTAAACATTCATATGCCCCTTCGTGCTTTGGCCACCATTCCAGAGGACATGCTTCCATGTCGATGATGCTTGTTAAAAAATAATGCATTAACTGAATTTGTGACTGAACTCCTTGGGGGAGAATTGTATGTCTTCTGCTCTGTTTTACCTGCATTCTGCCATATATTTCATGTTATGGCAATCTCGGATGATGACCCAGCACATGTTCGTTTTAAGAACACTTTCACTGCAGATCTGACAAAACGCAAAGAAGGTACTATTGTGAAATTTCTAAAAGTAGGTACAGCACTCAACCCAAGGTTTAAGGAATCTGAAGTGCCTTCCAAAATCTGAGAGGGACGAGGTGTGGAGCATGCTTTCAGATGTCTTAAAATAACAACAGTCCAATGTGGAAACTACAGAAACGGAACCACCAAAAAAGAAAATCAATCTTCTTGGTGGCATCTGACTCAGATGATGAAAATGAACATGGGTCATTCCGTACTGCTTTGGATCGTTATCGAGCAGAACCCGTCATCGGCATGGTTGCATGTCCTCTGGAATGGTGGTTGAAGCATGAAGGGACATATGAATCTTTAGCGCATCTGGCACATAAATATCTTGCGACGCCAGCTACAATAGTGCCATGAGAATGCCTGCTCTCACTTTCAGGTGACATTGTAAACAAGAAGCGGGCAGCATTATCTCCTGCAAATGTAAACAAACTTGTTTGTCTGAGCGATTGGCTGAGCAAGAAGTAGATCTGAATGAACTTGTAGGCCCTAAAGTTTTACACAGTTTTATTTCTGAGTGCAGGTTTTTTTGTACATAACTCTACATTTGTAAATTCAATTTTCACAATAAAGAAATTGCACTACAGTATTTCTATGAGGTAAATTGAAAAATACTATTTCTTTTGGGTTTTTTACAGTGCAAATATTTGTCATAAAAATAAATATAAAATGAGCACTGTACACTTTGATTTCAATTACAACACAGAATACAATGTATTTGAAAATGTAGAAAACATCCAAAAATATGTAATTATTGTTTAACAGAGCAATTAATCATGATTAATATTTTTAATTGCTTGAACAGCTCTAGCCTTTAGTTATTATCTGAACAGTGCCCGAGTGTGCGAGTTTCCCTGGTGCCTCCCCAGGAGGTAAAGTGACACAGGTCCTGTCCCTGGAAGCACAGACGTTAATTGCAGACCTGCCCCCATGGAGGGGTGACAAAGCAGAGGTGGGGAGGGGCGGCAGCAGCGCAGTTACTCAGCGAGGCCGGTGACTGGCATGAAGCAGAGCCCCTGTGAGATCCCTGGGGCGACAGGGGGGGGTCTGTGACGCTCAGTCCAGGGTGATGCAGGAAAGGAGCTGGGAACCTCCTTCCCCCTTTATTTCTCCGTCTGCTCCTCTCAGTCTCTTTCTGCTTTCCCTGTATATCCCCTTCCCCCTCTGGCCGGGAGAGCCAGTCACTTCCCGCGAGCCGGATTGGCTCCTGCTGGGACGCGCGGAGACTGGGCGGGTTCCAGCAGGAGCAAGCCTCCGGCTCAGCAGCTCTGCAGCCCGGGCTGGTGTTGAAGGACACAGGAAGGGGCTGGAGCAGCAGAGCAGGCTGGAGCGGAGGGTGCTGCTGGGAGGAAGGAGGCAGCAATCGAGGAGAACAAAAAGCGGAGCTGGCTGCTGCTTGCATTGGGGTCAGAGAGCCGCGCTAAGTAGCTGCTACTTCTTCTGTGCTGGGGGAGACCTGCATTGCAACTCCCGAGAGGGGCTTTCTCCAGCGGAAACTAGCCCCAGGCTCTGCCCACCCCAGCCCTGAGCCGAAGACTGCAGGTAAGTGACCTCGGGGACAGGGGTAACATTGACTCTACACAAACAGCCCCTCCTGGGAGCAGGGAGCCCCTGCAGGAGCGGATCCAGCCATGGGTGAGGGAAAACCCCAAGAATGGGGCTGTCCCAGTTAGAGGGAGGGGGGCAGGGGATAAAGGAGAGAGCCTGACAGGGGCAGGGGGAGAAATAAGTGGGGAGGAAGTGGCCCAGATCTCTCACATGCCCTGACACGTGTATTGCAGATTCACAGTCCTGTGGGCAAGGTGAGGTGCAGAGAGAGGAGAAGCCAGTCCCTGGTTCCCTTGGGGCTATGGCAGGGGAATCCCACAAAGTGCCTCCTTTGGTTCTGTTCTTTCCTAGCAGTAGGTTCAGAGACGGTGTCACTGGGAGGGTTTAAACGTGTCTCGGTGGTGGGTTCAAGTCCTAGTGGAGGGGCTGTGCTGGGTTAAAGCTTGTTCCCAGCATGTCAAAGTCTGGAACATCTGTCTGCAGGGAAAGAGCTGGTGGGACTTGTGATGTGGAATTAAGCAAAGTCTGTTTGGAAATCTCCCAAGCTGCCCTTCTCGCCCTGACAGGCTTCAGAGGAGTGTCCCTGTTTCACGCTGGCTTGGCTCAGCCTCCCATGGGACAGGGAAGAGGAATGGCTGCAGTGGAGCCAGTTCAGGCAGGGATTGTCGAGGAGTTCCGGGAGAGGGGCAGTAAATACTACGGTGACCAGATGTCCCAATTTTATAGGGACAGTCCCGATATTTGGGCCTTTGTCTTATATAGGTGCCTATTACCCCACACTCCCTGTCCCGATTTTTCACACTTGCTATCTGGTCACCCTAGTAAATACACAGGAGGTGGGAGCATCTGGGCAGTTTGCTCTGGAGGTGGGAGGGGGCAGGAAACATAGAAGATGGAGACGGTGGGAGGACAGAGTGTGACAGACCTGCTGGAACTAGTTTAACCCGGGCCTAGATTCCAGGAACAGACCCATGGGCGTTTGGATAGAAAATCCACGATTTGAAAAACAGGAAACAACCCCCCTGGACAGGGCTGGGAAAACTTACCAGGCTCCCAGTGCTGGAGCGAGAACCTGCCAGCCAGAGGCTGTGATGAGATACGAAGGGCTACCCACCACTGCTGCTTAGGGGAGATGACCTGTCCCCTCACATGCTGCTGCTGGCAATAGGGAGGGTGTTGGGATTCTTATCCTGGGGCTGAACCTGGACCCTGCCAGGGGCTCCATTGGCTGCGTCAGCCTCTGGCTAATAGGTGTGTGATGAATGTGAAGACCCTGCCCCCTCTGTCTGCTGGGAGGAACGAGGGGCTCTATCTTTCTCTCCTCACCCTGATGCCTGCTGGCTTGTCTGAGCAGGGAGCGGGTGGGACTATGGGGACTGTGCCTCCCAGAACTTACATTTTCCTGGCCCTGCTTCCCCATGGCTGTCTCTGGGGCAGCAGGTATTGAGTGGGGGGCTCTTGCTGTTTCAGGGGCCGGTGACCTTCGAGGAGGTGGCTGTGTATTTCACCAAGGAGGAGTGGGCTCTGCTGGACCCTGCTCAGAGAGCACTCTACAGAGACGTCATGCAGGAGAATTATGAGAATGTGACCTCGCTGGGTAAGGATTCCTATCCCCTCAGCTATTAGCAGGGGAAATGAAGAGTTAAGTCCATGTCACTCCCACAATGCAACCTCCACTCTGCCCTGTTTCAGCAACAGCCTGACACAGGGCCGCCCAGAGGGGGGGCAAGAGGGGCAATTTGCCCCGAGCCCCACAGGGGCCCCCACCAGAGTTTTTCGGGGCCCCTGGAGCGGGGTCCCTCACTCGCTCCGGGGGGCCCGGCAAACTCTAGCGGGGCCGGGCGCAGGAGCTTCTACCGCTCCTGGTCTTCGCCGGTGGGGGGTCCTTCCGCTCTGGGGCGGAAGGACCCCCCGCTGGCGAATTACCGCCGAAGACGGAGCGGGACCCGCCGCCGAAGTTTAGCTCGGTCTTCGGCGGTAATTCGGCGGCGGGGGGCCCTTCCGCTCTGGGATCCGCCGCCGAAGTGCCCCGAAGACCCGCGGCGGGGACCCCCCTCCGCCAAATTACCGCCGAAGACCGGGCTGCGCTTCGGCGGTGGGTCCGGCTTCGGAGGTAATTCGGCGGCGGGGGGGCCCCCGCTGCGGGTCTTCGGGGCACTTCGGCGGCGGATCCAGGAACGGAAGGGCCCCCCGCCGCCGAAGACCCCGGGCCCCCGGAATCCTCTGGGCGGCCCTGGCCTGACATGCCAGTGAGACACATGCTAACGCTCTGCCCTCCCCACTACAGAACACTTTGGGAACAGAGCACACAACAGGATAGCACAAAATCTAACCTCTTCTCTTTGCTAAGGGAAAACTTGGGTTCATTTCTATGATTCTATGATTGTAGCAGACAGAAGCTCCCTTCCCCGGGCTACAGTTAAACACTGAGCCTACTGCACAAGAAGCATCCCAGACTAGCAAAACATTACCACCCCTTTTCCCTCCCCATCGGGATTCCTTCTGAGTCATTGCCTTCACTGAGCCCTGGAGACCATTAGCATGTATGTCACCAGACTCCTGACAATCCCCATGGTGAGAACACAACTTTGTGCACCTTTGAAGGTTGGGTCAATAATACTCAGCACTGAAATGAGGCAGACTTGGTCCCTCAAGGTTCATTTGCACCTCTCTTCATATCTCAGTTACATCTCTCCCAAGCTGCTCCAATTAATCCCTGCACTATTCAGTTACAGCTAGCGCAGTGCACATAGCTGAGGTGCATGCAGATCAATGCTGGTATTGCAGCCGGTGGAACACACCACCAGTCTTTTCTCATATCTGTTATAGACTGAGATTTTATGGTCAAAAGGGACAAAGGTCATCTAGTCCGACCTGTAGCATAATACAGGCCATAGAATTACATCCACTTACCAGTTTATTGAGCTGAATACCTTGTGTTGACTAAATCATCCTCTAGAAAGGCATCATATTGTGATTTCAAGAGATGGAGAATCCTTCACGTCCCCTGGTAGTTTGTAAACCTTTGCACCTTTACTGAGCTATTTCCAATGGCTATTGCCAGCTCCAGGGCTAGGGGGTGAGGGCAGAGTTAAGGATGCACTGCAAGGGTGGCGTGTACTTTAACTGTTGCCTTGTTTTCAAAGGTTTAGCCACATTTGAAATGAGGCAGCACTGGGCAATGTTAAACGCTGCATAAAGAAAATTTATGGGCATTTAATGTCTTCGATGTTTTTTAAAATGGACTTTGTTGCCACTATAACTGTGTCTACACCAGAGCTCTTGCTGACAGCTATGTGGGATAGGGATGTGATTTTTCACACCCCTCACTGATATAGCTATGCTGGTGAAGCTTTTAAGTGCAGGCCAGGTCAAAGCCTGCCTGTGGATTATAGAGCACTTGAAAATATTGCTCTCAACTGAGAAATATTGGTATCAGAGCAAAACTTCCACAAGGAACTCCTGCCAACACACACTGTCTAAAAGCTGTAGGACTCAAACACAAGGATGTAGCTCAGCATCAATGGCCACAGCATGTCCCTTGAGCCAGTTCTGCGAGAGCAGATTGCTGAAAACCCTCTGGCTCTGAACAGAGTCTTAGTCTTCCTGCCTGTGCATTTCAGTCTCTTTGACTTGTCTGTTTGACTCATGGTGATCTGAAATTCCAAATGCTACAACTATTAATGCTGACTCGGGAAATCTTTACAGAGGAGCACCATCTCTGCTATAGTTAAAGTTCAGCATTGCTTTCTGTTTAAAGGCTGACCATTCTGACTGCCCTAAAATCCACACGCTTATTTGGATTGGCTTGAAATGTGCTGCTGTTCATGGGGGTGCTCAGCAGGGGTAGTGGCCCAAGGATGGGGTTATTTGACAAAGGGTCCTCCAAAGCAGCTTTTTCCAAAATCAGCTTGCTCTTATAACATTTTCTTGCACATAACTGGGCCTCAGATTAACCTGAGGGGGCCCTTCAATATTGTATTCCCTAATAAACGCTGGCTTGTTGTAAAGAGCCTCTCTTGCGTTGCTGCAGATACCTACTATTTGCATCACCCCCTAAAGAGAGGGGACTCTCTTGGACTCACTGGAGAGCCCTGGTGAGAAAAAGGGGTGCTGCCACTAGGCTCACACTCAGAGAAGTGGAGATGTGGGGCTTGACCTCCAGGAACTAAGCTTAGGGTCTAGCACATTAAAGGGAGCAGTCCCAAGAGAGACCGTAGAAAGGCTGTGGCATCTAAAGCTCTGTAAATCCATGGCATCTCTCTCTCTGAATCCCTCCATTGGTTCCCCCATTTCTGTCCCCTCAAACCTAAGCTGCTTATCTTCAGTGGTAAATCCTTTCGCAGCTTGTCTGCATCTGATGTATAATTTCTGATTCAGCACTGAGATGCCAGCTCCCACCTGTGATCCGCCAGGGATGCCAGCCTCCATCACTCACTTGTTAAATGTTCAAACTGTCTGCTTCATGCTTTTGCTCCTGCTGGGAGGAGCTCTCCATACACCTCCAGAAAGCTACCTCACAATCCTCCTTCAGGATCCAGCTGGTGGCAGGCTGGAGAGAGGAAGGCTTGGGGTAAAGCGCTCTTATGAGTTGGGAGGGTTGAGGCCAGTGGGGATATCTTGGAGCAGCTGCTGTAGGGAGTTGGGTGCCATGGAGGGCTAGGAGCAGTGGGAGAGAGTTGGATCAGGAGCTCAAGAAGCTGGGAGGGTTGAGGGTGTGAGTAAAAGGAGGGTGGATGCCAGGTGCTCCAGGAAAGGGGGGTGCTAGCAGTGGGAGGGAGGGGACACTTTTTTGGCAGGAACAAGGAACATTTAGAATGGATATTGGGATGGGAAGTGGATGGGGAGCAGGAGACTTGGGGGAATGGGTACCAAAGAGGGCTGTGGGCGATAGGAAGGGAGGAGAGAACACAAGAAGCACGTGCTCCTGTCCCCAGGTATCCGGGACTACAGATCTTGAATGCTGGTCCACGGGGCTCTTAGCAGTTAGTAAGTTCCACCTGCCACTCAGGGACCTGCCAGCAGTTGTCAGACTAGAAGCCGAACCCTGACAGAGGATTCCAGCTGATTGGTGGAACGCTGGGGGTCCTGATTTGTCATAGAATCATAGAATCTCAGGGTTGGAAGGGACCTCAGGAGGTCATCTAGTCCAACCCCCTGCTCAAAGCAGGACCAAACCCAACTAAATCATCCCAGACAGGGCTTTGTCAAGCCTGACCTTAAAAACCTCTAAGGAAGGAGATTCCACCACCTCCCTAGATAACCCATTCCAGTTCTTCACCACCCTACTAGTGAAAAAGTTTTTCCTAATATCCAACCTAAACCTCCCCCTCTGCAACTTGAGACCATTACTCCTTGTTCTGTCATCTTCTACCACTGAGAACAGTCTAGATCCATCCTCTTTGGAACCCCCTTTCAGGTAGTTGAAAGCAACTATAAAATCCCCTCTCATTCTTCTCTTCTGCAGGCTAAACAATCCCAGTTCCCTCAGCCTCTCCTCATAAGTCATGTGTTCCAGCCCCCTAATCATTTTTGTTGCCCTCCGCTGGACTCTCTCCAATTTATCCACATCCTTCTTGTAGTGTGGGGCTCAAAACTGGACACAGTACTCCAAATGAGGCCTCACCAGTGCTGAATAGAGGGGAATGATCACATCCCTCGATCTGCTGGAAATGCCCCTATTTATACAACCCAAAATGCCATTAGCCTTCTTGACAACAAGGGCACACTGTTGACTCATATTCAGCTTTTCATCCACCGTAACCCTTAGGTCCTTTTCTGTAGAACTGCTGCCCAGCCATTCGGTCCCTAGTCTGTAGCAGTCCATGGGATTCTTCCGTCCTAAGTGCAGGACTCTGCACTTGTCCTTGTTTAACCTCATCATATTTCTTTTGGCCCAATCCTCTAATTTGTCTAGGTCCCTCTATATCCTATCCCTACCCTCCAGCATATCAACCACTCCTCCCAGTTTAGTGTCATCTGCAAACTTGCTAAGGGTGCAGTCCACACCATCCTCCAGATCGTTAATGAAGATATTGAATAAAACCGGCCCCAGCACCAACCCTTGGGGCACCCCACTTGATACCGGCTGCCAACTAGACATGGAACCATTGATCACTACCCGTTGAGCCCGACCATCTAGCCAGTTTTCTATCCACCTTACTGTCCATTCATCCAGCCCATACTTCTTTAACTTGCTGGCAAGAATACTGTGGGAAATACTGTCCCCATCTTCTACTTAACCCAAGCACAGACACAAGAAATTGTCCCTGCAGCTGGGTTTCCCTGCTGAGGGCTGCTTCCCCTGTGATACCTGCTCCAGCTGTCGGACTCTGATCGCTTGGTAACTGATCCTGCTGCCTCCTGGCACTTGATTCCTGGTTTTGCCTTCTGGCCTGTCTCAGCATCTGACCTCCTGATATCTGACCCAGTCTGATGCCCGATTCCTGGTCTGACCACTAGGTCATAGAATCATAGAGTAGTCCAACCCCCTGCTCAAAGCAGGACCTATCCCCAACTAAATCATCCCAGCCAGGGCTTTGTCAAACCTGACCTTAAAAACCTCTAAGGAAGGAGATTCCACCACCTCCCTAGGTAACCCATTCCAGTGCTTCACCACCCTCCTAGTGAAAAGGTTTTTCCTAATATCCAACCTAAACCTCCCCCACTGCAACTTGAGACCATTACTCCTTGTTCTGTCATCTTCTACCACTGAGAACAGTCTAGATCCATCCTCTTTGGAAAATCCTTTCAGGTAGTTGAAAGCAGCTATCAAATTCCCCCTCACTCTTCTCTTCTGCAGACTAAACAATCCCAGTTCCCTCAGCCTCTCCTCATAAGTCATGTGCTCCAGCCCCCTAATCATTTTTGTTGCCCTCCGCTGGACTCTTTCCGATTTTATCACATCCTTCTTGTAGTGTGGAGCCCAAAACTGGACACAGTACTCCAGATGAGGCCTCACCAATGTCAAATGGAGGGGAGTGATCACGTCCCTCGATCTGCTGGCCATGCCCCTACTTATGCAGCCCAAAATGCCGTTAGCCTTCTTGGCAACAAGGGCACACTGTTGACTCATATCCAGGTTCTCGTCCACTGTAACCCCTATGTCCTTTTCAGACTGCCTGCATCCCGGTTGTGACACTGGGGGTGGGTGGAGGAAGAGCTGAGAGCAGTAAGAGGAAGGGGAGTGAGTGTCCTAGTGAGTGACAGGTCTAGCTGCACCTCTCTCCCCTTCTTGGTCTCTCTGAGTGCCCCCCTTCAGCTGTCAAGCCTTGTGCCTTTCCTTCTGCTGTTCTCCTGCTCCTAGATCGGGCCCTAAGCTGCAATACCCTGTGTATCAGTCATGTATACCCAGCAGGTCAGGCTGAGTGGTGACACGTTCTGCAGTCTAGGATCAGTGGTGCACAGTGACAAAACAGCCACCTTAAACACTGCTGTGGTTTGATTTTGCAGGAGGAAAGAAGTATAAGAGAAGAGGATTTTAAAATAGCAAATAGGCTTCATCATACCTGCCATTCTAAAGGCTTACCATCCCCTGGTGGCCACCTAGGCAGGTCTAACTTCTGCTGACTCCCTAGTGAGGTCCCTGTTTCTGCCTCTTTCACTCTATCACCTAACCAGCTGTTCCCTTTTTGGGAGCGAGTCCCTTTTTAAACTGCTCCAGTCCTTTTGATCTTCTTGGCTCCAGGCCTTGGCCCTGCTCAGCTAACCCAGTTCTATAACTTGGCTGGAGCCAGGAGGTAGAATATTCCAAGCTAATATTTCAGGCATTTTCTCTTATCAACCCTTAAGCAATTAATAAGGGGTGTCTCATCTTGAGCCACTCTTCTTCCTTTCCTGCTTGTTTTCCTTGCAGTGTCCCTATTAAACTAAACCAGCATAATAATACAGTCAATATCCCAATAGCCAGGCCAGGGTTCAGTATTCATCAGTACTACAGAGCAGCTCCAGCTCCGTCACAGGGGGTGTGGAGAAATTGGGCTGAGGCTATCTCTACACTGCAGTGTAAGCTCAGATTCAGACTCAGGCTCGAGCCCAACCCCCATTCCTTCTGCACACAGATCTGTCTGACTCAGGCCAGTAAGCTCTCAGGACCCAGGCCCTTGGACCTGGCCAGGGTAGTGATTCTGAGCCCAAGTCCCAGAAGCTCCATCATTTTGCAGTGTGGAAGCAAGTCAAGTCCAGGTCCCCCAACTCATATCCTGAGCATCCAGCAATGCTATCCCACAATCCCATGAGCTAGTGTTCCTTGGCCTTTCTGTCTCAAGACTAGCCAGTCAACTCCCAGGAAATGGAAGCACATCCCTGGTTCAAGTACAACTGCACATCCTATAACCCTGCCATTTTATTCTGACCGCTGAACTGCAAATGGCTCTGGCCAGCGACAACAGCTTTTGCTGTGGCCACCAACAAGACAAGCACTTTGCCCAGCGTGCTGCTGCATGGTCACAGGACTACAGTCAGATTCTGGTGAATCTCTGGGGTGAAGTGAGCAGGACATTGGACTTCAGTAAAAGCATAAAAAACGACAATGTGCACCAAAAAATAGCAAACAGCCTGGCAGCACTGGGGATTACATGGACCAGTGACCAGTGCAGAGAGCAGAGTAAGTGGCTCAAAAGCAACTACCGGAAAGCCAGAGAACTGCATCTCTGGGAACCCCCCATCCTCTTATCTCATTTACAATGACTTTCACCAGGTGCTGGGTGCTTGCTGAGCACTGAGACCCCAGAAGTTCACAATAGTCTGGTCAGCTGGGATGACAACCTTCTGACGCTCAATTTCATAGAGCTCCTAAGGGGAGCCAGCAGCCACCAGATCATGCTAGCAAAGTGTCTCTGGCTGCTCCGACCAGTCCCTGAGCAGCTAGCTGCAGCATGTCCTGGGTCCATACTCAGAGGAGCTGTTTGATGACCCCTTGGAGGAGTAGTCTGCTGTGGAACTCACAGCAGAAACAGAAGAGGCCAAAGTAGTCCTGGAGCTTGGTAAGTTTCTGGCTCCATGTCAGTTGTTATTAATGTATGAATGGGAGGGATTTCTGGACTATGACCAAATGCAATTTTTATTACAAGCTGCAGGTGTAACGAAGCAGCCTCTGATGGGACACAACTGAGAGTATCAATTCAGAACAAATTGCTTAGAGCAGGACAGTTACAGCCCAAACCAGCCAAACAGAGAGGATTTTGGTTTTACCCCACTGGCTAAGCAGAAGTGATACAAGCAGTTCCCTCAGATACTCCAGTTCCCTTGTATCACCATCAGCACCGCTCCTTATAGGGGCCAAATGGTTATGAAAACCAATACCCCAGTGAAAGAAAAGAAAGGTTATTCTGATCCTAAAGGACCAAGTACCAGACCCAGGTCAATATACAAGTCAGATCTTACCCACAAATCATGCCGTTGCCAATCCTTTAGAATCTAAAATCTACAGGTTTATTCATAAAAAGAAAGAAATATAGATGAGAGCTAAAATTGGTTAAATGGAATCAATTACATACAGTAATGGCAACGTTTTTGGTTCAGTGGTGGAATAAACTGCAGGTTCAAATCAAATATCTGGAGTACATCCATAGCTTGGATGGGTTATTCAGTCCTTTGTTCAGAGCTTCAGTTTGTAGCAAAGTTCCTCCAGAGGTAAGAAGCAGGATTGAAGACAAAATGGAGATGATGCAGCTGCCTTTTATGGTCCTTTTGCCATGTGGCTTGTGCTTCCTTTGTTCCAAACACAAGCCACCCAGCACACGGAGTGGAAAAACCTTAGAGTTCTGTCCATAGGCATGTCCCTGCATGCCTTCCTGGGTCATAAGGTGTATCTGCCTTCTCTCAATGGGTCAGTTGTATAGCTGATGGTCCTTAATGTGCCATCAAGCAGGCTAAGCAGCGCTGATGCCAAATTGTCTGGGTTGTCACCCAGAAGCATAGCACAAGTTTGAAATACAGACAGTATAGAGCCAATACTTATAATTTTAAATACAAAAAGATACCATAATCATAACCAGCAAATCATAACCTCATAGACACCTTATTTGACCTCCTTTGTACAAGATTTGGTACCACTATAGGATCTTGGTTGCAACAATGATCTATACCAGGCCTGCACAACTCGTAAAGCGGCGAGGGCCACATTCGTCCAAAGAAAACAGCTGAGGGCCGAAACCTCCCGACCCCGCGGAAACACCCCACCCCAGGGCCGCCCAGCCCTGCGGAAACAAACCCTCCTTCCCCAGCGCCGCCCCACCAAAACAGCTGTGGGCCAAAAAGGAAGGTTGGGGGTGGAGAGGTGATACTTTATTTTAAATCAACCAGGGGCTCCCAGCTAAAGAGGTGGCTGGGAGCCCTCAGGGTCAAATTAAAGGGCCCGGGGCTCTGGCGGCTGGGGGAACCCGGCAGGGCCGGCTCTAGGTTTTTTGCTGCCCCAAGCAAAAAAAAATTTGGCTGCCTCCCTTCGCAGCCCTGGGCTCCCCCCTGTACCCTCCTGCTGCCCCAGTCCTGGGCTCTCCCCCCACCCACACACACACACACCCCTTGCCGCCCCAGCGCTGGGCTTCCCCCTTTCCTCCCCACCAGTGCCCTCCCTCCACGCTGCTGCTGCCCCAGCCCTGGGCTCCCTCTCACCAATGCCGCCCCCCCACCTCCTGCCGCCCCAGCCCTGAGTCACTGGTAACTCGCTCCCAGGGCGGGTCATGCAGCAGGAATTTTGGATGTGCACAAAACACAGACAGGATTGGTTCCCATATGGTTACAGAGCTGCAGTAAAGAGTAACAATTTTCAGCTTGTGTGATTGGAGGATATCTGGATGCATATTATAAGACTGTCCTCCATAAATGAGGAAAAGTTGAGGTGCCTTCATTATTCTTTTGTTCAACTCTTTCTTTCTATGGGGAATTTGCCAATGCAATATCACTGTCTTCCTTTTAAACAAACAAAAGGCAATGGCTGTTGAAAATAGCAATTCCAGTGCTAATAAGCATGTCTAGCTCAATTTTATCCTACTTTTTCTACAGCAAGTTGCAGTGGATCAGTATATTTGATTTGGGAGAAATGAAGTAAAAGCTGCCCAAACTGAGCTTGAGCACTCCTGAATTTTGAGGTGTTCAAATTTGGAAGGCAGGTGCTGGGGGGAGGGGGGGCTGTGAGCTCCACGGGGGAGCATGGCAGCAACGTGTCTGGAGCTGCATGGAGCCAGACACGCTGGTCTGAGTGGCACGGTAAGGGGGCTGGGGGTTGGAGAAGGGGTAGGGGGTTCCAGGGGGCAGTCAAGGGACAGGGAGCAGGGGGAGATGGATGGGGCAGAGGTTCGGAGGGGCAGTCAGGGGACAGGCAGCAATTGGATAGGCATGGGAGTCCCAGAGGTTTATCAGGGGACAGGTGGGTGGGGTCCTGGGGGGAAGTTGGGAGGGTCTCAGGAGGGGACAGTTGGGGACAAGGAGAAAGGAGGCTTAGATAGGGGCTGGGGTCCCAAGGGGCAGTTAGGGGCAGGGGTCTCGGGAGGGGGCAATTGGGGGACAAGGAGCAGTGGCATTTAGATAGGGGGTTGGGTCCTGGGGGGCAGTTAGGGGTAAGGGTCCTGGGAGAGGGGTATCAGGGGACAAGGACCAGCGGTGCTTAGATAGGAGGTGGGGGTCCGGGGAGGGGGCAATCAGGGGCCAGGGGCTGGGATTTAAAGGGCTCTGGGCTCCCCGTGGCTGCGGGCAGCCCAGAGCCCTCTGACTCCCGGCCGCGGCTGGGATTTAAAGAGCTCTGGGCTGCCTGCGGAGCACCGTGTGCGGGGGATTTAAAATCCCCCCGCGGGCCGCACAGTGAGGCTCCGCGGGCCGCATGTTGTGCAGGCCTGATCTATACGGTCACAGTTCATGTCAATAACATCATAGCAGGTATCGGCATATATCTACTTATGGCAGAATGCATGCCAGTGCCTTGGCATCTCTCACTCCCCCAACACCATGTGGAATTCAGAATAGCAAACAACAGATTAACAAGCATTTAACATTATTTTTTTTACTATATACTTGCACGTTCTTACAAAGATGCGCAGGAGGGTTAAAAGTAAGATCCTTATATAGCCTTCCCTATTAGTACGCCACACTATACAGATTGGCCATGCCACAGCATAACGAGCCATCTGCAAACTGTACTGGGCAAGGGGGAAACGTAGTGTATTCTCTTTCCAAAATATGGCAGGGAGTTTGTAGACAGTCCATAAATATGCCAGGGAAAGGGGCGGGAGTAGCTGTGCAGTTCTTTAAGAATCCGTATTACTGTGTGTGTTTGCATGTAGTCCAGAGGTAGATGTACTCAGAGCAGGGTCTATCACAAGCCATAGGAAGGCAGTAATCCATGCGGACGCTAACCTAACCCAACCTTCTGTTGATTCCCTCATGAATTTTGACCCAATCCCAGGTGCTGATGGTTGCAAACTTTTCCCATAGGAGGAACTCCAGATAAGTAGTCGCATTTCGGGGAATTTCTCGGGCCTTCCGCTATAGAACACCAGCCAACTCCACTCATAGATGTGTTGCTAAGTCATCATAAGCTTGAAAACCTCTGTGGCAGACACGGCTTGCTTGTCACCGGTACCTTGGAATAGAATGTCTTTTTGCCATTCAGGAACCTCCAGGATTTTGATGTCCTCCAGAATGTGGAATGCCTGAAAGGACTAAGAAAACTTAGGTAGTAAACCACAACAACTCCCCCCTCAACTTCCTTGTGACATACTGGGGTACAATCCAGACCAATGGGGGTTTTTATTACCCCTGCCCTGTAACCTGTGGTGCCTTGCAATGCCTTGCTGCTGTAGCCTCCAACCTGGACTGCTCACAAACAGCCACCAGCATGCTGGTCACTTATGTATTTGTGGAACTGCAGCCTGCCAGTCATACCCCAGCTCTCACCAGCCATGGTTGTACTGCAGGGCGACCCCATCACACTCCCAGTCCTGGATTTCCCCCGGAAATGTATGTCCTGTACAGCCCAGCCCTCTCCTCTCATAATATTGTATTATGTCCATTATTCCTTTAAAGCAGGGGTGGCCATTCTGAGCCTGAGAAGGAGCCAGAATTTACCAATGTACATTGCCAAAGAGCCACAGTAATACATCAGCAGCCCCTCATCAGCTCCCAGTGCCTCCCACCCACCGGCAGTCCTGCCGATCAGTGCCTCCTCCTCCCTCCCCGCAACCCCCGATCAGCTGTTTCATGGCATGCAGGTGGCTCAGGGGGCGAGGGAGGAGTGAGGGCATGGTGGCTCAGGGGAGGGGGCAGGAAGGGGTGGAGTGGGGGCAGGGCCTCCTGCAGAGCCAGGGGTTGAGCAGTGAGCACCCCCCCGGTACATTGGAAAGTTGGCACCTGTAGCTCCAGCCCTGGAGTCGGTGCCTATACAAAGAGCCTTATATTAACTTCTGAACAGCCGCATGTGGCTCTGGAGCCACAGGTTGGCCACCCCTGCTTTAAAGGAATAAATACTGTAGCAAATTGCCAGCACTATTATGATGGGTCTCACGCTTTCTCTTCGGGGGGGGGTTTCAGGGCACCATTTCTTGCCCCTGGATTGGAATATTAACTGCCCCACTAGTGTCGTAGAGGAGGGGAGTGGAGAGGGAGGGACCTGGGGATAGTGGTAAATCACTTGAACTGATGGTTCCTTCCCCTGGGCTACTTCCCTCTCCTGCCCTTCAGCTTGTGGGGGCTTCCTGCCCTCCCTCTGCACAAGCCAGGTGCCCCTTTACCTAGGGTCTTGGACTTCTTAGTCCACCGCAGCACTTCTCCAAATTGTCCTCTGCTTCCCTTCAAAGTGTTCTCTGCTCTAACACCCACACTGTTTGATTGAAGCAGGGTTTTTTATCAGGTGACTGACTGCAGGTGCTCTAATTGGCTTCAGGTGCTCTAGTTAATCTATAGCAAACTTTCTTCCCCTTACAGGGAATAAGGCTCCCTTCTAACCCTCTCCTGCTGCTCTCTGGCCATGCTGTATCACAATACATAAATGTTTATTACCTTAAATAGGGTTATCCAGACCCTGTAATTTAAACACACTGGATTAGATAAAACAGTAGGAAGTTTATTAACTACAAAGAGAGAGCTTTTAAGCGAGTACAAGTAATGAGGCTAAAAAGTCAGAAATGTTTACAAGAAAAATAAAGATAGGCACTAGGAAGTGTTTTAACTTATCAAACTATATTAGATTGGAGCAAAGTTTCTCACCACATGCTTCCAGCAGTGTTACTGACCAAACTCTTCAGGTTAGGATCCCTCTCCCAGATTCCAGCAGCTGTTTTCTTTGTCTTCTCAGGTGCAGAGAACTGGAAGGTCTGAGAATATACTGAATCTGAATTTTACAAAGTATCATTTTTTCAGCCTTGACATTCCACAGGTCCTTTTTTCTGGAGATGCATTGAACCTTTTCTGAGACAATAATGAACTGTTTGATGTCTCTTCTCATGCCTGTCCACCTTTGCAGCTGAACCCCAGTCCAGTAGAAGCCTGGGATAGAATCATAGACTCAGAAGATTAGGGTTGGAAGAGACCTCAGGAGGTCATCTAGTCCAATCCCCAACTAAATCATCCCAGCCAAGGCTTTATCAAACCAGGCCTTAAAAAATTTCTAAGGATGGAGATTCCATCACCTCCCTAGGTAACCCATTCCAGAGCTTCATCACCCTCCTAGCAAAATAGTTGTTTCCTAATATCCAACCTAAACCTTCCCCACTGCAACTTGAGACCATTACTCCTTGTTCTGTCATCTGCCACCACTGAGAACAACCGAGCTCCATCCTCTTTGGAACCTCCCTTCAGGTAGGTGAAGGCTGCTATCAAATTCCCCCTCACTCTGCTCTTCTGCAGACTAAATTAGCCCAGCTCCCTCAGCTGCTCATCATAAGTCACGTGCCCCAACCCTCTAATCATTTTCATTGCCCTCCGCTGGTCTCTCTCCAATTTGTCCACAACCTTTCTGTAGTGGGGGGCCCAAAACTGGACACGATACTCCAGGTGTGGCCTCACCAATGCTGAATATAGGGGAATAATCACTTCCCTTGATCTGCTGGTAGTGCTCCTACTAATGCAGCTTAATATGCTGTTAGCCTTTTTGGCAACAAGGGCTCTATGTCAAAGTGTCATGGAGCAGTCACGGAGAAAGCATGTCTGTGATGAGCTTATGATGGACTTCCTGGACAGGGCCAACAAGGAGGAACAATACCGAAGGGGAAAAGATTCATGGCACGTGGAAAGGCAAAAAGCAGGCACGAGAAGATGTGCAGCATGCAAGGAGAGACGTTTCTCTGGATTGGAAATGTCCCCTGAAGGAGGAAGATAGAAAGCAGCAGAAAGATGTGTTAGAGAGGCTGCTTGAGGTCACGGCTGGGAGAGTTCAGGCTCCTGTTCCCACCTGCACCATGTCCTGAATCCCCTCCATGGTATCACAAACTCATTGGACAGTACCAGGGTTGGATGGCCTATGGTCACCCTCATGCATGTGACCTGATGCTGGAGGGTCGGGGCTAGTTGCTCACAAAGCTCCAGCAATGTAGTTTTCTTCATGCAAGAGTGCTGAACCCACTGCTGGTCCTTGCGGGTCTGCATGATGATGTGATCCCACCAATCTGAGCATGTGGCCCTGCTTCAGAAGCACCTGGCTGCATAGCGAGCACCAGTGGCTATCACCAAGAGTGGTGAGCAGTGTCAGCCAGTTCCAGGCTGCCATATCTGTGTCATCGTCATCCTGTGGCGGGTGCCTTCAGTAGATCAGAAAATGCCAGTGAAATGTTCACCAGTGTCTCATGCATACTCTGCCTATTTCCTGACACAGGAGTGAAAGCAGAAGCAGGACAAGCTCTTCCCCAGGCACAAATGGGCACTTTCTTGGTGATGTCACAGGTTGGCAGTGAAACTTCTAGGAAATCAGAGAATCTCACTCCCCTCCTCCCCATCTGCATCAGCCACAATCTCTCTTCCTTTCAGGGGTCTTGAGTCGTTTTTAGTCAGTCATTCCCAAGGTCACGTGGTCTTATGCTTTTATTCACAGTCTCCTTTTCCAGATAAATGAGCATCCTGAGCTTAGCATCTAATTCCCCAGCCTTCTCCACATGAGACTTTTCATATACCGTGAGCTGCTGCATGTGGTGGCATCCCCCACTCAATCCTATTCCATACTACACTGAACCCTGCCAGCCCACTCTTACTGGTCCCAGTTTCCCTATGACCTTTCATTGTCTTTGGGCCTCTCTCTGTTAGCAAGAAGCAGTTTCAGAGTGTCTAGAGTCTTCGCCCTTCTGGGACATGGATTTATCGTCTCTGTGTTTTAGGAGCCCTCTTGTCCATGATATCTGGCTGTGTGTGTTCCCAGCAGAGATGGGGCTAGCTAAATCCCTCATAAACAGAGTCACCTGCACCTTTGAGAATTGGTGGAACTCACCCTGACATCTTATTGCTTTAAAATGGGCTGGTGTTAAAATAACAGAACTTTTTTTCCATGACTTAAGCTGATCTCCTTGGTTTTCTCCCCCACAAGCAGGGTTTCCAGTTTCCAAACCCGATGTGATCTCCCAGCTGGAACAAAGGGATGAGCCATGGGTCTCAGATCTCCATGCTTCTGAAGAAAGAGAGATCCCGAAAGGTGCCTGCACAGGTGAGGAATCATGAAACCAACTCAAAAAGTGTCAGCGCCTAAAAGAAACAGTTGGGATTCCGTACAAAGACCTTGTGAGCTCTCCAAGTTCAGAGTTGTCCCCATCAGATGCTGTATCCTCAGGGCAGATACCATTCATGGCTTCCTAGCTGTCCTGACTTACTCCTGGCAGAAGCTCCCTCCCTAACCTCCCTTCTGTCTGAGCCGTGTAGAGTTTATCTTCACAGTCTACCCCTTCACCTCCCAAAGTGTCCCAAAGTGGTTTGATTCCTTTAATCTTAAATTAGACTCATTAAGGCAGGAGATGAAAGTGTCACAGACCTGGAACGGGAATTCAAATTGATCCAAAACACAGTGGGGTCATTCTGAGTTTAAATCACCGTTTCTGTCTACTGGCAAAGCCACTTCTGGGCCTTTTCCTGCTGAGTTGGGCTGGTTTGCAGATGGGAAGGTTGCCTGTTTTCCCATTATGATGATGATAAATTTTTTGTAAATAACATGACAATAATAGAGGGAGCGCTGAGTGAAGTGGTTTTGAATGGCTCAGAGGAGAACACAATGGAAGAACCTGTTGTCCTGATTCTGTGTCATAAGCAACCTGCTCTGGAATGTGACCTGATATGAAACGGAAAGTGTCTTATTCTTCTCTGTTGTGGGTTTTTCTTTCTTTTCTGAAGGCCGTTTGGTCACATGACTGGATATTAGTTTTATTTGACAGAAAGTAGCTCAGATTTATTGGGGACTTTGAGACAAATGACCATTTACTAAAATAGTAATTTCTCATGTTGTTTTTGCGTTTTCCCCATCACTCCATGTTGACATGGAGGAAGTTCAAATTCAGTTCATTCAACTGGAGAGAATACTCCAAGCTCTTGGGCATGCTACCAAGGAAATCTCCATTCTGAAATGGTGAACAACAGCACATCCCAATTTGCGCAACTAACTGCATATGATCACACTGTTGTTAAATTCTTTTGGTCAATATGGTCTCAGATGACCCAAGGAGAGAATTCCACAATAAGCGACTTGGCACTAAGCAAAATGGCCTTGTATCTGGGGCCCTAAGAACATAATAATGGCCGCATTGGGTCAGATCAATAGTCCATCTAGCCCAGTATTCTGTCTTCTGAGAGTGGCCAATGCCTGGTGCTTCAGAGGGAATGAACAGAACAGGGCAATCATCAAGTGATCTTGTCACAGTGTCTGGCAGTCAGAGGTCTTGGGATAACCAGACCATCCCTGACCATCTTGGCTAATAGCAGCAGTAGCTGCCCGGGCACCTGACAATATCACCTAGATAATTCCAATGACTTGGGAAATACTGTGGCTATCTATGCAGATGTGGAGGAAACCAAAATGGCATTTTGCTGAACTTATGTTTTGTAGATGCTGCAAATGTGTATAAAATGAAATCAGTGCTGAATGTGGGACAGCAGCAGAATATCTGTTTCTGAAGATACCCCACCACTGGGGGTTTACAGGGATTCAGATCCAGGCCGTTTTCTAATCCCTCATTTAGATCTGTGCCACCACATTAAAGAAACAAATTGGGCATTTTGGGGGAATATTCCTCACTATGATGACTGAAAACGTATTTGGTTTAGTAAAGGATTTTACTTCAGTGAAGTGTAAATTTATCCTGACTAAGGCCAAGGATTTGGCATCAACTACAGTATTAGTACCGGGAACAAAGCGGTTGGGTCTCACCCAAGATAAGGACACTATGGTGATGTACAGCCCAGGTAAAACTGTTTTTGGAACCCCGCTCCATAGTTCAATGGCATTAATTATGGTCCCAAATGATGCCATGGTTACACTGGAAACAATTGTCCTTTACCATTTGGATCGAAAGTGTCATGAGGAAAAGAGAGAAGCAATTGGTGCCCTCTGAGGACGTTCCTTGCTGTGCATCTCAGTCTGGCTCCCTTGGGAACAAGGACGTTCATGCTGCAAAAGTGATGGCTCCATGTTCAGGCTGCAGGATACCCAAATGCTGAGTCCTAATTCTATGTTTTTGTCTCAGTTTTGCACTGGACTTACAGCACTAGTTTTGCATCACGTCTCCTTCACCTCCTGCTACTTTGAAAGACTAAAAAGTCTAAAAATAGACTACAGTGACTTTTTCTTGTGATGCAAACCTTCCCACTGAGTATGAGACCCCCTTCCACCAATACTTATGGCTGAAGAGCCAGAGACCAATAAACTCACAGTAGTGGAAGGCACCTATGTTGTTTTACACTAGGGCTCATTTGGTGGAAATAGGGATTAAAAGAAAACTAACATGTATGATAAGATTTTGTGATTTTTGAAAATGTTATTGTTACCAGTGAAAATGAAATTAAACAGGAAGTTAATTATTGGTTAAAGACTAAGAGACTAATTATGTAATTACCCAAATTATATTGGTAAACTGAAGGTTATATTGTTTTTCTTTTTGTTAGCATTATAGAAAATGGTGGCTAATCGTGAGTTTATTTGATGTAATTTACCCCTTCAGACCAAGGAGTTCTGAAATAACTCTTTGCTCCAAAAGCTGGGGTGGGGGAATCTGTGATAGGAACAATGTATACAAGACTACAGCCCCAGTACAGGATTAAGTTAGTTCCAATTCAAATGGAAATTATTTCGCTACACTTAACAGTAAATTTTCTGTTCAGAGGAAAACTACATAAGGAGATAAGTGATGTAACGTTTTACCCAGTGAGGCGTAAGAGTCACTGAGAGCCCCGCTTCTCTTGTTTGCAAGGGAAAGATCTGACATCTATCATGAGATGTCCACAATTGTTTTAAGAAGGGTAATTGGTGCATGATGCTCTCGGTAGTTTTTCTGTTAAAAACATTTCCCACCAGTTATTTTTATGGGTACTTTTCCTTCTGAGGAGGCCAGATGTTAGAGCACACCCATTGAACCCTCAAGCCAGGCTCTGGAAACTGCCACCGAAATGGCCTCATGTTCCTTTCATTTTCGATATCTTTGGTGTTTGAATATTTACACTGTGTGTAGTTTGCAACAACAGATAAAGAAAACTGTGGAGTTAAGGGAGATTTTTGTAGATTGGCATGAGCCCAAAGTCTGCTTCACTCCAATTGGATCTGGTCATGTCTATCCAAGCCCTATTCCACACCTGATTTTCCCAGAGACCTCTGAGGGGTCCTGTAATGTGGGGTGAGCTGGAATCGTAAACCATAAAGAAAAAGGTAAAGGATGAAGTCCTTTGCCTTTCAAGTCAACAAGCTCTCTCAGAGAGACTGACATTCCAGCACCCCAAGATTGATACCCTCTAGGGAAGAAAGTCTTTACATCAACATCAGGTGCCAGCAAGCTTGGTGAGTTTCCCTGTACCCAAAAAAGCCTCTAACTTGAAGTACTTGGCAACTACACCATTGCTTGGTTCCTAAACTCCTACTATGTGTGAGTCCAAAGCCTGAGATAGCTGCAGAATCTGTTATGGGGGTAACGTTTAAAATATGTTATTTTCCCCTTTTCTATTTTTAGTTTTGTGTTTATTAACTGAGACACAACTGGCCTTTTTATTATATTAGGGTGTGAAAGGGTGGCTCACTGCATGAAAATCTACACAGGGAAGGCATCAGAATAGGTCACCAAATCTAAATAGCTCTAAAACTCTGCCCTATGAAATCACTGGATATGTGCTGCTTTTTCTGTGAAATGGTCAAAGAGACTAAGCGGTCAGCTATAAATTGCTACGCCAGAGCTGTTAAACTTCTGCTTGTGAAAGTCTCTATAAGGTATATATCTGCGCTGAGGGATGGGGAGGAGAAGGATTAGCGGAGGCAATAATGAAATCTGAGGAGGAAGCTTTAAGGTTATGGCTTAAACATAAACAGTTAGTTGGTTTCTATATTGAATAATTCAACTGGTTCAGTGTGGATTGCACTGCCTGGGTGAAATTCTCTGGGGTTCAGAACTAAATGGTCAACCAGCTCCTTGGATTCTAGTTTCAGGACTTTAAGAGCTGATTATCTGCTGTCTTAGGGCTTGGCTACACTTGTAGGTGTGCAGCGCTGGGAGTTAAAGCTGTCTTCGTACAGCTGTGTAGGGAAAGCGCTGGAGTGTGGCCACACTGACAGCTACCAGCGCTGCAGTGTGGCCACTTTTGCAGCGGTGTTGGGAGTGGTGCATTATGGGCAGCTATCCCAGCGTTCAAGTGGCTGCAACGTGCTTTTCAAAAGAGGGGTGGGGGGTGGGGTGGAGTGTGACAGGGAGTGTGGGGGAGAGAGAGAGAGTGGATTTTTGGAGCCGACACTCAGCTCCCTGCCTTGCAAATTCTGACCACTTCCCCGACCCCTCATTCACTCTTTAATGCAAATAGCCTGCAGACCAGATAAGCAGCTGCTCCAACGGACTCCCTCCCCCACCCACCGTGCTGTTTCTCTCCTCAAGCAAACACTAGGCTGTAGACATTCATCCCCCTGCCTGCCTCATTCACAGCAAACAGTAGCTGTGTTTGTTTTTTAGATAAACAGCTCTGGGAGCCCCGAGTTCACAACAAAACAAAGAGAGGCATCATAACAAAACAAAGAGAGTTCTTTAGTTAAAAGCATTATGGGAAAATTCTGGAGGTCAGTTACAGCGTAGTAAGATTAATCACTGTTTACATTGGCACTCCAGCGCTGCAGCACCAGCGCTGCAGTCGTTATTCCCCAGGCAGACGTGGAGTACAGCCAGCGCTGTAGCCAGGGAGATACAGCGCTGTATGTGCCTTGCAAGTGTGGACGGTGAATGAGTTGCAGCGCTGTAAAGCCACCACCAGCGCTGCAACTCTCCAGTGTAGTCAAGCCCTTAATCTGATGATTTAACTAATTGATTACTTGAGTCCAATGCAGTATCCTTAACTCCTTGATTTTGTGATTTGATCTTAACTTGATAACTGTGTTGTTTAACTCTTAGTTTAGTACTGTTTATAGTAGCTCAGCCTTAGTGATATTTTTGTTTGTTTGCCAACCCTATAGATGCCTATTCAAGCATCTGCTTTGGTTAATTGTTAGCAATCCTGGCTTAATTGGTCTAGAAAGAGCAACTTGGTAAAGGGCATCAAAACAGCAGGTGGATTAGAACACAAAATAGCTCTGTATGCTGAAGATATCGTTATATTTGCAAGCAGCCTCATTAAAAATTCTAGAACAATTCATTTGGGGGATTTAGACAAGTATCAGGCTTCAAAATAAACTGTGATAAGTCTGAAACTTTAAGAATGAATATTCCCCAAAGGTCCAAACAAACTGTTGTCAGCTACATACATTTAAATGGGTAATGGAATCTTTTAAATGTTTAGGAATAGTGTGGCAAAATCTTTTTAAGGTAAATTACTCGGCAGTGTGGAATCAAATAATAAAAGACATGGAGAATAAAATTAATGCGAATTTTCTCAGCTAGGGTAGGGTAGCCCTGGGAAAGATGAATGTCCTCCCAAAGCTATTGGTTTTGTTTAAAAAACAACAAGGAGTCCGGTGGCTCCTTAAAGACTAACAGATTTATTTGGGGATAAGCTTTCGTGGGTAAAAAACCCACTTCTTCAGATGCAGGGAGACACCTTTGTTAGTATCCCTGACGTTAAAAACATGGCAATATGTACTATTAAAATTCATATGGAAACATAAAAGACAAATGTTGATTTTTAAAGTTCTGCATAAACCTACAAAGTGGAATGGACTACATTTCTCTAACTGGGCCTATTAATATTATGCATCATAATTAACAGATGTGATCAAGTGGGCTAAACTCAAACAAGACTGGAGCCCAGATATAGCTATTCATAGTAATTGTTGTGTTAAAAAGAAATTTAGGTCACCAAAAAAAATTTTTTTGTCCAGTCAGCCAGACCATCTTTATAGCTTTGGAGAATCTGTTTAAACTCCTGTTGCCCAGGCAGCGGAGGCTCCAGGCACCAAGTGCTTGCCTGGGGCGGCAAGGGGTGGGGGGCGCCCTACCGGTCGCCGTGAGGGCGGCAGTCAGGGTGCCTTTGGCAGCATGCCTGCGGGAGGTCTGCCAGTCTTGCGGCTTCAGCAGCCCTCCTGCAGGCATGCTGCCGAAGGCAGCCTGACTGCCGTGCTTGGGGTGGTAAAAAAGCTAGAGCCGCCCCTGTGCCCAGGCCCTCTCCCTTAGCTACTTTCATTAATAATCAGAAATGTATCCCTAGGAAATAGCAAAGTGACTATTAGTTGTAAGAGCTGACGTTACTCAATTCCAAGAGCTGTTCCTGGGCCCTGGTCTGAAATCATAGCCAAATCTATGTAAAAATATAAAGCTCCAATATTTTCAGTATTTACAAGTCCAACATTTTATTGTGAAATCTGGATACAAGATGCTTCTGTCTAGACCGTTTAACCATGTTTGAAGAGTTGACTAAAGAGCAAGTTGGAAGAAAAGGCTTAATTTCTAAGATGGAGACAATTTTGATGGAAAAAGAGGGTTTGGGACAAAAATTGATCTGGCTGAGTGGTTCTCTGTAGAAAAGGCCAGGGATTGTGCATCTTCAGTTTATGTAGTTCATAAATACATTTTTTATAAATGACTGTGTAGCTGGCATTTAGATCTAAACGCCAGTTAAGATACATCATATTTCTGTTATAGGGAGGTGCTCTCTTGGAGGAGTTGTGGGGAAAAGGTTAAAAATAATTGTAGTTGTGTCCAAATGTGAGCTGGTTTTGGGAGGAAATTATTAAACCCATACAGCCGTGGGTAGGAGAATGGACATAAGGAGGAAGGGTAGTGTAGATACCAGTCTAATAGGTGATTCTGGTGGTGGAATGTCTGTGCCTAATTGGGTAAAGAATGTCAGTGAAGCCAAACGGCAAAAATTAAGATGTTTGTACACTAATGCAAGGAGCCTAGGTAACAAAATGGAGTAACTAGAGCTACTGGTGCAGGAAGTGAAACCAGATATTATAGGGATAACAGAAACATGGTGGAATAGTAGTCATGACTGGAGTACAAGTATTGAAGGCTATGTGCTGTTTAGGAAAGACAGAAATAAAGGCAAAAGTGGTGGAGTAGCATTGTATGTCAATGATGAGGTAGACTGTAAAGAAATAAGATGTGATGGAATGGATAAGACAGAGTCTGTCTGGGCAAAAATCACATTGGGAAAGAATTCAGAGTAGCAGCCTTGTTAGTCTGTATCCACAAAAAAAACCAGAAGTACTTGTGTCTTTAAACCATGATTTGAGGACTTCAGTGGCTCAGACACAGGTTTGATACAGGAGTAGGTGGGTGAGATTCTGTAGCCTGTGTTGTACAGGAGGTCAGACTAGATGATCATAATGGCTTCATATTGAACAGAATTAGAAAAAATGTGATTCCCTCCTTCTGTGGAATTGGGTATATAAAAATATGGATTATTCTTGTCATGGAAAACATTCACTTCAACTAAAGCAGTGCCAAAAATGGATAGGTATGTAGAAATCTGGTCACAGATTTTATCAGCCTCTGAGCAGGACAACTCCCCCCCGCCAGAAGCCAGAATCTCTAGCCATGGTCTTGGAATATTAGCTTGACCTTGACTACATGATGTACGATGTAGAATGTTAACATTTTATTGTAACTTTGCCAGAATAAAGTTTTTAAAAAACAAATAAAAGGGCTATCGAGTCATGTCATTTTCAATATAGAACATGGGTCAGAACCATTGACACACTGAGTGGCGACTGGCCAGTTCACCTCAAGAGCCTAGTCAACTCTAACTTAACCCTTTGGTTCTCACAAGGGAGCAGCTGAGGGGGACACTGATCTCGGCTCCAGTTGCATGCAGGGAGGGCTCAGAGCATTGTAAGGGAAAATGAGCTTCCTGCACCCAGGCTTTCAGGAGTAGGGACTGGTGGGGCAGTGTGGCTGAGTGAGGAGGGGGTGGTGCCTCTGAGTAGAGGTGTGTGGGAGGGCGGGGGCTTGCACTGCAGTCACTGGTGTGGCCGAGCCCAGCCTAGGCTCCCATCTTGTATGCCCTGGGAGATGCGCCTGGTGAGGCCCAGCTGACCCTGGGGGGCTGGTTCAAAGGCTTTTAAATGGAGATGAAGAGCTTGAGTACTTCAGTCACTGTGCTGTTGACAGAGCAAACTTGGGGTATGTAGTGGGACCAGTACTGGGACCAGTAATGGCACCAGTATGAGGGGGGTCTTAATGAGACCAGTACTAGGGTATGTGCTGGGACCAATATGCAGGTGTGCCTGTGACCTGTGCTAGAGTTTGTACTTGTAATTATATCTGCAGTCACTAGTCTTGGCCCGCCTTTGTTCTTAGAGGCTCCACATTTGAGAAAAGCACCAGAGATAATTATCACGCTGTTGAGCTTGAACCTGCAGCAACAGGAGCTGAACCCATTAAATACAAACCTACCAAATTCAATTTAAACAACGAAAAAGGCTACAAAACAGCATGTCCTTGGGCCCGGGAAGGAGGCATCAACCTCTGTAACCGAAGACACTGTTGCAGCTGTCACCATTTTGCAGTGGAACAAAGGACAGATCCCCCCAGTGCACATAAGAGGGTGTGTGCTAGAACAGAGGCAGGGTCTCATTCTGTTTCTTCCTGAGGCTCCTCTAACATACTAGAAACACTCCAGGGCCTAGCAAGGTGGGGGGGCCTCAGGACACCTGGCTTCAACTTCCCCAGGGTGGGGAGGGCTCAAGGCTCCCTGCAGTTCTGCTCCCAGTTTCAGCCCCCTAGCCCCTCTGAAACCAGCTCACCTTCCCCCAGGGGGGCTGCTGTCCTCTGGTTGAGAACTGCTGTCCTAGGGGGGGCCCCAGGAAGGGAAAATTAGGAGGTTTTTTTTGTTTAAGACAATGGGCGATTGTATAGGGAGGCTCCTATGGGAAAAACCAAAAGCCCTGGGCAGCCCTATAAGCAGTTGGGTGTACCCACCCAGCAGCATGGTGAATTTACAGTGTTAGCACATGATTGTCCTTTTGCTTGTCACTTGTGCCAATCTGACATCTCTGGAAAGCATTGATATCTGCAGTGCATTAACAACAGGTGAAAGGGCAGAGGTGTTTGTGCTGCAAAAATACAATCTGTTTTCTAACAAGCCAGGGAAGACACACTTGCTGACTCATAAAATCATTACAGAAGAACCACGGCCACTGCCCAGCAGACCCTACAGGGCCACTGGCAAGGTGCAGGAATGAATTTGTACAGAAATACAAAGCATGTTTGACCTAAGAGTAATTAAAGTGTCTGACAGCTCTTGGGCATCACATGGCCCTAAGATAACACGGTGAGCTTCTGTGTTGATTATAGAAAACTCAATGCTGTCACTGTCACGTGTATCCAATGCCTAGAACTGATGATATGCTGGGCATTTAAATCATAGGACTGGAAGGGACCTTGAGAGGATTCCAGGACTCCAAGAGCAAGCATGGGTCCTGCTGTAAGAGAAGCCCTAATCCATTACAGAGAGATTTTGCTGTTGAAACAGCACCATTTTAACTAGAATTTTATATATCTGGTTATTAGTCAACAAATATATGCAGCCATATGCTCAGTATTACATCACAGGCAACTGAAGAGCAAGTGAGGGCTGGGAAATCAAGCTCACAATTTATACTGGCTACTGACCATCTCCAGAAAGATCAGTAGTAAACAGCTCATGGAGCACATTTTGATAGGAAAATTTTTCAGTCCAAAAATTTAGTCCAGTTCTAATCACTAACACACCTAAAACATCCATAAGGCCATACTGTCATTTGCAATAAAGCTCTTTTACACCACTCTGCAATGCTCCTGGGAGAATTCACTAAGAACAGTGGGAACAATTCACTATGCAGGCAGGCAGCTAAAGTCTACTCTGCTTGAGGGGACAGAGCCTGCCCCACACCTACCTCCTCAGAAACATCCCAAAGCCCTGCCCCTCCACACCAGGCATCCCACAATAGCGAGTGAGAGGGACAGAGTCTCTCTTGTTTGTGCACACCCCGAGCAGTGATTGTCGTCTCCCCACACACATCTAGACCCAGGGCCGGCTCTAGGCACTTTCCAAGGGGCAGCACTCCAGCTACCCCCTTCCTTTTTTTTTTTTTTTTTTTGCTTGGGGCGCAAAAAGCTGGGAGCCAGCCCTGTCCCCTGAGGCTTTCAGGCTGAGCTGGAACTGACACTGCAGTTCTGGCTTCAGTCGCTAGATGGCGCTCACGGCAGCCTGAGTTGCACAGGCTGGACTGCAGTTCAGGCTGCCCTGCCGCTGGAGAGCCAGAGCAAGAGCATCATCCGCTGGAGCTGAGCCCCAGCTGCGGCGGCAAGAGGGGCTCAGCTCCGGGGGATGATGGTCTGGCTCTCCAGAGGCAGGGCAGCCTGAACTGCAGTCCAGCCTGTGTGTGAGGAGCTGTGGAGGGAGGGAAGTGGGGCTGGGATGCAGGGAGGGGGAGGGGTCCTGCTGCAGCTGCTGCTCTGCTTCCCCCCAAGGCAGCGTGGCATTTCCCCACCTGAGTGGGGTGTGCAGGGCGCCGGGCTGTGCGGGGGGCGCGGATCCCAGCTCATGCACTGATGGGGCAAGTGGCTGGGCAGCCTGAGCTGCCAGGGAGCTGCTGCCCCCTCCATAGGCGCCGACTTATATGGGGCTCTGGGGCTTTAGCCCCATGAATAAATCCCAAGCAGGGGCTCTGCCCCACCAATGTTTTTTCTCCCCTGCTTGGAGCGCCCCCCCGCCGCTGCCGCCGCCGCCGCCAGGGCTGCCCAGAGCCCTTTAAATCCCAGCCGCCGCCGGGAATCAGAGGGCTCTGGGCTGCCTGCTGCAGCGGGGAGCCCAGCGCCCTCTGATTCCCGGCGGCGGCTGGGATTTAAAAGGCTCTGGGCGCCCCGCGGTTGCAGGCAGCCCAGAGCCCTCTGATTCCCGGGGGGGGCTGTGATTTAAATGGCTCTGGGCTGCCCGCCGCAGCAGACAGCCCAGAGCCCTCTGATTCCCGGCCGCGGCTGGGATTTAATGGGCTCTGGGCTGCCTGCAACCGCGGGGAGCGCAGAGCCTTTTAAATCCCAGCCGCGGCGGGGGTTTAATGGGCTCGGGGCTGGCGGCCAACGCGGGGAGCGCAGAGCCTTTTAAATCCCAGCCGCAGCCGGGAATCAGAGGGCTCTGGGCTTCCCGCTGCGGCGGGGAGCCCAGAGCCCTTTAAATCCCAGCCGCGGCCGGGAATCAGAGGGCTCTGGGCTGCCTGCAACCGCGGGGAGCCCAGAGCTTTTAAAATCCCAGCCGCGGCCGGGAATCAGAGGGCTCTGGGCTCCCCG
This sequence comes from Mauremys mutica, assembly GCF_020497125.1. Lineage (NCBI taxonomy): Eukaryota > Metazoa > Chordata > Testudines > Geoemydidae > Mauremys > Mauremys mutica. The sequence goes on along the minus strand of NC_059078.1, from coordinate 54,239,245 downwards.
CCGCAGCAGGCAGCCCAGAGCCCTCTGATTCCCGGCCGCGGCTGGGATTTAAAGGGCTCTGGGCTGCCTGCAACCGCGGGGAGCCCAGAGCCTTTTAAATCCGAGCCGCGGCAGGGGAGCAGCGGGCTCTGGGCTCCCCGCGGCGGCGGGCAGCCCAGAGCCTTTTAAATCCCAGCCGCGGCCGGGAATCAGAGGGCTCTGGGCTTCCCGCTGCAGCAGGCAGCCCAGAGCCCTCTGATTCCCGGCCGCGGCTGGGATTTAAAGGGCTCTGGGCTGCCTGCAACCGCGGGGAGCCCAGAGCCTTTTAAATCCGAGCCGCGGCCGGGAATCAGAGGGCTCTGGGCTCCCCACCGCAGCGGGCAGCCCAGAGTCTTTTAAATCCCAGCCGCGGCCGGGAATCAGAGGGCTCTGGGCTGCCTGCTGCGGCGGGGTGCCCCGAGCCCACTGATTCCCGGCCGCGGCTGGGATTTTAAAAGCTCTGTGCTCCCCGCGGGTGCAGGCAGCCCAGAGCCCTTTAAATCCCTGCCGCGGCTGAGATTTAAAGGGCTCTGGGCTCCCCGCCGCAGCGGGCAGCGCAGAGCCCTCTGATTCCCGGCTGCGGCTGGGATTTAAAAGGGTCTCAGCTCCCCGCGGTTGCAGGCAGCCCAGAGCCCTTTAAATCCCTGCCGCGGCTGAGATTTAAAGGGTTCTGGGCTCCCCGCCGCAGCGGGCAGCCCAGAGCCCTCTGATTCCCGGCCCCGGCTGGGATTTAAAAGGCTCTGGGCTCCCTGCGGTTGCAGGCAGCCCAGAGTCCTCTGACTCCCAGCCGGGGCTGGGATTCAAAGGGCTCTGGGATCCCCGCGGCTGCCAGCAGCCCAGAGCCCTTTGAATCCCAGCCTCTGTCCGCTGATTGCCCCCTCCCCAGACCCCTGCCCCAACTGCCCCCAGAACCTCCACCCCCTATCTAAGCCCCACTGGTCCTTGTTCCCCAATTACCCCCTCCCGAGACCCCTGCCCCTAACTGCCCCTTGGGACCTCAGCCCCTATCTAAGCCTCCCTTCTCCTTGTCCCCAACTGCCCCCTCCTGAGACCCCACCCAACTTCCCCCCCCCCAGGACCGCACCCCCTACCTGTCCCCTGATAAACCTCTTAGACTCCCATGCCTATCCAATTGCTGCCTGTCCCCTGACTGCCCCTTCGAACCTCTGCCCCATCCAACTCCCCCTGCTCCTTGTCCCTTGACTGCCCCCCGGAACTCCCTACCTCTTCTCCAACCCCCAAACTGCTTACTGTGCCACTCAGACCAGCGTATCTGGCTCCATGCAGCTCCAGACAGTTGCTGCCATGCTCCCCCATGGAGCCCCCAGCCCTCTCCCACCCCCAGCACCTGCCTTCCAGATTTGAACACCTCAAAATTCAGGAGTGCTCAAGCTCGGTTTGGGCAGCTTTTACTTCATTTCTCCCAAATCAGTTTCCCCTGCAAGGTGCCAACTGAAGGTGTTGGAGAACAGAGAGATCAGGTGGCCTCCTAATGCCTGGAAAAGAGACAAAGGCCGGAGGAGGGAGTGTCAGTGCCTGTGCGGACTTCTGGGAAGTGCACGGTGTGGAAGGGGATGCTGTGATGCTTTGGAACATCTCCATACAAAGCCAGTCAGGACTCTGGGGGAGCCTCCTCTCTCGGAGCATACTGTCTCCAGGGCAAGAAGCTTACACCTTCCTGGGTCTGACCTCGGAGCATTCAGCATGCCCTTCCACGTCATGCACTTTCCAAAGTGAGTCTGCCCAGGCTGGTCCTGGGGCAACCAGAGGTCGCTGCACCCCAACTCCGCAGTCAGATGTGACTCTCAGCCAGACAGTAAAACAGAAGGTTTATTAGATGACGGGAACACAGTTTAAACAGAGCTTGTTGGTACAGAAAACAGAACCCCTCTGTCAGGTCCATCTTGGGGGGTGGGGAGCCCAGAACCAAGTTCTGGGTCTCTCCCAATTTCCCCAGCCAGCTCCAAACTGACACTCCCTCCTCTGGCCTCTGTGTCTCTTCTGGACAAGGAGGCCACCTGATCTCTTTGTCCCCAACACCTTCAGTTGGCATCTTGCAGGGGAAACTGAGGCACCCACACAGTATTCAGAGAAAATATTAAGAACATTCCCACTTCATCACAACAGATGCAACAAAATATAATACTGTATATTGAAGTAGGCAAGTGCTGCTTCTGACTTTCCACTTTTAATTGACCCTTGTAATCTTGTGGCACTGACGCGTTGTAGCTTCATTTTATATCGGCTTACAGGGCGGGAGCGGGGGGGCACCACCATTTTGGGCCCCACCAAAAATTATACAAACCTGCCGCCTATGGCCCCCTCCTGCCCCCAGACCCAGCCCGCCGCACACCTCCCCCACCTCAGTCCCACGCTGCCTGCCCTGGGTGGGGAGAGGCAGAGCCTAGGCTCCGAGCGGGGCAGCGAATACTGCCCCGCCAGGGGCCCCCGCAGCTCAGGCACCTGGGGTCAGTGTCTGTCCTCTCGGCTCTGCCTGCACAGAGCTGGGGAAGCAGCTGTCAGTGCCTGCCCCTCTCAGCCCTTGCACCCCCATCCCACTCACACTTGTACCTCCCCCTATCGCTCCTTTGCCACACCCCTTCCCCTTGTACTCTCCCTTCACCCGCATCTCTCCTCTTGTACCCTCCTCCAGCCCTCTCCTCCCACACCTCCCCCTTCCCCTGCACCCCTCCTGATACCCCCTCTCCTCCTCCACAAGTACATCACACCCTGCTTCTCTGCCAGTGTAGAGCCCCCAAGTATCCCCACACCCACTCCTCTGCCTGAACCCTCTTTAATAGATCCCCATCCCTCTCCAGGTACAAGGTTTGAGGGTTAGTCCCTATGCCTTCCATGTGCATTTGGAGCACTAAGATGGGGTTGCGGGGGACGGGGGACGGGTGAGATTTATACTAAAGTGAAATAAAAATAGGAGAAATGGTTTGATCCCCACTGCAAGTGTAAACAGGGATTGCTGTGGTGAACGAGGTCATGTTTTGGGGGGGGGGGAAGCCCAGGGCTGGGGTGGCAGGGGAGGGCACTGGTGGTGGTAGTGGGAGAGCCCAGGGCTGGGGTGGGAGGCAGCCAAAATTTTTTTGCCTGGGGCAGCAAAAAACCTAGAGCCGGCCCTGCCTAGACCTGTGATATACTTCTCTACTGGCTGCTCTGGGCACCTGAAACGACAAGCCTGCATTGCCGGGGAGTGGCTTGTGACCGCTCTTGCAGCTTCCCTTTACTTCCCTGTCAGAAATAATTTTTCTGACAGGGAAGCAAAGAAATCTGCGGGGAACGTGAATTCTGTGCCTGTGCAGTGGCACAGAATCCCCTCAGGAGGACAAGGACAAGGGCCTGGAGTTTTTATGAAGCATTTTTAAAGTTTCCAGTAGTTCTGGGGCCTTTGGCAGCCCTAGGGCATCTGGCCAAATAGATGTTAGCAGCTGCCTTAGTTGTAAATACTGCCACTCTGCTGAGGCTGGTAGGTCACAGCATTTTCTTAGCATTAGAAAATGAACAAAGCCCTCATAGTCTAACTGGGAAAAATCCATATGATGTCCCACGTTTGCCTCCACAACTTCTATTGGGAGGCTGTTCCAGAATCTCATCCCTCTGATGGTTAGAAACCTTGTTCTAATTTCCAACCTGAATTTGTACACTGCCAGATCATATCTCTCTGTACTTGTGTCAACATTTAGCTTAAAGAGCCCTTCCCCACTTGGTGTTTGCTGCTATAAATATAGTAGGGGGTAATCCCCTTCTCAACTTTCTTTCTGTTAGACTAAAGAAGAGAACAGCATATTAGAAACACTTTTCTGAAGGCTGCCAAGACAGTAGGATGGCAAGAAAGACTTGGGCCTACCAGAGCACCTAGACTCTTCCTTGAGCACTCCTTCCTCTCCTTCCACCACTAAGGCACAAGGTGACAGACACCACCATCAACTTTGAATGGCCCAGCTCCTGGAGTTTTGGGATTAGGGGATAATTCAGCTTTCATTTAAAACCCATCAGTTTCTAGCTGTTTGTTGATGTGACCAGTCAGCCCCAAGAAACCAGGAGGCCAAAGATACCCGTGAGCTCACCAAAAATCTCATGACTTTCAGATGGGACCCACAGCACCACTGCAGTGCTGGCTACTTCTGTCTGCAGAGAGCCCAACAGTGACTCAGTGGGGTGAGCACCCCTATTAACAGGACTGGAGTGCTAGCACTCAAACTTAGTGTACTGGCACCATTAACTATTTCATCACTAATCATTTTAGGGGGTAGGAGCAAAGCCCACTGGGGCAGGAATTGGTGGAGGAGGGAAAGAAGAGAAGAATAGCAAAAGGCAACTACAGCTGTTACAGTAACAGGCCATTGTCACTTCTCTTGACCAGCTGCACTCCATGGCCACGCTCCTGCCCCGGCATCTTGGCAGACCAGACAGACAATGCACTCCAGCTATATATCAGCTCAGACCCCATCAGCAGAGGCAGTTTATTGTTGAAACACAAATGGAAGACACCCTCATGTGACACTACTGAATACAAAAGACATAGAAAACTCCGAAATCCACCCTGCCCAGAGAGTTTAATCTTGGCACATTACCTAATCCCCTGACTCCTCTCCCCTGCCCAAACACACACTGCACATCTACTGCTCTGTTTGCAGACTGGAACGATGGATATACTTGACATTTTTGCTAAGAGATTTAAGTTGCAGTGTTTGTTAAAGCAGGGGTTCTTAACTTTTTTCTTTCTGAACCGCCCCCCCAGCCCCTGCTATAAAAACTCCACAGCCCACCTGTGGCACAACTGGTTTTCTGCATATAAAAGCCAGGGCCAGTGTTAGGGGGTAGAAGCAGCACATTTGCCTGGGGCCCCATGCCACAGAGATTCCACCGAAGCTACATGGCTCAGGCTTTGGCTTCAGCTCCTGGTGGCAGGGCTCAGGGCCCCAAGCTTCAGCCCCATGCAGTGGGGCTTTGGCTTTCTGCCCTGGGCCCAAGTGAGTCTAACTGGCTCTGTTGGAGGACCCCCTGAAACCTGCTTGCAGCCCCCAAGGGGTCCCCAAACCCCTGGTTGAGAACCACTTTGTTAAAGGAATGGAAACCACCAGTGGAGTGGCCCACTAACAGCACGGACACTCACTTCATCAGCTGGTCAGCTCACAAGAGAAGTTTTCTTCCCACAAAGTGACCTTTGGCCAGAGAGATTCTGTAGCTATGAAGTGTTGGGAGTTCTACATGCACAGCTGGGAATTACAGAGAGATTAAGGTGTGCAGGAATATTTGACAGCTGCATGAATCTGTCTGTACAAAAATCACTGAATTCAACATGCTCATTTGCATTTTATCAATTTCCTCTGGATTCACCCTGGAGTCATGCACTGAAGGCAGGGATATTGCATCGCAGAAACAAGCTGAAGTCCTGTCACCAATAAGAAGTAATGAAGAAATCAGATGCCTGACTGTCAACTCTGGCACAGCCACACAATCTTCTCCAGGTCAGCTCCCCACCAGCCTTCTGCAGTTAGGTCAGTGTTTCGCCCTTTGTTACCTGCCAAAAGAGAGCACAGCCTGCAGTCACCAAGGGCTAGCCAGTCCGCCCACTCAGGTAAAGTTAATGAGCTCCCTACACTGGGAACTGGGTAAAAGTCATCCCTCGCAGCAAGGCTGGGAAGGGCAGAAGTCCTCTCCAGGCCAGTGTCACCAATTCACCAAGATCTCAGTTCTCTCTCCAGCCCTGTTGGCCAAAACCAATGCCCCAATGTAAGTACTGCTGGGATGCCCACCAGCGTGCAGAGGGCAGGTGCTCCAGGACTATTGTTCAGGAGAAAGGCCTGCAACACCACCCCTCGGTAACAACTAGCACAGCAGGGCTCTGTGTGGGAGTCCCACACATCCCCCCACTGTGTAAAGAGAAGATTAGCTGGCGGATGGTGGTGGGCACAGTGTTACTGCCTAGCTGGGCGGTTTTGGGGGGGAGAGCAGGGCAATACTGTCCCTGAGCTGCTAAGCATGGGCTGAGCCCGCACCGAGCTACTCGCAGGGCAACCCCTCCTCCCACGCCAGGGCTGTCCCCTAGTGTCACCTCCCCTGCTCTACCCCCTCACCCTGGCCTCGATGTACTCGATCCGTCGCTCCAGCGCGGTCAGCTTCTCGTTGAGGGTGGCGAGCCGGGAGCGGCAGGACATGTCTGCGGGAGAAGGGTCGGATCAGGGGCTGCACCGGGCTCAGGCTCCGCGGTACCCGGCCAGGACAGGTGCGCCCCCCACTCCGCCCACCGGGGAGCCCCGACCCCAGAACCCGCCCGAAGAGAGCGCGGCGGCCGGCGGGGCCAGGGTGGGGTGGAGCCGGGCCTGGGAGGATGGAGTCTAGAGCCGGGCCGGAGGGTCGAACTGGGTGGGTAGCTGGGTGGGGGCGAAGGTGGAGCCGGCCCGGACCTCACTAGGAGAGATGGGGGCTGGAGTCGGGGGGTGAAGGTGGAGCCGGCCGGGGGAAGCGGAGGGAGGAGCCCGACCGAGCCGGGCCTGAGGGAGGAGCCGAGCCGAGCGCGCACGCACCGAAGGAGTTGAGGAAATCCGCGATCTTCTTGATGGAGCTGGTGATCACTTCGATGTACTCGCGGTTGGCCCAGTCCTGGTGGATCTCGCGCTGCACCGGGTCCTCTTGCAGCGACATGGCCGCCGCCACCACCCCACACCTAGCTCCGCCCTCCGCGGCACCACCCAGCCCCCTGCCGCATTGCGCATGTGCGGGACACGGATCGCCAAGGGACACAGGATGGAGCCCCGCCCTTCGCGAGCGCGAGAAGGGGGGAGCTGCCGGAGACCCGCCTCTTTCCTGCCCCGAGCCGGGGGTGGACAGCCCGCCTGGGGCACCCCACCCTGCGAAGAGCCCAGGAGGGCGAGGTTAGCGACGGTCTCTACGCCCTACGGCCACCCCCTCTGGCCCCAGCCCCCCCCGACTCCGAGGCCACTCCGTCTACAGCCACCTCTAGCTACCCCCAGCACCCGCTACTCTCCTTATAGCCACTGCTACCCCACCCCATATAGGCACCCCTCTGACCCTCCTTATAGCCAGCACCCCCCATAGCCACACCCCTCTAACCATCACAGCCATGACTGCCCCACCCACACATCCAGGCTATGGGTACGTCTACACTACGGGATTATTCCGAATTTGCATAAACCGGTTTTGTAAAACAGAATTTATAAAATCGGGTGGAGCGCGGCCATACTAAGCACATTAAATCAGTGGTGTGCGTCCATGGTCCGTGGCTAGTGTCGATTTCTGGAGCGTTGCACTGTGGGTAGCTATTCCCTAGCTATCCCATAGTTCCCGCAGCCTCCCCCGCCCCTTGGAACTTCCGGGTTGAGATCCCAGTGCCTGATGGGGCAAAAATCATTGTCGCGGGTGGTTCTGGGTAAATGACGTCAGTCACTCCTTCGTCTGGGAAAGCAACGGCAGACAAGCATTTCGCGCCTTTTTCCCTTGGATTGCCCTGGCAGATGCCATAGCATGGCAATCATGGAGCTTGTTTTGCCGTTTGTGACTCTCACCGTATGTGTACTAGATGCCGCTCACAGAGGCGATTCAGCAGCGCTACACAGAAGCATGCTTTTGCTTTTGCATGACAGCAGAGATGGTTACTAGCCATATTGCACCATCCAAACCCTTCCATAAATTGGAACTGAGGATGATCATGGCTACCAGTCCTTTTGTACCATTTGCTGCTAGTGCCCCTGGCCAATCAGCCAGGGGCGCAAAAGCCAAGATTGGTTACTAGCCATATTGCACCTTCCATCGTTTTGTACCATTAGCTGCTGTCATAAGTGCCCCTGGCCGATCAGCCAGGGGCGCAAAAGCAAAAATTGGGAATGACTCCCTGAGTCAATCCCTCCTTTTTGGTATCTAAAAATAGAATCAGTGCTGCCTAATATAGGCAAGTGTGCTAGAGAACCACCGTATCATAGAACCAGAGAGCACAGCTGCTCTGTGTCAGAGCCTGCAGAAATTATTATCTGTATGCTATTCACAGGGGGTGCTCCTGTAACAACCCCACCTGTTGATTCCGTTCTTCCCCCAGCCTTTCTTGGCTACCGTAGCATTGTCCCCCCACTTGTGTGATGAATTAATAAAGAATGCAGGAATAAGACACACTGACTTGTTAGTGAGAAATGAGTGGAAGGCAGCCTCCAGCTGCTATGATAGTCCAGACAGGACATTAAGCAGTGTGTAGGAGAGAAGCCCAGCATCCCACTGCTAGTCCAGGGGCAACTGAATCTTTTCTTTACACATGAAGGGTGGGGGCTGATGGAGCTCAGCCCCCTGTTGCTATGATGAGGATGGTTACCAGCCATATTGCACCATCCATCCACCAGAAAAAATTAGGGCCAATAGGCTGATGACGAGGACGGTTACCAGTCCTTTTGTACCATCAGCTGAGGCTGATGATGAGGATGGATTTCCATCTTTTTGTACGATCAGCTTATGCTGATGATGAGGATGGATTTCCATCATATTGTACCATCAGCCGCCCATGGCGGGGGGGGGGAGCAAGGATGTTGGTGTTGAGTGCTGCACTATCGCGTCTATCTGCAGCATTCAGTAAAGATAGGGTGACATGTAAAAGAGTCAGAGGATTGTTTTACCTTTCGCTTCTGGGGGTGGGTGGGGGGTGGGTGAGTAGATTGCCAAGCTATGCCCTGACCCGCGGACACTGTGTTTGACCCTAGAAGCATTTGGAGCTCAGCCAAGAATGCAAATAATTTTCGGAGGCTGCAGGAACTGTGGGATAGCTTCAGTCCTCCAGTCCATGCGCATCCATTTGATTCTTTGGCTTTCCGTTACACTTGTCACGTTGCAGTGCGCTGAGTCCCTGCTATGGCGTCTGTCTGGAGATTTTTAAAAAAGGATTCTGAATTTCATCTTCTGTAACGGAGCGCTGATAGAACGGATTTGCCTGCCCTTACAGCGATCACATCCGCATGGTCCATGCGGGAGCTCTTTTTTTATTTTGATTTCGGACTGCATCGCCACCCGTGCTGATCGGAGCTCCACGCTGGGCAAACAGGAAATATTCAAAAGTTCGCGGGGCTTTTCCTGTTTACCTGACCACTGCATCCGAGTTCAGATTGCGGTCCAGAGCGGTCACTGGTGCACTGTGGGATAGCTCCCGGAGGCCAATACCGTCGATCAGCATCCACACTAACCCTAATCCGATATGTTAATACCGATACTAGCGTTACTCCTCTCGTTAGGGAGGAGTACAGAAACCGGTTTAAAGAGCCATTAAAATCGATATAAGGTGCCTCCTAGTGTGGACGGTTTTGGCGTTAAATCGGTTTTACGCTCCTAAAACCGATTTAAACGCCTAGTGTAGACCAGGCCTAAGCTCTGTAAAAGGCATGTTAGTCGGAGCTGTTAGACCCCCAGGGAGCTTTTCCCACACGGAGAGCTTTATGCTGTACCCATACAATACGCAGTCAGTGACTGATTACACATGTCCAGGGCAGGGACTTCAGTTTATTCAATGAGTTAGTAAACAAGGCTTTGGAATTAGTTGTAAATTACAAAAAACAGCCTATGACAAGCCTCCCTCTCACCATTAATAAGCACTTTATGTTCCCACTAATGAGGGCATTTGGATTGCTCTCCGATTGATTCTTCTGTCCCAATAAAGGGCCAATGCAAGAAGGTAATTCTTACTAGGGCTCCAATGGTTGGGCTGTTGAGGGAAGGTGGGTTCTGTACAAATATTTCATTGATACTGTACAAGAACAGGGAAAGTTCTTTCAGTAAATATCACTTCTCTCACTTTGGCAACTAATCCAAACTTTCAGTGCATTTCTAGACAGAAAGTCACAGAGTTTCCCCTTCAAATCCATTCCCTAGAGCAGCAGAGAAGGAAAGGAATTTATATGGAAAAGAGTTTGTTAGGGAGTATCTGGAGGCAAGAACAAATAAAAATGGTTCTAGGTCTTCCTTTTTTCAATATGTCTGGGTGCAAAACTCCCAGCCAATAAAGACTGCACAGCCAACACTAACTGGGACTAAATCCCATCTATAAAGACCTGGCTATAAGTGAACCTTCTTTACTGTTGCACAGTATTAACATCTCATCATGGGCATACAGCCTCCAACCCACAGAGCCTATTCAGCTGTGACAGGTGTGGATTATTTTGGATAATACCCAGCTTCTATGCCATGGTGAGCTAACAGAAGGCTGCAAGGTCTACTCAGAGCTATCTTCATCATCATTGTGCTCAGATCCACCCTCACTCCCTGAAATGTCACCTTCCTCCTGGAAAAGAGAAAAAATATTTATAGAACCTGCATGTAACCTTGGGGGCCTGCAGACACAGACTGCATACAAGTCCTCATAAGTGATCATTGGCAGACCAGAAATGTCAGTATTCAAACAAAAAAGGGCCCAATATTTCTCTTGTGTAGGTGTTGTCTGTACTACAGAGCTGAATGGTTTGTACTTCATCAGCCATCTTGTACATTTGTTCCACCAACCACTCAGTGCATCTATGCTGCATAGCTTTAAGAAGCCCTGAAATTTCACCCCATATCCAGTCTGCTAGCATGCCACTAGTACTCTGCTGCACTGATCTGAGCCACGAGGTGTGCTAGGACTGTATCTCTGTTTACTGCACCCCATCAGTCCATTCTCAAACATTTTTTGCCAAGCATTATAGGATTCCTCTGGTTTTGGAGAATTGTGGGAGCAGAGGTCAAACTCTCATGATTCCTTGTATCTTATAACTCACCAGCTTGCACAGCATTTCAAAGCTGTTTTAGCAACACAGTGGATACCAATGAGTGCTGAAGTGGCTGCATAGGGCTGAGAGGTGTGTGAGTGGGTGGTGGTACTGACCCAAGGAGGAGAACTGGATGTAGAAGGGAGAGTGCAAAGAATCCTGAGGGAAGTGTCTTGAGGGGAAAGAGCAGAATCTCCTGCCTGATCCTCCAAACCTGCCTATTGTGTAGCTCTGTCCTGCTGTCTCTGATCCTGGAGGACTAGGCACTGCCACACCGACTGGGATAGGGAAGTTAGCTGGCAGAGGAAGAGGTGCTGGGTGGCAACAAGAATGATTAAAGGATTAGAAGACGTGCCTTATAGTGACAGATTCAAGGAACTCATTTGAGTTAGCTTAATGAAGAGAAAGTTAAGGGTTGACTTGATCACAATCTATTAGTACCTACATGGGGAACAAATATTTAATAATAGGCTCTTCAATCTAGGAGAGAAAAGCATAACACGCTCCAATGGCTGGAAGTTGAAGCTAGGCAAATTCAGACTAGAAATAAGGTGTACATTTTTAACAGCACAGTATTCTTGCCGGCAAGTTAAGAAGTATGGGCTGGATGAATGGACTATAAAGTGGACAGAAAGCTGGCTAGATCATCGGGCTCAACGGGTAGTGATCAATGGCACCATGTCTCATGGGCAGCCGGTTTCAAGCGGAGTGCCCCAAGGGTCGGTCCTGGGGTCGGTTTTGTTCAATATCTTCATTAATGATCTGGAGGATGGCATGGACTGCACTCTCAGCAAGTTTGCTGATGACACTAAATTGAGAGGAGTGGTAGATACACTGGAGGGTAGGGATAGGATACAGAGGGACCTAGACAAATTAGAGGATTGGGCCAAAAGAAACCTGATGAGGTTCAACAAGGACAAGTGCAGAGTCCTGCACTTAGGATGGAAGAATCCCATTCACTGTTACAGACTAGGGACCGAATGGCTAAGAAGCAGTTCTTCAGAAAAAGACCTAGGGGTTACAGTGGACGAGCAGCTGGATATGGTCAACAGTGTGCCCTTGTTGCAAAGAAGGCTAATGGCATTTTGGGCTGTATAAGTAGGGGCATTGCCAGCAGATCGAGGGATGTGATCATTCCCGTCTATTCAGCATTGGTGAGGCCTCATCTGGAGTACTGTGTTCAGTTTTGGGCCCCACACTACAAGAAGGATGTGGAAAAATTGGAAAGAGTCCAGCAGAGGGCAACAAAAATGATTAGGGGGCTGGAGCACATGACTTATGAGGAGAGGCTGAGGGAACTGGGATTGTTTAGTCTGCAGAAGAGAAGAATGAGAGGGGATTTGATAGCTGCTTTCAACTATCTGAAAGGATTTTCCAAAGAGAATGGATCTAGACTGTTCTCAGTAGTAGTAGATGACAGAACAAGGAGTAATGGTCTCAAGTTGCAGTGGGGGAGGTTTAGGTTGGATATTAGGAAAAACTTTTTCACTAGGAGGGTGATGAAGCACTGGAATGGGTTACCTAGAGAGGTGGTGGAATCTCCTTCCTTAGAAGTTTTTAAGGTCAGGCTTGACAAAGCCCTGGCTGTGATGATTTAGTTGGGGACTGGTCCTGCTTTGAGCAGGTGGTTGGACTAGATGACCTCCTGAGGTCCCTTCCAACCCTGATATTCTATGATTCTATGAACAGCGAGAGTAATTCATTGTAATTGGAGTCATTCTCCATCAGTGACAATTTTAAATTCAAGATTGGCTGTTTTTTCTAAAATATCTGCTCTAGGAATTATTGTGGGTCAGTTTCCTCTATTTTCCCTGTATTTTACAGGAGGTCAGAATAGATGATCACACTGGCCATGGAATCTATGTTGTCAACAAGGTTTGGTTGGAGCTCATGCTCTGCAGCTTGGGAGGACTGCTTGAGCGTGCTGCTGGGGAGAGCCACTACAGCAGGACACCAGCAAAGGCGCAGGCCTCTCTCTTCCAGGGGTGGGAGAGAGACAGAGAAACCACTGTCCTAAGCAGCAGGATCACTCAGGGCAAAGGTGGGGAAACAGACAGAGAAAAAAAGAGAGTGTGTATGTGTAAGAAAATGGCACAAGCAGCTGGTGACTAGGAAAGGGCCCTTAAGAGGGGCTGGTGGGAGTCTGCACTCCTGCCTACAGAAGCAAATGGGTGGAGCTACCCACTAGCTGCCTCTGGAAGTGTGCTGTAGGGAACAATCCTGCCCTTACCAGCGCAGTAGGAAGAGGGATAAAATGGGGCCTAATAAGGCGTTTCCAGCTTTCGCTTCAATGACTGCCCAGGGGACACCAGTATTCTTCCCATTCCAACGGACACAAGAGGGAGCTGGAGTGTCTTTGCTTCCCAGTAGCCAGAAAAGGAAATAGGCTGGTTGATTTGGGGTCCCAGTTTTGGTTCATCTGGACTTTCTTTAGCTTAACTTCAGTCCAGGATGTACCCCCAGCCACTGCCCAGCTCATCTGAAGAAAAGCAGAGCACTCCCTATTGATTTACCTACTGTGGCACAGGGCCTTCTCATCCTACCAAGAGGCTGTGCCTCATCTTGAACTCAAAATAGCAAATGTTTAAGAAAAAACTGCATTTGGTGAGAATAGCAACAAGACTGATTGTGCTTGCAGCGTTAAGGTTATTAATTCAGTCAAGAAAAACCAAGGGCTTTGCTGTCTGCATTTTTTTAAGATAGATTTTTTTCAGTAGGCAGCAGGACTCTAATACGGTGAGGAGAAAATGCTGTCATGGAGCTGAACAAGTGAGAGAGATGGTCTCTGCTCCTGCCCTGCAGAGAGAGCAGACACAAAGGTCATCACAAGTGTAACTCAACTGAAATACCACCAGGGATGCTCAGGAACCATAAAAGCAATAGGCACTGCTGCCGTGTACAGAAATACCTCAGCAGGATCTTCTCTGGGGAGCTGGGAAACTCCCTCCCCTGGGTCATTCTCTTCAGAATCCTGAGACAGGATCTCTTCTCCCTAAAGTAAATGTGGTAAATACTTTATGAGGCAAATTCATGCATGGAGCAGCAATAGCAACCCCTGCTGGAACAGAAATGCACTGCATTTGGTTGCAAATAAGATTTCTCTGCAGAGATGAGCTGCTGCCCCCCCTCCGCCCTGCTTCACTGCAGTGGGGGTGGGGAAAGAAAATGGTGAGGCTTGGCCTCTTTTTAAAAAAAAAAAAAATGAAATGAGGTTTGGCAGTTTTGGGGCCCCCAACTGGCCCTTGTCCTTTTTGCAAGTCGAAGTGCCAGCCATCAGAAAGAAGGGAAAAGGCAAGGGGCAGTCAGGGCCCCTAAATGTCAAATATTGCAAAAATAAAAACTGTCAATTTGTTCTTGTCTCTGGATAGCATTTCTCGGTGCATAGGGCCCCAAACAAGCCTGTGCACCAGTTATTCCCCATCCCAGCTTGCAGAACAGCAGTGAAGTGGTGCACAAGGACCTCTGAATTTCATCCAAGTGAGGATCAGTAAAAAATGAATGCTCTCTCAACTTAAAGAACTAGTGCAAAAATATACAGCATCAATTCCACTAAAAATGCAGACACCCACTGATATTTCTCTGAACAAGCATGCTTGTAGTACAGGCAGTTAAACCAAAAGTAACTCTCATTTTTTAAAATGAATAGGGCCTTACGTGACTCTGGGTTCTTTCTAGTTACACTACTGTTGGTGAAGACCAGTTGCAAGGGGAAAGGCTTGTGAGAGCAGTGTCTTTCTGTCACTGACTTCAATACAAAAAACTGGCAGGAGAATATTAATGTTACAGTGAAGCACTCAGAAGTCAGTAAATACCAAAAAGTTAAGACTTCCTGTACAATCTTAACTCAAAAACACCAGGGGCAGAGTTATTACATCACAGTGTCTGAATGACTTGGTCATATACTACAGTTCTGCAAGACCGCTGTCTGTCTCAGTGCACAGCCAAGAGGGCTGGAGTAAACAGTGAATGACACAGGGGTCTACAGAACTCCTGCTTCATTCGGGGTCAAATTCTATATGCTGACATTATTGGAATTACTCTGGATTTACCCTGGTGAAACTCAGATCTGGCCCTGACTACATAAGCTAGTTGATGTTCAGTGAACGAAGCGGAGGCATGCTCACTGAACGATGAGAATAAACATATTAATATAATACACTTATAAATAATTTATTTTATTGATTGAAAACATTTACACTTAGAATTTATATTTTAGTTTTTAAGTGTATTTAAGGTGCAGTTCTACTCTGAAAAGCGACCATGCAAGAATGATTCCTTCCTATCTACAAACTGTATGAAAGGCCGATCTGCTGACTTTGATGACTAAAGTAAATGTATACTTCATCTTACTGATGATTATGATGATGTACAAGATGTAACTTGAGTCACAGTTTCCAGGCTGAATTGCAGGGCTGGACATTAGGAAACAAAATATTGTTTTCTTTGTAATCTGAGCATACGGTATTCGATCTGGAGGCAAGATACACTCAATACCTAATCATACCATTAGGTTTTTTAGAGTCACTTTTCCAAGCAGAATAATGCTTTTGTTTAATTTAATACAAACAATTATTTTTAGATGGTCAATAGCAATTTTATTGTGGGCACATCTACTCTGTTTCTGTCCTAGTAGATCATTATTTATCAGTAAATGTCAGACTCTTACCAGAAATCATCCCAACCTCAACAAGGATTTGGCATCAAAGTCAGCAGATCGGCCTCTCGTACGGTTTGCAGACAGGAAGGAATGCTTCCTAATGCATGTAGGTTCTTTTATTGTTTTTAATGTTTTCTCTGTAATGCTTTCTCCTTAGGAATAAACATGCTTGCTTGGAAAGAGCTGTATGGTAACTTCACTGTGGGAAATTACACTGTTTATAACCTCTGAGGAGAAGGCAACACAGGCATGTTTAGCCAGTCTGCCTTGCTGGGGAACTCAGTGTAGGCACAGGAGTGTGTGGCCTGGAAATATCCTGGTCAAGTGGGAGAGAGATGCGGGTCTTCAGCCAAGAGAGGCGATGGCTGGGGAGCTGGAAGCCTGAGAGTGGGTGCCCATGCTGGACCATGGAGAGGGAATACAGGTGCAATTTCCCTGAGCTGTGACAGAATCTAAAGCAAAAAAAAAAAAAGGGGGGGGGGGAGGGGGAGGGACCCACTTCACAGGACTGGCAGTGCTGTGATCCTTACCTGCAGGTCCCTGTTTTTGAGGATGCCCACCCAGAATGCTTCCTGACAGTGGTTGAAGGCCAACATGGCTTTTACTCGGTATACAAATTGCTCCAGGGACTTTTTCAACAAAGGCACGTGGTTGGTCAATCCTAAATCTTGGTGAATCTAAATATGGGACACAAACACAGTGAAATTACACCTAATTCTTGCTTAGCTTCTCCTGTTGTTTAAAATCTATGCAGTGAGGCATCTTGGTGTAAAGAAGAGATGCAAGAGCAACCAGAGATCTTGTGTGGCTGGAATAGTCCGAGGAGAATGCTGCCATCTCTAGCCCCAAACACTTTTAAGCCTGATTTATATAAAAAAGATTTTTCTTTGCAACCTTTTTTAGCCTTTTGCGCAAGAGGAGACAAAATTACTCCCCTGAGCAACCCAAAATTCCTATCCAATATGGAGAAAGGCCCAGTGAGCCCAAATGTTCCTGTCCAGCCGGTAACTCCCACACACAAATCCAACTCATTCCCCTTTAATCTGTTCAGTTCTGTGGAGGGCCCAGTTTCTGCTGGAACCCATCTACTCAGCCAGGGGCCTGTAGCAGTGATATAAAACTCTTCTGAGTAGATCACATCCTATTGTCTTTGCTCAAGGCTAGTCCTTGTTTTGCCAGACTCCTCTCAGAAGGAATCAGAGTCAGCCAGTGTCTACCATACACACATTTCCTCTCACTAAAACGTACCGTCCACCAGGTGGAGTGATGGAAGCTGCAAACTCTGCACACAGTGCTTTAGAAAGAGGGAGCACAAGATCCTAGGATTTATCTAAGAGGCTATAAATTCCTGCTCCTTGGCTGGCTGCCCTCCTAAGCTCCTCTCCCTTGGCAGTGCCCTTCCTCCCTGTCTCTCCCGTCAGACTTCCAAAGAGTCCCTACACAGCACACAGGCTCCACTGGGATTCCTGGCTCCAAGCATTCTCACATGGGTTAAAAACCTAAGGAAATTTCCTGGTAAAACATTTCACTAGGCTGGAGTTAAGCTTGTAACGGTCAGGTACTGAAGAGAATGCTGATGCTGTTATTAGTTTCCTCAAAAGAGATGCAAACATGGTATTTAAAGGCACAGTTAGGGCCATCCACTCTGCTGTTACTCTTCTTCCTCTGCTAAAATAGACCTTCCAGCACCAGGCCTTCAAGCAGAACCTGCCAGGGGCCATGGGACAGCCAGAGGAATGGGCAGTGGGATTTTCCTGGGGACAGGAACGTCAATGTACCAGATCCTGGGCAGTCAGTCAGTCTGAGGCAATTGAACCTTCTCTGCTCCTCTGCCAGCATTGGGATAGGCAGAGGAGCTCTGCGTGGGGTAGAAGTCAAGACATGGATTGGTCTCTTTGATGTGTAGTGAGGTGGAGCGGCCTCCCTCCCTACTTGAGAGCAAGGGACCACTATGGATGGGAAAATTGTCCTCTGCCCTACCTTGATCTCTCTCTGGGATGGCTGCAGAACTGATTCAGCTGAGAGCCAAGCTCTACAATGAACAGAGGGCTGGGACACCTCCTGCTGAACAAATCAGGTGAATTACTTGCTTGAAGTGGAAGCATTCCCTGCAGGAGATCCTGCTGGTTGAGCTAGTCCGTCTCCTAAGCAAGATGCCAAGCAGGTGAGATTCTGCCCAGAGGAAGAGGTTTTTTTGTCTCCTTGGCTGGAGATCTGCTTCTTGTGTCTCATCTTGTTAATGTAGGCTAGAGTTGACATCGTGATTTCTGTTTGCAATCCCTGGTCCAAATGAGACAGGAAGGCTGCTCCTCATACTTTTCCACTAGTATCTACAGAGATAACCATGTGCTGGGATCTCTTGGGCACTCCTCTCCATTGGGGAGGGAGTGAGGGGTATTCCACCATCTCAGGGAAACATGAGGCTGCAACCAAACCAATTCTGTTCTTGTAGTCACCTTCCTGCAGGCTCCGTTGAGAGAACAGATATATCAGAAGAATAAATACCAGGGAGGGAGAGGAATTATTTAAGCTCTCCAATGTGGACACAAGAACAAATGGATATAAACTGGCTATCAGGAAGTTTAGACTTGAAATTAGACAAAGGTTTCTAACCATCAGAGGAGTGAAGTTCTCGAACAGCCTTCCAAGGCTCCCCTTGTGGGGGCAAAAGACATACCTGGCTTCAAGACTAAGCTTGATAAGTTTATGGAGGGGATGGTATAATGAGATTGGTCTTTGACTATTAGCGGTAAATATGCCCAATGGCTTGTGATGAGATGTTAGATGGGGTGGGATCTGAGTTACTACAGAGAATTCTTTCCTGGGTGTCTGGCTGGTGAGTCTTGCCCACATGCTCAGGGTTTAGCTGATCGCCATATTTGGGGTCGGGAAGGAATTTTCCTCCAGGGCAGATTGGCAGAGGCCCTGGGGGGGTTTCGCCTTTCTCTGCAGCATGGGGCACGGGTCACTTGCAGAAATATTCTCTGCATCTTGACATCTTTAAACCATGATTTGAGGACTTCAATGGCTCAGACACAGGTTTGATAAAGGAGTGGGTAGGTGAGATTCTGTAGCCTGCGTTGTGCATGAGGTCAGACTAGATGATCATAATGGTCCCTTCTGACCTTAAAATCTATGATTCTATGAACAGGGAGAGCATAGAGGTCAAGCATGTTGCTATGCCCAGGGTCCTATAATGGAAGCCATAATTCCCAGTGGCTGCAGGACCTCTGAGCTTAGTCCTCCTCACGTCCTTAGCCTTTGACAGATGATGCTTTGCAGGGAGCACAATCACTTCCTCCCTACTAAAGGAAGCCCCAGATGTGCCAGTTGCTGCGATGGGTCCAGAACTCTGCTCTTCACTGGTGACAAAGCCTGAGGAGGGAAGGCATTTGTGCTACAGCATGGAGTCTCTTGTGCTGCTGATGTGCAGCTGATCAATAGCTGAGTTAAGGAGTGATCTGGATCTTTCAATGCTTGAGGGTGGCTGCTGTCACAATCAGCAGCTTGGAGGATACCTAGGAGGCTGTGCATAATGAATAAGCCTACAGTGGGAAGGAGTGGGAGAAGTAGCTAGCCTAGCTCCTGGAGTCCCAGTGCAAAACCTCATGGTGGTAGGTAATATAGTCTGCAAGCTTAATATACTAAAATCTCTGTCTAAGGCAAGGGAAGTGTCATCTGATTCATAAAGATCTACAGAATCATAATTTCAATAGTGACATCCTCTGTGGCATGGCATGGGGAACTTGCTGCCCCATCCACCTGGCTCCCAGCTTCAGGTCCTCCAGTTGGCTGAAATTTTGATAATACAACGTTGTTGGAAATGGGTCGAGTTGGGTATCATTGAAAGCTCCTTCTCCCATGAACATAATGGTACTAAACATGACAAACCTAGAACAATCCTGTAGATAGATATTGGAAAAAATGTTTAAAAATCAACGTTTTATGAAAGCATAGTTGAACAGGCATGCCAAACATGCAGCCCACGCAAGTTAAGCTGTGTCCCTTGGCTGCCAGTCTGTTTTATCCGTTAATGCTCAGAACAGGACACCTGTTTAGTTGTTTTAATGTTACAGATTTCTATAAATGGAAGGAGTGCTTCAAGCTATCCCATGCACTGCTATAGACTAGGGACCGAATGGCTGGGCAGCAGTTCTGCAGAAAAGGACCTAGGGGTTACAGTGGACGAAAAGCTGAATATGAGTCAATAGTGTGCCCTTGTTGCCAAGAAGGCTAATGGCATTTTGGGTTGTATAAGTAGAGGCATTTCCAGCAGATCGAGGGATGTGATCATTCCCCTCTATTCAGCACTGGTGAGGCCTCATTTGGAGTACTGTGTCCAGTTTTGGGCCCCACACTACAAGAAGGATGTGGATAAATTGGAGAGAGTCCAGCGGAGGGCAACAAAAATAATTAGGGGGCTGGAGCACATGACTTACGAGGAGAGGCTGAGGGAACTGAGATTGTTTAGCCTGCAGAAGAGAAGAATGAGGGGGGATTTGATAGCTACTTTCAACTACCTGAAAGGGGGTTCCAAAGAGGATGGATCTAGACTGTTCTCAGTGGTAGAAGATGACAGAACAAGGAGTAATGGTCTCAAGTTGCAGAGGGGGAGGTTTAGGTTGGACATTAGGAAAAACGTTTTCACTAGTAGAATGGTGAAGCACTGGAATGGGTTACCTAGGGAGGTGGTGGAAACTCCTTCCTTAGAGGTTTTTAAGGTCAGGCTTGACAAAGCCCTGTCTGGGATGATTTAGTTGGGTTTGATCCTGCTTTGAGCAGGGGGTTGGACTAGATGACCTCCTGAGGTCCCTTCCAACCCTGAGATTCTATGATTCTATGATTCTAAGCTGATTTGCTATCATCGGCAAAAAAGCGGTCCAGTGATATTGATTATCAGCTTTGTTTATTATGCCAAGAGTGGTAACGAGGCACTGGTTAAGACATCAGTACTGGGCCAGAAATTACTGGAATCCATCCCCAAACAGTAGACACACAGCTACATAACATACATTACATAACATAATTAATTACACTCCCAGACTAATTTATTACAAAATCCTTGTTTTTACTTTGGTCTTAATAATTTTTAGGCATCAGTGGGGAGACAAAGAATACCGACTAGCAGTTGAATCTTTGGAGAATACCACTGCGGGGGACCTGGCTAAACACAACATTTGGTGGCACCTTATGTGCTATAAGAAGGGGGCCCATAACATGAATTTGGAAGATTGGTGAGGAAGCACATTGAGCATCAGAAAAAAGTTGAAGGTGCTGGGACAAGTGCCAGCTCTGGCATGCATTTCGAGAAGAACACCTGCTTCTTCTTCAGTAAGCCAGAAGCCATCCCGTTAAGCACAGTTTCAACACTTGAGAGAGGTGTGAAACTATATGAAGCAGTCACTCTTAGAGAGAACATTGATAATACTGGATATCACACTGAGTGCTACACCAAGAATGCATGTAATATATTGTGTCAAAAGATAAAACACAACATAAGCAAATATTGATTGTACTTCTGCAAACTGAGACTCAGCTGGAGTTCATTGCTTCACAGAGCTCTAGTGCAGTGGTTCTCAAAGCTGTTCCGTTGCTTTTTCAGAGAAAGCTCCAGGCGAGCCGGGCCGGTTTGTTTACCTGCCGCGTCCGCAGGTTCGGCCGATCGCAGCTCCCACTGGCCGCAGTTCACCGCTCCAGGCCAATGGAGGCTGCGGAAAGCGGCGTGGGCCGAGGGATGTGCTGGCCGCCCTTCCTGCAGCCCCCATTGGCTTGGAGCGGTGAACCACGGCCAATGGGAGCCGCGATCGGCCGAACCTGCAGACACGGCAGGTAAATAAACTGGCCCGGCCTGCTAGGGGCTTTCCCTGAACAAGCAGCGGAACGGCTTTGAGAACCACTGCTCTAGTGGATGGGAAAGTGGTGGTGATGTCCAAAACAGAGGCTATGAGCAGAAAAATATGTGCTTTGAATGGGATTGAAGAGGAGCAAATGCTTAGCAGAAAGGCTCTTAAAGCACTTACTGAAGATGAACCACAGGATATGGATGTAGTTTTTGGCAATCCTATCCACTGAAATGAATCACAGAGCATATCCTTAAAAGCTGCAAAAGAAGTGGCACTATCAAAAGTGGAAGAAAGCACTAACTCAACAGTAATATGAAGAGACTGTTTGCAGCTGCTAAATTTTTACAGAAAAGCATTTTGTTCTGCAGTACCTGGGCATTTCAGGGATCCATAGCTGATGCCAAACCTGAAAAAAATAACAGTGTGTGATCTATAGTACTACTACTTTAAGTGGTGCTTTGGTAGTTGTAGTGACTTCAGCAGCAGCAAATATGACAGTAAGAAAGCAGAGCACAAGGCTGTTATTTTACTACAAAGCCTCATGTATGAGTGCTTGAATGAAACAGGTCTCCAACACATACACAACAACCATGAGGCATATGTATAATCTACCACTACAAGTGGCTGTTGGTTTAACAGTTCATTCCAAAACATTCAGCAAATTCCTCAAGCAGCTTTTGTACAGCAGCTTTGACTGCTCCACTTACAACTACAGAGTCCTCTGCCTTGACACTGCCACTGCAAACAGTGTTCTTTGCCTCTTGGAGCTGAATGAACATTCCCCCAAACCTCATCAAGCGTAGGTGTATATTTTGTGCTGTGGATAACTTAAACTTCCCTGAAGATACAGGAGATAGCAAAGGTACCCTTCATGCTGCTGTGATGGTCTGCTATCAGGACTGTATTAATGGGGAGCAGTCCCAGCCTCAGGTCAGAAATGTTTTCCTATCATTCAGATCATTAAATGCCACTGCACTGCCAGGTTTCCAAGCCCTTTCAAGATGTGACACCACTGGAAGGTTGGCTGGAAAGGCCAAATTATCATATTGGAAGGCACTGGATTCAGCCTCCATACACACTCTCCTCACTCTGAAGGTGCTCAGAATGGCTGAGGCAGTCGCTGATGTGGTCATAAATGCACTGGAGGCATTGATATGCCAAGTTTACTAACATTACGACACTTGCAGAGCTACGTTGGTGGATGTTTGCCAAGAAGCAGACAACAGGAGAAAAATTGCCACCAAAAAGGGGTGCACTTATACCTGCTATTAAGAGGGCAAATTATCAAGCAGTGAAATGGCTCCAGGATAATCGAGTGCATCCAAAACTACCCTTCCTTGTCAGGAATGGATTGGTCTTGGAGGATGGACTGATCACACTTGTGTGTGAAATACTGTGTGCTCCCGAATCAATTCTTCAGCTAATCAAATGCTTGCAAATGAGTGCAAAGACCAGATGCTCACCTCCTTGCAAATGTTTGGCCAGCAGCCTGCCATGTACTGAGATGTGCGAATGCGGCACTGACAAGGATCAGTGTGACCCTATGTCTAACAGTGGTGCTCTAGACGGAGACAACACTGATGAAGACTTTGATGAATAAATGTTTTCAGTCCTAAATGCCAAGTCTAACTTCCCTAGCATTACCAAAGAGCAGTGTCTTTTTTATGTAAGCCATGTATCCCTGTGTTAAAGTATAATTAAACAACTGCTGATTTTTAAACCTTTTCATGAATATATATCTATAGAATTGTTCTAGGTTTGTCATGTTTGGTACTATTGTGTTTGTGGGAGAAAGGGCTTTTGAGTGATACCCAACTCAGCCCATTTCTGACGACATTGTATCAGCAACATTTCTACCAACTGGAGAACCTGGAGCTGGGGAGGGCTGTTGGGGAGAATGAGTCCCATTTGCCAGGCCACAGAGGATGAGACCATTGAATTTATGATTCTGTAGATTTTTATAAATCAAATGACCCTCCCTTACCTTTATATCATTAACTTGCCCACGGAACAGCATACTCTCCCAGACTAATGGGCCTTGACAACAGAGGAGACCGAGCAGATGAGTAAACCTGGGAAGTATATTCTCTGGGACAGCTACAAGGGAGTGCAGAACAATTTGTAGGCATCCATCTGTGCTTATTGAACCCAGAGCAGCATTGCTGTTGGGACACTTCAACCATGACGGGACCTTTATCTTGGTCACATTCCTGTGAAGAGGAGTCCTGTGTGGGACCCCTGGGGACAGACACCATTTGAGCAGGCAGTGGTGACAGACACACACAGAAATCAACACTGATTAGTAAGGCCTTGCAAATACAAGAGCTAGTGTAGACTCTAGAGTCTCCCTTACCTTTGAATGGCCACACATGTGATGAAGTTGTCTGGTGCTCAGCTGTAAAGTTTTCAGCAAACTCTGCACGTCTTCCTGTAATGAAAAGGATCCCTGAGTCTCTGGTACTGAATTTTCAAATCTATAAGAATTTACTACCCATCACAAAGGATAACTTGGAAGCAAGAATATCAGCTCTCCTATTCATCCTACCAGTGCTGCAGAGATAATAAAGACATACACTCTGCCCACTCCACAGAAAATACCCAACAAGTTAAGACACGGTAGCCATAAGGGAGTTGAACTCTGTGCATAGTCTCATAACCAACAAGAGAATGTGCTCACCAGACATATCATGGGCACCACTCTTCCACAGCTCTGCAAAACAGCCAAGTAAAGCCAGACATTTTGAGCTGAATCTGTTCTCTATTCTCTAGCAGAGAACCCAGCACCTATAGGATCAATGTGCCTTGGGGGCGGAGAAATCACTTTTCACAAGCAGCTTTACCCACTGGCTGAAATGCCATTGCAGTCACAGAGCAGCCAGCCCCACATTGCAGCCCAGGCAGCAATAACATGTAGTCTGTAATGCCCCCACCAAGCTCAGAGACTGAGACCAACATCTTCAAAAGTTTGGGTAGCCACAAGTAGCAATTTGGGGCCTGTCTAGAGATTCTAGTGGGGACTGTGCACCCTAAGGATCTTCAAAGCTGGCATCTGAGCACACTCACACTGTCCAAGTGCTCTGGGGCTTGAGCTCTTCAGATATAGCAGCCTAGGAGAGAGCAAAGAGAGAGCACACTCCTGCCTCCAGAAGCAAGGGAGCAGAGCTTCCTAGTTCTCTGCAGCCTGGGAGGACACTCCAGGAGAAGCGTTTAATCAGGCACAGACAGGCTGATGTCAGATGAGTCTGGTTCGTTAGCACTTACCACAAACGTGCACCCTCCTTCCAGAGACTGCTGAGAGACTGGCAACTGAGACATCACATCCAGCATGGCCACAGAAGCCCCTGGAAATGTCAATTTTTTGGTGCCCAAATGATTTTTTTTATATGCATCTGGGTTTCGTCTCAGCCCCAGTCATGATACCTTGAAAGCCTCAAATTCTAGGCAACTATGGAACTGTCAACATACTTTCTCCAGTGCGCCAGACAGTCATGGTGCAGACCGCAGCATGTGAACTACTCATTTTCAGCCAAACTCTCAACTACTCTGAGGCACTCTCCTAGTTCAGCAAGAATTTCCAGCAAGGGGTGGCCAACCCTCTGCCATGCTGGGTACGACCCAATGGTCTTAGGGCATCAGCACACCACTAAACCCCACAGTCACAGTCTGGGGATGGAGGCAAGAGAGAGGAGCAGCAGCAGGCAGGAGGTCTGCTGCCAGCACCCTAAGGCCAGTGGCCTAATGATCTCCCCCCAGCAGAGCTGCTTAGTGATGCTGCTTGATGTGGTACAGAAGGAACCAGCCAGGACTGATTGAGGAAATGCTGGTTGTGGCTCTGCTGTTAGGTTGCTTTGGTGCCAAAACACTGCAAGCTCCAGCTGTTCCTGTGCTCTGCACATGTGGTGTCCCAGCAATCAGTTTCCAGGCCAGAGGATTCTGTGTGTGTGAAAAAAGATCTGGCCTGGAGATTACTTTCCACCTAGCAGACATAGGCCAAGCGACAGAGATCCATGCCATGAAATTTGTGACCTCCAGCTTCTAATAACTCCACCTGGCACAGACCACAAAAAGCCACCTACTGACCTACCAACATCACTCTGCTACCGTATCAGCCTGCATGTATGTCTCCTAGCCCATCATTTGATCTAATGGGCTGGAGGACATGACATAGGTCACCTCAAAACTGCCTATTGAGTGTATATATCCATCACTTGTAAGCAAAGTTCACAAATGAGGGGCTTGCTTTAACCCCAGTTGTATTTAGATGACTACACAGCTGAAGTGATGAAGATGGCTCTTCTCAAGTCTGCACTGGCCAGGAGGCTCCAAACATTATTTTCGGATGTAGACTATGTAAGCATGATCCATGCTTTTGTCCTCTCAAGACTGGACTACTGCAATGCACTCAAGAAGCCGGCTGCTGCATTCTGCTCTTACTTCAGCTTCCAAATGGATTTCAGGCAAGTCTCTGTGCCTCTGAAATTCTTACCCTGTGTTTTTTAAAGCTATAATCCAAGAGAGGCATGGCAAGCTTCAGGAAGGCTTCCACAAAGAGGCGGCCATACTGTGAATGCAGAAAGATGATAAATAAATACATCTCACACTTTTTCTTATTGCATTTGGCTATTCCACCAACCAAACTTTAAATTAATCTTTGAGTGAGCCAAGGGCAATTCCACATTAGCAAGGAGTTCAGGTAAACAGGAAATGGTTCCTCTCTTTTAGGGCAATCTCTTCTAAAGGACCATCACAGCTCTCTCCTACTTAAGGGCTAGATTTGGATCTCCATTTCCTGTGAGGAGTCGCACTGAAATCCAACTGCAACCAAATCTGGTAGCTTTAGAGGCAGGGACATTTCCTTTTGCTAGTGATTAAAGTTCCTGTCATGCATGGGGCTATATCATATCACTAGGAATACAAAATGGAACAATAAGTAGTACACAGCAATGAAGCAGCCAGTCTATGAGGTCCCAGCTGGAAAGGGAAGGGCAATGGAGGGACACACACTGTTGCCTTCTGGGCTCAGCGTGAAAACTGCCTGCGGCTGTTCTGTGAGCCCTTGCTGTAGTTATGTGTGAGGGATTCTACAGGCAGCAGAGGCCAGGGAAGTACTAGCAGTGGAGCTCCAATGGAGTCATGCTCTTAGGCAGTCTGGGCACGAATGAGGGCAGAGAGCCAGTGCATTTGGGCATGAGATAGGGGCAGATCTGCTGCCTGACCTAATAGAGAAGAGGAGCTCTCTAACTGCTCCCCACCCCACCGAGGGAACAATTCCTGAAGGACCACAATCAGGCTGCCATTTTCTGCAAACTTGAGTTCTCACTTACCTTCAGGCAAACGCTGAGCACGGGCCTGCTGTCAAACACCTGCTCGGAGAGAATGAGAGAGCCAGGTTAGCCCCACCGGGATGGGGGAAGGAACAGTGGGACCAAGAGCAAGCAGGTAAGAACTAGCACTTAGCTGATGGTACCCCCAGTGTTAGGGGTAGCAGTGGGAAGCCAGGCTCAGCTGGAACCATTCCCCAATCTAAGTGGTGGGGGAGGGGAGGTCTTGTGTGAATAGTGTGGGGAGCTGGATGCATATCCATGTGGATAGGAAAGAGCGGGGTGTACAAGGTACTGTGAATGTGTAGGGGGTACATCAGTGTGGCAGAAAAGAGGAAGAGAGAATGATATTGTAACCGAACCTAAATAAACTAAATCGTCATTGGATGAAAAGTGCTGTCCAAGGGTCAGAAACTGGCTAGGAAATGAAGAGTTTCAGTGGTCAGTTTTCATCATGGTGAAAAGGTTAACATCAGGAGTCCCAAGTTATGGTGCTAAGAAGGACTTTAATAATCTACAAACGGAGGGGAGTAGGGAGGTGGTGACGTTGGCAGATGACAAAATTATTTAGGCAAGTCTGCAGTTCCTCAGTTTTCTCCAGTCCTGAGACACCTAACCCAGCTAGGGGACTGGGCAACAGAACAACATACACAATTCAGTATTGACAAGTTCAAAGAAATGCACTTTGGAAGGAATAATTTTAAACTACTCATATACCTTGCAGGATTCTAAATTAACCGCATTCATTCTGCTCAATGTGCAACTGCAATCAAAAATCAAACAAAATGTTGGGATGCATAAGGAATGGGACAGAGAATGACTGGTAAGCTTGCAAAGGTTGTAAACTCAACAGTATTTCTGTGTCTGTCTATAACACAATAACTTCTGAATGATGCATTGGCTCAAAATTCCAGGGAACGTTTTAGGAGTCAATGACCAGAACCCTACTGATTTGGGGGAAAACTATAAGGGGAAAAATGGAGGAACCCCTGGCATTTGTTTAGCACAGCCACAGCTTCAATTCTCCATCAAACAACTAATTGATGGTACGCACTAACACCAATACCTTTACTCACCCTCCCAATACAGTTCAACATGTTGAAACACTGACAATTTTATCTCCCAGGCAAGTAACAGTATTGGTGAGGAAGGGGACATGAGGGGACTGGGAGCGTGCACACACAGCCCCTGGCATGGGGGAGAGAATGGGGGAGACGGAATAGGAGCAGACAGAATCTCTGGCAGAGACGGAGACTGGGGAACCCTGGTATGGGGTAATGGGGGAAACACAGAGTGCCTGCCATGGGCGGGCAAGGAGGAAATGGAGGACATGGAGGGAATGGGGGAATGCGCGTGCACATAGGGCATCTGGCATGAGGAAGAATGGGGGACTGTTGAAGAAGGGAATGGGGAGCAACAAACCTCTGGCATGGGATGAGTGGGAAATATGGGATGCACAGAACTCTTGGCAGGAGGGAAATTAGGGGGAGTTGCAGGTAATGTCTGTAATAGAAGGGATGGGAGGTTGGCACACTGGAGCTTGTGGAGGGGAATGGAGGAAAGCAAGGAGCCCCTGGGGTGTGCAATGCACTCGGCTCACACTACAAAGTGAACGAACACTCAAACAGAAAATATAACACCAGAATTCTATAAACCAATGGTATATCCTCCTCTAGGATGCTAGTTCTGGTCACCCCGTCTCAGAACAGAGATAGCAGAATGGGGTTCACAGACAGGCAACAAGAATGATTGGGCAGTATGGAAAGAATTCTCATATACAGAGAGACTGAAAAGGTATATTGACTGAGTACATGTCACCTCAGGACAGGATACAGAGGTAAAGTTTCTAGACACCATGGATCACATGACATCTGTTAAGTACATCAGAAGCAGGAAGCCGGCCAAACAGTCAGTGGGGCGATCGAGGTGGTAAAGGAGCACTCAAGGAAGATAAGGCCATTGCAGTAAAGCTACATGAATTCTTTGCATCAGTCTTCACTGCAGCGAATGAGAGGGAGGTTCCCACACCAGAGCCATTCTTTTTTAGGTGACAAATCTGAGGAATTGCAGAACTAATAAGTGTGCTATGTAACCTATCACTTAAATCAGCTTCTGTACCAGATGACTGAAGGGTAGCTAATGAGACACCAATTTTTTGAAAAGGCTCCGGAGGTGATCCTGGCAATTACAGGCCCATAAGACTAATTTAAGTACCAGGCAAATTCGTTGAAAATATAGTAAAGAACAGAATTATGAGACATAGATTAACACAATTTGTTGGGGAAGAGTCAACACAGCTTTTGTAAAGGGAAATCATGCCTCACCAATCTATCAGAACACTTTAGGGGGGGGTCAACAAAGAAGTGGACAAGGGTGATCCAGTGGATACAGTTGTACTTGGACTTTCAGAAATCCTTTGACAAGGTCTCTCACCAAAGTCTCTTAAGCAAAGTAAGTAGTCATGGGATAAGACAGAAGATGTCTCATGGATAAGTAACTGGTTAAAAGACAGGAAACAAAGGATAGGATTAAATTATCAGTTTTCAGAATGAAAAGAAGTAAATAATAGTGTCCCCCAAAGATCTGTACTGGGGCCAGTGGTGTTCAACATATTCATAAATGATCTGGAAAAAGGGTAAATAGTGACGTACCAAAATTTGAAGACAATACAAAATTGCTCAAGATAGTTAAGTCCAAAGCAGACTGTGAAGAGTTACAAAGGGATCTCCAAAAACCAAGTTGACTGGGAAACAAAATGGCAGATGAAATTCAATGTTGATAAATGCAAAGCAATGCACTTTGGAAAACATAATTCCAACTATACATAGAATCATAAAAGATTAGGGTTGGAAGAGACTTCAGGAGGTCATCTAGTCCAGTGATTCTCAAACTTTTGTACTGGTGACCCCTTTCACAGAGCAAGCCTCTGAGTGTGACCACCATTTATAAATTAAAAACACTTTTAAATATATTTAACACCATTATTAATGCTGGAGGCAAAGCAGGGTTTGGTGTGAAGGATGACAGCTCGCGACCCCCCACGTAATAACCTCACGACCCCCTGGGGGGTCTCCACCCCCAGTCTGAGAACCCCTGATCTAGTCCAACCCTCTGCTCAAAGCAGGATCAATCCCCAACTAAATCATCCCAGACAGGGCTTTGTCAAGCCAGGCTTTAAAAACCTCTAAGAACGCCAATTCCACCACCTCCCCAGGTAACCCATTCCAGTGCTTCACCACCCTCCTAATGAAATAGTTTTTCCTAATATCCAACCTAAACCTCCCCAACTGCAATTGAGACCATTGCTCCTTGTTCTATCATCTGCCACCACTGAGAACAGCCTGGCTCCATCCTCCTTGGAACCCGCCTTCAGGTAGTTGAAGGCTGCTATCAAATTCCGCCTCACTCTTCTTTTCTGCAGACTAAATAAGCCCAGTTCCCTCAGCCTCTTCTTATAAGTCATGTGCCTCAGCCTCCTAATCATTTTTGTTGCCCTCCACTGTATTCCCTCCAATTTGTCCACATCCTTTCTGTACTGGGGGGCCCAAAACTGGACGCAATACTCCAGATGTGGCCTCACCAGTGCCAAATAGAGGTGAATAATCACTTCCCTAGATTTCCTGGCAATGCTCCTACTAATGCAGCACAATATGCCGTTAGCCTTCTTGGCAACAAGGGCACACTGTTGACTCATATCCAGCTTCTCATCCACTGTAATCCTCAGGTCCTTTTCTGCAGAACTGTTGCTTAGCCAGTCAGCCCCCAGCCTGTAGCAGTTCATGGTCTTCTCCCGTCCTAATTGCAGGATTCTGCATTTGTCCTTGTTGAACCTCATCAGATTTCTTTCAGCTCAATCCTCCAATTTGTCTACCCTCCAGCGTACCTACCTCTCCCCCCAGCTTAGTGTGATCCATGAACTTGCTGAGGGTGCAATCCATCCCATCATCCAGATCATGAATGAAGATGTTGAACAGAACTGGCCCCAGGACAGACCCCTGAGACATTTCGCTGGATACCAGCTGCCAACTAGACATCGAGCGGTTGATCACTACCCATTGAGCCTGATGATCTAGCCAGCTTTCTATCCACCTTATAGTCCAATACATCCAATCCATGCTTTTTTAAATTGCTTTTTTAAATGTGATCCTTCACATCACTTGCTAGCTGCAACTCCAATTGTGCTTTGGCCTTCCTGATTACAACCCTGCATGCTCGAGCAATATTTTTATACTCCTCCCTAGTCATCTGTCCAAGTTTCCACTTTTTGTAAACTTCCTTTTAGTGTTTAAGCTCAAAGATTTCTCTGTTAAGCCAAACTGGTCGCCTGACATATTTGTTATTCTTTCTGCACATGGTTTGTTCCTGCAACCTCAATTAGGCTTCTTTAAAATACAGCCAGCTCTCCTGGACTCCTTTCCCCCTCATATTAGCCTCCCAGGAGATCCCATTCATCAGTTCCCTAGGGAAGTAAAAGTCTGCTTTTCTGAAGTTCAGAGTCCATATTCTGCTGCTCTCCTTTCTTCCTTTTGTCAGGATCTTGAACTCGACCATCTCATGGTCACTGCTGCCCAGGTTGCCACCCACTTCTACTTCCCCTAACAATTCTTCTCTGTTTGTGAGCAGCAGATCAAGAGGAGCATGGCCCCTAGTTGGTTCCTCCAGCATTTGCACCAGGAAGTTGTCCCCAACACTCTCCAAAAACTTCCTGGATTGTCTGTGCACTGCTGTATTGCTCTCCCAGCAGATGTCAGGGTGATTGAGGTCCCCCATGAGAATCAGGATCTGTGATCTGGAAACATCCGTTAGTTGTCCAAAGAAAACCTCGTCTACCTCATCCTCCTGGTCTGGTGGTCTAAAGCAGTCGCCCACCACAACATCGCCTTTGTTGCTCTCGCCTCAAAACTTAACCCAAAGACTCTCAACAGGCTTTTCTCCAGTTTCATACTGGAGCTCTGAATAATCATACTGCTCTCTTACATACAGTGCAACTCCTCCATCTTTTCTCCCCCGCTTGTCCTTCCTGAACAGTTTATAGCCATCCATCACATTGTTCCAGTCATGTGAGTTACCCCACCAAGTCTCTTTTATTCCAATCACATTATAGTTTCTTGAATGTGCCAGGACTTCCAGTTCTTCCAGTTTGTTTCCCAGGCTTCTTGCGTTCGTGTACAGGCACTGAAGATAACCAGCCGATTGCCTTACTTTCTCAGTATGAATCAGGATGCCTCCCCGGTTGCACCATCCTCCTTGTGTTTCCTCCCAGTATCCCACTTCCCCACGTACCTCAGGGCTTAGAATTCCATTCCCTGGTGAACCTAGTTTAAAGCTCTCCTCACTAAGTTAGCAAGCCTGTCTGCGAAGATGCTCTTCCCTCTCTTTGTTAGGTGGATCCCATCTCTCCCTAGCAATCCTTTTTCCTGGAACAACGTCCCATAGTTGAAGAATCCAAAGCCCTCTCTCCGACACCACCTGTTACACCTGTAACACTTTTGACTGACATTTAGCTCTAACATACAAAATGATTGGATCTAAATTAGCTGTTACTGCTCAGTGGAGTCATTGAATAGTTCTTTGAAAACACGTGCTCAATGTGCAGTAGCAAGCAAAAAACCTAACAGAATGTTAGGAATCATCAGGAAAGGATAGATAGTAAGAAAGAAAATGTTATAATTCTACTATATATCCATGGTACCCCCACATGGTACGCCCACATCTTGAATACTGTGCACTGTTCTGGTCACCCTATCTCAAAAAAGATATATTAGAATTGGAAAAGGTACAGAGAAGGGCAACAAAAATTATTAGGGGGATAGAACAGCTTCTGTATGAGGAGAGATTAAAAAGACTGGGACTTTTCAGCTTGGAAAAGTGTTGACTAAGAGGATATGATAGAAGTCTATAAAATCATGAATGGTGTGGAGAAAGCGAATAAGGAAGTGTTATTTACTCTTTCACATAACCCAAGAACCAAAGGTCACCCAACAAAATTAATAAGCAGTAGGTTTAAAATAAACAAAAGGAAGTACTTCTTTGCACAATGCACAGTTAATCTATGGAACCTGCTGCCAGAGGATGTTGTGAAGATCAAAACTATAACAGATTAAAAAAGAATGTGATAAGTTCCTGCAGAATAGGTCCATCAATGGCTATTAACCAAGATAGTATGGGATGCAACCACATGCTTTGGGTGTTCCTAGCCTCTGACTGTCAGAAGTTGGGAGTGGACGACAGAGGATGGATCACTCAAAAATTGCCTGTTCTATTCATTCTCTCTGAAGCACCTGGCATTGGCCACTATTAAAAGACAGGATACTAGATAGATGAACCATTGGTATGACACAATAAAGCAGTTCTTATGTTACTGAAGCCAAGAGCTCATAGGGTTTAAAGAAGGATTGAACATTGCTGTGGATAACAAAAATAGAGTTAAAGTAGGAAGTACTAAAAAACAAGAGTTTTGGAAGGAACTAAACCCACTTGTTTCATGCACCAGCCTCTATCTAAGAAGGTTAGTGTGACAGCTATGGCAATTTCCTGCACTATCTTTGGGAGATCTTACTGTATTAAGTTTGTGTGTCATTGTGGGCCACAGACTGTATGTAATTCCTTGGGGGAGAGTTAGCACAGTCCTTCAGGAATTAAGAACTGAGGAGGTTGTGAAGGCTAGGACTATAACAATGTTTAAAAGGGGACTGGATAAATTCATGGTGGCTAAGTCCATAAATGGCTATTAGCTAGGATGGGTAAGAATGGTGTCCCTAGCCTCTGTTCGTCAGAGGATGGAGATGGATGGCAGGAGAAAGATCACTTGATCATTGCCTGTTAGGTTCACTCCCTCTGGGGCACCTGGCATTGGCCACTGTCGGTAGACAGATACTGGGCTAGATGGACCTTTGGTCTGACCCGGTACGGCTGTTCTTATGTTCTTATAAGAACAGTGGTGTGCGATAAGGCAAATTCACTCAGGCTGTACCACCACCAGAGAGGTACCACCACCTGTAGACGCTCACATATACTGGTTCAAACTGGGTTCCCCACAGACAGTGAAAGGACTTTTGGATAAATAGCCTTAGTTTAAACTGACTCAGGATCTTCCTTCTGATCTAACAGACAAGACCATCTGTCCCAGTGGGCCCCAATCCCTTCTGGAAAGATGTGACCCTAAGAACCCCTCAAATCCAACTGGCAAAGGGTTCACTGTTCTGTCAGCAACTCCTAGCAAGCCTGACAAACTCACTACACATAACACACTGCTGTCATAGTATTTATCTATAAAGAATGTCATGTGATGTATCAAATGAAAGCCAGTGACACACTGGTCAATAATACCATTGCTAAGTATATGCACTAACACTATATTTGGCATTATGTATATCTACTGATGTTGTGCTTTGAAGTCTGTAATCAAAGAAGTGGAGAAACAGATTTCTTCCAGACACAAGAGAAGGTAGTTATCTCTCTGTCATATGTAAATTAAGTAGGGCTGTCAAGCAATCATAAAAATTAATTGCGATTAATCACACTAGTAAACAATATTAGAATATCATTTATTTAAATATTTTTGGATATTTTCTACATTTTCAAATATATTGATTTCAATTACAAGACAGAATACAAAGTGTACAGTGCTCACTTTATATTTACATTTGATTACAAGTATTCACTGTAAAAAAACCAAAAAGAAATAGTATTTTTCAATTCACCTCATACAAGTACTGTAATGCTATCTCTTTATCATGAAAATTGAACTCACAAATGTAGAATTATGTACAATAAAAACCGCATTAAAAATAAAAATGCAAAATTTTAGAGCCTGAAAGTCCACTCAGTCCTACTTCTTGCTCAGCCAATTGCTCAAACAAGTTTGTTTACATTTGTAGGAGATAATGCTGCCTGCTTCTTGTTTACAATGTCACCTGAAAGTGAGAACAGGCATTCTCATGGCACTATTGTAGCTGGCGTCGCAAGATATTTATGTGCCAGATGCGCTAAAGATTCATATGTCCCTTCATGCTTCAACCACCATTCCAGAGGACATGCGTCCATGCTGATGATGGGTTCTGCTTGATAACAATCTAAAGCAGTGTGGACCGATGCATGTTCATTTTCATTACCTGAGTCAGATGCCACCAGCAGAAGGTTGATTTTCTTTTTTGGTGGTTTGGGTTCTGTAGTTTCCACATCGGAGTGTTGTTCTTTTAAGACTTCTGAAAGCATGCTCCACACCTCGTCCCTCTCATGGTACATCTACACTACGGGATTATTCCGATTTTACATAAACCGGTTTAGTAAAACAGATTGTATAAAGTCGAGTGCACGCGGCCACACCTAGCACATTAATTCGGTGGTGTGCATCCATGGTCCGAGGCTAGCATCGATTTCTGGAGCGTTGCACTGTGGGTAGCTATTCCGTAGCTATCCCATAGTTCCCGCAGTCTCCCCCGCCCCTTGGAATTCTGGGTTGAGATCCCAGTGCCTGATGGAGCAAAAATAATTGTCGCGGGTGGTTCTGGGTAAATGTCGTCAGTCACTCCTTCCTCTGGGAAAGCAACGGCAGACAATCATTTCACGCCCTTTTTCCCTGGATTGCCCTGGCAGACGCCATAGCATGGCAACCATGGAGCCTGTTTTGCCTTTTGTCACTGTCACCGTATGTGTACTAGATGCCGCTGACAGAGGCGATTCAGCAGCGCTACACAGCAGCATTCATTTCCTTTTGCATGATAGTAGAGAAGGTTATCAGCCGTTCTGTACCGTCTGCTGCCATTGTAAATTGGCAATGAGATGACGGTTACCAGTCCTTCTGTACTGTACTGTCTGCTGCTGTCATGGGTGCCCCTGGCTGAGGTCAGCCGGGGGCGCAAAAGACAAAAATGGGAATGACTCCCCGAGTCAATCCCTCCTTTATGGTATCTAAAAATAGAATCAGTGCTGCCTAGAATATGGGGCAAGTGTACTAGAGAACCAGTGTATCAGAGAACCAGAGATCACAGCCGCTCCGTGTCAGATCCCACAGAAATGATGAGCTGCATGCCATTCACAGGGGGTGCCCCTGCAACAACCCCACCTGTTGATTCCCTCCTCCCCCAGCTTCCTGGGCTACCATTGCAGTGTCCCCCCATTTGTGTGATGAAGTATTAAAGAATGCAGGAATAAGAAACAGTGACTTGTTAGTGAGATAAAATGAGGGGAAGGCAGCCTCCAGCTGCTATGATAGTCCAGACAGGACATTAAGCTGTGTGGGACAGTACAGAATCTTTTCTTTACACATGAAGGGCGGGGGCTGATGGAGCTCAGCCCCCTGTTGCTATGATGAAGACGGTTACCAGCCGTTCTGTACCATCTACTGGGAATGACCGGGAGGCCAGCCAGAAGCACTCATGGGCTGATGATGAGGACGGATACCAGTCCTTCTAGACTGTACCATCTGCCACAAGGCTGATGATGACAATGGATATCAGACATATTGTACCATCAGCCACCAAGGAGGGGGGGCCGAGGATGCTGCAGTTCAGTGCCGCAGCATCGCGTCTACCAGCAGCATTCAGTAGACATAGGGTGACATTTAAAAGAGTCAAGAGACGATTTTTTTCCCTTTTCCGTCTGGGGGTGGGTGGGTGGGGTAAATTGACGAGCTATGCCCTGAACCACCCCGGACAATGTGTTTGACCCTACAGGCATTGGGAACTCAGCCAAGAATGCAAATGCTTTTCGGAGACTGCAGGAACTGTGGGATAGCTTGAGTCCTCAGTCCCCCCTCCCTCCCTCCATGAGCGTCCATTTGATTCTTTGGCTTTCCGTTACGCTTGTCACGCAGCAGTGCGCTGAGTCCCTGCTATGGCGTCTGTGTGGAGATTTTTTTAAAAATGATTTGGAATTTCGTCTTCTGTAACGGAGCTCTGATCGAACAGATTTGTCTGCCCATACAGCGATCACATCCGTACGGTCCATGCTGGAGCTCTTTTTGGATTTGGGACTGCATCGCCACCCGTGCTGATCGGAGCTTCACGCTGGGCAAACAGGAAATGATATTCAAAAGTTCGCGGGGCTTTTCCTGTCTACCTGGCCACTGCATCCGAGTTCAGATTGCTGTCCAGAGCGGTCACAGTGGTGCACTGTGGGATACTGCCCGGAGGCCAATACCGTCGATTTGCGGCCACACTAACCCTAATCCGATATGGTAATACCGATATTAGCACTACTCCTCTCGTTGGGGAGGAGTACAGAAACCGGTTTAAAGAGACCTTTATATCGATATAAAGGGCCTCTTAGTGTGGACGGGTGCGGCATTAAATCGGTTTAACGCTCCTAAAATCGGTTTAAACACATAGTGTAGACCAGGTCTCAGATTTTGGAAAGCACTTCAGATTCTTAAACCTTGAGGGAGTCGAGTGCTGTAGCTATCTTCAGAAATCTCACATTGGAACCTTCTTTGCATTTTGTCAACTCTGTTGTGAAAGTGTTCTTAAAATGAATAACATGTGCTGGGTCATCATCCGAGACTGCTATGACATGAAATACATGACAGAATGAGGGTAAAACAGAGCAGGGGACATACAATTCTCCCCCCAAGGAATTCAGTCACAAATTTAATTAACATTTTTTTTTAAACGAGCATCATCAGCATGGAAGCACGTCCTCTGGAATGGTGGCCGAACTATAAAGGGGCATACGAATGTTTAGCATAACTGGTAGGTATGTAATGCCAGCTGTAGGGCCATGTGAACCCTGTTTTTCACTTTCAGGTGACATTGTAAATAAGAAGCGGGCAGCATTATTGCCTATAAATGTAAACAAATGTATTTGTCTTAGCAATTGGCTGAACAAGAAGTAGGTCTGAGTGGACTTGTAGACTCTGAAGTTTTACATTGGGTTTTTTTGAGTGCTGCAAAATCCTACCTTAACGCCTCAAAGTGGCACAGCAGTGATCCTGGCTTGTCTGACAGCGAGGATAGCGGAGTGTATTCTTAAGTAGGTTCAACCATGCTATTAAGGTGTCAGACTACCAACTCAGGGAGAGGACAGATGTCCTCCTTCTTGAGGTTGGGTGCTAGCTAAGTTGAGGAGGTAAACGTGCCACTGACAGCATAGCCAGCAGATGGATGAAGAAATGGATTAAACAACAGGAATAAATGGGCCCCAACTCCTTGTGCGCTCCTCGATCTGTTCTACGACGGTGGTGGGGAATTCAGTCGATGAGAGGCTATTAAGAATCTCAGGAGCCAGAAAAAGGACTGCCCTCTCAGTGTGCACCTATAACTGCAGGACACTGATGAGAGACGATTCGATCAACCATCTAATGGAGGAGAAGGCAAGCACAGCCTGCAACATCCTTGGTCTCTGCGAAACACGACTAAGAAAGGAGATGGAAGTGAAGTGGAGAGATTAAAGTACCATAATGTTGGGAAAAGGAGAAGGTTTGAGAACTGCTGGAGGAATCGGCTTCATCGTCAACAAGGAATGGTCTTCAAAAATCATCTCCTGCAAGTTCAAGTCATCATGCATTGGAATGATGCACCTCCAACTGAACAAGAACAGCACCCTCAAGATTATTCAGATCTATGCTCACACAAGCACAAGCGAAGATGATGATATGGAAGAATTCTATCAGGAGCTCAAGGATACCCTCGCTCAAAAATCCAGATATACGATCACGATGGGAGATTTCAACGCCAAAGTTGGAAGAGGGAAAGAAGGTGAAAAGTTCATTGGAAGGTATGGCATCAGTGAATGGAATCCACGAGAAGAGCAACTGGCAACTCTGGCGGAGACTAAATAAATGTTCATTGGTAACACCTGGTTTAAGAAGAAGGCCAAGAGAAGGTGGACATGGATCGCACCCAATCTGAAGAACAAGAGCAAGATTTGCTATATTCTGCTCGATAAGCGGTGCATTGTACAAGACTTCTCAGTAGTACCATCATTTAACACCGGTAGTGACCATCGCTTGCTCAGAGCACGGCTCAACTTAAATGAAACGATGGAGAAGAGAGCACTACAGATGGCAAATCAGATGGCAGAGACAGCAGCCAAAAATATTCGATGACGCAATCTTGAAGTGAACATTTCCAAGGAAGACTGGAGTCTTAAACTGCAATGAGGATTATAAAAACTTCACTGATAAACTGAGGCAATGCATGAAATTAGCCGAGAAAGAAAGACTGAAAAGGGCGAAGAGAAGAATCTCAGAGGAAACGCAGAACTTGCTAGAGAAGCAGAGGAATATGAAGCGAAATGATGGTGACAAACTTGAGTACTCCCTGCTCTGCAAGTTGATAAGAAGAAGACTAAAGGAGGACTTCGAGAAGTACCAAAATGAAAGGCTCTTAAAGACGGCTGAAGATCACAGAAGCCTCAAAAAATGCAAAAGGAAATTGACAGTGTGCAGGTCGACAATAATGGCACTGAAGAACTGGAAGGAAAACTAGTAATTGACAGAACAGGGATGGAAGCAGTCTGCAAAGATTTCTACACCGAACTGTTCTCAGATAAATGTCCCAGTACCAACACTGCAACAGACAAAGAGCATTTACTACCAGTCCTTGTCAGCGAAGTTCAATATGCAGTTCACCAAATAAAGGAAGGAAAAGCCCCAAGGTAAAGATGAACTGACAATTGAAATGATAAGAGCTGGAGGCCAAGATCTCTGGGAAACCCTTGCTCAGAGGTTTAGCCATTACTTGGAAATGCAGAAGATACCATCTGGCTGGGAGGAGTCCAACACCATTCTGCTGTACAAGAAGGGCAATTGTGAAGAGCTAAAGAACTATTGTCCAATATGCCAGCTCTCACGTGTCTACAAGCAGTTCACCAAAATAATAACGAACTGATTCTCACAGAGTTTGGATGAGCAGCAGCCGAGAGAGCTATTGGACTATAAACCAGCTATTGGAACGCTCAAGGGAATACAAATTCCCTTTATGTATTGCCTTCATTGACTATGAAAAAACTTTAGACAGTGTAGAGATCAATGCAGTGTTTAAAGCTCTTGCAGAACAGGGCAACGACACAAACTATTAAAGGAAGCAAATTAGACTGCACTATAGATATAACTTTATTTGATACTCCCCTTCGCATCCCAGTTAAGAAATGTGTGAAACAAGGAGACAGTTTCACCAAAACTCTTCACAGCCTGCCTCAAAATGGTAATGAGGCGGATGAATTGGAAGGGTGGAATCAACATCAACGGAGAGTAGTTAAACCATGTCAGCTTTGTGGACGATGTTGTGTTGATTGCCGAAAATACTGTCAAACTACAGAAAATGCTGTGAGAACTCAACACAAAAAGCAGCCAAGTCAGACTGAAAATTAACTGCTCAAAAAATTTAAGCAGTCTGATAGCTTGCCAAAAGCCCAAATAACAATCAAGGGAGAACAAATAGAAAAAGTTGAGCAATATATCTATTTGGGCCAAGAAATTAACATGCGCCACGATCAGGAAAGTGAACTCTCGCGAAGAAAGAAAGCAGGTTGGTGCACATTCAATTCTATCAAGGATGTCCTCCAAGGAAAAATCAACAAGGCAACACACGCCAGCCAGCCTCTTCAAGTCAACAGTACTGCCAGCAATGTTGTACGGCAGCGAAACATGGGCACTGACGAAGACACAGGAGCAGCAACTGTTTGTCACGGAGAGAGCAATGGAAAGAATTCTGGGAATTTCAATCCATGACTTCATCCCCAATGAAGTGATCAGACAGCAGAGTGGAGTGCAGGATATTGTTGTTGAGAGCAGGCATAGTAAAATGCGATGGGACGAGCATATAGCAAAGCTCACTGACAATCGATGGACGGCAGCTGTCACCAAGTGGCACCCATGAGAACTGAAATGACTACTAGGGTGACCAGACAGCAAGTGTGAAAAATCGGGACGGGGGTGGGGGTAATAGGAGCCTATATAAGAAAAAGACCCCAAAATCGGGACTGTCCCTATAAAATCGGGACATCTGGCCACCCTAATGACTATTCAGCCGACCTCCAAAGAGATGGGAAGATTTTATCGTGAAAAGACATGGCCACATATGGAAAAGGAAGGCCAGGATACGAGAAGAATGGAAGACGTGTTTTCATCGACACAATCTATATGAGGGCTAAAGGACCGATCAATCAAGGTGTGATCAAGGTGATGTAACAACAACAAAAAAAATCTACAATTGTAACTTGCACTTTCATGACAAAGAGATTGCACTACAGTACTTGTATGAGGTGAATTGAAAAATACTATTTCTTTTGTTTATTATTTTTACAGCGCAAATACTTGTAATTAAAAATAATATACACTTTTATTTCAATTACAACACAGAATACAATCTATATAAAAATGTAGAAAAACATCCAAAATATTTAATAAATTTCAATTGGTATTCTATTATTTAACAGTGTGATTCATTGC
Organism: Mauremys mutica; assembly: GCF_020497125.1. NCBI lineage: Eukaryota > Metazoa > Chordata > Testudines > Geoemydidae > Mauremys > Mauremys mutica. Next base: position 54,198,269 of record NC_059078.1, on the reverse strand, counting down.
AATTAATCTTTTTTTTTTTAATTAACTGTGATTAATCAACAGCCCTAAAATTAAGCAGTGTGTGCAAAAACAACGGGAGCTACATTTTCATGTACAGTCAACAGGAAAAACAGGTTGTGGCGGGATATGAACTCAAGATGGCACCACACTGAAGAACAAACTACAGGAATGCCTTTCAAAAGTCTACTGGACTATAATAGGGGGTGCAAAGACAAGATCCTGTTATCCATTTCACTGCGGACCACCCTTAGAGGAGTGGGGTGATTCATGAAAGAATGGATCCTGGATTGACTGAAAACCAGCAAGCTCTGTAGAAAGACTTTGTGGGTGATAAAATGCTTTAGTCAAGGTTGTAACTTGGTAAGTTTTAGTCTCCAGAAAGCATGTCATTCTCTTATTTTATTTATAACCATTTCTGTTTCCATTATTCTTAATACTTATTTGAATCTGTTCTTTGTTAATAAATTTATATTTGTTTTCACCATAGATTGATTACAGTGCTCTGTTGCTATAAAGGACCTGATCCTGAATTGTAACCTTCTAGCTATGTGTTCACTGTCTGTTTGGGGACAACTTACCTGGTAATTACTGAGAGTGTCCAGTGACTGGGGTTGGATACTACAGAGTGTTAGTATAAGGCAAAGTGAGGGCTGGCAAAGTCCTGAGGAGTTATCTGGGTGGTGAACTGGCACACCAGCAAGTCTCTCTCTCGCTGAAATAGGTGGGTAGCACAGTGATCTTCACAGTGGACACTCTAAGAAAGTGTCACAGGATTGGAAGACTTTTGTTTTCTCTCTAATACTTTCACTTTAAGAATAAATTTGCTTGTTTAGAAAGAACTGGGCAGTGCCCTTATAACTGCGGGCACTGTTTATAGCCTCTGAGGAGAAAGCAAAGTGCAGATCTGTCCAGTTTAGGCAGTCTGGTTTGCTGACGAATTCACAGTGTAGGCAGGGATCTGTGCAGCCTGAAAAGCCCCAGTCAGGATGGAGAGAGATGTGGGTCTCAGCCCAAGAAAGGTGACAGTTGAGGAGACAGGAGCCTAAAAATGATTGCCCTTGCTGGACCACGGAGGAGGAATACAGGTGCAATTCTCCTGAACTGTAACAATTAGCAGGAAGTGTCCCTGGGGTCAGGTTATCCTAGAATTGCCTACTGCAGGTTTCTGGATCTGCCTCTGAAGCAGCTGGCACTGGCCTCTGTTCGAGATAGGAGACTGCACTGACTGGACAAGGAGTCTGATACAGTTGGATAATTCCTGTGTTCCTGTCCTCCAGGGCCTCTCTGCTTCCTCCTGCCTTTGTCTGTATTATTTGTCCATACAAAAAACTATGCTACTTGAATGCTAAGGCTACAAGAGTGAGGACGTCCCAAAGTGAAGGTTGAATGTGCCACCCCATAAATACACATTGCAGTTGGCTCTGATTATATGATCACAGACCACTTCTCCAACATAGTGTAAGTCACATTGTTTTCCTTGCATGCTCAGGCATGGATGGGTGGGACTCTGCTGGGAAGGTGAAAGGAAGGAAAGATGAATGTGCTTACCTTGACCAAGTTAACAAGAATATGGAAATCCCGCACAGCCATGTTCCAGTGCAGCAGCTTCTCTAGCTGTACCTGGGAAGTGACAACACAGTAATCCAGTCCCGTTATCCACACAGTCATTGCATTTCCCTTCATATTACTGGGTGCTACTACAGTACCCACTGTGCCTGCAGAGAGATGGTAAAGAGCCCAGATCCTGCCAGAGCCCAAGGCATCACTGCTGTGCAAAGGGGAAAGGGGAAAGAAACAGTATTTGAGATCCTACTTCTTAAAAGACTCCACAAACATTTACCCGTGAAAGTCAAAATCATTCAGTAGCAATTCCACCTTTCATCACCTGCCAGATTTATACTCTCTCCATATGATAAATGTATCTTTCCATTCACCCTGGAAACAGCTGGAGAGAAACCACTTTCCCGCTCACGAGCAGAGTCCACAGTCACACATTCAGCCACATGGCCATTCAGACACAAAACACAACCCTCCCTCACGCCATTTGCTAGAACTGCTAGTTAAGTTTGTTGCCCATGAAAACACAGAAAACAATGTCTGGAAAGAAGCAAGCTCTGCCCATAAAATCACTGGGAATTAATCATGTACAATCCACCTACCGGTGCTTGATCAGAACAGATGCTCCCTATTCAATAATTCCTTCTTACTCCTAGGTGGGTGCAGGACCTACCTATTCCACTTAATTTTACTAAGTTTAGTCCTGTTTTCTGGCAATGCATGTTTTCAAAGATTCCGAGGCCAGAAGGGACACTGTGATTATCCAGTCTGACCTCCTGTATAATACTGACCAGAGAACTGCCCCAAAAATAATTCCTAGAGCAGATATTTCAGAAAAACAGTCAATCTAGATTTAAAAATTATTATATAAATTCCATGGTTAATTACTCTCACTTAAAAATTTATGCCTTATTTCAAGTCTGAATTTGTCTAGTTTCAACTTCCAGCCATTGGATTGTGTTATATCTTTCTCTGACTGATTGCAGAGCCCATTATTAAATATTTGTTTCCCCATGTACATACTTATGGATTGTAATGCAGTTACCCCTTAGCCTTCTCTTTGTTACGCTAAATATATTGAGCTCCTTGAATCTACCACAATAAGGCAGGTTTTCTAACCCTTTAATCATTCTTGTGACTCTTCTCTGAATCCTCTCCAATTTATCAACAACATTATTGAACTGTGGGTAGCAGAACTGGATGCAGTATTCCAGCAATGGTTTGCACCAATATCAAAAAGAAAGGTAAAATAACCTCTCTACTCCTACTCACAATTCCCCTATTTCTGCATCCTAGGATTACATTAGCTCACAGTGGACCTCATGTTCAACTGCTTATCCACCACAACCCCTAAATTCTTTTCAGAGTCACTGCTTCCCAGTATATAGTCCCCTACCCTGTAAGTATGGCCTACATTCTTTGTTGCTGGATTAATGGGGAATTTGGCCAGGGTGCCAGCTAGCTAATGGGCAGTTTGGCAGACTGCCATACTCAAAAGGTTATTTTGGGTGTCAGCGTTTTGGCTGCCTGCCAGCACATTATTATTAAGCTGCTACTACTGTAGCATTTTCCTGCAGTTTCCTGGCTTGGGTTTTGTAAATCCCTGCTGGAGATCTCAGATGCATTTGCTGGCCTACCTCACTTGAGTCCGATGGTTTCCCAGCAGAAATGCTTCTCACTGAATTCTCCAGCTGAGCCATCATCACTTGGAAGAAAACTGGAAATGTCTGCCTGGAGAGAAAAAAAACAAGAGCCCATTAAAGATTGATGGGCAACTGTTTGTGCTCTGGCTGGGGTGCTTATCTCCTGAGTAGTCTGAAAACTCAAGAGGCCAGCAGGATTGGGCAAACTATTTGTTACGCAACAGCAGTGGGGTAGTCACTTAGGTGCACTGAACCACTGCAACTCATCCAGAGCAGGTCTGAGTCCTGAGTACTGCTAAAAGTTCTTAACAACTTTACCCAACTGAAAGTTGGCAGTGTTTATAATCTGTTTAGCATCTAAACAACTAAATAAGATGGAAGCAAGGCCTGGCATAAGACCCGCCAGGACAAATATCTACATTCAATGGCAAAATACATTAATGCAGAGTTATGGCTGCTTGGCACGTCGTCCCCCTGCAGAATGGTGAGCGGAGCAAAACTTAAACTTCTGAAAACCAAGAAATGCAGAGCTAAAGTTGTCCATTCAACCTTAACTCTGTCCTTGTTCAGCTGCGTCCCAATATACCTCATTAATGTTCATTTTCAATAAGAACACTGGAAGACTGGAAGAAAGCTAATATTGTGCCAATGTTTGAAAAAGGTCAATGAGATGACCCAGGCCAGTAAGTCTCACATTGATCCCAGGCCCAATAATGGAGCAGCTGGTATGGGATTTGATTAATAAAGAATTAAAAGAGGGTAATATAATTAATGCTATTCAGCATGGGTTTATGGAAAATAGATCCTGTCAAACTAATTTGAAATATTTTTTGGTAATTTTAAGTTTAAGGTAATAGTGCTGATGTAATATCCTTAGACTTCTGTAAGGCACTGAGTTGGTACCATATGATATTTTGATTAAAAACCTAAAAATATATAAAATTAACATGGCACATATTAAATGGATTAAAAGCTGCCAAACTGATGTGTCTCAAAATCTATTGTAAGTGGAGAATAATCACCAAACAGGTGTTTTTCTAGCTGGGTCCTGCAGAGATTGGTTCTTGGCCCTTCTCTATTTAACATTTTTATTTATAACTTTGAAAAAAACGTAAAATCATTACTGACCAAGTTTGCAGATGACACAAAAATTGGGGGAGTGGTAAATAATGACGAGTACAGGCCACTGACACAGAGTGATCTGGATCACTTGGTAAGCTGAGCAAAAGAAAACAATATGTGTTTTAATATAGCAAAATGTAAATGTATACATCTAGGAACAAAGAATGTAGGCTGTACTTACAGAACGGGGAACTCTACCCTGGGAAGCAGTGGCTCTGAAAAAGATTTGGGGGGCCTGGTGGATAATCAGCTGAGCATGACCTCCCAGTGTGATGCTATTGCCAAAAGGTTATTTGGCACTGGTATGAACGATGATGGAATAATGTATTAAGTTCTGTTGCCCACCATTCAAGAAGAATGTTGATAAATTGGAGAGGAGAAGAACCACAGGAAGCATTAAAGGATTAGAAAACATCGTTATACTGAGAGACTCAAGGAGATCAATCTATTTAGCGTAATAAAGAGAAGGTTAAGGGGTGACTTCACAATTTTTAAATCTAGATTGGCTGTTTTTTCTAGAAGATCTGCTCTAGGAATTATTTTGGGAAGTTCTCTGGTCTGTGTTATACAGGTCAGACTAGATGATCACCATGGTACCTTCTGGCCTTGGAATCTATGAACACACATACCTTTATTCTTCCAAGCTCACAGTTCACCTCCTTTTACAACCCATTCACTCTTACCCACTGGATTCCATCTTACACTATTAAAGGACAAAAAAGCATAGACTCGAACTTACTGTAGTCCCCAGAAAGAATATAACATGTACAGATTTAAGAACCACTTCACAACTTCTTAAAATTCCCTTACATTTGCTCACAAGATACCATCTCTACATACATCATCACTAAACTATCATTAAACTGTTGGAATCCTGTCATATTCCACCTTACTGCTGACTGTACCTGTTCTATTGAAAGCCTCATGCCCAGCTATGGACATAGTGTACACAAATTCTCCATAGATATGTGGCATACCACATGCACCTTTTCCCTTTCCTCACACGCATTAAAGGGTGAAAAACATACATCTAATCATATCACAAAGACAGCTCCATCACACACCTCAAACTAATCCACAGATCTCCCAAACACACCTCTACCAAGCAGAGCTAAATACTGCCTCCACCATTCAGAGAGACAAAGTGGGTGAGGTAATATCTTTTATTGGACCAACTTCTGTGAAATAAAAGGTATTACCTTATCCACCTTGTCTCTCTAACATCCTGGGATCAACACTGCTACAAAAACCACTGCATCTACCATTAAGGACAGCTACACTTGACACTGACCACACTCACTTTACCTGGAGTACATGCAGATAATAAATGCATAGACTGCTCTGGTACCTCAGCTTATTACTGACAACAGTCTTTGTAATGAAACCCCGTGCCCTGCTAATTATATCATGTACACAATTCTATAATGCAATGCTGCATAGTAGTACTCCTGGGGGAATTCTGTGTCAAAAATTTAAAAATTCTGCAACAAAAAATAAAAAATTCTGCGCACATTTTAAAATTCTGCAAAATTCTGCATATTTTGTTTGTCAAAATAACACAATATAATCACACCAGTTTCAATTATTTTTGGTCATTTATTTCAAAATACTTGTCAGCACATATGTCTGTAACAATACAGACAAAAAAGATTCAGGAAATGTTTTTTGACAAATAGATTCCTTAGTAGGCATATGATAGTGGTACATGTAGGTACCAATGACATAGGGAAGGATAGGAGAGATCCTGGAGGCCAAATTTAGGCTGTTAGGTAAGAGATTGAAGTCCAGGACCTCCATGGTAGCATTCTCTGAAATGCTCCCAGTTCCACGCGCAGGGCCAATTAGACAGGCAGAACTGCGGGGTCTCAATGCCTGAATGAGACGATGGTGTAAAGAGGAAAGGTTTAGATTTATTAGGAACTGGGGAAACTTTTGGGAAAGGGGGAGGCTATACAGGAAGGATGGGCTTCACCTAAACCAATATGGAACCAGATTGCTGGTACTTAACATTAAAAAGGTCGTAGAGCAGTTTTTAAACTAAGGGCTGGGGGAAAGCCGACAGGTGCGGAGGAGCACATGGTTCAGACATCCCTTAGGGGAAGATCTATTAATAGAGAATCTCTATGTCCTAGTGAGGACCAGAGGATGGAAAATGATAAAATACAGGCAGGGTCTGATCAGAAACAGTCAAATAAAAAAGAGTCCCATTCAATTACATCGTGCAATGGCAGACAGCTAAAAAGAGACAAGTTTTTATAGTGCTTATATACCAATGCTAGAAGTCTAAATAATAAAATGCGTGAAAGTGCCTTGTATTAAATGAGGAAATTAATATAATAGGCATCACAGAAACTTGGTGGAATGAGGATAATCAATGGGATACGGTAATGCCAGGGTACAAAATATATCAGAAGGACAGAACAGGTTGTGCTGGTGGGGGAGTGGCATTATATGTGAAAGAGTGCAGAATCAAATGAAGTAAAAATCATAAATGAATCAAACTGTACCATAGACTCTCTATGGATAGAAATTCAATGCTCTAATAAGAAGAATATAGCAGTAGGGATATATTACCGACCACCTGACCAGGATGGTGATAGTGACTGTGAAATGCTTAGGGAGATTAGAAAGGCTATTAAAATAAAAAACTCAATAATAATAATGGGTGATTTCAATTATCCCCATATTGACTGGGTGTGACGGTATCTCCCATAAGGCTCTATGGAAATATGCTTAGAATGTGTTTTATGCTACATATGCCATGTAACATATCTCCGTAAAGGTTATGATCTACTGCAGGGGTAGGCAACCTTTCAGAAGCGGTGTGCCGAGTCTTCATTTATTCACTCTAATTTACGGTTTCGCATGCCAGTAATACATTTTAACGTTTTTAGAAGGTCTCTTTCTAGAAGTCTATAATATAAAACTAAACTATTGTTGTATGTAAAGTAAATAAGGTTTTTAAAATGTTTAAGAAGCTTCATTTAAAACTAAATTAAAATGCAGAGCCCTCCGGACTGGTGGCCAGGACCCGGGCAGTGAGAGTGCCACTGAAAATCAGCTCGCGTGCCGCTTTCGGCACGCGTGCCATAGGCTGCCTACCCCGATCTACTGAATGTATTAATCCTATTTGCATGCATGTATCATTTTTGTATTCGACGTTATGAATGTTGTCTGTGTACTGGCTTGATTTCTAAATAACCTCAGTAGAGCATTTGGTCAGTTCCTGGAGAAAGGAATATTGAAATTAAGTACCTAATCAAGAAACACTTAAAGGACAATGGATCTTGGAATGCTCCAATCCACATAAGCAGTCTACTCGAGGACATTCAAGGTAGCATGTAAACAATGGATGCTACCTGTAAAAACTGAGTCATGTATGGGCATGTGACTTGCCCAGGTGACTCAAACTCCATCTTGGAGCTGGACTTTGCATAGGAGTGAGGAGGGGGTCTCCACCCACAAGAGAAAGTCTATTTAAACCCCTGGGAGACCCCTCCATTTTGTCTTCAGCTGGCTAAAGAAAGAGCCTCTCCCCCCTCCTCCGCCCGGATACCTGAAAGAAATTGGAACAAAGGACAATGACTGCAAGGGGTGTGAGTGATTGCTGGACCCAGGCTAAAAGGAGATTAGCCTGTAAAAGGGAGCATTCTGGAACTGGTGAGGATCTTATCTGTATTCAGTTTGATTAGACCTAGATTTGCGCATTTTATTTTATTTTGCTTGGTGACTTACTTTGTTCTGTCTGTTACTACTTGGAACCACTTAAATCCTACTTTCTGTATTTAATAAAATCACTTTTTACTTATTAGTTAACTCAGAGTATGTATTAATACCTGGGGGAGCAAACAACTGTGCATCTCTCTCTACCAGTGTTATAGAGGGCTAACAGTTTATGAATTTACTCTGTATAAGCTTTATACAGGGTAAAACGGATTTATTTGATTTAGACCCCATTGGGAGTTGGGCATCTGAGTGCATGGGCGCCAACTTATATGGGCTCCTGGGGCTTTAGCCCCAGGAATATTCACAGTCAGGGGCTCTGCTCCAGCAATATTTGGAGCTAGGTTTCACCCCTGTTCTGGGCTGCAGGCAGCCGCCGCCAGCCCAGAGCCTTTTAAATCCCAGCCGCGGCCGGGAGTCAGAGAGCTCTGGGCTGCCTGCAACCGTGCGGAGCCCAGAGCCTTTTAAATCCCAGCCGCGGCCGGGAGTCAGAGGGCTCTGGGCTGCCCGCTGCGGCGGGGAGCCCAGAGCCCTTTAAATCCCAGCCGCGGCCGGGAGTCAGAGGGCTCTGGGCTGCCCGCTGCGGCGGGGAGCCCAGAGCCCTTTAAATCCCAGCCGCGGCCGGGAGTCAGAGGGCTCTGGGCTCCCCGCAGCTGCCGGCAGCCCAGAGCCCTCTGACTCCCCGCCGCGGCTGGGATTTAAAAGGCTCTGGGCTCCCCGCGGTTGCAGGCAGCCCAGAGCCCTCTGACTCCGGCCAGGGCTGGGATTTAAAGGGCTCTGGGCTCCCCGCGGCTGCCAGCAGCCCAGAGCCCTTTGAATCCCAGCCCCTGGCCGCTGATTGCCCCCTATCTAAGCCTCCCTTCTCCTTGTCACCAGCTGCCCCCTCCCGAGACCCCACCCAACTTCCCCCCAGGACCCTCCTACCTGTCCCCTGATAAACCTCCTGGACTCCCATGCCTATCCAATTGCTGCCTGTCCCCTGACTGCCCCTCCGAATCTCTGCCCCATCCAACCCCCCCTGCTCCTTGTCCCTTGACTGCCCCCTGGAACCCCCTACCTCTTCTCCAACCCCCAAACCGCTTACTGTGCCACTCAGACCAGCGTGTCTGGCTCCGTGCAGCTCCAGACAGTTGCTGCCATGCTTCCCCATGGGGCCCACAGCCCTCTCCCACCCCCAGCACCTGCCTTCCAGATTTGAACACCTCAAAATTCAGGAGTGCTCAAGCTCGGTTTGGGCAGCTTTTACTTCATTTCTCCCAAATCAGTTTCCCCTGCAAGGTGCCAACTGAAGGTGTTGGAGAACAGAGAGATCGGGTGGCCTCCTAATGCCTGGAAAAGAGACAAAGGCCGGAGGAGGGAGTGTCAGTGCCTGTGCGGACTTCTGGGAAGTGCACGGTGTGGAAGGGGATGCTGTGATGCTTTGGAACAACTCCATACAAAGCCAGTCAGGACTCTGGGGGAGCCTCCTCTCTTGGAGCATACTGTCTCCAGGGCAAGAAGCTTACACCTTCCTGGGTCTGACCTCGGAGCATTCAGCATGCCCTTCCACATCATGCACTTTCCACAGCGAGTCTGCCCAGGCTGGTCCTGGGGCAACCAGAGGTCCCTGCACCCCAACTCCGCAGTCAGATGTGACTCTCAGCCAGACAGCAAAACAGAAGGTTTATTAGATGACGGGAACACAGTTTAAACAGAGCTTGTTGGTACAGAAAACAGAACCCCTCTGTCAGGTCCATCTTGGGGGCTGGGGAGCCCAGAACCAAGTTCTGGATCTCTCCCCATTTCCCCAGCCAGCTCCAAACTGACACTCCCTCTGGCCTCTGTGTCTCTTCCGGACAGGGAGGCCACCTGATCTCTTTGTCCCCGACACCTTCAGTTGGCATCTTGCAGGGGAAACTGAGGCACCCACACAGTATTCAGAGAAAATATTAAGAACATTCCCACTTCATCACAACAGGTGCAACAAAATATAATACTGTATATTGAAGTAGGCAAGTGCTGCTTCTGACTTTCCACTTTTAATTGACCCTTGTAATCTTGTGGCACTGACGCGTTGTAGCTTCATTTTATATTGGCTTACAGGGTGGGAGCGGGGGGGCACCACCATTTTGGGCCCCACCAAAAATTATACAAACCTGTCGCCTATGTCTGAGTGATAAAGACAAGAACACTTCTGTTAGCTGCTTTCAGGTAAACCTGCAGCTTTGGGGTAAGTAATTCAGACCTTGGATCTCTGTTGGAGCAGACGGGTGGGTCTGGCTCAGCAAGACAGGGTGCTAGAGTCTTGAGCTGGCAGGGAAAGCAGGGGTAGAAGTAGCCTTGGCACATCAGGTGGCAGCTCCCAAGAGGGTTTCTGTGATCCAACCCGTCACACTGGGTACATGTCACCTCAGGATGGGATGCAGAGAGAAAGTTTCTTGACACCTTAAATGACTGCTTCTTGGAGAAGCTGGTCCTGCAACCCACCAGAGGAGAGGCAATTCTTGATTTAGTCCTAAGTGGAGCACAGGATCTGGTCCAAGAGGTGACCATAGCTGGACTGCTTGGTAATAGTGATCATAATATAATTAAATTTAATATTCCTGTGGCATGAAAAACACCACAGTGGCCCAACACTGTACCATTTAATTTCAGAAAGGGGAACTATACAAAAATGAGGTTAGTTAAACAGAAATTAAAGGGTACAGTGCCAAAAGTGAAATCTCTCCAAGTTGCGTGGAAACTTTTTAAAGACACTATAATAGAGGCTCAACTTAAATGTATACCTCAAATTAAAAAACATAGTAAGAGAACCAAAAAAGAGCCACAGTGGCTAAACAACAAAGTAAAAGAATCAAAGTAAAAGATGTGAGGGAGATTCCCAAACCTGAGCCATTCTTTTTAGGGGACAGATCTGAGGAACTGTCTCAGATTGAGGTATCATTAGAGGAGGTTTTGGCACAAATTGATAAATTAAACAGCAATAAGTCACCAGGACTAGATGTTATTCACCCAAGAGTTCTGAAGGAACTCAAATGTGAAATTGCAGAACTACTAACTGTAGTCTGTCCTCCACTTTTAAGAACACTTTCACAGTATATTTAACAAAATGCAAAGAAGGTATCAACGTGAGATTTCTAAAGATAGCTACAGCACTCAACTCAAGGTTTAAGAATCTGAAGTGCCTTCCAAAATCTGAGAGGGACGAGATGTGGAGCATGCTTTCAGAAGTCTTAAAAGAGCAACACTCCAATGTGGAAACTACAGAACCCAAACCACCAAAAAAGAAAATCAACCTTCTGCTGGCGGCAGATTATGAAAATGAGCATGCATCGGTCCGCTTCGCTTTTGATCGTTATCGAGCAGAACCTGTCATCAGCATGGAATGTCCCCTGGAATGGTGGTTGAAGATGAAGGGACATATGAATCATTAGCACATCTGGCTCATAAATATCTTGTGACCCCAGCTACAACAGTGCCATGCGAACGCCTGTTCTCACTTTCAGGTGACACTGTACACAAGAAGCAGGCACCATTATATCTCCTGCAAATTGTAACCAAATTTGTTTGTGGCTGCAGTAGGAGTAATTGGCTGCAGTAGGACTGAGTGGACTTGTAGGCTCTAAAGTTTTACATTGTTTTATTTTTGAATGCATTTTTTTTTGTACATAATTATATAGGACTTGTATGAGGTGCATTGAAAAATACTATTTGTTTTTTACAGTGCAAATATGTGTAATAAATAAATAAATATTAAGTGAGCATGGTATACTTTGTGTTCTGTGTTGTAACTAAAATCAATATACTTGAAAATGTAGAAATCAAAACATATTTAAATAAATGGTATTCTATTATTGTTTAACAGCGCGATTAATTGTGTAATTAATTGTGATTAATTTTTTTAATTGCTTGACTGCCCTAGTGCAAGCACATTGTAATCCTTCCAGATCGGCAAGGGAAGAAGTGAACATGGTCTTAAATGCCATTCACAATTCGGGTCCCCCAAAGATTTAGTGGATGCCATGCGCTACCCTGGGTAAACACCGACAGACTGAGACCATTTTCACTCACATCACAGCAATAGTTTGATCTCTAGCTCTGCAGGGGGGAAAACAGGCTAGGAATTTTTTGAAAAACAGTTATTTTTTTCAGGGCTAAGAATTCCAGGAACCTCAGCTCAGATTAAACTAAATATGGGTCACTGTAGCTAGGGGGCATGGCCTCATTCCTTGACGGATGGGTAGAGAGCCATGACCGCCTTACACATGGTGGAGAATTCGGGCATCACCCGCCCCCTGAAACAGAGGGGGGGACTGCCCTTGTGCTTAGACAACAACCCGCCCGAGTGCAGCCATAGAGCTCAAGCAATTGATTAAATGGGGGCCAAAATCCAACAGCAATAGCAGCAACTACTTCAGAAGCTGGGGACCCAGCAGCAGCAGCTGCTCCGGAAGTTGGGGGCCCAGCAGCAGGACCAGCAGAGGCAATGTTTTCAACAACTGTCCGCCCTGCCACCCAACTCTCCTGGCCCTGGAGGAGCAGCAGCCCCGGCGGCCCCCATGCTGCCACTACACCTCACAAAAATGGGTCCGGGAGATGACTCTGAAGAGTTTTTGATTACTTTTGAGAGAGTTGCCTTGGCAGCTGGGTGGGCCCTGGAACAATGGGACATGCTCTTGGCCCCATATCTGACAGGAGCTGCCCAGGCTGCCTATCAGAGTCTTCCTTATGAGGAGGCCCGTGACTATACAGCAGTCAAGATCACTATCTTGGACGCTCTGGACATCACCCTCCAAAAACTGTCAGCATAGATTTTGGGGAAAGACATATCTGCCGGGGGCGCAACCTGGCATCATAGCCCAGGAGCTTATGGATGTCTGCTGGCGATGGCTCCAACCAAATCGGCACACGGACACCGAACTTGCCAAGCAGGTGGCGGTCGAACAATTCATACACATCCTCCCACCCTGAGGGAGGGCATGGGTCCTGTGGCACCGGCTCACCACCCTGAAGGTGGCCGTCGGCCTCATGGAGGACTTCTTAGCCGCCAAGGCCCTCCTGACCGTGGGAAAACCCGACCGCAATCCACAACCCTCCCAGAACTGGGCCACGAAGATGGCCCATCACAATGGTTTATCTGGTTCTACCCCGAAGCCCCATGGTACACCTACTGTGACGGACTCAGACCAGAAGGATATAAGAGGGTAGTGGAGGGCAGGTATATCAGCTTCAGAATGAGCAGGTCCCTGTTCCCTGGATAGCCAAACAAGGGCTTCTCCAGGCCAATCAAGACACCTGATACCAATTTAACCAGTTAAGGTCATTAGGCTAATGCTGGCACCTGACCTCAATTAACTGATAAAGGGTCAGTTAAAGCTGTTAGGCTAATGGAGACAGCTGGAACCAATTAAGGTCCCACTTATACTGCTTTAAAAGCTCTCCTTTCCAGTTCTCTCGAGAGGAGCCCAGGTGAAAGGAGCCGAAGGAGAGGAAGCATTACTGAACCCTGAGGTAAGGGTGAAGCTTGGAAAAGGGGACCACAGGGAAGTGGCCCAGGGAATCAAAGCAGCATCAGTGGAGGAGGGAAGCTGCTAACAGCTGCTATCATTAGGGTCCCTGGGCTGGAACCCGGAGTAGAGGGCGGGCCCAGGTTCCTCCCTTCCCCCCATATGATCTACAGAGATCCCTTTGAAAGGGGAAAACAGACTTTGGTCCAGGCAGGAGATCAAACGGTGCCTACGGAGCTCTAAGGAGCAATAGAGACTGTGAGTATTCCACCTTCCCACTTCCCATATCAGCCTGTGATGAAAATAGCTCAATAAGCTGTAACCTTTGCCGCCATACTGGGAAAGGGAGGTCATACTGAGGGCCTTAGCGAGCTTCTGAGGCCACTGTATCTGCCAGGAAGCACGGGACCCACCAATACAGGCGTGGAGCTTTGTCACACTACCAACTGTGATGGAGAATGAAGGACCTCATTGAGAACCCCCTGAGGTCCGAAGAGATGAGACTTTGTGCAGTAACTGAGGTTCTTTGAGATGTAAATCCTTGTGGGTGCGCTCTCCCAGTCTCACACCTGCTGCAGTGATTAACTAGCACTGTGGGCCCGCGCTCCCCAGTTCCTTCTCTACCACAAAGGACTAAATTAGAACTCCGAAGTAGAAGGGAGGAGGGTGGGTAGTGGAGCACCTACAGGGTAAGTAAGAGAAAGTTACTTGCCTTGTAGTAACTGAGGTTCTTCCAGACGAGTGTCCCTGTGGGTGCTCCACTCCAGATGATGGTGCGTCCTGGCGCCGTTGATTGGAGATCTTCGGTAGCACTGCCTGGTTGGGACACATGCCCTCAACTGCTGTCTCGCAGCATCGTTAGGGTCTGCCTGAATGCACACGTCCCACATCCCCCTCAGTTCCTTCTCTACCATGGAGTTGTCTGATTAGTACTCCAAAGTAGTTACTATCACATGGGATACCACGGCAGCGTTACACAGCGTGATCATCAGCATCTGGGAGGATGAAAACATACCACAGGACCTCCGCGACGCTACTATTGTCTCTCTTTTCAAGAACAAAGGCAGCAAAGCAGAATGTGGAAATTATAGAGGCATATCCCTCCTCTCCGTTGGAGGGAAAATCATCGCCCGCATCATCTTGAACTGCCTAATAGCCAGTATTTCCGAGGCAAATCTACCTGAAAGTCAATGTGGTTTTCGACCTGGCCGGAGCAGAGTCAACATGGTGTTTGCTGTCAGACAAATACAAGAGAAGTGCATTGAACAGAACATGCACCTGTATGCTGTCTTCATAGATCTGACAAAGGCGTTTGATACCGTCAACAGGGAAGCCCTTTGGACTATTCTAACATGACTTGGCTGCCCAAGAAAATTTGTCCAGATTATACGCCTTTTTCATGACAGCATGACAGGTGAAATGTTGTCTGATGGAGCCACATCTGCCCCCTTCAACATCACCAACAGCATGAAACAAGGATGTGTTCTCGCTCCTGTCTTATTTAACCTGTTCTTTGCATGCGTCCTCTACCATGCAATGAAAGATCTGGATCGAGGTATATATTTGAAATACCGGCACGATGGTTCACTTTTTGACCTCCGTCGCCTGAATGCAAAGACTAAGACAGTGCAGAAACTCCTTCTTGAGGCACTCTTTGCCGACAACTGTGCCCTCATGGCTCACACTGAAAATGATCTTCAGCACATTGTCAACAAGTTTGCCGAGGCCTCGCAACTCTTCGGACTATCAGCCTCAGAAAGACAGAAGTTCTCCATCAACCTGTACCTGGATCAAATGCTTCTGTCCCAAGTATCTCCATTGATGGCACTCAGCTTAAAGTAGTGGAGAACTTTAAATACCTGGGTAGTGTCATATCAAGTGATGGATCACTGGATAATGAGATCAATGCACGAATATCCAAAGCAAGCCAGGCATTTGGCTATCTGCGTGTCAAAGTTTTAAACCACCACAACATCCGGATGTCAACAAAACTGCTTGTGTACAGAGCTGCTGTTCTTTCATCACACTCTTTTGTACAGGTGTGAAACATGGACACTATATAGGCGTCACATCAAGCAGCTCGAAGCATTCCACATGCGCTGCCTCCGCAACATCATGAAGATCCGCTGGCAAGACAAAGTGCCCAATCTTGAGGTCCTCGAGAGAGCCCAGATGACAAGCATCGAAATGATGATCATGAAGTCACAGCTACGTTGGACCGGTCATGTCAGCTGCATGGATGCCAAGAGAATCCCCCGCCAGCTTCTCTACGGTGAGCTCTCCCAGGGCATTCGGCATATAGGTCGTCCACGAAAACATTACAAGGACACCATCAAAGCCAATCTGCAGTACAGCAGTATCAAACCCAGGGATCTTGAGGACGCCGCCAGTGACAGAACACAGTGGGCGTGCAACAGTCAGAAATACCTGCATCGCCTTTGAGGAAGACCGCTGCCGGCGTCTACAAGAGGCACGCGAACAACGTCACAAAGCATCAGCAGCGCACAACCCACTGACTGCAAACTTCCCATGCACCATCTGCAGCCAAATGTGCACCTCTAGAACCAGCTTGTATAGCCATCAGAGGGCACGCCATGAGACCAACAATAGATGATTTGCTCAGATTTGTCATCATCGGATCGATGGACTACCAAGGAAGGAACTCCAAAGTAGAGGGGAGGAGGGTGGGTAGTGGAGCACCCACAGGGACACACATCTCAAAGAACCTCAGTTACTGCAAGGTGAGTAACTTTCTCCTCTTCTTCGAGTGTTGTCCCTGTGGGTGCTCCATTCCAGGTTATTGTGAAGCAGTACCTACTATGGTTGGTGGGATTTTGGAGTTGCGGCAGTAATAACGGTAGACAGTACCGTATGGCCCACTATGGCGTCTGCCGTGGTATCCCATGTGATAGCATGTTTAGCGAATGTGTGATCAGATGTCCACGTGGCCACCTTGCATATGTCTGTAATAGGTATGTTGTGGAGGAAGGCAACTGATGTTGACATTGCTCGAGTAGAATGAGTTCTGACACTCTCTAGTGGTTGAACATTCTGGGTCTGGTAGCAGGATCTGATGCAGTCTGAGATCCACTTGGAGATTCGTTGCTTAGAGATAGCATCACCCTTTG
Source organism: Mauremys mutica (assembly GCF_020497125.1). Lineage (NCBI taxonomy): Eukaryota > Metazoa > Chordata > Testudines > Geoemydidae > Mauremys > Mauremys mutica. The sequence continues at coordinate 54,181,610 of NC_059078.1, read as the reverse complement.
ATCTCTCAGTAGTAGAAACAAATAGCCTAGGGGATTTACGAAATGGCTTAGTTCTGTCAAGATAGAATGCAAGAGCCTGTTGGAAATCAAGGGTATGTAATGCCCGCTTCCCTCTGGGTTGTATGAGGCTTGGGATAGAATACTGGTAAGTGTATTGGCTGGTTAAGGTGGAAGGTAGACACCACCTTGGGGAGGAATTTGGGGTGGGGTCGCATAGTAACCTTGTCTTTGGAGAAAATGTTGTAGGGAGGGTAGGCCATCAGAGTACTTATTTCACCAACCCTTCTCGTTGACGCTGGCTAGATCATCGGGCTCAATGGGTAGTGATCAATGGCTCCATGTCTAGTTGGCAGCCGGTTTCAAGCGGAGTGCCCCAACGGTCGGTCCTGGGGCCGGTTTTGTTCAATATCTTCATTAATGATCTGGAGGATGGCGTGGACTGCATCCTCAGCAAGTTTGCAGATGACACTAAACTGGGAGGAGTGGTTGATACGCTGGAGGGTAGGGATAGGATACAGAGGGACCTAGACAAATTAGAGGATTGAGCCAAAAGAAATCTGATGAGGTTCAACAAGGACAAGTGCAGAGTCCTGCACTTAGGACGGAAGAATCCCATGCACTGCTACAGACTAGGGACTGAGTGGCTAAGCAGCAGTTCTGCAGAAAAGGACCTAGGGGTTACAGTGGACGAGAAGCTGGATATGAGTTGACAGTGTGCCCTTGTTGCCAAGAATGCTAACGGCATTTTGGGCTGTATAAGTAGGGGCATTGCCAGCAGATCGAGGGACGTGATCACTCATAAGAACATAAGAACGGCCGTACCGGGTCAGACCAAAGGTCCATCTAGCCCAGTATCTGTCTACCGACAGTGGCCAATGCCAGGTGCCCCAGAGGGAGTGAACCTAACAGGCAATGATCAAGTGATCTCTCTCCTGCCATCCATTTCCATCCTCTGACAAACAGAGGCTAGGGACACCATTCCTTACCCATCGTGGCTAATAGCCATTTATGGACTTAACCACCATGAATTTATCCAGTTCTTTTTTAAACCCTGTTATAGTCCTAGCCTTCACAACCTCCTCAGGTAAGGAGTTCCACAAGTTGACTGTGCGCTGCGTGAAGAAGAACTTCCTTTTGTTTGTTTTAAACCTGCTGCCTATTCATTTCATTTGGTGACCCCTAGTTCTTGTATTATGAATAAGTAAATAACTTTTCCTTATCCACTTTCTCCACATCACTCATTATTTTATATACCTCTATCATATCCCCCCCTTAGTCTCCTCTTTTCCAGGCTGAAGAGTCCTAGCCTCTAATCTTTCCTCATATGGTCCAAGGTCACTCATGGCATGCAATCTCTTCATGGAAAGATAGGCTCTTGCTGTAGTGGAATGAAGGATTGCTCCTATTAAGACTATGGACCTTGTGGGGATCAAAGTGGACTTCTCGTTGTTGACACAGATTCCCGGGGAAGATAGTAGACAGAATAGGAATAGGGTCACTGACTGGACTTCTCTGCTGGATCTGCCTGTCAGGAGCCAGTCGTCATATGGAAAGACAGTAAGCCATTTCTTTTCATCCCAAGCCACCACCACTGAAAGGACTTTTGTAAAGACCCTGGGTGCTGTAGCTAGTCCGAATGGGAGGACTGTGAGTTGTTAGTGGCCTTGCCCAATGAGGAACCGTCTGCGAGATAGATAAATGTCTATGTGACTGTTAGGATATAGATATTCAGGCCTGTCTGCAAAGGCCTATACTTTAAGAATTTAGGTGTATTTTTATCACTTAGCAAGTTATAGAGGTATAAAAGAAAGAATAAAAAATCACTGTCTGTGTAGTGGCCTTCTCTTACTGTGAGAGTCTGAGGCCTGGTTCTTTAGCAGCCATAAACTGGGAAATGTATGGTCACGTCCTCACATTCCAAACTAGACATATTAAAATAAGGCAATCTGGGGCTGTTAGGAAGGTGATTCGATCTATCAGCTTCAGAGAAAGGAAAGAGCCTAGAAATTTAGTTTGATAGTTTTCTGTCTGGTAAGAACTCACTTATCAATAGACACAGCTGGAGAACCCTTATGTCTGTATAGATGTAGTTGTTCAATCCTCACTTCCGTATTGTTTTGTATGTTTATTTGCATGGTATCTGTCTGGTTCTGTGATTGTTTCTGACTGCTGTATAATTAATTTTGCTAGGTGTAAACTAATTAAGGTGGTGGGATATAATTGGTTAGCTAATCATGTTACAATACGTTAGGATTGGTTAGGTAAATTTTAGTAGAATGATTGGTTAAGGTATAGCTGAAAATATTACTATATAAATTAGGGGCAAACAGGAAGTAAGTTGAGATTCAAAAATAAGGAAAAGGAACTTGAATTTAAGCTTGCTTGAAGTTCACCCCAATAAACATCGAATTGTTTGCACCTTCGTACTTCGGGTATTGTTGCTCTCTGTTCATGCGAGAAGGACCAGGGAAGGGTGAGAGTGAAGAAATAAGCTCTCTAACAGTGACCATAAGCATCTTACATGTCAAGTGCCACAAACCATATGCCCTATTCCAGAGAGGGGATTATTGATGCCAGTGTGATGATGCAGAATTTTGATTTTCAGATGAATACATTTAGTTGGTGTAGATCAAGAATTGGTCTCCATCCCCCATTCTTTTGGGGTATCAGGAAATATGTGGAGTAGAATCCCTTCCTTTGATGTTGGGATGGCACTGGTTACAAGTATATCCTGATTCTGGTATGTATATCCTGGTTCATCAAAAAATGTCATGTAAAGTATCAAAGGAAAGCCAGTCTCACACAATTGTGAGTAGCATTGTAAAATTATGTATCACTACTATCTCAGGTCTTATGTATCTATACTGGAAGTATGCTCTTGAATAATAAAGTTATGATTGTTTTCACTATAAATATCTCAGTGCTGTGGTTTTGTATAAGGAGCTGATCCTGAAGTTGAACCGTTCAAACTGGTGTGTACACAGTTCCCTTGGGGACAGCAGACCTGGTATTTCTGTGAATGTTCAGTCAATAAAGGGCTGATCATAACAGGGAAACTCATCAAAGAGGCTCGGGGACTGGGGGTGCATCTATTGTTACCTGCAAGGCAAAGCAGGGGCTGGCATAACCCAGAGGCCATTGTCTAGGTGGCTGACAGACTGGAGACATCAGGGAGCTGACTCCCAGTGAAGCACAAGCAAGTCTCCCTCTCACTGGAGGCAGAAGGTAACAAGGTGACTCAGCCTTAGGCACCCTGAGAACCATCACAACCGTACACCACCACAACCTTCCAGACTGGCCATCAGCACCCAAAGATTGACTGCTGTATGTTCATCTATTAGCATTGGTTCAGGGATAAAAGACGGTTACTCACCGTAGTAACTGTTGTTCTTCGAGATGTGTTGCTCCTATCCATTCCATGTAGGTGTGCGCGCCGCGCGTGCACGGCTCTTCGGAACATTTTTACCCTAGCAACTCCGGCGGGCCGGCTGGGCGCCCCCTGGAGTGGCGCCGCTATGGCGCTGGATATATACCCCAGCCGGCCCGTCCGCTCCTCAGTTCCTTCTTGCCGGCTACTCCGACAGTGGGGAAGGAGGGCGGGTCTGGAATGGATAGGAGCAACACATCTCGAAGAACAACAGTTACTACGGTGAGTAACCGTCTTTTCTTCTTCGAGTGATTGCTCCTATGCATTCCATATAGGTGATTCCCAAGCCTTACCTAGGCGGTGGGGTCGGAGTGAGACGTGGCAGAATGTAAGACTGCGGAGCCGAAGGCTGCATCGTCTCTGGACTGCTGCACCAACGCGTAGTGGGAAGCAAAGGTGTGTACAGAAGACCAGGTGGCCGCTCTACAGATGTCCTGGATGGGGACATGGGCCAGGAAGGCGGCCGACGAGGCTTGCGCTCTCATTGAGTGAGCGGTGAGGCGGCATGGTGGCACGCGAGCAAGCTCGTAGCATGTCCGGATACACACCGTGACCCATGAGGAAATCCGCTGCGAGGAGACCGGCTCGCCTCTCATGCGATCGGCAACCGCCACAAACAGCTGGGTCGAACGCCGGAAGGGCTTCGTCCGCTCGATATAAAAAGCGAGGGCCCTGCGGACGTCCAGGGTGTGAAGCTGTTGCTCCCGAGGTGAGGCGTGCGGCTTCGGGCAGAAGACCGGGAGGAACATCTCTTGATTGACATGGAAGGCCGAGACTACTTTTGGGAGGAAGGCCGGGTGTGGGCGAAGTTGTACCTTGTCTGCATGGAAGACGGTGTAAGGTGGAGCAACCGTTAGGGCACGAAGCACGGACAGTCGTCTCGCTGAAGTTATAGTGACGAGGAAGGCCGTCTTCCATGACAGGTAGAGGAGGGAGCACGTGGCCAAAGGTTCAAAGGGGGCTCCCATAAGCTTGGCCAGAACCAGGTTTAAATCCCAGGCCGGGGTAGGACGCCGTATGGGCGGGTACAACCGGTCCAGGCCCTTCAGGAAGCAGGAAACGATCTGGCTGGAGAAGATGGATCGGCCGTCTATTGATGGGCGAAAGGCGGATATTGCCGCCAGATGTACCTTTAAGGAGGAGACCGCGAGACCCTGCTCCTTAAGGTACCAGAGGTAGTCCAGGATTGTAGAAAGAGGGACTACGAAGGGATTGAGGCCTCGTTGATCACACCAGAGGGCAAAGCGCTTCCACTTCGCGAGGTAAGTGGAGCGGGTGGAAGGCTTTCTGCTTTCCAGCAGGACTCGCTGTACTGCCGCGGAACAGCCTCTCTCCGCCTGGGTCAGCCACGTAGGTACCAAGCTGTGAGATGGAGGGACTGCAGGTCCAGGTGGCGGAGTCTGCCGAAGTCCTGTGTGATGAGGTCCGGCCACACTGGGAGGGGAATGGGCTCCCGAACGGAGAGCTCGAGCAGCAGGGTGTACCAATGCTGCCTCGGCCAGGCCGGAGCGATGAGTATTAGGCGGGCTTGGTCCCTCCGAAGTTTGAGCAGCACTCGGTGGACGAGCGGGAACGGAGGGAAGGCGTAAAGGAGGTGATCTGTCCAGGAGTACAGGAAGGTGTCCGACAGGGAGCCCGGAGAGCGACCCTGGTAGGAACAGAACTGGTGGCACTTCCTGTTCTCCTTGGAGGCAAACAGGTCGACCAGGGGAAAGCCCCACTGTTGGAAAATCGTGTGTAGCACGTCCGGTCGAAGGGACCACTCGTGGGTGAGGAAAGACCTGCTGAGGTAGTCCGCTAGCGTGTTCTGCACTCCTGGGAGAAAGGATGCTTCTAGGTGAATCGAGTGGGTCACGCAGAAGTCCCACAGGAGCATCGCTTCCTTGCAGAGGAGGGAGGAGCGGGCTCCGCCCTGCTTGTTCACGTAGAACATTGCCGTCGTGTTGTCTGTGAACACCGCGACGCAGCGGCCTTGCAGGCGGGTGCGGAAGGTTTGACACGCCAGACGGATCGCTCGCAGCTCCCGGATGTTGATGTGACGAGCGAGCTCTTGGGGTGACTAAAGACCTTGGGTGTGAAGGTCGCCCAGATGAGCCCCTCACTCCAGCGCTGAGGCATCCGTGGTCAGCGTGACGGATGGGCGAGAAGGGTGGAACGGGACTCCTGCACACACCACCTCTGGGTCCAGCCACCAGCTGAGTGACTCGAGGGTGGGCTTCGTGACCGTGACCACCATGTCGATGGGGTCGCGATGTGGGCGGTACACCGACGCCAGCCAGGACTGGAACGGGCGAAGGTGGAGTTTCGCGTACGCGGTGACAAACGTACAGGACGCCATATGGCCCAGGAGGCGGAGGCAGGACCGAACCGTTGTCGTTGGAAAGGTGAGGAGGTCTCGGATGATGGAGACCATCGTCTGGTGCCGCGATCGCGGGAGGCAGGCCCTGGCCAAATTGGAGTCGAAAACTGCTCCAATGAACTCCACCCGCTGAGACGGAGTTAAGGTGGACTTCTCGGCGTTGATGTCGAAATAGAGACAGGATTTCTGTCATCTGGTCCGTTACCAGCCGCTGGGACGTCCCGCGAACCAGCCAATCGTCGAGATATGGATAAACGTGGATATGACGACGGCGGAGGGCTGCAGCGACCACTGCCATGCACTTGGTAAAAACTCTCGGCGCGGTGGATAGGCCGAATGGCAGCACTGCGAACTGGTAGTGCGCGTTGTTGACTACAAAACGCAGGTAGCGTCGATGGGGAGGATAAATCGCGACGTGGAAGTACGCGTCCTTCATGTCGAGGGCGGCAAACCAGTCTCCCGGATCCAGGGAGGGAATGATGGTCCCCAGGGTGACCATGCGAAACTTGAGCTTGAGCAGGTACTTGTTGAGCTCGCGGAGGTCCAGTATTGGACGTAGACCTCCTTTCGCTTTGGGGATGAGAAAATATCGGGAATAGAATCCCCTGCCCCGCATGTCGTGAGGCACCTCCTCTATGGCACCCAAGCTCAACAGAGTCTCGACCTCTTGTAAGAGGAATTGCTCGTGAGAGGGGTCCCTGAAGAGGGACGGGGAAGGCGGGTGGGAAGGAGGGGGTGAAACAAATTGAAGGCGGTAACCAGACTGGATTGTTTGAAGCACCCAGTTGTCCGTTGTTATTCGGGACCACGCCGAAAAGAAATGGGAGAGGCGGTTGTAAAATAAAAGGGGAGGATCCGGTGCAGAGACTGATGGGCCGTCCTCGGGCGTCCCATCAAAACGCCTGCTTGGGGCCCTGGGGGGCCTTGGAAGATGGATGGGTTTGGTTGCGCTGGTTGCCCGATGGTTTACGGCGATTCAGGCCTGGCCGTCGGCTGTTATAGGGACGGGACCTGGGCTGATTAAACCGGTAGGGTTGCTGCCTGAATGACCTGCGCTGGGTTGCAGGTGTATGCATCCCCAGAGTGCGGATGGCTATGCGACCGTCCTTCAGGGTCTGGATTCTGGAATCAGTCTTTTCAGAAAACAGACCCTGGGTATCGAAGGGCAGGTCCTGCAGGGTGTACTGCACCTCGGGCGGCAGTGTGGAGGATTGTAACCACGAGATGCGCCTCATGGTCACTCCTGAGGCCAGGGTTCTTGCACCCGAGTCCGCCGAGTCGAAAGCGGCCTGGATGGAGGACCTGGAAGACTTTTTCCCTTCTTCCAACAGCGCCGAGAACTCCTGGCGGGAGGCTGTTGGTACCAGCTCTGCGAATTTCGCCAGGGACACCATGATGTCAAAGGTGTACCTGGCGAGGAGGGCCATCTGGTTGGCGATCCGGAGCTGGAGACCGCCTGCAGAGTAGACCTTGCGGCCCAACAAATCCATGCACCTCGCCTCCCTGGACTTTGGCGCTGGGGCGGGCTGGCCATGCCTCTCCCTGTCGTTGACCGACTGGACAACCAATGAGTCTGGGGCAGGATGAGTATACAAGTACTCATACCCCGTGGGGGGGACGGAGTACTTCCTTTCGACCCCGCGGGCGGTGGGAGGAACGGACGCCAGTGACTGCCAGATGGTAGTGGCGTTTTTCTGAATGGTGCGGATGAACGGCAAGGCCACCCGCACTGGAGCCTCCGCTCCAATCACATTTGTCACCGGGTCTTTGTCTTCCGTGACCTCTGCCACGGGGAGGTCGATAGCCTTCGCCACCCGGCGAAGAAGGTCCTGATGGGCCCGCAAGTCAATTGGTGGAGGGTCTGTTGTAGCAGCCCCGGCCACCGCCTCGTCCGGTGAAGACGACGAGGATAGGCCTTGAACCACTGCCTCCGCGGGTGGTTCTTCTAAGGCGTGGGCGGCTGACTCGGGCCAAGGATGTCTCTGGGGATCAGGTGGCAATTGAGCCGAACCTGGTGGAGAAGGGGGCAGTCTGCTCATGGTGGCCTCCGGTACCCTGTGTTCGGAGGCGGGGGCCCTCGGAGGGAAAGACATCCCTTGAGTTTCGTATTGGGCCCAGGGGACCCAGAAGCCCCACTGCTGCGCACCCTGGGCTTGACCTTGCGGGGCAGCGGGAAGATGAGCATCGCTGCCAGTCCCCGAAGCGACCGACGAGTGTCGAGATGGCCACGGGGGTGCAGAGGCGCTGATGGACTGCGCCGTTGAGGTCAGCCATTTGTCTCCGGACAGTGCCGAGGGTCGGTGCCGGTCGTCGCGGTGCCGAGATGGCGAACGAGACCATCGACCGCTGTGGTGCCGGGAGCTCGACCGGTGCCGGGAGCTCGACCGGGATCTCGACCGGCGGTGCCGGGAGCGGCTCCGGGAGTCACGGTGCCGGGAACGGTGCCAGGAATCGGACCTCCGTCTGTGCCGACGGGAAGGCGATCGGGACCGGGAGCGTCTCCGGGAGCGCGACCGGTACCGCGATGTTGAGCGGTACCGGGACTGCGACCGGCGTCAAGAAGGCAACCGGTACCGCGATGGTGAGCGGTGCCGGGATCTCGAGCGGTGCGACGGTGACCGGCGTCGGGACCGGGAGCGAGACCGGGACCTGGAGCGCCGTCTACTTCGTCCACCCAGTGCAGGGGGCCGCATCATAGCCGGCTTACCCGCTGACACGACAGCCCGCACCGGTGGTGCCGGGGGCTCGGTGCCTCTGTGAGCTCGATGAGCTCCCTCGCCGTCGAGAAAGTCTCGGGCGTGGATGGCAGCTGCAGCTCAACCGTGGTCGGTGCCAGGGAGCAGGGTGGTGCTGGACTCGACGGCCCTTGCGGCGCCGGAGTCAATGGCACGGTGCACGGCCTCAGCCGGTACCGGAAGTGGTGGAGGTGGCTGGGCGATAGGACCCTCAGCATGGGTCTTTGCAGCTGTTTTCGCCAGCTTACGCTTCCTCGATGGTGAGAGGGAGCGGTGCCGGGTTGTCGGTGCCGCTTGCGGAGGACGAGGAGCCTCGGTGCCGGAGCGGCTCGGGGCTGCCGGTGCACTGCGCGCCGATGAAGACTTCGGCGCCGGCGCAGTCGGTGCCGGGGGCTGGAGCGTTGCCTCCATGAGGAGCTGTTTTAGGCGACTGTCCCGCTCCTTTCGTGTCCTGGGCTTAAAGGCTGCAGATAGGGCACTTATCCGTACGGTGAGTCTCTCCGAGGCAGCGCAGGCAGGAGTCGTGCGGATCCCCGACCGGCATGTGCCGCTGGCAAGACGCGCAGGGCTTAAAGCCCGGTGCCTTGGGCATGAGCCCGCACCGGTTGCGGAAAAAGGGGGGTAAACCCTCCTTATTCCTTATACCTACACTATACTAACTAACTAAATCAACTATCTAACAGTAACTACTGAAACAACTATATACAGACAAAATTAGCGAACGCTAGGGTTGTGGAGGACAGAGAGCACTCCACTGTTCCAACTGGCCGTCACAGGCGGTAAGAAGGAACTGAGGAGCGGACGGGCCGGCTGGGGTATATATCTAGCGCCATAGCGGCGCCACTCCAGGGGGCGCCCAGCCGGCCCGCCGGAGTTGCTAGGGTAAAAATGTTCCGAAGAGCCGTGCACGCGCGGCGCGCACACCTACATGGAATGCATAGAATTGTCGAAGAAAAACTAAGTTCTCGCTTTTTTGTTTGGGTACAGCAAAATCAAATACTTTATTACTTTCTCTAGTGATCACAAGAGGGAGAGAGTGTCATAGGAAACTGGGTTGCCCCTAGTCCCGGACGGATCTCTCTCAATTAGTAAGCAATTCATAACAATCATTTATACCTTTGTAACAGACAATGGCTAGCAAACCTGGAGACAGTAAAAAGAAAACATTTGCATTTGTTTATACATAAGCCTATTCGCTATCTTATTTGTCTTCAATACTAGAACAAAAACAAGACTGCATTTCACAAGGTCGTAATGACTTTTCACACAATTCACTCTGTACCACATTATCTTATTTCTACATATCTCTAACTCATGCTAACTTAGTTAACATACATTTAAGATCCTTCAAATCCTTGTTAATTATTTCCTGGCCTCCACACTCCCCCCTTTTGTACTTATAGTACAACAAATACTTCAAATCTCAATTTGCATTAAACCATGGATTTCAGAGTCTACAGCAGACATGTCAACCTTAGGTGTGGTTATGGGATGTAATGACAATGCATGATTAGCATGAACATGAAAAGTATTATTACCATCATTACGTCTTTTACAACAACAACATAATCCTACACCAACTAACAACACTACAAACAATAACATAAAGATTCTATAACTGGAGCTATTCCTTCCACTGCTTCAGGACGCAGTGGGTATTGTGGAATCCTTGGCAAAATCTTAGCAGGGTCAACAAGAATTTTAACCAGCTCGGCAGTTCTAATCTGTCCCACTTCATTTGCATGACGAGACCAGAGATGGGGGGGCACTTGTGACAACAAATGCACAAGGTCAGGGCTGAGAGGTGTCTTGGATGTAGGTGGTTCTGCTATATGGAGTGTGGCCAACACCAGGTTAGTATTCTCATCAGGAACTTGTAAGAATACGCCATCTGGTGTACAATAAATGGTACAACCTAATTTACACAACAGATCTCTTCCCAGCAGATTCACAGGAGAAGAAGGACTAAGCAAAAAGGAATGCTTGTCTTCCAAAGGGCCAAGACAAACCGCGAGGGGTACCGTGACAGGATGCGAAACAGGACAGTTTGAAATGCCCACAGCATTAACAGACAAAGTGGACAAAGGAACAGAGGGAAACTCTGAGGATCTCAGAGCAGATCTGCTGGCCCCCGTGTCCACAAGACAAGTAACAGATTTTCCAGCAATTTTACAATCAACAAATGGGCCTTCTTGATTAATAGGAATTAAAGGATTCATGATGCACTTACGTTCCCTCAGGCTGTCCTAGTAAGGGGTCCCTTGTGGGGAAAAAGCAGGCGCTTCAGGATTTGGGAACTGAGTAGGATTTTGAGCTAATCGATTTGGACACTCATTTCTCCAGTGTCCCTCCTGACCACAAAAGTGGCATGCAGTGCTCCCAGTCGGGGCAGGATTCTGGGCAGGATATGAGGAACCCCTTCCCATACCTCGCCCATGACCTCGTCCCCGTCCTCTTCTCATTCCCCCACGACCCCTGTTCTGATAAGTTTGTAACTGTAAAGCCATAAGTTTTGTTTCACTATTTTCTTTCTTCTGTTCTATGCAAGCTGTACAATGATTGGCAACTGTCACCAGTTCTGAAAGGGGTTTAGTTTGCCAGCCAATACAAATAGTTCTTAATGGTTGCTGAACTTTTGGCAAGAGTCCCTGAACAAAAGCAGCTCCTACCGCTTCCCTGGCATTATCAGCCGGATCAGTAATTCCCGAATGCTGTTCAAAGACCTTTGTTAGTCTATCAAGATAATCAGCAGGGGATTCTCCCTTGTTCTGCTTACAGTTAGCAATCTTAGTCCAATCTGTTTTCTTAGGACAAACTTCTGAAATAGAGGTCAAGAGACGGTTCCTAGCCTCCGTCAAATCACGCTCAATACCAGGGTCGGCATCAGGCCAAGCTGCCTGTCTGTTAAGCCGTTGCTGAACTCCAGCTGGCAGTACAGCTCGTAAAAGTTGATTAATATCTGCCCAAGATGGATTATAGCACTGAATCACTGTCTGGAGCTCATCTTTAAACTTCACCGGCTCCTCCCTGATTTTAGGAAATTCTTTCACCAAGTTTCTAAGATCTCCAGGTGTCCAAGGGGCATGTACCTTAACTAACACCCCTACAGCTCCAGCCCCAGGCAAGTCTCTTAAAGGAGCCTGGAGTGCCTGTGTCGTGCTTCTAAGAAAGTAGCCGGCATTGTTATCAGTAGAAGCAGGGTTAACCGGACTACTGGAGTCAGTCAGTAAGGAAGAAGATAATTCTTCCGAAGAAGGAGAATGAACAACTTGTGCAGTTGACACTTGCGGCGGCGATACTACCACTGCCTGTATATTCCGAGAAGGGGGAGCAGTGGGAGGAACTGGCTGCGGCTGCGGAATGCTGCTAAAAAAATCCACTATGTCTTCAGCAGTCTCCTCCTCACTGTCAGGCTTAACTAATTGGGGATAAAGAGAAGCAGAGGGCTGCACTGGAGCAGGAAGACATTTGGATGTCTTACATTTAAGTTTTAAATCCTGTACTTCAGTTTTTAATTTTTCTTGGGAGTCCTTCAGACTCCGCACCCGAGACTCATGGAGTCTCTTTGTTGCTTCCTCCCACCAAGACAGAAACTGCTCGCACTGCGCAGCAGAGGCGTGTGATTTAAGGGTTTCTCTGAGGTATGTAAGTTTATCTAACTCAAAGGTACCTTCTAATGGGCATTGTTTAAATGAATTTTCACGTGTGTACAGATTCCAATCATTTAAATACCTGCAGGTTTGAGGACCATAATGTACGTACATGTAATATGCTGGGGTACCCTTAGGGGGTAAGGTGGAAAGTTTAGACTGTTCCCCCCCATTTTCCAGTCACACCAACTGAGGGGGTCCCTGTCTGCGCTAACGGATCAGAATCTAAGGATCTCTCCCTACAGGGTACTCACATACAGGAGAGACTCACAAGGAAAACTACGACTCTCCTACACCTCCTTTCAGCAAAGAGCGTCGGCTAGTCTCTGGGAGATGGCGCCGCATACTCTAATTGCATCCAGTGAGACGATCAGATTGTCAGTAGCCCACACAGAAGGGAAAGGGGAGGGAAGATGGGTTCACACACTCCTAGACCCAGGCAGCTTCCTCGCCGGACTATGCCAAGCTGAGTAAGTCCACCGTGGGTCGGATCTCCTAAAGATCCACTAGTTACCGGGCTTGCGTTAGAGCAGTCCTGATCATTAGCTTCCGCTTCACAGGGTACTCTGGGCGTCTTCCGATAACGATCACTCACACTGGTGTACACACACACACACCAAGGCCTCTTTTCCTCTTTTTAACCCTTTTTTAACCTTTTTATCTCTTTTTAAATTTTGTTGGGTTTTTTTTGTTTTTTTTTTGTTTTTTTTAACCAAGATGCATCGTTACCTGGTCCGGACCAATACCATGAGGCGGTATGACAACCCCTCTTGAGGCGGTAAAAACCCCTCAGCACCGGTGCATTCTAATGCATTTATCTATGCATTACCTTATGCATTACCTTATGCATTACCTGTTGGCCAACTCAGCAGTTCCCAGTACTGCTATAAACTAACCTTATTGGGGCCTCTCCCCAATACCACTCTGCATTTGATCCTGCTGCACAGTCAATAAGTTCAGATGGCGTGAGCCCAGCAGAAACAGACGTCCCCCACAGACAGTCCTCCTCCGACACCCCAATAGAGATTTCAAAAGGTCTCTTACCTCTATTGTGGCGCCATGGGGTTCGAAGGGGAACGATCCGTAGTAGCCGTCTGTGTGTCCGTGGGCGTTGCCATCCCGGACGAGCCCCCAAATTGTCGAAGAAAAACTAAGTTCTCGCTTTTTTGTTTGGGTACAGCAAAATCAAATACTTTATTACTTTCTCTAGTGATCACAAGAGGGAGAGAGTGTCATAGGAAACTGGGTTGCCCCTAGTCCCGGACGGATCTCTCTCAATTAGTAAGCAATTCATAACAATCATTTATACCTTTGTAACAGACAATGGCTAGCAAACCTGGAGACAGTAAAAAGAAAACATTTGCATTTGTTTATACATAAGCCTATTCGCTATCTTATTTGTCTTCAATACTAGAACAAAAACAAGACTGCATTTCACAAGGTCGTAATGACTTTTCACACAATTCACTCTGTACCACATTATCTTATTTCTACATATCTCTAACTCATGCTAACTTAGTTAACATACATTTAAGATCCTTCAAATCCTTGTTAATTATTTCCTGGCCTCCACAGGAGCAATCACTCGAAGAAGAATAAACTTAACCCTGCTCCGAAGCCTGGTGGAATTTTGTCACTGGCTAAAGCTGACTTTGTACAGATTTAATGTGCACTGCTAAGAAAATGCTTAGCAGTTCCCAGATGTATCAACATTACTAGCGTGAAACCTTAACATAAAACAAGACAGATCAAACAATAAGATATTTGAGTGTCGGAAGCCAGTGATTGCTATTGTGCAGCACGTGAGATTCAAGGTCTTTGTTGACGTTATTACCTGGTCAGCGTGGGGTAAGTAGAAGAATATCCATCATTAGCAGAATTAATCAGCTCTGGGACCCCAACACTGGAGATGTCTTCCACAGCTTTCAAGATGTTGTCTGTGTGCTCCATATATACACTGAACCCAAACATCAGGACAGCAAGTCAGTACATGTTACGCAGGGGCAGGACAGTAGCTTCCATTACAAAGCCCATTCCTAACCTCCCTCTACCTTGTAACTTTGGCATAGAAAACTGGTTAGGCCTGAAGATTGCAAGATTTATTCTGATTGCAGAGGAGAATGTTCCTGTAAAGTCTGAGGAAAATTCATCAAACTGTCCCTGAGTTACATTTCATTGAAAATCATTGACTTGAGCCTGCACCTTTCTCCCTAGCTCCTCAATGGCTAGTTATAGCCTCCCCTGCCACCACCTTCCAGAGAGTTAGAATTCCTTAAATTGACATGGCAGCTACACCTGAAGAAATAGGTTGCAAGTAAGCAAAAATATTAACAACTATTTGCTGTGGTTAGTTTTGGGTCAGTCCTGCTCCCACTGATCTCAATTAGAGCTTTTTACCATTGTCTTTAATAGAAGCAGAATCAGACACTACACTACGGCCCATTTACACTGCAGAATGAATATATACACATGCACACACATGCATGTGTATGTGTGTTGGACTGTACTGACAAATTCAGTGTAGAAAAAACAAGGCTTGGGGGTCTTTCTATAGCTGAGGTCTAAAAGAGTTCTTCTTTTAACTCAAGTGGTAGAGGCCTGTGTTTCTGGAACTGTAGGTACAGAGTTCTAGGCCTGGCTCTGCAGGTGTATGGTTTAATGCAGAGAGGTGGATGCCTCTCCATAGTTAAAGTTGCAACTGTGGTATCAATATAAGGCTGCTTTTGATCCCCTACTAATTAAAAATAAAATTCTTCATACTTTCAGATTTGTAGGTCCAGTTTCACAGACACCTTGAGAAAGCTTTGATGATATTAACATCCTTTTGAAAGTAAAAGATTTTAAGATGGCTGCTTTTGAAACTGCATTTTCCAATAAGCAGTTGCACAAACATCAGTCTCCAGACACAGTTTGCACATGCTGTAGGATTACTGTTTGCTTCCTACCTTATTTGTCTTTGCGGGGTGGGGTGGGGGGGAATGTTATGAAAACTGTTCCAATCTGTTTTTCAAGAACTGTTTATATTCTTTCCTGTCCCCTCAGGCCTGACAAGGCTTCCTGGAAAAGCATTTCAGCATGTTTCACACTGGATACTCTAAAACAAGGGTGGGCAAACTTTGCAGCTGAGGGCCACATCTGGGTGGGGAAATTGCATGCAGGGCCATGAATGTATGGCTGGAGCAGGTTGGGGTGCGGGAGGGAGTGCGGGATATGGGAGGAAGTGCGATGTGCAGGAAGGGGCTTAGGGCAAGGGGTTGGGGCGGAGGAGGGTTGAAGGGTGTATGAAAGGGTCTCAGGGAAGGGGGTTGGGGTGCAGAAGAGGGTGCAGAGTGCAGGGGGGGCTCAGGGCAGGAGGTTGGGATACAGGAGGGGTGCGAGGTGCAGGAGAGGGCTCAGGGCAGGGGGTTGGGGCAGGGCAGGAAGGGTGCGGCAGGGGGTTGGGGTGCAGGTGCAGGAGGGGGCTCAGGCCAGGGGGTTGGGGTGCAGGAAAGATGCGGGGTGCAGCAGATGGTTGGGGTGCAGGCAGCGTGCAGCAGGGGGCTCAGGGCAGGGGGTTGGGATGCCAGGTGCAGGAGGGGGTTGGGGTGCAGGCTCCAGCCCAGCACCGCTTACCTGGAGCGGCTTCAGGGTGGCAGTGGAGCACACCAGGGCCAGGGCAGGCTCCCTGCCTGCCCTGGCCCCGCGCCGTTCCCAGAAGCCGCCAGCACCACGTCCCTGCAGGAGGGGGAGGAAAGAGGGCTCCACGTGCTGCCCTCGCCTACGGGTACCTCCCTCGAAGCTCACATTGGCCATGGTTCCCCGTTCCCGGCCAATCGGAGCTGCGGGAAGTGTTGCCTGCAGGCGAGGGCAGCACGTGGAGCCCTCTGCTCACTCTCCCTGCCAGGGGCCGCAGGGACCTGGTGCCGGCCGCTTCCGGGAGTGACGCGGGGCCTGCAGCGCCACAGGGGTGGCAATCCCGTGGGCCAGATCCAAAGCCCTGATGGGCTGGATCCAGCCCACGGGCTGTAGTTCATAGAATCATAGAATCATAGAATTCAAGATCAGAAGGGACCATTATGATCATCTAGTCTGACCTCCTGCAAGATGCAGGCCACATAAGCCGATCCCCCCACTCCTTTAGCAAGCGACCCCTGCCCCATGCTTCGGAGGAAGGCGAAAAACCTCCAGGGCCACAGCCAATCTACCCTGGAGGA
Organism: Mauremys mutica; assembly: GCF_020497125.1. NCBI lineage: Eukaryota > Metazoa > Chordata > Testudines > Geoemydidae > Mauremys > Mauremys mutica. Next base: position 54,165,246 of record NC_059078.1, on the reverse strand, counting down.
AAATTCTTCCCGACCCCAAATATGGCGGTCAGCTGAACCCCGAGCATGCAGGCAAGACTCTCCAGCCAGACCCTCTGGAAAAAGGTTAAGAATATCATATCATTGACCCATTGTACTATTTACCAGTATGGCACTTAATTAACCTATTGACTAATCCCGGTATCCTATCATACCATCTCCTCCATAAACTTATCTAGCTTAATCTTAAAGTCATGGAGGTCCTTCGCCCCCACTGTTTCCCTCGGTAGGCTGTTCCAGTATTGCACTCCCCTGATAGTTAGAAACCTTCGTCTAATTTCAAGCCTAAATTTCCTGACTGACAATTTATATCCGTTTGTCCTCGTGTCCACATTAGCACTGAGCTGAAATAATTCCTCTCCTTCCCTGGTATTTATCCCTCTGATATATTTAAAGAGTGCAATCATATCTCCTCTTATCCTTCTTTTGGTTAGGGAAAACAAACCGAGCTCCTCAAGTCTCCTTTCATACGACAGGCCTTCCATTCCTCGGACCATTCTAGTGGCCCTTCTTTGTACCTGTTCCAGTTTGAATTCATCCTTCTTAAACATGGGAGACCAAAACTGCACACAATACTCCAGATGAGGTCTCACCAACGCCTTATATAACGGGACTAGCACCTCCTTATCCCTACTAGAAATACCTCGCCTAATGCATCCCAAGACTGCATTAGCTTTTTTAACGGCCACATCACATTGCCTGCTCATAGTCATCCTACGATCAACCAGGACTCCTAGGTCCTTCTCCTCCTCCATTACTTCCAACTGGTGCGTCCCTAGCTTATAACTAAAATTCTTATTAGTCATCCCTAAATGCATAACCTTACACTTCTCACTATTGAATTTCATCCTGTTACTAATACTCCAGTTTACAAGGTCATCCAAATCTCCCTGGAGGATATCCCTATCCTTTTCCGAATTGGCAATACCTCCCAACTTGGTGTCGTCCGCAAACTTTATCAGCCCACTCCTACTCTTGGTTCCCAGGTCAGCAATAAATAGATTGAATAAAATCGGACCCAAAACCGAACCTTGAGGAACTCCACTGGTAACCCCCCTCCAACCCGATAGTTCCCCCTTCAATACTACCCTCTGCAGTCTCCCCTTTAACCAGCTCCTTATCCACCTCTGGATTTTCATTTCGATCCCCATCTTTTCCAATTTAACCAGTAATTCCTCATGCGGTACCGTATCAAACGCCTTACTGAAATCCAGATATATTAGATCCACTGCATTTCCCTTGTCTAAAAAATCTGTTACTTTCTCAAAGAAGGAGATCAGTTTGGTTTGGCACGATCTACCTTTCGTAAATCCATGCTGTAAACTATCCCAGTTGCCATCGGCCTCATGCTCCGTAACCACTCTCTCTTTTAAAATAGTTTGCCTACCCCGCTCTAAAAGAACGCCTTGGTTTGATCTAGCCAGAATATCTGAACAGACATTGAGAGTAAAACTGTTTATGAAGAGAGTTTGCTCTCAGAAACCAAGTTACTGCACAGAAGCAAAGAATGCTTACCAGAGCAGAGTGTGCAGCGCATCACTGAACTGGCTACCCTTCTCTCGCATGCCACTGGGCTGCATCCATGACTGGCAGAGGAACTGTTTAGCAAGTGAAGCTGTCAAAGATAAGCAATAAGTTGAGGAGGGACCTGGATGTGTTTTGTCTCACTGAGAATACAAACATCCAAGACAATTTTCTTCTCCCTCATACAAATGCAGGATAGCCAAATGCTTCTGGCTAATTACAATGTAATTCCACTTCAAGCAGATCCTATGTTCTCCATACAGGTGCCTCCCAAAGTGCTAAAGCTGAGGGAGTTGGGAAAGGCATATTCCTTAGAGATCATTACCACACTAATGAGATTTATACACAAGTCTAGAGAGCTCTTGGCCTGACACAGCGATTCTTCTAATTTCTTGAGTTCCTCCTGCTTCCTGTGATAATACAGCATCATCTGTTTTTGCTCTTCATTACTTATCACAGGTTGTCCTTTTTTCTGTACCTTGACAATGATTTTAGTTTTTTCATTTTTGCCCACAAAGTCTGAAAGTTTGTTTGTTCTTTTTAATTCCTTTGCTGCCCACCACAATTGTGCTTCAGACAATGGGGGGGGGGGAGGAGGAGGAGGAGGGATAGTTCAGTGGTTTGAGCATTGGCCTGCTAAACTCAGGGTTGTGAGTTCAATCCTTGAGGGGACCATTTAGGGATCAGGGCAAATATCTGTCTGGGGATTGGTCCTGCTTTGAGCAGGGGGTTGGACTAGATGACCTTGTGAGGTCTCTTCCAACCCTGAAATTCTATGATGCTATTCTTATCGGAGTCACTCTCTCTTTGTCCATTCATGTCTGACAATGCTACAACAGGTTTCCTTTCCTCCCTCTGGTTTGTGGAGCTAGAGACCAGCTTTTCCCTGCTGCTGGGGCTAAGTGCCACCCCCCTGCGAAACCAAAAATGAGGTTTTCCAATGCTGACATACAAGTATTAACTCAAATGTTAGTTTACCAGTGACAGGTGAATTTTCCCTTTGGACACAACCTTTTAATGTTAATTTGAACTGGCAAATTTACAGTTTAGAGTTTTGTAATCAGAAATAATTGTCTTTCTCCAAAGGCTGATCTGCTTCTCTGACATAAGGAAAGGAAATGATCAGGTAAGAGTAAATTTTTCATTAGGGGACTACAGAGCCCAGACACAGGCCACACCCTGAGATGCTCCCGTGTCTCCGGCATGAGTCACCTTTACCCTTTCTTGTTTTTAATGTTTATCTTTTAGTATGTGTTCACGTTTTCCAGCAGTAAGGGCACATCTGGACATTCTGGGTATGTGCCTGTCACAGGGCGCATGCGTAGCCCACAGTATATATGAGTATGTTAAGAGCTTCTCTGTGTGGTGTGTAGTGCACTGGTGACATACTCTAGACCAGGGGTCCCCAACCTTTTCAGGACCAGGGACCGGTCATGCCTGCAGAGGGAGCACTCGTCCCGCGGCTCGGGTAGACCTCCCGCAGGCGTGCCTGCGGGAGGTCCACCGGCTCCGGTTGAGCTGCCGCAGGAATGACTGCGGACGGTTCGCTGGTCGCGCGGCTCAGCTGGACCGCCCGCAGGCATGCCTGCGGCAGCTCAACCGGAGCCGGTGGACCTTCCGCAGGCGTGCCTGCGGGCGGTCCAGCTGAGCCGCGCGACCAGCGAACCGTCCGCAGTCATGCCTGCGGGCCTGCGGGAGGTCCACCGGAGCCCTGGGAGCAGCGGACCTCCCGCAGGCATGACTGCGGAGGGAGCGCTCGTCCCGCGGCTCGGGTAGACCTCCCGCAGGCACGCCTGCGGGAGGTCCACTGGGTCGGTTCGCGGCCCGGTTTGTAAGAGGCCGCGGACCGGTACCGGGCCGCGGACCGGGGGTTGGGGACCCCTGCTCTAGACCAGGGGTCGGCAACCTTTCAGAAGTGCTGTGCCAAGTCTTCATTTATTTACTCTAATTTAAGGTTTTGTATGCCAGTAATACATTTTAACATTTTTAGAAGGTCTCTTTCTATAAGTCTATAATATATAACTAAACTATTGTTGCATGTAAAGTAAATAAGGTTTTAAGATCTTTAAGAAGCTTCATTTTAAATTAAATTAAATTAAAATGCAGAGCCCCCAAGACCGGTGGCCAGGGACCGGGCAGTGTGAGTGCCACTGAAAATCAGCTCGTGTGCCGCCTTCGGCACGCGTCCCATAGGTTGCCTACCCCTGCTCTAGACAAAGTAACAGATTCATCTGACTGCAGCTGGTATGCCTGGCTGGACCACCCAGCAGGGAGTGAGATTTTACTTACTTGCAGTATCGTAGCCTAGGATCATATAGTTAGGGCCTATTGTTATTTTCAATAACTTGTTAAAACCCGCTGGGTCTCTCTCAAACTTGACTGAATTGCTCTGGGGGCAGGGCAGTTTGTAACACTACCTAGGGCAGACAGTTCACCCCTACTTCATCCCAGGGAAAGGATGTAACTAGGTACAATTCTGAATAGTTTTGTGGATCCGAGACACTGCTAGAATGCAACACTTTACAGCTAAGAGAGGAGCCTGCAAACTTGCACTTTTAGCTTTAGCAATATCTGGTGAACATGGGAAATGAAGGCCAGAAAGCTTCCTTTCATATTCCTTGGAAGAAGATTTCTCAGCCCATGTGGCTGCTGTCCCCATTAGCAAGTGAACTCTAATCAGCTTGCAAGAGCTGCTCCTCTTGCTTTATTAGGGCTTGTCTATCACTTTACTGTATAGTGTCAGGAACAGAAATAGTTAAAGTGGAATAGTCCCCTAATTGGGATGCAGTTATACCACTATAGTTTATTTTCATTAATTTATGTGAATAAGCTATACTGTTACAAGCACCTTTATAGTGCTTGTACAATTGTGCCAACACTAGTGATTGTACCAATTTACTTTTATCAGCAAAATTACCCACCTAACCAAAATAGTTCAGTCAGGACTAAAACGGTGTGTAGAACAGGCATAAGTTAAACTTGTTAAATGCTTCTTCTCAGCCATCTTGCCTTTGAGCCTTCATTTCTCCTGACTGAAGAATGATTTTAAAAAAACAACCTAATGGAGCTGTACTCTGTTTTCTTGTGTGACTGACATATAACAAAGCAGGTGGTAAAGAGCTTCCAATACATTTAGCATTATTCATGTTAGTGAGTTTTCTAGACTGCCTGGTGACAAGCCAAAGCATTACAGATAAAGGACGGCATGAGAACCTGTCCAGGAAAAGAGGTTCTGCATACATTACCTATTTTATCTTTTTTCCAGCTGGCCACAGGTTTTTCAGCAATGACAATCAGGAGCTGAGTGAGGGTGAGTGCACACTGGAAATTGGGAATGCTGTGCTGGAAATTCAGCAAGTAGTGAAAACTCTCGCTGTGGGTGACAGGAAAGAAAAGGGATGAAGACATTGCAGATATGTCACATATATAGACAGAAAGAGAGGAAGTGCCAGCCCAGATCAGACCCTGGGATCCTGCTAGCCAGGCATCCTATCTTCAATGGTGATCAGCACCAGATGCCTCAATACAGTAACTCCTCGCTTAACGTTGTAGTTATGTTCCTGAAAAATGCTACTTTAAGCAAACCACTGTTAAGAAAATCCAATTTCACCATAAGAATTAATGTACATTTGGGGGGGGGGGGGGGTGTCCAGGGAAATTTTTTTTGCCAGACGAAAGACTAGATAGATAGATAGACACACACACAAACACACAGAGTATAAGTTTTAAACAAACAATTTAATACTGTACACAGCAATGATGATTGTGAAGCTTGGTTGAGGTGTTGAAGTTAGAGAGTGGAAGAGGGTGGGATATTTCCCAGGGAATGCCATACTGCTAAATGATGAACTACCACTCAGCTGAGCCCTCAAACTCTACAAGGCAGCATGAATGGAGGGAGGGGAGACAGCATGGCAGAGAGAGACAGACACACACACCATGTATGTGTGAGAGAGACACACATTGCCCCTTTAAGTATGCTGATCCCACTCTAAGTACACTGCCTTGTTAAGTAGATCAGCAAGCTGAGACAGCAGCTGCTGCCAGCAAGCTATCCTCTGTCCTGAGCCCTATCGTGTGTACCCCCGCTCTGTGGAGATGTGGTAAAGGAGCGGAAGGCAGGAACAGGGGGGAGGGAGACCCCCTGACATTAGCACCACTCTTCCCCTCATTGCACAGCAAGCAGGAGGCTCCCGGGAGCAGCTCCTAGGCAGAGGACAGGAGCAGCACATGGCGGTGGGGGAGGGACATCTGAACTGCCTGGCAATTGATAGCCTGCTGGGCAACTGCCGCACAGGGAACTTAGGGGAGATGATGGGGGGCTGCCGGTCCATCCTGGTTCCAAGCCCCCACAAGCTAGTTCCATTCTTTGGCAAGGAAGGGAGCAGGGACAAAAATCTACATCTTAGCAAAGAAACAACATGAAGTTTCCTTTCTTCACCAGACTGCCTGTCACCTTGCTCCCAGTTGGAAATGTTTCTCAAATGGGGATAGGACTATAAAAAGAAGGGGCAGACACCCCCAAGAGACCCTTCTCTCTCTCCCTGTCTCTGGCATTGCCCCTAAGACAACAAAGGAAAACATCCATTGGACTCTGGGAGTGGGTCCTGAGAGTTTGGTCAGTATCTGCTAGCGTGCGTGGTAAAAAACTTTGCTTTGATCTAATATGGTTTGTTAAGTTAAGCATTAGTAAACATTTTCTTTTTTTGGGGGGGGGGGGTTAACCATTTCTGACTCATTACTTATACTCACTTAAAATATCTCTCTCTGTATTTAATAAACTTGTTTTACTGTTTTCTCCAATCCAGTGTGTTTCATGGAGCGTCTGCGTACCATAAACTTCTGGGGAAAGATCTGGGTCTGGGGGTGTGTTGGGGTCACCCTGCAGCATAACTCAGGCTGGTAAGGGCCAAGTTGTGGCTGGCTGGCTGCAGCACACAGACATGGCTGGGAGTGACTTACATGGGGGAGGCTGTTTGTGAGCAGTCCAGGTTGGAGGCTACAGCAGCAAAACATTGCAAAGGGCATCCCATGGTACAGGGCAGTGGTGACACAACTACTCATTAGTCTGGACTGTGCCCTGGTATGTCATGGATGCTAATGAGGATGCTAAGGATCTCATGGAGTGCACCTTGATCCCTTATGGAACAGGAACCTTTGATGATTTGTAGGCTTCCATAATACATAGTCTAGTCTACCTAGCAATGGAGGCATTTTAGATGGAAAGACATGAATAGAGAGCCTGATCTTCTCGAGGATTCTGTAAGCTTTAGATAGATTTTAACGTTCTTCTGACATGTAAGGTTGGCCACGTCTTTTTTGTTGGATGTTGTGGTTTTGGACAGAACGAAGGAAGCATAGCCTCTTGGGAAACATGGAGGGAGAAATTTATCTTAAGAAGAAGGGATTTTGGTGTCTGAGCACGACCCTAACCACGTGAAATGGACAGTAGGGCTCATGTATGGATTAGGCTGCCAGCTCCGACACTAGCCTAGAAGACATGGCAGCTACTAAGACACAAAGCATAAATAAAAGGCCAACACTGAAGTCAGAGGATCGAAGGGAGTCCTTGGTCCCTGGACCAGACAGAGGAATACACTTTTAGTGTCAATGCTCTCCTAGATGAAAGCAATTACTTAATGACTCTGGAGGACAGACAGAGACCTTCTAGACCACACCAAGGCCCCCTACTAAACAGGCTGATAATCAATCCCACTTGGGCTTGGTCAATGGGATTCAATTGAGGGTATAGCAGAAACAGGAGCTGATCCTGATTTAGGAACCCATAACATTTTCTGCTAACACCATTGAACTTGCCAGGCAGAGGGAGCTTGGGCTCGCGAGAAGCAGGGAGTGGAGCAAAGGGGTGGCAGCTTGAGCTTGCGGGACTGCATTCTGTGCCGCTAGGATGACAGCCTGGGCCTGCAAGGTCTGTAGGATTCCCACTATCTCCATCAGAGAGATATTGACCTTTGTAGAATCCATACTCACCATATCAGCTCTCATTGTTTGTGTATTGCTGCTCAAACTGTCACATGGCTGGGATGTGGGCAGTCATGCCTAGTGGTCGGAACAGGAGTTGGTAGACTGGAATCTGAGAGCAGGGTCAGAACCAGAGTAAGAGGCCAGATGTCACAACAAAGGGTCAGAGCTCAGGAATTGGAGCAGAGGGTCAGAACTGGGTTACCCAGAATGAGGAAAGGCAGGGGCAAGACTGGGTCCAATGCAGGAAAAAGGCAGGGGCAGGACCGGAACAAGGAGGAGCAAGACTGGGAACAGCTGGTGAAGAAGCTATTGCAGCCATGAGCAAATGCTTTGAGGTGGTGCCTGGCAGCTTAGCCGGAAGTCATGGCTCATTCTTGCGGGACTTTCTTCCGGCAACTAGCAGGAGTTACTAGATCGCAGGCCCTGGTTCTCATGGGAGACTTTAATCACCCTGATATCTGCTGGGAGAGCAATACAGTGGTGCACAGACAATCCAGGAAGTTTTTGGAGAGTGTTGGGGACAACTTCCTGGTACAAGTGCTGGAGCAACCAACTAGGGGCCGTGCTCCTCTTGACCTGCTGCTTACAAACAGAGAAGAATTGTTAGGGGAAGTAGAAGTGTGTGGTAACCTAGGCAGCAGTGACCACGAGATGGTCAAGTTCAGGATCCTCACAAAGGAAGAAAGAAGAGTAGCAAAATACAGACCCTGGAATTCAGAAAAGCAGACTTTTACTCCCTTAGGGAACTAATGGGCAGGATCCCCTGGGAAGCTAATATGAAGGGGCAAGGAGTCCAGAAGAGCTGGCTGTATTTTAAAGAAGCCTTACTGATGGCGCAAGAACAAACCATCCTGAAGTGCTGAAAGAATAGCAAATATGGCAGGCGACCAGCTTGGCTTAACAGTGAAATCTTCGGTGAGCTTAAACTCAAAAAGGAAGCTTACAAGAAGTGGAAATTTGGACAGATGACTAGGGAGGAGTATAAAAATACACCCCTGCATGCTCTAGCAAGAATCGGGAAGGCCAAAGCACAATTGGAGTTGCAGCTAGCAAGTGATGTGAAGGGTAACAAGAAGGGTTTCTACAGGTATGTTAGCAACAAGAAGGTGGTCAGGGAAAATGTGGGACCCTTACTGAATGGGGGAGGCAACATAGGGACAGATGATGTGGAAAAAGCTGAAGTACTCACTGCTTTTTTTGCCTCAGTCTTCACAGACAAGGTCAGCTCCCAGACTGCTGCACTGGGCAACACAGTATAGGGAGGAGGTGAGCAGCCCTCGGTGGTGAAAGAACAAGTTAAGGACTATTTAGAAAAGCTGGACATGCACATGTCCATGGGGCCAGATCTAATGCATCCAAGGGTGCTGAGGGAGTTGGCTGATGTGATTGCAGAGCCACTGGCCATTATCTTTGAAAATTTGTGGCGATCGGGGGAGGTCCCGGACGATTGAGAAAAGGCAAATATAGTGCCCATTTTTAAAAAAGGGAAGAAAGAGAACCTGGGGAACTACAGTCCCCAGCAAAATCATGGAGCAGGCCCTCAAGGAATTCATTTTGAAGGTGATCAGGAACAGTCAACATGGATTCACCAATGGCAAGTCAGGCCTGACCAACCTGATTGCCTTCTATGATGAGATAACTGGCTCTGTGGATATGGGGAAAGCGGTGGATGTGATATAGCTTGACTTTAGCAAAGCTTTTGATACAGTCTCCCACAGTATTCTTGCCAGCAATTAAAAACATATGGATTGGATAAATGGACTATAAGGTGGATAGAAAGCTGGTTGGATTGTCAGGCTCAGCGGGTGGTGATCAACGGCTCGATGTCTATTTGGCAGCCGGTATCAAGTAGAGTACCCCAGGAGTTGGTCCTCGGGCCAGTTTTGTTCAACATCTTTATCAATGATCTGGATGATGGGATGAATTGCACACTCAGCAAATTTGCAAATGACACTAAGCTGGTGGGAGAGATAGATATGCCGGAGGGTAGGGATAGGGTCCAGAGTGACCTAGACAAATTGGAGAATTTGGCCAAAAGAAATCTAATGAGGTTCAACAAGGACAAGTGCAGAGTCCTGCATTTAGGAAGGAAGAATCCCATGCACCGCTACAGGCTGGGGACCGATTAGCTAAGCAGCAGTTCTACAGAAAAGGACCTTGGGATTACAGTGGACGAGAAGCTGGATATGAGTCAGCAGTGTGCCCTCGTTGCGAAGAAGGCCAACGGCATATTGGGCTGTATTAGTAGAAGCATTGCCAGCAGATTGAGGGAAGTGATTATTTCCCTCTATTCGGCACTGGTGAGGCCACACCTGGAGTACTGCGTCCAGTTTTGGTCCCCCCACTACAGAAGGGATCTGGACAAATTGGAGAGAGTCCAGCGGAGGGCAACAAAAATGATTAGGGAGCTGGGTCACATGACTTATGAGAAGCGACTGAGGGAACTGGGGTTATTTAGTCTGAAGAGTGAGGGGAGATTTGATAGCAGCCTTCAACTACCTGAAACGGGGTTCCAAAGGGGATGGAGCTAGGCTGTTCTCAGTGGTGGCAGATGACAGAACAAGGAGCAATGGTCTCAAGTTGCAGTGGGGGAGGTCTAGGCTGGATATTAGGAAACACTATTTCACTAGAAGGGTGGTGAAGCACTGGAATGGGTTATCTAGGGAGGTGACGGAATCTCCATCCTCAGAGGGTTTTAAGGCCCAGCTTGACAAAGCCCTGGCTGGGATGATTTAGTTGGTGTTGGTGCTGCTTTGAGCAGGGGGTTGGACTAGATGACCTCCTGAGGTCTCTTCCAACCCTAATCTTCTATGATTCTGAGAATCTCATTGTATCCATTGAGGTGTCAGCTACAATTACTGTTGCTAGGGAGATATTCATTAAAATGGAGTCAAAGTCAGGGTGATCTCTCTCCTTACGGGCTTTGTGATCTCCCAGCCAGGAGAGATGCTCTTGCAAAGCAGGCAGCTGCTCCCAAGGATGCTCGGAAGGTGGCAGAGGAGGCTTCAAAGTTCTGTTTGAGAATGGCCTCCATCTTCCTATCTGTGGGATCCGTAGGGTAGAAATCCCCTTCTGAGGGGCTAACCGTATCCCTGGAGAGAGACGCTAAAGCAGCATCAGCCTTTGGTATTTCAGCAATGGAGCCCTTTGGGTCTGGAATGTTATGGAGCCTGAGGTCGCACTTGTTAATGTGCTGGCCCTTACCTAGCTTACCCCACTCACCCTACTCACCTCCTGGAAGGAAAAATGAAGGGGTATTATCGCCACTGGGAAGGGATTTGAGGGAAGAATTGATTCTGCTACTCACTCTCAGGAGCCTGCTGAGGTTGGGTTTGAATCGTGCAGATAACCTTGCTGCACATGGCTTGACATTTCTCCAGGAGAAAAAGCTTTTGCAGAGTTTTTCCCCCAGCCTGTTTGGACTCAGAGCCAGACAGCTCGCCTTCTGCAGGGGAGCAGAGGGAGGAGTCAGAGGATTCTGATCTCCTGGATTTTTTGTGCCTTTTCTTTCCCCTTTCAGATTTTTTAAATTTTTTTTTTTGCGCACTTTGGGAGCATATAAGCTCTGCTGCGGCTTTGGGGAGGCCGCCTACAGCTTGTCTTCCTTCGGGCCTGGAGCCCTCTTGAGAGGTCTGGCTCTGAATCCTCCCCCACTGAGTCCCACTCCCCCTGGGAGGGGAGGGTGAACCCATCAGACCCACCTGGACAGCTTGGAAAGGGCTGATTAGACGTCCTTCTATCCCCAGGGCACTCAGGACCCATTTTATGACTTGCTTTGCAAGAGGCACCTGGGACTTATCCCCTTAGTCAAGTGGTCAGGGTTCTCCTCGTTTTTGGAACCGCTCCCTGTTCTGCACTGGGGTTCCTGGTCCATTTTCCCCCCATTTGAGTCACAGCTGCCTTGGTGGGTAGGGACCCCACTTGGCTGTCCGACGCATAGCCCCAGTACCTAACAGAATTAGGAATGGAGGGCTGGGTGCAGGCTGAGCACAAATCATCGTCTGCCGAGCCTGGGAAGCCTGCCTCACAAATCAAGCACTGCTTGGATTTGATCCAGTGCTCTTTTGGCTGCTCAGCCGTGCCTGTAAGGGGCCAAGGAGCCAGCAGGAAAACACTGCAGTGGAGGCTCAGGGAGGGTTAAAACTCCAAAGGGTTAATCAACCAGAGAAGAGGAGGAGAAACATCGAGGAAGGAGAACCCTGCTCCACACTGCCCAAAAACTGGGCAGAAAAAGTTAAAAAACAGAAAAGAGTAAGCGCAGGGGCAACAGAAATCACCATTGTCTGCTGCCACAGAGGCAGAGAATCCAGCAGCAAGCGGCAGCAGAGGTGGGGTGGCCAGAGCATGTGGCACCAAAACAGCTCCACCTCCACGAAGCTGCAGAGGGAAGAGCAGCCCAGACGTCCAGAATTGAGAGAGACCTTGAACTGCAGAATTATAATAACTGTCAAAATCATTTTCCAATCCATTCCTTGTACTCCCTCAGTTTGTTTTTGACCAACAGTACACATCCAGAAGAGATTCTCTCTCTCTCTCACACACACACACACACACACACACACACACACACACGCTCTCGCATGCTCTAACCAGGGCACCCCTCGCTGTCCCTCTCAGAATATTTTACACATACTAGTACCCCCTGCTCTATTTCCAAGTATTTCATAGACCTCAGGTGCCTCCACTTTCCAAGAGCTGCATATATATTTATGCTGTCCCTGAGCATCAAGCCCTGTGTTCTAAAAAAATCTCAGGAACCCTTAATCGATTTTATCTGTCACATTTGTGCAGAACACCCACAGGAAATATAGAATTTGTTTTGAATATTATTTCTGTTAAAGTTCTGGGGATGCAGCACTGTTGCCTTTATTTATCCTACCTGATTAGGTCCTCAAAAAGAAGAAACTCTGTCTCTCCAGGCTTTAGTCTGTCTGCAAGGACCTTGAGGGCTGACCTCAGCAAGTCACTATTTTCATGTTGAGAAAATCCACTCCTGGGGAAAAAGAGAAGAGCCGCAGATCATCATCAATATGACAAATTGGAGGACAGGAAGAAATTAATGCCAGCTACACAATGGCTAAGAATCTTTTAAATCTGTCTTCAAGAAGAAAAATAAAAAGTTTGGACAATTAGAACAGCTCTGTCCTGGCTACGGGAAAAGAGGAGATCAGAGAATTCTTGAAAAAAAATGAGAATTTGGGTCACATGAAATTGCTTTAGCTTTTCTAGGCCATTAAAAGCAATATGCACACAGAACACAAAACAGGTCAGTGAAAGTTCATACCCTTCCTTCAGTGTGTGTGGTAAGTATTCAGTAAGCACTCGTATACTCCTTGCATGACAAAGGGTATTCCCACTGGAGCTTAGCCAAAGAGCTTCAGAGGATGGAATTTCTTAAAAATAAACAACCACCCCTTGGAAATTTCATTCAACTATTTTAGGGGAATGTTAAGGTTCATCATTAAGCACTTAAACTTTAGTGGATGCCAAAGTTAGGGTTAGCTGTATGCCCTTAATTCTGCCCCCCTTCTGTGTACACGTTGAATGACACAATATTTTTCAAATAATACAACATAACATTACACTTTTCCCCCAACTACCTAAGATACATACGTATCATTTTTCACCATTGCATATTACTCTATGTATGCCTGACAAACATAGCCCATAAAAAATTTATATATAGGATGATCAGCAGAGCCATGTCTTATTCACTGTATTCATTAAAAGATACTAGGCTGCAGAAAAAAAGTTTTTATGGTATTCTATTGTATTATTTGAGCAACTGTAGAGGCCAAGTTTGGGCTGCGTGTGCAACCATAACTTTGGCATTGCACCTCTGACTTGCGTGCTTAACCATGCAACTGAGTTTTTGTTGTTATCGTAAGGAATATGTATTTCTAATATAGCCATCATTGTAGTATCTGTGGATCAATTTTTCTCTCTTGTTGCCTGAATGCTGAGTTGTGGAGAGAAGGACTTACTGTTTTAGCTATTCTCAGATGTCTAGACAGACTGGAAAGCACAAAGATAAGTGTCTTACCATATATACTCGTTCATAAGCTGAATTTTTTTTAGTAAAAAAGGGAAGCACCAGAGAAGGGGGTCAGCTTATGAACGGGTATAGAGAGGGAGAGGTGGGACACAGCCTCTCCCCTCAACAGAGGGAACAAGGAGAGCAGCACAGCCAGCAGAGCCAGAAGGGAAGGGACAGGGCCAGAGTCTCTCCGTTTCTGGCCATGCTGCTCTCCCCCCAGCCTCCGAAGCAACTGCAGCTCCAGGGCTGGCAGGCTGCAGTTGTACCGCTTGGCCCCGCCCCCCACAGCAGGCTATAGCCACGCCACCTGGCCCACTGGAGCACACTGCAGCCGTGCCGCCTCGCCCAGCCTGCTGGAACATGCTGCGGCTGTGCTGCCTGGTCTGGCCCGCTGGAGCAGGCTGCAGCCATGCTGCCCACTCTGCCGGAGCAGCTCCAGCCAGGACAGAGACATCCTCCCCTGGCCCTCCCCAGATAAGGTGGTAAGGGATGGGATGGGGAGAGTGTGGGGGTTCCGGGCTAGGGGTGGGGTCATGTGGGGGGTGGTCACAGGAGTTACTACCCTGACCCCCAGCTTCTCCCCCCGAAAAATTTTCCCACCAGTTGCTGTCCCGGCCCATCAGGGTAAGCAGCTGGCACGCCAGGACGCTTTCTTTATTTAGGTTTACCTCCATGCCTGCGGACGCTCGAGGTAAACAAACCATCTCAGCCCGTCAGCGGCTTATCCTGATAGCCCAGGAGCCAAAGTTTGCTGACCCCTGAAAGTTGTCTTATGGACGGGTCATAAAATTCTTCCATTTTTACTTATCCATCTTGGGGGTGGGAGGGTGGGGTTGGCTTATAAAGGAACTGGTTTATGATCGAGTATATACGGTACTTCTGCTGGCTTTAATCCAAGATCACATGATCTGTTAAAACCAGGTAATTGCCTTGGAACCCATTTGCAGCATGGAATCTTAAATTACTGTAACCAGGGTTAATCATCTATAGTTTCAATTCTTTATAGTTTGACTGAATTTACAGCAATTGTAATATAATATATAACATTTTCTTAAAAGCCTGTATCACTACAATTTGATGTTCTGCATGTGCTATTTGCTACATATGAGCCCTTCAGTGAAGAGGAACCCATACAAAAAGCAATAAACAGGCTTTGTTTACATACCCCTATGAACATGCCACTCCTTACACTCACCAAGCAAACAGGAGGCGAAAGGCCTGCAGCAGCTGCTGGTAACAAGACGACATAAGCTGGTGCTCCTGAATGTTCACTCTTGGTCCATCCACCACTCCCTGGTTTTCTGTAATTAGTGCCTTAAACACAGAACAAACTATTAATTAAATATTATTTCAAGAATTATCGTATGTCATTGCCCCTCCATTTCCATAAATGAAATGATATAAAACAAAAAACCCTTGGCAATTATTAAGAATCAAGTTGCTGCCTTCTGACCTGGAAGTAATTGTGCATGTTCTCCATATGATTACACAGTGGTTTCAGCAACTCAACTGCACACTGGGCAACTTCTTGAGACGATCTCTGACACAGATGGGAGAATCCAATCTTCCTACAGGCTTTCCCCTGCTGTGAACCCAAATATTTAAAATCACTTCTTCATTCTTAATTTATAGGAGCTCAAAGATACAAGCACACCACCTGATGGAGAGAATAAAACTAACTCAGCTTGTGCAGTCCTGTTCAGTTTCACTCATTGGCAGGTACCAAGGATATAAAGCTGGAAGTCCACAAAGTTTAAGATGGCCACAGCCACTGGGAGCCAGATCACCAAATAGAAAGGAGCCAAAATGGTTGTAACATTTCTAACGCTTGAATTCTACTGGGAAAGTGAGAATGGGAAACAGATGGGGGTCTTTTGTCAATACATAACATGTATGAGGTGAGAGATGCTGACAAACATGCTAAGCAACAATGAAATGAAGAATTAGTCTGCAGGAGGACAGAGGGTATACATTAGTTATATTAACTATGGTACAATGAGATTGTCTAGTTTCTATTAGGAAACAGGGTGGTTTTGATTTAAATCATGATTTAAATCACTAGTCAGGAAGACTCGATTTAATCATGGATTTCTACATAAATGTGCATTCTTGTTGGTTGTTATAACCTTAATACATATTCTTCACAACTCAGAGATAGATGTAGGTTTCATTTTTAGATGGTGCATACTGTATATTTTTAAAGTGATTTATTTTGAAAACTTTTCAGATTTGTTTTAACATCTATATCAGAAAATGAATGATTGTTTGATTATTTCATTTACCAAAAGTAATTGAAGCAGATATTTATGAAGTCATTGGGAGGTGAACTATCTCCAATTCAACAGGTTAATCATTAATGTTTGGAGGATTTTCTTGCCATGCTGTATTAGGAGGAGAAAATCACAAGACAGATATTTAAATTGTTTTATTTAACTAAAACAACAATGTTATGTATTCTAGATTTTTTTCTTCAATAGCATAGATATAATATTTTAACAAAACAAGCATGTGAATTTTTGAATTTTGTTAAGCATTCAAGTTTTTTAAAATCAGGGTTGTTTTGTTAAAAAATTTTTTAACTAAAATAGATAAATGAAATTTAAAAAACAAACAAAAATTAAATCTATTATGTCAGGCAGGTCAACATGAGAAACTTAAAATATTGGCTTCTGCAGCTAACTCAGTCATCTTCACCTTCATTTTCCTGTTTGTTCATAATCTGGAAAAGATAAACAAGATTTCCTGCTTTTTCAGGTCCCAAACGATTTATCAGTTTGGAATGAATTAGTCGAAAGGAAGAAAATATTCTTTCTACACCAGCAGAAGAAGCTACTGCTGTTAAAAGTAAGATTATCACTTCAACAGTCTCTGAATCCAAGCGCTTAAGTGACTTCCTCCAGTTCACTGCTGTGACTTTCTTTAAAACATCATCAGCAAACATATATTTCTTGAATGGTTCTCCCTTAGCTCTGAAGTTTATTATAGTTGGCATTATGGAGGGTTGATTGCTGAATGTCCATGTCATAGCCAACTCCTCTTCTTCAGCAGTTAAGGTTTGACTCTGGTACTGAGTATTGAGAATATTTG
This sequence comes from Mauremys mutica, assembly GCF_020497125.1. Classification (NCBI taxonomy): domain Eukaryota; kingdom Metazoa; phylum Chordata; order Testudines; family Geoemydidae; genus Mauremys; species Mauremys mutica. Next base: position 54,148,595 of record NC_059078.1, on the reverse strand, counting down.
CAAGAAAATGAGCTGGCAATAGTGCTTGTCCCACTTGTTTTTTTAAATGCTTGTAATTTAACTCTGTCATTGCATATTTCTCTTTTTAAAATCTCATTCAGATCCTTCCAAATTTCAACAGCGTCAGCAATAAAATAGCTATTTCCCTGCATTTTGTTAAAGGCTACAGAAGTAGACTTCAGGGTACTCAGCATGTGTTCAACATTTCTCTTAAGACCAATGTTGAGAACTTTGTCTGTGACGGTGCCATCTATTTTTTCACTATTTTGTTCACAAACTGTCATCCGATTAGGTCAATTCTTGATATAGTGCTCAAAACAGTCCACTACTGAGTTCCATCGCACGTCTTGTGGGAGAGTTAGCTTGGTTCCTCCCACGTTTTTCAGAGCAGCTGCTGCAAAGTGGTTGTTATGGAAGTATTTTGCAATTTCAACAACATTAGCTTTTATTTCTGGAACACTTTGTCTTTGGCTAGGAGATGCATCAAATTAGCACTGCAACCATATGTTGTTAGCTTGGGACTCTCTTCATGCTCTTCTAAATTTCTGCTCATCTTGGATACATTTGCAGCATTGTATGTGACCAAGCTGCGTACTAGACATTTGAATTTTTTTTCACAGCTTTTACTGCTACTTCTGGTAAGTATTCTGCGGTGTATGCATTTCCTGATGTATCAATTGTTTCTGTAAGGAAGACATTCCGTTTTTCTGTTGTCACACAAGCACATACAATAGGATCATTCTGGACACTGCTTCACCCATCAAGACTCAGGTTAAAAATTTCACCCTCTAGACATTTTTCAAACTGCTCAACTTCTCTTTCAAACACTTTATCCAGCAATTTGCCTGCGACATCTGCTCTGTTGGGTGGACTGTATCCTGGTCTTAATGACTGAACCATGTTAATGAAGTGTGGGTTCTCAATCATATGCAAAGGAGAGTTTGTTGCATAAACAAACCAGGCAATTTTTTAATCAATTACCTCTTTTTGTTATCTGCTGGTTCTTATCACAAACTTATCTATGGTTGTTTCTGGATGATGGAGATCTTTTCTTTTTGCTACAGGTGATGCTGTGGCTCTGTGACATACATGCTGTAACTGAAACACTATCATTGGCAGATAATTCAAACTATAGAAAATAATGGTGATCTTGAAGGTAATCTTTAGAATCCTGTATGTTGAGGATGGAGTCTCCTAAACAAAATAAGTCAATGCAGTTATTTAATTATTATTACCAAACTGCTCATTTAGTATTACTCACTGACACTCAGTACTACTTTCAAGGTGAAATTGTAAAAGGAAGATCTGCCTATTTCAGCTATTTATTTTTTATCACTACTGCATCTAAAATGATAGTACCATAGAGTAACAACTATATATTTTTTGCTCAAACATAAGAATTCAAGAATAGTCCAGAAGGAAGACAGGCAGTCCTTAAGAAAGAAGTATGAAATAAAAAAGTTTACCAACCTGAAGATCCTGCATGTTCAGACATGTTCCTTTAATCTTCAACTCAGCTTCCTCCTGAGAAGGAACACTTCTCATGATGTTGTTTCATTCGGGCAACCAGGCCTTGCATTTCTTTGTTGCACTGTTTGCATTATGCATGCATGCCTGTCTTACTCACAGGTAGAGGAACTTCATTAAAATATTCCCAAACTGGGTCTCTTTCACGGCCTGTTGCCATTATAGGTTTTCCCTTCTAGTGAGAGAATGGTGTGGTAGATCTCAAATCAATGAAGGCTAAACTCAGAAAGACCTCAAGACTTCTGGAATATGCTGCTCAAACAGTTTCACTTTTGTTTCTACTGCCTGTCCCTCCCGTCTCACATTTATCTCCAGACTTCTTCTTCTTGTCCAGATCTATTCCGCCCCCAACAATCTTCTATTCATTGAACTTTTTGAAACTTTGCATTTTTAGAGAGAGGTAAGGGATTGACTCTGTGTACACAAATTTGTCTGTGTACAAAACTTTTCTTAAACATTACATGAATATATCATCTCATACTATAGAATTAGAATTTGTAATCCCTATTCCATGATGAGATATATTTGAGCTATAATGTATCTTAATTAAAACTATCTTTAGATAGGTTTTTTCCTCAAAAAGCATTTTATCAAAAAAATCCCCCAAACAACAACAAATCCAAATCCTTGAATGCTAATTTCCATCTCTATTCTGGGTGATCCATTTGTTTCCAGGAGGGACTGGGTCTATGGACCTTATTACTCAAAGAAAGGAAATTTTCATGTAAGCATGGATAAATTTTCTTTTTCTCCTTTGTTCTAAGATCCACAGATCCATTACAATGGGATTCTAATAGCAGTGTGCCTCCAGATTGAGAAGCAGGACCATCCTTTAAATGAGGCCACGCAAAACAATGCAGATTACATATCATAGAAGATTAGGGTTGGAAGAGACCTCAGGAGGTCATCTAGTCCAATCCCCTGCTCAAAGCAGGACCAACCCCAACTAAATCATCCCAGCCAGAGCTTTGTCAAACCGGGCCTTAAATCCTCTAAAGATAAAGATTCCACCACTTCCCTAGGTAACCCAATTCCAGTGCTTCACCACCCTCCTAGTGAAATAGTTTTTCCTAATAGCCAACCTAGATCTCCTCCACTGCAACTTGAGACCATTGGTCCTTGTTCTGTTATAGACTCATAGACTTTAAGGTTAGAAGGGACCATTATAATCATCTAGTCTGACCTCCTGCACAATGCAGACCACAGAATCTTACCCATCCACTTCTATAACAAATCCCTAACCTATGTCTGAGTTATTGAAGTCTTCAAATTGTGGTTTGAAGACCTCAAGCTACAGAGAATCCTCCAGCAAGTGACCCATGCCCCACGCTGCAGAGAAAGGCGAAAAACCTCCAGGGCCTCTCCCAATCTGCCCTGGAGGAAAATTCCTTCCCGACCCCAAATATAGCGATCAGTTAAACCCTGAGCATCTGGGCAAGACTCACCCGCCAGCACCCAGGAAAGAATTCTCTGCAGTAACTCAGATCCCATCCCATCTAACATCCCATCACAGACCACTGGGCATACTCACCTGCTGATAATCAAAGATCAATTGCCAAAATTAGGCTATCCCATCATACCATCCCTTCCATAAACTTATCAATCTTAGTCTTAAAGCCAGATATGTCTTTTGCCCCCACTACTCCCCTTGGAAGGCTGTTCCAGAACTTCACTCCTTTAATGGTTAGAAACCTTAGTCTAATTTCAAGTCTAAACTTCCTAGTGTCCAGTTTATACCCATTTGTTCTTGTGTCCACACTGGTACTAAGCTTAAATAATTCCTCTCCCTCCCTAATATTAATCCCTCTGATATATTTATAAAGAGCAATCATATCCCCTCTCAAACTTCTTTTGGTTAGGCTAAACAAGCCAAGCTCTTTGAGTCTCCTTTCATAAGACGGGTTTTCCATTCCTCGGATCATCCTAGTAGCCCGTCTCTGAACCTGTTCCAGTTTGAATTCATCCTTCTTAAACATGGGAGACCAGAACTGCACACAGTATTCCAGATGAGGTCTCACCAGTGCCTTATATAATGGTACTAACACCTCCTTATCTTTGCTGGAAATACCTCGCCTGATGCATCCTAAAACCGCATTAGCTTTTTTAAGGCCATATCACATTGGCGGCTCATAGTCATCCTGTGATCAACCAATACTCCGAGGTCCTTCTCCTCCTCTGTTACTTCCAACTGATGTGTCCCCAATTTATAACTAAAATTCTTATTATTAATCCCTAAATGCATGACCTTGCACTTTTCACTATTAAATTTCATCCTATTACTATTACTCCAGTTTACAAGGTCATCCAGATCTTCCTGTATGATATCCCGGTTCTTCTCTGTGTTAGCAATACCTCCCAGCTTTGTGTCATCCGCAAACTTTATTAGCACATTCCCGCTTTTTGTGCCAAGGTCAGTAAATTATCTGACACCACTGAGAACAGCCAAGCTCCATCCTCTTTGCAACTCCCCTTCAGGTAGCTGAAGGCTGCTATCAAATCCCCCTTCACTCTTCTCTTCTGCAGACTAAATAAGCCCAGTTCCCTCAGCCTCTCCTCATAAGTCACGTGCCCCAGCCCCCTAAATAACGAGGCCCATCGCTAGCAGAGGATGGTTTCAATCGATCGACCTCTGGGTTATGGGTCCAGCACACTTCCGCTGCACCACTCTGCTGGCTTTATAGAAATATCTCCTCCATCTGCCCCAGGCAATAGGTCTGAGAGAAAACTTTTGCTGAGGCATTGGCTAAGACTGGATGACAAATATGCAGAACTTGGTGAACTTATATATTAACAGCCATGTGGGCACTCAGCAGCTCTCAATACAGGAGACATCACTACTCTGCCCTGGGATTTTCAGTGCTCCTAAGGCCTGGATTTTGGCACTTAACCAAAGGAGGACTATTTCTTGAATTTACTTGGGGAATGTTATGGCAGGTGTGAGAACTATATGTCGGAATTGGGTATGAACAGGGATATAGAAGGGCTTCCGTATGAGGGGAGATTAAGACTGGGACTTTTCACCTTGGAAAAGAGACAACTAAGGGGGGATATGATAGAGGTCTATAAAATCATGACTGGTGTGAAGAAAGTACATAACACTTATTTATTCCTTCACATAACACAAGAACTAGGGGTCATCACATGAAATTAATAGGCAGCAGGTTTAAAACAAAAAGAGGAAGTATTTTTTCACACAACGCACAGTCAGTCTGTGGAACTCTTTGCCAGAGGATGCTGTGAAGGCCAAGACTATAACAGGGTTAAAAAAAAATTAGCTCCATCAATGGCTATTAGCCAAGATGGGCAGCGATGGTGTTCCTAGCCTCTGTTTGCCAGAGGCTGGGAATGGGCGACAGGGGATGGATCACTTGATGATTACCTGTTCTGTTCATTCCCTCTGGGGCACCTGGCACTGGCCACTGTTGGAAGACAGGCTACTGGACTAGATGGACCTTTGGTCTGACCCAGTATGGCCACTCTTATGTACTTATGTTCTTAAATCAGACCTGCTGAGGTGATCACTGTTGAGACACAAGGGCCTGCCACCCAGCACCCAATCTGAGAATGGGAGAATTGAGTGATTCCACTGTGACACCCTGTACCCCATGTTCACCCCTTTTATAAAGTTATGATATATTTTGTACAAAGTATGCCTTGTGAGGTATCATTTAAAAACCTCAATCTGCTGATTATTATTGTCCTGTTGAAATGTGTGTTGCAGCACTATGTGTAAAATTATACAGCCTAACTGTATGATTGTTACTGAAATATGTTGTAATTCTGGTAATACGCACAAACCAATTTCTGAGACACAAAGACACATTAGCATACAGCAACGTGCTAAAGGATCATTACCTGCTTAATCAGCCATTTATCAGCAGGGAGGAGATGTAAACAAGTAATTTACATTTCATCTCAAAGACGGTTCAAATCTCACATACACAGGGGACTGTTTGTCTATACCCGGGGGGAGGGGAGGGTAATCCTCAAAGAGGGGAGAAGAGTATAAGAATAGGAGACAGTGACCTCCACATCGCCTCTTCTCTCCATCTCCCATCTCTCTGCTTATGACTAAGACTATGATTTAGTTACAGAGGTCATGGAAGTCACAGATTCTGTGACTTCCAGAGATGCCTGTGACTTCAGCCTGCGGTGATCGGGAGCTGTGGGTGGCAGGGGACCCTGGAGCTCCGACACCCAATCCGCAGTGGGGGTCCCCGGAGCTCTTAGCCGCCACGCAACTGGCCCACAGCAGGACCTGCAGATCCCCATTTTGTCACAGATATTTTTGGTAAAAGTCAGGGACAGGCCACGACTTCAGTGAATTTTCCTTTATTGCCCTTGACCTGTCCTTGACTTTTACTAAAAATACCCGTGACAAAATCTTAGCCTTACTCATTTCATCAATGAATACCTGAAGAACACAGAACTAAGGGAGGGAGGGAGGGAGGGTGTGTGTGTGTGGTGTGTGAGAGAGAGAGAGAGATTCCCAGACTAGAAAGAAACACAGCCTGTAAAATGTATTGCAGCGTACGGTGAAACATATCTTTTTCTGCTTTTAAACCTACTAGCCTCGGTAAGTTTAGGAATTAGTTAGCATTTTTATTTCCTTTGCAACCAATTCTGACTTTTATGCCTTATCACTTGTAATCACTTAAAATCCATCATTCTCTAGTTAATAAACTTGATTTATTGTTTTATCAAAATCAGTATATGCTTGGATTGAAATGTTGGGGAATCTCTACGTAGGACAACAAGACTGGTGCATAATCATTAGTCAGTGTTGGAATAATAGGTTACTAGGAGCTTGCACTGTTAAGGAGGATACTGAGCAGTGCAAGACACACATTTCTAGGAAGCAAGGCTGGGACTGGGGAAACAGAGCAAGTGTTGCTCCATATATAATTCATGAACGGCTGGGCACAGCATTCATGTATTCAGCTGGGGTGATTTTATATGCTAGTGGTTGTGTGTGCACAGCACCTGGAGAAGTTGCTGTTCACCAGCAAAGCAGTGTAAAAGGCATCCCAGGCTGGAGAGCTAAGGGAGCCAGATTGCACCCTGGGGAATATCACATTCACCCCAGGAGAAGTGGTAGCCCGAGACCCCGGAAGGGTTCACTTGGACAGACCAGGCGGGGTCAAAGGTGCAGTCCATTTGGTAACTATGACACCACCAGTTATGAAAACCTTGGCATTATGCCAACAGCTGAGATTGGACTCGCTAAATAGGAGAAAACAAAGACTCCAAAATGGTTGAGAGGAAAAAAAGTCCTCTTCATCCAGATGTCCAGAGTCATGTGCAAATGATGCAGCTTCAGAAGGCTGCAACTGGGACTTGTTCAAACTGAGAGGACCCCAGGACAGATCTGGCTCAGTCAGGTGGTCATGCAGGAAAGGGTAGATATGTACTTCCCACAATGAAGCCTGGCAACATCAGTGCCAGAACCTTTGTGAAGATCTTTAAAGAAGAAGGACTAGCTGGGTTTAGATAAGTAAACACATGCCCTTTAGACAGAGTGAACAGAATAAATTTGCCCTTGCAGAGGGCCTGAAGGACTGGTCAGGGTGGTTTCCATAAGCAAGTACATCCTCCAATTAGTGCTGTTGATTAACTGGAGTTCTAAGATAAGGCTGAATTCCCTACCCCCACTTGCTTCCACTTTATAACATATCATGAGTAGAAATCTTGCCTTCGCTCCAATCAAGAGAATGGGACAATGGTCTGTCTGGCCAGAGCTCTGGGATCTTTGATTCAAGGGCCTATCTTTGTGACAGGGTGGAGGAAAGGGGACAAGTCTACAACCTGGAAGGCCAAGGGGTGGGACCAAAGAATTAATTCAAAAGTGTAAAGTTTTCTTATTATTTCTAGATAATACAAGCCTCTGTGAAGCAGGGATTCCTTCTGCCAAACAGTTCTGGAATAGGGAAGGATGGAGGCTGGTCTGGCACTCCTCCAGAAACCATTTACTGGAGAAGAGACTCCAGTAGAGACCTAGGGGAGGACTCACTGCTTGAATCTTCCTTGCTTCCTTACAAAAGGAAATTCTCCTCCAAACAGAAGCTGCTGCTCCAGCAAACAACTTATTATTATTTGTTCTATGGTAGCGTCTAGAGGACCCATCTGAGATGATGGCCCATTGTGCTAGGCGCTATACAAAATTTAGTGCCTCTGACCCTGTCCCAAAGAGCTGACAAACAGACAAAGGTTGGGAGAAAGGAAGGATTATTATCCCCATGTGACAGATGGAGAAGCGAGTCACAGAGGAATGATGTCCCATGCTGGAGCTGGGAACTGAACCCAGCTCTCCTAAGTCTCAAACCAGTGCCTGAGTCTCAGCACAAGGTCAGTTTGCCTCTCTAAAGACAGTGCTACAGCTGGTAAACAGAAGAAAGGCACAATGGAAAAGGAGTGTAGTTTTCATTCTTGTCATACTCCAAAACAACTGGACTCAAAACTTCCGACAACAAAATATTCACCCTCAGGCAGACCTGAAAAATATCAGTCCTAAAAGATGCAAGTTTGAGATAGTTATGAGCCAGTGAAAGGGCGGGGCTGTAGTGGAAATGCTCAGGCAGCCTCGACTCGGGGTGTCACGAACCCTTCTAAGTAACACAGCTCAGCACATCCTGATGGATGGGACCCCCAGGCAGGTGGGCTTGAGCAGCAGGCACATTCCAGGGAAAAGCCAGCTCCCCACACCAGAGCAACTTTGTAGCCAGCAGAGCAGACACAGAAGCAGCCTCAGCAGGTTCTGCAGCAGGGACCTAGGGACACTGACACTAATGATGCTTCAAGTCCTTTTCACCCCATGCCTCAGTCTCTTCACCTCAGGCTCACTCCAGCTGCCCTTCATCCTTTCCTCTCTTTCCTCTTCTCCTGCACCCCTTCCCATCTATGTCCTCTCTCCATTCTTGTGTCTTTCTTTTTAGCAAATCCCCTGGTAAAAAAACTTAAATCGCAACATTAAAAACAAAAAACAATTAAAAATAGCAGCACTGCCATGCCCTTTGCTGCCCAGCCCTCAGCTTACACTGCTGGCATGTTCTATCCCTTTGCCCTGCCCTGTATCAGTCTTGCTATTTAGATTGTAAGCTTTTGGGGCAGGGACTGTACACCACTGGTATCCCCAGCCTCAATCTAACGCAGAAGCCTCCTGCAGGCTCTCTACCTGAGGGTGAATTTCACTCTCCGTGCCTCTAGTTAGTAAACACTTTGCCCCACCTCTTCCTTTTGTACATACCTTTAAGAAAGGGGCTCTTTTTGCAGCGGGTGGTATCAGTATGTGCTCCAGCTTTTGGCAAAGATCATCCAGAAGGAATGCAAGCTCTGCTGGCCCTAACTGTACAATTTCTCTGGCCTACAATTTCAAGGAAGAAAATAATTCAGTATGTTCATCTCCATTAACCATCCTCAAAAGTAGGCACACAGGATCTTGGGTTATACACAGGGTGGATTATGTAAACTTGGCGATTTAGGGTAATGATGATCCCCAAAATTCTCCATTACGCATTCAGCTAAGATGGTTTGCATTAGAAGGGCTAATGGAAAACTGTGGAAGGATGGCTGTGAACAGCCTCAGACTTTTCCATGGACTGAGCAATATAAATCCCAGTGACCCAAAATCAACTCTGTATGTCTTTGGTCAGTTTTGTGTATGTCCTTTTCTATGCCTTCTTTTATTTTTCAATCCAAGTTATGGGTGTTGAGCCTATCGAACCTCAAGGTCCTGGTTTCACAGATATTACCATAACACCCTAACTAGTCCAGGACTTGGTTCTGCCTACCCATCTGATGCTGGTTACGGAACTGTGGCTGAGGGGCAAAACTCCATGCAGCAGTGGGAATGCACCTCCAGTCCAGTCTTTCCCATCTGCCCTCTCATGGACATGAGACATTGGTTGCCCAAGGAAAGAGCCTTCTCTCTTTTTCTTTCCATGTGCCCTGTCTGTGTGTGTCCTGTCTGGTTGGGAAGGTGAATGGAGTGAACATGATGTTCTCACAGTAGCTGAGAACGGTTTGGTTGTGACATCAGTAATGTGCCATCACTAAAACATATGTGGTTTGTGACTTGCAATCCCCATTAGCGCCAAAGGGTTTAACACATCCCATGTGGTTAGTAAGAGAGATCAAAGCCTGAGACTGATCGAAGCTGAAAGAGCCCCAAGATGGAGCACCAGCTGGACGTGCATAAGTAACATCTATTTGCCACAGCTATAGTGTTACTATCTGTCCTAGGACCTTCTAAGGCATCTGTCTTCTCCTGTGTGTACATGGATACCTTCCCCTGAAGCAGCATACTGACTTTCTGCAGGTGGGCATGGGCCATGATGAGATTGGATTTCCTCAATTTTAGTTAAGCAGAGGAGGCTAAGTCTTCCAAATCCTCGGTGAGAATGAACCAGTTATAGTTCTGCAGCAACCTTCTAGCCCCTCTTGGTACAAGTTTACTCAGTTACACTTACTTCTGTGTGCATCTCCGAGTCCAAAATAGATTTGGTCAGCAGCCCACAGTGCAGGATGGTGAACACCTCAAGGTCTAGCTCTCGGAAGAATGCACGGTAACTCTGCAGCTGTACCAAAGGGATCCCTGACTTTTTTTCAGTGGTGTCCTGAAATGAAAATGGCAATGTTAATAGCAGAATAAAGCCAATGGTCACATCTGCACTCTGGTAAAGAATACTGCATGTAAAAAATATTGATCCTACAATAGAGGCCCCTACATTATTTGGTATAGCGTGTGAAAAGAGCCAAGGAGCACCAGCTCCCTTGAGTGCACGATTTTCTCCAGCACAAACCCCAATTCCCTTCTGATCCCCCTAAACTATCCCAGCTCAATAAAGACACTTCTCCCACATTCCGTCTTCCACATTTTTTCCCCAGGTTGAGCAACAGGAAAGTCTTCTTGGTAGTCAAGGCGTGGAATTGTCTCCTAAGAAAGTGGTGAAATCATCACCACTTTGGACTGAATAAAGCACTAGAAATTGTGCTCAAGAGACCAATCCTACCTTCACCCGAGGAAGGTTGACAAGATGATCTAAGAGCTTTGACATCTCCAGCTTCTATGAATCTATGGTCAGAGCAAAACTCACAGTGGACTCGATGAAAGATGACATTGTTTGACAAGTGATGTGAAAGAGGAGGAAGACTGTTTAGGAAATGATTAGGTCTTAGATACAAGTGTCAGATCTGGTCTTCTCCTCGAATGAACACTACTGGACATCTTATGTATCAAACAAGAAAATTTCACTCTCCAGTGCTGGAATATCTTCCACCAGAACCTGTAGATCTGAGGCATCCGAATCTGAGGCAAGACACTCTCTTTGATTAATCAAAGAGATCTGATCTTAACAATAACTAGTCTAAAAGGTAAAAAGGCATTTATTTAGGTATGGATCTGAGAGATCCGCAGAGGTTCATGTTCTTTTGCTGCTGTGGTTAGAAGGAATTGAGGTGGCAACAGCCATGCACCCTTCTATAGCCACACCTTTAGAATCTGCTCAAACATTACCAGAAGGTTCCAGTGTTTCAACTGCACTGGTCAGTGCATCGCAAGAGCAGAACTATGCAGAGGACACTCAAAGAAGAACCAACTTTCCAAGCTCAGATGTGAGGATCATGTCAGAAAGCAGCACTGAGCTCTTGAACTGAGATTTCTATCACTGTTAAGAGTCCCTCTCCTAGCTTTCTCTTTTACACAGCCCTTTCTTATCCTGCACAAGCCCCTTTTACCAGTAGCACCTTCTCTAGCTGGGTGGTCTCAGCTTCGAGCTGATTTCCTTCAGGATTCTCTTCCATTTGTGAGTGGTCTGCAGAGGAGTCTTTGCTGCCTTCAGATTTTTGTTTTTTTCCTCCTGGAAGAGAAACAGTTTTACAAACATAGGCCATGCCAGAACCCGAGCCTCTGCGAGTGGTCAGCCAGGCTACTGATAGGGGAATGCTCATGCTGTAATCTAGTCAGATTTAGGAAAGCATCTGACAAAGCACTACACAAAGTCTATATTGGAGATAGCCAGGGTCACAGCCTGAAATTGCAGGTTCCAGGACATTTGGGGTCCCTTCCCCAACCACTCTTTTTTTTTCTTAAAGTGGTTTGCTTAATTGGGGCCCCATGTTTTTACTATTATCTACATATAAGTATGTTATAATGCAGTCCTATAAATCAATAGAAATGCCCTCACCTAGAATACTGGGTTCAAAACTAGTCACCCTATCTCAGAAACAATACTGCAGAAGGAAAAAGGGTTCAGAGAAAGTTGATGAGAATAATTAGGAGCTTGGTAAAATTCTCATCTGCACAGAAACAGAAAAGATTGGAAAGGTCACCTTAGAGAGCCCAAGATAAAAGTCTTTTATGTTTGTACAGCACCTAGCACAATGGAGTCCTGGTTCATGACTAGGGCTCCTAGGTGCGATGGTAATACAAATAATAATAATAGTAAGTCCATACAATAATGCATGGTTGTGACATGCTATACCTCAAAGTAGCATCCTGTAACCCCCATATTCATGACTGGTATATGGTTGTGATATTTCAAACAAAGCATGCCTTGCAAGTTATCATATGAAAGCTCATGATCTGCTGAAAACTACTGTTCTGTCAAAATATGTATATTGTTAGTGTGTATGAGATTTGCTATACAGCTGTTATCAAACTATGTTGTGAGTTTGGGAGATGCCCACTGCTAGCTCTCCAGTGACTAAAGGGTGGTGACCCATACCCAGGCGGGCGTTAAATGACCATTGATCAGTAGAGGAATTGTAAACAAGGGATTTACAATTCTGCAAGAGACAGTTGTGTAAGCATCACACAATAAGAATTGCTCAACTCTATAACTCAGTTGCGCAAGCAGCACACAATGGGAGATTGCTCAACTCTGTGACTCAGCAAGGCCAACCAGGACATGTCTGGGACATGACTTGAGAATATAAAATAAGGGACAGTGGTGTGGCATCATGATTCCACCTTCTGCCCTACCTATACTGAAGGCAATAAGAATACTAGGAAGACAAGGAACTGAGAAGACTGTCCCAAGCAGAGAAGGAAATTCAGCCTGTGTATTAAGAACTATAACCTGCCTCCAACATCCAGCCGGGTTAGAAAAGCTGTTTGATTCAAATCTTACTTAGGCCTGGTCTACACTAGGGTGGGGGGTCGAACTAAGGTACGCGACTTCAGCTACGCGAATAGCGTAGCTGAAGTCGAACTACCTTAGTTCGAACTTCTTACCTGTCCAGACGCCGCGGGATCGAAGTCCGCGGCTCCCCCGTCGACTCCGCCACCGCCATTTGCGGTGGTGGAGTTCCGGAGTCGACGGGAACGCGTTCGGAGTTCGAACTATCGCGTCTAGATTAGACGCGATAATTCGAACTCCGAGAAGTCGAACGCTACGCGTCGCCCCGGCAGGTAAGTATAGACCTACCCTTAGTCTATAAGTTTAGGATTTAGAATGCGTGTTTACTTTTTGTTTTCGTAGGTAACTATCTCTGACCTTTATACCTATCACTTAAAATCTCTCTTTCTGTAGCTGTTAAACTTTTTAATGTTTTATCCTTACCAGTGAGTTTATCTAAAGTGCCTGGGGAATCAGCTCAGGTTACAAAGGCTGGTGAATGTCCACTATCCTTTGACGAAGTGATGAACTAATTAATGAGCTTGCACTGTTCTAGAAAAGGTCTTGAGCAGTGTAAGATGGTATATTCCTGGGGTGTAAGGCTGGGGATATTTGCTGGTGTTTCCCTGTGTATAGTTCATGAGTGCCTTGGAGAGCATTCATGCAAGGTAACAGTGCCTGGAAGGATTTGCTGCTTGTCACTGGCAAAGCATTGTGAGAGAAAATCCAGGCTGCAGAGTAAGGGGAGCACAGCAGACCCACAATTCTAGGTTGTACCCCAGGGTTCCCATCACAATGGTCTAGAGAGGTTAGATGGGAAGTTTCTATTCTCCGTCTCTTACCACAAAAACAAGGGGACATTCAATGAAATAAAAAAGGGGCAAATTCAAAACTAACAAAAGAAAATACTTTTTCACACAATGTTTGATGTGGACTCTGTGATGCTGTATAGAATATGGGAGACACGTTATGATATTGTTGATAACAATATTATAAAATTACAAGGAATCTGACAGATATGCCATGTAATGTATCTGTGAAAATGTTATGATTTGCCAAATATAATGATCTTGTTTATATATTTGTATCACCTTTGTATTGTGAGTTATAGATATGCATGATATATCTGTGTTTCAAAAAACTTATGCTGTGTTTCTGGGTAACGCCCTCAGACAGATTGGCATCACTGCTTAGCCTGTTTGATGGCCCACCAAGGGTCATAAGCTATATAATGAACCCATTGAAAAAGCCAGGGTCTACACTTTATGAGTCAGCAAGCCATGTAGGGGCATACCTATGGACAGAACTCTAAGGCTTTTCAATGCCACCTGCCGTGAAGCTTGTGTTTGGGACACAAGAAGTACAAGCCACATGGCAAAGGATATAAAAAGGCAGCTGCATCATCTCCTTTTTGTTTTCATTCCTGCTTTTAACCTTTGGAGTAACTTTTCTACAAACTGAAGCTCTCAACAAAGGACTGAATGACCCATCCAAGCTGTGGATGTGTTCCAGAGGGACTTTCAAGCCAGCAAACTCACCAATACGGCTAAGAACCTGATACATGGACTTTGAAGTCTCGGTATGTATCTGACTGCTTCACCATTTAACAACTCTCTTCTTATTCTTTCTTTTTTCTAATAATCTTTAGTTTTAGACTCTATAGGATTGGTTGGCAGTGTGGTATTTTGGGTAATATCGAAACTAATATTGACTTGGTAATGTGTCTGGCCCTTTGGTGTCAGAAGAACATTTTGTATATGTGAGCACTGTTTTTAAATAAATGGTTACATATCTCCCTTTACTGGACCTAGGTGCTGATTGAGGGCCAAAGAACTGGAATGCAATAAAGGCGGCTGTGTGATTTCTTTTTTTTGCTTCTTGCTAAACTGTGCTTCTGATCCCACACACTGGTTGTGACTGTTGGTGAGTTTAACTTCAGTATTAGCCACCACTTTGGGAGTGTCTGCTCTCCCTTTTGCAGTTTGCCCTCACCATGGCATTTTCAGTGAGGGCTACCCCAGGCACACAGAGGCACAGATTCCTTGCCCAAGGATGTCACTGTGGATAAGATGAAACATTTCTCTGGGTAACAAGAAGATCCAGAATTATAAAGAGAGGCTATCTAGCAGTAACTTCTTCAAGAGTTGCACTTGTGGGATATGGCACCCCTAATGTCGAGCTACAGAAATTCATTAAAAAGCTTTGTCCATCAGGGAGTGCATGAGTGTTCTTGCGTGAAGATGATGTCGTCACCCTACTCTGTATCAGGGAGCGGACCTCTCCAATGGCTCTAGTTCCTTCTCCTTAGACCACAGAGTCCTGATGTTGTATAGAACTCTGAGGTAGAGGGGCAGCTGGGTAGGTATTGTGAATGCACAGAGGTGACTTCAAAGGCCCTGGCAAGCAGTGCTCCATCAGGAGGAAGGAGGGTGAGGAGTTCTAGTTAAATACAGACTGCAGCACCACTCTCACAAACTGGATGTGCAAAGATAAAGGTGTGCATGGAACTCCAATTTGCTGCTTTACAAATCTCCCACAGGGGAATCTGCCTAAGGCGTGCTACTGAAGCCACTGCTGTGGCTCTGGTGAGGTGTGTCTTCAAGCCAGGAGGTACTGGCTTTCTGGCTAAAGTGTAACAATGCCCTATACAGCTCTTAATCCACTGAGAGAGTTTATTAATAGGTTCCCCCTTTAAATCTCTCCCCATTAGCAATGACCAAATCCATGAGAAAACCACCTAACCCATGAGAAAATAAAAGAGCATCTTTGAAAGCTAGCTGGCTAACCTAGTGAGGAGAGCTTTAAACTAGGTTCATCGGGGGAAGGAGACCAAAGCCCTGAGGTAAGTGGGGAAATGGGATACTGGGAGGAAACACGAGCAGGAGAGTGCAACAGGGGAGGACTCCTGTCTCAGGCTGAGAAAGCGGGACAAATAAGCGAGTTATCTTAAGTGCCTATACACAAATGCAAGAAGCCTGGAAAACAAGCAGGGAGAACTGGAAGTCCTGGCACAGTCAAGGAACTATGATTGGAACAACAGAGATTTGGTGGGATAACTCACATGACTGGAGTACTGTCATGGATGGATATAAACTGTTCAGGAAGGAGAGGCAGGGCAGAAAAGGTGGGGGAGTTGCATTGTATGTAAGAGAGGAGTATGACTGCTCAGAACTCCGGTATGAAACTGCAGAAAAACCTGAGAGTCTCTGGATTAAGCTTAGAAGTGTAAGCAACAAGGGTGATGTCGTGGTGGGAGTCTACTATAGACCATCAGACGAGGGGGATGAGGTGGATGAGGCTTTCTTCCGGCAACTAGCAGAAGTTACTAGATCGCAGGCCCTGGTTCTCATGGGAGACTTTAATCACCCTGATATCTGCTGGGAGAGCAATACAGCGGTGCACAGACAATCCAGGAAGTTTTTGGGAAGTGTAGGGGACAATTTCCCGGTGCAAGTGCTGGAGGAACCAACTAGAGGCAGAGCTCTTCTTGACCTGCTACTCACAAACAGGGAAGAATTAGTAGGGGAAGCAAAAGTGGATGGGAACCTGGGAGGCAGTGACCATGAGATGGTCGAGTTCAGGATCCTGACACAAGGAAGAAAGGAGAGCAGCAGAATACGGACCCTGGACTTCAGAAAAGCAGACTTTGACTCTCTCAGGGAACTGATGGGCAGGATCCCTTGGAAGAATAACATGAGGGGGAAAGGAGTCCAGGAGAGCTGGCTGTATTTTAAAGAATCCTTATTGAGGTTGCAGGAAAAAAACATCCCGATGTGTAGAAAGAATAGTAAATATGGCAGGAGACCAGCTTGGCTTAACAGTGAAATCCTTGCTGATCTTAAACGCAAAAAAGAAGCTTACACTAAGTGGAAGATTGGACAAATGACCAGGGAGTATAAAAATATTGCTCAGGCATGCGGGAGTAAAATCAGGAAGGCCTAATCACACTTGGAGTTGCAGCTAGCAAGAGATGTTAAGAGTAACAAAAAGGGTTTCTTCAGGTATGTTAGCAACAAGAAGAAAGTCAAGGAAAGTGTGGGCCCCTTACTGAATGAGGGAGGCAACCTAGTGACAGAAGATGTGGAAAAAACTAATGTACTCAATGATTTTTTTGCCTCTGTCTTCACAAACAAGGTCAGCTCCCAGACTGCTGCACTGGGCAGCACAGTATGGGGAGGAGGTGACCAGTCCTCTGTGGAGAAATAAGTGGTTCGGGACTATTTAGAAAAACTGGACGAGCACAAGTCCATGGGGCCGGATGCGCTGCATCCGAGGGTGCTAAAGGAGTTGGCGGATGTGATTGCAGAGCCATTGGCCATTATCTTTGAAAACTCATAGCGATCGAGGGAGGACCTAGATGACTGGAAAAAGGCTAATGTAGCGTCCATCTTTAAAAAAGGGAAGAAGGAAGATCCGGGGAACTACAGGCCAGTCAGCCTTACCTCAGTCCCTGGAAAAATCATGGAGCAGGTCCTCAAGGAATCAATTCTGAAGCACTTAGAGGAGAGGAAAGTGATCAGGAACAGTCAGCATGGATTCACCAAGGGAAAGTCATGCCTGACTAACCTAATTGCCTTCTATGAGAAGATAACTGGGTCTGTGGATGTGGGGAAAGCAGTGAATGTGTTATTCCTTGACTTTAGCAAAGCTTCTGATATGGTCTCCCACAGTATTCTTGCCAGCAAGTTAAAGAAGTATGGGCTGGATGATTGGACTATAAGGTGGATAGAAAGCTGGCTAGATCGTTGGGCTCAACAGGTAGTGATCAATGGCTCCATGTCTAGTTGGCAGCCGGTTTCAAGCGGAGTGCCCCAAGGGTCGGTCCTGGGGCCGGTTTCGTTCAGTATCTTCATTAATGATCTGGAGAATGGCGTGGACTGCACCCTCAGCAAGTTTGCAGATGACACTAAACTGGGAAGAGTGGTAGATACGCTGGAGGGTAGGGACAGGATACAGAGGGACCTAGAGAAATTGGAGGATTGGGCCAAAAGAAACCTGATGAGGTTCAACGAGGACAAGTGCAGAGTCCTGCACTTAGGATGGAAGAATCCCATTCACTGTTACAGACTAGGGACCGAATGGCTAAGCAGCAGTTCTGCAGAAAAGGACCTAGGGGTTACAGTGGATGAGAAGCTGGATATGAGTCAACAGCCAAGAAGGCTAATGGCATTTTGGGCTGTATAAATCGGGTGTGACAGACCCAGACCAGTGGGGTACAGGAGTCTGGTAGAGAGCAAATATACTGGTCACTGGATGAGTAGTTTTCTGTTCCCTGAGTGACCAGAGCAGGGGCTGCACTAGAGTAATCAGGAACCTGCTAGAACCAATTAAGACAGACAGGCTGATTAGATCACCTGCAGCCAATCAAGGCAGGCTAATCAGGGCACCTGGGTTTAAAAAGGAGCTCACTCCAGTCAGGCAAGGAGGAGCCAGAGGAGAGGAAGTGCGTGTGAGGAGCTGGGAGCAAGAGGCGCAAGGAGCTGAGAGTGAGAGGGTGTGCTGCTGCAGGACTAAGGAATACAAGCGTTATCAGACACCAGGAGGAAGGTCCTGTGGTGAGGATAAAGAAGGTGTTTGGAGGAGGCCATGGGGAAGTAGCCCAGGGAGTTGTAGCTGTCATGCAGCTGTTCCAAGAGGCACTATAGACAGCTGCAATCCACAGGGCCCTGGGCTGGAACCCGGAGTAGAGGGCGGGCCCAGGTTCCCCCCAAACCTCGCAACTCCTGATCAGACACAGGAGGAGTTGACACAGACTGTGAGGAAGATCACTGAGGTGAGCAAATCTGCCAATAAGCGCAGGACCCACCAAGGTAGAGGAGGAACTTTGTCACAACTGGTGTCAAAAGTGGGATTTGGTGTGCACAGCGCGGCAGAAGAAGGGTGATTTAAAAAAAAAAAAGAGAGTTTATTTTTTTTACCACAATGGATGACGTAGTGCGAGCACTGATACAAGCCATGGCGGCCCAGCAGGAGGCTACCCGTGTCCAGGCAGCCGCCCAACAAGAAGCAGTGCAGCTGCAGCAAGAGACTAATCACCTGCTGGTGGACCATGCTGCTCAAGACCGAGCTATTCTGCGGGAACTGGTAAACCAGGTAAAGACCCTTACAGAGCTGAACTGCGGCCATGATGGGATGCGGCTCATACGGGCCAGCCATTGGCTGCAGAAAATGACATGGGAGGATGATGTAGAGGCATACCTTCTGGCCTTTGAGAGGACAGCCCTACGAGAGGCCTGGCCTGGAGATCAGTGGTCTGGCATCCTTGCCCCATTTCTGTGTGGGGAGGCCCAGAAGGCTTACTATGATCTGCCTGAAGAGGCTGCAGCAGACTACCCCCAGCTGAAAGCAGAGATCCTGGCCAGATCTGGGGTAACGACCGCAGTGCGGGCCCAACGGTATCACGACTGGAGGTACCAGGAAAACAAAACCCTACGGTCCCAATTGTATGACCTCATCCATCTCGCACGAAAGTGGTTGCGAACGGAGTCACAGAGTCCGGAGGAGATACTAGAGGTTCTGGTCATCGACCGATACATGAGGGGGCTACCGCCAGACCTTCATGCCTGGGTAAGCCAGAACGAACCCTCCACCTATGATGAGGTTGTTGCACTGGTAGAGAGGTGAAGGACGGCGAGGGAGCTGACCCGAGCAGTTAAGGAAGAGGCACCCCGGGTTAAATTAGCAGCACCAAGCCCTAGAGCTCGGGTGACTGGGCCACCAGGAGATCACAGGTGGAAAAAGAGAGGGGCTGAAGGCCCACCAGAAGCCACAACGAGTCGGAGCACGGAGGGAGAAGAGGATCATGATGTTAGATTGCTCAAACCAAGAGACCGGGAAATGCCTAGGGCTCCATACAGATGTTATGCCTGCGGGGAGTGGGGACATATAGCTGCACAGTGTCCCAATGCTGAGGAGCCGATGCAGTGTAACCTGGGGAACTGGGCAGACCCATGCTCCCTAATCCACCTTGTGGGGGTCTCACTAACCCCACATATGTACACCAGACCAGTAAAGCTAAATGGGGTAGAGACCACGGCACTGGTTGATTCAGGGAGTGCTATCACGCTTGTCTCGGGGAAGCTCGTCAAGTGTAGTCAGCTGCTGCGGGCTAAGCGTACAGGGATAACATGCGTCCATGGGACAGTTGGTTATTACCCCACCATCCCAGTAAAACTCGAGATTCAGGGGAACACTACTGAGGTAGCAGCAGGTGTAGTCCCTAAACTCCCATACCCGGTGCTCATAGGGAGGGACTTCCCAGGGTTTGGAAACTTACTCCCAGTAGGAGGATTGGAGGAAAAGGGGAACCCTGAAGTTAGTGAGGCATCCACAGTAGACTGTCAATACCCAGTCTTCTCTGAAATATCCCCAGATTTATTTTCCATTCCCAGAGAGGGTAGAAAGTCAAAAAGGGAAAGGAGGGCAGCTAAGGCCTTGGGAACCCGAATATGACTCAAAGCCAGAGGGTCGCTCTTGTAGGTAGGCGGACCCGAGCAGCTAAAAAGGAGGCCACCTAGGAGGGAGAAGCACCCGAGTCTGACCCCCACCCTAACACTTCTGAACCAGTAGAGGCAACAGAGACTGGGCCCCTAGATCTTGGGCAGATTAGCCCTGGGAGAGGAAATTTTGGACCAGACCAGGCTGAAGACCCAAGGAACAACAACATTAGGAAGGAGGTGACTGAAATAGATGGGGTCCCCGTGGAAGGGAAAACCCAGGGACCAGGACCCTACTTCATAATGAAGAAGAATCTCTTATACCGGGTTGCACCAGTACAGGGGCAGAAGGTACAGCAGATCCTAGTACCTCAAAAACACCAGAACGCTGTATTAAGTCTTGCTCATAGTCATCTTTTTGGGGGGCATTTGGGGGTAGAGAAGACCCTGGCACGAGTCCTATGACGGTTCTTCTCGCCCGGAGTACATGAAGAAGTGCGGAGGTACTGTGCGTCCTGCCCGGAGTGTCAGCTGCACAGTCCCCGTCCCCACCTGAGGGCACCTTTAGTACCCCTTCCCATTATAGAAGTCCCCTTTGAGCGAATAGCCATGGACCTAGTGGGACCCCTGGAGAAGACAGCTCAGGGCCACCAATATATACTTGTTGTTTTGGACTATGCTACTCGCTACCCAGAAGCCGTCCCCCTGCGGAACACAGCCTCTAAAACGATAGCCAAAGAGCTGGTGGGGATCTTTGCCTGAGTAAGGCTACCAAAGGAGATATTAACAGACCAAGGAACACCATTTATGTCAAAGCTAATGAAGGACCTCTGTACGCTGCTCCATATACATACCCTGAGAACTTCAGTCTACCATCCGCAGACTGATGGGTTGGTAGAAAGGTTTAACCGAACCCTCAAGGCTATGATACGGAAGGTGGTAAGTCGGGACGGGAAGGATTGGGACACCCTACTACCCTAATCTTATGTTCGCTATCCGGGAGGTACCTCAGGCCTCAACTGGGTTTTCCCCCTTCGAATTATTATACGGGCATCACCCCCGTGGCATACTAGATATCGCCAAAGAGATCTGGGAAGAGGAACCCAATGAGGGGAGAAATATAATAGAACATGTAATACAGATGTGAGACCTGATAGCCCGGGTCACCCCTATTGTACGGGAACATTTGGAAAAGGCACAGGAGGCCCACAGAACCCATTACAATCGCCAGGCAAAAGTCTGACAGTTCCAACCAGGGGATCGGGTGATGGTGTTGGTACCCACGGCAGAAAGCAAGCTTCTGGCCCAATGGCAGGGACCCTATGAGGTGGTTGAACCCGTGGGGGAAGTAACCTACAAGGTGTGGCAGCCAGGACGCCGAAAACAAGAACAGATTTATCACATCAACCTTCTGAAACCCTGGCATGCACAAGAGGCGTGCATAACTATCCAAAAAGACCTAACCCAGGAAAACAAGCCTTCCAAACAGGTGAGAGTGTCTCCCGATTTAACACCAGACCAGAAGAATGAGGTGTCTGAGATAATCTTCCGGAACCAAGATGTGTTCTCGACAAAACCGGGTCGAACAACCGAGACATATCACCACATCGTCACGAACCCTGGGGCTAGAATAACAATGAGGCCCTATCAGGTGCCAAAAGGGAGGAAATCATAGAATCATAGAATTCAAGATGAGAAGGGACCATTATGATCATCTAGTCTGACCTCCTGCAAGATGCAGGCCACATAAGCCGATCCACCCACTCCTGAACTAATTCTCTCCCTTGACTCTGCTGTTGAATGCTCCAAATCATGATTTAAAGACTTCAAGTAGCAGATAATCCACCAGCAAGCGACCCCTGCCCCATGCTTCGGAGGAAGGCAAAAACCTCCAGGGCCACTGCCAATCTACCCTGGAGGAAAATTCCTTCCCGACCCCAAATATGGCGATCAGCTGAACCCCGAGCATGTGGGCAAGACTCTCCAGCCAGACCCTCTGGAAAAGGCTAACAATATCCCAACATTGACCCTTTGTACTAATTACCAGTGTGGCACGTTATTGACCTATTGACTAAACCCGTTATCCTATCATACCATCCCCTCCATAAACTTATCCAGCTTAATCTTAAAGTCATGGAGGTCCTTCGCCCCCACTGTTTCCCTCGGTAGGCTGTTCCAGAATTGCACTCCTCTGATGGTTAGAAACCTTCGTCTAATTTCAAGCCTAAATTTCCTGACTGACAGTTTATATCCGTTTGTCCTCGTGTCCACATTAGCACTGAGCTGAAATAATTCCTCTCCTTCCCTGGTATTTATCCCTCTGATATATTTAAAGAGTGCAATCATATCTCCTCTTATCCTTCTTTTGGTTAAGGAAAACAAACCAAGCTCCTCAAGTCTCCTTTCATACGACAGGCTTTCCATTCCTCGGATCATTCTAGTGGCCCTTCTTTGTACCCGTTCCAGTTTGAATTCATCCTTCTTAAACATGGGAGACCAAAACTGCACACAATACTCCAGATGAGGTCTCACCAACGCCTTATATAACGGGACTAGCACCTCCTTATCTCTACTAGAAATACCTCGCCTAATGCATCCCAAGACCGCATTAGCTTTTTTAACGGCCACATCACATTGCCTGCTCATAGTCATCCTACGATCAACCAGGACTCCTAGGTCCTTCTCCTCGTCCGTTACTTCCAACTGGTGCGTCCCCAGCTTATAACTAAAATTCTTGTTAGTCATCCCTAAATGCATAACCTTACACTTCTCATTATTGAATTTCATCCTGTTACTAATACTCCAGTTTACAAGGTCATCCAAATCTCCCTGGAGGATATCCCGATCCTTTTCCGAATTGGCAATACCTCCCAACTTGGTGTCATCCGCAAACTTTATCAGCCCACTCCAACTTTTGGTTCCGAGGTCAGCGATAAATAGATTAAATAAAATCGGACCCAAAACCGAACCTTGAGGAACTCCACTGGTAACCCCCCTCCAACCCGACAGATCACCCTTCAATACGACCCTCTGCAGTCTCCCCTTTAACCAGCTCCTTATCCACCTCTGGATTTTCATTTCGATCCCCATCTTTTCCAATTTAACCAGTAATTCCTCATGCGGTACCGTATCAAACGCCTTACTGAAATCAAGATATATTAGATCCACTGCATTTCCCTTGTCTAAAAAATCTGTTACTTTCTCAAAGAAGGAGATCAGGTTAGTTTGGCACGATCTACCTTTCGTAAAACCATGCTGTAATTTGTCCCAGTTGCCATCGGCCTCAAGGTCCGTAACCACTCTCTCCTTTAAAATTTTTTCCATGACTTTGCATACTACAGATGTTAAACTAACAGGCCTGTAGTTACCTGGGTCACTTTTTTTCCCCTTCTTGAATATAGGAACTATATTAGCTAATCTCCAGTCAAACGGTACAATCCCCGAGTTTAGAGATTTATTAAAAATCATCGCTAACGGGTTTGCAATTTCACTTGCCAATTCCCTTAATATTCTAGGATGAAGATTATCCGGGCCCCCTGATTTACTTCCGTTAAGCTGTTCAAGTTTGGCTTCTACCTCAGATACCGTAATGTCTACCCCCATATCTTCATTCCCGTCAGTCCCTCTACCACTATTCCTTAGCCCTTCATTAGCCTCATTAAAGACCGAGGCAAAATATTCGTTTAGATATTGTGCCATGCCAAGATTATCCCTAATCTCCACTCCGTTTAAAGTTTTAAGCGGTCCCACTTCTTCCTTCTTGGTTTTCTTCCTATTTATATGGCTAAAAAACCTTTTGCTATTGGTTTTAATCCCCTTCGCTAGGTCCATCTCCACCTGGCTCTTTGCCTTTCTCACTGCTTCCCTACACCCTCTGACCTCAATAAGGTAGGTTTCTTTGCTGATCCCTCCCATTTTCCAGTCCTTGTACGCTTTCTGTTTTTTCTTAATCACCCCTCTGAGACGCTTGCTCATCCAGCTCGGTCTAAAACTGCTACCTACGAACTGTTTTCCCTTTCGGGGATACAGGCCTCTGACAGCTCCTACAACTTCAACCTGAAGTAACCCCAGGCATCTTCCGCCTTTAGATCCCTAAATATGTTAGTCCAATCCACTTCCCTAACTAGTCGCCGTAATTTAATAAAGTTAGCCCTTTTGAAATCGTAAACCTTAGTCTCAGATGCAATTTTGTTTATCCTTCCATTTATTTTGAAACGAATTAGCTCATGATCACTCGAGCCAAGGTTGTCCCCTACAACTATTTCCTCAACAAGGTCCTCGTTACTCACCAAAATCAGATCTAAAATGGCATCCCCCCTCGTCGGTTCAGCAACTACTTGATGAAGGAATTCATCAGCTATCACGTCTAGGAAAAGCTGAGCCCTATTATTATTACTAGCATTTGTTTCCCAATCTATATCCGGGAAGTTAAAGTCTCCCATGATCATACAGTTCCTATTAGTATTTACCTCCTTAAAAACATTAAAGAGCTCTCTATCCATATCCAGGCTAGATCCCGGCGGTCTATAGCACACCCCAATCACTATCCCAGGGGACGCTCTAGTAGTTTTCTTCCCCAATGTCACCATTGCCCAAACAGACTCCGTATTATCTATTGCATTGCTAGTTATTTTGTTACATTTCACCTCATTATTGACATACAATGCTACTCCCCCACCTTTACCTTTGTTTCGGTCTTTCCTAAACAGCACATACCCTTCCATACCTGTACTCCAGTCATGGCTACCGTTCCACCATGTTTCGGTTATTCCTACGATATCAGGTTTCAATTCTCGGACCAGGAGCTCCAGAAAAGCAGAAGTAAAAAAAATGCTGGAGTTGGGGATCATCGAAGAATCCCACAGTCAGTGGTCCAGCCCAATTGTGCTGGTGCCCAAACCTCATGGCACCACAAGGTTTTGCAATGACTTCCGGCAACTAAACGAAGTATCCCAGTTTGACGTGTACCCCATACCTCGCATAGATGAGCTAGTGGACCGTCTAGGTAATGCCCGGTATTTGACTACTCTAGACTTAACAAAGGGGTACTGGCAGATTCCCCTTGCGGAAGACGCAAAGGAAAAGACTGCGATCTCTACACCAGAGGGTCTTTTTCAATATACTGTCCTCCCTTTTTGACTACATGGGGCCCCAGCTACTTTCCAGCGCCTCATGGACAAGCTATTACGCCCGCATAAGAGTTATGCTGCTGCCTACTTGGATGATGTGGTCATTCATACCCCAGACTGGGAAACCCACCTAGAGAAGGTGGAGGCAGTCCTTGATATCTTCAGGCGAGCCCTGCCAAGTGCGCTGTAGGGTTTACAGAGGCCAAATATCTTGGCTACATTGTGGGAAAAGGTCTAGTAAAACCCCAAGTGAACAAGTTGGAGGCCATCCAAAATTGGCCCCGACCACGTCGCAAGAAACAAGTCCAGGCATTCCTAGGTGTAGTGGGGTATTACCGACGATTTATCCCCCACTTTGCCACAAGGGCAAGCCCCCTGACAGACCTAGTGAAAGCCCGTGGAGCTGATCTGGTGAGATGGTCTGACGCAGCAGAGGAAGCATTCACAGACCTACGGACTGCCCTCTGCAGTAAACCCGTACTGATAGCCCCTGATTTCACCAAGGAATTTATCCTGCAGACAGATGCATCGGAAGTAGGTTTGGGGGCCGTTCTATCACAGATGGTCAGAGAGGAGGAACACCCAATTCTCTACCTCAGTAGGAAACTCCTTCCGAGGGAACAAAAATATGCAGTGGTGGAGAGAGTGCCTCGCCGTAAAATGGGCCATGGAAGCATTGTGCTACTACTTGCTCGGGCGCAGATTCGTCCTCGTGACCGACCATGCCCCTCTTCAATGGATGCAGCAGAACAAGGAGAAGAACACAAGGGTGACCAGGTGGTTCTTATCCCTCCAACCTTTCCAGTTCCGTGTGCAACACAGAGCAGGGAGCCGTCACGGCAATGCCGATGGCTTGTCACGTGTGCATTGTCTGGCTTCCCAAGCTGCCAAACCCCTTGGTGTTGAGCAGGGGGAAGGGATATGTGACAGACCCAGACCAGTGGGGTACAGGAGTCTGGTAGAGGGCAAATATACTGGTCACTGGATGAGTAGTTTTCTGTTCCCTGAGTGACCAGAGCAGGAGCTGCACTAGAGTAATCAGGAACCTGCTAGAACCAGTGATGAGCTGCCAATTTTTTAACAACGGGTTCCCTCCTCCCTCCAAAATTTTAACAACGGGTTCCCTCCTTCCCCCCCCCTCCGTGGGGGGGGGTCGTGCCCCATCCAACCCCTCATGTTCCTTAACACACACACTCCGAGACCCCTGACCCATCCCCCCCTTCCCTGTCCCCTGACTGCCCCTTGCCGCCACCCAACCCCTCCTCTCATTCTCAATGGCCCCCCAGAACCCCTACCCCATACAACTACCCCTTCTCTCTGTCCCTGAGTGCCCCCACCACCTCATCCAACCCTGCTCTTTCCTGACTGCTCCCCGGGACCCTTGCCCCCATTCAATCCCCCTGTTCCCTGCCCTCTGACTGCCCTGACCCCTATCCACCCTCCCACAACCCACCCCCTCCCTGCCCCCTTACCACACTGCCTGGGGACCGGGGTCCACTCTGCCAGAACCACAACCGGCGCCGCTCGGCCCGACTCCCCGGGCCGGGCCGGCGCCGGGGCCCGGCCGCTCGGCCCGACTCCCCGGGCCGGGCCGGCGCCGGGGCCCGGCCCGACTCCCCGGGCCGGCGCCGGGGCCCGGCCGCTCGGCAGCAGCCGCGGGGCCCGACTCCCCGGGCCGGCGCTGGGCTGGAGGGAGCCGCGGTCTGGGACCGGGAGCTGCTGAGCCAGCCACACCTCCCCTCCCCCTCCGCGCCCCAGCTTACCTGCTGGCTGCCTCCATGCTGCTTGTTCAGGCTTCCCGCGAACATCTGATTCGCGGGAAGCAGGGGATGGGGAGGAGAAGGGGGCGGAGCAGGAGAGGAGTGGGCGGGAACTTTTGTTAAATTTAGCAGCCCTTAACAAGCGGTTCTAAAATGGCTGCTAAATTTAACAACGGGTTCCCGCGAACCCGTGCGAACCCGCTGCAGCTCACCCCTGGCTAGAACCAATTAAGACAGACAGGCTGATTAGATCACCTGCAGCCAATCAAGGCAGGCTAATCAGGGCACCTGGGTTTAAAAAGGAGCTCACTCCAGTCAGGCAAGGAGGAGCCAGAGGAGAGGAAGTGAGTGTGAGGAGCTGGGAGCAAGAGGCACAAGGAGCTGAGAGTGAGAGGGTGTGCTGCTGCAGGACTAAGGAGTACAAGCGTTATCAGACACCAGGAGGAAGGTCCTGTGGTGAAGATAAAGAAGGTGTTTGGAAGAGGCCATGGGGAAGTAGCCTAGGGAGTTGTAGCTGTCATGCAGCTGTTCCAAGAGGCACTATAGACAGCTGCAATCCACAGGGCCCTGGGCTGGAACCCGGAGTAGAGGGCGGGCCCGGGTTCCCCCCAAACCTCCCAACTCCTGATCAGACACAGGAGGAGTTGATCCAGACTGTGGGGAAGATCACTGAGGTGAGCAAATCTGCCAATAAGCACAGGACCCACCAAGGTAGAGGAGGAACTTTGTCACAAGGGGCATTGCCAGTAGATCAAGGGATGTGATCATTCCCCTCTATTTGGCATTGGTGAGGCCTCATCTGGAGTACTGTGTCCAGTTTTGGGCCCCACACTACAAGAAGGATGTGGAAAAACTGGAAAGAGTCCAGCGGAGGGCAACAAAAATGATTAGGGGGCTGGAGCACATGACTTATGAGGAGAGGCTGAGGGAACTGGGATTGTTTAGTCTGCAGAAGAGAAGAATGAGGGGGGATTTGATAGCTGCTTTCAACTACCTGAAAGGGGGTTCCAAAGAGGATGGATCTAGACCGTTCTCAGTGGTACCAGACGACAGAACAAGGAGTAATGTTCTCGAGTTGCAGTGGGGGAGGTTTAGGTTGGATATTAGGAAAAGCTTTTTCACTAGGAGGGTGGTGAAGCACTGGAATGGGTTACCTAGGGAGGTGGTGGAATCTCCTTCCTTAGAAGTTTTTAAGGTCAGGCTTGACAAAGCCCTGGCTGAGATTATTTAGTTGGGGATTGGTCCTGCTTTGAGCAGGTGGCTGGACTAGATGACCTCCTGAGGTCCCTTCCAACCCTGAGATTCTATGATTATTTCTCACTTTCAGCTGACATTGTAAATAAGAAACCAGCAGCATTATCTCCCGTAAATGGAAACAAACTTGTTTTTCTTAGTGATTGGCTGAATAAGAAGTAGTCTCTGAAGTTTTACATTGTTTTGTTTTTGAGTGTAGTTATGTAACAAAAAAAAGTCTACATTTATAAGTTGCACTTTCACAATAAAGAGATTGCATTATGGTATTTGTATGAGGTGAACTGAAAAATACAATTTCTTTTGTTTATCATTTTACAGTGCAAATATATGTAATAAAAGTAATAATATAAAGGGAGCACTGTACATTTTGTATTCTGTATTGTAATTGAAATCAATATAT
Organism: Mauremys mutica; assembly: GCF_020497125.1. NCBI lineage: Eukaryota > Metazoa > Chordata > Testudines > Geoemydidae > Mauremys > Mauremys mutica. The sequence continues at coordinate 54,119,975 of NC_059078.1, read as the reverse complement.
TTGAAAATGTAGAAAACATCCAAAAATAGTTAATACATTTCAATTGGTATTCTATTTTTTAAGTGTCATTAAAACTGTGATTAATCACAATTAAATTTTTTAAATTTTTTTTTTAAGTTTTGGAAAGATATAAACCGCAGGGCTTAAATAGACCTCTAACTAATGGGAATTAAGAGGAAACTTCCCCTGGAGGCAGGTTATCCAATAACCACCTACTGCAGCATTTCCTGCACCTTCCCCTGAAGCATCTTGTGCTAGCCACTGTCAGAGACCAGATACTGGGCTGTACAGACCCTGGGTCTGATCCCTGTTTCTAAGGTAGCACTGATGTGGCTACAGGTGTGCAATTCTGCTGAATCCTTGACTGCAAACTGTTTGCATAAGTATTCTGGGGGAATTTTCTCTACCTGTTTTCTTCTTTTTAACTAGACCAACAGCATTGATAGTTGGTGCTGCTTCCAGGGCTTCACAGTCGAAGATAGCGCGGGGAGGTACATAACCAGGGCTTGCTGAAAGAGCCAGAGGATAGCAAGTCAGTGAGTTCAGTTCTTCACACAAACAATAAAATATGAGCAAGCTAGACTTTCACGGGAGATGCCCCCACTGATCCTGGTCACCTCCTCCTCTACTCCTATGCTTAGTGCCTTAAGTTACCTTTGATCCCTCCATAGCATAGTGTCTGGAAGGTAGAGCACCATCAAGGTTGCTCTAACTCAGGGGTCGGCAACCTTTCAGAAGCGGTGTGCCGAGTCTTCATTTATTCACTTTAATTTAAGGTTTTGCGTGCTGGTAATACATTTTAATGGTTTTTAGACGGTCTCTCTGTATAAGTCTCTATATTATATAACTATACTAGTGTTGTATCGTAAAATAAAAAAGGTTTTCAAAATGTTTAAGAAGCTTCATTTAAAATTAGATTAAAATGTTGATCTTACGCCGCTGGCCCACTCAGCCCGCTGCTGGTCTGGGGTTCTGTTCACCTAGACCAGTAGTGGGCTGAGCAGGGCCTGCGGCTGGGAACCCGGCTGGCAAGGGTCCGGCAGCCAGGACCCCAGACCGGCAGTGGGCTGAGCCGGGATGGCTCCAGAGGAGAGGGGAAGGCGGGGGAGGGGCCGGCAGCTTGCTGCGCTCGACCTGGCAGCACGGACCTTGCAGCTTGCTGCGCTGGGAGAGTGGGGCCATTTGCCCATCCCTGCATTAGGGTGTTCCTGGGCACAAGCCGTGCGCATGCCTATGCTTCTGCCCCCTGCTTCCGCGGGGGGGAGGGAGGGGGAAGCGGAGGGTGGAGAAGAGCGGGCCGGGCCGGGCTTTTAATGGCACGCTGCTGCCTGCCAGGACTCCGGCAGGCAGCAGCGTGCCATTAAAAATCAGCTCACATGCCATCTTTAACATGCGTGCCATAGGTTGCTGACCCCTGCTCTAACTTATGTTCTGGCGGAAATGGCTCTCTTTCTGCTATGTGCCAAACAAGCATGACCAGGACACAGTGCTCTCTAGCCTCACCTCCTGTATGCCCCTTTACACTTGGAGGACTGATAGCTCAGGGTTTGAACATTGGCCTGCTAAACCCAGGGTTGAGAGTTCAATCCTTGAGGGGGCCATTTAGGGATTGGGGCAAAAATCTATCTGCGGATTGGTCTGGCTGTGAGCAGGGGGTTGGACCTTCTAAGGTCCCTTCCATCTATGATTCTATGACTGGGGGCTGGTAGGGAGGCTAGCACAGAGCCATTCCAGCAACTCTAGGCCAGCCAGGGAACAAACATTCTTACTTCAGGGTATTCCCCTGGGGCCATTACTGCCCTCTTTATGTTGCTGCAGCAGTTTAAAGGGCTAGGGCTTGCTTACTACTCCCAGACCACAGTTTGTCCAAAGATTTAAAAATGGGGCTTATAAGTAGGGCCCTACCAAATTCACGGTCATTAAAAATGCATCACGGACTGTGAAATATGGTCTCCCCCTGTGAAATGTGGTCTTTTGTGTGCTTTTACCCTCTTCTATTCAGATTTCATAGGGGAGACTAGCATTTCTCAAATTGGGGGTCCTGACCCAAAAGGGAGTTGCAAGGTTATTTTTTTGGAGAGGAGGGAGTGGTGTCACGGTTGTGACATTGCACTCCATATGATTTTATAAAAATATGCTAATGAGTGTGAATATAATATAACTGAAATATGCTTCATGCAAAAGGTCTCTTATAACAGGGGTCCCCAACCCCCGGTCCGCGGCCCGGTACCGGTCCGCGGCCTCTTACAAACCGGGCCGCGAACCGACCCAGTGGACCTCCCGCAGGCGTGCCTGCGGGAGGTCTACCCGAGCCACGGGACGAGCACTCTCTCGGCAGTCATGCCTGCGGGAGGTCCGCTGCTCCCGGGGCTCCGGTGGACCTCCCGCAGGCATGACTGCGGACGGTTCGCTGGTCGCGCGGCTCAGCTGGACCGCCCGCAGGCACGCCTGCGGGAGGTCCACCTGCTCCGGTTGAGCTGCCGCAGGCATGCCTGCGGGCGGTCCAGCTGAGCCGCGCGACCAGCGAACCGTCCGCAGTCATGCCTGCGGCAGCTCAACCAGAGCCGGTGGACCTCCCGCAGGCACGCCTGCGGGAGGTCTACCCGAGCCGCGGGACGAGCGCTCCCTCCGCAGGCATGACCGGTCCCTGGTCCTGAAAAGGTTGGGGACCCCTGTCTTATAAGGTATCATTACAAAGTTTATAACCTACTGAGTGTGGTCATCCTATTTGTATAAATATATCATTCTTGTATCTGAAACTAGAAATATGAAGTATAACTCTGAGGTCCTATTGTAATTCTGCAAAGTGTGGGCTGCATGCAGAGCTGGACGGCCAGAGAGTGGTGACTGCGGACTGAGAGCCCAGCTCTGCATGCAGCAGCCTAGAATTAAGGGTGGCAATACCATACCATGCCATCCTTACTTCTGTGCTCCTGCTGGAGGCAGCTTTGCCTTCAGAGCTGGTATGGTATGGTATTGCCACCCTTACTTCTGTGCTGCTGCTGGCAGGGCGCTGTTCTGTGCAGCCTTCAGAGCTGGGCTCCTGGTCAGCAGCCGCCACTCTCCGGCTGCCGAGCTCTGAAGGCAGCACCGCCGCCAGCAGCAGTACCACAACTCCCACTACAATAACCTTGTGACCCACCCCAACATCTTTTTTGGGTTAGGACCCCTACAATTACAACACTGTGACATTTCAGATTTAAATAGCTGAAATCATGACAGTTACAATTTTTAAAATCCTATGACTGTAAAATTGACCAAAATGGACCGTGAATTTGGTAGGGTCCTACTTATAATACACAGTTTGTTACAACCTGATCTACTCTGGTGAGACATTGTCTCTTCATGATACAGCTATTAACGGACTTACTGGGTGTCTGTCACCCTGTACCAGACTCTATCAACATTTGCTGATGGTTGGTGGGAACAGTGCAGGAGAAGTTCAAATGAAGACATAATTCAGAGAATAACTATACAAGGCACTTAGCCATGCAGAGTGGTCCCTTCCCAGGAGCGCCAGACTCTGGATCCTGTATTCTGCACAGCTCACCTGCTAAGCACTTTCCGAGCATGTTCTGTAGCTCAGTGATGTTCTGTAATCTAGTCAAAACTTTCCCTTTCATCTCAAGGTCCTGTTGCTGACAGAAGGCATTCACGACCTATAGATACAAATCATACTCATTAGCAACAAAAGGGGCACTAATTCAGTAATTAATTTCTCCTGCCTGAGTAACATCTACTAGTCCTGAACATCTGGGTGACACCATTCACACAGGCAGTTTGTATCTCTGAATCCAGGCTGCACAGAAAAACCCATCTCTTCAGAATTCCATCAGAAAAAAACTACCAAAGCAGCAATGCCCATGTCACAGAAGCAACTACTGGACAGCCTTTTAGACATGTTTACAAAGAGGGACTGGTGGACATGTTAATTAGGGGAGAGAAATTAACACAGGATGCATTTGTCTATCCCAAAGGACTGGGACAAGTGACAACAAATGATTAGGGGGCTGGAGCACATGACTTATGAGGAGAGGCTGAGGGAACTGGGATTGTTTAGTCTGCAGAAGAGAAGAATGAGGGGGGATTTGATAGCTGCTTTCAACTACCTGAAAGGGGGTTCCAAAGAGGATGGATCTAGACTGTTCTCAGTGGTAGAAGATGATAGAACAAGGAGTAATGGTCTCAAGTTGCAGAGGGGGAGGTTTAGGTTGGATATTAGGAAAAACTTTTTCACTAGTAGGGTGGTGAAGAACTGGAATGGGTTACCTAGGGAGGTAGTGGAATCTCCTTCCTTAGAGGTTTTTAAGGTCAGGCTTGACAAAGCCCTGGCTGGGATGATTTAGTTGGGTTTGGTCCTGCTTTGAGCAGGGGGTTGGACTAGATGACCTCCTGAGGTCCCTTCCAACCCTGAGATTCTATGATTCTATGATTCTAACCAGGAAGCCATCCACCAGGAGGGGACATGAATTGTAAACAGCGCTCCCTGTGAAGCCACTTACAGCTTGTCTTCACTACAGAATCCCTGAAATCTGAAAGAGAGTGCCTAGGGACATGGGGGGTCTGCGCCCACCAACTCCCTTCTGTCCTGGGGGGCGAGCAGGTAGGAGATGCAGGGATCTGTGCCCACCCAACTGGCCCCCCCTGCATTGGAGGGGCAGGACAGGTCCATGGGGACCTGGGCCTGCCAACTCACCCACTGTACAGGTGGCATGTTACAAGCCTGTTAGAAGGTAATTACAATACAAAATTCTGTAGCATAGTGAGGTATGAAGTGAGCACTGGAAGGCCCAGCCGCTTTCTGCAGCTCCACTCACCTCACGGAACCAATTGAGCGCATGGAACAAGAGTGAGCACAGGAATTCCCTTTCCTGCTTGGCTAAGGAGTCCAACTTCCCTTCCATCTCCAAGTCAGTCAGGTGTAGGGGACAGCCTGTAATAGAGCAGGAATAGGGTTTCTTGAACTCTGCTTGCTGGGCTCAGTTAGCATGACACCCAGCTCTGGCACTCTCACTCAATCGGCTTCCCTGCGTGTGGAGAATGCTTTATTCCCATTGCATGCACTGTACCAACCACCACAGTGAGCACTGTTGAACTCAACCTCCCACCTGAGGAACCCAAGCCCAGCCAGCCACCTCCCTCAGTCACAGAGCAGCCCACCATATCCAGGGGGGGTAACACAACACCTCAATCTCTTCTGCACCAGTCCTGGGGGGGGCCTTGCCAAGACTGCAGAGATTGTTGGCGGAACTAGGGCAGGGAGACTGTCTCAGACACGTAGAGCTCAATGGCTATTCCCTATACCTAGCAAGGCATCGATCTCCTCCATGCTCCCATTGTGTTGCTCCGTTGTGTAAAGCCTCAGCAATCGGAAAGAGGGAGACAGACACTCTGGAGCCACTATCCTGGGAAAAGAAGAGAGAGGTTTTTTTCTGCATTCTATTACTCACCAGGGAACCTCAAGAAAGAAAAACATTTCTTGTCCCTCTGAAGCCACTTTGCCCATTTGTAATATTCTGCCCCTGCGAGTTTGCAGGGCAGAAAAGCACCAATGTCAGTCACAATAAAATGGGGTCCCCCGGGATAAGCAGTTTAGCATTGAAAGTTGCTAGCACTTGTATATGTAGTGGAGTGTATTGTGGGAAGGGTTGAAGGTGTGAGTGTGGAGTGAAAGATTCCTTTGCAAGTTGTGAGAGGCCGAAGGGGGAGGAAGGGAGAAGGGAACGGGTTAACCTGATGCTCCAGCTAGGTCCAAAGATAAGATGCTAACTCCAGCCCTAGGCCACGGCACACAACCGATTTTCGGCTGCTTGCCAAGAAAGACGGGAGCCTGGATTCCAACCCCAACCAGCCATAAAAAAGAAAAATTCAGCTGAACAGAACTGCAGGGACTGCAAAAACTAGCAAGGGGAAAAACAACAGTTTCCCCGTCCCTAAAGCTGGTGTGTTTTAAAAAAGCTAAGAAAGCAACAAAAGGCCGGTTTAAACTGGTACAAAAAGCACAGGGAACAAAGGTCCCTAAACAAAACGCCCCCAAAAAACCCCAAAACTTAAAACCCTCTAAAAGCTGAAGCAAATCGGAGATCAACAGCAGACCCTGAACAGCCTGTGAACAGGACAGAACTCTCTTCCACTCTTCCCCCTCTTCTTCTAACATTACACCCAGGTTTGGTTTGGCCAGCCGTGGGTTGTGCGCGTGTGAGTATGAAAGTGGTTTAGGGCACAGGCACTAACGCTTTTTTCCTTCCTCTAAGTAACATGGAAAGCACCCAGCACTCACCGCTGTTATTTAATTAATAAAGCTTTAAAATTAGTCACTTGGTGTGCCCCTTCATCTCCTCCCCTAACAATCCTGCGGCCTCAGTCTAATCACCTGACGCCCCAGGCAGATTGGTAACAAAAATCTGTCATACCATGGTTAACTTTTCTCCCTCAGCTTCGCTCCCAAATAAAGTCCTTGATCTCAAATCTTTAGGGTAAAGTTCCACAGGTAGAAAAGAAGCTGTACTTGAACAGATCAGATCAGACCAGGGTCCATCTAATCCAGCATCTGGGCAATACCAAATGAGTCAGAGGAAGGTACGAGAAGCTGTGAAGTGAGCAACTGTAGAGAAGAAATTTCCTCCCAACTCCCTCAGTCACTGGTTGCTTTTGCCCTGAGGGAGAAGGGATCATGTACCTCCTAAAAGTGTTTTTCACACTAAAGTAATTCTGGATTTTCTGGTTATTCATGTCAAAATGTCAAATTCTCTTTTGAAACCAAAAAAGTTCCTGGCCTCAACAATCTCTTGTGGCAATAAGCTCCCATGCTGAATATATGTCGGTAAAAATTAATTCCTTAATCAGTATTAACTTTGCTGCCTTTCTGTTTCAGTGGATGTCTTGTTCTTGTGTTAGGAGAAGGAATAAAAAAAGAGCACTCAATTATATACCTCTATCACACTTCCTCCAGCTCCTCTCTGTCTGTTACAGCTCCATTTTGTTTCTTACAGCTGTCCCCTTACTCCATTTTGTTTTTGTTCTCCTCCTGTGGCTGCCCCTCCCTGGCTGTTAAGTTGTTTACCAGGGCCTCTGCCCTTCTCAAAGGGATGGCCACTTGTCCTAAGTGGGACCACTATCCTGTTCAAAGGGTTAGTCCTGTTATCACCTTGTTAAACCTGGGCTTGGTGTAGGGTAGGCAATGTCCAAAGCTGCAAGACCTATTGCGTTTTTTAAGATCCTGGGCATGAGTCATAGACCTCATGTGCTTTTGAGTCACCTATTGCACAGGACTCTGCCCAGACTTGCCTCTGTGGTTACCTGCAGTTTTTTCCCTGCCTGTAAGAAGGGGAACCAATCAGAGTTACTGGCGGGAAGCTGCCTGAGTCTGTCTTTATAACCAGACATTTTCTGATCAAACTGCAGAAAGATTCCTGCATTGCTGCCTGGTCTGATCAGCCAGGAGTTCTGGGGGTTCCTTTCTCCGCTCTTGTTTTATTTTTGAGCGTACCCCCGTTTTTAAACTCCCCTCCCACGAACAACGAATTTTGCCTGGAGATCTCCTGATTATTGTGAACAAATTGAGTCCTCTCTGCATCCTCTGATGCTGCTGCTGTGCCTGCTTCTGCCTCTGCTGCTGCCTTGGGGGCTGGTAAGAATCCCTCTGTGAAACTTTCTATACTTTTACTTTATTATTTTAGCTGCTGGCTCTGTCTCCCCAGCACACAGACTCAAGCTAAACCTTGGTCTGTGTCTTAAAACCTCTCAAACTCTAAAAAATAAGTTTGTGCCGCTGCTAAGCTCTGCTCCTGTGGGCTTTGCCTCGGGCTCACTGCTTTCAGCTGTATCCACTGCTGCAGCCACCATCCCTTAACTTCCTTGGGGGCTGCCTTGGGAGCTGTATTCTGGGCACATACCACTCTGCCCTCTGTAACTTCCCCATAGCATAGGTGCACCATAGGTTTTGTTTTTTCTTTCTTAGTTTGATAAGTCATAGTTTGTTAAGATTGTAAAGCTTGTAAGTCTCACCTGCCTTGCTATAGTTCGTTGTTTTGTTGCTCCATATAGCTGCTTGTTATAGTTTGCTTAGAATTGATATTTGTTGTTTTGCCTAGTCGTTGGTTAAGATAGATTTAAAAAGCCATTGCCTGGTTGTATTCTGTATCTGTTTTGTTACTTTGTATAAGCTGCTTGTCATTTTATGTAAGTTTGATTAAGTTAGAAGATAGATAAGGTTTTTGCTGCTTTTTCCCCCACGTCTGCATCACCCTCTGAACTTCCCAAACCCCTTGCTGCTTCTTCCCCCCCGTCTGCATCACCCTCTGAACTTCCCAAACCCCTTGCTGCTTCTTCCCCCACGTCTGCATCACCCTCTGAACTTCCCAAACCCCTTGCTGCTTTTTCCCCCACATCTGCATCACCCTCTGAACTTCCCAGAAGTCCTTGCTGCTTAAACTTACAGCCTGTTTGTTCTCTGTGTCTTCCTAGCCTGCTTGTTCTCTGTGTGTCTGTGTCTCTGTGCTCCTACTGCCAAACCTCAATTGTATTGCTGAAGTCTAGCACAAAACCCCATTGGTTACTTTTTCCTCTCTGATACACCTCACATTCTACATTTACACCACTGTGACACATTTTACCTAAAATTGTTTGTTATTTAACGTATTTTTCCATAACTGTTAGTTGGTTATATGCCGCTGTGACACACCTTTTTACAAAGAAATTGTTAGCTACTTAACATAAGAACATAAGAAAGGCTGTACCGGGTCAGACCAAAGGTCCATCTAGCCCAGTATCTGTCTACCGACAGTGGCCAATGCCAGGTGCCCCTGAGGGAGTGAACCTAACAGGCAATGATCAAGTGATCTCTCTCCTGCCATCCATCTCCATCCTCTGACGAACAGAGGCTAGGGACACCATTCTTACCCATCCTGGCTAATAGCCATTTATGGACTCAGCCACCATGAATTTATCCAGTCCCCTTTTAAACATTGTTATAGTCCTAGCCTTCACAGCCTCCTCAGGTAAGGAGTTCCACAAGTTGACTGTGCGCTGCGTGAAGAAGAACTTCCTTTTATTTGTTTTAAACCTGCTGCCTATTAATTTCATTTGGTGACCCCTAGTTCTTGTATTATGGGAATAAGTAAATAACTTTTCCTTATCCACTTTCTCAACATCACTCATGATTTTATATACCTCTATCATGTCCCCCCTTAGTCTTCTCTTTTCCAAACTGAAGAGTCCTAGCCTCTTTAATCTTTCCTCATATGGGACCCTCTCTAAACCCCTAATCATTTTAGTTGCTCTTTTCTGAACCTTTTCTAGTGCTAGAATATCTTTTTTGAGGTGAGGAGACCACATCTGTACACAGTATTCGAGATGTGGGCGTACCATGGATTTATATAAGGGCAATAATATATTCTCAGTCTTGTTCTCTATCCCCTTTTTAATGATTCCTAACATCCTGTTTGCTTTTTTGACCGCTTCTGCACACTGCGTGGACATCTTCAGAGAACTATCCACGATAACTCCAAGATCTTTTTCCTGACTCGTTGTAGCTAAATTAGCCCCCCATCATGTTGTATGTATAGTTGGGGTTATTTTTTCCAATGTGCATTACTTTACATTTATCCACATTAAATTTCATTTGCCATTTTGTTGCCCAATCACTTAGTTTTGTGAGATCTTTTTGAAGTTCTTCACAATCTGCTTTGGTCTTAACTATCTTGAGTAGTTTAGTATCATCTGCAAACTTTGCCACCTCACTGTTTACCCCTTTCTCCAGATCATTTATGAATAAATTGAATAGGATTGGTCCTAGGACTGACCCTTGGGGAACACCACTAGTTACCCCTCTCCATTCTGAGAATTTACCATTAATTCCTACCCTTTGTTCCCTGTCCTTTAACCAGTTCTCAATCCATGAAAGGACCTTTCCTTTTATCCCATGACAGCTTAATTTACGTAAGGGCCTTTGGTGAGGGACCTTGTCAAAGGCTTTCTGGAAATCTAAGTTTACTATGTCCACCGGATCCCCCTTGTCCACATGTTTGTTGACCCCTTCAAAGAACTCTAATAGATTAGTAAGACACGATTTCCCTTTACAGAAACCATGTTGACTATTGCTCAAGAGTTTATGTTTTTCTATGTGTCTGACAATTTTATTCTTTACTATTGTTTCAACTAATTTGCCCGGTACCGACGTTAGACTTACCGGTCTGTAATTGCCGGGATCACCCCTAGAGCCCTTTTTAAATATTGGCGTTACATTAGCTAACTTCCAGTCACTGGGTACCGAAGCCGATTTAAAGGACAGGTTACAAACCTTAGTTAATAGTTCCGCAACTTCACATTTGAGTTCTTTCAGAACTCTTGGGTGAATGCCATCTGGTCCCGGTGACTTGTTAATGTTGAGTTTATCAATTAATTCCAATACCTCCTCTAGTGACACTTCAATCTGTGACAGTTCCTCAGATTTGTCACCTACAAAAGCCAGCTCAGGTTTGGGAATCTCCCTAACATCCTCAGCCGTGAAGACTGAAGCAAAGAATCCATTTAGTTTCTCTGCAATGACTTTATCATCTTTAAGCGCTCCTTTTGAATTTTGATCATCAAGGGGCCCCACTGGTTGTTTAGCAGGCTTCCTGCTTCTGATGTACTTAAAAAACATTTTGTTATTACCTTTGGAGTTTTTGGCTAGCTGTTCTTCAAACTCCTCTTTGGCTTTACTTATTACACTCTTGCACTTAAGTTGGCAGTGTTTGTGCTCCTTTCTATTTGCCTCACAAGGATTTGACTTCCACTTTTTAAAGGAAGTCTTTTTATCTCTCACTGCTTCTTTTACATGGTTGTTAAGCCACGGTGGCTCTTTTTTAGTTCTTTTACTGTTTTTCTTAATTTGGGGTATACATTGAAGTTGGGCCTCTATTATGGTGTCTTTAAAAAGGGCCCACGCAACTTGCAGGGATTTCACTTTAGTCACTGTACCTTTTAACTTTTGTCTAACTAACCCCCTCATTTTTGTATAGTTCCCCCTTTTGAAATTAAAGGCCACAGTGTTGGGCAGTTGAGATGTTCTTCCCACCACAGGGATGTTGAATGCTATTGTATTATGGTCACTATTTCCAAGCGGTTCTGCTATAGTTACCTCTTGGACCAGCTCCTGCGCTCCACTCAGGATTAAATCTAGAGTCGCCTCTCCCCTTGTGGGTTCCCGTACCAGCTGCTCCATGAAGCAGTCATTTAAAGTATCGAGAAATTTTATCTCTGCATTTCGTCCTGAAGTGAAATGTTCCCAGTCAATATGGGGACAATTGAAATCCCCCACTATTATTGGGTTCTTAATTTTGATAGCCTAATTTCCCTTAGCATTTCATCATCACTATTACTGTCCTGGTCAGGTGGTCGATAATAGATCCCTACTGTTATATTTTTACTAGAGCATGAAATTTCTATCCATAGAGACTCTATGGAACCTGTGGATTTGCTTAAGATTTTTACTTCATTTGAATCTACACTTTCTTTAACATATAGTGCCACTCCTCCCCCTGCACGGCCTGTTCTGTCCTTCCGATATATTTTGTACCCCGGAATGATTGTGTCCCATTGATTGCTCTCAGTCCACCAGGTTTCTGTGATGCCTATTATATCTATATCCTCCTTATACTTCAGTGTTAATTGTTTACCAACTGTATTGTACCCCACTGTATTGTACCCCACTATTGAAACCCCCTATACTGTTCACCAAAAGAAACCCCTCCCCAATTGTCTACCTTAACAAACCCTATACCCCTCACTATTGAATTTTCCCTGTTTTTGCATTTTCTTAATAAAGTTTATTTTGCACCCCACCAGTGCAGTAATTGTCCCCCAAGATCCCCTACCTGCTGGCAGGGACACACTCTACTTAATATCAACCCCACTTCTACAGTATCACAATCTTTGATATATTTATTATTACAACATTTCCAGGAGGCAGGGAAGTGCTTTCTACCCCATTGTACAAATGGGAAACTGAGGCAAAGGGAGACTAAGCAACTTGCCAAAGGTAGCACAGGAAGTCTGTGGCAGAGCAGGGAATGGCACCCAGGTTTCCTGAGTCCCAGGCTAGCACTCAAACCACTGTATCATCTTGCCTCTTTCACATCACACAGCCCCAGACATCTTCAATGACAAGAAATGGACAAGAATACAGGCTCCTGCCTAACTTTTCTGTATATTTATTTGATAGGCATTTAGGGAGACAGAGCTGTGACTGCAATTTACTGGACAGTGAAATGATTTTAAAAGGAAGGCATCACTTACTTTTTACCCTGGTTCCTAGTTGCCATTTCATCAACATCCTTGCCAAGCCAGTTCTGTGACAGCAGTGGCAATAGGTTGATAACAATTGTTCCCTGACTCTCATCTTCATCCAGGTTATACAAGGACTTCACTGGGAACAGGTGAACACTGCAGAGAAGCCAGTTGTCAGTCGCGGTCAGCATCATGTTAGCAAATTCAACTATTGACAATAAATAATATTAGCATTAACACTAAGCACTTCTCTAGCATACCCATCAACTGCAGGAGTGAGATCTACCACAAAGTCATTGGAAAAGTCCTCCACCACACTCTTCCCAATCCGTTCCTGGAAGAAAGAGAACCACAGCTTAGCACAGGGGGCTAGTGAAAGGAGCTGCGCTGGGAGTACAGAAAGGAGCGGTGTGATAAATAAAGTGGTGGGGTAGCTCCCTTTGATGGATACCCAGCCAGCCAGTTAACTGTAAAAACCCTCTTGGTAGCTGTTCTCTGCTTGCTTTACCTGTAAAGGGTTAAAAGTCCCCCAGGTAAAGAAAAGGAAGTGGGAACCTGACCAAAAGAGCCAATGGGAAGGTAGAACTTTTTAAAATTGAGAAAAAAAAAACTTTCCCTTTGTCTGTTGTTCTCTGGGCTTCAGGGACACGGAGCAGCAATGCTATAAGCAGAAATGCTGTGTAAGGTTTGAACCAGGTATGAAAAAATATTTTCCATACCTAGAAGAAATAATTTAGATAAGGAATGTTTAGTTAGACGCTATCAGGTTTATTTCTTATTTTGGCTTGTGGATCTCCTCTGTGTTAACCCCAGATGCTTTTGTTTCCTTGTAACCTTTAAGCTGAACCCCCCCAAAAAGCTATTTTCGGTGCTTAATTTTTGTAATTGTTTCTTTTAAGATATAGCAAAAAGCCTAAGTTCCAGATGTATTTTTTCCCTTTTTGTTTTTAATAAAATTTACCCTTTTTAAGAACAGGATTGGATTTTTGGTATCCTAAGAGGTTTGTGCATGTTGTCTAATTAGCTGATAGCCACAGCTAATTTCCTTTGTTTTCTTTCTCAGCTCTTCCCCAGAGGGGGGGTGAAAGGGCTCGAGGGTACCCGACAGGGAGGAATTCCCAAGTGCTTCTTCCTGGGCTCGAAGGGGTTTTTTTGCATTTGGGTGGTGGCAGCGTTTACCAAGCCAAGGTCAGAGAGAAGCTGTAACCTTGGGAGTTTAATACAAGCCTGGAGTGACAAGTATTAATTTTTAAAATCTTTGCGGGCCCTCACTTACTGCACTCGAGGGGCCAGAGTGGGGATTCTGCCTTGACAAGCAGTTATCCACCTTTAGCAGTAACTGGAGTTCTTCGAGGTGTGTCCCCCCATGGGTGTTCCACTTCAGCTGCACCTGAATCCTATGCCTTTGATCAGAGATTTTTGGTAACGGTGCCCGTTCTGCCCACACATCCTTGTGCTCTGCACCAAGGCTATATGGAGCTGTGTGGGCGAACCTCCCTCAGTTCCTTCCTCACCCACAAGGGGGTCTCCAAAGCAGAGAGGAAGGAGGGTGACTAGTGGAGCCCCTACAAGAACACAAGGTGAGTAACCTCTCCTCCTTCTTTGAGTAGTGTCCCTGTGGGTGCTCCACTTCAGGTGACTCCCAACCAGTAGTTCCCTAAGTTTCGGAGCACAGTCCAATACAGAAGAGAGAACTGCACTGCCTACAGCAGCATGTGATTTTGCACCATGGCATAATGATTAGAAGAGGTATGAAGAGAAAACCAAGGTGCCATTCCACAGATGTCTGCAACTGGTACATCGCTAGATAAGGCTATAGCCCTAGAATGTGCTATCACTCTTGAAGGGGATTGGACATGAGTTCTGTCACAATAAGTCTCAGTACAACCAGAGATCCACTTTGATAACCTCTGTTTCAAAAGCAACAAACCCTTGTTTCTGTCTGCAATTGGTACAAGTAGAACAGGAGATTTTGTAAATGGTTTCGTCCTGTCTAGGTAAAAGGCTAATGCCCTCCTGACATCTAGATTATAGAATATAGCTTCTTGACTAATCTGATGAAGTCTTGGGAAGAAAACCAAGGGATGTATAATTTGATTAACATGAAATTCTGAGAAAGCTTTACGTATGAATCTCGGATGGGCCCATAGCGACACTTTTTCTCTGGCGAATGCCATAAATGGAAGGGGTCCACCGTTAAAGCCCCCAATTCTCCTAGTTTAGGAAAGACAGAAATAAAGGCAAAGGTGGTGGAGTAGCATTGTATATCAATGATGAGGTAGACTGTAAAGAAATAAGAAGGGATGGAATGGATAAGATAAGATAGAGTCTGTCTGGGCAAAAATCACATTGGGAAAGAAAGCTACTAGAGCCTCCCCTGAGATAGTGCTTGGGGTGTGCTACAGATCGCCGAGATCTAATTTAGATATGGATAGAGACCTCTTTAATGTTTTTAAATGAAGTAAACACTAATGGGAATTGTGTGATCATGGGAGACTTTAACTTCCCAGATATAGACTGGAGGACAAGTGCTAGTAATAATAATAGGGCTCAGATTTTCCTAGATGCAATAGCTGATGGATTCCTTCACCAAGTAGTTGCTGAACCAACAAGACGGGATGCCATTTTAGATTTGGTTTTGGTGAGTAGTGAGGACCTCATAGAAGAAATGGTTGTAGGGGACAACCTTGGTTCGAGCGATCATGAGCTAATTCAGTTTAAAATAAACGGAAGGATAAACAAAAATAGATCTGGGACTAGGGTTTTTTATTTCAAAAGGGTTAAAGAATTAAGGAAATTAGTTAGGGAAGTGGATTGGGCTGAAGAACTTGTGGATCTAAAGGCAGAGGAGGCCTGAAATTACTTCAAGTCAAAGTTGCAGAAACTATCAGAAGCCTGCATCCCAAGAAAGAGGAAAAAAATCATAGGCAGGAGTTGTAGACCAAGCTGGATGAGCAAGCATCTCAGAGAGGTGATTAAGAAAAAGCAGAAAGCCTACAAGGAATGGAAGATGGGAGTGATCAGCAAGGAAAGCTACCTTATTGAGGTCAGAACATGTAGGGATAAAGTCAGAAAGGCTAAAAGCCATGTAGAGTTTTCGCTTGCAAAGGGAATTAAAACCAATAGTAAAAGGTTCTATAGCCATATAAATAAGAAGAAAACAAAGAAAAAAGAAGTGGGACCGCTAAACACTGAGGATGGAGTGGAGGTTAAGGATAATCTAGGCATGACCCAATATCTAAACAAATACTTGCCTCAGTCTTTAATGAGGCTAATGAGGAGCTTAGAGATAATGGTAGGATGACAAATAGGAATGAGGATATGGAGGTAGATATTACCACATCCGAGGTAGAAGCCAAACTCCAACAGCTTAATGGGACGAAATCAGGGGGCCCAGATAATCTTCATCCAAGAATATTAAAGGAACTGGCACATGAAATTGCAAGCCCATTAGCAAAATTTTGTAATGAATTTGTAAACTCAGGGGTTGTACCTTATGACTGGAGAATTGCTAACATAGTTCCTATCTTTAAGAAGGGGGAAAAATGTGATCTGGGCAACTACAGGCCTGTCAGTTTGACATCTGTAGAATGCAAGGTCTTGGAAAAAAATTTGAAGGAGAAAGTAGGTAAGGACATTGAGGTCAATGGTAATTGGGACAAAATACAACATGATTTTACAAAAGGTAGATCGTGCCAAACCAAACTGATCTCCTTCTTTAAGAAAGTAACAGATTTTTTAGACAAAGGAAATGCAGTGGATCTAATTTACCTCGATTTCAGTAAGGCATTTGATAAGGAATTGGAAAAGATGGGGATCAATATGAAAATTGAAAGGTGGATAAGGAACTGGTTAAAGGGGAGACAACAACGGGTCATACTGAAAGGTGAACTGTCAGGCAAGAAGTAGGTTACTAGTGGAGTTCCTCAGGAATCGGTTTTGGGACCAATCTTATTTAATCTTTTTATTACTGACCTTGGCACAAAAAGTGGGAATGTGCTAATAAAGTTTGCGGATGACACAAAGCTGAGAGGTATTGCTAATACAGAGAAGGACCGGGATATCATACAGGAAGATCTGGATGACCTTGTAAACTGGAGTAATAGTACTAGGATGAAATTTAATAGTGAAAAGTGCAAGGTCATGTATTTAGGGATTAATAACAAGAATTTTGGTTATAAATTGGGGACACATAAATTGGAAGTAACAGAGGAGGAGAAGGACCTCGGAGTATTGGTTGATCACAGGATGACTATGAGCCACCAATGTGATATGGCTATTAAAAAAGCTAATGCAGTCTTGGGATGCATCAGGCGAGGTATTTCCAGTAAGGATAAGGAGGTGTTAGTACCGTTATACAAGCACTGGTGAGACCTCATCTGGAATATTGTGTGCAGTTCTGGTGTCCCATATTTAAGAAGGATTAATTCAACCTGGAACAGGTACAGAGAAGGGCTACTAGGATGATCCGAGGAATGGAAAACCTGTCTTATGAAAGGAGACTCAAAGAGCTTGGCTTGTTTAGCCTAACCAAAAGAAGGCTGAGGGGAGATATGATTGCTGTCTATAAATATATCAGAGGAATAAATACCAGGAAGGGAGAGGAATTATTTAAGCTCCGTACCAATGTGGACACAAGTGTTGGTGTCATTAGGCATAACCCTAGGTAACTCAGGAGGGTGGAAGACCACAGTGTCAATGAAGCCTTCTTGCACTAGGCCTGAATGAACCAAAGTCCCTCCATGTCTAACCAAAGCCCTTCCATGTTTGAACTTTAATCGACCTAACAAGCCAGCAACAGAGAATGGAATGTGTAACAGCTAGTTATCAGGTGCAACCCCACTCACACCGGTACCAGGAAATAATAATGAGGCCTGTATGCCTCTGGCTAAGGGGCAAGATAACAGATCAAAGGGAATAAGACAGGATAATGGTTCCAAAAGAGTTACTAACGAACTAGACTGTTAGATGCCAAGCATGACTTAACCACTTAATGTAATTGCTACTGCTCAGTGTAATTGCTACAGGGGGGTGGGAGGGGGAAAAGGGGGAGGGGGGAAGGAAGAGCTTAGCTAAAGTTATGTATAAAAAGAGAAAAGTTGCTTGTAGCTGTGTGCTTGATTTGAGACGTGTCTGTCTCCTTGCATCGCTTTGAGATCTCAGATAAACTTTGTCTGCTTCTCCACCTTGGTGTGTTCATTGGCGCGAAGCACACCGGGCAACGAACCCCGCTGTTGCTGTCCTCGGGCACTCTGTGCCGGCAACAGTCTTGGCGTCCCTGGGTGGGCTCGAGGCTGAAATTTAGCCTTGCCCGGACCCCTCCCGGCGGTCGACGGATTGCGGCAACGACCGACACCCAGCGCGCACCGGTGACTTCATCGGGGGCCTCGGCGGAGACGCGGTGTGGTCGACCCCGGAGGGCACTACAGTGCAACGCGCTCGAGTAGTGGAGAAGCGGCTGCGGGTGACGGTGGGGAACCGGTCTCGTGGATAAGGTAGGAACAGTCCAGTGGTGTGAACTTTTTGCCTGTTAAGACCTGGGGACGCCCAGTGTCTCCCTAGAGTATGGGGCAGGGACAGAGTACAGGAAGGGCACGGTGTACACCCTTAGAATGCATTTTGGCGAATTGGAGAGTGTTTGAATCGGATCCATTGACTAAAAGTAAACTGAAAAGATTCTGTACAGTAGACTGGCCTCAGTACCAACTAAAGGGCCAGGAAAGGTGGCCACCGGAGGGATCACTTAATTATAATACGATCCTTCAATTGCTTCTGTTTTGTCAGCGAACGGGTAAATGGAATGAACATATGTATGTACAGTTGTTTATGTTGTTAAGAAATAGGTCAGATCTTTTGCAGAGATGTAATTTGACTCCGACAGGTTCGGTAGTAACTGCTGTTAGTCCCTTGAATCCCTCCCCGGTTGTAATGGCAGAGTCGGTGTCCCCTTCGGCTCCTACACCCCCACCATATAAAGACGAGGTGCCTCGGGTCCCAGAGATTGCCCCCTTAGTGGGATTCTATCCGTTGATTACCGAGACAGTGGTAGCCCGGCCAGGGACGGACAATTGAAACGCCGCCACCATGCTAGTTTACACACATGTGCCCTTTAACCCAGTGGACCTAGCAGCCTTTAAGGCACAGGCAGGAGAATTCTCCACGAACCCAAGCAAGTTTATTTCGGTTTTTGAGGGATGTTTTGCCAGCCACAAGCCTGACTGGGATGACTGTAATATCCTCATGAGGACCCTATTGTCTGAGGTGGAGCGGAACCAGGTTGTGTCTAAGGCAAGGGAAGAGGCATAGCGAAGGCACGATCAGGATCGGGATCATGTCCCCATTCCTGCCGATATGGTCCCCACAGCGGATCCAAGGTGGAATCCTAATGATCCACTGGATCAGACCCACCTCAATCTGTATAAAGAACTGCTTTTGCACGGACTCCGACACTCGGCTGTCCGACATAACAATTGGGCAAAGCCGTATGAGCTAATACAGGAGCCAAAGGAAAGTCCGGTCGCTTTTCTGCAGCGCATCCGGGACGCCATTCGGCAAAATACTAACGCAGACCCTGATAACGAAGCAACTGAGGTGATTATAAAAGGTATTTTTACCAGCAGCGCGGCCCCTGATATTAAAAAGAAATTACAGAAAAAGGAGGACTTAATGGGCATGTCCATGGCACAGATTCTAGAAACGGCAAACAGGGCTTACAGCCTTAGAGAGGGAGAGAAGGAAAAGAGGCAAGTGAAAATGATGGTTGCAGCAGTACAGGCCGGTGGAAAGGGAAAGTTTCAGGAAGGTGGTGGAAGGGGCCGGGGAATGAGAGGCCGTCGACGTGGGCGCCCTGGCTCACAGGAAAGGCGTCTGGGTCGCAACCAGTGTGCCATATGCCAGAAGGAGGGACATTGGAAAAATGAGTGCCCTGAAAAGGAAGGTACCTCTATGATGGCAGCAGAGGATCAAGAATAGGGGTGTCAGGGGAGACGGACTATCCTGCCCCCGGAACCCCGAGTAAAAATGCGGGTGGGAAATTCGGAAATAGACTTTCTAGTAGACTCTGGAGCAGCTCGAACCGCCATAAACCAACCCCTTCAGCATCGCTTTGAGATCTCAGATAAACTTTGTCTGCATCTCCACCTTGGTGTGTTCATTGGCACGAAGCACACCGGGCAATGAACCCCGCTGTTGCTGTCCTCGGGCACTCTGTGCCGACAACACAAGAACAAATGGATATAAACTGGCTATCAGGAAGTTTAGACTTGAAATTAGGCAAAGGTTTCTAACCATCAGAGGAGTGAAGTTCTGGAACAGCCTTCCAAGGGGAGTAGTGGGGGCAAAAGACATATCTGGCTTCAAGACTAAGCTTGATAAGTTTATGGGAGGGGAGGGTATAATGGGATAGCCTAATTTTGGCAATTAATTCATCTTTGACTACTAGCGGTAAATATGCCCAATGGCTTGTGATGGGATGTTAGATGGGTTGGGATCTGAGTTACTACAGATAATTCTTTCCTGGGTGTCTGGCTGGTGAGTCTTGCCCACATGCTCAGGATTTAGCTGACCGCCATATTTGGGGTCAGGAAGGAATTTTCCTCCAGGGCAGATTGGCAGAGGCCCTGGGGGGTTTTCGCCTTTCTCTGCAGCGTGGGGCACGGGTCACTTGCTGGAAGGTTCTCTGCATCTTGATGTCTTTAAACCATGATTTGAGGACTTCAATGGCTCAGGCACAGGTTTGATACAGGAGTGGGTGCGTGAGATTCTGTGGTCTGCATTGTGCAGGAGGTCAGACTAGATGATCATAATGGTCCCTTCTGACCTTAAGTCTAGGATTCTAGGATCCTTTGGGCAGAAGTGATTGCTACCAGAAAGATTTATCTGTGAAAACAGTCTAAGAACAAACACATGGTTATTGGTTCAAATAGATGCTTCATGAGGCAATTAAGGACTAGGTGCAGGTCCCAGCTAGGAGTAGAGTCTCTGATTGTGGGAAGACATTAGACCAGGGGTCTCAAACTTCCGGCCTGCGGGCCATCTGTGGCCCGAGAACCTCCCCATTGCGGCCCGCGGAGGAGAGACGCAGGCAGACATGCTGCAGACAATGTCCACTATAGACACTACACCCCGTAGCTCCCATTGGCTGGGGGAGAGGGACAGAGATATCATTAGTTGCCGGGCAGTCAGCATCATTAATTACTGGGCAGAGTCAGCCATGGAGGCAGCATCACTTTTTTCCACAATATAAACGAGTCAAAATACCAAACATAACTATCTGAACACTTGAAGTGGGCTGCCCACAGGGACACTATTCAAAGATGAAGGAAACATTACTCAGGCACTCTCCCTGCTCGGAGCTGTAACCAGCATTCCTCCTCCTTTTTCAGTTGTTCCTTCGGTATAAATTAAACTGTGATCAAATCTGAAGATGACCCCAAACAAGAGGGGCAACAGATACAAAGGAGAGCAGAACCAAACTAAAGAGTCCTGGAGAGATCAGAGCAGGCTGAAAGGAGCCATGGAGCCTGGGCAAGGAAAAGGAAACCAACAGCTGAGACACAAAATTCGGATTTTGCTAAGCAGCTGCAGTGAACATCTTCTCTACTTACTACTCTCTTAATATGTATTCTGAATGCAACCAAGCCTTCTAGTTGCAGCAGGGGAGCCATGGGCCTGGGAGAGGTGGCATCCATGAGAAGGTTTTTGTCTGAACACCTGACCCACAGTATGTTAAATGCTGCATGTCATGCAAATTGGATCCCATGCACTTTACACTGTTAAATCATCAGTGATGGCTGAGGGAGAGAAAGAAATGAATGGGATTGGATGAGGGGCAGAGAGCTAATCCAACAGTCTGGAGGGAGTAGGAAAGCTCCAAGAAATTACACATAGGAAACAGCTGAACAAATGCCTAAGGTAGGGGTGGGGATCTTAATTGGTTTCCAGTATCTCTTTCTCCCTGAAAAGGGAAGAACATCCTCTTCCCCCTGCATTTCATACACTTATATGGCCCAGTGGCCAGAGCATTGGACTGGGACTGAAGAGACCTGGGTCCTATTCCCAGATGCGCCATGTGACCTTGGGCCAATCACTACCCAGTCTGTGGCTCAACTTCCCTACCCCTAAAATGCTACTCACTGCCTTTGAAATGAAAAGTGCTATGAAACCACCAGATATTATTGTGATTATTCTCCCATGTCCTTGATTCAGTTTGACTCAGCTACCGTGGAGGGGAAGGTCTCTGCCACATCCAAATATTTTAAGATTATTGCACTATCCAGCTTCCCTACCTGCTGCTGCCTGTTCCCCACCTCTTTACATAGGCTCATGTGCACCCACAGGTTATTCTAGAGCAAGGATTCTCAACCTTTTTCTTTCTGAGGCTAATAAAACATGCCATAAAAAGCCCTGGGCTCTCTAGCAGTGGGGTTTATCAGGCTGTGGCCACCCAAAGACAGACGGTGGTCCCCATTGACAGATTCTGTGCAGGATGATCATTCCTTTCCCCACGGCAAGCTGTGTTTGATGCACAATACTGGATTACTTGGGGCCCCCAGCTCTCAGGCAGCCACTCTGCTGCCACTGCTCACAACATTGGTTTGTTCTTCTTCCATCTCCCAACTACACAGGCCTTGTCTTCACTTGGGTAGGGGATGAAGGGGGAGAGTGGGTTGCTCAAGATAAAATCCCAGTGAAGACAAGGCAATGTGTAGACTTCACATGAACTGGCAGGTTGAATTATAGACTAAGCTCCCCATAGTTTTAACCTTGACCTGCTAACATGTGAGAACTCCAAACCATCTCATCTGGGCTACGATTTTATCTAATATTAGCTGACTCAAGGTAAGAACACACTTTTTCCTAATGAAGACACAGCCATAGAGGCTTCAAAGCAGAACGCAAGGTCATCTCTGCAACCCTCAGCCAATGGCACTAAACACTCTGGACTTTCAGCACTGGCTAATGAACTATGGTTGCTGTGGTCTTGGTACAGCCAAGTTCCACCCTCCTCCCAATACCAGTCCTGCCTCCTGTGCCCCGACAGCGTAAGACCACCCCTACAATAGCTTCTCCCATGGTCTCATATTCCCCACCAGCCACCCTCCCAACCCCCAATCTGACCTGCTACCTTCCCCAGTAGGTACAGTAGAAGGGAAAGCAGGGTTTGAAAGAGCTCTCAAGTAAGGGGAAAGGCAAGGTCAATCAAGACTCTCTGCAGGCAGAAGTCCCAACTTGCTCCCCCACTAAGCAGCCCAAACAGCCCCATGGTGTCTCCTCCAAACCCTTGGACATTAGAGAGCCCTGCATGTTTAAAAAGGATGACAAGTAAAAAAAAAAAAAAAAAGTTTAAAGTAGTTTCAGGTTCTATCCCTGCCCTTGATCTCCCCTCCGCCCCCCGCTATGTCTGGTACATTTACAACCACACTTGCTATTTTTAAAAAGGTTTCTCTCTCCACCATGGCTGTGTGAAAGGCGTACACCAACAACAGACCACTCCGGGTATGCAAACAAAAGAGTAAACAAGCTGAAAGACTGGATTTTCCATCTAATCTCAGTCAGTTACAGGACTCCTAGGCGTCACCTGTAGCAATAACAGGAATAACTTTTTCAGACAGGAATGTGATTCCTACACAGATGCTGTCCAATGTGATTCTTACACAGATGCCTGGTTAACGTGCATGTCACCAAAGGGTTAGTATCATTGACTGAATACAAACCACTCTATAACATACCAGGATTTGCGAATCCAAATTCCCTTTCTGTTTCTCAATCAAGTTGGCAAGTTCATCATAATACAGAGCCAAGGCCTCAGGACTTTGCTCACAGCAGTAGCTCACCAGATCAAGCAAGATGGAGAGCTGCAAAGAAGGACCAATAACAGGGGGATAATGCATACCCTACCCACCAGCTTGATCAGACACAGGCAGGATCCACAGCTCCCCCTTCTCCACCTCCCTAACTCTCCCACTGAGACACAACCCCCACAAACCCCTGCCTAGCCCCTCTCACTGACATACAAATCCCACAAGCTGCTGCCTTTCTCCACCCACCTGACCCCTCATATTACGTATTTGTGTTACGGCACTGACTAGCAGCCCCAGTCATGGGCCAGGACTCCATTCTGCTATGCACTGTTGAACTCCTCGGAGGAAAGTGGTTACAGACCAAGCACAGATCCTATCTTCCCCCAAAGGCAGTGGTGAGCTGGTGCAGGTTCCCACAGGTTCTCAAGAACCGATTGCTAAAATTAGACCTCTGTGGAGAACCGGTTGTTAAAGGGCCAGAGGGTGGGAAAAGAACTCTGGTCTGTGGGCCGGACCATCCTGTTGCTCCCAGGATTCCCAGCTGGGGAGGCTGAGGCTCCCTGGCCCTTCCCCCACTTTCCCCCAGCTGCAGCGTGGCCAGCTGCCGGCACCAGCTGGGCAGCTCAGCTGAGCTCTGGAGTCATCCTACTGCCACTTTTTGAATGGCCCAGCAAGGTGTGTGTGTGGAGGGGCAAGTGGGGCAATTGACCCAGGCCCTGCAGGGGCCTCCGGCCCCACGACGATCTCTCCCTGGCCCCTCCCCCGCTCCCCCCCTTTAAATCAGAACTTTTTATAGGGAACCGGTTGTTTAGATTTTGGCAGCTCATCACTGCCCAAGGGGCCTCTCATTCTCCTCTCTGCAGACACACAAACCTGCCTTACCCCATTCCCGGGCCCTGTACTGACACAAATAGCCCATTCACCCAGTGCGACCCTGATCTCTCCACAGAGACACACTCCTCTGCCTTTCACCCCCCTTCCCGGCACAACCCCCTGACAGCTGCATGGACTCCAGTCTCCCTTCAGCACACGCACTGTCCTGGCACTCACCTGTCTGCAGTGCTCTTCACTTTGCTGCGTTCTCTCCAATGAACACCGGTCTTCTTTACTTCTGAAATCAACAAACTCTTTTCACTGCACAGTACACTACAGAGCAAGATGCTCAAACCTGTTTACACTAAGATACAAGGCTCCCTGCCCTGGAGGAATTACTCATGGGAAAGATGGGCCTACCACAAAGGCACATGCCTAACTGCCGTTGCCTGGGCCCAAGCGCTCCTTCAGCCCAGTTTTAAGTGTCAGCACAGACAGGAAATGGCAGAGAGTAATAGGGAGATTCTTGGAGCATCATTAAAAAGTGATCTTGTTTCCACTGTCAGGATTGTAGGCATAAGACTGTTGATTAACCTACAGGATGGCTAGGGCTGCACTGTCTATGGAAAGTTCAGGTGAATCACTGGAGCACATAAGAACGGCCATGCTGGGTCAGACCAAAGGTCCATCTAGCTCAGTATCCTGTTTTCCGACTGGACAATGCCAGGTGCCCCAGAGGGAATGAATAGAACAGGTAATCACCAAGTGATCCATCCCTTCACCCATTACCAGCTTCTGGCAAACAGAGGCTAGGGACACCATCCCTGCCCATCCTGCCTAATAGTCATTGCACACACAATGCAGTACTTCACAGGGGGTAAGAACTTTCAATAGCAAAGAGAAACTTTACAGGAAGACAATAGAGCCACTGTAAAGAGCAGTGTATTAATCTGCTCCGCAGATCCCCCAATACACAGTCCCCAACAACATGCCCTGCTAGACTTTCAAGCTTACTTTACAGTGTCCTTTTCATTAGGTGCTCTAGAGACAGTGGGTATGTCTACACTACGGGATTATTCCAATTTTACAGAAACCGTTTTTTTAAAACAGATTGTATAAAGTCGAGTGCACGCGGCCACACTAAGCGCATTAATTCGGCGGCGTGCGTCCATGTACCGAGGCTAGCATCAATTTCCAGAGCATTGCATTGTGGGTAGCTATCCCATAGCTATCCCATAGTTCCCGCAGTCTCCCCCACCCATTGGAATTCTGGGTTGAGATCCGAATGCATGATGGGGCCAAAACAGTGTCGCGAGTGATTCTGGGTAAATGTCGTCACTCAATCCTTCCTCCGTG
The DNA here is from genome assembly GCF_020497125.1 of Mauremys mutica. Lineage (NCBI taxonomy): Eukaryota > Metazoa > Chordata > Testudines > Geoemydidae > Mauremys > Mauremys mutica. The sequence continues at coordinate 54,094,734 of NC_059078.1, read as the reverse complement.
AAAGCAACAGCAGACAATCATTTCGCACCCTTTTTCCCTGGATTGCCCTGGCAGATGCCATAGCATGGCAACCATGGAACTCATTTAGCCTTTTGTCACTGTCACCGTATGTGTACTGGATGCTGCTGACAGACGCGGTACTGCAGTGCTACACAGCAGCATTAATTTGCCTTTGCAAAGTAGCAGAGACGGTTACCAGCTATAGCACCGTCTGCAACTGAAAATTGGCAATGAGATGATGGTTATCAGTCCTTTTGTACTGTCTGCAATTGGAAATTGGCGATGATGTTTATCAGTCATTTTGCGCCGTCTGCAATTGAAAATTGGCGATGATGGTTATCAGTCCTTTTGTACTGTCTGCTGCTGTCATGGATGCTCCTGGCTGGCCTCGCTGAGGTCGGCCGGGGGCACATGGACAAAAATGGGAATGACTCCCCAGGTCATTCCCTTCTTTATGTTTTGTCTAAAAATAGTCAGTACTGCCTAGAATATGGGGCAAGTCTACTAGAGAACCAGAGAGCACAGCCACTCCGGGTCAGAGCCCCAGAGATCCCGCAGAAATGATGAGCTGCATGCCATTCTAGGGGGGTGCCCCTGCAACAACCCCACCTGTTGATTCCCTCCTCCCCCACCCCTCCTGGGCTACCGTGGCAGTGTCCCCCCATTTGTGTGATGAAGTAATAAAGAATGCAGGAATAAGAAACACTGACTTGTTAGTGAGATAAAATGAGGGGGAGGCAGCCTTCCGCTGCTATGATAGTCCAGGCAGTACAGAATCTTCATTAGACATGAAGGGGGGGGGGCTAATGGGGCTCAGTCTCCAGCTGCTATGATGAGGACGGTTTTCAATCCTTTTGCACCGTCTGCTGGGAATGACCAGGAGTCATTCCCATTTTTGCCCAGGCGCCCCCGGCCGACCTCACCAAGGCCAGCCAGGAGCACTCACGGGATGAGGAGGATGGCTTTCAATCCTTTTGTACCGTCTGCCATCAGGAAAGGAAGGGGAGGGGATGCTGCTGTTCAGCGCTGCAGCACCCCGTCTACCAGCAGCATGCAGTAGACATAGGGTGACATTGAAAAAAGGTGAGAAACGATTTTTTTCCCTTTTCTTTCAGGGGTGGGGGTAGGGGGCAAATTGACGACATATACCCTGAACCACTCAGGACAATGTTTTTGACCCTTCAGGCATTGGGAGCTCAGCCAAGAATGCAAATGCTTTTCGGAGACTGCAGGGACTGTGGGATAGCTGGAGTCCTCAGTCCCCCCTCCCTCCCTCCATGAGCGTCCATTTGATTCTTTGGCTTTCCGTTATGCTTCTCACGCAGCACTGTGCTGAGTCCCTGCTGTGGCCTCTGTCTATCATAGCCTGGAGATTTTTTCAAATGCTTTGGAATTTCGTCTTCTGGAACGGAGCTCTGATAGAACAGATTTGTCTCTCCATACAGCGATCAGATCCAGTATCTCCCATACGGTCCATGCTGGAGCTCTTTTTGGATTTGGGACTGCATGGCCACTCATGCTGATCAGAGCTCCACACTGGGCAAATAGGAAATGAAATTCAAAAGTTCGCGGGGCTTTTCCTGTCTACCTGGCCAGTGCATCTGAGTTCAGATTGCTTTCCAGAGCGGTCACAATGGTGCACTGTGGGATAGTGCCCAGAGGCCAATACCGTCGAATTGCGGCCACACTAACCCTAATCCGACATGGCAATACCGATTTCAGCGCTACTCCCCTTGTCGGGGAGGAGTACAGAAATCAGTATTAAGAGCCCTTTATATCGATATAAAGGGCTTAGTTGTGTGGACGGGTGCAGGGTTAATTCGGTTTAACACTGCTAAATTTGGTATAAACGCATAGTGTAGACCAGGCCAGAGTTATGCAGAAGAGCACCTTTGAGAGCTGCTGTTGGGAAGTGTGCTGGCTCATGGGCCTGGAGAGACAGCTAGACTGGGCTTTTCTCTCCATGTAACATAACAGTGAGAGCATTTCTTGAAGACAACCAAGTGAGTGAATTGTGTGATCCTTCACTTTATGCTGTGACCTCTGAGACCCTCTAGTGAGCCCTGGGGCTTTCAGCAGCTCTGAAAAGTTACATAGGAAGTGTGCTAGATCATCTTAAATGGAACTCAAATAAAAAGCCATTTAAACTAATCCTGAAGCCTCCTGTTCCAGGTATGATCCCTTAACAGCCCCCCTGGCTGTGCCCACTGTCCTGCGTACTCAGCATATAGTGCTCACATCCCTGCACAAGAAATTCATAGATTATAAAGCCTGAAGGAACAATTGTGAACTGTCTGACCTTCCTGAATTAATTCTTGTCTGAATTAATTTTTATTTGAACTAGAACAAAACTTTTAGAAAAACATCCAATTTTGATTTAAAAATTTCAGATGATTGAGAATCCACCACAAACCTTGGTAAATGGTTCACCGTTAGAAAGTTGCATCTTATTTCCAGTCTGAATTTGTCTAGCTTCAACTTTCAGCCATTGGCACTTCTTACACGTTTGTCTCTTAGACTTAAGAGTACTCTATTATCAAACTTCAGTTCCGCACATAGGTATTATAAACTGTGATCAAGTCACCCATTAACCTTCTATTTGATAAACTAAATAGACTGAGTTCCTTGAGTCTCTCATTATAAGGCATGTGTCCCTGTAATCATTCTTGTTCTCTGAACCCTCTCCATTTTAATCAAAATCCATCTTGAACTGTGGACACCAGACCAGGACACAGCATTCCAGCAGCAGTAACACCAGTGACAAATAGAGGTCATATAACCTCTCTACTCCTACTCAAGAATCCATTGTTTTTACATCCAATGACTGTATTAGCCACAGAAGCTCATGTTGCACTGACTGTCTACCACGATCCCAAATCTTTTCCTGTCACAACTCCTTCTGATGCTGATCCAGGCATCTCAGAATCAGCATTATCAGGAAAGCAGTGGCAGGACCAGCAGCAGGAGAGCACCTTTTCAAGGGATACACGGGACAATAGTGTGCAAAAAATGTTTTTCAGTGGTTTTCTTCCAGTGAGCCTTAAAGTGACTATCACAAATGATGTGACTGTCCCATTTCTCCTCCCCTCTTACTAGCTCTGGTTATATCAGTCTGGCTAGAGCAGGTTAAATGACAGTTGACAGGTTCTATTCCTTTCCCACCTCTTTGCTGCCATGCTGCCTGCCACGGTAATAGCACCAATAATCCCCATTTGTTTATACTTTGGAACAGTGCTAGACAGCCACTTCCTGATCACCATATGCATATCGTCCTGGAGAGAGAGAGAGAGAGAGAGAGAGAGAGAGAGAGAGAGAGAGAGAGAGAGAATGAGGCATTACAAGTAGTCACCATGTATGCATTTGTGTGTATTAATGGTACTGCTGTGAATATCTCACTTTTCAACATGTCTGTCCTCAAAGCTTGCAACAGAGCTCATTTACTTCCCTATTAATTTCCTTCACACAACAGGGCAGCCAGACCGTGGGAAGTACATCCTTGTAAGGGAAAAAACATGTTGCGACTGACTCTAACAGCAACCCAATGCAACAGGGCAGTGAGTTTCAGCTGGCCTGTCCAGTTGAGTGTACCCCAACTCCATAATGTCATAAATTGCATCTAAAAGGTGTCAAATAAGATATCAGTAGAAAGCTAATATCCTACTGATCATCAATATCATTGGGTGGTGTATGTATGGATGACAAATATATATTTGGAATTATGTTATCAAAGTGTGCCTGCCAGGCAGGACTGAAGTTACCCCACACTAGACATAGCAATGTGGTTCTGCCACCTTGAAGTTATTTTCCAAGTTACATTAAGAAACAATGGGAATGCAATTTACATAGAAGGTAAACAGGACTAGCAAGCCAATAAGGGGAGGAGATAACCACTCAGCATCATGGCAGGGAGAGGGGAGTGTAGGAACAGATCAATTTGCATTTTAGCAAACAGCAGCTGGTGAAAAAAACAGCATGGAATGTCCTTTACCAGGAGACTCCATGTCGCCTACCTCACAGCTTGAATAAACTTTTCTTTGGGGGAAACCCTTCAGAAGAATCCATTTCAAAGGTTCACTGGACTATAAAAGAGGGGCAAAGAACCCCAAGTGGCCTAAGAAGACAAAGAAACCGAGCACTTTGGACCTTGTCGGACCCTGGTCACATAGGTGCTCAGCCATCTGCTGGAAGGTAGATTGGTAAGCAAACTATCTTGAACAAAGACTGCAGCTTGCTGAGTTGAATCTTAGCCACTAGAAAGTATTTTTCACTTTTATTCGCTTGTAACCATTTCTAACACTATCCTTGATATCTGAACTCACTTAAAATCCTATCTCCTTTTATTAATAAACTTGTTTTACTTTTAATCTAAACTGACCCAGTGCTGTGTCTGAGCTGAAGTGATAGTATACTCCAGTTAAAGTGATAAGCTGAGCACATTTTGTCACTTTAGAGGAGCAAACAAACATTATTTCTCTGAGCATTCCAAGAGAGGACTGGATACTTCAGAGAAGATGGTTTTGGGGAAATTTAGGACAGAGAGTGTGTTGGGGTCACCCCTGCATAAGGTAACTGAGTAACAAAGCATAGAGTGGGGCTGTTGTGTTGTAGATAGGCTGCTGGAGTCAGAACTGCTTAACACAGAGACATTCAGTGCATGCTTCTCTGTAGGTTATCAGTGTCCTGGTCGTGAATCACAGCAGCAGAGCATTGAAAGCACTCAGAATACAGGGCAGGCAGTGACACAGTCCTTCACTGTCTGGGTTGCACTCTGGAATGTGACAGTGAACTCCTTTACTATGGGGACACTGGCCACACATCCACAGTTAAAGATGCAACCAATGTTCCAAAATTAGGCTTGTTTTGACCTTTGTTCTAGTTATTTAGTTGAAGGAGCTATTAGTCCAGATTTTTTCTGTTTTTAATGAAAGTGTTGAGAAGGATATTTTTATTTGCAGGCTCTATACTGTTTCTAAGGCCAGGTCTCTCAACTTCCAATTTTAACAATGAAATAAATGTACTCAAGATTTTTCAGCTAATTTTGCCTGACCACTGGCTCATTGACGGATATGAAAATTCAGACCTATGTATTTGAACATGATGTGGTTACAGTGTAATTAACTTGTTCCCTGGGATGCTGTATAAGCAGCTGGAAGTCAATTCGGACATAAAATGGATTTGGTAACACACATTTGTCCTCTAGAGTTTTAGATATCAAACTACAGATAACAAAGCTCTGAAATCTAACACTTCACCGCAGCGATGCAGCAGAGAAAATACTTCTTTGAGGAGGGTAACTCTTTAGGGGCGGAGTCTCTTTTGTTTCTGTCTTGCAAACCTTAAGTGGCCTGTTGGAGAGAAGCTTCCCACAGCAGACCTACTGAGGGTGCAGTAGCTGAGCTATGCTTCCTGAAGGATGCCTAGGGTGTGTAGAAGCCAAGTTCTGCTACTGTGCCCCTCAGAATGTGTGCAGGAAGGGAGTGTCTCTCCAGTGGAGCTAATCAGTTATGCGGTAGCAGCAGGGAGTTCCTTCTGTGTGGAAGACGAATGAGTTCCACAGGAGAAAAGTCTGGAGCAGGAAAGGGGCTCACAACCATCAAACTTGGGGCGGGGGAGGGAAAGGGAGGGTGAGGGGAGGAAATTTTAAAATTAAAAAAGGTACTGTGCACCAGAAATCCCTACATGCAAGAGGGCTGTACGGGCTGCACCATCCTGGACCTGCTGCTGCTGTCTCCACAACACACAAGCTCTGTAAACTAGCACAGCAAGGGGAGAAAGACCAGGGACTTGCTTCCTTCCTGTCCCCATTGTCTCTCTCCCCCTCCACTCACCTGAATATAGCTGTCTTCCTGCCTCTGGCTGAATGCCAACTCGCCAAGAATGTAGAAGAATTTCCGAATTTGCTGTGGATTCAGTTTCTCCGTATAGTCTAAAATGTTCTGTAACAGAGAAGTGTCAAAGTAGCCACAATACTCTGACAGGTCCTTCTCACAATCCAAATAGCACACCTGATTGTCAGTAACAAGAATTGCTACCACTGTGAATTCAAATTAAAGAAGCACCCATGCATATGTCACCTCTGGGCTATAATACTGCAATTCCCCATGACTGAGGCTGAAAGGGAAGACATGCAAAATATAGCTGCCTGCTTCCTCCATGGCTTTGGTCACTAGGAGCATGTTAAATCTGTGCTCCAATTCTTCTATTGACACCCATTCTGCTTCCATTGCCACTTTGATCCTAGTTTTCAAAGCAGGTCCCAAGTGCATTAATGATCATGGTGTGATGGAGAATAATATGGAAAATTATATAATGCCATTCTATAAATCAGTGGTGTGGCTTCATCTGGATACTATGTGCAGCACTTGACACCCCATCTCTGAATGGATATTGCAGAACTAACGGGAATTCAGAGAAGGGTGACAAGAATGAGCGAGTGCCTGGAGAAATTCTCCTAGGAAGAGAAATTGAAAAGACTGGGGTTGTTACCCTACAGAGTGGACAGACAAAAAGGGACATGACAAAAGTCTATAAAATAGTGAATGATCTAGAGAAGGAAGATTAGGAGGGCTGTTTGCTCCTTGTTCTTGTGATGAGAGGGGGAGTTCAATGACATTGAAAGGTGCCAAACTCAAAACTGATAAAAGGTGATTCAAAACTAATATTCTGGTAGTCATGCCTACAGCTAAGGTTGCCTAACACTTTCCATTACAAGCCTCTGTTTTCAACTGCTCATAACTTTATCAAATTGTAACTGTTTAGATTGGAATTTTCTACACATGGTCTCTGCCTCAGGCTACTTTTTTCCCTTTTATGAAAATGGTTGTTTCCCAGAACAAGGCTAGTTTTTCCACTACTTGGTAATTTTGCTCATGTTAATATTTTTATCCAGCTATTTCTCTGAAAAGCACTAGCAAGTCCATGATTTGGAGCAGGAATTTGGAATTTGCAAGGGATGATCTTGGGGTCAAGGAGGTGCCGTTTGCTGTCGCCATGAAATGTATCAAATTATAAGCCTCTCAAAAGTGAAAATTGCACATGCTCAGTAGAGCTTTATGGAGGATTCTTGTTAAAAATCTCTGAACATTCTGTCTGTGTTGAGCATGCTCTATCCCCACAGAGATCCCTATGTGCCAAATACACTAAGCATCCTTGACCTCTACAGAGCTCACCACCTGCCTAATGCACAAAATATGCTCCCCAGACTCCACTGAGCCTCATACAGATTAGGCATAAAGCTAAAGTTCTGGGTCGGTTGCGATGCACTACTGCTGCTATCCCACAGTTTGGCTTAGGGTTGGCATTAGGAGGAGACCATGAATTTTAGTTTCAGCTTTTCCACTGACTAGTGTTATGTCTATGCTCTTCAGGGCCCTTATTATTGAGCAAATCCTACCAGCCCTACCTCTAAAGGCAGGAATATATAATTTCCCTCCATTTAATGAGGGGGTAAGCGAGAGGTTGCACAAGGTCACTTGTGGCAGAGCTGAGAATAGAACATGGGTCTCTAACATGGCAGAGCCAAGCCTCACCCATTTAGCCACGCGTCAGGCACAATGTGCCAAATCTAAGTGCTTTGCTGTGCTGTCTATAACCACTAGACTATACTCCCCTCCAGAGCCAAGAATAGACTGCAGAATTACCAACATTCCCCTGCTGTCTAGTAAATAATTATGTAAGTTACTTGCAAAGGTGCACTGCATTCCCCCTAATGATTGGTCCACAGAGTGTATTAGGCTGTTATCCTCAGAGTCTAACAGTTGTTCCTTAGCTGGAATGGTAGAGGTCTCTGCTGTGGATACAAAGGTCCAGCACATGGAAGGGTCAATATGGTTCCTCATGAAGGAATTTCTGATTTTTTTTTTCATTTTCCTTTTTAAAAATCCTAGCAAGTTACATACAAAACCCCTATATTAAAAATAACATTATGACTGCAAAGTCAAGTCATTCTCAGTTAGGAAATGCTTGATTTAAGACTGCCTACACAACTTTAATTTGGTCGCCTGTGTGTAGGTCCCATTCAGGGTACAGGATGGGCAGTGGTTCTGTCCCTGTTAGCCAAGCCCATTATAATGCATATGCACAAGGAAAGCGAATTAAGGTTGCATGGACAACCTTTTTTCTGACACTTTCTAACTTTTGAGGGCTGGACTTTATGACCTTAATGTTCTTTTACCAACTTTTTAAAAAATGCAATTTGTTTTTGTATTTTTAAACAAACACAAAAAACAGAAATTCCATCACAAGGAATCATATTGATTCCCCGAACTTGGGTCATCACAGGATTTGGATCTTGAGATCCACCGCACAGACCTCTATCACTTGTGCTAATGAAGTAACTGGTAGCATCAGTAGGTTGTTATCCTCAGTGTGGGTCAGGCACTAGAGGAAGATGAGAGACACACACATGCCAGTGGGTTTCGGAGCTATCTGCCAAAAAGCAGAGGAATCTAGAGACTCAGGACTCTTGGGTTTAATTCCAAGTTCTAGATAGGAATGTGCACTAGATCTTTCTGGCCCTGAACTCCCCATGCCACAGGCTTGTCATTGTCTCCCCGACCTACCTCCATTTCCTGCACCCTCTCCATATCGCCTCTCAGGCTCCTACCTCATCCCCACCCCTATTCTTATCCTCCCATTCCCCTATAGTCCCAAGCTCTTATCCCCAACACGAAACGGCAGTAGGTCAAATCACACTAGAGAACTTTCAGTGTGCAGCAGCAGGGTCCACACAGTTAGTGCATGACACATTGGAGTGCTGTAGATTTACACTTGTAACAGGACGGCTGGGCCCTGTGATTAAAACAGGTCAGTTCCCCTGTGCTAGAGCAGGTGCTCCCAGCTGAGCTAATTAGAGGTGCAAGGGCTGCACCTGGGCTATAAAGGGTCAGAGTGTATTCCAGGGAGGCCAGAGCTGGAAGGGGAACTGCAGAGAAAAGCTGCAGGGAGAGAGGGTATCTGCAGTGGTCCCCGAGGACAGGAGTTGGGGCTGGGTAACGAGACCCAGCCGAAAGTTTTGTTATTCTTTTGGGAGAAGGCAAGTCAGGCCTTGCATTTTCTCCAGCTACTCTGAGACAAGGAAGGGACAAGTACCTCAGGAAGGAGGGGCTGTGCCCAGCTTAAGGCTGGGTGGAAGATTTTTTTTATTTGTTTTTAGTACTTTGTGTTAATAAAAAACAGATTCCCAATGAAGGCTGTAATTGGATGAGAATGACATTTCTGAGGGACCCTGAAAAAGAGGAAACAAAAGGCACTGCAGAGCAACCTCTGGCCACGATGGGGTGCCCAGGAGGCAGCCTATCCTGTTACAACACCCAGCTTCCCACACCCTAACTCGTCCTATAGACAAGCCCTAAGTGTGGACCATTCACAAGCAGATACACTACCTTCACAAAGGTGGCATAGCGTATCAGTGAGGAGGTATGCAGAGTCATCAGGTCAGTGATCACATCCAGAGAAATGTCCACTTCTACATCATTTCCACCGCAAATGTGAGTCACCAATGCACTCACAACCTCCTGAAGGAAAAACCCACAAGAAACCAAGAGTGAAAGGCAAATAGAAAAATATCTGTTCTGTACCAGAAGACCCTTGGGACAACAAACAAAGTATATGCTACACCATATAGGATGACAAACAAATAACAAGTCCATCATAAATTAAAGGAAAGGGCTAGGGATCCATGAGCTTAGATGAGAAGTCACCTCTTTTGCCTTGGGCTCAGTACAGCTTTAATATTGTGGATTACTCCATCCTTTGAGACTGCTTCCATAGCTATGCAGTTGTATATGGTGTGACACTGCACCCCATATTCTTCGCAGTGATATTATTATGATATGATTATGACATAATTATAATGTATTTTATGCAAGATAAGTCATGTGAGGTGTCACTGGAAAGGTTATGATTTGCTGAACACGATTATCTTATTTGTATGCATGTATCATTTTTGTATCTGAAGTTATTGAATATTGATTATATCTGTATTTCAAATGCAGTTACACCTGGGTAACACCCAGTAGACAAAATGCTTTCAGTCTAGATAGTGGGTGGGGAAGGGCCTATTCAGAGCAATGGGCCATTAGGAAAAAATAATAGGCCTTAGGAGAAGCTTATCTCCCACCTAGTGAGCCTTCCGTGAAAACTCCAAAATAGCCTGTGTGTGACATGTGATGAGACCCATCTCTAGACTCCATCTTGGGATATCAGTATTTTTCCACAGACTGGTCTGGGAACCAAACTTTGAGAACAAAGGGTTCCTGCCATATGCAAAAGCTATATAAGACAAGGAGCGACATCATCTGATTTGCTTCGCACCCCACACAAGAAGACTCCTGAAAACACCTGAGAAACAAGGACTGAACTGCGGGAAGTGTTGGACCCAGGCTAAAGGGATTTTTAGCCTCTGAATGAAACAACTGGGGATTCCAAGCTGTAAAGCAAGTGCAGCTTGCCCTTTAAGAATCTGCAGCCTCCTTGTATCATCTCTTAGGGTGAGAATCTGCTATTCATATTGAATCTATTTAGTGTATTAAGCTTAGTTTGTGTTTTTTGTTTATTTTCTAGGTAATCTGCTTTGATCTGTTTGCGATCACTTATAATCACTTAAAAATCTATCTTTTGTAGTTAATAGACTTGGTTTTGCTTTATCTATACCAGTGAGTTGGAGTGAAGTGTGTGGGAATCATAACTCGGGCAAAAGCCTGTTGAGTATTCCTCTCCACATTGAGGGAGGGGGTGAATTTCATGAGCTTACGCTGTACAGTTCCCTTTGCAGCGTAAAACCATATAATTTTGGGTTTATACTCCAGAGGGGTTGTGTGCCTGAGGAGCTGAGATTAGCCTTCCTATGCACAGGCTGGTCAGAAAACCTGCTTGTAACTGCAGCTGGGTGTGCCCCTACCTGTATGGATACTGGTGAAAGTGCAGGCTGGAGGGCTTTGCAGCTTGCCATAGCAGTACAGCGTGAGAGCCTGATTGGTCAGCAGGCTCAGTGGTACCCCAGTTCCATGTGGCACCCCGGGGGGAACCCGTCACATATGATTCCCGTCTGCCATGGTCCTACTCATCTCTATCCAGATGCTCTGTGTCCCAAGTGGCCCCATCACAAGCATACTTGGTTGGCATGTCCTGTATAGAACACTTTTTATCTTCAAAGTACTATACAAATGGTAACTAATTCATCCTCCTCAGTACTACCCACAGAGTTCAGTTCTTAGCCCTCTGATTTCATATCTGCTTTCTCTTTCAATCATCTTAACCTGTCCTTTGCAGTACTCCACTGCACATTTCTTTTGACACCTGTATTTCTGCCAGTCTTGAACAAGAAAATCTGTGGCTTTGTTTCAGATTTGTTCACATAAAGAAATGTTTCAAAACCAGAAAGTCATCTTGAAATTCAACTGCATCTCTTTTAATTCCCTTCTCAGTTCAGAGCACATCTAATGTCCCCAATCTTGGCCTTATCCTTTAGCCTGATATCCAGTCCTTCAAAAGCCTTTGGCTCCATATGTAATTGCCTGTTTCCCTTCTGCGCTCATGCTTGCACTGCTGTGGCTTCCTGATCACTCTTCCCAGGTCTCATCTTCCCAGATTCCGGTACATGCAGAATGCTGCTCCCTGCCTCAAGTGAAAGTAGATCACCTCCAATCTCACACAGCTTCACTGGACTTCTCAGTCATTTCCATAAGTAGTAGTAGTAGTAGTAGCAGTAGTAGTAGTAGAAGAAGAAGAAGAAGAGAGAGAGCGCGTGATCCTGGAGCACTGGGCCTGGTGCAAGATCTAAGGCCTGAACCAGAGGATGTGAACCAAAGCCAGGCCATGGCTTAAAGCAGATGCTTACAAGTTCACTGCCCAGTACATGAACTTGACAAAGTTGTTGCTAGTGTACTAGGCACTAGATATGCACATAAATATATTCCAGATAGTACAGATACATCCCAATCTAGTACAAGATAAGATGGTTTGACAAAATAATGAATAGGGATGTTTTGTCTGAGATATCAGGAACAAGGGGAGGTAATAAACAGATGTCATAAAATACGTAAGGTGGTGTTTAAGTTGTTTATCCCAGTTGTTTGTCTCAGTCTATAAATGTCAGGGTATCTCGCCTTAACTCTTGTGTGGCGTAGTGGACAGATTCCTGCTGCTAACTGAGCTACTCCTTGCCCCTGTGCACTCATGTGTTAATGTACCTGTAGAGCCAGGGCTCTAGGACTGTGCCTTGAGGGCAATAAACCTGGCCAAGGGCCTTTGTCACTACACGGGGCCTGTGGTCTCTCTTTATGAGTAAAGGTCTGCTGAATTAGCAGGCTGCCTTATCTGCTGCTAGTGCTGATAATATTGGCGCTCCAAGGACAGAAGCACTGGGCAGCCCGAACAGCATTACTGAGGCAATGATATTCCAGCCTTCAGCACTCTTCTCTGTATCAGCTTCTCTGTCTGTTCACTCTACTTAATTTAGCACTGGTCTCCTCTATGTCATTCCTTAAAGCCTGGCACTACTGCTGACAGTCATTTTCTTTGCAGCTCCTGCCATTGTAAACAGCTCCCTGACTCGCCATCCCAGTTCATATAAACTGAAAGTCTGGGTGTTCTCCCCTACTCATACCTCAACTTGTTCCTCCATTTATAATTTAACTTTGTATCTGCATTATTGAGTTTATATAGCATTTTCAGAAGCCATTTCAGTGAAAGATATTGTACAAAACAAGGTGGAAATATCTGTAACTCCTATGTAGAGAATTCATTGATCTCCAGGTTTTTTGATGTCTCTGCTTTGATCTGCAGCCTGTCAGAACTCATGTTTAACAGAGTAAAAGTATATGCTAGTATATATTTCAAATATACCTGCTGACAGTAAGAGTCAAAGGCTGCAAATGCTTGCTTGTACATGCAGCTGCCAAAGGAGACGACACATGGATCAGCAGAGTGCAGAAAGGTCTGAGCCAGTGACAGGATTGATGGGAAGAAGTCTTTGATAACCTGAAAGACAGACATCATGACAGAGACATGAGATTCCCATCATTACTATTTGCTTTCAAAGCTTCCATCCCTCATTTTATGAGTTCCAACTTGAGGAATACTGCTCTTTATTCTCAAGATCCCCAGTTAGTTTAGTAGGTGATTCCCTGGCCTCTAATTCTCCCACCTCACTAGATACAGGCTGACCCCATAACAGATTCCCATTTAGATTTGTGATCTCTAGAGGCGTGCTTTGCTTTCAAAACAATGAAGAACTTGTCCACACAAGAGCTTTTTTGAGCAACAGAATACAGCTGCACTGGTGCAAACTACTCATGCAGACATGCTGCACCAGTGTAAAATGGGACTTGAACTGGGTGACTCATGCAAGTCAGTTTACAACAGTCTACATGCAGGTTTACACTGGTGCAGCTAAACTAGTAACTAAAATCCCCCAGGGCAGACAAATGCTCAGTCTTCATGCCCTGCTTTAAGTTGTAGGCAGACACTGTCTGTCCGTATTCATGGTCCCTTCTCCTTGTAACTATAGGCACTCAAGTCAGACACATGTACACATCTAAATGCAGACCATTTTATACTTGCAAGAAGGTATGGGTTTAAAAATGTAAAGTCTAAGAAAAATGTGAGGCAGAGCAGCATGTCAGGCCTTGGAGGAGAGGGTCACTTGTGGTGGGGAGACAGAGGGCAAGAAGGCTTCCTAAGATCTGCAGAAGAACCAGAAGCCTATCCTATGCTGCGGGGCAGGGAAGGGCAGTTCTTCTCCAGCAAATCTTGGGACGTCCACAGGAAGGTCAACAAGGTCCACAAGACAAGCTCTGGAAGTGGGTCTTTGTTTCTAACCCATAAAGAACTGAATCACAATCTGCCACATACCAGGAGGTGGAAAGGGGAATGCTCCCAGTGTGCAGAATCTCAGAGTAGTAGCAGTACTCACCAATGAGTGATTTCGGAAGGCGCTCTGTAACAGCTGCTCTGGCACACAGCCCAGTGGAATCTTGTTCCTCAGCACTCTCTCAATTTGCTTCCTGCTCTTGGTGTTTGTAGTATGGATTAGCAGCAGAACTATCAGGTCCAGAACCTTTCACAGAGGAAATAATCACTAATCATATATTCATTACGCAGTGGAACAGAAAATTTCTTGACAATATTTCCTTTCTGCTAGCAGTGTCTCCCACAGTTCTCGGCTGCTCTCCTCTCTCTGCAGCTCATGGAGGCAGATCAGCATTTTAGTGCCACACAATCTGGCCCTGCTCCTTCTGCAACCACTTGGTGCCAAATGAGTTAGTCTCGAACTCTAACTGTTGCATAATATCATTAACAAATATTCCAGAGATAACGAAATAAGATTAGATCAAGGAATGCTTTTAAGTCGTAGACAGTCACTGTCCTATTGTAACAATTCCACCTAACATCTGACCTTTGACTCATGAACCATCTAGAGTGGGTAGAATTGTGGGAGCCCTTGCTAGCAGAAAGGAAATTATCATTAAGAAAACTTCCATTCTGCAGTCCTGCATCTCCCAGAATTCTGGATGTTTGGGAAGTAACGAGCAGTGAACAGATGTAGGGAGTGTTATGAAACAAAACTTCAAGAGGAAAAAAGTACCTGTCTGTAGCGGGGTGGTTACCCGCTCCAGCCCTGACAGGGTTAAAACCAGTCCTGGGAGAGGGCTGGAAGACTGGGAGAACACCCCAGGCTGAGTGGGAAGCAGGCTCAGCTGGGATAAGCCCCAATTAGGGCCCAGCTGGCCCTGTAAAGGCTTGAGCCAGGAGCTCAAGCAAACAGTTTCTCTCTGGCTGTAGAGGGAGATGGGCCTGGCTGAAGGGAGCTAGAGACAGGGTACCTGAGTGGAGCAGGGCTGGGGAAAGGCAGAGGAGCTGGGGAGCTAGCCTAGCATTGGGCTAATAGGCACTAGGGGTTGCAGAGGGCAGCCCAGGGGTAGGCAAAGGCAACAGGTCCAAACCCAACCTTCCCAGTGATGAGTAGGCTGATACTGCAGTCTGCCCTAGGATGCGGGGGCTAGACAATGACTGGCAGTAGCCGTATACTGAGGCGAGGTGGGGATAGTGGGCGGGGGTTCCCCAGGAAGGGGAGATCCTAAGACTGAGGAGTTACTGCCAGAGGGCAGCGCCCCAGATAACAGGGCACCGGGTCCGGGAGGGACACGGGGGCCAGCGGTAAGGCAGATCACCAGCCTGCAGGGGGAGCTCCATGATGCTGGAAGAGCTAATTCCCTGAGACGACCAGCAGGGGGCACCGCAGGGGTGAGTCCCACACGCTTACCCTGCCTTTTTGTGCGCTTACTCGAAAGCCTGCAGCATCATCCTGCCAAAAGAGGTGTCTGCAGAAGACAGAAGATCCAAGCCGTAGTGCTTAAAGAAGATGTTAGCTGTAGACCAACTGGCCACTTTGCAAATTTCTGAACTGAACCCACTTGCTCGTTCCACGCATGAGGTTGCTAAGGATCTCATGGAGCGTACCTTAATACCTTCTGGGACAGGAACCTCTGATGATTTATAGGCTTCCACAATACATAGTCTAATCCATCTATCTATGAAGGAACTGGAAGCCCCGAGTCCCTGGCATTTTGGGTGGAAGGACACAGATAGAAAGCCCGATTTTGTGGATTCTGTATGTTTGAGAGATTTTCAACGCTCTTCCAACATCTAAGGCGCGCCATGTCTTCCCAGTTGGATTATAACAGAGTAGCTTGCCCATTAAATGAAACCAAACTCAGATCTCCTGTTCCAGTCCAGGAGCCCCCAGTGGGGCCAAGTAAGAGGGCAGCACCTGGAGGCTACAAGAGGCCTGGCGAGAAAAAGACCTGGGGAAGCAAGGCAGACTGGTTCAGTCAGGAAGAGCAGAAGATTAGAGCTGCCAGAGAAGGAAAGTGGTTCCTGGGAAAGGGCTGAAGGCAGGAAAACAGCAAGAGGGCCAGGGAGAGTGAGGGATGCTCCCAGCAGAAAGGCTGGGAAGAGCAGGGTTGAACCCCAGAAGTAAGAGCTAGGGTGGCTGTCCGGGCAGAGGAGGACTAACAGGAGTCCAGTGAGAGCAAAGCTGGGTTTTAAAATCTACATGGACTGGGGTGATATGGACTGTGTTTCAGAACTTTTGCCTTCTGGAATTTTGCAATTCGTTGTGTTAATAAACTATGGTTAGGGACTACATGATAAGCTTATATGGTGAGGTGAGGGGCCAATTGCTAAGCTGCCCTTAGGGAACGAGGGGGCCTCCTGGAGGAGGCTACTCGTTCACATGGATGTTGTGGTTTTCGACAGAACAAAGGAAGCACAGCCTCTTGGGAAGTGTGGAAGAAAGAATTTACCTTAGCAAGAAAGGATGCTGGTGTCCCAAGCCCCACCTTGACCTCACGGAACACTCAGTAAGGCTCACATATGGATAAGGCTTCCAGCTCTGACATTCCCTCCTGGCAGACATGACAGCTACTAAGAACAAGTCTTAATGAATAAATGAAAGGCCAACACTGGAGTCAGAAGCTCAAAGGGATGGCTGGCAGAGCCCTCAAACTAGCATTAGGTCCCATGCTGGGAAGACTGGCCTGAGACTACTAGTCTGGCTAATCAGACTGCTAGAAGGAATCTGGCTACCTGTGGATGGTCTGCAAGGGGGCCAACGATCCTACAAATAGCACAATACTAAGAGCAGACACCTGACATGAAATGATACTCAGCTGAAGGTCTCTGTTTATGTCTTCTTAGAGAAAGTCCAGAATGGCTGGAAATTCCAGGATTTCTGGGATTTACATTGTGCTCTTGGTACCAGTTCAGTTCGGCAGAGCTGTGTTGCAATCTACACGTCCATGAACTCCTACCCACCTCTGTTGGTACTGCTTTGGAGTCGCCTAATATGGAATGGACATGAGCAAGAATTCGAAGAAGAAAAGACAGTTAACTTTTCTGTAAGTGGTGTTCTTCGAGATGTATTGCTCATGTCCATTCCACAACCCACCCTCCTTCCTCTCTTTGTTGGAGTTTCTGGCAAGGGTGGGGGGAGCTGGCGGCGCTCCTTATACCACTCCATGCAGGCGCAACCCCAGAGGGCGCCAAAGCCGGTCCCCTACAGATACTGCTGAGGGAAAAACTTTTGGCACTGGTGCATGTTGCGAGCACACACACCTAATATGGAATGGACATGAGCAAGCACTCGAAGAAGAACAAGACCTTTTAGTGCTTCCCTCTCAATGGTTAGGCCGTTAATTGAAGCTGTCTTGGGTCTGGTTGAAGAACAGGACCTTTGAAAGGCTGTCCAGTCTCCACAGAACCTGGAGTGGGAGTTCCAGTTTCAGCTCTATCAGGTTGAAAACCAAGGTTTCCTTGTCCCATGAGGAGTTATAAGAATTACCATCATCTGCTCTCATTTTATTTTCTGAACCACCTTCCTCAGTAGCAGAAAAGGTAGAAAAACATCAAGTAGGTCCTCTGTCCAACTGTGCGATCAGGCATCTGTGCCCATGGCTCTGGGATTTGCCTCACTTGTGAAGTATTTTGGCTTCTTTGCATTTGTGCGATTCACAAATGGGTCAGTTGAAGGGACATGTCTGAATGCTGAGTCCCGATTCAGGCATCATTTGGAGTTGTTGACCCAGCACCTGGTGAGACCATCTGCCCTTTTGTGGTTCAGGTACACTTTGATTGGATCACCCTGAGGAAAAGGCAGAACTGTTCCATCCACCTCACTATTTCCATTGCTTCCACATGTAGTGCTGGACGCCTTGTTCCCCACTGGTTGTTTAAATATGCAAACGTAGTCATATTGTCTGATTGAATCAGGACATGGTTTCCCTTTAGAGTGAGCTGGAACCTTTGCAGAACTAGCTGGACAGCTCTCAGCTCTAGGAGGTTTATGCGGTTTTGCCTTTTCCTCCTAGCTCCAGAGGCCCTGGGGTCTTTGGGTCTCCAAGTGAGCTCACCAGCCCTCCAGGCTGGCCTTTGTTGCAAAGACTAAAGGATCTGTAAGGCAGATGGACATGCCTTTGCAGGCATTATCATGGGCTGACCACCAGTGTAAGGAGTCAAATACCTGTGTTGGAACCCATACTTGATCTTTCATGTGTTCCAGGGAATGGTCCCACACCTTTAGTATGAAGGCTTGAAGACATCTGATGAGTGATTGTGCCCATGGAGTGACCCATATGCACAGTACCATGAATCCTAGCACAGCACTATGGTAGGCCTGCTGCATCTCTGAAGCAAGATAATACATTTCTGGATTTTCTGAAACCTTTCTAATCATGGGTAGACCTTTGCTATCAAGATGTCTATTTCTGCTCCCAGGTGGTTATTCTGTTGGATGGAACCAGAGAACTTTTCTTGGCACTGATGATGAAGCCGTGCACCTGGAGGAGATTCAACATCCAAGATGTGGTCCTTTGCATTGCTGGAGTTCTGATTGGGATGTTGTCAAGAATATGGTACAGGTGAGTTCTCTGCAACCTGAGTCTGGCTATTACCACTATCTCTGTAAAACCCTGGTGGCCAAAGACAGGCCAACCAGGAGCATTCAGTACTCATAATGTTTCCTGCTGTAGGTGAACCTCAGAAGTCTGCGGTGGCACAATCGGATGGGGCTATGGAGATGTGTGTCTGCAAGAGGTACTGAAGTCAAGAAGTCCCTTTAGACAGGGAAGACACCGTACAGGCCAGGGTCTCCATCAGAAACATTGTTTTCTTCATCCACTTGTTCAGCCTTTTGAGGTTGAGAATGGCGCTGATACCCACCATGTGTTTCTCCACGATGAAGAAGATGGAGTACAACCCGGCAAACCTTTTTCTGAGGGAACACTCTCTATCACGCCAATATTCAGAAGATGAGATATTTCACTCTGGATCAAATTGTGTTTTACAGAGTCATTGAAACCTGGTGACTGGATGAAGAATGGATGGGGTGGAGCCCACAGTTTGAGAGAATATCCCTGGCTCACTATCACCCTGATTAACTTCTCTGTGGTTGAAGAAAACCATTTCTCTAGAAAAATGGGAAATTCTGCCCCCCTCACTTCTCTCCTGGGCGGAGGCCTACGTGATCTGTGTCATAAATTAGCTTTTAGGGGAGCTGAGGTCCCTCTGGACTTTCCCCCTGGACTTTGACCCTACTGTCTTCCCTTGGGGAACTGGTTGTCCCTTCGCAGGTACCTCTGAGAGGACAAGTAGCGAAAGGAGCATCTCTGTCTGAAGATCAGAATACATTATATAGAGAGAATTTAGTGGGGAAGGAGAGACTGTTTGGATTTTGTTGCATTGTCTGTGACCACTTAATCTGGCTTTTCTCCAAAAAGGACGGAGCCCCAAAACTTGGATGACCATAGGACCTGCTTAGAGTAAGTACCCACCTTCCAAGGTCAGAGTCATAGGTGGTGTCTGGCAGCTTAGCTGGAAGCCATGGCTCAGGCTGAGAATCTCATTGCATCCATTGCAGTGTCAGCTACAATCACTATTCATAGAATCATAGACTATCAGGGTGGAAGGGACCTCAGGAGGTCATCTAGTCCAACCCCCTGCTCAAAGCAGGACCAATCCCCAGACAGATTTTTGCCCCAAATTGCCCCATCAAGGATTGAACTTATAACCCTGGGTTTAGCAGACCAATGCTCAAACCACTGAGATATCCCTTCCCCCAACGATCACGTCCCTCGATCTGCTGGCAATGCTCCTACTTATACAGCCCAAAATGCTGTTAGCCTTCTTGGCTACAAGGGTACACTGTTGACTCATATCCAGCTTCTCGTCCACTGTAACCCCTAGGGGCCTTTTCTGCAGAACTGCTGCCTAGCCACTCGGTCCCTAGTCTGTAGCAGTGCATAGGATTCTTCCATCCTAACTGCAGGACTCTGCACTTGTCCTTGTTGAACCTTATCAGATTTCTTTTGGCCCAATCTTTAGTCCCCTGTGTCCTATCCCTACCCTCCAACGTATCTATCATTCCTCCCAGTTTAGTGTCATCTGAAAACTTGCTGAGGGGGCAATCCACGCCATCCTCCAGATCATTAATTTAGACACTGGACAAAACCAGCCCCACTAGCAAAACTGTTAGATAGACAGTCATTAAAATGGAGCCAAAGTCAGGGTGATCTCTCTCCTTAAGGGCTTTGTGATCTCCCAACCAGGAGAGATGCTCTTGCAAAGCAGGCAGCTGGTCCCAGGGACACTTGGTAGGTGGCAGAGGAGGCTTCAAAGTCTTGTTTGAGAATGGCCTCCATCTTCCTATCTGTGAAGTCCAGAGGGTAGAACTCCCCTTCTGAGGGGCTAATCGTATCCCTGGGGAGGGATGCAACAGCAACGTCAGCCTTTGGTATCTCAGCAATGGAGCCCTTTGGGTCTGGAAGGTTATGGAGCCTGACATCGCTCTTGTTAACATGCTTGCCCTTACTTGGCTTACTCCACTCACCCTACTCACCTCCTGAAAGGAGGAATGAAGGAGTATCACCGCCACTGGGGAGGGTTTTGAGGGAAGAAATTGACTCTGAGGCTCACTCTCAGGAGCCTACTGAGGTTGTGTTTGAATCTTGCAGATAACCTTGCTGCACATAGCTTGACATTTCTCCAGGGGAAAAAGCCTTTGCTAACCTTTTCCCCCGGCCTGTTTGGCGTCAGAGCCAGACAGCTCACCTTCTGCAGGGGGAGGAGTCTGAGGACTCAGACCTTCTGGATTTTGTGTGCGTTTTCTTTCCCCTTTCAGATTTTTTTTTTTAAACTTTGGGAGTATAGAAGCTCTACTGCAGCTTTGGGGAGGCCGCCTATGGCTTGTCTTCCTTAGGGCCTGGAGCCCTCTTGAGAGGTCTGGCTTTGAACCTAGGAGGGGGAAGTAGTCAGGGCCCACCTGGACAGCTCGGGAGAGAGGGGGCTGATTAGAGGCCCTGCTTCTTTCCCCAGGGTGCTCAGGACCTACTTTACAACTTACAGGGAGGCAGAGGACAATTGTGGCCTTGCAATCCTCCCCTCTTAGTTCTGCAAGAGGCCCCTGGGACTTATCCTCTTAGTCAAGTGGTCAGGGTTCTCCTTGCTTCTGGAGCCTCTCCCTATTCTGCACTGGGGTTCCTCGTCCATTTTTCCCCCGTTGAAGTCACAGCTGCATTAGTGGATAGGGACCTAAGTTCCCTCTATGCTGTGTCTATCAAGTCTATCAAGGGATGCACACTTCAGGTGCTCCTCCCGCCACTGCCGCGCTGTTCCTGCCTGCCCTCTGCCTGCCCTCTGCCTTGGAGCTGCTCCCAGGAGCCTCTTGCTTGCTATGCAGAGCGGGAGGGAGAGGGGGAATGCTGATGTCAGGGTGTCTCCCCCTTCTCATCTCTGCGAGGGTGGGGGCGTGACAGAGTTCAGTAGTGGGACGGAGGGAGCTTGCTGGTGGCTGCTGCTCTGTCTCCTTTGAGTGCTGATCTACTTAAAAGGGCAATTTTCTTAAAGGGGCAATGCATGTCTCTCTCACACACACTGTGTGCCTCTCTCTCTCTCTCTCACACACACACACACACACACACACACACACACACACACACACACACACACACACACAGTCTTTCACAGTCACCTCCCAACACATACTTGTATTGTTGTTGTTACTTCTTGATACTTCCTGCAATGCACATATATTCTCGAATTTTATTTTTTCAAAGTGCTGTTATTTGTGTTTTTTGACTGGTCTATGCATTTCATAATTTTTATCTCTCTTACACTTACGTTTAATTCTTTGAGTAAATGAGTTCTAAAATCCCTAACCTTTCCCGGCTGAAGTAATTATTCCTATGGTAATTTTTTTTAAATATTTATTATATTTAGGTTTTTTGTTTCTACTTACTGGTGGCGCACATCCACACATTACCTCGATCCTTTGGTGCACGTAACAAAATTCATTCTGCACATGGATGGAAAAAATTAGAGGGAACATTGATAGGGACCCCACTTGCCTCTCCGACTCGTAGCCCCAGGACCTAACAAAATTAGGGACTGAAGGCTGTGTGCAATTCATCGTCTGCTGAGCCTGGGAAGACTGCCTCACAAATTGAGCACTGCTTGGATTTGACTCAGTGCTCTCTTGGCTGCTTGGCCGTGCCTGTAAGGAGCAGAGGAGCCAGCAGGAAGGGTTTGCAGCGGAGGCTCAGGGACGGAGAACCCTGCTCCCCACTGCCCAAACAACAAGGCAAAAAGGTTAAAATAGAAGGAGCAAGGCCAGGAGCAAAAGGAACAGCCACTGTCTGGTGCCACAGAGGCAGAAAACCGGCAGCAAATGGGAACATGGGGGTGGGGGGGTGGAGGGTGACCAGAGCATGTGGCGCCAAAATGCTCATCCACATCTGTGCACTGCAGAGAGACGAGAGCAACTGAGATGTCCAGAATTGGGGGAGATGCTGGGCTGCAGAACACTAAAGAAAATAAAGACTAAAAAGAACCATCCATTTTTCATCAGCTCTACAGAGAAAGTTCGGGGCTCAATAAGTCACTTAACTGACTGGTCAAACTCTAGTACCACAGGTCGAGGAAGGAGGTGGATTAAGAGGAACCGTCTCTCACATGACTTTCAGACTGGGCTGGATGCATTTGTTATTAAGAATGTTCAGGTGTAAATAAAATTCAGAGCAAACCCAGTTAAAACCATGGAGAGAACAAATGCATGGAGACCCACAAGATCTCTTGATCACTGGCAGTTCCTGATCTCCATAGCAAAACCTCCAATCCTGTGGCTGTGAACAAAGCAAGTGCCCTTGCTATTGTGTGTCCAAGACAGAAACTCATAACACATAACAGCTACAGCACAGGAAGTGTCAAAAGAGGCATTACCTTATGGTCAGACACAGAGACAGTGTTCTCAATAGCCTAAGGAGGAAAGAAATAAACAAACAGTTACAATATTGTTCTTCTTAACCTCTGAAGATAGGACAAGAAGCAATGGGCTTAAACTGCAGCAAGGGAGGTTTAGGTTGGACATTAGGAAAATCTTCCTAACTATCAAGGTGGTTAAGCACTGGAATAAATTGCCTAGGGAGGTTGTGGAATCTCCATCATTGGAGATTTTTAAGAGCAGGTTAGACAAACACCTGTCGGGGATGGTCTAGATAATACCTAGTCCTGCCATGAGTGCAGGGGACTGAACTAGATGACCTCGAGGTGCCTTTCAGTCCTAGGATTCTATGAATAGTGTAAAGTAATAACAGACTTCAAAACGCACACATCCTACACAATGGAAATGACCAGACTGGCCAGGCAGATAGCAAAAGAAATATTGCACCTGTCAGTTTCTCTTCTCTGCAAACCCATCAATCCAGGATACTGGATTGCATTAAATACTGCAGAGTCTGGAGGCAGTTCCTAGAGCTCTCATTAAAAGCTAGCTCCTCCTCCTCCACCTCCCCATATGAAATTTTTCCAGAGTAAGAATAATGTCTTCATTGAGGAACAGAACATTTCCCTTAAAAAAATAAAATAAAATTCTAGCCACCATACCATGTAAAATTTGATCCAGTGAGGGTGGCTCAGATGGGTGGGCATACTATTTTGGGGAAAAGAAACTGCCAGATAAACAGAAAATTCTGCAAGATAGGATGAACATTCCTCACTTTCTCAAAGTGTGTCTAACACTCTGGTATGGCTGGATGCAGCTGGCAGGAAGTATTCTAGGCACAGGGAAGGGAAAGAAGGCATGCGAACTCGCAGCACAGTATATTTTCCTCAAATTTCTTCTTTGATTCCTCAGTTTTTCCCTCATTCTTGCACAGATCCTGAGTAGCATCTCCACTTGCATCTGAACACCTTACATCACAGGATGTCTGACTTCATCCAGTTATTCTTTTAAGATCTGCTCTTTCCCTCCACTCCTACATCCTCCCACATGAATAAATGCGCAAATTTACAGTTTGATTGAGGATACTCTTAAACAACTTCAGCCTTTGAAAAAGGAACTGAAATCCTGAATAAACAAAGAATTGGGAACAAGAAACCAATTCCAGCCTCATAGTTTATATCCCAGCCCATCATTAAAAGTGGAATTTTGCCCCCTCTGCAGGATCAGTCCCTGCTGGACATTTCAATAGTGCATTACAAACATCAATTACCACGCTAATCCTTATGAAGAACAGCAATATCATTACCCCCACTTCACAGATGAGGCGACTGAGGCCCAGATAAGCTAAAACACAAATTTACAAAAAAGTGCTCATTTTAAAACACACTCTTGGGCTTCACCAGTGCCTCAGGTCCTCACATTGTAGAACAAGGCTTGTACTGCTTACCCACAGTCTTGAGAGCACTTTGAGATTTACAGCTGAAAAGTGCAAAGCATCAATACCACAGAAAAAGGTTAGTATCAGTACTTTCAGGGATAAAAGTGTAACACTAGATAGTTTTGTGACACTACAATTGCAAGTGGGGAAATCTACAGTTAATGTTCTAAACCAGAGAAACCCTGGAGAGCACAATCTGACCTTAATCCAAGCTTCAGAAATGCCTTTCTGAAATCTCACAGCCAACTTTATCACATCAAAAAGGAGCTTGACACAGTTCTGGCTGCTGCTCACTTGGCTTGTGGAGGAACTGCAAACAACCAGAGAGGAACAGAATTGCTCATCTGTTATGTGAATCTTGTCATAAAAGGTACCAGTCAACTCAGCGCTAAGAGGAGCAGCTGCAGCAGCACCTGCTAGAAGGGAGACAACGGTAGGGATGGAGTGAAAGCAATGCTGGCTGGAATCACAATAAAGGCAGGGCAGGTAGGAAGAGATGTGTGCAGCAGCAGCAGCGCCAGCCAGGGATCATGTGGTGGCAGAGGGACAGGGATGAGGTGGCAGTGGTGCTATTCCTGGGTGCAAATGCCAGTCAGGGTGATGGGAGATGAAATCACAGCAGCACAAGCCAGAATGGATGTGCCAGCACAGCTGCAAGGGTGTGGTGCTGGCTGGAAGACACACTTGCAGTGGGACAGTGGAGGGTGCCATCTAGACAGGGTATGGCAGCAGACACAGGGATGTGGTTGCAGTGATGCTGGCTGGAAGGGATACTGTCTGAAGCACTGAGGATGCCAGCAGAGATAGCACAATGGGCAAATGATGCTAGTGTATGTAACTAAACCCAACTGAGAAGTCTCCGAAATTAGAATTAAAGTCCTTTTGTCCCATCTTTCCCATGCAGAAACCAAGCAGAATCATGCAGATACAATGCAAATACCTCGTTTGTGGCTGGCTTTTGAGCTTGCTCTGAGAAGACAGCATCTGCAGAGGTAAAATACATGACGACAGATCCAAGTTCTTGCGAAGGGCAGAAATCACCTGCAGAGCACAGTCATTTATAACAGATAGGCAAATTTGTTAGCGCATTTGTACAAATCAATGGATAGATTTGAGGGATAGAGAAAGGTGGAAGAAAAATAAAGACAATTCTGTAGAATCCCCAGAGACAATATTACAGACCATAACGAGGTAAACTGATTGTGACACTGCACTCCATATTCATCATAGTGGTATGATTATGATATAATTATATGATGCATTTTCTACAAGATGTGTCATGTGGGGTGTCTTTGGAAAAGCTATAATTTGTTGAATATGATTATCCTATTTGTATGCATGTATAATTTTTGTATCTGGAGTTATGAATATTGACTATGTATCTGTATTTCACATGTGGTTACACCTGGGTGACACCCACTAGGCAAGATGCTTCCAGTCTAGGGCCTATTCAAGGTAATGGGCCATTAAGGGAAATAATAGGCCTTAGAAGAAGCTTATCCCCCACCTGGTGAGCCTTCCTGGGAACGCTTCAGACAGCCTATGAATAATGGCTGCTATGGCTCAGCAAGGCATGCAAGGTCATGTGACTAGATCACATGACACTAAATTCCTGTATTTTTCCACAAACTGGTCTGGGAATTTAGCTTGAAATAAAGGGTTCCTGCCATATGGAAAGAATATATAAGGTGGGGAGTGACATCATGATTTGTCTTCACTTCCCCACAACTCAACTCCTGAAAGAAGCTCTGGAAGACAAAAGATTTGGAACAGGGGAGGAGAACCCAAGCTGCAAGGCAGATGCAGCTTGTGCCCTAAGAATCTGCTTGTATCATCAGTCAGGGTGAGAAGTTGCTAATTCAAACCCCATCTATCTAATATATTAGGCTTAGCTTGCATTTTTGTTTATTTGCTAGGTAGTCTGCTTTGGTCTGTTTGCTATCACTTAAAATCTATCTTTCTGTAGTTAATATCTTTGTTTTATGTTTTATCTTAACCAGTGCATTTTGAGTGAAGTATATGTGAAAATCTCCACTTGGTAAACAAACGCTGTTGAAGATCTTTCCCACATTGTGAGGAGAGGGAGTTAATTAATGAGCTTGCATGGTACATATCCTGTGCAGAGCAAGATGGTATAATTCTGGGTTTATACTCCGGTAGGGGTGCAAGGCTGGGGAACTGGGAAGTTGGCTGTTGCCACATGTTTGTCCATGAGTGGCTTAGGTAAAGCACCCAGGTAACTCAGTTGGGTGTGTGGTGCGACCTGCTGTTGTGTTGGGTAACAGGGCCTGGAGAGGCTAGCTGAGTCACCAGCAGAGCAGTGTGAGATAGGCCATCCCAACTCAATTGTCAGGGGGCACTGCAGTTCCAGTGGCTCCCAGACTGCACCCTGGGAGTGACAACCCCCCCCACACACTGGTCCTTGAGGAAAAGAGGAATTGGGGGAGTGAAAGGGAATAGGGTTCAAGTTACCCCTTCCAAACAGTCTCAGCCAAATGATGATCCTGGGGACAGCAGGGGCAGACATGGGGGAAAATGGCCCAAGGGAAAAGAGATGACTGTTTCTTTAAGGGCCAAGAGCCAACAGCCTTTCAGTGTAGGGTGGGGCAAGGCTCCACTCTCAATCAATCATCTAACCAATCGAGACAAAAACCATTGGGGACAGGGGGGTGGGGGGAAGAGAGGGAAATAGCACTAAAAGTTCCCTGTTCTCACAGTGAAAGGGGAAAATAGAGAGGAACTGTTTGCCAGGGACCATCAGCCCCAGGAGGGAAAGGGGTGATTCACAGTCCCTTTCCAAGGCTGTGGAAGAGGGATGGAAAAACAAAACAACACTGGGAGGAAGGACTATTGCTATCAAGGTTTTCTGTTTGAGATAATTTTATTTTGAAAGACTTTTGCAGTCAGCCTAGCTGGAGCTGGACCAGGGAAATTTCAAGGGCCTGCGGCAAAAGAGACAGAAAGAGGGGCACAGGATGGTAAGTCCACCACACAAGAATTTTGTGGAAAGGCCCTTTAAAGAAAATTCCTGTCACTTTCTGTAAAACATGTTTTAAAAAACAAATGATAACAAAGGGGCTTGAAAAATACCCAGAGCACAGGAGGAGCTCTTAATCCTCATGCTTCAGGGCATAAGCAAATCAACAATGGGGGTCAGGAATACATTTCTTATGGGGTTTGGTAATTAGTAATGTGGAGTATTATTAGAGTATTTCACCTTCTCCTGAAGAATCAGGCATTGATCTCTGCCAAGCTAGACACTGGACTACGTTGCCCATAGGTTTATACCAGCATGGCCATTCCTGTGTTCCTAAAGAATACTCATTTGTACATCTCCTCTCTGTGACAGAGTAAATACTGTACCTCTACTGCATCCACAGCTTTGATGTTATGTAGAATGAATTTGATTACTACAGGCAAATCTTCCAATTTTACAGCAGGCACAATGATCATAGCAGACTGCCGCACCTAAAGGGAAGAGCAATATTGTGTCATCTGTAAGACTGGGGTGCCAGGGAGATGTAAAGTTTATTCTAGAGCACGAGCACCCCTTTGGGGACATGTAAATAATAAAATAGTCTTTAATACACTCAAACAACCAACCTGCATTGTGCTCAGAAGCAACCTGAACATGAGAATTGTACCATTTCAGCATGTACATAGGCTCTGGCTGGAAGAAGACTTTGTACCTCATCTCCATTCTACATTTTCACCCTGCTGTACAGTTATCTTGCAGGTGTTGCCTTGACAATGAGATGACACCTCATAAAAATGACTGCCAGTCAGCAGAGACATGACTGATGCTATATAGCAGGGATTCTTTCTGAGAGGGGGTTGCAGAATGGTGCCACTTGTGTCTTCTTCAACAGCATTCAGTATTAATAAAAGATAAAATAAAAATACAGAGACCAAGTCACTGAATCTCCCTCAGCTAATATACAGGAAGAATGGCTGCTCTTTCCCATTTCAAAGCTCTTCCTCCAAGCCACTTTCCAAGAAATCATGATCCACAGTGGGGTCCCTTTAAACAGCCAAAGTCAGACAAGCAGCAGAGGTCATCAATATAAACTGTCCTCTCTGCTCCTTTGCCTCCATGTGCAGCAGCATCTCTGACAGGCAGCCCACAAGCCTGTTTACAGACTGTAAGCTGGTGCCCCATGCAGTAATGCCACCCTTTGGTTAGACAGGGAATTGGACAGTCGTCTCAGATCGACAGGGCAGTTAGTCTGCCCCTCTTGTCTGGGTCTCCATAGTTCTTCTGGAGGCAAGGACATTAATTTCTGTCCCACTGGGGTGTACGGGCTTCCCCTTATGGTTGGCAGGGGTTATCTGGTCCTTTCCTAAAGGGGCCTGGAACCCCCTTTGGCTTTTAAGTCTCTGTTAAGGGGTTGGTAGGGGAACTCAGGCACACCCACTCCACTAGATTCCAGCTCAGGACCCTTAACCCAGGCAGGCAGGCAGAATCAGTCCTTAACAATTTTCCTGAAATACTCTGAGCTCCTTCCTACTTCCATTGGCTCTGTAGGCTTCTGTGGCCCGTGGCACTAGTCATCCATTCTTTGGGCTGTTGTCACTCTGGGGAGGCTTCTCACCAGCTTGTTGGCAGGACCCTCTTTCTCTGGCCTGCTTGCTCCTCTGGCAGCCACTCCACCCTTCTGCTTGTCAGCTCTTTTTCTCCCCCAGCTGCTGTGAGGCTGCCAATCAGCACAGACAGGCAGTTCTTGCTTTAATTTCTTGGTTATCAGGCCAGCATGGGTTCTATACACCCCATGACACAGACCTTTCTCTCTTTTTAACTTGAGATACACAGTGGAATTTCCATACTGGTCACCTTTCCCCATTGGTTCTGAACAGAGACTGGTGATATTTAATAAAGATCCTCAGAAAAAAGTGGTGAGCTATGAAGTGGCATCATTTGCAAATGATGAAAAATCATTCCCAATGGTTGGGGAGGATTTACCATCACTGACAATTTTTAAATCAAAATTGGATGATTTTCTACAAGATCTACACAAGGAAATATTTTGGAGAAGTTCTCTGGCCTGTGTTATACAGGAGGTCAGCTTAGATGATCACTATAGTCCCTTCTGGCCTTGGAATCTATGAATCTATTAAAAAAATTATTTAGAATAGGCAAGGCTGGAAAAGATAGCAGGGAGTAGGGCAACACCATCATGGCAAGGTAAGGGAATGGGCAACATGATTGCCAATGATATTCAGTGCTGACAAGTGCAAAGTAATACACATTGGAAGGGATATTCTGAATACTCATATGTTGCTGGATTCTAATTGACTGAAGCCACTCAAGAAAAGACACCTGAGAATTCTTGTAAACAGCTCAATGAAAACTGCTGATCAATGTCAGTGATGGTCAATAAAACAAACAAGATGTTTGGATGCAAAGGAAGGGGCTAGAGAAGAATATGGAATATTATATAAATCAGTGGGAT
This sequence comes from Mauremys mutica, assembly GCF_020497125.1. Lineage (NCBI taxonomy): Eukaryota > Metazoa > Chordata > Testudines > Geoemydidae > Mauremys > Mauremys mutica. The sequence goes on along the minus strand of NC_059078.1, from coordinate 54,065,072 downwards.
GCTCTCACCTAGAATACTAGATTATATTCTGGTCACCACATGTCAAAAACTAAACAGCAGAGATAACAAGGTTTTGGAAATGGGCAACAGAAATGATCAGAAGCTGAAGCGAATTCCATATGAAAACAGCCTGAAAAGACAGAGTGTTTAGTTCAGAAGGGACATCGTAGAGTGACAAAATAATGAAGATGGTAAGTTGTGTGCTCCTGTTTACCATTTCTCATAATACAAGATCAAGGGGACAGTCAATTAAATTGAAGGGCAACAAATTTAAGATGGATAATTGTTATTTTAAAAAAAAATAACGATCTGTGGAACTAGGTGTCACAATAATATCACTGAGGCCAAGAGTTTAATAGGATTCAAAGGATTAGGAAATTTACATGTATAACGAGACCATCCATTTACAATAGACAGGTTAAAAACAATAAGGGAAATAAGCCCTTATGTTTCAGGGCATAAACAGTTGCTAACTGAGGATGGCACATCCTCTGAGAACACATCATTGCATTATAGCCAGAAAATCTCATACAAGTCATCCTCAATTCACTCATCTCAAGAACAATTTTATATAATAGGCTTATAGATTCAAATGACATTCCTGCCACCTTTCCCACTTTGGCTGGCACAGAAAGACTCAAAGGAGCTGGTTTTAACACAACACTTGGAATGATCAGAGCAGCTCTAATATTTACGCTTCTGTTTAGTAGAGAATCTCTTACCTCAGCCAAAAGTCCTGCGTCAAGATCCAAACTGGAAAGGGCATCCAGGATTGGAACAGTTAGGCGACTGTCCCGTTTTAACAGCTGGCTGATACACAAGAAAAAGATTGCAGACAAATAAATAAAAGTTTTTTATTAAGTGGAATTATGCAATTATAAAATGCTAGCAGTTTCTCCACTCACTCCAGAATCTCTGCAACAGTGACAAATATATGCCAGGGGCATTGTAGAAAATGGTTACTCTGGAAAAGATTGCTTCTCTCTGAACACAATCAATTTGGGATCACTATAATTGAAGTGGACATGAAGAGGAGTAAAGTTTACTATTTCTCATTGTTATTTTGGGCAAGACTGGGAGCAATGCCTAGCACTTTCCAGTATAAGCCTCAGTTTTAAGGTGGAGCAAGGACTTGAAATTTGGCAAGGACTGGTCCTGGGGTCAGTGAGATGCCTTTTACTACCCCATAAAAATCCACCCAGATTTGGCTAAATTATAAAGCTCTGAAAATCACCCATTTGCCCATGCTCAGTAGAGATTTGTTAGAGGCTTTGTTCTTTACATTTCTGAACATTCCATGTTACTGAGCATGCTCTGGTCCCACTGACCTTCCACATGCCCCAGTCATGTTCTCAGGCCCAGCCTCCTACATCACAGACCCAGAGTTAGAGAACAGGCCTGGCCGACACTTAAAATCAAGGTTGACATAGCTATATCGCTCACAGTTGTGAAAAATCCACACTCCTAAGCAAAATAGGAGTTGACCTAACCCCCAGTGTAAATGCTGCTAGGTCGAGCGAACACTTTGGGGAAGTGGTGTTCCTACAGAGACAGAAAAGCCCCTTCTGTCAGTGCAGGCTGCAACTACATTGTGAGGTTATGCATAGCTATGCCGGTATAGGCCCCATAGTGCAGACATGGTCCCAGACAGGACACAAGCACAACAACAGCATCTTTCCCTTTGGCTTGTGGGGAAAGTGCACTGAGCAGGGAGCCACCTTCCACTGACGGATGTTAATAATGTATTGAATTTCACAGCCTGTTACAGGGGCATAAGGACTTGCCCAATAAACACAGTAAGAGGCAGGCAAGTATTACTACCCATATTTCACTGAGTGGTGGCATAAGGTCATTACCAGTGCTGTCTGTAACCAATAAACTCACTACCCTCCAAAGCCAGGAAAAGACTTCACAAATCTTGATCACAACATTACTCTGCTGTCTTGTAGACAATTACGTAAGATACTATGCAACTTGCAAAGTGCAAGTTGTGTTCCCGCTGGTGGTTGGTCCACATAAGTGCTAACAGTATTAGGCCGTTACCATCTATTCCTTTAGCTCAAGTAGTAAAAAGCTGTGCCGTGGCGCTAAAGGTGCTTGGTTCAAAATCTGCTGATGACCCAAGCAGGGGTCAGTATGAATCCATATGATGGAATTTCTGTTTTTTTCAGTTTCTTTTTAAAAACACATATGAACTTGCATACAAAAAAACACCCAGCACTAAAAGAATGTTAAGGTTACTCAGCCAACCAGTCAAAAGTTACCTGTGCAAACTTAATTCTGCCACCTTGTACATACACATTATTACATGATATTTAATTATTATTATGAATTATTTTTATTTATAGAGGCCCCAGGTGTCCATTGTGCTAGGCATTATATGGAGGTACAAGACAGTCACTGCCCACAAAAATTTAGTCTAAGGCCATGTTTTTACTAGGAAAAAAGGTGTATGTTTAACATGCTTTAGCTAACACATTAACTACCATGTGTTGGTACAACCTGTCCCAGTGCTCTCTTCTGGACAGTCACCAGTCTGCAGTAAGAGACCCATGCATGAGCCCCATGTGCTTCTAAGCCCCCTGTCTAGTCACTGTTTCTGGCGCTGAGTCTCTAGAGCACACTCCCAGGCACAGACCTCTTGTCTCAGCCCTTCCTTAGATCATGGGATGATAGTCCAACCACACTCATCCCCAAAACCAATGCCTCAGATCACCCAAGTCCTGCAATTGCTTTGACATGTACTCCCTGAATTCCACCTGATTGCTGGCAAACTGGCTTCTAATTCAGCCCCTTCAAGAAGATGGCAAGATTTAGCAAAGGAAGTTTTTAACCATAGTCCCTTTACTCTTAGAATGCAATAGAGTGTTATAGATCTTTAAAAACAATGTCCTAAACGCACCCTCCCCTTAGTCTGATCTCACGCCTTTTGTGAGTCCAGAGTCTTGCCAGTGTTTCAGTCTAGGCAGAGCCCCTCCTGCCTTCTCTCTTTCCAGCCCATTCTGCTTACATGTTGCGGTGACCAGCCCACCTTCGTAGAGAGCCCCCCTCTTAAATATAAGGCTGATCTACACTACAGTTAGGTTGACCTAAGGCAGCTTACGTCAACCTAATTATGTCAGTGTGTACACTATAGCCTTGCTCCTGCCGATGAAAGTATCTCACTCCACCGACATAACTTCACCTCCACGAGAGGCGTAAGGCTTATGCTGGTGTAGTTAGGGCAACACAATATCTGTGTAGACATTGCACTACTTACATCAGTTGTTGGTTGTCTTGCAGGAGCCGTGAAATTGACAAGAAAGCCGGGCAGCTAAAGTCCAGCTGCCTCCAGTTCCCCTGGAGAGCTGGGCGGCTGGACCCCTCTCCCGGCTGAGAGCTGGGGCAAGAATAGACCCTGCTCCCATTTGGGAGCTGGGGAGGCGGGAAACCTCATGTGACTTCCCCCACTCCCAGTGGGGAATGGGGGGGTGGGAGGAGAGAGACAGCCCACTGGGAGCCCGGGAGTCTGTGGAGCAGCCAGGCTCCTGACAGGGAGCTGCCTGCGGAGCTGAGAGACCGGGCTCTACTGCCCCTCAAGTCAGTGGATGTGCACCACTGACCCAAGGAGGGTAGTGTGGACATGTACCTACATTTCTAGTGTAGATTTACCCATAGTCTCTAACTGCTTCTGCCATGTGCTCAGGCTGAGAAATTCCAACCCCTTTCCCCCCACAATTAGGCATTGATGTAGAGAATCCATTGTTCCATGTGGATGATCCAGTATTTAACACACATTAGAGTTGATGGCCCTAAATTGCTCTGTGATTGTTTCTCAGTCATAGTTCTGTGCCTGGGTAGAACCCCTTCCCCATTCTCCTTCCTTTCTCCCCCTTCCCATCGCTATCCCCACCCCTCCACCCTCAAACCTCCTGCTATTCTGCGGAAACTGACTGGCTGAGGGAGTGGGGGAGTGCCACTCCAGAACTAACTATGGACCGCCTGGGGCAAGGAGACACCAGAGCACATGGGTACAGAGTCTGAACTAGGAGTTGCTTGGAGGAGAGCCAGCTACTGCACTGGTGCTTGCAAAATGGGGACTCTTACAGGCACACAGCCTGGAGACAACAGGACTGCTGAGACAGCACAGCAAGACCCAGCAGTTTGAGCTCACAGCACACACCAGCATCAGAGTGCACGGACAAGTTGGACTGACCCAAGCAGGGCTTGCATTGGTGGAGGGAAGGGAGTCTGGGCATGTGTCTAGCTAGGCTCGGGGGTGCTGTATAGGGGTAAGGGAGTCTGTAACTTGTGCCAGACAGCCTGACCTGGATCTACTCCTGGCTTTGCCTGAGTTAGAAAAAATGTTGTTCTATTGTTGACCATGGTGCCTGATCTAGGGAGTTAACTCTGACCCCACAGGAGGGAGGATTAGTGTTTGTGCAGAGACATGTGGCTGGGACCTGGGAATGCCCCCCATCTGACATAGTCACTCAAATAGGTGTCTCACACCCTTCTTGAGCAAGGCAGTGTCTGGGATACAGCATAATAACCTGTCCCAGGGCAAGATTAGACATATGCTCAGCCCCTAAAACAAAATGGATGTCCGACACCAAAATGGAAGATACAAAACAAAGTGGAGTTCACAATTTGATAAAGACTTATCTCACTTCCGGTGCACTGCGTAGCTGGGAGTAAAGCATACACAGTGAAGAGGATTAAGAGACAGCATGAGTGTCAGCCTTACCTAACCTCTCTGGCAACTTCACTTTGCTGGGAATCCTCCAGGATCTCTGGCAAGCTGGTAATAATGTCATGCTGGATTGTTGCCGGAGAAACACTAACCATCTGCATTAATTTCATGACGAGATCCTGCAGAAGAGGGAAACATTGGGATATAACAATTTCATCACCACCACTACAGCAAATTGAAAAGGAACATGGCCTTCTCACTAACCATCAGCAAAAACCCAGCACATTTTCACAGCAATGACGACATTATAAACACAATGTCCTTAATGAAGTCATTTCTCTATGCTTATACTGGACACACCCATAATCATTGTCCTCTTGATTGACCACATTTAAATAATAATTATACCTAGCACTTTTCATCAGTAGATCTCAAAGCACTTTACAAAGGAGGTCATTATCCCTTTTTTTCAGATGGGGAAAACTGAGGCCCTGGGAGGTGAAGTGACTTGCCTATAATAACCCTGCAGGCCAATTGCAGAGCTGGGAACAGAACCTAGATCTCCTAAGTCCCAGTCCAGTGCCTTCTCCACTAAGCCAAATGACAATTTAAATCACACTGTGATTTTTAAAGCACTGCATATTTTGCTGTTAAAATTCCAATTATTTTGCTGGGAAAAGGAGATTGGAAGATAAAAATAACCAAGCCTTTACAATTGACAGCAACCCTCTTTCATTCAAACCACTATGGGACAGTTGCTCTCATTTATTAGTAATGATAGTAGGGTACTGAGTAATCAACAGAGGCAGACTGATTTAAAAAAAAAAAGAAACAGAAAAAGGAAGCAGAGAACACAGAAAGCAAGAACAATTATACGGAATCCATCTCTAATTCTCTACCAGACTCCTTCATCCTCATTTACCTCTTGGCTATCTAAGCGGCAGTTCTCAAACGTGCTGATGGAACTGTCAAATCCAGTTAGCTCTTCAGATTCACTGACATCCATTCTTTTCAGTAACAAGGCCAGGTAGTTACACAACAATGAAGTTCTTCAGTTCAAAACAACTTAGGCCATGTCTACACTATAGGCACTTGGCGGCATAGGTACGGCACCATTGCACTACAGGCTTACAGCAGCATAGCTAACACAGACCACAGCAATGGAAGGGTTTTTTCCATTGCTGCAAGAACTCCACCTTCCTAAGCGACGGTAGCTAGGTTAATAGAAGCATTCTTCCATCAGGCTAGCTGCGTCTACACTGGGGGTTAGGTCAGTATGGAATTTTCATACCTCTGAGCACCTTGGCTACATCAACCCAAATTTTAAGAGCAGACCAGGCCTTAGATCAAGGCTCTTTAAATGAGACTCAAGTCAATATGCCCCTGACTCCCATAGAAGTCAATGGGAGGTCTGTCACTTATTTCATTGGGAGTTGCGTCAGGCGCTAACTCCAGTACAGACTCCTGAGTGGGTGTTTCAAATGCACAGCTAACATTCAAAGTCCTCAGGCTACAATCTGAATGGTCTGCCAGGAGGAAATCTAAAGGGCCTCTTGCCAGCAGGTGATCTTGTCTTTGCTGTGGGGGTAGCAGGGAGTGAAACATGTTCCTTCCTGACATCCACTATTGTACATTTTCTCCTACATTCAAGAAACACTGCAAGACATTTAATGGTCAAAGATATCTTTAGCATGATCATAGTTGCTCCATACTTATACCTTCCCCCACTATTTACCCTCACTGACCCACAACAACTCTAGTAATTTGATGCCTGAGCCTGTACCCTTACTTACTTTGGGTGAAATCCTGGCCCCAATGAAGTCATGGGGCGTGTTGCCAATGACTTCAGTGGGGCCAGCATTTCACCCCGGACTTTAATTAGACTACTTCACAAGGACTACAGGATTAGACCCTTAGTCTGTACATATTAAGGTTTGGCCTGCATTAGAACAGTTGCACTGGTTCAACTAAACCAGGGGTCAGCAACCTTTCAGAAGTGGTGTGCCGAGTCTTCATTTATTCACTCTAATTTAAGGTTTCAAGTGCCAGTAATACATTTTAACATTTTTAGAAGATCTCTTTCTATATGTCTATAATAAATAACTAAACTATCGTTGTATATAAAATAAATAAGGTTTTAAAAATGTTTAAGAAGCTTCATTTAAAATTAAATTAAAATGCAGAGACCCCCAGACCAGTGGCCAGGACCCAGGCAGTGTGAGTGCCACTGAAAAATCAGCTTGCATGCCGTCTTTGGCATGCGTGCCATAGGTTACCTACCCCTGAACTAAACTGTCTTTAATCTGGTTAAATCAGGGCAAACACCTAATATAGATGCAGACGCACTGAAATCACTTTAACCCTCACTTAAATCCTCATCTCTTCTATATCTAGTGTTCTCAGCCATTTAAATGTTTATGATTTGTATTAGATGGGGCTGTTCTGCATTCCACAACTTACACATGCGAGGTATTAAAAATTTCCCCAATATCTGTGGGGTTAACACATCTTCATACTGGGACAGTGCATCATGAAATTATGCTTTACAAGAACAAGATGTCAAGCACTTGGATAAAATAAATTAGTACTGGAGAACAAACTTTAATAGATTGGAACTTTATATATTGTACATCTGAAACTTTATAAAGATTCAGCTAAGAAACCAAATATAATTTACAGGGCATTTCCCTACACCTAACTGTCCTAACTTTGTGGACTAGACTTTTTGTCCAGTCCTCTTTATTCCCTAGATTCTCCTTTGGCCCTCTGCTTTGGGAGGGACACATGCTATTCCACATGCTATCATTATCATCAAAATTTCTATCAGCCCACATATTAAGATCTGCAGGTCAAATCCTAAGATTCATAATGGCTATTGTCATAAATCATTTGAATATAGTATTAAAAAAGAAAGCCCTAGGTTTTCAATATGTTTTGGTTGCTTGACCTCTCCCATACTTTTTCAGTATGTGCTTGTTATCTCCGACAAGCAAAATAGTTCTCTCATCCCATCTGAGGATGCTCAAAGAACTAAATGAAGAAAACATATTGCTGACTGCACCATTAGTACTTACCTTGCTGTCAAGTATTTTGTCAAGCCATTTAAACTGATTGACAATAAGCCGGGGGAAATTGGTTCCAAAGGTGCCAACACTGAAACATCAGAACAAGTGAAATACAAGTCAGTTGAAGTTATCCTACCAGCAGAGCCAACACTAGTCTCACTGTTAAGCAAGACTGTTAGAGAAGCCAAAGCTGGAAACAATGTAGAATGACTGTCCATTTTTCTCCAGATTCATTATTTTCCTGATACATGGTTACCCACCATGGTGCTAGACTTTGAAACAATAGCATTCAGCTAGAGGAATTGGTTTTTGTTTTAAATATTAAACTAGTAATGATGTGGTGCCCGTGGACTGAATGAAAGTATGCAAGGCAAATTCAGCTAGAAAGAGAAAGATCATAGGGTATGGGGAGAGAAAAGTGCAACTGTACAAAATGCAAAACTGCAGCAGAGCCTCTCACTGCTAGCTCTCAGTTAGTAAAGGAATTTCTGCTAAATATTTTTCAAAACTATGGAGATTAGCAGGCCCTCATGGATTAGCTACCTGCAAAATTTCATTTACAACCACTGCAGATTTCAGTACAAAGTAGGGCGAACCATTCACAGTTCTCACTTCCTAAGCATCCAGAAACCAACGGTTATCAGTGTGTCACCCGAGATCGAGCCTCAACACCACAAGCATTCTGGCATGCAAATGAGCACTCAGTGTGACTTAGCTTCAGGCCTCCTCTATCCACAAATGTCACAAATAGCTTCAAAACTGGATTAGTGAAGAGAGTTCTAAAGCTCTGCCCACACTACAGCAGAATCCAGGCTAGCAATAAATATGTTTAGCCCATGTAAACATTAACAGAGTTTGTAAGTATATATTGCAGGTCAGAATTAAGGATATTGTAAACATGTGTAAGAAAAATTTTACATTAATATTTTCATTAATAAATGTTAATAGAATATTAATATAATTTAGTTTAACTGATCATTTGCATATTTTAAAAAACTTTCTCTCTACCTTGTTTTGTAGCTTGTATGAGAGCAACTTTAAATACAAGTTTAATTACATTTTTGAAGGGGAATTTTCTAGTTGTGGTTGGTGCTGGGAGGGGGGCCGTTTGTAGTTTTGTTTTTGTTTTTCCAGGAGTGTGAAATAAGAAAAAAAGGAAACCTGAAAATTAAAATCACATTGTTGTAAAAAATTACATGCTGAGCAGCATACTCATGAGCTATGTAAGAGTGGGGAGTCTTTGCTGTGGAGTTCCTGAGTCGCACAGTACAGGGGAATTTGGAGTTTTTGAGGTGAATTGCTGAAAGGGATCTCAGTTCTTTCAGATCTAAAAGTCATTGTTGTACTCCGGACTCTGCTGGGACACCTTTTAATTCCACTCCCATAATGCCTCTGCCTTTAGTCTTGTACTGGGCAATATACCCAATGTAAGCACCAATAGCCAGTGAATGCACACCACATCAGGGGGAATTCCCCATCTTTAGGCTTGTCCTCTGCTATATGCTGCCCAATTATCTTGAGCGCTGAGTACTGTATAGTACATTGCACTCTCCCTTCCTCAGATTCAGCGTTTTCCCATATATGTAAATAAGGTCATTTTGGTTAAACTTTAGTCATTGATTAAAAGCAAACACCTGGGATCACGCTCAACAGACAAGGTTTCAGTTCAGATCAGAGAGAAGATATTAAGACACTCACGTGTCAAAAAAGAACTCAGGGAGCTTCTCCAATAACAATGTTATAACAGCAGGCTAAAACAGAAAAGGAAAAAGGCAGTATTATGCTGCTGATTTTTTTTTTAAGACTGTGCTCGTGCTCAATGGCCCTATTCAGCTCTGGGCCCAGTGCCTTAGGCACTGCATGTACACAGAGTATAAGGGACCCAAAAGCATGAACAAGAAACTTTGCTCATTGGAATTCTCCTCTCATGAGCACAGACAGAACACACACAGCGTGCAAACCAGAGGAAGATTCCCGCAAAGTGGAAAACCTTAGTAGTTAGGTGAACCCCTAGACCAGAGTCACAGAGACTGTGGAGCCTATTCACCTCTCACCTACAGGAACAAAGACAAATGAACAGGGCCACTTGCTTGCTAGGTTTAAAGAATCAAGCAAAATAACTCAGGAGTGGCAATGAAAATTAGAAATAAAATTAAAAAAATAAAATAAAAAAACACATGTGAAGCCACACTCCCTTCCCCAGACTCCATTACGTAACCTCTCCTGGAGGCATCATAAACAACCACTACGGTAAGGCTGAAAAAAGTTTCTATTTTAACTCCCTACTTTCACACACACTTCCTATACAAAACACTTCCCTTTGTGGCTCTAATGTTCCCTACTTGGCCTCTGCCCAAACAGGATTTTTCAAAATTTATTTAAAATAATCATCATTAAAATGTTTGAATTACAAGAGGATTAAAAAACGAGAAACATTTTCCCTCCTGGCTCCTGATAAGCCCTGCTCACAGGTGCAGCAGCCTGTAGCAAGGCAGCTACTGCCCTCTGCCTCAGAGACTGTTGTAGTGCACATATGATTAACAAAGTGCCTTGCAAGGAAAGGCTCTGTTAACATGAAGTATTGTCACAATACACTGTGCTTCATTTGTATAGCTTTGTTCATGGGACATGTGCCAGGAAAGTAAATCAGAAAACTGAATGGTAATGACTGCCAGCTAGTCGGAAGAGTATAAGCATGCAGTACGCTGCAAATAAGACTGGCATGCTCTTGCAAGGGTACACAAGGTAGTGGAGGAGGACTCACAGAGCCTTCCAATCCAATATGCTTTGCACAAGGACTAGGCATTATCATAGTCCTTGTACTCCCCAAACATAGCAATTGCTTCCTCCTAGTGCCTCCAGGGAACTAGCTACAGTAGAGGGAGCAGAAAAGAGACAGGGACATGGTCCTGCCTCCCTTCCACACCAGCCAGCACAGCTAGCCAACTGTGGAGGAGGGAGCAAACTGCCCCAAGGCAGTGGCACAACATGAGCACTCTCCTGAAGTTTACATACATTTTGCTAGAACCAAGTAATTAAGGGATTTAACAGATGTTACATGGGTATGGGATTCTTTGCTCTTAATGTACATGTTATTACTAAATAAAGATTGAAGGGTACATTTGTAAGCACCTGGCTTGGTTTTGGGCATTGTACATATAATATTCCTAGCCAGAAGCTTTGGTCGGGGCAGCTCATTTACAGCTCTCACAAAGATAATCCCTTGTGAGGCTTTCAAAACTGTGACAATGGGGGCCATAGAAGTACCTTGATAGAGAGAAGAGAATTTTTTTACAGAAACCTTCCCTGCTTCTCCAATGGGGGAGCTGAACCTCCCCACAAAAGACCGTAAGTTCCTTCTGGGCGACTGCATGGTAGGATTCTCGCCAGCCCCACGTCCCCAGCATGGAGTGACAGGGCCCATGGCTACAGCAGCAATTGATCAGCAGGTCTCAAGATTAGAGAGTAAAGGCTGAAGCCTGGAATACGGACGTTGGGGCAGTCCTTCATGTCCTTATCAATCCTCTTCTCTTGCCTTCCTGCACCCTCCACTGATTCTTTTCCCTAGTCACATCCCTCACTTCTCTGACCCTTCCCTTTAAACCGGTAGAGCTGTGTTGTAAAGCTCAGGACTGGAAAAGCAGGAGAGCTAGTCTGGACTGAGGAGCATCAGCAGATTTGTGCATATTAGTACTTGTCTGCAGTGTGACCAGCTCTATCAGTCATCTACTTTCGTAAGCATTAGATGTCCCCAAATACATTGTCACAACTGAAAAGAAGAATATGTTAAAGTGTCCTTACCTGTAAAGTCTCAATTCCAAGCAGTAGTTTAATAAGGCTTTCACAGTATGAATGAACCAAATTTCTGCCCCAAAAAAAATGTTATTGTTAGGAAAATGCATGATGTGAGCACGTTGCTTTTGTCCAGAAGAGATTAAAAAGAACATCTACTTAAAATGACAGCAGTATCCTTTTCCTATCAAAAACAACCCCGCAGTCAAAGAGGGAACCTGGTCAGGGTGCTGGTGGTGCTTGTGGATTTAACTCTGAATCTTGCTGTATATGGTAGTGGGGAAATAGCTGTATATCAAATATAACTCTGCATTTCTAGACCCGCTAAAGCTTAGGGTCCTTTAGAAGTGTTTATAAAAATTTGTGGTTAGGCACTAGATGCAGTCAGATTTAACACCCTTTCAATTTTAACTATTGTTATTTAGACCCTGTGAGGGAGGAAGGTCTCAGAGCCCAGGCTCCAGGCCAAGGTCAAGTGTCTAGACTGCAATTTTTAGCCCCGCAACCTGAGCCCCATGAACCTGCATCAGCTGACCCGGGCTCAGAGACTCAGTGCAGTGGGTTTTTTAATCACAATGTAGATGTACCCTGAGAGTCATCTTTGCACTGAGATCACCCTCTGTATGGGAAGAACTGGCTTTGTTGGAGGTATCATGCTATGCCCTGGCACCAGCAACTCTGCCAAAGCCTCCACTGATCTACCATACTAGCACGTCCGTGTGGAAGCAAGTGGACAAACTAGAGAATGAAAAGAGAGGTGAATTGAATTCTACTAACAAATCTGGGGGCTCAGAAACTGATTAGATACCTTCGGGAGAGAAAGATGATACAAGCTACACATTTCTTCAGTCCTAGCAGAGCTGTGGGAAAAATCTGAGTTGGAGCAATAGCAACAGCTGAAAACTCAACTGCAAAGCTCGAAAAGGGAACTCTTTGCCTGACCACAGTCAAAAGAACTTACTAGAAGGGTGCCTCAGAAAGACCAAAACCTGTCTTACACTGGAAGCTGGAAATTTGAGAGGGATTCCCGAGATAGTGGTACCAAAAAGAAGTTTCTCTCGACTAGGCTCAGTTGTTCTTGGGAATAGCCAGGGGAAATTTTAGAGGCATAAACAATAGTTCATTTAAATTATAAAACAGCCTTGCTCATTTCCAGCTCAAGCTCTAGAAGGAGCTTTGGCTGGGAGAGCTGAGCCTTTGGGGTTTTCCTAGATTTCCTGAAGACACTATTTAAGCAGATGATCTCCACCAAGTCTTGTGGATTTTCTGTCAGACTCTGAAACTTGCTGTCCCCAGTGTTACCCCTACTGCTAACTCCCCAGTGTCTGCTCTTACCACGGTTCCTGGAGTATAATCAGGGAGGGCCAAGAAAAGGTACTGTACCACTCCAAAAGTAATTGCTTGTGGCCCAAGTCACCACCTAGACAACTAGTATGCTCAAAGATGCTGCACCTTTAACTTACTGTTATTTAAGTGCCATTCCCCTGTCTAGCCATTCCTTTGCCTGAGGGATAGATCCTGTCATTGAGCATAAATTCATAAATTGGAAAAGATTCAGAAAAAAGCCATAAGAACGATTAAAGGATTAGAAAACGTGCCTGATAGTGGTAGACTCAAGGAGCTCAATCTATTTAGCTTAACAAAGAGAAGGTTAAGGGGAGACGTGATCTCAATCTATAAGTACCTACATGGGGAACAAATATTTGATAACAGGCTCTTCAATCTAGCAGAGAGAAAGTGTAACAAAATCCAATGGCTGGAAGTTGAAGCTAGAAAATTTAAAACTGGAAATGAAGATAAACAGTGCTAATAATTAACCATTAGAACAATTTACCAAGGGTCATGGCAATTTTTAAATCAAGGTTGGATGTTCTTCTAAAATATCTGCTCTAGGAGCTATTTTGGGGCAGGTCTCTGGCCTGGGTTATACAGGATGGCAGACTAGATGATCACAGTGGTCTCTTCTGGCCTTGGAATCTCTGGCTGTCTATATTAAGTGCTAAGTATGTGATTCCCTGCTCGTGCACATGTACTTGTGCTAGCTCTCATCAAGCTAGTGGAAGTATAAATAGCAGTACAGCAGTGGTAGCTGGGGCAGCGGCAGCAGAGGCATGGCTTAGCCATTCTGAGTACAAACCTGCCTGGAACTGGTGGATACATACTTGGCATGGCTAAGCTGTGCCTCCACTGCCACTACCCTTGCTACCAGGCTACACTACTATTTATGCTCATGCTAGCTCAATGAGAGCTAGCATGAGTCTGCACATGCGAGCAGGGGAATCAAACTAAGAATCTATGAAAGTACACTTGGCTTAACAGAATGGCTGGCTTAACAGAATAAACCCTTCTATCTATGAAAGTACGTCTGGTTTAAAAGAATAAACCCTTCTCCCCACAATCAATTTTGCATTGTTCAAGCAGAGACTAACTCCTAGGGGCAGGGAGAAAGAAATGCATTTTCTCTGACCTCGTACCCTCGCCTCGCACTGGAGCACAAGGCAGAAGGCAGTTCCTGAACTGGTCTCTGTCCTTAATGTGAGTCTCCAAGCCACTGACAAACTCCTGCACAACCTGCAGAGAAAAAGGGAAAAGTCAGCCACTGACTTAGTGGGAACCCTGATCACCCACTTTCCTTTAGGATGGGCTATTTGTTCAAAGGATGAGGGGGAAGAGGAGCTCTGTGCTAAGATAGCCAAGGAGCACCCAGATGGACAGGACGCTGCAGGCAGAGATAAACTAGAGGGGAAGCAACACAATGGGCATCTTAGAGATACAGCATAAAACCTACATTACAAACTAATTGGGAACTGAGGAGTTCATAAAAGTCAAAAAGTTGTTAAAACTGAAAATCTCAAAATTGCTGTATGTCTGGTGCAGTATGGTGCACTGCATCACTTTCTGCTTGTCCTTTAAGCTGCTGAAAAGCTCTTTCAAAAGCACTAAAGGCCTCAGAATATGAAGAGATGTTACCTGTTCTTCCTAAGCATCACTTTCATTATAAGATTTTTTTTCCTATCTCGAAAAATGGATCATATAACTGGTCATTTGTGAGACTGGTGTTGGTAAAATCAAGGTTCTACTGTACTCTGATTTAAACAGCCTGCAAATGAGATGCTGGTTACTCTACAAACTCACTCTAAGGTGACAGGTTCAAACTCCCTTCATCTGCTTGAAAAGGGCTGAGTCCCAGCTGTGACTTCTCCCAGTGCAGTTGAGAGCATGGTGTCCAATACAGCAACAACAATGTCCAAAAATAGTTGTGACATTGAAACAAGTAGCCTCAGGAGTTTCATATTTGGTCTGGCTGTTTGAGGTGGGGACAAGGGAAGAGAGGAAGGGAAGGGAAAACCCTGGCATATATGAACACACTTAAACAAAGAGTGACCATTCTATTACTGGCACCTAACAGGCCAATTACTTACAGAACATTGAACTGACAATTTTCCATTCAAAAGGTAAGCTTGCCCTCCTCCCTTTGTGTGTGTCTTTGTCTCTTGCATCCTTTGCATTTCAGTTCTCTCCCAAGTCACATTTTCTGGCAGTGCATGCATGAGGAGGAGGCCAAGATGGGCAGAATAGGGGTCATGGCCATGGACACAAATGTGCAATGCTTTGTCCTGGAATTGTTCAAGGCCACTTTAGCAGCATAGAAGCCAGATGAGGTTTGACAGGTGCAAGTGCAGATTGCCTCCAATCAACCTATTAGTGGCTGGTGAGTCAGACGTGATAGCTCAAAAAAGATGGAACCAGAGCAGGAAGGGTGATGGGAGCCAAGGGGAGAGGGGAAAGAGTTGAGCACAATTTGGGGGATTGGTGAGAGGGGGACAGACAGGCATCTGAGAAGAATGGGCCCAAGAACAAGCAGCAATATTGCACCTATTTGTTCTCAGGAAGGTGGCAGAAGAGGGTTGGGGCCATTAGGACACTACTTGAATTGGCTATATTTGCATACCTCTTTTACTTGACACATTCTGCACTGCCAATTTTGGGTGTGCAGCAGCAATTAGCCTATGTTAATAGCCTATTAGCATAGGGAGCGGCCATACAGCCAAGTAGCACACAGATTTTAAACACTGGCTTCTGATGAAATTTGTGGTGTCAGCTACATACACGTGGGTAGAAAGGATGCTTCTTCAAGATCTGGCAGAGTTTCTTCTGGAAGGTTGCTTGATCCACGGCTAAGGAGAAAGTCAAGAGTAAATCATTTTAGTCATGCAACATACATGTTAGTCATACATTTTAGTCATGCAAACTTCACAGTATTTCAGCAACAAATACAAGTTGCTTTGCAGATTACAAGCAGCTACCCACTGGAGTTTACAAGTTCACTTCATCTAGATTTCCCAGTTAACAAAAGCCTGACAGATACTATTACTCACATTCCCTCCATCATGGCAAAACTGAAGCGGCTCTGATGAAATTTAAAGAATAACCAATGTGCAGCCTCCCCAGTCTTGCAGTCAGCTGTATAGCTCACTCCTAGTATGGAGACCCTGCCAGCCCATTCAAGAACACAAACTGGGGAACCAAGCAGCAGGGAAGGGATCCCATGGTTTTCCTTGTATCCTAATGAATACAGCATGATTAAGATCTTTCCCCTCCAGCTCAAAATCCCTAACTCCTATACTACTAAAGAAAGACCATTTAGCCCAACAAGATACAACAGCAGCCCTCCAGCAATATCAGACTGCTCTGTCCCCACAAGCACACCCTGCATTTCTACTGTTCCAGCCACTCTAAAGAGAAGCAGCAAGTCTCTGCCAGAATCACTTTAGTTCGTCCAGTAGCCAGTAAAAGGGAGCCACTGTGAGAATATTAAAATATGCATCATGAGGATGTTAAGCCTGCAATGCTCCAGACACAAAGTACTGAATGAGAAACTTGACTTGGGATCCCCATGTGGCAATGAAGCTTCTACTAAGTCCAAAAAACAACAAAGTGGTTGATTCAAAATAATGCAACCACTTCTTCAGAACTGCTGACAGCTGTGCTTGAGCTGGGAGAGAAAGGGGAATGGTGGTTTCCATTTGAAGCTCTCTCACTTTAGTGCTCCTGCCTTTGCAGCTAAACCCTGTAATATTTAAAAATAAAATCCCTACTTCACCCATTTTCTGTAATGGGTTAATAAGGAAATAGGAGAAAACATTACAGCAACTCCCAGAGCCTTATCTCATTCAATCCCCATCTGTACACTTACCATCTTCCAGTATTCTCCCAGCACGGCCCATGTATGTATACCTCAGAAGAGTGGAAGCAGTGTGCAGCAAATAAGGCAAGTAAGGATTTACTCACTGAACAATGGAGATCAAAATAAAGGTTTAACAGCTGCCTCATTCACTGCACATTGTCCATCTTGCATATTGAATATGGCAGAAATCATGTAATTCAATAGCGCGCAGGAGGTTGACTTTAACTTTGGCGCTTCCTGAGTTGAGTGCTTTATTCTGCCACGCTAAACTCCTTTTAATCTTGCTTTTTGGATAGATATATACATTCACAGCCACAAACACAGCACAGAGTGCTAAATCCATACCTATGTCATTCTGTCTCTCCCCAGCATTCAAAGAAATTCCTGCTGTTTTGATGAGCTGTACAAAGACGTTATCATTCTCCACCACTCCATCTTCGGCAGAGGTCTTCTCCTTGCAAGAGATCCGAGTCTTCTTTGTTTCTGAAAAAGCAAGGCTTATTATTGTAGGTTAAACAGATGCAATAAGGAGTGGGGTTCCTTAAGAGAATTCACTAACTCAAAATAAGCCATACCTTAAGATATTCTGTGAAGAGAGGCATTACCTTTGAGGGTCAGACGAGTGGTCTATCCACTCTGCTGCTGTCTCTGACAGTAATAGGTAATAAATATAGGTAATAATTGGAGATATACCAATCTCCTAGAACTGGAAGGGACCTTGAAAGGTCATCAAGTCCCCTGCCTTCACTAGCAGGACCAATTTTTGCCCCAGATCCCTAAGTGGCCTCCTCAAGGATTGAACTCACAACCCTGGGTTTAGCAGGCCAATGCTCAAACCACTGAGCTATCCCTCCCTACAGTGATCAATAGCAGACATTTAGGAGGAAGATATAAAACACCTAGGTGTGCATTACCATAGCATAAGGGGAAATCTCTTACTATCCCCAGCTGGTGGCCTGTTCATGACCTAAAGCATCTGGTTTAATACCAAGATTTTCTTTAAAGCCACTGTCACCATTAACAAATTACTGGCTGAGCTTGGAAGACTTTGCACTCAACTTGATGGCATTTCTCTGTCTGTCTGTGAGGCAAACAGCTGTGCATCTCTATCAGTGTTATAGAGGGTGGACAATTTATGAGTTTACCCTGTATAAGCTTTATACAGAGTAAAATGGATTTATTTGGGGTTTGAATCCCATTGGGAGCTGGGTGTCTGGGTGCTGGAAAGAGGTGACCTGCTAAGCTGTTTTCAGTTAAGTCTGCAGCTTTGGAGGCGTGGTTCAGACCCTGGGTCTGTGTTGCAGCTGGCTTCCGTGTCTGGCTCAACAAAACAGGGTTCTGAAGTCCCAAGCTGGCAGGGAAAACAGGCTCAGAGGTAGTTTCAGCACACCAGGTGACAGTCCCAAGGGAGTCACTGTAACCCCTCTGAAACCTGTCTATAAGGCAATCACTTTTGAATACACATTCAATCAATTCTAACTCATCAATGCTTATTAAATTGGGAGGAATGGGGAACACATGAAGCACCTGCTAGCTCTTTAGCACGGACATAAACAATTGCAGAGGTGCTTGAGGCTATCAAACAACAAGCTGATGGCACTCATTAATGCCTTCCAGCAAAACAATACCCCATCTCAGCTCTGCCCATCCTCCCAATAGAGTGTAACATGTTGGCACCCTGCATGACTTGTGTAAGCTGGAAAGCTTGTCTTTCTCACCTACAGAAATTTGTCCAATAAAAGATATTACCTCACCCACCTTGGCTCCCAGACAGAAAGAAGAGTAATTGGGGGGAAGGGGGAATGGAAAGGGACATGAACACATCCATTGGCGGGGGGGAGGGGGAGAGAATGGGGGATGCTGGGAGAGGGAGGGGAGAAAGGGGACACCCAAAGCCCCTAGCATGAGGGAAAAGGGGAAAATTGGAGTAATAAGGATTCACCCAGAGGCCCTGCCATGGAGGGAAGGAGGAAGGGGGGAGAGGCACAGAACTCCTGCCACAGAGAATGGACATGGGTGACATTGGAATGGGAGGAGGCGGAAAGGGAGAGTACACAGAACTCCTGGTGTGAGAGAAAATGGGGGATCCTGGTATGGTGGGGAAGACAGACTGGGGAATAATGGGCAAAGTGGGAATAGGAGTGCACACAGAGACTGGCATGCGGCGGGAGAATGGGAGACTCTGGAATAAGGGAAGTGGGGGCCAGACAGGCATGAGAGAGAAGGTGGAAATGGGGTGAGGGAAATGGGGCACACAGAACTCCTGGTGGGGGAGGGAGATTGGGGGACCCTTGTATGGGGGGGATGGGGACTAGGAGTACATTCTCCCCACCCTGCCGTGGTGGGGAGAATGGGGGACCCAGTAATGGAGGAGGAAGGAATGGGGGCACAGAGAACCCCAGTGGGGAGGAAGACCAGGGAAACCTGGTATGGGGGAAGGGGAGGCACACAGAGCCACTAGAATGGGGGGGCGGGAGAGGAGGCATGGTGAGGGGAGTGGAAATGGGGGGGAACCGAGCCACTGGCATGTGGGGACAATGGGGAACTCTGATATGGAAGAGATGGAACCATGCAGCACACAGAACCCCTAGCGGGAGGGAGATAGAGGGGAGTTGAAGAGAGTCCCAGTGTAATAGAAGGGATGGGAGGGTGTCACACAGGGAACTTGCGGAGCGGGGGGGGGGGGAATAGAGGAAAGCAAGGCGCCCCTAAGCTGTGCAACAAGCTTGGCTGACACAAGCTATGAATCATGCAATGCCTTAGTTATTATGCTAGGTCCTTTATTTACAGGCATCTACAGGAGGCACATCCCTGCCCCGAAAAGCTTACTCTCTCTCTCTCGGTTCTTCTACCATGTCTATCACTGGGATATCTGAGCACCTTGCATATTTACTAGAGTGGAAATGAAGTTGCTTTTTCTTTCCCCCATTCAGCAGAGAGGTGGCTGGTTTTTTTTAAATCTGTGATTTTAGTAGAATGGGCTTATTTTGGGGGTGAGGAGGGGCTTACTACTTCACTCTAATGGCATTGAGGCTTGCTCCCCTCAGTCCAGAGAGAGATAAATGCAGAGATGGAAGAAAGGAGGCAATCAGATTTTTCAGACCTGATAACACCCTTGGTTTTGTTATTTTGCATTGTACTGTGGCTCATCAAATGTTACCATTTTATATTCTGCAGGGCCATTCTGCACAACCCGTAACTTTACTGGAAAACTGGTATGCACCCTGCCTGTGAGCTGTTGCCCTCTACCAAAGGAATTTCACTTCAAATAAGAGGAGTTTGCTACACATACGTGGTAATTCTGCAATCGGACTGTTCCCATGAGCATCAGATTTGGACAACTTTCGTTTTGAAACCATGGCAACAAAATCTTTGTTGTATCCTAGAATAATATTAAAAAAACAATTAGCAATTAGGCAGAGATCAGTTTTTACTTTAAAATTTGTAAACAAATCTAAAGTGAATAGAGGAGAAGATATAGTGAAGGAAAAGTGCTCCAGGAATGCAGACTGCCCATTCAAAGGAAATGAGAGAGATCTGTTTAACGAGCATTATTCTTTGCACAAACCCCTCTTCAATGCAGACTGAGATCAAGGAGTTCCAGTTACATTTAAATAGCATGGTGTGTCACTTTTTCTAAAATGCAGTTTATCAGAACACCAGGCTGTGAGTTTCTGCATTTCTTTCAGCTGAATTAAATGGTGAGTTAACTGGAGTATCCAAAAAAAACTCAAACTGCGTACACTTGTAATGTTGAACAGTCAAATGTCAGGAAATCCCAAAGCCAAGGCTGAACATGCAACCATCACTCTGTTCCCTTGGGTGCACACCCATCATGATACAATCTTCAATTACATCATCACATTAGATTTCTCAAATAATATAGCTACCATCACTTACTACGATTATGGGCACATTGTAAGTACCTAGGAGAGAGAGAGAGATACTTTGTTTCTATATCTTTCAGACACATGTCTAGCATTACTTTCTATTATATGTAATTTTTTTTTATTTTGTGTAAAGGTAAGTATATAAAAAAGGGACATAGGTAAAAAAAATACTTTTTGAATTAGGCATGTAAAATGGTAACCGATTAACAGATAAGCATCAGTCTTACCAGTAATATATTCAGTAAATGGTAAGGGGGCTGAGGCTGGGTCCGGCAGCCGGGACCCTGGACGCAGGGCCAACAGTGGAGCCTGGCATAGAATGTGGGGGTAATGCAGCAACCCTAGTTGCAGCACCTATGTTGTGAACTCCTTAACAGTTAAACATTTAACCAATACAATTTTAATAGTTTAAACAGTTACTTTTTCTAAACGCTATTTACATCCCTATTTTGCATGCATTTTACCTATCATTGTCACAAATACACTAATTTTAGGTATTGATGTAGCTATCAGAAGAAACGTGTGGATGTTTTTCTAAACAATATGCTGTAGCAATTATTCTGGGGAAGTTCTATGGCCTATGTTATGCAGGTAAGACTAGATCAGTGGTTCTCAATCATGGGTACACGTACCCCAGGGGGTACACAGAGGTTGCTCACAATGATCCCTTCTGTCCTTGAAATCTATGAATCTATGTAGTATTTTTCTCTATTATTTCACTTTGGTTACTTTGCACATTTGAGAGCACACTGGTTTTAGTCTCTCATTTTCCCCAGCCCTCTGCACTACAATCAGTTACTCACTCACTTCCCCTTGCTGTTTCTGTTAGTTTTTCACACAGCAATAGGAGAGAGAGAAAGAGTTTGTTCTTAAATAGGAAAATGTTCCTGAAAAATTATTTTTTAAAATGGCAAGTAAAATCAGGGGTGGGTGTAGGACCCAAAAGGACTTTTAACTAGGGCTGTCAATTAATCGCAGTTAACTCACGCGATTAACTAAAAAAAAAAGATTAACTGTGATTAAAAAAAATTAATGGTGATTAATTGCACTGTTAAACAGAATACCAATTGAAATTTATTAAATGTTTTTGGATGTTTTTCTACATTTTCAAATATATTGATTTCTATTACAACACAGAATACAAAAAGTGTACAGTGCTCACTTTATATTATTTTTTATTACAAATACTTGCACTGTAAAAATGATAAACAAAGGAAATGGTATTTTTCAATTCACCTCACACAAGTGCTGTAGTGCAATCTCTTTATCATGAAAGTGTAACTTACAAATGTAGATTTTTTTTTGTTACATAACTGCACTCAAAAACAAAACAATGTAAAGCTTTAGAGCCTACAAGTCCACTCAGTCCTACTTCTTGTTCAGCCAATTGCTAAGACAAACAAGTTTGTTTACATTTACAGGAGATACTGCTGAATGCTCTCTTATTTACAATGTCACCTGAATGTGAGAACAGGATTCGCACGGCACTTTTGTAGCCGGCGTTGCAATGTATTTATGTGCCAAATATGCTAAACATTCATATGCCCCTTCATGCTTTGGCCACTATTCCAAAGGACATGCTTCCATGTTGATGATGCTCGTTAAAAAAAATGCATTAATTAAATTTGTGACTGAACTCATTGAGAGAGAATTGTATGTCTCCTGTTCTGTTGTACCCACATTCTGCCACATATTTCATGTTACAGCAGTCTCAGATGATGACCCAGCACATGTTTGTTTTAAGAACACTTTCACAGCAGAGTTGACAAAACGCAAAGAAGGTACCAATGTGAGATTTCTAAGGATAGATACAGCACTCGACCAAGGTTTAAGAATCCAAAGTGCCTTCCAAAATCTGAGGCTTGGAGAATGCTTTCAGATGTCTTAAAAGAGCAACACTCCGATGCAGAAATTACAGAACCCGAACCACCAAAAAAGAAAATCAACCTTCTGCTGGTGGTATCTGACTCAGACGATGAAAATGAACATGCGTCAGTCCACTCTGCTTTGGATCGTTATCAAGCAGATAGCATGGACGCATATATTCTGGAATGGTGTTTGAAGCATGAAGGAACATATCAATCTTTAGCGCATCTGGCATGTAAATATCTTGCGATGCCGGCTACAACAGTGCCATGCGAACACCTGTTCTCACTTTCAGGTGACACTGTAAATAAGACATGGGCAGCATTATCACCTGCAAATTGATGTAGGACTGAGTGGACTTGTAGGGTCTAAAGTTTGACATTGTTTTATTTTTGAATGCAGGTTTTTTTGTTCATAATTCTATATTTGTAAATTCAACTTTAATTATAAAGAGATTGCACGACAGTACTTGCTTTAGGTAAATTGAAATGTACTATTTCTTTTGTTTTTTACAGTTGAAATATTTGTAATAAAAAAATTTAAAGTGAGCACTGTACACTTTATATTCTGTGTTGCACTTGAAATCAATATGTAATATGAAAATGTAGAAAATATCCAAAAATATTTAAATAAATAGTATTCTATTATCATTTAATTGTGCAATTAATCGTGAGATTAATTTTTTTAATCGCTTGACAACCCTACTTTTAACTCATTATTGTGAATAGATTATGATTCAAGTTGACGGCATCCCTTTAATTTTCATAGTCTTTTGCATGGTATGTTCTCTTCTAATCAATAATGTACTGTACATTCAAAAGGATATTTTAGCTCCGCTCTGAAAAGTGATTATTTCAGTAGCTTACATGCAACTAGGAGTCCTTGTGGCACTTTAGAGATTAACAAATTTATTTGGGCATGAGCTTTTGTGGGCTATAACCCACTTCATCAGATGCATGGAGTGAAACAGGCAGGTATAAATATACAGCACACGAAAAGATGAGATTTGCCTTAACAAGTCGGGGTTCAGTGCTAACAAGGCCAATTCAGTCAGGGTGGATATGGCCCATTCCCAACAGTTGACAAGAAGGTCTGAGTATCAACATAGGAAAAATTACTTTTTGTAGTGACCCAGCAGGGTGGATTTGATTTAAATCAAATTGATTTAAATCACTAGTCAACAAGACTCGATTTAATCATGGATTTCTACATAAAAGTGCATTCTTGTTGGTTGTTATAACCTTAATAAATATTCTTCACAACTCAAGAGACAGATGTAGAAGGTACACACTATACATTTTTAAAGTGATTTATTTTGAAAACTTTTCAGATTAGTTTTACAGCTATATCAGAAAATGAATGATTGTTTGGTTATTTCATTTACCAAAGGTAATTGAAGCAGATATTTATGAAGTCATTGGGAGGTGAACTATCTCCAATTCAACAGGTTAATCATTTGTATTAGGAGGAAAACATCACCAAACAGACATTTAAATTATTTTATTTAACTAAAAAAACAACGTTATGTATTCTGGATTTTTTTCCTCAACAGCAAACATATATTTTAATGAAACAAGCATATGGATTTTTTAATTTAAACATTAAAGTTTTTTTTAAAAATCAGGGTTTTTGTTAAAAAAAATTTTAACTAAAATAGATAAATGAAATATTAAAAAAACAAAAACATTAAATCAACTATGTCAGCCAAGTCAACATGAAAAACTTAAAATATTGGCTTCTGCAGCTAACTAAGTCGTCTCTTCACCTTCATTTTCTTGTTTGTTCATAATCTGGAAAAGAAAAACAAGCTTCCTGCTTTTTCAGGTCACAAATGATTTCTCAATTTGGAATGAATTAGTCCAAAGAAAGAAAATATTCTGTCTACACCAGCAGAAGAAGCTACTGCTGTTAAAAGTGAGATTATTTTATCCACCCTGTGACCCAGCCACTCCCAGTTTTTATTCAGGCCTAACCCACAGAAACCTTCCTACCAACACTACAAGAAGAAGGATTCTGCATGGACTCCTCCTGACGGTCAAAACAACAGACTGGACTTCTACATAGAGTGCTTCCGCCAACATGCACGGGCTGAAATTGTGGAAAAGCAGCATCACTTGCCCCATAACCACAACGCCATCCACAGCCTCAGAAACAACTCTGACATTATAATCAAAAAGGCTGACAAAGGAGGTGCTGTAGTCATCATGAATAGGTCGGAGTATGAACGAGAGGCTGCCAAGGCAACTCTCTGACACCACGTTCTACAGGCCATTACCCTCTGATCCCACTGAGGGGTACCAAAAGAAAATGCACCATCTGCTCAAGAAACTCCCTGAAGAAGCACAGGAACAAATCTACACAGACACACCCCTAGAGCCCTGACCAGGGGTATTCTATCTGCTACCCAAAATCCATAAACCTGGGAATCCTGGACACCCCATCATCTCTGGCATTGGCACCCTGACAGCAGGATCGTCTGGCTATGTGGACTCTCTCCTCAGGCCCTATGCTACCAGGACTCCCAGATATCTTTGCGACACCACTATCTTGCATGCACATTCAGTGCTTTTCAAACCTTTATTAACTCAGCCAAAACAGAGCATTGAAAGGCCTTCTCAGCAAGAGCTATTTCTATGTCTAATCTCAACTTTATACCTGACCTGCTTTGGCACTAAAATTGCCTAAGCAAGTCACATATTACTGTAGTGAATCAGCTGAGTAGTAACAGGTCAGTAGAGGGCACCTGCTAAGGCTGATTGTACTGTGGTTCTTCTAGCTCCTGTCTGGAGATTGATGGGTCAACCAGAGGGGAAGATTCCAGGGCAGTTGGTAGGGCAGCAGAAGACCTAGAAGATGAGTGACAGAAGGCAGCTGTTCCTGGGTGGCTGGCCATGGTGACAGTGCAGTTTGGTCTCTCTCAGTTTAAGATCTACAGGACTCAGTATGTAGTGAATACACAAGTTACACCACTGCTGAATCTGTGACATCAGTTTTTTCAACAACAGGAACTGCCCTACCGCAACGTCTGGAAATCAACCACATGTGTTTGAGGGCCATCATTAGTTTTACAACTTCCTTTGTTCTCCAAATCAAGAGAGCTAATTTAGCTCAGACTTGGCTCAAAAATGTCACCCTGAGTCAGAGACTAGGTCTGGAAATTTCAGACCCAAAGGTAAGGCTTGGATTGGCCCACTGTGCATGCATGTGTCACACTGGCACCTCTTTGAGCTGCCCACTATCTTGCCCCTCTCATCAGTTCCACAGGCCAGTCAGAGACAGTGGCACTAAAATTCAGAAGTGCTACTACCTGACACTATGGAATAGAAACCTCAGCTCAGACAGCTTCTTTGCCATCAGAGGGAGAACTGACAACCACCAAAGGGAAGTCAGAGTTGTCACTGAGGGATCAGCAGGAGCCGCCAGTGCCACACACCATTTCCTGTAGGCAAGCAACAGGAGGAGCAAGTCTGAGGAGCTCCTGTTGCCTGCCTACTGCCGCTCAGGAGTACCACTGTGCTCCCTGCATACAGAGAGAAGGAGCATCTGCACAGTATCAACACAGCACCCAAAGAGCAGTGAGTTCACCCAAGCACACTTGGGTCCAGAGACCTGACCCTCTGCTCCCCCTCACCCTGCCACAGCAGAGGATGTGAGACCTCCAGCACTTAATTCAGAGACCGTCAGTGCACCCAGCAAGAGACCAGAGCC
This sequence comes from Mauremys mutica, assembly GCF_020497125.1. Taxonomy (NCBI): domain Eukaryota; kingdom Metazoa; phylum Chordata; order Testudines; family Geoemydidae; genus Mauremys; species Mauremys mutica. The sequence goes on along the minus strand of NC_059078.1, from coordinate 54,038,891 downwards.
CTCCACTGAACTGAGAGCTGGAACCTAAGACCTTCAGTGCTTGGAACATCAGACTTCTACTGGAGCCATTCACCCCTAGGTAGGGGGCAAGTCAGCGCTTTTACCATCCCCATCCAGTACAGATTGCCACCAGGAAAGGCTCCTTTAATATACTATCTAATGTCTAACAGATGAAATTCACTTCTATTCTATTCTTTCTATGTGCTGAGGTTGTGCCCATCACCATATTACCTGAAGATGTTAGCAGATGGAGCTTAGGTTGTGGGGGTAGTTGGTAGAGTACCAGCTCCTATTTTCCCCCAGTTTGACCCCGGCTAAAAGGTAAGAGTTTTCAACAATACAAGAGGAGGTAGGATGGAAACACTTAAGCAAACTAGGACTATCACTAGATTCATAGAGTTTAAAGCCAGAAGAGACCATTAGATCATTTAGTCTGGCCTGTATAACACCAGGTGTGACACTAAACCAGCAGAGGTTAGGCACTAGCAGGCTAATTAACCCAAATTCAATCTTTAGAGAGATATTAATAGATAATGATTGTATTTTTGTGTGTGTTTACATATACACCTCTACCCCGATATAATGCTGTCCTCGGGAGCCAAAAAAACTTACCATGTTATAGGTTAAACCATGTTATATTGAACTTGCTTTGATCTGCCGGAGCACGCAGCCCCGCCTCCCCGGAGCGCTGCTTTACCACGTTATATCCAAATCCGTGTTAGGTCGGGTCGCCTTATATTGGGGTAGAGGTGTATATTGTTAGAGGTTGACTATGTAACCAAACGGTTCCTGTCTGTCACTGTATTATGTTAATTCAGAGATCAAAAGGAGATGTTAACATTTAGATGAACTGCAAATGTAGTAATATCCTTGTCTTTATTTCTCTTTGAAGTATGTAGTAAACTACCTGTAAATGGTGGAAGATGAGCAGTTGCCTTATGCTAATCCAGGCAGCTAATTACCAGTGGTGCTTAGGAAACAGAAGATCTTACTTCAAAGCCACGATGATCATCTATTGTTCACCCAAGGAATACCTGCTGTCAAGAGGATGTCAATAGCCTGCCAGAGATCTATAAAAGAACTCTAGGGCCCTGATCCTGTTATCTCAGATCTGCTTAAGCTTCGACAGGGGAAGTTTGAGTCATAAGACTGAGGTCTCCAGCTCCAGTCTGAATCACCCTGATATATGGAACTAATTCTGAAAGAACTCTTTGCAACTCTAAAGCGCACCATCTCTACTATGAAACTGACCTAAGAATTTTATTCAAGTCTGTATGTATAATGATCTTTTAACCAATACTTTGTCTCTTTTCTTTTTTAATAAATTTTAGTTTAGTTAATAAAAATTGGCTGTAAGCATGTATTTGGGTAAGATCTCAAATATTCATTGACTTGGTGAGTAATGTGTCCAATCCTTTGGGATTGGTAGAACTTTTTATATGATGAACAAGATTTTCAGTAAACCTCATCATATTTGACTTGGCTGTCTGGGTGGGATCTTAAGGCTGGATTGTTTTAAGGGACCTATATTTTTGGCTTCTGGGTAACCAGTAAGGTATGTAGAAGTTGTTTTGTTGTTGGCTTGGTGAATCCAAGGCTATGTCTATGCTACTGCAGTAAGTCGACCTAAGTTACGCTACTTCAGCTACATGAATAACGTAGCTGTGAATGGGGAGATTTTGGCAAACCAATAAGTACCTGAAACCACTATGTCTTATTGCTAAAAGCAGCCTAGGGTATGTCTACACTACGGGATTACTCCAATTTTACATAAATCGTTTTTTTAAAACAGATTGTATAAAGTTGAGTGCATGCGGCCACACTAAGCACATTAATTCGGCGGTATGCGTCCATGTACCGAGGCTAGCGTCAATTTCCAGAGCATTGCATTGTGGGTAGCTATCCCATAGCTATCCCATAGTTCCCGCAGTCTCCCCCGCCCATTGGAATTCTGGGTTGAGATCACAATGCATGATGGAGCAAAAACAGTGTCACGGGTGATTCTGGGTAAATGTCGTCCTCAATCCTTCCTCCGTGAAAGCAACGGCAGACAATCATTTTGCGCCCTTTTTCTCTGGATTGCCCTGGCAGACACCATAGCATGGTAACCATGGAGCCCATTTAGCCTTTTTTCACTGTCACCGTATGTGTACTGGATGCTGCTGACAGACGCGGTACTACAGTGCTACACAGCAGCATTCATTTGCCTTTGCAAGATAGCAGAGACGGTTACCAGCCCTATTGCACCGTCTGCTGCTTTGGAAATTGGCAATGTCGGTTACCAGTCATATTGTACCGTCTGCTGCTGTCATGGGTGCTCCTGGCTGGTCTCGCTGAGGTCGGCCGGGGGTGCATGGACAAAAATGGGAATGACTTCCCAGGTCATTCCCTTCTTTATGTTTTGTCTAAAAATAGAGTCAGTCCTGCCTAGAATATGGGGCAAGTCTACTAGAGAACCAGAGAGCACAGCCACTCCAGGTCAGAGCCCCAGATATCCCGCAGAAATGATGAGCTGCATGCCATTCTAGGGGGTGCCCCTGCAACAACCCCACCCGTTGCTTCCCTCCTCCCACACCCCTCCTGGGCTACCGTGGCAGTTATCCCCTCATTTGTGTGATGAAGTAATAAAGAATGCAGGAATAAGAAACACTGACTTTTTAGTGAGATAAAATGAGGGGGAGGCAGCCTCCAGCTGCTATGATATTCCAGAATCTCCATTAGACATGAAAGGAGGGGGGGGCGGAGAGAGGAGCTCAGCCTCCAGCTGCTATGATGAAGACGGTTACCAGCCCTACTGCACCATCTGCCAGGACTGAATCTCCAGGACACAAAGCTTAAAGAAGGGAATGACCGGGAGTCATTCCCATTTTTGCCCAGGTGCCCCCAGCCGACCTCACCGAGGCCAGCCAGGAGCACTCACAGGATGATGATGAGGACAGCTATCAGTCATTTTGTACCATACCATCTGCCACCGGGAAGGGGAGAGGATGCTGCTGTTTAGAGCTGCAGCACCCCGTCTACCAGCAGCATCCAGTAGACATACGGTGACATTGAAAAGAGGCGAGAAACTATTTTTTCCCCTTTTCTTTGGGGGGGGAGGGGAGGTAAATTGACGACATATTCCCTGAACCACTGGCGACAATGTTTTTGACCCTTCAGGCATTGGGAGCTCAGTCAAGAATGCAAATGCTTTTCGGAGACTGCAGGAACTGTGGGATAGCTCGAGTCCCTCCATGAGCGTCCAATTTGATTCTTTGGCTTTCCGTTACGGTTGTCACACAGCACTGTGTTGAGTCCCTGCTGTGGCCTCAACAGAGACTGGAGATTTTTTCAAATGCTTTGGTATTTTGTCTTCTGGAACGGAGCTCTGATAGAACAGATTTGTCTCCCCATACAGCGATCAGATCCAGTATCTCCCATACGGTCCATGCAGGAGCTCTTTTTGGATTTGGGACTGCATGGCAACCCGTGCTGATCAGCGCTCCACGCTGGGCAAGCAGGAAATGAAATTCAAAAGTTCGCGGGGCTTTTCCTGTCTACCCGGCCAGTGCATCCGAGTTCAGATTGCTTTCCAGAGCAGTCACAATGGTGCACTGTGGGATACCGCCCGGAGGCCAATACCGTCGAATTGCGGCCACACTAACCCTAATCCAACATGGCAATACCAATTTCAGCACTACTCCCCTCGTCGGGGAGGAGTACAGAAATCGGTTTTAAGAGCCCTTTATATCGATATAAAGGGCTTCGTTGTGTGGACAGGTGCAGGGTTAAATCGGTTTAACGCTGCTAAATTCGGTATAAACGCGTAGTGTAGACCAGGCCCTAGTCAGCAGACTTTAGCTTAACCAAGGCAGGAGGGGAGGTGGTTTTGGGTGCCACAGAAAGGGCAGCTTGACCCTGCATCCTTCCTGATAAGAATTGTGTTGAAGTTGCTGATCCTGATCTTCTAAAATGCATGTATGTCCCCCATAAATGTCTATTGGGGCCACGACGCTGCAAACTCTGGAAAAACCCACACCTGGTTAATCAATAATCAGAAGGAACCTCTTGCTTGACCATTGAAACTGCTTACTTAACAAGTTTTCTTTAAGGGACATGTCATTCTATTACTAATGTATAAATAAGGGGAAAGTTTGAGGTAGTTGGACTCGTTTGGACTCTCTCTCCAGATACATCTTGCGGTCTCCACCAGCAGACGGAAGACTTGGCCACCAGAAGCCTGCCGCTGTGTCACTCAAGAGCCACACTCAGCTTTGGTAATTATCAAGGGTTGGGGGTGTTTTACTAACCTGTTGTGGACATGTGTAAGTGCTTGAGACTAGGTAAAGTTTAGCTTTAAGTGAAAGCACTCGTGTTGTCCTGTTTGTGCCAGCCATCTATTGGTCAGACAGCCATGTCTCCCCTGATTTATTTCGTGATGCCACCTTGCACAGAGTAAAAGTTACCAAGAGCTTTGGGTTGAAAGAACCCTGGGTCACAGCTGGAGTCAATGTAGCTTAGGTCGACTTACTGTGGTGTCTACACCGCGCTGGGTTGATGGGAGACACTCTCCCATCAACTTACCTTACTCTTCTCATTCGGGGTGGAGTACTGGGGTCGACGGGAGTGCGATCTGCAATCGATTTGGCAGGTCTTCACTAGACCCACTAAATCAATCCCCAGTGCATTGATCGCCAGAGCGTCGATCCAGTTGTAGCGTAGACATATCCTAATACTTAGGATATCCACCAGTTTTTGGGATCATCTGTGAAGGGTTAAAATCCATGTGAATTTTATATAACAATCTGGTATATGGATTGTGCCAGCTTTTTTCTAGACCCAAAGTCCAGAGTTTGGTCAAGAGACCAGAGGCCTAGCAAATAGTGATCAGCTAAGAGAAAGCTGGGGTAAACAAGATAACATTGCCTTTGCTAAGATATGCTTGGTCAGTAGAAATACCAGATGTTGAAGCAATAACTGAATAATTATGTTTCATCCAATGTTTCAAATTGAACAAAGGATCCCTGTTCCCATTATGTTTCTCCTGTAGGGAAACAGTCTTCCCACAGATCCAACCTTGAGTTTATGAAAAGTTGGCACATGTCAGTATAAAGATATGGCATACTTCCACCTCCCTTCCCAGGGACCAATGCCCTGCCTTAAGACATAAAGGGGACAATCTTTATTGCCATATACTTTCACTGTTTCTTTGCTTTAACCCCTAGGAATGTATCTGTTAGCCAATCAAAGGAGTTGCTCCATTCCTATGGACCCCAAATCAGAATTCAATATATATATTTTATACTAATAACATTTTATCAAAGTATTAATTAAATGTTAACTTGCTAACTTGAGACCATGGACGGAGACATTATGTAACCTGTTAACCATTGGCTAATGTGCTATCTTGTCTTGCTGCAAAACCTATCCCGGGGTGTGGAACTGCCTACCCCGTCATTTTCCCCCACCCATGGAAAAATCTATATATTCTATTGTAATCAATTGATTGACAGTGTCTCTGAGCCTAATAAGCAAGGTGACACTCTGCCAGCGCTGTGTGTAATAAACTCCTATGCTTGACCTCTACACGGTGTGGATTTATGTCCTTCAGTCTGCCCCATTCTTTGCAGTTTGCCCTGATTGAGCAGTCTCAGTGTCGGCCCCTGTAAACGGGCCGACTCACCCCTGCCGCGCCTCCTGCTGGTTGGTCTCGGAATTTCACTCAGTCCAGCCCTGGAGCGCCCTCGGCAGGCTGGTGATCCCCTGTTCGCAGGCCCCCGTGTCCCTCCCTGGACCCGGTGCCCCTTTCTCTGGGGTGCTGCCCCCTGGCAATAACACCCGTCTCTCTTGGTCTCCCCTCCTTAGGGAACCCTCACCCTCTATCCCTACCTTGCCTCAGTGTATGGCTACTGCCAGTCATTGTCTAGCCCCACACTCTGGGCAGACTGCAGTCTCAGCCAACTCATCCCTGGCAAGGAGGGTTTGGACCTGCTGCTTTATCCTACCCCTGGGCTGCCCTCTGCAACCCACAGTACCTATTGGCCCACCGCTAGGCCGCAGCCTGGGGCTTTCTAGGCTAGAGCTCCCCGGCTCCTCAGCCTTCCCCAGCCCTGCTGCACTCAGGTACCTGGTCTCTATTTCCCAGCAGCTAGGCCCATCTCTCTCTGGAAGCAGAGAGAGACTGACGGGGCTCCTAGCTTCCCTGCCTTTTATAAGGCCCTGCTCCTCAGTTTGGGGCGTGGCCCCCAGCTGCAACCACTTCCCCAATCAGCTCAGCTCTGTCAGGCCACATTTTAAACCCCTTAAAACCCCGGAGCAGGGTCCACCCTGCTACAGCCCCCCTAGGATCCCAGTCACACAGGCCATTACATTTCACCCAGTTTCCACTGTACTGATCCCAATAACTTGTGTTTGGCTAAATCGTATCTTCCAGAAAGGCATTCAATCTCAGTGTGATGACATCAAGAGAGCCTTTTTCTTTGGCAGTTTGTTCAAATGGTTCATCACCGTCACTGTTAAAAATTTGTGCCTAATTTCTAATTTGAATTTGTCTGGCTTCAACTTCCAGACATTGGTTCTTGTTATGTCTTTCTTCATTAGATGAAAGAATCCTTTAATATCCAGTATTTTCTTCCAGTGAAGCTACTTATACGCTGTTCTCTCAATCTTCTTTTTGATAGGATAAACAAATCTCTTTAAGTCTCTCATTGAAAGCAATTTCTCCAACCCTTAAATAACTTTTGTGTACGTTTTCTGCACTCTCCCCAGTTTTTCAAGATTCTTTTTAAAATGGGGAGACCAGAACTGGACTCATTATTCCAGTATTAGTCTAACCAATGTGGTATACACAAGTGAAATCACCTCCCTGCTCCTAGCCCCATTTATACATCCAAGGATTTCCACAGCATCACACAAAGAGCTCACAGTCAGTTGCTTGTCCACTATGATCTGTACATTAGACCTATAATAAATTACCCTTCACAGGCATACTTGTGTCCAAAGAGGACAGGGAAATCCTACTCATGACAAATTAAGATACATTGTTTTTAGATTTGAACTGTATAGGTTCTGGTACTGGCACTAGATCCACACAGATGGAGCTGTGCGCCTATTTGGAGCCCCAAAGGGTTGTCCTACACAGCAGTACTGGGGGCCTAAGTCACTAACAATATACACTGTAATGAACTGAAAGAATGCAACAGGGACAGAATCTATTATTTCAGGTGCTGCCTGTGGGTAGCACTTTGCAAACTTATTACAAATGATGACATGATGGAAGATGGTATCACAATAAAACACACGCCTCCAAGACAGAGTTAAGATGACACACAGTATGCACAGTGGGATCACCAGACCCAGAGCACTTCCTCTGCAGCATTCCCCTCCCATCAAGGCAGCCTGGACATTCCACAAGCAGGGCTACCAAAATTTAATCTCCAACAGGCTCTTACAATAAGGGTGGAGAGCACCACGGTACCCAAGGTTATTACGGAGGGGGGGGGTCACCCCCCCCACACACACCCCATTACCATGGAGACAGGAGTCACCATCCGCACACACACTCTACTACCATGAAGACAGAGGGCAGCATCCCCACACACACCCCACTATCACAGAGACAGAGAGCACCATCCCCACACACACACGCTGCTATCACAGAGACATGGGAGGGCACCATCCCCTCATACACTCCGCTGCCACAAAGACGTGGGGGGCACCATCCCCCCACACACCCCGCTAACACAGAGATGGGGGAACCATCCCCCCACACACCCCGCTAAAACAGAAATGTGGGGGGCACCCTCCTACACACACACACCTTGTTAGCATGGAGATGTGGGGGCACCATCCCCACATACATCCCACTACCACAGAGACATGGGGGGCACCATCCCCCCCACATCCTGCTGCAACGGAGACATGGGGGGGCACCATCCCCCCCATCCTGCTGCAACAGAGACATGGAGGGCACCATCCCCACACTCACCCCACTTCACAGAGACATGGGAGGGCACTATACCCCACACACCCCACTACCACAGAGACATGAAAGAACACCATCCCCCACAAACCCCATGACCAGGGAGAAGCGGTGGGGGGGGGAGGGGGAAGCACCATCCCTGCACACACCCCACTACCACGGAGACATGGGAGGGCACCATCCCCCTCACACACCGTTACCACAGAGACGGGGGGGGCACCATCCCCCCACATACCCCGCTACCATGGAGGCCGGGGAAGGGAGGGGAGGAGGAAGGAGAGCGCGAGGCCCCACTGCCAGTAGGAGACATCCCCACGGCCACAGAACCACGGTTACCGTTCGCGCCGACAGCTCCAGACTCTACTCAAGTTTCCCGCCAGGCAGGGAGTCCTGTCGCGCCATGATTACCTCACAATTACGTATTTCCGGGACCCTGCGGAAGGACTGCGTTCAATCAATCCCGGAAGCGGAGTCAAGGCGAAGGGTGAGGAGGGGCTAAGGCCCGGGCAGGGGGCAGCAGGGGTCTCTGTGGCGGGCAGGGGGCAGCAGGCAGCTGTGGGGCCGGGGAGGGTGCTGGGGTCTCTGTGCCGAGCAGGGGATAGCAGGCAGCTGTGGGGCCGGGGAGGGCGCTGGGGTCTGTGATGTTCCCCTCTGGTATTATCTGGACGGGTGATCTGCTAGGTCACCCCAATCCTTGGCTCTGGGAGCCAGCCTTACCCTGCTCTGCTGTGAGAACCCCAACTCCTGGGCTGTTCAGAGAATCAGAGAATTCAAGATCAGAAGGGACCATTATGATCATCTAGTCTGACCTCCTGCAAGATGCAGGCCACATAAGCCGATCCCCCCACTCCTTTAGCAAGCGACCCCTGCCCCATGCTTCGGAGGAAGGCGAAAAACCTCCAGGGCCACAGCCAATCTACCCTGGAGGAAAATTCCTTCCCGACCCCAAATATGGCGGTCAGCTGAACCCCAAGCATGCGGGCAAGACTCTCCAGCCATACCCTCTGGAAAAAGGTTAAGAATATCATATCATTGACCCATTGTACTATTTACCAGTATGGCACTTAATTAACCTATTGACTATTCATGCACAGCCTCTGGCATGTAAGCTGCTCCCAGCTACTTGCAACCAAATGACACTAGCCAATATCTCCAGTCCCAGACACAACCCTAGGAACCTCCGTCTTGTAGTATCCAGTTATGCCTGCTGGACGCTGCAAGATTATATGAATTCGTCAATTTATGTACCAGGCTTGTTATCCCAAGGGGAGTCTCAGACATGCTTCAAACCAAACACGCTGCTTCAAGTAGAATAAACAAACAAATTTATTAACTATGAAAAACAGATTTTAAGTGATTATAAATCAAAGCACAAGAAGTCAGATTTGGTCAAATGAAATAAAAGCAAAATGCATTCTAAGATGAGCTTAACACTTTCAATTGCCTTACAAATTTAGATGCTTCTCACGACAGGCTGGCTGGTTGCCCTTCAGCCAGGCTCTCCCCTTTGATCAGTGCTTCAGTTGCTTGGTGGTGATGTCTGTAGATAGAGGTGGAAGAGAGAGGAAGGGCATGGCAAACGTCTCTCCCTTTTATCATGTCCATTCTTCCCTCCTGGCTTTGCGCCTCCCCCCCCCCCTTTCAGAGTCAAGTGGGCATTACCTCATCGCATTCCCGAACTGACCAAAGGAAGGGGGGTGACTCACTCAAGAGTCCAACAGATCCTTTGTTGTTGCCTAGGCTAGTGTCCTTCGTTCCTGTGAGGCTGGGCTGGGTTTGTCCCATACATGCCCTGATGAGGTGTGAGCTGCCCCTCTGCTTCTGGAGAGTTTTTGCCTGGGCTTGCTTTAAGCCATGAGGGCACATTTTCAGCCTCATAACTATATACATAAAATTACAACCTATAACATTACTATAACGATTACTACAACATTACCATAACAACAATGCTCAGTACATCATGAGCCTTCCGAAGACACCCGACATGACAAACTTAGCATTATACCACACAATCATATTATAAGGATGAATATGGGGGTGCTGGGTGTTCCGCCGAGGTGCAAAACATCACAGGGTCTCTGTGCCAGATTGGGGGCACTAGGTGACTGTCGGGCAAGGGAGGGAGCTGGGGTCTCTGGACCGGTCACAGGGCAGTAGGTGGCTGTCAGGCTGGGGTCTCTGTGCTGGACTGGGGCCAGCTGTCAGGCCTGGGGTCTCTGTGCCTGGCAGGGGCAGTCGGTGGTTGTCACGCCGCAGAGGGGGCTGAGATCTCTGTGCCAGGCACAGGGTAGAATGGGGTCTCTGTGCTAGGGAAGGGCAGAAGAAGTGATGAGCACTGGCACGTGGCAAATGGGACATGGTGCCCATACACACCAACCCTGAGGATCAAGCAGTTCCCCACTGCTACTGTTGCTTTAACTTCCATTCTTGCATGTAATGATGGGTAATTTGTGATGCTCTTCGTCCTTGTCATCACTAGGAAAATTGTTGTATTCATAACTCGACTTATCGATCACAGGGTGACTAACAGCAGGGAAAATCCCAGTTAAGACAAGTCAGTCTGTAGTTCTAATTGGGTGTCAACCATCCAAGGAAGGCGGTGATCCTTGCTGGAGACTGTCCTCGCAAGAATCAAAAGAACATTCAGCAGGAGTCAGGCAGTGTGGTGGACACACTTCTGAAGTTAGTGGGCTAGGAGCTATGGGTGATTGTTCATATTGGCACTAATGACGCTGTATCAATGAATAGCTCTCAGATATGATTTCAGGGAACTCAGAAGCATGCTGAAAAAGAATGTTCAAGCGACCTTTTCCAAGCTCCTTCAGAAGATTCTAGCTGTGAACCACTGTCTACATAAATGGTGTACAGTGGAGGTTTGGGTTGTGTGAAACATTGGTCCTCCTTTTATGGGAAGAGGGGCTGTGTAGTTTGGATGGCCTCCACCTCAGTAGAAGGTGGCCCGATCTCTTCAGGGACAGGCTGACCAGAGTAGTCGGGTCAGGGGGTTAAACTAATAGCAGGAGAGGGTAAAATGAGGGAAAATATGAACACTCAGCACAAAGTTGAGATGTTGAAACAAAATTAATCAAGGAACCAATGGCTGTGAAGAGAAGAAATGATTGAATTGCCTATACACTAGTGGTAAAAGCCTGGATAACAAACAAGAGGAATTGGAATTACTATAATATATAGGGGGAAAACAATTGTGATCATGGGGGACTTCAGTTTGAGTAACATATACTGGAGGTCTCATGCTGTCAGTACTAAACCATCACTGGAATTTCTAAACACTGTAATAGTAATTTCCTAACTCAAAAAGTATTGCAGCCGACACAGGGGAATTCTTTATTAGACGGTGCAGTAGGTGGCTGTTGGGCCGAGGAGGGGGTTGAGGTCTCTGTGCTAATAGATGAAGAGCGAATGGATCACAGAACTAAAAAATAATGGTAGCTTAAGTACAAGTCATCATGACTTGATCACATTTATAATGTGCAAACAGAATGAAGTCCAGACCAGAAATATATACACTTGGTGCCTTAAAGGAGCCAATTTCATAACATTGAAAACAGTTATGAGCCAAATCATGAGGTACCGCTGTTAATCACCACATGCTAGCAAATACAAGTTCAGAACACACCATTTTTCTGAAAGAAAATACACCCTTCATGAGTGGAAAGTGCTACGTGCCTTCTGGGTGTAACGCATAATCAGGTCCATTTTGTTTACCAGACTCTAAAGATGAGCGAACCAGAGCTGCTGCTGGACTCCAATATCCGGTTATGGGTGGTTCTTCCAATTGTTTTCATAACATTCTTTGTTGGGATGATTCGTCACTACGTGTCCATCTTGCTCCAAAGTGACAAAAAGCTCACTAGAGAACAAGTGTCTGACAGGTAAGTTAACAAGTGCATCGAAGTTTTCCTACGGTCTTTCTAATAAAGCTAGGATAAAAGAACATTAAGTTTGCAAAGTCAAGCAATCAAAAGTAAGGAAATACCAGAATTATAGTTGCGTGTGCTAGCTTAATTTGGACTCCTTGTCTGTATGCAATATGATACCGTTTCTAAATTACTTGATCACATTTTTTCCACTGGACCCTTATCTCAGTCAATGAACTTGATGGATAGAGCTTACTGAATGAACAGCTATTCAATATTTCTTTTTCTTATTCACTGTGTGGTCCTAGGCCATATTTACTGTACTATTCAAATCCTATTATATATTAGTTTCCTCATGGACTTTTCTGTGGTGCTTATCATATAGCATTTGAGGATTACATGAACATTCTGGAAAAAATTCCCTTGATTCCCAAGTTTCTCTCCCTGGCCACAATGGAAACAGGGTATTGAACTAGATGAACTGAAGACCTGATCCACGTGAATAATTTCTCTGTCAGCTCAATTATCCGGCTCTAAAAGGGTGGAAAGATGCCTTTGTTGGAAGGAGTTCTTAAAACAGGCTGGAGAACTCTCCTTTATGAGACAGGGAGTATTCATTCATTATGTTCATTTATCTTTTTTTTAACCTGGCTGTCCCTAGTCATGTTTGGATCTCATCTTGAGCTGCAGCTATTTTTTTCATTGAGTACTAATTTTGCAGTTGATTTACCCACAGTATCACTGCTTCCTCTTAATGAAGACTGAGGCTAACTGAGGAATCTATTCTTATGTATAAAAAATTACACTGATTCTCCTGCTGGTTTGCAAAATGCATTTCCTATTAAATCTCATTTAAGTTGGGACAGCAAAGATTTTGGTGAATCAAGTCTATTTAATGCAAGACCAGGGATAGGCAACCTATGGCACGCGTGCCGAAGGCGGCACGCACGCTGATTTTCAGTGGCACTCACACTGCCCAGATCCTGGCCACAGTCCGGGGGCTCTGCATTTTAATTTAATTTTAAATGAAGCTTCTTAAACATTTTAAAAACCTTATTTACTTTACATACAACAATAGTTTAGTTAGATATTATAGACTCATAAAAAGAGACCTTCTAAAAATGTTAATGTATTACTGGCATGCGAAACCTTAAATTAGAGTGAATAAATGAAGACTCAGCACACCACTTCTGAAAGGTTGCCAACCCCTGTGTTAGACATATTTTTGGTTTTCCTATAAAAATTGCCTTTAGGCCTAGAAGAAGCTGCTGTTATCTGTCAGAGAATTCTGCTTAAAGGAGGCCCAAAAATCCATGAAGCTACTTCATGGAGTCTAAGTGTCATTCCAAAGGGTACATATACAGCATCTGATAGAACTTAGTCGTCCTCTGAGGAAATCTTTTCCCAATCTGGATGGAGAAGGAAGAGGTGACCTTCTTATTCCTCACCTATCCTGATTTATGAGTGAGATGCTCCAAACTGTGAAAATTACTACTCTGGAAATGAGTTTCTATTAATAGGAAGGTGTCTTTATATTTGTGTGGTAGATGTTGCTGAGTCAGCCTCTCAGCTCAATTACTGTCCAGCATGTTGTTTGCATACAGCTCACTTGCAGCCCTCATTTCTACTCTTCTCTAACATTGATCTTTGATATTCCTGCAATAATGGGTTTCTTTTTTTAGCCAAGTCCTAATTCGAAGCAGAGTCCTCAGAGAAAATGGAAAATACATTCCAAAACAGGTATGTGCATGTGTGAAGCTGCATATTTGAAGCTGCATATTTGAATTGCATTAGTCTTTTTATGAAAGATGTATAGAGAAAATAACATAAATGAACATAGATTTATAAATTCCTAAGCCAGAAGGGACCAATGTGGTCATGTAGTCTCGCCTTCTGTATAACACAAGCCACACAACCCTCCCCTGAAAATAATTCCTAGAGCACATCTAGAAAAACATCCAATCATTATTTTAAAATGATCAGTGATGGAGAATCCACCATCACCATTGGTAAGTTGTTCCAGTGGTTAATTACTTTCACCGTTAACATTTTACCCCTTATTTCCAGCATCAATTTGACTTGCTTCAACTTCCTGTCATTGGGCAGTGTGTTATCTTTTCTCTCATAGAGAAAAAAAATTTATTGAAGAGCCTGGTATCAAATATTTGTTCCCTATGTAAGTACTAATAGACTAATCAAGTCACTCCTTAATCTTCACTTTGTTGGCTAAATATATTGATCTCCTTGAGTCTACTACTATATTCTAATCCTTTAATCATTTTCATGGCTCTTTTCTGAACCCGCTCCAATTTATCAACATCCTTGTTGAATTGTGGGCACTAGCACTGGACACAGGATTCCACCAGTGCCAAATACAGAAGTAAAATAATCTCTCTGCTCCTACTCAAGATTTCGCTGTTGGTGCAGCCAAGGATTGCATTAGCCTTTTTGGCCGCAGCATCGCACTGGGATCTCATGTTCAGCTGATTATCCACCATGACCCCCACATCTTTTTCAAATATTAAGTGCAGAAAGTAGTATTAATTCATTGTTAAAACTGAGACTTGCGCTCAAATGTCAGACAGTTCCTAAAGTAGTTAAGCTTCTTGTAGTAAGATTCATGTGGTCATTTTGTACATACAGTGTTACATGTTTAAAAAGAAAAGCAGTAATGTGGAACACTGCAGGAGGTCACGGGACATGGGCTGATTGATCCCAACTAGGACCAAACATTCACCATCAGCATTGATTATTTGCTTTCAAAATATAAATAGTTTGTTCTCAGCCTCCGAGAATGTTGGGAAGCCATCTTGGAGAAAAAAAAAATGTAGAAAGGTGTATGTCTCCTTGGGAGCAAATGGGTTCTGTGCATGAAGCAGTCAATAGTGTTTGAGATGTGGATACCTCAGAGAGAATTTCAGAGATAGACACCAACCTGGGGGACATTGAAGACAGAAGCTCTGTCCAAATACAAATCAGTTATTGAAATTACTGGGATCCAGGGAAAAAACCCAACTGGCTTCAAGGCTGAACTTGATAAACTTACGGAGGGGATGGTCTGATGAAACTTCCTACAGTGACATGTAGCCATTCTGTGACTGCTAGTAGCAAATATCCCCACTGGCCAGTGATGGGACACTAGTTGGGTAGGCCTCTGAGTTACTACAGAGAATTCTTTCCAGGTGTCTGGCTGTTGGGTCTTGCTGAAATGCTTAAGATCCAACTGATCACCATATCCGGGGTTGGGAAGGTTTGGCAGAGGTCCTGGCAGGTTTTTGTCTTCCTCTGCAGCATGGGCCACTTCCAGGTTTAAAATAATGTAAATGGTGGATTCTCTATAACTTGAAGTCTTTAAATCATGATTTGGAGAACTTCCGTAGCTCAGCCAGAAGCTAGGGGTCTATTACAGAAGGGGTGTGGACGAGGTTCTGTGGCCTGCAATGTACAGGAAGTCAATCTAGATGATTAGGATGATCCCTTCCAGCTTTAAAGTCTATAAACCCTGGCAGGCAGAGCAAAACTGTACATGAGGTTAGTGCATCTCTGCAGGAGAGGAAGGAGGAGATATGGAAAAGGTAAAAATGACAAGCATGCATCCTGAACACTGGAGAGGAATTCTGCTGTTTGTACACTCAGTTGCACTTGTCTGGTTCCCAGCCCGGTTAGAATTTGTTGTTTCTTTTGTTTTCAGTCTTTCCTGACACGGAAGTATTTCTTCAATAACCCAGAGGATGGATTTTTTAAAAAAACAAAAAGGAAGGTAGTGCCCCCTTCTCCAATGACAGGTATGTTAAGAGATCATTGCAAAAGACATTCTAAGTAAGCTGGTCACTTTCTTGACAAGGCTCTAGCTCTCTTGTAACTTGCTGTTTTCATTTTCCACCCTTAAAATATAAACAAAGTAATAAGAATAGTAATAAGATGTTGGTTTGGCTAGGATTTACAAGCAATTGCATTGGGCTCACAAGTGTTGGTATTTTTTGTTGCCTTGTCACTTGCTGACCTCTGATCCCCTCACTGATATCCTCCACCGCTACTGAAGTGAGGCCAAGAAGCTTGGGTAGTCTTTTGGGGGTTACCATCTTCAAAGGGTAAACTGCAAAAAATTGAAAAAACTGGCCTTATGCTTTTTGTTGCTTTAAATGAATAAGGAGTAAGCATTTGGGGGGTTTTCCTCCTGCATGTTTTTAACCTTAGAATAATCAGGAATGTCAAGTCTTGTCTGCCCTGGCAGACCTGCTGAATGTCTCTGAAAATGTGTATTGTTAGCTCTGTGCAGTGTTGTTGTAGCCATGTTGACTCCAGGATATGAGAGAGAAAAGGTAGGTGAGGTAATAGCTTTTATTGGACCAACTTCTACTGCTGAGAGACGCAAGCTTTTGAGCTACAGCAAAGTGTTTCAAGGTTAAAACTATCCTAGCTGGCTGAGGGTGTCTACACTACGAAGTCTCTGCCAGCATAGCAGTTTTGGTGTAGGCCCTCGTGTAGATGTAGTCTACACCAGCAGGAGTTTTTCTGTTGGTGTAGGAACACTACGTTCCCACACAATGTTAACTATCTCGACAGAAGCACTCTGCCATCAACATGTCTGTGTCTAAGCTGAGGGTTTTGGCAGCATAGCTATGTTAGATAGAAGGTGGATTTTCACATCCCTGATTGATTTAGTTCTGCTGACATAACTTAAGTGTAAACCAAGCTTAAGTCAGATTTCTAATAAGAAGAAAGGAAAAGAGAGGCAGAAGGAATGAGAGGGAGGGAGGAAATTGACAGGGTGAGTGGTGTAAGCAGCAGGGCTGGCTCCAGGCACCAGCTGCCCAAGCACGTACTTGGGGTGGCACCTTATAAGGGGCAGCCAATCTTGGTTCGGCGGGGCAGCACTCAGGTTTTTGGTTGTTGGTTCGGCGGGGGGCGTTCGGGGGGTGGGTTATTTTTGGTTCAGCGGGGCGGCGCTGGGGTTTTTTTGTTGTTGTTTTTGGTTCGGCGGGGCAGCTCTCGGGGGGGGGGGGGGAGGGCGATTGGTTTTCTTTTTGGTTCGGCCTGGCGGCACGACGGCGCCTGGGGGGAGGAGCATTTTTGGTTCGGTGGGGCGGCGCTGGAGTTGTTTTTGTTGTTGTAGTTTTTGGTTCGGCGGGGCAGCACTCTGGGGGGGTACTTTCTTTTTGGTTCGGCAGGGTGGCTTTTTTTTTTTGCTTGGGGCAGCAAAAAAGTTAGAGCCAGCCCTGGTGAGCAGGAGCCATGTGTTTGCTGCTCGTGACACAGGAGTGGAAATGGTGGCACTGCCTGCTTTCCTTGCCTCATCTCGTTCAGTCACAGCTTCTTTCAGGATTAGGAAAAGGCCCAGTTATGTGATGACAAATCAGTCAACCCTCCAGTTGCTTGTGACAGCTGTTATGTGCTTCCTGCTGCCCTACACTCGAACTATATTGTCAAATGCTCTTCAGAAAAGCAGTAGTCCAAAGGGAGGGCAGCCTTGTCCCATCAAAAATGGCCAGTAAAAACAAGTTTTCACTGATCCATGTATTGTCATCTGTTATTTTAAAATGGTGCTGGTACCATAACACTTCTGTCCTCTCAACAGAAGCCAGGCAGTCCTTAATCACCTGTCCTTTTAGGCCTTGGCTACAGACAAACTTGCTTCAATTGCATCCCTGTGTGGCCACCAGGGCCAGCTCTACAGTTTTTGCCGCCCCAAGCAGCGCGCTGAATTGCCGCTGGATGGCAGGGGCAGTCCGTGTGCCCTTAGGGCGGTAGGCGCGTTTCCGCGGCGGCGGCAATTCAGCAGCAGCTTCTATGTTTAGCTGAAGCCACCGTGGACAGCTAAACATAGAAGCTGCCGCCGAATTGCCGCCATCACGGAAACGCGCCTGCCGCCCTAACGGCGCACAGACTGCCCCCGCTGTCTGCAGCGGCAATTCGGCGCGCTGCTTGGGGGCGGCAAAAACACAGAGACTGCCGCCCCTTGCAGATTGCCGCCCCAAGCACCAGCTTGCAATGCTGGTGCCTGGAGCCAGCCCTGGTGGCCACTCTTATTTCAGTTTAGCATAAAACCTGTTCCTAATTGACTTAAGCTAAATTTAAATCCGTGTCCACCTACAGCAGGGGTAGGCAACCTATGGCACGCGTGCCGAAGGCGGCACGCAAGCTTATTTTCAGTGGCACTCACACTGCCTGGGTCCTGGCCACTGGTCCGGGGGGCTCTGCATTTTAATTTAATTTTAAATGAAGGCTCTTAAACATTTTAAAGACCTTATTTACTTTACATACAACAATAGTTTAGTTATATATTATAGACTTATAGAAAAACACCTTCTAAAAACATTAAAATGTATTACTGGCACACGAAACCTTAAATTAGAGTGAATAAATGAAGACTCGGCACACCGCTTCTGAAAGGTTGCCGACCCTGACCTACAGGTTTGCACCAGTTCAACTAAATTGATTTAAATTGACACCTTTTGTTATACTCCATGTGTAGACAAGGCCTTAGTCCTGACAGCCCTAGCTCTCACCATCTCTTTGTCTCTGTTCTCTGCTTTCTTTTAACAATAATTTTATATAACATCCTTATCGGTTGTGGCCTTTTTGCCATCTTTCCCCTTTTGGGATGTTTGTGACTGCAGCCCAGGATAGAGTTCAACACCAACGTCCTCAAGGCTTGGGGAGGTGGGTGCAACAGAAGGGAAAAGCTAAATTTAATTCTGCCTCTCATGCAGCCCTCCTGAAGTCAACTGGGGTTAGGGTCAACTAGAAATTGGCTCCAGCACCCAGAAGGGAAACAATTGGCCTTTCTAACTTCCTAGCCAAGCTGAAATTTTTCAGAGGAAACCTCTGAGCTCTGCTGAGATGCAGGTAGAGTTCTCTCCTAAGAAGCTCGCAGGAGACAGCATTCTTGTCAGTATTATGAATTCAGAACCCTAGACTGTCTTGCTGTGTGCTCCCATTTCAGGTCAATGTAATGGATTGCATAGATGAAGTGACACCACTTTATTAACACTGTGTGCTATTGCCCTCCTTTGTAAAGCGCTTTGAGATCTACTTATGAAAAGCACTATATAAGACCTATGTGGGGATATTGTCATCATGATTAACTTCTCCTTCACTCATTGATACAACCCACGTTTTCAGTCAAGCTACGTGACCTCTTATATTGTTTTCCTTTAACTACTGTCAGAAAGGTAGGCTGTGAGAAAACATCTGGGAAGGCAGTGTGTAATCAGTGCTTAATGTTCTGTGTTCAATCTGTACCTGATAGATCCTACTATGCTGACAGATATGATGAAAGGGAATGTAACCAATGTTCTACCCATGATCCTCATTGGCGGTTGGATCAACATGACGTTCTCGGGATTTGTAACAAGTAAGTGTCATGGAGCAATATGCAATGGTTGCCTGTAGGCATTAGGCCCCATCAGAGCCTTGCTACCTCTGCCTAAGCATGGGCTGAGCTAGTGGAGTGAAATGTGTGTGATCCTGGCTCTAAAGAGGCACAGCAAATTTCTCCCCTCTTGACCAAATAGAAAGGGAATGCAGAATCTCCACACAACAGAATCTCCACATCAACAACAACAACTACACATATAAAATGATGCTAAATTAGCTGTTACCACTCAAGAAAGAAATCTTGAAGTCATCCTGGATAGTTCTCTGAAAATATCCACCCAATGTGCAGCAGCAGTCAAAAAAGCTAAGAGAATGTTGGGAATCATTAAGAAAAGGATAGATAAGACAGAAAATGTATTGCCTCTATAAAAATCCCTGGTATGCCCACATCTTGAATACTGTGTGCAGATGCGGTCGCCCCATCTCAAAAAAGATATATTGGACTTGGAAAAGGTACAGGAAAGGGCATCAAAAATTATTAGGGGCATGGAACAGCTTCCATGTGAGGAGAGAATAAGAAGACTGGGACTTTTCAGCTTGGAAAAGAGATGACTAAGGGGCGGGAAATATGATAGACATCTACGAATTGACTGATGTGGAGAAAGTAAGGAAGTGTTATTTACTCCTTCTCATAAACACAAGAACTAGGAGTCACCAAATGAAATTAATAGGCAGCAGCTTTAAAACAAACAAAAAGGAAATTTTCTTCATACAACTCTCAGTCAACCTGTGGAAATCTTTGCCAGAGGATGTTGTGAGGGCCAAGACTATAACAGGATTCAAAAAAGAACTAGATAAATTCATGGAGGATAGGTCCATCAATGGGTATTGGCCAGGATAGGCAGGGATGGTGTCCCTAGCCTCTATTTTGCCAGAAGCTGGGAATGGGCAACAGGAGATGGATCACTTGATGATTACCTGCTCTGTTCATTCCCTCTGAAGCACCTGGCATTGGCCATTGTCAGAAGACAGGATACTGGGCTAGGTGGACCTTTGGTCTGACCCAGTATGGCCATTCTCATGTTATCTCCTTCCAACTGTGAAACCCCTCCAGAGCCCTCTTCTAAGGGCTAAGTGTCTCGTCCCCAAATACAGATGACATAAAGCAGAGTAGTCAGAGCTGAAAAGCATGTCTTCATTTACAAATTGGAGAGAGGCATAAAGAAGTGTTTGTGCAATGTGCTGAGGTACTTTTGCCATGCTTGTTTTATAATGTTGCATCACCTCTGTCTTACTGGCAGGGTGGATAAATAAAAATCTCATTGTGTTTTTTTAAAATAAGATTTTTTTATTTGAATAAGTTTTTTCCCTCAAAAAAAAAATGCATCTAAAGATAGTTTTAATTAAGATACATTATAGCTGAAAGATATCATGGAATAGGGATTATAAAGTCTAATTCTATAGTATGAGACAATATATTCATGTAATATTTAAGAAAAGTTTTGTAAATGAGTTCCAATAGTTCATGGATTAGGGACCCAATCTTATGGAGTTCCAGGGTTTTCTGTATAGATTATTTATGTTAATCTTTCTATCTACCCAGAGGGAATCGGTATCTTCTAGATTGAGCACTATCAGAGATGCTTAGTTTTGCAGTTCTCAAACTGTGCATTTGCATCTCCAGAGATAATGCTTGTTAACAGCAAAAAATTTTTAAATATATAGAGGTGAGAATTAAGACCTCAACCCTATTGTCCCTCTGCAAATTTGTGTACACAGAGTCAATCCCTTACCTCTCTCTAAAAGTGCAATGTTTCAAAAAGTTCAATTAATAGAAGATTGTTGGGGGCGGAATGGATCTGGACAAGGAGAAGAAGTCTGGAGAGGGGAGGGACAGGCAGTAGAAACAAAAGTGAAACTGTTTGAGCAGCATATTCCAGAAGTCTTGAGGTCTTTCTGGTTGTAGCCTTCATTGATTTGAGATCTACCACACCATTCTCTCACTAGAAGGGAAAACCTATAATGGCAGTAGGCCGTGAAAGAGACCCAGTTTGGGAATATTTTAATGAAGTTCCTCTACAGTGAGCAAGACAGGCATGCGTGCAAAATGCAAACAGTGCAACAAAGAAATGCAGGGCCTGCTTGCCCGAATGAAACATCATGAGAAGTATTCCTTCTCAGGAGGAAGCTGCGTTAAAGATTAAAGGAACATGTCTGAACATGCAGGATCTTCAGGTTGGTAAACTTTATTTCTTAGTTCTTTAAGGACTGCCTGTCTTCCTTCTGGACTATTCTTGAATTCTCATGTTTGAGCAAAAAAAATATATAGTTGTTACTCTATGATACTATCATTTAGATGCAGTTGTGATAAAAAAATAAATAGCTGAAATAGGCAGATCTTCCTTTTACAATTTCACCTTTAAAGTAGTACTGAATGTCAGTGAATGCAATGAGTAATACTAAATGAGCAGCACGATGATGATAATTAAATAACTGCATTGACTTATTTTGTTTAGGAGAATCCATCCTCAACATACAGGATACTGAAGACTATCCACCTTCAAGATCACCATCATTTTCTATAGTTTCAGAGTTATTTGCCAATGATAGTGTTTCAGTCACATCATATATGTCACAATATAGCACCTGTAGCAAAACGGAAAAAAAATCTCCATCGTCCAGAAAGAACCATAGATAAGTTTGTGATTAAAAACCAGCAGATTACCAAAAAAAAAAAAAAAAAAAAAAAGTTAATTGATGAAAAATTGCCTGGTTTGTTTATGCAACAAACTCTCCTTTCCATATAATTGAGAACCCAAACTTCATTAACATGGTTTAGGTATTAAGACCAGGATACAGTCCACCCAACAAAGCAGATGTTGCAGGCAAATTGCTGGATAAAGTGTGTGAAAGAGAAATTGAGCAGTGTGCAAAAGGTCTAGAATGTAAGATTGTTAACCTGAGTCTTGATGGGTGGAGCAATGTCCAGAATGATCCTGTTGTATGTGCTTGTGTGACAACAGAAAAACAGAATGTCTTCCTTACAGAAACAGTTGATACAATCAGGAAATGCATACACCGCGGAATACTTACAAGAAGTAGCAGTAAAAGCTGTAACAAACGGTGGGGGAAAAAAATTTCAAATGTCTAGTACGCAGCTTGGTCACAGACAATGCTGCAAATGTATTCAAGATGAGAAGAAATTTAGAAGAGCATGAAGAGAGTCCCAAGCTAATAACATATGGTTGCAGTGCTTATTTGATGCACCTCCTAGCCAAAGACTTCAGTGTTCCAGAAATAAAGGCTAATGTTGTTGAAATTCAAAATTCCTTCAGTAACAACCATTTTGCATCAGCTGCTCTGAAAAAAGTGGGAGGAACAAGCCAACTGTCCCACAAGACGTGTGATGGAACTCAGTAGCAGACTGTTTTGAGCACTATATCAAGAACTGGCCTAATCTGATGACAGTTTGTGAACAAAATAGTGAAAAAATAGATGGCACTGTCACAGCTAAAGTTCTCAACATTGGTCTTAAGAGAAACGTTGAACACATGCTGAGTACCCTGAAGCCTATTTCAGTAGCCTTGAACAAAATGCAGGGAAATAGCTATTTTATTGCTGATGCTGTTGAAATTTGGAATGATCTGAATGAGATACTAAAAAGAGAAATATGCAATGACAGTTAAATTACAAGCATTTAAAAAAAACAAATGGGACAAGCACTATCTCCAGCTCATTTTCTTGCAAATATTCTCAATACTCGGTACCAGAGTCAAACCTTAACTGCTGAAGAAGAGGAGTTGGCTATGACATGGACATCCAGCAATCGTCCCTCCTTAATGCTAATTATAATAAGCTTCAGAGCTAAGGGAGAACCATTCAAGAAATATATGTTTGATGATGATGTTTTAAAGAAAGTCACACCAGTGAACTGGTGGAAGTCACTCAAACACCTGGATTCAGAGACTGTTGAAGTGATAATCTCACTTTTAACAGCAGTAGCGTCTTCTGCTGGTGTAGAAAGAATATTTTCTTCCCTTTGGATTAATTCATTCCAGTTTGGGACCTGAAAAAGCAGGAAAGTTTGCTTTTCTTTTCCAGATTATTAACAAACAGAAAAATGAAGGTGAACATGACTGAGTTAGCTGCAGAAGCCAATATTTTTAAGTTTCTCATGTTGACCTGGCTGACAAAGTCGATGTAATTTTAGGATTTTTATTAAATATTTCATTTAACAAAATGAAACCTGATTTTTAAAAAACTTGAATGTTTTGTTAAAATATTATGTGTTTGCTGTTGAAGAAAAAAATCCAGAATACATAACGTTGTTGTTTTAGTTAGATAAAAAAATTTAAAGGTCTGTCTTGTGATGTTCTCCTCCTAATACAGCATGGCAAGAAAATCCTCCAAATATTAATGATTAACTTGTTGAATTGGAGATAGTTCACCTCTGTAAAGGTGCACAACTCACCCCTGCAGCGCCTCCTGCTGGTCGTCTCAGGGAATTAGCTCTTTTCCAGCCTCGGAGCACCCTCTGTAGGGCTGGTGTCCTGCTTGTAGCTGGCCCCGTGTCCCTCCTGGACCCCAGTGCCCCTTTACCCTGGGACTGCCCCTTAGCAATACCCCTACCAGTCTCTGAGTCTTCCCACTCTGGGGAACCCCCACCCTCTATCCCCACCTTGCCTCAGTCGTGGGCTACTGCCAGTCATCATCTAGCCCCCGCTCACTGGGACAGGCTGCAGTATAAAAGCCACTCGTCATAGGCAAGGGGATTTGGACCAGCTGCCTTCCTCTACCACCCAGTACCTCTGTGGGCCTAGGACCAGGCCCTGCAGCCTGGGGAGTTGCCAGCCTGGAGCTCCCCTGGCCTTTCCCCAGCCCTGCTTCACTCCCAGTACCCTTTCTGCAGGCAGCCAGGCCCTGCTCTCTCCCAGCCTGGAGAGAGACTTCTCATGAGCCTCTGGCTCACAGCCTTTTTATACAGGCCAGCTGTGGCCTGATTGGGGTGTGGCCCAGCTGCAGCCGCTTCCCCAATCAGCCCAGTTTAGCAGTTCTCAGCCACAACCTTCTCCCAGGGCTGACTTTAACCCTTTTTCCACTGGAGTGGGGAAGCCTCCCCACTACAACTTCCCAGTGACTTCATAAATATCTGCTTCAATTACCTTTGGTAAATGAAATAACTAAACAATCATTCATTTTCTGATATAGCTGTAAAACTATAGTGTATAGTGTGTACCTTCTAAAAATGAAACCTACATCTATCTCTGAGTTGTGAAGAATATGTATTAAGGTTATAACAACCGACAAGAATGCACTTTTATGTAGAAATCCATGATTAAATTGAGTCTTCCTGACTAGTGATTTAAATCAATTTGATTTAAATCAGTTTGATTTAAATCAAATCCACCCTGCCTACTGGCACAATTGTGATTAAGCAGACATCCACTAACATCTAGCAGGGAATGGGAGATACTAAGTAGTTATGGCAGAGTTGCACTCCATTTGATGCAATGGCTCGTTCACTGAGTGACAGTGGAGTGAGAAACACTTTTTAAAAATAGCAAAATATGACTGCGAAATATAGACATTGGTAGGTGCAGTTGAGAGCAGGCGTAGCACCAGAAACTGCTTGAAATTTTTTTTATTGCCTAGATTTGAAGTTGGCAGAGTATGTTTCCTTCCAGACATGTACGGGAGTCAAGTCACACTAAGTAACTAGTGCAGTGGGTTCCAAACATATATACTTTCCTTCAGTTCAGGGTTCGTTTTACTCCTGCCATTTGTGAGATGACTCTTGTCCATCATGGATGTGTTAATAGCAGTGATGATTTGGTTTATTTTCAAAAACCCTTTAAAATTTGACTTTTACTGGGAGTTTAAAAAAAAAAGTGAGTTTTGTGTACATCTTCTTTGTATGTATTAACGTTTTTCAGCTGAACAGCTGGTTGTGGAACAGCTCTGCAGTTGCTTACCATTGTTTGTGAGATGATCTCGTTTACCTTCCTTACAGCAAAGGTACCATTTCCCCTGACGCTGCGCTTTAAACCAATGTTGCAGCAGGGAATTGAGCTGCTCACTTTGGATGCATCCTGGTAAGAGCTTTGTTTTTTAATCAATACATCACAGGCTGGGGATGGTGGAACTTTTTTATGAAAAGCTTAGAATGAATGTGTGCCTCTGCCTGTACAAGCATGCCTGAAGTGAAATCAGAAAATAGGCATCCTGCATTCAGGCACTCATTGAGCTGAAATCTAACCTTTTTGTTTTGGTTTGTCAGGGTGAGTTCTGCTTCATGGTACTTCCTGAATGTGTTTGGGCTTAGAAGCATTTACACGCTCATCCTGGGTCAAGATAATGGTAAGACCCTATTGTTTCTATTTAATTAACTGCTTTCTGCTTGTGTTGGGGAGTTCATCTGAGTGAATACTAGATTCCCAGCAGGACCAGGAAAGTCATGAGTTGTCCTGTCAGACCCTTATGTTACTCAGTCCTACCATTGTCCTCGCTGCATGCATGACACTATGGCTGGCCTTGGAAGTCTATTCCATTGCCCATTCACTGACTGTTAATAACCTTCCATAGTTCCAGGCTTCAGAGGAGTAGCTGTATTAGTCTGTATCAGTAAAAACAACAAGGAATCCTTGTGGCACCTTATAGACTAAAAAATTTATTGGGGCATAAGCTTTCTTGGGATATAACCCACTTCATCAGATGCATGGAGTGGAAAATACAGTAGGCAGGTATAAATATACAGCACATGAAAAGATGTGAGTTGCCTTACCAAGTGGGGGGTCAGTGCTAACAAGGCCAATTCAATTAGGGTGGATGTAGCCCATTCCCTTCATTAGCCTCAAACAGGTGGGGAGAAATTGCTCTAAATCTGCTTGGATTTTTAGCTTTAAAGAAAAGTGCAAAGACTTAACTAGTCTTCGGTACTAGATGCAGAGCAGAGGGACACCTGGTTGCTGTCAAAAGTTTCTTGGCTGGGAAACTAGGAGTTCACATCTTGCTTCTCCCTGCACACCTCATATTAAAAGTTCTTTCGGCCCCTGCTTACAGGAGAGAGAAACACAGGAGTTGCAGCCCCTGCCCACTTCAGTAAGACACAGCCGTCTCAGAGAAAGGGCTGGAAGCAGCTATTGGGTTTGAAACTCATGACAAAACACCAGGCAATAACCCCAAAACTCCTGGAGTTTTCCCCAACAACTTTTAAAGTTCACTCTTGTGCCTCCAAGTCAGAATCTCTGATCCACTGGAAGGGTAGGAACAGCAGAAAATAAACTGAAGTTTACATCAGAGCATCAGGGGCTGCTGTACTGACTGCAATAATGTCTGCAAATGTCAGGATGGTGGGTGCTACTAACGAAGAATATGCAGCCAAGGTCCTAAGAGTTCATTGTTTCAGGCCTCAGTCTGGGACAAAGGGGGAGGGGGGTAAATTGGCTCAGCCTGGCCTTCTGTAGTCATCAGTCTGAGTCTCCATGGCTCTGCCCTTTTAGGGATTGTCATGTCCATCTTTATGATGGTTCTGAGAAAAGACTCTTCCGCATTCCCTATTTAAAAATCATTGACTTGTGTTGAGAAACCCTGATGTGAAATCCCCACCAAGGACTATGAACAAGCATTACAAGCTGACTCAGGCAGCATGGTTTAGTGGCCGCAGCATGGCTTAGTGGCCATAGGTTGGATCATTTGTTGCTGTGTTCAGTTTTCCTCCATTGCATTAGAAGTTACATCCCTAGGAGGGATTAGATAGCTAGAGAGAACCCCCCACAAAACTCAGTTTTTCTTCTCTGAAGATCCCCTGTTAAAATAAACAGAACTAAACTGCCTTTCCAGTCATCCCTTTCACAAAAGAGATCAATTTTTGAGATCCCCAGAGCTCTGTCATCAGCAGGTCCCAAGAGTCACCAGAGGACTGTTCTTCCAGTACAGACCTCTACCTTTCTGGCTGGTAACTGCCCCCAAACCCTTCACAAAGAAGATGGTGGATGCTGCAGCTCTAAGGGAGAAAAGCTAGTGGTGTTCTGCCATATCTGGGTGAGTGGAGCTGGCCTTCCTCAGTCTGTACAGTAGACTCTACTTTAATCAACATATGCAAATCTTTTTTCCAGAACCTGAGTCTAATAATAGATGAGACGAGCTGTTCCATCCCAACTCAACAGCAGACTCTCACCTGGTAGTCCTTCAGCACAAGGAGAGCTCTTGCTTAACTCTCCACGGACAGAATTCTAAAATTAGATCAGTGGGTTCTTCTAGTATAAGACCAGGAGTTTCCAGCCAAGGATCTTCCAAGTCTGCCAGTTCTAGTGCCATATTTGCAACTGCACGCTGAATCCATTAGCTATTTGCCCAGAAGTCAGAAATTCATTTCTCTGAGCGGGACATGCTGTTTCCTCCACTACTAGTGCAAACTGCACAGTTGGCATCTTGAGCACAATGCTCAAAGGAATGATGCTCCAAGTAGTCATAAAATGCCACGCTCTCCAGCCCATCAGATTGATATCATGTAGCCTAGAAAATGTTTCCATTCATGTAACTGAGCTTCTAAAGGAAGTTTGATTACAGCCTCCTGGAATTAAGAGAAGTACAAATGGCCTTCAAGCTGCTGGTCAATGGTCACCCAAAAAAAAACAAACCACAGCTGGTACCCACATCACTTACCAAGGAGGTAGTAAGAGCAGAGTTCTTCCCAAAATGAAACTACTGCTATTCCACTGGCTCAAGCACAACCGGCTTTTTATTGAGTGACACAAACAGGGCCATGCAGCTGGATCTGGTTTATAAACTTCTACAACTGCAGGCTAGCAGAGATTCCCTACCTTGCATTTATCAAGGTTCACTTCACTTAAATCATTGCCGGTTTTTACACCAAGAAAAGTGATGCTTTAGTGGGAAAGCTGGGCAGAACCCACCACCAAAGGGGGTAATAGCATTCTCCCCACAGCTTTTCTGGACATTGCAGGCTCAGTAGGAGCATCCTCTGGGCAGAAGGTTACTGAAACCTTTCACTACGGGCAGTTCACCTGTTCAAGCTGAGTTTTGTTTTTCCTTCATGGTTTCTGGCCATTAGCCATTTTAGCATAAGTTTCCATAGAATGTTTTCAGTTTGGAGATCTGTGTAGCTTTGCCTTTTGCCTAGTTAAATAGTCAGTGGGAATGCTAAAAAGATCCTACACTGGTGGAGAGTCTGAGGTTGGGTGTTTTGTATCTGTGGAAGCCATTAAGTTGGAGAAGGCAGGGTCTGTCAGCAAGGCGACAAAATGTAAACTTGCACATGGAGGAAAGTTACCCACAAACCTGCACTGGTGCTCAGCATGGCTCAGGGAGGAATTAACAGATGAAAAATGTTCCTTTCCACGCCGCCTCATGAGCATACATTACTTTCATCCTGCAGGGTCAGCATAGCATGATCATGGTGGGTAGGTGCCTGCAACGCTCTAGCTTACAGTTCAGATCCGGAACTTCTTCTCTGGTGGTACAGTGCTTTCAAGAGCTCTCTGTCCGTGTGGAGTAAGTAAATATCCATTCTTTTTTCTCTCTGTTGCAGCTGCAGACCAATCTAGGGTAATGCAGGAACAGATGACAGGAGCAGCAATGGCCATGCCCGCAGATACTAACAAAGCCTTTAAGGTACAGTATTGCTTAAATTTCCAACTTCACTTTTGTGTGCTGTAGTCTTACAAACCTGTGTACTGCATGCAGCCCCTCTTCCCTTACTCACTGCCTGGAAAACACAGGTCCTCTGAAGGAGTGAGGAAAGAGGATGAATGGAGATCTGTGAAGGTAATATTCTGCTAACTCCTGTTATAGATAAGTAGCCTAGCTATCTCATGAAATAGCCTCCACATTTTCCCTGTTCTTGGAGATTAACAGAGCAGAAGAATCCACCTCAGGAGGAAATGTTCCTCTTCATTAGCACCCCAAGCTATGGAACAGCACTTTCAAAGTGGCCCATTATGCCTTGGCATTGAGAGAGTAGTTCTTCATAATGATAGCCAAACACTTTTTCCACAAATCTGAGCTGGCATATGACTAACACAGAAAGCAGAAGCTTCCATAGTGTTAGTGGAATGGGCTTTCTGGTCATCTGAAGTAAACCTAGTTATTTACAGGCCTGTCTGAATACAAGAAAGGATCCATTTGGATAAGCTCTTCATTTATTTTCCTCTTTGGACTTTCCTCCAAGTGCAGCAAATAACCTGGATGACTTCACAAAAGAGGTGGTTGGGTCATTGTGAAGCTGAACACAAGGCCAACTCATGGAGCAGGTCTGTGATGGAGCTTGGGGGGGAAAAAAATCAGCAGAGGGGTCTAGCTCAGATGAAAATCTGTTCCCCTTTTGGCAAAATTTTTGGATGAGGTAAAAGCACAACCTCATATTTATGAAAAGCCACCAAAGTGGTCAGGGGAATGAGTTATCAAGGGTTGGAGTATCCTCACCTGCCTGGCACAGGAGAGCACAATCAGGAATGTAGCTCAAGGACAGAAAGCATAAAGAGCACTTAGAAGTTCTGAGTTTAATGATGCTCAAATTTAAATCCAACAAAGCTAGTGAAGCCAGCACTGGAGAGTTAAAGTGCCCGAGACTCTTCCTGAATTGAAAAACTTACCTGCTGATGAGCAAAGATAAAAGTCAGAAACAACAGCCAGGTGAACTTTCAGGGAAGATCAGGGTTAGCCGGACTCCTAGATGGATCATTCCAAGCTCTCTCTCTAAAAGTCTTATAGGATTTCATCAGCACCTGACAGCATCATCTGGAAACCCAGAGAGCTGGGAGTCCTGTGATGCCGATGGTTAAAGGTAGGGAAGCTGTGTCCATGTGTGAGGCTTATCTGTCACTCAAGAAGAAAAGATTAGGCCTGACTGACAGGAACAGAAAATTCTGAAGCCTGAGCATTAGATTAATAGAACTTGAGCCTAAGTGAATCATAGAATCATATGATCCCAGCCAGAGCTTCGTCAAGCCTGACCTTAAAAACCTGTAAGGAAGGAGATTCCACCACCTCCCTAGGTAACCCATTCCAGTGCTTCATCACCCTACTAGTGAAAAAGTTTTTCCTTATATCCAACCTAAACCTCCCCCACTGCAACTTGAGACCATTACTCCTTGTTCTGTCATCTGGTACTACTGAGAACAGTCTAGATCCATCCTCTTTGGAACCCCCTTTCAGGTAGTTGAAAGCAGCTATCAAATCCCCCCTTATTCTTCTTTTCTGCAGACTAAACAATCCCAGTTCCCTCAGCCTCTCCTCATAAATCATGTGCTCCAGCCCCCTAATCATTTTTGTTGCCCTCCGCTTGACTCTTTCCAATTTTTCCACATCCTTCTTGTAGTGTGAGGCCCAAAACTGGACACAGTACTCCAGATAAGGCCTCACAAATGGCGAATAGAGGGGAATGATCACGTCCCTCAATCTGTCGGCAATGCCCCTACTTATACAGCCCAAAATGCCATTATCGTTCTTGGCAACAAGGGCACACTGTTGACGCATATCCAGCTTCTCATCCGCTGTAACCCCTAGATCCTTTTCTGCAGAACTGTTGCCTAGCCACTCGGTCCCTAGTCTGTATCAGTGCATGGGATTCTTCCATCCTAAGTGCAGGACTCTGCACTTGTCCTTGTTGAACCTCATCAGATTTCTTTTGGCCCAATCCTCTAATTTGTCTAGGTCCCTCTGTATCCTATCCCTACCCTCCAGCGTATCTGCCATTCCTCTCAGTTTAGTGTTATCTGCAAACTTGCTGAGGGTGCAGTCCACGCCATCCTCCAGATCATTAATGAGGTATTTGTGTCATGTGTGCTTCATCTTGCCTTGTGAAAGACCAAGGCAGAGAAGGAAAGCATAAATACTGGAAGCCTGAACCCAGGGAATCAGAAAGGTCCCTGGAAAAGCTACTCAATCTCTGCCTGCTTGATGACACAATTACTGGTACTTGGGGCATTGGCCTACAATGTCAAGAACTATCTTGTCTGCCTGCACCTGACAGAACTATGACTGCCACGATTCTCCCAAGCAGTCTCTGTACCCACTCGCACACCAGGACACTCCTATGATTTCCCTTTCTGATTAATGGAAATGTAATGGGTATAGTAGCTGCCTCCTCCCCGCCCCCCACCACCACCACTTCCCACAAACCATGGTCAGAGCATTCTCATGGTGCTGTGTATGAAGGGAGTCAGGCTGATGGTCTGCCCCTGAAAATGCTTTGATTCAGTGAGTTTCCTGAGCTCCTTGGTGAAAGACACCATTCAGCCACAGGCCCAACCTGTGGAGGGACCAGCCAAACCACAACCAATGTCTAGCCACTGCTTATTGATGAGCGATCCCCAGAACACCCCTGCTCCACACTGCGTGGTAATCTCATACTTCATAGACAACTTGTCTCAAATTGAGCATAATCTAGGAGTCAGAACAAGAAACTCAAAGCTTATTCCCAGACCAGCTATGGGTGACATTGTGACAGATTTTTGTTACCAATCTGCCTGAGGCAGGTGATTAGGCTGAGGCCACAGGATTGTTTGGGGAGGAGATGACGAAACACACCAAGAGTCTAAGTTTTAAAGCTTTATTAGTAAAATAATACCAGAGAGTGCTGGGGTGTTCCCCACGTCACTTAGAGGAGGGAAGAAAGCGTTAGTGCCCCAAGCCCTAACCCACTTTCATACTTTCACACTCATGACCCGAGGCTGGCCAAGCCTAGGTGTAATGTAAGAAGAGGGGGAGGGGTGGACGGGAGTTCTTGTTCTTGGCCCAGGTTATCTGGGGTCTGCTGTGATCTCCAAATTGCTCCAGCTCTCAGGAGGGTTTTTAAGTCCAGGGTTTTTTTTGAGGGGGGTGTTTTGTTCCACGACTTTTGGTTTTGGTGCTTTTTGTACCAGTCTAAACTGACTTTCTGTGGTCTCCTTAATTTTTCCAAAACATACCAGCTTCAGGGATGCGCAGCTCTGCTTCCCACCCCCCTTGTTGTTTTGCCTGTGTTTTTTATTTTTGCAGCCCTGGTTTAGTGTACTTTTTTTTTTTATGGCTGCTTGTGGCTGAATGGGAGATAAACGCAGCTACAGACTTCTTGTCTAGTGCCATGACCTTGAACTAGGGCCAGCATAGCATCTTATTGTTGGACTGAGCTAGATAGCTACAGTGTTTAGTTAACCCGTTCTCTGCTTTCTTCCTCCTTCCCCCTCTTGGCCTCTTGTACTCTGCAAAGGAATCTTCCATTCCACACTCACACTTTTGACCCTCCCCAAAATGCCCTGTGATGCTTGCAACAGTATTAGCAATATACAATGCTGATCTGCCTCCCCCAGGGGGATGCCTTGAGGGAGGGGGCCATTGGGGTGTGACAACATAAGGAGTTTGTAATTGGTAGGGTGACTCAGCAGAAAAAGGACAGTGACCATCCGCAAGGATTTTTCTCAGCTGGAAAAATCTTTTCCCATTTAAATCAAGGCATGTTAGCATTAGCAAAACAAACATAAGCTTCACCAGCCTGGGGTTCATCTATTCCCCTGAACCTAGAGCTCTTCCTTTCCACATCCATTGTTCTTGGCCTCAGCACCTGTTCAAGGAAAGAGGGGAAGTCAGTTTAATCCCCTGCTTACTGAGGTGAGCATCCTCTGTCACAGTCCTTGAGACTCTATGCCACAGGCAGGAAGGAAATCAAGAGATCCTTCTCAGCTTTGATAGAAGCCACCAAATCCTGCCTGGCTATCTCAGCCTAGACTGTCTTTGCCCAACCTCAGACCCAGGTGCCTCTTGCTGCTAGGAGCTCTCACCTTAATTCAACAGGGAAACTCAGTGGCCTCATTGGTTCCAAAGATGCAGAATGAAGCAGTGATGCCATCCTCCTCATCAGAATTTTGACCATTCATCAGCACATTCTCATACAAGAGAGACCCTTTCCTCTTAAGATTGATGAAAGCGAGAGCACTCTTGGGAACACTGCTCAGCGATCATCAGTGTCTTCCTCAGAGAAGACAAATTACCATGTCCATGAAGTATGCTGGACTCCAGCCACTTCTTAACAACAATGCTGGGCAACTTCTTACCTACATCAATAAGAACATAAGAGTGGCCACACTGGGTCAGACCAAAGGGCCATCTAGCCCAGTATCCTGCCTTCCAACAGTGGCCAATGCCAGGTGCCCCAAAGGGAATGAACAGAACAGGTAATCTTTAAGTGATCCATCTCCTGTCACCAATTCCCAGCTTCTGGCAAACAGAGGCTAGGGACACCATCCCTGCCTATCCTGGCTAACAGCCATTGATGGACCTATCCTCCAATGACTTTTTAGAATCTAGAACATGCCTGTTTTTATAAAAGGCAAATAAGACTTCTGGCATGTTTGTTTCTTCCCTGTGATATTTTAATTCATCCTAAGTTTATTTTTCTGAGAACAGAGAAGTTTCATTACCATACAGACCTGTGTATAAGCTCAGTCACAAACCAACCAACCACGTTAGTTTGTCTTTAAAAATAGAATTCTCATGTGTTTGCTTAGTATGGTTACAGTGTAACTGATTACACTGCTAATGACTCAGGAAGTAACAGGGACTTCTGCCCCAATGTCAGTGAGGTGAAAATGGTACCTGTATGGAAGGTTGGGCAGAAATTGTGCTAGGCTGATGCTCCAGCTGCAGCCCTGGAACTGTTCACCATAGCGGGTCTTCAGGAGACTCAGCCTTAGCAGCCTACTCCAATCTTACAGTGTGTATAAGCTCCACAGCCTCCTGGAACTAGCAGAGGTGATAGCCCCAATCCCTGTGGATGTCATCAATTCTGACATGAGGCCTGCAGCATTCTCAGAGGTACAGCTAATCTTAGCAATGTCTCCCAAGTGAATTACCCAATTGCCAAGAGGCACTGCTCCCCTGGGGACAAACAAATCCAGCCAATGTGGCATTTGTAGTCTCAGGTGTTTTAGAGGGAGAACAGCACTACAAAAAGTTAGAGGCCTTTTCAGAAAGAAGAAAAAACTCATTTTTCAAATTCAGCATCACTGAAATGCTTTAATTAAACCAACTTTTCAGATATGTTCTTCTATAAGAGTAGACTACTTGTGAGTAATTTCATGCAGAAAGTATTTGTTTTGAGGGAAGAGTGTGAAATTGGGCATAGTCCTGTTTATTTAAACAGGACATTGCACCATCCTTGAAGAGAATACGCACAGGAAGTGACAAGAGAACTGTTTAAATACTCAGGCCTCTCTTTCTTCCCCCCCTTCTATTTACTCTCCTTGTAGACGGAATGGGAAGCTTTAGAACTGACTGATCATCAGTGGGCATTAGAGAATGTGGAAGAAGAGCTCATGGCAAAAGATCTACACTTTGAAGGCATTTTTAAGGAAGAGTTACGGACATCTATCTTCTGAAAGCAGAGCTGAGTGAACATATGCTTTGCATTTTCATGCAAAAGGCATTTTTAAAAAAAAATCGGTTACTTACTAAAATACACTGTACTTTTTGATGCTCAGAATAAAAGAGACCATGTTCAGAACTGCAGTTATCTAACTTCCACTACTGAAAGACTCAAAAGAGTTATTGTTCCCATCTGTATTCAAGGTATATTTGATCAAAAGGGGGATCAGTATAGGTTTCCAGTTACTAGGAGAGGTTTTTATTTATCTTTTTTGATGAAGACATGCATCTTTCAGTAATGGCAGCTAAAACAAGAGGCTTATTGACAAACAGTAACTTATAGTCCTATCATAAATAAATTAAAAATAGGGTTTTGGAGATAAAGACCTCAAAACTTCACTAAAACAGCACATCAAACATCAAACAGATCAAGTAATGCACTAGTCACCTGTATTTTCTCCTTTAAAATGTCATCCAGATAGCTGGAAATCCAATTGCTCTTTGATGTTAAAACAGTCAAACAAAGTAGAAAATATAACCATATCAGAATAAGAAATGCAGACCTGAAGTATAAAAAACTATATCACTCATCTTTCAGAATTAGCCTCAGGATTCAGTTTCCTCAGGTTTTGATTTTTCCTCCTTGTGTTTATAGTCTTTTCCTGATTTATCAGGTTTTGTTTTCCTCTGAGAAAACCGTACAAAGAAACAAACCTTGAAATAACACTGAACAAATACCACACAAGCAACTGTTGTCAGAATTATTGTTCCTCTGAAAAACCAAGGTATAAGGTGCAGTTTGCATATGTACATGGTCTGACTTGCTATGTAATATATATTCCACTGGTTTTGACCTAAGATGATGTGTAACAGAGAGTACAAGAAGTACAGTCCACATTCCCCAAATTCACATTGTCCTTGGAAAAAGACAGTTACTCACCTTTGTAACTGTTGTTCTTCGAGATGTGTTGCTCATATCCATTCCAATTAAGTATGCGTGCACCGCTTGCACGTCTGTCGGAAAACTTTTATCCTAGCAACACCCGGTGGGTCGGCTGTGGAGCCCCCTAGAGTGGCGCCTTCATGGCGCTGGATATATACACCGGCCGACCCAGCGCCCCCTCAGTTCCTTCTTGCCAGCTTCTCTGACAGAGGGGAAGGAGGGCGGGTTTGGAATGG
The DNA here is from genome assembly GCF_020497125.1 of Mauremys mutica. NCBI lineage: Eukaryota > Metazoa > Chordata > Testudines > Geoemydidae > Mauremys > Mauremys mutica. Next base: position 54,003,194 of record NC_059078.1, on the reverse strand, counting down.
ATATGAGCAACACATCTCGAAGAACAACAGTTAAAGGTGAATAACTGTCTTTTCTTCTTCGAGTGCTTGCTCATATCGATTCCAGTTAGGTGACTCCCAAGCCTTACCTAGGTGGTGAGGTCAGAGTGAAGTACCATGGATTGTAGGATCGCCCTTGTCACGGAGTGTGGGGGAGTTAGGGCCCTGCACCCCCGGCTTCCTGCGATTCACCATGACTCTCAGCCAGCCTGTAAAGCAGAAGGTTTATTTAGACGACAGGAACACAGTCCAAAACAGGTTTTGCAGGCACAGACAACAGGATCCTCCCCAATTAGGTCCATCTTGGGGTCCCAGGAGCACCACAGCCCCCTTGGGGGCTCAGAGCCCTGTCTGTCCTTCCCTCCATTCCCCAGCCAGCTCCTGAAACTCTCTCCCCCAAGCATCTCCTCCCCCCCAGCCTTTGTTCAGCTTCCAGGCAGAGGTGTCACCTGGCCTCTGACCCCCTCCTGGGTTCTCATGTTACATGTTCAGGCATCTTCCCTCAAGGCCAGTCTCCCATTTCCCCCAATGCAGATCGTCCTCCCAGGCCAACACCCCCCACTCAGCATTCACAGACCACAGTAAGAACAGTCCCAGTTCGTCTCATCTCTTCCCCCTTTCGAGACTGAACTGAGCGGGGTCACTTCAGCCCATGACCTGGGGAAGTTCGAACCTACCCACATTCCCAGGGATGCCCCAACATCCCTCCCATTCCTTGGTGAGAATTACACCAGGCCCTTCCAGTTTCACGCCCCCCTTTAAGGTTGGGGGTGCTCGATGGCACTCGTAGTTCGCATGTGGGAAGGCTTATGCAGCCCGTGCTCTTTTCCCACCCCAATACCCCTGGGGTTCAAGCTGGGCTAGGGTCTTCTCCCAGCGTTCCAGTCTGGGGGGGGCTGTAATTTGGGCTCTCTTGGTTCAGAGCTCCCCCTTTTGACCTGGGCCCCCCTCTGGACAGGCTCCTCTATGATGGGCAAGGGTCCTACAGTCATTTTCCCCTTGTCCCGGGCCTTCCTTACCCTCTGGCAGGGGGTCACAGGATCGGCAGTACTGCCAGACATTAGTAAAAACCCCAGGCCAGTAAAAGTTCCGTAGCAGCATCTGCTGGGTACGCCAGGTTCCCTGGTGCCCTGAGAGGGGGATGTCATGGGCCCGGCACAGCAGCTGACGGCGACACTTCCGGGGTACCACCAGCTGCCTCCTAACTCCATTTTCCCTGGGGAAACCCATTCTCGGTACAGGAACCCCTTCTCCCACAGGAACCTTTTCTGGCAACCTCCCCCCATGGTCTGTACCACACCAAGGTTGGGCAGGTCCCTTATCTTCCGCAAGGAGGGATCTTTCTGCAACTCGGCCTGGAACTCAGCAGCTGGGACAGGGATGGAGACCTGCTCTCTCTCTCACCAGCTTGGTCTGAAGCCATAGCCTCCCTGAGCTGTGTCCCTGGGCGTTCCCTCCCCACCAGGTTAGGGTCCTGCGCCTCGGGCAAGGTACCCTCCCCGTTGTCAGGGAGTCGTGCCCCTCACCGGCTCTGGCTCTGGGTCCCGACTAGGGCACCCTGGGAGCTGCTGGGCCAGTCCTCCAGGTTCCCCCACCCTCAACACCTCAGTGGGCAAATGTGGGTGTATCCCCATGTCCTTGGGGCCCTCCTTGGCCCCCCACTTCAGGTGTACCCTCACCACGGGCACCTTGAATGGGGTCCCGCCCACCCCCATCAGGGTCACGTAAGGGTCGGGCACCACCCGATCTGAGGCCACCACCTCAGGCTGGGCCAGCGTCACCTCTGCGCCCGTATCCTAGTATCCATTGACCTTACTCCCATCCACCTCCAGGGGAACAAGACACTCGCTCCGGAGGGACAGCCCTGCGCCTACCCTGTAAACCAAAAACCCTGAGTCTCGAGCATCCAGCCCCAAGAGGAGCTGGCCTGGGTCCCTCCTCTCTCCTTAGCAGGTGGTACACTGCCAGCCCCCCTTGCCTGGGAACGCTGCCTCTCATCCGGCTGGGTCTTTACCCAGTCAACCCTCTGTGGGTTGGGTCTGCTCAGTCTGTCCCTGAGCCTGAGGCACTGGGCCCATATGTGGCCTCTTTGGCCACAGTGATAGCAGCTCATGTCCCATGGGTCCCCTCGAACAGGGTTCTCCATGCTTCCCCTTTGGGAGGTCTCCGCATTGTGGCGGGCCTGCTCCTTTGGGACTCCTCCCTGTCATCCCCTGCCCGACTGTCCACAAACTCGTTGGCCAGCTGGCCTGCGTGCTGCAGGTTCTTTGGCTTTTGGTCCATCAACCATTGCCTCAGGTCGGGTGGGCATTGCTCATACAGGTGCTCCAGTACGAATAGGTCAAGCAGGTCCTCTTTAGTTTGGGCCCCAGCTGTCCACTTGCAGGCATACCCCTTCGTCTGGTTGGCCAGTTGTAGGTATGTGACCTTACGGGTTTTACGCTGACTCCAGAACCTTTTCTGGTACATCTCAGGAGTGAGCTCAAACTCGCGGAGCAGGGCCTTTTTGAACAGTTCGTAGTCCCGTCTCCGCCTCTTTCATTCAGCTGTACACCTCCCCAGCTGTGGAGTCCAGTATGGGGGTGAGAAACTGGAGCCTGTCTGCAGGGTCAACCCTGTGCAGCTCGCAGGCATTCTCAAAGGCCGTTAGGAAGGAATCTATGTCCTCCCCTCCTTACGCTGGGCCAGGAAGCACTTATCAAAGCTCTTTGTAGTCTTGGGTCCCCCCTCACTCACTGCAGCCGGGACCCTGCTGCTCCTCAGCCGGGCCACTTCCAGCTCATGCTTACCCTGGTTTTCCTTCTCTTCCCGCTCACGCTGACGCTGGTTCGCCTCATGCTGACGCTGTTTTTCCCATTCCTCCCGCTCCTGCTTCAGTTCTTGCCTCCTTAACTCAAGCGCCTCCCTGTCATTTTCCAGCCGCATCCGTTCCAGGGACGGGGATCTCCGCCGGTACGATCCCCGGCTGGCTGCCGGGGTCAGGGTGCCCTCGGCATTCACTGGGCTTCTGTCACGGAGTGTGGGGGAGTCAGGGCCCTGCACCCCCGGCTCCCTGCGATTCACAAGGACTCTCCGCCAGCCAGTAAAGCAGAAGGTTTATTTAGACGACAGGAACACAGTCCAAAACAGGTCTTGCAGGCACAGATAACAGGATCCCCCCTGTTAGGTCCATCTTGGGGCCTCACGAGCCCCATAGCCCCCGTTGGGGATCAGAGCCCTGTCCCTGCCTCCCTTCTTTCCCCCAGCCAGCTCCAGTCTGCCCAGCCCCTCCTCCTGGGCCAGGCGGTCACCTGACCCCTTTGTCTCCAACACCTGCACCTTTCCAGAAGAGGCCCAGGCCATCAGTTGCTAGGAGACAGAGTGTCAGGCATTTGGGTGTACCGGCCCTTTGCTCTGCAGCAATCACACACCCTGATCCACCACCTAGATATTGAGAACTGCACCGGGGCACTGAGGCACCAACAGGCCCCTACCAACACAGCACCCACAGGCCCCAGTAAGAACAGTCCCACTTCGTCACACCTCTCCCCCCTTCGAGACCGAACTGAGCGGGGTCACTTCAGCCAGTGACCTGGGGAAGTTCGAACCCACCTACATTCCCATGGCTGCCCCAGGGTCCCCCCAGTTATGGGGGAAGAGTTACCCCAGGCCATTCCCGTTTCCTGCCCCCCTGTAGGTCGGGGGGACTCGAGGGCACTTGCAGGTTGCAGGGGGGAAGGCTTATGCCGCCCGTGCCCCTTCCCTACAGCCATTTTCCCCTTGTCCCGGGCCTTCCTCCCCTTCTGGCAGAAGTCACAGGAGCGGCAGTGCTGCCGGACATGGGGGAAGACCCCAGGCCAGTAAAAGCTCCGTAGCAGCCTCTGCTGGGTACGCCAGGCTCCCTGGTGGCCTGAGGGGGGAATGTCATGGGCCCGATACAGCAGCTGGCGGCGATACTTCTGGGGAACCACCAGCTGCCTCCTGATCCCCTCTGACTCCATTTTCCCTGGGGGAGCCCATTCTCGGTACAGGAACCCCTTCTCCCATAGAAACCTTTTCCGGCCACCTCCCCCCATGGTCTGTCCCCCACCGAGGTCGGCCAGGTCCCTTATCTTCCGCAAGGAGGGGTCTTCTCGCACCTCGGCCTGGAACTCAGCCACTGGGGCAGGGACGGGGATCTGCTCTCTCTCACCGGCTGGGTCTGAGGCCGCAGCCCCTCTGGGTCGTGCCCCTGGGCGTTCCCTCCCCACCAGGTCAGGGTCCGGCGCCTCAGGCAGAGTACCTTCCCCGTTGTCAGGGCACAGGGCCCTGCGTCGGCTCTGACTACGGTTCACGACCAGGGCACCCCGGGTGTTACTTGGCCAGTCCTCGAGGTTCCCCCCCATTAACACCTCCGTGGGCAAATGTGGGTGTACCCCCACGTCCTTGGGGCCCTCCTTGTCCCCCCACTTTAGGTGTACCCTCGCTACAGGCACCTTGAACGGGGTCCCGATCACACCCCTCAGGGTCAGGTAGGTGTTGGGCACCATCCGATCTGGGTCCACCACCTCGGACCGGGCCAGCGTCACCTCTGCGCCCGTGTCCCAGTACCCAGTGACCTCCCTCCCGTCTACCTCCAGGGGAACAAGGCACTCGCTCCGGAGGGGCAGCCCTGTGCCCACCCTGTAAACCCAAAACTCAGGGCTGGGAGCATCCAGCCCCTCGGAGGGGCCGACCCGGGGCCCCCCTCCCTCCTTCACAGGTGGTACGCGGCCAGCCCCCCTTTCCTGCGAACGCTGCCCCTCATCCGGCTGGGTCTCTACCAAGTTAACCCGGTGGGGGGTCGGTCTGCTCAGTTTGTCCGTGCGTCTGGGGCACTGGGACCGCAGGTGGCCCCTCTGGCCACAGTGATAGCAGCGCATGTCCCGTTGGTCCCCTCGGACCGGTCGGTTGTCCCTGGCGCTGGCCGTTCCCTTTGGGAGGGGGTTCTCCCGATTCCCCTTTTGGGTGGTCTCAGGGTGACTCTCTCTCTGCATCGCGGCGGGCCTGTTCCTTTGGGGTTCCTCCCTGTCACTCCCCGACCGGTTCTTCACAAAGTCATCGGCCAGCCGCCCTGCATGTCGCGGGTTCTCTGGCTTTTGGGCCCTCAACCACAGCCTCAGGTCGGATGGGCACCGCTCATACAGCTGCTCCAGTACCAGCAGTTTAATCACGTCCCCTGGCGTCTGGGCCCCATCTGCCCACTTGCTGGCGTATCCCTCCATGCGGACTGCTAGTTGCAGGTAGGAGACCTCAGGGGTTTTATACCGACTCCGGAACCTCTCCCGGTACATCTCAGGGGTTAGCCCAAACTCGCGCAGCAGGGCCTGCTTGAATAGTTTGTAGTCCCCTTTCTCCTCCTCTCCCAGCTGGCCATACAATGCCACGGCCTTGGGGTCCAGTAAGGGGGTGAGAACCCGGAGCCTGTCCACAGGATCCACCTGGTGCAGCTCGCAGGCCGTCTCAAAGGCACCCAGGAAGTCATCCATGTCCTCCCCCTCCTTGCGCGGGGCCAGGATGGACTTATCAAAGTTCCGCGCAGTCCTGGGCCCCCCCTCATTCACCGCAGCCCGGGGCCTGCTGCCCCCCAGCCTCGCCAGGTCCAGCTCATGTTGACGCTGTCGCTCTTTCTCCTTCCGGTCATGTTCCCTCTGTCTCTCCTTCTCCTTCTGGTCATGTTCCCTCTGTTGTGCCTCATGTTCCCTCTGTTTCTCCTCATGCTCCCTCTGTCGCGCCTCATGTTCCCTCTGTTCCTTACGATCCTCCAGCTCTCTCAGTTTCATCTCTCTCTCCCATTCCAGCCGCGTGCGCTCCACGGAGGTCGAGCGTCGCCGGGAAGATCCCCTGCTGGCCGGGGGGGGGGGGTCACAGTGCCCTCGGTGGTCGCTGGGCTCCTCCTCCCCCTCGGCATAGGACTGAGGGGTCTCGGGAAGCCCTCAGCAGCTGGCTGACCACTCCCCGCAGGACCAGACACTGGTACCTGGGCTGCATCGGCCTGGCTGCTTCCCGCAGAGACAGAGATCGGTTCATTCACAAGATCTCTCTCCTCCAGCCGGGCAATCAGCTGGTCCTTGGTGAGCTTCCCACTGTGCAGCCCCCTCTGCTTGCACAGTATACCTGTATCCATCACCGACGAAGGGAGGCTGCCATGACAGCCATACATTTAGTGAACACCCAGGGAGCCGTGGAAAGGCCGAACGGAAGGACTGCGAACTGGTAGTGTTCACGGTTGACCACAAAGCGGAGGAAGCGTCTGTGCAACGGATGGATTGCTATGTAGAAATACGTGTCCTTCATGTCGAGGGCGGCGTACCAGTCTCCAGGATCCAGGGAAGGTATAATGTTGCCCAAGGAGACCATGCAGAACTTCAACTTTATCATGAATTTGTTGAGTCCACGTAGGCCCAGGATAGGCCAAAGCCCGCCCTTTGCCTTGGGGATTAGGAAGTAACGGGAGTAAAACCCCTTGCCCCTTAGCTCCCTTGGAACCTCCTCGATCGCCTCCATGGATAGGAGCATTTGAACCTCCTGAATGCGGTGTTGCTCGTGAGAAGGGTCCCTGAAGAGGGACGGGGAGGGAGGATGGGGAGAAAGAAAATTGGAGAGAGTATCCCCTTTCCACCGTGCGAAGAACCCAACAGTCCGTGGTTATAAGGGACCAAACACAGTGGAAACGGGATAAACGATTCAGGAAGGGTAGGGTAGGATCCTGAGCAGTCCTCGAGCGTCCCTTCAAAAGTTTTGCTTAGGGCCCGCTGAGGGCTTGGAAGGGCCCTGGCCGGTTTGGAAGGTTTCCTCCTGGTATTGCGCCCCCGCCTCCTATAGAAGTCCTGCCTCAGCCAAGGATGATAGGAGCGTTGGGGCTGACGCTTAAATGGCTTCCACTGGGTACCCGGTGTTTGCATCCCCAATGAAAGCATTACGGCCTTTGAGTCCTTGAGGCTCTGACGCCTCGAGTCAGTTTTGTCTGAAAACAGGCCCTCTCCATCAAAGGGGAGATCATATAATGTTTGCTGAAGCTCCGGTGGTAAGCTGGAAGCTTGCAGCCGAGATATATGTCTCATTGCAATGCCTGAAGAGAGGGAGTCTGCAGTGTCCAACAAGGCCTGTAATGAGGTCCTCGCCACCGTCTTGCCCTCTTTCATCAGGGCCCCAAACTCTTCTCTGGATTCTGAAGGAACCAGCTTCTTGAACTTTAACATGGAGTTCCAAGAGTTATAGTTGTATCGGCTCAGGAGCGGCTGCTGGTTTGCGATCCGGAGCTGAAGGAGTAAACTTTGTGCCCAAATAAATCGAGGCGTTTGGCCTCTTTTGATTTGGGTGCCAGGGCTTGCTGACCATGGCACTCCTTCTCATTCACCAAAGCCACCACTAGTAAACAGGGCTGTGGATGTGTGTACAAATTGTCATATCCCTTGGAGGAGATGAAGTACTTCGGCTCCACCCCTTTAGCAGTTGGAGGAATGGATGCGGGCGTTTGCCAGATTGTCCTGGCCGTGGTCTGAATGAGTGGTAGGGCACTCTAGATGGAGCCTCTGTGGATAAAATGTCAACCACAGGGTCCTCCACCTCTAGAACCTCCTCCGCTTGGAGGTTCATATTCTGCACCACCCTACGTAAGAGGTCCTGGTGGGCATGGAGGTCTATTGGGGGCGGACCCAAAATAGCAGTGCCTGCCACCGCCTCATCAGGTGAGGATGAGGAGGAGGCCACAGGAGGAAGAGGATCATCTGGGCCCTCTTGGTGAGCTGTGTCTCGGAGTCCTGAGCCCGCAATCTGAGCATCCGGACCCGGAAGTTAAGTTGGAGGAAGGTTTGGAGCCTGGATGAACGACGCCCCAGTTTCCATGCCCCCAGGAGCAGGACGGCTGACGGTGGCCTCTGGAACCCACGGCTCGGAGGGGGCTGAATGCGAAGCCTCTGATGGAGCACCCTGGGCCTGGTGGTACCCCAGGGCTTCCAAAAGGGCTATTGAGTAGACCCTTGGACTGGACCTTGTCTCTACGCCTGCCAATGAGCAGCCCCTGAGTTTGGATGGCTGTGATCCAAGTGGCGGCGGTTGGATAGATGCGATCCCGCATCTGACTCCATTGAACGAGAGGCAGAATGCAATGGCCACAGTGGTGCCGAGCAGGTCTGCGCCAAGTCACGTCGATGTGATGGAGATCGGTACCACGAAAATGGAAAGCAGTGCTGCAATGGGGAGCGGTGCCGGGGTCTGGACCAGTGCCAAGATTTGGACCTAGTCCGCAATGGTGATCATGGTTAGGAGTGGCATCTGGACTGAGATCTGCTCCTGGATGGTGACCAGTGTACAGAGCGGTGCCACAAGTATGACCGGTGCCACGAGTACAACCGGCGCCACAAAGGAGAGCAGTGCCAGGACTGCGAGCAACGTCGGAAGCAGGAACGGTGCTGAGACTGGGATCGGTGCCGTGGCTCAACCGACAGTGCCGGTGGGTGGATAAGGGCCAGCTTGCCCCAGGGTGGGATCACACAAGCAGGAATTGGTGCCTTTGTCTGCTGAGTGGATGCCGACGCTGTCATAGCTGTCAGTTCCCTTGCAGCCAAAAATGTATCCAGAGTTGATGGCAACTGGACTTCAACCACACTACGTGTCGGGGAGTCCAGATGCACTGGATTCAACGGCTCTACTCTCGGTGCCGGAGTCAACGGTACCAAAGTCAGAACTTGTGCCCCTGGTCACTCCTCTACGGGATGTGGCCCTGAGGGCGGATCCAGGGAGGCACGGGTCACTTTCTGGAGGATTCTCTGCAGCTTGAGGTCTTCAAACCGCAATTTGGGGACTTCGATAACTCAGACATAGGCTAGGGGTTTGTTATAGAAGTGGATGGGTGGAATTCTGTGGCCTGCATTGTGCAGGAGGTCAGACTAGATGATCATAATGGTCCCTTCTGACCTTAAAGTCTATGAGTATATGAGGCTGGCTGAGGTGGGCCAGCCTTTTCCGGTCTACGATGCCGCTTCTGACCAGGTGAGTGGGAGCATTGCTGGACTGATGTCGGCTGCAATGCTGGGGAATGCCGGTGCCACGGGTCTCTATCAGAGTCCGACCATAGTGCAGTTCCTACTGTTGCCGCCGGGAGCACCAAAGCGCTCAGTGCCAGGTCTTGGTGCGGTGCTGGAAGTTGAGGGCTAAGAGCAAACGAAAGTCCCGCTCCTTTTTAGTCTGGGGATGAAAATCTTTGCAGATCCTGCACTTCTCGGTCTGATTAGTTCCCCCAGACGCTTGAGGCAAGAGTCATGAGGGTCGCCCGATTGATGGTACTGCAGCTAGTGCTAAACCGCTGTGTGACAGTGGACACTCACATGAGTGCCTCCTATATTTGGATGTGTGCTGCAATCTTTTTTTTCCCTCTACCTGGTGCCCCCCTGTAAGTTGTCAACCTTGCTTGACAGGTCTTCAGTGGCTCAGGCCTGCAGCCAAGTAACAGTCAAAAAATGAATGAACCTCTTCCAGGGTAGCAAAGAGTTTAACAAACTCCTCAGGGCCTTCAGACTTATCCATGAGCCCCTTTAACTCCCACCCATCACTCAGGCTTGTCCCCTTCTCAGGCCTTAGCCACTTTCCCAGTGCGGGAACCCAGGGCCCACCCACCACTCCTAGTGAGCCTATCTACAGCAGCCACTTACTGCCTCCTTTAGGTGGTTGCTGCTTTTTTCCCTGGGCCTCTTCCCACCTGGTGCCTTTCCTTTCACCCATTACCTGAGGGTTAAAGCTCTCAGGTCCTCTCTCTCCAACGTCCAGTAAATGCAGCCAGTCAGACTCCTGTGGCCACCACGAAGTACCCTTACTCACCCCACTGATCCCAGCCAGGAACTGACCCTCCAGTCCTTTAATTTGAGCCTGCTGGGCTCTGACTGGCTGCTTACATGCAGGACTAGAGGACCCACTGCTCCTTCTTGTGGTGGGGGTGGCAGGACAACAGGGCCTCCAGCAGGGAGCTACAAAGGACCAGGAACACCCTGTCACTAGCTGACACTACAATACAAAGGGAGAGCTGATGCATTAAGCACTCTTCAAAGCTGAATTGTTTGGGGCCCAGTACACATCTGATGTGTTTTCTAGGACCTATGCATAGCCAAAGGGTCATCAGGGAAGAACAACAGAAATAAGCAACAGGGCACTTAGCTGCCCCAGTTTGTCATACAGACTAACTTAAAATCTGTGAATGAAATAGTCACATTTTATTTTCAGATAAGTTAAGTAGGGAACAGAGGGATGGATGGACTTGGTTGGAAGGCACCATGGTGCAGGCTATTGCTGCAAAGCCAAGAGCCATAGGCTTAGATCAACAAAGGGACTTAAAAAGCAACAAAGAGTCCTGTGGCACCTTATAGACTAACAAATGTATTGGAGCATAAGCTTTCGTGGGTGAATACCCACTTCGTCAGACGCATGCACCCACTTCACCCACAAAAGCTCATGCTCCAATACATTTGTTAGTCTATAAGGTGCCCCAGGACTCTTTGTTGCTTGTTACAGATCCAGACTAACGGCTACCCCTCTCATAAAGAGACTTAGGTGCCTAACTGCCACTTTAGGTACTGAAGTGCATCATTTAGCTCAGTGGTTCTCAACCAGGGATACACATAGCCCTGGGGGTACGCAGAGGTCTTCCAAGGGGTGCATCAACTCATCTAGATATTTGCCTAGTTTTACAACAGGCTACATAAAAAGCAAGCAAAGTCAGTACAAACTAAAATTTCATACAGACAATGACTTGTTTATATTGCTCTATATACTATACACTGAAATGGAAGTACAATATTTATATTCCACTTAATTTATTTTGTAATTACAAAATGACAAAGTCAGCAATGTTTCAGTAATAGTGTGCTGACACACTTGTATTTTGATGTCTGATTTTGTCAGCCCGTAGTTTAAGCTTTTAAGACCAATCAAACTCCTAAAAAGGGTACAGTAGTCTGGAAAGCTCCTCAGAATGCCTGCTGCACTGCCATTAACCCTGTAGGTGCCTACAGTCTCAAGATAAGGCATTTACCTGCAGAAACTTAGGTGTCCACATGCTGGAGTTGTCCAAGCACTGACTTTGCTGAGCAGCTCAGGATTCACAAACTAGGCATTCCCCCACCTGTCTCATCTGTGGGACCTGCTACAGTAGGCATATTCATGGCATGCTCAACCTGGACAAAAGACAACCAAGGAAGGGATGCCCCTCCTCCCGATCAGACAGCCTGATTTGGAGCAAGGATTTACACCCAGGTCCCCTCCTCCCAGGTATGTGCCCTAACCACTGGGCCATTGGACATAAGGGATCACCACCTCCTCCTCTTCCTTGGCATTTCCTGTGGGCTAGTTTAGGTGGCTCCCCACTCATCTTGCTGACTTTTGTGAATCCAATTCCTAGGCACCTAATACATTGTATAGAAAGCCTGGGCACCTAACTCAGGGCTGAGGATTCCACCGGGAAGCATGGTACCTAAAAGTTACATGCAGCAGGAGTGAGCCTACATCCTTTTTGTGAATCTTGCCTGTAGAGTCTAGGCTTGGATCTGAAATTTTGTGCTGTTTTTGTTGGCACTTTTTGCCAACACTGAGTGAAGATACACTGTGCTGTGCATGCAAGTTGTTAGTGTACATTTTCACTGCATACCTACACATAGCCTCAGTCACTGCAGTTAAACATCTACTCACTGGTGAGGAAGATATTTTGCTGCTGTCTAGCCATATAGTGCAAAAGAATTTTTTTAAATGAAAAAAAAAATCCATACAAATATATTATTGTATCTGAAGGTTGCACAGTTAGATATTAAGTCAGGCAATATGACAATTAAAGTTGCATGAATGACCATATAAGGTACTGTAATGGGGTCTTGTAGCACAGCGCAGACTCACCCTTGCGGCGCCTCCTGCTGGTGACTTCTGGGAATTAGCTCGGTTCCAGCTCCGGAGCACCCTCTGCAGGCCGATGATCTGTGTGTCCTCTGGCCCTGTGTCCCTCCCTGGACCCGGTGCCCTTTTACCTGAGGTGCTGCCCCCAAGCAGTAACCCCCTTCTCTCTGGGTTTCCCCCTCCCAGGGGAACCCCCACCCACTAGCCCCACCTCGCCTCAGTGTATGGCTACTGCCAGTCATTGTCTAGCCCTCACGCCCTGGGGCAGACTGCAGTATCAGCCTACTCATCACTGGCAAGGGTGGGTTTGGACCTGCTGCCTTGGCCTACCCCTGGGCTGCTCTCTGCAACCCCCAGTACCCCTTGGCCTTCTGCCTGGCTGTAGCCTGGGACTTTCCAGGCTGGAGCTCCCCAGCTCCTCAGCCTGTCCCCAGCCCTGCTCCACTCAGGTACTTTGTCTCTAGCTCCCTGCAGCCAGGCCCTTCTCCCTCTACAGGCAGAGGAAAACTGTTTGTGCCTGGCTTCCCTGGCCTTCTTATAAGGCCCTGTTACTCAGTTTGGGGCGTGGCCCCAGCTGCAGCCACTTCCCCCAATCAGCCAGCTACAAAGGAGAGAGTGGTGGGGGGGGAAGCAGAAAGACCTGTGACAGTGGAGGGGCAGTACCCCTGCTGCAGGCTGCCTCCCCAAGCATAGGCGACAGGTTATATATGCTTGCGGTGCCCGGACTCCAGGAATATTCAGGGCTGGGTGCCCTGCTCCAGCAATATTTGGAGCTGGGTCTCTTCCCCGGCCCTGCCTGGATCGGGCCCCGGCCCCCGCGGGCCTTCCCCCACCCCGCCGTGTCCCTGCCTGGAGCAGGTCTCAGCCTCCGCCTGCCACCCCCTGCCCCGTGTGTCTCCCCCCGCCCCCCTGCCTTGTCCCTGCCTGGCAGAAAACAGCACACGCCTCTCCCCTGCCCACTTCCACTTCCAGAGATTGGCTCCTGGCAGAACTGCTGTCTGCTGCCCCAGGGTCCTAGCGCCCGCCATTCACTAATGGCAAGGCAGGTTGCCCTTACCCTGTGCTTCCGCCCTCGCCCTGAGCCTCCCCAATGCCCCAAACCCTCATCCCCAGCCAGAGCCTTCATCCCCCCACACCCTAATCCTCTGCCCCAGCCAGAGCCCTCATCCCCCTGCACCCTAATCCTCATTCCCAGACAGAGCCCTCATCCCCCCGCACCCTAATCCTCAGCCCAAGCCCTGAGCCCCCCCACATCATGAGCCCCACAGCCCACACCCCAAACCTCTGCCCTAGTCCTGAGCCCCCACCTGCATCATGAACCCCTCATCCCCCAGCCCCAGCCAGAGCCCTCATCCTCCTGCACCCTAATCCTCTGCCCCAGCCCTGAGCCCCCCCGCATCATGAACCCCTCATCCTCAGCCCCACAGCCCTCACCCCACCCCTCTGCCCCAGCCCTGAGCCCCCTTCTGCATCATGAATCCCTCATCCTCAGCCCCACAGCCCTCACCCCTGCACTCCCTCCTATCCCCAAACTCCTTCCCAGAGTGTGCACCCCCCACCCCCTTCCTACACACCCCTTCCCAGCTCCAAACTCCCTCCCAGAGCGTGCACCCCCTCCCAGAGCGTGCACCACCTCCCCCTTCCTACACCCCCACCCCCAGCCCAGAGCCTGCACCCAAACTCCGTCCCAAAGCCTGCACCCCTCACCCACTCCTGCACACCCACCCCCTGCCCCAGCCCGGAGCCTGCACCCAGCACCCAAACTCCCTCCCAGAGCCTGCACCCCTCACCCCTTCCTCCACTCCCACCTCCAGCCCAGAGCCTGCACCCAAACTCCATCCCAAAGCCTGCACCCCTCCTGCACCCTAATCCCCAGACCAAGACCTGCACCCCATACCTCCCCCCGAAACCCCGCCCAGAGCCGTAGGCAGGTGGGGGCACAGTTTGGGGGGGGGCGGGTTCTGGGCACCACCAGAATTTCTACAAACTTGCCACCCATGTCCCCGAGCACAGCTCAGAGACTAAGGCACGCTTCCAGACTCAGGCAAAGGTCAGAGTCAAAGAATTGCCCTGACCAGGGCAAACTAAGTGGGTCTATCACAGAATTACACGGTGTTCCCAGACTAGCCCAGGAACTCCTCAGCTTCTCTGATTCTCTGTAGCATCCGTACTAGCCCTGCCAATCCAAAAATCTGTTTTCCTCCAGCACAGCCAACAACATGCACTTCATACACAGGAAATCTCTTGTGGCAGGAAAGAAAAAATGGGGCATAGCCTTTGCAGGTCACCACCACTGTTCCATTGTTGGTCACCATGGAATCACACTTAAAGTTGAACCTGGAAAGAGAGTCTCCCACAACTCCCTCTCTGAATGCTCTCCTGAACTCCCCTGTGAGCTGCCTCTGTTCACAGCTCTTGAGTTTGCATAGCAAGTGACTTTTTATATGAAGTCTCCCTGCTTAGCTTAGGTCAGCACCACCAGTGATGAGCTGCCAAAATATTAACAACAGGTTCCCTCCTCCTCACCTCATGAGGGGGTCGTGCCCCCCCAGGGGGGGTCATGCCCCATGCAACCCCCCATGTTCCTTGACACACACACCCCCCGGACCTGACCCCCCCCTTCCCTGTCCCCTGACTGCCCCTTGCCGCCCCATCCAACCCCTCCTCTCATTCTTGATGGCCCCCCAGGACCCCTGCCCCATCCAACCACCCCTTCTCTCTGTCCCTGACTGCCCCCACCACCTCTTCCAACCCCTGCTCCTTCCTGACTGCCCCCTGGGACCCTTGCCCCCATTCAATCCCCCTGTTCCCTGCCCTCTGACCGCCCTGACCCCTACCACCACCCCCACAACCCACCGAACACCTCCTCCCTGCCCCCTTACCACACTGCCTGGGGCCGGGACCGGGTCCACTCCACCGGGACCATGACCGGCACCGTGGGGCCCAACTCCCCAATCCGGGCCGGGCCAGAGCCGCTCGGCCGGCACCAGGACCGGCGCCGCGAGGCCCGACTCCCCGGGCCGGGCCGGAGCCACTCGGCCAGCACCGCGGGGCCCGACTCCCCGGGCCGGGCCGGGCCGGAGCTGCTCGGTTGGAACCGCGGGGCCCGACTCCCCGGGCCGGGCCGGAGCCACTCGGCTGGAACCGGGGGGCCCGACTCCCCGGGCCGGGCCGGAGCCGCTCGGCTGGAACCGCGGGGCCCGACTCCCCGGGCCGGGCCGGGCCGGAGCTGCTCGGTTGGAACCGCGGGGCCCGACTCCCCGGGCCGGGCCGGAGCCACTCGGCTGGAACCGGGGGGGCCGACTCCCCGGGCCGGGCCGGAGCCGCTCGGCTGGAACCGCGGGGCCCGACTCCCCGGGCCGGGCCAGAGCCGCTCGGCCGAAACCGCGGGGCCCGACTCGCCGGGCCGGGCAGGGCCAGGCCGGAGCCGCTCGGCCAGAACCGCGGGGCCCAACTCCCCGGGCCAGGCCGGGCCGGGCCGGAGCTGCTCGGCCGGAACTGCGGGGCCCAACTCCCCGGGCCGGACTGGGCCACGCGTGCCGTCCCCCCTGCCCGGCTTACCTGCCTGCTCCTTGTTTCAGGCTTTGAAACATTTGATTCGCGGGAAGCAGGGGAGGGGGAGGAGAAGGAGGGCGGAGCGTTCAGGGGAAAGGGGGAGGTGAGCTGGGGCTCGGGGCCGGGTGGACAGCTGCCCGAGCCTTTGTTAAATTTAAAAGCTTTTTAGAACCGGTTGTCCTGGAACAACCGGTTCTAAAAAGGCTTCTAAATTTAACAACCGGTTCGTGCGAACCGGTGCGAACCGGCTGGAGCTCACCACTGAGCACCACCCTTTTACACCAGGGAGTGATGAACCACTCAGAGACTTCAGACAGCTGAGCTGATCAGCACTCCCAGGGTCAGAGCCCTGTGGTCCTTATCAAGAAATCAGCAAACAGAACTGTCTTCTTTGCTTAATCAGCTGCAGCACAGCCTTGGAGTTCATACACAGAGACCAAATAAACAAACAACGCACAGATGGGCCAAACCCACCACTTACCAAGTCCAGCTACTTCCAAGCGCAGAGTCCATAGCTACATCCTCTGAAATTCTCCTGTTGGCTGCCTTTGTTCATGACAGAGAGTCACAGACTTTAAGGCCCAAAGGATCACCAGGTCATCCAATCTGACCTATCACAGACCACCGAATACCCATACCCTAAACAACAGAAACTAGACCCACTGCAGCTTCCAAGGAAAGTCAGGGATGAGGGGGAGGAGGATACCCTTTTTCTTATTTGTATATGATGAAAGACATCATAATAAGCACTGCTTCATTGTGCTTTTTTGATTCACTGTCTAAAAACCTGAGATGGTTAAAAAGGATGTTAACATATCAGGCTTCCATATGCATTAATGTTACTGTGAATCCAGAAATACTCAAGTTATGTCTATTAATGTCTTAAAAAATGTGCACAAAAAGGAGACATTTGTATGTTGTACTTCAAACATCAATTTTTTTTAGAAGGTCGTACTTGAGCCAATAAATTTTCTGAACCACTGGATGATCCAAAATTATCCCTTCTGACCTTGAAATGTATGTATATCAGAATACAAATGTTTAGATTTATTTTAAGCTAAGATTAAACTCTGAATTTCCTGCACATCTGAGGCTCAGACATGCAAGATGCTAAACCCTCTGGCCCATATTCAGTAAAGCATTTAAGCACGTGCTTAACTTCAGTCATGTGAATGGTCACATTGACGTCAATGGACTACTGGTGCTTAATGTTAAGCATGAACTTAATCGGCTCCTTTAAACCTCTTGGATGTAAGCTATCTGGACCTGCTGATTTAAAAATGTCTAACATTGGTGGCTGCTCTTTAATATCCTCCAGAGATACAAGTGGAGTGGAAAGAGTGTTATCATCACCATATCATGAGAATATATCCTCTGTTTTTTCCCCAAATGCAGAACAGAAATATTTATTGAACACTTGCCTTTTTTACAGAATGAATGATAGAATCATAGAAATGTAGGGTTGGAAGGGCCCTCAAAAGGTCACCTAGTCCAGCCCCTTGAATTGAGGTAATCTAAGTAAAAGACGGTTACTCACCGTTGTAACTGTTGTTCTTCAAGATGTGTTGCTCATATCCATTCCATGTAGGTGTGCGCGCGCCGCGTGCACGTTCGTTGGAGACTTTTACCCTAGCAACTCAGTGGGTCGGCTGGGCGCCCCCTGGAGTGGCGCCACTATGGCCGCGGATATATACCCCAGCCGACCCACCCACTCTTCAGTTCCTTCTTGCCAGCTATTCCGACAATGGGGAAGGAGGGTGGGTGTGGAATGGATATGAGCAACACATCTCGAAGAACAACAGTTACAACGGTGAGTAACCGTCTTTTCTTCTTCGAGTGCTTGCTCATATCCATTCCATGTAGGTGATTCCCAAGCCTTACCTAGGCGGTGGGGTCGGAGTGAGACGTGGCCGAGTGTAAAACTGCCAAGCCGAAGGCGGCATCGTCTCTAGACTGCTGCACCAAAGCGTAGTGCAAGGTAAACATATGTACCGAGGACCAGGTTGCTGCCCTGCAGATCTCCTGGATTGGCACGTGCACCAGGAAGGCAGCTGTGGAAGCCTGAGCTCTCGTGGAATGGGCAGTGAGGTGGCCCGCCGGAACATGGGCCAAGTCATAGCACGTGCGGATGCATGCCGTCAGCCACGAGGAAATCCTCTGAGTGGAGATAGGGAGACCTTTCATACGATCCGCTAGTGCCACAAAAAGCTGAGGGGGCTTACGAAAGGGCCTTGTGCGATCGATGTAGAAGGCAAGTGCCCTGCGGACATCTAGGGAATGTAAGCGTTGCTCCCGGGGAGATGAGTGAGGCTTTGGGAAGAAGACCGGGAGGAAGATGTCCTGATTGGTATGAAAGGCCGAAACCACCTTAGGCAGAAAAGCAGGATGCGGCCTTAGCTGTACTTTGTCTTTATGAAAGACCGTGTAAGGAGGGTCTACAGTCAGGGCCCGTAGCTCGGAGACCCTCCGAGCCGAAGTAATGGCAACCAGAAAAACCGTCTTCCACGAAAGGTAGAGGAGAGAACAGGTTGCCAGCAGCTCAAAGGGCGGGCCCATGAGCCTGTTAAGTACGAGATTGAGGTCCCAGATAGGGGTGGGGCGACGGACCTTAGGGTAGAGGCGTTCCAGCCCCCTGCGGAATCTAATGACCACCGGGTGAGAGAACACCGAGTGTCCACGTTCGCCAGGGTGGAAGGCGGATATGGCCGCTAAGTGCACCTTCAGGGAAGATATAGCATGGCCTTGTTTCTTAAGATACCATAGGTAGTCCAGAATGACTGGAACGGGAACCTCAGTGGGTACCAGAGTCCGTGACTCACACCACAACGAGAAGCGCTTCCACTTGGCCAAGTACGTCGACCGAGTGGAAGGTTTCCTGCTGCTGAGCAATATGTGCTGCACAGGGGCGGAGCAGCGTAGTTCAGAGGCGTCTAGCCACGCAGGAGCCACACCGTGAGGTGGAGAGCCGGGAGGTCCGGGTGGCGAAGAGTCCCGTGCTCCTGTGTTATAAGGTCCGGGCAGAGGGGGAGGGTGATCGGTGGAGATACCGAGAGGCTGAGCAACATGGAGTACCACTGTTGCCTGGGCCATGCTGGGGCAATCAGGATCAGATGAGCCCTGTCCTGCCAGAGCTTCAACAAAACCCTGAAGACTAGAGGGAAAGGGGGGAACACGTAAAGCAGGTGGTGCGTCCACTGGATGAGGAACGCGTCCGAGATCGACCCCGGTGAGTGGCCCCGGAATGAGCAGAATGCTTGGCACTTCCTGTTCACACGAGTCGCAAAGAGGTCCAGCTGGGGAAAGCCCCACCTGCGGAAGATCGAGTGGATAATGTCCGATCTTATGGACCACTCTTGGCACTGGAAGGACCTGCTCAACCGATCCGCGAGAGTGTTCCTAACTCCCGGGAGAAAGGATGCCACCAGGTCGATCGTATGAGTCATGGAAAATTCCCACAACTGAATGGCCTCTGTGCAAAGAGGGGAGGAGCGAGTCCCGCCCTGCTTGTTTATGTAGTACATGGCCGTTGTGTTGTCCGTAAAGACGGAGACACAACGGCCGGACAGAGGCCTGCGGAACGCCTGGCAGGCTAGGCGAACCGCTCTGAGCTCCCGCACATTTATGTGGAGGGAAAGCTCCTCTGGTGACCACAGGCCCTGGGTGCGCAGATGGCCTAGGTGGGCCCCCCAGCCCAGAGAAGACGCGTCTGTCGTCAAGGACAGCGTGGGTTGGGGTGGGTGAAAGGGCAACCCCGCACAGATCGTGGAGGGGTTCAGCCACCAGTCGAGGGAACGAAGCGCACTCGATGGAATGGTGACCAGGGTGTCCATCGAGTCTCTGGCCGGACGGTACACCGAATGTAACCACGTTTGAAGAGGGCGGAGCCAAAGCCTGGCGTACTTGGTGACGTACGTACACGCCGCCATGTGTCCTGGCAGAGTGAGGCAAGTGCGGACCGAGGTCGTGGAGAAGGCCTGAAGGCTGCGGACAACGGATGTCAATGCCAGGAACCTTGGCTGAGGGAGACAGGCCTTGGCCAGAGTGGAGTCCAAGGTCGCTCCTATGAAGTCCAGCCTCTGTGTGGGAACCAGGGTGGATTTGTCCACATTGAGCAGCAGGCCGAGGCTCGAGAACAGGTCCGATGCTAGTCGCACATGCTCCGCAATTTGTTCCCGGGAGGCCCCTTTGAGGAGCCAATCGTCCAGGTAGGGGAACACATGGAGCCCTTGGCGACGGAGGTGGGCGGCCACTACCGCCATGCACTTCGTGAATACTCGAGGTGCTGTGGAGAGGCCAAAGGGAAGGACCGCAAACTGGAAATGGCGATGGCCCGCCACGAAGCGGAGGTATCGCCTGTGTGGAGGGAAGATGGCTATATGAAAGTAAGCGTCTTTCATGTCAAGGGCAGCATACCAGTCCCCGGGATCCAAGGAAGCGATAATGGTCCCTAGGGAGACCATGCGGAACTTTAACTTTACTAGGCATTTGTTGAGGCCGCGTAGGTCCAGAATCGGCCTGAGTCTCCCTTTTGACTTTGGAATCAGAAAGTAACGGGAGTAAAACCCTTTGCCCCAGTCGTTCCCTGGTACCTCCTCTCTCGCTCCGATATTGAGGAGCGTCCGGACCTCTTGTAAGAGGAGGTGCTCGTGAGAGGGGTCCCTGAAGAGGGACTGGGAGGGAGGGTGGAAAGGCGGGGTTGAAGCAAACTGGAGGTGGTATCCGTGCTTCACGGTGCGTAGAACCCAGACATCTGAGGTCAAAAGGGACCACGCCGGGAAAAAATAAGAGAGGCGGTTGGAGAACGGGGGGGAAGGATCCGAGACAGGAAAAGGTATGCTGCCCCCGAGCGCACCTTCAAAAGGACGACTTCGGGTCCAACTGCGGCTTAGAGGAGCCGCGATTCTGGCTGGACTGAGGGCCCGAATATCGCCTGCGGCCTCCGCGCCCTTGGCATCTATTAAAATCCTGACCCCTGCGAGGGATAAAGTACGGACGGAAATGCTGAGGGCGGTAGGTGCGCCGCTGGGTTACGGGAGTGTGCATACCCAGGTTGCGCATAGTGACCCTATTATCTTTTAAGTGCTGGAGTCTAGAGTCAGTTTTCTCCGAGAACAAGGCATTCCCCTCGAAGGGCAAGTCCTGCAAAGTGTATTGAAGCTCGGGCGGAAGGTTGGAGGCCTGAAGCCAGGCGATGCGCCGCATGGTGACGCCAGTCGCTATGGTCCTGGCCGCGGAATCCCCCGCGTCAAGGGAGGCCTGCAAGGAGGTCCTTGCCATCTTTTTCCCTTCTGTCAGGAAGGCTTTGTACTCTTGGCGGGAATCCGGGGGAAGCAAGTCCTGAAACTTGTCCATTTCCGCTCAGGTGTTGAAGTCGTAGCGACTCAGCAGGGCATGCTGATTTGCTATGCGCAGCTGCAGAGCGCCCGCCGAGTAGACCTTACGGCCCAGGAGGTCCATATGTCTGGCCTCTTTAGCTTTTGGGGCGGGGGCCGGCTGACCATGACGCTCCTTGTCGTTGACCGACTGAACGACCAGAGAAGAGGGAGGCGGATGCATATAAAGGTACTCATACCCGCGGGATGGCACCATGTATTTCCACTCGACTCCCTTCACCGTCGGCGGAATAGAAGCTGGCGTTTGCCACAGCGTATCTGCCTTTGCCTGGATGGTCTTGATAAAGGGCAGAGCTACCCTGGTGGGTGCATTTGCCGACAGAATGCTGCAGACCGGGTCCTCGACCTCTGTGACCTCCTCTACCTGGAGGTTAATGTTAAGCGCAACTCGTCTGAGGAGGTCTTGATGCGCAACAAGGTCCACTGGGGGTGGGCTCGTTGACGATGCGCCCGCCACCGCCTCATCCGGTGAGGAAGAGGATGAAACACCGGGGCCGAGGACATCCTGGATGAGCTCCTCCTGTTGAGGCTCCTGCTCCAGTTGCTCAGGTGAGGTGGTGGTAGGAGGCGGCTGTGCATCCGTACCAGCTGGCGGAGGGCGACTCACGGTTGCCTCAGGGGCCCGACGTTCGGTAGGGACGGTCTGCGATGGAACTATGGGAGCACCTTGGGCCTGGTGATAAGCCCAAGGTGTCCAAAAGGGCCACTGCTGAAGTCCTTGTGATTCAGAGTGGGAGTCCTGGAATAAACCCTCTGGCACATCTGCTTCTCAGTCTTGGGAGTAGTGGCTACCTGCCTGAGACGAAGCCGAGGAGTGTCGAGAAGGCCATGGTGGAGCAGATAGGCCTTGGGCCGACGTTCCCACTGACCTGGTGCTCTTCCACACCGGGGAGCGGTGCCGTGAGGGACTCCGGTGCCGCGAACGGGTCCGGGACCTGTGACCGGGACGGTGCCGGGAGGTCGACCGCGACTGAGAGCTTCGGCGTCGAGAGCGGCTCCGAGTGGAGCGGTGCCGGTATTGGTGCCAGGACCTCGAACGGTGCCGAGAATAATACAATGACGACTGGGAACGGGAACGGTGCCGCAAGTCCTACCGGCGTCTTGTCAAGGAGCGGTGCCGGGACTGCGAGCGGCGGGACGAACATGAACGGTGCCGGGATCTGGAACACCGATGGGACCGTGATCGGGAGCGGTGCCGGTCGGGGGCACTGACTGAAGGTGGATGGATCAGGGCCGGTTTCCCAATTGATCGGATGACCCGCACCGGCGGTGCCGGGGGTGGCGGCGGTGCCACATCCGAGATCGCGATCAAGTCCCTCGCCACTTCACAGACCTCTGGCGTGGATGGGACGATCAACTCCACCGCGGCAGGTGCCGGGGAGATAGGTGCCGGACTCGACGGCCCTTGGTGGACCGGACTCGACGGCAACGGCTCAACAGGCAGTGCCGTGGCTGCAGGCACCGGCCGGTGCGGTGGAGCCGTGCCCTCGTGCCGCATCATGGGCGGTGCCAGGTTGGCAGGGGTCTTAGACTTCCTCGCTCGAGATGAGAGCGAACGGCTCTGGCCTGACTTGGAAGCAGGCGTCCGGTGCCGAGGAGTAGTTAACGCACCGGTGCGGCCCGGTGCCGAAGAGGCGCTCTTCGATTCCGAAGGGGGGGCGCTCGGTGCCGAAGACGGAGGGGTTAGAGCCACCTCCATGAGGAGTTGTTTAAGTCTAAAGTCCCTCTCCTTCTTTGTACGAGGCTTGAACGACTTACAAATCGAGCACTTAGTCGATAAGTGCGACTCCCCGAGTCACTTCAAGCAGGAGGAATGTGGATCCCCTGTCGGCATCGGGCGATGGCAAGCCGAGCATGGCTTGAATCCTGGGGAGCCGGGCATGAGCTCCGGCCCGGGTGTGGGGAGGGCCTAAGCCCAGAACCCGACTAACTCACTAAACTGTAACTAAACAACTAAAAGCTAACTACCTTATCTAATTTTAACAAATTTGAGAACTTTGTACAGAATGAGAATAAGAACTATAAGAGAATGCTAGGGAGGTGGAGGTCAGCTACGCTGCACTCCACAGTTCCAACGATCGACACGGGCGGTAAGAAGGAACTGAGAAGTGGGTGGGTCGGCTGGGGTATATATCCGCGGCCATAGTGGTGCCACTCCAGGGGGCGCCCAGCCGACCCACTGAGTTGCTAGGGTAAACGTCTCCGATGAACGTGCACACGGCGCGCGCACACCTACATGGAATGGATATGAGCAAGCACTCGAAGAAGAAACTAGACAATCCCTGTCTGGTGTTTGTCTAACTTGTTCTTAAAAACCTTCAATCCCACAACTTCCTTCACTTAACCTGTTCTACTGCTTAACTATCCTTATAGTTAGAAAGTTTTTCCCTAATATATAACCTGAATCACCTTTGATGAAAATTAAGCCCATTACTTCTTGTCCTACCCTCAGTGGACATAGTAAACAATTGATCACCATCCTCTTAGTAGCAGCTCTTAAAGCACTTGAAGACTGTGATCAGCCCTCCACCCCCACCCCCATTCCTCTTTTCCCTAAACAAAACATGCCCAGTTTATTCAACCTTTACTTGTTGGTCATGTTTTCTAAACAATTTCTCATTTTTGTTGCGCTCATCTGGACTCTCTAAAATTTATCCACATCTATCCTAAAGTGTGTTGCGCAAAATTGGACACAGTACTCCAGCTGAGGCTTCTCCAGTCCTGAATGGAGAGAGAGAGACTTGCCATCTGCAATTAATACATGCCGGAATGATACTTGCCTTTTTCAGAACAATAGTATATTGCTACGTTCAATTTGTGATCCACTATAACCCCCTAGATCTTTTCTGCAGTTCTGCTACCTAACCGCATATTCCCCATTATGGATTTGTGCATTTGATATTTCCTTCCTAACTCTTATACCTTGCATTTGCCTTTATTGAATTTCATCTATTTCAGACCAATTATCGATTTATCAAGATCATTTTGAATTCTAATCCTATCCTCCACAGTGCTTGCAACCCTTCCCATTTTGCTGTTATGCACAAATTTTATAAGTGTACATTTTATTCCAGCATCCAAGTCATTACTTAAAATATTGATTAGTACTGGATCAATGACAGACACCCAGGGGGAGGGGGGGCTCACTAGATATGTCCTCCCAGTTTAACAGTGAAGCATTGATAACTACTCGTTTAAGTATGTTTTTTTCAACCAGCTGTGTGCCCACCTTATAGACAGACAAGGTGGGTGAGGTAATATCTTTTACTGGACTAACTTCTGTTGGTGAGAGAGAGAGAAGTTTTTGAGCCACACAGCTCTTTAGCTCTGTTGTTGGTCCAATAAAAGATATTACTTCACCCACCTTGTCTCTCTAATATCCCGGGACCAACATGGCTACACCTACACTGCATACACCCAGGAATGGCTTTAGGAGCAGGTGACCCAGGCGATTGCCTGGGGTGCTGGGCTTGGACGGTGCCATTTTTGTTGTTTGCAACAAAAGGGAAAATAGAATGTTTGAAGTAAAATGTTTAGGTATTCTTTATGTGGATTCATTTTTTTACTAACTTCCTAGAATGTTCTGGACCTTTGTAGAATCTCATGGAACCTTCCAGGCTTTCTGAGAACTACATTTTCCTTGAACCTCCTAGAATATTGTCAACCAGCCTTTTAACAAACGGGGGGAGGCACTGAAGATGCCCTTTGCTTGACATGCCATTTGGTCTAGTGCTGGCCCTGAATACACCCACCTTATAGTAATTTCATCTAGACCATAGTTCCCTAGTTTGCTAATGAGAATGTCCTATCAGACTGTGTCGAAAGCCTTACTAAAGTCAAAATATTTCATGTCTACTGTTTCCCCCTGTGACACCCTGCCACTGCAATATTCACCACTGTCATAGAATTAGGATATGTTTTGTACAAAGTACGCCTTATGAGGTATCATGCTAAAAGTCTTGATGTGCTAGACATTAATATCTCATTCGATTGTATGTGCTATCATTATATGTGAAGTTATGAAGTTTGGCTATGTATGTTACGGTGGAACGAAAAGCTGAATATGAGTCAACAGTGTGCTCTTGTTGCCAAGAAGGCTAATGGCATTTTGGGTTGTATAAGTAGGGGCATTTCCAGCAGATCGAGGGATGTGATCATTCCCCTCTATTCAGCACTGGTGAGGCCTCATTTGGAGTACTGTGTCCAGTTTTGGACCCCACACTACAAGAAGGATGTGGATAAATTGGAGAGAGTCCAGTGGAGGGCAACAAAAATGATTAGGGGGCTGGAGCACATGACTTACGAGGAGAGGCTGAGAGAACTGAGATTGTTTAGCCTGCAGAAGAGAAGAATGAGGGGGGATTTGATAGCTGCTTTCAACTACCTGAAAGGGGGTTCCAAAGAGGATGGATCTAGACTGTTCTCAGTGGTAGAAGATGACAGAACAAGGAGTAATGGTCTCAAGTTGCAGAGGGGGAGGTTTAGGTTGGACATTAGGAAAAACTTTTTCACTAGTAGGGTGGTGAAGCACTGGAATGGGTTACCTAGGGAGGTGGTGGAATCTCCTTCCTTAGAGGTTTTTAAGGTCAGGCTTGACAAAGCCCTGTCTGGGATGATTTAGTTGGGTTTGGTCCTGCTTTGAGCAGGGGGTTGGACTAGATGACCTCCTGAGGTCCCTTCCAACCCTGAGATTCTATGATTCTATGTCTTACTGAAACATGGCCTGAGGTTGAAAACACCCACAAGCAGCCTTTGAGGTACACCAGTAAAAAGGCCAAACAATGTTAATGACTTATTGAGGAAATGCACACAAGCACAAGGATTACCATGGGAACTGTATACAATAGAAACCTCTCAGAGATAGCACTACACACTGGGAAATGTTTGACCCAGGTCACAGCAAAAGAGCTTTCCAGCAAGTGGGGAGAAGCTATAAAAGGGGGAAATGACATCATGATGGTACCTCACTCTCCCTACAACAACACACCTAGAAACACCTGAGGCATAAAGAATGAACTGGGGGAAGTGATGGTCCCAGGCTAAAGGGATTTTAGCCTGTGAATGGAACACCTGGGGAATTCTAAGCTGTAAGCAAGTGTAGCTTGCCCCTTAAGAATCTGCAGCCTGCTTACATCCAAAGAGATGATACGAACTCAGGGGCAAAAGGCTGATGCATATTCCTCTCCACATTGAGGGAGGGCTGCAATTTATGAGCTTACACTGTACAGTTCCCTGTGAAGTGCAAGATGGTATAATTTTGGGTTTATACTCCAGAGGGGGTGCGTGCCTGAGGAGCTGGTAGTTGCCCTAGCCGTAGTTTGCCCATGCAGGGGATGGTCAGAGACCCTGCATGTAACTGCACCTAGGTGTGTCCCTACCTGTATGTATGCTGGTGAAAGTGCAGGCTGGAGGGCTTTGCAGCTTGTCACAGCAGTACAGTGTAAAGGGGAGCCCAAGCTGGTGGGTCGGGGGGCTCAGTGGTACCTCAGTTCCAGGTGACACGCGGGGGGGGGGGGGGCGGGAACCCGTCACACCACCTATTCATGAGACTGGTTTCCCTATCAAAGAAGGAAATCAGATTGGTTTGGCATGATTTCTTCTTGACAAATTCATGTTGGCTATTACTTATAATGCTATTATTCTCTAGGTGCTTACAGTTTGATTGTTTAATAGTTTGGCCAGTATCTTTCCAGGTATTGGAGTTTAGGTTTAAGGGGATATAATTTCCCCTTTTTAAAGATAGGTACTATGTTTGCCCTTCTCCTCTCCTCCATAAGTTCTTGAAGATAATCACCAATGGTTCAGAGTTTGCTTCACTGTGATGGGGCAAGGCCAGATGGCTACAGGAAAGTAGTGAGGAACAGGTATGTTAACCCCAGGCTAAACAAATCCCTGGTACTATGGTAACCAAATGGCAGTTGCTCCAGGTTAATCAAGACACATGGGGCCAATTAAGATCCTTCTAGAAGGCAGTGGAGATAGCTACATTGATTGGGACACCTGAAGCCAATCAAGGGCTGGCTGGAACTAGTTAAAAGCCTCCCAGTTAGTCAGTGAGGGGCATGTGTGAGGCGCTGGGAGCAAGAGGCACAAGGAGCTGAGAGTGAGAGGGTGTGCTGCTGGAGGACTGAGGAGTACAAGCGTTATCAGACACCAGGAGGAAGGTCCTGTGGTGGGGATAAAGAAGGTGTTTGGAGGAGGCCATGGGAAAGTAGCCCAGGGAGTTGTAGTTGTCATGCAGCTGTTACAGGAGGCACTATAGACAGCTGCAATCCACAGAGCCCTGGGCTGGAACCCAGAGTAGAGGGAGGGCCCGGGTTCCCCCCAAACCTACCAATTCCTGATCAGACACAGGAGGAGTTGACACAGACTGTGGGTTCCACCAGAGGGGAAGATCACTGAGGTGAGCAAATCTGCCAATAAGCGCAGGACCCACCAAGGTAGAGGAGGAACTTTGTCACAACTGGTGTCAGAGTGGGATTTTGGTGTGCACAGCGCGGTGGAAGAAGGAGGGTGATTTAAAAAAAAAAAGAGTTTATTTTTTTTTACCACAATGGATGATGTAGTGCGGGCACTGATACAAGCCACGGCGGCCCAGCAGGAGGCTACCCGTGTCCAGGCAGTCGCCCAACAAGAAGCAGTGCAGCTGCAGCAAGAGACTAATCACCAGCTGATGGACCATGCTGCTCAAGACCGAGCTATGTTGCGGGAACTGGTAAACCAGGTAAAGACCCTTACAGAGTTGAACCGCGGCCATGATGGGATGCGGCTCATACGGGCCAGCCATTGGCTGCAGAAAATGACGCGGGAGGATGATGTAGAGCAGCGGTCCCCAACCTTTTTGGCACCAGGGACCGGTTTCATAGAAAAAAAAAATTCCGCGGACCTGTGGGATGGTTTTGGGACGATTCAAGCGCATTACATTTATTTTTGTACTTTTATTTCTATTATAATTGTAATATATAATGAAATAATTATACAACTGACCATAATGCAGAATTAGTGGGAGCCCTGCCCCCTATCTGACCCCCACCCACTTCCTGTCCCCCCAACTGCCCGCCCCCCTCAGAATCCCCAACCCATCCTGCTCCTTGTCCCCTCACCATCCCCCAGAGACCCCCACCACCCTGGGACCCCACCCCTGCTCCCTGTCCCCTGACTGCCCCAACCCCTATCCCGCCCCCGCTGAGTCCTGACAGACCCCCCCGGAACACCCACAATCCAACCCCCCCCCCATTCCCATACTGCACCTCTTGTCCAGAGTGTCAGCTACATAGCCCTTGCCCACACTTGCAGGCCCCTTTGATACCTCTTCCAATAATAGCGGTACCATTTGAACACATGGCCATGGATCTGATTGGGCCCCTAGAGAAGACATCTCGGGGCCACCAACATGTGCTGGTTGTACTAGACTATGCAACCCGATACTGGAAGCCATCCCCCTATGCAACACAGCTTCCAAGACAATAGCTAAGGCACTAGTACAGATCTTTTCCCGGGTTCAGCTACCCAAGGAGATACTGACTGATCAAGGGACACCTTTCATGTCCAAGCTGATGAAAGATCTCTGTTCAGTGCTCCATGTACAACCCTACGGACCCCTGTATACCACCCACAAACAGACGGCCTTGTGGAAAGGTTCAATAGGACCCTCAAGGCCATGATCAGGAAAGTGGTGAGCCGGGATGGGAAAGACTGGGATACGCTATTGCCTTACCTCATGTTCGCCATCCGGGAAGTCCCTCAAGCCTCCACAGGTTTCTCTCTGTTCGAACTACTATACGGGCGCCACCCCTGGGGCATATTGGATATAGCCAGAGAAGCCTGGGAAGAGGAGCTAAAGCCCGGAAGGAACATAGTTGAGCATGTACTACAGATGAGGGATCGGATAGCCCGAGTTACACCCATTGTATGGGAACACTTGGAGAAAGCACGGGAGACCCAACGAACCCATTATAACCACTAAGCAAAGCTTTGATGGTTGCAACCAGAGGATCGAGTAATGGTCCTGGTGCCCACAGCAGAAAGCAAGCTGCTGGCCCAGTGGCAGGGACCCTATGAAGTGATTGAACCCGTGGGAGAGGTAAACGATAAGGTGCAGCAGCCAAGCCGCAGGAAACCGAAGCAAATTTACCACATCAATCTTCTAAAACCTTGGCATAATCGAGAGGCATGCTTAGTCACCCAGGAGACCCTTCCCCAGGAGGATAACTTACACGAGTAAGTGAGGATATCACCCGACTTGACGCCAATCCAAAAGATCGTGGCAGCCGACATGATTAATAGCAACCGAGGTGTGTTCTCCACAAATACGGGGTGGACGACTGAGACCTATCACCATATCCGCACAATTCCCGGAGCCAAGGTAACACTGAGACCCTACTGAATTCCAGCAGCCAAAAGAGAAGAAATCAAGGCAGAAATAAAGAAAATGTTAGAATTAGGGGTTATTGAAGAATCTTACAGTCAGTAGTGCAGTCCAATCGTTCTAGTGCCTAAACCTGATGGTACCACGAGATTCTGTAATGACTTTCGCCGACTGAATGAAGTATCCCAATTCGATGCATAGCCCATACCTCGAATTGACGAACTGGTTGACCGACTGGGTAGTGCCCGATTCTTGACTACACTGGACCTGACAAAAGGGTATTGGCAGATTCCCCTGACCGAAGAAGCTAAAGAAAAGACCGCATTCTCCACCCCGGATGGGCTATTCCAGTACACCATCCTCCCTTTTGGGCTACATGGGGCCCCAGCCACATTCCAGCGCCTCATGGATAAGCTGTTGCGCCCCCCATACTAGTTATGCAGCCGCATACCTAGATGATGTCATCATCCATACGCCAGCCTGGGGAATCCACTTGGAGAAAGTTGAGGCAGTACTATGCACCTTAAGGCGGACTGGCCTCACCACTAATCCCGCTAAATGCGCCATAGGGCTAGCAGAGGCTAGGTACCTGGGATATATTGTAGGAAAGGGTATAGTGAAACCCCAATCTAATAAGCTAGACACGATTTAAAACTGGCCCCGGCCAACCCGAAAGAAGCAGGTCCGTGCGTTCCTAGGCGTGGTAGGCTACTACCAACGTTTTATTCCTCACTTTGCCAGTAGGGCAAGTCCTCTATCTTACCTGGTGAAGGCCCGAGGTCCAGACATGGTGAAGTGGACCGACA
The DNA here is from genome assembly GCF_020497125.1 of Mauremys mutica. Taxonomy (NCBI): domain Eukaryota; kingdom Metazoa; phylum Chordata; order Testudines; family Geoemydidae; genus Mauremys; species Mauremys mutica. Next base: position 53,973,180 of record NC_059078.1, on the reverse strand, counting down.
CAGCAGAGGGGGCATTCATAGACCTTCGGACAGCCCTCTGTAATGACCCCATACTCATAGCCCTGGACTTTAACAAGGAATTTATTTTACAAAAAGAAGCTTCCGAGGTGGGGTTGGGGGCGGTTCTGTTGCAAATGATTGGAGAAGAAGAATACCCGATCCTCTACCTAAGCAGAAAGCTGCGCCCAAGAGAACAGAAGTATGCAGTAGTCGAGAGAATGCCTTGCTGGCAAATGGGCCATGGAGACACTGCATTATTACCTCTTAGGCCGGCGATTTACTCTTGTGACGGACCATGCATCCTTCCAGTGGATTCAGAGAACTAAGGAAAAGAATGCAGGGGTCACCAGGTGGTTCTTATCCCTCCAACCATTCCAGTTCTGCATACGGCACAGGGCTGGATGCCACCACAGCAACGCTGATGGTCTATCACAAGCACACTGCCTGGAGTCCCAAGTTGCCCAACTCTATGGTGTTGAGCAGAGGGGCGGGAATATGTGATGGGGCAAGGCCAGATGGCTACAGGAAAGTAGTGAGGAACAGGTATGTTAACCCCAGGCTAAACAAATCCCTGGTACTATGGTAACCAAATGGCAGTTGCTCCAGGTTAATCAAGACACATGGGGCCAATTAAGATCCTTCTAGAAGGCAGTGGAGATCACTACATTGATTGGGACACCTGAAGCCAATCAAGGGCTGGCTGGAACTAGTTAAAAGCCTCCCAGTTAGTCAGTGCTGGGGGTGTGTGAGGAGCTGGGAGCAAGAGGCACAAGGAGCTGAGAGTGAGAGGGTGTGCTGCTGGAGGACTGAGGAGTACAAGCGTTATCAGACACCAGGAGGAAGGTCCTGTGGTGGGGATAAAGAAGGTGTTTGGAGGAGGCCATGGGAAAGTAGCCCAGGGAGTTGTAGCTGTCATGCAGCTGTTACAGGAGGCACTATAGACAGCTGCAATCCACAGAGCCCTGGGTTGGAACCCGGAGTAGAGGGCGGGCCCGGGTTCCCCCCAAACCTCCCAATTCCTGATCAGACACAGGAGGAGTTGACACAGACTGCGTTCCACCAGAGGGGAAGATCACTGAGGTGAGCAAATCCTCCAATAAGCACAGGACCCACCAAGGTAGAGGAGGAACTTTGTCACATCACCTAGTTCTTTAAGGCCCCTAGGATGAATTTAATCAGGCCCTACTAACTTGGATACATATAAATATTCTTTAACCTGTTCTTTCCCTATTCTGGTATGAGTTCCTTGCCCCTTGTTAATATTAATTGTGTTAAGCATCTGGTCACAGTCAGGGGCGGCTCCAGGCACCAGCACGCCAAGTGCGTGCCTGGGGCGGCAAGCCACGGGGGGCGCTCTGCTGGTCTCCGCGAGGGCAGCAGGCAGGTTGCCTTCAGCGGCATGCCTGCTGAGGGTCCGCTGCTCCCGCGGCTTCGGCGGACCTCCCACAGGCTGCCGCTGAATTCACGGGACCGGGGACCTCCCGCAGGCAAGCCGCCACAGGCAGCCTGCCTGCCGTGCTTGGGGTGGCAAAATACCTAGGGCCGTGAAGACTGAAGCCAAAAAGGCATTAAGTATTTCAGCCTTCTCTGTCTCATCTGTTATTTGCTGTCCTTCCTCATTAGTTAATAGACGATAAAGGGGAAAGAACGTGTAGGTCTAACATATTTCTAGAACCACTTTGTACTGTCTTATGTCCCTTGCTAGGTGTAACTCATTTTGTGTCTTAGCACAGACTATGTATATTCTCAACTGACTCCAGTTTAATGTAGCTTTTGTCTAGGACTGGTGTGTTCCATTGTATTTGAGAGGAACAGTGTGTCAGTGAAGTATAAAAGAACTTGTATATCTTTGGCTCCACAATAATGTCTATGTGTCTAGTGTGCCAGACCCTTAACATTTTCTTTTGTTCACAATGGTTCTGTAGCCCACGAGAGTTGAATCTGCAGATGCAATACTCCTCGCTTAATGTTGTAGTTATGTTCCTGAAAAATGTGACTTTAAGCGAAATGATGTTAAGCTAATCCAATTTCCCTATAAGAATTAATGAAAATAGGGAGGGTTAGGGAAAAAATTTTCACCACACAAAAAAACTTTATTATTATATAGATATACACACTATAAATTTTAAACAATTTAATACTGTTCACAGCTATGATGATTGTGAAGCTTGGTTGAGGTGGTGAAGTTAGAGAGTGGAAGAGGAAGGGATATTTCCCAGGGAATGCCTTGCTGCTAAATGAGAGCTCAGCTGAGTGCTAGTTCATCAAGGGTTAACACATTGTTGTTAATGTAGCCTCTCACACAAGGCAGCACAAACACGAGGGAGAGGAGACAGCATAGCAGAGACAGACGCACACCTTATGTATGGGCGAGAGAGAGAGAGAAAGAGAGAGATGCACCCTGTCTCTTTAAGTAAGCTGACCCACTCTTAAGTGCATTGTCTTTTGAAGTGGATCAGGAAGTTGAGACAGCAGCTGCTGCCCCAGGCTCTCTCTGTCTCTCTCCATCCATGTCCCCTCCCTGCTCTATATGGAGAAGGGGTAAGTGGGGTGCAGGAGCAGGGAGGAGGGGGACACCTTGACATTAGCCCCTCCCTCCCCCCCTGCACAGCAAGCAGGAGTCTATGGGAGCAGCTCCAAGGCAGAGGGCAGGAGCTGGACATGGCAATGGGTGGAGGGACAGCTAACCTGCCCAGCAATTGCTAGCCTGCTGCGCGGCTGCAGCACAGGGAACTTAAGGGAGCAGAGAACTGATATGGGGAGCTGATGTGAGGCTGCCGGTTCACCCTGGTTACAAGTCCCCACCAGCTAGCTGCAATGGGCTGCTCTTCCTGCAAGCAGTGGACAAAGCAGGGAGCATTGCACAACTTTAAACAAGCATGTTCCCTAATTGATCAGCAATGTAACAACGAAACAACATTAACCAGGACGACTTTAAGTGAGGAGTTACTGTATTGCTGGAGAAAGTCAGTCGCAAATAATGAAACCTCCCTTCTCACAAGAAAAAAAAAAGCAGCACTCAGAAGAAAACATGAATAGTACAAAACACTGGCATAAAGGGAGAATTTGCAAATTACTATTTTAATTGAACCTTTATATTACATGGAATCTGCCATTTTTTTCCCCCAGAAAGGCTCCATGTTTAAGAACGGTTGTTTCTTAAGTCTTTGCCTATGTAAACCTTTGAGCCAGTTTCGCTACTTCAGTTGGTGCAGAGCAGAGATGGCCGTGCTGTAATCCTCTTCCAAATCCAGAACTGTCTGGATAATCTCTTCATCCTCAATGTTTGGTCTTCGGTGCCTTGTCTCAGAGCTGCTGCTCGCATCCATAAAGATGGCTAAAACATCACCTCTAAGGGGGGGCTCACCTGAGTGCCTGTGAACTCTGCTTAACTCATTCACTAGGGCCAGTTGGCCTGCTAACTCCTCTATACCCCAACTGTTTGGGTTCCCTACAAAATAAAGGAAAATGCCATGAAAACCAGTCCATCAGCGTAATCAGTAATTGGAGAAGAGTAAGAGAGGCTGTAAATATCTATAGATACATTATAACCACTCAGGGATCTTTACATGGGCACCAACATGTGTGGCCCAGGAGCGCTGGAGACCTTTTGTACTCCAGTATGCTGCGAGCACTGGGCTCCCCACACTGGTTTGCTATGGGGGTTGCTCAGAAGTATGATGCTTAGTACATTTTAATCCCACTACTCTTATTTGTCTCCTCTCTAAAGTGAGCAATCCCAGTCATTTTAATCTTTCTGCATATGTGGGGGGTTCTCCAAGCTCTGGATCATTCTTATCAACCTTCTCTGAACCTCCATCTAGTTCTGCAGTTGTCTCTTTGATAACGGGTGACTACTCCTGCACACAGTATCTGGATGAAGCTTTATTGTTGGAGATAAAGGCATATTTTCTGCATCACTCTCCATCCCATTCCTTATGAATCCCAACATGTTCATTAGAAGCAGCAAAGAATCCTGTGGCACCTTATAGACTAACAGACGTTTTGCAGCATGAGCTTTCGTGGGTGAATACCCAATTGAGCAGCGGTCTCCACTGAGCTGTCCAGTGAAGCTTAGATGCCTTTCCTGAAACAGCTTATTTGGAATCCTGCAAATGTGTATGGGTAATTCATTTTTTCCCTCCAGTGTGCATTACCTGGCATTTATCAATACTGAATTTCATGTGCCAGCTTGTTGCTCATAGCATAGTTGTAGATATTGGCAAAAATGTGGCTTTTGCAGGCCAGAGTACCAAGGTTTGAGACACACGTAGGGATGTCATTGGTACAGAGCTGTGAGAATGTGAAAATGTCACTTTTCATCCACTCCTTCCCAGTCATAGAATTTCCCCTACAATGAAATCTGGGCTGCCCCTTAGAACTGCCACTGCATATACCATGGTGAGAAAGTGTAGGAGCCCAGTTAAGTCTGTCTCTCTTGTTTGGTGGTATAGATGGCAGAGACAAGGATTGGGAGTGACATGTTTTATAAACCCAGAATATATGGCAGTGAAAGAGGTCTGTTAAGTTCCCATTCTATACATACCCAGGCTGAGGTCTTTGTATTCTGCCCTGATACCAAGTGAAAGACCTGCCTTAGTAGTGAGCATTCTGGGAAGTCTGAATCTGGCCTTAGAAGCAAGTCAATATAGCTTCAAGGGGCACGTTTCTCAGAGGAAGCAGTGGCTGTTCTACTGATTTAGTGTAGCAAGCTTGGGGGTGGTAGGTGTATAGTAACATTCACCCAGTGCCATTTTTTCAGGACATTTGATGTTGCATTTGGGAGGATTGAGGGATTGCACATAGCAGCGCATCAACTGCAGAGGGAGAGGGGAATATAGTTATCAATCTCCTCCCCCCTTATGCTGTGCCCATGGCCAAGGAACATGCCCGCACCACAGGCACTGCAGATCTGGGATGATGATCTGCTAGCAAGGCTAGCAGGAGAGAGAGGGGCAGGTTGGGATGTAGTGGATCTCAGCTGTGTACCAGCAGTGCTGCTGGACGCATCAAAGATGGGGAAAGAGGCTGTTGGGACCAGGAGGTCGTGGCAGAATCACTGTGGGGTCTCCATCCTGGCAGTGGGGGCATTGGGTATCTCAGGATGCCCCCTCTGGCTGAGGGGCACACTGATTTGCTACTGGGGCAGCTCAGCAGCACTGAAGGTGCTGAATTGATAGTACTTAAGATTTAAATCCTATGTAGAACAGGTATATCACGCAGAGCCAGCTTCCTATCTCCTTTAGATGGAGGCATCACCTCTGGGGTGAGAGGGTAGTTTAGCCTCAACGTTGAATCAGTGCTTGGCTTTTTTGCTGAGCATATTCATCATGCTGCCACTTGGGGTGCAGTGGCCATACACCCAGAGTGAACTGGACTGAGACACAAAACACATTTCATCTAGTTCACCAAGCACCTACTAGTTGTTAGTAAGTCTGTCAAGCGATTAAAAAAATTAATTCCGCTTAATTGCACTGTTACAGAATAATAGAATGCCATTTATTTAAATATTTTGGATGTTTTCTACATTTTCAAAATATATTTATTTCCATTACAACACAGAATACAAAGTGTACAGTGCTTTTTTTTTATTACTTTGATTACAAATATTTACACTGTAAAAAAAATAGTATTTTTCAATTCACCTCATACAAGTACTGTAGTGCAATCTCTTTATCATGAACGTTGAACTTACAAATATAGAATTATGTACAAAAAAACCTGCATTCAAAAATGAAATGTAAAATTTTAGAGCCTACAAGTCCACTCAGTCCTACTTCTTGTTCAGCCAGTCACTCAGACAAACAAGTTTGTTTTCATTTGTAGGAATTAATGCTGCCCGTTTCTTGTTTACAATGTCATCTGAAAGTGAGAACAGGCATGGCCAGGGCCGGCTCTGGCTTTTTTGCCGCCCCAACCCCCCCCCCCAAAAGAGAACCTGCGCGGGGGCCGGAGCAGCAAAGGGGGGGGGAACAAACCTGCCGCTCGGCCGGAGCGGCGAAGGGGTGGGGGGAACAAACCTGCCAGCCAGCCCAAACAGCAAAGGGGGTGGAGGGGCGGGAAACCAACCTGCCGGCTGGCCGGAGCAACAAAGGGGGGGCAGGAAACCTGCCGGCCGGTCAGAGCAATGAAGGAGAGGGGGCATGAAATGAACCTGCCGGCCGGAGCAGCAAAGGGTGTGTGTGTGTGTGTGTGTGTGAAACAAACCGCCCAGCTGGCCGGAGCGGCAAAGGGAAGAAAAAACAAAAAAACAAAAAAAACAAAAAAATACCTGTGGGGCGGCGGGAGTGCGGGTGCAGGGGGACTCCCAGCCCTGCAGACCCCGGGCAGTGGAGTGCACACTCCAGCTAGCGGCGGGGGGGGGGAAGAGAGAGAAGGGGGACAGCCAGGGCTTCTTTAAGCAGGGCGTTCGCCATGCGGCCCCACTTGCCGTGCCGCCTGCTGGGAGGGCTCCGCGCCACTCTGGTGGGCGGGCAGGAAAGGACGCGGGCTGCTGTGCCGGGCTTGCTGCAGACCTGGCACCACTCCCAGCAGCTCCCCTCCTCCGCGCCGCTGCCCCCTACAGGGTGGCAGGAGCAGCAAACCAAAAAGAAAAAAACCTGCAGGGGCGGCGGAAGCGGCGAAGTGCAAAAAAAAAAAAAAAAAGGATTGGGCGGAATGCTGCCCCTTGGAATCTGCCGCCCCAAGCACGAGCTTGCTCGGCTGGTGCCTGGAGCCGGCCCTGCTCATGGCACTGTTGTAGCTGGAGTCACAAAATATTTGCGCCAGATGTGCTCAAGATAATATCTCCCTTCATGCTTCAACCACTCTTCCAGAGAACATGTGTTCATGCTGATGACGGGTTCTGCTAGATAACGATCCAAACCAGTGCGCAGACTGACACATATTCAGTTCCATCATCTGAGGCAAATGCCACCAGCAGAAGGTTGATTTTCTTTTTTGGTGGTTCCAGTTTCCGTGTCAGAGTGTTGCTCTTTTAAGACTTCTGAAAGCATTCCCCAACCTTGTCCCTCTCAGATTTTAGAAGGCACTTCAGATTCTTAAACCTTGGGTCGAGTGCTGTATCTATCCTTAGAAATCTCACATTGGTACCTTCTTTGCATTTTGTCAAATCTGCAGTGAAAGTGTTCTTAAAATGAACATGTGTTGGGTCATCAAGACAGCTGTAACATGAAATATATGGCAGAATGCGGGTAAAACAGAGCAGGAAACATACAATTATCCACCAAGGAGTTCAGTCACAAATTTAATTATAGCATTATTTTTTAAATGAGCGTCATCAGCATGGAAGCATGTCCTCTGGAATGGTGGCCGAAGCATGAAGGGGCATATGAATGTTTAGCATATCTGGCACGTAAATACCTTGCAATGTTGGCTACAAAAGTGCCATGCAAATACCTGTTCTCATTTTCAGGTGACATTGTAAATAAGAAGAGGACAGCATTATCTCCTGTAAATGTAAACACTTGTTTGTCTTGGTGATTGGCTGAACAAGAAGTAGGACTGAGTGGGCTTGTAGGCTCTGAAGTTTTACATTATTTTGTTTTTTTAGTGCAGTTATGTAACAAAAACCTACATTTGTAAATTGCATTTGCAGGATAAAGAGATTGCACTACAGTACTTGTATGATGTGAATTGAAAAATACTGTCTTATCATTTTTACAGTGCAAATATTTGTAATAAAAATAATCATATAAAGTGAGCACTGTATATTTTGTATTCTGTATTGTAAATGAAATCAATATATTTCAAAATGTGGAAAAACATCCAAAAATATTTAATACATTTCAATTCATATTCTATTGTTTAACAGTGTGATTAATCATGATTAAATTTTTGAGTTAATCACGTGCGTTAACTGTGATTAATCAACACCCTAGTTTTTAGTAACTTTAGTTATACCTGATGGCTGGATTTGAACAGGTGGCTTAGAGGCAAACAGCTCCATTGCCAGTTATCTGTTCCCTTACAATTTACAGATCCTCACAATCCCTTCTACAAAAGGGTGAGGAGATGTTTTTAAAAGCTTTCACAGAGCTGGAAAAGCCAGCCTACCCTGAGTGTGAGGAAGAAAAGTGGAGCTCTAGACTCACCGGGTGTGTCAGGAAGATCCTGCGAAATGTCTTGGCAGACAGCATTGACAGCTATGTTTGCTTCTGACTTCATGCATCTTTCAGCATCTTTGCTGGACAAAACAATGGAACGGTTTTGGTTCTCTGGACAAGCTGCACTGCAGAAGTTTGTCAAATGGTTGACAGCAAAAATGGAGCTTTATAAACACAAGGACTAAATGTAGGGCACACATTCAAATGAAGGTATGATGACAGTGGTTATATAGTTGTATAGAAGATGTCTCAACATCTTCTAATGTGCATGTGTAGGGCTCTACCAATTTCATGGCTGTGAAAAATGTGTCATGGACCATGAAATAAGCCCTTCCCTGTGAAATCTGATCTCCCCCCTGATGCTGGGATCACCCCAGGTGGGGGCTCCTAGCTGCTAGTTGTGGCCAGGTAGGGGAGGCACAGAACTTGACCTTCCACTGCATGTCCTCTCTCGGTGGGGAGATCAGATCCACCTCCAAAGTCAGTGCAGAAGTGAGGGTGTATCACCCTCACTTCTGTGCTGCAGCAGCCCCGGAACTGGATTCGGGGCTTCTGCCGCAACTCAGGGTGCCCAGCCTAGGGGCTTCTGTGTGTTGGCTCCTGTCACAGCTTGGGGCACCTGGGCTTGGGCTTTCTGCCCCCGCAGCACCAGCCAGGACTCAGGGCACCTAGGGTCAGGACACCCAGGCTTGGGGCTTCTGCCTCCATGGCTCTTGCCAGGGCTCGGGGTACCCAGCCTTAGGGCTCCTGCTGGGGCTCAGGGCTTCTTCCCCTACGGCTCCAGCCGGGGCTTGGGACACCCAGGCTCGGGGCTTCTGCCTCCACAGCTCCAACTGGTGCATCCACCCCACAGGTCCTGCTGGGGCTCAGGACTTCTGCCCCACCCCCATGTCTTCTGCCAGGGCTTGGGGTTTCTGCCTCCAAAGTTTGTGCCGGGGCTTGGGGTGCCCATTTCTACAGGGGGTCTTGTAGCAGGGTAGTCACCCCACTGCTGCCTGGAAGGGCTTAAAGCAGCCTGGGAGAGGGCTGTGGCAGAGAAAAGCTGGGCTGATGGGGAAAGCAGCCACAGCTGTAGCCAGTGCAATCAGGGCCCAGCTGGCCCTTATAAGAGGGCAGTGGGCCAGAAGCACAGACTCTCTCTAGTCTGTTGAGAGGGAGGGATGTGGCTGCTGGGAGCATACCAAGGTACCTGAGCTGGAGCAGGGCTGGGGGAGGCCTGGGGAGCTCTGGCCTGGAAACTCCCAGGCTGCAGCCTAGTGGAAGGCCGAATAGGTACTGGGGTTGCAGGGGGGCAGCCTAAAGGGGTAGGTAGAAACAGCAGGTCCAATCCCCCCAGCCTGTGATGAGTGGCATTTATACTGCAGTCTGCCCTAGTGAATGGGGGCTAGATGGAGACTGGGCAGTAGCCAAAGATTGAGGCAAGGTGGGGATAGTGGGTGGGGGTTCCCTGGGGAGGGGAAACCCAGAGACTGAGGGGTGTACTGCTGGGGGGGCAGTACCCCAGTGTGCAAGGGGCACTGGGTCTGGGAGGGACACGGGGGCTAGGAAAAGAGGGACACCAGCCTGCAGAGGGCACTCTGACAACTGGAGAGCTAATTTCCAGAAGGTAGCAGCAAGAGGCGCCACCGGGGTGAGTCCCACACCGTTGCAGGGCCTGTGCATTAATCCACCACTGGCTAGGACTAGCAGGCAGGAGCCCCCAGCTGTAGTACTTCAAGGAGCATGTGGGAGGTCGGACCCACCTCCGCCTCTGGGAACATCCTCCAGCTGCATGAAGCTCTGGGGCTGCTGCCCAGCCATAGAGCTTCCTGCACCCAGGAGAGGTAGCTGGAGGCGGGTCTGATCTCTCCCCTAAAGGGGCCATGTAAGGAAAGAGTAAGTCCTGTCCCTCCCCAGCCAGCTGGGACTAGCAGGTAGGAGCCCCTGACTGGGGCACTCCCAGAAACACAGCGGAGATCGCCTCCACGAGCCTCCTCCAGCTGCAGGAAGCTCCCGCAGCCCAGTTCTGAAGGCAGCACAGAAGTGAAGGGGGGCAATCCTCTTGCAACAGCTTTGTGGGGGGGAACACCCTTTTTGGGGGGAGGGGGTCACCCCCCATTACAACACGGTGAAATTTCAGATATAAAGGTCAATTTTATGTCTTCAGACAAACTTTCAAATCCAATGGCTGTGAAATTGACTAGAATGGACTATTAAGTTGGTAGGGTCCTCTGCATGTGAAGGTTTTTTCATGTGGTGACTCACCTGAGATGTGTCTCAGACATGAATATTACTATATTGCACTTCAAGCTGTTTGGAACAGGGACTGTCTTACTGTACAGCATCTAGCACAAAGGAGCCCTGAGACTGAAGTCTCTAGATGCTACTGTAATGCAAACAGGGGCGGCTCTAGACATTTTGCCGCCCCAAGCATGGAGGGTCTGCTGGTCCCGGGAGCAGCGGACCCTCGGCAGGCAAGCCGCTGAAGGCAGCCTGCCTGCTGCCCTCCCGGCACATGCAGAGCACCCCCCGCGGCTTGCCGCCCCAGACACGCTTGGAGCGCTGGTGCTGGAGCCGCCCCTGAATGCAAATAATAAATACTAAACCAGTCACAGATTTTAAGGCCAGAAGACTAGACTGTTCTCAGTGGTAGAAGATGACAGAACAAGGAGTAATGGTCTCAAGTTGCAGAGGGGAAGGTTTAGGCTGGATATTAGGAAAAACTTTTTCACTAGTAGGGTGGTGAAGCACTGGAATGGATTACCTAGGGAGGTAGTGGAATCTCCTTCCTTAGAGGTTTTTAAGGTCAGGCTTGACAAAGCCCTGGCTGGGATGATTTAGTTGGGTTTGGTCCTGCTTTGAGCAGGGGGTTGGACTAGATGACCTCCTGAGGTCCCTTCCAACCCTGAGATTCTATGATTCTAAGACACCGTTATGATAGTGTAGCCTAAACTCCTGCATAACACAAGCTGATGATACACTACACAGCCCTGTGTAGCAAGGCATTAGGAGGGAGGCAAGCAGCATTCTCCACCTACAGACTGAAGGGTAAATGTGGGCAAAACAGGGTGCCCAAAATTGCAGAGAATACTTGTGACAGAGTTGGAAATAGCACCCTGAGGTCCTGATTCTCAGCCCCCAACTCTAAGCACGAGAACCCATCCCCTCTCAGGAATAATATCTAATGTCTGAGCTTCTGGAGGAAACATTCTTGCACATATCTCCTCAGAAGTTCCCTCTTCTTGGAAGTCTTTAAATACGACACCCTGACCATCTAAGCACATGTCCTAACAATATTAATGACAAAGAACTATGAATACAAACTGTACCTCGCATGCCCTTTCCTCCATCTCTCACTGTCCCCCAGAGTTCTTGGAAGTTGTCTGTCAGACACAAAAATGGAAGAACGTAGCCAAGTATTTTCCTTACTTGTCAAAGGTTCTCTCTTTGGGCATAAGGGATTTTGGGCAATGCTTACTGGAATAAGGTTTGGTATGAAGACAGGAGTCTTTTTTTCCAGCACACAGGAGACTGCTGCAGACTGGTCGAGATAGGAAGATAAGGTAGAAGTAGGATCTCTTCTGTAACTAACTCTGTTCATTTGGGGCAAGGAGGAAGGTGTCTCTGTCTGCAAGTCTGAATTCTGTTTGTTGATGCAATCTTCTGAGAGACAGAAAGGAGCTGTGAAATCTTCAAATGCCCTGTCTATAGCTGCAGTCAGTTCCTTCCTGCATCTCCTTAGTTTTTCTGACATCTCACCTAGAAGAGATGAGGTTTCTAATTACACACCTTATTTTAACCATATAAGTAAAGTAAAAGACAACTGCAGTAAGAAAAATAAATAAATTATATCGGTACCCAGAAAGATAATGGAGCAAATAATTAAGCAATCAATTTGCAAGCACCTAGAAGATAATAAGGTAATAGTAACAATCAGCATGGATTTGTCAAGAACAAATCATGTTAAACCAACCTAATAGCTTTCTTTGACAGGGTAACAAGCCTTGTGGATGGGGGAAGCAGTAGATATGATATATTTGACTTTATTAAGATCTTTTATACTGTCTCAAACAAACTAAGGAAATACAACCTAGATGGAACTAGTATAAGGTGGGTGCATAACTGGTTGGAAAACCTTTCCCAGACCGTAATTATTTGTAGTTCACAGTCAAGCTGGAAGGGCATATCAAGTGAAATCCCGCAGAGAAAAGTTCTGGGTTTGGTTCTGTTCAATATCTTTATCAGTGATTTAGATAATAGCATAGAGAGTACACTTATAAAGTTTGCAGATGATACCAAGCAGGGAGGGTTGCAAGTGCTTTGGAGGATAGGATTAAAATCCAAAACGATCCAAACTGGAGAAATGGTCTGAAGAAAATGGAATGAAATTCAATAAGGACAAATGCAAAGTACTCCACTTAGGCAGAAACAAACAGTTGCACACATACAAAATAGGAAATGACTGCCTAGGAAGGAATACTGTGGAAAGGGATCTGGGGGTCAAAGTAAATCACAAGCTAAATATGAGTCAACAGTTACTCCTGGGGGAATTCTGCACATGTCCATGATTAATGAGCCACGCATACTTTTTTTTTTTTTGGCACAGAAAAAAAATTCTGCCAAAAATGTTGCTGCAGTTCTGCCTTTTGCCCACAAGAGAGCGCTGTGGTGATAGACCATAGCAGCAGTTCCTGACCAGCTAGGGAAGAGAAGGAGCCTGCACTGCCTTCTTCACAGCACCTGTCAGGCCAGGTCTGGAGACAGGGGCTATGGGGAGACAGATAGCATGGGGCTTCTGGGTGGTCAGACAGGGGCTCACAAGGGCTAGTGGGGGAGGACAGACTGGGGCACAGGGCCACAGGGGTAGGGAGGTGTGAGCTACATAGGGACAGAGGGTGGCTGAGTGGGGCACAGAGACACATGGGGACAGGGTGGAGGGACACATGGGGACAGGATCAGATGTGCTGACTGAATGGGAGAGACTAGGGATCAGCCAAGGTCTTCATGGGGGAAGCTCTCTAACAATCCCTCCCCACCCCCAAAAAACCCTGTTCCATACTTTTCCCACCCATACCCAGCACCCTCCAAGTTCACACCCTAGGCTGCTTCCCAGCAATTACTTCCCTCTCCCTTAGCTCCTCCCTTACCCCTAACTCCCCCAAGCCTTTGCACTGCTTCTGAGGGGTGCAGGAAATATGCTTCTGTATTGTAGTTTAAACGAATTATTACTCCAAGTTCAGTATCAATATGCCTAGTAAGGGATCTATTTGTCAAACATTTCCTGAATCTTTTTTGTTCTCTGTACTGTTACAGACATACTTGCTGACAGCTATTTTGAAATAAATTACCAAAAATAATTGAAACTGGTGTGATTATATTGTTATTTTGACAAATAAAATATGCAAAATTTGAAAATATTTTGCCCAGAATTTCTCTTTTTTTTTTTGTTGCAGAATTTAATTTTTTGGCACAGAATTCCCCCAGGATTAAACAGTGTAACACTGTTGCAAAAAAAGCAAACATAATTCTGGGATAAGGAGTCTTGTGGCACCTTATAGACTAACAGACGTATTGGAGCATAAGCTTTTATGGGTGAATACCCACTTTGTCAGACGCATGTGTGGGTATTCACCCACGAAGCTTATGCTTCAATACTTCTGTTAGTCTATAAGGTGCCACAGGACACTTTGTCCCTTTTTACAGATCCAGACTAACACGGCTACCCCTCTGATACCTAATTCTGGGATCAAGTATCAGAGGGGTAGCCGTGTTAGTCTGGTTCTGTAGAAGCAGCAAAGAATCCTGTGGCACCTTATAGACTAACAGATGTTTTTGCAGCATGAGCTTTCGTGGGTGAATACCCACTTCTTCGGATGCAAGTCTTGCATCCGAAGAAGTGGGTATTCACCCACGAAAGCTCATGCTGCAAAAACATCTGTTAGTCTATAAGGTGCCACAGGATTCTTTGCTGCTTCTAATTCTGGGATGTATTAGTAGGAATGTTGTAAGCAAGACACAAGAAGTAATTCTTCCACTCTACTCCATGCTGATTAGGCCTCAACTGGAGTATTATGTCCAATTCTGGGTGCCACATTTCAGGAAAGGTGTGGATAAATTGGAGAAAGTTGAGAGAGTGCAACAAAAATGATTAAAGGTCTAGAAAACATGATGAGGGAAGATTGGAAAACTTGGGTGTGATGGGTTGAAAACCCCCTCCCCCCCAATCCAGTGCCACCTGATGTGCTGGGGTCCCACTGGTTCCGCCTGTTCCACCAGACTGGGTTTCCTCACCCTGACCTAGCTGTGCCAGGCCCTCAAGCCTTCCCTAGTACACACACAGGTAAGGATACCCAGCTGCAGACAGACTGAAATCAGCTCTGTGGGGAAGATTCAGCTCAGGAATTTACTCAGCACTCATGTGCACACCTCCTTTGGAGTGTAAACCCAATATAATATTGTCTTGCGCTCTATAATGAGATCTGCACAGTGCAAACTCATAAAAATTGCCCCCTCCCTCAATGTGGAGAGAGATATGCACAGCTTTTTGCGCACACACCCCATAAGAATTGTACAAACTGGGATTTCTTATAAATGAAAAATAAGTTTATTAACTACAAAAGGTAAATTTTAAGTGATTAAAGGGATAGCAAACAGAACAAAGCAGATTATTGAGCAAATAAAACAAAACACGCAAACTAAACTTAATACACTCAAGAAACAGGTTATAAAACATAATTTTGCACCCTAAATGTTGTTTTAGGCAAGTTGCAGAGTTTCTGTAGCTTAGAGTTCCAGTTATTTCTCTTTACAGACTGGACCCCTGTCTCAGCCTGGACTTAGCCCCTGCCTTTCCCTTCAGGTCTTTTTAGCAATCTTCCTTCTTGGACAGGGAGGCAATGGAGAAGAGTCTTGATTGCCTTACTCCCCAGCCTTAAATAGAATTTACGTAAGGTGGGAATCTTTTGTTTCCCAGTCTAACCGGTCACCCCCTCTTAATGGAAAAAACACCAAAAGCCCAAGATGGGAGGGGGGGTGTCTAGTACCAGGTGACCCGATCACCTGACCCTGTAATGTCAAAGCAGTAACCCCGGGGAACTTCTCAGGAAGGCAGGAGAGTAGTATCTTTCAAGTCTTATTGTTCTTCCTAATAGCCCATTGAAGCTGATTGCCTACTGTCTGGTGGGTGTTCCCCCAAATACACACACAGTTGTAATAGTTACATAGTTAATATTCCTAACCTCAGATACAGAAGTGATACATACAAATTGGATAAACACATTCAGTAGATCATAACCTTTCCAATGATACCTCACATGACCCATGTTGCATAACATATTTAAGTATGCCATATTCATATCATAATATTTCTATGAAGAATATGGGGTGCAGTGTCACACTGCGTTTGTTTAGTCTGGAGAAGAGATTACTGAGAGGGGACATAACAGTTTTCAAGTACATAAAAGATTGTTACAAGGAGGAGGGAGAAAGGAAAAAATGGTTACCCACCTTTTAGTAACTGTTGTTCTTCGAGATGTGTTGTTCATGTCCATTCAAAGTAGGTGTGCGCACGCCGCGTGCACGCCAGCAGGAAGATTTTCCCTAGCAGCGTCTGTAGGGTTGGCCCGGGCGCCCCCTGGACTGGCGCCACTGCGGCACCCTATAAAGGGGCCCGCCGACCTTCCACCCCCTCAGTTCCTTCTTGCCGGCTCTCTGACAGAGGGGCAGGAGGGTGGGTGTTGGAATGGACATGAACAACACATCTCGAAGAACAGTTACTAAAAGGTGGGTAACTGTTTTTTCTTCTTCGAGTGGTTGTTCATGTCCATTCAAAGTAGGTGACTCACAAGCCTAACCTTAGGAGGAGGGGTCGGAGATCACTGCTGACTGGAGAACTGCACGACCGAAGGCTGCGTCATCCCTCGCCTGGTGCGTGATGGCGTAGTGAGCTGAGAATGTGTGGATGGAGGACCACGTGGCCGCTCTACAAATCTCTTGAGTCGGGACCTGAGCCAGGAACGCCACAGAGGAGGCCTGCACCCTAGTGGAGTGGGCCGTGACCGGAGGGACAGGGGTCTTAGCTATACGGTAGCATTCCCGGATGCAAGTCACAATCCACAAAGAGATTCACTGAGAGGAGACCAGGAGACCCTTCATCCTCTCTGCCACTGCAATGAAGAGCTGTGCCAAGCATCTGAAGGGCTTGGTACGCTCTATGTAAAAAGCCAAGGCCCGGCGGACATCCAGGGAATGTAGCCTCCGCTCCTCTCTGGAGGAGTGTGGTTTCGGATAAAACACCGGGAGAAATATATCTTGGCCCATGTGGAACTGGGATACGACCAGTGGTGAGCTGGAGCAGGTTCCCACAGGTTCTCAAGAACCGGTTGCTAAAATTAGACCTCCGTGGAGAACCGGTTGTTAAAGGGCCAGAGGGTGGGCAAAGAACTCTGGTCTGTGGGCCGGACCATCCTGTTGCTCCCAGGATTCCCAGCTGGGGAGGCTGAGGCTCCCCCGGCCCTTCCCCCCAGCTGCAGCGTGGCCAGCCGCCGGCACCAGCTGGGCAGCTCAACTGAGCTCTGGAGTCGTCCTGCTGCCACTTTTTGAATGGCCCAGCAAAGTGTGTGAGGGGGGCTGCTGCAAGCTCCAGGGCTGGCCAGAGGAGAGGGGAGGGGGCAAGTGGGGCAATTGGCCCAGGCCCTGCAGGGGCCTCCGGCCCCACAACGATCTCTCCCTGGCCCCTCCCCCGCTCCCCCCCCTTAAATCAGAACTTTTTATAGGGAACCGGTTGTTAAGTTTTTGGCAGCTCATCACTGGATACGACCTTAGGTAGAAAGGCCGGGTGAGGTCTAAGTTGGACTTTGTCCTTGTAGAAGATAGTGTACGGGGGCTCCGATGTTAAAGCCCGAAGCTCCGACACCCTTCTGGCTGAGGTGATCGCCACCAGGAAGGCAGTCTTGTATGACAGGTATAGCAGGGAGCACGAAGCCAGAGGCTCAAAGGGAGGCCCTGAGAGGACGGAGAGGACCAGATTCAGGTCCCAGGCAGGGATCGGCGGATGAACATGCGGGAAGAGCCTGTCCATACCCTTAAGGAAACGCCCAACCAGCGGGTTCGCAAACACTGAGGCACCCCCTTCCCCGGGATGGAAGGCAGATATAGCCGCCAAGTGAACGTGAATGGAGGAAAGGGAGAGGCCCAGCTGTCTTAGGTGAAGCAAATAGTCTAGGACAATGGGGATTGGGACCCCCAGCGGGTCGTGACCTCGCTGACCCGACCATATGGAGAAGCGCTTCCATTTTGCCAGGTAGGTGGCCCTAGTGGATGGTTTCCTGCTACCCAGCAGCACCTGCCTAACCTGCTGGGAGCACTGCAACTCCACTGGGTTCAGCCATGGAGCATCCAGGCTGTGAGGTGAAGGGATTCGAGGTTCGGATGGCGGAGGGAGCCCCGGTCCTGCGTGATCAGGTCCGGTAGCAGGGGCAACGTCAGGGGCGCCTGAACTGACATGTGCAGGAGAGACGTGTACCAATGCTGGCGTGGCCATGCCGGGGCTATCAGGATTACCCTCGTGTGGTCCCTGCGAATTTTCAAGAGCACCCTGTGCATCAGGGGGAACGGAGGGAAGACGTAGAGCAGACCGCCCGCCCAGGACTGTAGGAAGGCGTCCGACAGAGACCCCCGGTTGTGGCCCAGGAGGGAGCAGAACCGTCGGCACTTCCTGTTCTCCCTCGAAGCAAACAGGTTTAACTGGGGAAAGCCCCAGAGCTGGAAAATTGAGCGCACCACATCTCACTGAAAGGACCATTCGTGACCCCGGAACGAGCGGCTGAGGGTGTCTGCCAGACCATTCTGCTCCCCCGGGAGGTAGAACACCATCAGGTGGGTGGCATTGAGAATGCAGAAATCCCACAGTGCAAGGGCTTCCCTGCACAGGGGAGAGGAGCGTGCACCCCCGTTTGTTGATATAGAAAACTGTTGCCGTGTTGTCCGAGAGGACTGAAACACATCTGCCGGCCAGGTGGGACCGGAAGGTCAAACAAGCCAGGCGGAACGCCCTCAGCTCCCTGACATTGATATGCAACTCGAGGTCCTCCAGCGACCACAAGCCCTGCATCTGGAGGTGACCCAGGTGCGCTCCCCAACCTCAATCCGAGGTGTCCGTCACCAGGGAGAGGGAGGGCTGCGAGGCATCGAAGGGGACATCCATGCATACTTCCCGCGGGTCGAGCCACCACCACAGCGAGCTTAGCACCAAACTGGGAATGGACACCACCAAGTCCAGGGGGTCCCTGGCCGGGCGGTAAACTGTCGCTAACCAGGACTGTAGCGGGTGGAGCCGGAGTCTGGCGTGGGCCACCACATAGGTGCATGCTGCCATGTGGCCCAACAGC
The DNA here is from genome assembly GCF_020497125.1 of Mauremys mutica. Lineage (NCBI taxonomy): Eukaryota > Metazoa > Chordata > Testudines > Geoemydidae > Mauremys > Mauremys mutica. The sequence continues at coordinate 53,954,708 of NC_059078.1, read as the reverse complement.
CAAAGGCACACTCGCGCCGTGGTTACCGAGGCGCGGCGCAGACCCAGGATAAGCTTGGAAATCGCACGGAACCTGGATTCCGGCAGATACGCTTTGGCATGAGTGGAGTCCAGAACAGCTCCTATGAACTCTATTCGTTGTGTCAGAGACAGGGTCGACTTGGCTTCGTTCAAGAGAAGGCCGAGATCGAGAAAGGTCCGCCTGATGAACGACACCTGTGTCTCTACCTGCTCCTTGGAGCGACCTTTTATGAGCCAATCGTCCAGGTAGGGAAATACCTGGATGCCCCGCCTGCGCAGGAAGGCGGCCACGACTGCCATGCACTTCGTGAAGACCCTGGGAGCGGCCGACAGGCTGAACGGGAGCACTGTGAACTGCAGATGGGCACCGGCCATGACGAACCTGAGGTACCGACGGTGTCAGGGAATTATGGCAATGTGGAAATAGGCGTCCTTTAACTTGAGGGTGGCATACCAATCTCCTGGATCCAGGGAGGGAATGATCGAGGACAGGGAGACTGTGCGGAACTTGAGTTTTCGTACAAACTTGTTCAGCCGCCGCAGGTCTAGGATGGGCCTTAGGCCCCCTTTCGCCTTCAGTATGAGGAAATACCAGGAGTAGAAGCCTTTGCCCCTGAGCTCCCGTGGGACTTCCTCCACCGCCCCGCCTCCGTGAGGGACTTCACTTATTGAGTTAGAAGTTGCTCGTGAGATGGGTCCCTGAAGAGGGACGGGGAGGGGGGTTGGTGGGGCGGGAGGGAGGAGAACTGGATAGAATATCCCCTCTCTACCGTGCGGAGCACCCATTTGTCTGACATGATGCGGGACCAGGCACGGTAGAAGGGGGACAGACGTGACCCAAAGGTAGGGGTGGAAGGATCCAGAGTCTTGATTGGTAGGTCTCCCTCAACCGTACCATCAAATAGGGGGTCTAGGCCCTGATGATGGCCTCGACTGACCCGACGCCTGGCCATTGGGGACGCCTCCTGCCATTTCTGCCCCGCTTGCGCCCCGGCTCCTGGCGAGGCTGTGGCTGGTATGGGCGGGGGGCCGTCTGCGGCCTAAACTGTCTGCGCTGGGTTGCAGGGGTATGCAGGCCTAGCGAGCGAAGTGTGGCCCTCGAGTCCTTTAAGCTGTGCAGACGTTTGTCCGTCTTCTCCGAAAAAAAGGAGCTGCCCCTCGAAGGGGAGATCTTGAATCGTCTGCTGGACCTCATAGGGCAGGCCCGAGACCTGGAGCCAGGCTCCCCGCCGCATGACCAGGCCCGTGGCCAGGGTGCGCGAGGCTGAGTCCACCGCATCTAAGGCGGCCTGGAGGGAGGCTCGAGAGATCAGCTTGCCCTCCTCCACTAGGGCCGAAAACTCTGGCCTCGAGTCCTGGGGAAGGAGCTCTGCGAACTTCGACATGGCCAAACACATGTTGTGACCATATCGGCTTACAACTGCCTGTTGGTTGGCAATGCGGAGTTGGAGGCCCCCCGTGGAGTACACCTTTCTACCAAAGAGCTTGAGTCTTTTCGTATCCCTGCTCTTTGGCATTGACCTCTGAAACCCCTGACGCTCCCGCTGGTTGGCCGCATCGGCCTCGGATCCTGGTGGGGTGACCTATCCCTCACCGGTTTCCTCCTCTTGGCGGGCACCGGCGAAGGCGAGCGGTGCCGCACTGAGGCCGACTTCCTATGACCCGACTCCGTCCGGTGCCGGGTCTTTGATGACTTGGGCTGGGCCCTAAGTCCTGATGCAGGTGCCGGGACGCTCCGCACCGAAGACGACGTGCTGGGCACCGCCTCGGCTGGTTCCGGGTCCGAGGGTGGCTGTAGGCCCGCCTCCATCAGGAGGACTCTAAGTCTTTGAGCCCTGTACTTAAGAGTTTGCGGGCGGAAGCCTCTACAGATAGAGCACCGGTCCTTTTGGTGGCTCTCTCCAAGGCACCTTAAACATGCAGAGTGCGGGTCACTCTTGGGCATGAATTTCCCACAATCCTTGCAAAATTTGAACGCGGGGGACCCGGGCATGCCCCAGCGGGCAACAAAAACTCAGGGGGGGGAGACACCCCAATTACTAAGAACTATATACAGAGAACTACTCAACTAACTATAATACAACTTTATACACTAAACGGTAAGGATAAGACACTGCCGACTTGCTATCGCAAGAGAAGTTCCAGCTAGCCGTCACCGGCAGTAAGAAGGAACTGAGGGGGTGGAGAGTCGGCGGGCCCCTTTATAGGATGCCGCGGTGGCGCCACTCCAGGGGGTGCCTGGGCCGACCCTACGGACGCTGCTAGGAAAAATCTTCCGGCTGGCATGCACGCGGCGCGCGCACACCTACTTTGAATGGACATGAACAACCACTCGAAGAAGAAAAAAAATTCTTGTTAACCTCTGAGGACAGGACAAGAAGTAATGGGCTTAAATTGGAGGAAGGGCGGTTTAGGTTGGATAATATGAAAAACTTCCTGTCAGGATAGTTAAGCACTGGAATAAATTGCCTAGGGAGGTTGTGGAATCTGTGTCATTGGAGATTTAAGAGCAAGTTAGACAAAAACCTGTCAAGGATGTCTAGATAATACTTAGTCCTGCCAGGAGTGCAGGGGACTGGACTAGAAGACTTCTTGAGGTCCCTTCCAGTCTTCTGATTCTATAACTAAGGGCTTGTTTTCACTGTTAGAAAAATCCAATATTTTACCTCAAGGTATCTAATTGAGTGAGCTATCTCAAGGTAAAAAACAGTGAAGAGTAGGACCGCAAGGTAAACTAGACCAGGCCACCTTCAGACAGGATTACAAGGCTAGTTTATCTTGTAAAAGTAAAGTGCCTGCTCTTCACTGTGTTTTTTACCTTCAGGTAAAAAATGCAGCTTTTCTCACGGTGAATACAAGCCCTAAGATAAGCAATGGTGTAAAATGAGGATGTAATTCCAGTTGAGGGTGCTGGAGACCAGATCTCCAATACATCCAGATATTTCCTGACTGCAGAGCTGTTACTTTTGCATGAAAATGTTTCTATTACACATATAATGGAAATACTTTGTGACGGGTTTGGTCACAGAGACCCCCTTGGGACTGTCACCTGACGTGCTGAACCTACCTCTGAGCCTGTTTTCCCTGAAGGCTTGGGACTTCAGAACCCTGCCTTGTTGAGCCAGACACACACCAGTCTGCTGCAACACAGACCCAGCTCTGAACCATGCCCCCAAAGCTGCAGGCTTTAACTGAAAACCACTCAGCAAGTATTTCTGTCTCCAGCACCCAGACACCCAGCTCCCAATGGGATCCAAACCCCAAATAAATCCGTTTTACTCTGTATAAAGCTTATACAGGGTAAACTCATAAATTGTCCTCCCTTTATAACACTGATTGAGAGATATGCACAGCTGTTTGCTCACCCAGGTATTAATCACTTACTCTGGGTTAATTAATAAACAAAAGTGATTTTATTAAGTATAAAAAGTAGGATTTAAGTGGTTCCAAGTAATAACAGACAGAACAAAGTAAGTTACCAAGCAAAATAAAACAAAACATGCAAGTCTAAGCCTAATACATTAAGAAACTGAATACAGGTAAAATCTCACCCTCAGAGAGGTTCCAAATTCTTTCACAGACTGGACTCCTTCCTAGTCTGGGCCCAATCCTCTCCCCAGTACAGTTCTTATTAGTTCAGCTCAGGTGGTACCAAAGGGGATTTCTCATGACTGCAGCCCCCTTTGTTCTGTTCCACCCCCTTTAATAGCTTTGGCACAAGGTGGGAATCCTTTGTCTCTCTGGGTCCCCACCCGTCCTTCTCAATGGAAAAGCACCAAGTTAAAGATGGATTCCAGTTCAGGTGACATGATCACATGTCCTATGAGACTTCATTACTCACTCGCTGGCTCACACATATACAGGAAGTCTTACAAGTAAACAGAGCTATTTACAACCAAATGTCCTGGTTAATGGGAGCCATCAAGATTCCAAACCACCATTAATGGCCCACACTTTGCATAATTACAATAGGACCTCAGAGGATTGGGATTGTAGGATTGGGATAGCTGCTTTCCACTACCTGAAAGGGGGTTCCAAAGAGGATGGAGCTCGGCTGTTCTCAGTGGTGGCAGATGATAGAACAAGGAGCAATGGTCTCAAGTTGCAGTGGGGGAGGTTTAGGTTGGATATTAGGAAAAACTTTTTCACTAGGAAGGTGGTGAAGCACTAGAATGGGTTACCTAGGGAGGTGGTGGAATCTCCTTCCTTAAAGATTTTTAAGGTCAGGCTTGACAAAGCCCTGGCTGGGATGATTTAGTTGGGGATTTGTCCTGCTTTGAGCAGGGGGTCGGACTAGATGACCTCCTGAGGTCCCTTCCAACCCTGATATTCTATGATTCTATGAACTGAACCCTAGGATGGCACTCAGATGCATTGGGGAATAGTGCCATTTAAATTCTACAGCTAGATAGCAAGGTAGGTAGATAAACAGATAGGTATCTTAATTTGATGTTTTTGGAATATTTAATTTACAGATTGTGATGTTGCACTCCATATTTTTATAAAAATGTTTATAAGTATAGATATGATGTAACTGGAATATGCGTTATGCAGAAGGTGTCTTGTAAGGTATCATTACAAAGCTTATAATCTACTGAGTGCGGTCATCCTATTTGTATGAATGTATCATTCTTGTTTTAAGAATGCTTGATAGAGAACACCTACAAGATCTCTATCAAGCATTCTTAAAACTACAGTACCCACCTGCTGAAGTGAAAAAATAGATTGACAGAGCCAGAAGAGTACCCTGAAATGATCTACTACAGGACAGGCCCAACAAAGAAAACAACAGAATTCCACTAGCTGTCACCTTCAGCCCCAACTAAAATCTCTCCAGCGCATCATCAAAGATCTAGAACCTATCCTGAAAGATGATCCCTCACTCTCACAGATCTTGGGAGACAGACCAGTCCTCGCTTACAGACAGCCCCCTAACCTGAAGCAAATACTCACCAGCAACCGCACACCATACAATATAAACACTAACCCAGGAACCTATCCTTGCAACAAAGTCTGATGCCAACTCTGTTCACATATCTACTCAAGTGACACCATCATAGAACCTAATCACATCAGCCACGCCATCAGGGGCTCGTTCACCTGCACATCTATCAACATGATATATGCCATCATGTGCTAGCAATGCCCCTTTGCCATATACATTGGCCAAACCGGACAGTCTCTACACAAAAGAATAAATGGACACAAATCTAACATCAGGAATCATAACATTAAAAAACCAATGGGAGAACACTTCAACCTCTCTAACCACTCAGTGACAGACTTGAAGGTGGCAATTTTACAACAAAAAAACTTCAAAAACAGACTCCAATGAGAGACTGCTGAACTTGAATTAATATGCAAATTAGATACAATTAACTTAAGTTTGAACAGAGACTGGCAATGGTTGGGCCATTACACTAATTGAAACTATTTCCCCATGTTAAGTATCCTCACACCTTCTATGGGTCATCTCTATTATCACTAAATTGATAGGCCTCTTACAGTTGGTATGGCTACTTCTACCTTTTCATGTTCTCTGTATGTATAAATATCTTCTTGCTGTATGTTCCAGTCTATGCATCCGATGAAGTGTACCTGCCACAGGTACTCCTGTTCTTTTTGCGGATACAGACTAACATGGCTGCTACTCTGAAACCAGTGGTTATGTGCATGCCCACCAACAAAACTTAGGGGCTGTGATTTCTCTCCTGGAGCTAGTCACCTAAGTCAGTCCTCTCCTTCTCACAAAAAAAAAAACAACCAGACTCATGCACACCTTCCCCCTCCTCTTTTATAGCCAGTAACCCAGGATTAGGACACTCAAATCCAGGAGCTGCCTGATTTGGAGCAGGGCCTTGAACCCAGGTCCCCTATATCCCTAGCGAGTGCCCAGACCACCAGGTTATTGTGAACACAAGCCACGCACACCTGACGATGTGCTCTGCGGCCCCAGTGATGAGATAGGCAGGGGACCATATTTGAGAATCCTACTTCAGGGTCATAGGGGCTTTAGCTCACACAAGAGTACGGAGCTGCTCATTCGCTGTGGGGTGGTGTCAGGGTTTAGGAGGCTATGCACATGCCTACTTGCGGGGAATTTAGGCACCTACCAGGTTAGGCAGCAGCTGAGTGGTGATCTTGAGAATGTCAGTGGCACCTAAATGGTGGACTTAGGTACCTAAAGAGGCAGAGAGGCACTTAAGACCCTTTGTGAATCAAACCCAGATTTTTTAAATCATGCCAGTGTCATTGCAAGCATGTTTTATTGTCGGGGAATTGTGCTCAGTTGTGATCATCATTGAAAAGGTCACTTTCACTAAGTAACAGTGTTGTCCAGGTCTGTACTTAGAGCAGGCAGTAACTGATGTCTACTGAAGTGGGTAAAAGAGGCATTGTGAGGGTGATCACTGCTTCCCGTGAACTCTCTGGACTGCGTTGTCCCTAATTTCTCTTAACTGAAGCAGCACTTCCTCACTCAGCCGCCCCCAGTCAGTGTTTGCTCTTCTGGCAGAGAACAACAACAATGCTATTAATATTCCCTTTTTGTGGATGAGGTCATCATCCCCTCTCCCCACCATACTTACCATCTCCTGTAGGGTCGAGTTACTGGCAAGACCAGATGTGGCTGGGCCCTTCAGGGCAGGCCTAGCCTGTCTCGGTCCTTCTGGGGAGTAACAGCAGCAGGACAAGCAAAATCCAAGGTAGTAGTTACACCAGCCTCCTTCCTCAGAGCTGATGGCCAGAGCTGCTGCCACATCAGTTTGTCCTGCGGGCTCCCACCCAACAGCCAGGTCGCTCCTGCTCCAACTGCCACGGAACCTTCCTGCCCCCTGCCCCTGGGCAGAGCTGCCTCTGCAGCCACACTTACCATTTGCCTCTTCTGTGGGTGTCCTCATGACATTCACAGGCTCTCAAACTGTCAAGAGGGAAACTGCTACTAACCTCCTCTTCTGCCCCAGACCTCACCATAGTAACCTATGGTAATTGGACACCATCCACCAGAAATTCTCTGCTGGTGCCCCATCCCGTGCTACCTGGCCCTGTGATCCCCTGCTCCACCTCTCAGTTTTCTCCCCTGCACCTTTCCATACCCCACATCCCCATCCCACACACACACACTTGCTGCTCTCAATAGAGAACATCTGCTGGCTTTGACAAGAGTGACCATTCCATTCATTCACATGCCCTATAGTCATAGATGTGAAGGCCAGAAGGAACTCTTCTGATAATCTAGGACCAGATTCACACAGGGACAGAGGTGCCCAATTGCCACTTAAAAGACTCAAATCCAACATCTGGGTGCCACTGACCCCCGCTTAGCTGGCACCTGACCCTGGAGGGGCCAAAATCTTCACGTGCCTAAATTTTTGCCAGTGGGCATGCGCCAAGTGGCCTAAGTCCTGACGTCACATCACCACAGCTCATGAGTTGCTCAGAGAGCTAGCTGCCACCTCTCAGTAGGATTTTCAGGCGAGATGCTTCACTGCCTCTCTCACTTGCCAGGCTCCATCCAGTAGGCATGCTCTGTGCATGCCTAATTCACAAAGAGAGGCAGGGCTGAGCACGTCAGCACTTCTTCTGTGTAAATCCCTACTCTGACAGATTTGGAGCAGGGATGAAACATACATCTCCAGTGAGTGCCCTAGCCAGCAGGTTATAGGGGATTCCAATTCCAGGGCAGGGGATGCTCAATCTCTCCTGTTGAAGCTGTTTTACTTTGCATAAATAGCTGAATAAATTATTACAAGAAGAGGAAAACCTCTAGAAGATCAAATATAACCTGTGGAATGTCAGGTATAACCCTGAGGTAGCACCACAAGATGGAGTGACTATGCACTGCAGACTATCAACTAACTCTTCTCAGCTGGTATTTGTGGTGTTAACGTCTAGCAGCCTTGAGCCCCTCTTGATACTCTGCAGGGAAAATAAAGCAGAGTTAGTAGGTGAGATTCATGGAAGTTATTTTATAGCTATGGGCAAGATTTATTATAGCTGACTGGAAATGTGAGTTTATTTGATTAACACGAATAAGAATAAACATCCACATAATTTATATGATTAGATTGTAACTTTAGTGCCCTCATGGCCAAGACGGAGTCTGCTCTTCAGGTGGCTGTGGCCAAGAGAAGGTGTGTGGAGGAACACAGCAGAGAAACTCCCTTCCACCCCAGGGGAACCTATTCCAAACCCCCAGAGGTAAGCCCCCTCCCCCATCAATAGTACAATGAATATAGAGAAGAGAAGGTTACTCACCTTGTGCAGTAACTGAAGTTCTTGGAGATGTGTCCCCCTGTGGGTTCTCCATTCCATGCGACAGCGTGTACTGGTGCTGTTGATTGGAGACCTTTGGTATCAGTGCCTGGTCGGGCCACACGTGCGCAGCTGCTGTCTCAGGGCATTGTTTGAGTCTGTTCAGCGCACACATGGCCCGACTCCCTCAGTTCCACGAGACAGCAGCTGCACATGCGCAGCCCAACCAGGCACTGCTACCGAAGATCTCCAATCAACAGTGCCGGCATGCACTGTCACGTGGAATGGAGCACCCACAGGAACAGCACTCGAAGAAATACTGATGCAGAGAGGGATGGAGAAAAAGCAACAGAGGGAGAAGATGAGAGAGTGGTAGAGCAGGCTTACATCCAACATGAGGCCCCAATGCTATCACAACATAAAAGGATGGACGCTGAGCACTGCATCTGCACTCAGAGGTCAGGAATCCTGGCAGAGTTCCAGTTCAGTGGTGAGTCTTGTGTGCTCCTGGACATCTCTGGCACCAGTGAACCTTCCCCAACAAACCCCTTGGGTGCCCTCTTCTGCCTCTCACTGCAAATCCACACAGAGCAACTACCTCCCCTCTTAACTAGCTACAGCCTCCCTCCTTATTCCCAATGCAAAGTCCCAAGCCCCAGTACTCACAGCCCCATACAGCGCTGGGTGACAGTGATACTGGATCCAGCTCGTTTGTCACCCTCAGCTGATTCCTTTTGGCACGGTGCTCCTCCTGGCTCCTGTCCTGGGCTGTCCCCGGTAGGCCTGCTCACTGTAGGCCCTCTTATCTGGACACCTCTCCCACCCCCACCACCACACTCTCTACCTTGACTCCCTCCCCCTGGAACACCAGCACTTCCTCTGCCTCAGGATGAAGTTTTAAAGAGGGCATGCTCTCTAAATCCAAAGGGGTTACAGTATTTTCTAAGTTCATATATGTTAATTTTAAAGACCAAAGTTTATCAAAAGCTCCCAAATATCTTCTCCCCATATAGGTACACATAAATATACACTGTGATCAAATCACCTTTTAATCTTCTCTTGGAGTAACTAAATAGATTGAGCTCAAGTCTCTCACTTGTGAGGCAGGTTTTCCAGACCTCAAATCATTCATGTAGCTCCTTTCTGATCCCTTTTCAATTTCCTTTCATACACTTTTTGAAGTGTGGATTGGACAGAACATAATATTACAATGGTCTTACCAATGGCTTTATACAGAGGCAATATCACCTCCCACGTGAGATTCTTCTGTTTTTTGCACCCGAACAGCACCTTCAGCCACCATATTTCATTGGGAGCTTATATTCCACTGGTTTCCACTGTGACTCCCAAGTCCTTTTCAGTCACTCCTATCCAGGGTTTAGTCCCCCATCCTGTAAGTGGAACCATTGTGCTTTATTCCTAGATGTGTGATCTTTTACTTGACTGTATTGAAGTGTATGTTGCTGTAGTGAGCCCAGCATACTATGATTGCAGGTTGTTCTGTCACTGACCTGTCCTCATCATATTCACTGCTCCCCATCCTTGCCATGGCTCTGTCCTTTCTGTGATTCTCTGATCTCTCCAACTGCTTCTCCAGCATTCTTGGGGAATTCAACTGTCCCACCCTTCTCCTCACTGCAACCCCAGGGCTCATCCCCTGGCCTCTCTTCTTACACTATCTTTCATAGAATCATAGAATCTCAGGGTTGGAAGGGACCTCAGGAGGTCATCTAGTCCAACCCCCTGCTCAAAGCAGGACCAAACCCAACCAAATCAATAGAATCATAGAATCTCAGGGTTGGAAGGGAGACCATCCTCCCCCATCCATATGTGGCCTGCATCTTGCAGGAGGTCAGACTAGATGATCATAATGGTCCCTTCTGATCTTGAATTCTATGATTCTATGATCCAGCACACAAGGTTAGTGTCACAAGAGGCAGCAAAGTTCAGTGATCAGTGCACTGGACTGGAACACAGGAAACCTGGGTTCTGGCCCCAGCTCTGCCCTGCTGCATGACCTTGGCCCAGTCACTGGCTCTCTCTAAATAGAAAAAGGGTTTTAGGGCAGAGACTGTGTCTTGGCTGGGGCCTCTAGGTACTATGGCAACACATGTAACAGGGACACAGGCCTGGAAGGGAGCCCCTGGGTCATCATGTGTATCTCCTGCTGTCACAGGCAAGCCCATCACATAATCAAACATAGTGTCTCAGTCCTTTGCCGTCACTCTGTCTGTGGCTTCCTGATCGGGCTCCTCACTCCTGTGTCACATTTAAGGCATTAATTATGAAGCTAGTTCACCTGCACACAAAAGCACAGCACTGCCTGCCTGAGGTTCTCTCAGAAGGGAGCTCTGCATGCTGCTCTTCTGCAGTATCAGGCCATGACTGCTCCCCCACAGCCTCTCTCTATTTGCCATTGTTCTCCATCTACTGCAGGACATGAGCTCCGGCTCAAGGGTCTTTTGTGCCAAAGGATGCACTGGGAGTACTTCCTCCTGGTCTTGGTCCCCAAGGAACAGGGGCAAGCCTTTGGTGCCACTCCTCTTATAGGGGAGGTGGCCAGAGCAGAGAACATATGCCTAATGCAATCCTCCTCAGACACTCTTGTGGCTGCTTCAGGCAGACAGCCCCTGCCTCTGAGCAAGAGGCTTCTCCTTCCCCTGAAGGGGGTGTCTGGGGAGAGCAAGAGACATTATTAGTGCATATGGTTAAACCTTTGGTCCCTGCCACTTCAGTGGCAGCAGCAAGCAGGTCCTGGAAACTAGATAGGAGGAATGTGAAGATGCCCGTGACAGCCCCCACATGTGAGGCTTTGTAACAGTCCGGTGCGGGGGGCTCGGCCCTCTCAGGTGCGGTCGGGAGCCAGGCCGCCTCACTACACGGCCTAAGTTCATGATCAGTCTCCGAAGGTCCAGGGGTTCCGCCCCTCAGGCAGGGGCTGAACAAAAGGCAAGCAGTCAATAAAGCCCACGCCCTCAATCAGGGCGGGGCAGCAAATAACAGTTCTAAGCTCAGACCCTCAGTCAGGGGCTGAGCGGCACAGAGTCAATGAGATAAACCCAGGCCCTCAGTCAGGGCAGGGCAGCAAACAATAGTTCAAGGGGCTCAGGTCCTTGCAGCAGGAGCGGAGCAATCACAAAGTCAGGAAGCCCAGGCCCTCAGTCAGGGCAGGGCAGCAAACAATAGTTCAAGGGGCTCAGGTCCTTGCAGCAGGAGCTGAGCAATAACAAAGTCAGGAAGCCCAGGCCCTCAGTCAGGGCAGGGCAGCAAACAATAGTTCAAGGGGCTCAGGTCCTTGCAGCAGGAGCTGAGCACACAGAGTAAATAGCAAACCCAGGCCCTCAGTCAGGGCGGGGCAGCAACACAGCAGTTCTAGGCTCAGGTCCTTGCATCAGGAGCTGAGCAACAATAAAGAGTTCAGGGCTCAGGTCCTTGCATCAGGAGCTGAGCAACAATAAGAGTTCAGGGCTCAGGTCCTTGCGTCAGGAGCTGAGCAGCAATAAGAGTTCAGGGCTCAGGTCCTTGCGTCAGGAGCTGAGCAACAATAAGAGTTCAGGGCTCAGGTCCTTGGATCAGGAGCTGAGCAGCAACAATAGTCAGTAAGCCCAAGCCCTAGGTCAGGGCGGGGCAACACCCAATAGTTCAAGGGGCTCAAGTCCTTGTCCCAGGAGCTGAGCAACAATAAGAGATCAGGGCTCAGGTCCTTGCATCAGGAGCTGAGCAGTAACAATCAGACAAGTGCAGGCCTCTGTGCCTGCGCGCTGGTGTGAGGGGGAGACTGCCACCCGTGAGTGGGGTGGCAGGGGGGACACAGGCCCACCCACTCCACTGTGTCCCAGCCCGGGGCCCTATTAGCGGCTATCACTGCCGCTGGTCAGTGGGGTCCTGACCGCAACACACTGACATGGGCACCTCGGTGCCTGCAGCCTGACAGGGGTCGGCTACCCCCGGGCTACACTCCATTTCCCCCTCTATGGGTACCTGCTCATCCCTGGGGTCGGACGCTGGGTCCCACACCATGGGCTCCTCGCCGGGTGGAGGGCTGGCTAGCTCGGGCTGCTCCTCAGGACTCGGGTCGGGGTAGCGCTCGAACGGCTCCTCGGGGTACCGGGCTTGGGGCAGGCTCGGCCAGTCCTCCTCCGGATATCTGGCTCGGGGAAGGCTCGGTACGTCCACCTCGGGGTACCTGGCTCGGGGCAGGCTCGGTACGTCCACCTCGGGGTACCTGGCTCGGGGCAGGCTCGGCCAGTCCTCCTCCGGATACCTGGCTCGGGGAAGGCTCGGTCCAGCAGGAGCGCGGTCCGGAGCGTCTGTCCTCTCCGGCCGCCGGGTTACAACTGAGCGTTGGGGCCGGGCCTTTATACTTCCTGTCCCGCCCCTTGACTTCCGGGGAGCGGGGACAGGTGGTGGTGGCTCCGCCCACTGAGGTGGCTGTTCTGGTTCCTCTCTCTCAGGTGCGGCCGGGAGCCAGGCCGCCTCACTACAGGCTTCTTCAGAATCTTCTGGGGCATGGGGCTGACCTGGCTCTAGGCTCCTAAAACAAGGCTGATTAATCCAGGCCAGGACTGCTGCCTATTCAGAGTATTCTGCAGCTGGAGGTTGCTTCTTCCATCACAGACTCCATGCTGCCCCCTGGGAAACCCTGTAAGTGGGCAGCACTCCCCCTGGCTGTGGGCTGGAGCCTGTGCCAGACTCTCCCAGTGGGATGACAGAGTGCAACTCCCATGCTCAAAGCAGAGACAGGCTGGCAGCTGGTACCTCTCCCATCTCTGGGCTAAGCAAGCAGGAATCAAACTGGGGAACCAAGGGCTTGTGTATACACTAGGTCATGGCAGTTTACTGAAAGGCAGCATGCTATGTTGTTGCAAACCAGTGTGCATACTCTGAGTTCAATTTTAAAGCATGCTGAGTGTGGCTTAGCTGAAGTTCATCAGGAACAGGTTTAGGTTATATCTACACTACACAGCTTACAGCCATGCCGCTAAAAATCGTGCAGTGTAGCCACTGTTTGTCAGTTCTCCTACTGACAAAAAACTTCCACCCCCAATGAGCAGCGTTTGCGTTCACACTGGTGCTTGTCGCAGCAAAACTTTTGACTTGGCGGGGGGGGAGGGGGAAGAGGGGTTAAACACCACTTAAAGACAAAAGTTTTGTCATTCAATTGCCAGTGTAGACATAGCCTGGGTATAAACCAAAATAAGCCATTCTTAAACCAGGTTGGCTAATCCCTTGCAACCTCCTGTGTGGGTACTGATTTTGGTTTAAGTATAATCAGTGCAAATCTGTGTGTAGAGAAGACCTTACGGAAGCCCCCACAGCTAAATTCCCTCTAAGCTGCGCAGTCGCATCACAGCCTATTAAGCGCTGTGCGGGTGCTCAGTGCTGCGACGGGGAGAGATGCCTCTCCTCCAGCCTCGGACCTGCCATGGCTAGGGAAGAGGCGCCTCTCCTGCAACCTCAGCCCCATAGCTGCCCTGGCAGGGAGAGGCACCTATCCCCCTCCCCCAGCCCAGGTGCTGCTGTGGGGAGAGAGAGCTGGGAGGAGTCCTTTCTTCCCCCACTGTAGCCCCAGGGCAGCCTGCACCCTAAGCCCCTCATCCCCAGCCCCACCACAGAGCCGGCAGACCTAGCTGGAGCCCTCACCCCCCCATATACCCCAATCCTCAGCCCAGCCCTAAGCCCCCTCCCTGCACCCTGAACCCCTCATCCCTGGCTCCACCCCCAGCCGGAACCCTCACCCTCCCGCACCCAATTCTCTGCCCCAGCCCTGAGCCCCCTCTCACACTCCAAACTCCTCAGCCTCACCCCTGCCACATGAATTTTGTTATATGCACCAATATGGAGGTGATTTATGGGCACCAATATGGAGGTGACACATCACCTCCATATTGGTGCCCATAACAAAATTCACTCTGCACATGCATATTAAAAAAATAGAGGGTGCACTGCCCCAAAGGCTATGAATAGTCCAGTATGACAGGCAAGACTTGGTTAATTTGGCTAAGGAGGTGAGAAGCAGCCATTGTTTGTACTGCCATGGAAACCAAAATCCACTATCACACATTAAATTGATGGAGAAACAACCAGTCAGCCAAATCCCTCTCTGCACTCAGACGCAGATCTCTTTGAAGGCAGTGCTAAGAACTTATGAGTTTGGGCTAATCACTGATTTTTGAGTAGCAACATGGTTACTGAGGGAGTTAGTGACATTATTTCATGGTAGTCCAGAATATTGCAATCACCCTCTCTCAACGGTGGAGCATTAGCGATACTATAAGAAGGCTATGGCAAAATCTTCATTTTGCTAGGAGAGTTAAACCTTTATTGTTCCAGAAGTGACAACAATCCAAACCTAGGAATGAAACCTGACAGCATATGAGAATTGTTCCTGGCGATCTGGTGCAGATCAGCTGCACAGAAGCACACAGATCCTGAACTGGTCCAGCTGGCTGACAAAGGATGATTACCTGTTCTGTTCGTTCCCTCTGGGGCACCTGGCATTGACCACTGATGGAAGATACTGGGCTAGATGGACCTTTGGTCTGACCCCATATGGTCATTCTTATGGTAGCAGTGTGTGCACTTCATGTGGGCCACCTGTGCTTGGGGGGATCAGTGAGTAGGAGATAAGCTGGAATCCTTGTGGTACCAGCATTCCCCTCCTGCCTTTCAGTCTCCTCCCAGGGGCAGTCCCCTGTGAACTAGCCTGTGTCCTATTCATTCTGATCCGAATTCAGAGAAGCAAGGTTGACAACACTAGAAAGTCCCAATTCAGTGCAAACCACTCTTCTTTATTTCCTCTTTGTACAATAAAGCCAGTCACTTACAAAGTGCCAGTCTAAAAGCAGATTTGACATTATACAGAATGTACACACCAATCAGAACCCAATCAGCTGACAGGCAGAGGAGAAGGCCAGATTCCTGTCACCCTTTTAACTGCAGTATATTAGAAGAGATTTCAATTCAGCATCCAAGAATCAGCCTTCAGCCCGATGGATGCCTTTTCAGTCTGACCATACAAAGGAAAATGGGAAGGTTTCTTGTGTCAATATAGAAGGGGAACCACATTTGTTACATTATGTTGTTCTTCATTTTTAACAGGATCTTTTCTTACCTTTTCCCCACTGTCTCCCCAAATTTTTACTTTAAATGGGTGGAAACCCCATAATCAAAGATGCTAAACAAAAAAACCCAGTGCAGTGCTACAGTTTAAACTTAGCCCCTAGTGAGGGAGACAGAAAAGAAACATAATATCCACTTAAGCCAGGTGTAAAAACCCAAACAAACCAAGAACCAAACAGCAGAAGCATCAGCAATTCTGAGCTAAACAACTCAAACCTCAGTGCTTTAAAAGAGCCGCTCTGCAGAGCAGCAGCGCAATGCTAACCAGAGGGCTGGGGACACAGCAGCTCCCTTCTCCTTTACAGCAAACCTAGCGAATGCAGCTTTAATCCTGTACTGCGTTCCCACATGGTGCCTTTCCTCCCTCCCCCCACCCCACCCCCTTAACTTCTAGGAAATAAACAAGTGGGAGGCCTGGGCAGCTGGCAGTGCCTGTATGGGGTGGCAGTGGCATGGAACCAGTGTGGACAGCAGTGGGGAAAGGGAAGAGTTAGCACTGGGGAGGGCTGGACTGGAGTGAGGCCACTTTCTGACTGGGCCAGCTCCTGGAAAGGATTAGCATCTGGGGGGGTGGTATGTAAGGCTGTCTACACAGCAGCTGTGGAGATCAGTTCACACTGGTGCTTGTCGCAGCAAAACTTTTGACTTGGCGGGGGGGGGAGGGGTTAAACAGCAGCTGTGGAGATCACACAGAAGCTGTGATCACTGGTGCACAGAACCCCCATGGTTTCACAGGGCTGTGGGGGAAGGGGACAAACTCAATTGGGGGGTTGTCATTCTAGGGATCATCAGCAGGTTTTCATGGGAACTGGCACAAAGGACTGTGAAATATGAATGAATAGGACAAGACCTGACTGAATTTAGGGTCTCAAAGGCTGAGACCTCACCCTGTGATAGTGCTAACAGCAGGAGCCAGAGCTGAAATCCTATCGTACACATAGAAGTGCGTATATTTTGCAATCAGAGTATAGCTCTCTCCACGCAGCAGTGGCCAGGGGTGCTGCATTTCATTTCCAATGAACTTTCTACTTTTTTGGGACCAAAATGATATGTCTGAATGTAGGAAAGGCCCATGGCTCAGCTGCCCAGAATAGTCAAAGATGTCACCAGCATACAGGGACCAGAGCAAATGCACCCAGCTGCTCAGCACAGGAAAAAAGGTGCAAAGGCAGAAAGAAGAAGAGACACCAGGAGCTGTGGCCATGTGGACTGGGGAGTGTGGAAGAGGCACTGCTGGAGCCATAGCAGGAATTCCGGACACTAAAGCTGATGGGATTAGACAGAGAAAATCTGGACTGGGCCTGACAGCTACGCACAGAGCTGTCAACAGACACACCACAGGAGTAGCGTTCATGCCCAAATGACACCTCTCTGTCAGCTCTGCAACAGCCTGCAGTCACCCTCTCCACCCCAGGCCCCAGCTCCAGCCCCACAACTCAGCCCAGCCCAAGCCTCTCCTTTCCCAGCTCCAGCCACATATCTAGCCAGATTTACAAAAAATTTATTGAAGCTTTGATATATGTAATTTTTGGCCTCTAGATACCCCGTGTCAGTTTATTCTTGGCTCCCCAGTGCTATCTTACGACACTGGGGACTAAACCCCCAACACTAGATTTCCTGCTTGAGAATCCTACTGAAGGCAGAACAGCAATTCTCAGATGCTTCAGACATGGCGTCAAACAAAGAACTCTACCGAGCAGTCTAAGCGCAGCAGGCTGGGCTCAGTTGGTATCCATGCGGTCACACTCTTCCGATGCCAGCTCACTTTCTGCAGGCAGAGACGGGGCTACGTGCTGCTTGCTATCCCGCCGCTGATAGAATAGCACATATGCGGCTTTTGTCTGCCAAACAAGGAAAGAAAACCAATCTGAGGAAAAGAAACCATCCACGAAGCACAGTTCTGGAAAGCTGATGATGCAGGAGATAACCTATCGCAGACTCCCAATAGGGCAGCTCAGTACTTCTCTGCCTCACGTGGAGGCTGGAGGCCTAGAGGGAAGTATGGCCTGTAATATAGGCTGTATGTAGAGATTTATGGAGCTTCAATATCTAAAACAAGAGAAACAATCCAGGAAATGCTTTCGTATCACCTTAGTGCCCTCTCTTCCCCACTGTCTGTGCAGAGAGCTGAACAGCCTGGGGATCCTGGGAAGGCTGTATGTAGCCTATCAGGCTCAGGGGCAAGCCATTCAGGCTTTGCTCTGAGAAGCCAGGCCCTCCACACAAAGGTGTATTAGCAGGAACCTCAACTACGGAATCTTTGCAGAGATGTCCTTGTAACAAAAGAAAATCCCCGCCAATGGCTTTTCATGCAAGAAGGGACGTTTGACCCATTCCAAAATGCATAGAGCAACCTCAGCAGCACAACGTGGGGGCCGGGAGGGATAGCTCACTGGTCTGAGCATTGGCCTGCTAAACCCAGGGTTGTGAATTCAATCCTTGAGGGGGCCATTTAGGGATCTGGGGCAAAAATCTGTCTGGGGACTGGTCCTGCTTTGAGCAGGGGATTGGACTAGATGACCTCCCGAGGTCCCTTACAACCCTGATATTCTATGATTCCACGAAAGTCTGCTGCTCCTTCACAGCATCGTCAGCTTGAATCTGACCTCAATCCACAGCAGATTCTAGCCTGTATTTACGATGATTTGATTAAGAGGCAGAAAACATCTAGGTCCATCCCAGCATGCTCCTGGGTTTTATATCTGGGGATTTCCCCCATCTTGAATTAGTCTAAGTCCAAGTACTCACCACTATTTGATCTTCAGAAGCCATTGATACACTGCTGTCATCAAAGTAGTACCATTTGCCATTCACTTTGTTCTTTGCATATGCAGTATCTGTCACACAAACAGAGTGGCTATTTACATTCAGCAGTAAGGCAGGGGCTCACTAGTGTAACTAATACCCCGATCACACTCAATTCTGATAACTCCATCTATAAAAGGTACAAAGTAAGTGTGCGGGGGAAGAGAAAGAGGTTGGAGCTTGGGTTTCATTGCTCAGAAGCGATATCAGTAACACTGGAACACAGTGGATCAGAGGCTAGGTCCATCTAGTCCACAATCCTATTCTAAACAGTGGCCCATCCTAAATACTTCAGAGGAGGGTGTAAGAAACTTAAATTTCTCTTTGATCTTTCAGTCAGTGGTTGGCTTTTGCTCTGGAGCAGAGGGTTTATACCCACTCCAAATTTATATTTTAAAATAATCCTAATCTAATGCTAACTGTGGTTTTCCTGGTTGTACAAACAGAAGGTCAATCTTGTTTTGAATCCTGCTAAATTTCATCCTGCTCTCAGCCTCACAGGACACTGACCATGTGCAATAGAGAGCTTTCTTGAGTTTACAGGAACTGCACACAGATGTGAGCATTTGCTAGTGGAAGGAATGTACAGCTTCCACTGGAAATGCCAGCCACATCTCTACACAGTAAGGCATTCCCAAGCACCACAAGACAAGTCCTTCCATATAATTTATCTCTCGCTTTTTTTTTTTTTTAAACAAGGACAATATAAAGGCAAAAAACTAAACAATGCATCACATTGCACACTAAGCACCAGACTGAGGAACAGCAGAAATTCAGGTTCCAGAAGCAGTGTTATCAACTAGTTTCATTGCACAGTATATTCTTATTCCTATTTTAATGGTTAACAGCTCTACTGTTTACCAGAACATGTCCAATAAAACACAGAAGGCGCACAGTAAACTACAGCTGAACATTACATTTGTTGTGATCTCAGCACTGAAGTTTAATGCTGCCCAAACAGCTTTCTGACCAGTCCTACCAACCGTCCTAATTTCTTCTTCATTAGCCAAGGCCCCGCCCTCCACAATGGCCAGATCCCAGTATGGATGCAGCAGCCCACCCATAGAATGGCTAGGGGCTCCCTGTTGCTGATGAGGTTTAAATGGGGTGGAACACATCTTTTACTGCCTGCCTCCTTACAGGGATGCAATCAATCCATGGACCGCCAAGGGGTTAAGGGGGTGGGCGCTGTAAACTCTGATTGAATTTGCTCCCTTGGCTTTCAGGGCAGAACCACAGCTGTGAAACATAGGGATGGATTTAGCAACTTGCAGCCCCAACATCCCCACCACTAGTGCCCATCCATCATGAGTCCCCACTCCCCAGAGAGAGAGAGTCACTGCTCTCCCGACAGCGATTTTCCCATACGCACACAGCCCTCCCGTCCACCTGCAGATAAAGAACAGACAGGTAGTTACTCACAGTGGCCTACTCCCATAGCTCCATAGTGATTGGACACTGCAATGAGGTCATACACATATGGATCAGCTGTTGGGTCACAGACAAACTCAGACATGCTCAAATCCCTAAGAAAAAAGTAAGAACACATTGTTATTGTACACAATTATTATTGTACATAATAAGAGAAAGGCCTAGTAATAATGAATCATTGTAAACAGCCAAGGGCTAACCTGCCCAGTCAATGCTGTTTTTCCCTTTTTAATTATTAATGACCTATTTGACCCACAAGCCACTGATGTCGCCCCCTTAGGCAACTGTAATATGGATGGCATCAGCCAGTTTGTTTGCTGTCAGGAATGACCGTTACTGGCAAACACAAGTGTTGCTGTGTGGTTAGTGAGAGAGGATGGCTAAGTGCCATGCCAACAGCAATCAATGTAAAACAAGCATGAAGAAGTCAAGCTCTTCCATATGAGGGATTGGAGCAGCACTGGGTAGGCCTATGTCCTGCAGTGGGATGGTAGTGTCTGAGATGTATGGATGAGTGCAAGGCCTTCTCTTGGTAGAGGATGCAGAGGGACGACACTGATGGTCATACAACATACATGTAATCCACTAACAGTGTGGCTCCATCCTCCTCTAAAGGGCAGATTTAAAAATTTTATTAAGATGATGTTTAAAAAAGTGAACGGTACAGAGTTTAAGCATAGAAGTTTCTGGTTATCAGGGAATAACATACAGATTATCGAGGGTGTGAAGTTTGGTTTAAGATCGGGTTTTATAAGGAATACATAATCTGCAATATCCCCGACTGGGGAAAAGATTGATGGGTCAAAGTACTGACAGCTACGTAGAGAGTCTACTACAGTAAGAGGCTCATGCTTTTAGATCCAGAGGTGTCAGGTTCAACGCCTGCCAGCGACCTATTCCAGGAGCATTATGGACACAGAGATCAGAAATAACACTGATACCTGACTTCCAAAAAGGATCTCCAGGTATGTACCGTACCTGCTTCCAGGACACAGATACCATTACCTAAAGAGGACTCCTGCTATGCTTTGCCAGATGAACAACTTTCATACCTCACACAGCACCTTTTTTCCCCAAGTGCTGCACACTACTGTTTAAGTAGAGGTAACACTGAACTGGAAATCCTAGCGGATCTACACAGCTGGTATTTTGGAAGGGAAGGAAAGAATATTCAGTGAAGCTGCAGGGGAGGTTAGGCAGCATAGAAATCTCTGGTGTAGAACTTGGCCTGGACACGCTGTTGCCAACACTCTCCACCCTGACACTCATGAAAATTGTCATAGGATCTTTAAAGGACAAAAGCGTTCAGGGTCTGCTGGGACATGGTTCAAAACTGACTCTGAGGGAATTGTAAAGACGTTGAATCACCAATACCACTTTCTACAACACCGGATTTTCTCAGTAGCATCCTAGCCAAATAGTGGCCAGGCCCATCCTTGCTAAGCTCAGGAGCTCTGCAGAGTCATAGCTCCAAGTATCACAGATGCAGGTAGCACCCCCTTTCCCTAGACAATTACTAGAGCTTCACTAAGGTTTACTGGCTTGTGGCTCTGGAGACAGAATCCTATCTTGAGCTATGTCTCCAATGAGGAGCCCATACAATTGCTACATCAAAAGTGGAGTTTCTTGCTCTGTCCAGTTATGACTTGCTGGTAAAGAACCTTACCTGATGGGGAATTCAACCACAGTGTCAAGTTTATCCCTCCAGTATCTGTTGTACGAGAAGCGTTTTAAATGCACCACCAAAATCCTGGGCAAAGACCATAGATCAAACTTCTTTGTGGCCTGCTGATGCTTCTTGCAGTTAGGGCAGTACCTGAGAAAGGAGTATAAATAGGCATGAAACACCTTTGATATCTGCCTTCTATCCAAGGGTCTCAAACCCCTTTTACAAACAACCTTTTTTTGATTAACATATAAAATGCCTATTACTATCCCAGGCTGTAGTCACCTTTGTCTTTTTTTTTTTTTTTTTAAATAGGCTTTGAGAACATCACTCTGATTTTTCCTCACATATCCAATCTCTTCTTCCCCCAGTACATCCTCCCTCCCACCTTCATGCACTCACCATGTCCCCACCTACTGCTACCCAAATGCCATTGCTCAGTATCTCTCTCCTCTTCTGAGGGAATGCAGGAGCCAGGATGAGCTGTAAGAAAAACTCCTGGAGCACTGTATTTTCAGGATGTTTTTCCTCACTGTCCTCTTCCTGTCTTGTCTTCTGTCCTTATTTGCTTCCTTTCCAATCCTCCCCTCTGCTCCTCCCTCCCCTCTGCTGTACTCCCTGCCCAAGTGGCAGAGTGAAAGTGGCTAGATTTCCAAGTTTCTGAAGGGAAGACATTTTGTCAGTTTCACTGGAGCACTAGAACAAAGGTAGTATTGTGTTAGAGAGCACCAGGTCGGCCTGCTTCCACCTGGTAATAAATGAGGTAGAGTGAGAGAACCATACAGGGTGGGGTGTTAGGACTACAACAGCATGAGTGCTAAAGGTCAAGTCTGAGGTGGCAGAACTACACAGAGCCTACGAATAATAAATACAGCAGCTTTTTAAAGGCAACAGAGTAATTGGGTTTTGGTTTTGTTAAGGTAACATTCCCTCTCTTGCTGCTGAGGACTGAGGTGCAGTGGCAGAGCTGTGGCTGTGGGGACAGGGGTAGGATAGTAAGATGCTCAGAAAGAATAGTGTGGGGAAACCTTTACCCAAACAATATTGTTATTTTATAGTATATATAAAGACAGTCCAAGTAATATGTCTGCCAAACAGCTGGGTGGTAAACTTACCAAGGGTCATGTTCACCAAGCGTTTCCATTGTAGTAAAGAGTTCTATACAGTCTTTAAGAGCGACAGTAGTTTTCTTCTTCTGTGACTGTAACATACTTTCATCCTTTTCAAATGCCTACCAAAAAGGATGCATGTTAACCATCTGTATCCTGAAAATGATTATGCTCATCCTAGGCATCTGGAACCACCTTCCCATGCCCCCATACAGGTTATTTGTGTCCCATTCCAACACAGTTCCCTGCCATTTCTTTTTTATCTTCAAAATGAACCCTCCCCATTCCTCTCTTGCTCCAGTGATGACTGTTTGACGATCCATCCTTTCCTGGATGTAGGCAGCCAGCCTCTTTCTTTCCGCCCACAACACCAACATCAATACCCACAATCTCTATTGCTCACAGCTATGCAAAGCATTTTATAGAGGTAATTAATAAAGACAGTTTCTTGCATGAGGATGTTTACAGCTGAAGTTAGCCCTAAAGCAGAAAGGAATTTTGTCAGTTGTTCATAAACAGAGAAGGAAAAGACAGTCCCTGCTCTGAAGAGCTAACAATCTTATTGTACAACAAGAGACAAAAAAAGGGGCAAGGAAGGGGGAAACAAATAAGTACAATAAGACAATCATAATTGTCCACTCTGATCTTAAAATCTATTAACCAGATTGGTTACTGGCAGCAGTCTATTACAGATCATCAGATAAGACCAGAGAAAAGGATGTGCATTTATTATCTGGAGGAAAAAAAACACTGAATTACAGCAGGGGCCATACACTCGTGAAACATCTTTGGAGTTTCTAACATTTGTAACACAGGAAATGTTGCTCCCAGAGTGTGACTCTATAGGAAATCTCATTCTGACAGAAAGAATATGATCACTGACCAAAAAAGTAGTGGCTGTCCAGGTATAAGTGATTGAGAGCTGGTTACATTTGTGTTGAGCAAACAGAATACACTCAACTAGTTACATACATATATGCAGCTTTCAAGTGGCCAATTTCTCAAAGCCAAAATTAATTTGCTGAATTGACTGGGAGGAAAAATGTAAATAGAGAATTATGAATGAAAGCTGGAGATTGTTTAAGAACATTTCATTTGCTTCCCCAAAAATTTACAATTCCTTATCAGAGAAAAAGGCTGTTGATTAATAAGTCATCTTGGTTACGACTGTTATTGTAGGCTTGTCGATCCCAGGATACTAGAGAGACAAGGAGGGTGAGATAACATTAGTCCAATAAAAGATACTGCCTCACCTGCCTTATCTTGGTTAAGAGTAACATGAAAGCAGCAATAAAACTAAAACCAAAAATCATTACATAAATGGGGAAAAGGAGCTGAATAGCAATAATATAAATAAAAAGTTAAGAAACACAAGCAATTAATAACTGAACCTAAAGGTATATCAACAAAATATCTATAGCCAGTATGGTTAAGGCATTTATAAATATATCAGGAACAAAAGCAATCCTAGCAATGGTTTAGCACTCTAGGTCCATTACTAGAGGGAAATATTGTCAATAATGAAGCAGAAAAAGATGTGTTTAATAAATATTTCTGTTCTGTATTTGGATCCAGTCTGAACAATATATCAATATCATATGACAGTTGCTAAGGAAAATGCTAAACAGTATCTACTATTAAAGTTAAACATTTTGTCTAGATAACTTGTACAGAAAAATTTTAAAGGGGTTGGGAGAAGAGCTTGGTTATTAATGTTTAACAAGTTTTGGAAAGCTGAGGAAGTTCCAGAGGGTTACAGCAAACCCAGAGTTTTGCCAGTATTTAAAAAGGGGTAGCTGAAATGATGTTGGTAACTCTAGGTCAGTTAACCTGACACTGATCCTAGGCAAAACAGTGAAATGGCTGACAGTCCTATCAATAGAGTTAAAGAACAGAAATATAAATTAATACCAATCAACATGGTCTCCTGGACAATAGGTATTGGCAAACTTGATACTGCTCTTTGACAAGATTCCAAGTCTGGTTGAAAAAAGGTAACTGTGCTGACCTAATATACTCAGACTTTGTAAGGAGTTCAACTTACACTGTATGACATTCAGAATAAAAAAAAGACGGTTACTCACCGTTGTAACTGTTGTTCTTCGAGATGTGTTGCTCCTATCCATTCCATGTAGGTGTGCGCGCCGCGAGTGCACGGCTCTTCGGAACATTTTTAGCCTAGCAACACCGGCGGGCCAGCTGGGCGCCCCCTGGAGTGGCGCCGCTATAGCGCTAGTTATATACCCCAGCCGGCCCGTCCGCTCCTCAGTTCCTTCTTGCCGGCTACTCCAACAGTGGGGAAGGAGGGCGGGTCTGGAATGGATAGGAGCAACACATCTCGAAGAACAACAGTTACAACGGTGAGTAACCGTCTTTTCTTCTTCGAGTGATTGCTCCTATGCATTCCATGTAGGTGACTCCCAAGCCTTACCTAGGCGGTGGGGTCGGAGTGAGACGTGGCAGAGTGCAAGACTGCGGAGCCGAAGGCTGCATCCTCTCTGGATTGCTGCACCAACGCGTAGTGGGAGGCGAAGGTGTGGACAGAGGACCAGGTGGCCGCTCTACAGATGTCCTGAATGGGGATATGGGCCAAGAAGGCGGCAGACGAGGCGTGCGCTCTCGTGGAGTGAGCGGTAAGAAGGTCAGCTGGCACCCCAGCCAGCTCATAGCAAGTTCTGATGCATGCGGTGACCCATGAGGAAATCCTCTGAGAGGAGACCGGCTTGCCCTTCATACGTTCTGCAACCGCTATGAACAGTTGTGGCGAACGCCGGAAGGATTTTGTCCGGTGTATGTAGAACGCAAGGGCCCTGCGGACATCCAGGGTGTGCAGCTGTTGGTCCCGACTCGAGGCATGAGGCTTTGGGAAAAAAATGGGAAGGAAAATGTCCTGATTTACATGGAAGGCTGACACCACCTTAGGGAGGAAGGCCGGGTGAGGCCGAAGCTGGACCTTGTCCGCATGAAAGATGGTGTAAGGAGGACCGGCCGTCAGGGCCTGGAGCTCGGAAACTCGCCTTGCTGAGGTTATGGCGACGAGAAAGGCTGTTTTCCATGACAGGTGGAGCAGTGAACACGCAGCCATGGGCTCAAAGGGGGGTCCCATGAGCCTGCCCAAGACCAGATTCAGGTCCCAGGGCGGAGTCGGGGGCCGCACTGGCGGGAACAAACGCTCAAGACCCTTGAGGAAGCGGGAAACCGTAGGATCGGAGAAGATGGATCGGTGACCGACGGGTGGCCTGAAGGCCAACATCGCTGCCAGGTGCACCTTTAACGATGAGACCACAAGACCCTGCTCTTTAAGTGACCAGAGGTAGTCCAGTATCGTTGGGATAGGGACGACGAATGGATTCAGATTTCTCTGGTCGCACCATATGGCGAATCGCTTCCATTTGGAGAGGTAGGTCGAGCGAGTGGAGGGCTTTCTGCTCTCCAGCAGGACCCGCTGGACCGCCGCCGAACAGGTCCGCTCCGCGTGGGTTAACCACTCAGGTACCAGGCTGTCAGATGGAGGGACTGCAGGTCCGGGTGGCGGAGCCTGCCGAAGTCCTGCGTTATCAGGTCCGGCCATAAGGGCAGAGGGATGGGATCTCGTACCGATAGCTCGAGCAGCAGAGTGTACCAGTGCTGTCTCGGCCAGGCCGGAGCGACGAGTATGAGGCGGGCTCTGTCCCTCCGAAGCTTGAGAAACACCCGATGTACGAGCGGGAACGGAGGAAAGGCATACAGTAGGTGACCCGTCCAGGGGTAGAGGAATGCGTCCGACAGGGAGCCCGGGGCGCGACCCTGGAACGAGCAGAACTGGTGGCACTTCCTGTTCTCTCTGGAGGCGAACAGGTCTATCCGGGGAAACCCCCACCTCCGGAAAATCGTGTGAACCACATCTGGGCGGAGGGACCACTCGTGGGACAGGAACGACCTGCTCAGACGGTCGGCCAGCGTGTTCTGCACCCCTGGAAGATAGGACGCCACTAGGTGAATGGAGTGGGCTATGCAGAAGTCCCACAGTAGCATCGCCTCCGTGCACAGCGGAGAAGATCGGGCTCCACCCTGCTTGTTGACATAAAACATCGCCGTTGTGTTGTCCGTCAACACCGCGATACAACGCCCCTGGAGACTGGGGCAAAAGGCTTGACAGGCGAGGCGAATCGCCCGGACCTCTCTGACATTGATATGGAGGGAGAGCTCTCGGGGCGACCAGAGGCCTTGGGTGTGCAGGTCGGCTAGGTGCGCTCCCCACCCCAGCTCTGACGCATCCGTGGTCAGAGTGGCGGATGGTTGAAGAGGGCGGAAAGAGACTCCGGCACACACGACTGCTGGGTCCAGCCACCAAGTGAGCGAAGCGAGGACTGGCTTCGTGGGCGTGACCACCATATCGATGGAGTCGCGGTGGGGCCGGTACACTGACGCGAGCCAAATTTGAAATGGGCGAAGGTGCAACCTCGCGTACTGAGTGACGAACGTACACGACGCCATGTGGCCTAGAAGGCGGAGGCAGGAACGCACTGTTGTTCGCGGGAAAGCTTGTAGGTCTTGAACGAGAGAGACCAGAGACTGATGCCGAGGTTGGGGCAGGCAGGCCCTGGCCAAGTTGGAATCCAGGACCGCACCGATGAACTCCACTCTTTGCGAAGGGGTCAACATCGACTTCTCGGCATTTATCATGAGCCCTAGACGCTGAAACAGGGCTAGGACCGTGGCCATGTGGGACGCCACCAGTTGGCGGGATGGTCCTCGGACTAGCCAGTCGTCGAGATAGGGGTAGACATGTATCCGACGACGGCGGATGGCCGCGGCCACCACTGCCATGCACTTGGTGAATACCCTCGGCGCTGTAGAGAGGCCGAAAGGCAGCACTGTGAATTGGTAGTGTGTATTGTTGACAACGAAGCGAAGGTAGCACCGATGAGGAGGGTAAATGGCGACATGAAAATACGCGTCCTTCATGTCGAGGGCGGCAAACCAGTCTCCCGGATCCAGGGAGGGAATGATAGTCCCCAGGGTTACCATGCGAAACTTGAGCTTGACAAGGTATTTGTTGAGCTCTCGGAGGTTGAGTATGGGTCGTAGGCCTCCCTTCACCTTGGGGATTAAGAAATATCGGGAGTAAAATCCCCTGCCTCGCATATCGCTCGGCACCTCCTCTATAGCACCCAATCTCAGCAGAGACTCGACCTCTTGTAGGAGGACTTGCTCGTGAGAGGGGTCCCTGAAGAGGGACGGGGTGGGTGGGTGGGAGGGAGGGGGCGAAATAAACTGAAGATGGTAACCAGACTCTACCGTGCGTAGCACCCAGTTGTCCGATGTAATCTGGGACCACGCCGGGAGGAAGTGGGAAAGACGACTGAAAAATAACGGGGAAGGATCCAGAGGAGAGACTGATGGGCCGTCCTCGGGCGTCCCATCAAAACGCCTGCTTTGGCCCTTGGGGGGCCTTGGAAGGCGCCTGGGACTGGTTACGCCGATTGCCCGAAGGTCTACGGCGGTTCAGTCTGCCCCTGCGTGTATTATCCGGCCGAGACCTGGACTGATTGAACGGCCGAAAGGGCTGCTGCCTGAAAGGCCTCCGTTGTGTCGCAGGCGTATGCATGCCTAGCGTACGGATGGCAATGCGCCCAGCCTTAAGGGTCTGTATTCTGGAGTCCGTTTTCTCCGAGAATAAGCCCTTGGTATCGAAGGGCAAGTCTTGCAGAGTATACTGAACCTCTGGCGGCAAGGTGGACGATTGCAGCCAGGAGATCCTTCTCATTGTCACTCCCGATGCCAAGGTCCTGGCTCCGGAGTCTGCAGAGTCCAGTGAGCCCTGAATAGAGGACCTGGTAGCTTTCTTGCCCTCTTCCAGCAAAGCTGAGAACTCCTGCCTGGAGGATGTTGGAACCAATTCCGTAAATTTTGAGAGGGCTACGAAATTATCGTAGGCATAGCGGGCCAGGAGAACCAACTGATTGGCTATGCGTAATTGAAGGCCGCCAGCCGAATATACCTTCCGGCCCAACAGGTCCATCCTGCGCGCGTCTTTGGACTTAGGTGCAGGCGCAGGCTGCCCATTTCGCTCCCGGTCATTCACCGACTGTACCACTAGGGAGTCCGGGGCCGGATGGGTATACAGGTACTCGTACCCAGTCGGGGGTACCGAGTACTTCTGCTCCACTCCACGGGCAGTGGGAGGGATGGACGCCGGGGACTGCCAGAGTGTGGTGGCATTTTTCTGGATCGTCCGAACAAACGGTAGGGCCACTCGCATGGGGGCCTCCGTTCCGACCACATTAGTGATCGGGTCCTCGTCCTCGATGACCTCCGCTACCGGGAGGTTAACAGCTTGTGCCACCCGACGAAGGAGGTCCTGAAGGGCACGTAAGTCAATCGGTGGGGGATCGGATGACGAGGATCCCGCCACCGCCTCGTCGGGCGAGGAAGACGAGGACTGGGCCTGACCAATAGGCAGAGGCTGAGGCTCGTCCATGGGGTGTGAGGTCGCCGTCTCCACGGGATGTTCCGTCTGCACCGGCGGCGGTGGAACCTCAACCGGAGGCGATGGAGGGGGCCTGCTGACGGTGGCTTCCAGCACCCCATGGTCAGAAGGCCCCTGTCGCGGGAGGAAGGGGGCGCCCTGAGCCTCGTGACCAGCCCAGGGGGTCCAGAAACCCCATTGCTGGGGACCCAGGTCTTGTCCTTGTGGGTCCGCGCGGTAGTCTGCACCGCTGCCGTCGTGTGAAGCGACCGGCGGTTGGCGGGAAGGCCACGGGGGGGGCAGAGGCGCTCAGAGACTGCGCCGTCGATGCCACCAGTCTATCCGTGGACGGTGCCGGGTACCGGAGCCGATCGTCTCGGTGCCGGGAGCGCAAGCGGGACCTTCGACCGCGAGAGTAGCGGGAGGTCGACCGCGATCTCGATCGTCGTCGACGGGAGCGGCTTCGCGAACGGCGTCGGGAGCGGTGCCGGGATCCGGACCTTCCTCGGTGCCGACGGTCCGGAGAGCAGGACCGGGACCTGGAACGCCTCCGGGAGTAAGACTGGTACCGCGATGATGAGCGGTACCGGGACTGCGACCGGCGCCGGGAAGGAGAACGGTACCGGGATGGAGACCGGTGCCGTGACCTTGAACGGCGGGAAGGTGACCGTCTCCGGGATCGGGACCAGGATCGGGACCTGGATCGCCTTCTATCCCGTTTGTCAGGGGTGGCCGGTCGTACCATGGCCGGTTTGCCCACTGACGGAACAGCCCGCACCGGCGGTGCCGGGGGCCGGAGGCTCGGTGCCTCTGTTATCTCTATGAGCTCCCTCGCCGTCGAGAACGTCTCGGGCGTGGACGGGAGAGGCAGCTCGACCACGGTTTGCACCGGGGAGCGCGGGGGTACCGGACTTGACGGCCCAGCCGGTGCCGGAGTCGATGGTACCGCGCACGGTCCGTGCGCTGTCGAGGACGGTGCCGAAGGCGGGGCTACTGGCTGCTGGACCGATGGTCTTGGCGTAGCAGTCTCTACAGCCTTGGGCTTAGGCTTCCGTTTCCCAGATGGTGAATGGGAACGGTGCCGGGGCTTCGGTGCCGGCTGCTTCTTAACAGTGTCGGTACCGGACCGGCCGGGGACCGCTGGAGCACTCCGCACCGAGGACGACGACGGAGCCGGAGGAGTCGGCACCACAGGGGTAAGCGCCGACTCCATAAGGAGCTGCCGCAACCTAATGTCCCGCTCCTTTTTCGTTCGCGGCTTGAACGACCTGCAAATGAGGCACTTGTCTGGTCGATGTCCCTCGCCGAGACAACGAAGGCAGGCGTCGTGGGGGTCCCCAACTGGCATATGCCGCTGGCAAGCCGCACAGGGCTTGAATCCCGGTGTCTTGGGCATGCGCCCGCACCGGACGGGAAAAGAGGGGCTAAGCCCCCCTAATTCCCCCTAATCTAGCTACTAACTAGTCAACTAACTCAGTTTAACAACTAACTATATACACTAAATACAAACTAGAACCAAGGTGAGCTAGGTAAGTGGAGGACGACAAGCACTCCACAGTTCCAACTGGCCGTCACGGGCGGGAAGAAGGAACTGAGGAGCGGATGGGCCGGCTGGGGTATATAACTAGCGCTATAGCGGCGCCACTCCAGGGGGCGCCCAGCCGGCCCGCTGGTGTTGCTAGGCTAAAAATGTTCCTAAGAGCCGTGCACACGCGGCGCGCACACCTACATGGAATGCATAGGAGCAATCACTCGAAGAAGAACTAATGTTATACAAAATCAATATGGCCTGTGTTAAATGGATTACAATCTGTCTGACAGATCTCAAAGTGTGCTGTTAATAAGGAATTAACTACTGGGGAATTAATTTCTAGTGGGGTTATGCAGAGATTAGTTCTTGACTCAGTGTTATTTAATATTTTTATCAAGAATGAAAGTAAAATCACTGCTGATAAAGTATGCACATGATACAAGAACTGGTGGAGTGGTAAATAATCATGAGCACAAGTCACATATAAAGTGTTCAGAACTCCTGGTGAGTCAGGTGGAATCCAACAATACATGCTTTAATACAGCCAAATGCAAGGGCAAATGTTTAAGAACAAAGACAGTTATAGCCAAGGATAAAGGTATCAGGTGTATTTAGGATATAGAGGTGAATGTTTATGTTGTAACATAGGGCCTACAGGCCTCAGGCCTTTAAGACATGTAGCTTGGCCAAGGCCTAGGATTTAGTCCTACAGCTTATTTTAGGCCTCAGGATAAGTTAACTATAATATAAAGATAAGTTCGCATAAGTAAATTAATAATAAACCTGCTGAGCCTAGTCTATGTTTGGGAGGGAGGGCGAAATGTTAGAGAATTCCTTAAGATAACTGCCTGTTACCATGTTGATAAGGTGAGGTAAATACGAGTTCCCCTTACACTCATTAACAAGTTAGCCTATGAAAAACAGGGCACCTGGAAAGTAGAAGGCTGTGGAAGTTCAAATAAGGAAAAGGAGTTAAAATCTTCATAAATAAATATGAATTTCAGTGGGTGTCGGCGTTAGCCCATTATCTAAGCTGTATCCCTGCCTGCATGCCTTGCAGGGGGAAGACACCAGGATGACAACCACTGGTGGTAAGGATGATGATGAGAATGAGGGCTAACACTTTGAGTTTTCCCACAAGCCATGGTGTGAGTAATGCAAATACTGAGAGTTCTGTGTTGGTCTCTCTCTCCTTCACCAGACTGCAGCACATATTGTTGTTTGGTTGATTAGTAAAAGTAATTACGAGAGACAGAGCACTGTCTCGACACTGCTGTACACCATAAAGTCCCACTTCTATTGCTGCTGTAGTCGACCTTGGGAGCTCAATTCTCACAGAATAAAGTAGGTGTAAACCTCACTTTGGGTGGGTAACTGGTTAAAATAACCCATAACTATAGATAAGGCTACCCAGGCCTCACACAGAGTGTGACATTGCACTCCATATGTTTTATGGAAATATGCTTATAAGTGTGAATATGATGTAACTGGAATATGCTTTATGCAAAAGGTCTCTTGTAAGATATCATTACAAAGCTTATAATCTACTGAATATATTCTTCCTATTTGCATGTATGTATCATTCTTATATCTGAAGCTAGAAATGTGAAGTATAACTCTGAGGTCCTATTGTAATTATGCAAGGTGTGGGCCATTAATGGTGATTTGGAAGCTTGATGGCTCCCATTGACTAGGACAACTGGTTGTAAATGATCTGTTTACTTGCAAACCTTCCTGGGTGTATGCGGGCCAGCCCTGGAAGAATGAAGGCTGGGATCTCACAGGACATGTGAACATGTCACCTGATACTGGAATCCATCTTAAACCTGGTGCTTTTCCATTTAGGAGGAGGGGTGGGGACCCAGAGACACAAAAGATTCCTGCCTTGTGTCAAAGATATAAAAGGGGGTGTAACAGAACAAAGGGGGCTGCCAGTCATGAGAACACCCCTAGTTTCCACTTAAGATGTCTGCTGGAGCTAACAAGGACTGTACCAGGGGAAAGGATTTGGCCCAGACTAGGAAGGAGTCTACTCTGTGAAAGAAGCTTATTGGAACATCTCTGAGGCTGAGATTTTACCTGTAATCAGTTGCTTAACGTATTAGGCTCAGACTTGTGTGGTTTTGCTTTATTTTTGCTTGGTGACTTACTTTATTGTCTGTTATTACTTGAAACCACTTAAATTCTACTTTTTATTCTTAATAAAATCACTTTGGTTTATTAATTAACCCAGAGTAAGTGATTAATACCTCGGGGAGCAAACAGCTGTGCATATCTCTCTATCAGTGTTATAGAGGGCGGACAGTTTATGAGTTTACCCTGTATAAGTTTTATACAGAGTAAAATGGATTTATTTGGAGTTTGGATCCCATTGGGTGCTGGGTGTCTGAGTGCTGGAGATAGGTGACCTGCTGAGCAGTTTTTGGTTAAAGTCTGCAGCTTTGGGGGCATGGACCAGACCTGAGTTTGTGTTGCAGCAGGCTAGCATGTCTGGCTTAACAAGGCAGGGTTCTGGAGACCCAAGCTGACAGGAAAAACAGGCTCAGAAGCAATTAAAGGATCATCACAGATAACTATTCAAACACGAATGCCAGTGCAATGCTGTGGCGAAAAGTACCAGAACTATGGTAAGTTTAGTAACTGTTTTTTTTCTTTTTCAAGTGATTGCACATGTCCATTCCACTGCCAGTGACTCACAAGCAGTCCCATGTGGAGGTGGGTGTGGAGTCTATTTGAACAGGGATTGGAGGACCACTTGTCCAAATTTAGCATCTCTAGAGTGTTGAGAGACTGAATAGTGAGAGGCAAACAAGTGACATGACAACCAGGTTGCTGCTTTACAAATGTCTAATATGGGCATGTGAGCCAAAAATGCCACAGAAGATGCTTGGGATCTAGTTGAATGACCCAGTACTCTCTCTGGTGGATTCATGTTACCCAACTGATAACCCAGGTGAATACAATTGGTATCCATGATGAAACCCTTTGTGTGGAAACCTCACTGCCTTTCATTCTGTGCACAAATGCAACAAACAATTGAAATGAAGACCTGAAAGATTTAGCCCATTCCAGATAAAATGCTAAGGCTCTTCTAATGTCTAGAGTGTGTAGTCTCTCCTTTCCCTTATTAATGTGAGGCTTTGGGAAAGTCAGCAAGAAAATTGTTTGGTTAATATGAAAAGTGGAGACCACTTTCGTAAGAAAATTTGGATGGGGACAAAGGGAGACATTAGCCACCTAAAAAAAGTATAGGAAGGATCTGATATTAATGCCCTCAGCTCTCCTACTCTCCTGGCCAATGTATGGCTATTAAAAATGAAAAGTGCAACAGAGAGCAAATCATTAGCGGTTTGAAGGGGGGACCCATGAGCTTTGTTAAGAATGAATTCAAGTGCCATGGTGAAATAGGACTCTGTACACATGGAAACAATCTGTCTAAATCCTTTAAAAATCGTATGGCCCTCAGGGTTGAAAAGCCAATATAACAGCTTGAATAGGGTACACCTGGCAAACTGCCAATCACTGATGTTTCAGATACAAAAGATCTATTCAGCATATGCTGAATAGAAGCAAGAATAGGCGAGACCTCTTTCAGCCTCAACCAGGTGGAAAAGCTCTTCCCCTTAGCAAGATAAGTTGTCCTTACTGATGTTTTTCTACTCTTCAGCAGTACTTCCTGCACCTCTCTGGAGCTGGACTGCTCTGCTGTTAGCCATGAAGACCCCAGGTTGTGAGGTGAAGGGCCTGAAAGTTGCGGTGGAGGAGATGCCATGACTGAGTGAAACTAGGCCTGCATGAAGTGTAAGGAATAGTGGGAGACTGATTCAGAGGTCCAAGAGCTATGAAAACCTGCGCTGACAGGGCCATTCCAGGGTGATCAGTATAAGACTGGCCTTGTCGTCTTTGAACTTGCACAGAACTCTGAGCAGAAAAGGGATGGGAGGAGGGGGCGTGAAGCGTACAGCAGATCCTCTGACCGCCGCTGAAGAAAAACATCCATCAATTAACCTGGGCTGTGTCTTGCTCTGGAGCAGAACTGGTAACATTTTGTGTTGTCCTCTCTTGCAAACAGATCCACTTGGTGAGTTCCCCAGAGCTGCAGAATGGACCTTGCTACTACATCTGGGCGAAGGGACCACTTGTGATTGATAAACAACCTGTCCAGGTGATCTGCCAGCATACTCTGAGCCCCTAGGAGGTGGGCCACTTTCAGAAGTATAGAGTTGCTGATGCAGAAGTCCCAAAGCAGGATTGCTTTCTGACAGGAGCAGGCTCCTCCCTACTTGTTTACATAAAACATGGAGAACATATTGTCCATCAGCACCAATACTTCCTGTCCCTGATGTGAGGAAGGTACGCCATGCAAGCTAAACAGATAAACATCAGGGGGGCTACAGGCTATCTGTAGACAGATCTTGAGGAGACCACAGACATATCTGCAGGGGTCCTGGGTGAGCCCCCACCCAGATCTGAGGTATCCATGACTAGGGTAAGAGATTGTCAAGGTGGGACAAAAGGAACTCCATTGTGGACACTGATTGGGTCTATCCGCTTGGTACACAGATTAATGTCTATGTGGTGCCTTCTTGGAGGATACATCTCTGCTAACCAGCCCTGAGGGCGTCCAAGACACAGTTTGGTGTACTGCACTGTGTAAGCGTACGCTGCCACACGTCCCAGGAGCCTTAAACAACTTTTCCCCGTGGTAAACAAATAAGCCTTATGTCCAGAATGAGGCTTCACAATGTAAGAAGCTTTGCCTATGGTGGTAAAGCCAGGACCTCTCCAATAAATTCTACTTTCTGGACTGGAGACAGGACTGACTTGTCTGAGTTGATCAGGAGGTCTAGTGTGTTGAAGATGGATTGGATTATGCAAATGCTGGGCACCATCTGCGAGCTGGATCAACCAATTATCCGCCAGGGCTCCATGTATTCCCTTACCTGCACGACTATCTTCTGGAAGAATGCTGCTACTGCCTCAAGCACTTTGTAAGAACACATGGGGCAGCCAAGAGATTGAAGGGGAGAACTGTGAACTGATAATGGCGGTCACTGATAGGGTATCTCAGAAACATTCTGTGGCTCTGAAGAATT
Source organism: Mauremys mutica (assembly GCF_020497125.1). Lineage (NCBI taxonomy): Eukaryota > Metazoa > Chordata > Testudines > Geoemydidae > Mauremys > Mauremys mutica. Next base: position 53,919,224 of record NC_059078.1, on the reverse strand, counting down.
TCCATGGGAAACTGGGCATCCTTTAAGTCGAGAGCAGCATACCAGTCCCCCAGCTCCAATGGAGGAACAGTGTAAGTTAGAATGACCGTCTGGAATTTTGACTTTTTCAGGAATTTGTTTACCCGCCTTAAATCTAAAATAGGCCTGGAGATCCCCTTTGCTTACAGGCTCAGGAAGTACTGGGAGTAAAACCCCTTTCTCCTGAATAAAGGAAGGACTTCCACTATAGCTACTACAAGGAGAGAGGTGATTGTGTAATACTGTCTTATGAGAGGGGTAGAAATAAAATGGAGCGTGTATCCCATTTCCACCATGCTTAGAACCCACTGATCTGCTGTGATGTGGGGCCAAGCAAGGAGGAATTGGACAGGCAGTTTACAAAAACTGAAAAAGAATAGACACTCAGAACTGGTATTCTGCTCTTGCCCTGCCCATCAAAAAGAGCTCTTGGAAGATGCTGCCTGCCTTGACGAATAAGCAGCTGCAGAGCAGAGGCCAGCAATGGTCATTGTTTGTAACCCCTCCTCCTTCTCCTTGGCAGGTCTTAGGCTTGAGGAGCAAACCATTGAAAACACTGGGACTGATGAGGGCAGAATACATTCCACTTCGATGCTGGGGTGTAAACATCCAGGGATTTCAGGGCTGCTTTGAGACTATGCAGAGTTTTGTCTGTCTTTTCTGAGAAGAGCGACAGCCCTTCAAAGGTAAGTCCTGAACTGTCTGTTGCACCTTTGGGGGGAGGCCAGAAGAGTGTAATCAGGAAAGCGCCTCATTGTGATAGAGGCCATGCTGCAGAATCTGCTGTATCAAAACCCATGAGCAGAGCTGTTCTGGTGACCAACTTGCCCTCTGTAGCGAAGCGAGACTCACCGACGTGGCGCCTCCTGCTGGTCATCCTGGGAATTAGGTCTCCAGTGTACGGAGCGCCCCTACTGGCCGGTGTCTCGCCTGCCGCTGGCCCCCATGTCCCTCCCAGACCCTGGTGCCTCCTACTCTGGGGTTCTGACCCCTGGCAGTCCTCACGCTCTGGGTCTCCCCTCCCAGGGGAACCCCAACCCTCTATTCCCACCTTGCCTCAGTGGCTACTGCCAGTCATCATCTAGTCCCCTTTCCCTGGGGCAGACTTCAGTCTGTAAACCGCTCATCACTGGCAAAGGGTGGGTGGGACCTGCTGCCTCTCCTAACCCCAGGCTGCACCTTTGCAATCCTAGTACCTGCTTTAGGCCTTCACCAAGGCCTGAAGCCTGGGGAGTTGCCAGGCTGGAGCTCCCCAGCTCCTCTTCTCTTTCCCCAGTACCGCTCTGTCCCAAGTACCCTTCTCTCCCAGGCAGCCAGGTCCTTCTCTCTCAAGAGCTAGAGAGAGACTGACTCAGCCCCTGCTTCACAGCCCTTGTATAGGGCCAGCTGTGGCCTAACTGGGTGTGGCCCCAGTTGTGGCTGCCTTCCCAATCAGCCTATTCTTACTGGCTCTCAGCCCCAGCCCTCTCCAAGGGCTGGTTTTTAACCCTTTCAGGACCAGAGTGGGGTGAGTGCCCCGCTACACCCTCCTTTACTAAGGACTGGAATTCCAGTTTCCTCTCATCTGGGAGCTTGTCACTGAGCTTCAAAACAGTGTCCCAAAGGGTGAAATTGTAACACCCCAGCAAAGCTTGCTGGTTTGCAATACAAATCTGTAATCCACCTGTGGAATAAAGCTTCCATGCAAATAAGTCAGCTTCTCGTCCTCTCCTTTTTAGGGTTGATGCCTGGCGCCCTTATCTTTCTTTTTCAGTGGCTGGTACCGCTAAAGGGAGCCTGGAGGGGGATGCTTATATAGGTCCTTGAACCTCTGGGTGGGTACATAGTACTTCATTCTTTTTGCAGTCAGAGCAGGGAAGCCAAGGTCTGCCAGAGCAGTGGTTTTCAACAATCTTCATTTGTGGACCCCTAAAAAATTTCAAATGGAGGTGAGGACTCTTTTGGAAATCTATTGTCTATATATAGTTGAAATCTGTTCAATCAATGTTCAAAGTTCTTGATGCCCAGTAGATGGAGCCAGCTGAGGTGGCTACAGGGAAGCTATTGATTGGTGTGATAAAATATACCCATGTTCACACTCTCCTGTAATAATCTTTATACAAGGTATGCTCATCATTTGAAAGCTCATAACTTGCTCATCAGTAATATCATAGAATCATAGAAGGTTAGGGTTGGAAGAGACCTCAGGAGGTTATCTAATCCAACCCCCTGCTCAAAGCAGGACCAAACCCAACTAAATCATTCCAGCCAGGGCCTTGTCAAGCCAGGCCTTAAAAACCTCTAAGGATGGAGATTCCACCACCTCCCTAGGTAACCCATTCCAGTGCTTCACCACCCTCCTAGTGAAACAGTGTTTCCTAATATCCAACCTAGACCTCCCACACTGCAACTTGAGACCATTGCTCCTTGCTCTGTCATCTGCCACCATTGAGAACAACCAAGCTCCATCCTCTTTGGAACCCACCTTCAGGTAGCTGAAGGCTGCTATCAAATCCCCCCTCACCCTTCTCTTCTGCAGACTAAACAAGCCCAGTTCCCTCAGCCTCTCCTCCTAAGTCATGTGCCCCAGCCCCCTGATAATTTTCATTACCCTCCGCTGGACTCTCTCCAATTTGTCCACATCCTTTCTGTAGTTGGGGGCCCAAAACTGGACAATACTCCAGATGTGGCCTCACAAGTGCCAAATAGAGGGGAATAATCACTTCCCTCGATCTGCCGGCAATGCTCCCACTAATGCAGCCTAATATGCCGTTAGCCTTCTTGACAACAAGGGCATACTGCTTACTCATATCCAGCTTCTCAACCGCTGTAATCCCCAGGTCTTTTTCTGGGGAACTGCTGCTTAGCCAGTCGATCCCCAGCCTGTAGCGGTGCATGGGATTCTTCCGTCCCAAGTGCAGGACTCTGCACTTGTCCTTGTTGAACATCATCAGATTTCTTTTAGCCCAATCCTCCAATTTGTCTAGGTCACTCTGGACTCTATCCCTACCCTCCAGCAAATCTACCTCTCCCCCGAGCTTAGTGTCATCTGAGAACTTGCTGAGGGTACAATCCATCCCATCATCCAGACTGTTAATGAAGATGTTGAACAAAACCGGCCCGGGACTGACCCCAGGGGTACTCCGCTTGATACCAGCTGCTAACTAGATATGGAGCCGTTGATCACTACCCATTGAGCCCGACAATCTAGCCAGCTTTCTATCCACTTTATAGTCCATTCATCCAATCCATACTTCTTTAACTTGCTGGCAAGAATCCTGTGGGAGACCATTTCAAAAGCTTTACTAATATCAAGATATATCTCGTCCATTGCTTTCCCCATATCCACAGAGCCAGTTCTCTCATCATAGAAGGCAATCAGGTTGGTCAGGCATGACTTGCCCTTGGTGAATCTGTTAACTGTTCCTGATCACCTTCCTCTCCTCCAAATGGTTTTCTTGAGAACCTGCTCCACGATTTTTCCAGGGACTGAGGTGAGGCTGACCGGTCTGTAGTTCCCGGGTTCTCCTTCTTCCCTTTTTTAAAGATGGGCACTATATTTGCCTTTTTCCACTCGTCCGGGACTTCCCCCGATTGCCACGAGTTTTCAAAAATAATGACAAATGGCTCTACAATCACATCAGCCAATTCCCTCAACACCTTTGGATGCATTAGATCCAGACCCACGGACTTGTGCATGTCCAGCTTTTCTAAATAGTCCTTAACCTGTTTTCACAACTGAGGGCTACTTGCCTCCTCCCCATACTTGCTACCCTTCACATCCCTTGCTAGCTGCAACTCCAGTTGTGTTCTGGCCTTCCTGATTATACCCCGGCATGCTAGAGCAATATTTTTATATTCCTCTCTAATCATCTGTCCAAGTTTCCACTTCTTGTAAGCTTCCTTTTTGTGTTTAAGCTCATCCAAGATTTCACTGTTAAGACAAGCTGGCCGCCTGCCATATTTGCTATTTTTTCTGCACATTGGGATTGTTTGTTCCTGCACCCTCAATAAGGCTTCTTTAAAATACAGCCAGTTTGGTAAAGTGTGATACCATAAAATATCATGGTAAAGTGCACGTAGCAACATTATAGGTAAAGTTATGAACATAAGCTGAAATCATGGCTGAAGTACGTTTGCCAGGTAAGTCCAAGGGAGTGGTTAAACCAGTGGCAAAGGGCAAGCAGACATTGCAGCCAGGCGTCAACAAAGTGGATGCACCTACAAAGTGGTCATTCTTTGGCCAGAAAAGGGGGGCAGGGAAAACGATCTGCATCTTAGCAAACAGAAAGCATGGAGTCTCCTTCCTCCAGCAGACTGCCAGTCTCCTGATTCTCAGCTGGAAATACTGTACTTTTCAAAGAGGGAATAAAACATACATACATACATATACATATACATACACACACACACAAAAATAAATAAAAGAGGGGCAAATCCCAAGACACCCCTCTCTCTCCCCATCTGTCTCTGGCATTTCACTGAAGATTACAAAGAAAAACAGCCACTGGACATTGGGAGAAAGGGCGCCTGACCTAAAGAGTTTGGTCAGCAATGCAGCTGGAACTTTGCTTTGAATCCAATCGAGTTCAAGTAAGCACTAGAAAGTGCTATCTTTACTATCTTTATTTTTTTTAACCATTTCTGACTTTTATGCCTCATTACTTGTACTCACTTAAAATCGCTTTCTTTCTAGTTAATAAATTTGTTTTATTGTTTCATCTAAGCAGGGCCAGCTTTAGCAAGTGCGGGCCTGATTCTTGGGGCTTGTACTCACCGGGCGGCGCTCCGAGTCTTTGGCGGCACTTCAGATTGCCGTGCTCCGGCCGGGAGAGTGGGGCCGCGGGGCTTGCAGCGCTCCGGCCGGGGGAGCAGGGCCGCATGCTTAGAGCTGTCTGCCCACTCTCTGGCTGGGGGAAGGGGATGGCAGGGCTTACCATGCTCCGGACGGAGGAGCGGGGCTGCAGGACTTGCCACACTCCGGCCAGCGCTCTGACTAGGGGAGCGGGGCTGTGGGACTTGCCGCACTCCGCTGGGGAAGTGGGGTCGCAGGGTTGCTGGGCTCCGGCCGGGATAGCGGGGCCGCGGGGCTCTGGCCGGGATAGCGGGGCTTGCCGCACTTGGGCTGGCACTTTGGCTGGGGTAGTGGGGCCATGGGTTTGCCTCACTCTGGCTGGGCGCGGGGCCCTGTTAGGCCCGGGGCCCGATTCTGGGGAATCGGTCTAAAGCCGGCCCTGCATCTAATGCACTGTGTAAATTGAAGTGTCTTATCAGATAAACTGGTGTACATTATACCCTTAAGGGAATAACAAACAGTATTTGTGGACTGTGTGGGAGAGGGCTGGACACTGCAGAACATACATTTCTGGGGGAAGTTTGGGATTGGGAGTGTGTTGGGGTCACCATGCAGTAATAATCAAGGCTGTTGAGAGCCCAGGTGTGGCTGGCAGGCTGCAGTTCACACAAGCATCTGGGAGTGACTGGCAGACTGTTTGACAGGCAGACTGGCAGACTGTTTGACAGTGACAGGCTGTTTGAAAGCAGTTCACATTGGAGGTTACAGCAAGGCATTGCAAAGGCACCCCAGGTTACAGGGCAGGGGTGACACAGCCACTCCCTGGTCTGGATTGCACCCCGATATGCCACAGTGGTATCGATGCTCCTGACACCAGTAGATGAAGCCAGCTGAGGTGGCTGCAGGGATGCTACTGATTGGGCAGGACGCCCCACAGGTTCCAAAAGGTCCACCGGTAAGGGCCCAGTCCCCAACTATGCATAAGTCCTGAGGTCCCTGCTATAAGCATCCTGCTGGTACTGAGGCAGAAACCACACAGAGCAGCGACATCCCTCCTGATGGGACCAGCTAAGATACATAGGATTCCACTTCAAAGTCTGATGAGGAAGAGACCTCTTCTTGTGATCATGGCTGTACCCATTGGTAGCAGTGAAGAAGGCTCAGAATCTGAAGAAAGGGGAGCTGGGGAGATCATCTGTGGCTTTTCCTTGGATGGTACAGCCCTAACTGGTACCCTGATGGCACAATCCGATGGAGCTGCTTGGTGCAGGCACTGGAGGCAGTAGCTTGGGGGCTTGGAGAGGCTTTTGAACTGCTGGTGATAGCAACTCAGAGATCGAACAACCCTCTCGTAGCCTCAAATGCCTTAGGGATAGATAGTACCAGGAAGACGCGCTGTGGCGTACGGAGATGCCGACTAAGGTGCTTTGGGAGTCGGTCTCAACAAGCCTGCACTGGGCTCTGAAGTCAACAAACTCCCCTGTTTAGAGGTATGTTTTAGTGAGTGCTTCCTCTCTGAATGCCCTCCCGAGTCTTTAGAAGAACTCATCCTCTTTATGTCTGTCGACACACCTAGTATCAACTCCAATTTCTGATGCCTCTGTTACTAGTGATGCTGATCTGTCTCTTGGTACCGGCTGCCCAGTGGTGAGCTGTTCCTGACCAACACCAAGGTGCTCGGTACCCGGACTGAGGCAGATGGCTCAGATGGAGGACACGGTGCCAGTTCCATCAGGAGATATTTTAAGCTGGCTGCCCTATCTTTTTTTTAGAATGAGGCTTAATGCCCTTACAAATGCCACACCTGTCACTCGCATGAGCCTGCCCCAAGCACTTAAGGCAGCTGGGGTGAGGGTCACTATTAGGCATTGCCTTGCTGCTAGAGTGTCAGGGCTTGAAACCCAAAGAGCATGGCATATTGTCAGTACTGGGGCCGGTACCCAAACTGGGTGCCAGAACCACACAAAGTAACAAAAACAATTATTTTCTGTACTGACTATAGACGGGTACTATTTACAGGTACTGAGTAGAGACTTGCAGAAGACCAGGGAGCTCCAACAACTGTCACAGGGGGTAGGAAGGAACTGAAGGGGGTCGGGGCAGTTCATCCCATTATGCCTGCATAGTGTGGGTGCTCAGGTCGCCCCAACGGATAATACTAACAGCTGAAACTCTCCTACACCTGTACACTGGAGCACACAAACACCTACAGTGGAATGGATATCTGCAATCACTTGAAGAACTGGAGTTTACCTGTACTGCCTCCCAGGATACTCTTGGATCCGAAATGTGGTTAATCTGCAGGGGCAGCATGTGACTGCATATGTACACGCCTGTCTTGTTTGTGTCAGTTTTCTCCCTCCCTACATGCACACTGCAATCAAAATTTCACTTTAACAGGTCTGCAGACTCTAGCATGAGAAAGTAGAAACATTTCCCCATGCTTACCTGAAAGTTTCCTTTCTCTCAGCAGTAAGGTCCATAGATCCAGACCAGACACAGAGCAGATCATTCTTCGTTACTAACTGGGACCCCAATTCAGGATTTAAGTCAATAAGAAATTTTGAAGTTCCTGTTAAGTTCTACAGATCATAGCTGTCAAGTGTTCTGGAAATGAATTCTGAACTAGTCTACTGACCATACAACTATCCTTTGCTGAGCAAGTTCTCAAACTGGCTAGGTTTTCAGGGCTGGGGCAAATCCCACTGCCAGGGACTGACAGCTCTGGCTCTGCCTCCTTTGGCAGAAGTAGGCTGAGGGCTCACTGGAATGGATCTGTAGACCTTATTAGAAGTTTTCAGGCAAACGGATAAATTTTCCCCTTCCATACTGAACTCTCTGATTCCTAGGAGGGAGGCTGATCTTGCATTCTGTATCAGCATCTCTGCATTTGCTTAGCTCCAACTAGAGATCACATCAACAACGTTTAAAGAAGCAAACTACTGACCTGTGACTCTTGTTCATCAAACAGCAGCTTCCGAGTGTCTGGATCCAAGTCAATAGCAAGGGTGGCATAGGCTGTAAGACAGAAAAATGAGTCAAGGTTGCTGTCAGCATGCTACTGAAGGGAGAGCTAAGAGTTACAGAGGATACCTACAGTTCAGTTTTAGAAGTTTCCCCTCTGTTGTAATTGAGTTTATCTCAGAGGTCCCATAGGAATTCACAAGGCTAAAGGTGAACAGATGCTTCTTGTGATGCTGCCATTCCTTCCCCAGCAAATCATGTGCACAGCCCTCTGACTGGCAGGAATCTGTTTCTGAGGCTTTTTCCCTGCCCTCCTCACCTCCATCCTGATGTTCCATCTCTTCAACTGGCAAAAATTAAAAACAAGCATAATATTACATGCTCTGTAGCCTTTATAGAGACACAAGTACCTCACTGAGAACCACGCTGTGTGAGCTCGTTAGGAGAGGCACACTGCTTACATGACACACAAATGCCAGTGAAGATGTGTCAGAAGCTGCTTTACAACAAACTAATTAAAAACAGTAGATTCACACTTTAAAGAATAAATTTGCATTTGCTAATCAGTAGCACCTGAAAGGTGTTTTTTTCCTGTCAAGGGATCTAAGTAATACAACCTGGGTTTTACATCTCAGATTCCGAGACTCTAAAGGGGACCATTGTGATCACATAGTCTTACCTCCTGTATTACACAGGCTCGGGGACTTCCCTGAATTAATTCCTGTTTGAACTAGAGCAGATCTTTAGAAAAACATCCAATCTAAATTTTAAAGTTCCCAATGATTGAAAATCTCACAGGTAGGTCATTGCAACCTCCACAGCCCCATCCCCTTTCAAATCCATTCAAAATGCTGGGGCTAATTCTCTGCCTGACACATAATTCAGACCACATCAGTCCCAATGAATCTGTTCTTTGGGGAGAAGTTGCGTGGAAGAAAGAACAATGGATGCTGGTCAGAGAGAAGAGAAAGCCGTGATCAAGAGTGGGATCATTAGTGCACTGAAGGGGACAGAGGGGCTAATTTGTGAAGGGTCCTGAAGGTAAGGACAAAACAGGTAGTTTGTTCCTGTGAAGAACACCAGGTGGACACTGGGCTACAAGTCATGCCAGTTAACATAGCTGACAGTATGCTCCAGGAATGTCCCAACAGAGGAGTGGCAGGGGTTCAGTGGGGTCTATCCTTTCAGCAGAGAGAGATGCGTAGGTCCAAAGGAGGTAGCTCCCTTTCTCTACAGCAAGGCAGCATGTCTCTTGTTTTAAGTTCTTCCATATCCCCTGTTCCCATGGTTACTCTCATGGCAGCACAGCAGGATCCTCTTGTGGCAGCGTCTCCACAGAAGTGCAAATGTTCAACAGGCTGCAGGGCTCTGCCCAGGTGTGAGCCCCTGTAGCTTTAGACTGCTGGGCTCTGGGCACCCTCTCACTTGATTACACCACAGTGCCCTCCCAAGACTCCTCCCTTTCCCTCCTGCTGCTCAGCCACCTGCTCTAATGCCATTAGAAAATTTGATAGAGATCAGGGACAGGAGACTACTAGTGTAACGGAAGACTAATGCACTACACCTGGTTCTTCAAATACACAAACTTGACATACTGCACTGTGTAACCAGAGGAGTTTGGGATTTTGTGGACCCGATAAGAAGCCCTCTCCAATAATGTGATTCAATCACAGTGTAGAACCAAACATTCTATTAAAGTCCACAATCCACAACAATAATGCAATAAAGCAGAAAATTAAAGGCTGATAGAGGTAGGTCTGAAAGACCTTCTAGCAAAGCTTCTCCAATCCAAATGATTAAACTTTACCTTCGCAGCCACCACTGGAGCCATTGCAGATCCCACTGTCCAGGCGTACACTAGAATATTCTTTTGTCAGAGGGAATTTAATGTATTGGCTAAACAAAGAAAATGTATTCTTGTTAGGACATTCATGTTAGTGCCCAATGCCAGAATGCCTGGGTCCCCTACATGAGTGGTTCTCAACTAGGGGTACGTGTGCCCCTGGGGGTACGCAGAGGTCTTCCAGGGGGTACATCTAGATATTTGCCTAGTTTTACAACAGGCTACATAAAAAGCAGTAGCGAAGTCAAACTAAAATTTCACACAGACGACTTGTATACAATGCTGTATACACTAGACACTGAAATGTAAGTACAGTATTTATAGTCCAATTGAGTTATTTGATAATTATATGGTAATAATGAGAACGTTAGCAATGTTTCAGTACTAAGTGGCCACAGAACCAAATCAAAACAAACCACCATGTACAGCAGCCCTGGCTTCAACAGGAGCAAACTCAAGTTAACACAGTGTTTTTGAAAATCCCACCCAAAAGCCTTTACAGTTTTATCTCTGCAACTGGATGATAGTAAAGGGAATATCATTATAACATGCGCCGACTGCCAGTATATCTGAACATTTTAATGGGGGCCTCTGCATGTACGTACATACGCGCACACACACACACACACACACTTTCCTTCCTTTCCTCTGGGGGAGGGTGTGGAAGAAGGAAGGTGGGGGTAAGTCTTTCAGTCACAGACACTGCGGCAACATCTTTGTTGAAAGAAAGCAAGTAGAAAATTCAAATAGAGGAGCCAATCAGAGCAGAGAGATTATAGCAGTCAATTGGAGTAGAGAGTTGCCTTAATTATCATGAAGCGATCATGCAAGTCCCTTCACTCTGAATGGCTAATGGTGGCCAGTCAGCCAGAGAACAAGGGTTTACATACAGCTTAGTTATTTAGAAATAACCACTGCAGAAATCATGCACATCAGAGGGAGCATGGTCACAGGGAAAAGCTGTAGAGCTCTGGGCCAGAAACTGGGCAGCCTCCTGCCCTCAGAGGGGTTGAGACAGACTCACTACAGTATAACCGCATGAGCTAATACTAGAATTTTGTATAAACATCCCCACTACCATGCCTGTACTTACCCAATCTGCTCCAAGACAAGATTGTACAAGTGATCCAGAGTGAGCTTGTGTTTTGGCACAGAGATTAGCAGTGGCTGCCCACAAAGAACAGTCCCCGAAGAAGTGCTGGACTGTCTTATTCTCTTTTCTCTGAAGTATACAGAGAGAGTGATGCACTCAGCGCCATCCTCGCTTGACTTGCAAACTTCATATCTGTTTGAAAGAAAGAAATGCGTGAGTTCTACCCCTACAGCACAGTGGGCAGAAGCAGTACTAATTAACTCTAGCAAGGGTTCTGCAAAAGATTCACACTTGGAAAGGACAAGAGGGGTTCTCAAACTTTTGCCATGTTATGGACCACACCTTACCAGAGAGATTCTCTCATGGACCCCTCCCAGGCACTGAGGATTGTGCTGACTGCTATCCCTGCCCCTTCGCCCAGAGCCCAGCTCATCACTGCTGTCTCCCTTGCCTCTCGCAGAACACTGCTGTGGTGACTATAGATATTGTTTATGTTAAAAAGCACCATTAGGAAAATACATCTCTAGTGTGATAAAAGTTTTGCCTCTTTTGAAAAAAGTTAACCACACCATCTCCTTCATCTAGCCACATAACAAACAGCATATATTCCTTGACAAATCCTTCTGGTTGCCCCCTCATCCCCACACAAAATCAACATTTACCTCAGCCTTATCCAAATTGAGCCTCAGAAAGCCAGCCCTCTTCCAGATTTCAATCTCATACAGACCTCGGGTCCTTTGTTCCACTGAACAAGTAGGTTCAGAAGTAATGGGGACACAGAGCTAAGCATCATACTCAAAACTACAGCACTGTAACCCATATCACTTCAATAACCATCCCCGCACACTTCTATACCAGAGGGGCAACAAGCTGTAACTTTACAGTACTTTGCAGTAAAGAGCCTTAAAAGCAACTGCCCAAAACTACCCACTGGAATAAATGAGTAGAGCCACTCAGGCACAGCTCCACCGGCTCCTACTAGGAACCACAGACATGTCAGCAATACTTATATCCAATGGTGTTAAAGGCAGGTGATAGAGCTGTAAGAATCAGCATTTGCCACTTCTTGAGTTTTTGCAGTGATGGTCCCTTCAAAAGAATTCCATGGACTGGACAGTACCAAGTGTTGTGCCTATATTTTAAAGAGGCACTAAGGATCATGTGGGGAATTAAATGCCAGAACACCTTCCTTCTGGTATCTAGTAATTTGGTCTAAATGATCATTTAAAAATAGAATACAACACTAGGAAGAGCACACTATGACAGGGTATAATCAGCAAAGTTTCTGCAAAGGAAAATCAAGTCTCACTAATCTACCAGTCAATACACAAGTGGATACAGGCAAACAATTCATTGAGCCTTTCAAAAGGCCTTTCGCAAAGTCCCTCACAAAAGCTACTAAAGAAACTAAATAGTCATGATGAAAAAGGCAAAAATATCATTTATGGGTCAAAAACTGTCTAAGAAAAGGAAAACAGAATAAGAATAAATGGCCAGTTTACATCCTGGCAAAGGTTAATACTGGGTGCCACAAGGTAGCATACTCATGTTTTATATGTTTATTAGTTAATCTGGAAAAAAGGGGCAAGCATCAGAGTGGCAAAATTTGCACACGACAACATTATTTAGTTTAGTCAAGAACAAAGGAACGTTAGGACCTTTAGAGATACCCAGCATAGTTAGGTGAATGGACAAGATGATTTCAGTACATACTCAGTTTTGACAAATACAATACACACACAATGGAGAGAATAATATGAATTGTTCATACATCTTAAAAGGTTCTAAATTAACTAAATCAACCCACTGTATCACTGTAGACAGCTCAATGTGCAGCAATGGCTAAAAACCCCAAATGTTTTATGGAATGGAATAAAGAATAATAAGGAAAATAGCATTATTGTATCTCACAAAGGATACTGCAGAATTAGAGCGGACAGAGAAGGGTAATGAGACTGACTAGGGGCCCAAATAAAGTCTCCTATGAAGAGACTGCAAAGACCAGGATTGTTACCCTATAGGAGGATACAATAAAAGTAAACAAAATAATGCGTGATCTATAGAGGAAGGTTGGGAGCTTTTAGTCACCCTCTCTCATGATACCTCAGCAAGGGAACAGTGAGTGAAATTGAAAAGTGGCAAATTCAAAACTAACAACAGGAAGGGGAAGGGACAGCTCAGTGGTTTGAGCATTGGCCTGCTAAACCCAGGGTTGTGAGTTTAATCCTTGAGGGGGCCATTTAGGGATTTGGGGCAAAAATCTGTCTGGCGATTGGTCCTACTTTGAGCAGGGGGTTGGACTAGATGACCTCCTGAGGTCCCTTTCAACCCTGATATTCTATGATTCTAAGCACAATGGACAATTAGCCTGTGGAACTCATCATCAAAGGATATTACAGAGGCCAAGAGCTTGACAAAATTAAAAAAGATTAGACATTTATTACAGTAACAAGAATATCCAAAATTGTTATAGTAAATATTAAACATACAGATTAGTTTTGGAAAGGATCTAAAACCTCATTTCAGGACATGAGTCAATTGCTAATTGAGAAGGTTAGGAAAAACTTGCCAGAACTGCCTACTGCAGAGTTTCTCACACCTTCCTTAGAAACATCAGGTATAAGATACTGCTGGAGAAAAGACACTGGACTAGCTGTGTCTGATCCACTGACTGGTCTGATCCAGACTGACAACTGCTATGTCCTTACTCATGGTACTAAGTAGGAAGCTTCTGCAGCCAAATCAATGTTTTAGAAACCAGGAACATTTTGGAATAAAAATCACAGCATGTGGTAAGAAAGAGAAAGCAGAATAAAGTGGTTCATGACATGGCAAACACATATTTTATAAAAATGTGCACATTTGTGTAAGTTAAAGGTGACCTGCAAATCAATTCGGCAAAGTTGCATCAACTTTAACAATAAAATATACTGAATGCCCCTATTAGCCAGGCTACAAGAACGGGGGTATTCAGAATATTAATCACTTGAAAAGCTTTTGTTTTAGGTCCCATGACCTAAGAAGAAATTGAAATTAAACAAAAAAAAAAATCCTAAACCAAAAACAATAAAACTTTGCAAAACTGTGCACTGTACTTTTTAAAAAGTCACTTACCTGACCCCTTGTAGGCCGGCTCCATGCTCCAGCAGGATCCCTGGGTGATGTGACATCACCAGCATGGTACATGCTGGGGCGTTACATCGGAGCGGGAGCCGGAAGCCCTAGTGGGGCTGGACATCATGGGACCTATGAAAAAAAGATAGTAAGTGTTCTGGCTATGTACTGAATGCCCTCTTCTGTTTAGCCTGGAGAATGAGGGCATTCAGCACAAACACCTGATGGCATTTTGTCAGATTGATTTGCAGACCACCTTTACATACAGTCACATTCTGATGACATGCCACAGAGATCTCACTATTCTTTCAGCAGGAATAACATTCCTCCAGAGAACAATTTACAGTGCTATGGGAAGTGGAAATACACCCATAGAGCAACACTTTGGCCACAAGGCCCTTGTGTGCATTTCTAAGGGCCTTATGAGAAATTCTGTTTTATCTAAACCCACACCCCTTGCTTCAAAAAGCATCTCCCCCTCTACAGTTTATATGCTCCAATTGTCAAGTACTATACCATTGGTTTGTATGGAACTGTCTCAATTATATATTGAAACGTATTGTCATAAGGGGGAGAGTGTATGAGTAGGAAGACCTGTAAAAGAAGCTACTTTCAGAGAATTCCAGTGCCACTCTCTCCCTTCCCTAACAAAATTGACCTGCAAAGGAAAACAATGCACTCGTACCTTCTTTCTGCTTTAAGGTGAATACAGAAGACTAATGTTGCATTTGGTTTTGTTTTAAGCTAGAAGCTTCTTTTTTAAACCATAAGATATTTAGATCTTGCCTGTCCTAGAAAGCTGTATTGTTACTAGAGAAGTAGTGAAACAATGACATCATAAGAACCAAGAAACTGGAAGCTCAACAACTGAGAGGAAAAAGGCTTTTAATCCATCTGCCCAAAATTCTAGTTTGTTTTTGTTAAGGCCTATTTAATTTAAACTCCAAATGAAGTCTTGGGAGAAAAGATGCTTTCGTTAAAGATTCAACATCCCCAAGTTCAATTAAGGTTTGAGAATTCACAATGTACATCTCTTGAGATGTCCCAGAAGTCCTCCAGGAAATCCATAAAATACCAGAGCTGATATTCCAGATATCATCTTCCCCAAAAAAACCCAAAACAAAACAAAGCTTTTCAGATTTTCCTTAGCCATAATAAAGGGACCAACGGAAAAAAAAAGACTCAAATCCAGCATTTTAAAAACACTTTCTACAGCATCTTTCAAAACCAATTGGGATTAAAACGTTGGCACTAACACAAGACATCCTTTGTTAAAGTTATGTGGAAAAAGAAGTGTAGTGCCCTCTATCCTCTACCTCCTCTGAATGCTCTCCCTGCCAAGGTGCCTGTTTAGCAATGTATCTGTACATAAGGCAGCCCTGTGTACAGCGAGACCTGTTCCAAAGCCCCCATCTGACACTTAAGGGATCCTGCCTGACAAAAGCAACAGGATGAAAGTCATAACTGTACTGTCACACTCTGCCCTGGCTCTGCTTTTCACTGAAGGGAGGTGACACATCCCCAGGGTACAATCTGAAATGTGAAATCACTGTGATCCTTAACTCTCTAGCTCAGGACACCTCTTATACTGCTCTGTGAGTGAAAGGCAGCCCCTCCAGGCTTTTCTCTCACACAGCCATCAGCATATAAAGGCACGTCCAGCAAAGTTACATGAATGGTCTCCCAGCCACTCGTGAACTCTATACAGGGAGACACTCCCATTAACTAGTCCACCACTCCATCAAAAGGTAATGGACATGCAACAGCCTTTGTTAACCTGAGTAGAGATTCCCCCAAATACTTCAGTCAAAGCACATTGGTTCAAATAAAATATTAAAACAAGTTTATTAACTATAAAAAGATAGATTTTAAGTGATTATAACTGGTAAAGGCATAAAGTCAGAATTGGTTACAAAAGGAAATAAAATAACATTGCAATCTAATTCCTAAACATAACCAAGGATATTCAGCAGGCTCTCTCCTTCCAATCAGGACCACCCCTCCCAGTTCAATGATGCTACCCTTTTGTCTTTCAAATTATCTTGCTACCATGAGGAGAGAAGGGGAAGGAGAGGTAATGAAGAAGCCACTGTCTCTTATTTTATACCCTCCTACTCTCCTTAAGGAATACCCTCCTGCGGGGTGCAGACATTCAGTCTGTGGTATACGTGAGATGTGAAGTGTATTGCAAATTTCTTGCTTATACCTTCTGCGTATGTGCTGTTTGGAGAACAAGATGTAAGGCCTCGGTTTACCATCCTCTGGTATCTCTAAGGAGCTAGACTGTGGGCATTTTCCAGGACTCTCAATATGTTTCAGTAAATTTTATAGGACAATGATGTTCCGCAAATTATGACTTTTCAAATGTCATCTCATGAGGCATGCTTTGTACAAAATATTATAACCCTATAAAAGGGGTGAATATGAGGTTACAGGGGGTTACTTGGGTACAGGGTGTCACAGGAGGCTGTTCGATGTTTCCTATAGATCCCTCCTTCCATCTGCAAAATGAATACTGGGTGCTAATTAACAACATTTATTGAATTCAAAACTCCAGAATCATAAAACTCAAGCCCACCAAGAGAGATTCTGTTCTCCTATCTGCAGACCTAACTTAACTTGCTTTATTGATTCTCTCATCAAAACAATGCTGGATGGATGTTACAAAGAACTGACCATTTAGGAGGGAAAATGTTCCCTTTTTGGAACCACTTCATGAAGCAGTACTGGTATAAGAAGAAATGAAAAAGCTGCCAGGCCAGGTTTTCTAAGGACCCTAGAACTCCATACCACTTGAGTGATGAACTTTGGATTACATAAAACAAATGCATACATGTGGTCCTTGATTTCAGTGTTCAGGAGGATAATTCTCATGGGGTTGCCCAGGGTCTCATACCCACCACAACAGCCCTGTGATTATTCCTGGTGTTCTCAGATATCAACCATATTCACAGGCACAATTAGTAACATTAAATATCTTTTGTTTCTGGCAGTGCCCACAATGCAATAGGCACTTTCCAGATGCTATGAAAGGATTGTCCCTTCCTGAAGGGCTCACAATCTAAATAACAGATTTGATCTGTGGCGTGAGACTATAGACAGAGCTGTGTGAAAGTTATACCGCCTTCAGGCTCAGATTAGAGCCACCGTCTCCTCCTCTCCAGACCAACAGAATTTCAGGGGCCACAGATGAATGGAGCCTGAAGGACTCCAGACTCTTCAAGAATTACACCCCCCAACCAGTAAAGTCAATGGGAACTGCTGGGCAACTGGCACTTTCAAAGTTGGGCCATTTATTTAGGGTTTTAAATATGGATTTGGGGGCCTATATTTGGGGCACCCATTTTAGAAAATCTTGGACTGATTAATTCTCAATAATGCCTGGGAGACCTGCTGCAAACGAGTGAGTAAGCAAACAACAAAGCAAGTATAGTACAACTTATCAGATGAAACTTGCACAGCTGGCTCCACTCCCAGCTCTGCACACTAAGGCACAGACCTCAATATTGGTGCAAAAAAGGTTAACAGCAACATTGTAACTCACTATAATTTTAGGTTATTACAAACTCACCTTTGCCTTTACTGAATTTTAGGAGATATTTACAATTCTTTTCCATATACAAAATGCTTTGAGATCAACAGCTTATGTATTTAGGTCTTTAATTGTCTGTTTTATTAAATGAAGCGTTCGTGCTAATTAAACAAATTCCTAATGAAAAACTGCTCGGTTTGTTTATGCAACAAACTCTCCTTTCCGTATGATTGAGAACCCCCCCCACTTCATTAACATGGTTCAATCATTAAGACCAGGATACAGTCCACCCAACAGAACAGATGTTGCAGGCAAATTGCTGGATAAAGTGTATGAAAGAGAAATTGAGCAGTGTGCAAAAGGTCTAGAGGGTAAAATTGTTAACCTGAGTCTTGATGGGTGGAGCAATGTCCACAATGACACTGTTGTATGTGCTTGTGTGATAATACAGAAACAACTGATACATCAGGAAATGCACACACAGCAGAATACTTACAAGAAGTAGCAGTAAAAGCTATAACAAACAGAAAAAAAATTCAAATGTCTAGTATGCAGCTTGGTCACAGACAATGTTGCAAATGTATCCAAGATGAGAAGAAATTTAGGAGAGAGTGAAGAGAGTCCCAAGATAATAACATACAGTTGCAGTACTCATTAGATGCACCTCCTAGCCAAAGACTTCAGTGTTCCCGAAATAAAGGCTAATGTTGAAATTGCAAAATACTTCATAACAACCACTTTGCAGCAGCTGCTCTAAAAAAAGTGGGAGGAACCAAGCTAACTCTCCCACAAAACATGCAATGGAACTCAGTAGTGGAGTGTTTTGAGCACTATATCAAGAACTCACCTAATCTTATGACAGTTTGTGAACAAAATCATGAAAAAATAGATGGTACTGTCACAGCCAAAGTTCTCATAATTGTGCTTAAGAGAAATGTTGGACACATGCTAAGTACCCTGAAGCCTATTTCTGTAGCCTTGAACAAAATGCAGGGAAATGGCTGTTTTATTGCTGACGCTGTTGAAATTTGGAAGGAACTGAGTGAGATCTTAAAAAGAGAAATATGCAATGACAGAGTTAAATTACAAGCATTAAAAAAACAAATGGGACAAGCACTATCTCCAGCTCATTTTCTTGCAAATATTCTCAATACTTGGTACCAGGGTCAAACTTTAACTGCTGAAGAACAGGAATTGGCTATGACATGGACATCCAGCAATCGTCTCTCCATAAAGCCAAACTATAATAAACTTCAAAGTTAAGGGTGAACCATTCAAGAAATATATGTTTGCTGATGATGTTTTAAAGTCACAGCAGTGAACTGGAGGAAGTCACTTAAGCCCCTTGATTCAGAGACTGTTGAAGTGATAATCTCACTTAACAGCAGTAGCTTCTTCTGCTGGTGTAGAAAGAATATTTTCCTCCTTTGGACTAATTCATTCCAAATTGAGAAACCAGATTATGAATAAACAGGAAAATGAAGGAGAAGATGACTGAGTTAGCTGCAGAAGCCAATATTTTAAATTTCTCATGTTGACCTGGTGACATAGTCGACTTAATTTTTTTTCTAAACTATTATAGTTAAAAACAATTTTAACAAAAACAAACCTGATTTTAAAAAACTTGACTATTTAACTAAGTTAAAAAATTCATATGCTTGTTTTGTTAAAATATTATACTGTACGTTTGCTGTTGAAGAAAAAAATCCTGAATACATAACATTGTTGTTTTAGTTAAATAAAACAATTTAAATATCTATCTGGTGATGTTCTCCTCCTAATACAGCATAGCAAGAAAATCCTCCAAATTTAATGATTAACCTGTTGAATTGGAGATAGTTCACTCCCAATGACTTCATAAACATCTGCTTCAATTACCTTTGATAAATGAAATAACCAAACAATCATTCATTTTCTGATATAGATGTAAAACTAATCTGAAAAGTTTTCAAAATAAATCACTTAAAAAATGTATAGTGTGTACTTTCTAAAAATGAAACCTACATCTATCCCTGAGTTGTGAAGAATATGTATTAAGGTTTTAACAACCAACAAAAATGCACTTTTATGTAAAAATCCATGATTAAATTGAGTCTTCCAGACTAGTGATTTAAATCAAACTGATTTAAATCAAATCCACCGTCTTCAAATTTGACATAATTCAGGAAATCATATTTTGCTAACAACTCCTGGTACTTAATAACTCTGAACTGGAGATTAGTCATCAAGAATGCTTTCCTACCCAAAAGGTCGTGTTTAGCGCCTCTGTCAGTTGGGGGAGTCTTGGAGTACTACACCCTAGATCTTTCTCTAGCCACCTTGCACTACTAAGGAGTGTGGCACCAGATGAGTGAATAAAAACTCTGCCCCTTTAGCTGGCATGAAATATCATTTCTCAGTATCAGAGGGGTAGCCGTGTTAGGCTGGATCTGTAAAAGCAGCAAAGAATCCTGTGGCACCTTATAGACTAACAGACGTTTTGCAGCATGAGCTTTCGTGGGTGAATACCCACTTCATCGGATGCAAGTAGTGGAAATTTCCAGGGGCAGGTATATAAATGCAAGCAAGAAGCAAGCTAGAGATAACAAGATTAGTTCAAACAGGGAGGATGAGGCCCTGTTCTAGCAGTTGAGGTGTGAAAACCAAGGGAGGAGAAACTGGTTCTGTAGTTGGCAAGCCATTCACAGTCTTTGTTTAATCCTGAGTTGATGGTGTAAATTTGCAGATGAACTGAAGCTCAGCAGTTTCTCTTTGAAGTCTGGTCCTGAAGTTTTTTTGCTGCAGGATGGCCACCTTAAGATCTGTTAGTGTGTGGCCAGGGAGGTTGAAGTGTTCTCCTACAGGTTTTTGTATACTGCCATTCCTAATATCTGATTTGTGTCCATTTATCCTTTTCCGTAGAGACTGTCCAATTTGGCCGATGTACATAGCAGAGGGGCATTGCTGGCATATGATGGCATATATTACATTGGTGGACGTGCAGGTGAATGAACCGGTGATGGTGTGGCTGATCTGGTTAGGTCCTGTGAGGGTGTCGCTGGTGTAGATATGTGGGCAGAGTTGGCATCAAGGTTTGTTGCATGGATTGGTTCCTGAGTTAGAGTTACTATGGTGCGGTGTGCAGTTACTGGTGAGAATATGCTTCAGGTTGGCAGGTTGTCTGTGGGCGAGGACTGGCCTGCCACCCAAGGCCTGTGAAAGTGTGGGATCATTGTCCAGGATGGGTTGTAGATCCCTGATGATGCGTTGGAGGGGTTTTAGCTGGGGACTGTATGTGATGGCCAGTGGAGTCCTGTTGGTTTCTTTCTTGGATTTGCTTCTTGCTTGCATATATATACCTGCCCCTGGAAATTTCCACTACTTGCATCCGACGAAGTGGGTATTCACCCACGGAAGCTCATGCTGCAAAATGTCTGTTAGTCTATAAGGTGCCACAGGATTCTTTGCTGCTTTTACCATTTCTCAGCTCTCCCTGGGGTAGGGGCACAAGAGGCAGGGATACGCCACACTGATCTAGTGGGGCCCAAAATGATTTGTCTAACTGGAAGGGCCACTCTCAAAGGGCCAGAGGATGTCCAATAGGTCCTACTGCATATCCTGGACCTCTCTGAGAGGTATCTGCAGCTCAGTGCCACAACTCCTGATATTGCTTGTGGTCATCAAGTAGAAAAGGAGATGATGAAGCAACTGCCTCATCTGACGAGAAGGATGACATACCTGTTGGAACTGGTGCAATTGGCTCGACCTCATCCACCAAGCATTCTGACAGAGCCAGTTGGTACTGACTGGGAGAGGAGGATCAGTGTGATTCCTGCACAGATCCAGGGTGCCTACTGTAAGGATCCCAAAGGCCCCAGGGCAACCAGTAAGGATTGACCAGAGAAGCAGTGGGCCAAGGCATCAGGTACCAGCAGTCCCCTGGGTAGCCATATTCAGAAGGACGTGGACAGTTCCAATACCTTCTTTGGTCTCCAACCAGGCTTGTTTCCCCTGCGGGTGGGAAGCCTCCTCTGGAGTGTCAGATTCACTTGATGAAATGATAGGCTCCTCTTCTGCCGGTGGTGCTGACAGTACCAATGGGAGGATGGTTGCGGACGTAGTTGTTGAAGATACTCTTCCCCTCAAGGTGGTTTTCCTAGTTGTAGAGATGTCTTTAAGAAGAGCTCAGCCTGATAGCAGGAGAGACTATGGGTATGACAGAGTAAATATATCCTCCAGTGAGGTAAAGGCTTCAGTCTTCCTTTTGGTTTGGGGAGCCCCTGAGGAGGGTACTGGCAGATCCTGGGTCTAGTGTTCAGACAGCTCCATTGTGGGATCCCCTGATGGTGTCCCAGCATTGATCTCCCAGATGAAACTGCTAGGTACTGCTCATTAGATTTGTGGAATGGAGCTGGAGCCAGTACTGTCACATCCTTCTTCCTTTGGCCAATCCTTCTTGGACAGAAGGTTTGTGTAGACCTAATTCTTTAGGACCCACACACAAGGACTCACCTGATTTTGACTGAGATGGGGAGGGATCTTTTCTCATAGAGGCAGATCTGGACAGAGATCTGTCCTTATGCCTATATTCTTGTTCCCTACTCTAGTAAGAGGGTTTCTTAGACTTAAAGAGATTTTGTGTCAACTCTGGAGCTCATGCTCGATGGGGTGCTGCTCACCTTCTGAACCCCTTTTACAGAGTGGTCTCCAGAGTTTGAATCTGAATGGGGTCTCATGGCCTGCTCCATGAGGTGCTTCTCCAGATGGAGCTCATGAATTCAGAGAGAAAAGGAGTGGCAGATGCTGCACTTGGTGGCAATATGAGCCTCCCCAAAACAATAAAGGCAGGCCTGGTGGTTGTCGCTAATGGAGAAGGAAGGCGGGTGGGAGATACAGTTCATGAAACCCAGAACTTTTGCTATAGTCTCCCTTTGCAGGGAGAAGTGCTGCAAGGTGGGGAGAACTAAATTTACTCCGAAAACTATAAAAACACTCAACTATTACAAAGTATTTAAATTTATTCATACATTCACAGCAAAGGAAGATCAAAGCAGACACAGAGGAGTCCGACTGAGATCATGTGGCGGTCAGAAGGAATTGGAGACCTGTCAGTCCAGACTGCCCTGTATACTTTCAGGGTACATCTATACTATGGAATTATTCCGATTTTACATAAACCGGTTTTGTAAAACAGATTGTATAAAGTCGAGTGCACGCGGCCACTCTAAGCACATTAATTCGGCAGTGTGCGTCCATGGTCCGAGGCTAGCATCGATTTCTGGAGCGTTGCACTGTGGGTAGCTATTCCGTAGCTATCCCATAGTTCCCGCAGTCTCCCCCGCCCCTTGGAATTCTGGGTTGAGATCCCAGTGCCTGATGGGGAAAAAATCATTGTCGCGGGTGGTTCTGGGTAAATGTCGTCAGTCATTCCTTCCTCCAGGAAAGCAACGGCAGACAATCATTTCGCACCCTTTTTCCCTGGATTGCCCTGGCAGACGCCACAGCATGGCAACCATGGAGCCTGTTTTGCCTTTTGACACTGTCACCGTATGTGTACTGGATGCCGCTGACAGAGGCGATACTGCAGCGCTACACAGCAGCATTCATTTGCTTTTGCATGATAGCAGAGACGGTTATCAGTCGTTCTGTACCGTCTGCTGCTGTCATGGGTGCCCCTGGCTGAGGTCGGCCGGGGGCGCAAAGACAAAAATGGGAATGACTCCCCGAGTCAATACCTCCTTTATGGTATCTAAAAATAGAATCAGTCCTGCCTAGAATATGGGGCAAGTGTACTAGAGAACCAGTGTATCAGAGAATAAGAGAGCACAGCCGCTCCGTGTCAGATCCCGCAAAAATGATGAGCTGCATGCCATTCACAGGGGGTGCCCCTGCAACAACCCCACCTGTTGCTTCCCTCCTCCCCCAAACTTCCTGGGCTACCATTGCAGTGTCCCCCCATTTGTGTGATGAAGTAATAAAGAATGCAGGAATAAGAAACAGTGACTTGTTACTGAGATAAAATGAGGGTGAGGCAGCCTCCAGCTGCTATGATAGTCCAGGCAGTACAGAATCTTTTCTTTACACATGAAGGGCGGGGGCTGATGGAGCTCAGCCCCCAGTTGCTATGATGAAGACGGTTACCAGCCGTTCTGTACCATCTGCTGGGAATGACCAGGAGTCATTCCTATTTTCACCCAGGCGCCCCCGGCCAACCTCACCGAGGCCAGCCAGGAGCACTCACAGGCTGATGACAAGAACGGATACCAGCCCATTTGTACAGTACCGTCTGCTACCAGGGAGAGAAGAGGATGCTGCTGTTTAGCTCTCCAGTACCCCGTCTACCAGCAGCATGCAGTAGACAGAGTGACCTTGAAAAAAGGCGAGAAACAATTTTTTTCCCTTTTGTTTCAGGGGGGCAGGGGGGGTTACATTGACGAGCTATACCCAGAATCACCCCGGACAATGAGTTTAACCCTACAGGCATTGGGAGCTCAGCCAAGAATGCAAATGCTTTTCGGAGACTGCTGTGGACTGTGGATAGCTGGAGTCCTCAGTACCTCCTCCCTCCCTCCATGAGCGTCCATTTGATTCTTTGGCTTTCCGTTACACTTGTCACGCAGCACTGTGCTGTGGACTCTGTATCATAGCCTGGAGATTTTTTTCAAACGTTTTGTCATTTCATCTTCTGTAACGGAGCTCTGATAGAACAGATTTGTCTCCCCATACAGCGATCAGATCCAGTATCTCCCGTACGGTCCATGCTGGAGCTCTTTTTGGATTTGGGACTGCATCGCCACCCGTGCTGATCAGAGCTCCACGCTGGGCAAACAGGAAATGATATTCAAAAGTTCGCGGGGCTTTTCCTGTCTACCTGGCCATTGCATCCGAGTTCAGATTGCTGTCCAGAGCAGTCACAGTGATGCACAATGGGATACCGCCCGGAGGCCAATACCATCAATTTGCGGCCACACTAACCCTAATCCGATATGGTAATACCGATATTAGCGCTACTCCTCTCGTTGGGGAGGAGTACAGAAACCGATTTAAAGAGCCATTTATATCGATATAAAGGGCCTCATAGTGTGGACGGGTGCGGCGTTAAATCGGTATAACGCTCCTAAAATCGGTTTAAATGCGTAGTGTAGACCAGGCCTCAGTCTGGAGCACAATTTTGTTTTAGTATTCTATATAGTTATATATTTATTATTGGTGGGAGACTATATTGTAACAAGCAATAATACACTCTCTGGGGAGATATTGTGGATCCCTTGGATCTGCCTGTGATGGAAACAAACAGTCTAAGTGCCTTCCAAAATTGTTTGATTCCATCTAGGTAGAAGGCCAACACCCTTCTAAGATATGAAAAACAGGTCTCCTGTTGAGACTTATGCAGTTTTGGACAAAAACACGGGTAGACGAATGGACTGGTTAAGATGAAATTCCAACAGTACCCTAGGTAAGAATTTAGGGCATGGGCATAAAGAGACCTTGTCCTTGAAGAACACTATAAAGGGGGACCTGCCATCAAGGCCCCAATTTCTCCAAACCTGTGGGCCAATGTGATAGCTACTAAAAACGCCATCTTCATAGATGAGTTATGCACATTGCCACTGGTTCAAATAAAGGTCTTGTGAGATATTTAAGTACCACGCTGAGTCCCAAGTTGGAGTGGGGTCCTAATCTGGGGAGTAGAGAGTCCCAAAATCCTTAATAAACCTTAATGCCATAGGATGAGTAAATATGTATACCTTTTCTACTGGAAGATTAAAACGCTGATTTTGCAGCCAACTGAAACTTAGTCAAGCTGACAACCCTGATTTCTTTAGATCCAACAGCTAATCCAGGATGACATAGCAATACAGATTCAAGCATAAGTCAGTGACAATGGCACCAATGGTAGCATCTCAGATTTCTGCAGGTAAGTAATTTGGGTTGACTCCTTTTTATTGTTCAGTAACACCTGCTGCACTTCTGCAGAGCAGGAAGATTCTAACCCTGCGAACCAGTGAGGAAACATGCTCTGTGGTGGAGAACCCCTATGATGGGGTGAAACACATGATCTGCACCCTGGGAGAGGAGATGGGAAAAGATCAGAAATTTGAATGACAAATGGACGCACAGGTGGAGTAGGTAAGAGTGCCAAGCATATATCAGACAGATTGGTATTGTAAGGATAACCATAGCTTTGTATTATCTGATCTTGTTCAACAACCTTAGTATTAGTTGTGTTGGAGGAAATTCTTAGAGCAGAACCTTCGTCCAAGGGTGGTGGCTAGCGTTCTCCTGAGCAGAATAGAGGACACTTATTGTTCTTGGACATGGAAAAGAGATCCACCTGTACAAATCCCCACCTTTGAAACACACTGGAAACTCTGAAAGACCAACTCCCATTCGTAATCCTAGGAGATGCGCCTACTGAGAATGTCCACTGTGGCATTCTGTATGCCTGGGAGACAGACAGCTGAAAGATTGGATCTGATGGGTTATACACCAGTTCCAGTTTCATAGTTTTGCCACACAGGGAGAGGAAACTTGCTCCTCCCTGTTTGTTGATATAGAACATGCAGGTCACATTGTCTGTCATGATCCTGATTGATTTGCCCCAATGAGGGGTGAGAAATGAAAGCAAGAGTTCCTGACTGCCCTGAGTTCTAGCAGGCGGACGTGGAGACTGGTTCCTGAGGTGGCCATCTGCCCTGAGTGGTGAGGGCACTGAGGTGACCCTATCCCAACAGTGATGCATCTGTTGTCATGGTTGTTGCTGGAGCTAGGTGAATGAAAGGGATGCCAGCACAAATGCTGGGCTGATTCTTTTGCACAAGTCTAGGGAATTCCTCATCTACAGGGGAACTGTAACCTGTCTGTCCAAAGTGTCTCTGGCCTGTGAATAAGTCATTCTGAGCCAGCCATGAAAGCAGCAGAGGGATAGCTTTGCCTGGTCAGTTATGAAGGTGCAAACTGCCATGTGTCCCAGAGCTGTAGACAGTTCCTTATTGTAGTTAAAGGACTTCCTTGAAATGTCCTGACCAGACCTGACAAAGTTATGAACCTGTTTGTGGGAAAGGTAGGATCGGGCTACCAATGAATCCAAGTATGCTCCTATCAACTGTATTTTTCTGTACAGGGGCTAATTGTGGATTTTCTTGCATTTAGATGTAAACCCAATTCCTGAATAAGAGAAAGCAGAAGATCAGCCTTTGGGCAGTGATTTGTCAGACTAGAATCTCCTGTCATCAGAGGTAAGCAGCCACTACTACCAGGAACTTTGAGCACACCTGTGGAGCCACAGAGAGGCCGAAAGGAAGTACTCAGTACTGAAAATGATCCTGGCCTATAGTAAAATGTACGTTTTTCCTGTGTTATGGGTGTCTTGCTATATGGAAATAGTTGTCTTGTAGGTCAAAGGTTGAAAAGCAATCACCTGCCTCTACTGAAAGGACTATAGTTGCCAGAGTCACCATCCTGTGTATAACAACTGCTGTGAAGATGGACCTGGTAGTGGTGTCCGTGGCCTCCAAGGACACTTGAAAAGTAAGAAGATGGACTGAAATTGTTCCCTATGTTTCCCTGTGGAAGAAATTTCAGTAAATTTATTATAGCTTGTAAAATTATATTTAGTAATGATCGCCTGATAGTTTGTGATCTGAAATTGCAGGGTCATGGATGAATAAGATTTCCATCCAAAAAGGTCTAGCCTCTTTTGGTCCTTACAGGATAGATCTGGAGTACTGTTGCTTACGCCGCTCTTTTACCGCATGCACCACCAGAGAGTGAGATGGAGGGCTGGAGAAGAAAAATTCTGAGAGGGAACATAATATTTCTTATCTGTCCCTTTACAATGGTAGTGGGCGTTTGCCACACAGTCTTAGCTGAATCCAGGAGCACCTCATTAATGGTCGGAGTTGATGACTTTACAATGTCTAGCTGTTTGTGGTCTGGCAAATTGCTGGCAATGTGCAGTCCAGGGATCTCACCACCCTTGTTGTCAAGCACAAGGATCTTCTCTGTGAATGTCAAAAAACAGGTTCCTACACAGATACATAGGAGAACCCTGTACAGAGATAGACTGAATGGAAGTCTCCCTTATTCTACTCAATATCCTCCCAATGACGGGGGAGAGGCACCAGCAGAAAAGGGTGGAGAGTCCTATGGTACCAGAGGATGATGATAATCTGGGGATCAAGGTCTTAGCACCAAGAGACACTTGGTACTCATGAGCAGTGGGGACTCTGGTTCATCTATCTCAGACAAGTCCTTAGAGTATACTGGAATGGTTTACCTAGGAAGGTGGTAGAATCTCCCTCCTTAGAGGTTTTTAAGGCCCAGCTTGACAAAGCCCTGACTGGGATATTTAGTTGGGGATTGGTCCTGCTTTGAGCAGGGGTTGGACAAGATGACCTCCTGAGGTCCCTTCCAACCCTGATATTCTATGATTCTTGTGGTACCAAGCGGCGGATCCGTACCCGCGTGGCCTGAAGTAGACAGTACTGCTGATTGTGAGCGTACCATCCCAGGGGCTGTTGGTATCTGGAGCTGTGGTTTGCCAGGCATCAAGGGTGCCTTGTAGGTAGGTACCAGTGGCGGGCTGTAACCAATGAGTCCATTCTGGAGTGCTTATCCTTGCCCTTCTTGTCTCTCACAGATGGTACCATCTCTGAGCTGCGTTTCTCTTTAGCATCTGGGACTCGCTGGCCCCACTGGTACCAGAGGAGGAGTCTTTCATCTCTATGGTACCAAGCCAAGAGGTCGAGGCTTCCAAGACCATAGATCTAGCAAAGGACAAGATCAGTTTTGTATGATGACAGGCCAAGTGCCTCCTCTTTGATGCTTTCCCTGAGGCTTCCATAGCCTTCCCCTTTTTAGGGGAAACCTGCAACCACTGTTGAAGGGGTGCTGGATTTGTCCAGAGTCCAGGGCCGCCCAGAGGATTCAGGGGGCCTGGGATCTTCGGTGGTAATTCGGCAGTGGGGGGTCCTTCCGCTCCGGGAACTGCCGCCGAAGTGCCCCGAATACCCACGGCGGGGGCCCCCCGGTGCCGAATTACTACCGAAGACCCAGCACTTCGGCGGGGGGTTCTTCCACCCCGGGGTGGAAGGCCCCCCCACTGCCAAAGACGCGGAGCGGAAGAAGCTCCGGGGGCCCGGGCCCCGCGAGAGTTTTCCGGGGCCCCCGGAGCGAGTGAAGGACCCTGCTCCAGGGGCCCCGAAAAACAGAAATTGTGGGATTTGGATAGCATTTAAGATTCCTAATTTTCCTTAACAACTTGTTACAAAACCACTCTTAGAATGGCTTCTTTTAGGTAACGGATTTAAATACTCTCCCCCCACCCACCTACCCATTGGACTTAGTTAAGATTAGAGAGACAAGGTGAGTGAGGTAATATCTTTTATTGAACCAACTTCAGTTGTCGAGACAAGCTTTCAAGATACACAAAGCTCTTCCTCAGGTCTAGGAAAGGTACTCAGATGTCCCAGCTAAATACAAGGTTGAACAGATAGTTTAGCATAAGTAGTTAGCACTAGTAATTGAAGTTGGTTCAATAAAAGCTATTACACCTCACCCACATTGTCTGTCTAATATCCTGGGACTGACATAGCTACAACAGCACTGCATATAAAAGACGGTTACTCACCGTTGTAACTGCATGAGCCCGCACCGGGTTGGGGGAAAAGAGAAGGGGCTAGCCCCTCCCAATTTCCCCGAGTAACTATATGCTAACTACACAAACTAGTAAACTAAATCTAACTATATTTAACGAACTATATACAACTACTATGTAGAGAAAACAAGTGAGAAGCTAGGGCTGTGGAGGTCTCCACTGTTCCAACGACCGTCACGGGCGGTAAGAAGGAACTGAGGAGCGGACGGGTCGGCAGGGGTATATATCTAGCGCTATAGCGGCGCCACTCCAGGGGGCGCCCAGCCGACCCACCGAGTGTTGCTAGGGTAAAAATCTTCCGACAAGCATGCACGCGGCGCGCGCACACCTAACTGGAATGGATATGAGCAATCACTCGAAGAAGAACAATTAATTCCATTTACAAACTATTTAGCTTATCCATAATAAACCAGGCAGGACTTACCTACCCTTTGCCATGTATAAACTTTTTCAGTTATTTATGATACAAAGAGAGGACTGAGTATTGACTTTGGGACTAATGAACCTTGGCTGTAATTTACCTACATAAAAGTGTCCCATCCAAGTGCAGACCCATTCTTTAAAGTGAAATCTCTATTAAAAGCTGTCCACAGAGTCATAGAGAAGCAACTGTAACTGAAGTAACCATTGCATGTTGTTTGTGTTTTGTTTATATTTTCCTTTCTTTAATAAGGAAATAGTCATAGTTAATAACTGCGATTGTTTTGCTTGTCTTCAATCCTGGTGTCCCCTAAGATAGTGGTTTTCAACCTTTTTTCATTTGCAGCCCCCTTTGGAAATTTCAAATGGAGGTGCAGACCCCCTTGGAAATCTATTGTCTGTATATACAGAGTTGAATTCTGTTCAGTCAGTTTTCAGTCTAAGTCTTTCGCGGACCTCAAACTTAGTCCGTGGACCCCTGGGTTGAGAACCACTGTTCAGAGGCATAAAAAGTGTGAGACTAAAACACTGGGAGTGATATCCCTGAGTTGTTATTAACAGACATAATTATTAAGATTTGGCCTACTATTTCTTGTTTTTCTAGACTATACATTTTAGTAATTTGGGGGATTATATAACTTGGCACTCAACAACTGAAGACACTGCTTTCTACCTGACAACATGTCAATCACAGGGAACAGACTACACAGAATCCATATGTTCTCCCAAATTATTGTAACCTGTCCCACAATGACCAAGTTCACAATTACAGCTGCAGGAAATAACATACTGAGAGCTTTTTGGAAACTCTGGTACTACTCCTCAATGGCAATGTGACAACAACTAGAGTGACAGGACAGCACAAGACTGCAATGTCATTCAGTGATCATCTTTGAATGACATATCAGCTGCTTCACAGGAAACGAACACCTGACTTTACACCAGCAAAGGCAACAAAACAACTTTCTAAAACAAAGCCTAAGACTAAAACCCGTTTTTTCAGACAAAGAGGAAGATTGGTCTTGTGGTTAAGGAACTGCCTTAAGGACTCTAGGTTCAATTCCCAAGTCTCGCTCTCACTTCCTATGTGACCTTGGGTAAGTCGCTTTCTCTCTCTGCCTCAATTCTTCATCTACAAAATGGGGATAATGCTACTTCCTTTCCACCACCCTTTGTCTATTTAGACTGTAATCTCCTTGGGGCAGAGACTGTCTCTTACTTCGTATATGTACAGCACCAAGCACAAGGGAGCCACAAATTCTGTTGAAACCTCAAAGGCACTACAGAAAGACAAATAAGTAACCGAAGATCAAAATAAGTTGGCAGCATCCCTATAAATTATAGAACATAAGCACAAAGTGACTAGAAAATAATCACTCAGACTTAAGAGCTCCTCAGAATAGAGACCTTGACCTTGACTTATGTTAGGAAAGCACTTAGCACACTGTGATCACTACTGGAAATAAAGCATATACACTGAGGGGACATGCATGGGAACGGTGCCCCCAGACTGCCCAGCTAACTCCTAGCTAAAGGCACAGGGCCAAAGAGCAGGCACTACATGAAGGACAACCTACAGGCAGGCTGGGAGATGGAAAAAACATTTCAGCTTTTATATACAGAAGCCCAAAATCTCATCTCTTAGCACATTCTTCTCAACACTGCACTTTCCAAAGAGATGGTTACTCACACAAAGATGTTGTCTTTTGGCATGATGTGACTTAACCCTTCATCCATTTGGAAAATTTTGTGGAATCGGTGATTATAAACATCTGTCACCACCATCTAAAAGAGTGAAGTTAGAGATGGTTAGACAAACTAAAATAATTCACAATTCTAGAAACAGTTCCTCATTTTTCTCTCTCAGACATTTTTAATGTACACGTCACCAAAGTGTTGATGGAGGCTCTACAGTGACACCTTATGGCTGATCCGACATATTGGTCTGATTAGGTTCAGTTAATAGTGACGCAGAGAATAACAATTGGGCTTGATTTTTCAGAGGCATAGAGTACCTGCAGCTCCCAGTGGCTTCACGTCAAGCACAGTGGCCATTATCCTGTGAAGATATCATCATACATCCCAGCAGGCTGGCATGTAAGACAGAGATAACCGAACACTTAATAACTACAAAGGAACTGAACTAATCCTCTGAACTGGCATGAGGTAACAAGTTATATACATGGGAATCCAGACAACTTCCCACGAACCACAGGTTTCAAGCCTGACATTTTAGTGGGCAATAAAATTATGCACTTCTTAAGAAAGATAAAGTACATCCTATTTCCTGTTGCTACTAAGGAGGTTTCTAAGGAATAGATACCCCCAAAGTAGTAATATGAGGGACAAAAAGGATAAACTAAGAGGAGTTGCAATGGTAGTGGCAGTCATTTTTCTGTCTCTTCCCTCATCCTCCCCCCACCACCCTTTTAAAACCATTATTACTGTCATTACTATAATGGAGGTATCAAAGTGAACAGGGCTTGCCTGTGTCATGGCTTTCTTTTTAGAATTCAGGCAAGCAAGGAGTTATGTATCAGTCCAATCAGTTAATGCTTAGTTACTATTTTGCTCCTCTTTGCTTATTGTCCATTTCAAAGTTTTTCCAATAATAAAATGCTTTAAAACGAAAGAACACATTTATTAGCAAAATTATTGTGTGTGCTTGGTCTTACATTTTCTGCAGGGATCTTGGAGAGTTTGGAAAGAGCTTCACACAGGTCTGATACAGCCCCCATCATTGGCACAACTACCCGATACTGGAAACAGAGAGAACGTTAAACTTACACGAGGCAAAATAAATCCAAGCATGGAGCAGAATGTTAGCAAATGGGAGTTGAGCCATTTGTTAGTCCTGACATCTTAAAAGCAGAGAATTCTATGGCAAATGGGGTTTCCAGTCACACTTGGCTGTCTTCAGTGTCTCAGACTCAGATTTAAAGATTTGAAGCCCAGACAGCCATAGCACAGATCACAGAATTTCACTCTGCAATTCCTCTGTCTAGTCCAATAACTTGGGGTGGAACTAGATCTTTTAGAAAAACATCCCATCTTGATTTCAAGTGACGGAACAATCCACCACACTGCCCCAAAAAGCTGTTCCAATGGTTAAATACTCTTACTGTTGAAAAATCTCATTGCAAAAGGCACTGTCCTAGAAAATCTCTCCCAGAATGTTTTGACTTTATGCATCTAAAGCAGGGGTGGGCAAATTTTTTGGCCCGAGGGCCATATCCGGGAATAGAAATTGTATGGCAGTCCATGAATTCTCACAAAATTGGGGTTGGGGTGTGGGAGGGGTGAGGGCGCTGGTTCGGGGTGAGGCCAGAAATGAGAAGTTCAGGTGCGGGAGGGGGCTCTGGGCTGGGGAAATGGGGGTGTGTGTGAGGGCACAGGTTGGGAATGCGGGCTCTAGGGTGGGGCTGGGGATGAGTTGTTTTGGGTAACAGGAGGGTGCTCTGGGCTGGGGCAGGGGGTTGGGGTGTGGGAAGGGGTGCAGGCTCCAGCTGGGGGTGCAGGCTCTGGGCTGGGGATGAGGTGTTTGGGGTGCAGGAGGGTGCTCCGGACTTAGATCGAGGGGTTCGGAGGGTGGGAGGGGCATCAGGGCTAGGGTAGGGGGTTGGAGCAGAGGGCTGGGGGGAAGGCTCAGAGGTGCAGGCTCCAGGGGGTGCTTACCTCAAGCGGCTCCCGGAAGCAGCTGCATGTTCCTTCTCCAGCTCCTATGTGGAGGTGCAGCCAGGCAGCTCTGCACGCTGCCCCATCTGCAGGTATTGCCCCTGCAGCAGCCATTGGAGCACCGGAGGGGGCCATTAGAGTGGGGCATTTGGAGTGCATAGGAGCCGGAGGGGGGCCATGCCATTGCTTCCGGGAGACACATGGAGCGACCCCCGACCCTGCTCCCCGGCAGGAGCACCAGAGGGGGGCTATGCCATGGCTTTCGGGAGCTGCACCGAACCCTGCTCCCCGGCTGGAGCGCCGAAGAAAGGCAAGCCCCGCTCCACAGTGGGAGCTCAAGGGCCGGCTTAAAATGGCTGGTGGGCTGGATGCAGCCCACAGTTTGCCCACCCTGATCTAAAGCAAGCACCAGAAAAGAAGGAAGCCACAGTCAGGTTGGCTGGATTTCTACTATACCTCATGTAAATTGGAGTTAACCAATGTGTCTTCCTGCAAATCATTACTCCAGAACTATCTAACTCCTATAAGGATATCACATAGGCACTGGCTAAAACCAGAGATTTCCTATGGCCACTGGGAAACCTTAGCAGAGAGGAATAAATATTTTCCAGACACGAGAAGAAGAGACAAGTTGAGACTAACGCCAGGAGTCAAGCTCTCCCCTCACTTCCGCTCAAGGCCTTCCACCAGTCTCCATCCTCCTCATCCCATGAATGGTAGGCTCTCCAAGCATGCACTAACTCCTCGGGAGCCAGTCAACACTACCAGAGCCTACCAGCATCAGGCACCTGCAGCCCACCATGGCCTTCCAGCACTGAGTGCCCCACTCCCATACCACCACATGAAGTGAGCTTTTCTATACAAAAATTTTTTTATTCAGCTCATGCAATAGCTGTCTCGTGCCTGTGATTAGATGTTCGGCTGTGTGTGTGTGTGTCCTCCCTGTGTGCTACCCCAGCTTTGTGCAGACAGCCATCACAGCAGACCTCAAGCGAACTGCCCAATGACCACAAGATCCTTAAGGTACAAAGGCACCAGGCCAGGTTTATTGTCGACAAAGCATGGTAATAGAACCTGGTAGACTCTATGAGGATAGTAAGACATGTATGCCCATGACAAGGATGCAGCTCAGTTAATGGCAGGACTTTCCATTCCCCCCTCGGCTGGACAAAGATACTCCCTCTGAGATACATCTTTATACCCTGATACAAACAAATTATGTACTACCTCTGACACAGTTACTGCCCCCAATGTGGCTAGTTATCACCTTGTACATGTTGGTTCAATCAAAACATCTTTATTACATACTGTCATTCTGACCTTATCTTTTAGTAGGGGTCAGCATGTTCCTGTTATCCTTGTGGATTGTTTTTGTACCATCCTTAATATCGGGATGTTCTGGTACCACTTGATATCGGGATGTATTTGCACGAGTACTCTGTGCTTAGCACTTCTTAGGAATGTGTATTTCTGCAATATCAGCTCTGTCCTTGCCAGAGCAGGCCCTGCCTCATACCAGGCCTCTGATACAAGGGCTTATGTCTCAGGATCTCTTCCTAGTACATTGCCCACTTCCTGATTCCTGCTCCAAGGGACAAGTCAACATGCACCGTGCCGGTGACATATCAGAGGAAAGACATCACTTACCAGAAACCGTCATTCAAGAGTCTCCTCTGTGCAAGCAGACACACCTGAGGCCCCTCCCATCCAGCATCAACCTTCAGAACCCTCTTCAAAAGCAGTGTTGTCAGGAAATGCATGCACACCCCCTTCTGGTACCAAATGTTCAGCACATGAGATTACATAAGGGAGCACACCAGCCCCATCACCTTCATTCCTTCTCCTGAACTGCAGAGACCCATTTACATGGAGAACTCTGAAGTAAAAGGGAATACAGGAAGGTATTGTGAATGAGCAGGGGCAATGCTCAAAGAACAACAGTTACTGATAAGTTGCCTTTCTTCTCTGAGGGTCTCTGAACATTCCCATCTAGGGGAGCAGTGAGCAGTATTGCCCATATGTAAGGTGGGAGAGGAGTTTTAATGAATTAGAGACCGTAGCACCGCCTTCCCAAACTGAGCACTGAAACAGGATGCTACGTCATACCTGGTGAGTGACACTGAACATAGTTACAGGAGTGTTCACACAGTGGTCCCCGTTAGCATCTCTGAATCTGTGAATCCTGAACACCTACTATTACAGTAAAACTAAAGAATATATCTAGGCCTACAGAGCAACACAGTCATCAGCGTAATGACCAACTATACCTAAAGGTTGACACAGTCATCAGCATCATTCAAAAGGGTCCTCCATCAGGGCAGGCACTGATGATAATATCAGCAAATGTCAAAGGGCTCCTGCGTGCCAAACAAGACCTTATAGCCAAAATGTGCCCTTACTCTCACTGCCAGGTATTATGCCTCCAGGAGACACACAGAGAGATTAACAGCCACTGCCCTGGATATTTGGGATGAACTTGACCACTGAAAGACCACATAAAAAATACGGCAGTACCATTTTTGTCTAACTTAATCTTGTCATCAACAACACATCTATAGAATTTATTTAATAAAGAATATTTATTAAATTTATTGAATAAAGACTGCGAGTGGATGGGCCATTACACAAAGTAAAACTATTTCCCCATGCTTATTTCCCCCCTTACTACAGTTCCTTATATCTCCTTGTCAAGTGCTGGAAATGGGCCATTTTCATTATCACTACAAACAGTTCTTTTTCTCTCCTGCTGGCAACAGCTCACCTTAACTGGTCACTCTCCTTATAGTGTGTATGGTAACACCCATTGTTTCATGTTCCCTGTGTGTATATATATCTATCTTCCTTCTGTATTGTCCACTACATACATCCGATGAAGTGAGCTGTAGCCCACGAAAGCTTATGCTACGATAAATTTGTTAGTCTCTAAGGTGCCGCAAGTACTCTTATTCTTTTTGCGGATACAGACTAACACGGCTACTACTCTGACATCTATGACTGATAACGACACTGAAGTCCTGAATGTAGACATTGATAGCATTTCCACCATGTCTGTCTATAAACTGCAGTGCAAACAATTCAAGTTCACAAGCCCACACACAACCTTGAACGTGACATAACGCAGGTGATCACTGGTCACAACGTCAAATGGGGCTATAGCGTAACTGATGAAAATGGTGAACTAGCTGAATTGTAGCCAAATGCACACCACTTAATTCAGAATCCTAAGTTCTCCAGTTCTTCCAACAGAAGCTGATGGAAATGAGGCTACAACCCTGATCTGGCATTTGTCAGCAACAACATAACTGGTTCAGGTCACAAACTTAGTTTGGGCCGAATTCCACATGTGCAGCGCCAGCCCACCGGCATCCAGAATGCAGCTGTTATGCCAAACTCAGTACCATGCTGGTGCTGCTTTAATTTTAAGAAAGTAAAATGGAAGAGCTTCTCCAATGACCTCGATGCCATTGTAAGAAATATTGAACGAATACCAGAAAATTATGACCAGTTTGTCAATGCATGGTCTCGAAGAAGCATAATCCACAAGGCTGGAGAACAAACTATGTGACAGGAACAACATCCAAGTTATCAGATTAGTAAGCCAAATGCAAGCAGAACATCAAAACAGACCCATTCACTGAAAGTACCATCACAAAAAAATGGTCTCTAGACTAAAGGAGGAAAAACAAAAGTCATAATAGAATCTCACTGAGAGCATGCACATGACCCAGAGCAGTAAGAAGCATGGATTAACCATCTGGAAACTTAATCACCCAAGGACAGCAGAGCAACACTACACATTTACTGCACACAATGTCACACAACAACCCCTAAAAAATGACTGGGCACCAAACAAACAGTCCAAGATACAGTTTAAGTGGCAAGAAGAACTAGGAAACATAATTTTGGGGCACAGTATGCAATAACCAAATTAACCTCCAGAATTAACACCCCCAAGAATGGCAAAGCCACTGGTCTAAATGACATTTGTATTCAACATATCAAACACTTTCGATCAGCAATAAAGAACTGGTTTCAGAGTAGCAGCCGTGTTAGTCTGTATCCGCAAAAAGAACAGGAGTACTTGTGGCACCTTAGAGACTAACAAATTTATTTCAGCATAAGCTTTCGTGAGCTACAGCTCACTTCTTTGGATGCATAGAATGGAACACACAGACAGGAGATATTTATACATACAGAGAACATGAAAAGGTGGAAGTATGCATACCAACAGGAAAAGTCTAATCAATTGAGATGAGCTATCATCAGCAGGAGAAAAAAAACTTTTGAAGTGATAATTGAGATTGTTGAAGTGTTCTCCCACTGGTTTTTGAATGTTATGATTCCTGATGTCACCCTCACTCTCACAGATCTTGGGAGATAGGCCAGTCCTCGCTTACAGACAGCCTCCCAACCTGAAGCAAATACTCACCAGCAACCGCACACCATACAACATAAACACTAACCCAGGAACCTATCCTTGCAACAAAGCCCGATGCCAGCTCTGTCCACATATCTATTCAAGTGACACCATCATAGGACCTAATCACATCAGCCATGCCATCAGGGGCTCATTCACCTGCACATCTACCAACGTGATATATGCCATCATGTGCCAGCAATGCCCCTCTGCCATGTACATTGGCCAAACCGGACAGTCTCTACACAAAAGAATAAATGGACACAAATCTGACATCAGGAATCATAACATTCAAAAACCAGTGGGAGAACACTTCAACCTCTCTAACCACTCAGTGACAGACCTGAAGGTGGCAATTTTGCAACAAAAAAAACTTCAAAAACAGACTCCAAAGAGAGACTGCTGAACTTGAATTATATGCAAATTAGATACAATTAACTTAGGTTTAAAAGAGACTGGGAATGGTTGGGTCATTACACTAATTGAATCTATTTTCCTATGTTAAGTTCTCCTCACACCTTCTATGGGTCATCTCAATTATCACTTCAAAAGTTTTTTTTCTCAATTCCAATTCCTGCAGGAACCTTGCACCACAGAAGATCTCACCAGGGCTACAGACAAGGCCATATCACATGCCCAACACGTGTCCTTCCACCACAGTCATAGGGCATAAGTAGTAGTAGTTAGATTAATGTGAATCTTTTAGAGTGCACCAGCAAGGTTATGAATGGGGCAATTAGAGCACTTTACAAATCACATGCCTGTAATGTGCTTTGCCACACTGCGTAGAAAAGCTCTAACATGAACTACAAAGTTGGAGTGTGTTGCAATATGACCTGTCTCATTCGGATTTCTTTCTTTTAATAGGTGGTAACAAAAATAGAATTTAGTTTACTACATGGGTGGAGTTCTGAGTCCTCTGTCTTGAGGCATACACCAAATGCTAATTAATTTGGGCTTCTTCTGTAGAAGTTAACCTTCCGATAAAAGTTAGGTTTAAGATTCTGTTTAACTTGGGTTCCTGGCGTAGGGTCTGTGGAAAAATACAGGGAGGGATAAGTACTTACTGAGATGGTTTGGGTAAATATACAGCTTTAACTGTGTAAGCGGCAAAAAAAGACAGGAATTTTTTCCATTTTTACATGGGCAGACAGCCAAACAAGTGGTAAGAGCTTGTTTGTTTTAACATATCTTACAAACATATAAACAGAAGCAGTTAAGTTTTGTTTTAGCTACAAATTAAGAGAGTTGTAAGTTCTCAAGCTCTGTGAACATCTGAAAGCTTTAACTATAATTTTTGTAATATTTAATTAAGATTTGTAAACCCCGATTTTGAGATAAAATTTTCAAACCTTAAAATATAACCACGTAATTCTCCCTCCCTTCTTTTTTATCCTTAAACTAAAATGATGTTTTTGTTTGTAATTGGGGTTTATGAACAAATGTCCATTCCTAGGTGGGGTTCAGAAAAGAGAGGAACTATGCCATGACAATTGGACCTACAAACTTATCCAAATGTGAGCTCAATTGTAACAAGTATGTACAAGTTTATAAGATGTTACAATAACCTTTATCAACAAATACTGATGGGGAAAAGGTACAAAAGGGAGATAAAATAATGGAATTAATCAAAAACAAAAATGCCGAGTTGATATGATTCAAGAACTGTGTTGAAATAATGGTTGTTAAAAACAGGAGCTGTGGAGCTGGAAGTTAATGAGCCAAAATTGGTATGTTGGATATTAGGTCTAATTGGTGGACAAAATAATCAAGGTGTAAACTATTCCACAAACTGGGGTCTGGGGCCCCTATAGGGTCCCTAGAGACTGCACAGGGAGTCGGCAAAATATTACGAAAAAATAAAAAAATGATCTCACTGCACATGTCACACCAAAGACAGACTACAGTAAGAAGCAGGCACACCCATCTCCCTGGTATCTGTAAATACAGTCTTTCTTAAAGCATTACTAATAATACGTGTTTGTATGAAGTACACATATACTTTTCTCAATCAGTTTCTCAGTTGGGGATCCGTGATTAACATTGTATTTGAAAAGGGGTCCATCAACAAAAAAAAGTTTGAGAACCTCTAATCTAAGTGACTGTCAAAACAAGGGGATTTTTCCTTCTAAAAGCTCTCTCCAGCAAAAGAAGAAGGGAACAAGGAATGTTAAAAAGAAAGCCTTATTTACTACTTTACATTTCAAATGCTTAAACTGTTTCTCTTTCTTTTCTGTATTTTTAATAAAAAGTTAAAAAGGATTTTTAAAGGGTGTGTTTGCAATGGTGTTAAGCAGGCAGAGGTCTCTGTATTCCAAACCCCAGACCTCATTTAACTCCGGTTAATGTTAGGTTATGTTAACATCTTTACCCCATTTATTCCATTTAAATTAATGCAACAGTGGAACTATACAATGTTACAGTGATCACACCAGCCCTCAAGAAATATTGAGTAGTCTCAGTTGGAGTGGTCTTCAGCACAAGAAAAATCTAAAAAATACTGAGGAAACTTTTCTTTGGTAAGGAAGCTTTCCCCTGAGCAGTATCCAAAACAGCTCTCATGAATGTGATCCTCTGGAAGAGATATGGGTTGATTTCTCCTAGGTGATCTGCAAGCCCCACACTGTGGAACCAGTGGCAAATATGGACTATGGAGTCTCATTTCCTGCTACAAACCTGGCTCTTATCAGCCAGTTGTCTATGTCTGGAAAGACATGGACCCATTAGGGGTAACATCTTAGTGTATGTCCACACCACAATGGCACAGTTATGGTGCTGCAACTGTACTGCTGTTGTATCGTAGTGTACACACTTCCTACATAGATAGGTTTTTTCCATCAATATAGTTAATCCACCCCTCACAGAGGCAGTAGCCAAGTCAACGGAAGAATTCTGTCAACTTAGCTGCATCTATCAGTGGAGGTTAGGCTGACCTAACTACATTGCACAGGAAGTAAAAAATTTTCACAGTCATGAGCAATGTAGCTAGGTCATTCTAACTTTTAGGTGTAGATCGGGCCTCAGATGAGCAGCTATTCTGGCCAGATATTTTGTGAATACCCTTGGGGCCATGGATCAACCAAAGGGAAGTACTTTGTACTGCTAATGTGTCTGTCCCACCTTCCTGATGGTTACGTGGATTGGCATCTTTTAAATAGGGAGCCAGGTTGCAGTATCCTTGCAAGAGGGAAGGAATGATTGCTTCCAAGGGGTGGGGGGTGAAGGTATGTGTGCATGGGTGTGTGAACTCCAAGATCCCGATGGAACTATTTAGACTGACAAGGTCCAGGATGGGTCCAAGAGTGTCTACCTTCTTGGGAATGATACAATACCAGGAACAGATGTTCTTCTCCACTCACATTTCAAAAGGGAACTCCTTCCTCATGAAAGGAACCAAGGAGGAGTCCACTTTCTCTAGAAGGACTCTTGTGACAAGGGTCACCGAAGAGGGACAGGGAAGGGAGTGGGCATTGTGCAGAACCCGATGAATATCCATCACAGACTGTCTCGACCCAGCAATGAGATGTGATGTAAAAAGAAACAAATAGAGGTGGTCCGAAGGGAGGGGCAGAGAGGGAGCAAGGAGGAAGATGTGCAGAGGCCAGTAGTCTGTACTGGACTGCACTGTCAAACCTGCCTTGGGCTGACCAGAAGCAAGACAAGTTTGTTTGTGTTTTGTTTGCTTCTTGTCATGTGGTTCTTGCATTTGATAACAGAAGGCTGGAGAAGCGACTTCTGCTTCTGAGAGGCAGAGGGCTTGGATAGCTTCAGGGAGGGGCCTGGGATCCTAAAAGATTTCAACTTTTCAGTGATGAAAGAAATGACTCACTGGATGAGATCCTGCCTTTAAAGGGCAAATACTTTATTTTTGCCTGTGGTTCTGCAGACAGACCCGACAAATGAAACAGGAGTACCACTGGAGAGTAATGCCATGGTCACAGTCTTTACAAATGAGTCAGACACATGTATGACTGTTCACAGGACACATCATGCAAAAAGGGCTCCAGAACAGGACTTACAGCTCCTCACAATGCATACTGGTATCTCACCATAGCCACCTGGTAGTCTGCACTCTCATCCCCTAGGAGCCTGAGGAATAGACTTCGTGGGCTAAAGAATTCATCCTCCTGTCCTCTCTATCTTTAGACGTGGAATGAATTATTCTCATCTCCTTTCCCTTGACCAAAGCTACTGACACCACCAGACTATTAGGAGTAGGGTGCTGTTCAAAGTATCTAGAGCCCAGAGAAGGGACTTGGTACATCCTAGCCACCTTCTTGAGACTGCAGGCAAAGATGCTGGAGTAAGGCAAAAATCCATGGCTGGATCTAAGACCAGATCTAATAGAGCCAGCTTGTCCTTAGAGCAAAATGGGAGAATGTCAACAGTGGCTTCAGAGCTTTACAGCACTGGTTGATATTGGCAGCTGTAACAGCAGTGATCTTTCTCAGCAACACTTGACACGGATATCTGGAAAGTGACAACTGAGGATCCAGTGTTGTGATCTGGGGAGGTAGCACCAGTGACATCCCCCTTCAGAAAGTTAATTATATATATATATATATCTTTCAGAATTACCTCTTAAGACATCCAGGTCATCAATAGAGAAGGCACCAGGGAGTTGGTAGAGGAAGAGGAGGATAAGGCTGTGATGCTGGGTCCACTTGTATTGGTGCCATAAAATCAGGCCCTAGTACTGAAACAGGGGCTGTGTTGATGGGACACTCCCCAAAGCCCTAGAGCTGGGGGAAAAAGACAAGCTGGGGTCACCCTGCCACTAGGTCCAGCCAACTCTGAAAGTTTGTATTTAGTCCCAAATATAGTTCCATAGTTAGAAGCTGTAAAGGACTCTGTGTAAGTCTATGAGTTGGACTCCTTATGGAGTCAGAAGGCTCTGTGCCCTCGTGCCGGGCAGCACAGAAGATCCTCCAATCTTCAGATCAGCAATGGTCCAGAATTGAGAGTCCCAGATAGGAGGGCTAGGTAACTACTCCAGGCTCAATGATGAGATGAGGTAAATATCTAAGCAGGAAGATGGTGCCAAAGCATGAAGAACCCAAACAGGGCTCCTGCTGCAGCAAAGTCCAGCAGAAATGCTGCTGTTTCTTTTTAGGACACACTTCACTGCTGGACAAACATTTCCTTTTCTCCTCCTCAGAATTGGTGCAGTAATCAGTGCTGAGGCTGAAGCCCTATGAAGGAAAGCCTGAGGCAGAGCAAGGAGTGTTCTGCTGTACAAGCAGAGCCAGGTGCTTTAAGGGGCCTAGCAGAAGCTAGTGCCAGCTTAGATGATCATTGGAGCTGCCTTTGTGGCAGAAGTCAGTGCCAAAGGCACTGTTTTGTGTTGAATCTTGATTGTATCACGTGGAGCAGACTCTAAGGTAACTGACCCAGCACTCAAGTCCCTAGTGAAAGCTGGTGCTGAAGCTGTGGCCAGAGTAAACAACTTTGCCCATACAACTGGTATGGGCAGCGATGAAGATAAAGGTCAGTCTGGGCGGTGCACAGAAACACAGCCTTCTAGTAACTCAAGAGCCTTTAGGGCCACTTCCATAAGGTGCAGCTGGGGCTGCAGTTGGCAATCCTGGAAAGCCTGGGGTGTGAATGCCTTGCAGGCAGCATACTGGGTCGAAGAGGGGGAAATCCCCCAAACAGATCAAAAACCTCACTCGGGCATCTGATTCTGGAATCATCTTCAACATGGGCACAGCTTTTCAACCCCTTGCAGGTTTCAATCTGAGCACAGCTTCAGCACTGGAGGGAAAAGACGGTTACTCACCGTTGTAACTGTTGTTCTTCGAGATGTGTTGCTCATATCCATTCCAGTTAGGTGTGCACGCGCCGCGTGCACGCTCGTCGGAAGATTTTTACCCTAGCAACACTCGGTGGGTCGGCTGGGCGCCCCCTGGAGTGGTGCCGCTATAGCGCCAGATATATACCCCTGCCGACCCATCCGCTCCTCAGGTCCTTCTTGCCGGCTACTCCGACAGTGGGGAAGGAGGGCGGGTCTGGAATGGATATGAGCAACACATCTCGAAGAACAACAGTTACAACGGTGAGTAACCGTCTTTTCTTCTTCGAGTGATTGCTCATATGCATTCCAGTTAGGTGATTCCCAAGCCTTACCTAGGCGGTGGGGTCGGAGTGAGACATAGCAGAATGTAAGACTGCTGAGCCGAAGGCTGCATTGTCTCTGGATTGTTGTACCAATGCATAGTGGGAAGCAAAGGTGTGAACGGAAGACCAGGTAGCCGCCCACAGATTTCCTGGATGGGAACATGGGCCAGGAAGGTGGCAGAAGAGGCCTATGCCCTTGTAGAGTGAGCAGTGAGATGGCTAGCCTGAACCTGAGCAAGCTCGTAGCATGTCTTGATACAGGATGTCACCCAAGATGAGATCCGCTGGGAAGAGACTGGCATGCCCTTCATGCGGTC
The DNA here is from genome assembly GCF_020497125.1 of Mauremys mutica. NCBI lineage: Eukaryota > Metazoa > Chordata > Testudines > Geoemydidae > Mauremys > Mauremys mutica. Next base: position 53,875,302 of record NC_059078.1, on the reverse strand, counting down.
CGCCACTGCCACAAAGAGCTGGGGCGAACGCCGAAAGGGTTTCGTCCGCTCTATATAAAAAGCTAGAGCCCTACGGACGTCCAAAGTATGAAGCTGCTGTTCCCGGCGCGATGAGTGCGGTTTCAGGAAAAAAACAGGGAGGAAGATGTCCTGGTTTACATGAAAAGCAGACACCACCTTGGGGAGGAAGGAGGGGTGTGGCCAAAGGTGCACTTTGTCTTTGTGGAAGACCGTATAAGGTGGGTCAGCCATCAGGGCGCGAAGTTCTGAGACTCGCCTCGCCGAAGTGATAGCGACGAGGAAGGCCGTCTTCCAGGAAAGATACAAAAGGGAACACGTGGCCATGGGCTCGAAAGGGGCCCCTATAAGTTTGGCTAAGACCAGGTTTAAGTCCCAGGTAGGGGCCGGGCGCCGGATCTGTGGGTACAACCGTTCTAGACCCTTAAGGAACCGGGAAACCATCTGATTAGAAAAAATAGAACGGCCACCCTCGCTGGGTAGGAAGGCCGAAATGGCTGCCAGGTGCACCTTTAAGGAGGAGACCGCTAGGCCCTGCTCCTTGAGGGACCAAAGGTAGTCCAATATCTTTGGAATAGACACCAGGTGAGGATCGAGGCCGCTCTGATCGCACCAGTGGGCAAAACGCTTCCACTTGGCGAGGTAAGTCGACCTAGTGGAAGGCTTCCTGCTCCCCAGAAGCACCTGCTGAACCGCAGCAGAGCAACTCCGCTCCACCTGGGTCAACCACGCAGGAGCCAAGCCGTGAGGTGAAGGGACTGCAGGTCCGGGTGGTGAAGCCTGCCGAAGTCCTGCGTTATGAGATCCGGCCATAGTGGCAGGGGAATTGGTTCTGCCACTGATAGGTCAAACAGTCGTACCAATGCTGTCTCGGCCATGCCGGAGCGATGAGAATAAGGTTGGCTCTGTCCCTCCGGAGCTTGAGCAGCACTCTGTGAATGAGGGGAAACGGTGGGAAGGCATACAGCAGGTGTCTCGTCCACGGGAGGAGAAACGCGTCTGAAAGGGAGCCCGGGGAGCGTCCCTGGTAGGAGCAGAACCTGTGGCATTTCCTGTTCTCTTTGGAGGCAAAGAGGTCTACTTGGGGAAAGCCCCACCTCTGGAAAACTGTGTGAATGACATCGGGACGGATCGACCATTCGTGAGACAGGAATGACCTGCTGAGACGGTCTGCCAGGGTATTCTGTACTCCCAGGAGAAAGGACGCTACTAAATGTATAGAGTGGGCTATGCAGAAGCCCCACAGTTGGATGGCTTCTTGGCAAAGCCGGGAGGAACGCGCCCCGCCCTGCTTGTTTATGTAAAACATTGTTGTTGTGTTGTCCGTGAAGACGGATACACAGCGTCATTGTAGATGGACTCGGAACGTCTGGCACGCCAGGCGGACTGCCCTCAGCTCCCTGACGTTGATATGTAAGGCCAGCTCGTGGGGTGACCAGAGGCCCTGAGTGTGCAAGTTGCTGAGGTGGGCACCCCACCCCAAGAACGAGGCGTCTGTGGTTAGCGCTATGGAGGGTTGGGGAGGGTGGAACAGGACTCCCACGCACAGTACCGCTGGGTCTAACCACCAGTTGAAGGAGTCGAGGACTGACCCAGGAATCGTGACTACCGTGTCTATATTGTCCCTGTGCGGGCGATATATGGACGCGAGCCATGTTTGGAAACTTCGAAGCTTGAGCTTCGCGTACAGGGTCACGAAAGTGCATGAGGCCATATGACCTAGTAGGTCTGAGGCAGGTGCGCACCGACGTTGTCGGGAAGGACTGGAAGCTTCGAATGATCGAAGCCATGGCGTGGAACCAGGGCAGAGGGAGGCAGGCTCTGGCCAGATTGGAGTCCAGAACCACGCCGATGAATTCTATCCTCTGCGTTGGAGTCAATGTAGACTTTTCGGCGTTGTTCATAAGGCCTAGCCGGCGGAAGAAGTCTGTGACCACGCTCATGTGCTGAGACACCTGCTGTTGGGAAGTCCCGCGAATCAGCCAGTCGTCAAGGTACGGGTAGATGTGTATCCGACGACGGCGGAGAGCTGCAGCGACCACAGCTATGCACTTGGTGAAGACCCTCGGCGCCGTAGAGAGGCCGAAGGGGAGCACCATGAACTGGTAGTGCCGGTGATTGACGACAAAGCGAAGGTAACGTCGATGAGGCGGGTAAATGGCAATATGGAAGTACGCGTCCTTCATATCGAGGGCGGCATACCAGTATCCCGGATCCAGGGAAGGGATAATGGACCCCAGGCTTACCATGCGGAACATGACCTTTACCATAAAACTGTTGAGCTCTCACAGGTCTAGGATTGGTCGTAGACCTCCCTTTGCCTTGGGGATTAGGAAATAGCGGGAATAAAACCCCCTGCCCCTCATGCCTTCTGGCACCTCCTCTATGGCACCCAAACTCAAGAGAGTCTCGACCTCTTGCAAGAGGAATTGCTCGTGAGAGGGGTCCCTGAAGAGGGACGGGTAGGGTGCATGGGAGGGGGCGAAACAAATTGGAGGTGGTATCCCGCTTCCACCGTGCGGAGGACCCAGCTGTCGGATGTTATCTGGGACCAAGCAGGGAGGAAATGAGAGAGACGGTTGGAAAAAAATGGGGAAGGATCCGGTAGTGAAACTGGTGGGCCGCCCTCGGGCGTCCCATCAAATGTTCTGCTTCGACCCCGAAGCAGGTTTCGGGGGCGGCTGGGTTTGGCTCCCCTGGTTGCCCGACTGTCTACACCGGTTCACCCTGCCACGACACCTGGTGTCTGGTTGCGGCCTGGGCTGATTGTAGGGGCGGTACGGCTGGGGCCGGAAGGACCTATGTTGGGTCACCGGGGTGTGCATACCCAACGAGCGCATTGTAATGCGGTTGTCCTTGAGGCTCTGCAGCCTTGGGTCAGTTTTCTCCGAAAAGAGACCTTGACCATCAAAGGGCAGATCCTGAATTGTTATATGCACCTCATTGTTATACCAGAGGCCAAGGTTCTGGCTGCCGAGTCCGCTGAGTCCAAGGAGGCCTGCAGGGCCGTCCTGGCCACTTTTTTACCCTCTTCCAACAGGGCCGTGAACTCTGGATGGGAGTCTTGTGGCAGAAGCTCTGTGAACTTGCCTACAGACACCCATGTATTAAAACAGTAGCGGCTTAAAAGGGCCTGCTGGTTGGCCACCCTCAGTTGAAGGCCGCCAGCCAAGTAGATCTTACGGCCTAAAAGGTCCATGCGCCTCGCCTCCTTTGACTTAGGCGCTGGCGCCTGCTGGCCATGCCGTTCACGTTCGTTGACGGACTGGACTACCAGCGAGCAGGGAGCAGGGTGAGTGTACAGATACTCATAGCCCTTCGACGGGACCATGTACTTCCTTTCCACTCCCCGAGCAGTCGGTGGGATGGAGGCCGGTGACTGCCATATTGTTTTGGATAGTCCGAATAAACGGCAGGGCCACACGAAGGGGGGCATCTCCCGTCAATATGTCCACCACCGGATCCTCAACTTCTGCTACCTCCTCAACCGGCAGGTTCATATTTTGGGCTACCCTCCTCAATAAATCCTGATGTGCCCGAAGGTCAATAGGAGGGCCTGAGGAGGATGTTCCTGCAACTGCCTCATCAGGTGAGGAGGAGGAGGAGAGACCCGGTACCAGAGGGTCCTGGGGTGGATCAGTGAGCGGCGGAGGAGCCTCTGCAGCGAGAGGAGTTTCAGGATCCTCAGATGCCAGTGGTGCCTCTTCCACGTCTGTGGGAGGGGGCCTGCTAACAGTGGCTTCTGGAGCTCAATGGTCGGAGGGCCTCGAGCGCTGAGCCGCAAACGGGGCACCTTACGCCTCGTGGTATGCCCACGGGGTCCAGAAGGAGGAGGGCCTTGGTCCTGGCCTTGAGGTTTGGCCTGCTGGTAAGCAGCACTGTCGGCGTGGGAGGAGACGGACGGTTGTCTCGAAGGCCATGGCGGTGCCGACAAGCTGTGTGACGGTGCCGCCGATCCAGCCATTCTGCCCCGGGACAGTACCGGGGAACGGTGCCGGTCTTGTCGGTGCCAGGAGTGAGATCGGGACCATCTACCGTGCCGGTGCCGGGAGGTCGACCGGGATCTCGAGTCTCTATGGTGAGAACAGCTGCGGGACGAGCAGTACCGAGAGCGGTACCGAGAGCCGGACCGGTGCCGATATCATCTGTCCGGTGACCGGGATCGGGAGCGTCTCTGCGAGTACGACCGGTACCACGATGGAGAGCGGTACCGGGACTGCGAGCGGTGCCGGGATCGAGATCGGCGTGAGCAGGAAGGCCTCCGAGATCGAGATCTGGAGTGATGTTTTTCCTAGTGGTCAGGGGAAGGAGGCCTCATTATGGCCGGCTTGCCCACTGATTTGACAACCCGCACCGGCAGTGCCAGGGGTTGAGGCTGCGTTGGCTCCGTCAACGCAATCAGCTCTCTTGCTGTCGAAAAGGTCTCAGGAGTTGACGGGAGAGCCAGCTCAACCGCGGTGTGCACCGGGGAGCAGAGCAGGACCGGACTTGACGGCCCTTGCGGTGCCGGAGTCGACGGTGCCACGCTAGGAGCTTGGACCTGCGGTGCCGGCGTTGGTGGTGCCGGCGTAGGTGCCGGAGTTCGGTCTACAAGCCTGGATGTATGGTCCTTTTTGGACGACGTCGGCACCGCCTTGCGTTTCCCCGAGGGGGAGAGGGAACAGTGCCAGGGGACCGGTGCCGGCCGTTGTCGGTGCTGGGCCTCGGTGCCGGGGTGAGCTGGTGCCGAAGGCGCACCCCTCACCAATGCAGACTGCTGGGCGGTCGGTGCCAGCGCCGCAGGGCTAAGTGCCGACTCCATTAGGAGCTGCTTTAAGCGAAAGTCCCGCTCCTTTTTTGTTCTAGCCTTGAATGACTTGCAAATGCGGCACTTGTCAGGAAGGTGAGACTCTCCTAAGCACTTCAGGCAAGATTCGTGAGGGTCTCCAACCGGCATCGGCTTCTGGCAGGCCGAGAACGGCTTAAACCCCGGTGCCTTGGGCATGAGCCTGCACCGGGTCGGGGGAAAAAAGGGGGCTAGTCCCCCAATTCCCCTGTAAACTATACACTAACTACAACTAAACTAGTAAACTAACTCTAACTACACTAAAGTGGAACTATATACACAACGAGGTAGAGACAAGAGTGAGAAGCTAGGGCTGTGGAGGACAGCGATGCCGCACTCCACTGTTCCAACGACCGTCACGGGCGGTAAGAAGGAACTGAGGAGCGGATGGGTCGGCAGGGGCATATATCTGGCGCTATAGCGGCGCCACTCCAGGGGGCGCCCAGCCGACCCACCGAGTGTTGCTAGGGTAAAAATCTTCCGACGAGCGTGCACACGGCGCGCGCACACCTAACTGGAATGCATATGAGCAATCACTCGAAGAAGAATTTTGAGAACTCAACTAAACTTAGGGACATACCTCAACTACAGAACAGGGCACTAAACTTACCACCATGACAGTAGTCAAGAGACACAGCAGAAGGAACTGAGACAGCTGAGAAGTGCCCTCCCTTCTATAACCTGGCTGCTGAATGTTTGAAAACATCAGAACATGTACACCCCACTGCTCTGAAGAGGGCTCTGAGAGCTCATCAGCAGAGGGAGCTATCGCACAAGTGGGGATGCACAGAAGTTCTTGAAGACAGGAACTGCCATCAGTGGATTGTCTAATCCAATATCCTGATTCAGACAGAGGACAATACCAGATGCTTCAGAGAAAGGTGCAAGAATCCTTGCAGTGGTTAATTACTTAACATGTCCATACAGTAAGGTTCCACATGACCCCAGAGGCTGCCTTGTTCATTTAAATCCTCTATTTGTATTTTTACCTTATCTGTGCATTGTTCCAATTATCCATAAAATTTTCTAATCCTTTCTTAAATCCTGCTAAGCTTTTGGCCTCGATGTTATCCAGTGGCAATGAATTCCACACGTTAATTAGGTGTCACATAAAGTACTTGCTTTCATCAGTTTTAAATGTGTTATCTTTCAATCTCATTGAAGGTCCACCTTGTTCTTGTTTTATGAGAATGCTTATAAACATTCTATCTATGCCATTTATTATTTTATATACCTCTCTAAGGTCTCCTCCTATTAACCTCCTCTCTAAACTAATCAGGGTGTCATTTCAATTGTCACTCATAAAGAACGTTTCCAGGCCGCTAACAATTTTATTGCCTGTCTCTGAATCCCTTCTGTTTCTGCTATATCCTTTCTGAGATAGGGTGAACAGAACTGAACTCAGTATTCCAGATAAAGCTATGTCACTGGTTCATAATGATCTAATATCTTCAGAATTATTTTCCTTCCATTTCTGTATAAATCTCAACTTACGTTTGCTTTTTTGATGGACACTGTACAGTGAGCAGGTTTTCACTGATGAGTCTACAATAATGCTTCGGTCTTTTTCATTTAAAATGACAGAAAACTGTACGAGTAGTACAAATTATGGCCTCCAATGCACATTGTTTTGTATTTGTCAGCACTGCCTTTCATCTGACATTATATTGCCCATTCTTTTAGCTTTATTTGATCTTTCTGAAGCTTCTTGGTCTTTTCCAGTCTTCATCAACCTAAGTAATTTTGTGCCATCTGCAATTTTTGACACCTGATTGTCCACTCCCATTTCCAGATCACAGATAAACCCACCCGGCCATACAGCAGATACATAAAAGGGTCAAGTTGTTCCTGAATTTCTGCAAACACAGGATATTTTCTAATTTCTGCTCAGGATCATAAGGTCATAAGAACAAGAACATAAGAATGGCCATACTGGGTCAGATCAAAGGTCCATCCAGCCCAGTATCCTGTCTACGGACAGTGACCAATGCCAGGTGCCCCAGAGGGAGCGAACCTAACAGGTAATGATCAAGTGATCTCTCTCCTGCCATCCAACACCACCCTCTGACAAACAGAGGCTAGGGACACAATTCCTTACCCATCCTGGCTAATAGCCATTAATGGACTTAACCTCCATGAATTTATCCAGTTCTCTTTTAAACCCTGTTATAGTCCTAGCCTTCACAACCTCCTCAGGTAAGGCGTTACACAGGTTGACTGTGCGCTGTGTGAAGAAGAATTTCCTTGTATTTGTTTTAAACCTGCTGCCCATTAATTTCATTTGGTGGTCCCTAGTTCTTATATTATGGGAACAGGTAAATAACTTTTCCTTATTTACTTTCTGCACATCACTCGTGATTTTATATACCTCTATCATATCCCCCCTTAGTCTCCTCTTTTCCAAGCTGAAAAGTCCTAGCCTCTTTAATCTCTCTTCATATGGGATCTGTTCCAACCCCCTAATAATTTTAGTTGCCCTTCTCTGAACCTTTTCTAATGCCAGTATATCTTTTTTGAGATGAGGAGACCACATCTGTATGCAGTATTCAAGATGTGGGCGTTCCATGGATTTATATAAGGACAAGAAGATATTCTCCATCTTATTCTCTATCCCCTTTTTAATGATTCCTAACATCCTGTTTGCTTTTTTGACTGCCGCTGCACACTGCATGGACGTCTTCAGAGAGCTATCCACAATGACTCCAAGATCTTTTTCCTGATTAGTTGTAGCTAAATTAGCCCCCGTCATATTGTATGTATAATTGGGGTTATTTTTCCCAATGTGCATTACTTTACATTTATCCACATTAAATTTCATTTGCCATTTTGTTGCCCAATCACTTAGTTTTGTGAGATCTTTTTGAAGTTCTTCACAGTCTGCTTTGGTCTTAACTATCTTGAGCAGTTTAGTATCATCTGCAAACTTTGCCACCTCACTTTTTACCCCTTTCTCCAGATAATTTATGAATAAGTTGAATAGGATTGGTCCTAGGACTGACCCTTGGGGAACACCACTAGTTACCCCTCTCCATTCTGAAAATTTACCATTTATTCCTACCCTTTGTTCCCCCGTCTCTTAACCAGTTCTCAATCCATGAAAGGATCTTCCCTCTTATCTCATGACAACTTAATTTACATAAGAGCCTTTAGTGAGGGACCTTGTCAAAGGCTTTCTGGAAATCTAAGTACACTATGTCCACTGGATCCCCCTTGTCCACATGTTTGTTGACCCCTTCAAAGAACTCTAATAGATGAATAAGACATGATTTCCCTTTCCAGAAACTATGTTGACTTTTGCCCAACAGTTTATGTTCTTCTATGTGTCTGACAATTTTATTCTTTACGATTGTTTCAACTAATATGCCCGGTACTGACATTAGACTTACCGGTCTGTAATTGCCGGGATCACCTCTAAAGCCCTTTTTAAATATTGGCATTACATTAGCTATCTTCCAGTCACTGGGTACAGAAGCCGATTTAAAGAACAGGTTACAAACCATAGTAGTTAGTTCTGCAATTTCACATTTGAGTTCTTTCAGAACTCTTGGGTGAATGCCATCTGGTCCTGGTGACTTGTTACTGTTAAGTTTATCAATTAATTCCAAAACCTTCTCTAGTGACACCTCAATCTGTGACAATTCCTCAAATTTGTCACCTACAAAAGCCGGCTCAGGTTTGGGAATCTCCCTAACATCCTCAGCTGTGAAGGCTGAAGCCAAGAATTCATTTAGTTTCTCCACAATGACTTCATCATCTTTAAGTATCAGAGGGGTAGCCGTGTTAGTCTGGTTCTGTAGAAGCAGCAAAGAATCCTGTGGCACCTTATAGACTAACAGACGTTTTGCAGCATGAGCTTTCGTGGGTGAATACCCACTTCTTCGGTTGCATCCGAAGAAGTGGGTATTCGGTTGCATCCGAAGAAGTGGGTATTCAAAGCTCATGCTGCAAAACGTCTGTTAGTCTATAAGGTGCCACATCATCTTTAAGTGCTCCTTTTGTATTTCAATCGTGCAGAGGCCCCACTGGTTGTTTAGCAGGCTGCCTGCTTCTGATGTACTTAAAAACATTTTGTTATTACCTTTTGAGTTTTTGGCTAGCTGTTTTTCAAACTCCTTTTTGGCTTTTCTCATTATATTTTTACACTTAATTTGGCAGTGTTTATGCTCCTTTCTATTTACCTCACTAGGATTTGACTTCCACTTTTTAAAAGATGCCTTTTATCTACCACTGCTTCTTTCACATGGTTGTTAAGCCATGGTGGCTCTCTTTTAGTTCTTTTACTGTGTTTTTTTTAATTTGGGGTATATATTTAAGTTGGGCCTCTATTATGCTGTCTTTGAAAAGTGTCCATGCAGCTTGCAGGGATTTCACTCTAGTCACTGTACCTTTTAATTTCTGTTTAACTAACCCCTCATTTTTGCATAAGCCCTCTCAGAGCCGTATACATTCAAGAGAAGTTTCAGCCTAGCACTTCCCAAGGCACCAGAGGCAGGCAGGGTTGGATGTGACAATCAAACGTGTCATTGCTTATGCTCTCCAATATTATCATATGTAGTCTTGTTGCCACCACGGCAAATAAGCTTCCTGCTGCCCCATCATCCCAGTCACTTAGACTGAGATATTTTCTAAACCACTTTCGATTTTGGGTGCTCAATTCCCAATAATTTTTAAATGAGAATTTGGCATTTGGGTGACTTTGAAAATCATAGTCAAATGGATCAGATTTTCCTGAACTGGATTGCAGAGAATGTCTTTGGGGATAATTCACACCTACAAATGTCTTTTTTTACCTGGGTAGGTCTATGATGCAGGTCTGCAAAAACCAGAGAAACGTCCATGGAACGATCTTTCTTCAAGGGCAATGGAAGAGTTAAATAGCAGAAAGGGTCAAAGGTCACAGAAACTTTGGAGCATTTTGGACAGACCAGGGTGGATTTGAAAAGGCCATGAAAAATATCCACGATGATAGAGTCATTTCTTAATCTATGGTTCTCCCAGGCTTCTTTCGCCACCACCTGTAGAAAGGAAATAAAATTAATTCTGACTCATACACTTCACTAGAATTGTAAATAAAGAGACATGAGACAGAAGGAACTCTGCATAATTCTGATATTTAAAAAACTATATATATATATATGTACACCTATGCAAGCTGGAAATACTATCAAGGTTCCCTGAACTTAGCCCTTCTTAACCACCTACCATTCTCTCTCACTAATCAGGCCCCAGGTCTGCAAGTCTTCCCTGTTGCAGAAGGAAATAGCGGACACCTAATTCTACCACTCTGTGTTAGATCAGGCCTGTATTGCTAGACATTTCCTCAGTGTTGGAGGAGAGGGTTGGAGAGAGAGGGGGCAGTGGAGGGAGCAAGTTGCTTGAAGTCTATGGGCCTGATCCAAAGGTCATTGCAATCAATGGGAGTCTTCCCATTGACATCAAGGACTTTGGATCAGGTCCCATATACTGGATGCAGCTAAAATTCATCTCTAGGCTGTATGTGGAAAGTATGACACAGAATGGATTTCCTGTCCATAGTGGGGTATGCAAGGCTTCATGTAGTCCTTACTCAAGGAAGGTATTTGCTTTCTTTCCTGACCCAGAAGGGACAGGTTGTGGTCTCCAGCTTGCAAAAGGTCTCAGCTTATAAATGTTATGTAGAGTTGTCTCTGGAAGAGTAGAAAACTGTGGCCCAGAGCCTTAAGTTAGAAGATGATGATTCATAGACTAGACAAGAAGGGACCACTGTGATCATCTAGTCTGACCTCACATGTAACAAAGGCCATAGACGTCCCTGAATTAATTCCTGTTTGACTGAGAACATAATCTTTTAGAAAAAATCCAATCTTGGTTTAAAAATTTCCAGTGATGGAGAACCCACCTCAACGTTTGATAAACTGTTCCAATTGTTAATTATTCTCAATATTAAAAACATATGCCTTATTTCTAATCTAAAATTGTCACACTTCAGCTTCCAGCCATTGGACCTTGCATAATAAGCCTTGTATTATCAAATGTGTTTCCCATGTAGGTACTGTAATCCATTAACTGTCTCTTTGTTAAACTACACAGATTGAACTCCTCAAGCATCACTATAAAATACATTTTTCTAATCCTTTAATCCAGAAGTTCCCAAACTGTGGTCTGTGGACCACTGGCGGGCCACGAGCGCCATTCAGGTGGTTCATGGATAGTTCCCTCTAAGGTGAGTGCCTGGGCGGTCACCCACCCTAATTAACTGTAAGGTGAGGTAGTGGCCTTGTGGGGAATAGGAGGTATATGAGAGGGGGCAGTGGGGTGAGAAGAGGGAGTGGTAGGGAATTTGGGACATGCAGGGCTGTGGCAGCCAGAGAAAGAGGTGACTTTCCCCAGCTCCAGGGCTGCGGCTGCCAGGGAGAGATGGCCCTCCTTCCCAGCCTCAGCTCTGTGGCTGCTGTGACCGAGGAGAGACCCACCTCCTTCCCAGCCCAGCTCAGTGGCTGCCACGGCAGGGGAGAGAAGGAGAGACCCCCCTCCTTCCCAGCCCCAGTTTAGGGACTGCCACGGACTACCATTGCATTAGAAAGGTAAGACTACTAATACTAAAATATGAGTTGTGTGCTTTTATTTGTAGAACAAAAAAACATCAATTATTAGGGTTTTTTTTAATATAGCGCTTTTATCCAAAGCGCTTTACAATAGTTAGCTAACGGTATAAACAATATTTGGAAAGATCATTAAGTGGTCCACTGAGACCCTCAGCAATTTTCAAGTGGTCTATGGAAAAAAAAAAAAAGTTTGAGAATCACTACTTTAATCGCTATCATGGCTCTTTCATAGAATCATAGAATATCAGGGTTAGAAGAGACCTCAGGTTGTCATCTAGTCCAACCCCCTGCTCAAAGCAGGACCAATCCGCAGATAGATTTTTGCCCCAGATCCCTAAATGGCCCTCTCAAGGATTGAGCTTACAACCCTGGGTTTAGCAGGCCAATGCTCAAACCACTGAGCTCTTCCTCCCCTTTTCTCTGAATCCTCTCCAATTTATTAACATCCTTCCTGAAATGTGGACACCAGAACTGGACATGATATTTCCAGTAGTAGTTGCAAGAGTGCCAAATACAGAGGTAATATAATCTCTCTACTCCTACTCAATATTCCCATATATGCATTAGTCTTTTTGGCCACAGCTTTGCACTGGGCGCTCACGTTCACAGCTGATTATTTACCATGATTCTTAAGTCTTTTCCCACAGTCACTGCTTCCCAAGATAAAGTCCCTCATCGTTTAAATATGGCCTGAATTCTTTGTTTCCTGATGTATGACTTAATATGTGGCTGTATTAAAATACAGATTGTTTGCTTTCACCCAGATTACTAAGAAATCCAGAATGCTCTGTATGAGTAACCTGTCCTCTTCATCATTTAACAATCTTTGTGTCATCTGCAAACTTGATCAGTGATGATTTTACATTCTCTTCTAGAGCATTGATAAAACTGTTAAATAGCAGTAAGCCAAGAACCCCTCCGTGCAGGAGTCCACTAGAAACACACCCACTCCATGCTGATTCCCCATTTAGTTACATTTTGAGACTTAACAATTAGCCAGTTTTTAATGCATTTCATGCGCGTAATGTTAATTTTGTACTGCTCTAGTTTCTTAATCAAATGTCATGTGGTACCAAGTAAAATGCTTTAAAGAAGTCTAAGTATATTACATTAAAACTATTACCTTCATCAAACTTGTAACCTCATTGAAAAAAAAGATATCAAGTTAGTTTGACAAGATCTGTTTTTCCTATACACATGATGATTGGCAATTATAGCACCCTCCTTTACCTCTTTATTAAAGGAGTTCCCATATCAGCTATTACATTATCTTGTCCAGAATTGGCATCAGACTGATGGGTCTATAATTACTTTGCTCATCTCATTTATTCTTTTTAAATATTAACACTTTAGCTTTCTTCCCCAGTCTTCCAAGACACACTAAAGCCTGGTCTACACTAGGCGTTTAAATCGGTTTTAGGAGCGTAAAACCGATTTAACGCCACAACCGTCCACACTAGGAGGCACCTTATATCGATTTTAATGGCTCTTTAAATCGGTTTCTGTACTCCTGCCCGACGAGAGGAGTAGCGCTAATATCGGGATTAACATATCGGAATAGGGTTAGTGTGGCCGCAAATTGACGGTATTGGCCTCCGGGCGGTATCCCACAGTGCACCACTGACCGCTCTGGACAGCATTCTGAACTCGGATGCACTGGCCAGGTAGACAGGAAAAGCCCCGCGAACTTTTGAAATTCATTTCCTGCTTCCCCAGCGTGGAGAGCTCATCAGAACAGGTGACCACGCAGAGCTCATCAGCACAGGTAACAATGCAGTCTCCTGAGACTCGAAAAAGAGCCCCAGCATGGACTGCACGGGAGGTACTGGATCTGATCGCTATATGGGGAGAGGATTCAGTGCTAACAGAACTGTGTTCCAAAAGACTAAATGAAAAAGTATTTGAAAGAATTTCTAAGGCTATGACGGATAAAGGCCACAGCAGGGACTCAGTGCAGTGCAGAGTGAAAGTTAAGGAGCTCAGACAAGCCTACCAGAAAACCAAAGAAGCAAACGGAAGGTCCGGGGCAGGTCGAAAAACATGCCGCTTCTATGCTGAGCTGCATGCAATTTTAGGGGGCTGCGCCACAAGTACCCCACCCCTGATCGTGGATTCCGAGGTGGGGGTTGTAATCTCTGCCATGGCTGAGGATTATGCAGACGGGGAAGATGAAGATGAAGAAGAGGAGGAAGACCTAGCAGAGAGCACACAGCACTCTGTGAGCCCCAGCAGCCAGGAGCTTTTTATCACCCTGACGGAATTACCCTCCTCCCAGCCCTCCCAAGCAACTATCCCAGACAATGACGCCATGGAAGGGACCTCTGGTGAGTGTACCTTTGCAAATAGCAAACATTGTTTTTTAAGCAAGCCTTTTTTAATGATTGATTTGCCCTGAGGACTTGGGATGCATTCGCAGACAGTATAGTTACTTAGAAAAGTTTGTTAACATGTCCGGGGATTGAGAGGAAATCCTCCAGGGACATCTCGATGAAGCGCTCCTGTAGGTACTCCAGAAGCCTTTGCAGAAGGTTTCTGGGCAAGGCAGCCTTGTTCCGCCCACCATGGTAGGACACTTTACCACGCCATGCATGTAGCAAGTAATCAGGTATCATTGCGTGGCAAAGCATAGCAGCGTATGGTCCCGGTGACTGCTGGCATTCAAGAAGCATCCGCTCTTTATCTTGTTCTGTTATCCTCAGCAAAGTGATATCGTTCAGGATAACCTGGTTAAAAATCAGGAATTTAAGTAAGGGTGGTGGCCATTTTTCTACTGGGTTCGTGGACTGCAGCAGCTTAAAAAAAAAAACCTTTCCTGCACGTAGCGAAGCGGGGGGAGGGGAGGAGTGAAATGCCGATGATCTTTTTTGTGTTTGGTCACCGGCGATCTTCCCCAAGCTACCAGCCACGCAGTGGGTGGGGGGGTGGGAAGGTTGTTGATTAGCAGGGAGCTAGCGTGATATTAGCCATGCGTTGGGGGGGAGGGGTAAATCACTACAGAAGCCGAAAGACAGTGGCTTACCATGGCCGCATGCAAGCTGAATTCTGATGCCCGGACCTGTGTCTGTGAGATCTGTAACTCCAGAGCTGCAAGCACTCACTATTAAGATGAAAAATGCGACCTTGTAGGGAAATCACATGTGCTAGGTGAATAGTGCTGTTCACTGTGAAAGAGTATAACCATTGTTCTGTAAAATGTATCTTTCTAAATATTTATCTCCCTCATGCAGCTGCAAATTTTTCAACCATCCCTCCTCCATCCCAAAGGCTAGCACAGATAAGGCGGAAGAAAAAGAAGACGCGAGATGAGATGTTCTCGGATATTATGGAAGTTACACGCAATGAAAGAGCTCATCTGAATGAGTGGAAGGACGTGGTATCAAATTACAGGAAAGAGGCCAGTGAATGTGAGGACAGGAGGGATGAACGTGAGGACAGGAGGGACAACCGAGATGAGAGGTGGCGGCAGGAAGACCGGCAGGAAAATCAGCGGTGGCGGGATGCAACTCTGGGGCTGCTGCGTGATCAAACTGACATGCTCCGGCGTCTGGTGGAGCTTCAGGAACGGCAGCAGGATCACAGAGTGCCGCTGCAGCCCCTGTATAACCACCCTCAACCCTCACCATGTTCCACATCCTCCTCACCCAGACGTGTAAGAACGCGTGGGGGGAGGCTCCGTGCACCCGCCCACTCCACCCCCATGGACAGCCCAACCAGAAGGATGTCGTTACTGTGAATTTTTTTTAATGGCCTTCTCCATACCTCCTATCCTCCTCCCAAACCACACCCTTACTTCTCTCCCTCTTTTTATAATGAATCAATAAAGAATTCATGCTTTTTAAATTAGAGTGACTTTATTTGCATAAGTAAGCTGTACTCGAAGGGGGAGGGGGAGTTGCTTACAGGGACTGAGTCAATCAAGGGGGTTGGGTGTTCATCAACAAACACAGCAGTCACACTGTACCCTGGCCATTGATGAAGCTCGTTTTCAAAGCTTCTCTGATGCGCACCGCTTCCTGGTGTGCTCTTCTAATCTCCCTGGTGTCTGGCTGCGCGTAATCAGCGGCCAGATGATTTGCCTCAGCCTCCCACCCCGCCATAAAGGTCTCCCCCTTACTCTCACAGAGATTGTGGAGAATACAGCAAGCAGCAATAACATAGGGGACATTGGTTTGGCTGAGGTCTGAGCAAGTCAGTAATGTCCACCAGCGTGCCTTTAAACGGCCAAATGCACATTCCACCACCATTCTGCACTTGCTCAGTCTGTAATTGAACAGATCCTGACCACTGTCCAGGCTGCCTGTGTATGGCTTCATGAGCCATGGCATCAAGGGGTAGGCTGGGTCCCCCAGGATAACGACAGGCATTTCAACATCCCCAACTGTTATTTTCCGGTCTGGGAAGTAATTCCCTTGCTGCATCCGTTTAAACAGAGTAGTGCTTTTGAAGACGCGAGCGTCATGAACCCTCCCTGGCCATCCCACGTGGATGTTTGTGAAACGTCCCTTGTGATCCACCAGTGCTTGCAGCACCATTGAAAAGTACCCCTTCCGGTTTACGTACTGGGTGCCCTGGCGCTGCGGTGCCAAGATAGGGATATGGGTTCCATCTATCGCCCCCCCACAGTTAGGGAATCCCAGTGCAGCAAAGCCATCCACTATGGCCTGCACGTTTCCCAGAGTCACAACCTTTCGTAGCAGCAGCTTAGTGATTGCTTTGGCTACTTGCATCACAGCAGCCCCCACAGTAGATTTTCCAACTCCAAATTGATTCCCGACTGACCGGTAGCTGTCTGGCGTTGCAAGCTTCCACAGGGCTATCGCCACTCGCTTCTCTACTGTGAGGGCTGCTCTCATCTTGGTATTCTGGCGTTTCAGGGCAGGGGCAAGCAAGTCACAAAGTTCCATGAAAGTGCCCTTACGCATGCGAAAGTTTCGCAGCCACTGGGAATTGTCCCATGTGGGATTGTTGTGCATGAGAGTGTGGGAAACTGACATGCAAGTTTCAAGGATGAAGCTAGTTCTTATCTGCTGGGAGGCAATAACAGGATAATGAATTAGAGGGTTGGCCAGGATGTTAAATAGCCAATGAAGTTACAGCTGTGCCTGTCTGCACCTTATTAACCAATTAGCAATTGCTTGATTGCCTGCATTAATTGTATAAATGAAATATGCTGGGGAGAAATAAATGACTTAGCTGCCAATCATACTGACTGAAGAGCTTTGTTCATGCCCGCTTGAGAGGCACCGAGACGCAACAGTCCCACACCTGCAACACAATGCGGTCCCACCAGTCAGTGCTTGTTTCCCGGGCCCAAAATCAGCGTTCAATGGATAGAATCTGCCCCATTACCATCAGGATCTCCAAAGCGCAGGGGCCCGCGGTTTGAGAGAATTCTGTGTCTACGTCCTCATCACTGTCATCGCCGCGCTGCCGAATCCGCCTCCTCCTCGCCTCGGATTGAAGGTCCTGGTTCACCATAGACTGCACGAGAGTGCGCGAGGTGTTTAAAACATTCACGATTGCGGTATTGAGCTGAGCAGGGTCCATGCTTGCTGTGCTATGGCGTCTGCACAGTTCACCAAGCAAAAAAGGCGCGAAACGGTTGTCTGCTGCTCAGGGAGGGAGGGGTGAGGCTGTACCCAGAACCACCCGCGACAATGATTTTTTCCCCATCAGGCACTGGGATCTCAACCCGGAAATGCCAAGGGGCGGGGGAGGCTGCGGGAACTATGGGCTAGCTACGGAATAGCTACCCACAGTGCAATGCTCCAGAAATCGACGCTAGCCTCGGACCGTGGACGCACACCACCGATTTAATGTGTTTAGTGTGGCCGCGCACACTCGATTTTATACAATCTGTTTTGTTAAACCGGTTTATGTAAATTCGGAATAATCCCGTAGTGTAGACGTACCCTAAAAATCAACATTAATGGTCCAGAGAGCTCCTCTGTCAACTCTTTTAAAACTCTTTGTTGCAAGTTATTTGAACCTACCAATTTTAAAATGTCTAGTTTTAGCAGCTGCTATTAAATATCTTCCTTAGATACTCTTGGAATGAAAAGTATTTTTATCAATCAACATTATCCTATGATACATCTACATCACTTGGCTTTTTCCCCAGTGAAGGGTAAGGGGGCTGAACTAAAGGAAATCTGCACGCAGTAATCATGGAGCTATCTGAACTGGCTTTCTGGAAATTCTTGTCCAAGTTTCAGGATTTCTATTTGCTTGAGCCTGTGGATTGGGAGCTCTTCTTGGTTTGGCACACTTTGCCTATGGTACAGTACCATATGCACTATAACTAGGTTGCTGAGATGAGATCAGAGTTATTGCCAACAGCAGGGCTCAGGACTATAAAGGAAAGTCCTGCCATTTATGGCATAAATGCTCATAGCGTCTCCTTAAGTTAGAGAAAAATGGAAGTACTTGGATAAAAGGCAAAGGTAGGCTGGGTCCAAGGCCCCTTCCTTCTCCTTAACAGGATTCTAGGTAATTCCTTATATACACAACAAACAGATTTATGTGGTATCTTGGAGAAAAGGTAAATTATGTCATCATTTGTGTTGCCACAATCCCATTCACTGCACATAGAACACAAAAACGTAATTTATTAAATTCTGTGCTCCAACCCCACATATGGAATGACAGTCAAGTGATAAATTGCAGTGATATGGGATAATGCAGTTTACCATTCACGTTTGAGTTTATTAACTGCATTCTGCTCACTAATCTCCCTCTATTGAGACTTCTAGCATTCCAAGTGTCAGAGTAACGGTGGGGATATAACAAGACCACTGCAATCCCAAGGTGCAACAATAACTTAAGCACATTTGCAGCTTTAACTATCATCTTCCTGGCTTTGGATAGCAGTTTAATACAGACTATTCATGCTATTTAAATGTAGCTCAGAGCCTCCAGTGAGCATAGGGTGTAATTTTATCTAACCACTGTACCGAATCAGGCCTGCCATTGGCATCCTTGAGCTCCAAGTAGGGCTTCTTCTTCACTCGGTTCAGATCCTCGTGCAAGCCATCCAGGAGGAATGCCAAGAGCTCCTGAGAATCTTGCTGCTGGTACCCTGAGAACTGAGGGGCAAAACGGCCAACCTGGGTCTAAAATTAAAACAGAATGGGACAATCTGTTCAGAGCAGCGTCATGCATGTATTCGTAAAAATGAAATAAAGAAATTCATATCCTGATTTCTGCAGAATTCTGCAGCAAGAAGCTGCTGTAGAGTTTATTGCTAGCTACAATGAAGCTGAAGGCAACATAACAAGGATGTCAGTACAGATTTTCTGGTCTATTTTAAAGTTAGAGCATCAGTTAGAGCAGCGTTTCCCAAAGGATGGCGGGCGCCCTTCCTCCCACATGACATGAAGGATTAGCTGGGTTGTGCGGCGCAGACAGGCCTCAACTGTTATCCAGTCTCAGCTTTCACTAAAAATTAAGAGTGAAATTTTGGCCCCATTGAAGTCAGTGGCACAACTCCCAATGACTTCAATGGAGCCAGGATTCTACTCTAAGTCTCTAGTTGTTCTAATTTCAAACAAACTTTGAAAACTGACTAGAGTATAACTAAAGATAACAATAACAGCCTAGACTTGACAGTGACTGACTCATAGTTGTTACTGCTAAGTAACATTGAAAAGTGATGTTCTATTTCAAATTTATGATAATTATGAAAAAGACTAAATATCCACTATTGAATCCACATCACTGCTTAACGTAAAAATTTAACACTTTCAAAAACTAAACATACAAAGACTTAATTTGGGGACAGTTAAGGTTGCTTCAGGATATGTCTCACACCAAGCCAAAATCTTAGAAGTTAAGGGAAAAGTTTCCTGCATTCCTTGCCACTTTCACATCACCCACAACACTGTCAATAACCGACTCCACCATTCCATAAGGCTTACATTTCCACCTTCAACAGCAACTCACCCCAAATTCAAGCTCATACTTTAAGGCAAAGCCTTTACAGCAACTTCTGACATTATTTCAACAGATTGACTTAGTTGAAAGTGACACATTCCATACATTTGAGAAGTCATTCTACCTTAACACTGTTCAGGTTGTTTGGGTGCCTTAAATGCATTTCCCTACTTTGACATCTGTGGATTTATTTTTATGCTCAACCTTATCTTGGTTTATAATGTTTGTTTCTGAGGTAACTGCAACATTATTCTAATGTTTGCAGTTTTGGTGGAGCAGTGTTGGTCCCAGGATATGAAACAGACAAGGAGGGTGAGGTAATATATTTTATTTCCCCTCTATTCCGCACTGGTGAGGTCACATCTGGAGTATTGCATCCAGTTCTGGGCACCCCACTACAGAAAGGACGTGGACAAATTGGAGACAGTCCAGCAGAGGGCAACAAAAATTATCAGGGGGCTGGGGCACATGACTTACGAAGAGAGGCTGAGGGAATGGGGCTTGTTTAGTCTGCAGAAGAATGAGGGGGGATTTGATAGCAGCCTTCAACTACCTGAAGGGGGGTTCCAAAGAGGATGGAGCTCGTCTGTTCTCAGTGGTGGCAAATGACAGAACAAGGAGCAATGGTCTCAAGTTGTATTGGGGGAGGTCTAGGTTGGATATTAGGAAACACTATTGTAATGGGTTCAGTCACAGAGATCCCCTTGGGACTGTCACCTGATGCGCTAAAATTACCTCTGAGCCTGTTTTACCTGCCAGCTTGGGACTCCAGAACCCTGACTTGTTGACCCAGACAAGCTAGCCTGCTGCAACAGAGACCCAGGTCTGGTCCAAGCCCCCAAAGCTGCAGACTTTAACCAAAAACTGTTCAGCAGGTTTCCTATCTCCAGCACCCAGACACCCAGCTCCCAATGGGATCCAAATCCCAAATAAATCTGTTTTACTCTGTATAAAGCTTCTACAGGGTAAACTCATAAATTGTCCGCCCTCTATAACACTGATAGAGAGATATGCACAGCTGTTTGCTCCCCCAGGTATTAAACACTTACTCTGGATTAATTAATAAGTAAAAGTGATTTTATTAAGTATAAAAAGTAGGATTTAAGTAGTTCCAAGTAATAACAGACAGAAAAAAGTAAGTTACCAAGCAAAATAAAATAAAACACGCAAGTCTAACCCTAATGCGTTAAGAAACTGAATACAGGTAAATCTCACCCTCAGATGTTCCAATAAGCTTCTTTCACAGACTAGACTCCTTCCTTGTCTGGGCCCAATCCTTTCCCCTTGTACACTCCTTTTTAGTTCCAGGTCAGGTGGTAACTAGGGGATTTCTCATGACTGGCAGCCCCCCCCCCTTCCCTTTGTTCTCTTCCACCCTCTTTTATAGCTTTGGCACATTGCAGGAATCCCCACCCCTCCTTCTAAAGCACCAGGTTTAAGATGGATTCCAATATCCTGTGACATGGTCACATGTCCTGAGAGACCTCATTCTTCATTCTTCCAGGGCTGGCCTGCAGGTACCCAGGGAGGTTTGCAGATAAACAGAGCTATTTACAACCAATTGTCCTAGTCAATGGAAGCCATCAAAATTCCAAGCCACCATTAATGGCCTACACTTCGCATAATTACTATAGGACTTCAGAGTAATACTTCATATTTCTAGCTTCAGATACAAGAATGATACATTCATACAAATAGGTTGAACACACTCAGTAGATTATAAGTTTTGTAATGTTACCCTACAAGAGACCTTTTGCATAAAGCATATTGCAGTTACATTATATTCACACTCAAATATATTTCCATAAACATATGGCATGCAACACCACAACTATTTCATTAGGAGGGTGGTGAAGCACTGGAATGGGTTACCTAGGGAGGCGGTGGAATCTCCATCCTTAGAGGTTTTTAAGGCCCAGCTTGACAAAACCCTGGCTGGGATGATTAAGTTGGGGTTGGTCCTGATTTGAGCAGGGGTGGACTAGATGACCTCCTGAGGTCTCTTTCAACCCTAATCTTCTATGATTCTATAATATCTTTATTGGACCAACTTCTGTTGGTGAGAGAGATAAGCTAGTTAGTTCAATAAAAGATATTGCCTCACCCACCTTGTCTTTCTCACATCCTTCTAATGTTAATTTTACCCTTTGTACTCCAAATGAAAAAAGCTTTTTTGCCTGAGAACATTTTAAAACACCAATCCTACAATTTTCTTTCACTGAGGATAGGTCAATCAATGGTTATTAGCCAGGATGGGCAGGGATGGTGTCCCTAGCCTCTGTTTGCCAGAAGCTGGGAATTGGCGACAGGGGATGGACCACTTGATGATTACCTGTTTTATTCATTCCCTCCAAAACACCTGGCACTGGCCACTGTCAGAAGACAGGATACTGGGCTAGACAGACCTTTGGTCTCACCCAGTATGACTATTCTTATATTATGTTCCTATGTCCATATCACACTATGTTCCTTTGTATGTTTTAAAATTCTGTTTTTAAATTATTCAACCTGGTCATCTAGCACTGAAGAAAGGCTCACTGGTTTGCAATTCCCAGGACCTTCCTTAAACCCATCAAAAAAAGACAGGTCCAACATGTGATACCATCCAGCCCTCTTGTATAATGGCTTATTTAAATGAGAATGTCTGTATTTTTGTTCACAGTTCAGCTATTTTATTGTCAAGTTCAAAATCTTTGGCTATACTATGCCAGGTAGGTTCATATGTGCTTTAACAATTTGTTCCAGCACCCCTCTGAAGATGAGTGTGCCTCATTTTTAAAGATCTGGAACAGCACTCGGGCAATTTTTCATTATAGCTTTCGTGACAGCAAAACCTGCGGAAAGACATTACAACTTTCATTCTAACCCTGCTTTCACTACCATCCCTCCCTGAAAAAAAGTGTCTACTTACTTTGAACATACGAGGTGCCACGTGAGAGTGTCTCCCAGACCACATCTGCTTAATAAGCTCTGCATATGCTTCTGCAATTTCTCCTCTCATCCCCAGAGGATTGTCGTGATTTATTTCAGCCTCATATCTATCTTCCAGGAAATACTCAGTCAGAGGTGGGGTGTTACTCAAACACTGAAATTTAAAAAAAAAACATTTACAAAGCTCATATCATTGTCTAGGACAGCAAACTCCTATGAGAAGGAAGTAATGCAACAGTCCAACTTTCACATCAGTACATATGTGAAATGACAAAACCTTTTTAAAAGCTCATGTGAAAGTAGACAGAACAAAGTATTTAAAAGGAACAATGAAAGTTTTGAGTCTACAGCTCTCTCACAATTTAGTAAAACAGAAAGCCTCTTATTGAGATACAATGTAAGCAATGCAACTCAAACAATATAGGCCATATAAAAGAGTTCACAATATTCCGACTTCTCTTCCAAGGGTAAAAAGTGTAAATACACCTCTATCCTGATATAACGCTGTACTCGGGAGCCAAAAAATCTTACCGCGTTATAGCTGAAACCGCATTATATCGAACTTGCTTTGATCTGCCAGAGTGCACAGCCCTACCCCCCCAGAGCCCTGCTTTACCATGTTATATCCAAATTTGTGTTATATCGGGTCGCATTATATCAGGGTACAGGTGTATCAGCACTTTGCTAAGGCTATTGCTGAAGCAGAGATGCCCCTTTAATGCACAGCTTCAGTTCATGTCACTTACAGTTTAATGAAGAGTTACCTTCTGATCTACAATTTCTCCACCTTGTCTCCAATCCCAGCACTAAACACATAGCACTCGGCGTGCCTAACAGCAGCAGTGAAGCTAGCCTCTGCTTAGACAGCATACCTAGCTGTTTTCAGGAGTGTGTCTGTTAGAGGTTTTCCACCCCACTGAACTCCCGCAGCCTGAAATGAGGCCTAAAAGATACTATATAATTGTAACTGTCCACAGTGGAATCCATGCATCCAACGAAGTGGGTATTCACCCATGAAAGCTCATGCTCCAATACATCTGTTAGTCTATAAGGTGCCAAAGAACTCTTTGCTGCTTTTACAGATCCAGACTAACATGGCTACCCCTCTGATACTTGACACAGTGGAATGGAGAATATGAAAAGGGAGCACTCTATCCCATGTGACATCTTTCTCCCCACTCTATCTATAGCAATTTTCCTCATTTGTACTGAGATTAAAGATGCATGAGTAGCCAACTTCTGTAACACAGTAGAACATCTCTAACCTACACGAACGGGGGAACTCTTGTGTAAAGTACCAGAGGTGGGAGCAATACAGTGATGCTGTGGTCCCCACAAACCAACATGGCAGGGAGGGGTGTGTACCAACCCCTGGACCTGCCCCACTCAATGAATCTGAAGATTACCCATTTACAGTTGGTCTTCCCTCCTCCTAGCTGCTCCTCCTCCCTGGTGCTGAGATACTTTCTGTAACCCAGTGACTCTAGGAATCAGCATTGAGCAGGGTAGGGAGGCTTTTAGAAGCTACCCTCCTGCTCTCCTCAACTCTGCCGTCTGCGTGTGCCTGGCATAGAGTCCAGGTACAGCGAGGGAATGCAATTGCTGAACATGGGGAAATCACATGTACATTTTACCCGACAATGAGATGGAAATATTATCAAAAAAAGAAAATTGACAGGGTTTAAAAACAAAAAATACCTTATCTTGAATCTCTGCCCCCATCACCTCTTACCTGTATGCAACCTATTTAGCCTAGACGCTCTTCAGGACAGCTAATGGTCTTCTAACAGACCTATAAAGTGCCTAACACACTTTGGGGGGCTATATGAGAGCAGGTGTGCAATGAATCCATGGGGATAAGGCGTGAAGTGGATTCTTTTCAGCCCTTTACCTGTAATGCAGAGTTCATGAAGCAGGTGTTTCCCAAGTTACTGAGCCCACAGATGCCAGGCTGTGACAGGGAAGGGGACTCCCTGCAGCTGTAGGAGTGGTAGGAGAAGCCAGAGACTCTGGAAGAAGAAAACAACAATTTTTTATCTAGACCACACCAGTCCACATTTCACCCATCACAGCAATGTTTACGATTTGCATCAAATGCTATTCCTTCTTACTGGTGCTTTTTCATATATTTCTGCTCCTCCATATTTGTTAGTTTTGACATCTCATTTAACTCTGATTACTGGCAGGTCTGATGTTTACTGTAACAATGTATCTTCTATATCTATTCAGGCTGCTTTTCTTTGACCATTTACCTCTAGTACTTTATGACAATATTTTCCTCAAGTGTATGGTGCCTACAATCCTTTATCACATTATACAGACATATGCAGGTGAGCTACTACTTTGCAAAAGTTGATGAAAGTTTTATGGTCTCTGCCTTGTGAAGTGGCTATCACAGCCAAAGAATGGGACACAAAACATCTGAAAGGGAGAATAGGTGTTGGAGTAAGTGCTAGTTTTCCATGCAGTTGGGCTAGAGTGGGGCAAGTGTTACTTGCAACAACAGCTTGAAAATATAAGTAGCCAGGGGTAACAGGGAGGACACATAAAGGTAGTCAGAGGAAGGAGAGGGGGAAAGAAAAGCATTCCTGCTCTTACCCCCTGCCAAGGCTGGAGCTGGTCAGTCCATAGGAGTTATTGCTATCACCATTTGCAAAGGCAGAAGAGACAGACATTGAGGAATAAGAATTTACTGATGATGCTGAAGTACTAGTAAAATTTCTGCTAGTTGCAGTGCTTGATCTGGGAGAAAGGAAAGAAGCAGAAACAATGCCACCAGTTTTTGCAAACCCCAGACTCTGGCACTCTGAAATAAAGGTCACTTCTGATTGAGAATTTACAATCTTAACCTGTTAGTATCTGCATTTCCAAAACACTAGTCTGGAACAAGGGGTCAATCTAGGGCATCACAAGTGAGAGGCAGAAACAATAAGCCAATCATATGCAAGAAGAGGCCCCAGATGGCATAAGCACAGGAAGTTTGGACTGAGTGGCTAGTAGGCTCTAAACAGCCTGGTGCACTAAGAAATTAAACCCTCTAAAAAGAATAAAACCTTTTCCCTAAATAAACAACAGACTACCAAACAAAACACCTCTCTTTAAAACCCACTCTAACTATGCAGGTAAGAAACCAACCGCAGACTAAGAAAGGCGGGCACTACCTAACTTGGGCCAAGTACAGCATGTAAAACTACATGCTTCATGGCTAAGTGGTGTACGCAGGAACCCAACACAAGCAGTTTGTAGCACTCAGAGCCCAGGTGCACCATCTTGAGGTTAGAGTGGGTGAACTGGAGGAGCAGAGAGATAGAACTGCTTATATGGGGTGGTCAGTAGGTGGACCGTAAGCCAAATCTGGAGCGCCAGGTGCTTTTGAATGGACAGAGACATCCTTTTATTAATTTATGATTATCATTATTGTTCTTGTTTTTGTATTATTTTCTCGGAGTCTAGACTTGGACCAAAAAATTTGGACCTCGACAAAAAATAATTTATTACCAGGGTGGATAAAAATCAATGATTAATTAATAAATAAATAAAAGGGTTCTTCCTCGAAAAAATCCAATTTAAATAAAAAAAAATCAATCTAAAGATAGTTTTAATTAAGATACATTATAGCTCAAAGATATCTCATTATGGAATAGGAATTATAAATTCTAGTTCTAGAGTATGAGACAATATAGTCATGTAATGTTTAAGAAAAGTTTTGTAAAATAAGTTCCGATAGTTCATGGATTAGGGACCCAATTTTATGGGGTTCCAGGGGCTTCTGTATAGATTATTTAGGTTAATCTTTCTATCTACCCAATGGGACTCAGTGCTCAGTCTAGACAATACCATCAGAGAAGCTTAGTTTTGCAGTTCTCAAACTGTGGATTTGTCTCTCAAGAGATAACATGCTTGTTAACAGCAAAAATGTTTTCAAATAAATAAATAAATAAATAGAGGTGAGAAATAACAGACCTCAACCCTATTGTCCCTCTGCAAATCTGTGTACATACCTCTCTCTAAAAGTGAAACGTTTCAAAAAGTTCAATGAATAGAAGACTGTTGGGGATGGAATAGATCTGGACAAGGAGAAGTCTGGAGATAAATGTGAGAAGGGGGGGGACAGACAGCAGAAACAAAAGTGAGCAGCATATTCCAGAAGTCTTGAGGTCTTTCTGAGTGTAGCCTTCATTGATTTGAGATCTACCATACCATTCTCTCGCTAGAAGGGAAAACCTATAATGGCAGCAGGCCGTGAAAGAGACCCAGTTTGGGAATATTTTAATGAAGTTCCTCTACCTGTGGGTAAGACAGGCATGTGTGCTAAATACAAACAGTGCAACAAAGAAATGCAAGGCCTGCTTGCCCAAATGAAAAAACATTATGAGAAATGTTCCTTCTCAGGAGGAAGCTGCACTGAAGACAATGTAAGGAACATGTCTGAATATGCAGGATCTTCAGGTTAGTAAACTTTATTTCATACTTCTTTCTTAAGGACTGCCTGTCTTCCTTCTGGACTATTCTTGAATTCTCATGTTTGAGCAAAAAATATAGTAGTTACTCTATTTTAGATGCAGTTGTGATAAAAAAATAAATAGCTGAAATAGGCAGATCTTCCTTTTACAATTTCACCTTGAAAGTGAGCAGTATGGTAATAATAATTAAATAACTGCATTGACTTATTTTGTTTAGGAGACTCCATCCTCAACATACAGGATTCTGAAAGACTATCCACCATCAAGATCACCATCATTTTCTATAGTTTCAGAGTTATCTGCCAATGATAGTGTTTCAGTCACATCATGTATGTCACAGAGCCACAGTATATTACCCGTAGCAAAAAGAAAAAAAAAACCTCCACCATCCAGAAACAACTATAGATATTTCCTGCTGGCGTCATCGTACATGCACACAAAAAGGGATGGATGGATGAAAGTGCAATTACTGAATGGCTGGGAAAAGTGTGGAATAAGAGACCAGGAGCACTTTTCAAGAAACCTGCTATGCTTGTTTGGGACATGTTCAGGGCACACAAGACGGATGAGGTGAAAAATGTGGCCAAAAATATGAAAACTACTTTGGCTGTAATACCTGGAGGCTTAACTTCAGTTCTACAACCGCTTGATGTCTGCCTGAACAAACCCTTTCAGGACAGGCTACGCAAAATATGGTCTGAATAGATGTGCTCAGGCATGGCGAAGTTGACAAAAGGCAGGAATCTTATGAAGCCCAAAATCAATCTGGTCACCCAGTGGATCAAGGACGCGTGGGTGTCCATTCCCTCGGATAGAAAAATCATTTAGGAAATGCTGTATCAGCAATGTACTCAACGGGTCAGACGATGATGCCATATTTTATGATGAGACAACAGAGGTTGATGATGAGAAGGAATCTGAGTCTGAAGAAAACACTGCCGACATCTACGATGACAATGCAGGTGCAGCTGTGACTGAAGCCATGTTTAACGAACTGTTTGGTGAATCAGAGACTGATTCAGACTTTGAAGGATTTTAAGACTTTTTAAAGTCTCACATTGTTCTAAGTTACTTTTTTTAAATATCCATTTACTGACTTTAAATATTGACTGTAATTTTGAAGGTGAATACATAGAATCATAGAATCTCAGGGTTGGAAGGGACCTCAGGAGGTCATCTAGTCCAACCCCCTGCTCAAAGCAGGACCAAACCCAACTAAATCATCCCAGCCAGGGCTTTGTCAAGCCTGACCTTAAAAACCTCTAAGGAAGGAGATTCCACCACCTCCCTAGGTAACCCATTCCAGTTCTTCACCATCCTACTAGTGAAAAAGTTTTTCCTAATATCCAACCTAAACCTCCCCCTCTGCAACTTGAGACCATTACTCCTTGTTCTGTCATCTTCTACCACTGAGAACAGTCTAGATCCATCCTCTTTGGAACCCCCTTTCAGGTAGTTGAAAGCAGCTATCAAATCCCCCCTCATTCTTCTCTTCTGCAGACTAAACAATCCCAGTTCCCTCAGCCTCTCCTCATAAGTCATGTGCTCTAGCCCCCTAATCATTTTTGTTGCCCTCCGCTGGACTCTCTCCAATTTATCCACATCCTTCTTGTAGTGTGGGGCCCAAAACATATTTGTTCAGTTATTATAACAACAACAGGTTTTAAGTTACATTACATTAAAATAATTCTAGCAAAACTTCTGAGTGTTTCTTGTGATGACAGCTTTTAAAATATAGCAGGGATCCGAAAACTCTGGCTCCTGGCCCATTAGGGTAAGACACTGGCGGGTCGGGATGTTTTATTTATTTGGCAGCAGGCACGGAGCTCCTCAGCTCCCAGTGTCTGCAGTTTGCCATTCCCAGCCAATTGGAGCTGCGGGAAGTGGCCACACTGTGGACAATGGGAGCAGAGGGGCTCCATACCTGTGAACGTTCCAAGTAAACAAAATGTCCAGGCCTGCTAGCGGCTTACCCTAACGGCCAGGACCCAAAGTTTGCCAACCCCTGAAATATAGGGTCGGCTTATGAAAGGGTCATGCAGTTTTTGCTATTTTTACCTAACCATCTTGGGGGGTCAGCTTATAAACAAACAGGCTAATGAACAAGTATATATAGTAATTAATGAAAAAATTGCCCCGTTTGTTTATGCAACAAACTCTCTTTTCCGTATGATTGAGAACCCACACTTCATTAACATGGTTCAGTCATTAAGACCAGGATACAGTCCACCCAACGGAGCAAACATACAAACTGTTTGTACTTTGTTGTGCCCGGCTGGCCGCTCAGTCCCAGGACCAACCCCCCTGCGTCATGCCCCGTTGCCCCTAGCCAGCTGCTCACGCCAGCGGTACCCCATAGAGAACACGGCCTGACAAGCTCAGTTTCCCCACACCAGCTTCTCCTCCCCTGCAGTATGAGTCCCGGAGGTAAAATCCACCCTCCCTTGCAAACAAGGGCTCACTCAGCTGAAAGGAATCCACCTAGCCCAGTACCAGAAACCACCCTTCCAGAAGCAGCAGCAAGACACCTCCCTCACCCTCCTCCTGCACAAGTTATTGCTTGCTGCTCCCCGTTGTCTCCCCCAGTCCTCCCAGACCTTCCCCCTGCACAAGTGATTGCTTACTTCCTCCCTGCTCTGTCCTCCTCCAACACTGAATGCAGATTTCTAAGATGAAACTCTCTTTGGACAGAAGGTGAACCTGGTGAGCTCAGAAACCCACCCCTACAGAAGCAGCATCAAGAATTCACCTTCCTCCTGCACAACTCACACCGCTCTCATCTCCAGAGTACTGAGATAAAAAAAATCTTACCCCTTCAATAAGCCAACACTCCTCTAAAGGACACATACAAAATAGTACACAAAAGGCTAACCAAGCAGCAGCAGGCGAAAAAAAGCCGCCTGCACAATTCACTCTCCTACTGAATGTTAATCCTAAGGAAAAAACCTTTCAATATCCATGGCAAGGACTCTTTCGAACAGGACACAAATATATTGATTATATAGAAGAATTTATTGAATTATTCCAGACATTGACACAGTTCTACTGTGCTTTCATGATCTGGAGTGATTAAATATCAGAAAACAGTAATGGAGCAAAGCAGCAACAGTTCAGGTCTTTTGAATGGGAAGTTTATACTTAAAATACTTCCAGATGGTTCTTTGGCTAAAAAGTCTTATCTGTAGCTATTGCAAGGCTGAGTTCCAATACCATAGGAGCACTTCAAGTCTCCAGTACCACCTACATTCTAAGCATGCTTTTGCCTCCGGATCTTGTGCTGCAGATAATCCACCACCAGCAAATGAATCCAGCCAGCCAGGATAGAGTACAATTACAGAGTTTTAGGATCAGTACAAGCCCATGGATCAAATAAAGTACAACACCTTAACCAATGCTATTGCTAAGTGGATAGCTATGGACTGTAGACCACTCAACATTGTAAATGACAGAGGTCTCAGAGATATTATTCAAACTGCATCTTCCAATCAGTCACACACCTTGCCCTCCTGAGGAAACATTGCATCACGAATAAATGACCTATATGACAATGAGAAGACTACAAAGTTGGAGCTTCTGAAAAATGCACTGGCTGTTGCTTTGACTGGTAATCACTGGACAGCCTTGAGCAATCATAGCTATCTTGGTGTCACCGCACACATTATTGATGAAGCATGGACACTGCAGTTGTTTGCTGTAACAGTAACTCATACTGAAGAGAGACATTATGCTGAAGCATGTGCAGAGCGTTTCATGGATGTGGCGAAAGAATGGAATATTCAAGAAAAGGTAACAACAATTAGTACTGACAGTGCACATAACATGGTAGCAGCAGCCAGTCGTTTGCCTTTTGAACACATGACGTGCATTGCTCACAGTCTGCAGCGATCCATTACAGTAGCGCTCAGTGAGGGTGGTTTTGAAAACCTACTAGCAAAACATAGAAAACTTGTGGGCCATTTCAATCACAGTCCAGCTAACAATACAGAGCTAGGAATAACACAAGCTGCAAATAGAGAGAAACAAGAACCCCTCGTACAAGATATTTCAACCAGATGGAACTCCAGGTTGGCTATGATTCAGTGCCTGCTTTGCAATAAAGACGTTATCACATCAACATTAGCTCTTCAAAACCACTATCTATCAGTGCCGACAGATAAGGATTTTGAAAAACTGCAAAAGCTAGAAACACTACTAGAGCCCTGCAAGTTTGTGACTGAACTCCTTGGGGGGGGGATGGTATATCTCCTGCTCCATGGTTTTACCTATATTCTGCCATATATTCCACATTATGACAGTCTTTGATGACAACCCAGCATATGTTGTTCCATTTAAGAATGAC
The DNA here is from genome assembly GCF_020497125.1 of Mauremys mutica. Lineage (NCBI taxonomy): Eukaryota > Metazoa > Chordata > Testudines > Geoemydidae > Mauremys > Mauremys mutica. The sequence goes on along the minus strand of NC_059078.1, from coordinate 53,844,210 downwards.
ACTGAACTGGGAGGAGTGGTAGATACGCTGGAGCATTGGTCCCCAACCTTTTTGTGGCCAGTAGCACATTCATGTTTTCAGAAGAGTGTGGTGGGCGCCAACAATTTTTCAAGGCTTATTTTGTATTTGTACAATATGAAAAACATTATATTTAATATACATAATATATTAATCCATAATATAAAAAGGGTAATTTTACATGTAAAAGGTATTAATTAAATTATTCTGCAATTACTCTTTCACCTTACCATGTGAATTTGCTCTTTTTTTAATCTATCTGTAAGAAAAATTAAGGAGTTTTTACAAAATAAATAACAGTTTTCATCTTATTTATTTTTAAAAAGTTAAACATTGTTGAACTGCTGGTCCAAATATATTTTATTTATTATTCTTACTTTAACATAGAATGAAGCCTGCAGCCCCGGAGTTCTCTGTCCCCGGCAGGCACGGGCCTGCGGCTTCTCTCCCCTGCTGGGCACTAGGCGGGCGCACATAAATGCCCCGGCAGGCACCATGGCGCCCGCGGGCACCGCGTTGGGGACCACTGCACTGGAGGGTAGGGATAAGATACAGAGGGACCTAGACAAATTAGAGGACTAGGCCAAAAGAAACCTGATGAAGTTCAACAAGGACAAGTGCAGAGTCCTGCACTTAGGATGGAAGAATCCCATGCACTGTTACAGACTAGGGACCGAATGGCTAGGAAGCAGTTCTGCAGAAAAGGACCTAGGGGTTACAGTGGACGAGAAGATGGATATGAGTCAACAGTGTGCCCTTGTTGCCAAGAAGGCTAACGGCATTTTGGGCTGTATAAGTAGGGGCACTGCCAGTAGATCGAGGGACATGATCATTCCCCTCTATTCAACATTGGTGAGGCCTCATCTGGAGTATTGTGTCCAGTTTTGGGCCCAACACTATAAGAAGGATGTGGAAAAATTGGAAAGAGTCCAGCAGAGGGCAACAAAAATGATTAGGGGGCTGGAGCACATGACTTATGAGGAGAGGCTGAGGGAACTGGGATTGTTTAGTCTGCAGAAAAGAAGAATGAGGGGGGATTTGATAGCTGCTTTCAACTACCTGAAAGGGGGTTCCAAAGAGGATGGATCTAGACTGTTCTCAGTGGTAGAAGATAACAGAACAAGGAGTAATGGTCTCAAGTTGCAGTGGGGAGGTTTAGGTTAGATATTAGGAAAAACTCTTTCACTAGGAGGGTGGTGAAGCACTGGAACGGGTTATCTAGGGAGGTGGTGGAATCTCCTTCCTTAGAGGTTTTTAAGGTCAGGCTTGACAAAGCCCTGGCTGGGATGATTTAGTTGGGAATTGGTCCTGCTTTGAGCAGGGGGTTGGACTAGATGACCTCCTGAGGTCCCTTCCAACCCTTATATTCTATTCTAAGAATACTTTCAACCAGATTTTACAGAACGCAAAGAAGGTACCAATATGAGATTTCTAAAAATAGCTACAGCACTAGACCCAAGATTTAAGAATCCAAAGTGCCTTCCAAAATCTGATAGAGATGAGGTGTGGCGCATGCTGTCAGAAGTCTTAAAAGAGCAACATTCTGATGTGGAAACTACAGAACCCAAACCACCAAAAAAGAAAATCAACCTTCTGCTGGTGGCATCTGACTCAGACGACTAAAATGAACATGCGTCAGTCCCCCCGCTTTGGATGGTTATCGAGCAGAACCCGTCATCAGCATGGACATATGTCCTCTGGAATGGTGGTCAAAGCATGAAGGGGCATATGAATCTTTAGCACATCTGGCACATAAATATCTTATTACTCCACGCCTGTTCTCACTTTCATGTGACACTGTAAACAAGAAACGGGCAGCATTATCTCCTGTAAACGTAAACAAACTTGTTTGCCTGAGTGACTGGCTGAACAAGAAGTAGGACTGAGAGAACGTCTAGAGTCTAAAGTTTTACATTTTTTGTTTTTGACAGTTTTTTGTGTACATAATTCTACATTTGTAAGTTGCAGTTTCATGATAAAGAGATTGTACCTGTATTAGGTGAATTGAAAAATACTATTTTGTTTTTTACAGTGCAAATATTTGAAATCAATATATTTGAAAACGTAAAAAACATCCAAAAGTATTTAAATAAATGGTATTCTATTATTGTTTAACAGTGCGATTAATCGCACAGCCCTATTACCTACACCCAGGAAATAGATAAAATATTGGCACCACTTCTCTACACTGCAGACATTTGATAAAGACCACCAGAACAAAAGATTGAAACAAGGGTTCCTGGACAATCTCTTAATGCATTTTAAGCCACAGAGCACTATACTCACGTTAGACTTTAACTATCCAGATATTTGTTGAGCAACAAATACAGCCAAAGATGCAGTATCAAAAGAGGTCTTTTAATTATGCAAAAGACTACTTTATGTAAAAGAAAATGAAGACTTCTATTCTACAACCAATGATAAGCCATTTTGGATATACATCTTGCTTGATGAGGGGGAACTGACAGACTACCAGGAAGCTTGGAATGTATGACCATGAGTTGCTTGACTTCAAGTCAACATAGTAGGGAATGAGGATTTAGAGATATTGTTCACTGAATGCAGCTCTACAGAGGTGTTAGATTTCAGGAAAGCACATCTGGAGAAATTAAGGAATCTAGAGAGGAATGTTTGAGAGGAGGCCTCATCCAGCAGCATAGAAGGTGGCTGACTAGAAGCTACCTGAAAAAGAAGATATCAAGAAAGAAGAATCAGCTAACATGGTTGCTAAAAAAATCAGTTTAAAGGGGGGAGGAGGGGGACAATCAAACAAAAAACATCAGAAGCAGTTATAGCTGTGGAAGAAAGATATAGGCAGCATAAATATAAATGAACTAATATTACCAATTCATCAATGGCCAAAGTAATACTAGGAAGAAATTTGGTCCATTAATAAATGAGAATGCTGAAATTAAATAACTCCTTTTTAAGCATGTACTCAACAAGATAGATACCGAACAAATAAGGAAGACCAACCTTGTGAAATGACTCTTGAAAACAAGCAGGAAAGAGAATGCTGGGAAATATGAATATGTATATATAAGCCAGTCCAGATAACAGCCTGATCCACTGACATTTTTGAAAAATCATGGGCAACAGGGAAGCACCAAAAGAAAGGAGAAAAGCAAGTGTAATAAAAATCTTGCAAAAAGGAAAAAAGTATAATCCTACCAATAATTGTGCCATAAATCTAATATAATGAAACATGTGCTAGCAGAACAATCATCACTAAAGACGACCCACAAGCAATAAGCAACACTAAGGATTTATCAGGGGCCTTCTGAAATGATCAATTTAACCTAATCAATCATCTGCTACGTACTGCAAACATGATATGATTACGAAGAATAAATTTCTAAGCTTCCTTCTCCTGACTCCCTGAATACTGAGGTAAGGAAGATTGAACTGCAGTGTAATCTGTTTGCTAGGGGAATGGATTTCCCTGAGAAATAAGCAACCTTCAGAGCAAAACAGCACCCTGCTTGTTAAACTAGTCCACCAGTGCTGACCTGCCTTAGTCTGACTAACACAGCCCTGAGTTTTTACACATTAATGTACATTGTTTTCTCAGAAAAGAAACCTTTCGCCCTTGAAGCATTCAATATCCATAAAGATTCCAGTCTGGCAGATTGGTATATAATCACCATAAATCTCAAATGGGTTTTTAAACAGATTATATAATGAATTTAAGAAACAGGGAAGATAAACAGGTGCCCCTGCAAGAAAATGCTATCAACTCAACAACACCTTCCTTTCTTATTGAATTGTGGACATCAGTTTAGCATAACATTCCTGACTCCGTTTCCCAGTGAAAAGGAAATGAAATATTGACTCAGATTGAACAGAGATATAGATAATCCCAACAAGAGAGATATGCTTCTACTGCAGTGTTCTCAACCAGCATTTGTAGCTCTTCAATAAAACACTTAATATTTTATAAATTCTACGTTATATAATCCAAAATCCCAGGTTTCCCCTCTATAGTAAAAGCTTTTTTATCTGGCATGTTGGGGAATGTGGGGTGCCAGTAAGTGAAAAAGTCCAATTAACTAAGAGGGAGGGAGATTGCATGCGGAAGGGGGTATGGGGCTGGGGGTTGGGGCACGGAGCGCAGGTTCTAGGAGGGAGTTTGGGAGCTGCGGGGGTGGCGCTTGCGAGCGGAGGCAGTGAGCAGAGCCATCTAGCCACACTTCCACCTAAGAACAGCAGGGACAGGTCACCGCTTGCAGGGAGCAGTCCAAGGTGAGTACTCCCTGGATCTAGCACCCCAAAGCCCCTCTCATGCCCCAACCCACAGCCCCAAGCCATCTCCCACACTCCAAACCCCTCATGGCCCTTCGCCTAGGAGCAGCAGGGACATGTTGCCACTTCCCGGGAGCCACGTGGAGCCAGGTAGGGAACCTGACAGCCCCATGTCAACTAGACAATAAACTGGACTTCCTATGAAGATTATAAATGCCAATTTTTAGAGCTTTCTGGTTGGTACAGGGCCAGATAACACCGCTTTTACTAAAAAAAGAACAGGAGTACTTGTGGCACCTTAGAGACTAACAAATTTATCTGAGCTTAAGCTATGCACAAATAAATGTGTTAGTCTCTAAGGTGCCACAAGTACTCCTGTTCTTTTTGCGGATACAGACTAACACAGCTGCTACTCTGAAACAGCTTTTACTGTAATTAGGAGATAGTAACTTGCACCCTGGTAAGCATTTTCACTTAGACAGTCCTAGGTATATGAAGTTAGGTATATGTCTGTTTCTAAGTCTAGCTACTGAAGGAGAAAAAGTATGATACTTGGCAATTATATAGAATTCCTTGTAAATGTTTAGAATGTTTGATACTTTCCCAAGTATCCAGCACTTAAGACAAACCTATAATTGGCCAAATGGTTGAACCTTCTCTTTTTGGATTAATTGTCAAAGAAAGTTAGAATGACATAGCTCTGATTTTCCATGGAATCCTCTGAACCTCCTTGACTCCTTTCAATCATAGTCCTCAGTAATCAATTAATTCTTCTTGTACAAACATAGGAATTTTCCTACCAAATCAGACCAGTGCTTGGTCCCCCACATCTTGTACTGTTTCCCAGTGGACAGTAACAAGCTTCAGAGGAAAATGTAAAACTTCTAGAATGAACAATCCTGGGCTAACCTGCTCATAGTTCATGTTTCATCCTATTCTGAGAGAGTTAGGGGTTGACTTTTGCTATGAAGCATGATGGTTTATACTATCTACACAATTTGAAGCACGATGATTTATACTATTTATACAATTTTAATCTTATGAACTGCAAATGTGGATGTTGTCATGATCCATATAACTATCTAGGGAACATTTTTCAAAGGAATAAGTCACTTAAAATTCCAGATCCCATTATAAATCAGCTTTTGAAAATTGAAGCCCTGGTCTTTTTAATCTTACTAAGCTGTTAGCCTCAGTAAGATCTCATGGCAGCAAGTTCCATCAGTTAACCGTGTGTTTTGTAGAAAAGCATTCCCTTTGTCTCCATTAAGTTTGCTGCCTTTCTATTTTACTGAAAGTCACCTTGTTCTTGCACTACAAGAAAAGAAACTGTACACATACATTTTAAATTTCATTCTATAGCATTAATTATTCTATATACTTAGATCAAGACCCTTCTTATTCATCTCCTCACTAAATTAAAAAATTCTAATCTTTGTAATCTCTCTTTATGCAAATGCCTTCCCAGGCTTCCGATCATGTTGTCTGCTCTTCTCTGGACCTTTTCCATTTCTATTATATCCTTTTTGATGGGAGATGACTAGAATTGAACACAGAATGGAATAAAATACTCAATATTAGTATCTCTGTTAATACACCATGACATCTTGTTTGATTTTTTATCACCACTGCACAGATATTTTCATTATGCAGTCCACAGTGACATATAGGTCTGGTCCACACTGCAGAAAAATCAACGCCCCTGAGCAACATAGTTATACAGACCTAATCCCCGGGGTAGATGGTGCTATGTCAGCAGGAGAGCTACTGCTGCCTCTCAGGGAGGCATATCAACCATGCCAACGGGAGAGCTCTCTCCCATCAGCATAGAGAGTCTTCATTAAAGGGCTAGAGTGGTACAGCTGTGCTGAAGCAGTGTTTTAAGCGCAGACATACCTTGAGTCTTTGCATCTTTTAAAACTGTAAATGCAACTAAAGCAGCACCAGGCATGTTTTAAAACTTAAAAAATAATGCAGATAGTACACTTAGCATCTTCTAAGCATGGTACAGACATGCATCATGTCACCTATTTGAGATCACACTTCGTTGCCTATCCCCTTTTTACAGCCCAAGACCACAGAGTCAGTGATAGGGCCAAACTAGAACTAGAGAATGCTGATGTTCTTGCTTTTAATCTCACATTCAGTTGATCAGGGCATGCTAACCTCTTCTCTTTAAAGAAATTAACAAAATAATAGCCTTTAACAGGGCTTCTCTATGAAGCACCCGGTCACTGGAATTAGAGAGTTGAGCAAGACAAGGAAACAAAAGTGAGAAGACAAGAATGGAGAGGATGCTTACTTTGCCGGAAGAGACTGCCTAGGCCATGTACCATCTTCATTCTTCACTTCTATTAACAGCACCTGAAGAGGGAATGCAGACAGTAGGGCAAGGCAAAAACAAACTTATTTTACATGTTCTATAAAATGACTTAGACATCTCTTAATTGATGTTCTCTGAATACTGTTTAACATCTTTTTCTTTTCCTATTAAATGTATATAATGCTTCTGTTGCAGGGTCTCTTTACTGATAGATTCTCTTCTTGTGCATAGTACAGCAAAACATTTTCATAGACAAGCTACTTGCCCAAGGAAAACCAGATGTTAGGCATTTCAATACCATGATCATTAGAGAATTCTGAGCATCTTACCTGACCGTGATAGAGCCCTGCATCTTGTACAGTGCTGTCCAGATTATTGACCTGCTCAGAGGCGTTACTCATATACCTGCTCCATAACCTAGTTTCCTTCTCACAGGGGATATTAAACAGCTGTTGCATTTCCTTCTCAATGGTGGCTGTTTAGGGGACAAAATATAATAATAAACTTCTGAAATGCTTAAATATTTCTAGAAAGAACTGACCAACCAAAGATACATTAAAGGCATATGTCCCCACTCTATCAATGCCCGAACAGTAAAAGATATGTCTCATAATCCAGTAGTGTGACCATCATTAGAGCTGAAAATGTCTACTTATTAAAACTCTTTATTTTCATATGCATTCGTCTGTCAGAAATGTTCCTTTTTGGCTGGGCTGCAAGCAAGCTTGACAAATTTGTCCAACAAGTATCTTTTCTGAAATGCTATAAGCACCTGAAAATTGGAGTTTAAAAAGGAAGTGTGCTCAGATACTACTACAAGGTCACACTACTGGCAACTATCAGCCAAGTACATCTATGGATCACATTATAGTCTACATGCAGCATCTTAAAATGAGGGGGGGGGGGCATATGATGATGCAGTGATGTAGGGTATAGGGCCAATTTTCAAGTAAAATGACTGAGCAGGGGAAACTGGAGGAAGTATCTGCTGGAATATTTTAGTCATAAAGCCCAAGGAGCCACATCAGTGACAGAATATACAAGAGAAGTACTGGAAATATTTAGACACAGAACTGTTTCAACCAATGTCATGGCCATTTGCTAAGGAAGTGGGCAGAAGACAATGATAAGTGCTGATTACCCTTACCCCCACCCCATTTACAGGTCATAGAATCATAGAATTTCAGGGTTGGAAGGGACCTCAGATCATCTAGTCCAACCCCCCTGCTCAAAGCAGGACCAATCCCCAGACAGATTTTTGCTCCAGACCCCTAAATGGCCCCCTCAAGGATTGAACTCACAACTCTGGATTTAGCAGGCCAATGCTCAAACCACTGAGCTATCCCTCCCCCCCCAGGTGTGCTGAGGCCTAACTTTTAAGCTACCTGGCTTCAAAGGGTGAAGCAGTTTTCCAACCAAACGTAACCCTTCCCCCCAAACCTGAGTCAGTGCCATTGCTGCCTCCAGCCCATGGAGTTGGTACGTGGTGGTGGATGCATACCCCATTCCTGATGCCTCTTCTGCACTGGGTGTGTGCTCGGAGCAAGAGGTGCTGAGGATCTGCAGCACACACTGTAGCACATACAAGGCAAAGCGAGGAGTAGGCCACGCAGCCACCACTGTGCTGACCCGAGAGGCAGGAGAAAGTCATCACAGGCAACCCAACTCAAACTTTGTAGTCACGTACCAACAGGCTAAAGAGCTCTACCCCCATTTACTGCTATTAAATGAGGTGTTTTTAAATATTCCTTATGAGAGTCAGTCAGTTCAAAGCTGCAAATATCACATAGCTACTTACCAATGGTGTCTGCTTTGCTGAAATGACAGGTCAACACATTGGTAGGATCACTATTTTCACACAGCTTCAGTTCGAGGAGATAAACTTCTACTTTACAGTGCTTCACAAACAGACCGAACTCCACCACCTATAAACAAAAGGCTGCCCCTGAAGCAGGCATGATACTGACCACCCCACATAGGTGAGATGACAATCATTTTTAAAGGGCCCTCCACAACCTAGACTGGCTGCCTAAACAGTAATTTACAGTTTTAAATTGAGTGGGGGAAGGGGTGGTCTGACTCCAAAACTGGGAGCTGGGAATTCATTAATTCAATCCTAGCTCTGCCCCGACTTCTTGTGTGACCTAGATCACCATTTTCCCATCTGTAACACACAGATTACTCCTTTTTTCCCCATGGGAAAGTTCTGAAACTTAATTATAACAGCTGAATAGTAGCACCAACTAGTTAAGGTTACAAAAAACAATTCCTATTGCAACTCCTATGTTTCATGCACAGAATTCCCAAAATGTTTACCTTTTGTGCCTGGTCTCTGCCCAAAGGCAATTTCCCACCCCCCAGAACATTGAAACAAAATCCTACCCGTTATTTTGAGTTACAACAAGGAAGAAACAAACCATTTTATGATTTCATGACTACATTCCCACCCCCACTCCTCAAACAAAAATCAGTCAACAATGGCACAAAAGTGACTGAAAAGTCAAGTACTTATTGGAACATAAGTCATCCTGTTTGCTTTGGTAAACCTAACAAAAATTGGTTTCAAAATGAAGGGCTGAATACTTCCAAATGTGAAGCTGCACATGTGCAGTAACCCTTTCCATTCAGCTATCATCCGCACTCATAAAAAGGCACAGTGCACAGGGACTTAACTGTGCAGCTATGTACCACATGCCATGTTACTTCCAATTAAGGAGCTGAGCTATAGAGGTAGAAAATAGCAGTGTGTGGAGCCAGTGTTAGCTTCACCAGTACGCAGGGCAGCCTATAAATCTTAGTAGTGACTATTCATATTAGAGTAGCACCCAGAAGTCCCAACTGAAATTTGGAACCCACTGGGCTGGGAGGAGGTAAAGCCAAGCCTTACAGATATTTTCTTTGAGAGATGCAGGCAGGAAGTGGGGAAGGGGTGATGAAGTGGCAATGTAGGATTCAGTGAGGGAGGTAAAGTAGATCTGTTGGATAAACACACAGCAGAAAGAATGCAGTTGTAGCAGACAAGGTCAGCATAGTCACAAGACTTCCAGAGACTCCACAGCAAGAGAACAAGAAGGCAACAAGCAGAGGCTGGGGGTGAGCCAGGGCTTGGTAATCAGACTCAAAGCTCAAAGAGAGAGGGAAGGAGGGGCTGGAAATGGCTGGATTGAGAGAGAAGCAGCTCAACAAACCTGCCAACAGACTTCAGAAGATGACTCAGGGTGAGAGAAGTGGTAAGAGAAGCCATCATATAGATTAATAGATTCCAAGGCCAGAAGGGACCACTGTGGTCATCTAGTCTGCCCTCCTGCATAACACATACCATAGAACTTCCTCAAAATAATTCCTATTTGGGTGAGGCTCTATTATTTCATAGGCTCTATTATCCTCTGAAGAATCAGAGTTATTGGTCCAGCTTCTGATTTACTCAGTAAACACCTGGAAGTTTCTTCCAAATTCTTAAGGCCTCTTTAAAATCACATAAATCTGGCTGCCTCCTTCAGGTCAATGTTAATAAAACTGGAATCTTTGTGTCTTTCCAAAGCTTACAAATACTTTCCTTTTCCAGGTAAATATACAGCCTCACAAAACAAATTAAAATACAACAGAGATGAATTATGTAAGAGTTTAAAATTCAAATGTTTAATGACCAGGGAACTTGTTTCTCTGATAATAATCAATCTACCAAGTCAGTTTGTTTAAAATCTTAGAATATGTAACAAGAGACATTGTGGTCCAGCACATAGGGCAAACTAGATCAGGAGACCCAGCTCTGCCACAGAATTGGTGCATGACCTTGGGAAGTCACCTCATGTCTCTGTCTTTATTCTCCCTCCCATCCTTTGTCTGCTTTGTCTATTTCGAATGCACGTTCTTCAGTGCAGGGATGGTCTCTTACTAGGTGTTTGTACAGTGCCTGGCACAAGAGGGTCATGATCTCAGATGGGTCCTCTAAGCAGTATGGTAATACAGGTGTTAGATAATAAAATGCATTCCATTTATGGAACCCTAAATGGAACAGACTAAGTTTGCATTCAGTTAAATTTAATGCACAGTACTCATTGTTTCGTACTGTCACCAGCTATAAAGTCTTGCTCAGTTTTATTCTGAGCAGTGCACCAAGGAGAAGTGTCCATATTTGCATACAGCTGCAAGAACCAGACTGGAACACAGGACTGTGGTAAGAGTCACTGCACATACCAAGGTACCATGTTGTTTGAACCCCACTTGACAGAGTGGATGCAGTAGCAGTGTCAGATGAGATCCTAGTCTTGGTGAGGACCAGGAGCCAGAGAGCAAGAGATGATGAAGTAATGGTTGGCAGTGATATATATTATGTGGGTCAGAGGAGTGGGGTAAGGAGGGCAACCAGAGAAGGTAAAGCTGGAGGGAAAAAAGAAAGGAGGAGGAGATGGTGGCAGTGGATGGAGGGAGAGAAAGATATATTCATAGCATCTAAGGCCAGAAGGGACAATCCGATTATCTAGTCTGATGACCTGCATATTATACAGCCTTTAAACTTCACCCAAATACCCCTGTGTTAAGCCCACTGACTCCAGTGAGTGGTGAACTGATTAGGTGAAACATGTCCAGATGATCCTACCAGGCATGCCATGCTGCAGACAAAGACAAAAAACCTACAAGATCCCACCCAATCTGACCTGAGGGGAAATTCCTTTCGGACTCTAATCTGGGAATTAGTTTGACCCTGAGCAAGAGAGAAGGCACACCAGCCAGGCATCCGAGACAGGAGTCTCTGGACCACCTCTGACCACCAGTCCATCCTAACCAATGTCCCATCTCTAGCTGTGGCCAATCACTGATGATTCAGGGGTGCAGGAGAGATTACAAATGCACATTGGGGAAAAACATTTTTGTGACCCCTGCAAATGACTGAAGCCCTACAGCATGAGATTAGATTATAGTCATCGACATAGAGAGCTACAAGTGTTATGAGCATGCTGAGGGCAACATGGGAAATTCTGTTCTCCCCAAGACCCATAAGGAAAGGGAGTGAAAGCGGGACCCACAGACTCTTAAGCCATATAGGACCATCACAACCCAGGCCAACCCCCTCCACACAAAAGCTACAGAACCTCTCCCAGAAACCAAACTAAAGTTTATCTTTCAGAAAGGTAGCTAATCTCATTTTAAAGTCTCCAAGCAAAGGCAAGACTACCATCTCCCTATGTAAACTATTCCAATGTTGAATCAGCCTCACTGCTAGGAAATACCATCAAAGTTTGTCCAGTTTCAACTTCTGACCGCCTTTTTATATCTCAGTCAGTAAGATTAAAAAGTCCTGCCCCATCAAATATGCTTTCTGTGTGTTCATACCTACGCACAGTGATCAAGACACTTCTCAATCTTCTCTTCAATAAGCTATATAAATTGAGCTCCTTAAGCCTACATCATAACAGCTTGTGTTCCAGCCACTGGATCATTTTTATGGACCTCCATTGAACTCCCTCCAGTTTTCCAAACCCTCCTGGAAGTGCAGGTATAAGAACTGGGCCCAGTATTCTAGTAGCAATTTTACCAATGCTGTGAATAGCAACAAGATTACTTCCCTACTTCTACTTGATATTCCCCTTTTCATATGTTCGCCTTTTGGCCACAGCATTGCACTGAGAGCTCACACTGAGTCAATTATCCACAATGATCCCTAAGTCCTTTTCTAAGTCACTACTTTCAAAAACAGTCACCCATTCTGTAGGTATAACCTGCATTATTTGTTCCCAGATGTCTGGTTAACCACAGCAGTTAGTGCTGAAAACTGAGCCTATGCAGCAGGAAATCTCAAGGTCCCACCCTGAGAGATGCACTCTGTCTGCAGGCTCAGACAGTTACATCCAAATTTTTTAGAACTGGTTTTCACCCCACTGTGCAAAGTGGGAGCGGACAAAAAAGGGTGGGGGCTCTTCTTCAAAGGTCCTACTTATGCTGGCCCAAGGACAAGCCTTCAGTCTCCAATCAAATCCCTGGATATTTCCTCTTATCCACCCCTACAGGCTACTTCTATCAGGCAGGAGGATCTGGCAATGATGAAGGTTCAACTTGCAAGAAAAGTTTCTTCCGCTTCCTTCACAATTGCCAAGTCCTAATCAGTGGAAGTGTGCTGAGTGGTGAATAGCCTGATTAACCCACGGGATTACAGAACCAAGTATTTCATGCTGTGAGGAATGCAGTTTGAGGATGAGCTCATTTGGACGTGGTCTGAACACATAGTCTTTGTTTCCCTTTAAGTTAGTGTTGCTCACTGAGGTTCTGGGGGAACTTTGTGCTACATCATAGGAGTTGTACTATTGTCCTCCCCTATTGAAGGCCTCACTCCATTATTAGGAGCATGTCAATTACTCTCTTTAAGAAGGCTAGGTGCCATCTGCTCTTAAAGTTACACCTTTGCTCAGGAAACCACCTCTTACTATTGACACTTGTGCCAATTATTGACTATTCTTAAATCTCAAACCTCCCTGTTTAAGAAAAGGTCATCAAGACAAGTGTGGCAAGGCCACACCAGTAATAGCGGAGTTCTCAGATTTTCTTGCGTCCAGGCAGTTTGATTTTAGGGCTAGGTATGGCAGGTTACATCATCCATTGCAGGGAGGAAATCAACCAAAGATCAAGTGCCCATGATTTCCTCCAGCAATTGCTTTTGGCACTGTTCAAGCAAAGCTCCCAGCAAGCCCCTTGCATGTGTGGCCATGTGCCCTGTGGGCATGCTGTGAAAAAAGTGGGAATTTTTTGTAAATGCTATGAATTATGTGCCTTGGTTTCCCCTATGTGTTGCATTGTTACAGAGAGGGTGGAATAGGGCTCTATGCTCTCGGAGCAGGCTAAGACATAGGTGTGGGTGGCGCCTTTCTGTCTGCATCTTGGGTCCCATGTTAATAGAGTATCTCAAAATATGATGGCAAATCCTTTTGCCCGGACACTATGGCCATTGGTTGCTAGGTGTCAGATTGCCCACCTCTCTGCAGGATGCCAAGCAACATTGCCCAGCTTGAAAACAAAGGACTGAGAGGGGTGAGGTAGGGAGTTAAAAGTTGGCTGCTGAAGAAGTGGGGGAAGAGGGGCCACTCACCAGGAAGTCTAATTGAGTGACAGAGCTTTGGGCTCTGAACTAACCAGAATGGATTCTGCCATGGCCTTCATGTCTTTATGCTAACCTAAGGACTTCCCCTGCTGTATTCCAGTTGACAAATAAACCCTACTGTTTTACAACACTGGCTGGATATCACTACAAGTGCTTGGTGAGGTGCATTGCTCTCTAAGATTGTACAAGGCTCCATCAGGGTCTGTCTCAGTTGGACTTGCTGAATGGAGCTCACTGGGCAAAGCAGGGGTGCTGAAGGACCATAGATCCAGTCTAAGGAGGCAGTGAAGCCACATGCATAAGCCTGGAGGAAGAGTGAGACCCCCTAGGGGGTACGGCATGCTGAAGGGGTTCCTCCCAGAGACTGTTCAAAAGCTGGTGCCATAGCACCGGTCCTGTGGATCTGTGACACATGCACCATGCTCAAATGTCCATCATTCAGAGGGGAAGCATTTGCACTGGGCTCTGTCCTTTTACCTAGCCAGTGCTACCAATCTAGGGGATGGGCTTCAGTGCTCCTCTTTTCCCTTCTTTCCTTTCTACCATTATAAGTATTCACACAGTGAAAGTGAGGGAGAGGGTGGGAGGAAGAGTAAAGGAGTGGCAGTGGAGATGGAATGCGTGAATGAAGTAGTAGAAACAATGAGGTGAAGGAGCAAGAGGGACTGCACTCTTGCGTTGATGTGCTCAGGTTGTCACTCATTCTGCACACAGTAAAATAAATAAGGAAGATTGTTACTCAGTACAAGGCATTGTTAACACTTGTGCAGCCCATACGAGGAGCAGACAGTCCCTCCAGTGACTCAGTTCCCTTCTCTCCAAGATGTTTCAGAAAGCAATATTGGGGAGCTGCTCATCTGCCCCAGGGGCGCTCTTCACAGGGCTTTCTACTCTATCAGTGTTCTACTAACATGACCCATCAGTACCTACACAGAGAGAAGATTTCTGATAGGAGAGGGCTCTTAATCTAGGAGGCAAAGCATTAAAAAAATCCAGTGGCCGGAAGCTGAAGCTAGACAAATTCAACATGGAAAAAAGGCCCAATTTTTAACAGAAAGTAATTAATCACTGGAACAGCTTAACTAGGGGGATGTGATGGATTCTCTATCACCTGAAGTCTTTACATAACAATTGGGTGTCTCCTAAGATCTGCTCAACCAGAAATTATGGGCCTGGTGCAGAATCAATGGGTGAAATTCTCTGGCATGCATTATGCAGGAGTTCAGATAATGGTACCTTCTGGCTTTAAAAATCTATAATTCTACATACATGAAGCCATTAGGTAGTTAGTGAGGTGCAAACCCAGGTGGATTCAGTGCACAAATTACATCGTGCCTACTTTCAGGAGACCTGGAAGGTGCAGTTAATGTAGCCTGCATCTGGCCATGCTTAGATGAGAGTTATTAGGCAGAGTCTCTGTTCAGAAAAAACAGAAGTTGTGCCTGTGGGTTTGGAAAAATGGTAGCACCTAGCTTGTATGAGAGAAGTATGCTCATCTTTCACTACACGTTTATAATGTGGGGATTATATTAGGTCCTCAGCTGCTCCTTGGAAGCAAAAGCACTTTCCAAAATCGGTACTTGCCTAGAAGTTTTTGACTTCTCTTTCAGAGGCAAGATTTTACCATGGGGATCTAGGCCTTTGTCACCTCGAGATGGGATAACCACAATACACCCTATGTGTGGTTACATCTGTAGTGCACTAGGAACTTCCTGCTAGCACAGGATGTAGCCAATCACTTGTTTAGTGCATCACACATGGGCTCCATGACTTGCACTAGCCTTTAGTACATTTCTGGGTCCTGGCTACTTTATAGGCCGACTGCACTGTGGGCCAATACAATGGCAAAGCCTAAGGTACTCACGGTAACAGTCCCACAGATTTAATAGGAAGAGACAGCGAGCTTTTGTGAAAGATCATCAATTCTGGAACATACTCCATCTCCCTCAGTCAAAACCCAGATCTGTTAACTCTGAGGCATATCGCACAGGCTGCATTCTGACGTTTTCCCTCAGGGACATTGTGAAATGTCAAAGTGGGGGGGAGAGGGAAGAGACCTTCTTTGCGGAGAGCAAGGAGCCTACTGTGTAGACAGAGAATCACTGGAGGTTTGTAAGTGTTATAGCTGTTATACAGTACCTGGAATACTAGATAAGTAAATCACCTATTTATTATTAAAATGTTCCAAATTAAATACAAAGGGGAGCATTCAAATACCCTCTTGAGGGTTCCCTTCTTGGGTGCCAGCAGCTTTCCAGGAAGACAAATGGCTTGGGTCTGTTAGATCACAGTGGTCTTCTGGTGACAACCACTGCTGTCAGAGCTTTTGACAATGAAGAGAAACATGTCACGCTTTTCAAGACAAAATATCCACATCTTTGCAGAAAAGCAAAATCAAATCAGAGAAGGCAGAGGATGAGAAGTAAGCGTGGAGACAACATGAAGCATTATAACAACATTTGAGCTCTTTCCTTATTTTAGTCCAAAAAACTTTGCACTGATCTTTTTATTTTCTGGGCCTAAATAACTGTAGTGAGAATCCACCTACGTTAGGATTGCACACCTGGATACACGTAGACAAAGAGATAATAGATATGAAGCAATATTATTATGTCTATCCTAGGATCCTGATTTCTGTAGATTTGTTAAGGTATCTAAATGCTAACTGCCTCTCTTGCTACAGAGTGAGAGGGGCATCACCACAGTACAATAGGGATGGGGGTACTGAAACATTCTGGAAAGTTCCATCAAGTTTTAAGGAGATTGTATATGTAGCAGCAAGAGCAATTTTTCTGCCACAGGCACAGTGCAATCCTTTGAAAGATGGTAGAGAAGAACTGTGTCATGTGTTTGAGAGCCGTTGGGACCACTGTGGGAGGACAGTAAAAATGCTGTGGCTAACGGATCTTGGTTTGGCTAGCAGAGAAAGCCAAAGCTGGATGCTGAGCTGACCGGTAGAAGAAAAGTCTCTCAGCTTATTGACGTTGTGTACAGGTAAGTACCCAGAGAAGAATTCTCCCTTTCAACAATTTTGCATCGAAGGAAGTAGGGTGTGCATACACAGCTGCACAAGCAACATTAACGCTGGCATTTATTGATACTTTATAGTGGATATGTAGGGTTTTTGTTTTTTAATATATAACTATACATAGCACTGCAAAATGGAACAGCTTGTCTGCTTAGGGCACGACACTGTAATTGCTACATGCTAAGATTAAAAAGCCTGTGTGGCATTAAACTAACTGAACTTCTCCCAATTTAAGAAAAAGGGCTAGTACTAACAAACTTTAAGTGATCTTGGAAGCCAAGAAATGTGATATTAAATCCATAAGTTACTTGCTTTAAAGAGAAAAAAAAAAACAAGTGAAGACACCTGAAAAGACTTTTCTGTAAATTTTATTGATAAAGCAAGAACAGAAATTAAAAATCCTTATGAAAATAATGAACTGGGCAAACTTTGACTTTTTGCTTTGTTTTTTTAAGAATAAAAAGGCACTTGCCACAAGTGTTCAGTTGCTCTTTCGACTGTATGGGAAATAGATCTTTCCTATTTACTGATCTAGTCTCTGACTTCTATAGTTCTGATGTTTTTAATTAAGCAGAAGGAAAAAGAGGTCGTGTTCAGAGATGGAACTTTTTTTTAAAAATTTAGTTCAAGTCAAGGATTCTTATTACAGCAGACACCAAATAAAGCTAGTCTCTAATGTAATAGTTTCAAGATGCCAGATAGATAGAAGCAGTTTTGTAGTAAACTGCAAACTCATTTCTAGTAAAGATTTTGGCAGACGGAAACTTGGCTTGTGCTGTTGGGTAGGAACCTAAAGACAATATACATCACTTTAGTGAGAATAAAGTGTAGCCTTAGAAAATATGCACATCAGCACAGTTTAAGTGTGAAATACAATGGAGGATGTTGAAATATAAAACCTCTTCACTAGTCTAACACTTCAACTTTTAACAGGAAACCCCAAAGCCTGATTTCAAATATCATAAGAATGAGCATACCATCATCTAGTCCACTATGCCCAGATCAGATCAATAGTTCATCTAGTCACTTTGCCCATCTATGACCACAGCAAATACTGGATCCCTCAAAGGATGGTGCAAGAAAACCTATTCTGGAATAAGCTGCATGAAGGGAAGATTTCTTTGTAACAGCTAATCAGCTAGATATATACCCTGAAGCATGATTTATAGCCTAGTTTTTTATGCTATCCTGTATTATCCACAAATGTCTAATCCTTGAGTCCAAATAAGCTCATAAATCTCAATGGTATCTTGTGGAAATGAGTTCCAGATGACATCTGACCAGTTTATATGCAAACAGTTGAAGCCAGATATTTAGTTTTACTGGTAGCTGAAAGCCCATGCTGTCCCACACATGTAATTCATAAAGTCACATGTGTGAAAGAGCCAAAAATAAATGAGAACTTAAAAAATGGACAATAACTGATCATGAATCTGAGTGATAACTGAACCCAGTGATATTCTAAACTAAAAGAGCTCTCAAACACATGTGTAGTAGCTCTTTCCATCACTTCACTCTGACTCAGATATTCTAGGCTTCAGAGCAATGTTTGGGATTGTGCACGCTGGTTGTGTTGATCCAGGGGAAAGGGGGGGGGGCGCAGAATGCATGCTGAGAGATCTTTGTTGATCTGTGCAAATGCATAGGTGGGCAGTTAGACCAAGTGATCCACCACCTGTGCAGTCTACTTTCATACAACTAATGAAACAGTTGTATACAAATTAGCTGTACAGTAAGGGTGGAAACTGATTGTGTTACCTCTGAAATCACAAAAATCTAGGACAGTTGGCATGGCATAGATACAAGCCTTGGTGTGCACAGATGTAATTTATAAAGCCAAAATGGCTGAGAAATTAATCCCAGCAATTATTCAACCCAGTGATATTCTGAACAAAAAGAGCTCTCAATGATGCCTGAAGCCTCTCCCATCGCTTCATGCTGACATTTAGGCTTCCGAGTGACACAGAGTGATGTTCCTGAAATCTTATTATACAACTTACTTATTTGCCTCTGAGCTCTTCATAACTGTGCCCCCAATAACCCTTCCCTGATCTGGAGGCTTGTAGTATAAACCTACTAGAATATTTGTGGTTTTATGACCCGCAATTTAAATTCAAACAGGTGTACTGTGTAGTCTTCTCCATTCCGGAATTCTCATTGGATTAGGTGAATCTTTCTGGTATACCGCTATTCCTCACCTCTAGTAACTAATGTGTTTTTTTCTGTGTAATTGGGTATTACAAACAGCCCATTTATTTGTCATTCTACCATATTTCAGTAGTTTCTATTTTGTCAAGATCCTCTTCCATTACCAGGGTAGTATAAATGGCCAACAAGAACTTGATCTAACTGCAAGCTAGGACCTATAAAAATCTATTCATGCTAAATTTGGACCATAATAGACTCAGACTTTAAGGTCAGAAGGGACCATTATGATCATCTAGTCTGACCTCCTGCACAATGCAGGCCGCAGAATCTCACCCACCCACTCGTGTAACAAACCCCTAACCTATGTCTGAGTTATTGAAGTCCTCAAATTGTGGTTTGAAGGCCTCAAGCTGCAGAGAATCCTCCAGCAAGTGACCCATGCCCCACGCTGCGGAGGAAGGTGAAAAACCTCCAGGGCCTCTGCAAATCTGCCTTGGAGGAAAATTCCTTCCCAACCCCAAATATGGCAATCAGTTAAACCCTGAGCATGTGGGCAAGATTCACCAGCCAGCACCCAGGAGAGAATTCTCTGCAGTAACTCAGATCCCATCCCATCTAACATCCCATCACAGACCACTGGGCATACTTACCTGCTGATAATCAAAGATCAGATGCCAAATTAATTGCCAAAATTAGGCTATCCCATCATACCATCCCTCCATAAACTTATCAAGCTTAGCCTTAAAGCCAGATATGTCTTTTGCCCCCACTGCTCCCCTTGGAAGGCTGTTCCAGAACTTCACTCCTCTAATGGTTAGAAACCTTCGTCTAATTACAAGTCGAAACTTCCTAGTGTCCAGTTTATATCCATTTGTTCTTGTGTCCACATTGGTACTAAGCTTAAATAATTCCTCTCCCTCCCTAATATTTCTCTCTCTGATATATTTATAAAGAGCAATCATATCCCCCCTCAACCTTCTTCTGGTTAGGCTAAACAAGCCAAGTTCTTTGAGTCTCCTTTCATAAGATAGGTTTTCCATTCCTCGGATCATCCTAGTAGTCCTCCTTTGTACCTGTTCCAGTTTGAATTCATCCTTCTTAAACATGGGAGACCAGAACTGCACACAGTATTCCACATGAGGTCTCACCAGTGCCTTGTATAACGGTACTAACACCTCCTTATCTTTGCTGGAAATACCTCGCCTGATGCATCCTAAAACTGCATTAGCTTTTTTAACGGCCATATCACATTGGCAGCTCATAGTCATTCTGTGATCAACCAATACTCCGAGGTCCTTCTCCTCCTCTGTTACTTCCAACTGATGTGTCCCCAATTTATAACTAAAATTCTTGTTATTAATCCCTAAATGCATGACCTTGCACTTTTCACTATTAAATTTCATCCTATTACTATTACTCCAGTTTACAGTGTTAACTCTAAAAACAATCTTTGTTTTCAATGCAGCCTTGTTGTAGCCTCTAGGTTTTAGGTACTGGAGGTTGGTTCTCTTTCTTTTTTTAAACATCAGTGCTGCTTACTAAAATCAGTGACTCCCACAACTCAAAGCTTTTTCTCTCTCTCTCTCTCTTTTTAAGTGAAGCTCGGCAGAGCTATTTGCTTCACAAGGCACTGTGCTCTGAAATGTTTTCTTGTACTAGTTACCTGTGTCCAATGTTCATTCAGGAAAGTTCAAAAGTTGACAATCTTTTAGAACTTTTACTAAAGCAGCAAACAAGCCTGTATGGCATCCATGCCCTTCCCCATGTTTAAATAAAAACAGAATATAGGGGGTCAGCAAACCTTGTGACGAGTCCCTGAATCTCCTATTTTAATGGCAAAGCATCTTTGTCTGGTATCTCCTTCTGCCCAAGAAGATCTTCAACTCAGAGGCAACAGGCTGGGATTTAGGGTAGCCCAAATAAAATGTTCACACTCTTCTGTTATGAAGGAAATTTACCACCACCACCACTCCATTTTAGCTCTGTACACATGGGCAAACAATGCATTCATCCTCAGGTGGAGCCAAATATGCTATTCTCCTACCAATCACTAAGGTAAAAAACGTTATCCAGGATGAACCTTTTCACTCCCCCCAACAGAAGCAATTAGTTGAAGAACTTGCAATACCCATCATTCCAACTAATCATCCCACCTGTGATAGTTAGATCACCGCCTGCCAAACCAGTGGGCAGGCCCACAAGTCCATATTTTGGGTTACCTTTAAACCAGCTACTACTGGAGAGTAACTTCATATGCCTGATTTAACTCACACTAGCACCACAGATCTGATAAACTTAGATGGTGTTTCAGATAATGAAGATTTGTGGGAGTGTTTAAAGGTGGCTAAACTGTTTGGCAGATTATAAAACAAGAGTCTCAGGTTCATGCACACTTACTTTTCTTACAATAGGTTGCTGCCCCTCTATACAGCCATACCAGTTCACTAGTTTATTCCAGGCTTCAGTGGGAACCAACACATAATCCAGCTCATCAATGAGATGTTCTTTTAAGGTCTGTATTTCTGGATCTAAAAAGGAAGAGAGGGAAAAAAAGTGAGATTTGAGAAGTGGGATAAACTAGAAGTTCTTCGTGTTTTAATGGTGCTCCATACATTCTATAAAATGTAAGATCTCCGAGACATGCAAATCAAAATTTTCTTAGCCCTTTGGATGTTGGCTAAGATTGTGAAGTTTCATACTGTGAAAGGTAGAAACTCAGGAAAAATTCTGTATTAATTCATTAAATGTCAGCAGTATCTTTACAGTTGAACAAGACATGGTCCTCTCCCAAGAGTCCTCTTTACTCTGACAGTCTCAGAAAATAACTGAAGTATAAATGGAAAAGTTAATTAAAATCCATTATTTAAATGGAGGCTTTCCACTGATTTAAATCACTGAATTAAATTGCTCTCATTAAATCAAACTGTCCCAGCTTGGCATTGTGTCTTAGGATCTGGGTGTCAATTAAAAGAAGAAAATAAATTATGCAAGCCCTGGGAAATGTCATTACAAAAACAGAGGCAACAGGATCCCAGAAAATCTTAATTGCCACAACTGCCACCTCAGAAGCCTTAAGTGCCACATGAGATCTAAATGATGAACAATCTCCCCCTGCCAGTCTGTGACAGTGCTACACCACATTCTGAAGAAAATGACATTTCTATGGCATTATCGACCACAAGATGACATAGTTAACTTTCATTGTTATTCAAATAATTCAAAAAATGCAATGCAGAATGAACACAGAACTAGCCTATATTATTCATTTGTGCTACAACAGAGGACAGTTCTCTTGTGAAGCTTAATGGTCATGACAGGATGGGAGCCTTTGTATTATGCAGCCAGCTGAGAAAGTGGAAGCCAAGAAAACCAAACAATAACAAAGGCTGAAGCACTACCTTGGAAGAATTTGGGATGGGACATAAGATTCTTGGGAGCTCCACATAGCAACCCCCTTTCCATGCTATGAAGCTCCCAAGACACACAGGTGTAAGTCCTCTTACAGCACAGGACACGATATATCTGGGTTTTAGTAAGGCTTCTGACAGTCCCACATGACAATATCATAAGCAAACTAGGGAAATGTGGTCTAGATGAAATTACTATAAAGTGGATTCATAATGGGATGAAAGACCATACTCAAAAAAGAGTAGTTTCTCAATGGTTTGCTGTCAAACTAGGAGGGTGTATCTAGTGGAGTCCTGCAGCGATCGGTCCTGCATCTGGTACTATTCAATGTTTTTATTAGTGACATGAATAACAGAGTGGAAATTGTGCTCATACAATTTGTGGATGATACCAAACTGGTAGGGGTTGGCAGCACTTTGGAGGCCAGAATTAGAATTCAAAACAACCTTGACAAATTAAATAACTGGTCTGAAATCAACAAGATGACATTCTATAAAGTGTGAAGTACTACACTTAGAAAGGAAAAATCAAATGCACAATTAAAAAATGGGTCATAACTGGCTAGGTGGTGGCTGAAAAGAACTGGGTGAGGTAGCGGATCATAAATTGAATATGAGCCAACAATGTGATTCAGTTGTGAAAAAGGCTAATATTCTGAGGTGTATTAACAGGAGAGTCATATGTAAGACACAGGACGTAACTGTCCTACTCTACCTGGCACTAGTGAGCCTCAGCTAGAATATTGTGTCCAATTCTGAGCACACACTTTAAGAAAGATGAGCATAAACTAGAGAGAGTCCAGAGGAGAGCAACAAAAATGACAAAAGAAAACCTGACCTATGACAAAAAAAAAGGGGGGGGGCATGTTTACTCGGGGGGGGGGGAGAGAGAGTAGGGACCTGATAGTCTTCAAATATGTGAAGAGCTGTTATAAAGAGGATGGTGATCAATTGTTCTCCATGTCCACTGAAGGTAAGACGAAGTAATGGGCTGAATCTATAGCAAGTGAGATTTAGGTTAGATATTATGAAAAACTATCTAACGTTAGTTAGAAAGTTTTTCATAATAAGTTCTGAAATAGATGTCCAAGGAAGTTTGTGGGATCCCCATCATTGGAGGCTTTTAAGCACAGGTTGGACAAACAGCTAACGGGAATGGTCTAGGTTTTCTTGGGCATGTCTCAGGACAGGGTCCTGACCTGTGGAAGTCTCTTACAGCCCTATATTTCTATGATTCCAAGAAATTGGTAAGTAGACAAGCTGCGGAGTTGGAAAATGGTTATTTGCAGATTTATTATGGAGCAGCTGCTAGTCGGACTATAATTAAGGTTGCTGCATTTTCAACATGCTCTAAAACCACATGCACAATCAGATCTTTCCCTGCAGGGATGCCAAGAGGAACTGGGAACATTACAGTACCTTTCCCAGCATTAACAAGAACTACTTTTTTGGGGAAACCTCCAATTCAGGATTTCTATTCACACGCTCCAACAAACTTCTAACATGCTCTGTACAGCACCACTGATTTGTCAAATACTTGTTGTGGTTTGGATGAGATCACACTGCGCTAGAAGACTGAGGAAAGGGTAATAAACTACTATGATGTTCCAAAGGAACACTAAACTGCAGGGAGACCTAAACTGAGCATTTCCTCATTCTCTCCCTCCCTTCTAATACTTAGGTTTTGCATTTTGGAAAGAGAAGGCAGTACCTGTGTGCTGCAGAAATATTAACCAAGTTTTATGGCAAAAAAGGTTATGTAACACTAGGGCAGAAAATTTGCACCACCACAAAAATTATTTACACACTATATCTACAGACAATCATCAGCTGCATTTATGGACAACCAAGCAGGCATTGCAGAAAAGAAGCAGTGTTACCACTGGTTTCCACTCAGCCACTGACTGTATTTTCTAATTAATTTTTAGTATGTTCACTTCCCCGAACACTTACCAAGGCACTGCAAGAAGTTAATTAAGTCCCAAACACAGATCCAGAAGAACTGGTTTGTGAGTCAGATCAAACTTGGCACTTAAAACCAATCACAAACTAACTCTTATAAAAGTTTAGAATTGAGCTTCACTCAGAAGGATCCACCAGTGGAGAGAATTCCAAACTCTCAGTCCCTCAGTGGAAAAACAGCCTCATTGCTGTTGTTCCATAAAGGTTTGATGCACACATGGAAACCAAGAGTCTCTTTCCTAGGGCCAGTGGAGTCCAGATATATCTTGCTAATAACCTGGTAGGGTGCCTGCCACAACAATCTCCATGCCAGTCAATTGACAAAGCAGCACTAACAGTGGCTCCAAAGTAGATTGCACATTCTATGTTACATGCTATGATATCAGGCACTTAAAGTAGCATCACAGGAGCAAGAGCATAAAGAGTGCATTGTATCACCTGACAGAAGATTAGCAAGAATTCAAAAGCCCCTTATCCCCTACACCAGACACACTAGCTTAGATCTGGTCTAGGGAACACACAGAGAACTTTATAGCATATTTTGTTCATTTTTCAAAACATTAAGTCTGAAAAGAAGGTTTCCTAGAGTTATCAGAATTTTGTATCAGGCTAGAAGTTCATTCAGACTGATCCAACTATCAAAATTCAAACTGGACATATATTTCTGCTTCCAGGTGCAACTTTTGAAAGTTTTGTATTTCAGTTTCTATTTACAGTAAAGTTGACTATCTCCAGATATTTACAGAATTTCATGTCAGTGTGCGGGAGGGAAGGAAGTAACTTCAGGCTAGGGTATGGAGAAATGGTAGAAGATTATAATGTTTCCAGCCTTCTCAGAAAACATAATTTATTCATCCTTAACTTCACTCATCTGTGTTCAACCTGAAATCCTGTTCCGGCACATCATGATAAGAGCCCAGTCTAGTCAAACCCACTGATATTCCATTATTTCATGCTCCCTCTGGACTACACGCTGTGCCCCTCAGAAAGGTTAGTGGGTTTTGTTTTTGTGAGGGCAGGAAATGAGAAGAGAAGCTAAATTGCAGATTTTTTCAGTCAGATGGTGTAAAAGCTAAAGGACACTTTCAAAAACTGCTAAGAGCTCCTAGATTCTCCTTCTCTGCCAGACACAAATAGCTGCCAAGTGCACCTTAACTATGGAGAAATTGGAGAGGGTCCAGAGAAGGGCAACAAGAATGATTAAAGGTCTAGAGAACATGACCTATGAAGGAAGGCTGAAAGAACTGGATTTGTTTAGTTTGGAAAAGAGAAGACTGAGAGGGGACATAATAGGTATCTAAAAGGGTGTCATAAGGAGGAGGGAGAAAACATGTTCATCTAAGCCTCTAAGGATAGAACAAAAAACAATGGGCTTAAACTGCAGCAAGGGAGGTTTAGGTTGGACATTAGGAAAAAGTTCCTGTCAGGGTGGTTAAACACTGGAATAAACTGTCTAGGGAGGTTGCGGAATCTCCATCTCTGGAGATATTTAAGAGTAGGTTAGATAAATGGCTATCAATCTAGACAGTATTTGGTCATGCCATGAAGAAAGGGGACTGGACTCGATGACCTCTTGAGGTCTCTTCCAGCCCTACAATTTATAAAAAACTGCATGCATTTTACCTGCAAAGAGTCCAGAGTTATCAATGGGTCCAGGAAACAGGTTAGGCTCACCCACGTTGTACATGTCCCAGCTGTCAAAACCCACATACTTCTTCCACTGTTTGAACCACCGACTGTCAATCAAATACCTGGAACACAGTTTGAATAGCAAGATGTCAGGAGCAGCTTTCAGCTTGTACCAACCAGAGCACATACTACAACATCATTCTCGCTGGAGGAGGAATAGCTGGTGCAGGTGCATAGAACCCTTGCAGCTAAGAAAGCCCTGGGAGCAGAGGCCACTCTAGGCTAAAGCAACACAGCTGTGTAGGGCAGCAGATTATGTTCATGGATGGGAGGCCTGTCAACAACACAGAACAGAACCTAGTGCTGGCCAGGCCTCTTGTCCTGCTCTGTGTAGTGCTGCATGCTGGCCAGGTCCAACTCTGCCTTGTACCCAACCCTTACCTCTCACTGGCTGCTGAAACCGCAGGAACAGCTTGCCTCAGAGCCCTCAGTGACAGGGACTGGCTAGATACAGGACACAAGAGACGCACCACCAACAGGGCTTGCCAACAGGGAAGGAAAAGGACGGGTTGGGAGGCAGAAGCTCTGGGAGGGGAGAGCGGAGGGATAGCTCAGTGGTTTGAGCATTGGCCTGCTAAACCCAGGGTTGTGAGTTCAATCCTTGAGGAGGACACTTAGGGATCTGGGGCAAAAATTGGTCCTGCTAGTGAAGGCAGGGGGCTGGACTCAATGACCTTTCGAGGTCCCTTCCAGTTCTAGGAGATTGGTATCTCTCCAATTATTACCTTTAGGATAGCGTAGTAAAAATGAATACACACACTTGAGTATTTTAACAAATGAGCAGCAGTATGACCTAGTGACTGAACTAGACGACTAGCTAAGTAGTTGGGTCAACAGAGTCCTGTTCCCAGCCTTGACTCACTGTGCAATCTTGGGGAAATCATTTAGGCAAATATGTCCAAAATGTCCACTAACTTGGGAGGGCCTCAGTTTTTTGTTGGTCATCTTGGGTCAGCTATTGCCAGGTTTTTGGAAGTA
Source organism: Mauremys mutica (assembly GCF_020497125.1). Lineage (NCBI taxonomy): Eukaryota > Metazoa > Chordata > Testudines > Geoemydidae > Mauremys > Mauremys mutica. The sequence continues at coordinate 53,817,322 of NC_059078.1, read as the reverse complement.
CTGAAGACTCATAACTCCAACTGACTTCAGCGGGAGTTTCTGATGCCCAGCCCCAGTAAGTAGGCCACCCAAAAACCAAGGCACTCTTGATGAGTAGACACTTTGAATATTCAGCTCTCAACCTCTTTTTGCCTCAGTTTCTCTGTTTGTAAAACTTTGATAGTAATACCTCTCTCCCATTATAATCACGTTGAGAATCACTGATAAAAAGTGCTATTTCATATAGTAACTTGTAAATAGATCATCTTTAATTCATGTAGTGTTAGTTACGGTTCCCCCTTCTCTTCATTAATGTCTGTATAATCTTGACATAAACTGGATAAAGTAGATTAATGAGAAACTACTGATTTTTGTTGTTGGACACCACCACAGGCTTTGAGTGGTACAAGCTTCGCAAGCAATTGTGGTTTCATCTTCAGTGCTCTAGATCACTCCAAACTCCCACTGAAATCAACAGTGGGCCTCAAATGTAAAAGCAAGGGGCATAGGACAAGCTTTTCAGATCAGATATAATATTTGTCTGAAAAGTGCTTCCCATGCTTTCAGTGCTATATACAGTAAACAAATAAGATGAAAATGTATCGCTATGGAAACAAAGCAGATAAATTCTTTTTTTTTAAATGAAGATGTAAAAACTGGCAAAGAGATAAAAACAAATACACAAAATATTAAAGACATGTTTGAACTTCCCATATGGAAGGATAGCAACAGAAATTTCTCATTTAGACTACATATTCCCTTTTGGAAGGGAAATAGTTGGCATTTGCACACTGTATCTCCTATGAATTTATTTCATTTTTCCTTTTTTTCCTCGCTCAATAGAACAAAGTTTCCACAACAATTTACATACCAGGTTTATATTTCAAGTTTTTCTAATGGTGGGATTTTATTTTAATTGTTTTTGTTTTGTTTTTTTGTTTAACCTACCAATGACATCACTCTCCACATTGGAGCAATTATCTGTAAGCAGGGTCTGAACTCATCCCTGAAATCTAGTGGTGAACTGGGCGGAAAAGATTTAAGGAGCAGACCATATTTGCACAAACACACCTACTCTGCTTAGGTAACCTGCAGACAGACCTGCTTTGGTCCCTTTGGCATTTCTGTTTTGGGTTAAGATTCACTTTACTATTAAATGCAGGAGTAATGAAATATTATTGAATGAGCAAAGGGCAGCATAGCTGTACATAGCATGCCCTAATTGAAGGGGTCATCCTAATATCACTTGCTAAGCACGGGATAATGATTCCACACCTAAGTAAAAAGGCAGAGTGAGTGAAGGTGCCACAGGACTCTGCTGTTCCTACTTGGTGACATGGACTCTGTTTAACAAGACATTTAACATTTGACCCTCCCCTCCAGTGTTTAAAGACAGAGCTGATCAGACTCAGTTTAGAGTCCTTGTTTCTGCTCTGTAATTAACAGAGCTGAAATCACTGATATGTTGATCTAAGGGAAGCTGGTCTTAGACTGGTGTGGAGATAGTATTGCCATTAAAAGACAGTACAAAAAAGGCAGCAGCAGAGACTTCCAGTTACATCACTAAGAACTGGGCTGACAGAACCACAGAATCACAGCTAGAGCCAGTAGTGAGCAATGGCCCTCTGCACAAAGAATCCCACCCAAAAGTAGAGGTAGCATCTACACTAAAGCCCGGCAGCTGGGCAGCAGTAGCGTTTTAAAGGTAGACAAACCCTGAGTGTTATGAAGTCCTGAAGAGCTGAATGAGCAGGTTTAAGTATTACACATTTAACGAGGGGACCCACATTAGAAACCTGCACTAGGACGCATGTTCCTGTGGCTCCACCACTGGTGACTCAGCCACTTCAGCAGGCAGAGCAAAGGCCCACACGCACGTGATGCCTCCCAGGAGCCGAGACTCGCCTTATTGAGCCACCGGCTCCACTGTTACAGCAGGGCACAGAGACCCACACACCAGGCCATGAGGCCTGAAAGCACCCCCAGCTCCCCACTCAGCCTGGCCCTCTCGGTCCAGCTCCGCTCCCCCCTCACACGCACACCTCGTTCCCTCCCCCCGCCAGCTCCGTTCCCCGGCCCCACTCGCTCCCCTCCGCCCCGGCACGGCTTGTCACTGCCGGGGGCAGCCCTCCTCTCACCAGGACTCGCCCGGCCTCAGCGCTGTCCCTAGCAGCGGCCCCAGCTCTGCCCGCTGGGCCCCGACATCCGGCCTCGGGCCACGGTCTAACTCTGCAGCCATGTCCGTGCACCCGATGCCCCTCACCCTGCAGCGGATATCCGGCCTGGCCGCACCAGCCAACGTGCGCAGGCGCACTGCCTTCCTCCGTCCCGCCGCTAGCCGCTCGGGCTCCAGGCGCCCTTGGCAGCGCAGCCCCCCTGCGGGAGGCGGGCCCCGCGCGCGGCCAGGAAACCCGGGGGACTGGCTGCTTGACAGAACGTGCGGCTTGGCTGGCACTAAGCATGCGCAGTAACGTTCACTGAGACCGCTGCCCTCACTGGGCATTAAATCCGTTCCCTGTGGTATTTATGTGGGGTGTGCATAGTCGCCTAGCCAAGCGATGGCATCTTCAGGGGAATGATGCATTCTTCCAGGCCACCGCTGAACCTAGTCAGCAGGCATTCCTGGACGACGTGCATCATCGTCTGTGTTGTGCGCAGCTCCACAAAGGGCTGTCACGAAGGCCCCAGCGATACTGGTTGGCTGCACAGATACCTTGGCTCGTCCGGAACCTGTTCAACAGGGACCATTGGCGACAGGGCAGGTCAAAACCAGGTGGGCAGATTGTGGGGTCAGCGACGAGGCACTGGTTGGTTATTATAACAGATATCCATTCCTCTCGCCAGAGTGTTTCTGCCCTAACATCCTGGTGTATCGGATGAGACCATAATAGGCATCATGACGGCAAACATGCAGCTGGTGGTTTAAAAAGGTCATTGTACAGCAGCAAGCTTGAGTTGGCGCATACTTTCTCCAGTAACTTGCCAGTGGCAAACTCGTGTCTGATATGAGGAGGAGCAATATTGCTCAGAACTGGAAGCCATTGCACTGGAGTCGGATGCAGGGTGCCAGAGGTGATACGCATGGCAGCATGTAAGTGCATATCCACCAGTTTAGTGTGTGATGATCTACTCCAAACTGGTGCACAGTACTCCGCCACTGAATATCAGGTGGCAAGAGCTGACATCTGCAAAGTTGGAGCACGAGCACTCCATGACGAACCTGCCAGTTTGCTAAGGTTGTTGCACATCTTAACTTTAGCTACTGTCTTCTTCAGGTGGGCAAGATAACTCAGCGTGCAGTCTAAGGTCACACCTAGAGAGACCAGTTCTACTTCATGCTTCTCCTTCTGACCATTCAGATAAACATTCAGGTCTCGGGTTCCACAGGCATGATGAAGATGGAACAAACTGGAGACTGTTTTTATGACACTTGGCTGGAGGCTCCAAGTCTTATAGTAGTCAGCTAACTTTATCGTGTCCAGGTTTAAGGTGGCATCAAGTTTGTGAAACATCCGGGCCTGGGTACCACAACAGATGTTGTCTGCATAAATGAACTTGCGTGACTCTGCTGTTGGCAGGTCATTGAGGTAAAGGTTGAACAGGGCTGGAGAAAGCACATAGCCCTGGGGTAACCCATTGCTCTGTCTTTTCCGCCATATGGATGGGAGGAGACAACTGAAAGGATGAGCTTTACCTGCTTCAGCCGCAAGTGTGGGAGTCTGCTCTGATGCCTTAGAACAGTGCAGCAGCCACCTGCACTCTGCCAACCCTCAGTGATACCCAACCAGGTAGCTGGACACCTACTTAAAGTGGCCAGAGCACCTTTGGAGTAACAGGTGCGAAGACAAGTGAGGAACGAATGGCATATGTTTAAACATCTACACCAGAACAGAAGCTGCCCAGAACCATTCACTGTAACAGAGTAGCATCAAGTGTGGAACAGCTGGGTAGCATCAAGTGTGGAACAGCTGCAGGCTATGACAACATATTTCCAGAATTCCTGAAAAACCTTGGCCCTCATGCTTGTCTTTCGCTTCTGAAATTCTTCACCAGGATCATCAGTGAAGGTAGGCTACCGAAGATATGGCGCACTGCAAAAATCATTGGCCTCTTAAAGCCTGGAAAGGACCCAAGTCAAGCATCAAGCTATCGTCCCATATCATTATTGTCGGTGTGCTTCAAGGCACTGGAGCGCTTGGTCCTACAGTGCATATTACCCGATGTGGAGAGAATTTTGAGCCCCAAACAAGCCAGCTTTCACCGAGGCCATAGCACATGTGACCAAGTACTTGTGCTGACCACATTTGTTGAAAATGGCTTCCAGATAAACTTGAAAACAGGCACTGTTTTCATTGATCTAACAGTGGCGTACAATATGGTATGGCACACTGGCCTGCTCATGAAGGTATCACAGGTCCTGCTATCTTGAGTCACAGGCATTGTTGAACTGTTCCTCCACAATAGGCTCCCTTTGGGGCCAGGGGCAAGCAGGGGGGATGGGGGATGGGCACAGTCTGTGCCAGGGGGGAACAGAAAGCTGTAGGAATGGGCAGGAGAGGGACTGAGGGGTAAAATCGGGGAGGGGGCATAGGTGCCAGGTTTGAGGCACTGCCTGACGGGGCCAGAGGGGAAACCCCGCACAGGGAGGGGCAGAGGAAGTAACAGTGTCCCCCAGGGCAGTGAGCCACCTGCAATGTTTGCAAAAACAGGCAGGTTGTAGCCCCTGTCATAGGGCTGTCCGGCTCAGCATCCACGTCCCAGGGCTGGGGTTTGTGCATCCCAAGGCAGCTCTATCCTAGCTGGTGTGATGTATGGAGCTGCTTAAGTTAAACATTTTACACACACCCGCAAAAAACTATCTGTATATCATGGAATCATAGAATATCAGGGTTGGATGGGACCTCAGGAGGTCATCTAGTCCAACCCCCTGCTCAACTCCCCCAACTAAATCATCACAGCCAGGGCTTTGTCAAGCCTGACCTTAAAAACCTCTAAGGAAGGAGATTCCACCACCTCTCTAGGTAACCCATTCCAGTGCTTCACCACCCTCCTAGTGAAAAAGTTTTTCCTAATATCCAGCCTAAACCTCCCCCACTGCAACTTGAAACCATTACTCCTTGTTTTGTCATTTGGTACCACTGAGAACAGTCTAGATCCATCCTCTTTGGAACCCCCTTTCAGGTAGTTGAAAGCAGCTATCAAATCCCGCCTCATTCTTCTCTTCTGCAAACTAAACAATCCCAGTTCCCTCAGCCTCTCCTCATAAGTCATGTGCTCCAGCCCCCTAATCATTTTTGTTGCCCTCCGCTGGACTCTTTCCAATTTTTCCACATCCTTCTTATAGTGTGGGGCCCAAAACTTGACACAGTACTCAGATGAGGCCTCACCAATGCTGAATACAGGGGAATGATCACGTCCCTCGATCTGCTGGCAATGCTCCTACTTATACAGACCAAAATGCTGTTAGTCTGCTTGGCAACAAGGGCACACTGTTGACTCATATCCAGCTTCTCGTCCACTGTAACCCCTAGGTCCTTTTCTGCAGAACTGCTGCCTAGCCACTTGGTCCCTAGTCTGTAGCAGTGCATGGGATTCTTCCATCCTAAGTGCAGGACTCTACACTTGTCCTTGTTGAACCTCATCAGATTTCTTTTGTCTAGGTCCCTCTGTATCTTATCCCTACCCTCCAGCGTATCTACCACTCCTCCAATTTTAGTGTCATCTGCAAACTTGCTGAGGGTGCAGTCCACACCATCCTCCAGATCAATAATGAAGATATTGAACAAAACTGGCCTCAGGACCGACCCTTGGGGCACTCCGCTTGATACCGGCTGCCAACTAGACATAGAGCCGTTCATTACTACCCCTTGAGCCTGATGATCTAGCCAGCTTTCTATTCACCTTATAGTCCATTCATCCAGCCCATACTTCTTTAACTTGCTGGCAAGAATACTGTGGGAGACCGTATCAAAAGCTTTGCTAAAGTCAAGGAACAACACATCCACTGCTTTCCCCTCATCCACAGAGCCAGTTATCTCATCATAGAACGCAATTAGGTTAGTCAGGCATGACTTTCCCTTGGTGAATCCATGCTGACTGTTCCTGGTCACTTTCCTCTCCTCTAAGTGCTTCAGAATTGATTCCTTGAGGACCTGCTCCATGATTTTTCCGGGGACTGAAGTGAGGCTGACTGGCCTGTAGTTACCCGGATCCTCCTTTTCCCTTTTTTAAAGATTGGCACTACATTAGCCTTTTCCCAGTCATCCAGGACCTCCCTGATCGCCATGAGTTTTCAAAGATAACGGCCAATGGCTCTACAATCACATCCGCCAACTCCTTTAGCACCCTCAGATGCAGCACATCTGGCCCCATGGACTTGTGCTCGTCCAGCTTTTCTAAATAGTCCTGAACCACTTCTTTCTCCACAGGGGGCTGGTCACCTCCTCGCCATACTGTGCTGCCCAGTGCAGCAGTCTGGGAGCTGACCTTTTTTGTGAAGACAGAGGCAAAAAAATCATTGAGTACATTAGCTTTTTCCACATCCTCTGTCACTAGGTTGCCTCCCCCATTCAGTAAGGGGCCCACACTTTCCCTGACCTTCTTGTTGTTGCTAACATACCTGTAGAAACCCTTCTTGTTACTCTTAACATCCCTTGCTAGCTGCAACTCCAAGTGTGATTTGTCCACTCCTGCATGCCTGAGCAATATCTTTATACTCCTCCCTGGTCATTTGTCCAATCTTCCACTTCTTGTAAGCTTCCTTTTTGTGTGTAAGATCAGCAAGGATTTCACTGTTAAGCCAAGCTGGTCGCCTGCCATCTACACATCGGATGATTTTTCCTGCAACCTCAATAAGGATTCTTTAAAATACAGCCAGCTCATCTGGACTCCTTTCCCCCTCATGTTATTCTCCCAGGGGATCCTGCCCATCAGTTCCCTGAGGGAGTCAAAGTCTGCTTTTCTGAAGTCCAGGGTCCGTATTGTGCTGCTCTCCTTTCTTCCTTGTGTCAGGATCCTGAACTTGACCATAGAATCATAGAATCTCAGGGTTGGAAGGGACCTCAGGAGGAGTCTCATGGTCACTGCCTCCCAGGTTCCCATCCACCATTATCCATTCCCATTTCCCATCCATTCCCATTTCCCAGCATTAGACATCCTCACAGTTTCCTGTCAATGGCCTGGACTTCCAATTTAAATAAAAAAATCAGCAAACCAAAGCGTGATGCGATAGCTGCAAATGTTTTTGCTCCATAGGCAAATGATTAATTAATTAACTATCTGAAAGATGTTGAATGTGTGTCACTGTGTGTTGATGCATCAAATCACAGACCTGTGAAACTGGTTCCTGGCTTGGTTTGCTATTTCAAGGCTTATGAAGGCAGTGCGTGTGGTCACACTGAACTTGTGGATTTTGTCAAACTTAAAAGGCGAGACCTCAGAACTTATTGCAGCTGAAATAATAAGGTTGTGCCGTTCTCAGTAGATAATACAAACACAAACTTTGGCAGCCTCTACAGACATGGAAGATGCATGCCAAAGTAAGATGAGCATAGGCCTTGGATGCCCTGCTCATGTCATGCACAATTGTGCCTGAACTGCAGGGGATGGAATGCTTTCAACGTCTACCGCACTTGTAATCAGGGCCATGCTTAGGCATATGCAGAATACGCAGCTCCATAGGGCACCACGAAATTTGAGGCACCAAATTGCCCCAAATTTCATGGTGCCCTACACAACTGCGTGCTTCGTATGTGGCAGCACCAGCAGCCAGCCCCATCCCCCAGATGGCCCCCCTGTGCATTCCTCGGTGGGCGCGGGGCCTGGGACAACTCCCTCTGCCCCGCCTCTTCCCACCCCCATTTTCCACCCCTTCTCCCAACCTCCTTCCCCCAGCAACGGATATGGCCCAGGGGATTAGCAGGGGGGCCTGGCAATGGCAGCAGGAGTCAGGCCTACCCCCACACTCAGCGACAGTGGCAGGAAGCAGAACAACCCAGCCCCAGCCTACTCCACTCCGCTGGCTTCCTGCACTCCGCTCCACAGGCTCCTCGCTGTGTCACTCCGCTTTCCACTGCCAGTGGGGGAGGGGGGGCGGACCCCTTCCCCCAAACCGCCTCCCCCGAATGACACGGCTGGGGTGGGTGGATCGGAGAGGGCTGGGGCCGGGTCATTCCGCTTCCTGCTGCTGGTGCCAGGCCCCCCACTAACCCCCCGGGCCGCTCTGGGCCTGTGGGGCCCCCCAAAGCAGCCCTCCACAGCTCCTGCCTCCATGGCCCCACAGGCCTTGAGCGCAGCCCAGAACCCTCCGTGTGGGGGGGCAGAATGGGGGACCACATGCTCGGGATGCGTAGGGCACTCTAATTGGTAGGGATGGCCCTGCTTGTAATTAAGATTTTTGGATATTTTCATATATTTGCTGTTCACATAGAAAGACTGAAAAGTTTTTGTGAGTACATGGGACAAGAATATCAGAATATAGTGGGAGGCAGTAGTGTCAGATGGCTGTTGATGTTACCTGCTTTAGAGAGGATCCTTCAACTTTGAGTCATTGAAGTTGTTTTTCTTGTCAGAGGAAAAAGTGCCCAGTAGTTCTTCACAAAATATTTGAACACCCATATACCAAACTCTGGCTTGCTTTTATCTATGCAAAAATGACACGTTTTCATAACAATCAAAATGCTTGAGGGAGATGATCACTACGCAGTAAAGTGGGCGGATATCTTAAACAATCTCAAAAAGAAGCTGGTTACAAGGTATGAAGAAGACTTTGTGCTTGTTTTACTAAGAAAACTACTTAGAGACCTAGAAGAAGTGTGTGGGGGTCATGACACATCAGTTCTATCTTAATGTGTCGACATCTTTTTTTGATACAGCCATAAAATAAATACATGCCCGGGGAAAACATACAGATGACTTGAGAGATTTGAAGTATCTGCTTTTAAATAAAGTTTCTTTAAGATCCAAGGTTGAAACAGCAGTCAAGTTACTGCAGAAGAAATGCCTGAATGTGACAATTAACAAAGATGTACTGTTTGCTGAAGTAATTCCATTCAATAAATTTATGACAGGAAAACTGTGTGAATGGAATGACAACTACAATTATCACAGTATGTGGCAGATGGGATGAAGTAATCAAGCTGTCAAGGTTCCCCACCCGCACTCTGAACTCTGGGCTACAGATGTGGGGACCCACATGAAAGACTCCCTAATCTTATATTCTACCATCTTAGGTTAAAACTTCCCCAAGACCCAAATTCCTTTCCTTGTCCTTGGATGCCAAGTGATTTACACAAAAATTCAGGGAAGGGTCACTTGGAATCTCTATCCCCCAAAAATATCCTCCCAAAACCCTTCACCCCCCTTCCTTGGGAGGCGTGAGAATAATATATCAACCAATTGCCTTAGCAATGTAAGCACAGACCAGACCCTTTGTCTTCAGGACATTGAAATCAATCAGGTTCTTAATAACTTTATAAAGAAAAAGTAAAAGAATCACACCTGCAAAATCAGGATGGAAGGTAACTTTACAGGGCAATAAAAAGATTAAAACACAGAGGATTCCCCTCTGGGCTCAGCTTCACAGTACAAAAACAGGAATAAAACTACCTCTGTAGCATAGAAAAATTCACAAGCCAAAACAAAGGATAACCTAACGTATTTCCTTGCCCTACTTACAATTCTGTGGTTTTAGATGGATTATTCCAGGTATATTTTCAGCAGATGTTATACCTGTCCAGAGAGGGAACAACAAAGGAGAACAACAAACAAATCCTCCCCCCCCCAGATTTGAAAGTATCTTTTTTCCTCATTGGTCTTTCTGGTCAGATGCCAACTAGGTTATTTGAACTGTTTAACCTCTTACAGGTAAGGCGATTCAGTACAGCTGCTAAGGAGGGATTTTATGCTACCCTTCCCTCTATATTTATGACACAAGCATTTTAGGGAATCCTCAGTACCACATGCAAATATTTAAAAAATGGCAGAACTGATGCTTCACTCCAGAGAGTGTTTTCTGTCATGAATGACCTGTGCACAGCAGAAAAATCCAGTTACAAGTTTGAAACTGTGAAAGCCATTCTCATTGGCTAAGCAGCAGTTCTGCAGAGAAGGATCTGGGGATTACAGTGGATGAGAAGCTGGATATCAGTCAGCAGTGTGCCTTTGTTGCTAGGATGGCTAACACCATATTGGCCTGCATTAGTAGGAGCATTGCCAGCAGATCGAGGGAAGTGATTATTCCCCTTTCTTTGGCATTGGTGAGGCCGCATCTGGAGTTTTGCGTCCAGTTTGGGGCCCCCCACTACAGAAAGGATGTGGACAAATTGGAGAGAGTCCAGCGGAGGGCAACAAAAATTATTAGGGAGCTGGGGCACATAACTTACGAAGAGAGGCTGAGGGAGCTGGGCTTGTTTAGTCTGCAGAAGAGAAGAGTGAGGGGGGATTTGATAGTAGCCTTCAACTACCTGAAGGGGGGTTCCAAAGAGGATGGAGCTCAGTTGTTCTCAGTGGTGGCAGATGACACAACAAGGAGCAATGGTCTCAAGTTGCAGTGGGGGAGGTCTAGGTTGGATATTAGGAAACACCATTTCACTAGGAGGGTGGTAAAGCACTGGAATGGGTTTCCTAGGGAAGTGGTGGAATCTCCATCCTTAGAGGTTTTTAAGGCCCAGCTTGACAAAGGCCTGGGTGGGATGATTTAGTTGGGGTTGGTCCTGCTTGAGCAGGGTATTGGACTAAATGACCTCCTGAGGTCTCTTACAACCCTAATCTTCTATGATTCTATGACTGTCAAAATAAACTTCACTTTGCCCTGTCTTGAGTTCAGCAAACTGAGCAAGAACATTAACATTCTAAAACAGATATACTCATCAGAAATACAACTATTAATCCAGCAAGCTTCTCTAATACTCACCAGTATTCCTGGTGCTGGCAGCACAATTCCTTACATGCATCCAGGGGTGGCAGTTTTCCATCTACAGATGATTTCCACCTCTTAGACCATTGGAGGAGTATGCAGAGGTCTTCCAGGGGGTATATCTATTTATCTAGATATTTGCCTAGTTTTACAACAGGCTACATATAAATCACTAGCGAAGTCAGTACAAACTAAAACTTCATACAATAATGTGGTTATACAGCTCAATACACTGAAATGTAAGTACAATATTTATATTCCAATTTATTTTATAATTATATGGTAAAAAGGAGAAAGTAAGCAATTTTTCAGTAATAGTGTGCTGTGACACTTTTGTATTTTTATGTCTGATTTTGTAAGCAAGTAGTTTTTAAGTGAGGTGAAACGTGTGAGTAAGCAAGACAAATCAGACTCATGAAAAGGGTACAGTAGTCTGGAAAGATTGAGAGCCACTGTCCTAGACATTTGGGGGGAACTGTGAAAAATTGAGGGACCTTTTTTGTATTATTTTACATATAAACTCTATAAAATAATTTTGTTTGTAGTTTTATAATGCTCCACTAGGTGGTGAAAAGTCACTTCTGTTCATTCTCATTTAAAATTGTTACATTCTTTATAGCCACATTATGGTTGACTACATGGTTGTATGGTGGAGGTTTAGCTCCAGGCGGATTCCACTAGCAACAAAGTAGTCATGCCGGTTTTCTTGAAATGCAGAGATAACACAGCACTCATTGATAAATCTGTGAAAAATAAATGTTGAGTGATGTGAAGAAAAAGATTCTTTAAATAGGCCATACTATGGACAGTGCGTACAGAAAACTGATATTCTTGAACAGTGTTTTTGTATTTTTTGTAACTGGTGTCTGAATGCACTTCTTTAGTGTGGTGTCACCTGCACTGTGATTATATATATGCATATTTATAGTGTATATTTTAATAGTTACATATATAACTGCTAAAAATGTTTTGCCTTGCTACGCTCCACAACTTACATTTTCAGTCTTGGCTACTTTGCTGTGCTCTCACCCCATGGATCCCCACATTTGATTTACAAACAATATGGTCACTTTAGATTGCTAGTAGTTTTAGCAATGACAGCTGTGTTTCTAGTATAACACTGCCTATGTTTTTACTGTGGTTTTTAATTTGGAATTTTTAATTCTAAATTTTTCTTCTTGTTGTTATAGCACAAGTTTATTCTGATGGCTCATGTGACTTCCATTTTGACTGATTTCCTGGTCTGGTATCAAAACTTCTTCATTTTAATTTGACCCACCAATGGGGATTGCCTTTCTCAACTGTTGTTATGCTTCTCAATCCAGCTCTTGGCACTTTTTTGCATTTCACTGCTGGTGTGTAGAACTTGGTTTCCAAATATTCACTAAGGGCAGTATACTATCTCATATTAAATCCTTTTCAAAGGCAACTATCTACTGTGATTTTTATTAAAACACATCTACAATCCCAAGATTACTTAACCACAATAACTCAAAACTCCTGAGTTACACACCCACAAGTCATGACATATAAAAAAAAGTATTTGTACCTTTTTGTTCATGAGCCTTTCGTGTGCAGTAGGCCCAGATCCACAAAGCCTTAACACCTTAGTGAATCTTGGCCTAATCTCATACTTCTGTTGTTACCTCACACAAACAATTCATATACCTAAGGCCACTACAAACTTATGTTTACTCAAATTACATCAACATAGAGCCACCACAGTTAGTAGATCATAGTTCTGAATTCAGTACAGAAGTAAAAAGACTGCTTTTACTATTTCTTCAATTTAAAAAATAAGTCACATTATCAGGTCCTAGATAATTGGTGGTGAATATAGGCTTCATTATCCTCATGAGTTTCTTTAATGTGAATTGTTGCAGACAAGTTTTTCAGCCTATCCCTCTTTTTGCAAACACTGCAGGTGGCTCATCCAATGAGGTGTTGCTATGAAAAAAATTCTGTTTCCTTACCTACCAACACCCCTTCTCCTCCCAATATATTTTTCCATATAATAATACTAAAAGATGGGATAGGAAACTACACTAATTTCATGCAAAAGAGGGGAGGGAGTATACATTCAGACTTTTCCAAAGGAAAGATTCTGGCATTATTTTTCTTTCAGTTTAACCTTTTTTTTTTTTTTTTTTTTGGTAAATACAAACACACCACACATAGTATCACCAGCCCATACCACCCACAAATCAATGGCTGGATGAAAACACCAACAAATCCATCAAAAGGTAATTTTAGGGTGAAAAAATTCTAGTAGTAGAGGCAAATAGAATGCACCATGCCATAAGTGCTCATAAGTTTTTGGAAAGTGTAGGGGACAATTTCCTGGTCCAAGTGCTGGAGGAACCAACTAGGGGCAGAACTCTTCTTGACCTGCTGCTCACAAACAGAGAAGAGTTAGTAGGGGAAGCAAACGTGGATGGGAACCTGGGAGCCAGTGACCATGAGATGGTAGAGTTCAGGATCCTGACACAAGGAAGAAAGGAGAGCAGCAGAATACAGACCCTGGATTTCAGAAAAGCTGACTTTGACTCCCTCAGGGAGCTGATGGGCAGGATCCTCTGGGAAAACAACATGAGGGGGAAAGGAGTCCAGGAGAGCTGGTTGTATTTTAAAGAATCCTTATTGAGGTTGCAGGAAAAAAACATCCCGATGTGTAGGAACAATAGTAAATATGGCAGGCGACCAGCTTGGCTTAACAGTGAAATCCTTGCTGATCTTACACCAAAAAAGAAGCTTACAAGAAGTGGAAGATTGGACAAATGACCAGGGAGGAGTATAAAAATATTGCTCAGGCATGCAGGAGTGAAATCAGGAAGGCCAAATCACACTTGGAGTTGCAGCTAGCAAGAGATGTTAAGAGTAACAAGAAGGGTTTCTTCAGGTATGTTAGTCAAGGAAAGTGTGGGCCCCTTACTGACAGAGGATGTGGAAAAAGCTAATGTACTCAATGATTTTTTTGCCTCTGTCTTCACAAAAATGGTCAGCTCCCAGACTGCTGCACTGGGCAGCACAGTATGGGGAGAAGGTGCCCAGCCCTTAGTGGAGAAAGAAGTGGTTCGGGACTATTTAGAGAAACTGGACGAGCACAAGTCCATGGGGCCGGATGCGGTGCATCCGAGGGTGCTAAAGGAGTTGGCAGGTGTGATTGCAGAGCCATTGGCCATTATCTTTGAAAACTCATGGCGAACGGGGGAGGTCCTGGATGACTGGAAAAAGGCTACTGTAGTGCCGATCTTTAAAAAGGGAAGAAGGAGGATCCAGGGAACTACAGGCCAGTCAGTCTCACCTCAGTCCCTGGAAAAATCATGGAGCAGGTCCTCAAGGAATCAATTCTGAAGCACTTAGAGGAGAGGAAAGTGATCAGGAACAGTCAGCATGGATTCACCAAGGGCAAGTCATGCCTGACTAACCTAATTGCCTCCTATGAGGAGATAACTGGGTCTGTAGATGAGGGGAAAGTAGTGGATGTGTTATTCCTTGACTTTAGCAAAGCTTTTGATACGGTCTCCCACAGTATTCTTGCCAGCAAGTTAAAGAAGTATGGGCTGGATGATTGGACTGTAAGGTGGATAGAAAGCTGGCTAGATCATCAGGCTCAACAGGTAGAGATCAACGGCTCCATGTCTAGTTGGCAGCCGGTATCAAGCGGAGTGCCCCAAGGGTCAGTCCTGGGGCCAGTTTTGTTCAGTATCTTCATTAATGATCTGGAGGATGGCGTGGACTGCACCCTCAGCAAGTTTGCAGATGACACTAAACTTGGAGGAGTGGTAGATACGCTGGAGGGTAGGGATAGGATACAGAAGGACCTAGACAAATTAGAGGACTAGGCCAAAAGAAACCTGATGAGGTTCAACAAGGACAAGTGCAGAGTCCTGCACTTAGGATGGAAGAATCTCATTCACTGTTACAGACTAGGGACCAAATGGCTAGGAAGCAGTGCTGCAGAAAAGGACCTAGGGGTTACAGTGGACGAGAAGCTGGATATGAGTCAACAGTGTGCCCTTGTTGCCAATAAGGCTAACGGCATTTTGGGCTGTATAAGTAGGGGCATTGCCAGCAGATCGAGGGATGTGATCATTCCCCTGTATTCAACATTGGTGAGGCCTCATCTGGAGTACTGTGTCCAGTTTTGGGCCCCACACTACAAGAAGGATGTGGAAAAATTGGAAAGAGTCCAGCAGAGGGCAACAAAAATGATTAGGGGGCTGGAGCACATGACTTATGAGGAGAGGCTGAGGGAACTGGGATTGTTTAGTCTGCAGAAGAGAAGAATGAGGGGGGATTTGATAGCTGCTTTCAACTACCTGAAAGGGGGTTCCAAAGAGGATGGCTCTAGACTGTTCTCAGTGGTACCTGAAGACAGAACAAGGGGTAATGGTTTCAAGTTGCAGTGGGGGAGGTTTAGGTTGGATATTAGGAAAAACTTTTTCACTAGGAGGGTGGTAAAGCACTGGAATGAGTTACCTAGGGAGGTGGTGGAATCTCCTTCCTTAGAGGTTTTTAAGGTCAGACTTGACAAAGCCCTGGCTGGGATGATTTAGTTGGGAATTGTTCCTGCTTTGAACAGGGGGTTGGACTAGATGACCTCCTGAGGTCCCTTCCAACCCTGATATTCTATGATTCTACACCCCCATCAGGTTTTTCCCTCTAGTTCCTCCATCTGCCCATTAGTCTTTTTAACCTTTTTACCCAGGCCTAGTCTCTACTCCAGATACCAGCTCAAGGAACCTCTGGCTAGCAGCCAAGATCTGCACTGTCCTAGTCACCCACACAGGAAGAGGCTACTTCTTTGTAACTGCTTCAGTTATTAACTTCCTGGCTTTATAAAGCTGGCACAGCTCCTCCCCCAGCTGGGCTTCATCAACTAATTAGGCATTAGTGCTGCCTGGCTTTCCTCTTCCAGGTGCAGCCTGTGGAGTTATTTGGCCCACTTAGCCATCTTAACCCCTTCCAGTTCTGTGTCGGGTGGACACACACAGGTGTACCCCATCTGTAAGAATTTGCTATCCTGGACCAGAGGATAACAAAGGTGAGAGAATAAATAAGAATGGTAATAGCAGAAGGGAACAGAGGCCCTGCCAAGTGGTGGAAGGGAAAATGGGGATCCTGGGGGGCAGCAGCACAAAAGACCCTGGTTGGTGGGAGTATGGGAGACCTAGGACTGGGGCATGCAGAGCTAGCCCTGAGCAGGGGGATAATGGTATCAGAAGGGGGACAAGAGGGACACAGAGCCACTAGCATGGAAGTAGAATGCAGAGACTGGAGAACACACAACAACCTTGCCATGAACGAGGACAGGGAGTTGCATGGAGTCTCTGCACCAGAGGTGGATGGGAGGGTGGCCCACAGGGAGCTGGGAAGGGAGTGGTGGTGATGGAAGGGTACAAGGAGCCCCTGGGGTGTGCTATGAGAAGCAAGACAGTACACTCCCCCTAGTCTTATTTTATCTAATCTAACCTAATTTAGAGTTTCCTCTTAAATTGCAGGAACAGAATTGAACCAACTTTTTCTTTCCTAACCAGCTCAGAGGTTCCTGTTTTCTAAGTGTGACTCTCAGGGTCTGTCTGCAGAGCATTAACCCAGTTATCTACACTCATTCCTTCTCTTGAATGGGCTGAGCTCAATGAGCATGGCCACACTATGAGATAACGCTTGAACTCCTGTGCTCACACTGGGTCTGCACCCACACATGCATGTACTAAGGCATCTGGGGATTTGCTCTAGCATGAGATTTAATAGCTGAACTGCTTTGGCACCTACAGCATTGTCTCTAGCCAGATGCCATCCCACAATTCTTTCTCAGTGAATGAATTATTTCCCAGTGAATGGCAGGAGAATGTGCCTGCCCTCTCTGGGCATACAGGGGGAATTGTGGGAATGCATTGGGAGGGTTAAAGGGACTTGAGTGGGGCTAGCCTGCATCCACACTACAGGTTGTGTTAGCAGCTGATTACCTGTGCTGATTCAAGCTTTAGCCTCTGTCCCGACAGGCCGGGCTCTTGAGGTAAAAGCACCGGCACACTTGATTTTGTAAGGACTGGACCTGAGTTAAGGGAAACACTTGAGCAACTGTTAGAAAGGGCCTCCTAGCTCTTGCCCTCAGTTCCGCTACCAAGACAGACCCCTGCAGTAAAATCTCTCTTCCATTATATGGCACAGAAAAGTCACAGATCCAGATACCATATTAATCACCATGGGTTCCCCAATATTTAACCCAATAACCCTTTTTGGCAGCTGTGAAAATTAGCAGGATTTTGCTCATCCATTGTGCTGATTACAGAAAGCTATTTGTTCCAATGTGTCTGGTGCCATCTATCTGGAGACAGGTTTGTGCCATCACATTAGATACACTCCCCGTTTAATTTTGCAAATGAAAATGCTTTTTCCTGTGAAGTTGATGACAGCTTGGGTTTCAGACATTTCCCTTATGGACCTGTTATTCTATAAACATCCACTACAGGGATCCTTGGATTTTTCTCTGAAGTATCTGGCTGATGTAAGAGGATCCTGCAGTAGATGGACACTGGCCTGATCCACTGTAGCAATTATGTTCCTAAAAGAGCACAACTGAAACTTGTACTGCACCCCAGATGCTGGTAGTTTGTATTTCTTTATCCAGAGTTTAGTATCAGGCAGTCCAGATTCCCACCATCCTGCTCTTTAAAAATGCCCTTGATTGAAAGGCTTTAAAATAGACTAGGAAATCTGTACTGACATCCTTGTTATATTGCCTTCAGCCTCATTGTTATTAGCACTAAACTTCTGCAGAAGCCAGGACATGAGTATTTCTCTCACACACACACCCCTCATTATTCAAGCTATACTTTAAAATGTTCTATGCTGCCTGCAGCCCAAAAATACAGTTAACATCTCCTTCCAACAGCTCTTATCAGTTATAGTAAGAGGTGGAGACTTAAGTGAAAGAGGAAGACCGTACCAAAATTAGGCAACTGTTTAACCATACACTGAAGCCCTTGCACATACAGAAATTAAACAGACATCCTGTTTTTCACTGGGTGGAGTGAAGCTTGAGTAATAATGTGGTAAACACTGCAACACTCAGCTCCAAGTACCATTACTCAGACCTACATGAAAGCGGAACATTGGCACTCACATCTGTTGCCACCTTATTACACAGCGCCATAGAAGGGTTGGGCCACATACAGGAGAAAAGAACCAGTTTTTATTAGTACAGGAGATGCAGAGAAGCTCCCTGAAGAAAGCAGAACCATTTAGAAATGTAGCAGTTGAAGTAGTGTTATTTTTTTAAGTACACCACCTCCTCCCTTCCCCAAGCCAATAGGTACTGGTGTGTTTGGCACAACTCAGCTAGAATGCAATGGAGAGGCTACCCCACCCCCACCCGCAAGGGCTTTGCAACTGGGCAGCTTCGTGCAAGGATTAGGTGTTCCTCCCCATAGGGAACAGGATGCTATTTCCCATGAGAAATGGGCCTAGTCAGTTGTGCCTTGATTACCTAATCCTGCATTAGTTTGTTTCCTTTGGGAAAAATATTTTGTGACAGCCAACCTCCCCCCGCCCCCCCCAAAAAAGCCATGAACATAACTTAGCCACTCCCTTTAACTGTCCAAACACAGTGCTGCTGGGGTAACTTGTTCAGCAAGTTACTGTCCCCTCTCCCCAACCCACTGCAGGGGAGTAGTGTGCAGCTCATATGTGCCTTGACATATCAGTGCTTGTCTACCCACCAAAATTTTACCAATAGTTAAACATTAACTCTCACATACCCTCCACAGACACTTATTCTGGTATAAGAGAGTAAAACCCTTCCAAGTGACATGCACTAACCCAAAAAAATTCATTCTTATACCAGCATGAGTGCCCACACTGGAGTTACACCCATGTATCAGTTTAAATTCACACCTTATCTTCTACTAGCATAATGTTCCCATGTGCACAAGCCCCAAGTCAGAGAGACCAGATATGGTACTTATCTGTTATTTCCTCCATGCCATTTCTCCCACAAGTTGTGGTCTAACAAGTCCCTTATGCATGAAACATCAGAATGTTGATCTATTTGATGCTGTATATGACCCTGTTTAAGAAGCAGAGTGCCCTCCACTCAATTATTGTTCTCTGCCTCCTGTCTAGGGCATAGACAAGAGGCAGGACGTTGCAATTTCTTGCAACATTCTGCGCAAACCATATTGAATTGAAATTTTCAGTATTTTAGGAGTTCATTGTATTAAAAATGAAAGTGTTTGTGTTATTCTGGGATTAACTGGAAATTCTTTGGGAGGAAGAATTAATGCAATCTCTGGCAAGTACTGTGAGCTTCAGAAGCCAATGCTGAACAACATAGCAGACACAACTGATCTTTGTGGAAAATACGTGTGAAGTGGAATCCTTAGGCAGACTGCAAACTCCCATGAGGGGCTCAGCCTTTGAAGCTTCATACTTGGGGTATGGGAGGGGATGGGACCTCTTGTCTGCTGCTCACCTGTTACAGGAGAACAGTTCAGAGACTGGCTGTATAAAGGAGTGACTGACTTACTTATGAGGGACCACAGGAAAACTTCTAGGTGGGGTTTGAAGGACTGTTCACTGGCCAGAGATAAGTTGATTAGTAGGCATTTAGTTTTTGGGTTTTTTTTAGTATGTTTTCTCTGTAATGCTTGTTACCTTAGGAATAAATGTCCTTGTGTAGAAAGAGCTGTGGGGTAGTCTAACTGTGGTACTTACACTGGTTACTGTCTCTGAGGAGAAAAGTACAGCAGGCTGATTTAGGCAGCCAGGTGTTGCTGGGGAGGTCACAGCCCAGGCAGGGAGCTGTGCAGTCTGGAAAGACCTGGGTCAGGAGGCAGAGAGAGACTGTCCAAGGAGGAACCTTCCTGAGGAGCCTGGAGCAGGTGCCCTTGCTGGGCCACAGAGGGAAATACAGGTGCAGTTGCCCTGAACTGTAACACAAACAACTTGATATCAGGCACTGTGCTTGCAGAGCTTCTGAATCAGGGTCCAGTACACCAGTGAGCTAGCAGATCATTTTACAAAGGATGCTCACAAGCTCAAGGGCAAACTGATCATCTGATTGGGGTCAGGGAGGAATTTTCTACCAGGTCCAATTGGCTGAGACTTGGAGGGGTGGGGAGGGGTGGTGGAGCAACTCCCTTCCTCTGACGCATGGGGTGTGTATTGCTAGGTTGGGCATGTCTCCCTATATCATTTCTCTGCCATTGCAGGGCCCTTAGGCATTGGTGGCACCTCAGCCTCTCCTGTTCTCTGTCTGTGGCACACAACAGTTTAGTTTCCTGGGGACTGAAACCCCTCCCCACCCCTCCAAGTCTAACCCAAGTTATTGGGCTCTATACAGGGGTAACTGCATGGAATATAATGGCGAGTGATATAAAGCAGGTCAGACGAGATGATCAAAGGCCGGAAGGGACCATTAAAATCTTGAAAATGATGGTGCAATGTAGCAGCCCCTTCTGCATGGCCCTTCAAAACTAAAGAAGCCATGAGACACAAATACCCAACACCCCATGGCTAACCAGGCAGTAACCTTACACAGAAAAAAACAGACTTCTGGTCTTCAGGAATTGTATTAGTAATACAAAGGCTCACAAGCTACCCAGACTCAGGGCTGCTTCCCCTGCGGTAATTTGCTAAAAATTCACATGCAACTTTTACAGAATACATCAAGTGCTTCTCCTGAAGAATTTGGAAGAAGCACCTTCATGAGTAAAACTTCCATGGACAATAGCATTTTACTTGCAGAGCAAGAGGTCACAGAAAGAGCAGGCTGTCCAGGCTAGGGACAAGAAGGCTAGCAAAATGACTCAACAGGAAGCAGAGATAAAGCAGAGCTGAGGAGAGAGAAAAGTTTCAGCAGGACTTTGGCTTGGTTGAGAACATTCTATGGGACATGCTGAAGGAGCTTTTCAATATCATCTTGGATCTTGATAGTTTCAAAGTGCCTGCTGTAGCGCTTGAAGGGCACGCCATCACGCCCAATGAGGAATTTTTCGAAGTTCCAGGAGATGTCATTCCTGCACACTGGAGACCAGATGATGTACTGTGGGTTGGTCATCAGCGACATTGGATCATCATGTGGAAAAGGGAGTGCCTCTTTCAGGAAAGTGAAGAGTGGGTGAGCATTTGCCCCATTCACATCACACTTCTCAAATATGGTGAAGTTGGGCTCATAACCATTGCCAGGGCGGACATGCTTTAAGGAAAGTAGGATCTCCTCATTGGTAGCATTCTCCTATTAAGAGAAAAAGGAAGTGTGATCTATTGCAAGGATAAACACCAACAATTGGAATGTATTCAAGACAGAGTTTCCACCTCCATTCCGGGAAGCAAACAAGACACACAGACACAGACACAGACAGACACAGATACACAGACACTCTTTCACATTCACCTCCCAACACATACTTGTATTATTGTTGTTGTTACTTCTTGGTACTTCCTGCAATGCACATATATTCTCTGTAATTTTATTCTTTCAAAGTGTTATTTTAGTGTTTTGCCTGGTCTATGCATTTCATAATTTTTATTGCTCTTACACTTACATTTAATTCTTTGAGTACTGAGTTCTAAAATGCCTAACCTGCCCTGGCTGGAGTAATTATCCCTATGGTAACTTCTTCAAAAATATAATATATATCTAGGGTTTTTTTTTGTTTCCTCTGCTGCACATAGCAAAATTTATTCCACACATGGATGGAAAAAATGAAAGGGAACATTGCCTAGCACCCTTGGCAATATGGGTGAACAGAAATGCAAGTCAGCCTCTTCCATCTGGCACATTTATTATCACAAGCACACTTTTTGCCTAGATACATTCTATGCAGCAATGCCCTTGATATCTTATTTGCTAATTCACAACATTGTTTATTTTGCAACAGTGCCTGGTAACTAGTGCCAATTAAGGAGAGTCTGCGGTAGCCCTAAACCTTAGTTACACTAGCAAGTAGTGTAGTAACAGTAGTAACACTGAACAAAGAAAGGCTGCAGGTCTGTTTGTTTTGCCAAAACACTTCCCTTTCAGACCCTCTATTACCCTCCCACCCTCTGCCCCAGGCCGTTTTGCTCAGTTACCAGCACTGCTGGGACGCAAGAAGAACATTCTGCGATAACGCCATGCCAACTAGCACCCTAGCCAATCCACTTAACTTCAGCCTCGGCTTGCTGTGACAGTGCATGAAGATGGGAATGCAGAGCAAGCACGGGCAGCACTAGCAGCACAGAGACATGGGCAGAGAACAGGATCCCCAGCAGGCTTGTTACTAGTCCACATCACGATGTTTACACTACGATTGTTATCCGTTAGCTAGATTAAGGCGAGCACGGGCATGCCTACATCTGCTCCAATCACACTGCCTAGGTAGGCACAGCCCTGGCGGGTCTGGAGCTGTACACCACTGACACGGCGCGGCATAGCAGTCACTAGGCCAGCTAGGATGTAGTCTGGCCAATGGATAGGAGGAAGCCATGTACTGGAGACCAGATGCAGGGACCAGCTCTGAAGAGTTATGGGGATTTATCCCTTTCGGGGGCACATGCCCTGCAGGACACCACGCCAGCGTGGGGGGCAGCAGGGCCTGTGGAGGGAGGTCTCAAGCATTTAAACCTCTTCTCCTGAAAGCCGCCCCAAAGCCCGCCCCCCATGCTAGCTGCGCAGTTGCCCTGCGAGCCCCCCCGCGGCCGCTGGGGGGGGGATCAGTGGCTGTAACCGGGATCGCTACAGCACAGGAAGCGGGTGCAGGGCCTCCCGAGCTGGGCTGTGCGAGCAGCTGCCTCCCGCCCCACCGCCCCCGCGCAGAGAGCCGCCCGCCCTGTCCCCGTCGGTACCTGGTGGCCGAACTGGTTGCAGGGGAAGGCCAGCACGGCCAGCCCGGGCCCGTAGCGCCTCTGCAGCTCGCTGAACTGGGCGAAGTCCCGGGCCGTGGTGCCTCAGAGCGACGCCACGTTGCTCACCAGCAGTACGCGGCCCAGGAGCGAGCCCAGCGCCAGCGGTTCCGCCGCGCCCAGCGGCCGCGCCTGCAGCCCAGCCAGCCGCCCGGCCGCCATGGGATCGCGCAGAGTGTGTGTGGGTCGGGAGCCGAGCCCAGGCAGGAGCCGCTGGGCGGTCCCGGCCCCCCAGCGGGGCGGGGCCTGGCCAGGGCCGGCCCCCAGAGAGGGCCACGCACAGTGCTCGGGTTGGAGAGTCCCAGCCCCAGCAGCAGGGACCGGGCAGGACCGGCGTCTCAGCGCCCCGGAGGGTAGAGCTACAGCCGGACCGCGGCTGGCCTCGCTGTGCCCTGGGGCAGGGCCGCCCAGAGGGGGGGGGGCAGGGCCGCCCAGAGGGGGGGGGGCAAAGGGGGCAATTTGCCCCAGGCCCCGCAGGGGCCCCCAAGAGCGGAGGCTCCCTCCCCGGCCCCTCTCCTGGAGCCTCAGCGCATCAAGCGCCGAGTCTCCGGCCGAGCCCCTGAGCCCGCCCCGCTCAGAGCGGCGTGGGGAGGAGCCGGGGCTGCGAGCTCCGGGCTGAGCTCCCAGCCCCGCCCCCTCATCACGCGGCTCTGAGCGGGACGGAGCTTTGGCCCCGCCGGAGACGCACTCGGGTAAGAGGCTGGGGCCGGGGCCGGGGCTGGGGGGAAGCGGGACCCACCGCCGCCGAAGCGCAGCCCGGTCTTCGGCGGCGGGGGGCCCTTCTGTTCCAGGACCCGCCGCCGAAGTGCCCCGAAGGCCCGCGGCGGGGACCCCCCCCCCGCCACCGAATTACCGCCGAAGACCGGGCTGCGCTTCGGCGGCGGCGGGTCCCGCTTCGGCGGTAATTCGGCGGCGGGGGGGCCCCGCCGCGGGTCTTCAGGGCACTTTGGCGGCGGGTCCCGGAACAGAAGGGCCCCCCGCCGCCGAAGACCCCGGGCCCCCGGAATCCTCTGGGCGGCCCTGCCCTGGGGTGCCAGTGTTTTCTTCAGGAATTAAAATTCGGGGTGGGGGTAGTGAGGACCGATAAGGGGTGAGCCCATTAGGGCGAAGGTGCGCTGTATGGCACCATAGTAAACACTGAAAAATGTTTCACGACCATTTTATTAGGTTTAATTTATGTTTTTAAATCATCACACAAGTTGGCTACACAAGCTTACTATGAAGCACTATAGCTACCTCCTTCTTGGTTTCCTGTTGTAATTTTGCACAACTCTGTTAACTTCTCGAATGCAGTACATTCATTTTTGGTGGCATCTCATGTGTCTGGTACCGCCAGTCCTTCATGATATGCTCATGATCCTGCAGAAGGGGACTTCTATTCAAAATTCTATTCAATGAGGAAAAGCTCAACTGTAGCTGTTGTGACTGGGAGCAGAAAAATATTAATTCCTACTTTTTTCATCCCAGGAAACACAGCACAAAGTTTGAGTCGAGCCACTAGTGACGATAAAGAAGAAGTTGAAGTTCATCATATGATATTCCACTCTGTGTTCAAGCTCTCTATTCTGTCCTGATTACATTGCAGCCCCACTGCAGGTAGTGCCTTACTCCACTCAACTGATGGTGTTTTATAAGACAGGCATCTGTAAAGGCTAGGTAGAGGTTCATCGAATCCAGAAGCTGCTGTTGTAGAGATGTAAGAATCAAGTATTTGCACTTTACTTTTTCAGATGGCTTAACAAACACTTCTTGTCCTCTTCATTTAAGAAGTCAGTATAAGTGCCCTAATTATTCAACTTGTGAACTGAAGTCATTGCTTCTTCCGGTATGTTTTTAATTGATATTTCTCTGATTGATCCAAGGGTAGTTTACATTACTGGACAGAGATCTACTACAGTTATAGCAGATGCCTAGATGGCATTGTTCAATGACCCATGCAGTTTCAACAGTAGACTTACAAGAGAGAATGGTGATTGTCTTCTCTGAAATTAGTAGCAAAAGTAGTCCACCAGCCTCACTACTTAGATCCATCCCATCTCAGTAGATACTTTCCAAAGCCAATAATAATGGTTGCTGTAAATTTAAGACAACAGGGTGTGTGGATGGGGCAGGGGTCCTGGGGGGGCTGTCAGGGAAGGGGGGTGGATGGGGCAGGAGTCCCCGGGGGGGGGGCAGATAGTAAGTGGGGGCCGGGCCATGACCAGCTCCCCTAATGGGCTCTCCATACAATTTACGAAACCCGATGCGGCCCTCAGGCCAAAAAGTTTGCCTGCCCTGGTCTAGCAGATCAAGACTTTTAGAATGATACCTCACAGGACATACTTTGTACAAAACATATCTTAATTACATGACAGTGGTGAATATTGGGGTGCCAGGGTATCACAATCCCCACAATAGAGAGACAGGAAATGGAGGTGAGCTACAGTTCACAGCTTTCAGTCAGCCAAAAAGTGATGTGAGCACTCTGACCAGCAAACCATGTTATAGGCATTTGAAACCTGCCCATGCCTGCTGGGTGACATGGCCATGGAAACCAGGACACCTTATCCAGGGAGTGTGGAGGCTCCAGAGACCAGGCACCTTCATCACATGGGAAAGGGCTCGACTGGATGGCTAAGTGCAGAGAGTTATGAAAGCAAAGAGGACTAGCTCTACTTCTTATAGTGACGTGGCTGGGAGTCCTAGCTACGTGCCAGGAACTA
The DNA here is from genome assembly GCF_020497125.1 of Mauremys mutica. Classification (NCBI taxonomy): domain Eukaryota; kingdom Metazoa; phylum Chordata; order Testudines; family Geoemydidae; genus Mauremys; species Mauremys mutica. Next base: position 53,791,834 of record NC_059078.1, on the reverse strand, counting down.
GGGGTTCTCAAGAAATTTTTTGGTAGCCTCAGAGTGCAGCCAACAACTCTTGCTAGTGGCCGCTCTAACTATTTTAGGAAAAATTGTCAATTAACTTTAGGAAAAATAAATAAATATGCACATATACACATCCAAATCATTGTCATTTATTTATGTAGGGTTTTTTTGCAAGCTTGGGGAAAAAAATAATGTACAGTTCTCTCTATTCCTTACTGGACCTAAACAGAATAGAAACACAAATAAGGTACTCTGCATGTTCTTGTCTTTTTTTGTTGTTGTTTCTTTTGCTTTTTTGGTTGCTTTTTTTCAGACTTGCTAGCTAGTAAGTTTGCTGCTGTGAAAAGTGATATTTGTATGTTTGTTAATATTTTTCACAGCAGCAGACTTGCTAGCTAGCTGGGAGGCAGTGAAAAGTGATATTAACAAACATACAAATATCACTCTTCACAGCAGATTTACTCAGCCCCAGCAAGCTGGGGAACAAATTAAGCCCTGGATGGAGAGGTGGATAGGGAGGCAGTGGGAGCCAGAGGTGATAGGCAGCAGGGGCCATGGTAGGCAGCAGGGGCCAGCAACAATGGCTGGGGGGTGACTTAGGCTGGTGCCCAAAGCCCTGTGGTCAGGGACCGGAGCCCGCTGCTGTGTGGCTGAAACCTGGGGTGGGTGGACACAATGGGGGCCAATGCTGATGGGCAGGGGGGGGGGGGTGAGCCTGGGGCCAGAGCCTGAGCCTGCCACTGTGCAGCCAGGGCCAGGAATGGAGGAGACAGCAGGAGCCAGGGGCTGGAGCCCACTGCTGTGCAGCTGGAGCCCCAAACCCCCTGGCCAGAACTGGCACCCCTGGGCTGAATCCAGAAGCCCGAGCCCCACCACCCCCAGGAAGGTGGGGAATTCACACCAGCTGCCTGCTCCTCTGGCATTTCTGGCTACAGAGGGGGGCAGAGCCCAACCCCTGCTGGTGGCCCCAGGGAAGGGGCCACCTCTTCCCCTCCTCCCAATCACTGACAAGGAGGCTGTGGTGGCAGGAAAAGCCCCTGGTGGCAGCATGCAGTCATGGTGGCCACATTTGAGAAACGCTGAGCTAGGGGCTGTGTGAGACTAGGCAGCAAGTGGGGTGGCACCCAGTTCATAGAATCATAGAATCTCAGGGTTGGAAGGGACCTCAGGAGGTCATCTAGTCCAACCCCCTGCTCAAAGCAGGACCAAACCAACTAAATCATCCCAGCCAGGGCTTTGTCAAGCCTGACCTTAAAAACCTCTAAGGAAGGAGATTCCACTACCTCCCTAGGTAACCCATTCCAGTTCTTCACCACCCTACTAGTGAAAAAGTTTTTCCTAATATCCAACCTAAACCTCCCCCTCTGCAACTTGAGACCATTACTCCTTGTTCTGTCATCTTCTACCACTGAGAACAGTCTAGATCCATCCTCTTTGGAACCCCCTTTCAGGTAGTTGAAAGCAGCTATCAAATCCCCCCTCATTCTTCTCTTCTGCAGACTAAACAATCCCAGTTCCCTCAGCCTCTCCTCATAAGTCATGTGCTCCAGCCCCCTAATCATTTTGGTTGCCCTCTGCTGGACTCTCTCCAATTTGTCCACATCCTTCTTGTAGTGTGGGGCCCAAAACTGGACACAGTACTCCAAATGAGGCCTCACCAGTGCTGAGTAGAGGGGAATGATCACATCCCTTGATCTGCTGGAAATGCCCCTACTTATACAACCCAAAATGCCATTATCCTTCTTGGCAACAAGGGCATACTGTTGACTCGTATTCAGCTTTTCATCCACCGTAACCCCTAGGTCCTTTTCTGCAGAACTGCTGCCCAGCCATTCGGTCCCTAGTCTGTAGCAGGGCATGGGATTCTTCTGTCCCAAGTGCAGGACTCTGCACTTGTCCTTGTTGAACCTCATCATATTTCTTTTGGCCCAATCCTCTAATTTGTCTAGGTCCCTCTGTATCCTAGCCCTACCCTCCAGCGTATCAACCACTCCTCCCAGTTGAGTGTCATCTGCAAACTTGCTAAGGGTGCAGTCCACACCATCCTCCAGATCGTTAATGAAGATATTGAATAAAACCGGCCCCGGCACCGACCCTTGGGGCACTCCACTTGATACCGGCTGCCAACTAGACGTGGAACCATTGATCACTACCCGTTGAGCCCGACTATCTAGCCAGTTTTCTATCCACCTTACCGTCCATTCATCCAGCCCATACTTCTTTAACTTGCTGGCAAGAATACTGTGGGAGACTGTATCAAAAGCTTTGCTAAAGTCCAGAAATAGCACATCCACTGCTTTCCCCTCATCCACAGAGCCGGTTATCTCGTCATAGAAGGCAATTAGGTTAGTCAGGCACGACTTGCCCTTGGTGAATCCATGCTGACTCTTCCTGATCACTTTCTCCTCCTTTAAGTGGTTCAGGATTGATTCCTTGAGGACCTGTTCCATGATTTTTCCAGGGACTGAGGTGAGACTGACTGGCCTGTAGTTCCCTGGATCTTCCTTCTTCCCTTTTTTAAAGATGGGCACTACATTAGCTTTTTTCCAGTCATCCGGGACCTCCCCCGATTGCCATGATTTTTCAAAGATAATGGCCAATGGCTCTGCAATCTCATCGGCCAACTCCTTTAGCACCCTCGGATGCAGCGCATCCGGCCCCATGGACTTGTGCTCGTCCAGCTTTTCTAAATAGTCCCGAACTACTTCTTTCTCCACAGAGAGCTGGTCACCTCCTCCCCATACCGTGCTGCAGAGTGCAGCTGTCTGGGAGCTGACCTTGTCTGTGAAGACAGAGGCAAAAAAAGCATTGAGTACACTAGCTTTCTCCACATCCTCTGTCACTAGGTTCCCTCCCTCATTCAGCAAGGGGCCCACACTTTCCTTGACTTTCTTCCTGTTGCTAACATACCTAAAGAAACCCTTCTTGTTACTCCTAACATCTCTTGGCTAGCTGCAACTCCAAGTGTGATTTGGCCTTCCTGATTTCACACCTGCATGCCTGAACAATACTTTTATACTCCTCCCTGGTTATTTGTCCAATCTTCCACTTCTTGTAAGCTGTTCTTTTGTGTTTAAGACGAGCAAGGATTTCACTGTTAAGCCAAGCTGGTCGCCTGCCATATTTACTTTTCTTCCTACACATCGGGATGGTTTGTTCCTGCAACCTCAATAAGGTTTCTTTGAAATACAGCCAGCTTTCCTCGACTCCTTTCCCCGTCATGTTATTCTCCCAGGGGACCTTGCCCATCAGTTCCCTGAGGGAGTCGAAGTCTGCTTTTCTGAAGTCCAGGGTCTCTGTTCTACTGCTTTCCCTTTTTCCTTGTGTCAGGATCCTGAACTCGACCATCTCATGGTCACTGCCTCCCAGGTTCCCATCCACTATTGCTTCCTCTACTATTTCTTCCCTGTTTGTGAGCAGCAGGTCAAGTTAAGATTCAACAGTTATTAACTTGGTGCTATGGTGACATGGATGCAACTAGCCATTCCCCTGACCAGCCATAGGCCCGTCAGAAGTTGCTGTGTGGTTGGATCATGATTGGTTACAAAACTGTGGTGGTGGTGTGGATGGGTTCTGAATCTACACTGTTTCCCCAGGGGCAGGGAGAAGATGGAGAATAAACAGGTTTGTGAACGCTGGAACTCCGCATGATGCAGGCCTAAATGAAGCAACGAAGATGAAATGCCACTAACGGGAGTTACTTTTGTTCCTTTGAACTTTGCCACGGGAGATCTGGGTGACAGTCTTTGGATTTTGGCGACACGTTTGTGTAAACAGACCTCTCCCCATGCTGTGCAGGTGCAGGCTCAGTACACTCAAGCTGACCTGCTTCCTTCCCCAGCATGTCAGTGCCTGCAGGCAGTAAGTGTCGTGCTTTCACTTGGGAAAGGAAGAGAGCACCTGCTCATCCCCACTTGCCCAAAGTGGCTCCAACCCACAGCTGCTTTGGCAACTTGCCAGGCTCATCAGAGCTGCACCAAATTTGCATAGACAGGAAAGTTCATCTTTAATCAAGAGCAAGAGTGTGGCCGAATGGCTAACCACAGCAGTGGGAGGTTTCCCCAGCCCTCCAGAACCCCAGCATCCCAGGACACTTGGTGTGGCCACAGCTCTCAGTGTTGCAAGTGTCAGGCACACAGGAATCAGAAAGTAGCTGAGCAGCAGAACGGAGTGAGGGCTTGTGACCGTGAGAAAGCTCTGTGTACACACAAACACTGGGGCACAAGAAACAGCTCAGTTTGCAAAGTCCAATGCTTGAAAGTTAAGAAATGCCACATTTAAGGTTGTCTGTACAGCCCCCTTGGGGACATATGCTTTGTGATAGGCTAATAGTGATGGCTAAAGGATTGCACAGGCCTATTGCTGCAGGATTTGTGTGTCATCCAGTGCACAGTCTGGGCGGGCTCAGGGAACATTTATCACTGAACATGTGGGCCCCTGCCTTATTTACTGCAACCATTCAGATCCTGCAGGGAATACAGTCACTTTCATTTCCCTGCTGGCTTTGTTATGGCCACACATCACTGTGGGAGCTGAGAGCTAGAGTCAGCATGGCGCACTGATGTTACAGTCTGTAACTCTTTGGCATCCTGTTCCTCACTGGAATCCTCAGCTGTAAGTCAGGTGCCTGGGTGCGCCCTGCATTGCATGGGAGGACACAGGCACCCAAGCAAGGGATCCTCAGAAACTAGCATGTTGAGCAAGGAGCCATCGAAAAAAGTCAGGAGTGAATTGCACTTAAGCAGGCTCAGCCCTTTCTCATGAAACACCAGACAGAGAGACCTGACCCCCTTCCACATCCCAGGGCATGCACCTGGGATGTGGGAGAGTTGTTTTCAACCCCCTACACTGCCTGATCTGGAACAGGGACTTGAACCTGGGCCTCCCAACCTCTGGGAATGCCCCACCCACCAGGTTGTAGGGCATTCTGGGGTGGGATCGCTCAGTCTCGCCCATTAAAGTTTTGTCTAAATAGTTCAGTATTCCTTGGGGCAGAGCAAAGGAGAGTGTGTGCATGGGCAAGATGCTGACATGTTAGCCCCATGGCAGGGTACTCACTCATGCTGTGAGGAGAGAGATTCGAGTCCCTGATTCAGCAATATTGAAATATTAATTTGAAGTGGGAGATACTGAGAAAGCTCCACCCCAGAATGCCCAGGGATCAGGCCATGCTCCCAAGACGTGGGTGACCTAGGAAGATGCAAGCCCTAGATCCTGGGGGATTCTGGGACCCCACAAGCTGTATGGGCTTGACAAGCTAAGAGCACACCTACCAGACCAGGCCCCACCGGCAAGAGAGGCAGGGGATCACCTAGCTAGAGAATCTGGCCAGGGCGAAGTCGTGAGCCAGGGCTCTAAGCAGCTTGTTGGCTGTGGGCAGTGCCAGGGCTTAGGCGGTTTCATGCCTGCCGAACAGTGGAAACCAAGGACCATGGGGACGTCGCTATCTCCAGGGTTATGGACCAGCTGTGAAGGGGGGTTGTGACTGTCACTGTGCCCAAATGTTGGACGTGGAGGCCTAAAGAGATAGGCCCTTTGTGAATGTAGCCCTCAGTGAAAGGACTCAGACAAATGATCTTTCAAGTGCTAGAGGTTCAATGGGACTCCTGCGCCTGTGTGCAGGTAAGCAGGGTCTGAATGAACTCTCCCCTGACAGCTAGTTGGGGAGGGTGGAGGGTTGCCAACTTTCTACTCACACAAAACCGAACACCCTTGCCCTGTCCCCTGCCACACCCCACCCCCGCTCATTCCACACACCCCGTCTCTTGCTCTCCCCACCCTCACTCACTCATTTTCACCTGGCTCAGGGTGTGGGGGTGCGGGAGGAGGTGAGGACTCCAGCTGGGGGTGTGGGCTCTGGGGTGGGGCTAGAAATGAGGGTTTCAGGGTGCAAGAGGGGGCTCTGGGCTAAGGCAGTGAATTAGGGTACAGGGGGATGTAAGTGCTCCAGCTGGGGGTGCAGACTCTAGGGTGTGGCAGGGTATGAGGGGTTTGGGATGTAAGAGGGTGCTCTGGGCTGAGACCAAGGGGTTCAGATGGCAGGAGGGGGATCAGGGCTAGAGGAGGGGAAGTGAGGGCTCCAGCTGGGGGTGCAGGCTCTGGGGATGAGGGGTTTAGGAGCATGCTCTGGGCTGGGGCCCAAGGGGTTGGAGAGCAGGAGGGGGATAAGGGCTGGGGCAGGGGAAGGGGACAGGGGTGGTGCTTACCTCAGGCAGTTCCGCCTTTGGCTCCTATGCAGAGGTGCAGCCAGATGGCCAATGAGAGCTGCGGAGCTGGCATTTGGGGCAGGGGCAGTGTGCAGAGCCTCCTGGCTGCCCCTATTCATAGGCACCAGAGAGGGGACATGCTGCTGCTGCTTCTGGGATCTGTGCAGAGCCACGGCAGGCAGCCTCCCTTAGCCCCACTGCGCTGCCAAGCAGACTTTTAATGGCCCGGTCAGTGGTGCTGATTGGAGCCACTGGGATCCCTTTTCGACCATGCATTCTGTTAAAAAAAACATACACCTGGCAACCCCTGGAGGGTGGAGACTTCAGGACCAAACTGTGTTTGCTTAGATATCCAGCAGACAGGAGATGTGTAGCTCCAACTGATCAACTTTGGCTGGTGTTGGGTTACAAATCACTTTAGCACTGAATGCAGGGGTAGTGAAATGCTGTTATCAATGTTGTTGTCTTTATTGTATGAGTAAAGGGGAGCAGCAGAACTGTGCTTAACCTGTCCTGAATGAGGTCACCCTCAGCTGAAAGGACCTCATTAAGCCAGGGACTCAAATGTCAGACCCCTGTGAAAGCAGAGAGAGGTGGGGGCAGGTGTCCCAGCCAGGTGGTGTGGACTCTCCCTAAGGGTCCCTGGTCTGTTTTAAATTGTTCCTCCCCAATGTTCAAAGACAGAGATAAATAGGGTCCATGAAGAGTCTTTTATGTTAAATAATAATTGCGTTACTAGCATCTGAAATCACTTGTGGTGGGACAATGTTTCAGCCTCCTAAGAGCTGAAAATCAATAAGAGACTGACCTGAAGAGGTCACAGCAGAGAGGCAGGTGGCAGCAAAAGGTGACTGATGGGCAGCTGATGGAAGCAGCTGGTAGGGTGGCCAGTGGCAAGGAATGGTAGCTGATGGGGTGGCCAACAGAGTAATGAGTGGCTGGTGTGACAGCTAGTGGAGAGGAATTGCAGCTGGCGGAGCAGTCAGTCAGAGCAAGTGCTCAGATGGTAGAGCAACCAGGTGCCTTCTTCCCCAAGTAAGAGGTGAACTCACACAGATGCACCTCTGAACCCTGGGTCCTCTCTGACCAAGGAGAGCCACGCTGAGTGGGGTGTGGTGAGGGAGCAGAGAGAGGCACAGAAAAGGAACTTTTGGTTGTAGAACTCAAGAACATGAGGCGAAGACTCTACCCCACATGCTCTGGGGTGGGTGTCCTGCTCACAGTCTTATGATTATGAATTCTGCTGGAGGGGCAGGTTTATGTCTTGAAGCAGGAGGGTTTGTATTAACTCGGGCTATTTACAGAGCGGGGCTTTCCAAAGCCCCTTAGTGATTTTCAATGGCACTTCTGGTCCTGTTACAGAAAAACTCCCATCCATTATAGTTTCATAGAATTGAAAACCAGAAAGGACCATTAGCTCATCTAGTCTGGTCTTCTGTATGTCACAGACCATTACATGTCACCAGTTACCCTGCACTGAGCCCAGAGACTTTTAGAATAAGACATTTCTGACCTCAGGAGCCTGAATTGTGCCACAGTTTACCTGAGGAAAAATTCCTTCCCAACCCCAAATCTGGCAATCAGCATGACCCTGAGCTTGTGAGCAAGACCCACCACCAGTCATCTAGACAGAAGATTCTTTCTACAACTTCAGACCACTAATCCTCCCCAGCTGATGTCCCATTAATACTTGCATGATGGTGACCCCAACACCCTCTGAGTCCTGAATTATCTCCAAAATGTGTGTTCTGCATGGCCCACTCCTCCCCTGTCCAATTCAGATATTTAGGGCCATTGCCCCTGTAAGGGGTCAATATACAACAGTTTGCTACTTTAACTGGAGTTACCCCCACAGTTCAGTTTAAACATAGCACTGGCTTAAGTTTAAGTTTATTGAAACTACAAAGATGTTAAGTAAGTACAAACATAAGGTATTCAAGTCAGAAATGGTTACAAATTAAATAAAGCTAAAACACATTCTAGCAGCTAAAACTTAATAAACTAGACTTGGTTCAAGGTTAAAATCCTCACCACACGTTCCAGCGAGTGGGCAGACCAAATTCTCATGTCAGAACTCCTTCCAAAATCCAAAGGCTGGTTCCTTTTTTCCTTAGGTGAGAGAGCGCAATAAGGAGAGAAAGAAAACACCTAGGGCATTTTTGCCCCTCATTTTATAGTCCAGCTACCCTTTGAAATGCATTTTCCTGAGGGTCACCCCCTAGTTAACTTCCTTTTTACTGTGATGACAGAGACATGGGGTCTCATGATAAAGGAGATTCCATGTTGGTGTTTGCTAAAATGCAGATTGAGCTGTTCCTGCTCCCTGCTGTTGACCAAGAACAGCCACTTGACTGGTGATTGCCAATCAACTTTGATGGCACCTGGCTCGAGGCAAAAGCTAGTCCTTGAGAAACAGGTTTACGTCCTTCCCAGACTTGTCTCGTAAACACATTTCAGTCATAATTTCAGCATACGTTTATAGCTTTATAATGTTGTTATACACATTTCACCACATTATTGATCAGTGAGTTATTAGTTTTCAAATAATACCTCACAAGGCATATTTTGTACGAAGAGCAATACAGTGGCGTGTAGGATGTGACTACATGGGTGCATTCAGTCACAATCAGCATCTAGATTTTTAATCATTAAATTGCATTGAACTAATCCCTACAGAATCCTGCTAGAAACAGCTCCACATATGGATACCTGCCATTACTAACTACATTTTGAGAGCTGTCTGTGAGCCTTGTTAATGCCATATAACACTTTGATTTAAAAAACTTGTATGTGGTACCAAGTCAAATGCCTTGGAGAAATCCAAGTATACTGTATCATCACAGTTGCCTTTATCAATCAGACCTGTAATTCTGTCAAAAAGGACAAGATTTCTTTGACAAGCCTTATCTTCCATGAAACCAAACTAACCGGCATTATCAACAAAGAATTAGATGTTAAAAATAAAAGACCCAAATGAACTCTTCCATTATTTTACCCAGGATTGATGTCAGGCTAACTAGGCTGTAGGTCCCAGGGGCATCCCTTTTTAAAATATTGGAACCACACTGGCATTTCCCTTCTTTTCCAAGATTAATTTTTAACACCAGTGGTTTAGAGCACTTCTCAGCTATTTCAAGACTCTTGGGTGCACATTATCTGGGCTTGTTGATTTTAAAAGGTTTGAGTTTAGTCAATGCTGCCTCACATCTTTCTTTGTTACAGATAGTAAATTTTCCTATTCCATCCACATCATCCTCTGGGATGGATACATCCTGATGCTTTGTTACAAATGCAGAACAGAAATAGCTACAGTGTATAAACCAAGAGATTTTTTGTATAAACCAAGCTCTTGGCATTAATACTATCTAGTTGCAATGAGGCTCAGTCCTGTCTCTGTAACCTTTTATCACATTTAAATTTGTTGCCTTTTGATTTCAGCATCTGTCTCTTTTTTCCACCAAAACCTTTCAACAGGGAAATAAGAAATAATACATAGCCGCCCAATGCCATCAAACTTGCATGCTCATACAAAAATCTTAATGGTGACCTCATCTGCTTTGTGTCAGTTAGGATCAGCACATTCAACTGTCTCACATTCCCTGCATTTAGGAATTTATTTCGTCTTAATGCTGCTGAAGTCACTGTGAAGGGTTTGATGAAGCTGGGATATGTATTGGTTGGAGATGTCATGAAAGACTTAGGGAATGTTGGAGTACGTTATTGACAGCATTGTAGGCTATATGAAGGTCAAAAAGAATCCACAAGTCTTTTCCCTTACAGTATGGGGTTAGGGGAGTGTGTCCTATACAACTGTACCTGACTAACGTAGTTTTTCATAGGGCTTTGGCATATCTCAGAGCATAGCTCCCCTCAGTCAGGGAGAAAGGGAGCTGCACCCACCTGGGAATCAGAGGAGGAAACTGCGCTGCTGAAATGGCTCTTAGCTATGTCACCCCTTCTGAACCTATGAACACATCAATATATGATGAGTGCCAGCTTGACCAACACCAGGGATTGAACCGATAAGCTCCAGCACTAAAAGCGTGAGTCTTTGTAGCTTGTACTCAGCCTAAAACTGGTCAAACTCTCCTCCTCTGTGGACCAGCACAGGGGGACCAGTGTGCACACAGTGAACAGTGGGTCGCACAAGCAAACTAACAAATGACTGAAATGTGAAAAACATGGTGTGAATCAGCAGAAAAGATAATTGGCAAGTCATGTGAATCTGTTTCTTCTCACTGTGTGGATCACACAACCATCCCTTTCCCCACATAGATCAACAGCAGCTTGAATCCTTACACTTCAGATCCCTAGCTTTGACCCACTAATGTGTTTTTTTTTCTGGTTAGATGCTAGGGTTCTTTGCTACAGTGACTTTGCATAAGTTCTCCACTAATTTGAGAAAGGGGGAAAGCAGTGTTCTGCAGCTCTTCCCTTTCTTCTACATGGCAGGGGCGTGTTATTGCTTTACTAAATTACATGGAAATTTAAACAGCACTAAAATATGAGATTTGAACTCCTGCTCTCCTCTTTCTTGGCTTAGGAAACTTTTCCTTAGGCTACAGGGATGGATGGTGAAGGAGTTAAGAGTTGGTCTGTCTCAAATTAGAGTTCAGAAGGTTTAACTTGGTGCCTGTTTTCCATCAGGGAGAATACTCCCACAGTATAACTGATATCTAGACATCTTCACACAAGAAGCAACAATATGGCCACAGGCCAGGCCCAGACGTGTTTTAGGTTTGTTGCAAGAGGGGTACAATGAAAAACAAGAATCCCCACACACAAAAAATTGGTTATTTTAATTCTTATTATTCTCATTATCAATATATTTTTCATCAAACCACCATGAGTGCTGTTAGAATTGCTCAAAGTTTGCATTCTGCTTTGGGTTTTGCTCTTTCAATGAGATTTTTACACTTTAAAGGTTTAAAGCGCCTGTTAAAACTGAGCTCTGTAACCCAGTGTTAACATACCACCTCTCTCATGTCCATATACCAATACAACGAGTATGGCACAAGTTCTGTATCTACGGGTCTCCCACACTCCTTTGTGGCACAGGGCACACAGCTCACACATACCATTACCAGGGGAGCATGGCTCAGATGTTCCAGAGGCAGGGGGAACATCAAAAGGAAACTGCCCGGGTGTAAGAGGTACATTCTGTGGGTAGCACAGGACACATTCGACAACACTCAGGCATGCTGCTGCTGCAGAGTGTGCACCCAACACTCCTCCTCCTGTTGACACATCACCTCTTGCTACACTCTCCTCACGTGCGCAATAAAGTAAGTGAACTTCAACTGTTGCAGCAGCTAAACGTCTGGGAGCTGATGGTCTAGTTTGAAGGATCTTTCACAAGAGATTCCTCAACACAGAGGTTCATTTTTGGGCACTCGAGAGCAGGGAGAAGATGCTGGAATTCAATGGTTGGGCTCTGCAACTCTCAGAATTTGCTGCAGCCTCCAGAGTGGAATCCATTGATGCTAAAGGTATTCAAATGCCTGGATGTGCCAGGTGAATTTCTAACCTAGTTCTATCAAAATGAGATTTTTGTCTGAGCCTGTCAAATGCAGGGCCTCAGGGCAGCTGCATAACAAATACCCTGCAAAGAGGAACACAAATACCAGGATACCGAGAGCTTAGAAAACTGCCTTTATTCTATTAGTTGTTGGAAAAAAGAAATACAGAAAAGAAGAGTTTAGTTGGCTGCAGATCAGCAAGAAGTTCACAGATGGGAGTTTGGCCACCAGGTGGTAACCAAGCAATACATAAAGAACTTGCATTTTTTTAGCCTTGAGCTGAGTCCAGCAGGTTAACTTAAAGCTTCTGAAATGTTCAGTTGCCTTGAGTGTGAACAGGCTGCCTTTCCCTGGCTCCTAAGGCAGGTGCCGGAAGATCACAGAAAAAACCTCTTCCTGGGTGCAGAGATTAGAATTTATACCATACAAATGGGTCAGACACTTACAAACAAACAGGGAGGTGGGGGAGGAATCAGCTGCTTTCCACTCAACTTTTTTTCAAATAAACTTTCTTAAAAAAAAAAAACCCCAAAACCCCCCCAGAAAAACCTTACGCAGGGATTACAAGTAACAGTAGTAGGAAATCCAATTATACAAAAAATACTACACTGCGGCTGGGGCATATAGATTTATTTTTGGTACCATACATTTAAGTGGCACTAATTAAATAGTAACTAAAAGGTAACTAACATGAAACTACAGAACTGTCACTTTTCATAGCTTGATGGGATCTTTTATTTCAGGGTGTGGTCACAGTTTCAAACTATTGTTTTACACCCTATGCAGCCATGAAAAATCAAATCTCCCTAAAATGTGAAAGCACTGGTGTTATTCTGGACTCCACATACAGCCATGTAGCTCTTGTACCCAATTTGAATGGTACACTAGTTATAAAGTAGTTACAGCTCAATTCTCAGTGTTATCAGCTTTTTCCTCTTTCTAGAAAGATGCAAGAAGTTAGAGAATTGTCTTCAATTAGCGCCTGGCACATACTGCACGTGCAGACGTTTGTTAAAGGAATGTTGATGTTACTTGTGTGCACAGACGAATTCGATGCAGACTGTTATAAAAATCATAGTTGGCTTCTAAAGATTGGTAGCAAGATGATTTGATTTTTAAATCTCTTAAGTAAATTATAGATAAATGAAAAAGGCCAGTAATCATACACTAAGATTAATAAACAGCACTTCAAAATTAATCAAGTGCAGGGTGCTGCCTGGGCTGTCTTCCCTTGGCCATGCTTTACAAGAGAAGGCAGCCAGATTTTTTTTTGCCACGCCGGGCTTGCAAAGCAGCTCTAGTGGCCATTTCAAAAACCTCCCTCACACCGTCTTTGGTCTTTGCAGAGCACTCCATGTACCCGAATGCACCAATGCGGTTTGCCATGTCTCTGCCTTCTTCAGGTTTGACTGGCTCCTGTGCAATACAATAGTAAAAACAAATTAGTAGGGTCCAACAATGCACCTGAACAGGTCATTCTTTTCATCGTCTTCCAGGTTTGCCAGAAGTGCAAACTACATACTCTATTTTAGATCCCATCTGGAATCTAAAATGCACATTTATTTTCTGGATTAAGACCCAGTTTAATTAAGAATAATGTTAAATACATTTTCTTTCCCACAAGTTGTAACATAACACCTCACATTACTGAAGAATTTTTAAAATCTCATTTACCTCATCACTTCATTTATTTATATTTTGGACAATGAAAATGATAGCCCAGTTTGGATCAGTCAGTGTCAATTATTTATAGTCCATTTATTCAGGGTCCAATTCTCATGTCATAGAATAAAAGCTTCAACATTTGTGTTGCAAATGCTTCAGGGGAATATATGTTTAAACAAACTGTTGCCATTGGCAATTTAAAAGTCATGGAACTTAATGATACTTGGGAAGTAAACGCAATTTTACAAGTCATTATCGTAGCAGTACCAAACCCCCCAGCAATATTAATAGCTACAAAAATTGCCGTGTCACTTTTCGTTTAAAAGAAACATTATGCCAGGACAGTCAAGTTTGCCTATTTGGGCAGGGTATTCTCATGCTGAAGGATGACTACTTTTTACTAGACCTGGTATGCTGCTGTTGGGGATTGTTTCAAAATGAACCACATTTTGTCTTTACTCATGAACAAACCAAAGCAAGGCTGTTCAAGTTATTATTTAAAACCACTGTCCAATGCAATGGTTTCTTTGTGGGACAGTGTACTATGAGTACTGGATAAATGGTATCCTACATAGTAATCTAAATGTCTATTTTGTTGTGTATGTGCTTGGTGTGTTCATTTTACCTTATCACTGACCTCCCAACTCTTCTAGAACCACTCCTCCAATTTGGGGCATTCATCTACCAATAGTCTAACTGATGAGAGAGAAAAATCCTTAATTTCTTTGAGAGTGACCTTTACTGCTAGGAAGCCCCAAGAAGGTTAGAAAAGCATCATTTGGTGCCTCTGACAAGATCCTTCGTAAGAAACTACTAAAGAAAATATCCAACTGCAACTGAGCATCGTTTGGCTCTTTAACATCTGTATTTAACAACTTAGTTCTGATTTAAACTATGCAACCATAACACTTAAGTAACAGATTGTGTTTATTTTTCATCTAAAAGAGGCTTTCAATTTTCTGTCCTGAATAACTGTCATTTTCAGCCAGTTCTCTATGATCTGTATTGCTCTGAACATTTTCCAATTTCAATATAAGCCCCACTTAGCTATTTCCCACAGATCATCACTTTGTTCCTGAAACTTCATTGCAGGGCTGAGTCAAAACACACCCAGCGTGACCTGCTCTACATCAGCTTAGCAAGAAACAGGAGCACACAGAAGAGGGGTGGAGGAGACGGGATGCAATAAAGGAATCTAACACTTCTTATTCTACCTAGCGGAGCCAAACTGTATGAGGAGACAAGTAGCTTTGTTCCAGGATGTGGTGCTGAGGGGATGGTGTCCAGGGAAAGCTGTCAATCAGTATGGACACTTAGTTAATGTGCTCATTAGCCATATTACAAAAACTGTCACGTTTTATTGTAAGAAGGGCAGAAAGAAACTTGCCTGCTTCATTTTGGCCAGCTCCCGTCGTGTGTGCTCATCATTTCTTAAGTCCTTCTTGTTTCCTACCAGGATGATAGGCACATTGGGGCAGAAATGTTTCACCTCTGGGGTCCACTTCTCTGGGATGTTTTCTGGAGGGAGGGGGAGAAAAAAAGCAGAAGTGTCTAGTAATCCACATACAAGGCTAAGAAAAAGTGTTTGGGGCAGTTTTCTTTTTAAGATCTGCTGCTTTCTGACTAGAACTATGCTGCTTTATTCCATGAAATTTCATTCAGCTTCTGGTGAGATATAAAACCACTAAACATCACATTTCCTCTCTCTTGTTGCAACTACCACCAAATACAAAAACAAACATTCTAAAGCCAGGGCCTGTCTGTCACCTTCCCAAATTCCTGTTTGAAGTGGTCTCTGATTTCCATTTTTCTGGTCACTAGCGTGTCCATTTCTCCAAGCCCCATTCATATCCAGAAAGTCAGGCCTCATACTCTGCATGTACACAAGGCCTTAAATAATCATCTCTCTGAGACCAAGCCTACCCACAAGTTTTAGACTTTTGGTGCACATGAAGGTAAGACTGGGGATCCATCTGTGTCAGTGCTGAGACTGTCCAAATGAAACAGATGATATTTCATGATTTCTATATGACTTAGCAGGTGTTCAGCCACCCGGAGCGAATGGTCTGACAAATGTTTGAACTGTTGGCTGCACAAGCTTTGCAAGAACAAGACTCCAACACCACAGCAGAGGAAATTCCTACACCAGACCTCAAGTGTAGCTCAAACAAACCTGTCCCACCATGGTCTCCGGAGCACAACCCATACATGCTAAAGGAGAATTTAGTTTCCTTTGCCACAACTATCAAGGAAATGCTATTCCCCATAAGTAACCCCAATAGCAGGTAGAGCAATCCTTTCATAAACTTGTTCAACTGCATCATGAGTGAAGGCTAGGAAACCTGTGCATTAAAGCATGGGAAGTAGAGATGGCATCACATCTACCTCAACAAAACTCAAACACAGCTTAACAGCCAGGCATTTGGGGGAAACCCCTGGCACAAAGAAAGGCCAAATAGTGGGCTACAGTGTTATGAGCAAAGCTCTTACCCTACACAAACCTGGTATATTCAATGAGACAGACAGATGAAAGTAGTATCTTTCAAGACTGTCACATCAAGCTTGCTGTTTTAGCACAGTGCAACTAATGGGAAGCTCCACAGGCAGAAGGAAGAGTGCCTCAATGTTTCCTCTAATTTTTTTCCATCCATGTGCAGAATGAATTTTGCTTTGTGCACCAATATCGAGGTAATGTGCAGATGTGCGCCACCAGTAGAATATAATATATATATTTTTAAAAGTTACCATAGGGATAATTACTCCAGCCAGGACAGGTTAGATAGACATTGTAGAACTCACTACTTGAAAAAATTAAATTTAAGAGTAAGAGAAATAAAAATTATGACATGCATAGACCAGTCAAAAAACTCAAATAACAGCACTTTGAAAGAATAAAATTACAGAGGATATGTGCGCATTGCAGGAAGTACCAAGAAGTAACAATAACAGTAATACCAGTATGTGTTGGGAGGTGGGCGAGAGAGATAGAGTGAGAGAGAGAGAGACACACACACACACACACACACACACACACACATGCTGCCCCTTTAAGTAGATCAGCACTCAGTCTGAATGCTGCTTTTTCAGACACAGCAGCACCACCACCTCCGTCTCACTTCTGAGCTCTGTCGTGTCCCCCCCACCCCCGGGGCTCTGCAGAGATGGGGTACTGGGCGGGGGGGGGGGGAAGATCCTGACATCAGCAGCCCCCCACTCTGCACAGCAAGCAGGAGGCTGCCAGGAGCAGCTGGCCAGGGGCTCCAAGGCAAAGGGCAGGAGCAGCGCGGCACGGTGGGGAGGGGCACCTGACATGTGCGGCACTTGATTGACTCTTGTGCGACTGTGCAGGTATGCAGCTTAGCGGGAACACTGCTCTGGACCACCTCTGGGACCCAGACAGAAGTGGACATTCCTTTATACTGTCTCTCAGGGAGCTGATACAACAATGCAACTGTTTGGCCTGGGGTGGAAGTCATTGTCAACACTCCAATAGCTGGCAGTCTTCATCTACAACATGGCCAAGGATTAAACTTTCCACGCCAATAAACCCTAGAGAATGGAGTCTATTCCTGTGTGAATCCAAGAGTTCCAGTCTAGTGCTTTTTCTCATTGTCCACCATTACTGCCCAAGTTCTCAAGTACACAACATTTGAAAACACTGTTCATGGACTAGATACAGACGGCTGCCACTTCCCAAGATGGGAGGAACTGAACTGAGGCCCTCAAATGCTGATCCCATTTGAGCTGGGGAGAGTTTCATATAGGCAAAGGATGGCACCCCTTCAATCTCTGGCACTAAAACAGAGCTCACCATTGCTGGAGAGGAACCTCCTGGCCATCTCAGTCTCTGGCACCAAGGGCTCCTTGGTTCTGACAACTTGGGATAACTACCCACTCTGGAATGATCTCACAAAGTCCCCTTTCTGCTGCAACTAGCTTCTTGTTCTAAGCCTGGAAGTTGGTAGATCAAATGGACTCCAGGGATAAGATATGGTTTCAGTAGATGGTCTATTGTTATTTGTATTACATTAGCATCTAGATGCCTTGAGATTGGGGCCCTATTATCCTGGGCACTGTATAGACCTACAGTAGCAGCCCCTGCCCCAGAGAGCTGACAATCCAAATAGAAATGACAGAGGGAAACAGAGGCATAGAGCGGTAAAGGAACTTCCAAGGTCACACAGAAGATCAGTGGCAGAGTCTGGAAGAGAACCAGGTCTCCAAAGTCCCAGTCCAGTGGCTTATCCACTGGACTAAATCCCAGCTTGCAGTCTGCCCAGGAAGTGCTAGGATGAGAGTCCGGTCACTGAGGAAACCCCAGCTCAGACCTCACGGTCCATCCTTGAGCAGCTCTTTGCAGCTGACAGTGATGGAACCTCTCAGCCCAGACTCAGTCTACCTCAGCGATTCTCAAATTTCATTGCACCACAACCCCCTTTTGATAACAAAGATTACTACAGGATCTCAGTGCCTTGTATAACTCTAGAATAGTTAGTATATTTGAAATCAAAATGCATTACAAGGCCGCATCTACAAAAAAATAGCCACTAAGTATTTTAATTCACAATCCACTGGCAAGACAATCTTTATATCCAGCAGTAAAAAATAAATATGCACCTAATGAGAGAGGTGAGCTTGTATTGATGGACATAAAGGCCTGAAGCAGAGCTCTGTGTGGGTGAGATAAAGATGGAAGCCCTGTATTTGTTTTTCAGTAAAGTCAGTGTTGAAAACCCAGCTTCACACAGGTAGGTGGATGAAAAATGGCACGAGTGCTTTCAAAGCTGCAAACGACAGCTCTGGATATTCTTCACGCACAGCAATCCAGAAGTTAGCAAAGGGTTGTTCAGAAAATCTCAGCATCAATGTCTCATCACAGGAAAGATCCATTAATGTTTCTTTCACTATAAAAAGTGACAACAGCACTTGCAGTCACTTCTGCATTAAAGGGATTTCTAATCCATGCCTGTTTTCTGATCCTTTACAGGGAAGTACTCCCGAAGCTGCAGTTTTAAGGCTTTCCAGGTGGCTGATAATGGATTGCAAATCATATTTTGGCAAGGCATTTTCATCCAAAAAGTTATCCAGTAAAAGGCACCCTTCAAAACTGCCACAGTCCACATGAGCATACCACAAGGAAAATGTCTTGAATCAACTTTCAATTTGGTCAGTGAGAGAAAAGGCGGAAGTACCTCGTACTTGAAGTGAGGTACTGGCATTCAAAAATGTCTGCTAGGTAAGCTAGCAAAGCAAGCCACTTGGTATCTGCAAACTTCTCCACCAGCGGGGAATCTTTGAATGAAAAATTCTCACTTCCTCTCTGAGCTCAAACAAATGATTGAGAACCTTTCCCCAAGAGAGTCACCTAATTTCTATGTGGTAAAGTAACTGACGGTGCTCAGCTCTCATCTCATCAAACAAAACTCCAAACAGACATACACTTGTTGAGCTACTCTTGATAAAGTTGACTGTGTGAACAGCAGGGCCGCCCAGAGGTGGGGGGCAAGTGGGGCAATTTGCCCCAGACCCCGCAGGGTCCTCCACAAGAGTTTTTTGGGGCCCCTGGAGCAGGGTCCTTCACTCACTCCAGGTGCCCTGGAAAACTCTCGCAGGGCCCGGGCCCCCGGAGCTTCTTCCACTCCGGGTCTTCGGCGGTGGGGGGTTCTTCCACTCTGGGACCCACTGCTGAATTACCGCCGAAGCAGGGGCCCCCCGCCGCCGAAGACGGCCCTGGCGAACAGTTTAATCAAGAACTTGTTTTAGAATGGGTGGCATTTTTTTTTTTGCAACTAGAACTTGCCTGTGTATAATACAGTGAGTCCAAACTGCTGCAGTGCAACAGCCTTCACTCGAGTGACTGTTTTTTTCCAGTCTCGGCACAAGCACCGTCCCTGCAAATTCCTACACAGCACTGTTATTCCAAGCCAGAATCAGAGACAAAAGCATCCAAAAGTGCAAAGAGCTGTTCCCCTGTAGCATGCTGTGGTAATGGCTGGTAGAACAGAAATTCCTCTTGGAGTTTTTCCCATCACTCTCAAATTTTATGTATGTCAGTATCTGAACAGCACCAGACATCCATCGTTTTGTCAAGCTAAATGGCAAAAAAGGACTTTGCTTGATTTTGGCAATCACTTGCTCAGTCATGTCGTCTGCCATACGTGAATATGCCTTGCAATGATTCAATTCTCCTGACACTAAGTTGAGTCGCTGCACCTTGCCCCACCATAATTGAAAACACTTTCTTGGCACATGGCCGAAAAAAGTTTCTCTGATAGTGTGTGGTGTCCCAGTTTTAGCTATCCAGTATGACACATGAAAGATCTCAAGGGCTCTCTCATTTGCTGTAGTTGCCTTTCTCAGTGCTCTTTTCTAGCCCTGTAGCTCTCCCAGCTTTTGCTGGAGAAAAATCGAGCAGTTTTGTTTGAAGAGAACTGTGCTGTGTCTGCAAGTGCCATAACATTTTAAATGGTTTTAAGCTCTCCTTTGCCAGAACTTCACCACACACGACACACTCTGCCCATGGGCCTTCCTCAAAGCCAGTCCATGTAAATCCAAATTCCAAATATTTCGGATGGTATTTGCGGTTTCTTTCTTTTTTTTATTTTTTAAACTGCAGTTTGGATTCTTGTTGTGAACTCTTCTTTAGCTACAAGTGGCAATTGACTACCCTTCATCACCCTTCTTTCCTACACTTTTCTTCAGAAAACGGTTCACTGCTAAAATTATTTCTACATCAACTTTTCAAACTGGCTTCAACCATAACACATGCCGGGTCCTTGCTAGGAAACCACACAGGTGTCTGAGTAGACAGAAGTAATGCACAGAGCCAGGGTCTGGGAGTGGGAAGCAGGGCAATTGTCTGTGGCCCCACGCCACAGAAGGCAAGCAGCTAAGTTGCTTGGGCTGGGGTTCCGGCTGTCAGCAGGGGCTGAAATTTGTGGCAAGAAACTCAGGGTAGAGGGTGGGGGAGAAAGTGCCCCACACCCTCTCTGATACCCCTCCAGTTTCAGCCCCAGCCCCACCGTCAGGTACTCTATATAGGTGTGCAATGATTAATCATTTCTCAGCGAAGTTTCTGCCTATCAAAGGGGAGCTAGAGTGTTCTAGAGCAGTGGTTCTCAAACTTTTTTTTTCACAGACGTGAAAATTGCTGAGAGTCTCAGCGGACCACTTATTGATCTTTCCAAATGTTGTTTGTACCGTTGGCTAAGTATTGTTTTGGATTAAAGAACTATATAAAACAAAACAAAAAACCCAAACAAAAAAAAAAATTCAGTTCTACAAATAAAAGCACACAACTCATATTTTAATATCAGTAGTCTTACCTTTCTAATGCGATGGATGTGCCCTCTCTCCCCTGCTGTGGCAGCCCCCGAGCTGGGGCTGGGAAGGAGAGCAGTCTCTCCCTGGCAACCGCAGCCCTGGAGCTGTGGAAAGTCGCCTCTTTCTCTGGCTGTGCAGCGCTGCACATCCCAAATTCCCCCCACCCTCTGCACGGCTCCACTAATTAGGTGGGTGGCCCTTCATTGTCTTGTGTGTGGCTGTCCAGGCACGCACCTTAGAGGGAACTATCCACGGACCACCTGAATGGAGCTTGCAGACTGCAGGTGGTCTGTGGACCACAGTTTGAGAACCTCTATTCTAGAGTTTTAGGGAATTCAGAGAGCTGAAGCCAAGATGCCCAATGCATCATGACAGCAGTGGAAATGGACAGAGCTGCCATATCAGCTGCATCTATGGAGGCTTGTAGCAATGCCCTAGCCCAGGGGTAGGCAATCTGCGGCACACAAACTGATTTTCAGTGGCACTCACACTGCCCAGGTCCTGGCCACCGGTCCGGGGGGCTCTGCATTTTAATTTAATTTTAAATGAAGCGTCTTAAACGTTTTAAAAACCTTATTTACTTTACATACAACAATAGTTTAGTTAGATATTATAGACTTAAAGAAAGAGACCTTCTAAAAATGTTAAAATGTATTACTGGCATACAAAACCTTAAATTAGAGTGAATAAATGAAGACTCGGCACACCACTTCTGAAAGGTTGCCGACCCCTGTTCTAGCCGATAGTTGACCACGAGCTATGATGGCCTGGAACTGTTCACGATGTTCTGTTGGAAGGTGATTCAACAGACAAGGTGACTTTTGATGGTATGATTGTACTTTGCCATAAGGACTTGATAATTTGTGATCCTGAAGTGTAGAGTCACAGACAAATAAGCCATATGGCCCAAAAGGTCAAGGTGTTTTGATCCTTATTGTATGCAGTCAATTTAGCATGGGGCTGCCTGCCACGTTCATTTACAGCTGAAACACAACCAAGGATTTGGGTGAAGGGTGCTAGATGCTCTGTCTCAGTTGGAGGCAACTGAGAAGGCACTGAGGGCAGTTTGGCTGCATGACCCAATATATCCTCAGCAGGAGGCACAAGGAGGTGTAGGGTGCATGCACTGGTTGAATGGGCACTGCTACTAAAACTCTCCGATCAAAGGCAAATGGGGTGCACATGCACCTAAAGTGGAGCACCCACAGGAACACTATTGAAAGAACAAAGATTCATTACACAAAATATTGAAGCTAGCATTGCAATGTATATAAAAATGTGGTTAGTAGAAATCAGAATTTCCACTCAATATTAAACCATAGATAAATGAATTAAAGGCTGCACAGTACAGTCTCCTAAGGATACAGGAAACCTGGTTTGGATTCAGTTTTACTTACCTAAACTATCAGGACTATCAATTGAAAAACACATAAGTATAACATCAGTGTCTGGATACGACAGAGGCCTAAGTCGATCATAATCTTCTTGTCCTGCAGTATCCCACAGGGCCAACTCAACCTACAAAAAAGAATGAAGGCAGTTAGCCAAAATTATCAAGGGGAAATCTGATTCAAGTGTGAGTAATCCAAGCAAAGTAGTGGATTTCAGTGAACATGATTCAACAGGAGGGGAACACAGTGCACTCCACTTTCACAAATGGAAAATGAGGAGTTGTCTATTCCCTGCATCCAAAAATCAATTTAACATATTGACAAGATTTTCCATTATATCAGTGGTTATCCCTACACCTCTGAAGAGTGGGAGCTACCAGAAAGAAAAGCAAGATGGATGAACTGAAGGGATATAATAGCCTAAAAATAGTTCTCTGAGGCTGGGAAACTACTCTGTAAACTATTGAAGAGGTCACATTTTCAGTAAAACAGGACTATACATGCACTTGCTTTTCCAGAACTTGGACAGATTAAAAAAATTCACCCCACACTCCAACTAAAAGACAAAAATTTCGAAGGGCCACTCATTTCTGTGTAGTTTTACTGAAGTTCCACCACCATAGTGGAAACTTAAACCCGCAATTTGCTGATCTTTCGTGTGCAACACCCATTATTGCTAAGGGCTGAATAAATGAAGTCATCTTTTAAGATCTCAATTTGGGGCAGAGCTAGGAGAACTACAGCACAGAATTTTTTGGAAAAACAAACAAACTAGAAAACTACAAGCTATACTAAGTACCTACAATAATAAATTTGTAAAACTGCAAATACTAAATGGATGGACTGTATGCAAAAAAGAGTTCAGAAACTTTCCAAGCAGCTCTGGTTAAGTGCAACAGGCAGCAACTGGACTCCAAACATCAATATGCTTGAATGCCATGCAACTGTCAATTGTTTAACTTATAAAGACAACAGCTCAAATGCTACTCTCAATTATAGGGTGCATCTGCATAGATTTCCAGGAAGGTTGCACTAATGTAACAGAGGGCAGAACTGGGCTCAGAATGAGAAGTTTACTTACCAGTAACTTGTTCTTTGTATCTCCTTGGCGCATTCACATTTGTGGGAGCAGGCTCATGGTGGTGAACACATGGAACCCTCTTCTAAAGCAGTGTCTGCTGGGGGTGTGCACGAGTGCCTTTGTGTGGTGCTGAAGGAGCCGCTCTAGTCTACACAACAGTGCATACCCTTTAGCCATCTCAGCTCCTTCTCTCCTTTGAGGGCATCTGTGCATTCCCACTTGTGGGACATTAGTGAGTAGTGTTCCCTGAGACGTTTCCCCTCTGGTATTATCTGGACGGGTGATCTGCTAGGTCACTCCAATCCTTGACTCTGGGAGCCAGCCTTACCCTGCTCTGCTGTGAAAGCCCCCACTCCTGGGCTGTTCACGCACAGCCTCTGGTATGTAAGCTGCTCCTTGGATTGTGCAACCAAATGACACTAGCCAATATCGCCAGTCCCAGACACAGGAACCTCCATCTTGCAATGTCCAGTTTTATGCCCTCTGGATGCTGCAAGCTTATATGAGTTCATCAAAGAAATTGATATGTACCAGGCTTGTTATCCCAAGGGGAGTTTCTGACATGCTTCAAAGCAAATGCACTGCTTCAGGTAGAACAAACATTTATTAATTAATTAATCATAGAATATCAGGGTTGGAAGGGACCTCAGGAGGTCATCTAGTCCAACCTGCTGCTCAAAGCAGGACCAATCCCCAGACAGATCTTTGCCCCAGATCCCTAAATGGCCCCCTCAAGGACTGAACTCAACCGTGGGTTTAGCAAGCCAATGCTTAAACTACTAAGCTATCCCTCCCTCCAAAAAAACTGCAAAGATAAATTTTAAGTGATTATAAATCAAAGCATAAGTCAGATTTGGTCAAATGAAATAAAAGCAAAATGCACTCTAAGCTGATCTTAACACTTTCAATGCCCTTACAAACTTAGATGCTTTTCACCACAACCTGGCTGGTTGCTCTTCAGCCAGGCTCTCCCCTTTGATCAGCGCTTTAGTCACTTGGTGGGGTGTCAGCAGATGTAGGTGGGAGAGGAAGAGCATGGCAGATGTCTCTCCCTTTTATCATGTCCTTTATTCCCTCTTGGCTCCCCACCCCCCTTCAGAGTCAGGTGAGCATTACCTCATCACAGTCCCAAACTGGCCAAAGGAGGGTGTGTGTGTGTGACTCACTCAAGAGTCCAACAGATCCTTCTGTTACTGCCTAGGCCAGCGTCCTTTGTTCCTGTGAAGTTGGGCAGGGTTTGTCCCATACCTACCCTGATGAGATGTGAACTGCCTCTCTACTCTTGGACAGTTTTTGCCTGGGCTTATTTTAAGCCATGAGGATACATTTTCAGCCTCATAACTATATATAGTAATGTTATAGGTTATAATTTAATGTAACATTACTGTAACAACAATGCTCAGTGCATCATGATCCTTCCGAAGACACCTAACATGACAAACTTTGCATTGGATACCACACAATCATTTTACAAGGATGAACATGGGGGTGCTGGGTGATCCCCGGAGGTACAGAGCATCACGTTCTCTTAGGAAGAAGGCAGGCAAGGAGAGCACTAATAAACTTGGACTGCAACACTGTCCTGCCCAATTTTGCATCGGAGTTCAATTTCAAAAGAAAAATGCCTGGTTAAGGTATGCACTGAACTCCATGTTGCTGCTCTCTCTTTCTCCAACAAGAATGTGCCTGAAAGAAGCCATAGCTGTAGGAGTGGCTCCAGTACAATTTTTTAAAACTATAGGTACTGGTACTTTAATACACTGGGACAATCTATGTAGAGATAAATGCCATGGGGAGTCCCTCCATGAACTATAAACAGAGTTTGTCTTAATAGATTTTGTACTGTGTAGGTCAGAGGTCTCAAACACGTGGCCCACGAGCTGCATGCGGCCTGCCAGGTTATTTTCTGCGGCCCACAAGCTCCTTGTGGCCCCCCCCGCCCTCCCCCAGTGTTTACCTAGAGCGGCTCCGATCTGGCGCACACCAGGGGCAGGGCAGGCTCCCTGCCTGCCCTGCCCCGCTCCAGGAAGCGGACAGAACCTGGGGGAGGAGAGGCACAGGGGTGTGTGTTGACATTGCTTCAGGCACCGCTCCCAGCAACTTCCATTGGCCGCAGTTCCCCGTTCCCGGCCAATGGGAGATGCTGGGGGCGGTGCCTGAAGCAACAGCAACACACACACCCCTGCACCTCTCCTCCCCCACGTTCCAACTGCTTCCCGGAGCGGCGTGGGGGCGGGCGGGGAGCCTGCCCTGCCCCCGGTGCATGGGGGGCCAGAGCCCGCCCCCCGAACCCCTCCTGCAGTCGAACCCCCTGCCCTGACCCCCTGCCCTGAGCCCTCTCCCGCACCCTACACTCCTCCTGCACCCCAACCCATTGCCCAGAGCCCCCTGCCGCATCCCTCCTGCACCACAATCCCCTGCCCTGACTCCCTGCCGCACCCCTCACCCCAACCCACTGCCCAGAGCCCCTTGCCGCACCCTAATCCCGTCCTGACCCCTTGCCACACCCTCCCCCTCCTGCACCCCGATCCTGTCCTGACCCCTTGCCACACCCCTCCTCCCTCCTGCACCCCACACCCCAACCCACTGCCCAGAGCCCCCTGCCGCACCCCTCCTGCACCCCAATCCCCTGCCCTGACCCCCTGCCACATCCCTCATCCCTCCTGCACCCCACGCCCTAACTCCCAGCCCTGAGCCCCCGCCACACCCCACACTGCTCCTGCACCCCCTGGGGGCAGGGAGGGGGCAGAGTTGGGGTGGGGATTTTGGGGAAGGTGTTAGAATGGGGGCAGGGAAGGGGTGGGAAGAGGCGGGGCCTCAGGGAAGGGGTGGAGTAGGGGCGGGGCCGAGGGTGGCAGGGGGGGAGGTGTCAGTAATGCGGCCCTTAGGCCAATGTACTAGCCCTCATGTGGCCCTCCTGGTCATTTGAGTTTGAGACCCCTGGTCTAGGTAAACCCAGGGAGTTATTTTAACACAGTGTGCCAGTGTGTTTCCCTGAGATGAGAATGGGGTTTTAGGAAGAAGACAGCAAGGGAAATGTATTGATTGAGGTGCAAGTCAGATACCAGCTTAGGCCTTATCTACACTACCGTGGTAAGCTGACCTAAGTTACGCTACTTCAGTTACATGAATAATGTAACTGAGGTTGACGCAGCTTAGGTCGACTTACCAAGGTGTCTACACAGTGCTGTGTCAATGGGAGACACCTTCCACCTACTTTTAGGGTTGCCAGGCATCCAGTTTTAGACCAAAACACCCGGTCAAAAAGGGATTCTGGCAGCTCTGGTCAACCCTGCCGACTGGGCCATTAAAATTCCAGTCAGCAGTGTTGCAGGTTTAAGGCAGGCGAGTCCCTAACTTTCCTGGCACTGCGCTGTGCCCTGGAAGCAGCCAGCAGGTCCAGCTCCTAGGCAGGGGGGCCATGGGGCTCCATGTGCTGCCTCTGCCCCGAGCACTGGCTCCACACTCTCATTGGCCAGGAACTGTGGCCAATGGGAGCTGGCGGGGGGTGCCTGCAGGCGGCACCCAGAGCCTGCTGCCCAACCCCCCAACCTAGGCGATGGACCTGCTGGCCACTTCTGGGGTGCAGCACGGTGCCAGGACAGGCAGGGAGCCTGCCTTTGCCCTGCTACATTGCTGACCGGGAGCTGTCTGAGGTAAGCCTGCACCCCAACCCTGAGCCCCAACACTGAGCCCTCCAAACCCGGAACCCCCTGCTACACCCTAAAACCCTCATCCCCAGGCTCACCCCAGAGCCCCCCCACCTCCATTCCCCATCCCATCCCAGAGCCAGCATGCCCTATTTAGAGCCCTCACCCCCTCCCACTCCCTAACCCCAGCCCAGTGAACGTGAGAGAGGATGGGGGACAGTAAGCCACCGAGAGAGGGGGAATGTAGTGAGTGGGGGGCAGGGCAGGGCAAGGGTATTTGGTTTTGTGCGGTTAGAAAGTTGGCAACCCTACCTACTTCCCTTACTCTTCTCGGGGAGCTGGAGTACCAGAAATCGATGGGATAGCGCTCAGCCATCGATGTAGTGGGTCTTCGCCAGACCTACTAAATCGATGCCGCTGCATTGATCGCAACAGCGCTGATGTACCGGTAAGTGGTCATCGCCTTAGGCATGATGGAGCTTCATAACCATCTTTGAGCCATGGTGTAAGGTGATGTAGCCCTTGTGGAGTACACTTACCCTCCTTGCAGAGGTGGAGGCAATAAGGAAAGCTGTATTTAGAAATAAGATGTTCTAAAGAAGCTAATCTAGGAAGCTCAAAAATGGGGAGGGGAGGAAAGAGGAGGAATTAGTACAAGATTTAAATCCCAAGAGGAAGGACACTCCTTGGTTGGGGGAAAAGCATTAGTCAAGCCTTTAGAAATCTGGAGACTGGGGTGGAGGGAAAACTGGTCTGCCTCTGACGTGGTGCTAATAGCGGAAACGGCTGCCAGGTGAACCTTAAGAAATGCACCCAACAGACCAGACCTTGGGTTGCAAGATTCAGTAAGTAGCCCAGATGTGCAAAAACCCATTTTGGAATGGAGGCATAACCTTGTCATTGGTCCTGATGCAAAATCTTTTCATTTTTGTTTGAAAGAGGAGCTCTTCCTAAAAATGCAGGCAGAAGCCCAGCAGCAGAGTGGGGGCTATCCAGTTTATTGCACTGAGTGTAGCATGTATGATTACCTGCCCTGTGGGCGGGTTGCGTATGTGTGCAGTCGGTGCAAGGAGCTCCTGGCCCTCAGAGACCATGTACAGACTTTGGAGGCCAGGGTGGCAGAACTGGAGGAGCTGAGAGAGGCAGAGAGGTATGTTGATGAGGCTTTCCGGGACACTGTAGAATTGTCCCACCTCCGCTTAGACAGCACCTGTGCTGTTGAGGAGGAAGAAGGGCCCAGGGAAGTAGAGCAGGCAATGGGAGCAGAGGGAAACCTTCCCGTAGTTGGGACCCTCCTTCCAGATGGTGCTGGGGTTGCCTCTCGCACTGAGGTTGCCTCTCCGGGGGAGGGAACTCCAGTTTCTAGGAAAAGGCAGGTGTTAGTAATGGGAGATTCGATTATTAGAAATGTAGATAGCTGGGTCTGTGATGACCGGGAGAACCGTATGGTGACTTGCCTGCCTGGTGCGAAGGTTGCGGATCTCTCGAGGCATCTAGATAGACTTATGTGTAGTGCTGGGGAGGAGCCGGTGGTCGTGGTACATGTAGGTACCAATGACATAGGGAAGGGTAGGAGAGATGTCCTGGAAGCCAAATTTAGGCTGCTAGGGAAGAGACTGAAATCCAGGACCTCTATGGTGGCATTTTCAGAAATGCTCCCAGTTCCACGCGCAGGGCCAGGTAGGCAGGCAGAGCTTCAGAGTCTCAATGCGTGGATGAGACGATGGTGTAGAGAGGAGGGGTTCACGTTCATTAGGAACTGGGGAAACTTCTGGGATGGGAGGAGCCTATACAGGAGAGATGGGCTCCACCTAAACCAAAGTGGAACCAGACTGCTGGCGCTAAACATTAAAAAGGTTGTAGAGCAGTTTTTAAACTAGGTGATGGGGGAAAGCCGACTGCTGCAGAGAAGCGTGTGGATCGGACACAGACTTCTCTTAGGGGAGAGTCTGATGATAGAGAATCTCCAGGTTATAGTCAGGAGCAGAGGAATGAGAAATATAATGTAAGGGCCGGATCAGATGATGAACAGTCACATAAAAAAGAATCTGGCACATCAGAAAAAGGCAGGCTAATAAACAGGGACAAGTTTTTAAAGTGCTTGTACACAAATGCCAGAAGTCTAAATAATAAGATGGGTGAACTAGAGTGCCTTGTGATAAAGGAGGATATTGATATAATAGGCATCACAGAAACCTGGTGGACTGAGAGCAATCAATGGGACACAATCATTCCGGGGTACAAAATATATCGGAAGGACAGAACAGGCCGTGCAGGGGGAGGAGTGGCACTATATGTTAAAGAAAGTGTAGATTCAAATGAAGTAAAAATCTTAAGCGAATCCACAGGTTCCATAGAGTCTCTATGGATAGAAATTTCATGCTCTAGTAAAAATATAACATTAGGGATCTATTATCGACCACCTGACCAGGACAGTAATAGTGATGATGAAATGCTAAGGGAAATTAGAGAGGCTATCAAAATTAAGAACCCAATAATAGTGGGGGATTTCAATTATCCCCATATTGACTGGGAACATTTCACTTCAGGACGAAATGCAGAGATAAAATTTCTCGATACTTTAAATGACTGCTTCATGGAGCAGCTGGTACGGGAACCCACAAGGGGCGAGGCGACTCTAGATTTAATCCTGAGTGGAGCGCAGGAGCTGGTCCAAGAGGTAACTATAGCAGGACCGCTTGGAAATAGTGACCATAATACAATAGCATTCAACATCCCTGTGGTGGGAAGAACATCCCAACTGCCTACCACTGTGGCCTTTAATTTCAAAAGGGGGAACTATACAAAAATGAGGGGGTTAGTTAGACAAAAGTTAAAAGGTACATTGACTAAAGTGAAATCCCTGCAAGTTGCGTGGGCCCTTTTTAAAGACACCATAATAGAGGCCCAACTTCAATGTATACCCCAAATTAAGAAAAACTGTAAAAGAACTAAAAAAGAGCCACCGTGGCTTAACCACCATGTAAAAGAAGCAGTGAAAGATAAAAAGACTTCCTTTAAAAAGTGGAAGTCAAATCCTAGTGAGGCAAATAGAAAGGAGCACAAACGCTGCCAACTTAAGTGCAAGAGTGTAATAAGAAAAGCCAAAGAGGAGTTTGAAGAACGGCTAGCCAAAAACTCCAAAGGTAATAACAAAATGTTTTTTAAGTACATCAGAAGCAGGAAGCCTGCTAAACAACCAGTGGGGCCCCTTGATGATGAAAATACAAAAGGAGCGCTTAAAGATGATAAAGTCATTGCGGAGAAACTAAATGGATTCTTTGCTTCAGTCTTCACGGCTGAGGATGTTAGGGAGATTCCCAAACCTGAGCTGGCGTTTGTAGGTGACAAATCTGAGGAACTGTCACAGATTGAAGTATCAGTAGAGGAGGTTTTGGAATTAATTGATAAACTCAACATTAACAAGTCACCGGGACCAGATGGCATTCACCCAAGAGTTCTGAAAGAACTCAAATGTGAAGTTGCGGAACTATTAACTAAGGTTTGTAACCTGTCCTTTAAATCGGCTTCGGTACCCAATGACTGGAAGTTAGCTAATGTAACGCCAATATTTAAAAAGGGCTCTAGGGGTGATCCCGGCAATTACAGACCGGTAAGTCTAACGTCGGTACCGGGCAAATTAGTTGAAACAATAGTAAAGAATAAAATTGTCAGACACATAGAAAAACATAAACTCTTGAGCAATAGTCAACATGGTTTCTGTAAAGGGAAATCGTGTCTTACTAATCTATTAGAGTTCTTTGAAGGGGTCAACAAACATGTGGACAAGGGGGATCCGGTGGACATAGTGTACTTAGATTTCCAGAAAGCCTTTGACAAGGTCCCTCACCAAAGGCTCTTACGTAAATTAAGCTGTCATGGGATAAAAGGAAAGGTCCTTTCATGGATTGAGAACTGGTTAAAGGACAGGGAACAAAGGGTAGGAATTAATGGTAAATTCTCAGAATGGAGAGGGGTAACTAGTGGTGTTCCCCAAGGGTCAGTCCTAGGACCAATCCTATTCAATTTATTCATAAATGATCTGGAGAAAGGGGTAATCAGTGAGGTGGCAAAGTTTGCAGATGATACTAAACTGCTCAAGATAGTTAAGACCAAAGCAGATTGTGAAGAACTTCAAAAAGATCTCACAAAACTAAGTGATTGGGCAACAAAATGGCAAATGAAATTTAATGTGGATAAATGTAAAGTAATGCACATTGGAAAAAATAACCCCAACTATACATACAACATGATGGGGGCTAATTTAGCTACAACGAGTCAGGAAAAAGATCTTGGAGTTATCGTGGATAGTTCTCTGAAGATGTCCACGCAGTGTGCAGAGGCGGTCAAAAAAGCAAACAGGATGTTAGGAATCATTAAAAAGGGGATAGAGAATAAGACTGAGAATATATTATTGCCCTTATATAAATCCATGGTACGCCCACATCTCGAATACTGTGTACAGATGTGGTCTCCTCACCTCAAAAAAGATATTCTAGCACTAGAAAAGGTTCAGAAAAGAGCAACTAAAATGATTAGGGGTTTAGAGAAGGTCCCATATGAGGAAAGATTAAAGAGGCTAGGACTCTTCAGTTTGGAAAAGAGAAGACTAAGGGGGGACATGATAGAGGTATATAAAATCATGAGTGATGTTGAGAAAGTGGATAAGGAAAAGTTATTTACTTATTCACATAATATAAGAACTAGGGGTCACCAAATGAAATTAATAGGCAGCAGGTTTAAAACAAATAAAAGGAAGTTCTTCTTCACGCAGCGCACAGTCAACTTGTGGAACTCCTTACCTGAGGAGGTTGTGAAGGCTAGGGCTATAACAATGTTTAAAAGGGGACTGGATAAATTCATGGTGGCTAAGTCCATAAATGGCTATTAGCCAGGATGGGTAAGGAATGGTGTCCCTAGCCTCTGTTCGTCAGAGGATGGAGATGGATGGCAGGAGAGAGATCACTTGATCGTTGCCTGTTAGGTCCACTCTCTCTGGGGCACCTGGCATTGGCCACTGTCGGTAGACAGATACTGGGCTAGATGGACCTTTGGTCTGACCCGGTATGGCCTTTCTTATGTTCTTATGTTCTTATGAGCATGATGGATTGCAATCTAAGAACAGGTGTGGTCCATGCTAGTTAACCAGGCTGTCGTCCATGCTGTGAGATGTAGCATCTCGGGATTCGGGTACAGTATTCTACACTGAGACAAGCAGTCTGGAGACAGAGACAAGCAGATTAGGGTGGTTACCTAGAGAGGTCCAGGAATTTGTGTACCAGAGTTGGCATGGTCACAGGTTAGGAAAAAATCAAAGCAGACAGTCACTGATTCTAATGACCCTGGGATCACAGGTGCAGGGGAGAGACAGGTCCCACTTCAGAAGAAATGTATCAGAAAGAGGTATTGCCTCTTTCTGCTCTGGTGCAGCAGAGTTGGCGCTTGGTATTTTGCCTTGATGTGAAATGGTATAGTTTTTGCGTGGCCCCATTTGATAAAATTTTCTGACCACTGATGTTTTTAGAGACCATTCATATAGATGCTGCATCTTGCTGCTAAACAAGGCTGCTTGCATATTTTCTTCCCCAACAGATATATGCCTACCAGATGGATCTGGTGCTTTGTACACCACATCTAGTTTCTTTCCTCTACTTAATGATGGAGAACCTGGCTGTGATGTTGTTCATTATTAACCAATATCAATTTCCCTAAGAACCCATCTCATTGGCCTGAAAATAATGGTGATGGCACTTGGATTCTAGACTTCCATCGGGGACAAGGTGGAGGGGTCAGTGGAGAATGTGGATGTGAGAGCGGAAGGGATGGACTGTATACCCTACAAGATATTTTTCCTGGCCCCAACCAGGAAAGCTGTTGCAGGACTTCAGGAGGGATCACAAGTTTCCTCTAAAAACAGCGAGGAGTCCTTGTGGCACCTTAGAGACTAACAAATTTATTTGGGCATAAGCTTTCGTGAGATATGATTCCATCTGATGAAGTGGGTTATATGAAGTGGGTTATATCCCACAAAAGCTTATGCCCAAATAAATTTGTTAATCTCTAAGGTGCCACAAGGACTCCTCATTGTTTTTACTGATACAGACTAACACTGCTCTGAAGTTTCCTCTGTAAACTGCATGGTTAGACTGTGGTGTTCTGTGACCCAGTACTGCAGGGATCTCACATGAAAGTTAGCTTGAGCCGTCACGTATGCTGAAGAGGCCACAGGGCTCATAAGGTTCAAATGAACTGTGTCAGCTGGTTTGGTTGGGCACTGAGTGTGATCAGGGCTTGCTAGATCTTGAGGAACCTGTCCTCAGAGGAAAGCTCTGGCCTGAATTGAATCCAGAAATGCCCCAATCAGATCAATTGGTTGGACTGTGAATTTCTCATGGATTATTTGGGGTACCAGAGAACAGGTTACAAGTGTATTCAAAATGCCAGTTCTTGCTGTGGTTTTGTGTTTACTAGTTAATCGTGCTGGTATACATAAACACCCCTTCATCTGAGATGGGCTGCCACCACTGCTAGACATGAATAACCAGGGACTTATGGACAGGCCGAAAGAAAATTTTGAACTGGATAGCTGATTCCCATGTAGAACCCCTCAGGTATTTGATGTGGCTCTTCCTGATGAAACGTGAAGGTATCTAGAATCACGTACCATGTCTCCTTTAAATCAAGGGTTATGTACCAGTCTCCATGGGATAGGGATGAGATATGCTCTCTCTCAAGATAGGTATCCTGAACTTGAAGGTGTATGTGTACTTGTTCAGGTTCCTTTGTACTAGGATGGATCTAAAATTACCTGCCTTCTTGGACATCAGGCAATAAGGATTGTATTCATTCCCTTGATATTCCAGTGGGATTTTATTCTCCCTTTGCAAGGAGGGATACCAGTTCATATAAGACTCCCCCCTCATGAGACTGGTCCCAAAAGAGGAAGGAAGGAGACTGTGGTGAGGGGACCAAGTGCAGAACTGGACAGACTGCCAAGACTGCAGATTGGTATCCAATACCCAATGACCAAAAGTAAGGGAGTAGCAATCACTACAGGAGGAGACAACAAGTTCCAAAGAGAGGAGATAGGGTACAGAGATCTGAAGAAGTGCTGTTAGAGTGGTATTTCTCTCTTGAAAGTACCCTCAAATCCACTGTTTTGAGGCAGATGCTACATGCTGCAAAGGGATATGATGAGAAATCCTGGTACTGTGTTACTAGAATTTCTCAGTATTTGGTTTGGCAGGTGGCTGGTATCGTCTTTGGTGCTACACATCTTGAGGATAAGCTGGGATCTGTCTCTGGTCACAGAAATCATGGCATGAGAACCACCTTTGGAAGAAACTATTACACTGGAAGACACCTAGTGAATGAGCTATGGCTATAGTTGTCTTGATCTTTCCTAGGATCTAATCTATGTGTCACTAAATAGGCAGTTTCTCTTTAAAGGCAGATCCTTGATTTTACTTAGACTACGGCAATAGCCCTGAATATCTAAGCTAGGACTCACTCACTCTCTCTCCCCCGCCCCCAGAGATCTCCATTTTCCTGGCACTTGTATCTGTAGCATAATATGCTGCCCTCAAAGAATCCAAAGCCAACATTCAGCCCTCACTTGACCAGGATTCTGGCTGCTTCTTTTTGTTCTTTGGGGAGAAAGTCCATATGGGATACAATGAACCCCATTTTGATGTAGCCGTACCCCACAATTATGGGTTGGTAATTCACCACTCTGAGGCCCAGAGATTCCCAATAGAACCTTCATCCAGAAGGATCCTTTTGTACTCATGTGGGCTGAACGAGAAGCTCTAGCGCCTCAACATCTTTCCTGAGCAGCAGACACTACCAGGGAGTTGGTAAGCAAGTGCTGCTGCAGAAACTGGTGACCTTTGGAGGGGATGGGGTACATGCTATCTACTTTCTTTACAACAGGTGGAAGAGGAGACAGATGAGACATATCCTTGACTGTGTTCAACAGACTACTATTGGGAAGTTAGGCAGTTATCTCCTTGTAAAATGTCAAATAAGGAATGTTTCTGGTGTTGTGATCCCTGTCGATAACTGAAGCATATAAGCCATCATCCCTAAAAGTTTCAGGAACTGTTTGTACTTGTCAGTAGGGACATGACTGTTCCAATCTGATTGTCTAAGGAAGTGGCATCTATACTATTCCCAATAAAGGACTTATCTGGTTCCTGTGGATCATCGCCACCCCAATCAACTGGTCCATCTTATGATTTTGAGCATTAGGGAGTGGTAGTGGGATAGATGCCAAAGACCTGGTGTTGATCGCATTACCAGTGATAGCATAAGTGCTGGTGATGGCCATTGTTGCTGGAGTCAATGGCAAACCTTCTGGAGTTGTATACTGTAGTGGCCTGGAAAGTGGAAATATTGCTTCATTCAACAAAGTCTTCACTGAATCCTGCATAGGGGGCCACATTATTAACTGAAGCAAGCCTTGTATAAAGTCTTTTCAGGACCCCTATGCCTGAGGGGAAGTGAATGGTCCCGAGTCCCAGTGCTGAGGTTGCCAAAAGGAACTCTGATTCAAAGGTGCTCCATGCCAACCCCAGAGTGGAATAAACCCAGCCATGGGGCTAGCTGAAGATTTTGGGCTGGATGGGGAATAATGCATTGGAGAAGCTAGGATTCTACATGGTGGCCCAGAGCTTCGACTGGCAAGTATTGATATCATTCAAGGAGTCCTCAGTGGCAATAGTCCTCAGGGTATAGGCACGAATGTACCTGGTGCTGGAAATGGCCTTGCTGTTCTGGCTGATGCTGGAGGTTGTTCTTTTGCACACACTCTCTCACTGGGGACCAGGACAGAAGGTGCCATTTGTTCTTTCTATGCCCATCCTCCTCGATGATGTGCTTTCTCTTTCCTTTTGCACTGGTGGCACTCCTTTTCCACTGCACAGATGGTCTATACCTGAGCCTGGAGCAGAAATCTGTCTGAGCAGGAGGAGGGGTTCTGTGTAGTTGGTGCCACTAGCAGCATAACCAGCTGAGATTACTGAATGCTTGATGTGCAGGAGGAAGCCTCCTGTGTTGGTGCCAGCTTAGGCTTGATGGCTTTGGCTGCAGCCACCGAGGCTGGAGGGATCCTGTGTCACGCCCTTTAATGGTGGGTGGTTCTGGAGCTGGGGAAATAAGTGTTCTTGGGTGCCACAGGCAAGGACCTCGTCACTGAATCTGGTTCTGTCTGGTCTAAGTGCCAAAACAGGGCCCTATGTTGCATTTGGTTGAAGGCTTTAGGCAGCCAGGTGGGCCTCCAGCCTGAGATCTACCACTGTGGGTTCCAGAAATGAAAGTGACACTTATCACACACTGAGATGTGTCGACTAGACACAGATGGCAACGTACATGCATATCAGACTGTGGTCTGTCAAGAGGCATGCCTTTTGAAACCCCATTTTGGGATCAGGGCCAGGCACATTTGCCCTTGCTTGGGAGAGCCTTAGGGCTCAGAGGTAAAAGCTCAGGAGGCATACTTAAAATTATGTTGAGCTTTTTAATTAGACTATATCTTTATTAGCTATTTACCAAAGTTGTCTTAGTCAACCTGGACACCAGAGAAGGGCCCCTCTCACTACTGGTGGTTATGAAGAAGGAGCAGAGGCTGCTAGAGGGTGCATTCTGTTTGATAGAGACTAGGGCGGCTGATGTCAGTGCTGCCAGAAGGCACTTGCATACTAACCCCCAGACATTGTTTTGAACAAGGTGCTGCATACTTGCCACCAAAAGGTAACTCCCACAAGTGAAAATATATAAAGGCCCACAAAGAGGAACCATAATGTTTGCAAAATTATGACCAGTGGAACTGCTAAAACAATCATCCAGATAACCTATCCAGAAATGCTGCCACCCAGTCTCTTCTCTTCACAAGAGGACATCCTGACATTATTCCACCCACCGCTGCCAGAAAAATAAGTTACTGCAACAAGATCATACCCTAGACAACTGCATTTTGTATAAGCTTCTCAACTCAAAGAAGGCTGGTGCGATTTTGTTGACACTTAAAAGCCAGCTATAGACACATCACCACTCATAGATGATCTTTCTCCCCAAACATGTTTTAAACGTGTTTTAGGTCCTATAAGAACATACATCTCTCTAGAGGTTTCACATACATAGGTCTCCTCACCATTCTGAATAAAATAAGTGCTGTTTAACTGTTGCAGAAATGTGTACCTACCTGCTTTCCATCCACTTCAATATCTGCTACATAATTTTCAAACACTGTGGGAACATAAACTTCAGGGAACTGGTCTTTGCTAAATACAATCAGCAGACAGGTCTTTCCACAGGCACCATCACCCACTATAACCAGCTTTTTCCGAATGGCTGCCATAGCTAGGGGGAAAAAAAAAATGGACTTGACAAATATAACAGAAATAATCATCTATTATATAATACAAATGATAGAAACTGAGTAACTGATTATCTCTATGTCCCCAATCAGCAAGAACTTTGAAAACTGGAACACTTGTTCCTTAAGACTGCTGTGTATGTCATCAGTTTTGACCAATTCACCATCCTCTTAAAACCTCACAACCCTAAGGACACTTGCCCCACCATGCAGCATAGGACCATATGGACTTGGAGGACGGAGAAACAGAACCAGATGTGAAGTGGAGAATCAGGTATCTAGGTCAGATAAATGAATCAGATCATTGTTAGAACAC
Organism: Mauremys mutica; assembly: GCF_020497125.1. Classification (NCBI taxonomy): domain Eukaryota; kingdom Metazoa; phylum Chordata; order Testudines; family Geoemydidae; genus Mauremys; species Mauremys mutica. The sequence goes on along the minus strand of NC_059078.1, from coordinate 53,754,311 downwards.
AAGTGGATACATTTCTAATGTAGAAAGTGACTGGAAAACTAAGGAAAATGTTTGGAAGCCTACTGAATCCAGAGGAACAAGACAATTCTCCTGGGACATCTGGTACCCAAGAATACACGTGATTGTCTGTTTCCCATAGTAAATCACAGGGTAAAAGGGGAGGGGAGACCAATAGTCTGATGCCGTAGTGCTTAGTAGTTCTTTGTGTGTCTTGTAGACTCAAGACAGGAACCTACCAAGATAGGGGAAGCAAGAGTGTGCAAGTAGTATCCTCTGGCTCCTTTCTGAATCTTTTGCTTTCTCAGAGAAAGTTCCTCTTTGGTAATGCCAATCAATGTCTACACAAATATTCTGTTAAACTGATGGCCAAAGCTGTGAACTTGCCATGCTGAGCCAATAGAATATGTATTTTAACTATAAAGGTACCAGAGGCTTTCCACTCCTTCCTGACATCCAGGGCCACCCACATATACTGAGTACTTTACTGATATGCAGGAAGAGAACTGATGGAATTATCTCAGTGAGTTGGACAGATTCCTAAATCAGTAAGCTCCATGAATATGCTACATGGGCTCTTGAAAGCAATCGTCTCCCGCTACAGCCAGTTCCAAGGACACTCACCCCTGTAGTAGCAAGAGAGCCTGAGATATTTAAGCCCTTGTATTAGAGGGCTGCTATGAGGAAGGCCCTGATTACAGAATCTGGCAAGAACAGGGCTGATATTGCAAACACACAGATTCCTACGAAGTGCTAGGCACAAAAACACACACACACCCCCCCCCCCAAAGGGTGGTACCACAACACCCCATACCAAGAATGGTACAAACACATTCCCTAAAGGTAACAGGAACACATTTAAAAGATAAGGTCAGGATGACGATACATAATAGAGATGTTTTGATATAACCAACATGTACAAGGTAATGGGTGATAAAGAGCCACGTCAGGGGACAGTAACTATGTCAGAGGTAGTACTAACTTGTTTGTATCAGGGTATAAAGATGCATCTCAGAGAGAATATCTTTGTCCACCCAAAGGGGAATAAAAAGCCCCACCATTCACTGAGCTGCGTCCATTACCACAGGCATACATGTCTTACTAGCCTCATAGTCTGCCAGGTGCTATTACCATGCTTCGTTGACAATAAACCTGGCTGGGCGCCTTTGCACCTTAACGGATCTTGTGGTCATTGGGCGGCTCACTCGAGGTCTGCTGTGACGGCTGTTTGCACAGAGCTGGAACAGCCACAGGGAGAACACACACACGCAGCCAAACATCTAACACTGGTGACCCTGAATATTGATCTGGTAAGTAAGCAAGCAAGCTGTCCTGTGTAGGAATTGCGATCTAACATGTCAGAAAACCACAATAAAGCAAATTCTTAATCCACTTTTAGTAAAAGTTTTAAATAAAAGGTAATAACTTATTTTTGGCACAGGAGACCTTGAGTGAACCACCCAATGATCACAAGATTCGTTAAGGTGCCAAGGCGCCTGGCCAGGTGTATAGGTTTACTGCCAAAGATTTAAAGAAATTCAAACCACTGAATCAGAAGTTCTCACTGGCTAACTGCTTTTTGAAGTATGACAAACAGTAGCCTCTTCTGCAGGTGCAGAGAAAATATTCCTTTATTCCAGTTTATTCAACTAGTTCAGTTCAATGACTAGATTGTTCACAGGTGAGATACCAATTGGGAGTTGAAAAAGCAGGAAAGCTTATTTTCTTTTTCTAATCTATGCATAAACACAAGGTTGTAGAGGAGGTAATCTATGAATTTGAAAAACTTGAAAGACAGATGACCAGAAACAATGAGTACAATTCACACTACATTAACAACTACATTTAATACTTCCTTAGTTTTAACTGCAAAACATGTTTTAATAAATGTACATAAATAAAACTACCTTAAATATGCTGGATACTTTATTAACTAAGGCCAACAAATCCTGAAGCACAGCATCCAGAATGATGGGCTTGCACTCTGAAGGGTTTAACAGCAACTGGAATAGAACATTCTGTGAAAAATATTCTACACATGTAGAATTAAAAGACTTTTCTGGGGCTTTATATGGAACATATGCATTTCTTAGAAAAGATTCTCTACAGCAATGGAGCATAACAGGCGCTTACTATTTTTTCCATTTTATAATGAATCACTCTCCATCTCCCCTCTGCAATTATGTAGGGTTCTTTTAAAATAAGCTAACTTGGCAGCTTCAGCTACTGGAGAGGAAACGCACACCAGGCTCACCCTGCACGGCATGAATCAGACGATTAGTTTCCATGGAAGGGATTCAACGATGACATTTCCTTAACTCAGCCCAAGGTTTTTAGAAGTTATCACACGAGCTTTAAGACACAGTTTACTCCCTAAAGTCACAGTAGGATACAACAAAGTGGCTCCTGTTAGCTGAAAGTTAGCACACCAATATCTCTGCTCAGCCAGAGGGTATTTCTTGTGGTGCATAGAGGCATTCCCAAGACAATGTCTACTCAAAACATGCTTGTAAAAATAAGCTAAAAAACTGACATTTCCCATCCTAAATGTATGTCTCACAAAAGTGTGCATTTCCTTTTCCCCGCCATCCCCCTAATTCAGTTTTCATATGAGCCATGTTTTAGGTCTGTTGTTAACATGCAAGTTTCAAGATTCTGCAAAGATTGTGGACAATTTCTGAACCCTCTGGCGACACCTTTGGATTGGATTTGTTAGCTAGACCTGTAATATAGCAGAGGCATCAATTGTGGGAATGGACTTCCACTATGGCATGGATAGCTCTAATGGATTTCAATTCCTAATGGCAGTCAACCCACATGCAAAATGGGGACAGAGAGCCTCCCCAGCCAGGCAACAGGATAAAACTGTTGTTTGCTAACAAATGACAGAAAGGTGGCGCTGCACTTAATGGTACCCCAGAGAACTGGGATCTCTCACCCACCTACAGCCAGGCGATGGGATATGAATACACCTGGTCTTTGCTCTTTGTGCAGACAACGGACAGGCATTAGGCGGGACCTGTTTGCATATTAAAATTGGAAGCCACTCATCTGTAAAAATCTTTTTTCAGCTCTTACTGGCATTGGTCCAGCTCCTGTTGCTTCCACACTGCCAATGTCAGCTTCTTTAGCAGTGATGGCATTAGTACAGCACCCATATAAGGATTCTTGGCAGTGGACATATCCTCTGACCATTTTGTGACAGATATGATGAACAAAGGCATATCTTTGAGACTACTGCATCCACATTATAGAGATTATCTGCATTTCTGTGAGCCAGACCTTGGAAGCCTGAAACCTTGAAAGATTATTGTACTGAGACATACCAGTCGTCATGGGCCCATAGGACATCCATAGACCTTTCAATCGATAAATGATATCTGCACGTGTGTGTTCCTGGCTCACTGGCTGGGTTTCCTACAGAATCTGGAATCACAAGGGGGTGATTCACACAAAATACCAATACCGGCTATACAGACACCCACCATCTGAAGCTTGGCCCCCCTGTTCCTCCTCCATCAAAGGGGTATTGACTTGTTTTACCAGCTTTAAGAAGCCTGGGAAACAAAGGCTCCACAACCGTATAAAGTGTCAGCATGAGCTGACTGCAGCACCTCCGATTTGATTAAAAACCCCAACATAAACCTGTAAACCAAGGGGGAGGCAAACCCTGCTCAAAGGGTCTGAAGGGCTCAAGGTAAGTTTAGACCTTGGATTGTTTTAAAATAGGACAAAAAACATCAGAGATAATCTAAAATAAATGTACCCCAGAGTTACAAACACCTCAGGAAGGGAGGCTGCTCGTAACTCTGAAATATTTGTAACAAACAATTATGGTTGTTCTTTCAAAAGTTAACATTGACTTAAGACAGCTTTGAAACTACAAAGCAGAAGAAAAATGCTGATTCCCTTTTATTTATTTTTCTAGTAGTTTGCATTTAACATAGTACTATACTTGCTGCCTTTTTTTTTTTTTTAATCTCTGCTGCTGCCTGATTCTGTAATTCAAATTCCACATGGGGTGTGTGGTTGACTAGTCAGTACATAACTCTGGTGTTCTACTGTATTCTGCTTTGTGAAGATGCCCAGTTCATTAGTAAACAACTGTTCCTGGAGAAAGAGTGAAACTGCATGTGTTGAGCTAGGCCAGAACTGCTGGGAATTCCAGGAGGACTGCAGCTTAAATCCTTGGCCTGGGGGAAAAAGATGTGTCCCTGGTGAGTGACAGGTGACAGCCAGAGGCTTGAGACCAAAGGGGGTCTCTCTTGAGCAAACCATGGAGTGGGTCATAGAGACATAGGGTTAGAAGGGACTGCAAATGTCATCTAGTCTAATCCCTTGCTAAGATGCAGGATTTGTCATGTCTAAAGATCAGAGATGCAGTTACCCCAAAACTGTGACATTTAACTGTAGGTGGAACAGACAGTACTAGTCAGACTTAAGGTTGCCCAACATTTCCCATTATAAGACCATGGTTTTAGTTGCTTGTAACTTTGCCATATTTTAACCTTCTAGGCTGAAGTTTTTCCACACCAGCTGTCTGCCTCAGATTGATTTTTGGGGAAAATTTCAGCAAAAGATTTCAGCTCTTTCTAAAATCATCAGGGAAGAAAAAAAAAAAATCACCAAAAAATTCTGACAACCATTTTGTTGAGAAGCTTTGGAACAAGGACTTGGTATTTTGCTTGTGGGGGAGTGCCAGTGTGCCTTTTGGCTACATTATATACCTTTGAAAAATCTGAGGTCCCACCTACTTGGAGACTTTTGTTAGAGTTGGGCAGCTAAATTCTCCCAAGATTTCATGGAGCATGCTCCATCTCAGGCATGCAGGGGCCCACCAGGACTTTCCCTGCAATTGCTCTTCCTAGCTCCTGCACTCTGCTGGATGCCAGAACTGAGAGCAAGGAGACTGCTTTTTCTGTGCTCTCAAAGCTCTCTACAGGCTCCCAAGCAGCATGGAGCAGGAAGTGATCTCACTCAGATATAGAGAGAACAAGTGTGTGGGGGGGGTGTGAGTGATAGGTGGGGGGAAAAACTGAATGAAGAGCCCAGGGGTGGGAGACTGGAACTAGAAGCATAGGGGAAGAGTTGAGAGGAAAACTGGAGAAGGCTGGAAGGAAAGGGTGGGGGGGGGGGGGGGAGATGAAGGATCTGTGACCACTAGAGCACACTTCCTTCCAGAACCTAGAATGGAGATTCATAAGCCTCACCCTTCCTCTGCTGTCAGCAAATATATGTGAAACCCACTGGCAAAGCATGAGTCTCATCTCCCTCTGATGCTTGTTTAGGATTCTTTGTTCAGAGGATGACTGAGACAATGAGACCACAAGGTCACAATGCCAAGAGCAGAGAGCTAGGCCCAGCTCCCAGGACAGGAGCCACTTCTGTACGGGGTGGCCTGGCTCTCCAGCTCCTGCCCCCCTCACCACAGCTGACTTATCTCTAGCCCCATCAACAGGCCAGGGCAGGCTTGCTCTCCAGTCTCTTCACAAACTTCTGGTGTTAAAGATGGAGTAACTGTCTGATGGCAGGTGACATACACTGATGGGCACCAGGTGAACCTGTAGCCAGCTACGGGAAAGGCCCATTGTCTTTAGAGTAAGACGACAGTCTACAATAGTAGAAATATCCACCATCTAAGATATAGGATTTGGCTGGGCCCAGACAGAGAAACCTTTCTACCTGGCTAAGTAACATTTCTTGGAGACTTCTGTGATATTAAGAATGGTTTGCATGGCTTCAGAATAGGAACCAAGCCGTGAGATTAAGCACATTCAGGTTGGGAGGCCAGACTATGCCATTCTGCTGGGTCAAGAAAACAGGGAAGAACCTACTGCTTATAGGTGACGGGGATGACATCTGTAGGAAAAGTGTCAACCAGAACTGTCTGAGCCATTTGGGGGAGATGAGGATGACTCATGCCCTATCCAACTGCATCTTCCACAGAACCCGAGGTAATAGTGGGATAGGAGGGACGGCATAGCTGAACTAATCTGTGCAAAGTAGCACAAAAGCATGCCCCTGTAGTCAAGGTGGATTGACTGAAACCATCAAGTGGAAAACCTTGATTTAAACAATCTATTTTAGTCAACTTCTCCATTTTGTACTTGTACTTTTCTAAAGAAAGGTAAGAACATAAGAATGACCCTACTGAGTCAGACCAAAGGTCCATCTAGCCCAGTATCTTATGTTCCGACAGTGGCCAGTGCTAGGTGTCCCAAGGGGAATGAACAGAACAGGTAATCATCAAGTGATCCATCCCCTGTCCCTCATTCCCAGCTTCTGGCAAGCAGAGGCTAGGAACACCATTCCTGCCCATCCTGGCTAATAGCCATTGATAGACCTATCTTCCACGAATTTATCTTGTTCTTTTTTTGAAGGTTCACTCTCATTGGTCGATACAACTATTAAAACATGTTGCTTTACAACTCAACAGAACCTTTACACTTTGATGCATCTCTTTTTTTCTACCTACAAAGCTACACTATAACTATACACATTTATTTAAGCAGTTATATAGCTTAATATTTTCAGATTCCTATTAACTGTACATTTTTAGTACATTAGAAAATGGTGAATGATATCTTATTTACTAATTAACTATTTGCTCGTGATTCATGTCAAGCTAAATTCAGGTTGCCATTCTAATGCAAACACACACGACAAAAAATTTTTTATTAAAACAAAACAACCTTAAATGTTTTGGATACATAAACTTCTCTTATCAAAACAATATTTCACATTTACAGCTAAATGACTTCACCACCACCACACTCAGACAGCAAGAGTCCATTCTGCCGAATGTCCATGGCCACCTTGTATGGCTTTATTCCAGGCAACTAAAAGCTCCACGGGGTTATTACTGATCTGGTACAGCCAAGTTAATCACGGATGGCCGTGTGGCTGCCACCAGTCCATGGCCAGGCAATGTCCCTTCCTGACCTCAACTCTGATCTTCAGGATTCGATGTGTGTGGGACTTTATCTCTGATGCGGGTTATATGACTAAAAAGTGCCAACCAGTGGTGATCGATGAGGTCGTAATCCTCTCAAGGTCAGTTCTCAGTAATTCATCCCGATTAAAATCAAACCACTTTATGCCCAGTACTCACTGCTGTCAAGGCATATGAAATGCCTCCAGTCTCCTGATATAGATGTTGCTTAAACAAGATGTTTCTGGTCCATATAAGAGGACTGGAAGTACATAGGTTTGATAAATCTGTACTTTTGTATACAATTTCATTTTCTTTTGCCCTCCACATCCTCTGGAGATCCTTCATGGCTGAGGCTCAGCCTTGGCTGTCTGTGCTCATTTGATGGCAATTTAATAAGTGATTTATTAAACAGAAGGATTAACTATAGTCAGTGAATTAAACTGATTATTTCAGATCAGCTAGGGAAAGTTTTCAAATATGCCTAAATGAAAGTGACTGGAGCGTAAGCTCTTACTCACCTAAGTCTCTTGAAAATGAGCCAGTCTCCTAAATTACTTAGGTAGTCCTTCAGACTTATAAAATTAGTAAGATCTCATCTCCTCCCTCATCATTTTTATTCACAGACTGGAAGAGAGAAAAGTTTTCTTGCTTTTTCAATCCTAAATTGATTTTTCCAGTTAGTCCAAATGGAGAATTTTCTCTATACCTGCAGAAGAGACAACTACAGTCAAAAGCTGGTTTAGCACTTTAATAACTCTAGCTCCAGGGGCTTTAGCTAGTGACTTCCAACTGTTCAGTAGTGGGAATTTCTTTAAATCATCATCAGCACACATGTAATGCTTGAATGGTTCACCTCCAGCCCTGAAATTTAGTATGGTTGGCATAGTATGGATGATTATTAGATGTTCATGTCAAAGCATCATCTTCTTCAGCACTTAGACATCTCCCCTGGTACTTTAGGTTGAGAATATTGGCAAGAAAATGCAGTTAAGTGCTTGATCCATCCACTTATTTATTGCCTGTAATTTAATTTTGTCATTGAGTATTCTTCTTCACTGCTGTTGGACATCAATATAGAAGCAATCTTTCTGCCGTTTGTCCAAGACCATGGAAATACGTTTCAGTATATTCAGTGCACCTTCTCCAATTCCATTTAGTCTGATGTTAACTATTTTAGCTGTGACAGTTTCATCTGTTTTGTCACAATCTGTTTCACAAATTGTCATCAGGAAAGGCCAGTTCTTAATAAATAGCTCAAAATAGTCAACCACTGAATTCCATCCTACATTTTGGAAGAGAATTCATTTGGATGCACCTGCTCTCTTCAGTGAGGCTGAAACAAAGTGGTTGTTATGGAAGTATTTTGCAATTTCACCATTTTCCTTTATTCCGAAAGTTGTACTAATGCCCTTGTCTAAAAGATGCCTCAAATAAGCACTGCACCTATATATTGCAAGTTCCAGGATTCCTGAGACAAAAGCTATGCACTTGATAATTGAATTTTTGTTCAGTTTGTTACAGCTTTTACTGCTACTTCTTTTAAATATTCTGCTGTATGGGCATCTTCTGATGTTTCAATTGTTTCTGAAAGACAGACAACTCCATCTTCTGTTGTTACCAGTGCATAGTACTGGATCACTGTGTGCACATTAATGAATTTCCTGGCAGAGTGGACAAGAGATGATTTTTTTTTTAAACTGGATTGTTTTGATAAAATGCTTTTTGAGGAAAAAACTTATCAAGTTTTAATTAAGATACATTATAGCTCAAAGATATCTCATCATGGAATAGGGATTATAAATTCTAAATCTATAGTATGAGACAATATATTCATGTAATGTTTAAGAAAAGTTTTGTAAATGAGTTCCAATAGTTCATGGAAGGCCAAATCACACTTGGAGTTGCAGCTAGCCGGAGATGTTAGGAGTAACAAGAAGGGTTTCTTCAGGTATGTTAGCAACAAGAAGAAAGTCAAGGAAAGTGTGGGCCCCTTGCTGAATGAGGGAGGGAACCTAGTGACAGAGGATGTGGAGAAAGCTAGTGTACTCAATGCTTTTTTTGCCTCTGTCTTCACAGACAAGGTCAGCTCCCAGACAGCTGCACTCTGCAGCACGGTATGGGGAGGAGGTGACCAGCTCTCTGTGGAGAAAGAAGTAGTTCGGGACTATTTAGAAAAGCTGGACGAGCACAAGTCCATGGGGCCGGATGCGCTGCATCCGAGGGTGCTAAAGGAGTTGGCCGATGAGATTGCAGAGCCATTGGCCATTATCTTTGAAAAATCATGGCGATCGGGGGAGGTCCCGGATGACTGGAAAAAAGCTATTGTAGTGCCCAACTTTAAAAAAGGGAAGAAGGAAGATCCAGGGAACTACAGGCCAGTCAGTCTCACCTCAGTCCCTGGAAAAATCATGGAACAGGTCCTCAAGGAATCAATTCTGAACCACTTAAAGGAGGGGAAAGTGATCAGGAACAGTCAACATGGATTCACCAAGGGCAAGTCATGCCTGACTAACCTAATTGCCTTCTATGATGAGATAACCGGCTCTGTTGATGAGGGGAAAGCAGTGGATGTGCTATTTCTTGACTTTAGCAAAGCTTTTGATACAGTCTCCCACAGTATTCTTGCCAGCAAGTTAAAGAAGTATGGGCGGGATGAATGGACGGTAAGGTGGATAGAAAACTGGCTAGATAGTCGGGCTCAACGGGTAGTGATCAATGGTTCCATGTCTAGTTGGCAGCCGGTATCAAGTGGAGTGCCCCAAGGGTCGGTGCTGGGGCTAGTTTTGTTCAATATCTTCATTAACGATCTGGAGGATGGTGTGGACTGCACCCTTAGCAAGTTTGCAGATGACACTCAACTGGGAGGAGTGGTTGATACGCTGGAGGGTAGGGATAGGATACAGAGGGACCTAGACAAATTAGAGGATTGAGCCAAAAGAAATATGATGAGGTTCAACAAGGACAAGTGCAGAGTCCTGCACTTAGGACCAGGGCCGGCTCTAGGTTTTTTGCCGCCCGAAGCAAAAATTTTTTTGGCTGCCCCCCCTCCCGCCCCCAGACATGAGCCCCCCCCACCCACCAGTACCCCTCACTCACACCCCCTGTTGCCCCAGCACTGGCCTCCCCCCCCAAATGTGGGATCCGCTACCAGCACACTGCAGCCGAGCCCTGGCCCAGCTGCGACTCTGTCCCCATGCGGGTGGAGCTGCTGGGCAGCACGGAGTGGGAGTACTTCCAGGTGGCGGCACGGCTACGGGGTGGCGCAAAGAACACGGCCCCCTCCCTGGGCTTCGCAGCACTGCTGGTGGCCAAGGTGGATCAGTTCGTGCTCACCGCCCTCACCCTCGACATGCTGGCGGCCAAAGACCTGGAGAGCCCCCTGGACCTGCTGCTCTTCAGCCTCATGGTGCCCTGGCCCAGCCCTGGCAGGAGGGAAGGCGAGGATCTCCGGCTGCGGGGCTACCTGCTCAGCACCGACGAACCCAGTCGGCCGCTCACCTCCTCACACACTCCAGGAGCCCCTCGCCGCCATCGCAGCCCGGGCTCGGCTCCAGGGGACCCCGTTTCCCTCCCTCCCCGGCTCCTCACACACACTGGGTAGGGCCGCCCAGAGGATTCAGGGCAAAGCAATTTTGGGGGCCCCTTCCATAAAAAAAAGTTGCAATACTATAGTAACATGTATTTGGAAATGTAAAAAATAACTAGTGAAAATTAATTTGTAATAATTTGAAAATACCGTATTTTCCGGCGTATAAGACGACTGGGCGTATAAGACGACCCCCTAATTTTCCACTTAAAACATAGGTTTTGGCCTATACTCGCCGTATAAGACTACCCCCCCTTCCGAGGCTGAAGGACCCACCACCGAAGACCCGGTAGGGAACCGTCCAGTGAGTACACCCCCCCCACCCACGTCCTGCCCCCCCTCAGAAACCACAACCCATAACCCCCCCTGCCCTGCTCCTTGTCCCCTGACCACTCCTTCCCAAGACCCCCAACCCTAACTCCCCCCCAGGACCCCACCCCCTGCCAAACTTGCCCCGCTCTCTGTCCCCTGACTGCCCCGACTCCATCCACCACCATCCCAACAGACCCCAGGAATTCCCACGCGGCGCCTACCCAACGCCCCCTTCCCCATACTCATCCCCTGTCTGCCCCCCCCAGAACCTCTGCCCGATCCAACCCCTCCTCCCTCGCCCCAGTCCCAGCCCTGGCCCTGGCCTCTTGCCCCTGCCGGGGGCCAGGGTCAGAGCTGCAGCCGCGGGGCCCGGCTCCCCGGGCCCGGCCGACGCCGGAGCCGGCGCCGCAGCCGCGGGGCCCGGCTCCCCGGGCCAACACTGGGACCGGCGTCGCAGGTAAGCCTTCCCGCCCCCTCCCCCAAACGCCCGGCTTACCTGCCCACTCCTTTTTTCAGGCTTCCCGCGAACATTTGATTCGCGGGAAGCCGGGGAAGGGGAGGAGAAGGAAGGCGGAGCGTTCACGGGAGCGGTGTCATCTATTAAGCCTGCTCGGATTGGCTGAATCAGAGAGGCAGGCTATTACAACCTTTGCCAATCCGAGCAGGCTTTGTATGCATTAATGGCATACACCAGAGAGACGCCTCCCAGGATTGGCTCAGCCGAAGCCTGTTTATACCCGGCGTATAAGACGACCCCCGATTTTTGGGGGTTGTTTTTTAGTTTCAAAAGTCGTCTTATACGCCGGAAAATACGGTACACCAAATACATTATTTAAAAACATTAAACGCTTTACTGGTCTGTCTACATTTGCAATTACAAAATGGGCTGTTGCTGGGTGATGGTGATGGTTGGTGCCAGTGGGCTGTCACTGCCTGGCGGTGGTGCTGCTGTTGCCCAGGGCTGTGTGGGGAGCTGGGCTCTGGGGGGTGCCCGGCTCACAGGGGCTGGGCTCAGGACAGTGAGGAGATGGGGTTGGAGGTTGTCTGGCTCAGAGGGGCTCGCCTCAGAGCTGGGGGGATGGGGTGGGGGGATGGGGTCGGAGGGTGCCCACCTCAGAGCAGCTGGGCTCAGAGCTGGGGGTCAGGGCAGTGGGGGGAATGGGGTGAGGGGGGTGTCCGGATCAGAGGGGCTGGGCTCGGAGCTGTGGGTCAGGGCAGTGGGGGATGGGGTCGGGGGTGCCCAGCTCAGAGGGGCTGGGCTCAGAGCTGGGGGTCAGGGCTGTGGGGGGAATGGGGTCAGGGAGGAGTCCGGATCAGAAGGGCTGGGCTCGGAGCTGGGGGTCAGGGCTGTGGGGGGAATGGGGTGAGGGGGTGTCTGGATCAGAGGGGCTGGGCTCGGAGCTGGGAGTCAGGGCTGTGGGGGGAATGGGGTGAGGGGGGTGTCTGGATCAGAGGGGCTGGGCTCAGAGCTGGGGGTCAGGGCTGTGAGGGGAATGGGGCCGGGGGGGTGCCCAGCTCCTAGGGGCTGGGCTTGGAGCTGGGGGTCAGGGCTGGGTGGGGAGGATGGGTTGGGGGGGTGCCCACCTCAGAGGGGCTGGGCTTGGAGCTGACAAACACCTCCCTGAGACCCCCCCCAATCCAACCCCCCTTCCCTGGCCCCTGACCGCCCCCCCCCCAGAACCTGTGCCCCCTGAGTGTCCCCAGGACTCCCTGCCCCTTAGCCACCCCCCCCGCCCCGGCTGCTTACCCCCGGCTCACTGCGCGGCAGCCGCATGGCTCCGCAGGGGGCTGAGCTCTTCCCCGCTCAGAACTGCGTGGGGAGGGGGCGGAGCCGCAAGCTCCAGGCTCAGCTCAGCTGCCTCCGCTCGGCCCGGAGCTTGTAGCCCCGCCCCCTGACAACGCGGCTCTGAGCGGGGCGGGGCTCAGCCCCGCCCCCCAGCCAAGCTGCTGCCGGGCTATTTAGGACCCGGGGAACGAGCGGAGGAGGAGCGGCCCGTCTTCTGCAGCCAGGCGGGGCCGCGCTACCGGTAAGGGGCCATCCCTCTCCCCCAAGTGGGACAGGCCACTCCTCGGCTCGCAGCGGCAGGATTTTGCCGCCCCCTATATTTTGCCGCCCTAGGCAGCAGCTTGTTTTGCTGGTGCCTAGAGCCGCCCCTGCTTAGGACGGAAGAATCCCATGCACTGCTACAGACTAGGGACCGAATGGCTGGGCAGCAGTTCTGCAGAAAAGGACCTAGGGGTTACGGTGGACGAAAAGCTGAATATGAGTCAACAGTGTGCCCTTGTTGCCAAGAAGGCTAATGGCATTTTGGGTTGTATAAGTAGGGGCATTTCCAGCAGATCGAGGGACGTGATCTTTCTCCTCTATTCAGCACTGGTGAAGCCTCATTTGGAGTACTGTGTCCAGTTTTGGGCCCCACACTACAAGAAGGATGTGGATAGATTGGAGAAAGTCCAGCGGAGGGCAACAAAAATGATTAGGGGGCTGGAGCACATGACTTATGAGGAGAGGCTGAGGGAACTGAGATTGTTTAGCCTGCAGAAGAGAAGAATGAGGGGGGATTTGATAGCTGCTTTCAACTACCTGAAAGGGGGTTCCAAAGAGGATGGATCTAGACTGTTCTCAGTGGTAGAAGATGACAGAACAAGGAGTAATGGTCTCAAGTTGCAGTTGGGGAGGTTTAGGTTGGACATTAGGAAAAACTTTTTCACTAGTAGGGTGGTGAAGAACTGGAATGGGTTACCTAGGGAGGTGGTGGAATCTCCTTCCTTAGAGGTTTTTAAGGTCAGGCTTGACAAAGCCCTGTCTGGGATGATTTAGTTGGGTTTGGTCCTGCTTTGAGCAGGGGGTTGGACTAGATGACCTCCTGAGGTCCTTTCCAACCCTGTGATTCTATGATTCTATGGATTAGGGACCCAATCTTATGGAGTTTCAGGAGCTTCGGTATAGATTAATCTTTCTATCTACCCAATGGGACCCGGTATCTTCTAGACTGAGCACTATTAGAGATGCTTAGTTTTGCAGTTCTCAAACTGGATGTGTGTCTCCAGAGATAACATGCTTCTTAAAAGCAAAAATGTTTCTAAATAAATAAATAAATAAATAGAGGTGAGAAATAACAGACCTCAGTCTTATTGTCCCTCTGCAAATTTGTGCACACAGAGTCAATCCCTTACCTCTCTCTAAAAGTGCAACATTTCAAAAAGTTCAGTGAATAGAAGATTGTTGGGGGCGGAATAGATCTGGACAAGGAGAAGAAGTCTGGAGATAAATGTGAGAGGGGAAGGACAGGCAGTAGAAACAGAAGTAAAACTGTTTGAGCTGCATATTCCAGAAGTTTTGAGGTCTTTCTGAGTGTAGCCTTCACTGATTTGAGATCTACCATATCATTCTCTCGCTAGAAGGGAAAACCTATAATGGCAACAGGCTGTAACAGAGACCCAGTTTCGGAATATTTTAATGAAGTTCCTATACCTGTGGGTAAGACAGGCATGCGTGCAAAATGCAAACAGTGCGAAATGCAAGGCCTGCTTGCCCAAATGAAACATCACGAGAAGTGTTCTTTCTCAGGAGGAAGCTGCACTGAAGAGGATGAAAGGAACATGTCTGAACATGCAGGATCTTCAGGTTGGTAAACTTTTTTATTTCATACTTCTTTCTTAAGGACTGCCTGTCTTCCTTCTGGACTATTCTTGAATTCTCATGTTTGAGCAAAAATATATAGTTGTTACTCTATGGTACTATCATTTTAGATGAAGTTGTGATAAAAAAATAAATAGCTGAAATAGGCAGATCTTCCTTTTACAATTTCACCTTGAAAGTAGTACTTAGTGTCAGTGAATACAATGAGTAATACTAAATAAGCAGTATGATGATGATGATGATTAAATAACTGCATTGACTTATTTTGTTTAGGAGAAACCATCCTCAACATAAAGGATTCTGAAAGACTATCCACCTTCAAGATCACCATCATTTTCTATAGTTTCAGAGTTATCTGCCAATGATAGTGTTTCAGTCACATCATGTATGTCACAGAGCCACAGTATATCACCTGTAGCAAAATGAAAAAAAATCCCCATCCAGAAACAGCCACAGATAAGTTTGTGATAAGAACCAGCATATTACAAAAAAAGAGGTAATTGATTAAAAATTGCCTGGTTTGTTTATGCAACAAACTCTCCTTTCCGTATGATTGAGTACCCACACTTCATTAACATGGTTCAGTCATTAAGACCAGGATACAATCCACCCAACAGAGCAGATGTTGCCGGCAAATTGCTGGATAAAATGTATGAAAGAGAAATTGGGCAGTGTGCAAAAGGTCTAGAGGGTAAAATTGTTAACCTGAGTCTTGATGCGTGGCGTAATGTCCACAATTATCCTGTGGTATGTGCTTGTGTGACAACAGAAGAAGGGAATGTCTTCCTTACATAAACAATTGATATATCAGGAAATGCAAAAGCAACAGAATACTTACAAGAAGTAGCAGTAAAAGCTATAACAAACTGAAAAAAAAAATTCAAATGTCTAGTATGACATCTAGCTTGGTCACAGACATTGATGCAAATATATCCAAGATGAGAAAACATTATTTAGAAGAGAGTCCCAAGCTAACAACATATGGTTGCAGTGCTCATTTGATGCACCTCCGAGCCAAAGACTTCAGTATTCCAGAAATAAAGGCTAATGTTGTTGAAATTGCAAAATACTTCAATCACCACCACTTTGCAGCAGCTGCTCTGAAAAAAGTGGCAGGAACCAAACTAACTCTCCCACAAGACTCAGACTCTTAGGCTACGTCTATACTACCCACCCGGGTCGGCGGGTAGCGTTCGACTTCTCAGAGTTCAATATATCGCGTCTCATCTAGACGCGATATATCGAACTCCGAACACGCTCCCGTTGACTCCAGAACTCCACCACCGCGAACGGCGGTGGCGGAGTCGACGGGGGAGCCGCAGACTTCGATCCTGCGGCGTCTGGACGGGTGAGTAGTTCGCGTAGCTGAACTTGCATACCTTAGTTCGACACCCCCCCCCCCCCCAGTGTAGACCAGAGCTTAGACTTTAAGGTCAGAAGGGACCATTATGATCATCTAGTCTGACCTCCTGCACAATGCAGGCCACAGAATCTCACCCATCCACTTCTATAACAAACCCCTAACCTATGTCTGAGTTACTGAAGTCCTCAAATTGTGGTTTGAAGACCTCAAGCTGCAGAGAATCCTCCAGCAAGTGACCCGTGCCCCATGCTGCAGAGGAAGGCGAAAAACCTCCAGGGCCTCTGCAAATCTGCCCTGGAGGAAAATTCCTTCCCGACCCCAAATATGGCAATCAGTTAAACCCTGAGCATGTGGGTAAGACTCACCAGCCAGCACCCAGGAAAGAATTCTCTATAATAACTCAGATCCCAACCCATCTAACATCCCATGACAGACCACTGGGCATACTTATCTGCTAATAATCAAAGATCAATTGCTAAATTAATTGCCAAAATTAGGCTATCCAATCATACCATCCCCTCCATAAACTTATCAAGCTTAGTCTTAAAGCCAGATATGTCTTTTGCCCCCACTACTCCCCTTGAAAGGCTGTTCCAGAACTTCACTCCTCTAATGGTTAGAAACCTTCGTCTAATTTCAAGTCTAAACTTCCTAGTGTCCAGTTTATATCCATTTGTTCTTGTGTCCACATTGGTACTAAGCTTAAATAATTCCTCTCCCTCCCTGATATTAATCCCTCTGATATATTTATAAAGAGCAATCATATCTCCCCTCAGCCTTCTTTTGGTTAGGCTAAACAAGCCAAGCTCTTTGAGTCTCCTTTCATAAGACAGGTTTTCCATTTCTCGGATCATCCTAGTAGCCCGTCTCTGAACCTGTTCCAGTTTGAATCCTTCTTAAACATGGGAGACCAGAACTGCACACAGTATTCCACATGGGGTCTCACCAGTGCCTTGTACAACAGTACTAACATCTCCTTATCTTTGCTGGAAATACCTCGCCTGATGCATCCTAAAATTGCATTAGCTTTTTTAACGGCCATATCACATTGGCGGCTCATAGTCATCCTGTGATCAACCAATACTCCGAGGTCCTTCTCCTCCTCTGTTACTTCCAACTGATGTGTCCCCAATTTATAACTAAAATTCTTGTTATTAATCCCTAAATGCATGACCTTGCACTTTTCACTATTAAATTTCATCCTATTACTATTATCCCAGTTTACAAGGTCATCCAGATCTTCTTGTATGATACCCCGGTCCTTCTCTGTGTTAGCAATACCTCCCAGCTTTGTGTCATCCACAAACTTTATTAGCACATTCCCGCTTTTTGTGCCAAGGTCAGTAATAAAAAGGTTAAATAAGATTGGTCCCAAAACTGATCCCTGAGGAACTCCACTAGCAACCTCCTTCCAGCCTGACAGTTCACCTTTCAGTACAACCCGTTGTAGTCTCCCCTTTAACCAGTTCCTTATCCACCTTTCAATTTTCATACTGATCCCTATCTTTTCCAATTTAACTAATAATTCCTCATGTGGAACCGTGTCAAATGCCTTACTGAAATTGAGGTAAATTAGATCCACTGTGTTTCCTTTGTCTAAAAAATCTGTTACCTTCTCAAAGAAGGAGATCAGGTTGGTTTGGCACGATCTACCTTTTGTAAAACCATGTTGTATTTTGTCCCAATTACCATTGACAATGTCCTTAACTACTTTCTCCTTCAAAAATTTTTCAAAGACCTTACATACTACAGATGTCAAACTAACAGGCCTATAGTTACTCGGATCACTTTTTTTCCCTTTCTTAAAAATAGGAACTATGTTAGCAATTCTCCAGTTGTACGGTGCAACCCCTGAGTTTACAGATTCATTAAAAATTCTTGCTAATGGGCTTGCAATTTCATGTGCCAGTTCCTTTAATATTCTTGGATGAAGATTATCTGGGCCCTCCGATTTTGTCCCATTAAGCTGTTGGAGTTTGGCTTCTACCTCGGATGTGGTAATATCTACCTCCATATCCTCATTCCCATTTGTCATCCTTCCATTATCCCTAAGCTCCTCATTAGCCTTATTAAAGACTGAGGCAAAGTATTTATTTAGATATTGGGCCATGCCTAGATTATCCTTAACCTCCATTCCATCCTCAGTGTTTAGCGGTCCCATTTCTTCTCTCTTTGTTTTTCTTATTTATATGGCTATAGAACCTTTTACTATTGGTTTTAATTCCCTTTGCAAGGTCCAACTCTATGAGACTTTTAGCCTTTCTCACTTCATCCCTACCTGTTCTGACCTCAATAAGGTAGCTTTCCTTGCTAATCCCGCCCATCTTCTACTCCTTGTAGGCTTTCTGCTTTTTCTTAATCACCTCTCTGAGATGCTTGCTCATCCAGCTTGGTCTACAATTCCTGCCTATGATTTTTTTCCCCTTTCTTGGGATGCAGGCTTCTGATAGTTTCTGCAACTCTGACTTGAAGTAATTCCAGGATTCCTCCGCCTTTAGAGCCACAAGTTCTTCAGTCCAATCCACTTCCCTAACTAATTTCCTTAATTCTTTAAAGTTAGCCCTTTTGAAATAAAAAACCCTAGTCCCAGATCTATTTTTATTTATCCTTCCATCTAGTTTGATCTGAATTAGATCATGATCACTCAAACCAAGGTTGTCCCCTACAACCATTTCTTCTATGAGGTCCTCACTACTCACCAAAACCAAACCTAAAATGGCATCCCCTCTTGTTGGTTCTTCAACTACTTGGTGAAGAAATCCATCAGCTATCACATCCAGAAAAATCTGAGCCCTATTATTGTTAGTAGCACTTGTCCTCCAGTCTATATCTGGGAAGTTAAAGTCTCCCATGATCACACAATTCCCATTAGTGTTTACTTCATTAAAAACATTAGAGAGGTCTCTATCCATATCCAAATCAGATCCCGGCTGTCTGTAGCACACCCCAAGCACTATCTCAGAGGAGGCTCTAGTAGCTTTCTCTCTCAATGTGATTTTTGCCCAGACAGACTGTCTTATCCATTCCATCCCTTCTTATTTCTTTACAGTCTACCTCATCATTGATATACAATGCTACTCCACTACCTTTGCCTTTATTTCTGTCTTTCCTAAACAGCACATAGCCTTCAATACTTGTACTCCAGTCATGACTACTATTCCACCATGTTTCTGTTATCCCTATAATATCCGGTTTCACCTCCTGCACCAGTAGCTCTAGTTCCTCCATTTTGTTACCTAGGCTCCTCGCATTAGTATACAGACATCTTAATTTTTGCCATTTGGCTTCACTGACATTCTTTACCCGATTAGGCACAGATATTCTACCACCAGTATCACCTATTAGACTGATATCTACACTAGCCTTCCTCCTTATATCCATTCTTCTGCCCACGGCTGTATCCTCTTACTTTGTTTTCTTCCCTCTCAATGTTAAATTCCGGCATGGAGATTACCTGGACATCTCCCAACCATCTCCCCCAAATTCCTAGTTTAAAGCTCTCTTAATTAGTTGTGCCAGCCTCCATCCTAGAAATCTATTTCCCTCCTTACTCAGGTGAAGTCCATCCCGAGAGAACAGTCCTCTGTCCATGAATGCTTCCCAGTGGCCGTACATCCCAAAGCCCTCCTTATAGCACCTCTGCCTGAGCCATCTGTTGATTGCCATAATCTTGTCACACCTTTGTTGCCCTTCTCTAGGAACAGGCAGAATCCCACTGAAGATCACCTGAGCCTCTATTTCCTTAAGCATCTTCCCCAGTCTGGCATAGTCTCCCTTGATATGTTCCAGCGAGAATGTAGCCGTATCATTCGTTCCCTAATGAAGGACAATCAATGGATTCTTTCCCACACCCGTTAGGATCCTTTTCAGCCTCAGGTCCACATCCCGTATCTTAGCACCCGGCAGAGAGCACACCCTTCTGTTCTCCGGATCAGCTCTAGTTACAGGCCTGTCTATTCTTCTCAGTAAGGAGTCCCCAATCACGTAGACCTGCCTTTTCCTGGTGACAGTATGATTCTCTGGTCTATCCCCTGCTCCCACTGGCTGCAAGTCCTCTCGATTCCTATTCACCCTTGCAATCCTCCGCAACCCATCCGGTATCCTTCCTGGGGCTCATATTTGGTGTTGTCTCCATTGACTCTTCCCCTCTTCCTGTAGGACTAGCTGCTTTTCTCTTCTTCCTTGCCCTCTCACCTTCAGCGACCACCTGCTGTGCCCCTTCTTCATTTTCCAACTCTGCAAACCTGTTCCTGAGCTCTATTTTTCCTTCACTGGCCCGTCTTTTCTCCTGCCTGGTTCTCTTAGTCACATGCTTCCACCGTCCACTTTCCTACTGAGCAGTCTCCCCTCAGAATTCTTTGGTCCTGCTTCCATCTGCAAGTCTGAGCTTATCCCTTCAGCCTCCTCATGTCTTTGCTCCATTACCTGCTCGAACCCCCTTCTAAACTCAACCAGAGTTTCCACCTGCATCTCCAATCCTCGGATCTTTTCTTCCATCAGCTCTATCAGGCGACATTTCATGCAGACGAAACTTTTCAGGTAACCCCTCCAGGATCATGTACATACCGCAGCTTCCACATCCAGTCATCCTCATTGTGTCTTTTACTGCTGCCTCTGTATCGGTCATAGCCTTCCCACCTAAAACCTGTTAGTCCAAGAAACACAAACCAAAACAAACCCCCAACAGGCACCAGAACACTGGCAGACCACCACCCACTCCCTTCACTAGCCTGTCAGTTCCTCTGCTTAGGTCTCTAAGTCTCCCCCGCAACCTCCCCCTGTAAACTCCCACTGAAACTCCCCTGTTTACAGCTCTGTTTTCTGGCTGCTGTGCCGCTGCCTGACTGGCTGGCTGCCTTTATAGGACTCCTAAGCAGGGAAGCCCTGCCACCTAATCAGGGCTCAGCCCCTCTCCCAGCACACTGCCCCTACCAGCCTACACACATAGAAACTGCTCCTCCAACAGAACTCCCATTGAAACTCCCCTGTTTACAGCTCTGTGATGGAACTCAGTAGATCTGTTTTGACCTCTATATCAAGAATGGCTTAATCTGATGACTGTGAACAAAATCGTGAAAAAATAGATGGCACTGTCACAGCCAAAGTTCTCAACAGAAATGTTGAACATATGCTGAGTACCCTAAAGCCTATTTCTGTAGCCTTGAACAAAATGCAGGGAAATAGCTATTTTTATACCTGATGCTGCTGAAATTTGGAAGGAACTGAGTGAGATCTTAAAAAGAAAAATAGGCAATGACAGAATTAAATTACAAGCAGTAATAAAACAAATGGGACAAGCACTATCGCCAGCTCATTTTCTTGTAAATATTCTCAATACTCGGTACTAGGGTCAAACCCTAACGGCTGAAGAAGAGGAGTTGGCTATGACATGGACATCCGGTAATCATCCCTCCACAATGCCAACTATAATAAACTTCAGAGCTAAGGGTGAACCATTCAAGAAATGTGTTTGCTGATGATGTTTTAAAGAAAGTCACACCAGTGAACTGGTGGAAGTCACTTACGCACTTGGGTTCAGAGACTGTTGAAGTGATAATCTCACTTTTAACAGCAGTAGCTGCTTCTGCCAGCGTAGAAAGAATATTTTCTTCCTTTGGATTAATTCATTCCAAACTGAGAAATTGTTTGGGACCTGAAAAAGCAGGAAAGCTTGTTTTTCTTTTCCAGATTATGAACAAACAGGAAAATGAAGGTGAAGTTAGTTGCAGAAGCCAAAATTTTAAGTTTCTCATGTTGACCTGGCTGACAGTCCCGTTTAATAAAATATTAAAAAAAAAATTAAACTATTTTACTTAAAAACAATTTAACAAAAAAAAGCACACCTGATTTTAAAAATCTTGAATGTTTAAATTCCAAAATTCATATGCTTGTTTTGTTAAAATATTATATTTATGCTGAAGAAAAAAATCCAGAATACAGAACGTTGTTTTATTTAAATAAAACAACTTAAATGTCTATATCGTGATGTTCTCCTCCTAATACAGCATGGCAAGAAAATCCTCCAAATATTAATGATTAACCTGTTGAATTGGAGATAGTTACCTTTGGTAAATGAAATAAACAATCATTAGTTTTACAGGTTTCAGAGTAGCAGCCGTGTTAGTCTGTATCTGCAAAAAGAACAGGAGTACTTGTGGCACCTTAAAGACTAACAAATTTATTTTAGCATGAGCTTTCGTGATATAGTTTTACAGCTATATCAGAAAATGAATCTGAAAAGTTCAAAATAAATCACTTAAAAATGTATAGTGGGTACCTTCTAAAAATGACACCTACATCTCTGAGTTGTGAAGAATATGTATTAAGGTTATAAGAACAAACAAGAATGAACTTTTATGTAGAAATCCATGATTCAATTGAGTCTTCCTGACTAGTGATTTAAATCAATTTGATTTAATCAAACGCACCCTGTTTCCCATCAGTAATTTTTGCACACTGTCCAATTTTCCTCTCATATACTGTATCCATCAACCCTCCTACAAATTCAGCTGCACCAGATGGAGCATAGCCTAGTTGTAATGATTGAACCGTCCCAATGCAATGTTTGTTCTGAACAAGATGAAAGGGATAATTTGTTGCATAAATGAACCGAGCAACTGGAAATTGCTAGTCCTGATTATGAACTCATCCATGATTAGTATGTTTAGTTGCAGCACTGCTGGCAGTACCAGCATATGATTCTGAAGTTGACAACTTTGCAGATACTGAACATTGATAACCTCATGTCTAATCTGGACCCTGAAATCAAATGGCAAAGTAAGTCACTCTCACTATTAGTCCATTTCTTAAAATAAATAAATAAATGAATGAATAAACAACTTAAATGACAGATTCCTCCTGCTGCAGCTGTTTGTATAATTTATTCTAAACCCAGTTTTACAGGAAAATAATTAATTGTAAAGATTATCTAAAATCTATTTAAACCCTTATCTCTAACATACAAAAGAGCTTGGGGGGGGGGGGAGTAAATGCCTAATAAAACTTCACTTTTAAACAGGAAATCTACATCTAGGATGTCTGATTATACTAAGCAAAGAAAAATCATTTCAGAAGTCCAGCAGTAACAATAAAAGTGTAATTGATAAATACCACCAAAATATACCAATTATATTTTGAACATAAACATTCTGAAATGCATAAATAATCAATCCAAAATACATTTACTAGCATAGTAAGACATGGTAGGCAGTCCATAAGAATCGTGCAAAAATGTTTAGTAACCATTAGATCCAGATTGAAGATGGTGGTGGGGATTTGACTGAACAAAGTCAGTCAATGCCTTCTGAGGACCATTTTTCGCAATATTGTATCATTTGGGCAACCAGGCCTCATATCTCTATGTCGCTGCACTGTTTAGATTTGGTATGTATCCCCTTTTTACTTGGAGGTTCAGAAATTTCTTGAAAAATTCCCAAATAGGATTTTTTTTTTAATTATTTTTTTAAACAACTTGTAGCTGTGGCAGGCTTTTTCCTCCACTTCCAAGGTGTTAAAATCAACACTAAAGGCTGCACTTTGAAGAATGTTGTCCCTTCTTCCAGAGTTCTTGCTTTGACACCAGTGTAGCTTCTTTCTGGCTGCATACTCTGCTTCTTCTCCCTTGTTACACAACTCCTCTCTCCCCAAAAAACAAAACCAATGAACTAATAAACCAAGACTACTTCTCATGTAATGCACATGCCTTTAGCACTGCAGTATTTCATTTGTTCAGAGACAGAGGGAGGCAATTATGAAATTAATGGATTTCTGTTTGCGTACACACTCAAGGAGACAGAGCACAACCATCTACTTGAAGTACCCAGAACCATCTAGAACCAAGGGCTGGTAGAGCTCAGTGCATGATCGTGATGAGATATATGATGGTGTCTCCTGATGTCAGAGGCTGGGTCCCAATGCCTGTGGTGAGTTTGCCAGTCTCCTAACCCTAATAGCACAGCCACTGGGTCAGGATCAAGCCCATAATATAGTATGTGACCTATTGTGCCATATTTATAAAGCCTGACCTCAAAAAGTTAGATGTTTTCTCCTGATTCTTTCTTTATATAGAAAAAGTAGCTTTAACTCAAAGTTTTTGACAGAGGCTCATGGATTTAGCATATTTATTTTTCATTTAAATGTTTTAAAATATCATAATACGTTTAGGCCTTTAAAATCTGCATTTTAATGCAAAATATGTTAACAGATTTAAGTTTAAAAAGAAAAAATTATAATGTAAATATAAAAACACTGATTTAAATAAAATAATCTATTTTTATCCACTCTGCCTAGAATGCTTTCCTTCAGCTCCCCTAGAGCAGATACGTTGCATTTCTTATTTGCTTCAAAGTGGGGGTTCCCCACTGAGTGAAAGTGCTCTACACCCCTGAATCATATAATTCCCATTCATGATCAATAGCAAAATGACTGCTGAGGCTGTCTGACAATGAATTCTGGGCTCCTGGAAGGTACAGCTTGATAAGTGATACGGCTTTTGATAAACCAGGTCCATAAGGTGACCACTTCTTTATACAGAGGGATGAATCTCACAGCTCAGGCTTGTTTCTGTAGAAGACTTGTGTTGTCTGACATGAGTACATGGTGAAACTGGATGAATGATAGAGAAGCTCTGCAAGCCTCTCAGACTGGAAGGCGTTCCAAAGAGTTAAGTGCATTCTGGTCTCCCAGGGCATCTAAGAGGCCCGCGGTGTGTCTGTCCATGTGAGCTCCCCAGCCTAGCAAGGAGACATCTGTAATTATCTTGTCAGAAAGATACCAACACACTTGGCCAGGATTTTTCCATGCTGGGAATTGTCACTATGGTGTTCATGCTATACTTGCTTGGCACATATACTGTTCAGAGCCAAGCCTGCAGGTAATGGAGATGGAGTCTGTTGAATGGCACAAAGTATGTACATGATTTTATGAGCACCAGGAGAGAAAGGCAAATCCGAACTGATGTTTGAGGGTTGCATGTAACCTGGTCTATCAGGTTGCTCATGGTATCAAATCAGTCTACTGGGAGATAAGTCCTTGACCTGACTGAATCCAAGGTTGCTCCTATAAATTCTATAATCTACATTGGGATCAGGATAGACTTTTCCAAATTCTCTCAGACTCCTAGGGATGATAGAAGATTAAGCAGTTTCTAAGCAAGTGATGCCAGTGAGAAGCCAACTATAACTACAGGAAGACTGTGAAGCTGTTTTGTCTGAATTGTGCTGATACTATTAGAAACACTTTAGTGAAGACCCTGGGTGCGACTTCAAATGCAAGTACCATGTATTCAGTGGTCAGGACCCATCATAAACCATCTTTCAGACTGAGAGCTGTGAACTGTGTGTCCTTTCCTAAGGATGGTAATATCAATGCCAGTTTAACTATGCCGAATTTTAGTTTGCAAATAAAAATGTTGAATTAGCACAGGTTAAGAACGGGTCTCCATCCTCCCTTCTTTTTGTGAACTAGAAAATATTTGCCAATAGAACACTAGTCCTTGGAGTTGTAGAGATACTCACTCTATCATTCCCCATTTGAGCAGAGATTCTACCTCCTGTAGGATCTCCTCCTGAGAATGGTCCCTGGATATGAGAAAGGGGTTTTTGGAGGGGTAGGAAGTGAAACTCGATAGTATAGCTGGAATGGAGGATATCCAGCATCTACTTATCCATTGTTATTGTACTCCAGTTATGGCAGAGTATTGGACAGTCACAGGACACGTGAGGAGTGGGTTTCAACATGGCATCAATAGTGGTTGACAGAATGTTTGAGAGCTGAAAAAGTGTGTTTTGGCTGGTGGGTGAGGTTCAATTGATGTGGAAGGGGCAGGTGGAGCATTCTCCTTTTGTACTCTGTCTTTTATGTGGCGGTTCACAAGACTGCTGACAGTAAAATGGCTGAAGCACAGACCTTTGTTGGTAGGGATGTTTGTGGTATTTTCTCTTTAGGGATGGTGAGTACATATACATCCAGGGAGTGGAGGGCTACCCTGGAGACCTTAGTGAATGCAAAGACCCATCAGTCTTTTTGTTGAAAAGGTTGGTCTCATCGAAGGACAAGTTCTCCACAGTGTTGAGGACTGCCCTGGGAAACTGAAGATTGTAGCCGTGATTCCCAACACATGCCATCAACCTCTATGCAAGTGTTGGCTGCATCTATCTCAGATTACAGTGAAGTTCTGGCCACCTGCTTTCCTTCATCAATAAGGTCCTGAAATTGAGCCCTAGCCTGATGAGGTAATTTATCCTTGAACGCTACAATTTTCTGAATTCAAAATTCCTACTTATCCAAGAGTGCTCAACAGTTCAATATTCTAACCTGGAAGCTAGCAGATGTAAAACTTTCCTCCTATTAGGTCTAGATGCTTATTGGAGGGTAGGGGCTCTTGGGTGTTGCTGCCTAGATCTTACTGGGGCAGCCTGAATAACTAGGGAGTTCAGTACAGGATGGGTAGACAGAAATTCTGATCCCTTAGCTAGGAAAAAGCTCCACTGCTCAGCTCTCTGGGGGTAGGGACACATGTTGCTGGTATAAGCCACACAGCTCTTGCTGGTTCTGGTATGGCATCATTCACTGGGAGTGCTACCTGGTTGGACCCTGCAGGATGTCTAGGAGCTTGTGCTGAGTGTCCTGGACCTCCTGTAAGGAGACTGAGCTCCTTGCTACCCTGCACAATAGCTCTTGGAACTACTTTTTGTCATGGGGTGGGATAGGGAGAGAAGAAGGGACAGCAAAGCTGGAGCGATCACTTCATCAAGAGATGAGGAAGATACCCCTATCTGTACTGGCAGACCTGGCTCATAGTCTTCCTCTCCTATAGAGCCAGGAGGAAACTCTGCTTACTCTCTTGGAGGGGAGGGGTCCTTATCAGACTGCACAGACCCTTCCTGATCATCATGCATATGGGTCCCAGGAGGAAGGATTGATGGTGGGTTATGGAGGTCCCCAAGGAATGGTATACCATCACTGTTCCCAAGAGGGATGTCCTGACTGGGGAGGAGGCTGGTTCCAGGAAACTCATTTTCCTGTCTGAACTGATCTCCTTCAGAGGAGACGACGATGGTTGCTTCAGTAACTGTACTTCCCCTTATGATGAGAAAGCCAGATCCAGCTGAGTCAGTAGTGCCATCAGTTCCACTAAAGGAAAGGAAAGTCTCAGATAGTAGGCAGGATGGAGTATTTATTTCTCCCATAGTGTCTTCGGGTGGGATCAGAAGAGGGATGGTCCTGACAACAATGAGATTGCAGATCTGGGAGAGCAAAGATATCCTCTGGAGTGTTGCATCTCTATGCTCTCCCTGGAGCGTGTGGGGTTTCTGTCTGCTCAAACTGACAGAACCAATGTAGAAAGGCTCTGGGTTGCCACATCCATATGATATTGTGGTAGTACTGCCGGTGGCTGAGGTTCCCAATGAGAACTCTTCATTTGAATTGGCAATTCTCGGCCTCTTGACCCAGATGGTACTACTAATGAAGTTATTGCTAGTGAGGAGTCTGGTACCAGCACAGCCTTGTCCCATGAGCCTTTTTATCATAGTCCTGGAAGTTAGATCATCCTTAGTCTTTGGGAGATGGGTTCAAAGACTTACCCAACATGATCAGTGTTCGGGAGGGATCTGTCCTCTTCAGAGTTGACTTAGAGAGGGATCTTCTCTTGTGCTTATGAGACCAATCCCTGCTCTACTGATGAAATCTTGACAGAGGATCCGTAGGCATGATCTCCCTAGCTCCCAAGTCAGGCCTTGTGATAGATGGCACATTTCTTGATACTTTGTCCAGTGTACTAGAGGAAAGTTGGGGGGTGGCCCAGGTCTGACTGGGCCCTCAATCTTTTCAATGAGGTGCTTTTTAAAATCAGAATTTCTGCATCCGTTGAGTCTGACTAAGGAAGGAGTGACAGATGGTGCACCTGGCAGAGGTGTGCTCTTTTCCAAGGCAGTACAGGCAGTGTTGGTTGTCATCAGTGACTGAGAAGGAGTGGGGACAGAAGACACTTTTTAAGCCCGGTGTTCCGGGCATAATCTAATTCCTATACTGGAACCCAGAGGGGCTCCTAGACTGGGGAATCTAACTAACCACTACCTATACTAATAAAACTAAAGCTGAAACTAAAACTGAAACATTTACAGGTTTGTAGACAAGATGAATCCTATTCAACTTATTCATAAATGATCTGGAGAAAGGGGTAAAAAGTGAGGTGGCAAAGTTTGTAGATGATACTAAACTGCTCAAGATAGTTAAGACCAAAGCAGACTGTGAAAAACTTCAAAAAGATCTCACAAAACTAAGTGATTGGGAAACAAAATGGCAAATGAAATTTAATGTGGATAAATGTAAAGTAATGCATATTGGAAAAAATAACCCCAACTATACATACAATATGATGGGGGCTAATTTAGCTACAACTAATCAGGAAAAAGATCTTGGAGTCATCGTGGATAGTTCTCTAAAGACGTCCACACAGTGTGCAGAGGCAGTCTAAAAAGCAAACAGGATGTTAGGAATCATTAAAAAGGGGATAGAGAATAAGACTGAGAATATATTATTGCCCTTATATAAATCAATGGTACGCCCACATCTTGAATACTGCATACAGATGTGGTCGCCTCATCTCAAAAAAGATATACTGGCACTAGAAAAGGTTCAGAGAAGGGCAACTAAAATGATTAGGGGTTTGGAGAAGGTCCCATCTGAGGAGAGATTAAAGAGGCTAGGACTTTTCAGCTTGGAAAAGAGGAGACTAAGGGGGGATATGATAGAGGTATATACAATTATGAGTGATGTGGAGAAAGTAGATAAGGAAAAGTTATTTACTTATTCCCATAATACAAGAACTAGGGGTCACCAAATGAAGTTAATAGGCAGCAGGTTTAAAACAAATAAAAAGAAGTTCTTCTCACAGCGCACAGCCAACTTGTGGAACTCCTTACCTGAGGAGGTTCTGAAGGCTAGGACTATAACAGGGTTTAAAAAAAGAGAACTGGATAAATTCATGGAGGTTAAGTCCATTAATGACTATTAGCCACCATGGGTAAGGAATGGTGTCCCTATACTGTTTGTTTGTCAGAGGGTGGAGATGGATGGCAGGAGAGAGATCACTTCATCATTACCTGTTAGGTTCATTCCCTCTGGGGCACCTGGCATTGGCCACTGTCGATAGACAGGATACTGGGCTAGATGGACCTTTGGTCTGACCCAGTATGGCCGTTCTTATGTTCTTATGGCTGGAGAGAAAGAAGAAGCTCTAGATACTGGAAGTCCTGACTAAGGCCATGTGGCAGTAAAGAAGGAACTGAAAAAGCAGTTGGTCCACCCTGGCCCTCATACCCACCGTGCAGAGCATGAGGAAAACAGGGTCGCAGGTGTGGACCAACAGACACTGCTTGCAAGATTTCTCTAGTCTCAAGTGCATGAAGTATGTGTGTATGCACCCACAGTGAAATATACATAGGGACCAGTACTCAAAGAAGTTATAAATATCCACATAGCACTGCACTAGATTTCTAATGTAACAGTCATGAGACCTATCAATTGGACTTTTTTTTAAAAGTGGAAACAGAGCTTTAGAGCCTTATGGAATGCAATGAAACCTACATCTTTTCAGTACCAACAGAATTGGTGCATGTGGCCGATAAAATCTTGTGCGTGGGTTTAGAATCATGTTAACAGCACTGTTCACTATAAGGAACTTTTATAAAAATTAAAGTCTGTAGAACCTGGACAGAAAAGGAAGCTACTAAATCTGGTTGAAGTTTTTCACCCAAAAAATTTTCTAGCTGAAAAATTAAATTTCATTAAAGAATGAAATTTTCCATAGCCAAATCTTGATGTAATTTTTCAATGGAAAATTTATAAGTTAGCCAAAATCATTACTTCTGTTTTTCAAAAATTCAGATGTGGTTCTCCCCCTGCCCCCAAATTTTTACTATCGACTGCAATAGGATTGTGATAAGTAAAATGGGGGATGAGGGGGGAGGAAGAGCTCCCTTTTATGGACCCAGCCAGGCAGTTAGCTATAAAATCCCTCTTAGTAGCTGTTCTCTACTTGCTTTACCAGTAAAGGATTAAAAGTCACTGCTATGCATAGGTAAAAGGAAGTGAGTGGACACCTGGCCAAAAGAGCCAATGGGAAGGGTAGAACTTTTTAAAATTGAAACAAAACTCTCCTTCAGTCTGTCTGTTGTTCTCGGGGAGAGGGCTGGAACCATGAGGTAAGAAGCTTGGGGCCAAGTATGAAAAATCATCAGTATCATACCTAGAAACTACTCATTTGAAACCCCAGATATGCAAGTAGATCAGGAAATGTCTAGGAAGACGCGATCAGGTTTATCTCCTTTTATTTCTTTATGGCTTGTGGACTCTTCTGTGCTAACTCCAGATGCTTTTGTTTTGCTTATAACCTTTAAGCTGGACCTCAAGAGACTATTCTTGATGCTTAATCATTGTAGTTGCTCTCTTTAAATCTAGCAATAGCCTAAGTTCCCAAAATGTATTTTCTTCCTTTTGTTTTTTTAATAAACTTTACCTTTTTTTAAGAACAGAGTTGAATTTGTGTGTCCTAAGAGGTTTCTGCACATGTTATTTAATTAGCTGGTAGCAACAGCTGATTTTCTTTGTTTTTCTTTCTCAGTTCTTCCCTGGAGCAGGGGTTAAAGGGCTTGAGGGTACCCCACAGGAAGGAATTCCCCAAGTGCACCTTCCTGGGTTCTCAGAGGGATTTTTCACTTGGGTGGTGACAGCATTTACCAATCCAAGGTCAGAAAAAGCTGTAACCTTGGGAATTTAATACAAACCTGGAGTGGAAATATTAATTTTTAGAGTCCTTGTGGGCCCCCACCTTCTGCACTCAAAGTGCCAGAGTGGGGAATCAGCCTTGACAAGGATAAACATTGTTTTCCCCCACCTCATCTTTTCCACTCTAACTTTTTAAAACGCCCAACTTTAGAGTGACAAAGTTATAGTGTTTCAATTTTCCTTGTGCCATTAACTTTTCTAAAGATGGAGAAGTTAGGAGGAGAAAAACCATGAAAAAACCCTGGACACTGCACTCACTGGCAAAAAAGAGGAGTACAAAACATTGATGTTTCATGAAAAATGTAAAGAAAAAGAATTACTGCTTTACTTTCAACCCTGTGAAACAAATTTATTTAAAATTTCAGCTTTAGAAGTTACACTCCTTCCCATCAAAATATGCTCTCTAATCTAGAATTACAGCAAAATACTCTGTCAGCAGTGATTCAATAAAAATAATGTATTCAGTCAGACTTGTGATTAAAACTATGCCAAGTTTCTCTCAAAGGAAATGCAAATGGTTTTTCTTGGACAGGGTGCTTGGTTATAAGCAGGAATGTCATTGCCTGTGGAAACTCTCCAAGTGAAGTCTGGATGAAGAGTGAGAATGTAGATTCTTGTTGCTGTACAGTAGTTAATCTTGATGTAAAACCATAGGACTTCCAACTTTAAAGGAAAAGCATTTTGGAAATAGTAAAGCTTAAAAGTGAGGTCTCAAATACTGGCTGTCCTTCAGTATTTACACAGTTCACTAAAAGCCAAAGGTTTAAGAATAGTTCTTTAAACTGTTTTCTCTATTATGAACTCTCGGCCAAATTCAGAGCTTGTCTACACACAAACTGAAGCAAAAATATCTACCGTATATACTCGTTCATAAGCCAAATATTTTTAGTTAAAAAGGGAAGCACCAGAGAAGGGAGTCGGCTTATGAACGGGTATAGAGAGGGAGAGGTGGGACACAGCCCCTCCCGCCAACAGAGGCAGCAAGGAGAGGAAGCACAGCCAGAAGGGAAGAGGGAAGGAAAGAGGCGGGGCCAGAGTCTCTCCGCTTGTGGCCATGCTGCTCTCCCCACAGCCTCCGAAGCAGCTGCAGCTCCGGGGCTGGCAGGCTGCGGACGCACCGCCTGGCCCGGCCCGCCGGAGCAGGCTGCGGCCAGGACAGAGACATCCTCCCCTGGCCCTCCCAGATAAGGCAGGAAGGGATAGGATGGCGAGAGCGTGGAGGTCCTGGGCTAGGGGTGGGGTTGTGTGGGGGGTGGTCACAGGGGTTACTCCCCTGACTCCCAGCTCTTCCCTCCAAAAAAATTTCCCCACCAGTTGCTGTCCCAGCCCATCTGGGTAAGCAGCTGGCGCACCGGGCACTTTGTTTACTTAGGTTTATCTCCGTGTGCACAGACGCTCCAGGTAAACAAACCATCTTGGCCCACCAGCAGCTTATCCTGATGGCCCGGGAGCCAAAGTCTGCTGACCCCTGAATTATAGGGTTGGCTTATGAACGGGTTACAAAAAAATTCCATTTTTATGTATTCATCTTGGGGGGATCAGAAGGAATGACTAGCACTAGGAAGAATGGATTAGAAAGGGAAATGACAGAATCTACCATAAAGCCACAAGATTAAAGCCAACTACTAATGCTATAAGATTTATGTTCCTCCAAAAAAAATGGAGATACTTACCTAGAGCACAAGGAATTGAGAGACTAATATATCTCTGTAAAAGAACGTCAAGATACTCAGGTGGAAGATACTACGGAGTGTGCAAAGTATTCATTGTTATTGTATAAATGAGTAGCCTGAAAGGTTCAATTGTGCTTTAAATCACCTCAAGAACCCTCTAGACAGGAGCTGTATGGAGTTCGAGAGATGATGATTAGGGAAAAAAAAAGTTCTTTAAAAAACAGCCAGCTGAAAAAAAAATAATATGGAGCTCTATGGAGGCAAATAAAACTGTCTATCAGAGATGTCAGATGAATGACTTGCCCATCATAGGCCTTTATTTCCTATCTGACTCGGATGATAAAAGTTTATTTATAAAGTCAAAAATCAAAGATTCTCACACAAGTGTGCAAAAGAAGTTAGTGTAAAGAGAAAAACTGGAGTACTTTTCAAGATGCTACATACGACTGAAGTTGTAGAAAACAGTATTGAACAGAGAAATATTAATTATGTACCAGCAGACTATAACAACATATGCAAATTAACAGAGTTTAAGGCTGCCCAGGCAACCTGAAAGACTCCAAAGTCAGAAAAGGCTGATTCAGTGTGCAACTTTACCGTCCTTGTTATATATTTTTAATAATGGAATTTCCTAGAGATTTGTTCTGAAAGAAAAGAAAGAATATCCACAGTATGGAAACATTTGCTAGACACCACTGTAATGATCCATCATGCCCATCTTCTGGAAGATGTTTCCCAAAAAACATGTGGGTAGAGCGAATCAAGGGCTCCTGCATAACTCTGCTTCATTCACAGCACATCATTTGTTAAGTTTTTCACTACAACAGCACAACTTATCCTACATCTGTCTAAAAAACC
The DNA here is from genome assembly GCF_020497125.1 of Mauremys mutica. NCBI lineage: Eukaryota > Metazoa > Chordata > Testudines > Geoemydidae > Mauremys > Mauremys mutica. The sequence goes on along the minus strand of NC_059078.1, from coordinate 53,721,155 downwards.
CCTCTATTTTATGTATAATTAGTCTACTTTGTAGGGTGGATAAAAATCAGTGATATTAAAAAACAGATTTTTATTTAAATTGGATTTTTTTGAGGAAAAAACCTATCTAAAGGTAGTTTTAGTTAAGATACAATATAGCTCAAAGATAACTCATCATGGAATAGGGATTATAAATTCTATAGTATGAGACAATATATTCATGCAATGTTTAAGAAAAGTTTCGCAAATGAGTTCCAATAGTTCATGGATTAGGGACCCAACCTTATGGGGTTTCAGCGGTTTCTGTATCGATTATTTAGGCTGAACTTTCTATCTACCCAATCGGACTCAGTGCTCAGTCTAGAAGCTACCATCAGAGATGCTTAGTTTTGCAGTTCTCAATCTGCGGATTTGTGTCTCCAGAGATAATATGCTGTTAAAGCAAAAATGTTTCTAAATAAAATAAATAGAGGTGAGAAATAACAGACCTCAACCTTATTATCCCTCTGCAAATTTGTGTACACAGTCAATCCTTTGCCTCTCTCTAAAAGTGCAATGTTTCAAAAAGTTCAATGAATAGAAGATTGTTGGGGGCAGAATAGATCTGGACAAGGAGAAGAAGTCTGGAGATAAATGTGAGAAGGGAGGGACAGGATGTAGAAACAAAAAGTGAAACTGTTTGAGCAGCATATTCCAGAAGTCTTGGGGTCTGAGTGTAGCCTTCATTGATTTGAGATCTATCATAGATACCATTCTCTCACTAGAAGAGAAAACCTATAATGGACTATTCTTGAATTCTAATGTTTGAGCAAAAATATATAGTTGGTACTCTATGGTACTATCATTTTAGATGCAGTTGTGATAAAAAATAAATAGCTGAAATAGGCAGATCTTCCTTTTACAATTTCAACTTGAAAGTAGTACTGAGTGTCAGTGAATACAATGAGTAATACTAAATGAGCAGTATGGTAATAATAATTAAATAACTGCAGTGACTTATTTTGTTTGGAGAATCCCTACTCAACATACAGGACTCTGAAGACTATCCACCTTCAAGATCACCATCATTTTCTATAGTTTCAGAGTTATCTGCCAATGATAGTGTTTCAGTTACATCATGTATGTCACAGAGCCACAGTATCACCTGTAGCAAAAAGAGAATAAAAAAATCTCCATCATCCAGAAACAACCACAGATAAGTTTGTGATAAGAACCAGCAGATTACAAAAAAAGGTAATTGATTAAAAAATTGCCTGGTTTGTTTATGCAACAAACTCTCTATTCCATATGATTGAGAACCCACACTTCATTAACATGGTTCAGTCATTAAGACCAGGATACAGTCCATCCAACAGAGCAGATGTCACAGGCAAATTGCAGGATAAAGTGTATGAAAGAGAAATTGGGCAGTGTGCAAAAGGTCTAGAGGGTAAAATTGTTAACCTGAGTCTTGATGGGTGGAGCAATGTCCACAATGATCCTGTTGTATATGCTTGTGTGACAACAGAAGAAGAGAATGTCTTCCCTACAGAAACAATTGATACATCAGGAAATGCACACACAACAGAATAGTTACAGGAAGTAGCAGTAAAAGCAACAACAAACCGTGGGAAAAAAATTCAAATGTCTAGTACGCAGCTTGGTCTCAGACAATACTGCAAATTTGTCCAAGATGAGAATAAATTATTTAGAAGAGAGTGAAGAAAATCACAAGCTAATAACATATGGTTTCAATGCTCGTTTAATGCACCTTTGAGCCAAAGACTTCAGTGTTCCAGAAATAAAGGCTAATGTTGTTGAAATTCCAAATTCCTTCCGTAACAACAACTTTGCAGCAGCTGCTCTGAAAAAAGTGAGAGGAATCAAGCTAACTCTCCCACAAGACATGTGATGGAACTCAGTAGTGGACTGTTTTGACCTCTATATCAAGAACTGGCCTAATCTGATGACAGTTTGTGAACAAAATCGTGAAAAAATAGATGGCACTGTCACAGCCAAAGTTCTCAACAGAAATGTTGAACACATGCTGAGTACCCTGAAGCCTATTTCTGTAGCCTTGAACAAAATGCAGGGAAATAGCTGTTTTATTCCTGATGCTGTTGAAATTTGGAAGGAACTGAGTGAGATCTTAAAAAGAAAAATAGGCAATGACAAAATTAAATTACAAGTAGTAATAAAACAAATGGGACAAGCACTATCGCCAGCTCATTTTCTTGTAAATATTCTCAATACTCGGTACTAGGGTCAAACCCTAACGGCTGAAGAAGAGGAGTTGGCTATGACATGGACATCCAGCAATCGTCACTCCATAATGCCAACTATAATAAACTTCAGAGCTAAGGGTGAACCATTCAAGAAATGTGTTTGCTGATGATGTTTTAAAGAAAGTCACACCAGTGAACTGGTGGAAGTCACTTACGCACTTGGGTTCAGAGACTGTTGAAGTGATAATCTCACTTTTAACAGCAATAGCGTCTTCTGCTGGTGTAGAAAGAATATTTTCTTCCTTTGGACTAATTCATTCCAAATTGAGAAATTGTTTGGGACCTGAAAAAGCAGGAAAGCTTGTTTTTCCTTTTCATATTATGAACAAACAGGAAAATGAAGGAGAAGATGACTGAGTTAGCTGCAGAAGCCAATATTGTAAGTTTCTCATGTAAACCTGGCTGACATTTAAAAAAAAACAAAAATTAAATTGACTATTTCATTTAACTATTTTAGTTTAAAAAACAAAACAAAAAACAGGATTTTAAAAAACTTGAATGTTTAAATTCAAAAATTCATATGCTTGTTTTGTTAAAATAATATATGTTTGCTGTTGAAGAAAAAAAATCCAGAATACATAACACTGTTGTTTTAGTTAAATAAAACAATTTTAATGTCTGTCTTGAGCTCGTAATACAGAATGGCAAGAAAATCCTCCAAATATTAATAATTAACCTGTTGAATTGGAGATAGTTCACCTCCAAATGACTTCATAAATATCTGCTTCAATTACCTTTGCTAAATGAAATAATCATTCATTTTCTGATATAGCTGTCAAACTAATCTGAAACATTTTCAAAATAAAACAACAATGTATATAGTGGGTACCTTCTTAAAAATGAAAACTAAATCTTGAGTTGTGAAGAATATGTATTAAGCTTATAACCACCAACAAGATTGCACCTTTATGTAGAAATTATGACCAGTGATTTAAATCATGATTTTAATCAAATCCACCCTGCTAATTTGTACTACACATGTGCAAAATTAGATTGTTTTCAAAGGCTCCATTGCCACATCCAAACCATTTTTTTTGTTGCATAACTCAAAGGCACTTCTCCATGAAAGCTACCTCCAAGCCAAATTAACTTTCCACCTCTAGCCACTGGCAGAAAAGCTGCTTAAAAGGTCATCGGAATCTATATAGTTTTTATAATGGAAGGAGTACGTTTCTTTCCACTCTTTATACTCAGGACATCTGATTACCGCTCAAGCTTTGAAATATACTCCTTTGATGACAAGAAAGCCTGGATAATTTCAGTCCGATATAATTACCACAGTCTCAAATCTCTGCCACAAAGGACATGGGCCTTGGTTATTTCCTCTCCTAATAGCCCACGCCGTGACAATTTTCCTAGTGCCTGAATATTGGGAGGAAGTAGGAAGCAGCCTTCCAGAGCCTGCTTGTGTTGTTCCTTCAGTCACCTCAACACATACTGTCAAAAGGCACATACTTCTAGGTGTTAAATCAACTGCCTTTAGCAGCACCCTGTGCCTCTACCAAGAATGAGAGAGTTCTAGCAGTACAACAATGGGAATGGAAATCAGGAGTCCCAATTTATAATCCAAGCTCTGCCACTGACCTGATCTGTGGCATTGGACGAGGTCATTTCACGTGCATTCATCAGTTTCCCTATTAGCAAAATGGAGAATACCTACTTCCACTGGGATTTAGGGAGGACTGTTTGTAAAAAGCTTGTAAGAGCTGAAGTGCTGTTTATAGTCCTTCCCCACTTCCTGTGTTTTCCCTTGTGGGTGCCCCACCACCACCTACACAGCTAAAACCTTCAACAGGAAAGCCCTATATTATTTTAGAAAATGGAAGGAGATTACACACACACACACAAAGTTCCAGATGTACACCAGTGGCAGTTGGTACAAGACTGACAACACCGTATACTCTGGGAGAATTCTGCACCACTGCACAATTTTGCAGAAATTAATGTTGGGAGAGCAGAATTTCTTTTTCCTCCCACAGAAATGGGCTGCAGAAATGTTGGCCACCACTAGGGGCTGCTGGACCCGGCACAGCCCAGCTCACAAATAAAAGACAAGGCTGGCAGGAGGGATCCCAGCAGCTCAAGTTCCCAGCATGCTCTGAAGGAAGGAGGTGGCAGCGCACAGGAAACTCTGTACAAGCCAAGGCCCAGTATCAGGCTGTTTCTCCCTCTGGATCCCTGGGTTCTAAAAGGGTAGTGGGTGAGAGTGTCTGGGCCAGGGGTCCCCACAGTTGGCTTCTGGAGAATAGAGGGTGAGAGTGTCTGGGCTTGGAGGGAGATTTGGCTAGGCTCTGAGGGATAGGGAGTGTGGGTGTCTGGGCTGGGGGTCCATGCAGCTGGCCTCTGAGGGGTAAAGGGTGTGTCTGGGCTGGGGGAGCCACACTTTTTTGGGGGGTGGGGGTGGGAATTAGAAAGCACTTTGGTAGAATCCTTCCCTCTTGAACATATTGGGAACCTCCTTTGCAGCACTTTTTTTCCAGCAGTAAGAGAACCTCTAGTCCAGGGGTCGGCAACCTTTCAGAAGCGGTGTGCCGAGTCTTCATTTATTCACTCTAATTTAAGGTTTCGCGTGCCAGTAATATATTTTAACCTTTTTAGAAGGTCTCCTTCTATAAGTCTATAATATATAACTAAACTATTGTTGTATGTAAAGTAAATACGGTTTCAAAATATTTAAGAAGCTTTATTTAAAATTAAATTAAAATGCAGAGCCCCCCGGACCGGTGGCCAAGACACAGGCAGTGTGAGTGCCACTGAAAATCAGTTTGCGTGCCGCCTTCAGAAAACGTGCCATAGGTTGCCTACCCCTGCTCTAGTCTTAGGGCTGATCAACACTGAAAACTTACATCCATACAGCTATGTCTCTCAGGGGTGCAAAAAATCCACACCCGAGAAACATAGCAATGCTGACGCAACACCTGGGATAGACAGTGCTAGGTCAACAGAAAAATTCTTCCACTGACCTAGCTACTGACTCCCGGGGAGGTGAATTAACTACAGTGATGGCAGAATCTGGTCTACACTAGGAAATTAGGTCAGTATACCTACATTATTCGGGGTGTGAAAAATTCATACCGCCGAGCAATGCAGTTAAACCAACCTAATCTCCAGTGTAGGCAGTGGTAGGTCGAGATAGAGTACTTATGCTGGTGGGAAAACCCGTCCCCCATCAGTGTAGGTAGTGTCTTCATTAAAGCAATCCAGTGGCACACTAGCCCCACTGCAGCGTTTCAAGCATAGACAAGTCCTGCAAGGTGTAGATACACCAATTTAAATGTTCAGTGTAGACCAGCCCTAAGATTAGAGGTTCTCTCACAGCTATTGAGCCCTAACTACATGTGCCGTTTCATTACCAGTATACTGTACACAACTATAAATAGGATTCTCAAATTAAAGGTTTACTTAGGAAGTTTTAACAAATGTACAACTCATTTCCTTGCAAGCCCCAGGAAGAAATTATTAACCATTACAAAATGAGTTTATCACTTAGTTTAGAGAAACATTTACACTACCCAAAATGTACGGCTTGAGAATTTTCTAACACTGAAAGAAAATTGTCTTTACTAACGTTTACAAACCCAGAGAAGTCTGTCAAACTTACTATTACTACAAAAAAAACCTCCAAACATAATATATGTTTGTTGTTTTTGGTTTTGGTTTTTTTGGTTTGTTTTGCAGGAAACTATGTCTCTGAAGAAGTCATCTATATGCTGCCCTTTGTTTGGCAAATGTCCATTGCTGAGTATATTGTCCCCACAATTCTGTATGCCCGGATTTAGCATATTTTTTTTCTTGGAAACTTCCATATTTTATTTTTATGTATATAAAAATTTCCCAACCTCAGCCATTTCGCTTCCACTCACCCACATTCTCCTTTCTGTATCATTTCCATTTGTATTCCCAATCTTAAACCCCAAAGTAAAAAAAAATCACAATAATGTCAGTCTCCAAATAACTGATCTGTTTGCTGAACCTCAACCCCCTGTATTCTCCCTTCCTAAATATTTGGGAATACTTACCTTTTGCAGGCCCGGAGGCATACCTTCTCCACTCATGGAACCTCAACTCTCACCTTTAGGAACAGTCTATTATATTACGTTTTGAGTTATGCGAGAAAGATTTACACAGAATCCATGGAGATTCCCCCTCTGGATCTATTCTTTAATTTCTCAAGATCACTCACTCCACAACTCTACTCAACACCCCCTAAACATTAATTTACTCTATATTTTAAATATTAAGCACAGCTACTACACATACACATTTACACCAATCAAAACTGAACTGTGTATTTTCTTATCATTAATATAGTTATTACTCAACATCTCATTTTGGATGATGCCCAGTAAATCCCTTTTGGTTAATCTTCAGGTATCCGAGCTCTCCTGTTTCACAATACCACATCTGTCACTGACTTTTCTATAGAGGGTCTCTTTTCCTACCCTCTTTTTCTTGGGTTTCACCATCGGTCATGATTTATCAGTTCTTCCCTTCTTTAGAGTCTATGTGAATGATACTGAAAGCTTAATTAGAAGTCAAATGGAAACCCCCACCTATAGTCAATTCCTGATCTTTTAAGTGTTGCTAAAATTTCACCCAGCTCTAATCTCTTTTTTAAAAGAGGAGAGAAATGGTTTTGGACAAACTTGAGCTTGTGGCTTTGGAGTATAAGTTCTGAATGTTCTCTAGCCTTTTTCATAGTAAATTCATTTTGACAACAGTGATGAAATTTCATGAAGTCTATAGGCTTTGTGTCACCTCTTCTACAGAGCTCAAATTTAATGACCCCTTAACTAAAGTTTGTGGATACTAGGATTTCCTCCTTCAACTTTTTCAGGCAGACTTCAATTCTAATACAGTTTCTTTTCTCTTTTCCATGTCATTTACTGTGAGGAGCAGCTCTCTTTTTTTGCTTCAACAGGACCACGGGACGTTGCAGCTGTCTGTTTTGCTCTGCTGTTTCTCCCAGTCCTGCTTTCAGCAATAACTACTTATTACTTTTCTTCACTGCCACAATCTTGGGGTAATCTCATTTGCAAACAAATTCAATTAGCTTTATGCTGAAGACTCATAGATCTACCCATCTATTCCTTCTGTCCAAACTAAAATCTCAGCCTCCCTGCCATCTCTGTGCAGATGTCTGTCAGCTCACGCTTAACATGGTTATGACAGAGCTCCCCCCCCGCCCGCATCCCAAGCTCTCCCTCTGCTCCTTTCTCAATCACTGTGGACACCACCTCCTGTCTGTAACTCAGGTCCATGATCGGGGAGTCATCTTTGATTTGGACCTTTAAGTCCTCATATTCAAGCTACATCTAAAACCTGCAGATTCTTTCCACATAACATCTTTAAGATAAAGTCTTTCCTATCCATCCACACAACAAACATTCTCATCTAAACTTTTATAGCATGTCTCAAGAACTGCAACATCACCCTGATTTCCCCGCTCATAAAATAAAGCAGTCAGGCAGCTTTCAGTTAGTTGTCATCCCTTCTTCCCTGGGACATGTTTATGAAAACTTATGAAGAGTCCAAGCAGAACACAAACCAGTAGAAACAAATACAAACAGCAATTTCCATATATAGACTTGGGGGCACAGCAACAGTTCACACCCAGCTGTTTCCCACTGCTGCCTTCCGGGTGGCCCATTATATTGCCCTTGCTCTCTCTAGTAGGTCAGGGTTAATTGGCTGCTGCTTTAACCCCTTAGGATCTACGCTAAGGAGTGCCCTTATAACCTTTGTTGCCACAAGTACTCCTGTTCTTTTTGCGGATACAGACTAACATGGCTGCTACTCTGAACCCTTGTAACCTGTCACACATTCTTTTCTCTGGCCTTGACAAATGCTATGTTGCCCTGTTCATATCCATTCACAATGCTTCTACAAAGATCACTTTCCTAGCCTATTGCTTTGACCATGTCACCCTCTCCCTAAGAATCCCTCCACTGGTTTTCCCCCTTCCTATTACATCAAACATAAGCTGCTTATCTTCACTTTCCAAGCCCACCCCCCACCTTATCTACCATCTTCCATTCCTTACTGATCAACAATCTTCCCCAGGATGCTAGCCTCCATCGCCCACCCACCTGTTAAGTTTGCAAACAAGCAATCTTCACTGCCTCTCATATACACATCCGCAAAGCTACAGCATTATCTTCCTTAGGGTATGGCTACACTTGAGAGTTGCAGCGCTGGGAGTTACAGCGCTGGTCGTACAGCTGTGTAGGGAAAGCGCTGGTGTGTGGCCACACTCACAGCTACCAGCGCTGCAGTGTGGCCACATTAGCAGCATTTGCAGTGCTGTTGGGAGTGATGCATTATGGGCAGCTATCCCAGCATTCAAGTGGCAGCAACGTGCTTTTCAAAAGAGGGGGGTGGGGTGCAGTGTGACAGGGACCGGGGGTGGGGGGGGGAAGGAGAGGATTTTTGGAGCTGACACTGTGTATCAGCTCCCTGCCTTGCAAAATCAGAAATTTTTCCCGACCCCTTACTCTTAACTGCAAACAGCCTGCAGACCAGATAAGCAGCTGCTCCAACGGACTCCCTTTCTCACCCCTGCCCCCGCTGTTTCTCTTGTCAAGCAAACACTCATCCCCCTGCCTGCCTCATTCACAGCAAGGTAGTGGGTTTCTCTCATTTGATTGTTCAGTCAGTTACAGATTGATTGTTCAGTCACAACAAAACAAAGAGAGGCAGCATAACAAAACAAAGGGAGTAATTTAGTTAAAAGCATTCTGGGATATCTCCTAATACCCTGGAGGCCAATAACAGCGCTAGTGTGTGGCCACACTTTACGAGCAGCGCTGTAACACCAGCGCTGCAATGGTTATACCCCAAGCAGACCCAGGTGTACAGCCAGCACTGCAGCCAGGGAGCTGCAGCACTGGATGTGCCCTGCAGGTGTGGACAGTTACTAATTGCAGCGCTGGAAAGCCTCCACCAGCACTGCAACTCTCAAGTGTAGCCATACCCTTAAATCCCTCCTGTAATGAGGCCCAAAGGCCCCTGCTGGAGGCCTTAGGGTGCTGCCACACCCATTTCAGGAAGGAGCATTAGGGAGGTCCTCTAAGCACTACAGTCACTGCAGGGCAAGCAGCCAACGAGGGCTCAGCAGGCTCATATAAAAGGAGCTGCACAGCCAGAGTGAGTTCAGTCTGATAGCAAGGACCGGGGGAGCAAGAGGTGCTCCTGGCTGACTGCAAAGGCTAAAGCAAGTTGTTGCTGGCAGGGATTGAGGAAGCAAGGGAATAGCTTCTGGCTGGCTACCAGGACTCAATTAAGATAGGTTATGGGGAAGTGGCCCAGGGAAAAGAAGTTAGTTAAAGGGATGTGGCATGTGGCTGCTACTCGGAGAGTCCCTGGAGTAGTGGGTGGGCCTGGGTCCTCTGTCCCCCGCCCTCCCAACAGCCATTGGGGAAGTGTCTGTGCCCTGAGAGAAGGGAATTTAGACAGGCCTAGGGAAGGACTGTATATGGATCTGTTACTCCCTGGAAGGGGGCTGAACTGAAATGGACCAGCTGAAAAGCTGGGGTCAGAGGATTAAAGGGCAGGAAAAGAGCAATCATCCCCTCCACTGCTTGAATTAAAAAAAAAGAAAAAGAAAAAAAACGCCTCATGAGTGAAGCACGAAAAGATCACAAGATCTAAAAATATATACTTTTGGCTTATTTGCCTTCTGGGTTGGGAACCTTTTAGGGGTCAGATTTCCATGTGTTTTGCTGCAGCCAGGAAGGTATGAACGTTTGGGGGTTTTTTTGGTCTTTTTTTTTAAATGAAAACAGTTTGTCACATACTCATATGACTCTATACACTTGAGCTCTAAAGAAAATACCAGTTATTGTGAGACTCGCAACAGTATCATGACAGTTGGCAAAACAGTCCTTTATTTTACAAAATCTAGTCCATTGTCTGCAGTCAACATTGTTGATAGTGTTGAACTATTTATTAAGAACGGACCAATCCTGCTACAATTTGTAAAGAAAGTCATGACAAAAACAGATGGAACTATTATAGCCAAAGCAATCACCACTGAAATAAAGATGTAGAAAATATGCAGCATTTACCGAAACCCGTTTCCATAGTGACCAAATGCAAAAGAACCTTCTCTATTGCGGATACTGTTGAAATCTGGAAACAACTTCAACAAAACTACAGAAAAATTCCAGGCAGTGAAGGAGTGGATAGATCGAATACTCACTCCACCTCATTTTCTTGTAACACAAAGTACCAGGATATTCTTTGTCAGTTAGGCTATGCTGCTGTGATATGAGCCCCTAATAGTCTATCAATCATAATCAATGTCAGGGCTTGAGGTGCACCATAAAACAGTACATATTTTCTGCCAAAGTCATAAAGAAAGTCAAACTGCTAAAATGGTGAAAGTCACCAGCTAGGCACCTGGAGCCAGAGTTTGCTAAAGTGCTGAATGGCTTTTAAACAAAAATACCATCTGTTGAGATGAAAAATAATTTCTTCAGTTGGACTAACTTATTCAAAGTTTAGAACCTGACAGGGTATTGAAAAAGCAGGACAGTTTGTCTTAATCTTCTACTTTATAAATAAAAATGAGGTGGGAGATAATAGCTCTTAGTTCTAGAACTTGAAACACATGGAGATCTACACATGTATTTATAATGCACAGAAAAAATCCGCATGATCACAGGGGGCTTCAGTTTGAGTGACATATGATGGAAGTCTTGTACTGCCAGTTGTAAAACATTAGTTTTCTAAACGTTAAACATTGTAGTTGACAACTTCCTAACAGATGAAGAGGGACTGATCCCAGAAGTTAATGGTCGCCTAGGAAAAGTGTTCGCGATTTGACCACATTTATAATGTGCCAACAGAATGAAGTCCAGATCAGTAATATATATACTTGGTGCTTTAATAGGGACAACTTCACAAAGCTAAAAAATTACGAGCCAAATCAGCTGGGAGAATGAATTTAATCAGAAAATGTGAATGAAAATTTAAAATTGTTGAAAAACATTGCAGTAGATGCCCAAAAAGCCACAATCCAACAATTAAGAAGTCTGTGCTGGCTAAAAAACAACCTGCTTTAGAGGGGAAGTAAAGGCAGCAGTAAAAAAACACCCACACACCACAAATGCATATAACCCAGAAGCTAGGAATTGTAGAAAATTGATAAGGGAAGCAAAGGACACAAGGAGAACTCTATGCCCAGCAGAGTTAAGGACAAAGGTTTTAAAATATATTATGAAGAACCAGAATCCATTATAAGATGGAAATGGTAAATTTATAAATAATAATGCAGAAGTGTTCAATAAATATTTCTGTTTTGTATTTGGGGAAAACACAGATGTTATAGTCTCATGTGGTGATGATTACATTAGTAGCTGCTGTTTAACATCCTCCAGAGACACTAAAGTTAGACATTTTAAAAACAACTTGTCTGGATAACTTGCATCCAGAAGTTCTAAAAGAGCTGCATAAGGAGGTTGTTGGAATGTTAGTGTTGTTTTTCAAGAAGTCCTGAAGCACCAGAAACATTCAAGAAGACTGGAAGAAAGCTAATGTTGTCCCAATTAACAACAAAGATAAACAGGATGATCTGGGTACTTGTAGGCCTCTCAGCCTGACATCAACCCCAAGCAAGATAATGGAGCAGCTGATGTGAAACTCAATTAATAAAGAACTATAGGAGGGTAATATAAATAATGCAAATCAACACAGGTTTATGTCAAACTAACTTGCTTTTAATGAGATTATAAATTTGGTTGACAAAGGTAATAGTGTTGATGTAATATACTTAGACTTCTGTATGACGTTTGACTTGGTACTGCATGACATTTTGATTAAAAATAGAATGATATAAAGTAAATATGATGCTTGATAAATTGATTAAAAACTGGCTAAGATCACAAAATGTAACTGTAAATGGGGAATTGCCATCATGCAGGTCTGTTTACAGTGAAGTCCCACAAAGATCAGTTTTTGGCCCTATGATATTTAACATTTTTATCAATGACCTGGAACAAAACACAAAAACACCACTGATCAAGTTCGCAGATGACACAAAAATTGGGCAGTGGTAAATAACAGAGGACAGGTCACTGATTCAGAACTATCTAGCTCGCTTGGCAAACTAGGCACAAGCAAACAATGTGTGTTTTAATACAACCAAACATAAACATGTACATCTGGGAACAAAGAACTCAGGCTGTATTTACAGGGTTGGGGACACTATCCTGGGAAGCAGTGACTTTGACAGAGTTTTGGGGGTCATGGTGGATTATCCATGAACATGAGCTCCCAGTGTGACACTATGGCCAAAAGAGCTAATGCAATTGTAAGATGCAAAAACAGTAGGAGTAGAGAGGTTGTTTTACCTTTATACTTGACACTGGTGAAACAACTCTACTGTGTCCAGTTCTGGTGCTCTCAATATTTAACAATAGGCTCTTCAATCTGGCAGAGAAAGGAATTAACAAAATCCAATGGCTAGAAGTTGAAGCTAAACAAATTCAGACCAGAAATAAGGCCTATGTTTTTAACAGTGAGAATAATTAACCATTGGAACAATTTACCAAGTGTTGTGGTGGATTTTCCACCACTGAATTTTTAAATCAAGATAGGATGTTATTGTAAAAGATATGCTTTAGTTATAATTTTCAGAAATTCTATACTCTGTGCTATATGGGAGGTCAGACTAGATCGTCACAATAGAATCTATGAATTCAATGATTACACATAAAGCTTCCTTTGTTTAGTAAATCTGTTAGCTGTAGATGTAAAACATGTTTTGATAAACTTTCTTAAATGTATCCACACATTTAAGGTAACATTTTTTAAAATGTTGGTGCTAGACTGAATTCAACTTTCACTCAAATTCAGGTTGTCACAAATGATAAGTAAATCTTTTATTGTGGGGGGGGGGGGGAAGCTAGTATCAGCCACTCTATTTAGGTTGCTTAATACTTTCCATTACAAAAGGATTCTTGCTACATTTTCCTTTTAAAAAGCTCTCCCACCATTACTGTTTGCAGCAGGCTTTTGATATTAGACAGAGGGAACACCTTCAGACTATAGAAGTGTCTTTTCTTTGCCTCATGAAATTCTAGATTTGGCTGACACATGAAGTGCTAAAAAATGCCCTTTGCCTTCTTTCACTTTCGTTCCTCAGAAAAAAATCTGACAACCTTCCAAAATGAATATTCTGAGGCCTGTCACCAGACCAGCAGCAGCAACACACATTGTACTACATTGGGAAAACATGGAAGCTGACAGGAGTTGTAGCGGGAGAAGCCCCTCACCCTGTTAGCCTTCTGATCCAGCACATTGCTTCAGCGGCACGTTTACCCTCAATCCCTTTGAGAGCACCACATAGGGTAGGGGCCTGGAAAACTCCCATGCAGTGAGAGAGAGATATGCTGTAGGTCTGGCACCTCCTAAATACTCCTTGGACTCAGTGGCCAATCTTGCTCTGGGGCAGGAGCTCCTCCCATTTTGGAGGCAGGAGAGGGTCAGCCAGGTGGGGCCCGACTCCCATCCCCTCTTCTGGCAAAATACCCTTTCCCTGCTGACAGCTAATATAATTAAATCCTGTAGCTCAAGAAGTAGCAGCCTGTACTGTGGAGCTGACAGTTTGGGGTTCAAACCCTGAGGGTGGGTGATTCAGGATGTGGAAGAAGGTGGTTGTTACAGTTGCACAACAGTTTACCTTTTTCTTTTAAAAAACCAGAAGTTACATAGACAAACTATGCTAAAATAACTCTCGGTTGCAAAGTCAAACTCTCAAAAGTTGGAAAATGAAAGAGTTATGGCTGCCTGCACAATTCTGACCCAATACAATAGAGTCTTCAATTGCAGGATCACATTCTGTTTTTTCCACAGGATCCTGGCCTCAGTAAGTGCACAGGTTGGACATGCAAATTGACATGCAAGTTGGTTTTCAGCTGCCCATGCAAACTTTCATTTCCTAATTTTTAAGTTGTATTCTTTTAGCACAATGCTTTATGTTCAACCTATTAAACAAGAAATACTGTACAACAGTCATTTTCTAACCTACTGAAAAATGTATCACATTAAAATGTTCAAATTCTTATTCTATAACACTGTAATTACATAAATAAATGTGTATAGTTACAGTGTATTCTTCTGGTTAGCATAAAGGCATACCAGATCTAGTATAAAGGCTACATTTTGTGATAAGTCAAATCAACGTGTTGGCTCATTCTCATAAATTGATATTTTCTTTAGGAAGGAATGAAGAAGCGCAAACAAAACAATTAAGCTTTCTTTAAATCCAAATTTTCCACTCACTGATTTAAATTATTAGAATTGGACTGAGATAAAATGACTTAAAATCAATCCAGCCTGAGCAAGAATGCGACCAGCTCCTCTATGCCTCATGGGACGCAGGGCCCTTGAGAATAGTTTCTTTTCTGAACTAGCGTGGACCACTGGATAACTGACTCATCTCATCACTTCCTGGGTTGGGCTGCTCCTCTGAAGCTACACATCAGAATAAAAATCAAACTACAAAAATCAGAAAGTTATGATTAAATCTTCTGCTGTTTAATGGCCATATCATAAAGTGAATATTAAGAGACAATTTTTATAAAAATAAGTTCTTCCTATTTTCTCTTCCCTTGCCTCCCTCAAATGTGCAACTTGGATACATCTAAATAAACAAGATTGCTTCTCCAAATATAGTTTTTAGAAACTGGATTTAGAAGTTAGGAGTCAAGTCTAGTCCCAGGAGACACATCTGCCAACAAAAAGCAGTTATTTCAAAGTTATCACCAAATGTTATTGAAACTATTTCCTACTCCTATACAATGTGTACAGCCTTCTGATATAGTTTTTCCACAGACAGTTGCTAGAAACCCTGCTCTCATTTCAAACAGATACTCAGTCGTAACACTAACATACCAGAGTTGCTAATTTCTCATTGTTTGGATAAGATATTTAAAAGCCCATATATTTTAACATATGCACTTTTGATAACGTATAATGCTTATTGAATAACTGTCATCTTTTCATTACTGATTCTGAGGCTTTTTTAAAAGTACATTCTTCTTTAAAGCAACAGGGTAAAAAAATAATCTTCTGGATGTTTCTGACAGTCAGTGAGATGGTTGAGACTTTCCAGTCAGTTTGTCTAGACTGGGGGAAACAATCAAGGTTAGGTTGGGTTAGCTAACACATTTTAACTTACCTGATCCACACACAAATCATTTTTTCTATCTAGGCAAATCCTGAGTTACAACATACAATTCAGCTAGCACCCAGAGTGGCATGCTACTCTTGGATTTGAAGAATTCGCTTGGCTTCTCAACTATTACAGTAATGAGTGTGGGACAGCTCATTCTGCTTTCCTTTCACTAACTAATCCATTTTGCAGCTGCCACCTCCAGACACTCTGCTTTGAATGTCAGCCATTAGCAGAGACCTCATGAATCAATGCATATCCTGCCTTCTCCACTTCTACTGCTGGAAGTGTCTATGCTGAAAGTTCAATGAAATATTAATAAGGGTTCACCGAGGTTTTCAAAATTGATCAAAGATCAATTAAAAAGTAGTTTCAGAAGTTTCCTTTTTTTAAATTTTAAAAAGAAAACCAATGGTTAGAAGCTAACTATAATGTGCAGAAGCAGGAAACCCTCTCCTAAAAACCCTCTCTTTTGTTAATCTCAATGTTAGAAAGAGACACGCAGCCAAGTTATACAGTAAACTGGTTTGTGATCCTACAGTGAATGTTTCAATAGACCCTTTGCAGGGTCTGATTTGGGGCTCATTTGCAGAAAGAGAAATTACATGCACTGCCCAGCAGATTTTTAGGGCATGGCTACACTTGCAGATGTAGAGCACTTTTGAGTTAAACCAGCCTTCGTAGAGCGCAGTAGTCTGTCCACGCTGACAGCGCACTGGCGTGGCCACATTAGCATCTCTTGCAATGGCCACAGAGAGCAGTGTATTGTGGTAGCTATGTCAGCATGCAAGTGGCTGCAACGTGCTTTTCAAACGGGGAGGGGGTGGGATGGAATGGCTGAGAGCATGTCAGCATGTTGTCTTGTAAGTTCAGACAGCAGCAGACCTCCCCCTCCTCACTCACTCACCATTCCACAGTAATGGTTGCTTTGTCTCTGGGCAGATAAGCATGCTGGCTGTCAAATGGAGTTTTCAAAGGGCATATCCAAAACAATGACAAGAGTAGCCAGCTGACTTATGAGGATTATGGGACATTTCCGGAGGCTGATCACAGCACAGTAATGCAACACCTCGTTCACACTGACGCTGGGGCACTCCAACGGGGATGCATCAAACGTTATTCTGCTCACCGAGGTGGAATACTAGGAGTGCTCTAGCCATGGAGTCAGAGCACATTACGTGCATTGCCAGTGTGGACAGGTAGTGAGCTAGTGTGCCTGGGGCTCCTTTAATGCACTGTAACTCGCAAGTGTAGCCAAGCCCTTAGGAAAAATAAGTACTTTCCAATACCAACAACCCAAAGACCTGCTGCAACACCACAATAATACTGGACTAACAACCATTTTTAAAAGGGTAACATATTACGGCAGCAACAAGACACTTTGTTTTTCAGAACTTAAAGATTTCTTGCCTGATTTTCAATACTTGACCACAGAATTTTACTCAACATTAGGGAAATGATACCAAGAGTGGGGAAAAAAAATGAAGGAAGGAAGTAATAACTGAGGAGCAGCTTTCCAATATAACTGCATTGTAGCTTCCATAACAGTTATATTGGAAGCATAACACTAGCAAAGGAGGCCGGAAACACAGGAATTGCCAAACCAGATTAGAGACAAGTGTAGTGTCCTGTCTCTCACAGTGACCTGCACCAGATGCTTCAGAGGAAGGTGCAACATAATGGACAATAGTGGAATGAACGGCCTGTTGGGGAAATTTCTTATGTAATGGAAGTTGGCTTACAAACTACAAGTTTATATCTTTCAGTTTATTTTTAATCCAAGCTAATTTGACTGTGGATATTCTCATTGCCTATATCTATATCCATCTATACACACACACACACACACCCCTAGCCAATCTCTGAATCCCGCTAAGCTCTTGATCCCAGTGACATCAAGAGTAGGTCTACACAGTGTAAGCCTAGTGTTGAGGGACTCAAATCAGCTGACCTGCATCAGAAAACTCTGGGTTTGAGCATCTACACAGCATTTTAACCCTAGGTTAAGGATTTTCTGAACTGTGCTTGAACCTAGGGCTCTAGAATCCACACTGTGGTGCACAGATCCAAGTCAAAGTAACCTTATCCCAGAGTACCTACCACACCCCCCAGGGTCAATACTCTAGCTCTATAAATGTGTTGCGCTGAAGGAAAACTCTACTGCCCACCCTTTTTCCTAACTGTGATGGTGCTACTGATGGGACTCAGGTGCCCATAAGGAAGAGACAAACTGCATAATGAGCTCCTTTGATAGCTGTCCCAGTAGAGTGACTGCAGTTTGAGGCTTTATACTGAACTACCATCTAATCTGAGAATTGGGTTCTCCCCCTCGAGGGGGAGTCACACTGGCAGGAAAATGTCCTCGTGCACCTGTTCTAAGGGTAACTAGGCATCAGGCTCCAAGGCTGTCAAAGTATGAAAATTAAAACTTTTAGTGATTCTTAATTTTTAAAATGGGACATTGAATGGAAGCATGTGTTTGGTTTTATTTATTTTTATCTGTTTTGAAGTTTGACATAAAATGCAGGTTTCAGATGAAAAACACGCACGCACATACCTCCATCCTGGCTGCTGCTGGTTGAAGAGCAATGAAGTGCATCCCCAGGGCATGAGGTACAGGGTGCTCCAGCACCCCTCGGGATCCCTTATATCTGCCCCCCCACACCCCAGGAGGTAGGCATAAAAGATCCATGGGGGGCTGTGGGGAAGTTTTGAGGCTGGCTCCCACTCACTGTCCTGACAGTGCACACATCCTGGGTCCTGGGTGCCCCTGCACATGCAGCCCCAGGGAGGGGAAGGGCAGCCCAGGAGTAAGGACCAGAGAGGAGGATGGTGACCAAGCACTGTCCTGCAGGAAGGGGTAGCAGCAGAGCTCCCAGCTCAGTGCTGCTGAGGGAGGGATAACCCCCAACATCCCAGCAGCAGGGAGCCACCTCCTGCCTGTCAGCTTTGCTCCCTGCTCCAGCCAAGCTTCACACAACAGCAAAGAGGAGCTGGAACAGGAGCTGCCATCACCACAAGAGGAGCAGGAACAGGGAGCACCCTTGGTCAGCCAATAATGGCACCTCTGGCTGCTGCGCTGGCTGCCTGGAGTGCTGCTCCTCTGCCCATAGGAACTCTAGAATACATCCGGAGGATTTTCAGGACCAGAGTCAAGCCAAGGCTGTGTGCACACAGGAAAGCTATAGGCCTGGACCCTATGTTCCAGCTTAACACAGTCTCGGACCCTAGGTTAACACAATGGGTGTGTGGACGCAAGGGGGAGTTAGGCTTGAGCCCAGGCTCAAATTGCTGTGTTGACATACACCAACTGGCTATCTGTTCCACAGGTTAATCATTGATGTAAAATTGATTAATTTGCTGCCTTTCATATGAAAATTTAGTATCCCTTTATTGTGGTGGTATGGGCAGGGGAATATGTGGCACGCAATTTATCTTCTCTATACTATACAAAATAACGAATCTCTCTATCACAGCCATTTGCTTCTGCTTAACAATACACATTTCCAGTCTCTTCATAAGGATTTTGTCTTTTCATGCCTCTAATAATTTTGTTGCCTATCTCTGAGCTCCTCAATATCTTCTATAGTCTTTCTGAGACAGGTGATGACCACTGAAAAAATATATTCCATTTGATGGTGTACCACCAATTTATATATTGGCATTAAAATATTTATAGTATATAGAATTAGATAGAAAAGTGTTGGGATGCATTTTTCCTGACCACTACTGCAAATTGTTCAAATGTTTTCATTAGTTGACTACAATAACTCATGGCTTAAATGACAGTTAATTTAGAAGCCAGTGGGGTGTTTGAGTAGATCAAATTATTCCTTCTATCAGGTATAACTGTGCATTTGTCCACAGTTAACTTCATTTTTCATTCTGTGTCCCAGATACCTGTTCAGTTCTTTCTACTTGAAGTTTTCTCTAGTCTTTGCCATCTGCAAATGTTGCCCCTTTAATACATTAAATGACCTGGAAAAGGCGTATGCAGTGGTGTTGCTGCTGTGTTGCTCCCAGGATACGAGAGAGAGAGAGAGAGAGAGAGAGAGAGAGAGAGAAGATGGGTGAAGTAATATCTTTTATGGGACCCACTTCTGTTGGGGGCAGGGGGAGAGAGAGGCGCGGGGGGGCTTTCAAGTTTCACAGAACTCTTCTTCCAATAAAATATTGCCTCACCCACTTTGTCTCTGGAAAAAGCATAAGGTCAACATCAGCCCTAGTACAGAACCTTGCAGCTCCCTGCTGTTAGCCTTTGGCCATGTTGAAAATTGACTATTCTGGTTTGTTTTCTGTCTCTTGGCCAGTTTCTAATCCATGACAGAACTTACTTATGAGCTACTAGCCTCTTGTGAGGAACTTTGTCAAAGGCTCTGTGAAAGTCCAAGTAAGTTAGGGCATGGCTACACTTGCAGATGTAAAGTGCTTTGAGTTAAACCAGCCTTCGTAGAGTGCAGTAGGGAAAGTGCTGTAGTCTATCTGTCCGCACTGACAGCTGACAGCGCACTGGCATGGCCACATTAGCAGCTCTTGCAACGGCCACAGAGAGCAGTGCATTGTGGTAGCTATCCCAGCATGCAAGTGGCTGCAACGTGCTTTTCAAATGGGGGGTGGGGGTTGGAGTGTGACAGGGAGTGTGTTGTGTGTATGTGAGGGGGGGGTTGGGGGGGGTTGAGAGCATGTCAACATGCTGTCTTGTAAGTTCAGACAGCAGCAGACCCCCACCAGCCTCTCTCACACACAGCATTCCACAGTAATGGCTTGCATGCTGGCTATCAGACACGGAACTTTGAAAGGGCATTTCCGCATTCCTACAGGAGTTCAAAACAATGACAAGAGTGGTCACTTGACTTAAGGGGATTATGGGACATTTCCAGAGGCCAATCATAGCGCAGTAATGCAACACCTCGTTCACACTGACGCCCGTGCGTTGTAGCCAAGGCACAGCAAACGTTATTCCTCTCGCCGAGGTGGAGTACCAGGAGCACTCTAGCGGCAGAGTCAGAGCGCTCTACGTGCCTTGCCAATGTGGGTGGGGAGTGAGCTAGTGCGCATGGGACTCTTTTATTGCGCACTAACTTGCAAGCCCTTAGAACAACCAGTTATCCTTTATCCATTCTTTTTTTGGACAAGTTCAAAGTTCTGTAGTAGACTAAAGAGGCACTATTTTCCTTTATAGATGTTTTGCTGGTTTGTTCCTATGTAGGTGTATTATTCTATTTTGAAATCATCTTGACAACTAGACCAACAATAGGGTTTTTTATAAAGATGGGATATCACTTGCTTTGCTCAAGTATCAAAGCAGATTTTAATGAGTTTGCCTATTTGTTAGCATCTTAGTCATGTCACTCTAAATTCCTGCTCTCGCTGCTACTAGGCAGCAAGAAAGACCCCAGGATGTGCTGAGCATTTGCTCTTCTTTTTTCTTGTAGAGGACACCACAAAGTTCTATTTTGTAACCCTTCCCATTCAGCGTACATGTAACATAGGAATCACCAGACTGGATCAGACCCATGGTCCATCTTGTACAGTATCCCATCTCTGACAGTGACCAGTACCTGATGCTTCAGAGGATAGTGAACAAACTCCACAGAATGTATTTGTGAGATATTCTGCCCCCTCCCAAAAGTTTCTCCTAACCAATCCATATAGGTAGAGGTTTGTTTAAGCCCTGAAGAATGAGGGTTTCTCTCTCTTCCAAAATTTCTGTTTGCAACAACTCTGGACATTTTTGTTATCATGTATATATGTCCAATCCTTCTTTGAATCATGCTAAATTTTTGGCTTTAAAAATCACTTGTGGCAGTGAGTTCCAAAGTTTAGTTACACATTTAACTGAATACCTCCTTGAGCTTATATTGTAAGGACAAGGAGAATAGGAGGCTGTCAGGCAAGCTAATAAGGTAGTACAGGCTGCAGACATCAATATGTCATTTACACTTTTTTATTTTCAAATCAGATGTGGAAGGTGCAGTCTCAGCTATCCCAGTGTTTAAGACTACAGTTTGGATGATGGCTAGCTGGCTGAGACTCAATACAGATAGCGCTGGTGAGCTGGGGAAAGCATTCAGAGGAGATAACAAGAGTTGATTTCTGTTCCCATATAGAGGGTTTTTACACCTTTTGTCAGTGAAGACCTAGGGTCCCTGCTGGATCCCTGCTGCTTTTAGATCAAGCAGCAGCAGTCAAAATGCTTTTTCCTCTTCACCTGGTTATGAGATGGAGATCTCTTCTGGATATGGAACTCACAAGGCAGCTCCTTCAGACTGCATTACTGCCATGCACCCCACTTGTGGTTATACCTGACCAGCATTTGGAAGCTTCATATAATGCAGAATATAAAGGACCACCTCCTTAGTAGTGCTTCTCACAGACAGCATTTCACACCTACGCTCCACAGTCTAAACTGACTTCAATTCCTTCTCTGGGTAAGTGTCAGCATTCACAGATTTTTCAGCAAGAAAGGACCTTTAGATCATCAGTATTATACCTGGTATCAGACAGGGCTGCTGAATTGCAACCGGTTACCCTTGTATTGAGCTCAGTAGCTTGTGATTGACTAAAGCATCTCTTCCAGAAAGGCTTCCAGCCTTGATTTGAAGACTTCACGATATGGCAAATCCACCACTTCCTTTGGCAGTCTGTTCCATTGGCTAAATCACACTCTTATTTCTAATTTTAATTTTCTGCCTTCAATTTCCAGCCATTGGTTCTTTTCATGCCCTTTCTATTTTCTAAAAGAACCCATTAGTTCTCAGTATTTTCTGTCTGTGAAAGTACTTATACAGTAATCAAATCACCTCTTGATCCTCTTTCCAATAAGCTAAACGGATTTAAGCCTCTCACTGTAAATCACCTTTTCCGTCCTCAAATAGTTTTTTTTTGGTTCTTCTCTGCACCCTCTCCAGTTTTTCAAACATCCCTTTTACAAATGTTGACACAAGAACAGAATGCAGTATTCCAGTATCAATCACACCAATGCCTCATACAGAAGTAAAATCACCTCCCTACTCCCACTTTGTTTATACATCCAAGGATCATATTAGCCCTTTTTGCCACAGCATCACATTGAGAGCCCACATGGAGATGTTTGTCCATTAGGACCCTGTTTCCATTCCAGGAATTCCCAAACTGGTATGTGTACCACTGGTGGTACATAAGGTTGATGTTCCATCCACTCACTTCACAACAACTTTTTAAGAAGGTGATACGTGAACCAATAAAGTTTTGGAGCTAATGCTCCATTCTTGTAATAATAGCCTGCATTCTCTGGGCAGTCATTACAGAGCAGTCATTTACCACTCCAGTCTTTTTGTCATAAGTTTTTTCAGCAGTGACTTTATATTTATTTATAATTGATAAAAAAATATTGAATAGTGCAGCCCTACAAGAACTGATCCTTGCAGATTCCCACTAACTCCTTTTTCAACAACAATTGCCCACTGACTTTGAGAGGAATCAGCCAGCCAGTTGTTAATCTGTTTAAATGTGTGCTTTATTGATATTGTACAGCACTATTGTTTAAAAATCAGAATGCTGCACGGTACTAAGTCCAAGACATTACAAAAGTCTGGTTTATACCATCACTCATCATCTCTCTCTCCCAATTTAAGAAAACAGGTTTCAATGGAACTTGAAGGCAGGAGCTGTTTCCTTGAACCGGACAGCAGCCTATGATAAAATATGGCATGCTGGTGTTCCGGTAAAACTGTCAAAAGCTCTCCCAGCATGGTTGGTGGATATTGCTGAACTTCTACTTCGTGAAAGGCATTTTTGGGTACATATGGGAGACAGAACAATGTATGGAGAAGGTAATCCAACTGCTTATCCCAAGGCTCTGTGTTTGCATTCACCCTGTGTTCACTCTGTGCACAAATGTCCTGCCACTGACTGTCACGCAAATTTATCTATGCCGATGACATCCCAGTCATGCTCTTTCACTGAATGGAGAACATCAAGATGGCAGACTACTATAGCAGTTGGAAGCGCCTACCAACTGTGACTAAGACAGTTCTGAGTGTCTTCCACCTCCACAATGCAAGCACTAAATATGAGTTAAATATCTTCCTCAATAGAAAACTGAAACATGAGGCAAAACCACTCTACCTTGTCAAACTGGACTGCTCTTTGACTTTCCATGACCATCTAAAAAAGTAAGGCCAGCAACAAACTAATCAACTAATTAGCTGGTTTGACATGGGATACAGGTGTACAGACTTTGCACACTGGCTTTGGCACTCTGCTATTCCTCAGTGCAATACTGTGCCCCTGTGTGGTATCATTTGCCCCACACTAAATTGGCTGACGTCTAATTGAACTCGACCATGTATATCAACACAGGTACCCTGAATCTCACGCCTTTCCCATGGCTACCAGTTTTGAACAACACAGCCTCCCCCATCCCTCCCTCCCCCGCCAATCATCGCAGAGAGTCTACAGCCAGATTGGTGGAAAAGCTACTTGCCTATCCAGGTCTCTCACTGTACATGGACATTTTCAGTCACCCCTAAGCACAACTTACTTTGAGGTGTCCACTGTGGTTTCAACTGCCAGATCTGAATCTGTCAGCAGCAACCCTATGGCGCGGTGAGTGGTTGGATAAAGACATTTAGAATGGTTTCCTTATTGCTGATCCAAGCGTTCAACTTCCTGGATTTGACCTACCACGTCACCTTTGGGCTCTGCTGAACAAGCTCCAAACTGGCCAATGAATATGCACAGCCCATCTCTAAACATGGGGTCTGCAGGACGACCCACTCTGTCCCTGTGGCCTCCATCAGTCAATGACGCATGTTGTAGAAGAGTGTCAACTGACTAGATTTCAAGGTGGACTTAGAGCCCTTCATTGTGCTGATGAAGCTGCTGTTGGGTAGCTCGGCAAGCACTGCAAACACTATCAAAAGCAGTTTAAAACTGTGAACCCCCTGGTTCTGTGCCTTTCCATGCCTTGCACAGTGTCAAACATGGACTGTGTGTATCAAATTAATGATAATACTATTCAACAAACTGGTGTTGACCAGTTTTATATAACGTGTGTCCTTCCTGGCTACTTTTGAGAGCACTTCATGTAATACCATGGAAACTAAGATCATATTAAGCAAAATTAGGTTAATATTGATGTAGTTACAGGGAAGTTGTGCACATTCACTAATGTGTGTGAAGTGCTTTTATTAGATTTGCATTCAAGTAAGGAGAAAAAAGTCTGCCTTCTTTCTTTCTACTTTGATCCCTGTATGCAGTACAGTTGTAGCTGTGTCAGTCCCAGGATATTAGAGACACACGGCAGATTAAGAAAGAATATCCTTTATTGGACCAACTTCTGCAGGTGAGAGAGACAAGCTTTCAAACTACACAAAGCTCTTCTTCAGGTCACCTCACCCACTGTGTTACTCTCATCCCTGACACTTCTAGTACTCCTGCATTACGGACAAGGACTTGAGGATAAACCTTTTAGATGCACCACCTCAATTCCTTTGACCTCCTCTTTTCTTCTGGTACTTATCTTCTCTTGCTGGGACAGAAGAGAGCAGACAGACCCATAGGAGAAGAGGCTATTTAACAGTCACCGTGGTTCTTGGAGACAATTGCATTTTTGTATTCACATTTGTAGAATGACACTTTCCACTGCAGCAACACTGAGCTTCTGGAAAAGCAGTGCCTGTTTGGATCACATGCGTGTCCCCTCATAGCACTAAAAGTTTAGAGGCAAGATTACAAGTAGTCATGAAGTCCCCCACCCAACCCAATTCTTCTGCTAAACTGCAGAGTCCCATAAGGTTAGAAGTCTGTGGAAGAGGGGAAGGTGCATGGATATTATGAATACGCAAAGGTAACACTTTCAACCTAGTTACCATGGTAATTAGCCTTCCTTCCAGGGAGCCTCTGAATATTCTTTTTATAGGAGTACAGCTAGC
Source organism: Mauremys mutica (assembly GCF_020497125.1). Classification (NCBI taxonomy): domain Eukaryota; kingdom Metazoa; phylum Chordata; order Testudines; family Geoemydidae; genus Mauremys; species Mauremys mutica. The sequence continues at coordinate 53,695,818 of NC_059078.1, read as the reverse complement.
AGTACAATCCCCCGGGAAGTAGGCTGAGGATTTCTAATTCTAAACAAGGACTAGAGAATCGTTTGCCTAAAGCACGCATCAGATTGAGATGCCAAATTGAGAAAACAGTGCTGCATAAATGTGCATACAGAACTCCAGATAGCAGTTCTCTAGGTTTCTATGATGGAAACATTAGACAGGCTTGCTATCAATGCCATCTTAACCTGGGAGGGGAGGAATAGCTCAGTGGTTTGAGAATTGGCCTGCTAAACCCAGGGTTGTGAGTTCAATCCTTGAGGGGGCCATTTGGGGACTGGTCCTGCTTTGAGCAAGGGGTTGGACTAGATGATCTCCTGAGGTCCCTTCCAACCCTAATAATCTATGAATCACTCTTTACTGCACCCAGACTCTGTGATGTCATTACTCTGCCTCTGATTGGGAAAGATGTTTAGATTTAAGTAAACAGGCTACAACTCAACCCAGATAAGACTGATGTGATACTTGTTGATCAGCAGAGAACAGGAAGAAGTGGTATCAGCACCATTATTTAAGGAGTATGACTAGCTTCCACTAAAATTGATTATAGCTGTGTGTCTTATTGGATCCTCAAGTAGCAGTGATGATATGTGGGATGGTGCATCTGCTACAGCCAACAAGACAGCTATTCCTTTCTAATGCAAACTTCACAACCTTTATCTAGACCGTTGTCACCTCCAGGTTAAAGTACTGCAATGCACTCTATTTAAGGCTACTCTAGAAGCTTCAGTTATAGAAGAATGCTGCAGCTATTTATTTTAGGTTTGTCAGGGCACCTATCACAGCAGTGGATTGAACTGCTCAAGTATCTGCAACAGCTTCATTTCCAGATTCAATCCAAAGTACTAGCAATTATCTTGGCTGTTTTTGGTACGGCAGCAGTGTGGTTGGAGCTTTAGAGAAAGGCATGAAAACAAGAGCTTGCACTATTATCTGCATACTATACTGGTATAGTGAAAGTTGCGCAAGCCCTCCATGCCCCACCCCACCCTGAGTCGATGCAGTAACATCACTAAAGAAGTGTTTTATACTGACAGTTATTTCCATATGGGAAAGGTAATGAGCTGTACTGGTATCAGGCACCTTTATATTAATAAAACTGCATCCACTCGAGGGTTTTTACCAGTATAACTATTAACAATACCCCCAACTGAAAATTACATTGGCATAAAAATTGTGCGTAAACCAGATCTTACAAAAAAAAAGTGTATAAATGCAGAAAGGGTGGTTGGGAACAGCACAGATGAATAGAAAAGGGAATGGAAAACAGCATGACTGAGAAGAAAAGTTCCAAATGTGCCACTGGCTCTGAGATTTATTTTTTCACCCTTTTGGTAAAGATTTTCAGTCACCTACTTTGTTAGTACTACTTTAATGAGTTGAAGGTCAAAAGACCTTTTGAAAAAGTGTATTTTAAGAAGGGACTTGGAAGAAGAGAGAGAAGACATGGCAGGCTGATTTAAGAAAGGAGAGGTGTTTAGGAATAAGGAGCTGCAGACGAAGTGGCTCACAGACTAGCGTGAGCGGACATTAAAGGCTTCTCTTATAAAAGAAAGTGGCACCAGGATTTTATTTTAATTTAAAAGCAATTACTTATAAACCTAAATAACTTAACCTAAGGGGGGGGGCACACATCCTTAAAAGCGTGTGCCTCCACAGCTACACTGCTATTTTCAGAAAGTTGGCTAGCTTGGAGATGCTAACATGTGTTGCAATCATGCATCCTGATCATAGTATAGACATACTGCTAGACTAGAGCAAGCTACAGATGTTTGAATCTTGGAACAAAGTTTTAGAGGAGGTCCAGACTAACCTTTACAAAATATGTTAACTACCTCAAATAATCTGATAATTAACTATAGGTAAAAAAACAAAAACTTCAAACAAGCCCTAAAAGGACAGAGAAGCATGTCTCAGACCAAGTGGATGGGGAAGATAAGAACATCCAGGTTGTTATAAAGCTCTGCAGAGAACAAGATGCTTAAATTTAACATAGAAGGTAAAGGAAAGCTTGAAAGATTTGAAGAGGGACTTACTGTGGTCAGCGCAGTAGGCAAAGTTAATGGAGAGTTTGAGAACTGGGGTGTTCCATCCTGGCAACATGGCCAAAGAGCAAGCAATGTCACTTTTGAATATAATGAGTGAGTGAAGAAAAGCCAGATCTTTGATTTTCTGCAAAATGTCAATCTCGCAAACCACTTTACATATGAAGTGTTGTTGTAGCTGTGTTGGTCCCATGATATTCAAGACACATGGTGGGTGAATAAATATCTTTTACTTCTGTTGGTGAGTTGGTCCCATAAAAGATATATCACCAACTTTGTCTCTCAAACCACTTTATACTCAGGATTTGGCATGGACAGCGCATATGGAATGTCTCTAGCTGCTCCAAGTCTGCCTGTCAGAGGGTGCAGATTTCTGACTTGTATAGTGATAAAGTTAGTACACCGGTTTGACAGATCCTGAACTTGTCTCAGTGCAAATCTTTGCATCCAAAAGCAAGATATGGACTTCATGCAGAAAGCAGCGAGAACTATTTCTCAAGAAATGTCTGGCTTGCTGCAATTGTTTCAACTCTCCTTGCAGCCAGGTAGAGAGTAAGACATTGCAGCAGTCAAAATGAGAAAGTCAGGGCTTGGGCAGATTCTAGAAATTGTGTCAAGGAAAAATTGGCAGGATTTGGAGGCATGTAAATAGTTTGAGGAAACAGATAAGAGGGGAGCTGAAGATAAAAAGATTGAGACACAGACAGGGAGGCCAGAGCAATTGAGAAGGGAAGAGGAAAAGAGTTCATTTTTGCCATTTTTTGTTTCAGTTGATGCCAAAGCACCCCTTAAGTCCTGGAATGATCAGAGACCAGGTTATCCGAAGTGCAGTTGCTAGTCCTACACCCTGGTGGTCAATAAGATCAGTTGGGGTGTTTTTAATTGTCTGTTTCTTCAGCGCAGGGTCCCTGCCTTTGGCACTCACTCCATATGGCAATCTGCAAGAGCTTGGGTTTGATAAACTATGGGGAATAATGCAAGATTTACTTTGTTTAGTTGAACACCCTATTAAGCATTCCCATGAAAACTTCCTGAAATTAAATGTTGGGCTGAGATAATAAAAAATTAGAACAGTCAAGTCAGAACTGCCATTATGCTCCAGAATTAAGAGTTTCAATCTAAAATGCTAGTGCTCTGGCGATTGTCAGAAAGGGGGTGGAGTTTGCTACAACAGATCAGCTCACCTGCAGAAAAACAGCAAAAATTTCCAAGCAGGGTCCTTCCAGGGAGGTACAGACTTGACACTGGTCTCAACCAGTAAACATTGTATTTCCAAAGTACAGCCTGGCAATCTGAGTCATGGAAAACTTGAGTATTAAGTTGTTACGCATCTTAAGTATTATCTTCAAGTTTGGGTATTTTTGAGCGTCAAAAAGTAAGACTACACATCTTTTAAAAACTTATGTCATTTAGATTATCTAAACACCAGATGTTTTATCTGCTCTATATTAGAAATAAGCCTTTCAGCCCATAGCTAGATTTTTGTGAGTAATCTAGTTTTTCCTGAAGCCTTCATGACTTGCAATATGAGAAGGTGAGGCTTAATGCATCTGAAGAGACCCCCCACTGCTCCTCACATATCTACCTACTTATTGTGGGGGTGTCAGGGAAGAGAAGTCCTAGAAGAAAAACAAGAGCTGGGAATAAAGTGAAAAAAATTAAGACATTCTAGATATGTCAAATGTTGATAAATCTGATCTTTTATAATCAAAATTTACTCTGTCTGAGCAATAGTCCTTTCAAATATTTTCCATGACAAAATTCATAGCTCTAGCCACTGTACTGAAGTCTCTCACTTACTTTCATCTTGCACTGGAAGAAATTAATAATCAAAGGACATATTGAGCAACAATCAATTTTCAGCTATATTTAATGTAAGGTTGTTATGCCATTTGCAGCTGACAGTGCTTCCCTGCAACTTTAAAATTCAATTGTATTTAAAACTGAATTCTGTGACAACCATACACACTTAAATGTCTTTGTGAGCTTAACTAGAACCTACTACAAAAACCTGAAAATATGCCAGCTATATACACACTACGAAATAAAATTATCTGTGTAGCAAACAGTACTAACACAAGAAACCAACTTCCCACACCAACTGAAATAGCAATTTTCACAGTAAACTCTCTCTGTAATTACAGCAAATATATACCCCACCACACGAAAAACATTTACTCAAGGACACAGAACCATCACCACCACCGCATAAATGTCCTTGTGCTCATAAAGAATCCTATTATGGCTTTCATACCTGTTCTCTTTAAGTAAAGGACATGCTCAAAGTAGTTTACTAAAGGCTGATCCCCACACAAAGTTAAACCAGTACAACTTCTGTATGTACACAAGATCCATGTTTGAAAAATATTCTCTCTATCAAGCCCTGCAGAAATGTCACCCTTTCGTCAACAAAAACAGAAATCCAGAGAAATTAACATACGATTACTATTAAACTGGACCTAAAGCAAAAACTGAAACCATAGCTGTTTAGCCTTGAACAGAGAAAAATCAGACTAGTGAGCCCTCAAATTTTCCCATAAGGGGACACGAATTTTAGTAGAGAATTAGCACATGGACACCTTCCCCGCCTATTCACGATTCCACAGATCCAGCTCGCACCCATGACACAGGCACATCCCAGAGCCCGGGGGCGAAGAGCAGAGAGAGACAGACCCCTGTCCACCCCTGAGGTATCACCCACTGGGCTCGTAGGAAGACAATACAACGATTTCTGCCCCTGTAACTCCCCATACCCCGCCCACAGGTCTCACACGTCCCCTTCAGAGTGAGGGGAATCACCCCCTCGCCCCCGGTTTCCCACCAGGCCCAGGGTGGGGCATCCCCGGGGTCCTGTCCCCAGGGCCCTACACTCTCGCACCGCAGAAGGGGGGAGGGGCGCTCCAGGATGCGGCCGAAAGGCGCCAGCCCCGCAGCCCGCGTTGGAAGCGCGAGGGGAAGGCAGGCCCAGTTCACACCCAGTACCTGCAGGCCCGACTCGGTCTCGCCTCGCTAACGCCGCTTCCTGCTCTACGGGCCCCGCGAGCAGCAGCAGCGAACGGCAACAGGCGAGGCAGGACGTGCGCGCTCACAGGAGGACAGCACAGCGCATGCCCGCCGCCACCAGCTGAGCCAATCAGCGCAGTTGGCGAAAGGGCTGCCGGGAAGCGGCACTATAAAAGCCCGGGAGCTATTTACGCCGCTGGTACCCGCTACCGTTCTTGCGCCTGCGCACTCGGGCCGAGACGGCTTGAGGCTAATAGGGGAAGAGTGCAAGGATGGGTACTAGAGACACGGGGCCGCGCGCGGGGCAGGATCTTGGGCTGGGAGCCTGTGGGTGTTTCCTGACAACGGGAAAGCGGGAGCGCCGCACGGCCTGGCTGGTGTTGCCTGGCCCTTTGGATCGGCAACTTGGGCGGGGCTAGGGCTGCAGGGGGCGGGGCTCCGTCCTGTATGGGAAGCCGCTTTCCATGCCCCCAGGCCCCTTGGTGATCCGTGTCCCGCACATGCGCAATGCGGCAGGGGGCTGGGTGGTGCCGCGGAGGGCGGGGCTAGGTGTGCGGTGGTGGCGGCGGCCATGTCGCTGCAAGAGGACCCGGTGCAGCGCGAGATCCACCAGGACTGGGCCAACCGCGAGTACATCGAAGTGATCACCAGCTCCATCAAGAAGATCGCGGATTTCCTCAACTCCTTCGGTGCGTGCGCGCTCGGCTCGGCCCGGCTCCTCCCTCAGGCCCGGCTCGGTCGGGCTCCTCCCTCCGCTTCCCCCGGCCGGCTCCACCTTCACCCCCCGACTCCAGCCCCCATCTCTCCTAGTGAGGTCCGGGCCGGCTCGACCTTCGCCCCCACCCAGCTACCCACCCAGTTCGACCCTCCGGCCCGGCTCTAGACTCCATCCTCCCAGGCCCGTCTCCACCCCACCCTGGCCCCGCCGGCCGCCGCGCTCTCTTCGGGCGGGTTCTGGGGTCGGGGCTCCCCGTTGGGCGGAGTGGGGGGCGCACCTGTCCTGGCCGGGTACCGCGGAGCCTGAGCCCGGTGCAGCCCCTGATCCGACCCTTCTCCCGCAGACATGTCCTGCCGCTCCCGGCTCGCCACCCTCAACGAGAAGCTGACCGCGCTGGAGCGACGGATCGAGTACATCGAGGCCAGGGTGAGGGGGTAGAGCAGGGGAGGTGACACTAGGGGACAGCCCTGGCGTGGGAGGAGGGGTTGCCCTGCGAGTAGCTCGGTGCGGGCTCAGCCTGTGCTTAGCAGCTCAGGGACAGCTGGGACCTTGCTGTTCAAGCCCCTCTGCGGCTTTTACCCTATCTCCAGTGGGTATTGTCATGCTATCCCCCCTAAACCGCCCAGCTAGGCAGTAACGCTGTGCCCAGCACCAGCTAATCTTCTCTTTATGTGGGGGGGGGGGGGATGTGTGGGACTCCCACACACAGCCCCTCTGCGCTAGTTGTTACCGAGGGGTGGTGTTGCAGGCCTTTCTCCTGAACAGTAGTCCTGGAGCACCTGCCCTCTGCATGCTGGTGGGCATCCCAGCAGTACTTACATTGTGACATTGGTTTTCGCCAACAGGGCTGGAGAGAGAACTGAGATCTGAGGGGAGGGATAGCTCAGTGGTTTGAGAATTGGCCTGCTAAACTCAGGGTTGTGAGTTCAATCCTTGAGGGGGCCACTTAGAGATCTGGGGCAAAAACTGGCCCTGCTAGTGAAGGCAGGGGGCTGGACTTGATGCCCTTTCAAGGTCCCTTCCAGTTCTAGGAGATTGGTATATCTCCAATTATTATTTTTTATTATCTTGGTGAATCAGTGACTCTGCCTTGGGCCTAGCCTTGCTGTGAGGGATGACTTTTACCCAGTTCCCAGTGTATGGGAGCTCATTAACTTTCCCTGAGTGGGCGGACTGGCTAGCCCTTAGTGACTGCAGGGTGTGCTCTCCTTTGGCAGGTAACAAAGGGCGAAACTCTGACCTAACTGCGGAAGGCTGGTGGGGAGCTGACCTGGAGAAGATTGTGCAGCTGTGCTAGAGTTGACTGTCAGGAATGTGATTTCTTCATTACTTCTTATTGGTGACAGGACCGTAGCTTGTTTCTGCGATGCAGTATCCCTGCCTTCAGTGCATGGCTCCAGGGTGACTCCAGAGGAAATTGATAAAATGCAAATGAGCATGTTGAATTCAGTGATTTTTGTACAGACAGATTCATGCAGATGTCAAGTATTCCTGCACCCCTTAATCTCTCTCTCATTGCCAGCTGTGCATGTAGAACGCCTACATTTTGCAGCTGCAGAATCTCTCTGGCCAAAGGTTGCTTTGGGGGAAGAAAACTTCTCTTGGGAGCTGACTGGCTGAGGAAGTGGGTGTCCATGCTGTTGGCGGGCCACTCATCTGGTGGTTTCAGTTCCTTTAGCAAACACTGCAACTCATATCTCGTAGCAAAAATGTCAAATTATATCCATCCTTCCAGTCTGTGAGCAGAGCAGTAGATGTGCAGTGTGTGATTGGCGAGGGGAGACGGGAATAGGTAATGTGCCAAGATAAACTCTCTGGGCAGGGTGGGTTTCAGAGCTTTCTGTGTCTTTTTGTATTCTGTAGTGTCACATGGGGGGTGTCTTTCATTTGTGTTTCAACAATAAACTGCCTCTGCTGATGGGATCTGAGCTGATCTATAGCTAGAGGTCATTGTCGGGGTTCCTGGGATAAAGGGGCGGGAGCGTGGCCATGGAGTGCAGATGGCCAAGAGGAGTCACAACGGCCTGTTACTGTAAGAGGTGCAGTTGTCTCTTGCTGTTCTTCCCTTCTCCACCAATTTCCGCTCCGGTGGGTTTCACTCCTACTCCCCTAAAATGATTAGTAGTGATCAGGGATCCTAGTTTTCTGTGATTTTAGAGAGAGAGAAGGGGAAAAAAAATTCTTTGCTGAAGGGTTCTCTGCAATTGTGGGGCCTACTTCTATTCCTCTCTCCATTCACATATCCAGGCAGAGTTCCTCTGGGCCACATCACTGGCTCCCTTGACACGTTTCAGGAGCAGTGGGCCTTGTCTGGGGTTCTCTGCTCTGTGTCCCCATCAGGTTCCCTAATTTTGACCATCACACCTATCCCTGTTTTTTCTTTTGTTGTCCCCTGTACTCATTTGTGTCCCAGGTTCAGTAGATCTTCCCTTTAGGCTGAGGGAGGGGCCTTTAGCCATGGGTGGGCTTGTGCCTGCCCACTTCCCATAACCCAGCAGGACCACACTCTTACAGTGTCAGGTCTGTCTTTTTCCCCAGTTAGTAAGAATGTGTTAATGAAATTTGCTGATGATAGAAAGTTGGGAGGCATCATGAATACTGAGGAGGATCGGAATATTATACAGGAAGATCTGTATGTGAACACTGTTATAGAATTTCATCCCATGTTTATTACTCCAAAGTGTGCAAAGCACTTAAAGTCTTACAGTAAGAATTTCTGCTACAAGCTGGAGACTCATCACTTGGAAATGACAGAAGAGGAGAGAGACCTGGATGTGTTGGTTAATCACAGGATGACTATGAGCCATGGCTGCAAAAAAGGCAAATGCAGTCCTAGAATGTATCAGGCGAGGATTTCCAGTGAAGATAGAAGTATTAATGCTATTGTATAAGGTACTGGTAAGACCTTATTTGGAATACCATGTACAGTTCTGGTCACCCATGTTCAAGAATGATAAACTCAAAACTGGAACAGGTGCAGAGAAGAGATAGTAGGATGATCAGGAAAATGAAGGGGCCTGTCTTATGAGAAGAGACTGGAAGAGCTTGGCTTGTTTAGCTTAGCAAAATGGTGGCTAGGAGGAGATCTCATTGTTCTCTCTAAACACATTGTGGGTAACCACCAGGAAGGGTGAAGAGCTAGTTAAGCTAAAGGACTGTTAGCACAAGAACAAATGGATATAAACTAGTCATGAACAAATTCAAGCTGGAAATGAGAAAAAGCTTTCTAATGGTCAGGGTAAATGTTCCCTCTGATTTTTTCTATCCATGTGTGGAATAAATGTTATGTGCAGCAAGGTATGTGCGGTTGTGCGCCACCAGTAGAAACAAAAAACCTAGATAAAATATGTATTTTTTTAATGTTAAATGGGGATAATTACTCCAGCCAAGACAGGTTAGGCATTTTAGAACTCACTACTCAAAGAATTAAATTAAGTGCAAGAGAAACAAAAATTATGACATGCATAGACCAGTCAAAACATTAAAATAACACACTTTGAAAGAATAAAATTACAGAGAATATATGTGCATTGCAGGAAGTACCAAGAAGTACCAACAAAAATAATACAAGTATGTGTTGGGAGGTGAGTGTGACACAGAGACAGGCTGTGTGGTGACGGAGTGTGTGTGTGTGACAGTGTGTGCAACTGTGTCAACAGAGACTGTGTGTGTGAGACGCAGACAGCATCTGTGCTCGCTGCTGGGAAAGTTTCTGAGATGCCCTGCACTGTCTCTTTAAGACACTCACTGAAAGCTCTCCTGCTCTGTCCTGAGTCGTGTGGTCTCCCCTCCCCTGTTCTGCAGAGATTAGGGTACATGGACAGAGAGAGTGGGAGAAAGGGTGTGTGACAGACAGAGACTGTGAGCTGGCCGCTGGGGAAATCTCTGAAACAGTGAACTGTCTCTTTAAGAAAGGCACTCAACCCCTCACCATTCCTTGCTGGAGCTCCAAGTCCTGAGCCAGGCTCTGTCCCCTGTCTCTCCCCTACTCTGTAGATGGGCTACAGGGGCTGGGGAGAGGGGGACACGCTGACATCAGCACCCTCCTCCCACCCCTGCACAGCCTGCAGGATGGAGCAATGTGTGGGGAGGGGCACGTGAACACATGCTGCCAGCTGTGCATGCTCTCTTAATTGGCTGGGCAGCACTTATATCTCTCCTGTATAGCTGCTCAAGTGCACAGCTTATAGGGAACACAGTTTTCCCTCAATTTTTTCGCATGCCTGGGCAGGGTGAGTTGGGTCTGGAGGAGGGATGCCCCTCCCCCAGCCATGGCAGGTCCCAGGGTGGGTTCCCTAAGTGCTTGCATAGTGCTAAATAGGTTGCTGCACGGCCACGCAGCTTACAGGAAACTTAGGACAGTGGCAGCAGAAGGTGACAGAGCAGGGCCATCGGCGGTGGAGTGAATGGTGGCACAACAAACAACAGTGGACAGAGTGAGTGGCTAGAGAGTGGCAAGCAGCTGGAGGAATGAGCAAGGTGCCTTCATCCCCGCACCCTCCCAGGGTGGGAGGTGAACTCATGTGAAAGCAGCTCTGAACACTGAGTCTTCACTGACCAAGGACAACAACTATGAGTGAGGTGTGTAGAGGGAGAAAGGAGGGGCACTATAAAGACATGTTTGTGGGACTGTGTTTTAATGACTTTGCTACAGAATGCTAGATTTGTGACTGAGAAACTTACATAAATATACATTTCTTAATAGGCCAAGATTTTTAAAATGCAAGGTCATTATCTCACATTGTTCGTATCTCAAGAGGTTATCTTGAGCAGTTTCTGCAATATTTTTGTCATATAATCAATTTTTACATAAGAATGTTCTAACCCAATATAGCCAATGGTCCATCTAGCCCATTATCCTATCTTCTGACAGAGGCCAATGCCAGGTTCTTCAAAGGGAATTAACAGACGAGGGCAATTACCGAGTGATCCATCCCCTGTCATCCACTCATAGCTTCTGGCAAGCAGAGGCTCTCAAAGCATGGTGTTGCATCCCTGCCCATCCTGGCTAATAGCCATTGATGGACATATCCTCCATGAACTTATCTAGTTCGTTTTTGAACCCTGTTATAGTTTTGGCCTTCACAGCAACCCCTGGCAAAAAGTTTCATGAGTTGACTGTGTTGTGTGAAGTACTTCCTTTTGTTTGTTTTAAACCTGCTGCCTATTAATTGCATTGGGTGACCCCTAGTTCTTGTGTTATGTGAAGGAGCTTATTCCCTTTCTCCACACCAGTCAAGATTTTATAGACCTCTATCATATCCCCTCTTAGTCCTCTCTTTTCCAAGCTGAAAAATTACAGTCTTTTTAATCTCCTTATATGGAAGCTGTTCCATACCCCTAATCATTTTAGTTGCCCTTCTCTTTATCTTTTCCAACTCCAGTATATCTTTTTTGAGAGGGGGGTGACCAGAATTGCATGCAGTATTCAAAAGGTGAGCATACCATGGATTTCGATAGTAAAAGTGGAGGAGCTTGGCTTGCCAGACCGATCAGCAAAGCCAACGCTGACAAACTATGTGAAAAGGCTGCGAAACTCCAATCCTCTGGACTGCATTGATATACAGAAAGCCTTATAAGCCAGTCATTGTCAAAGTCAATTTTAGTAGTACTTACCAAGGCTGTTAAAAATGCTGGAGACACAACACAGTTTATTCAAACAAACATGGCTGTCACATCATACTTTCTCTTTAAGCAAGAGATGCCATACACCAGAAATTGGAGACCAATGTTAAGTGTATTGTCATTTGTTAATCCTGAAGTTGGACACTGGTTCTGACCAAGATCAGCAAATGCTCACTATCTTTCTGCAAGAAACTCAACTGACTGGTTAGAATCATGCAGTGTAACAGTGAAAGACTCAGCTGTTGAAAAAGTGAAGAACTCTCACCGCATTCAGAAAATATGCATACACGGCTGATGAATGAACCAATACAAATGAGTGTCAAGTATTAAGTCACTGCATATGTTTTCTTAATGTCAGTGGTAGGGGCAGTAGATGAATTTCGAGATGTTCAGGTTATAGAAGACACCAGGGCCCCCTGGGGGGGGGCAATTAGGGCAATTTGCCCCGGGCTCCACAGGGGCCCCCACAAGAATGGCTGAGGCTCCCTCCCCAGCCCCACCCGACCCCGTCTCTGCCCATCTCCCGGAGCCTCAGTGCATCCAGCAGCGTCCCTGGGCTGCGAGCTCCGGGCTGAGCTCAGCTCCCTCTGCTCAGCCTGGAGCTCGCAGCCCCGCCCCCTTACCACGTGGCTCTGAGCGGGGAGGAGCTCAGGCCCCGCCGGAGCCATGCTGCAGCTGTCAAGGGACGCTCCTGGATGTGCTGAGGCTCCGGGTGAGGGGGGAGCCAGGGGTAAGGGGCCAGGGCTGGGGGGCTTGGCTGCGGGGCAGGAAGTCCTGGGGACAGGAAGGGGGCAGAGTTGGGGGTGTGGACAGGGAACAGGGGGGTTGGAGTATAGGTGTTCCAGGGGGTCTGTCAGGACTCAGCGGGGGGTGTGTGGATAGGAGACGGGACAGGGAGCAGGGGTGGGGTCTTGGGGTGGTGTGTTGGGGGGTCTCTGGGGAACGGTGAGGGAACAAGGAGCAGGATGGGTCAGGGATTCTGAGGGGGGGCAGGAAGTGCGTGGGGTCAGATAGGGGGCAGGGCCAGGCTGTGTGGGAGGCACAGCCTTCCCTACCCTAAAGCTCATTCAGCAGTTTGAGGCTTGCAGAAGAGCCAAGCTGTTAGTTTTTCCGTTAGGGCTACCATCCCTTTCACTTCTCAAATGCCAAATTATAGTCTATATTTAATTTCAGTGCCATAGGGAGATTCATGTCAGAGGAGGGTAGCTTCATTTAAAATTAGCCACTGGGGGAGGGATCACATGAGAAGAGCAATATCCTTCCCAACCCTACCAAGGGAGACACCCCCCCCCCTCCTCTACATTCCCTGAGGCTCCAGAGGGGTTAATTCAGTAGTTCTCAAACTTTTATACTGGTGACCCCTTTCACATAGCAAACCTCTGAGTGCGACCCCCCCCCCTTATAAATTAAAACACTTTTTTATATATTTAACACTATTATAAATGCTGGAGGCAAAGTGGGGTTTGAGGTGGAGGCTGACAGCTCGCGACCCCCAGTAATAACCTTGTGACCCCCTGAGGGGTCCTGACCCCCAGTTTGAGAACCCCTGGGTTAATTTAATTTTAGCACCCTGTGTCCATTCACATGCATGTGCTATTTTGAGCATTTAAGTTTTCACAACATAGGCTCATCCCAGATTCTGGAACAAGCTCAAATGCTCAGTTCGTGCAGTATGTACATAAGCTATACTAAAGACAAACCCACAGTAACCGTTGCCAGTTTGTGAGGGACCCCATGGAGCCAGTCTCTAGGAAACAGATAAATGCATGGAGGTTAAGTCCGTTGATGGCTATTAGCCAGGATGGGTAAGGAATGGTGTCCCTAGCCTCTGTTTGTCAGAGGGTGGAGATGGATGGCAGGAGAGAGATCACTTGATCATTACCTGTTAGGTTCACTCCCACTTGGCATTGGCCATTCTCGGTAGACAGGATACTGGGCTGGATGGACCTTTGGTTTGGCCTAGTATGGCTGTTCTTATGTTCTAACCTAAATGAACCCAAAGTTATGGAGACAGATATGAGTCAAGGAAGCCAGCAGAGTATCAGAAACCTGGAAAAATCTCTGACTGGCTCAGGCGTTTGGTCACAAGCTGAGGTGGTTCAAAAGTTTTGGATTTTTTTTAAGCAGAATTTTTTTATTGTTTCTTTAAACAATCAAACACAGCAAGCAGCAAATATTTGGCCACACACTTCTGAAACCCCAAACCATATTCAGGTTTTGGCAGATTAATTTCAGCTTTTCAATTAAAAAAAACAACAAATTTTGAAGGAAAGCAGACATTATCCATGTTTTTTTTCTGCTTTTTAAAAACCCCTAGTTTTCGATCCAGAAAAAGTTTTGACGGAAAATATTTGTCCAACCCTTGTAATGAGCCTTAGTGCCTTTTATAGCACTAGCTGATGCTGAGAACAAGTGATACTTTGTAAAGAAGTTTTCTCAAAACTGGGTTTGTGCCAAGATACAGAAGGTTTATTTTTCCCAGGGCCGCCCGTGGCGGGGGAGCAAGTGAGGCAATTTGTGCTGGGCCCCACAGGGGCCCCCACGAGAATATAGTATTGTATAGTATTGCAATTTTTTTTATGGAAGGGGCCCCCGGAATTGCTTTGCCCCACTGAATCCTCTGGGCGGCCCTGGAAGACACATCGGCTGTATCTTAGACAACCCACATCTTAGAAGAGTTAAATGCTTGTAAATTGAACCCCAAAGAGATGGCTGCTTGTGCATTTGAGGCAGCTGCAAACTTCTCTGGAAAACATAGTGGAGTACAAGCTTTGCTCAGAGAAAAGTGTTACTAAACTCTCCTATACACACTGCAGAGGCCATCTGTGATGGGACTGCCACCTGATGTGCTGAAATTACCTCTGGCTCAGAGTCCTGCCAGCTTGGGACTCCAAAACCCTGCCTTGTTGAGTCAGACACGCTAGCCTGCTGCAACACAGACTTCAACACGCCCTCAAAGCTGCAGACTTTAACCAAAAACAGCTCAGCAGGTTACCTCTCCAGCACCCAGACATGCAGTTCCCAATGGGATCCAAACTCCAAATAAATATGTTTTATTCTGTATAAAGCTTATACCAGGTAAATTCATAAATTGTCTGCCCTCTATAACACTGATAGAGAGATAAGCACAGCTGTTTTCTCCCCCAGGTATTAATCACTCTGAGTTAATTAATAAACAAAAGTGATTTTATTAAGTATAAAAAGTAGGATTTAAGTGGTTTCAAGTAATAACAGACAGAACAAAGTAAGTCACCAAGCAAAATAAGGCAAAAACATGCAAGTCTAAGCCTAATACATTAAGAAACTGATTACAGGTAATATCTCACCCTCAGAGATGTTTCAATAAGCATCTTTCACAGACTAGACTCCTTCCTAGTCTGGGCCCAATCCTTTCCCCTGGTACAGTCCTTGTTAGTTCCAGCAGACATCTCAGATGGTAAGCTGGGTCTTTCTCATGACTGGCAGCCTCCTTTGTCCTGCTCCAGCCCCTTTTCTAGCTTTGGCACAAGGTGGGAATCTTTTGTTTCTCTGGGCTCCCACCCCTCCTTGTAAATGGAAAAGTACCAGATTTAAGATGGATTCCAGTATCATGTGACATGGTCACATGTCCTGTGAGACCCCAGCCTCCATTCTTCCTGGGCTGGCCCATACCTACACAGGAAGGTTTGCAAGTAAACAGAGCCATTTACAGTTCATTGATTCTGAAGCACCCAGTCTTTATTCAAGCCTAGTTTGATAGTGTCCAATTTGCAAATTAATTCCAATTAATTCCAATTTCCAGTTCATTGAAGTCTGTTTTTGAAGGTTTTTTGTTGTAATATTGCGACTTTTAGGTCTGTAATCGAGTGGCCAGGGAGATTGAAGTGTTCTCCAACTGGTTTTTGAATGTGTGGATGGGCCATTACACAAAGTAAAACTATTTCCCCATGCTAATTCCACCCCATCCCCAGTTCCTTACATCCCCTTGTCAATTGCTGGAAATGGGCCATTTTCATTACCACTACAAACAGTTCTTTTTCTCTCCTGCTGATAATAGCTCATCTTAACTGATCACTCTCCCTATAGTATGTATGGTAACACCCATTGTTTCATGTTCTCTGTGTGTGTGTATATATATATAATATATATATATAATCTTCCTACTATATTTTCCACTACAAGCATCCGATGAAGTGGGTCTGTAGCCCACGAAAGCTTATGCTCAAATAAACTTGTTAGTCTCTAAGGTGCCACAAGTACTGTTCATTCTTAGTTGCCTCTTTTCCAAGCTGAACAGTACAAGGCTTATTATTCTCTCCTTATATGGAAGCTGTTCCACACTCCTAATAATTTTTGCTGTCCTTTTCTGCATTTTCCCCAACTCTAATTTTTTTTTGAGATGGGGTGACCAGAACTTCATGCAGTATTCAAGGTGGGGGAGTATATATGGCATCATGATATTTACTGTCTTATTATCTATCCATTTCCTAGTGGTTCCTAACATTGTTAGCTTTCTTAACTGCCGCTGCACATTGAGCAGATATTTTCAGAGAACTATCCATAGTGACTCCAAGATCTCTTTCTTGAGTGACAACAGCTAATTTAGACCCCATCATATCATATCTATAGTTGGGATTATGTTTTCCGATGTATATTACTTTGCATTTATCAATATTGAATTTAATCTGCTATTTTATTGCCCAATTGTGTGAGAGCCTTTTGTAACTCTTCACAGTCAGCTTTGGAATTAACTATCTTGAGTAATTTAGCGTCGTCTGCAAACTTTGCTATCTCACTGTTTACCCTTTTTTCAGATAATTTATGAATATGTTGAACAGTACTGGTCCCATTACAGATCCCTAAGAGACACCATTATTTACCTTTCTCCGTTCTGAAAACTGACAATCTATTCCTACCCTTTGTTCCCTGTCTTTTAACCAGTTACTGATCCATGAAAGGACCTTCCCTCTTATCCCTTGACTCCTTACTTATGAGCCTTTGATGTGGGACCTTGTGAAAGGTTTTCTGAAAGTCCAAGTATACTATATCTACTGGATCACCCTTGTCCACATGTTTGTTGACCTCAAAAAATTCTAATAGATTGATGAGGCATGATTTCCCTTTCCAAAAACCATGTTGACTCTTCCCCACAAATCGTGTTCATCTATGTGTCTGACACTTCTGTTCTTTACTATAGTTTCTGCCAATTTGCATGGTACAGAAGTTAGACTTAAGAGGCTGTAATTGCCAGGATTGCCTCTGGAGCCTTTTTAAAAAATCAGCTTGATAGACTGACCTGATCTTGAACAAACCTTATGGAATTAAAATAAAATCTATCAAATTAAGTTAAATCTTACTGAGTTAGGGTTAATGCCTTTGGGGTATATTGTATTAAAAATGAAATTAAGTATGTGTTACTGTGGCATTGTATGTATTTTCTTTAGAAGCAGGGGGAGGCTAATGTACTTCGAAGCCACCCACTGGAGATGTGCATGTATACTAGTACAAACCAGATTCTCCGTGGACCAATAGACAAAGAGGATTTTTGGATAAAGAGCCTGGTTTTAAACTGGCTCAGGGCCTTCTTTCTGATTAAGCAAACATAGGACTCCTGGTCCATGGAGGCCCTCCCATCCTTACGGAAGTGTTGGAAGGACTGGGCCTGCTGAAGCCCCATAAGACTGGGTGCTTGTTCTGAACTGATCTGTGATGAACATGTGACCACACAGGAGACCCCATGGATGTTTAAAGACTGCTGTTGCCAGAGCCCATGTTAGGACTGGGGTGACCTGTGGTAACCGTATGAGCAGGCATGTAGGTGCTTTTATTGTTTTTAATTTTTTTTCCTGTAATACTTTCACCTTAAGAATAAGACAGGCTTGCATAAGTAGTACAGTGTGTCAGAGTAGCAGCCGTGTTAGTCTGTATCTGCAAAAAGAACAGAAGTACTTGTGGCACCTTAGAGACTAACAAATGTATTTGAGCATAAGCTTTCGTGGGCTACAGCCCACTTCTTCGGATGCATAGAATGAAACATATCTCAGTGTGGTACAGTGTGGTAATTTACAGACAGTCACTCTTATCCCTTTCTGAA
Source organism: Mauremys mutica (assembly GCF_020497125.1). Classification (NCBI taxonomy): domain Eukaryota; kingdom Metazoa; phylum Chordata; order Testudines; family Geoemydidae; genus Mauremys; species Mauremys mutica. The sequence goes on along the minus strand of NC_059078.1, from coordinate 53,678,339 downwards.
GAGAAAGTAAGCCTCTGCTGGGAATAACACAGTGAAGGCAGAGAGCTGGCAGCCTGGAAATAACCCCAGTCAGAAGGGAGAGAGACATAGGTCTCCACCCAGAAAGGCAACAGCTGGGGAGTTTGAAAGTCCAGGAGCGGGTGCCCTTCCTGGACCACAGTTGGGAAATAAAGGTCCAGTTGCTCTCAACTGTGACAACAAAGTCAGAGTTCAAAGCCAGAAGGGACCAGATCATCTAGTTCAGTGACTCTCAACTTTTCCAGACTACTGTATCCCTTTCAGTTGTCTGATTTGTCTTGCATGTCCCCAAGTTTCACCTCACTTAAAAACTACTTGCTTACAAAATCAGACATAAAAATACAAAAGTATCACAGCACACTATTACTGAAAAACTGCTTATGTTCTCATTTTTACCATATAATCATAAATCAACTGGATTATAAATATTGTACTTACATTCCAGTGTCTAGTATATAGAGCAGTATAAACAAGTCGTATGAAATTTTAGTTTGTACTGACTTTGCTAGTGTTTTTTATGAAGCCTGTTGTAAAACTAGGCATGTATCTAGATGAGTTGATGTACCTCTGGAAGACCTCTGCGTACCCGTGGTTGAGAACCGCTGCTCTAATCTGACTTCCTACCACCTGCTGTATAGCACAAGCCACTAGCACCCCCCAGCACCAGCCCACTAAACCCAACAAGCAAAATTTGACCCAAGTATTACAGCACATAGGAGACAAGACTATTATGTGCCACAGGCAGAGAACAGGAGAGACTGGGTGCTGAAGGCTCCTGCAATGGCAAGGAAATGATGAAGTGAGAGAGACTCAGATAATCCTGGCAAGTGACCCATACCCCACATTGCAAAGAAAGGTAAAAAAATCCCCAAGGTCCCTCCCAGTCTGACCTGGGGGAAAATTCCTTCCTGACCCCACATATGGTGATCATTTTAGATCCTGAGCACATAAGCAAGAATCAACTGGCCAAGCACCTGAAAGAGAATGCCCAGTGCCACCTCAGAGTCCTGGCCCACCTTGCCCAATGCCCCATCTCCATCCATGGCCATCCCTGATGCAGAGGAAGGAGACCAACCCTCATCCCCCTCAAAACCCCAGAAGATCGCTGAAACCCTGAAGCATGAGCTGTAGGCACATAAGACAATAACCCAAAGGGACCCTCCAGTGCTGCTGAGCCCCACCCCCTACTATCACAAGCATAGGGGCTGACTCCATGGGTGCTCCAGGGTTGGAGCATAAAAGAATTAGCTCTTGCCCTTGCTTCTCCCACCTGCCGGTGGCCCCACTGATCAACTCCTCCCCCTCCTCCCATTGCCTTCTGCATGTTCTGTGGCATGAAGGAAGCACCAGGAGGGAGGGGGAGCAGTGGAGATGGGGCACGCTCAGGGGAGGGGGCAGGAAGAGGTGGAGCGAGGGTGGGAACAGGCAGGGCAGGGGTAGGGTTTGGGGAAAGGGGTACAGTGGGGGTGGGCCTGGGGCAGGTCAAGCACCCCCGGGGAAGAGAAGAAGTCGGCACCTATGATCACAAGCAACCCTGTCATACAATCTCACTCATAAATTTGTCCAGCTCGCTCTTAAAACTAAGTAAGTTGTTTGACCTCACAACTCCTAGTGGGAAGCTGTTCCAGAACCTGGTCCCCTGCGAGTCAGTCTCTTGAGGTTCCACTCAGCTCTCAGTGGGGGAACCTTACAGCATGTGCAGGCTGGGCTGTTTTTTCCACAGAAATGCTGTCCTGCAGCAGATCTAAGCACTCAGACCTGATTATTGGTGATTTCAGCTCTAGTGGTCACTTAACAAAACAAGAGACTCTCTATGGAGCCTAATAAGCTCTATCTTTAAATAGGGGAGAGGGGCAAGTTAAATAGTGCCTGTGACTCTTAGGTCCCATCTACACTGGCAAGTTTGTGCATAGGAAAGCAGCTTTAAGCGCTGTAACTCCTGAGGTGTACACACTGCCAAGCCACTTAATGCGCAGAAACTGCACAGATGCAGCACTCTAAAAAAAACACCTCGACAAGAGGCATAGACAGCACTGCCGTGCCAGTGTAGACACTGGTGATTACAGCACTGTGATTGGCCTCCGGGAGCTGTCCCACAATGCCTGTTCTCACCTCTCTGGACATCAGTTTGAACTCTACTGCCCTGCCCTCAGGTGACCAACCATCAGCCCCACCTAGGGTGACCAGACAGCAAATGTGAAAAATCGAGACAAGGGGTGGGAGGTAATAGGATCCTATATAAGAAAAAGACCCAAAAATCGGGACTGTCCCTATAAAATCAGGACATTTGGTCACCCTAGCCCCACCCCACACATTCCTTTGCAAATTTGAAAGTCCCCTTCCTGTTTGCTCAGTGATGTGTGCAGTGGTCTCAGCACATCTTTCCAGGTGGCCATGCCTGCTCCATGCACCAGGCGATCCCCCACTTGGAGCAATGCCGAGCTGCTGGACCTCATCAGCATTTGGGGAGAGGAGGCAGTGCAGTCACAGCTGCGTTCCAGCCACTGGAATTATGATACCTACGGACAGATTTCTAGGTGCATGATAGAAAAGGGCCATGACTGGGACACATTGCAGTTCAGGGTCAAAGTGAAGGAGCTGTGGAATGCCTACTAATTGCCACTCCAATGCCGCATCCATGAGCTGCCGGTTCTACAAAGAGCAGGACACGATACTCAGTGGTGACCCCACCTTCACTGTGAAGGCCCCTGTGGATACTTTGTTGGCTCATGTGCCAGTCAAGAGTGGATCAAGCCAGGAGGAGGCAATCTTGGATGAAGAAGGGGAGGGGGAACCAGAGGCAGAGAATGACTTGGAGGCCAGAGATGCTTGCAGACAGGAGCTCTTTTCTTCCCTGGAGGAGCCTAGCCAGTCACAGCGGTTGGACCTTGGCAAAGCGCAAACAGGAGAAGAGGCCCTTGGTAAGTCGATCTGATTTTGGGAATTGCTGAAATGAGTTGTTGGGGGCAGGAGGGTTGCAGAAAGCAGACTTGTCTCCCCCCTCATGCCTAGTTTGAGCAGCAGAACAGGCTGTTGATACACTCCCTCACTTCATGGGAATCTCCCTCAGAGATCGCCAGGAAACTCTTGTGGAGACACTGGGCAATCCGCTCCCACAGGTTCCTCAGCAGAGCTTCTTTGTTTCTTGCCCCATTAACGGTAACTTTCCTGTGCCACTGTGCCATCTCGGGGGGGATCATTGCCGTACACAGGCTAGCCGCATAGGGCCAGGGCGGAAGCTGCAAACTTGGAGAAGACACTCCATTGATTCCCTGCTCACCCTCAGCAGCGAGATATCTTCCATAATGATCACCTCCTGTGGAAAGTGTGGGGACAGGAATGATTATCAGGCCCCCCCTATAGTGCTGGCTCTCCCCAAGTGCCCAAGAGCCACGTGTCCAGTGTACAGCAGGGTCCAGGAACAGTGATTTACCCTGCCCCTGTGGCTACTCACCATTTTGGGGGTCTTATGGCTTATGTGTGCTTGCCTGGGGTCAGCCAGTTAGTGACAGGTGTGTGAGTACTGGCTGTGTTTTAAAGCATTGGAACAGTGTTGTCTGTGTTGCAAACAATACGGCTTCTGTAAAATGTTGAATTTAAACTTCACAGAGATGACCTTGGGAGCCTGGTCTCCCTCTTTGTTATCGGTGGCAGAACGGTTGCGAAGAATTAGGAAGTGTCCAAGAAAAACTAAAGATAGGGTGACGAGACAGCAAATGTGAAAAATCGGGACGGGGTGGGAGTAATAGGAGCCTATATAAGAAAAAGACCCAAAAATTGGGACTGTCCCTATAAAATCGGGCATCTGGTTACTCTAACTAAGGAGGACTTTATGCGTGAGGTTATGATGCACTCCTGGCGGGACAGCAGGAAGAGGGAACAAAAGGAGAACAGGGCACACTAGAAAGAAGCCATGGAACGGCTCTTAACAGTTATGGAGTGCCAAGCAGACATGCTCCAAGCAATACTAGCTCTTCAAACTGAGCAGCTCTGCACTCGCCCTTCCCTGTTGCAAAACTCTTTTCCATGCGCCCCCTCCCCACACATACATCACCAACACACTCTTATCAACATCCTGCTCCACTCTCTACCCGCAGCATTCCACTCCTCCCTCCTCACAGTCCAGCAATGTGGACTCCCAATACACACTGCACTCAACTCCCATCCGTTTGCAGTTTGGCCCTGCTGAAGTGTAGCATCCACTGCATCATACTCCAAAGGAGAAGGCTGGGTATGATCCCTGGACATACACAAATCTGTAGCCATCCCGGGACCCCTCCTCCTCTTGAGGCCTTCCATTCCCCCCTCCCCCTCCCTGCTGATTAATTTTTTCGTTTCACTCTCTCCTCTGGTTGTTGTCTTTCAATAAAATAATTGTGTTTGTTTGAAAGCAATCTTTATTCTATTAAGTGAAAGCAAAAAGAGCACTGCAAAGCAACATACAATTATGTTAAGGCCCCTTCTTGCATAATGTGCACCAATCACCTCCTAGCATCACAAGCACTGCAATCCTGAGCATAGCAACAAATATTAGTGGCTTTCAGTTTCTAATTGCTGCTTTAAAGCATCCATGATCCTTATGGCCCCACGCTGTGCCCTTCTAATAGCCTTGGTCTCTGGCTGTTCAAACTGAGCCTCCAGGCGCTGATCCTCTGTGGTCCAGCCCTGAGTGAAGCTTTCACCCTTCCCTTCACAAATATTATGGAGCGTACAGCACGCAGCTATAAGCATAGGAATATTGTCATCAGCCATGTCCAGCAGGATTTTAAACAGCCAAATGCACACTACACAGTCATTCTGCACTTGCTCAGCCTGTTGTTGAACCACTCCTTGCTGCTGACAAGTTGCCATGTATATGGCTTCATGAGCCACGGCATTAGGAGTAGGAGGGGTCTCCCAGGATCACAATGGGCATTTTGACTTCCCTTACGGTGATCTGGGAAGAAAGTCCCTTCTTGCAGCTTCATGAACAGGCCAGTGTTCCGAAAGATGCATGCGTCATGCACCTTTCCAGACCAGCCTGCGTTAATGTCTGTGAAACGCCCACGGTGATCCACAAGCACCTGGAGAACCATTGAGAAATATCCCTTGGGATTAATGTACTCAGTGGCTAGGTGGTCTGGTGCCAGAATTGGAATGTGCATACCATCTATCGCCCCTCCGCAGTTAGGGAAGCCCATTTGTGCAAAGTCATCCACAATCTCACACACGTTGCCCAGAGTCATGGTCTTTTGGAGCAGGATGCGATTAATGGCCCTGCACACTTCCATCAACACGACTCCAATGGTCGACTTTCCCATTCCAAACTGGGTAGTGACCGATCAGTAGCAGTCTGGAGTAGCCAGCTTCCAGAGTGCAATCGCCATGTGCTTCTCCAGCGACAGGGCAGCTCTCATTCTCGTGTCCTTATTCCACAGGGCTGGGGCGAGCTCATCACACAGTCCCATGAATGTGGCTTCCGCTTTCCTCATGTGAAAGTTCTGCAGCCACTGCTCATCATCCCAGATGTGCATCATGATGTGATCCCACCATTCAGTGCTTGTTTCCCGAGCTCAAAAGCAGCGCTCCATTGTGGTCAGCACCTCCATGAATGCCACAAGCATTCTCGTGTCATAGCTACTACATGTGCTGAGATCAATGTCGCACTCCTCTTGCCTTTGTAGTTTAAGGAATAACTTCACTGCCACTCATGACATGTTGGTCAGTGCAAGCAGCATTCTGGTCAACAGCTCGGGATCCATTCCTGCAGCCAGAAATAGGCAGAGCAGGGTGTGCAGTACACAAACCGTTGAAAGATGGCGCCAAATGCAGACGGAAGAACAGGGATTGCTGGGATGCGAAGCAATGCATCACAGGGCATTGGGACAGGACCCAGGATGCCTTCTGCCTTCCCACAAGTCTTAGCGGCAAAAGAGAAAGAGGTGCTCTGTGGGATAGCTGCCCAGACTGCATTGCTCTGAATAGTGCTACAAGTGTGAACACACTATTGTGCAGGCAGCTGTCAGCGTGAACATACAACAGCGGTTTTTCTTCAGTGCTCTCTGAGCAGCGCTGTAACTTTGCCAGTGTAGATGTGCCCTAAGGCACAGCCCACACCACCAAGCAAAACCCCTCCCCCCCCCCGGCTCTCTCTCCCCTGGGATCTGCCATCCAAACCCCTAGTGTGACGGGTTGGATAACAGAAACCTCCTTGGGGCTGCCAACTGATGTGACAAGACTACTTCTGCCCCTGCTTTCCTGCCCTGGCAACTTGGGACTTCAGTGCCCTGCCTGGTTTGAGCCAGACCCGCTAGCCTGCTGCAAACCCAGACCCAGGTCTGAACCACATCCCCTAACAGCTGTGAGCTTAATTGAAAGCAGCTTAAGAAGTGTTCCTGTCTTTAACACTCAGATGACCAACTCCCAATGGGGTCCAACCCCAAATAAATCTGTTTTACCCTGTATAAAGCTTACACAGGGTAAACTCATAAATTGTTTGCCCTCTATAACACTGATAGAGAGATATGCACAGCTATTTACCTCCTCCTCCTGGTATTAATACATACTCTGGGTTAATTAATAAGTAAAAAGTGATTTTATTAAATACAGAAAGTAGAATTTAAGTAGTTCCAAGTAGTAACAGACAGAACAAAGTGAATTACCAAGTAAAATAAAACAAAACACGCAAGTCTAAGCGCTTGGCTACACTTGCGAGTTAGTGCGCAATAAAGGAGCCCCATGCGCAGTAGCTCACTCCCCGAGCACGCTCTGACTCCATGGCTAGAGAGCTCCTGGTACTCCACCTCGGCGAGAGGAATAACGTTTGCTGCGCCCCCGCTGGAGTGCTGCGGCACTAGTGTGAACAAGATGTTGCATTATTGCGTTCTGGTCGGCCTCCGGAAAGGTCCCATAATCTCCTTAAGTCAAGTGGCTACTCTTGTCATTGTTTTGAATTGCTGCAGGAATGCGGAAGTGCCCTTTGAAAGCTCCATTTCTGACAGCCGGCTGCTTATCTGCCCCGAGAAAAATCAACCATTACTGTGTAATGCTGTGTGTGAGAGAGAGAGGCGGGGGGGAGAGGGGGTCTGCTGCTGTCTGAACTTACAAGACAGCATGCTGACATGCTCTCAGCCCCCCCAAACCCAGTTTCTCTCCCCCCACATACACACATCATACTCCCTGTCACACTTCACCCCACCAGCCCCATTTGAAAAGCACATTGCAGTCACTTGCATGCTGGGATAGCTGCTCATAATGCACCTCTCGCAATGCCGCTGCAAGTGCCGCAAATGTGGCCATGCCACTGTGCTTGAAGCTGTCAGTGTGGACAGACTGTAGTGCTTTCCCTACTACGCTCTCCAAAGGCTGGTTTAGCTCAAAGTGCTCTACATCTGCAAGTGTAGCCATGCCCTAAGCCTAATACAGTAATACAACTGAATACAGATAAAACCTCACCCTCAGAGGTGTTCCAGTAAGCTTCCTTTTACAGACTAGTCTCCTTCTAGTCTGGGTCTAGCAATCACTCACACCCCCTGTAGTTACTGTCCTTTGTTCCAGTTTCTCTCAGGTATCCTTGGGGGTGGAGAGGCTATCTCTTGAACCAGCTGAAGACAAAATGGAGCGGTCTCCGTGGCTACAGCGCTGCTGGTACTCCACCTCCCCAAGAGGAATAACAGCTGTTGCGTATTGGCTGAGATGCTGCTGCTCCAGTGTAAATGGGGAATAACATTATTACACACTGATTGACCTCCAGAAATTCCCCATAATCCTTTTAACTGAAGCGTCCTCTCTTGTTTTGTTGTGAACTCCGGAGGAGGAAGTGCCCTTTCAAAGCTCTGTTTTGGGGGCTGCTTATCAAAAAAACAAACACAGATACTGTTTGCTTTGAATGAGTGAGAGACAGGCGGGGGGGGGGCTCCGTTTGAAAACATTCAGCTAATGTTTGCTTGAAGGGGGGGTCGGAATTGGGATCCGTTTTGGCAAGCGGAGCTTATCTGGTCTATGAGAAAAAAAGAAACAGCTTTCAGTGAGTGAGAGGGGGTGGGGGAGGGAGGATGGTCTGAACGTACAAGACAGCGTGCTGACACACTCTCATCACTCCAAAAACCCACTCTCTCTCCCCCCTACGCTTCCTGTCACACTCCACCCCCCTATCTGAAAAGTACGTTGCAGCCACTTAATGCTGGGATAGCTGCCCATAATGCACCGCTTCCAATGCAGCTGCAAATGCTGCAAATGTGGCCATGACAGTGCGCTGTCAGCTGTCACTGTGGACAGACTGCAGCGCTTTCCCTACTCAGCTGTACAAAGGTGGGTTTAACTCACAGAGGTGTACAACTGCAAGTGTAGCCATACCCTAAGGCTACTTAGAAATCAAGGAAGTACACAGCCAATATTCATAACTTCGAACACAAAAATGATACATGAATACAAATAGGAGGAATAGATTCAGAAGATCATAACCTTCACAGAGCAGGAAAGAGTCCTGTGGCACCTTATAGACTAACAGACATTTTGGAGCATGAGCTTTCGTGGGTGACTACCCACTTCGTCGGATGCATGTATTCACCCACGAAAGCTCATGCTCCAAAACGTCTGTTAGTCTATAAGGTGCCACAGGACTCTTTGCTGCTTTTACAGATCCAGACTAACACGGCTACCCCTCTGATACTTGACAACCTTCACAGAGATATGTTACATGGCATTAGGGAGCATAAAACATATTCCAGTTATGTCATATATACATTTATAAGCAAATTTCCATAAAGCCTTATGGGGTGCAACATCACACCTTGCTTAGTGAGTGCAGTTCAGTTAAGGGTGACCAGTGCTTAATTTGTAATGAAAGAGGTGCCAGGGCTCAAGCAAGTTTTTTACTTTCATTACTGATGCAGCAAGCCCAGAGGTGCCGGGCTATGAACTGACAAGCCTAGAGGTGCTGGGGCTCAGCCCTGGCAAAAATTAAGCTTTGAGGGTGACCCTCTCAATCAGGACAGGCTAAGTATAGTTCTGCTGACCTTTACTCATACAATAAGGGTAACAACATTCCATGACCCCCCCATTCAATACTAAAGTGATTTTTAACCGAACAACAGCCAAAACTGATCACTTGGACAACACAAGCTCTGTCTGCTGGATACCTAGGTACAGTAGGTGAGTTAATGTAAATACAGTTTGGTCCTAAAGCCTTCCCTCCCTCCCCTGGCTCATCACTAGCTGTCAGGGAAGAGCTCATTCAGACCTTGCTTACAAATCATAATTTGAAATGGTAGGTTGGCCAACATTGCTGAAACAAATCTGCAAGCATTGTCAGAAAAAACAACAGCTGTGTGAAGACAAGATGCTAGTCTTTGTTCATACTTTTGAAACCTATGACACTTTTCCAGGTACAAGTATTTTATCATACACTGTATATGCTTTTAAATTGTGTATTAATGTTTCAATTACAATTTCCAACCAAAGACTCAATTGGTAACACTGCATGTGACTAGTTGACAACTGGGGTGGGAGGTGTTGGGGAAATTCAGGGGGGTGTAGGGAAATCCCTGCCTGCCAAGGGCATGGGCGACAGGTTTGTATAATTTTTGGTGGTGCCCAGAACGGGTCCAGGCAGAACCGTCCCGTCCATAGGACGGACCGGGGCAACCGCCCTGGGCCCTGTGCTTTGGGGGCCCTCATGTATCAAGGGGATGTGGGGTCCAGGGTGGCCTGGAAGGATTAGCGGGGAGGCCTGGCGCTAGCAGCAGCAAGCGACCTGGCCCCAGCCTGTCCTGCTGGCTCCCAGTGTTACTTGGGGGAGGAGGCAGAAGCAGGGCCGCCCAGAGGGGGGGGCAAAGGGGGCAATTTGCCCCGGGCCCCGGGCTCCGCAGGGGCCCCCAAGAGAACAGCGGAGGCTCCCGCCTCCGCCCCTCTCCTGGAGCCTGAGCGCATCAAGCGCCGAGTCTCTGCCGGGGCCCCTGAGCCCCGCCCCGCTCAGAGCCGTGTGGTCAGGGGGCGGGGCTGGGAGCTCCGGGCTGAGCTCCCAGCCCCGCCCCCTCCCCACGCAGCTCTGAGCGGGACGGAGCTCAGGCCCCGCCGGCCACACGCTGCAGCTGTTCCGGCGAGGCGCTGAGACTCCGGGTGAGGAGGGAGCCGGGGGTAAGAGGCTGGGGCCGGGGCGGGGGGGAAGCGGGACCCGCCGCCGAAGCGCAGCCCAGTCTTCGGCGGCGGGAGGCCCCTTCCGTTCCGGGACCCCCGCCGAAGTGCCCCGAAGACCAGGCTGCACTTTGGTGGCGGGTCCCGCTTCGGCGGTAATTCGGCGGCGGGGGGCTCCCGCCGCAGGTCTTCGGGGCACTTCGGCGGCGGGTCCCGGAACGGAAGGGCCCCCCGCTGCCGAAGACCCCGGGCCCCCGGAATCCTCTGGGCGGCCCTGGGCAGAAGCCGGAAAGAAGCGGGGCAGGGGCTTAGGGGAAGGGGTGGAATGGGGGTGGAGCGGGCTGGGGCCGGGTCCCTCACTGCTGCTGTCGCCAGGCCCCCTGCTAGTCCCCCAGACTGTCCTGGACCCCACGTCCCATCTGTAATCTGGACGGGATGGCTTTGATTAAATATAAGCCCAGACATTGGTGGAGCTAGGCCCATGTTTCTGAATATTGGTGGAGCCCAGGAAGAATGGCTATATTTTATGCAGATAAGATAACATAATATGCAGATGAGGGACCCTGCAATCGCCTCATCCCTGGCCCCCCAGATCTGACAGCGCGCCCCCCCAACGGACCCGGGCCTGCTGCAGGGCCGCTCCGCGCTGCACCGAGCGGGGCCCCTCCAGGCTCAGCATGGCACGGGAAAGCCGAGATCCCGCAACTCCCAGGCACGCTCGAGACACCCGGCGCGAAGGCTGAGCCGGCGCTCTCCCCCAGCAGGGGGCGCTGCGCCGCCCCCTCAGCCCAGCACAGCGCTCCGCCCGCGGGGAGCCGCCGGTTCCGCCAATCAGGCTGTTCGCGCGGAGAGGCGGGGCCTGTGGCGCGGCCCCGCCTCGCCCCGGCCGCAGTGTCCCTGCTGGGGCTCCGTCCATAGGCGGCTGGTTGTTGTGACTGAGGGGCGCGGGCGGGTGAGTGTCCGCGGGCCTGGCCCGAGCGCGGATCCCGAGCGCCCAGGGTTGTGGGCGCTGTGGCTCCTGGGCGTGCCAGGGTCTGGGACCGGCGCGGGGCTTGTCCCTGGGCGTCAGCGGACGGTTGGGGGCTGGAACTGGTGGGAACGGGCCCTGGGCGGGAGTGGATGGATCAGGGGCTGGTGTGTGTGTGTGGGGGGGTGTCCTTGGGCGGGAGTGGGCGTGTCTGGAGTGGGTGGGTTGGGGGGGCTGGGGCTGCTGGTAGTGGGGGTAGTCGGGGGGGAGCAGGTACCCTGTTGAAAAGTGGGTGTTCCTAGACTAAAAGCCCCTGGGTTCCCTCACAATAAAAGCATTGAGACAGGTGAGTTAACTTTGCACCCAGCTGAAGCCTAGGGTAGCTCAGCAGGGAGCCTATTCCAGCTAGGAACAGGAGAACCACGGTAGATTATTCAGGGTGATGGGGACTAAGTGCCCACTGTGCTGGGCGTATGGATGCTTGCCTGGGGGCTAGGACAGATGTATCGGCAACTAGTGCAAGCAGCCCGTGGGCCTTGGAGCCCAAGTCCATCTTCTGCAGTCAGTGTTGCTGTGCTGCAGGCCCAAAGAGATGGCTCTAGTATGCATGTGGTAGTACCTCTGGGGTTCCCCCTTTCACTTCAGGCATTCATTCACTTTGTTCTGCATGAAAGGTGTGTTGTATCTTCCCTCAGTGTGCAGCAATGATCTTTAGGTAAAACATGAATTTTCTGACAAATTAACTAAATCTCAGTGTATTTGTGAAAACTAATTAAAAGTGGGCTTTTTAAGAACTTTCTCCAGCATTTGACCTGTTATTCCTCTCTTCTTGCTAACAAAGGGCTGGCTTTCTGTATAGTTGAAACTTGTTGCCAGCATTCCTCAAATGTATGCTGAGGCCTGGTCTACACCTAAAATTTACGTCAAACTAGCTACACGGCTCAGGGCTGTGAAAAATTTTGCGCTGGCACTTAGGTTGACCTAATCACTGTGGTGACAGCCAGGTCAATGGGTGAACACCTCTCCACAGGTGGATCTGCTACAGCAGTGTGTCTCAAGCTTTTTGTGCTGGTTGACCCTGCCCCCCCCAAAAAAATTGTCCCTCCCCCTTAAATATCATTAAGTAAATTATGATTAATACTTAGGGCTGGCAAGCAGGGCCCCGCAAAGCTAAGTTACATGCTTCAGCCCCAGGCGAGGCTCAGGCTTTGGCGTGGGCCCCGGGTGTGGGCCACCCAGCCCGTGGGTCAGTGTCAATGCTTCCGTGTCCAGTGCTGGCTTTGCCCCTAGAGACTGTTGCACGTGCCTTCTGTGGGGTCCCACTCTTTAGTTTCTGCCCTGGTCCCCAGCAAGTCTTACTCCGGCCCTGCTTGCGACCCCTCTCAAACTGTCCTGTGATCCCCAGGTTGAGAGAAACTGTACTGCAGGGACAGAAAAACCCCTTTAGTCATTGTAATAAGTGTCTACAGAGCCACAGTGGCATAGCAGCTGTGCCAGTGTAGTGCTTATAATGTAGACATACGCTTAAAAGATTAGGTTGTAAGGTAATCAAAGTTTGTCTTTATGTCTTGCCCGTTATATTACAATTTTCCCTTCCTTGAAATGGCTGTCAGTTCATATAACTTACAAAGGACAGAAATTACTTATACCCTTAGTAAAAATGACTGCAATTTAACTGGTGTTGGGGCCTTTGTTTCCAAGAGCACTGAAGCTACAGGTTGTTGTCAAGAGAAGTGGCCTCCATTTCCCTAAAGCCTCTGGCAGTTTTGGAGCTTGAGAGCCAGTGTGTGATACAAGCCACTGGAACGTAGATTAGAGTGGCTTTTCACTACAACACCTGGTTTTAAGACTATTTTCTTACTGGATGAAAAGAGAAACATGTTTTAAGAGGGAACTGGAAAAAAGGAATGCTGTCCTCCTGTGGCCCATAAGAAGCCCTAATAGTATTGAGCAAAACCTTAATTGCAGCCTTCCCATTCCCCATAAATACAGAATGCATAGTATGGCAACCCTGAATGTTTGCTGCTGTTGCTGAGTGTGTACTGCAGGCTTTGCTGTAACCTGTGAGGTAGGTGAGTGTGTTGTGTAGCGTGTTTCCTTATTTGGAGTCAGTAGGAAGTTCAGTGTGGTGTAGAGCCTTTTGCTTCTCTGGAAGTGGTGCTACATGGGTAGTTTGGTCCAGATAAGAGCTGTTCCATAACTTGCTTTTTAGGGTTTGCAATAGAGGGGATATTATGTGTATCAAGTCTTAGTTCCTTTTAAACACAAGATTTTGTTTATGGCTATTATAGTGGCAATAGGGGCATTGTAAAGTGGGCTGATCTCAGAACTGCCTGCTCTGATCATCTAGTTGATTAAACTGTAAAAGCAGCAGAGTCCTGTGGCACTTTATAGACTAACAGACGTTTTGGAGCATGAGCTTTCGTGGGTGAATACCCACTTTGTCGGATGCATGTAGTAGAAATTTCCAGGGGCAGGTATATATGTGCAAGCAAGAAGCAGGCTAGAGATAACGAGGTTAGTTCAATCAGGGAGGATGAGGCCCTCTTCTAGCAGCTGAGGTGTGACAACCAAGGGAGGAGAAACTGGTTTTGTAGTTGGCAAGCCATTCACAGTCTTTGTTTAATCCTGAGCTGATGGTGTCAAATTTGCAGATGAACTGAAGCTCAGCAGTTTCTCTTTGAAGTCTGGTCCTGAAGTTTTTTAACTGGTCTCATGAAGTGAGGGACAAAATAGAGGTAAGACAAGCTGATCGTTCCTCACGCGCTAGAGGCCCTCACACTAGAAGAGGGGGGTTATAGTAGTGAGAGAGGCTGTGGTAAGGACACACTTGTGTGGGCATCATTGTCTTGTAAAACAGCCTAAAAATTTACTGTCTTGTGAATGCTGTTGTGTACTGAACAGATGTCTCCACTAGTCACCGATTTCTTTCCTGAGTATTTACAGATTTTACAGAACTTGTTTGTTTCCTGTGTGCACTATGACCTTTTAGATGCCTTCACTGAACTTCATCTTCTCTTGTGCTGCTACTTCTGTTTGGCCTTTGTGGCACTCCTCACTGTTTTTCCTAGTATATGCTAACCAAAGTCAACATGTGCCTTTGGTAGATTGCTACAAACCACTCCGTCTCCTCTCCCAGATAGTTATCAAATATCTTGCACCTCACCAGCTCTAGCACTAATCCATAAGTACCCAGTTTCTAGTCTTTCCATATTGAGAATTGGCCCTCTATCCCCGTGCTTTGCTTCCTTTTGCATTAAGCAGTTGTTAAATTAATTGCAGTGGCAGCGCTTCACCTTTCACATTGTTGCTGTCACTATTCCTTATAACACTTGTTGGGGACTCTGTCAAAATTCTTTAGAAAACCCAAAGTGCTATAAATTGGTGCCTGTTCTGCTGTGGTTGGTTTTTTTTTTTTTTAAAGCTGTTTTAAAGTGTTCTGGCAGGTTAAAATAAATAGTTTTGAGAAGAGTAAACTGAGTTCCTTATCATATAATACACCCCAAGGTGTTGTATTAACCTGCCCTTACCTGGTTTTCACAGCCTTTTTTTCTGAAGCTAAAGTAAAGTGTCATGCTTGTTGACAGTTCCCAAGGAACTTTTAAAACTGCACATGCAGCATAGCAACTAGCTTTAACGGTAAATCGTAGAACTGGAAGGGATCTTGATATGTCTAGTCCAGTCCCCTGCACTGAGGCATGGCTCAATATTATCTTCTGGACCATCCCTGACAGATGTCTAACCTCTTCTTAAAAAAACCCACCGACAGATATTCCACAACCTCCCTAGACAATTTGTTCCAGTGCTGAACTACCCTGACAGTTAGGAAGTTTTTTCCTAATGTCCAACCTAAACCTCATTTAAGCCCATTTCTTCTTTCCCTGTACTCAGTAGCTAAGGAAAACAAATTTTCACTCTCCTTTTAATGACAATCTTTTATGTACTTGAAGACTGTTATCATGTTCTCCCTCAGTCTTCTCTTCCCCAGACTAAACAAACCCATTTTTTTCAATCTCTCTTCATAGGTCATGTTTTCTAAACCATTGATCATTATTGGTGCTTTCCTCTGGGCTTTCTCCAATTTGTCCACATCTTCCTTGAAGTGTGGCGCCCAGAACTGGACACAATACTCTAATTGAGGCCTTATCAGCGCAGAGTGGAGTGGAAGAATTATTTGTTGTGTTTTGTTTACAACACTCCTACTAATACTGCTGTCACGGATCCACAGGACTGGTGCTATGCCCTAGCTTTGGGACACTCTGTAGGACAGGTGTGGGCAAACTACGGTCCGCCAGCCGTTTTAAGCTGGCCCTCAAGGTCTGGGGCTTTCCCCACTCGGCACTCCAGCCGAGGAGTTGGGGGGCCACTCCACATGGCTCCCGGAAGCAGCCGTATGGCCCCACTCCAGTGCTCCAATGGGAGCAGCAGGGGTGGTGCTTACGGATGGGGAAGTGTGCAGAGCTGTCTGGCCATGTCTTCGTGTAGGAGCCGGAGAAGGGACATGCTGCTGCTTCCGGGAGCTGCTTGAGGTAAGTGCCGCCAGGAGCCTGCACCTCAGAGCCTCTCCCAATGCCCCATCCCACCCTGTGAACCCTTGATCCCAGCCTGGAGCACCCTCCTGCACCCCAAACTCTTCATCCCCAGCCCCACCCCAGAGCCCACAACTCCAGCCGGAGCCTGAACCCCTTCCTGTACCCCAACCTCCTGCCCCAGCCCTGATCCCCCTCCTGCCCTCCGAACCCCTCTATCCCAGCCCAGAGCACCCTCCTACACCCCAAACTCCTCATCCTCAGCTCCACCCCAGAGCCCACATCACCAGCTGGAGCTCTCCCCGCCCCCCTGCACCCCACTCCCCAGCTCAGAGCCCCCTCCCACATTCTGAAGTCCTCATTTCTGGCCCCACCCAGAGCCTGCACCCCCAACTAGAGCCCTCACCCCCTCCCACACTCCAACCCCAATTTTCTGAGCATTCATGGCCCGCCATACAATTTCTATTCCCCAATGTGGCCCTTGGGCCAAAACATTTGACCACTCCTGCTTTAGGAGAAACCTCTTCAGTGTGTCGGACTCCCTAGGACCTCACTCATCCTGCATAGGTTGGACTCTTTGGATTGGACTGAACTTCTGGTGCTCCAGCACTCCTGCCTCAACCCGTGAGCTCTGTTCAGCTAGTTCACATGAGATGGACCCTGGTAGAGATTTGTACGCTCTTTAGGGATTAACGTGCCTCTCCAAACATTTGCAGTGACATTTCAACACCATTGTCAAAACAGTCAAGTTTATTAGTCAACTGGAACCCAGCTTAGGAAGTCCTTATAGTAGCCCAGAGAACTGAAAGTTAAAGCATAGCCCAAGTCCATTCTGATTAGTCAGAGCCCAGACAAGCTGTCTCTCTCTCTCTGTTCTCCTTGGTCAGTTCCCAGGTGAGAGTGAACTCCTTGCAGCAGCCAGGTCCTATTCTCTCCCCTCCCCCATCCCCCCCCCCACTTTTTTCCTACTGAGGTGGGGAAATCTATCTCCTTCTGGGTTGTTGGTTGCTAGATGGTGATGTCCTGGTGACTAATTTGCCATTGTTTTCTTGGCCAGGCTTTTCCCAATGACTCATTTAGTCTCAGACAGGTAGGCAACATTCATACTGTACCTGAGTCACTTAGCCTGCCTTGAGAGCAAACAGTCCTTTCCCACCCACTGGGTATCACTACTATGTATAGGAGAAACTGAGGCACACAAAGATTCATAAAAATTACAGAAAATTCTCACATCCTCACAACATCCCAGAATGATTATAGATTTTTTTTTGCTACAATATTACACTGTTGACTCCTGTTTAGTCTGTGATGTGCTATAACCACCCCATTCTTCTCTTCAGTACTTCTTCCTAGGCAGTCATTTACCATTTTGTATTTGCGCAGTTGATTATTCCTTCTGAAGTGGAGTATTTTGCGTTTGTCCTAATTGAATTTCAATCCGTTAAATTCAGACTTTCTCCAGGTTGTCAAGATTATTGTGAATTCTGTGTGGTGTATTGCTTTCATTCTTGTCCGGCTCTCAGATGAAAGCTATTCTGGGGGTTTATTACATCCTAACTTTGAGTAGTTCCCATCATTTTGTTTTTCATTACACTCCAGTGGAGAGTTGAGAGAGTGCCCCACCATCACTACAGTCCAGGGCAACTGTGCAGTAGGGATTGCTCTGTTGCTCTGGTGGAATTGGAAGAAATCCTGTGTTTTCTTTACAGTCTCTTATTTCTCTCTTTGCTGCCTGTTGGCCTAGCAGTCTCAATTTACCTCCCACCAATAGGCTTCCTGCGGTACTTAAATTGTTGGCTTGGGTCTCCATTTTTCCTCTGAGCTGCTCTAGTCTCCACCCTGCACTTTGCTTGGTGCTGTTTCCACTGGGTGCAGGCACTTGCTTTGCACTGCCTGCTCCTTTTCTTCAGAGCAGGGAACACACTGAAGTTGATCAGACAACTGTTCTCCAAAGGACTTGTGGGAGGACTGTAGTGATTTTCAGTAGAGTGCTTGCTCACAAACTGTAGATGCAGAGCACTTGTGAGCCAGAACACAGCTGGCAACTGACACGTCTGCCGTCCTTGGTAGCAGCCTTTAAACAACATGGGTGATGTCGAGAGAACCGTGCTTTCTGCCGGTGATCTGCTCAGGGTGAGAACTTGGGTACCTGGTGGTGGCTCTGAGGTAGTACTCGGTTCCCAATATTACTAGGGCCTTGGCTACACTGGTGCTTTTCAGCGCTGCAAGTTTCTCGCTCGGGGTGTGAAAAAAACACCCCCTGAGCGCTGCAAGATACAGCGCTGTAAAGCGCCAGTGTAAACAGTGCCGCAGCGCTGGGAGCGCGGCTCCCAGCGCTGCAAGCTAATCCCCACGGGGAGGTGGAGTACGTGCAGCGCTGGGAGAGCTCTCTCCCAGCGCTGGTGCTGCGGCCACACTCACACTTCAAAGCGCTGCCATGGCAGCGCTCCCGCGGCAGCGCTTTCAAGTTTCGAGTGTAGCCAAGCCCTAGAACTCAATCAGAAATATTCAGGCTAATGCTAGGTTTTCACCTTGAAAACTGCTTCACCAGTAGCTCATTTGCTTCCAGCCAAATTAGTTGCTGTCCCTGTAAAAAACCCCTGGGTGCTCAATGGCTCCTCTGCTTTGTAAGCAATGTGGTTCTGCTTTTGTCTGGTTCAGGCCTCTCTCTGCCTTCTGCCGTCACTGACCAAGGCAGTTCCCTCTTGTACAAACAGTCAAACAGAAGAATGAGGTGTCATTCTATTCCTGTCTCTGTGGGCATGTGGGGTATTGTCAGGATGAGTGTGAGGACTGCTAGGTTGGTATTTGTACCACATGTCTATCCCTGGGCCCCTTCTCTAATGAGGCATGTCTATGCTGGGCACTGATGTACTGCTGCTGCCCAGTTTCTGTGCAGTGGCTCTAGGTGTGGGGCAGCCTAAGCTCTTTGATGGCTGTAGAGCCTATGGGGGTCGAGGGCACTGTCTGGTGCATGCAGGCGCTGAGTCATATGACCTGGGTCAGGTGCTGGGTATAGCTGAATTACAATGTGTTATGATTGCCTTGTCTCCCACTCCCCCAGGCCTCAGGTGAGACTGAGGGTGGGGCTGGCAGCCCACTCCAGTTAACTTCCCTGGTTGGATGGCAAGCTCTTTGGGCAGGGACCCTGTTAATTGTCTGACATCATCATGTACATGACTTGCATCTGAAGAAGTGGGTATTCACCCACGAAAGCTCATGCTGCAAAACGTCTGTTAGTCTATAAGGTGCCACAGGACTCTTTGCTGCATGTACATGTTGAGTGCCATGTTGGGCACTTCTAAAGCAAGGGAAACCTAAGTGACCTTCTGTACTTGCCTCTGATTCATAATGATGGGCAAGAGCTAAGGGAGGGACCTTTCTCACCAACAAGTCTCCTTGCTCCTAATGACAGACTGGTGTGCCTTCCTGTTTCAGCTTTGGCCTCTGTGGTGGTTCACACAGCCGTGAAGAATGACGTCAAGAGGTGCTGGGACTGCCTTTTCCCGGAGGAACTACAGGCTGAGCATTGAGTCTGAGAAGCCCAAGGTCACAGGTACATGCCCTTGCATAGTGTGTAGATGTGGGGGTAGGCTGTCACACCTGTTTCCTAGGCTGAGTTCTTCGCAAGAGCCAGTTAGCAGTTTCTAGTTGACACTGAGGATTTTCCCCACTTCCACCCTTTAGTGCTGCCATACCACTGCCACCTCCCCAGTGTGACGAGTAGCTGCAATTTGCACTGGGGCATCTTACCCACTTTTGGACAGGGACAAGTTGTGCAAAACTCCAGGGCAGACAAGACCTAAACCCTTCCTAAGAGCCCAGAAGGGTTTTGTCTCTTGGGGGGGGAAGGGCTTTTCACTGCTCTGAGGGCTTCTCCCTCTTGTCTCTGTGCCACAGTGGTTTTCCCCTGCGTGGAGCTCCTCTACCTTTGGGTGAAGTAGAGTGTAAGGGTTTGTCTGTATGGCAAGTTAATGTGCGAAAAGCTGGGCTGTGAATGTACCATAGCAAAGGAGGTGCAGTTGATATTTCTGAGGTGATCTTCCTGACTTCCCATTGCTTCTTTCTTTTGCTGTTCACTACAGGGATAGTGAACAGCAAGCTGCTGAATGACTATCTGCGCCGCATCTTCCCCAGTGCTGATGGGATCCAGCCTGCAGCTGCTTACAGGTACTGGTTGCTTTCTAACTCTTACATGGCGAGTGAAGCTGCACCTGCCTTCCTCCGGACATGTCATGACACGTCGGACTGGGAGATCCTTTCCAGAGTCAGTCAGTAACAAAGCCTCTCTGTGATGCTTGCATTAGGGAAAAACAAGCCAGTGGAAGTGCATTGTGTTGCAGAAGTCTCTTCTTTAATGGCTTCTCACAATTAGACTTCCAGTGCCTGACTTATAGAATTGTGCACATGTAATTGCAGGCCTAACTTACTTGGAGATGTACAGTAAATGTAGTGATTGTACATACTTAGGGCCAGTTATGCATCTTCCTGATCAATCATGCACACGCTTGTCCAGTTTGCTTATGCAGTGGCAAGTGCTGCAGAAATGTTGTGTAAGCGTTTGTGAAAATTGGGCAGTCAGTGCCCTGTAAACTAGACACAATGCTACTATTGTCATATGTAATACAGTGACACTTCCTATGACAGTAATATCCCTTCTGTTGTCTCAGTCTTGGGAGCACTGTATGGTGACCTCTTTATTACTAAAACAACGAGGAGTCTGGTGGCACCTTAAAGACTAACAGACTTATTTGGGCATAAGCTTTCGTGGGTAAAAAACCCACTTCTTCAGATGCATGGAGTGAAAATTACAGATACAGACAAATATATATTGGCACATGAAGAGAAGAGAGTTACCTTATAAGTGGAGAACCAATGCTGAAGGCCAATTTAGTCAGGGTGGATGTGGTCCACTCACAATAATTGAAGAGGAGGTGTTAATACGAAGAGAGGGAAATTGCTTTTGTAGTAAGCAAGCCACTCCCAGCCCCTGTTCAAGTCCAAATTGATGGTGTAAGTTTGCAAATGAATTGTCCGGTTTGGCCAATGTACATGGCAGAGGGGCATTGCTGCCACATGACGGCATATATCACATTAGTAGACGTGCAGGTGAATGAGCCTCTGATGGTGTGGTTGGTGTTGTTGTGTCCTATGATGATGTCGCTAGAGTAAATATGGGGGCAGAGAAGGCAATGGGGTTTGTTACAGGGATTTGTTCCTAGGTTAGTGTTTCTGTGATGTGGTGTGTAGTTGCTGGTGAGTATTTGCTTCAGGTGGCGGGGGCTGTCTAATCGAGGATTGGCCTGCCTCCCAAGGCCTGTGAGAGTGGGGATCGTTTTCCAGGTTAGGTTGTAGATCGTTGATGATGCACTGGAGAGGTTTTAGCTGGGGGCTGTACGTGATAGCCAGTGGTGTTCTGTTATTTTCCTTGTTGGACCTGTCCTCTAGTAGGTGACATGTACATTGGCCAAACCAGACAGTCCCTATATAAAAGGATAAATGGACACAAATCAGACATCAGGAATGGTAACATACAAAAGCCAGTAGGAGGACACTTCAATCTCCCTGGACACTCAACAACAGATTTAAAAGTAGCCATTATTCAACCAAAAAAACAACTTCAAAAACAGACTTCAAAGAGAAACTGCAGAGCTACAATTCATATGCAAACTTACACCGTCAATTTGGGCTTGAATAGGGACTAGGAGTGGCTGGCTCACTACAAAATCAATTTTCCCTCTCTTCGTATTGACACATCCTCATCAGTTATTGGGAGTGGACCACATCAACCCTGACTAAATTGACCTTCAGCATTGGCTCTCCACTTGTAAGGTAACTCTCTTCTTTTCATTTGCCTGTAATTTTCACTCCATGCATCTGAAGAAGTGGGGTTTTTTTTACCCAGGAAAGCTTATGCCCAAATAAGTCTGTTAGTCTTTAAGGTGCCATCAGACTCCTTGTTGTTTTTGTGGATACAGACTAACACAGCTACCCCTCTGATACTTGGTATCTTTATTATTAGGTGTTATCTGAAGGAAATTGCTTGTGCAGGACAAAAGTAAAGCTAGATATCAAGCTGTGGCATTGAAATTCTTTTTATGCTTTCAACTCTGCTTCACATTCTGTGGGTCAGAATCCTGGGGCCTCTTACTGCGTAACTCTTGTGTTCAGCTTTGCCACTGGAAGGCCTGTAAGTGGGTACAGTTGCAGTTGGAATGGTGTGGAGCCCCTCTGGTGAAATGTTCTTCTTTCTGGCTGGCTGTGTTTAAAAGGCGCTGGGGGTTACATTCCTCCCACTATGCTTAGATTCTGAGCTCACATCTGATCTGTCATAACCTCTAAAAATAACACTGGGCTGTTGGTAAGTTGAGGTTATGGGGGGAGGAGGGAGGACTGTCTCATGTTACTTTTCCACAAACTTTCCAGCCAGCATGCCTTGGAATATTCCATTTGCACCAGTGTGTCAGTTTTCAGAACTCCAATTCTTTTGTTTGATTACTGGAGCCTTAAGGACATAGGGACTGACGACCAGGAAAGGGTGATTGGTCCAACAAACTGGCTTCTGTTTGGTTTTTTCCTCTCTGTTTCCCTGGACTTGAGCTGAGAAGTAGAAGGCTGTTGCCTGATCCCAGTACATTACCATCTCAACTCAGGTGCAGACAAACAGAGCTCTTGGCTAATGGAACTTGCCATATTGAAGCAGTCCTCTTAGGCCGCTGTGCTGTCTGGTAGTGGTCTGTACTGTGCTTGGGTGGAGCTCCCTTTAAACATTCACACAGCTATCTCATTATCGTCTTTCAAAGCCCTCCTGAAAACTCTCCTGTCCTGTGATGCCTACAAAATCTGGACAGCGGTTAGATTGCAGGTGCGCCAAGACCAATTCCTGTCGTGCTGCCCAATACTGTCTCATTGTTTCCTTGAGCGCCCCCATCTGTCTACATTGTCTCTTGTTTTATATTTAGATTGTCAGCTCTCTGGGCCAGGGACTGTCCTTTTGCTCTGTTTGTACAGCACCTAACACAACATGGTCCTGGTCCATGAATGGGGTTTAGGCACTGTGGTAATAGTAATGCAGTTGTCCAGTTTCACAGTATGGGTGTATGGGGGTGTTCAGGGAGGGGTAGCACCTTTGGTGTAGGGGCATGTCGTGTCCCTTCAGGGCAGCTCGTCCACCTTTGGTCCCCACCTGTCACTCAGCTCTCACCTGTGGCTCCTAGCAGCTGTAGCATGCGCAGCGGCCACACCCCGGGCAACAGCTTCGACAGGCTGGCTAAACCAGGTTGAGGATAGCCGTCGGGCATAGACCTTCGGTGAGATGGGGCCTTGTCTATCCCGAGCATGTGAAGACAGACTCCGGCGGATTGAGCGGATGAGACCTTTTGGAATAAGACCAACGGTCATGAAGGCGGTTTCTGCAAGCGACGTGGTACGCTAAGAGCACGGCAAGACGCGAAAGACGCCCTGGTCAACCACTGCGCCCAGCCCATCTCCAACCGTCTCGACTTTTGTCCTGCCATTGGAGCAAGATGGAATCTGGGAAGAGAGAGTGAGGCTGACTATGCGCACCTCTCCCTCACTTTAATCCAATTCACGTGCAAGTCTTGACATCCCTCCAATTCCCGTAAACTTTAAAGTCCTGTGGCGATGGGCGAGCGACGAAGCAGCAGGTGTGGATACACTGGAAGCTGTAGCCGTGGACCTGCACACAGGCGGCTCAGGTCTAATGGTCGTCTTCTTGCTGACCGAAGCAACAGCTGGATTCGGCGTCTACCTGAGTGACTGAGCAGCCCTCTTTAGGACTGCACTGCTCACCTCCGTAGTAAGAGGAAGGGGCTAGAAAAGGTGCCCTAAACATTGTTTGCTTCATAGAACCCTGGCCAGCTTACCGCGGCTGGAGGGGATCCCATCTTATGCGGTCGAATAACAAAATTTCAAGCAACAAAACGCAAGGTGACACCACTTATTATTGGTACATGGAATGTACGCACGCTTCTAGACAACCCCTCAGCAGATCGACCAGAAAGAAGAACAGCTCTGGTCGCCAGAGAGCTCGCAAGATTTAACATCGATATTGCGGCTCTGTGTGAAACTCGTCTAGCCAACGAAGGTCAGCTCACAGAAACAGGAGGTGGTTACACATTCTTCTGGTGTGGACGTAGCAGTGACGAACGTCGTGAATCTGGAGTTGGCTTTGCGGTTAAGAATCATCTTGTCCGCAAACTTGCCAGTCTTCCCAAGGGCGTGAACGATCGACTCATGACACTGCATCTTCCACTACCGAGAGGAAAGCGAGTTATACTAATCAGCGCTTACGCACCCACAATGACAAATCCGGATGAAGTAAAGGACAAGTTTTATGAAGATCTCGATGCCCTACTTTCATCCGTGAAGCGCACCGACAGGCTGATTCTACTTGGCGATTTTAACGCGAGAGTAGGATCCGATCACTCTGCCTGGGATGGCGTCATTGGAAAAAATGGAATCGGCAAATGCAACAGCAATGGCCTACTACTATTGAAGACATGTGCGGCTCATGATCTGATCATCACCAATACCATCTTCCGCCTGCCCACTCGCAAAAAGACGTCCTGGATGCACCCACGTTCCAAGCACTGGCATCTCATTGATTATGTCATCGTGCGGAGGAAAGACAGACAGGATGTAAGGGTGACTAAGGCCATGCCGAGTGCTGACTGTTGGACTGATCATAGACTTATCATCTCTAAATTAAGCCTTCACATCAAGCCAAAGAGACGTCCGCAGGGAAATAAAGCTGTGATGAAAAAGATCAACGTCAGTAAACTGAGGAACACCAACACAGCAGCTTCACTAGTAGAAGATCTCGACAACCAACTCTCAGAGCTGCAATTAGAGGAAAACGTTGAGAGGAACTGGGAACGCTTCCGAAATATTGTGCACTTTTCTGCACTAAAGGTTCTTGGACCCTCACACAGGAAACAGTCGGACTGGTTTGATGAAAACGATGAAGAGATCAAGGCTTTACTTGCTGAAAAGCACCGCCTTCACCGTGCTCATCAGAACGACCCGTCGTCAACAGCTAAGAAAAATGCCTTCAACAACATTCGCAGGACCGTACAGAGCAAGCTTCGTAAGATGCAGGACTCCTGGTTGAGTGCCAAAGCAGATGAAATCCAGAAGTTTGCTGATAGAAACGATGCCAAACGGTTCTACGAAGCCCTTAGATCCTTGTACGGACCTCGGCCTTCAGGGAGTTCCCCTCTACTGGACTTAGATGGCGTAACTCTCATTACTGAGAAGACTCTGATCTTACAGCGTTGGGCTGAGCATTTCCAATCCGTACTGAACCGCCCATCTTCCATCAATAATGAGGCGATTGATAGAATGCCCGAGGCGGATATTAATTACAGCCTGGACATTCCACCATCAGAGACTGAAATCCTACAGGCCATCAGTCAGCTGTCTAGTGGCAAGGCCTCAGGATCTGATGCGATTCCAGCGGAAATCTATAAGGATGGTGGTGCAATGCTTGTTGACAAACTCACTCAGCTGTTCCAGTCCTTCTGGAATCAAGGGTCCATTCCTCAGGAATTGAAAGACGCGTCCATCGTACACCTCTACAAGAGGAAAGGAAATCGAAAAGTCTGTGATAATCATAGAGGAATATCACTGCTTTCTAGCTCAGGCAAGATCCTTGCACGAGTGTTGCTGAATCGCCTGATTGACCACCTGGAACAGGGTTTACTACCCGAGACACAGTGCGGCTTCCGCAAAGAGCGTGGCACTGTGGATATGATCTTTGCAGTTCGTCAGCTCCAAGAGAAGTGTCAAGAGCAGAATCGTGAACTGTATACCATCTTCGTGGATCTTACCAAGGCTTTTGACACTGTCAGTCGCGAAGGTCTGTGGCGCATCATGTCGAAGTTTGGGTGCCCTGACAGATTCATCCTGATGGTACGTCAGTTCCACGACGGCATGACGACTCGTGTTCTGGACGACGGAGAAGCTTCAGAGGCCTTTCCCGTCACAAACGGCGTCAAGCAAGGGTGTGTGTTGGCACCGACCCTGTTCAGCATAATGTTTTCAGCTATGCTGTCAGACGCCTTTCAGAACAGTTCCTTGGGAATCAGCCTGAGATACAGGACTGATGGGAAACTGTTCAACCTGCGAAGACTCCAGGCTGTCACCAAAGTAAAGGAGACTGTGCTAAGAGATCTTCTTTTTGCTGACGACTGTGCCCTGAATGCTGGATCAGAGCAGGAAATGCAAGCTAGCATGGATAAATTCGCAGCAGCATGCGATAACTTCGGCCTCCTCATCAACATAAAGAAAACCGAAGTGATGCACCAGCCAGCTCCGAAAGCCCGACACCAAGAGCCCACCATCATAGTGAAGGGACAAAAGCTGCAAGCAGTGGACCAATTTACATACCTTGGCAGCACCCTTTCTCGCGCAGTGACAATTGACATCGAGGTCAACTGCAGAATCGCTAAGGCAAGTTCTGCATTTGGCAGACTGTTGACTAACGTGTGGGACCGCCGTGGAATAAGCCTTGCTACAAAGCTTAAAGTCTACCGAGCAGTAGTGCTAACTACCCTGATGTATGCCAGTGAGACTTGGACTGTATACAGGAGGCACGCTAGGCAACTGAACCACTTCCACATGACTTGCCTCCGCAGACTTCTGAGGATCCGGTGGCAGGATAAGGTGCCAGATACAGAAGTCCTCTCCAGAGCAGGCCTGCCATCAATTTATACTCTGCTTATGAAAGCCCAGACACGCTGGGCAGGCCATGTTGTAAGGATGCCAGACCACCGCATCCCCAAACAGCTCTTTTATGGTGAGCTGTCTCAAGGAAAGCGATCGCACGGGGGACAAAAGAAGCGATATAAAGACACGCTGAAAGCCTCTCTTAAGTCCCTGGATATTGATATCACCTCCTGGGAAACTCTGGCACAAGCCCGATCGACATGGCGTACGCTGATCCATCAAGGCTGCCAGACATCTGAAGCCAGAAGGATAACTATTGCTCAAGAGAAGCGAGCACTCCGTAAAGCCAGAGCTGTAAATGTAGTAACAGTGGTGCCCACACATGTCTGCCCGACATGTGACAGAACATTTCGTGCCCGTATTGGCCTTATCAGCCACCTGCGGACGCACTGTGGACAGCTCACAACCTGCTAGATGTCAAGGTCTTCTTCGAAAACGATGGACGAACATCATCACTCCCCATGGGATTGCTTCTGACCTCAGCTGATCAGCACCCAAGACTTGAGGGCCTTTGGTAATTTAGCTTATCTCTCTGCAAACACTATTCTTCTTCACATGTCTCAGCCTTTGATCCTAGCATGCCTGCCTGCCTCAAGTTCCTTCCCTTAATGATATGTAACACAGATAAGTGGAACTTCTTACTGTGAGCTTTACTATAAATAGCAGCAAAGGACAATGCCGGGGACAGTCAGGCAGCTCTGTTTTACAAGCCACCCAAGGTGTGAACTCATTAAACCTTGGTGACACACTGAGTTTTGAAGGTTTCAGAGTAGCAGCCGTGTTAGTCTGTATCCGCAAAAAGAACAGGAGTACTTGTGGCACCTTAGAGACTAACAAATTTATTTCAGCATGAGCTTTCATGCTGAAAGCTCATGCTGAAATAAATTTGTTAGTCTCTAAGGTGCCACAAGTACTCCTGTTCTTTTAGAGTTTTGAATGGCACTCTTCTTTATTCCCAGGAAGCCACTGACATTCCAGAACCTGCAGGAGCACCTTGACAAATTGCTGGCAGAGGACAGTGGTGCAGAGGACAGTCGAGGTAGGAGATACTGGGTGTCTGGTCCTCTTGGAGCTTCCTTGTGTGCCTTATTGGGAGAAGAATCAGTCTCATGGGAGACTGATTCCTAAATGAGCTTGGTTCTTGCTTCCGTATGTTCTGATTCATCATCTCTTTAACTCCTGGATTCTAAGCACTTGTGGGCTAACCCTGCAATAGATCAGTTCTTAGTTGTAACAACCATGTTTCCAGATGGATAGTGGAGTGCTTGCTCCAAAGAATGGGCAAACTCATCCAGTGAACTCTTGTTTGGGCAGATGTGTTGGAGACATCTCCTTAGCAATGATATAGCAAGCTCTTGCTGCTGAGATTTCATACTGCAGAATAGCTGGAGTGTCCCATTCTTCAATGGAATATGCAGGCTTGTTGATAGTCTCTGTGGCTTATTCTTCTGATGCATTCCCCTACCATTGTTGAATTTCCTCAGCCCCACGCTTTTACCTGCCATGATCTGAGGCATTTGTTCCCTCCCCCAGTCATTAAAGCACAGCCCATAAGAGGTGATGCTTTGCCTCTTCATGTATCTAGTCATGAGCTTATATCTACTGTGTGAGATCTATAGGAAAAAGATCTTGGAGTTATCATGGATAGTTCTCTGAAGATGTCCACGCAGTGTGCAGAGGCGGTCAAAAAAGCAAACAGGATGTTAGGAATCATTAAAAAGGGTATAGAGAATAAGACTGAGAATATATTATTGCCATTATATAAATCCATGGTACGCCCACATCTCGAATACTGTGTACAGATGTGGTCTCCTCACCTCAAAAAAGATATTCTAGCACTAGAAAAGGTTCAGAAAAGAGCAACTAAAATGATTAGGGGTTTAGAGAGGGTCCCATATGAAGAAAGATTAAAGAGGCTAGGACTCTTCAGTTTGGAAAAGAGAAGACTAAGGGGGGACATGATAGAGGTATATAAAATCATGAGTGATGTTGAGAAAGTGGATAAGGAAAAGTTATTTACTTATTCCCATAATACAAGAACTAGGGGTCACCAAATGAAATTAATAGGCAGCAGGTTTAAAACAAATAAAAGGAAGTTCTTCTTCATGCAGCGCACAGTCAACTTGTGGAACTCCTTACCTGAGGAGGTTGTGAAGGCTAGGACTATAACAATGTTTAAAAGGGGACTGGATAAATTCATGGTGGCTAAGTCCATAAATGGCTATTAGCCAGGATGGGTAAGAATGGTGTCCCTAGCCTCTGTTTGTCAGAGGATGGAGATGGATGGCAGGAGAGAGATCACTTGATCATTGCCTGTTAGGTTCACTCCCTCAGGGGCACCTGGCATTGGCCACTGTCGGTAGACAGATACTGGGCTAGATGGACCTTTGGTCTGACCCGGTACGGCCTTTCTTATGTTCTTATGTTATGTTTTTATGTGAGTGTCTTGCTACCACTAGATGGGAATGTTTTAGTCTGTTTGGCTGGGGGTTTAGCTTTGATGGCCATCAGACTATTTTGAAGCCACTGAAACTGTTGGGGTAAATTTTCCAGGTGCTATATGAGACTGGGCATGTGACTTGGGTGCTGCGTGGCTAAAACATCATGCATTGCTTTGAGAACTTCTGTTTAAATTCCACCCTGAGCCTGCTGCCCCCTGGAAGTGCTGATAATCTGATGTTATAACTCTGTTCTACTGCTCCTCCTCAGCTGCAGAATCCAGGTGTTCTTTTCTAGTCTATACCATGGCGTCCACGAAATTCTTGTACTACAAGTGCCACATGGCTTTCTCTGCTGCTCTGACTGGCTTTCATGCAACTCTCATTTCAGATCAGGTATTAGAGGGGCGACTTGGTCCCTCTACTGTGGTGTTGGACCACACCAGTGGTTTTGAGGGACTCCTCCTGGTTGATGATGACCTACTTGGGGTGAGTATGACAAGGAGCCCAGTGTGTGTGGAATGGCCCTTGGGGATTTAAAGGTCTGTCTTCGGGCCTGTGTTGTCCTCTTGCAATATGTTCTTCAAAGCAAATCCCCCTGCCGCCATTTTGGTGTGTTGTTAAATGATGCTTTGAGAGGCTGTAATACTCCTGAGTGAAACAGATTCTCCAAGAGGAGGAGTTCTAGCAGTGCCTTCAAACTGCATTTCAGGC
Organism: Mauremys mutica; assembly: GCF_020497125.1. Taxonomy (NCBI): domain Eukaryota; kingdom Metazoa; phylum Chordata; order Testudines; family Geoemydidae; genus Mauremys; species Mauremys mutica. The sequence continues at coordinate 53,648,811 of NC_059078.1, read as the reverse complement.
AAGCTGCTCCTGCTCTGGTATTATTGCATAGTCTTTTGTCCAGAGGTTTAAGATTCTGAGGTGGTTCTCAATTGTTTTTCAAAGTCACCTCGAGGTTACATTGCACTTAGCCTGTATTCTGTGATACCCAGGCGCTGCAGGTTAAGTCAGTGAAAGAGCAAACAAAAATCAAAGGCAGCATGCAGGGCCATTGGGTAACCAGAGGTCTCTGTCAGCAGGGGCCAGGCAGTTCTCACATCCTTCCCTTCGCTAGCCTGTTGTCCATTCTCACTCCCTGGTTCACTTCCAACACCCATTCCCTCTACTCCTGCCATGGTGCTATGGGAGCCCCCAACATTGCACTGACTTGTTCTCTCCTCCTCCACTTGCTCTACCTCATTGGCCAAGCAGCCCTGCTTCCTGCCACCACTGAACCCACTGCCCCGCATTGAGCCCTGCTGCCTCCACTTACTGCAGCCTTTTCTCCCCCAGCACACTCACTGAAAGAGCAAACTGGCCCAGTCTGCTGGGATCTAGCAGATTCTCCACCTGCCTTCAGCGATCCTGCCTCTCACTGCCCCCTTACATCCCTTGCCCCATGCTTACACCTCTATCTCAATCTCTTGTTGTTCTTCCTCAGTCCTTCTTGCTTTGCCCACCACCACCCCATCTCTATCCTCCCCTTGATCTAGAGTGCGTTGTCAAACTGATGTGTGTGTAAATTGCCTGTCACTCCCTGAACCCCTATCTCCTTGTCTGCCCTGAAATCAGGAGCACCTTAGAGCATGGGTTGTCATTTCTCAGTGTTGGGAAAGAACCTGGTGGGAACCCTAGTAAATACTCACTAGTCCTTGTCTCCAGGCTGGATATACTGAACCTGTGACTTCATCCTAGCTTCACATGGCTTTTCTAGGATCCAGACATTTCTCCCGCTCCTCTTGTACTCTCAGCAGCACCTGCAGCAAGCTATATTTACTTGGCAGCTGCTGCTGGGCCCTCGTGGTGCTGCTGAGCTCCTAATGTATTTGCAAACACCATGCGTTACGGGATGTATCCAATCCAGGTAACTCCAGACTGTTTGCTGCTGAAGATCCTGGGAATTGATACGCTTCCTTTGATAGCAACTGTCTCTCTGACTTATGATGGAAAAGTCTACCATGTGACTTGGGCTGCATGCAATGGGAAGTGGCAGTGGTGGGGCCTGGGCTGGGGGAAATCTGTGGGCCTGCCTCAGCTGTACAAATCTCCCTTGTTTGTTCCTTGGTTCAGGTGATTGGCCACAGCAACTTTGGCTCCATCAGGGCCACGACCTGCGTGTATAAAGGTAAGTGCAGTGAGTGGATGGTGTGGCTAGAGAGCCTGCAATGGCAGAAGGGAGTCGCAGATTACCCAGCTGAAGAGACAAGGGTGTTTGTGATACACTGCAGCCTCATCAAGCCTTTAAAACCCCAATCCTTCCACTTGGTCTGTGGGGATGGAAGGGAAGGAAGCCATTGTCTGATACCAAATGGGAGGAGTTGGCTCAGGGGGTTGGGCTTGACATTAAGGTCCCCTGGACATCACATCCTCTCCTGCAGTGGCAGTGTAGCTGCCTGCTCTTCTGTTGCACTGAGTTCTTAGCCTGTGCTGTCTGGCTCTGTCATCCCTGCTCTTCTCCTCCCTCTGCCAGGCAAGTGGATCTACGAGGTGCTCATCTCCTCCCAAGGGCTCATGCAGATTGGCTGGTGCACTCTCAACTGCAGGTTTAATCAGGAGGTACTGTAACCGCACAGCTCTGCAGCCTGTTCCTGGCCTGCATGCCGAGGTGGGGGGCATGTTCTGTTGTCTTGGTGCACTAAAGCTGCTTCCCAGCACATGTGTACGCTGTAAATGTCACATCTTCATAAAATAATAAAGACCTCATAAAAGCTGTTTCTGCTGCATTTGCAGACTAGGGTACAGTGCAGGTGTCCTCCAAATCCCTCGTGTGTTATGTGCTCATGCTGGATACACAACTAGGGACAGCAAATGCTGCATCTCAGGATACATAGGGCTCTCTGCTGCTCTCTCCTCTGGCACCGTTAGCATGATATACAGGGCTGATGGGAACAGTGGTGGCATCTGGGCCTCAACATGGTTCTTGCCAACAGATGCTACATGGCTTCTCAGGCTGGCATAAGCAAAGCCTGGTAAACTCTTGCCAGGCATTTGGGGACTGTTTGTTTCACTTGGAGTCTGGCCTGCCTGTTTTCAGTTTGTCCTGGAATGTTGATGTGTGATTGGCAAGGCAGGGGGGATGGGGAGCAGCTGGTGGTGTCTCACTGGCTAGAGTGTTTGGTGTGTGGTTTGCTCCTGTTCTTTTGTTTGGGTTGAAGGTCAGTGGGGTGGTGGTCTGTAAAAAGTCATAGGAAGTGGGAGTGCAAGTGCCGCTGGGTAACAGGATCTTTGCAGGTGCTGTGGGAGTGCAGAAAGCAATCTGCTGCTGCCCTGGGAGGATCACAGGTGATACTCTGTGTGTTAGACCACAGATCTGGGGGCTGTGTGTGTGTCAATTACTAGAATTATGGTCCAATGCTCTCCTCCTTCCCCCAGCAGTGTGTGCATGCTGCTGAGCGCCAGAAAGCCCATTTTCTCTGCCCTGTGGCTTTGCTCCCATTGTAGTGGCTGCCCCTCTGGGTGTGAGGTGCTTGGGCTGGGCTCCTTGCGCCCAGACAGCTTGACTCTACTCTTGGCCTCCTCTCTATGCAGGAGGGGGTTGGAGACACTCCGGATTCATATGCATATGATGGAAACAGGGTGCGCAAGTGGAACGTCACCACCACCAACTATGGTAAAGTAAGTGCCTGTGCTCAGTGGCTGCCAAAAGGGAGCTCCCCTTTGCTCTTGGGCCTTCCCCACAGGTAACAGGTTAGGTTGCTAGTTGAGCACTGTGATTGCAGGGGCTAGCATTCCCCAGCTGCAGTGATGAGCTCTGCAGAAGCCTTAATTGGCATCTGCAGTGACACGGAGGTGTTGAGAGGAGCAGGCTCTGTGCAGCAGTTAGCAGAGTCCCGAGAGGCAGTGCTGCTCTCAAACCACATTGAACCCCATCACCGTCTTTGTGAATGCTGGCAGGGGAAGAGAAGAGGTAGCAGAGCCATGTTCCCTTTAAAAGGGAAGGAAGGGGCCAGCCCCAGGTGAGCTCGGGGATGCAGGCAGCCTGATAATCACTGACCTATGCTCCTGGTAGCACATTGCACCCTTACAGCACCTATGTATTCAGACGTAGCTGCTTGGCCATCTAGTTCAGTTCACTGAGCAGCTGCTGATGGGAATGAACCTCAGCTTGGCGCTGTTACTGTTCTTGGGAGGGCACCATTTGGTTTGCTCCTTGTTAAACAATGCTGCTGCCCTGTGGCTAATTCTGCTGGGTTTGTGGGTCTGACACAGCCACAGTCCTACGCGTAAACCTAGTGATGGCCAACAAGGAGAGCCTCTGAGTGTTGTGTGCACAACTGTGCAGAGGTGGCTGACGATGCTGCGTAAGCTTCTGTGGGAAGGAGAAGTCCTGTGCTTTCCTTACTAGACTTGGCCAAAAAAGGGTTGTTAGAAAACAACCCAAATTGCTCTCTTTGCAAAACTGAAATCTTCCCTGTGAAAACTTCCAATTTCTGTCAGGAAAGTCAGAATGAATGCTCCTGGCTGTGCCTGCCTGCAAGGCTCAGTCTTAGGGCTTGGCTACACTTACAAGTTGCAGCGCTGGGAGTTACAGCGCTGGTCATGCAGCTGTGTAGGGTCAGCGCTGGAGTGTGGCCACACTGACAGCTACCAGCGCTGCAGTGTGGCCACACTTGCAGCACTTTCCAGCGCTGTATTGAGAGGTGCATTGTGGGCAGCTATCCCACAGAGCACCTCGTCCCGTTTTGGCGCTGAGTATTGTGGGAAGAGAGAGTGAGGCTGACTATGCGCACCTCTCCCTCACTTTAATCCAATCCACGCGCAAGTCTTGACATCTAACTTCCGTAAATTTCAAAGTCCTGTGGCGATGGGCGAGCGACGAAGCAGCAGGTGTGGATACACTGGGAGCTGTAGCCGTGGACCTGCACACAGGCGGCTCAGGTCTAATGGTCGTCTTCTTGCTGATCGAAGCAACAGCTGGATTCGGCGTCTACCTGAGTGACTGAGCAGCCCTTTTTAGGACCGCACTGCTCACCTCCGTAGCAAGAGGAAGGGGCTAGAAAAGGTGCCCTAAACATTGTTTGCTTCACAGAACCCTGGCCAGCTTACCGCGGCTGGAGGGGATCCCATCTTATGCGGTCGAACAACAAAACTTCAAATAACAAACCGCAAGGTGACACCACTCATTATTGGTACATGGAACGTACGCACGCTTCAAGATAACCCCTCAGCAGATCGACCAGAAAGAAGAACAGCCCGGGTCGCTAGAGAGCTCGCAAGATTTAACATCGATATTGCAGCCTTGTGTGAAACTCGTCTAGCCAACGAAGGTCAGCTCACAGAAATAGGGGGTGGTTACACATTCTTCTGGTGTGGACGTAGCAGTGACGAACGTCGTGAATCTGGAGTTGGCTTTGCGATTAAGAATCAACTTGTCCGCAAATTTGCCAGTTTTCCCAAGGGTGTGAACGACCGACTCATGACACTGCATCTTCCACTACCGAGAGGAAAGCAAGCTATACTAATCAGCGCTTACGCACCCACAATGACGAATCCGGATGAAGTAAAGGACAAGTTTTATGAAGATCTTGATGCCCTACTCTCATCCGTGAAGCGTACCGACAGGCTGATTCTACTTGGCGATTTTAACGCGAGAGTAGGATCTGATCACTCTGCCTGGGATGGCGTCATTGGAAAAAATGGAATCGGCAAATGTAACAGCAATGGCTTACTACTCCTGAAGACATGTGTGGCTCATGATCTGATCATTACCAATACCATCTTCCGCCTGCCCACTCGCAAAAAGATGTCCTGGATGCATCCACGCTCCAAGCACTGGCATCTCATTGATTATGTCATCATGCGGAGGAAAGATAGACAGGATGTAAGGGTGACTAAGGCCATGCCGAGTGCTGACTGTTGGACTGGTCATAGACTCATCATCTCTAAATTAAGCCTTTACATCAAGCCAAAGAGACGTCCGCAGGGAAACAGAGCTGTGGTGAAAAAGATTAACGTCAGTAAACTGAGGAACCCCAATACAGCAGCTTTACTAGCAGAAGATCTTGACAACCAACTCTTAGAGCTGCAATTAGAGGAAAATGCTGAGAAGGACTGGGAACGCTTCTGGAATATTGTGCACTCTTCTGCACTAAAGGTTCTTGGACCCTCACACAGGAAACAGCAGGACTGGTTTGATGAAAACGATGAAGAGATCAAGGCCTTACTTGCTGAAAAGCACCGCCTTTACCGTGCTCATCAGAACGACCCGTCGTCATCAGCTAAGAAAAATGCCTTTAACAACACTCGCAGGACCGTACAGAACAAGCTTCGCAAGATGGAGGACTCCTGGTTGAGTGCCAAGGCAGGTGAAATCCAGATGTTTGCTGATAGAAACGATGCCAAACGGTTCTACGAAGCCCTCAGATCCTTGTACGGACCTCGGCCCTCAGGGAGCTCTCCTTTACTGGATTTAGATGGTGTAACTCTCATTACTGAGAAGACTCTGATTCTACAGCGTTGGGCTGAGCATTTTCAATCCGTACTGAACCGCCCATCTTCCATTAATAACGAGGCGATTGATAGAATGCCCCAGGCGGATATCAACCACAGTCTGGACGTTCCACCATCAGAGTCTGAAATCCTACAGGCCATCAGCCAGCTGTCCAGTGGCAAGGCCTCAGGATCTGATGCGATCCCAGCAGAAGTTTATAAGGATGGTGGTGCAGTGCTTGTTGACAAACTCACTCAACTGTTTCAGTCCTTCTGGAATCAAGGGTCTGTTCCTCAGGAATTGAAAGATGCGTCCATCGTACACCTCTACAAGAGGAAAGGAAATCGAAAAGTCTGCGACAATCATAGAGGAATATCATTGCTTTCCAGCGCAGGCAAGATCCTTGCACGAGTGTTGCTGAATCGCCTGATTGACCACCTGGAACAGGGTCTATTACCCGAGACACAGTGCGGCTTTCATAAAGAGCGTGGCACTGTGGACATGATCTTCGCAGTCCGACAGCTCCAAGAGAAGTGTCAAGAGCAGAATCATGAACTCTACACCATCTTTGTGGATCTCACTAAGGCTTTTGACACTGTCAGTCGTGAAGGTCTGTGGCGTATCATGTCGAAGTTTGGGTGCCCTGATAGATTCATCCTGATGGTACGTCAGTTCCACGACGGCATGACGGCTCGTGTTCTGGACGACGGAGAAGCTTCAGAGGCCTTTCCCGTCACAAATGGCGTCAAGCAAGGGTGTGTGTTGGCACTGACCCTGTTCAGCATGATGTTTTCAGCCATGCTGTCAGACGCCTTTCAGAACAGTTCCTTGGGAGTCAGCCTGAGATACAGGACTGATGGGAAACTGTTCAACCTGCAAAGACTCCAGGCTGTCACCAAGATAAAGGAGACTGTGCTACGAGACCTCCTTTTTGCTGACGATTGTGCCCTGAATGCTGGATCAGAGCAGGAAATGCAAGCCAGCATGGACAAATTCGCAGCAGCATGCGATAACTTTGGCCTTCTTATCAACATAAAGAAAACCGAAGTGATGCACCAGCCAGCTCCGAAAGCCCAACACCAAGAGCCCACCATCACAGTGAAGGGGCAAAAGCTGCAAGCAGTGGACCAATTTACATACCTTGGCAGCACCCTCTCCCGCGCAGTGACAATTGACATCGAGGTCAACTGCAGAATCGCCAAGGCAAGCTCTGCATTTGGCGGACTGCTGACCAACGTGTGGGACCGCCGTGGAATAAGCCTTGCTACAAAGCTTAAAGTCTACCGAGCAGTAGTGCTAACTACCCTGATGTATGCCAGTGAGACCTGGACTGTATACAGGAGGCACGCTAGGCAATTGAACCACTTCCACACGACTTGCCTCCGCAGACTTCTGAGGATTCGGTGGCAGGATAAGGTGCCTGACACAGAAGTCCTTTCCAGAGCAGGCCTGCCGTCAGTTTACACTCTGCTTATGAAAGCCCAGACACGCTGGGCAGGCCATGTTGTAAGGATGCCAGACCACCGCATCCCCAAACAGCTCTTCTATGGTGAGCTGTCTCAAGGAAAGCGATCGCATGGGGGACAAAAGAAGCGATACAAAGATACGCTGAAAGCCTCTCTTAAGTCCCTGGATATCGACATCACCTCCTGGGAAACCCTGGCACAAGACCGATCGACATGGCGTACGCTGATCCACCAAGGCTGCCAGACATCTGAAGCTAGAAGGATAACCCTAGCACAAGAGAAGCGAGCACTCCGTAAAGCCAGAGCTGCAAATGTTGTAACAGTGGTGCCCACGCATGTCTGCCCGACATGTGGCAGAACATTCCGTGCCCGTATTGGCCTTACCAGCCATTTGCGGACGCACCGTGGACAGCTCACAACCTGATAGATGTTAAGGTCTTCTTCGAAAACGATGGACGAACATCATCATCATTGTGGGAAGGGGAAGGAAGTGTGTGGGTCATTCCGCTTCCTGTTCCAACGCCCCGTGGTGCATCGCTTCACATCCCAGCATTCTGTCTTTCCGGCAACGTTTGGCACCATTGTGAGTGTCTTTCTGCTCTGTGTGTGAATCGCGATTTCTGTGGGAAATGGAGCCCGAGCTGCTGAGGACCGTGCTGATGAGTGTCGCCAGCACAACACGTTTGGCAGTCGAACTATTCCTTCAGCTCCAAAGTGACAGTGAGGAGTCTGACGATGATATCGATATGGATTTGCCTGCCGCGTGTGACACTACAGTGCTTGTGGCATTCACGGAAATGCTCAGCACCGTTGAACGCCGCTTTTGGGCTCGGGAAACAAGCACTGACTGGTGGGATCACATCGTCATGGAAGTCTGGGATGACGAGCAGTGGCTGCAGAACTTTTGTATGAGAAAAGCCACTTTCATGGGACTGTGTGCTGAGCTCGCCCCCACCCTGCGGCGCAAGGACACAAGATTGAGAGCTGCCCTGACAGTGGAAAAGCGGGTGGCTATTGCAGTCTGGAAGCTGGCAACTCCAGACAGCTACCGGTCGGTCGGGAACCAGTTTGGAGTGGGAAAGTCGACCGTTGGAATCGTTTTGATGCAAGTTTGCAAGGCAATTAATTGCATCCTGCTAAGAAAGACCGTGACTCTGGGGAGCATGCGGACATTGTGGATGGCTTTGCACAAATGGGTTTCCCTAACTGTGGAGGGGCGATAGATGGGACGCATATTCCTATTCTGCCCCCCCCCCCACCTGGCATCAGAGTACGTTAATCGTAAGGGGTATTTCTCTATGGTTCTCCAGGCGCTTGTGGATCACCGTGGGCGTTTCATTGACATTTACACAGGCTGGCCTGGAAAGGTGCATGATGCACGCATCTTTCGGAACAGTGGCCTGTTCAGGAAGATGCAGGCAGGGACTTTTTTCCCAGACAGGAAGATCACAGTAGGGGACGTCGAAATGCCCATTGTGATCCTTGGAGACCCCGCTTACCCGTTACTGCCTTGGCTCATGAAACCCTATACAGGGAAGCTTGACAGGAGCAAGGACCGGTTCAACTACAGGCTGAGCCGGTGCCGAATGACTGTGGAGTGTGCTTTTGGGCGTTTAAAAGCCCGCTGGCGTTCCTTGTATGGGAAGCTAGACTTGGGGGAAAGCAGCATCCTCGCGGTTATATCCGCTTGCTGTACCCTTCATAATATTTGTGAAGGGAAGGGTGAAACATTCAGTCAGGCATGGACCACCGAGGTTCAAGTCCTGGAGGCTGAATATGCACAGCCAGAGAGCAGGGCTAATAGAGAGGCCCAGCACAGGGCTACAAGGATTAGGGATGCCTTGAGGGAAGAATTTGAGGCTGAAAGCCAACAGTAATGTTTGCTGCCTTGCATGGGAGTGAATTGCACTGTTTACACTGTTGTTCTATTATCCCTAAAATGATTTGCAGTGCCTCTTTCTTTACTGGGCTAAGGTATCTTTCACTATCTGCTATAATAAAGACTGTTTTCAAAGCCAAGAATTGTTTTATTGAAAAGAAAAAAACTTCCTTGATAGACAGAAACACAACATTTCATGAACACAAGAGGGCAGGGGTGTGGGTTGGTGAACTGCACAGTCACAAGTTTGCATACGTCCTGTCTGGAGTGCTGTGCAATGAATCCTGCACTTCAGGGTGCATAAACTGCATGGTGATGGGGGTTGAG